>NW_027491162.1:230000-2794718 GCF_021521415.1 Bidens hawaiensis | reverse complement strand
TCTACTTAGGCCTTTGGTTAGCGGATCCGCAATATTATCCTTTTACTTCACGTAGTCAACAATGATAATTCCGGTAGATATTAGTTGCCGTACCGTATTATGTCTACATCTAATATGTCTATTCTTACCATTATACATTGTGCTATGAGCTCTGCCAATTGCCGATTGGCTATCACAATGTATACAGATGGCCGATGCCGGCTTAGGCCATCTTGGTATATCCTCAACAAATTGACGTAACCATTCTGCCTCTTCGCCCGCTTTATCTAGGGCGATGAATTCTAATTCCATCGTGGATCTTGCTATAACCGTTTATTTAGACGATTTCCACGATATAGCAGCACCTCCAAGTGTGAATACATACCCACTTGTTGCTCTGGAATCATTCGTGTCAGTTATCCAATTTGCATCACAATGTCCTTCGACAACTGTTGGATATCTATTATATTCTAACCCGTATTCTCTAGTGTATCTTAGATACCGAAGCAACCGAATCACACAGTTCCAATGACTTGAACTTGGGTTGCTTGTGTATCTACTTAGCTTGCTCACAGCATATGCTAAGTCGAGTCTAGTGTTGGGTTTTAACAAGATTATCAAAGCCATATAAACCTATTTATATGAAAAACTCAACGGATTAAAAGTTTTAAGTCTTGTTATATTGATTGATATAAAACCCATTTTATATGTAAAACCCAAGCCTCGGATCCATATACGAATTACATGCATACCAAAATAATCAACCATAGGGGGTTTATGTAATACAACCTTTCAAGAGGCAAGAAGATGAAGGAGATGACGGTTTGAATGGCTAGCCTTCAATGGAGAAGAGCCTCAAGCTTGTATACCCTCCAAGCCTTCAACAAACACCTTGCTTGCTAGGATTTAATCACTCTTGGAATTGAAAGATAAAACCTCTTGTGTTTTATTCTTCCTTGAACCGAAATCAAAGAGAGAGAGAGAGAGAGAGGTTGTAGAGAGCTTTTGCATGTAATGTGGTTGGGTGGTTGTGTTTGTTGTCTCAAGAAGTATTAATAAGAGAAAATGGATTTTAAACAAAAGGGTGGGAATTCCCCCCCCCCCCCCCCCCAAAGTGGGCTGATCCTACAAGAAATTATTTTCTCTTTCCTCCTAGAACCAGACTAATACTCCATGTACTAGTCTTAGGACTAATATTCCACATACCAGTCGCAGTACTAATACTCCATGTATTAGTTCACAGGACTAATACTCTATGTATTAGTCACAGGTCTATTAAAACTTTGTGACATTTAACACTTTTAACATGCCATAAGTTTTATGCAAAATACCACAACCATTATCATATATATATTATTTTAACCAACTTAAATAATATCATAAGATAATCTCTCTAAATAAATTATCCATATAATTTATCGATTCCTCAAGTGCGAATATTTAGAAACCCATTTTCTAAATATCATGAGTGCTAATATTTACTTGTTAGATCATATCTACAATAAATATTATGGTGTTTGCCTAGCTTGTTATTGGGTATGACCCAACTTGGATCAACTCTAATATGTGTCTTGGGCAGACCGATTCTTACAATATCCCACTTGCACAAGATACATAGAAGATTGATGCAAATAGCAAATACCGCCTAACAACGGTTTACTACCCCTAATACGTATGACGAAGTGCCATTAAATAACATCATCCCCTTCAAGTCCCTTACTTAAAATGATTTAGGTGAATCTATCATTTATCCTTTTTCCACAGTTGTCATGTCAAATCCAAAGACACGGAATGATCTTCTTTGTTGATTTAACTTAGCAGGCCTTAAACATCTCACTCTCAACAAATAAGAGGGACAAATCCCCTATTGACTACATACGTCTCTCACTATCACCTTGTACTACACTTGAGCTCAGCCTTATGTACTGGCATGTTTCAGAGCAGCGAAGAACTAACTCAAAGTATAATAGTCGATGAATATCAAGACCCAATATATATCTCAAATCGGAGGATACTATGATGTTCGCCTTTACTCAAAATTACTTATGATCACAAATCACAAGGATTCCATGCAGTAAAATTGAGGGCGGGTCAGTCCAATATTTATCCCATAAATATCTATGAACCTTGGCAGCAACCCTTGCTATATTCATATCCTATGAATATCTACCAATCCAAGTTCATAATAGTCTTACCTTCATACTTGTTCCCACAAATATGAACGACTACGGACATATAGAATAATTAACTTATTCACGGATTTAAACATGCTAAAATGGAACATAACTCAAATGTCATAATCATAAACCATAATCCTATGAATGAGTCAAAATAACAATTATTCCGATATCCAAATACAAAATAGATCAAATCCAATCACTAGAATATCGAAGTCCTAAGGCACAAGTATGACCCTCATGCTTCAGCCTTTCAAGGAGCTTCGTGAGTGGATCCGCAATGTTTTGATCAGTGTGAACTTTGCGAATACATATCTTTCCCTTTTCAACTTTATCCCTTATGTAGTTGAACCTCTGCTCAATGTGCCTTGTCTTTTGATGTGCACGAGGCTCCTTGATTTGAGCAATCGCACCCTCGTTGTCACAAAAGATCTCTAGAGGGTCCCGAATGGTATGGACTACCCCTAGATAGGCCACGAACTTTCTAATCCATGCAGCTTCTTGAGCTGCCAATGAGGCGGCAATGTATTCAGATTCAGTGGTGGACAAGGCTACCACATCTTGTTTTGCGCTTTTCCAAGAGACAGCACCACCATTCATAACGAAAACATATCCCGATTGTGATCGAGAATCATCTCGATCAGTTTGAAAACTCGCATCCGTGTAACCCTTTACAACGAGTTCCTCCTCACCAGAGCCATATAATAGAAACATATCCTTGGTCCTTCTAAGGTGTTTCAATATACTCTTGACCGCCATCCAATGGCTACTTCCCGGATTTTGTTGGGTTCGACTTGTCATGCTCAAAGCGCATGACACATCCGGTCTAGTGCATATCATGGCATACATTATGGATCCTATAGCCGATGCATATGGGATTCCATTCATTTTGTCTTGCTCATCCTTTGAGCTTGGACATTGAGAAGCACTCACTATTGTTCCTCTTTGAATGGGTACGAAACCTTTCTTAGAGTTGTCCATCTTGAACCTTTTCAAGATTTTGTCAATGTATGCACTTTTATTCAAACCTATCAACCGCCTTGATCAATCCCTATAGATCCTTATTCCCAAAATATAGGCGGCTTCACCAAGATCTTTGATGGAAAAACAACTCCCAAGCCAGGCTTTTACACCTTCCATGGTTGGAATGTCATTCCCAAACAAAAGTATGTCATCAACATACAATACTAGGAAAGTAATGATGCTTCCACTAGCTTTCTTATACACACAAGCTTCATCAGCGTTTTTGATGAATCCAAATTTCTTGACTTATTCATCAAAACGGTGATTCCAACTTCTAGATGCTTGCTTCAATCCATAGATTGATTTCTTTAACTTGCATACCTTATTAGGATGTTGTGGATCGACAAAACCTTCTGGCTGAACCATATAGACATATTCTTCAAGGTGTCCATTTAGAAAAGCGGTTTTGACATTCATTTGCCATATCTCATCGTCATAATATGCGGCTATGGCAAACAATATCCTAATAGACTTTAGCATTGCCACAGGCGAAAAAGTTTCATCATAATCAACTCCTTGAGTTTGAGTGATACCCTTTGCTACAAGTCTAGCTTTATAAGTATCCAAGTTTCCATGCATATCAGTTTTCTTCTTGAAAACCCACTTGCTTCCAACTAGTTTGGAATTAAGAGGTGGAGCAACCAAGTCCCATACTTGGTTATCATGCATGGATTGCATCTCAACGTTCATGGCTTCCAGCCATTTATCACAATCAGATTGCGACATTGCATCTCGGTATGTGGTGGGTTCATTCGAATCTACCACGTAGCATCCATCCATGAAAAATCCATATCTTTCAGGTGGGGTGCTAATTCTACCAGTCTTGCGAACGCTTTGTGTGTTTCGATCATCCATTTGATCATCATCAACAACCTCTTGTTGATTGCTAGTGTCAACCAAACATGTATCGGCTTGTGGTTCTCGATCCTCCTCGAGTTCCATAGTTCTATCAGTTCCTTCCATAGGGAACCTTTTTTCCAAGAACTTAGCCTTGCGAGCTATAAACACTTTATGCTCATTTGGGTTGTAGAAGTAATATCCCATCGAATCTTCGGGATATCCTACAAAGATACACTTAGTAGAACGGATTTCAAGTTTATCAGGGGTGTAGATCTTAACATAAGCCTCACAGCCCCATACCCTTAAATATGATAATGACAGAACCTTTCCATGCCATATTTCAAAAGGTGTCATTTCCACTTTCTTGGCTGGTGCCATATTTAAAATACGGGCAACAGAGATTAGTGCAAAACCCCAAAATGATAGAGGTAATGTGCTTCTAGCCATCATGGATCGAACCATACCCAATAAAGTTCGATTCCTCCTTTCAGACACACCATTATGTTGTGGTGTTCCAGGTGGAGTAAGTTGTGAGACAATCCCACAACTCCTAAGATGTTCTAGAAACGCATCATTGAGGTATTCACCTCCTCTATCGGAACGTAGTACTTTGATTGTTTTGTTGAGTTGATTTTGTACTTCATTTTGGAAGAGTTTGAACATTTCAAATGCTTCATTTTTGTGTCTTAACAAGAACACAAACCCATAGCGACTATAATCGTCGGTAAAGGTAATGAAGTATCTTTCACTATCCTTGTCATTGTCCTAAAAGGACCACATACATCGGAATGTATGATACCTAATAAGTCTTTCGCCCTTTCATTAGTTCCATTAAAGGGCTCCTTGGTCATCTTTTCCAATAAACAAGTTTCACATTCATCAAATGAATCATCACTTGATTTCAAAAGACCATTCTTTTGAAGTGTATGAATGCGATCCTTGTTTATGTGACCAAGGCGACAATGCCAAAGAAAGGTTTTACTCAAATCCCATTTGAGTCTTTTGGTGCTAGTTTGGTACAAAGAGTTATCAATAAATGTATTATCATGAACTAATTCATAAATGCCATTAGACGGCATTGCTTTAAAATAAAAGACATTATTCATGAAAACATAAATATCATTGTCAACTAACTTAAATTAATAACCACATTGTCTTAAAAGAGAAACGGAGATAACGTTCCTAGTCAAACTAGGAGCATACAAAAAGTTTTTCAAAACAACTTCCAAACCATTTGAAAGCTTCAAAACATAGTCTCCTTGGGCTTCAACATCAACCTTCGCTCCTTTGCCCATGAAGAGACTTGTATCTCCTTTCTTGAAATGCTTATTTCTTTTGAACTCTTGCAACAAGTTGCAAATATGAGTTCCACATCCGGTATCCAATACATGGGTGTTAGAAGAAATTACATTAAGATCAATATAGATCATGAAATTTATACCCGAGGTTTGCCCCGCATCCCTCTTGTCTTTCAACTCTTTGAGATAGGTTGGAAAATCCCCTTTCCAATGTCCTATCTCACCACAACCAAAGCACGAGTCGTTTAAGCTAACCTTTAGCTTCTTTTCCTTTGGTTTGGATGGTTCCGCTTTAGCTTTCCCTTTGACGTTACCCTTGACGTATCCCTTACCTCTAGCAACCTTTGCTTTAGGTTTCGGGTGACGCCTCTTCACCGATTGTGTTTCTTCCATATGACATGCATGAAGCGCTTGAACCCTTTCAAAGCGTTCCACCCTAACTTGAGTAAGGAACATTTCCTTAAGTTGGGTGATCATGTCATATGCCCTATGATTTTCAAAACCCTTTTGAATCTCGGGAATCATAGTTCCCAACATTAGACAAGAAACTTGCACCGAATCCTCGGTGTATTTCAACCAATCGTTATAGGCATCCAAATCGTCAATGTTTGGTTCATCGGGAATAGGATCGTCTAATATGTAGGATTTCCTTTCTTGCTCAAAACCATTCTCAAGTTTCGATACCAACCCATAAAATTATTATAGTTAAGACGATCCTTATCAGTTATAGCTCTTAGTGATAGCTTTTGCACGGGTGGGATAATTGCGTTAGGTTGATTGTAGATTGCGGACATCTACATAATTTAACAAAGTTCACTTTTAGTATTTTCGATATCAATTAAATTTTAATCTTTAATACCCTTTATGTCTTTAAGACAATTAATGATTAAAATCTAGAACCCAACGTTACATTCACATAGTAGTAAGGTGACCCTTATCCTACTATTGAATTAACAAGGTAGTCAGCGTTTGACAATTGCAACCCTTTGCAACTTCTAGTTTTATGGGATCGGTTAAACATCATATGTCTAGTTGACATGTTTAATCCCATCAACACCTTTGAACCCCATGTGCCGGTGACCCTATTCACATGGTTTCAAATCAATTCGTCTTACTTACACACACGTGTGAGTTTACACATACAAGTTGTTAGGTGACCCTCATTCCACAAGTATTGTAAAACCACCTCAAGATCACAAGTTTTATTAAATGTGGTTAGGTGACCCTTACCCCACATAAAGTCTACAAGTGACTTAAGTGTTGTATAAAAGGATGGTGTTTAACTTGTTTTTAAAAGGGATTTTAAGTTTTCTAAATTCTAGATTGGAAAACTATGTACCTTGCATTTACATGCATTCAAATGTATGGTACTTTATTTGAAAACCCATTTTCAAAGTTCCTTTTAATACAACCCATTTTATTGTGAAATCATTATCCTTTAATAAAAACCAATTTTATTACCTAATGATTTCTAAGGAACCAATTTTATGCAAGTTGTTGATATTAAGTTTGTTAATTATCCTTATCCAAATAAGATAAAACAAAATATATAAATCAACCATGCAAGCATAAATAAACAACCACAAGTTCATAACCTTAGCCACCTAATCTTGGCCACACTTGTTGACCGAAACAAGTGTGCCAAAAGGTCTCTCCTAAAGGACGAGAAATGACACAAGGTATGTGTCGGTGAACTCCCACTTGATCCCGCATCCATATGCTTCAAGTGTCCACCTTGTGTTGTGACTCTTCTACTTTATTTGGGCTTCCAATGGGCTCCAACTTCAGCTTCTAGCTTCCTTGGGCCTCCACGTTTGGGCTTTGGCCTTTGGGCTAAAATCCCATCTTGGACTATAAGGTCCATTAAGGCCCAAAACCAAAACCGTAACCTTGTTGCATCTTCTTTTACAAAAATATATCCTAATACATTTTCTCTACTAAAAGAATTACAACTAATCTACTTATTATTACAAACCAATATGAATGAATAAATAGATTACAAACCCAAATAAAATAATATTACAACCAAATTGAATATTGAATAAATCACAACACAAACACACATCCAAACACAAGGTCATGGCTAGGTTATGAACATCCAAATGCACATCCAAATATACAAGTATTACATCTCTAAATGGTTCCCCTTGTGAACCTCAAACTTTCGGCCAAGGATAAGAAAAACCGAAAGTTTCGGGTTTTGTCCAAACAAAACAACCAATCATCCAAATGACTTAATTCTTCAAGATTATCACATGCATGTAAAGTATAACCTTGAAGAACCAAGGGGTAACCAAAAGCCTGAAAAAACTTCGGCCATATGGTGAACCACACCATAAAACCCGAAAAAATTTTATATCTATTGATGCATGTATCCGTATAAGCGGCTCTGATACCATTGTTGGGTTTTAACAAAATTATCAAAACCATATAAACCTATTTATATGAAAAAGGCAGCGGATTAAAAGTTTTAAGTCTTGTTATATTGATTGATATAAAACCCGTTTTATATGTAAAACCCAAGCCCCGGATCCATATACGAATTACATGCATACCAAAATAATCAACCATAGGGGGTTTATATAATACAACCTTTCAAGAGGCAAGAAGATGAAGGAGATGACGGTTTGAATGGCTAGCCTTCAATGGAGAAGAGCCTCAAGCTTGTATACCCTCCAAGCCTTCAACAAACACCTTGCTTGCTAGGATTTAATCACTCTTGCACTTGAAAGATAAAACCTCTTGTGTTTTCTTCTTCCTTGAACCGAAATCAAAGAGAGAGAGAGAGAGAGAGAGAGAGGTTGTAGAGATCTTTTGCATGTAATGCGGTTGGGTGGTTGTGTTTGTTGTCCCAAGAAGTATTAATAAGAGAAAATGGATTTTAAACAAAAGGGTGGGAATTCCCCCCCCCCCCCCCAAAGTGGGCTGGTCCTACCAGAAATTATTTTCTCTTTCCTCCTAGAACCAGACTAATACTCCATGTACTAGTCTTAGGACTAATATTCCACATACCAGCCGCAGGACTAATACTCCATGTATTAGTTCACAGGACTAATACTCTATGTATTAGTCACATGTCTATTTAAACTTTGTGACATTTAACACTTTTAACATGCCATAAGTTTTATGCAAAATACCACAACCATTATCATATATATATCATTTAACCAACTTAAATAATATCATAAGATAATCTCTCTAAATAAATTATCCATATAATTTATCGATTCCTCAAGTGCGAATATTTAGAAACCCATTTTCTAAATATCATGAGTGCTAATATTTATTTGTTAGATCATATCTACAATAAATATTATGGTGTTTGTCTAGCTTGTTATTGGGTATGACCCGACTTGGATCATAATGTACTAGCCACATCAACTCTAATATGTGTCTTGGGTAAACCGATTCCTACATCTAGTGCAACTCATAAGATACATCAAACTGCCAATAATTCTTGATTATTCCAACTGGTTAACGGGTTCACCTCTATTCTTAGCTAGATGTTGACTTGTGTCAATGGGAGTTCTAGCTACATTATATTCATTTGCATTAAACTTCTCAAGAATTTTGCTCACGTAATGGGATTGACTTAAAACAAGTCCATCTTGGGTTCGTGTGATTTTAACTCCCAAAATCAAATCCACAAAACCCATGTCCTTCATGTCAAATCTTGCTTTTAGCATGTTCTTTGTGGACATTATGATTTTGTCATCACTTCCAGCAATGAGCATATCATCTACATATAGACACAAAATGACATATCCATCGGATGTGTCCTTCACGTACATACATTTGTCACATTCATTGATTTTGAACCCAACATCAAGCATGACATGATCAAACTTTTGGTGCCATTGTTTAGGAGCTTGTTTCAATCCATACAAGGATTTCACAAGTTTACACACTTTCTTTTCTTGCCCAGCGGCTATGAAGCCTTCAGGTTGTTCCATGTAAATCTCTTCCTCTAGATTTCCATTCAAGAAAGCCGTTTTACATCCATTTGGTGCACTTCCAAGTTTCTAATTGCGGCAATGGCAAGCACCAACCTTATAGATGTTAATCACGTAACTGGCGAATATGTATCAAAGTAATCTAAAGCTTCTTGTTGTTTATATCCTTTGATCACGAACCTTGCCTTATACTTATCGATGGTGCCATCAGGTTTCATCTTCTTCTTGAAGATCCTTCGATATCCTAGTGGTTTACACCCTTGAGGAAGATCCACTAGTTCCCACGTATGATTTTGTAAGATAGAATCTATCTCACATTTGATGGCCTCCCTCCACTGAGGTCCTTCAGTGGAAATCACCGCTTGTTGATACGTTTGGGGTTCCTCTTCTACCATGTAGGTAAGGAAATCAGGGCCGAAGGATTTTTCAGTCCTTTGTCGTTTACTTTTTCTGATTTCAACCTCCTCTGTCTCAGATTGTTCCCGAGGTTCATCTCAAGTACTCTCGTTTTGAATAATTTCCTCAACCGGTCTAGAATAGCTCGGTTTTCCTTTATCCAAACATGGGAACCTATATTCAAACCATGATGCATCCTTTGATTCTATTATGGTGCCATTGTTTATTCCGGGATTCTTGGAATCATGTACAAGAAATCGATATGCACCACCGGGAAGGGAATATCCTATAAATACACAATCCACGGTTTTGGGTCCTATTAGTAGGCGTTTTGGTGGAGTCACCACTACCTTGGCTAGGCACCCCACACTCGCAAGTATTTATATGGTGGTTTAATTCTCTTCCATAACTCATATGGAGTTTGATCTTTCTTCTTATTTGGTATCATGTTTAAGACATAATTAGCCGATAAGATTGCTTCCCCCCCCCCACATGTCTGGGCTTACCCCAGAACTTATCATCATGGCATTCATTCTTACATTCATTTCTTTCAATGTTCGGTTCTTACATTCCGCTATGCCATTTGATTGAGGGGAGTGACTTCATGTATGATTCCTTCTTTTTCACACAAGTCAATAAAAGGTGAAACATATTCACCTCCTCGGTCACTCCTTACTCATTTAATTTTTTGATTTAGTTGATTCTCAACTTCGGCTTTAAATAAGATAAACTTATCAATAGCCTCGTCCTTACTCTTAAGTAAGTAAACATAGCAATATCTTGTACTATCATCAATGAACGTGATGAAGAACTTGTTCCCACCACGAGTAGGAATTGCTTTTAGATTACACACATCAGTGTGAATCATCTCAAGGGGTTCAGTAAATCGTTCAATCTTTTTGAATAACGATCTCGTTTGTTTGCTTCGACGCAAGTTTCACATTTATTATTTGAGTCGATATCGAATGTTGGTATGCAATTAAGTTTAATCAAACGTCGAATGGAATTAAAATTAACATGACCTAGTCTACCATGCCAAACATTGGAAGACTCAAGCATATAAGCAGAACTAGTAGCATTCTCATTCATTTTATTAAACACGGTTACATTCAACTTGAACATACCATTAAGGGCATAGCCCTTACCAACATACATACCATTTTTGGTCAACACGACCTTATCATACTCAATCACCGTTTTGAACCCAAACTTGTTCAACTGCCACCCCGACACAAGATTCTTACGAATTTCGGGAACATACAACACATTTGACAAAGTGTGTTCCTTTCCCGAAGTCATAATCAAAACCACATTCCCCTCACCTTTGACTTCGGCCGTAGCGGAGTTTCCCATAAACACCTTTTCTCTATTAGTCACCTCTTTGAAAGTGCTAAAGAGACTTTTGTCAAAGCACACATGATGGGTAGCCCCCGTATCGACCCACCAATCTTTGTTATTTTGCCTAACCAAGTTAACTTCGGTGACCATAATCGAGAGGTCCATGACCACCGCAACAAGGTTCTCAACCATGTTAACTTGTCGAGTATTTTCTTTCTTTGGAAGCTTGCATTCATTGGCCCTATGGCCTTGCTTTCCACAATTATAGCAAGTTCCTTGGAACATCTTTTTCTTCCCAACTCCCCCCTTAGGACCAAGGTTGAAGCCTTTCCCATGATTTTTCTTTCCACCATTTTTACCCTTTGAAGATTGGCCATGTTCAACAACATTGGCCTTTGTTGTTCCGGGACCGTCAATTCTTTTTAGATCAATTTTGTTATCTTCTTCAATACGAAGACGAACAACAAGATCTTCAATGGTCATCTCCTTTCGCTTATGCTTGAGATAGTTCTTGAAATCGACCCAACTTGGTGGTAGCTTTTCAATAATACAAGCAACTTGGAATGTCTCACAAAGCGACATCCCTTCCGCATGAATATCATGAAGAATAACTTGCAAATCTTGGACTTGACTCATAACAGTTTTTGAGTCTATCATTTTAAAGTCCAAGAACTTAGTGTAACATCTCGTTTCTAGTTTCGGTTAATAAATGAAAATACGAGCGATTATGAGTCGGGTTAATGTTGGGTTAAATGGATATGGGTTATGAACTTGGGTTATAAAAGAGAGAAGGAAAGACCATGGGCTTAAGCCCATGATCCATAATTATATAAACCTTAAATCACCCATTTAATTCATTTCACACATATTCCATACACCACCAAAACACACACTTAAGCTCTCTCTCTAGTTCTCCATCTATCTAAACCGAAACCAAGAAGGAAACCGAGCACCGACCCGAGGTAATGATAGTAGGATATTGTATGAGCTTAAACCCGTTAGATATGGTCACAAAACGACGAGCCGACACCGTTAAACCGTTTAAGTCACGAGATCCGGGTGGAATCGGGTATAAACCGAACCTAAGATGAACTTAGGGATCACCCTAGCTCAGATCTGGATCGAACGGGATGAAAAACGATGTAAAACGGTGCAAATACGTTTTTCCGCTGAGATTTGCGGTTTTCCGGCACGGCGGCGCCGGAAAGGCGGCGCGAATATTTAAGGTTGTCATAGAAAGTTTCTGACATTCTCTGACCTAAAATAACCCTAATTCGTTACGGAAGCCTAACGAACTAACCCATGATTCGTTAAGCCAATTCTTTATGGAAGAATAACGAACTAGCTTTCATTCGCTAACTAATTCGTTAACTAATTCGTTAAGCATTTCATTACGCAATTTGTCAGACAGTTCGTTATGGGAAATCAAGAATGAATCCTCATTCGTTAGAAGGGTCATTCGATACAAGGTTCAATTCGTTATAAGCTCCAATTCATTTTAGGGCTCAGTTCGCTATAAAGATCAATTCGTCACAAAGTAATGAATTAGCCAATTCGTTATGGGAGACAGAAGTAACGAATGAACCCAAATTCGATAAGGATTGGATAACGAACCGAAGTTTAATAAAATGACAGAACAGTCCCTGGACTTAGAAAAGAATGATTTAATTGCAAAAAAGCCCTTGGACTTTTAAGTTAGCAAATTAAATAAAGAATTAAAATCCGAATGGAAAATGTGTTAAGACAGTTAATGGAAATAAAGAGTTAACAGCTCGACCCCAGCCAGGGGCTCTGCCCCTAGCTAGGCGCTGCCCCCGGAACCCCGTTCGTTGTGGGTTATATAAAGATATAAATACGTTATGCATAGTAATAGTTAGTTAATACATGTAATTATTACACAGTTAGCCATGCCCAGCTCAAGAAAGGAATAACTATAAACGGCGAACGTAACCGCATTCAGGTGAGTTTCTAGCCCCATTCCGTGTTATGTTTTCGGGGTTGTGTGCATACTCGATGTGAATTGTTAATACACTTTTCCTAAGTGATAAGTGTATGCCATATGTGATTATGTGAAATGTATAGACGATTGTTTGTCTGTGCGTGAACGATCTTCGGATATTGCACGTACTGCCAAGTTATACCTATGGGTATGAATGTTATGTATAATGTATGAATGATATGTATGTACGTTATGAATGAATGTAAGAGGTAGCCAGGTATAGAAGAAAGGGACTGAGCCCTAATAATACTCAAGGCAGAAAGGGACTGAGCCCTAATAATACTCAAGGCAGAAAAAGGGACCGAGCCCTAATAATACTCGAGGCAGTAGGGTGTAATGCTCTTTAAAATGTATAAGTAGGTAAAGTATTGATAGATGTAAAGTATGAAAAGAAATGATAAAAGAAAGAATGAAAGACAGGAAGTATATATTTATATATGTACGAAAGAAAGATGAGCAGGTTAAGTACATAATATATATCTTCGGATGCGTACGTGTAAGTAGGTGAAAGTATTGTATGTTACCTGCTTAACTAGAACTCACTCGGCGTAGCTGACTTTTAGTATGCACGCAGGTGAGTAGAATGAGGCAGCTCGCTTGATGAGGACACATGGCAGAAGAATAAGAGTCTGGCATCTGAAGACTTAAAGACGTTTTAGTATTTATATTTGAATTAAAAGACAATATGTTTTATTATGACAAAGTTATGGATTCATATGTAATGCTTTATGAATGTTTTAATGTTCCGCAAATGTTTTAATTAACTCTGATATTAAGAAGTGCGTTTATGAGTAAATCCAACACCAAATGTAGGACACCGGTAACGGGGCCTTACACTTAGCCACCACGAATTTCTTAGTACCGGCATCTTCGGTTTTGTATTTGCGGTCCAACGACTCCCATAATTCTTTGGCAGTCTTGGCCTTACAATACACGTTATAAAGTGCATCTACCATGCCATTCAAGACATAGTTCCGGCACAAGAAATCCGAATAATTCCAAGCGTGAACCACGCTTACCGACAGCGCATCCGTTGCCCCTTCATCAACTTAGGGAACGGTTTCAGTCAAGAACCTCGCAAGGTTCAAAGTGGTCAAATTAAAGAACATCTTTTGTTGCCACTGTTTGAAATTAACACCGGTGAACTTTTCCGGTTTCTCGGCATGAGATGTGACTGTAGCAGGCAGCGGAGCAACTAAACCGATTGTGATAGTAACAGCGGTAGTCACGATGGCAGAAACGGAAGAACTCATGGCTTGGGATTCCATTCTGAAAACGAAAATACAAGAATAATAATAAGTAGTCTGTTTAAGTTTGTTGGAAATCTTTTATTAATAATAAACAGAAATAAAGAAACAATCGACACAGTAAACCGGGCTTGTGTTTAACACAATTCCTTTAAACAGATTCTTGGTCTGTTCCCAGGGTACCCCGGTTCGAAACAGAATTGGTGCTCTGCCGGACTCGATCACTTGCCTGAAAACGAAAGCAAAATAATATTGTTGTAGAGAGTTAGAAGAAGAAGTGTGTTTGATTTGGTGTGTCTACAAATGATAACTGGTCCTGTTTATATAGCCATACAATTACACTCAATAATCAATATTGTTAATGACCATTAAATAATAATAATATCAAATAATGGCCATTAGTGCAAATTATAAAACTGAAAATCATAATCATTCTCATAATGATTATTAATAGTATTGACTATACCAGTTTTGAATTTTAAAAACAAATTCAAAAAATCGTCTCACGTGGGCTCGGGTTTTCGGAGTTGCATTCGTATCCGCGGGACTTGCGGGCACGCACGAGTTCAATAGATTTCAAGTCCAGAAACCCAAATTTGCACCCCCCCCCCATGCGCGCGGTAGAACTTGTGGTAAAACAAGTCATAAAGAATTCAAATGGGTGTAAGTGCTCCACCTTATAAACCATTCATTATTTTGTTCCCAATCCGATGTGGGACAAACATTTACGACTTCCGTCATTCACACACTTAAAACTTCCAACAATATCTACATGTGTAAGACTGGAATGATATAAGACAATGGGACTTACTAGAGGACCATCGTTTCCATGCGGAAATTTCTATGTTCCAGTAAAGAGCTACTACTGTGAGATTGGAGAGAATCACTGACGAAAGAAGAAGAAGAAGAAGAAGAAGAAGAAGAAGAAGAAGAAGAAGAAGAAGAAGAAGAAGAAGAAGAAGAAGAAGAAGAAGAGAGAAGGTGAATGTGTAGGTAATCATGCTAAGAAGACCATTTCTGAATTACTTGTAATTTATCTTTTGTTATGTTTTTATGTATTTTTTATTTGATGTGTAATGCCCATGAGGCAGAATTTAGAATATGTAACCAATTTCCTTATAGTAATGTAATTTACTATTTTCACCAAGTGTATGTAATCCGGATGTGTTTTGGTGCATTTTAATTTGTTCCAATCTAAGGAGAGATTGTTGGATCTAAAGAATTGATCAAGGAATATTGTAATCTTCTCAAGCTACTCAAAAATATACTAAGTATGGAACTCGAGTAAACCAGACACTTCGAGCAAGGTTTATACTTAATCAAGCAAGGTATCTTACTCGAGTAAGGTTATCTTAAAGAATTATTTTAAGTGTTGAGCTTCGAGAAAGCTGCACTTCGTCTAGCAAAGTTGTTCTTCAGTCGAGTTTAGTTTGTGTTAGAGCAAACGCTTGACATATCCAAGCTTAAGCTAGTTTACAAGTAATTTGGTGGGTAGAGAAAAGATACAATAAGAAGATCTCAAGCATACTTGTGAGAAGTTAAATGACTTATTATAAGGACTTATACGAAAAAAGTTCAATCTCGAGTTAGCTACTGTACCCGAGCATACTATGTTTGCTGGAATAAGTCTTAGGAAATGATTGAACAGATCATAAAGAACTAGTTTGCTTGTGGGATACTACCGAGAAAAGTTGGGATATATCATGAAGTCTGAAGCCTTCTTGAAGAATATTTTCTAAGGAAAATATTCCAAGTTAAAGTTTACTCAAGGAACGCTCCGAACACACTCGAGGATTACAAGGTCTTCTCAACAGAAATAAAGTTTACTTGAAGACCTTTTTTGACACTTGTGTTTATTTTGAGTATGTTTTACAATGATTAGGGTTTCTAGAAGAAATGTAAGTGCCTATATAAGAGAATACTAGGTTACCTTTATGAGAATGACTGATTACACATCAATTGAGACATACTGATTATTCTCTGTACGAAAGGCAACCGCACATGACATTCCACCTGAAACCCTAAAGCCTTTCCAATTGCATTTTTCTGAATATTCTAATGGAAATCATTTGAGTGAATCGTTTGTTTGTTTGCTTTTGTGTTCTTTCCTTAACTAGCAACATCCAGGTTTTAGTAGATTCCGCCGGCTATTATCTTGGGGTCTTTAAATCCTTTGTATCTCGTAGTGTTCTTATCAATTAGTGTTTGTGTACGAGGTGCAATAACGGTCCTGACATATTGGGAAATCTAAATACACATAACCTTTGAGTGTGTTGAATGTTGAAAATTTAGTCAATATATAACCATTAGTAATTATGAAGGGCATATTTGGATTTTTTTTTTAAAGTTATGTGGGTTAAGGAATGAAGAAAGCTATTGTATAAATTCCACTTTAGCCAATTACGAATACCAATGGGTATTTTTGTAGTAGGCCGGATTATTTTTATTTTTTTTTATAGAATATAGATTTTTTTTATTTAGCCATATTGATTATCTTTCTTATTTTAAAATTCTAAATGAGTTAAAGGGATGTTGAACACTTGAATTCAAGTTTTGATCACATGTCGTCATTTTCATAATTTTAGGTGTAAATCATGAGGTATTTTTGTTGAATCCGTTCCCTATTGTATACGATTATTTATTTTAATGATCTTATAGGAATTGTTTTTTATGTCTTAAACACTGGTTTCACAGGTTGATCGTTACCAAATGTGAGACTCATTTGTCCCAATTCTTAAATTTTAGTTTTATTTTCTATCAAGTGCAGTTGTGCAAATATAATAGTTGGTTCTCAAGTTTGGGTGGAGGATCTAGATATAGCTTGGACAGATGGTGATTTTTGGAACCAAAGGAGCAGATACTTAAATAAAGCTTACGTCGTGACTTGGAGCTCACGAGCTCTCTTAACGGGTTTCTAAAAGAGACATGATTATTTTAGATAATTGAGTTGAATCTGACGAGGGGTTTTTGTAAACTTGATCGAATTGAAGTTTATACCTTTTTGAGCTTGTGATGTTTTTTCGTCAATCTCTTTGTTTGAAGGGTATTTTGGTAAACTTGATGGATCACAATTATATGTATACTATTTTTTCATGAGTTAGTGTTGCTACAAGTTGTTCATATGACTTTAAAATGTTGAACTTGTAGTTTCAAAGTTTTGAATTCTTGCATGCCTTTACATTCTCACATCAATTCTAAATTCTTTTAGTTATATTGATTCTTTTAGTCTTTGCTAAACATGCTTTACAAAAGCTAAACATTATTACTTTAAATAATAAAACTGACTTTCAAAGTCAAAGTCAAACTAATGTTATTTGTTTATGCTATAGTCTGACAGGGGCTATGAAGTGCACACACTCAAGTTGAGTGTTTCTAGTATAAGTTGATATTTTTTGGATCCATTATAATTTAATTTTCCTTGTTATGTGCAAAATGAATCATGATTTGTTTTCATGGAACTCGATGTTATCCGGATTAGTGGAAAAAAAAGACGATGAAAACTGTTTTAAATTTTAAATTGTTTATACATCTTTATAAAGTTTTGTTAATCAAATCAAACCGGATGGTTATACTGTTGCTTATATGGGGATCGAGATCATTACCAGCTTGCAGTTATGGAAGACCGCTTCATACTCAAGTTATCAAATCGGAATTCGAAGTAAACGTGTACATTGGAAGTATGCTCGTGTCAATGTATTTTGAAAAGGGTGATTGTGAATCGTCTCAAAAGCTTCAAAGTTTAGTTCCTAATAAAGATGTTATTTTCTGGACTGAAATGATCACGGGTTATGCTCGAATATGTGATTGTAAAATTGCTATAAAATGCTTCCATAAAATGTCGAAAGATCATAAAACTAATAGCTTTGCGATTAGTATTGCATTAAATGCGTGTGCAGATCTTGCTGCCAGTATTCAAGGGGATATGATTCATCATCAAGCACTTCAACGCGGGTATGATTCATAAATGAATTTATGAGGAAGCTTGATTGACATGCATGCTAAATCGGGTGATTTAAAGTCAGCATAGTCGATTCTTTTTAACATAAAAAACCATGATTTGAACTGTTAGAACTCGATTTTTTTAGCATATGGTAGCCATAGGGATGCCGATAAAGCATTTGGAATCTTTTATGAAATAGTGAAACTCAGATTGATCTTGAATGAAGTAACATATCATTCAATGCTTGCCCTGTGTAATCATTGTGGGCTAGTGGATAAAGGGAGGTTTATATGTAGCTCCATGAAGAAAAACGGGTTGCTCCCCGACAAAGCACAATTCTTGTTTGGTCAACTTGTTGACCTGAGCAGGATTCTTGGTAGAAGCCGAGAAGATGGTAATGGATTTGGATTCGAGTTTATGCATATATAACTTAGAACCTTATTGAGCTCGTGTGTTAATAAGATGAATCTTGAAGTGGATCGCGTGTGACTGGACGGATTGTGAAAGTGGATGAAGAAGATAGTGCATCGTATGTGTTGTTAACTATTCTATACGCATTAATGGATCAGTGGGATGATGTGGCGAAAATGACGCCAAAGATAAGAGGGCTTTTGGGGGAGAAAGATGACAGTGGCGGATGTAATGTATATCCATCCGCTACCCCTCAACTTTTCGTCGGTAGTGTAAATTTTTTTCCTTTTGGGTTAGTTTTCGTATTACGTTATCCTAAAAAATATTAGGGTAGCGTTGTTTGTTTCAAACCCAACCAATTTAAAAGTTCAAATCAAATAAAGCCCAAACAAATTTTGTAGCCCAAAGCAAATAAAAACCATCAATATTTTTTTGTTTTGTTTGAATAAGAAACATCAAACAAAAACAAACTCAAACATAAATAGTTCAACAGAATTATCATTTATAAAAACTCAAAGAAAATAAAGCCTAAAAAAAGTTTATAGCTAAAAGCAAATAAAAACCATTATCCTATTTTTCTATTGTTTGAACGAGAAAAAGACTCAACAGAATCATTATTTTGAAGTTGGAGTTTTTAATACGGTTTTGAATATACAAATTCATGAATTTGGAAATAGATTCAACGAGGTCTTAACCAGTTTAAATCTATCATATTCATTTTCCATGTTTAACATTTCTAAGATAGTACAATTTTTTGAGTTGTATTCGAATTATTTTAGTAATGAAGAAAATAGGGTGTATTTCAGGTAATCGTACGACATTTTATCACACTTTAAAGGAAGATGATAAATTTGGAAGATTGGGTGGAATGTGTGACCTTGCTCGTTTAATGGTGGAAACCGGAAAGCACACCACTTTTCCTTTGGTTTATCGAATATTAAAGCTAGCCTTTGTTTTACCGACTGCAACTGCAGCCGTTGAAATATGTTTTTCTTCAATGAAGTTTATCAATACGGGTTTGCGGAAGCAAATGGGTGATAAGTATTTTAACAATGCTTTAATTTGTGCGGTCGAAAGAGAAACATTTGATAAAGTAAAAGAAAAGGGTTTAATGACAGTTTTTCAAGCTTTCAAAAATCGAAGAGGAGAAATTCACACCCATGTGTTTAGTTATATTTATTATCGTGTTTGTACTTTTCTTTCGTTTACACTGTATGAAACGCGACAAAAAAACTCTTTTTTTAACTTTACCCCTGAGATTTATACTTAGATCCGTCACTGAAAGACGTAGGGTTGAGTTGGATTGAGTTGGTTAGTTGTCACACCCTCAAAATCCACTAACGGAGTTTTACCGTCTAAGGGTGTGAACTGGCAGGATCGGAATCATTAGTTATAATCAAACCAAAGAAAAACGTTTAAATGTAAGTAAGTGCGGAAGCGTAAAACCTTAATTCAAAAGTTGCGTCACGCAGGACGACTTAAAACCAAATGTAACTGTTAAAATTAAGTTTGCAGAATAAAGATATTTTCAATTAATGCATGCTCCTAAACCGCGCGCCCGCCTCGGCTACCTGAGAATAACATACTAAAAGTGTCAACACAAGGTTGGTGAGTTCACAAGTTAAATAAGATAAATCGTTTAGCGTTTTGCGTAACCTCGTTACGGCGTTTCAGTGTTGCGTAACCCCGTTACGACGTTTAAGTGTTGCGTAACCCCGTTACGACGTTTAAGTGTTGCGTAACCTCGTTACGACGTTTAAGTGTTGCGTAACCTCGTTACGACGTTTAAGTGTTGCGTAACCTCGTTACGACGTTTAAGTGTTGCGTAACCTCGTTACGACGTTTAAGTGTTTTGCATTACCAGATAGTGTTATGTCAAATTATATATCGATAGGTAGCTAATCTATACAACAAGTATCGCTAAGTGGTTCGCGACCGAAGCTGACTGTTTATCAAGTGCCCGTCACCAGGTCAATCCAGACCATGGTAAGTGTTAGCCAAAATTACACCCACTCAACCTCCAGTTGAGCTTAGCGTCGGGTGGGGTTTGTCAAACCCAGTAGTACTACTCAACAGTGACTCGCTATTCCAAATATTAACCGGTCCGATGTGTGGGACTTCAAATGTTACGTTTGCCGCTTAGCCTTTACAAGTGATATATAATTTATAACAAAATCTTAAATATGCGTTTATCTCAGAAAATATGTTTATCGGAGTACGTTATCTCCCCCAAGTGAAAAACGTTTGAAAACAGTTCAAAGAGCGGGGTAAGTGAAACTCACTGTTTGCGAAGACTATCCCGATCTAGATCACCAAGTGATGCGCGTCGTAGAAACTCTCTAGCGTTCTAAATAACAAAGAGATTTTCTAAGTATCGGTACGTTTAAAGAGTCTCTAGACTCGGCACATAATTCTTATGCACGTAACAGATTTCGTGTTTCGTTTGTGAGTCGTGTGTGACTTACACAAGTACAATTGTGATACGATACATGAGTGAGCAATTACTTTCGTGTCACGTACTAATAATGTATATCACTAGCAATTTCTCCCCGTAAGGGCAATTTGGTCACACACAACAATTAACTAGCAATTATTCCCCGCAAGGGTATTTTGGTCAAAATACAACAATTATATAAAAACTATCATATTTCATGCATTCCTATACAACTCAGCAGCTAGTTTCGTTATGACAGAATTTCTACTTGAAAGATTGCACTAGTTCACCGATTATAACGTCTCAATTAATTCACCAAAAATTACCACAGAAGCATACATATCTTAGGTTTCCAGAACATATTTTATCTTATTTTTATTCCACATATTTTTCTTATAATGACCAAAACATTACAGCTAACTCATATCAGTCAGATTCATGTGCAACAGAATGTTATTTGCAATTCCCATTAAACGAAAAATCCAATAAATGCAAGACCACTTGGGTTTGGTTCCTAACTCAATGAGTCAACTTCCAGAAGTGGAACCAACCCAATTGGTCTCGTAGTTCATGAGATATAACATTTACAACATAACCTAACAGCAGGTCTAACAGCTCAGCTTTGCATCACGTTTTTGTAAAATCATAAAAGTATACTTCCACTTATCCAAAAATTACGAATTTATACTTTATAGAAACTAGACTCAACCTAGTTTACTGCAGTACCCACAATCTCAATCAATTTTCACGTTTACACTTCGTTACAGTCAGTTAAACATCGTATATACATTCTGTCCAGAATCTGTTCACATCAAAACTCAACATAATAACAATCTATGAACTATCATGCACCCATATAACCCTCTAGACACTATAACTACTATCCATGCATATCAATTACACCATACATACAAGATTAGGGTTTGTGTTTTAATTCAAATCAAAGACAACAATCAATCAAGCAACAACATCAATACTAGTTATCAATCATCATGAATTCAACAACCACCATGTTAACTCATACATACATAAGAAAATCGGCTGCCTAGGGTTTTTGATTAACCCATTAAACATCAAAATCAAACAACAAGAAGATAAAGGATGATCAATTATACCTTCCTAGCACCTAGTTCTTGGATTAAACACTTGATTAAGGCTTGAATGTGTGTATGGAAGTGACGGCAGCCAAGGGTGAGGTGGGAGCTTGTTCCGATCGGGATTTTGAAGAAAGAATAATAATAGGTTAGGGTTTAGTTAAGGATATATTTATAATAATACAAGTTACACTCTAGTCCCTAATATTTCAAGTGTTACATCTCTAGCCTAAACTAGTTGGTTCTTGTTTCTTGTTTAACATTCCACATAACAATCAAGTAACACACATATACCTAACACATAATTATCACATAATTAGTGTTTTGACGTTTGTCGTTTATTTATCAATCGTTCGCGTCAACTCGTTTGCGTTTCGGTGCAAATCCCGAAAGACTACACATGTAGTAAGTGTTAAGCGTCATTTAAACCCTAGTTTAAATGTAATGAAGTGTGCGTTATAGATTCAACGATCTTAAAGTTTGAATTGACGGAGTTGAGTTAACGGGGTTAACCTGAAATTGACGATTGTCACATCATTCCCATGTTAAAGAATTTTCGTCCCGAAAATTTGAGTCAAGTCGTGATGAGAGCCTGAAAAAGTAAGAAAAATTTTCAGTTTGTCATATCATCCCCTAGTAGAAAGAAATTTCGTCCCGAAATTTAGTTCATACCTCCGGTGATGTTTGACGGTTTGCCGGGTTTCGCGGTTTTCGGTGTTTGGTTAGCCCTTCAAAAAGGTGAGGATACTTTTTCATCATGTGATCCTCGCGTTCCCATGTGAACTCCGGTCCACGTCTCGAGTTCCAACGAACCTTAACGATTGGAATTTTGCTGTGTTTGAGCGTTTTGGTTTCCCAATCCAAAACCTCGACTGGTTCCTCAATGAACCGTAACTGTTTATCAACTTGTAGTTCCTCCAAAGGGACTACTTGGGTTTCATCAGACAGGCATATCTTCAAATTTGATACGTGGAATACATCGTGTACGCCACTGAGTTCTGTTGGTAGGTCCAGTCGGTACGCCACCGGACCAATGCGCTCAGTTATCCGGTACGGACCGGCATATCGTGGGTTGAGTTTGTTTCGCTTACCAAAGCGAACCGCACCTTTCCAAGGTGAGACTTTGAGTAACACCCGATCGTTCACTTGAAATTCGAGAGGTTTTCGGCGCTTGTCGGCGTAACTCTTTTGGCGATCTCGTGCTGCTGCCATGCGATTTCGGATTTGAACAATCTTTTCCGAGGTTTCGAGTACCAGTTCCGGACCAGTGATTTGGCTGTCACCCACCTCTGCCCAGCAGAGTGGTGATCGACACTTCCGTCCGTACAGCGCTTCAAACGGCGCTGCCTTAATACTTGCGTGGTAGCTGTTATTATACGAAAACTCTACCAAGGGTAAGTGGGGTTCCCAACTTTTTCCGAAATCTAAAACGCATGCACGCAACATATCCTCCAGGGTCTGAATAGTCCGTTCACTTTGCCCATCCGTCTGAGGATGGTATGCTGTACTCATATCGAGACGGGTGCCCAGTGCGCTTTGCAGCGACTTCCAAAAGTGCGAGGTGAAACGAGAATCTCGATCGGAAATGATCGAGACAGGCACTCCGTGTCTAGACACCACTTCTTTCATGTATACGCGAGTCAGTCTTTCCATTTTGTCCGTTTCCTTAATTGCTAGGAAGTGTGCCGATTTAGTCAACCGGTCAACGATCACCCAGATGGTATCGCATCCCGTCGGTGTCTTAGGCAAACCCGTAATAAAGTCCATTGAGATGTGCTCCCATTTCCACATTGGGAGTTCTGGTTGTTGCAGTAGACCAGATGGTTTCTGGTATTCTATCTTGACTCTGGCGCAAGTCAAACATTTGCTCACGTAGGTGGCAATGTCGGCTTTCATGTTCGGCCACCAGTAAAGTGCCTTTAAATCATGATACATTTTATCTGAGCCAGGGTGGATAGAATATCGGGACTTGTGAGCTTCGTCCATCACTAGAGTTCTCAACTCTCCGTATCGTGGAACCCAAATCCGGTTCTCAAAATATCGGACCCCGTCCGATCTGGTTTCAAGTTGCTTGCTCATGCCCCGCATGAGTTCCGATGGAAGATTATCATCTTTCAAAGCTTCCAGTTGCGTATCGCGAATCTGATCGGGTAAGCTGGCATGAATCGTGAGTTGCAATGCTCTCACCCGTCTGGGTTTATCCGTTTCTTTTCTGCTGAGGGCGTCGGCCACCACATTGGCCTTGCCAGGGTGGTACTTGATGGCACAATCATAATCTTTAAGCAGCTCGACCCAACGACGCTGTCGCATGTTCAGCTCCTTCTGATCGTAGATATGTTGGAGACTCTTGTGGTCGGTGTAAATGGTAAACTTGGTACCGTACAAGTAATGCCTCCATATCTTAAGAGCAAACACCACAGCTCCGAGTTCCAAATCATGGGTCGTGTAGTTCTTCTCGTGAACCCGTAGTTGTCTAGAGGCGTAGGCTATAACCTTCTCGAGTTGCATCAGCACACAACCGAGACCTTGTATAGATGCGTCACAGTGTACCTCAAAATTTTCCGTTCCCTCGGGGAGGGCTAAAATAGGGGCGCTACAAAGCTTGGTTTTCAACAGTTGAAAAGCGGATTCTTGCGCGTCACCCCAGTTGTACTTAGTGCCCTTGTGAGTCAAAGCGGTGAGGGGTTGAGCAATCTTTGAAAATCCCTCGATGAAACGCTGGTAGTAGCCGGCCAGTCCTAGGAATTGTCGCACCTCAGTCGGAGTCTTAGGTGCTTCCCAGTTTTTGATGGCCTCTACCTTACCGGGATCGACATGGATACCATTCTCGTTGATCACATGTCCTAAAAAGTGAACCTCGCGAAGCCAAAATTAACATTTCGAGAGTTTAGCATACAGTTGTTCCTTCTTCAGTAGTTCCAGAATTATCCTTAAGTGCTCTTCGTGGTCAGTCTCGTTCTTGGAGTAGACGAGAATATCATCAATGAAAACAATCACAAACTTGTCGAGGTACGCCTTGCATACTCGATTCATGAGATCCATAAATACGGCTGGTGCGTTGGTTAGGCCAAAAGGCATAACCAAAAACTCGTAGTGACCATACCGTGTTCTGAAAGCCGTCTTTGAAATATCTTCTTCGCGCACTCTCAGCTGGTGGTAACCGGATCGTAGATCGATCTTCGAGTAGTAACTCGATCCCTGAAGCTGGTCAAACAAATCATCAATTCGGGGTAAAGGATAACGGTTCTTGACCGTCACCTTGTTCAACTCCCGGTAGTCGATGCACATTCGGAAAGTCACGTCTTTCTTTCGGACAAACAAGACAGGGGCTCCCCATGGCGATGAGCTAGGTCGGATAAAACCTTTATCCAACAAATCTTGCAACTGAGTGGACAACTCCTGAAGTTCCGCCGATGCGAGTCGATACGGGGCTCGTGCTATGGGTGCTGCACCAGGTGTCAACTCGATTTGAAATTCAACTTGACGAATAGGAGGGAGTCCGGGCAAATCCTCCGGGAAAACTTCCGGAAAGTCTCGCACAACCGGTATGTCTTCAATTCGTTTCTCCTTCGCGGGTTTCTCAACAATCTGCGCCAAAATTGCCGGATGACCCTTTCGTAAATACTTCTGTGCCTTCAAAAGGGTAATGACGCTGGTGGTCATGCCGCTTCTCTCGCCTCGGACCGAAATGATCTCGCCGGAAGGGGTGGTAATATGGACTATCTTATCATGGCATATAATCTCCGCTCGGTTCGGATAACCAGTCCATGCCGACAACGACATCGAAACTACTAAGCGTAAAAGGAATAAGGTCGATGTCAAAGACATGACTTGACAGTTTCAACTTACATCCCGCAAGTATATGAGTTGTTATTACAGTTTTACCGTTAGCTAATTCAACAGGAAACTTAGCGTCTAACGGGGTTGGAGTAAGGTCTAAAAGTTGGCTAAAAGCTTTTGACACAAAACTCCTATCAGCTCCAGTGTCAAACAAAACAGAAGCAAAACAATCGTTTACAGGGAACTTACCAGACACCACATGCGGATCGTTGCGGGCTTGACCCGATCCAATCACAAACGCTCTTCCTTTGCCATTTCCTCCACCGTTACTGCCACTTCCATTACCCCCATTATTGTCATTCTGTTTCAGCTTGGGGCAATCCTTCCGGAAATGACCTTCCTGTCCACATTCAAAACATCCCTTAGTCGTCATCGGTGGCTTAGTAGCACCCTTCGCCGCAAGGTCTCCTCTACATTCCTTCGCTTGGTGACCTAACCTTCCGCATCTTTGACACTTGACACGGTCACACTGACCAACATGATGAAAGTTGCACCTGTTGCACTTTGGATATTTCCCAGCATATCCGCTCGAAACCTGCCCGCTACCGTTGTTGTTGTTGTGATTCTGAGTGTTGAAGCTCCGAGTAAATTCGGGCTTACGGTAGTGGTGTTGCGGTGGGAGGTTTGAGGATGAAGATCTGGTGTTGTCAAACTTTCTCTTCCCGCTGTTCGGGTTGCTGTTGTTGTTATTGTCGTTACTCTGGTTGTCACGGGCTTTAACAGTCGAACCCCTCGGTGGTAACGCACCCTGGGTCACAGCCTGATCCGTCAGTTTGTGAGCCAAACGGATCGCTTGTTGGATCGTGGCTGGTCTGGAAGACGTCACCATACCCTGAATCTGTGGTGCTAACCCATCAATGTACATTTCTATCCTCTTGCTCGGCGGATCCACCATCCGCGGACACATCACAGCCAACTCGTGCGAACGAGTAGTGTAGGCTTCAATTTCTGAGCCCACCATCTTCAGCGACCAAAATTCTGACTCTAACTTCGAAATCTCTTCTCTCGGACAGTACTCCTCTCGCATCATGTTCTTGAACTCCTCCCAGTTCATCGCGTTAGTCAGTTCCAATCCAAGAATTTGCACATCTGCACATCGTCTGGGGACACCTCTGAGTGTGCCTCTGGCTCAGCCGGTTCTTTCTCCGTTTCTTCTTCGGGTTCCTCCTCGGGATCTTCCTCGGGATCCTCCTCAGGCTCCTCTTCGAAATATTCTTCAGGTTCGGCCTCAGGCTCCGCCTCAGGCTCGGCCTCGGGCCCTGCCTCGGGTTCGGCTGCGTTCTGAGCAAGTTGCATTTGCAAGACATCGCAACCCTCCAACGCTATCTCAGTTCGGGTCCTTGCTACCTGGAGTTGCTCTTGCAAGTCTATCACCTCGGCTTGCATCTTCATCATAACCTTCGTTTGTTGCTCACTAGTCTCTTGCATTTCTTTCATTGCCGCTGCCATGCGGGCAATCTCCTCCTGAGTCTCGGTTCCTTCCTTTAACAGTCTGGAAATGTTAGCTCTCGTATAGCGCATGTAACCCACGTCACGCTCAAAGCATGAAACGACAGCTGCGAGAACTCGCTCTACAGGTTTGGTTATGGGTGGTAGAGTGTTAGGGTAAGCAGGGTGGTTCGGGTGAGGCAATGGGGGAACTTGTTCACGGTAGACCATACGTCTGATCATGTTGGGGTACCAATCCCAGCTAACGTCGTTTTCATACAGGCCTCCGGATAGGCGGTACCTCTTCGGTGCAGGAGCTTCGAGTTCCGGGACTACACGGGGTGGCGAGGCAGTAGGTAACTGCGGTTCCTTCCCGTGACCATGCGTCATCGAATCGGATGATGATGAGGGTGGCGTCGACATTCCTACAGGTAAGACGTGTATATGCGCGCGTATGAGTGAAAGAGGTAAAGAAATAAGATTTCAAGACTACACAAACCTATGCAGTGCGTATCATTATAACTAATGGGTCGTTGCGGTTATAGTCTAGTATGCATGCAGCTTCTTGTTCGCTATAACCAATGGCTCTGATACCAATCTGTCACACCCTCAAAATCCACTAACGGAGTTTTACCGTCTAAGGGTGTGAACTGGCAGGATCGGAATCATTAGTTATAATCAAACCAAAGAAAAACGTTTAAATGTAAGTAAGTGCGGAAGCGTAAAACCTTAATTCAAAAGTTGCGTCACGCAGGACGACTTAAAACCAAATGTAACTGTTAAAATTAAGTTTGCAGAATAAAGATATTTTCAATTAATGCATGCTCCTAAACCGCGCGCCCGCCTCGGCTACCTGAGAATAACATACTAAAAGTGTCAACACAAGGTTGGTGAGTTCACAAGTTAAATAAGATAAATCGTTTAGCGTTTTGCGTAACCTCGTTACGGCGTTTCAGTGTTGCGTAACCCCGTTACGACGTTTAAGTGTTGCGTAACCCCGTTACGACGTTTAAGTGTTGCGTAACCTCGTTACGACGTTTAAGTGTTGCGTAACCTCGTTACGACGTTTAAGTGTTGCGTAACCCCGTTACGACGTTTAAGTGTTGCGTAACCTCGTTACGACGTTTAAGTGTTGCGTAACCTCGTTACGACGTTTAAGTGTTTTGCATTACCAGATAGTGTTATGTCAAATTATATATCGATAGGTAGCTAATCTATACAACAAGTATCGCTAAGTGGGTCGCGACCGAAGCTGACTGTTTATCAAGTGCCCGTCACCAGGTCAATCCAGACCATGGTAAGTGTTAGCCAAAATTACACCCACTCAACCTCCAGTTGAGCTTAGCGTCGGGTGGGGTTTGTCAAACCCAGTAGTACTACTCAACAGTGACTCGCTATTCCAAATATTAACCGGTCCGATGTGTGGGACTTCAAATGTTACGTTTGCCGCTTAGCCTTTACAAGTGATATATAATTTATAACAAAATCTTAAATAAGCGTTTATCTCAGAAAATATGTTTATCGGAGTACGTTATCTCCCCCAAGTGAAAAACGTTTGAAAACAGTTCAAAGAGCGGGGTAAGTGAAACTCACTGTTTGCGAAGACTATCCCGATCTAGATCACCAAGTGATGCGCGTCGTAGAAACTCTCTAGCGTTCTAAATAACAAAGAGATTTTCTAAGTATCGGTACGTTTAACGAGTCTCTAGACTCGGCACATAATTCCTATGCACGTAACAGATTTCGTGTTTCGTTTGTGAGTCGTGTGTGACTTACACAAGTACAATTGTGATACGATACATGAGTGAGCAATTACTTTCGTGTCACGTACTAATAATGTATATCACTAGCAATTTCTCCCCGTAAGGGCAATTTGGTCACACACAACAATTAACTAGCAATTATTCCCCGCAAGGGTATTTTGGTCAAAATACAACAATTATATAAAAACTATCATATTTCATGCATTCCTATACAACTCAGCAGCTAGTTTCGTTATGACAGAATTTCTACTTGAAAGATTGCACTAGTTCACCGATTATAACGTCTCAATTAATTCACCAAAAATTACCACAGAAGCATACATATCTTAGGTTTCCAGAACATATTTTATCTTATTTTTATTCCACATATTTTTCTTATAATGACCAAAACATTACAGCTAACTCATATCAGTCAGATTCATGTGCAACAGAATGTTATTTGCAATTCCCATTAAACGAAAAATCCAATAAATGCAAGACCACTTGGGTTTGGTTCCTAACTCAATGAGTCAACTTCCAGAAGTGGAACCAACCCAATTGGTCTCGTAGTTCATGAGATATAACATTTACAACATAACCTAACAGCAGGTCTAACAGCTCAGCTTTGCATCACGTTTTTGTAAAATCATAAAAGTATACTTCCACTTATCCAAAAATTACGAATTTATACTTTATAGAAACTAGACTCAACCTAGTTTACTGCAGTACCCACAATCTCAATCAATTTTCACGTTTACACTTCGTTACAGTCAGTTAAACATCGTATATACATTCTGTCCAGAATCTGTTCACATCAAAACTCAACATAATAACAATCTATGAACTATCATGCATCCATATAACCCTCTAGACACTATAACTACTATCCATGCATATCAATTACACCATACATACAAGATTAGGGTTTGTGTTTTAATTCAAATCAAAGACAACAATCAATCAAGCAACAACATCAATACTAGTTATCAATCATCATGAATTCAACAACCACCATGTTAACTCATACATACATAAGAAAATCGGCTGCCTAGGGTTTTTGATTAACCCATTAAACATCAAAATCAAACAACAAGAAGATAAAGGATGATCAATTATACCTTCCTAGCACCTAGTTCTTGGATTAAACACTTGATTAAGGCTTGAATGTGTGTATGGAAGTGACGGCAGCCAAGGGTGAGGTGGGAGCTTGTTCCGATCGGGATTTTGAAGAAAGAATAATAATAGGTTAGGGTTTAGTTAAGGATATATTTATAATAATACAAGTTACACTCTAGTCCCTAATATTTCAAGTGTTACATCTCTAGCCTAAACTAGTTGGTTCTTGTTTCTTGTTTAACATTCCACATAACAATCAAGTAACACACATATACCTAACACATAATTATCACATAATTAGTGTTTTGACGTTTGTCGTTTATTTATCAATCGTTCGCGTCAACTCGTTTGCGTTTCGGTGCAAATCCCGAAAGACTACACATGTAGTAAGTGTTAAGCGTCATTTAAACCCTAGTTTAAATGTAATGAAGTGTGCGTTATAGATTCAACGATCTTAAAGTTTGAATTGACGGAGTTGAGTTAACGGGGTTAACCTGAAATTGACGATTGTCACATCATTCCCATGTTAAAGAATTTTCGTCCCGAAAATTTGAGTCAAGTCGTGATGAGAGCCTGAAAAAGAAGGAAAAATTTTCAGTTTGTCATATTAGTGGTGCATATGTTTTCTCTTCGGGTGATCAAACTCACCCTAAGGTTGATGAAGTGCAAGCTTAATTGTTGTTATCGCAAAAGAATTTGGTCAAAGGAGAAGAAAATGGTTTAGATTTTAGTTGACTATATATTTAAAAGCCTGCTGAGATATTTGTTAATTTCTTGTAAGAAATGTACTATGTTAGTGAAAAATTTTAAATTGATCATACATTCTGTCAAGTCGTTTTGCATCTAATATACGCATGGTTCGTAACACCCTAGGCTTCCGATGAATGATCCTATTCTGTTTTTCACACGCAGTCACATAATTACTTACATGAGAGAGAGAGAGAGAGAGAGAGAATACGTGTTCCCGGTAAATCCATTTGTTACTTATGGATTATACTTATTTATCTTTTTAGCTAAGATTTAAGTTTTTGTAGTTGATGATCAGGTGAAATGTAAATAATGGATTCGTGATGATGATAAACTTAAATAGGTTGTTAGAAAGTAATTAAGTTTTATATTGAGTTTTGCATTGGAAGATGCAACGGGATTGGCGTTGGACAAGGACATCGATGTGGTTTCCGTGCACATAAGTAACGAGCTCTGATCTCGGTATGAATACTTGTTTGTTTTGAATTTGTTATACGTTTGGAGCTTATAAGCAAAAGAGGACAGCTTGTCCAGTATTATGAGTTTTTGCTGCATTTTAATTATTATAAAAGTGTGTTTTTTATGTTGTATTTAAAGGTTGTTAATAATACAATTTTCATTGCATTCTTATGTTGTCATAAGTGTAACTAATGCTGTCAAAACGTGAAGTTTTAGTTGCATTTTAATGTTGTCAAAATTGCAGATTTTGCAGCATTCTAATGTTGTCAAAAGTGCTAATAATGTTGTCAACACGTGACGTTTAGATGCATTTAAGTTTTATCAAACATGTAGTTTTGTTTTTTTGCTATAAAAAATGCAGTTTTCTGCATTTTATTTCTGTCAGCGAGTGTAAACTATAATATGTTTTATTGCTGTCAAAACATAGGGTTTGCTGTATTTTAATATGTTTTGTTGCAGTCAAAACGTTCAGTTTGATAATTCTTCGAGATTAAAACAGGTTTAAGTGAAATAAAAATAAAAAAAAGTTAGCTTCGTTTATGGTTCACGTGGTAATTAATCATGTAACAACTTGATACAAAGAATGAAGCCGGGGTTACAAAAGTGTCAGAAGATGTTGAATCTGCAAATCAAATAAAATTAAAGGTAGTGAAATCGAATTGGCGGCTTGGGTCAAAGGAGTTTTTAGTCAAATTGGTTGAGGCTGACCTTTCATATTATAGACTTATTGGTCATAGTTGACCAAAAATTCAAAGGTGGGGTATATAGGTAAGAGGAACTAATATAGTTGGACCACAAATGAGGGGATCGAACAATTTCTTCTGACCAAAAATTCAAAGGTGGGGTATATAGGTAAGAGGAACTAATATAGTTGGACCACAAATGAGGGGATCGAACAATTTCTTCTGACTCTTTCAAATTTGATATATGTTGGTTGATCGTATATTTCATTAGAGTTCTATGATTCTGAGTTGTTCTTAATTTTGTGTTTGGACTTAGCAGCTTTACTCTTGTGATGAGGACAATAGGTGCATATCTACGGGTTAGCAATGTGATCTCCGCATTCAACTTTGATTTTACCTTTGCTGGTTTGTTTTTTTGTGTAAGTTGTATAATTTTGTTTGCCGATATTGGTCATTGGTTATAAATAGTTTGTTAGTACTCATTTATTTCTAGGGATTTGGTTAGGGTAGGGAGGCTTGTAAACTTTGATGTTTTATTTAAATTCAAATTATTGTATTTGATTTGTTAAAAGCTACAGTTACTTTACGTTTTTCATTCGAACTCTATCAAATATATATTCATATGTCAATATTTTAGTTAGCATTCCTGCATAAAAAGCAACATCCAAAAAACCATATGTGCATGTAATGACACGCTTGCACTGATAACCCATTACACACCACAACAAACACTAGAAAACAATGAGTGAATAATTTATTCAAACCCACGGCAACACACGAACGCTCATTCTATAAAAAAAATATCAAGTTAGATGCGTTTGAAAGATGATAAGATGCACTTCACCTTTTAGTATATTATAATAAATAATGAGTAAAGTGTGACATCCAAAAATGTATCTTATAGATTTTCTTATCATGATATAAATATTGGGATTACATTGTTGACTTATTTCAAATTATGCCTGCAAAAAATCATTTCATCTTTTTTATATGACATTATACTGATGGTCATGAACCTAAATATGTTAACTTACCTTAATTTGTAATTCCCAATTATATGTATTAAGTTCAAAGCAATGTGACTTTAGTTTTCAAACATGACTAATAGTATATGTTTTTTGAATGGTATTACTAACAATAAATCATTGTGTCGTCAAAAGGTAGTTTTCTTGTAGTTTAATTACTTCAACATAAATGAAAAATAAAATAAAATTTTATTACTAAGCAATAAAACACTAATGGAAATATATTAGGACATATCATGTCAACATTTCATCCGTATAGGTCGACATACAGTGTGGATGTGTGTCGCTATCGGAATTTGCATATTTAGGATTTCTTTTTGTTACCTTTTCCAAGTACACATCGTCGACGTACCTTAGGCGGGATTTGGTAAAAAGTAACTTTCCATAACCATATTTTATATTTTTAAAAGTTTTTTTTTACATAATTAATATACAGAACCGTCCATGAGAATTCACATGCCCTGGCCGAGTAAAAAAATATCCCATAAATCTTAACGTACTAAATAATGTTAACACTTTTTTTATATGCCGATTAAAATTAGGGCAATAAACATAACAATTAGCAAAATCATGGCATTAGAATGAGTTTATGACATACTAAATGGCTATTAGAAAACCAAAGATTTGTGAAGTTCTTTTAACATTCTTGATAGCAAATTGGTGAATCAACTCTTCGCAGTTTAAGCACTATAATTGTCACACCCCAACCTACGGCGGAAATGCTGGGGCGCGAACTGATTATCACAACTCGCAAGGTTACTATCATGCAAAAAATTTAAATTTAAATATCTATTTATTAAATTCAAATAACACCAATATTCATTACAAAATCCAAAGTAAACAAAACATCAAATAAATCAAAATCATGAAATTCATTGTCTCAATATAAATCCTTCTAGCATAAATCTTTAAGTAACTTGTACTTCACATCAAACGATAACCTTCATATGCGTTGAAAATAAAGAAGTTTTGTCAACACAAGGTTGAGTGAGCAACACACCAGTTTGAAGGTTTATATAGAAAAATAAGTATTTGCAACAAGTCATATGAGTATAACAAATTAACCAAATGAGCAAGTATAACTAAGATGTCGAGAAGCACAAATCTATAACGACTGGCGTATGATCATACTAGACTGAGATTATGTTGGACCTCTCCGAATGCGGAAGCATACAAAGCAAATAAGCACATAAACAAGTAAGGTATAAGTTGTTAACACATAAGACAAAGTTGCAGTTTTTGAGGATAAGTATATATAATAAATATATTTCCACATATGTTCCCAAAACGTGGAAACAAGTAAAATAGGGGATTGTGGTACTCACCTCGATAGACGAACAAAAGAATTAGATAACAATGAGAATGACGATTCGTGGAAATCACGCGTTGACGATAAGGCCTAATGAGGAAAATAGAATATGGATACGCTAAGTTAATGAACTAGATCAATTAAGAAAGCACGATAATTATAATATTTATTAAGTTACATATACTATTTAAACTTAGTTTATAAATCTATTTAGCCTTAATCATACACTAGAAACTCGATAAATTAATACTCGATTATTTAATAAACTTTCTAAGATAATATTTTTTGCCGGTCCCGACTCGGGGATAGGGTGCTAAAGTAATAATTCGCTAAAATTATAAGATAATACATTTTTGATAATTTCTTTAGACCCCATATAAAATATAAATTAATAATTCCTTATATATAGCATATTACATGAATGATTTATGAAGGTTTCTTGAAAAATGACTCTATTGTCTTTTGTTTTTTGTTGAAATCAATTTCCCCTTTAATCTCGTCTCTAATTTTACTTAGCATGGTAAGAACTTCTAGTGTTGTTTTCTCATAGCTTAACAAGAAATTATTCAATGTGATTGACGCTTTATTAGCTTTGTTTCGCGAAGGGGGCTCCATTGTATATAGAACTTTCATCATCTTCTTCATCGATATCATATTTATTAATTTCAATAACGCTTTCAATAATTTCTTCATCGGTAAACAACTGTGCAACTACATTTTCTTCAGGGTGAGTCAGAACATCTTCGACATCCATTGCATTGCGATAACCCAACTCTTTGATCAAATTCTGGAGTTCTTGAGTGCTTTCACCACCTTCATCTGAGTTCTCAAAAGTCATGTTGTAAACTAAGTATTCTACTATAAATTAATAAAATATTAATTAATAAATAAATTAATAATTATTAATTTATCGATTAATTAATAACTCTTTTAATTAATAAATTTTTATTGTCCCAAGTGTATTATTTTATAGAGTTTCTACTGTATTTTATGACGTAGTAATGTTTGTATAAATAAAATACATCCTTTGAAATTAATTAATTCGTTAACTATATAAGTATATTAAAATATTTTATTATATAAAAATATTATACTAGTAAAATACATCTTTTAAAAATTATCAGTTTATTAATATAGGATTTTATTATATAAAAATATTTGCGTAAAAGTAAGACACATCGTGTATAACTAATCAATTTGCGAAATATATGAGTATAGATAAAACACATCTTAACTAAATTATTGTTAGTTTTATAAATAAATTAATAGTTTACTTGATATATATTTATATCAAAATATTATTGTTCATGTTAACATATATATATATATATATATATATGTTTCATACACATATATACACGAACTAGAACATGAGAAATAAGTATTATAAAGTCGGTTTTTATTAAAATGGTCTTGATTGGTTATCATTATTGTTAATATAATTAATAAAAAATGATTTTAATGAATTTTTACCAAAAATAAAGGAAAAGCGGGATGGCAGAGGTTCGAACCAGTTCATACCAGATTACACATAAACCCTAATCAAATTGATTTGATCAAATCCGATGTATTTGATCAAATCAACTAAGGGGCTTTTGTTATACATAGACTCGCGATCTTAACTACGTATTCAATTACCTCTTGAGATGATCGGAGCTGGGTTAACGAGGCGCTATAGTGTCGGCGGTATTGAGGTTAATGAACAAGTTATAGACGACTGAACTTATATAATTAAATATAGGGGTAATGTCGGCTAGCATATAAGGATTGTATCTATGAATTTAATTAAATTATAAACACCTATTTCGTGTTCATCAAGGGTTAGGGTTAATATGATTGTCGGTTAAGTTAAATATGGCAGAACAGATCAAAATTGATGTTATTAACTCGTTTAGAGTGATGGTTAGGCCGCGATTTGATAATTACAAACGATTACGAGATCAAAACTTCAATTATACGGATTTTGTTAGCTTAATTGAGTGATTGTTTGATTCGGGTACAAGAAAACTAATATGGGTCAGGTTTGGGTATTAGGATATCGAAATTATCATATGGGTTATAATATATTTACAGGTTGGACCTTAAAGTTTGAAGTTGGATAAAAAAGGATTTAAAAACCTATACTTTGGGTTAAAAGTGTAAGAACAATAAAGATTAATTATAAATAATTAAATATTAATAAAGAAATCAAGCTAATTCGACAACGAAATATTATTAATAAAAAAAATAACCCGAAAACCGAGTCGAGTATTTAATAAAAATATAGATTTTAAAAAAGCCGAGTTGTTAAAGTCTCCTCTACTTTAGGGAATTTCGTCCCGAAATTAAGGAATACCATAACAAAACCATTAAATAAAAAATATACGTAATACAGAACTTTAAATAGTTGAAGTAACGCTCCAAATGAAAATCCGATAAAGGCACTTATATATAGGATGTACCAGCGGCGTATCCGCCTTGTCCTTATCATCTTTACATTTGTACCAATATCTCAACTACTTACGGTCCTATGTTATGGCACACAATCATTCGGATCATGATTTCCATTCGAGGACTTTAGTAATTACGTATGCATCCATAATTACTTAGATCGTTGGATGGTCTAAATGACTCGTCCCATTATGTGGGTTACAAAACGCTTAAGTAAAACAAGATTTTGAGGGAACAGAAATCAAAATAATTCCAAAAGTTGCAGTGGAATTTTATTAAGATATCGTAAAAATATAAGTATTTGAAGAAGACATCACTTATGAAGGTAAACAAATAAGATAAAAGTAAACTTTAATCAACAATATTTTGAACCAAAAAGGAACTTTATTCATAAGATAGATTATAAAAGATAAATAGTTCAAATGAGAAATAATCCAAGGCCATAAAGAGACGTTACAATAATTAAGAAAAGACAAAATGATCAAGTTAGATAAAAAGTCTTCACGGTCGTTGAGTAGCTTAATTGACTTGACTAGAGGAACCATGAGGAGTTGCATGAGTAGGAGCAGTTGAGTAGATTGACTTGGAATAGTTTGAATAGGTTGAGCTTGCATAGCAGGGGCTTGACCAAAGTAGGATTGGTACACTTGAGCTTGCGGATGCGGAGCTTGATAGAGTTGGGTTATGTAAGGTTGACTTGGATGGATAGGAGGAGCTTGCAGGACATAAGGTGGTTGAGTTTGAATTTGTTGAGCATGGGTCAAGTTGTAGGGTGTAGTCATGGTTTGGGCTTGATGGGCATGGATAAGTTGAGGGCACATATTAAGAAGATGATTTGGGTCTCCACAATGATAGCAAGCATGGGTATTAGGAGCACCGGTTTGAGAACGTGAGGTGGCTTGTGCATTAAGCGGGATACGACAAGTGTTAGCAAGGTGGCCATAACTGTTGCATTGGGTGCAAATTCGGCAAGGGGTTTGGGGAGAGTGATGAAAGTTACACTTGGCACATAAGGGATGAGGACCAAGGTAAGTCTTCTTGTTCGGGGCAGTTTGGTTTTGGTTAGGAGGGGGTTGGTTATTGGGTTGGTCCATCGCCTCACCGATGGTTAACGGGTCACGACTCATCACGGAACCACAGAAAATGATCGGAAGACCGCGAATGTACTTCTGAATACCGCGAGTCTTAAGGGTTACCAAATGGAGCACAATACGACTAAGCTCGTGGAACCGGTTAGAGTAGGCGGAGTTATCCCCACCAATCTACTTAAGTTCCTAGAATTCGGCTTCAAGTCTCTACAGCTCATGTTCCGGGCAAAACTCTTTCTTCATTGCTTCCTTAAGTTCCTCCCAAGGAATGGATACAACCAAGTTAGACCCTTGGTCATTCCTCAGGGCATTCCACCAGATGACAGCTCGAACCTCGAACTTGCTCGAGGAAAACTTAGTCCGTTTGGTATCCGTACATTCACAGTGGATGAAAATATTTTCCATCTCTTCAAACCATTGCAGCAATTTGGTGGCGTTTTCCTCACCAAGAAAGGGTGGGTGTTTAGTGCTCAAGAAGTTGCGGAAATCAGAATTGTTTTGTGCGGCCGAAGTAGTAGATCCATTAGAGTTGAGGCTTTGGATTTGAGTGATGATTGTGGGCATTGTAGCAGCAAATTCCTTTGTGATTCTAGCATCCAAGCGGCGATCGCGTGAACCGGATGAACGTTGGTGACGACGGTGATTTCTTAGAGACGACATTCTATAGGGATCAAAAATGAGGATTTATAAGATTAAGGATAAATTGAGGAAATCATAAGAATAGTAAAATTTTTAATTATGTGAACATAATAATGTTGTCTTAAGAAGTGAGGGGATTTGCACCACAAAGGCTAAATGTAAAAGATTATAAGATGAGGGGGTGGGGGGCCACATAGCGTAAATAGTTATTAAATGATGTAGTCAATAAGATTTATGTGTGATGACTACATAAGGAGTTAAGTTAGTTTAAATTATATTTGTTTAAGTTAAATTTAAAGTAAACAAACGAAATATAAATTGTGTGTTGGCCTCCCATGAGCTTTCCATGGCAATTTGAATGGACCAACGAAACTAACGATTAAAAGCAACTGAATTGGACATCCCGTGAGCGTTACATGGCAATTGATTGTCCCAACTAATTAACGAATTAACAATGCAATGAAGTTTGCCGGTCCAATGAGTGTTACATGGCGTTTTAACCGACCAAACTATATAACGAACTATCAAAATAAAATTTGAGTAGTTGGAGTATCTCGTGAATCACCACATATGATGACCCCAACAAAAACGTGAAACAAAGTGAAAAATGAGTAGTCGGGATTCCGTAAAAACCATAATCGGAAGGCTACCGAATTTAAGCCACGAACAACTGTGAATTTGGTTTAAAAATATATAGGGATGCAACCACTAATGTGGTCACGGTTGACAACTTAGGGTGTCGGTCATATGGCATTTTCGGGTCTCGCTCGGGTCCATAGGGTTGAGTATTGTGTTCAGGTTATCACCCAGGTAAGGAATAGCATCTTACCTTTGGTTGTTGGAACCGTTTTGCCAGTGCCCAACTCAAAGTTTCTCGTCCCCTTTCATTTATCGTAGGGACATGCCACATAACCTAGCCATAAGGTGAACGAGCGAAAACAACAGGTGGGAATTCTAAGAGAATTTTCCGAAAATAAAAGCAATCTAATTTTTGAAATATTTTCTTTGAATGTTGAGGAACAACCTCGGAATTTGTGTGTGTGTATAATAATACAATAATTGATAATTAATTAATTCTCTAAGAAAGCTGTAATCAATCTAATTTGAACACATAAAGGTAAACAGATAAGCACGTATGGGGCTCCTAAACATGTTACTATGGCACCACTAACGACCTATCTTAAACCTTCGGCTCTGATACAAATCTGTCACACCCCAACCTACGGCGGAAATACCGGGGCGTGAACTGATTGTCACAACTCGCAAGGTTACTATCATGCAAACATTTTAAATTTAAATATCTATTTATTAAATTCAAATAACACCAATATTCATTACAAAATCCAAAGTAAACAAAACATCAAATAAATCAAAATCATGAAATTCATTGTCTCAATATAAATCCTTCTAGCATAAATCTTTAATTAACTTGTACTTCACATCAAACGATAACCTGCACATGCGTTGAAAATAAAGAAGTTTTGTCAACACAAGGTTGAGTAAGCAACACACCAGTTTGAAGGTTTATATAGAAAAATAAGTATTTGCAACAAGTCATATGAGTATAACAAATTAACAAAATGAGCAAGTAGAACTGAGATATCGAGAAGCACAAAGCTATAACGACTGGCGTATGATCATACTAGACTTAGATTATGTTGGACCTCTCCGAATGCGGAAGCATACAAAGCAAATAAGCACAGAAACATGTAAGGTATAAGTTGTTAACACATAAGACAAAGTTCAGTTTTTGAGTATAAATATATATAAGAAATATATTAACGCATATGTCCCCAAAACGTGGAAAACAAGTAAAATAGGGGAATGTGGTACTCACCTCGATAGACGAACAAAAGAATTAGATAACAATGAGAATGACCATTTGCGGAAATCACGCGTTGACGATAAGGCCTAATGAGGAAAGTAGAATATGGATACGCTAAGTAAATGAACTAGATCGATTAAGAAAGCTCGATAATTATAATATTTATAAAGTTACATATACTATTTAAACTTACTTAGTTTATAAATCTATTTAGCCTTAATCATAACAGTAGAGACTCGATAAATTAATACTCGATTATTTAATAAACTTTCTAAGATAATATTTTTTTACCGGTCCCGACTCGAGGAAGGTAATACATTTTTGATAATTTATTTAGACCCCATATAAAATATAAATTAATAATTCCTTATATATAGCATATTACATGAATGATTTATGAAGGTTTCTTGAAAAATAAAGGAAAAACGGGATGGCAGAGGTTCGAACCCGCGACCTGTGCCCCCCCCCCCCCTAATCAAGTGGCAAACCAGCTGGGCTATCCAGCGATGTGCAACCATAATCGGTTTCCATACTTTACAAACGAAATCAGTTCATACCAGATTACACATAAACCCTAATCAAATTGATTTGATCAAATACGATGTATTTGATCAAATCAATTAAGGGGCTTTTGTTAAGCATAGACTCGCGATCTTAACTACGTATTCAATTACCTCTTGATATGATCGGAGCTGGGTTAACGAGGCGCAACATTGCCGGCGGTATTGAGGTGAATGAACAAGTTATAGACGAGTGAACTTATATAATTAAATATAGGGGTAATGTCGGCTAGCATATGAGGATTGTATCTATAAATTTAATTGAATTATAAACACCAATTTCGTGTTCATCAAGGGTTAGGGTTAATACGATTGTTGGTTAAGTTAAATATGGCAGAACGGATCAAAATTGATGTTATTAACTCGTTTAGAGTGACGGTTAGGCCGCGGTTTGATAATTACAAACGATTATGAGATCAAAACTTCAATTATACGGATTTTGTTAGCTTAATTGAGTGATTGTTTGATTCGGGTACAAGAAAACTAATATGGGTCGGGTTTGGGTATTAAGATATCCAGACTATCATATGGGTTGTAATATATTTACAGGTTGGACCTTAAAGTTTGAAGTGTGATACAAAAGGATTTAAAAACCTATACTTTGGGTTAAAAGTGTAAGAAAAATAAAGATTAATTATAAATCATTAAATATTAATAAAGAAATCAATCTAATTCGACAACAAAATATTTTTAATAAAAAAATAACCTGAAAACCGAGTCGAGTATTTAATAAAAATATAAATTTTAAATAGCCGATTTGTTATAATAATATTCCGTTCTCGATAGCTTTTATCGCCAATCGGCCCACTAAGCATTTCTTTGGGCATTGTGGTTCGTAAATAAGATTTCAATAACTATAATTTCGGCAAAATCCTTTCTGCAGATGCTACCGTGCATGTTAGTGTTCGAAGTCCACTTTGTTGTTATCCCGCTTATTCGTTTCTTTTTTTTATTTAACTTCTATTGATTAGTTAAAACTAGTGGGTCTTCTTCAATTATTAATGAGCCTTTAAGTCTTTGTGTAATCACATAAAAGTGGTTCTAAAAAGTATTTGAGTATTATAAAAATTGTGAAACTATAAGCGTTTGGGTATTCTATATATAACATCGGGAATTTTAGAAAAACTTGTGTCCCGGCCACCGCTTAGATGGCCGACAATGTTAATATAAGAACAAGTCCAAGAATACATTACATATCTCGACGACGTGTTGTCGCCAAAGCCTTGGGCGGGATTTGCCCAAAATTATGCGTCATTTAACAGTAATATACAGCAAAATGAGTTTTCTATCCCGAAGACATATTGTCAATAATTATATGTTTTGGCTTTTTATTTATTCTAAAAACTAGTGAAATAAATGAAACGTCATCATCATTCTCACCTTATGGTGACAAGATTCCATCAACATAGGGTTTAATGAGCTCTAAGTCACCAAATTAGCGTATATGTTTCATTCACCCCATAACTTTCAACTCCCTCACGATCAGTGCACATCATTGGTGATGCACACTCTCCATTTTGTCACTAACGTCGTCATAAACTAGCATCATGAACCACCATCGTGAACCATCTATCTCTCATAATACAGCCACCAGAATTAACAAATCAACCTTGATAATAAAAAATCGACAATGAAATCAAGAAAACCTCTTGATATGGTGTCGTAAATAAGCAAATTGAAGTTTTCTCCTATCTCCATATTCAAGTCATATTTTACTTAGTAAGTTCAAATTCCATAACTCGTATATATTTTAGTGTTTTTTCCGGTTTGTATAAATGGAATGATCATAAATGGTTGGTCACAAGTTCGAGTTAGATTATTTAAGCTTGAAAACTACTTAACACTTTTACTCGCGTTTTGACCGGCTAAACTTCTAATCTTCTAAACAATTGTATAAGGTCTAAGTATCATAACTATCATACATTCATAACTCTAATTCGTATTTATGTCCATCTCGCAAAACCCTACCAACTCACAAACTGGCCATTTCGTAAATATTGATTGTCTTGCATCACTTAGTATTTCGTAGTTCGTAATAATTTGGCAAAAGCTTGGGCCTCCAACATATTATGGCTTTCTCACAAGTCAATATTATTTGACAAATTTGGAGTTTGCGAGGTACACCTTATGTCGCAAATCTCATTTTATGAAATACTGCAAGATGATCCCTTCTGCGAGACTCTAGATATTTCGAGACACTATGCTATGCAAAAAAAATCTATTTCTATGTATTGGCCTTGTTAGTGCATTGTTTTGCGTCTCAGCGTTTGTTAATGTATTTTGGATGTTAGTTAAAGTATTAAGGGTATTTTGGTAATTGTAAATTTCACATTCGCTAATATTTTTAGTGCATTAGTGTGTAGTGCTAGGTCTTATGGGCTTAATCTGTCATTATTCTATAGATAAAGGGCTGAAAGTGTCAATATTAGAATATGTTAAGATCTGTATAAGTGTAAGCCAACGTATATGACTTATACGTGGCGTATAAGTCTTATATGCCAGGAAGGATTATACGGATCATAGGCATGTGTATAAATAGCCTTTAACTTGTCATATTTGTAACAGTTATGAGAATCTGATTAGAGAGAACATCTTTTGTACTTTAAGTGTTATATCAATATAATGATGTTTGTGAGTGAATGTGTTAGCAATTCCTTTATGATATGATTCCGCAATATTATTTAGTATAGTAAACACAATATCATCGATCCGTATTGTATCGTTTTACATGTATATGATGACGTATATGATCCGGAACAAGGAATTTCAAGTGGTATCAAAGCATTGGCTCGTGTTTGCTACTGAATTGAGCACAGTTACTTGAAGATTTGAAGAACACAAAGTGAAAACCATGGCCGATTACTATTTCTTCAATTACTTACTCATTTACGGATAATATTCAAATTTCTTCGGTGATTATGATCATTTATACTTGTTAATCAGTTCTGTACAAGTGGAATCATCAAACTCAAGTTGAAATTCAAGTTTCTGATCATGTATAACTCAAGTTGGCTTCCGTATAGGTTTCTTAAACCACGTATAAGTTTGGTTCATGTTCGTATAATAGTTTTGGACGTATAAGTGGATTGTTTAGTATCAGTTTGGGTTATACGCTGTAGTGGTTATACGTTGGTTGTTTTCCGTATATGTTGTTATACGTTGATTAGTTTACACGCTCTTTCAAAACACATATACTCTGGTTTAGCTGATTTCTAGATTTTTGTGCAACGATGAAAGATTTGAATGCTTTTGTGACATATCTGTCACCAATAATTCAGAATATTAATTTGGAGAAAAATATGGGAACATCTACAAAGCCCAAAAACTTTTAAGGATGAAGATTATCCAAATTGGGCTGACAAGTTTAAGACTTATGTTCAAGCTATGAATTATGATGCTTGGGAAGCTGTTGAGGTGGAATACAACATTCCACGAAATGAGAATGGTACTACTAGTCACCGAGTATCTCAAATTCCTGAGGCTGACAAAGCAAGATTTCTTCGTGAGAGGAAGATGATGAATCTGTTTCAACAATCAATCAAGTGTGAGATTTTCAATTATTACAACACAATGGATCATGCCACTCAATCGGGGAAGCGTTGCTGAATAAAGATAGAGGAAATCCATACATGAGAAAATCTAAAATGGCTATGTTGAGGAAAGAGTTTGACATATTTACCATGGTCAAAGGTGAATCAATGCCTCAATTGATTAAGAGATACTGTCATCTTGTGAATGAGATGAAAAGATTGAGAATTGATAAGGAAGAGTATGAATACATTGAAAAGCTTGCTGATTCTTTATCTGATGATTTGAAAACTTTTATTATGATTCAACAATCAAACCCGATTAACTATGCAAGATTGACGCTAGCCCGATTCATTGAAAAGTTGGAAGCACATGAACTTGAGAATAACAAGAAACAAAAGATGAAGAATACTTAGGTTACTCAAGACATTGGGTTATACTTTAATTCATCACAATCCGTGATTGCTCCTAGCCCAAAGATTCAAACTTCTTTTGTCACATATAATAGTTTTGGTGGTAGTTTTCAAACAAGTCAACCTCCTAACATACCACACTACACAATTTCTTACACTAAAACCAATTCAACAAATTTTGCTCTTGATCAATCTCCAAAGCCTGTTAGTCCACCATATGATGTTGTTCAATGCAACATTGCTGTAAATATCAAGAACAACAATGGACTGGTTGCTGAAAACGTTCAAAAACATATTGCTTTCTTAGGATTCGTCCTTGAGTCATATGAGTGTTTAATTGCTGGACGTATTGGGAATTACAATATGACAAAAGAATATTATGATCAGATTGATCATGAGGAAATGGAGATGCTAGATATTCGTTGGTGTATGGGGAGTGTTGTGAGAAGGGCACAAATATTCAGAGAGATTACTGGTAAGAACTACCTTTATGGGACAACTTCAAAACTGGGATTTTACAAGTCAAAAGTCCGATGTTTTCAATGAAAAGAAAAAGGTCACTTCAAGAGGGAATGCACTAATCCAGAAGTTAGAGATGCTAGTCCTAATCCTTTTGGTAGGGACTACAACCGGCAAGCCATCTTTCATCAGAGTTCTCCTGAATCAGCTGAATTTTCGAAAACGAATGAAGCATCGTCATCAAAAGCATGTCATGCACAATTGGATGAGGGTTTCAACTGGAATTCTATTGTTCATCAAGCAAATGTTGCTGAGGTGATTGATGAGGAAGAGGGAGAACATGTTTGTGTTTCAGATGCAGGTAAAGCTTAGAAAGATGTGGAAACTGAAGATATTGTTGCTGATCCAACTGATGCTGATGATCATCAAGAGAACAATACTGAGGAGATGACAAGTGATCCTGAGGGGACATAATCTCCAAAAAGTTTTTATTTGGTTCCAAATTAATTCTTTAACTCATTTTTTCCTCCTGATATGTTTGAAAGTTTTGGGGGATGGTTCAATGGCGAGGAAGTACCTCATGGAAAGATTGATTTTGGAATTGATGATGAAGAAGATGAGAGTGTAGCAACTGATGAAGTTCATGTAGCTGCAATAATTGAAGAAATGAGTGAAGAATCCATGCCAGCGACAGATAGTATTGAAGATGTTGAATTAGAATCTACTAATCATGCTTTCATGGCTAGACAGGTAAAATTCTCTACTAATATTGAGCATTTTTGTGAAGCATGTGATGAAAAAGATTTTGTGATTAACTCACTTAAAATAGATTATAAAAGAATTAAAGAAGCTTTTTATAAACTTCAAAAATGTGAGAAAAGCTTGTGGGTTAAAATCTTACAAGATGAGAAAACAATTTCTATGCTAACTCACACAGTTAAAGATAAAACAAATTGCTATTAATAGGCATGTTGATGAGAAAGAGGAACCCATTTGGAGTTCCTATGTTCCAAAAGAACCAAAAGGGTTTCTTAAGGCGATGAATGTGGTGACTAGTTCACCACATCATGATGTTTCATCATCTATTTCATATGATGAGCAACCTGTTAAGTATTTCAATAGCTCTGAATATGAGAGCGAAGTAGGTAAGAAAGTTGCTGAAATTTGTGTTTTCTAAGATAAAATATGAAACAAGTAATAAATCTGTTAATCAAAATGTTAAAACTAGACCTGAAACTCAATCATGTACTAAATTGGTAATCATAACTCAAAATTTTTTAAAACCAGTTATATTACAAAAGAAAAGGTATTGGGTTCAAAGAGGAAGACAAAGTGCCTATAAAACCAATTGTGGGTTTTCAAAAGATTGTCTTTGTTAAAGGTGAGACCTCTGAGGAAGAGAAAGAGGCCATCATGTTGGGTTTTAACAAGAGTATCAAACTCATATAAACCCATTTATATGAAAACGCAGCGGATTAATTAGTCTTAAATCTTGTTATTTAGATTGATTTAAACCGATTCTATATATAAAAACCCAACCCCGGATCGATAAACGAAATTACATGCTTACCAAAATCAACAACCATAAGGTGTTTATATAATACAACCTTTCAAGATGCAAGGAGGGTGAAGAAGATGACGGTTGAATAGCTAGCCTTAAAGAGAGAAGTGACTCAAGCTTGTATACCCCCAAGCCACCAACAAACACCTTTTCTTGCTAGGATTTGATAACACTTGATTAAGGAAAAACTTCTTCTCTTGTTGCTCCTTCTTTGGTCGAAATCCAAGAGAGAGAGAGAGAGAGGAGAGTTTTTAATATTGCATGTAATCTTAGTGGTTGTATTTTTATTATGTTACAAGAAAACATAAAGAGGGATAATTTCAAAACAAATTGGTGGGATGTTTCCCCCCATAAATGGCTGGCCCTACCAGCCCATTTATTATATTTTCTGGTAACACACTAATACTCCATGTACTAGTCACACGACTAATACTCCGTGTATTAGTCGCAGGTCTATTGAAACATTGTGACATGTAACACTTTTAACATGCCATAAGTTTCATGCAATATATCATAATCATTATCATATATATATATATTTATATATATATATATATATATATATATATTATTTAACCAACTTAAATAATATCTTAAGATAATCTCTCTAAATAAATTATCTATATAATTTATTAATTCCTCGAGTTCAAATATTTAGAAACCCATTTTCTAAATATCATAAGGTTTAATATTTATTTGTTTGATCATATCTACAAAAAATACCATGGTGTTTCTCTAGCTTGTTATTGTGTATAACCCGACTTGGATCATAACGTACTAGCCACATCAATTATAATATGTGTCTTGGGCAGACCGATTCCAACAATCTCCCACTTGCACACGATACATAGAAGATTTATGTAAGTAGCAAATACCGCCTAACAACGGTTTACTACCCCTAATACGTATGATGAAGTGCCATTCAATAACATCATCCCCTTCAAGTCCCTTACTTGAAATGACTTAGGTGAATCTATCATTTATCCTTTTGCTACATATGTCATGTCAAATCCAGAGATAAAGAGTGATAATTCTCTGTTGATCTAACTTAGCAGGCCTTAAGACATGTTACTCTCAACGAATAAGAGCGACAAATCCCCTTTTTACTACATACGCCTCTCACAATCACCTTGTACTACACTTGATCTTAGCCTTATGTACCGTCATGTTTCAGAGCAACGAAGAACTAAGTCAAAGTGTAATATTCGGTGAATATCAAGACCCAATATGTATCTCAGGTCGGAGGATACTATGATATTCGCCTTTACTCAAATTTACTTAAGATCAATCATAAAGATTCCATGTAGTAATATTTGAGGGGGGGTCAGTTCAATATTTACATCCTATATATATCTATGAACCTTGGCAGCAAACCCTTGCTCTATATTCGTAACTTATGAATATCCACCAATCCAAGTTCATAATAGTCTAACCTTCATATTTGTTCCCACAAATATGAACGACTACGGACATTTAGAATAATTTACTTATTCAGGGATTTAAACATGCTAAAATGGAACATAACTCACAAGTCATAATCTTAAACTATAATCATATTAATGAGTCAAAATAACAATTGTTCCCGATATCCAAATACAAAATAGATCAAATCCAATCACTAGAATATCGAAGTCCTAAGGCACAAGTGTGACCTTCATGCTTTGCCCTTTCAAGGAGCTTCGTGAGTGGATCCATAATATTTTGATTGGTGTGAACTTTGCGAATACATATCTTTCCTTTTTCAACATCATCCCTTATGTAGTTGAATCTCCGCTCAATGCGCCTTGTCTTTTGATGTGCATGGGGTTCCTTGATTTGAGAAAATCGCGCCCTCGTTGTCACAAAAGATCCCTAGAGGGTACCGAATAGTATGGACCACCCCTAGGTCGGCAATGAACTTTCTTATCCATGAAGCTTCTTGAGCTGCCAATGAGGCGGCGATGTATTCCAATTCAGTGGTGGACAATGCTACCACATCTTGTTTTGCGTTCTTCCAAGAGACTGCCCCACCATTCATAATGAAAACATATCCCGATTGTGATCGAGAATCATCTCGATCAGTTTGGAAACTCACATCCGTGTAACCCTTAACAACGAGTTCCTCCTCGCCAGAGCCATATATTAGAAACATATCCTTAGTCTTTCTAAGGTATTTCAATACACTCTTAACCGCCATCCAATGGCTAGTTTCTGGATTTTGTTGGTATCTACTTGTCATGCTCAAAGCGCATGAGACATCCGGTCTAATGCATATCATGGCATACATGATGGATCCTATAGTCGATGCATATGGGATTCTTTTCATTTTCTCTTGCTCATCCTTTGAGCCTGGACATTGAGACACACTCAATATCGTTCCTCTTTGATTAGGTACCAAACCTTTCTTAGAGTTCTCCATCTTGAACCTTTTCAAGATTTTATCAATGTATGCACTTTGGTTTAATCCTATCAACCGCCTTGATCTATCCCTGTAGATCTTTATTCCCAAAATATAGGTGGCTTCACCAAGATCTTTGATGGAAAAACAACTCCCACGCTAGGCTTTTACACCTTCCATGGTTGGAATGTCATTTCCAAACAATAGTATGTCATCAACAAACAATACTAGGAAAAGTAATGATGCTCCCACTAGCTTTCTTATACACACAAGCCTCATCAGCGTTTTTGATGAATCCAAATTTCTTAACCTCTTCATCAAAACGGTGATTAAGACTTCTAGATGCTTGTTTCAATCCATAGATTGATTTCTTTAACTTGCATACTTTATTAGGATGTTGTGGATTGACAAAACCTTCGGGTGGAACCATATAGAAATCTTCTTCAAGATGTCCATTTAGAAAAGCGGTTTTGACACCCATTTGCCAAATCTCATAGTCATAATATGCGGCTATGGCATATAATATCCTAATTGACTTTAGCATTGCCACGGGCGAAAAGGTCTCATCATAATCAACCCCTTGAGTTTGAGTAAAACCTTTTGCTACAAGTCTTGCTTTATAAGTATCAAAGTTTTCATGCATATCGATTTTCTTCTTGAAAACCCACTTACTTCCAACCGGTTTGGAGTTAAGAGGTGGTACAACCAAATCCCATACTTGGTTGTCATGCATGGATTGCATCACAACGTTCATAGCTTCAAGCCATTTGTCACAATCGGGTTGTGACATTGCATCATGGTATGTGGTCAGTTCATTCGAATCTACCACATAGCATCCATCCATGAAAAATCCATATCTTTCGGGTGGATTGCTAATTCTACCAGATTTTCGAATGTTTTGTGTGTCTTGATCAACCATTTGATCATTCTCAACAGCCTCTTGTTGAGTGCTAGTATCAACTAAACGTGTATCAACTTGTGTTTCTCGCTCCTCCTTGAGTTCGATCGCTCTACTAGTTCCTTCCATAAGGAACTTCGTTTCTAGGAACTCGGTCTTTCGAGAAATGAACACCTTTTGCTCGGTTAGGTTGTAGAAATAATATCCCATAGAGTCTTTGGGATATCCTACAAAGATACACTTAGTGGATCGGCTTTCTAGTTTGTTTTGGGTAATGTGCTTAACATAAGCCTCACAACCCCATACCTTTATATATGATAATGATGGAACCCTTCCATGCCATATTTCAAAAGGTATCTTGTCCACTTTCTTGGTTTGTGCCATATTTAGAATACGGGCTGCCGAGAGCAATGCGAAACCCCAAAATGATAGAGGAAAGGTGCTTTTAGCCATCATAGATCGAACCGTATCCAATAGAGTTCGATTCCTCCTTTCGGACACACCATTATGTTGGTGGAGTGGGCTGTGAGATGATTCCACAACTCCAAAGATGATCTTGAAAAGCATCACTAAGGTATTCACCTCCTCTATCTGAACGAAGTACTTAGATGGTTTTATTGAGTTAATTTTCTACTTCATATTGGAAGACTTTGAACATTTCAAAAGCTTCATCTTTGTGTCTTAACAAGTACACATACCCATAATGACTATAATCATCAATAAAGGTAATGAAGTATCTTTCACCATGTAAGACCCCGTTACCGGTGTCTGACATTTGGACGTTGGATTTACTCATTAACATAGTTTTAATCATCAGAGTTAATAAAAACATTCGCGGAATATAAAAACTTTCATCAAAACATTACATAACTTGTTTTAAACAAACATCTTTTGTCTTTTAAAATAAACAAACATTAAACATAAACTGATAAACGTCTCGCGTCTTCCGATGCCAATCTCTTATTTGCTTGCCACGTGTACCCCTCAAGCGAGCTGCCTCATCCTACTCACATGCGTGCATACTAAATGTCAGCTACGCTGAGTGAGTTCTAGTTAATCACATAACATACATTACATACATACTTACATACTTCCATACATACGTTATATCTTTATACTATTGTTACAATATACTTACTTACATGCATACTATCTTTCTTTCATATTCATACATTATGTTTTAAAGAGCGTTTCGCCCTATAACCTTCGCATATATTATTAGGGTATGCAACCCTTTAACCTTCGCATATATTAGTAGGATATGAAACCCTTTATCCTTCTCATATATTAGTAGGGTATGCAACCCTTTATCCTTCACATACAGTAGAAACTCTATAAAATAATACACTTGGGACCACCAAAATTTATTAATTAAAAGAGTTATTAATTAATCGATAAATTAATAATTATTAATTTATATATTAATTAATATTTTATTAATTTATAGTAGAAGACTTAGTTTACAACATGACTTTTGAGAACTCAGATGAAGGTGGTGAAAGCACTCAAGAACTTCAGAATTTGATCAAAGAGTTGGGTTATCGCAATGCAATGGATGTCAAAGATGTTCTGACTCACCCAGAAGAAAATGTAGTTGCACAGTTGTTGACTGATGAAGAAATTATTGAAAGCGTTATTGGAAATAATAAAGATGATATCGATGAAGAAGATGATGAAAGTTTTATGTACAATGGAGCCCCCTTCGCGAAACGAAGCTATTAAAGCGGCAAACACATTGAACAATTTCTTGTTGAGCTATGAGAAAACAACACCAAAAGTTCTTACCGTGCTAAGTAAAATTAGAGATGAGATTCAATGGGAAATTGATTTCAACAAAAGACAATTAAGTCATTTTTCAAGAAACCTTCGTAAATCATTCATGTAATATGCTATATATAAGGAATTATTAATTTATATTTTATATGGGGTCTAAAGAAATTATCAAAAATGTATTATCTTATAATTTTAGCGAATTATTAATTTAGCACCCTATCCCCGAGTAGGGACCGGCAAAAAATATTATCTTAGAGAGTTTATTAAATAATAGAGTATTAATTTATCGAGTTTCTACTGTATATTAGTAGGGTATACAACCCTTTATCCTTTGCATATATTAGTAGGGTATGCAACCCTTTATCCTTACTTTTCCTCTCATTATCATCCCATTATTACATTCATTCATAACATACATACATATCGTTCATACATTATACATAACATTCGTATTCATAAATATAACTCGTCAATACGTGCAATATCCGAAGATCGTTCACATACCGACAAGCAATCATCTATGCTCTTCACACAATCACATATGGCATACACTTATTACTTAGGATAAGTGTATTAACAAGTCACATCGAGTATGCACACAGCCCTGAAAACATAACACATAAATGGGGCTAGAAAATCACCTGGATCCTGTTTCTTTCTCCGTTTATCATTATTCCCTTCTTTAATTGGGCTCTGCTAACTTTTCGAGTTCGTTCGTTGTCGTTTAGCTTAGTTATTAACTTTAAACCTTGGATCTATCTTGTATACGGACGATTTAATAATATTTAGCGTTCGATTTGCTTCTTCTTTCTTTCTTTCCCTTGGCCGTTTATTGTAAGGTGTATGTGTGTGTTCTTAAGTGTGTGTAGAGATTATGGAAGATGGAAATGAGAGTTAGGGTTTTAGAATGGTTTAAGGGGTATTTGTATCCCTTAAAGCCCATGGACCTACGGCCCATTACCCTTTAATTCATTTTAATTAATCCTAGTCCATACTTGTTTCTAATTTAATACTAATTAATTATTTAACGCACGACAATTTAACGCAACTCTCTTTATTTATTATTAGGATATTTAGGATGTTACAAGTCTTCCCTCCTTAAAGAGGTTTCGTCCCCGAAACCTAACTACTACTTAAAAAGATTATGGTAAAACTTGCATATTTCATCCTCAGCTTCCCAGGTGGCATCAGATTCTTTTCGATGCTTCCATATTACCTTCTCCAATGGTATAACCTTGTGACAAAGCTGCTTCTCCTTGCGATCAACAATCTTTATCGGTTTCTCAATGTAGTTCAGTTGTTCATCAACCTCGATGTCCATTAATGGCACGTGAGACGTGTTATCAGCTAGACACTTCCTCAGATGAGAAACATGGAAGGTTGAGTGAATTCCCTCTATCTCTTCGGGTAAATCCAGCTTATAAGTTACCTCACCCACACGATCCACAATCTTAAATGGCCCAACGTACCTTGGACTCAACTTTCCTCTCTTCCTAAAACGGATAATCCCTTTCCAAGGCGAGACCTTGAGCATCACATTTTCACCAACATTAAACTCAATCGGTCGTCGTCGTTTATCAGCATACGACTTCTGTCTGTCTTGAGCGGCTTTCATTCTTGCCTTAATCTGATCGAACTTTGAAGATGTCTCTTGAACCACTTCTAAACTTCCAATTTCTTTCTGTCCAATCTCTCCCCAACATACGGTAGTTCTACATCGTCTACCATAGAGCATTTCAAATGGTGGCATACCAATACTTGAATGGTAACTGTTGTTATAGGAGAACTCTGCCAGATTCATATGATCATCCCAACTTCCACCGAAATCTAAAACACAAGCATGTAGAATATCCTCAAGGGTTTGGATCGTCCCTTCAGACTGTCCATTTGTTTGAAGATGATACGCCGTACTGATGTTTAATCTCGTTCCCATAGCTTCATGGAACCTCTTCCAAAACCTCAAAGTAAACCGAGTATCTCTATCTGACACGATCGATAACGATACTCCGTGTTTAGTCACAAACTCTTTTATAAACAAGCTTGCCAACATTTCTGACGAGATAGCCTCTCGTATAGGCAGAAAGTAAGCACTCTTGGTCAAACGGCCACAATCACCCAGATGGTATCATGCTGCTTAGCTGTACGAGGTAGCTTAGTTATGAAATCCATAGTGATGTGTTCCCATTTCCATTCAGGTATCTCAAGCTGTTGCATTTTCCCATAAGGTTTCTGATGTTCGGATTTGACTTGTAAACAAGTTAAGCACTTACTAACGTAACCCACTACATCGTTTTTCATCCCTGGCCACCAGTAATCCCTTTTCAAATCTTGGTACATCTTTGTAGCTCCTGGATGAATTGAGTATCTTGACTTATGAGTTTTATCTATGATTCAACCTCTAAGATCTCCATGGCGTGGGATCCACATATGGTCAAACCTCTTCTTAACACCATGTGTGTTTTCCATCAACTCATCTTGCTGGCCGTAAACTCTTTCTTTCTTTACTAACTTCTCATCTACCAACACCTCTGACTGTGCTTTGATGATTTCTTCAAAAAGACTTGAATTCATAATCAGCTGGTATGACTTACTGTTACAATGACTTCCTCGTTCTTACGACTTAGCGCGTGGGCGACCACATTAGCTTTACCAGGATAGTTTTTAATGTCGCAGTCGTAATCCTTAATCAACTCTAGCCATCTTCTCTGTCTCATGTTCAATTCCTTCTGTTTGAAGAAGTACTTTTACCAAACAGATAATGCCTCCATATCTTCAGAGCATGCACTACGGCTGCTAGCTCTAAATCATGCATCAGATAAGTACTCTCATGGACTTTCAACTGTCTACACGCGTAAGCTATTACTTTACCTCGTTGCATTAACCGCAACCTAACCCACGATATGAAGCATCAGTACAAACAACCAAATCTTCGTTACCGTTGGGTAAAGCAAGGATTGGAGCTTTCCCCAACTGAATACTACCGACTTTCGGGTCATATCGGTCAATGGTGCGGCTATCTTGGAGAAACCTTCGATGAATCCCTATAGTAGCCAGCTAACCCTAAGAAGATTCGTATATCAGTCGCATTCTGTGGAGTCTTCCAGTTCGTTATAGCTTCAATCTTAGCGGGGTCCACGGTAATCCCTTCAGGATTAAGCACGTGACCTAGAAATTTCCCTTCTCGTAACCAGTATGCGCATTTCGAAAACTTAGCATACAACTTTTCTTCCTTCAGCGTCTCCAATACCTCTCTCAAATGCTCGGCTTCATCAGACTCGTTCTTTAAATAAATCAATATGTCGTCGATGAAAACGATAACTGACTTATCCAACATTGGCCGACACACCCTATTCATCATGTCCATAAATGTTGCGGGAGAATTCGTTAGACCGAATGACATTGCGAGGAACTCGTAGTATCCATATCGCGTCCGGAACGATGTTTTAGGGATGTCTGCCTCTTTCACTTTTAACTGATGATATCCAGATCTGAGATCTATTCGTGAGAACCAGCTTGAACCTTGCAATTGGTCGAACGGATCATCGATCATTGGCAAAGGATATCTATTCTTTAACGTAAGCTTATTCAGCTCGCGATAATCTATGCACATTCTCATGCTTCCATCCTTTTTCTTCACGAACAGCACTGGTGCGCCGCAAGGGGAAACACTTGGTCTAATAAAACCCTTGTCGAGGAGCTCTTGTAGTTGGGACATCAATTCTTTCATCTCATACGGCGCTAGACGGTAAGGCGCTTTCGCAGCGGGTTGGGCTCCTAGTACTAAATCTATCAGAAATTGTATCTCTCGCTCCGGTGGCAACCCCGGAAGATCCTCAGGGAATACTTCTGGGTAGTCGCGAACGATAGGAACATCTTCCAATTCTTTCCTCTCGGCCGTAGAGTTGATAGCATACGTTAGGTAGGCACTGCACCCTCGCCTTAAAAAGCCCTCGGCTTATATCATCGAAATGACATTAAGCCCAGATCTTTCCTTATCACCATAAACCGTCACCACACTACCATCCAAAGACTTTAACCTTATCGTTCTACTCTTACACACTATCCGAGTCTCATACTCAGACAACCAATCCATTCCCAAAATCACATCAAACCCTCCCAAGGTCATAATATACAAAACAACAGGGAAATCATGTCCTTCTAATTCTATTTTACAGTCTTTAACCATTTTCATTATTTTAACTGAAGTGTCACTAGCGTTTTCTACTATAAAGGTTTCAGTCACTTGGCAACATTTCATTTTAGCTAAGTTACTAAATGGCGTGGCTGCGAAACTTTTGTTCGCACCCGAATCAAATAATACTGAAGCGGAAATACCGTTTACTAGAAACGTACCTGTGACGACATCGGGAATCTGCTTGGCTTGTTCTTGAGTTAGCATGTAGGCTCTGGTCTTTGGCCTTGTTGGTTCAGCGTCTTTCTTTCCGCTTCCTCCAGCTTCAGTACACTCCCTGGACATGTGGCCCGTCTTGCCACACTGGAAACATGCCGGCTTCTCACTGCATTCATGAGCATAGTGCCCCACCTTTCCGCACTTATAACAGGCATTTGACCATACTCTATACTCTCCTCCATGCGCCTTTCCACATTTATAAAAAACATCTGATCCCTTACCTCACTTGCACTCACCACCGTGCATTTTACCACACGTCTTGCACGATCTCTTCTCCCACACTTTCTGCTTCTTATCCTTTGAGATCCACAACTGAGTACCAGGTCGTTTAACAGGAGCGACCCACTTCTTATCTTTCCTCTCTTCCCCCACGACAACATCATCCGCAGCCAGATCCTCATAAACCATCTCCGCGAGTTCAACAGCAGAGTCAAAAGTAGCAGGTTTATTCGCCCTAACCAGTATGCGAACTTTCTGTGGCAATCCCCTCACATAGCATTTGATTCTCTTAGCCTTAGTATTGGCCATATCGGGCACCAACCTAAACATTCGGTTGAACTCGGCGGTGTACTCACGATGTGTCATCGTCCCAGCTTTCAAGTTCAGGAACTTCATCTCTGCCCTCTCCACCTCGGCGTCAGCACAGAATTTCTTCATAACCAGTTCTTTCATATCCTCCCACCTCATAGCCTTGATTTCCTCTTTACTCTTCCTCTGCTCAAACGATTCCCACCAATACATCGCCTCATCACCAAATGATTGGGTGGCATAACAGACAGCTTGGTTAGGACGGAACTCGCTAATGCGGATAACCTTGTCCATAGTGGTTATCCATTGAAGAGTAGCGATTGCGTCTCCCAGACCAGTCAGCTTTGGCGGGTCGCATCCCTTGAAGGACTTATAGTTGCACCCACCTTGGCCTCTTTTCCTGTTATCGGCCTTCACAGACTTAACCCCACTCGAGGCTTCCCTCTCTCCTTCCCCATCTCTCCTACCATCACCACCCGCCCCTTCAGCAGTTCTTTCACGGCTTAGAGCAGTTCCTTCAAGAGTCAGGTTCTTCACAGCAGTGGCTACAGCTTGAACAATAGCTGCTTGAATTGCGAGATCCAGTTGAACCCCTTCATTGTTGTTCAGGTTTCCTCCAACTGCGCTTCCTTCATCTCCGGTGTTAGAAGTCGTTTTGACCGAAGGTCGTTGGACACGACGAGGCCTGCCGCGATGTCCAGTGTGACCTCCAGCTTTAACAATGTCTCCAGTTCCCACATTTCCTCCCGTTCCAGCCATTGTATTCTAAAAGGGAAAACACAAACGTCATCACTCAAGGAACTATTTAGTACAAGGATATTAAGTTTAAAAGGTAATAACAGTGGCCAGTTGTGATTAGCTGATCACGTTAATTTCCGTGTCCTATACACTTCCTTTTACGAGTCTATTTGTACTGATTCTAATCTCAAACAGTTAAACAATTAAATAAGCAAGAAATCCTATCTGTATCACTAACACATCCTTTCTCTAGCAATTAAGCTAACATGAACATTTATTATCTAACCATACACTTTACCTTTATTGTGCTTGCTTGAGTGACACATGGCATTCTTGGACTGGCATCTTTTTATTTAAATCCCATTCTCTGTTCGAGTCTAAGCATGTAGGATGCTTAAATCTCTCGAACTTTGCTCTGATACCAATTTGTAAGGCCCAGTTACCGGTGCCCCACATTTGGACGTTGGATTTACTCATTTACATAGTTCTAATCATCAGAGTTAATAAAAACATTCGCGAAATATAAAAACTTTCATAAAACATTACATAACTTGTCTTAAAAATATCTTTGTCTTTTAAAATAAACAAACATTAAACATAAACTGATAAACATCTCGCGTCTTTCGATGCCAGTCTCTTATTTGCTTGCCAAGTGTACCCCTCAAGCGAGCTGCCTCATGTGACTCACTTGCGTGCATACTAAAAGTCAGCTACGCTGAGGGAGTTCTAGTTAATCACATAACATACATTACATACATACTTACATACTTCCATACATACGTTATATCTTTATACTATTGTTACAATATACTTACTTACCTGCATACTTTCTTTCTTTCCTATTCACACATTACGTTTTAAAGAGCGTTTCGCCCTATAAAATTCGCATATATTATTAGGATATGCAACCATTTAACCTTCACATATATTAGTAGGGTATGCAACCCCTTATCCTTCGCATATATTAGTAGGGTATGTAACCCTTTATCCTTCACATATATTAGTAGGGTATGCAACCCTTTATCCTTACTTTTCCTCTCATTATCATCCCATTATTACATTCATTCATAACATTCATACATATCGTTCATACATTATACATAACATTCGTATTCATAAATATACCTCGTCAATACGTGCGATATCCGAAGATCGTTCACATACCGACAAGCAATCGTCTATACTCTTCACATAATCACATATGGCATACACTTATCACTTAGGATAAGTGTATTAACAAGTATCAACACATAAATGGGGCTAGAAACTTTGGTTAGGCCATTAAGGATTATATTCGTGGCTAACTCTTTTGAGACGGGACAATTTAGCTGTTCAAGTCGATCAATGTGGCTTTTCATATTAATCACATAAGATGAAACCGATTGGGTTTCTTCCATATGACATCATGAAGCGCTCGAACCGTTTCGAAGCATTCTACCCTAGTTTGAGTAAGGAACATTTCCTTAAGTTGGGTGATCATGTCATATGCCCCATGATTTTCGAAATCCTTTTGAATTCATAGTTCCCAACATGAGGCAAGAAACTGGCACCGAATCCTTGGTGTATTTCAACCAATCGTTATAGACATCCAAGTCGTCAATGTTTGGATCATCGGGATAGGATCGTACAATATGTAGGATTTCTTTTCTTGTTTGAGAACAATTCTTAAATTTCGATACCAGTCCATAAAATTGTTATAGTTAAGACGATCCTTATCAAGTATAGCTCTTAGTGATAGGTTATGCATGGGTGGGATAATTGCATTAGGTGTATTGTTGATTGCGGCTATATACATAATTTAACAATGCTCAATTTTAGTATTTTCGATATCATTTGATAATTTTAATCGTTAATACCCTTTATGTCTCCAAGACAATTATGATTAAAATCTAGAACCCAACGTTACACTCACATAGTAGTTGGGTGACCTTTATCCTACTATTGAATTAACAAGATAGTCAATGTCTGACGAATGCAACCCTTTGCAAATTCTAGTTTTATGGGATTGGTTAAACATCATATATTTAGTTGACATGTTTAATACCATCAACACCTTTGTACGCCATGCTTCGGTGACCCTATTCATATGGTTTCCAAATCAAGTCGTCCTACTTACACACAATGTGAATTTGCACATACAAGTGGTTAGGTGACCTTTATCCCACAAATATGGTAAACCTACCTCAAACTCACAAGTTTTCTCCAATGTGGTTAGGTGACCTTTATCCCACATCGAGTTTCCAATTGATTCGAGGGTTGTATAAAAGGATGGTGTTAAACTTGTTTTAAAAGGGATTTAAGTTTTCTAAATTCTAAATTGGAAAACTATTTATGTACCTTGCATTTGCATGCATTCAAATGTATGATACTTTGTTTGAAAACCAATTTTCAAAATTCCTATTAATAAAAACCCATTTTATTGTGAAATCGTTAACATTTAATAAAACCAATTTTATTACCTAAATTCTAAATGACTTAATTCTTCAAGATTATCACATGCATGTAAAATATAATCTTGAAAACCAAGGGACAACCAAAAACCCAAAAAAAAATCAGCCATACGGTGAACCACACCGTAAAACCCGAAAAATCTTTAGATCTATTGAAGCATGTATCCGTAGAAGCGGCTCATGATGTCATTGTTGGGTCTTAACAAGATTATGAAAGTCATATAAACCCATTTATATGAAAAAAACATCGAATTAATTAGTTTTAGATCTTGTTATTTAGATTGATATAAAACCGATTTTATATATAAAAACCCAAGCCCCGGATCCATATACGAAATTACATGCTTTCCAAAATCAACAACCATAGGGTGTTTATGTAATACAACCTTTCAAGATTCAAGGAGGATGAAGAAGATGATGTTTGAATAGCTAGCCTTCAAGAGAGAAGTGCCTCAAGCTTGTATACCCCCAAGCCACCAACAAACACCTTGTCTTGCTAGGATTTGATAACACTTGATTAAAGAAAAACTTATTCTCTTGTTGCTCCTTCTTTGGCCGAAATCCAAGAGAGAGAGAGAGAGAGAAAGGAGAGAGTTTTTAATATTGCATGTAATCTTAGTGGTTTGTTTTTGTTGTGTTCAACAAAATATAAAGAGGGATAATTTCGAATCAAATGGGTGGGAAGTTCCCCCCCCCCCTCCCCCATAAATGTTTGGCCCTACCAGCCCATTTATTATATTTCTTTGGTAACACTAACACTCATGTACTAGTCACATGACTAATACTCCATGTACGGTCGCATGTCTATTGAAACTTTGTGACATGTAACACTTTTAACATGTCATAAGTTTCATGCAATATATCATAACCATTATCATATATATATTATTTGACCTACTTAGATAATATCATAAGATAATCTCTCTAAGTTAATTATCCATATAATTTATTGATTCCTCAAGTTCAAATATATAGAAACCCATTTTCTTAATATCATAAGTGTTAATATTTATTTGTTAGATCATATCTACAATAAATATCATGGTGTTTGTCTAACTTATTATTGGGTATGATCCGAGTTGGATCATAACATACTAGCCATATCAATTATAATATGTGTCTTGGGCAGACAGATTACAACACATCATTACAAAGCAATCAAATGTTGAGTTTTATAGACTCTAGGCAGATGAGAGAAATAAGATAATCAGGTTCATCCTGTTAACAAATTTGTTGATAGGAGGAAATGTTTTTGTTGTCATGAGGAAGGACATTTGTTCTACTCATTTGCTAAATGATTCTCTCAAGAAAGAAATCATGTGGTGAATAAAAAACTACATGTGAAAGTTCCATTTGTAAGATCTACATCTTCACCCATCAAGATTTTAAAAAGGGGTATGGATAAGGAACTTTCCAAAAAGATTCTTGAAGTAGTGAATCTTTAAAAGTTAAGAAAAATGATGGTTTTTACAAGAAGACAAGTTTTGTTGGGCAGAACTGGGTGGTTAAGGATGAAATCAAAGATAAACATGTTAATTCAACAACAGGGAATGAAGTTGAGTCTTCTAAAATTGAGAAAGATAAAGGACTTGAACCTTTAAAATCTGAGCCTTCAAATTCTAATTTGTTTGAATCATGCTCATCGGTTGAATCTTTGACTGACTATGAGGATGATAGTTTTGATGATAGATTCTATGATAAATTGAAACAACCCAAGACCAAGAAGGCTTTGATTTCCTTGTTTCACTAACTGCTTACTTTTGTAGGGGCTTTCAAGATCCAATTACTCACGTTGGATTATGGATAGTGGAGCCTCTCAACACATGACTGGAACTCTTCATTTGCTAAAGAATGTTAAATATATTTGAGGAGGATATGCGGGGTTTGCAGGAAAATCAAGGAGGACAGATTGTTGGTGAGGGTACTTTATCGAACGGGAAGGTGATGTTCGAGAATATGAATTACATCACTGAGTTTGAGAATAATTTGCTAAGTATCTACCAAATTTGTGACAAAGGATTTTCAACTCACTTTACAAGTCAAGATTGTTTGATTCTTAAGCCTAGGTTCAAGATTCCAGATGAATGGATATTGATGAAAGCACCAAGGGAGAATGATCTTTACGTTCTTAATATGAGTGTTGCATCATCGAATCAAGGCACTGTTCAGTGCTTTGTTAACAAGGCATCTGAAAAGGAGTCGGTGATATGGCATTGTCGAATGGGTCACATTAATGTTCGCAAGATGAACTTTTTGGTTCCCAACCAACTGGTTGAAGGGGTAAATATCAAGGGTTTTCATTTGAGTACTGATTTATTGAGTTGTAAGAAGTAAAACAAAAGAAGAAGTCGCACCCGATGAAGTCACTCAGTTCAATCAACTTACCTTTAGAAAGGGTACATATGGATTTGTTTGGTCTCGAGAATGTCAAAAGTATCACCGGGGAACTTTATTGTTTGATGGCCACTGATATTACTCACGCTTCTCGTGGGTGATGTTTCTTGAGTCAAAAGATTAGACCTTCGACAACTTGATGATCTTATTCAATAAGCTTGGGATGTTATATAATCTGCCAATCTGAAAAATCAGAAGCGAAAATGGTACCGAGTTCAGGAACAACCGAATGCTTGAATACTGTAACGAGCGTGGCATTATTCATAAATCCAGTGCTCCTACCACAACTAAATGGAATTGCTGAACGAAAGAATATGACTTTAATTGAAACTGCTGGGGCTATGTAGGCTGATTCAAAACTACCTATTAGTTTTTGGTCAGAAGCTATTGCCTCAGCCTGTTACACTCTTAACCGTGTTCTAATGGTAAAGAAGTTGGACAAAACCTGTTTCGAGTTGCTTAATCAACGAAAGTCGAACTTGAAGTGGTTTGAGCTGTTTGGATCACAATGTACTGTTCTTAATCATGATGGTAAATTTGGTGCTAAGCCTGTGGAAGGTTTCTTTTTTGGTTATGCTAGTCCTTTAAGACGTGTATTTTTACCTAGCATCAACCAGATTATGTAAGTACAACATGTTGACTGTTAAAGGTATGCTACTCCTATTCAAAGAAAGGGTAATTCATGGATGTTTAACTATGACAGCTTATGGAGTTGTTTCTCATTTCTTGAAGAGGAAATCACTGATTAAATGGCCACACTGTTATTTAAACAACATTTGGGTGAAGGGTTTCATGAAGAAAATACTACACAAGATGTTCCAATCATTAATGTTCATCAGGCACGTGATGTTGATGAACATGTTGATGATACACCAGCTACACCATCCTTTGACGATGATGGTGAAGATCAAGATGATGTGATTGAGTCCTTGGTTCAAACAACACCGAATTCTAATGAAGTGATTCTTGATGAAATGGTTAGTTAAGAGAATGTCACGAATCATCCAAATGATGTGGTCGTTCCAAATGTAGTTATGCCTCGAACATTATCGTATCACCCAGAAGAGAATATTATTGGTGAGTTTAATACAGTAGTACGAACTCGATGTCAAATTGACCAGAGTCTCAGTTGTTACTATACTCAAATTGCTCCTTTTTAAAAGTGGTTCTCATTCAAATGTTTCATTTCACAAATTAAACCAAAGACATATAAACAAGCGTTAATTGAAGAGAGTTGGGTCAATGCGATGCAAGAAGAATTGTTGCAGTTTGAAAAGCTTGGGGTATGGAAACTTGTTGATCTACCTGATAACAAATGATGCATTAATCCCATGTGGGTTTTCAAGTGCAAAAGTGAAGAATATAGTATAATTGTCAGAAACAAAGCTCGATTGGTGGTTCTTCGTTTCAATCAAAGGGAAGGAATCGATTACAATGAAGTCTATGCTCCCATTGCTAGAATTGAAGCTATCGGGATTTTCTTAGCCTTTGCATCTTGGAAAGGATTTAATGTCTACCAGTTATATGTTAACTCTGCTTTCCTTAACTGAAAATTGAGTGAAGAAGTCTTTGTAGGACATCCACCGGGGGTTTGTCGATCCAATTCACAAAGACAAGGTATGCATGCTCGACAAAACTCTTCACGGATTACATCAAGCCCCGAGAGCTTGGTATGAAACATTGTCTCAAAATATGTTAGACAATAGCTTTGTTCATGGCACTATTGATTGTACACTCCTCAGAAAGGAAGTAGATTGTCATCTACTGATAGTCCATGTCTATGTTGACGATATCATTTTTGGGTCGATAAACGATGTTCTGTGCCAAGAATTTAAGGAAGTTATGAAGTCAAAGTTTGAGATGCGTGCTATGGGAGGATTGAAGTTTTTCTTGGGTTTGCAAGTCGAACAGTTTTCTGATGGTATCTTTATTCATCAGGCAAAATATTTTAATGATATCCTCGAATAATTTAATATGGTTGAATCAACGCCGATCAGCACCCCTATCCTGCTAAATCATGGAATTGATCCTGATTCCACAGGAGAGAAGGTTGATAAAACACTCTACCTATAAATGATTGGTTCCCTCATGTACCTCACTGCTTCAAGGCCAGACATCATGTATCCGGCATGTTTGTGCGCCCGATATCAATCCAGTCCAAGGGTCTCTCACCTAACGTTGGTGAAGCGGATACAACGGTATCTTAAGGGGTGTTCAGGGGTCGGTCTTTGGTATCCTCGATACGATGTATATGAGCTGAGAGTGTATACTGATTCGGACTATGGAAGCTGCAAGCGGAACGCCAAATCTACCACCGCCGACTGTCAATTCTTTGGTAGCAAGTTGGTGACATGTCAGTGTAAGAAGCAGACAACTGTGTTGCTATCTACCTATGAAGCCAAGTATGTAGCTGCTTCAAACTGATGTTCTCGGGTTTTATGAATACAACATATGTGCAACTACGGTTTGAAATTTCATAGTACTTTTATATTTGTAGATGTAACAACTCGGATTTTTTTAAAATAAATTTTTATTTTATTAACCGTTACCCGACCCACTTTATGTTCGGGTTATTTTATCAAATGAAAATACCGTATTTATCAAGTAAATTAATTATTATATTATTTCTTAATTAAATATATATTTGTACCTTTCAAAATATGGCAATTCAAGCCCTAAACTTAGTTTTTACCCCAATATATTTCCATCTTCAAACTTCAAGGACAAACTTGCAAATATGTGAAAATATTATTACTGCAACTTTTGAAATTATTTTATACATTGGTGACTCTCTAGTGTTTTAAATTAAAACTCCTTACAAATCTTGTTTCCACAAAGTCATGTTTTTAATCAAATGTTTTGTAAATCCACACGATGGGACGAATCATGTGGACCATTCGACGATGAAAATAATTATGGTCCGGAACTTAATTATCGAAGTCCTCGCTTGGAAATCATGACGTGTAAGATTGTGTGATATAATATAGAATTGAAGGTAGTTGGGATAACGGTACAAATGTAAAGACGATAAGGACATGGTGAATACGCCGCTGGTACATCCTATATATAAGTGCCCTTATCGGATTTGCATTTGTAGCGTTATTTTAACTATTTAAAGTTCTGTGCTATGATAAATTTTTAAATTTCATTTTAAAATTTTCTCTTCCTCAAAATTTAATGGTTTTGTTATATGTTCTAATATTCTTCAATTTCGGGACGAAATTCCCTAAAGTAGGTGAGCTTGTAAGAACTCCGATTTTCTAAATTTATATTCATTAATCATAACCCGACCCGCTTGTCGGGAAAAGTTTTATCTAGAAATATCGCGTTTATCGAATAATTATTATTTTATTATTTAATTTCTTATCATATTTATTTAAATTTAAAAATATATAAAAATAACTTTCAAAGATATGCATGTTATACCCTTAACTAAACTTAAATATACTTTTGTTTCCACACCTAAACTGCAAGGACCTATTTGAAATTTCTAAACATTATAACCTATTAACCCAATAATCCATTAACCCAAACCCGTATCCACGACCCGTGAACCCAAACCACAACCCGTTTCGATATCTTGAGCCTTAACCTGCTTCGATAATCAAATTAATATCGTGCATATGATTCTTATTACTATAAACGGCTTAACCGACTAATTTAATTAGGAATTGATATCCTTTTTATTGATATTGATCGTATTATACCACCATCTCTAACCCGTCCCTTAATACTTGATACAACGATCTTATTAACACAATTCGCCGCACCTGCGTCATCCTATACCCTGCGCAAACTAAACCCCCTTGGTTAATCAGATTAATTTGAACCGCAAAAGCTAGTTCTTAATCATCTTTCTCCAGCCCTGTCTATATCAATTAAGCATCATCAGATCTGTAACGGAGGTATTAATCGTGTATTATGTTCGTTATTGGCCACTGTTCTAAGGCCTAAACACTAATTAATCCACGGTTTAACTGTTTAACCAATTAATCGATTTAGGGTTTATGTTCTTTCTGGTTCGCGTCTGGTTATGTTTTTAATTTACCAGTTGGAGTTTTTAATCAAATAACACCCTAGCCCAGTTGGCTAGGGTAGGTGTGTTCATGGTGCATGCCGGCTGAGACCTGGGTTCGAGTCCCAACAGCATGTTTTGAAGTTTTATTTTTTTTACAGCTTTATTTTAGTTATATTTAATATATATTAACTCAAGAAGTTAAATAGTAAATACCATAAGATCAATAATAAATTGATATTTTGTTAGAACCAACTCATTAACTAGTCGTTTTCTGATTCATGGTTAAAATCATATATATGTTTGTATATATATATATATATATATATATATATATATATTAGTTACATTTGTTTAAAGTTTCATAATTAAAAAGGGTTATAAAATAAAATATTTAAATTTTATCTCGTTAATTAATATATTAACATATAGTATAAATTCAAGCATTATGTAAAAAGATTGTATTTTATATAAATATTGCTATTTATTATTTATTTCCTATTATTCATGATAGTTATATAATAGAAATCTTTATTTATAATAAAAGAATATGCATAAATACATAAAATACATTTTTAGTATAAATACTCATTTGTAAAACAATTTCTTTATATAATCTATCTAAAAATTATGAATATCTATTTAGTTAAGTATTTTATAAAAATAAGTTATATAATTAAAAATATATTATTTATTATAAATTTGATAAGTTAAAATGATAATTTAATGTATAAAAGTACAAAAAGCTATGTAACATTTAACTTTCGTTATACACCCGATCATCAAATCTCGAACCTCCATCTAGTTTTAGTTTTGTTATACAATCCATATTTATTTTCTCAACTATTGTTACTTAGGATTACTCATCGATAACTTCCGAAGAGCGTAACGCTTGTTTACTATCGTTCTTACCGCATTCGTTTATCTTTTGCTTATTGCTAAGGTGAGTACTACATTCCCCTATTTTGCTTGTTTTCTCACGTTTTGGGGGCATATGTGTAAATTATATTTCTTCTATATACTTATACTCAAAACTGCAACTATTGTCTTTTGTGTTAACAACGTATACCTTACTTGTTTATGTGCTTACTTGCTTTATATGCTTCCGCATTCGGAGAGGTCCAACATAATCTCATAATAGTATGATCATACGCCAGTCGCTATAGCCTTTGTGCTTATTGACATCTCAGTTATATTTTCTCATTTAGTTAATTTGTTATTCTTATATGACTTGTTGCAATAACTTATTTATATATATATACTATTTGTACATTTAAACTGGTGTATTGCTCACTCAACATGTGTTGTTGATAAAATTCTATTTTATACGCATATGCAGGTTATCGTAGGAATTTAATGCAGGTTGATGAAGACTTAGTGAAGAATTTAAGTTAGAAAATAATTAATCAAGATCACTTGTGATATAAGTTGTAATGTTATATGATTATGGATTATGTATTTGTTTGTATTTGATTTAGTTGAAAACTTAATTTAATTATTAGAAATTGTCATTTTAATAATGCATGATAGAAACCTTTGAAAAGCTGTGAGCAATCAGTTCGAGCCCCGGCATTTCAACCGTAGGTTGGGGTATGACACATGACATGATTATTATTGAAAAACTTTATATAATTTGATCCAAATGTAAAAATATTGTTTTTATATAATTAAAGCTTGTGATTCTGCGTATGACTTTGATTGATTGATTGTGTATCGTTCGGTTAGGATCCTAGGTTTAGGTCATAGACTTGGTGTTTTGATCTTGTTATGGTTAGTACTGTCATAGAAATCTGAGTTTGATTAATTATTAAAATTCAGTAGGTTCAACTTCCTTGCGACCGAGAGGTAATAGGGAGTCAGTTTGTCTCGCATCTTTATTTGGTTAGATTAGAATTATGCAAGAGCGAGTTTTGGTCTTGTCCGGTTTAGATTTGCTTGCCAATAAGTGTTTTAAATCAGGTTATATATTGTTACCTCTTTATCCCTAGACTTGCTAGCACCAATGTTTAGCATGTTTTGTGTCATTGAGTCCGAGAAGAGATGCGTCATTAACGTACCTTAGTAACCTATATCCCGTCAGGATAATTCAATCTTCTTAGATTCGGGAGGGTTAGTTGGTGAGACCGAGAGGTGATCTAGAGAATTATAGTGAGCTTTAGTTGATTTATTTTTAAGATCCCGGTGTCGTGTGATTAATTAATTTCGTTAGTCGTTAGACTGTCAATAAGATTATTGCCTAGGTACTCGTTTCCCCATATTCATTAAAACCTCATTAAGTTTCATTAAGTTTTTTAGTTAAATTTGTTTTTGTTAAATTAGAATTAATTAAATTAGTCTAAAATAAATAAAAATAAAAAAATCAATTAAAACATTATTCTTAGGTAAGTCTTAGTTTGGGTTTAGTAACAATATCGTTCTCACGTGTCTTTGTGGTCACTACTCGGACTTTCTTAGTCTTTACTACTTATGATCGGCACACTTGCCGGTTGTGTGAAGTGTTTTTAGGTTAATCCTTTTTAATTTAAAGCTTAGTTGCAAATCATATTATTCATTGATACATTTTCGCACATCAATCTTTCAATGGAATGCAAGGATTTGTCGATTTGTACCCTGTTGTGGGTATGTGGAGATTACCCTAGGCTAAGAACTTCTTGAGATTTGACACATTTAAGGATGATTGAATGTTTGAGAGATCTTGAGGAAGATCGAGTCGATACGCCACTTTTCCAAATCTATCAACGATTTTAAAAAGACCAACAAATCTCATTGATAGATTTCCTTTTTTACCAAACTGAATTACTCCTTTCCCTGGGATACTTTGAGAAGAACTTGATCACCAACATTAACCTAGAGGGTTTTTCCGCGTTTATCGGCATAACTCTTTTGACGACTACGAGCTATAAGAAGGTTTGACGGATAAGAGTGATGCAAATGGTGGTTTCTTGAAGAAGCTTGGTATCGGTAATATTAGCGATTCGCCAATTTCGTTCAAGAAAATCAGGGAATGACATGTTGTAGAGAGCTTATGTGAAAACTATTGTTGTCGGAAAACTCTACAAGGGGTAAGCGAGTATCCTAATTTTGTAACATCCCAAAATTCTCGTGAGTTGAATAATACGAGTGTAGAGTTTGTAAAGTAATTTCTCGGCTTTTGCTTAAGGGCTCGGGGACTCTTGAACATGTATAAGAAGTGTTATTATCAGTTTGGGGACAAGGGGTATGAGTTTACAAAGTGCAGAGACTATAATTGTAACATTTCATTATTATAACACCAAACCCTAAACCCCCACCCTCTCTTTCTGGGTGCAGATTTCACCACCCCCAAACCCTATGATTTTGATCATACTAATTCAATTCCAAGCTTGTAGAGGTCTTCCTAGGTTTCTACTACACTCTCATGATCTTTAATTCCATTATCTCGGTCGATAAGATGGTCAATTAAGCCGTTTCCTAAACTAGGGACAGATTTGGATTAATTTCAATTGACACGCTTCCAGAGGTCAAAAGTTAGATTTTATTGTGTCAAAAGTTTCCCAAGTATGTCTAGTATATCATATTAAAATTTCATGATCATTGGAGTTCGTTTGGTAGGTCAATTGTTAAAAACCGATTTTTAGGGTTCTTGAGTGTTTAAATCGGTAATTGCTGTGTTTCGGGTGTTGTGTGAAAGAATGGTCGACCTGATCAGTTTAGGGAGTCTCTTGATAGTGTAATGGCAGTAGGAAAATTATTTTTTTGGTTATAGGGGCTGGTTATATTGGTAACCCGTTAATCGAATCGTAATAGCACGTAAACATCGGTTATTTGTGAATTAAAAAGAGGATGAGTTTTCAAAACCAATCAACATGGATGGTTAAATATTGATGGGAAGGCTGTGAGTATGTATAATTTTATCAAAATGGGGATGGTTTGGTTGGTTGTGGGTTAATCGGTTCGTTAAACGTACAAATTTGACTCAATATACGTTGTCACACCCCGACTAGGTAGTTGCGGAAGCGTAATACGGGAATGTAACAGATAACACTGGTATCAACAACATTGTTTATAAAGAAATTCAACAACTAATTTACATTATATTACATGGGTTGGTACTATGTTTACAAACTAGATGAGAATCACATAACCGATTTACGAGCTTTTTATTTAATATTATATGTCTGCGTCTATTCACAGCTATTCAACTCTCCTTCTAACACCAAGCATGTAAGCAATTCATTCCACTTTCGCTTTACCTGAAATGCATGTTAAAACGGGTCAACTACGTCTAGTTGGTGAGTTTCAAGTTTCATGAGTATCAACTAAATCAGTATACGAGTTCGAAAAGTTTACAGTGTGTATGTATATATGTCTGTGTATGATGTATTATCCTAAGCCACAAGTGAAACCGAAACGAGCTAAAACACATGGGCACCCCTGCCCATGCACTCCCGTTGGCATTTAACAGCCACTTTGCCCCAAGTATGTACTATGTCTAACACCACATAGCAGTATGTAATAAGTTTAAATGACAATGTGCAACTGAGTTAACATGTTCCGGCATACCCCACCGGCTCTGTCAGTTGGGTTTGTCAAACCGATAGTACTATCCACACGTCACCGGCACGAAGTTAATCACTTGTGTTTGTGGGGACTTGTCAAGTGTTAGTACTTAGATAATCCACATCATCACACGTTTTCAAGTATATAAGTATATGTAAACATGCTTTTCACCCCAAAAGTTCGTAAAACAGTTTAGAAAGTGGGGGTCGTGAAACTCACCTTAATGTTGTTCAAGCTGTTGGTACGTATCGGTAACTAGAATGTCTCGATTATAGCTTGACTCCTATAACCGGTATCATACTGTTAATACTAGTACAGTGTTTACACCAAATCGGGCTGTATAACTAGTCTGGTGTAACGATTCCGGCAAATCCAGGTATACCCTAGCCGGAATATACTATTTACGTGTCATTTAATATTGATTATGTGAGTTATAGTACGTTTATACGAGTATATATGATTCACAGTATGAATCATACTCAATTATATAATGAATCGTATTGGAATTACGATCAACCAATGAACGATTATTGAAACCCGAACGAATCGGGAATCACATTATATATGAAGTATAAAATGTTTAGTGATGTGCACGAAGTAATAATGCTTCGGGATAGGTGAATTATAGCACGGAAAAAGGAATTCGATTTAATGGTACGTCGGTACGCTAAACGAAACCTTTAACACCAAACCAAGCAAGAGACGGTCAATCAAGCCGAAAAAGATGCGTAATTATTAATAAAATGATGTTTTAATGTCATGGGTTAAGTTTTTTTTTAAAGTTTTTAAATCAGTTTTATATAAATTTTATTTTAACCCGAAAAACAACTAATTTAGGCTCGTTTTAAGCCGAACTACGAGTTTAAACGAGAAACGAACTGAACCAGATTATCCACAACATTATCCGGATTACGGGAATCCGAGTGTGTGGTTAATATTGAAGTGTGGGGGCCCACCCCAACCTCTCACTTGGCCGATCGGCCAAGTTGATAATATCACACAATTTTTTTTCTTTTCTTTTTATTACAACCCATTCACTCAAGAACAACTCTCCCATTTTCTCTCAAATCCCTCTCATATCTTTCAAGTTTGCATCCAATTTCATCATATTAACCAAGATATTGGAAGGTATAAGCATGTTATATTGCATAATCTTTGATTTTATTTACTTAGTTTGAGTTATTTTTGCAAGAAACAAAAGGGTTCCAAGTGACATATGGGTGAAAACCCGAGATGGAACCAATCCTTGCACGATCAAGGAATGTATACAAGTTATACAAAGGATCTTGATCCAAGTAATTAGTTAAAAGTGTTTAGAATGAATTTTTACGGTCAAAATAGTTGTTTTGATGTTCTAACCGACACTAGGAAAGAAATGGCTTGATTGTTGGTATAGTTTGCTTGGTGTGGTGTTGTTGTGCTTGTAAGTGTTGTATCTAGCGGCTAGCAAAGGCTAGAAACCGAGATCCTTGTGATCCAAAGCTAGAAAACACAAGATAGTTCGGTTTTCGTGTGTATGAGAAAGTTGGACAGATTTTCGTGTGCTTAGAGTCGGATCACGAAATTTCACAGAGATGATCTACACATGAAAATATGAGATCTGTGAATTTTTGGATAAAAGATGAATATTTGGTGAATTTAATGCTCGGTTTTGGCCAAAAATAGTGAAAAATAGCAAAACATGATGAAAAATTCCGGAAAATTTAAGATAAGCTTTTTATAACATATAAAAGTCACCCACAAAATTTGAGCTCAGTTGGAAAAGTCTAAGTAGGCTTTTCGGTGAAACGAGTTCTAGGGCTTTCTAGCTCGGTTTTGGGTGAAAATGGCTTGAAAAATAAGTTTTAAATTCTGGAAAAATTCCAGGGAGTTATGAGGATGATAAAGATCATCCCAGAAAAATTTGGGATTTTTCTAAAGTGTTTTGGTATTTTTGATATATTTAGTGTTTTAACAAGATTTAAAAATAGATAAATAAATGAAAATGTAGGAAAATAAATCTGGGAAAATTCCAGAAAGTTATGAGGATGATAAAGATCATCCCAGAAAAATTTGGGATTTTTCTAAAGTGTTTTGGTATTTTTGATATATTTAGTGTTTTAACAAGATTTAAAAATAGATAAATAAATGAAAATGTAGGAAAATAAATCTGGGAAAATTCCAGAAAGTTATGAGGATGATAAAGATCATCCCAGAAAAATTTGGGATTTTTCTAAAGTGTTTTGGTATTTTTGATATATTTAGTGTTTTAACAAGATTTAAAAATAGATAAATAAATGAAAATGTAGGAAAATAAATCTGGGAAAATTCCAGAAAGTTATGAGGATGATAAAGATCATCCCAGAAAAATTTGGGATTTTTCTAAAGTGTTTTGGTATTTTTGATATATTTAGTATTTTAATAAGATTTAAAAATAGATAAATAAATATAAATATAAGAAAATAAATCTGGAAAATTTTTACAAAATTCCTTACTGTCAAATTAAGTTTTGTGCAAAATTTCAAGACCCGAGACTAATCGGGTAATTATTTGTGCTAAAAAGAACATAAAAACAAGTTTTTAAAGCTTAAAACGTGTAAACCGGCAAAGTTCGCATAAGCGAGCTGACTGGTACATGAAAACTCTAAAAATAGACTATTTCATAAATCTAAGTAAATTAAGTAAAAATAAATCATCCGAAAATAATTCGGATGATTTGGGTAATTTTACCCGATTTTACCGTTTCCGGCACCGAAATACCGGAAACGGGCCCCACGGCCAAACGGGGTGTCAAACCGAGCTATAATTTCATCACCTTAACTAAATTGACTGTCAAACTCTAAGCAATGTCAATCCGAGTCCTTAGAAGTGTCACGGGGTTAACATTGTCCCCGAATCGAGTACAGTACTGGGTTAACAATGTTCCCAGATGTACCGATTGATATGTATTTAAGTTATGGGAATTATAGTAACGACTAGATATTATATTACAGATCCAGGCACGTAGCTGTTCCTTATATTACTCACCAACTCACAACAAGGTGAGTTTTCACGAGCCCCTTTTAATGAATTGTTTTAATTATATTTTCCCGGGGCGGAAAACATGTCTTATTTAAAGTATTTAAGTACATACCGATCGTATGGAAATACTTGTACAGTTATATATATGGGCTGATGCATAGAATAAATAAAATGTTTATAATGTGTTATTGTTCTGGGGTAACATAGTTCCCAGGGGTTATATTATTCTGGGGTAACATAGTTCCCAGGGGTTATTATTATTCTGGGGTAACATAGTTCCCAGGGGTTATTATTGTTCTGGGGTAACATAGTTCCCAGGGGTTGTTATTGTTCTGGGGTAACATAGTTCCCAGGGGTATTTATTGTTCTGGGGTAACATAGTTCCCAGAAAGTTATTGGAAATGTTCTGGGGTAACATAGTTCCCAGCATGATTATATTGTTAATAAATGATTATTAAAATGATTTGTCAGTGTTTATTTAAATTAGTGAAACTCACCAACTATTCGTAGTTGACCCGTTCTCTTTACATGTTTTCTAGGTATGCCCAAGTTGGATTGATTGATGTTTGCTTAACTATCTGTGCTACCTGTTGGAAGCTTGCTGCTCTTTGTTTTTGTAATGAATTTATTAATGTCTTATCGGTAAATTATGTGTGTAACACCTAGACAGTAATGATACTCGCAACAATGTAATATGTTATAAATTAATGTAGTGGTATTTTCTTTATAAGCAATGCTGTTGATATCAGATGTGTCTGTTGCATCCCGTGTACGTTTCCGCTGCGGTTACGGGGTGTTACAGAACTTGGTATCAGAGCCATTGGTTATAAAGAATTAGGATGTCTGAAAAAGATACCTAAAATATAACCAGTAGCTCAAGTATTATAGGATCTGAATATCAACTAATAATATATAGTGACGAGATCGGGATGAACTTGGATGGACAAGTGGGTTATTATGGTCCGGAACATAATAACAGACTTGTCTGCACGAGGGAATTCAGGGGAAGTCACGGGGGACTTAAATAGGTAAAATTGGCAACATATGTGTAAATATATGAAAATATTATTATGTGGTAAAGTTGTATAAATAAGTATGTGTTAATTTAATTATGAATTACAATACGAAAAGGACTATATGTTTGTTAACTTGTGTGCAGGTATAATGGCAAGAACACCTAGTGTGTCGACGGAAGAGGACCCGGAAGAGGCTAGTTCCGGGGCCTCTGGAAGCCCAAGTGTAGCACCCAGCTCCGAGCCTTCGGAGGCTAGTCATAGTACTTCTAGACAGACCACCCCAGCTAGGAGTGCTAGTGTACCCTCCCCTGCTAGGGTTACCAGGTCTCCTACCCCGCCCGCACCACAGACCACCCCGATTCCCCCTAGACACGGTCCCCGCCTCACGGCGCGGATCAGTGCCCCGTATGTTCCGCCCACTGTTACCCCACCCAGATCCACATACCACCGGGGCGAGTCTTCCCGCCCCCAACCCGAGCCTGCAACCCTACCTGTGTGGGGTCTGCCAAGGCAGGAGCGGGACTTGGCGGCTTGGCTGCGTGTTCTCACCGAGCAGGTGAACGAGCACTCTGCCGCCCTGGTCGTGGGGGTACAGAGGCGGGCGTACCTCGGGGACAGCATACTGGACCACCAGTATGCTATTAACCAGTTAAAAAGGGAGTGCTCATACTCCCACTGGTTGATCGAGCAGATGGAAACCCGAATGCGGGTTATGATGGCGGTGCTGGTGGTGCTGGTGGCGGTGTTGGTGGGGTTGGTTTACCACCATGCGTAGATGTGTTGGATGGTAGAATTTTGAACCGCTTTTTGATACTCCGTGTAAGTAGTTAGTGGTGATACTAACACGGAGTGAATCTTGTTTAGTTATAGTACAACCACTGGCCCATAGGGGGTCTCTTGTAGGGCATATCATTATCGATACTTTTGGGTATCATTCAAGCACTGACCCCTTTACGGGTTATGTCGAGGATGATACCAACATAGGCCCTTTGTATTAAAACTTAGTTGTGTAATGTTGACTGAAAGTATGTAAATTGATGTTTGTGTAATATGAATCAATGTTTACTAATGAATGAAATATGTATTGTGTTTTATATTTTGAGATGGTATTGATTATATATATTTCTTTGATGATTGTGTAGAATGGCACCGAAACGATCAACGAAAGTATCGGAAGTAGATGTGAGCCGTTTGATTGCTCAACAGTTGGAGGCGGCGATACCGGATATAGTATCGCGCATCGCCGCCAGTATTAATAACTCGACCAATCCAACCCCTCCGAGCAATCAAACGCCCATAAATAATGATGGGGAACAAAACGCTAATCCTCCAAGGAATGACAACACTATGCCGAGTACTGACGCACCGCCTACGGTGGTCGCTACCGACAGTAATGGCCCTATCCCTTCTGTAGAGACCAACCGCACTGGACCATCCAGGGGTTGTTCAATCAAGGATTTTATGTTATGCAAGCCTTTAGAATTTAACGGGTCGGAGGGACCGAATGGGTTAGTGAAATGGTTAGAGAAAATAGAATCAGTGGTAAATATCAGCAACTGTCCCGAGGATTGTGTCGTTAAGTACGCCACCTGTACGTTCACAGACCATGCCTTGACATGGTGGAACACCATAGTACAGACTCGGGGTCAGGCGGCGACAAACCGCATGACCTGGGCAGAGCTTAAGGATCTTGTTTTGAAACATTTCTGCCCAAAGAATGAATTGCAGAAACTGGAACATGAGTTGTGGAACCTAGAAATGCATGGGGCGGACCACTTGGGATATACCAACCGGTTTAATGAACTGTCACGATTAGTGCCGTGGTTGGTCACCCCAGAGTCAAAAAGGGTGGAACGTTATATTTGGGGACTTACTCCAGTAGTGAGGAGCATAGTTAACGCGGGAGGGCACCAGACGTATGAGGGTGCAGTGACACAGGCTGGTATTGTCACGTATGATTTCTTAAGGAGCGGATCGATAAAGGCGACGGGAGAGTCGGCTGGGGGAAAGCGAGGTACGTATGACAATAGGATCCGAGAGAAGCAACAAAACAAACGAGCTAGGCCCGCTGCCCAGAGCTATGCCATGACTAGTTCGGGCGGAAGGCAAGAACCGCAGAGGGGAACGTTTCCTAAATGCGGGAAATGTGGTTACCACCATAGTGGCGTGTGCAAGGAGGTGGTGTGCCACCGGTGTGGCAGGGTTGGACACTACGCACCAAATTGTAAGACAAATCTGAACAACCTGAACCGTCAACCACAACCTATTCGGGCGCAACCATTTAGAACTCAACCAGCCCGACAGCAGAACCCGCAAGGAAACCAGATGGTGACCACTAGCCGTGCTTGCTACGAATGCGGCAGCACGGATCACTTCAAAAGGAACTGCCCGAAACTGAATCAGGGAGGAAACGGGAGACAACTCGCGGGTCAGCCATCGGCGTCCAATCCGGCGCGAGGCCGGGCATTTGTGATGGGAGCGAACGAGGCGCGCCAGGACCCCAGCGTAGTGACAGGTACCTTCCTCGTCTCTGATCATTACGCTTCTGTATTATTTGATACAGGCGCCGATAGAAGTTTTGTCTCCGTTAGATTCCTTTCGATAGCAAACCTTCCTATTGGTGAAACCATAGAACCCTACACCGTAGAGGTTGCTAACGGTAAAACCATGATAGTTAATCGGATTGTTCGGAATTGCCCTTTTATTCTGAGCGAACAATCCTTCCTGATTGACTTGTTACCGGTTGAATTAGGTAGTTTTGACGTGATAGTGGGAATGGATTGGTTGGCTCGTAATAGGGTAGAAATAAACTGTGAAAAGAAAACCGTCAAGATCCGGGTGTCGGATGACGAGGAGGTATTAGTGCAGGGAGAAAAATCCGGCACCATGATACCATTTATATCCCACCTCAAGGTGTTGAAATATATACGTCAGGGATGTGTGGCGTATCTAGCGAGCCTGACGGCCGCTGATTCTGAGGAAAAACGGGTGGACGATATTCCCGTGGTGCGCGAATTTCCACAAGTTTTTCCAGAGGAACTTCCTGGATTACCGCCAACCCGACAGGTCGAATTCAGAATCGATCTGTTACCACAAGCTGGCCCTGTTGCTAAGGCCCCTTACAGACTTGCACCGTCCGAGATGCAAGAACTATCCAACCAGTTGCAGGAATTGTTGGATAAGGGGTTTATACGTCCCAGTTATTCCCCGTGGGGTGCACCTGTACTATTTGTGAAAAAGAAGGACGGAAGCCTTCGAATGTGCATTGACTACAGGGAATTGAACAAATTAACCATCAAAAATAGATATCCTCTTCCCCGAATCGATGATTTGTTCGACCAACTACAAGGTGCGAGCTATTTCTCAAAAATTGATCTTAGATCGGGATACCACCAAGTTAGAATTCAAGAGGAGGATATCCCAAAAACCGCGTTTCGGACTCGCTACGGCCACTACGAATTTTTAGTTATGCCTTTTGGGCTAACAAATGCGCCCGCAGTGTTCATGGATCTCATGAACCGAGTCTGTAAACCCTATCTCGACAAGTTCGTCATTGTATTTATTGACGATATTTTGATATACTCGAAGAGTAAAGAGGAGCACGAGCAACACTTAAAGTTAGTTTTAGAGCTCCTGGATCAGGAGAAGTTATTTGCAAAATTCTCCAAGTGTAACTTCTGGTTACAAGAGGTGCAATTCCTCGGTCATGTTATAAACCACCAAGGAATACACGTTGATCCGAGTAAGGTTGAAGCTATTAAGAATTGGCAAGCGCCTAAATCTCCAAAGGAAATCCGCCAATTCTTAGGCTTAGCTGGGTACTATCGTCGATTTATTGAGAATTTTTCCAGCATTGCCCAACCTTTAACCCTGCTGACCCAAAAGGATCGAAGGTATGATTGGGGTGAAGAGCAGGAAGCGGCGTTTCAAACGCTAAAGCAAAGATTGTGCCAAGCGCCAATCTTAAGTCTCCCCGACGGAGACGATGGATTTGTTGTGTATTGTGACGCATCCCGTAAAGGGTTAGGATGCGTGTTAATGCAAAATAAAAAGGTCATAGCCTATGCGTCTCGACAGTTAAAAGTTCATGAGAAAAACTACACTACCCATGACTTGGAACTGGGAGCAGTCATCTTTGCACTTAAAATTTGGAGACACTATCTCTACGGTACAAAGTGCACCATATTCACTGATCATAAAAGTTTGCAACACATATTCGATCAGAAAGAACTGAATATGAGGCAACGAAGATGGGTCGAGTTGCTGAGTGACTATGACTGTGACATACGATATCACCCCGGCAAGGCTAACGTTGTAGCCGATGCCTTGAGTAGAAAGGATCGAGTCAAGCCACTACGTGTGCGAGCCTTGGGGATGATAGTCCAGTCGAACCTTTCAGATATGATTCGAGTCGCTCAACGCGAGGCGTTGAAAGAGGGCCAATTGGATAAAGAAGGACTTTACGGGAATGAGAAGAATTTCGAACAGCGTGTGGACGAAATTCTTTATTTCAAAAATCGGATTTGGATCCCGACCCTCCATGACCTTCGTGATTTGATCATGGATGAAGCACATAAATCGAAATATTCCATACATCCGGGATCAGATAAAATGTACAAGGATGTGAAAGAATTTTACTGGTGGCCAGGTATGAAAAAGGATATAGCCACATACGTCGGCAAGTGTACGACGTGTGCGAGAGTTAAGGCGGAACACCAGAAACCTTCGGGAATGTTGCAACAGCCGGAAATTCCCGAATGGAAGTGGGAGCAGATCACAATGGATTTTGTGACACATCTCCCCAAGACACCCCGAGGTCATGATGCGATTTGGGTAATCGTGGATCGATTAACCAAATCGGCACATTTTATTCCAATTAGGAATACTTTTAACACTGAGAGACTTGCGCAAATTTATATAAATGAAATAGTGTCTCGTCATGGCATCCCCATCTCGATCATCTCCGATAGGGATAGCCATTTCACCTCCAAACTTTGGCAAGCTGTCCAAGAAGCATTGGGAACACGTATTGACCTAAGCACAGCTTACCACCCTCAGACCGATGGTCAGTCTGAGAGGACCATTCAAACTTTGGAGGATTTGCTTCGTGCCTGCATACTGGACTTTAAGGGAAATTGGGATCAACATCTCCCACTCGTTGAATTTTCCTATAATAACAGTTATCACAGCAGTATAAAGGCAGCACCTTATGAAGCATTGTATGGGCGGAAGTGCCGATCACCACTTTGCTGGTCTGAAGTGGGAGACCCGCAGATCATTAGATCGGATCTGGTCCAGGAGACGACCAGCAAGATTCTTGAGATTAAGAACAACCTGAAAGCCGCGCGGGATCGGCAGAAGAGTTATGCTGATACCCGTCGAAAACCGTTGTCATTTGAGAAGGGTGAAAAGGTATACTTGAAAGTATCACCCTGGAAAGGAGTGGTCAGATTTGGAAAGGCGGGGAAGTTGGCCCCTAGATACATTGGACCATTCAACATTACTGCAAAGATCGGTCCGGTAGCTTACCGACTAGAACTGCCTGAGGAACTAAGTGCAGTTCATAACGTGTTTCATGTGTCGAATTTGAAAAGATGTCTGGCGGATGAGACATCGGTGTTACCCTTAGAGGGTGTTCAAATAAGTGATAGGCTCAACATTGTAGAGGAGCCCATAGAAATAGTAGACGGGAAAATCAAGCAACTTAGACACAATAAGATCTCGTTGGTCAAGGTTAGATGGAATTCGCAACGAGGCCCAGAATTTACGTGGGAACGAAAGGACGAATTTCGGAAGAAATACCCCCACCTGTTTCCTCAAAAGGAAGTGGTTATCGCGTAAAATTTCGAGGACGAAATTTTTATAACGGGGGGAGAATGTAACGATTCCGGCAAATCCAGGTATACCCTAGCCGGAATATACTATTTACGTGTCATTTAATATTGATTATGTGAGTTATAGTACGTTTATACGAGTATATATGATTCACAGTATGAATCATACTCAATTATATAATGAATCGTATTGGAAATACGATCAACCAATGAACGATTATTGAAACCCGAACGAATCGGGAATCACATTATATATGAAGTATAAAATGTTTAGTGATGTGCACGAAGTAATAATGCTTCGGGATAGGTGAATTATAGCACGGAAAAAGGAATTCGATTTAATGGTACGTCGGTACGCTAAACGAAACCTTTAACACCAAACCAAGCAAGAGACGGTCAATCAAGCCGAAAAAGATGCGTAATTATTAATAAAATGATGTTTTAATGTCATGGGTTAAGTTTTTTTTTAAAGTTTTTAAATCAGTTTTATATAAATTTTATTTTAACCCGAAAAACAACTAATTTAGGCTCGTTTTAAGCCGAACTACGAGTTTAAACGAGAAACGAACTGAACCAGATTATCCACAACATTATCCGGATTACGGGAATCCGAGTGTGTGGTTAATATTGAAGTGTGGGGGCCCACCCCAACCTCTCACTTGGCCGATCGGCCAAGTTGATAATATCACACAATTTTTTTTCTTTTCTTTTTATTACAACCCATTCACTCAAGAACAACTCTCCCATTTTCTCTCAAATCCCTCTCATATCTTTCAAGTTTGCATCCAATTTCATCATATTAACCAAGATATTGGAAGGTATAAGCATGTTATATTGCATAATCTTTGATTTTATTTACTTAGTTTGAGTTATTTTTGCAAGAAACAAAAGGGTTCCAAGTGACATATGGGTGAAAACCCGAGATGGAACCAATCCTTGCACGATCAAGGAATGTATACAAGTTATACAAAGGATCTTGATCCAAGTAATTAGTTAAAAGTGTTTAGAATGAATTTTTACGGTCAAAATAGTTGTTTTGATGTTCTAACCGACACTAGGAAAGAAATGGCTTGATTGTTGGTATAGTTTGCTTGGTGTGGTGTTGTTGTGCTTGTAAGTGTTGTATCTAGCGGCTAGCAAAGGCTAGAAACCGAGATCCTTGTGATCCAAAGCTAGAAAACACAAGATAGTTCGGTTTTCGTGTGTATGAGAAAGTTGGACAGATTTTCGTGTGCTTAGAGTCGGATCACGAAATTTCACAGAGATGATCTACACATGAAAATATGAGATCTGTGAATTTTTGGATAAAAGATGAATATTTGGTGAATTTAATGCTCGGTTTTGGCCAAAAATAGTGAAAAATAGCAAAACATGATGAAAAATTCCGGAAAATTTAAGATAAGCTTTTTATAACATATAAAAGTCACCCACAAAATTTGAGCTCAGTTGGAAAAGTCTAAGTAGGCTTTTCGGTGAAACGAGTTCTAGGGCTTTCTAGCTCGGTTTTGGGTGAAAATGGCTTGAAAAATAAGTTTTAAATTCTGGAAAAATTCCAGGGAGTTATGAGGATGATAAAGATCATCCCAGAAAAATTTGGGATTTTTCTAAAGTGTTTTGGTATTTTTGATATATTTAGTGTTTTAACAAGATTTAAAAATAGATAAATAAATGAAAATGTAGGAAAATAAATCTGGGAAAATTCCAGAAAGTTATGAGGATGATAAAGATCATCCCAGAAAAATTTGGGATTTTTCTAAAGTGTTTTGGTATTTTTGATATATTTAGTGTTTTAACAAGATTTAAAAATAGATAAATAAATGAAAATGTAGGAAAATAAATCTGGGAAAATTCCAGAAAGTTATGAGGATGATAAAGATCATCCCAGAAAAATTTGGGATTTTTCTAAAGTGTTTTGGTATTTTTGATATATTTAGTGTTTTAACAAGATTTAAAAATAGATAAATAAATGAAAATGTAGGAAAATAAATCTGGGAAAATTCCAGAAAGTTATGAGGATGATAAAGATCATCCCAGAAAAATTTGGGATTTTTCTAAAGTGTTTTGGTATTTTTGATATATTTAGTATTTTAATAAGATTTAAAAATAGATAAATAAATATAAATATAAGAAAATAAATCTGGAAAATTTTTACAAAATTCCTTACTGTCAAATTAAGTTTTGTGCAAAATTTCAAGACCCGAGACTAATCGGGTAATTATTTGTGCTAAAAAGAACATAAAAACAAGTTTTTAAAGCTTAAAACGTGTAAACCGGCAAAGTTCGCATAAGCGAGCTGACTGGTACATGAAAACTCTAAAAATAGACTATTTCATAAATCTAAGTAAATTAAGTAAAAATAAATCATCCGAAAATAATTCGGATGATTTGGGTAATTTTACCCGATTTTACCGTTTCCGGCACCGAAATACCGGAAACGGGCCCCACGGCCAAACGGGGTGTCAAACCGAGCTATAATTTCATCACCTTAACTAAATTGACTGTCAAACTCTAAGCAATGTCAATCCGAGTCCTTAGAAGTGTCACGGGGTTAACATTGTCCCCGAATCGAGTACAGTACTGGGTTAACAATGTTCCCAGATGTACCGATTGATATGTATTTAAGTTATGGGAATTATAGTAACGACTAGATATTATATTACAGATCCAGGCACGTAGCTGTTCCTTATATTACTCACCAACTCACAACAAGGTGAGTTTTCACGAGCCCCTTTTAATGAATTGTTTTAATTATATTTTCCCGGGGCGGAAAACATGTCTTATTTAAAGTATTTAAGTACATACCGATCGTATGGAAATACTTGTACAGTTATATATATGGGCTGATGCATAGAATAAATAAAATGTTTATAATGTGTTATTGTTCTGGGGTAACATAGTTCCCAGGGGTTATATTATTCTGGGGTAACATAGTTCCCAGGGGTTATTATTATTCTGGGGTAACATAGTTCCCAGGGGTTATTATTGTTCTGGGGTAACATAGTTCCCAGGGGTTGTTATTGTTCTGGGGTAACATAGTTCCCAGGGGTATTTATTGTTCTGGGGTAACATAGTTCCCAGAAAGTTATTGGAAATGTTCTGGGGTAACATAGTTCCCAGCATGATTATATTGTTAATAAATGATTATTAAAATGATTTGTCAGTGTTTATTTAAATTAGTGAAACTCACCAACTATTCGTAGTTGACCCGTTCTCTTTACATGTTTTCTAGGTATGCCCAAGTTGGATTGATTGATGTTTGCTTAACTATCTGTGCTACCTGTTGGAAGCTTGCTGCTCTTTGTTTTTGTAATGAATTTATTAATGTCTTATCGGTAAATTATGTGTGTAACACCTAGACAGTAATGATACTCGCAACAATGTAATATGTTATAAATTAATGTAGTGGTATTTTCTTTATAAGCAATGCTGTTGATATCAGATGTGTCTGTTGCATCCCGTGTACGTTTCCGCTGCGGTTACGGGGTGTTACATCTGGGTATAGCTGTTAGGCCCAGAACATGATTATAGTCTTAGATTGTGACGTTGTATACTATGAAAATATTAAAACTGGATTTGGCTCAGTTTCACCGTTTCCCGAGCCTAGCCAAGTTGATCGTTTATGCGTTTCGGGATTAGGTAAGATCACATAAACTTAAGTAAATATATTGATTGATAAAATAATTTGATTTATGAAAGAATTTTAAGGTTTCGGTATCTGGTTTGATCGCAGGGTTCGTTTCCGTTTTCACACGGTTTTGATTATACAAAACGCGTACAATCCACCCGAATTGTCTGGAATTCTCGTAAAAAGTTCGTTTTTATCAGTTTCATTCAAAAATATGATATTTGACCACTTTTGACATTTTGACATACCAGTCAGTCCGTTAAACACAAAACTGCCCGTTTCGTTAAAACAATTATAATTTAAATCTTTGAATAATCATAACTAAATATGTACTTATATATAAATTATGTAAATTTTTGTAAAAATACATTAAGACATGGAGAATTTTATAAAAAATATTTTCAGAAATTTTATGATTGATTATTTATTTATAAAAATTCATTTAATAGGTTATAATCGTGTAATAAATGTCCTATTTATATTAAACGACCTCCGAAAAATCCGATAATTTTTACAAATGGCCTCAATGTTATTACATAGCCCCTGAAAAATCTCCAGAACCTAACTCTTTTGACAAAATGCCTTTTTATGCGTTTTTCGGCTGTTAAAATTCGGTTAAACCATAATGCACAAACCATACTTAGGCATTTTCAATGATCCCCAAACTTTACCAGTGATCTTACCATCACATATTAATCTCCAAAACCAAGTTTCATAATTTTTCAATATGTTTAGCTATTTTTCCCAATTAAACGCTCATAAACGGAAATAAATTCACCAAATATTCTCCGTTTATCGAAAATTACCAAATTTGAACAGGGACTCATTTATATGATCCCTAATGTTCCTGAAAAGTTTAATAACCTAAAAACAAGCACGTCACACTCAAAGCACAAACAGACCTTAAACGAGTGTTACGGGTTTACCTTGTCGGTTTTCGATGAGTTTTGCTAGCTTAAACGACTCTCCGGGTCTCGGGTTGCAAACTCAGTGTATCTACATATCATATAACATCAAACCAAGCATAAATCATCCATGTAACAGCCTTGATAATTAGGCTTTTGGTTTTGGGTTCAAACCGAACTTTCAAACCGTAAAAACGTTGTATTCATGTTCTAATCCGCGTTTTTGACCAAAAATCAATATGTTTCTGCTTTGTAGACATGTTTAACATGAAAACATAATTTTAATTGATTTTTAGGGTTTTTGGATGGTTAAACATGTTTAACACTAATCAAGACATGTTTATATGATCATAGGTTGAGTAAAACAAGATTAAAAATAGTTATCTGATCCATACCTTTATAGTTTATGGTAGAACACTTCAAGAACAAGGGCTGGTACGTTTATGTTTGGTTTGGGATGTAGACACTTCTAGTAAAATGGCATATATATATATATAATATCAAAAGGGGGGTTCCCTTTTATTTGCGTACGGAAGAAGTAAAGGCCCAATGGGTCTTTATTTTGGCCCATTACATCCTCGTTTTGCGTGTCCAGGTTCGGCCTCGGTCCAAAATTTAATTCAGGTCCGGTTGTTCGCAAGAAAATTAATTCGGGTGTGAGAAATAGCACGAAAACGAGTGTTTTTCAGCTTCTTTTTGTAAAATAAGAAAAACGTATTGACTCGTTGTAAAAATCCAAAATATTTTCACGGATTGCTTAGAACATGTCATATAAGTGTTTTATAAATCTTTTTCGGCTTAATGGATGCTACAATGCTCGTTTTGATATTAATGATTGCGTTTAAGCTTATAGCGTATCAATAAACGAAACCTTTTTCGTTTAGAGAGTTTTAAACGTACTGGGGCCTAAATATCAATATGTTAGCCTCTATAATATATATAACTCGAATATGACCCCTCAGTATGTATACGGGTCATAATTAGTATCGGTCGGTTACTCGTTTAAGCACTACAAATTAACCGATTTATCGTTTACTTGTTACGTGGCGAATATAGTATACCTAGTTTTGTCGCGAATGTAACATTCTCCCCCCGTTAAGAAATTTCGTCCTCGAAATTTAATGTGTCACCGGTTTTCTTCTTAGGGAATAGGTGTGGGTATTTCTTTCGGAATTCGTCCTTTCGTTCCCAAGTATATTCGGGTCCTTGTTTTGAATTCCACCGAACTTTTACCAATGAAATTTTGTTGTGTCGTAACTGTTTGGTTTTCCCGTCTACAATTTCTACTGGTTCCTCTACGAAGTTGAGCTTTTCGTTGATCTGAACATCTTCCAGTGGTACTATTGTCGTTTCATCAGTCAAACACTTTTTCAGATTCGATGCATGAAACACGTCGTGAATAGTGCTCAGTTCTAAGGGTAGTTTTAATCGGTAAGCTACGGGACCAATTTTTGAAATAATCTCAAAAGGTTCGATGTATCTCGGGGCTAGTTTACCAGTCTTTCCTACAAGGGAATCTCGGGTAATTTAAGGTCCTCGAGGATGATTTGGAGGGATATGAATGTTGGGTGAGGACATGGGCCAATCAAGCCCATTAAGATGTCTCGTAGAATAAACGAGTCGCCGCGATCTAGTTAGTGAATGTTGTGTAATTCGTTTCAGGAGTTTGATCTGTGAGTGGTTAGCTAGAAGATCTGGTTGTAATATTTGCGTGGTTTGTTTCAGGTGAGTTTCAGATGCCCCTTTTTAACTGTTTTACGTTTTGGGCTATCATACACGTTTTATGACGTTTTTACCCTTTTGAAGCATTTTAATGATATTACATAGTTTATGTTATTTTTAATATCTATGCTTGGAAGTTTGTATGTTTGATGTTTATGTTAGGTGTATGTGTGTGTGTGGCCACTACATTTATGTTTTTGTTAAGCCGTGACTGGGTCGAATGTGAATGTAAATAATTCCTTGATTTCCCTGTTAGGGGTTAGGGTGAAGTGTTCTGGGACAGGAAGTACTGTCCCTAGGGCGAATGAATGTAAAATTCCTTAACAGTTTATCTGTCTTTGGGGTGAAAGTCATTCGGGTCCTTAACCTTGTGTTTTGGAATTGATGGAATGTGACCCGTGTTACGTGCTTGACTGAGGAAAAGTTATTTAATGATTATTGATGTTATTTATGTATTATTATGATGTTATCAATATATCATTATGGAAGTCGTAAGTTAAACACCTTGGTTGGTCTTTAAAATATTTTGATGATTAAAACATGAACGCACTCAGCTCAAGCTGACTTTGCGTGTATGTTAGAATGATTTTCAGGTTGCACATGGATGGGATTACTTCTTGGAGGTGCTCAAGACTACCCGTGATATCGAGGCAGTTCTAGTCGAAGCCCATTTCTATTTTTAATAATTAAGACAACCATGGATGACTTTTCTTGTCTTAAAAAGAAATAATGTTTGAATGTTTCGTTGACTTTTCCGCTGCAAGGGTACTCTGAATTGGATTTTTAAAATTTCTAAAACTGACTTCTCTTTTAATAATTTAATTTACATTTTCATGTCAGAAGAATAATAATTTGATAATCTGTAAGTTTCCGCTGCAAGAATACTCTATAATGAAATTTTGGATTTTTAAGAAGCTAGTTTGACCTTTATTTTTTGAATATGTTTGGAATGATTACCAATTGTAGGACTCCCGGATTTTGGAGTCTTACAAGTTGGTATCAGAGGCAACGTTCAAGAGACCCGGGCATATTTCGATGCTCGGACTCGAACATTTACGAGGGGACTAGAATTGCCAACCACAGGTAGCTACACTCCAAGAGGTAACCGTTACATTCAATGTATGTTGAAATGTTTTCTTTCTTAATTTTCGATGTGCTAGATAGAATATTAATGTAGTCATAAACAAGAAGTATTTAGAACGAGTAGGTAAAGTAAACGATTAATAACACTTGATCAACGTTATTAGAAGTTTACCCTTACTTTCAATGTGCTAAATAAGACATGTGACCGACTACGTGAAGATTCTATCTTCGTAGGAGTAAGGTAGGTCTAGTAAGAGTTAGTTGGAGAAGGTCGTACCGAGCCATGGTGGTGGTTAACCATACTAGACTAGACTTGTAGGGGGAATTCGCCTGTGTTAGTTAATGATAATTCTGAGGGTAAGTTTGTTTTGTGTAAGCCATTATGGTTGAGGGTTATCAGGTTGTGCTTATTTTAATACCTATAATGATAGCCGAGGTTGTGGAGGTGTCGATATTTCTGGTAAGAATATGGGTAAAAAGGGTAATGAAGGTGACCAGAGAATGTGGAGAACTTGAAACGGGGCTCATCGGACACGCTATTCCATCTATCCGGGCGCGATAAAGATGTAACCAGACTTTAAAAGGAGTTAATGGTGGCCAACGATGAAGTATGATGTGACTCCGTATTTAAGGAAGAGTTTGACGGGTTTGCAGGTTAAAGCTGAGCACCATAGGCCATATGAGAAACTCCAAACCTTTAGGCAGTCCAGAATGGGAGTGGGGAGCGCATTGCGATGGATCTTATAATCAAATTTCTGTGTACGCCTAAGGGAAGGTATTCTACTTTCGAGTGGTGGTGGGCCGATTTACTAAAAGTGCACATTCCATACCGATGAGGGAGGCTTGTAATTCAGAGCAGTCAACCGATTTAGGGGCTGTTTGGCATACCTATGAATTAATAAGTGTTGAATGGGTAAGAGGTCTGAATGAGTAAGATGATTGAACCAGTAAGAGCTGAATGAAATGTAACTGTTTGTTTAGACATCTGAATAACTGTGTAAAATTACTATTTTACCCCTTTACGTAAATTTGGTATTAATCTCATTCAAAAGATCTAAAATATTTATATTCATCAATGAAAAGAGTTAAAGTGTTTAAATAAAAAACTGGAATTTATAATCTATAATTATTATTAGAAGTTAAAATATTTTTAAATTAACTATTTTATTATTTATACAAATAAGCCCCATATTTTCAACCTTCATTTTTCAACCCTCGCCAAACTCCAGATCTCGACATCGCAGGCACCATAACTCGATCCGGATCTCCACCGGAGAACCTCCACTCCATCTCTCTTTACACCTTTACTAATCAACAAGTTTGTCTCTACTTTCTACTATCGCCAACACCGACAGTGGATCTCCACCGCTGACACCGGCACCGGCAGGATCTCCACCAAAGAACCTCCAAGTTTGTCCCTACGTTCACGATTCCAATAGCATCCGGTATGAATCAATTAAGATTATGGAACACCAATTTTTTAATTGAAATCGCGATTTGGTACCGATGTTCCAGATCGAAATTCATTGATGTATTACAATTTATGTGACTATGAGATGAACTATGGAGAGTAATTTGGTCCTAATTCCATTCAACAACCATCTGTTCTCATTCAGATTCCATTTCACGCTGAACCATTCAGAGGCATAATATCTGACCGAATCATACCCAATGGTTGAACCAAACACTCTGAATCTGACCGATTCAGACGTTTGCCTCTTAATGGTTCAGATTCAGACTCTACCAAACAGCCCCTTAGTTGTTCGCGAGATAGTGCTCGGCGCGAAGTTCCAGTGTCCATTGTGTCGGGTAGAGAGACGCGTCATACTTCTATGTTTTGGGAGAAATTTCACAAGGAGGGTGACCGAGTTACTTTGAAGGTTTCTCTATGAAATGGTATCACTTGGTTTCGTAATAGGGGGAAGCTAAGCCCCCCGATTCATCGGTCCGTTCGAATTTTGAAACGAGATGGGGATGTAGCCTATAGGTTGGAAATATCGAAGAGCATATGATATTCATCCTACATTCACATCTCGCATCTCAGAAAGTGTTTGGTGGAAGAGGAAGCGCGGGTACCTCTCAACGACATTGAACCAAGCGCGAATTTGGATTACACTGAGCAACATGTCGCCATTCTTGACCGTTAGGAGAAGCACCTGAGGAATAAGGCGGATGGGCAGGTGAAGGTGCAGTGGAGGCAACTCAGAGGTTCTGAGGTTGCTTGGAAACCCAGGGACGAAATGATGAGACTCTACCCACACTTGTTTCCGAATGAGCGGGATTTGGGGACGAATCCCAATGTAAAGGGGGTAGTCTTGTAACATCCCAAAATTCTCGTAAGTCGAATAATACGAGTGTAGAGTTTGCAAAGTAATTTCTTGGCCTTCGCTTAAGGGCTCGGGGACTCTTGAACATGTATAAGAAGTGTTATTATCAGTTTGGGGACAAGGGGGATGAGTTTACAAAGTGCAGGGACTAGAATTGTAACATTTCATTATTATAACACCAAACCCTAAACCCCCCACCCCCTCTCTTCTGGCCGCAGATTTCATCACCCCCAAACCCTACAATTTTGATCATACTAATTCAATTCCAAGCTTGTAGAGGTCGTCCTAGGTGTCTACTAAACTCTCATGATCTTTAATTCCATTATCTCGGTCGATAAGATGATCAATTAAGTCGTTTCCTAAACTAGGGACATATACGGATTAATTTCAATTGTCACACTTCCTGAGGTCAAAAGTTAGAGTTTTTGATGTCAAAAGTTTCCCAGTTATTTCTAGTATATCATATTAAAATTTCATGATCATTGGAGTTTGTTTGGTAGGTCAATTGTGTTGAGTCAAAGATTTGACCTAAAAGAGACATATGGAAGATTGGAATCTTCTCAACCTCCTCATAATTCGCTAAGTATGGATCAGGGAACACCTTAGACTACCGAGCAAGGTTTTACTTAGCCGAGCATGATATTTTGCCTATCGGGCAAGCTTATCTTCTAGAATTTTTCTTAAGTGGATGTCCGAGCAGGGTTTGCAAATTAGTGTATAACCGAGCAAGGCTCACTAGTTAGTACATACCCGGGCAAGGATCACTTTATCAAGCAAGTCTGTTCTTCATAGCCGAGTAAGGTTTACTCCAGAGTAATCTTTTGGCTAACCAAGCTCATGAAGCCAAGTGATTGGAAGACCGGGCAAGGTATTCTTTAATAATACATTAGTCCAAGTAGGCTTGATGTTTAATGAACTTATCTTAAATAACATCGGGCAAGGTTCAACTCAAGCAGAGTATTGTGCTACCGAGCAAACTTTGCAAATAAGCTATTTTCTAGTAAAGAGTTGAAGGGACCATTGAAGAACAAGGTTGCTCGTATGAGTTTGTCGGGCAAAGTCTGATAAAGTCAAGAAGATTGAAGTCTACCCGATGAGCATTTCACTTGGTAAAATATTCTTTAAGTAAAGTCTACCCGGAAATTGTTCCCGGGCATATCTCTATGTTACCAAGTACTGAAGGAAGACAGAGCACACAGCCTACTCGGAAAGTGATACTGCTACAAAGCCTACCCGGAAGACTTGTTTTACACTTAGAATAGTTTTGAATATGTAATTTGAATTTGTTTTAGCATTTAGGGTTTCTAGAAGGAATGACAGCTGTAAAGGAGGTGTCAGGCCTATAAAAGGAAGAATTTAGGGCACGCCTCCTAAGGACGGATTTTGGCGTTTACACTTTTAAGATAATAAAGAATATTTCTGAGTGTGACAGCCATCCTAGGAATCGTACGAATATAACTTTCCCTTCAAGAAACCCTAAATCGATTATCATTTGTGTGATGAACATTATATGAATGGAAATCTTTTGAGCGAATCTTGAGTGTGTTAGTTACCTTAGATTTATTGTTTTGCAACTACCCTGTTTGTTATTGATTCCGCCTTTAACAAACGGTTATCTTTCTAAATATAGCAACCCGTCATTAACTCCCTTGTCAACACATTTATTTGTGTGAGTTATGACTTGATTTGTGTAAGATCTACCTGAAATCGGGGACCTGACAAGTGGTAGCATAGCTTGTTGCTGCTATTTTAGTAAGATTCTTGTTGCTGATTGAATATTTGAAGAAAGATGACGTAAGCAGACTACTGCTCCATTGAAAAGTGACGTCAGCTGCTCTGTTCTTCATTTTTCTTCCAGATCTACAATCTATTGGTGTTTTCTCTTCCTTGTTTCAATTAAAGCTTGAATTTTTATTTCTAAATCTTGTTCTAATCGCACCAGATACACCAGATCTGAACAACCGGTTTTCAGATCTGATTGTTTTTAAAACTCTGTTTTTACAAAGAAACTGATTTTGATTTTTCAAAATGTCTGGTTACGAAGAACAAGAAGTGTCTACTAACAAGATTCCAAGACTGTATGGACAGGAAAATTTCACAAAATGGAAGGTCTTGTTTGAAACAGTCGTTTGCTATAATGATGTTTATATGTGGAACTCAATCAGGAATGGTCCTCAAGACACCACTGAGGGTGCAAATCCGGCTGCAACTGCAGCTGTGCAAGAGAGAATGAGGAAAGTGGATAATAGGGCCTTAGCCATGATAAAGCTAGGTCTGTCATGGGAAATATTGACCAAAGTTGCACATCATGCCACTGCAAAGGCTATGTATGATGCAATCCTTGAGATGTTTGAGGGAAACACAGAGTTGAAGAACATCAAAAAGCAAAGGCTTAAACAACAGCTGGAAAGGTTTAAGTATAAGGAAGGAGAGAGATTGAACTCAATTCTAGAAAGATTTCTAGCAATTGTGAATAAGTTGAAAACCACTGACAATGTCATGACTGATTATGACTTGAATACCAAGCTGTTCAACTAAATGTCTAAGGAATGGTACACTGCTTGCAAGTTCATCCTTCAAAAGCCCAATTTCAATGATTTGAAAGTGGATGATGTAGTGTGCTTCCTTCAGGCTGCAGAGATAAAAATGATTGAAAATGAGATCACCAAAGAGGAGAAGCCATGTTTCCAGGTCACTAATGATCTTATTGCACCCATAAGCAACTTGTCAACAAAAAACCAACAACAGATTCCCATAATTGAAGAACCAGTTGAACATGGTGTTGACATACCAAAGTCTTTTGTTGGTGGTAGCACAAGTCACCATGGTAACCAGCAAAGGTTCAATGTCCAGTTGATAGATGATTCTGATTCTGCCTCTATTGCAAGTAGGCATGTTCCTTATACTGGTGGTGGAAATGGCCAAGGAAGTGAAACACAGGCCATATAATGCTTTTGTTGCAAAGAATCTGATTCATACAAGTGTGGTACAAGATGACCTTGAGCATATAGACGCTGATGATTTGGAGGATATGGATTTGAAATGGCAAGCAGCCATGTTGGCTCTTAGAAGCAAAAGGTTATACAATAGGACTAGTAGATCACTTCTATCAGGACCCAATGAAAGAATTGGTTTTGATAAGTCAAAAGCCATTTGCTATAACCGCCAACAGCCCGGTCACTTTGCAAGAGAGTGTAATATGCCAAGAAACTATCAAATAAACCAGTTCCAAAATCAACCAAAAAACCAGCAGCATCAATATCAACAGAACCAGATGAGAACTAACAATCCCAATAACAACAACTTCAACAACAATAACTATAACCCCAACTTCAACAACTTCCAGCCTCACATGAACAATCACAATCAAGTTGTGCCACAGAATCAAGGTTTTCAAAGAAATAACAGCCAAATCCTTCAAAATATTCCAAATAACTCAGTTCTAACCAATCAAAATCAACCCAGAAATCATGGAAATGTGCTGTAACAACACAGCATGAGGGTAATTTTGACTGGAGTAATCATGAAGAAGACATTGCAGATGATATCAAAAGGGCAAATGTGGCATTTATGGCCTTGATTGAGAAAGAAGCTGGATCATCACCTCAGGTACACTCTGCTCATACTATTGATTTAAACGAAATAATCAATGATTTAAAAGCAAAAGTAGGCAAGCTGGAAAGTGAGTGTTTTAAGAAACAAAGTATTATCAATGGGTATGAGGCAAGTGAGCTGATAAGTGAAGAAAGAATGAAAAGTTTGGAAGAAGACTGTGTAATCAGTTATAGAGCTCAGAAAAGGTTTACAACTGAGATTGAAGGGTTGAAGAAAATGATTGTTGAAGAAAAGGGGCAGAACACAAAACTGCAGGTTGAGAATGAATTTTTGAAGAACTTGGTCTCCACTGGAAACATCTGTGGTATTCTAAACCAAGTAAAAGAAGAAGACAAATACAAGGCAGTACCACCACCTTTCAACAACAACTTTATGCCAAAAGTTGATAAAGAGAAAAGAGATGCATATCTACAACAATTAAAAGATGTCTTTAAAGACAAAGAAGAGTTTATGGATTTGTATAAGAATGTTGAGGTGAATGAAGAAGGAGAATTTGTGGTAAAGAATGATGTGAAAGAAGACAAATCAATTGGAGTTCAAGTCTCTGAAGATGACTTTGATTCTGTTGATTTGAATCAAGATGATTTAAGTGATTTGAGTGATCAAATTACTGATGAAGAGATTAAAGCTGCTGAAAGAGGAAGAAGGTACAAGAAACCTGATTCAATTGAAAAACTGCCACAACTTCCACCAGTGACACCCAAGATGAAGAAAATGAATGAAAGACTCAGAAGAGAACATGTATCTTTTGATATATGTGAGAGAATGAGGGTAAGCTACAATGCAGTCAGGCCACCAAGCAATGATGTATTGGAGAGAATAAACAAAAACAAGAAGAAAAGAGCAATTGAAGAAGTTAATATTGAGAAATTTATCCCAGTGTGTTTTCTCTAGTCATGAGGTGTTTGACATTGGTGAAGTGGAAACCTTGGAAGATTATGAAAAGAGGCAATCCAAGACATAGAGAGAGTCAAGATGAAGAACCACTGAATATGCAAAAAATTGTGTTTGTTAAGAGCAAGACTGAAAGACAAAACATCAAGATTGAGAAGTTTGTTCCATTCTCAATTAATTTTGATAGTCTGAAAAATCAGAAGACAATTGGTGTCAAAGAACCTAGACCAAGTGAAAGGTTCAGAAAAGGAAGTGACCATGAAAAATACAAAGGAAAAGTTTGGTGCAAGAAATGTGATGAGTATGGTCATCACACAGACTCTTGCAATGAAAGACTCAAATTCAAGCCTTTTCATGTCCCAGATGAGACTAAGTATGGATAAGACTTTGTTGTGTACAACTAAAAGTATGATAAATACCTGGGAAAGGGAAAAGTGTGTGAGAAGGAAGCATTGAATGAGGATAGCTTGAAGCCATCAGTGAAAGCCAAGAAACATGTGGCTGAACAAGCTAAAAGGAGTAAATCTCCTATGAAGCATGAGAAAGTTATCAAGAAGAACTTTCAGCCCTTGAGAATCATTCCTAAAAGGGATACACAATCAGTCAAATCTGATAGTTCTCAAGGATCACCAAACAGTGAGAAGACAAGAATCAGAGGTATCTTTCCTAGAAAGAAACCAACTGAACTTACTGGTGATGAAAAGTTTCTAATGAAACATGGTTATGAACCAGAACGATTGCTTTGGAAACCCCAGGTTGAAACTAAGGTGGACACAGTTGCTGATGTAAGAGACTACTCTGAAAAGAAAGATTATGTGATACAAGAGTGTGACACTGCATCAGAAGAATGTCTAAGCTCAACCTCATTTGTTAAAACCCCAAGAGAGTGTGGTTATGAAACAGATAATTCAGACAATTTAGAAGTCACTCATGGAGATCCCATGCCAGCAATACTCACTTTCCAAGCTGCCACTGAAATTCAAGTTGTTGAGTTGCAAGCTGATATAGCTTGCACTTCATCACTCAACTAATTAATTTTTTTTTGTGTAGGAACAGTACACTCCTCTGAACGACATATGGTACATGGATAGTGGTTGTTCCAGGCACATAACTTGTGATAAAAGGTCACTTGTCAATTATGAAGAAAAGTTTGAAGGTCCTGTGGCCTTTGGAAGTGATGAAAATGGTGGAAAGATTGTTGGGAAGGGAATTTTAACAAATGGAAAAGTTTCATTTGATAATGTGTTTTATGTTGAAGGGCTACAATATAATCTGCTGAGCATATCACAAATGTGTGATAAGGGTTACAAAGTTGGGTTTGATGACTCACATTGTTTCATTCTAAAACCTGAATTTGTTATCCCACCAGAAATGACTATGAAGATGGCCCCAAGAAATGGCAACTTTTATGAGTTGAATATGAAAGAAGCTATTTCAAGGGGAGGTGCATGTTTTGTTTCCAAAGCCACTGAAAATGAGTCAAAATTGTGGCATAGGAAATTGTGTCATGTGAATTTGAAGAACATGAATAGACTTGTCAAAGGTGAGCATGTAATTGGCTTACCTACAAGAGAAATCAAATTAGAAGATCATTGTAGTTCATGTTAGAAGGGCAAACAGCACAAATCCTCTCATAAGACAAAGCTCATCAATCCAATTGATCAAGTACTTGAATTACTTCACATGGATCTTTTTGGTCCTGTGAGTGTGCCAATTATAGGGAAGAAAAGATATTGTCTTGTGATCATTGATGACTATTCAAGATATACTTGGGTTTATTTCCTAAGTACCAAGGATGAGACTGTAGAGTTGATTAAGGGCTGTGTAACAATGATTGAGAACAAACTGAGTAAGAAGGTTAAATTGATGAGAAGTGACAATGGTACATAGTTCAAAAATGAAGTTATGGAAGAATTTTGTGTAGGAAAGGGAATAATACAACAATTCTCAGCCCCTAGAACTCCTGAACAAAATGGTGTTGCAGAAAGAAGAAACAGAACATTGATTGAAGCTGCAAGAACTATGTTAGCAGATGCTAATTTACCAGTTACATTTTGGGCTGAAGCCATAAATACAGCCTGCTATGTTCAGAATAGGGTACTTGTCAACAAAAGGCATAACAAAACTCCATATGAGATTTTCTTTAACTGAAAGCCTTATATCAAGTTTTTCAAACCTTTTGGATGCAAATGTTTTCTTCTAAACACTAGAGATTACTTGAACAAGTTTCGGACAAAATCCCTAGATTGTTTCTTTGTTGGATATTCTACACAATCAAAAGCATACAGAGTATATCTGAAAGACCATTTGAGTGTGATTGAATCATCTGACATCATCTTTAATGAGAATCAATTCAACACAGTTGATGGTGTAGCATGGCTGTTTGATCATGAGAAATTGATAAGGTCTTTCAAGATTTATCCTGAAGACTTTGATGACTGATTCTACAAGACCAGTGTAATTGAAGAGAAAAAGAAAAAAACATTGGACTTGGAAGGATTATGGAAAAAGGTTGCTAGTAAAGAAAAGGAGTATACATTTGTAAGGGTTCCCTCAAGTGATATTGTTGAACAAGTACAAGACAAAAATCAGGAGAACAATCAAAGTCCAGAACATGATCATGTAGATTTGAATCAATATAATGAAGAACCAAACAATGATCTAGTTCAGGATGAGGGAAACTCAGGCAACCAACCAAACAATGAAGAAGCTGTCACTACAGCAAGGTTTTAAGATCTATTTTAAAGACTAAACTTGGAAAACAATGGTGAATCCACTTCAAGACAGAATAATGAAGAAGCACCAGAGTTTCATGATGCAGAAACTGATTTTGATCATTGAAGAACCAGATCTCAATGAATCAAATCTTGACACAAATGTGCATGCTGATATGATTGTTCAAACCCCTTATGTAGAGAAGAATCATCCTTCTGAAAACATCATTGGAAATGTATATGAAAGAGTCACAAGAAGCCATTCTGAAATTGCAAATATTTGTTTATACTCCTGCTTTCTATCCCATATAGAACCAAAGAACATTGCTCAAGCACTAAAAGACAACAGTTGGGTGGAAGCAATGCAGGAGGAGTTGGCAAAGTTCAGATATTTACATGTGTGGGATCTTGTTGATAGGCCGTAAACAGATATGCAATTGGAACTAAATGGGTTTTTAGAAACAAAAGGGAAGAGAGGGTTTTGTGATTAAGAATAAAGCTAGGCTTGTGGCACTGGGATGTCTTCAAGAGGAAGGAATAGACTTTGAGGAAGTCTTTGCACCTGTTGCAAGACTTGAAGCTATCAGGATTTTTCTTGCATATGCTGCCTCAAAGAACATTAAGGTGTTCCAGCTTGATGTCAAGTCTGCATTCTTAAATGGCAAGATTGATGAAGAGGTGTATGTTGCTCAACCTCCAGGCTTTTAGGATCCTTTGTATCCAAACAGGTTGTATAAGTTAAATAAAGTCCTATATTGATTGCATCAAGCTCCTAGAGCTTGGTATGATGAGCTGTCAAATCATCTTCTTGAAAATAGTTTTCAAATAGAAGCCATTGACAAGACACTCTTCTACAAAAGAAAAGGATCAGACTTTCTTCTGTTGCAAGTTTATGTGGATGATATCATCTTTGGATCTACAAATGAACAAAAGTGTATGGAGTTTGAAGGGGTAATGAAATCCAAATACAACATGAGCTCTATGGGAGAAATGAACTTCTTTCTTGGACTGCAAGTTCAACAAAAAGCTGAAGGGATTTACATTTACCAAACCAAATATGTGCAGGACATTTTGAATAAGTTCAATTGTCATGAGCTTAAAACAGCTTCAACTCCAATGGACACAAAAGAAAAGATTATTGCTGATGAAAAAGGGGAGCCTGTGGATGAACATGAATATAGAGCCAAATTTGGGTCCCTGATGTACCTTACTGCAACAAGACCAAATATTATGTTTGTTGTATGTGTGTGTTCAAGATTCCAATCAAATCCAAAAGTCTGCCATATGAATGCTGTGAAAAGAATTTTTAGATATCTGAAGGGAAGACCAGACTTAGGAATTTGGTATCCAAAGAACAAATCTTTTGATCTTATTGCATACACAGACAGTGATTATGATGGCTGTAACATGAGCAGAAAGTCAACCTCAGGTGGATGTCAATTTTTGGGTGACAGAGGCAATGCAAGAAGCAGACCACTGTCTCAATCTCAACTGCAGAGGCTGAATATATTGCTGCATCTGTTTGTTGTGCACAAGTTTTATGGATTCAAAACCAGATGCTGGACTATGGTTTGAATTTTCTGAATACCCCTATTCTTATTGATAATACCGCTCCATATTTTACTGTTAAGAATCAAGTTCAACATTCGAAGACTAAGCACATTGAAATCAGACATCACTTCATAAGAGATTGTAGTGAAAAAGGTTTGATTGAAATGCAAAGAGTTGATACAAGTGACAATTTGGCATACCTATTCACCAAGCCACTTGATAGAACCAGGTTCAACGTTCTTTTGAAAGCCCTGGGAATGATCAACTCTGATAAGGTCTGATTGAGGATGTGTGCCTAGTTGTGTGCCTCTATGAGCTAACTGATTAAATTATTAGAGGTTGCACAAATTGAGTGTTGAAAGGAGGTGCATGATTATGTTACTTGATATGTTGACTGCTATGTGCTTTAACTGATTATGAGTGCAAAATTTTGATATGATTAATGTTTTTGCATGTTTATCAGTTGATGTGTGTATGTGATGTTAGGATGAGTGTTTTTGTTTGAATTACTTGTTAGTATAAGCTTATCTGACATCACTGCTTAATTGCTTAAATATGTGCTTTATCTGATCATTTGATGTTATTAGGATAGGATAGACCTTGAATGTTAGTACTGTCTACTTATCTTGATGATATTATGTTTGATTAAGATTTGATTATGTTATAACTGTTTGTGTCAAAGTAGGTTTATGTCAAAATTAAATGATAAAATGAATTTTCTAATGAATTTTGCATAATTACTTTATTTTGGTTAAAACATGAGCAAGTTGATTAATGGTGTAGAGATATGATAAGACTATTCAGTTCAAGCTTTAAAGAAGCTTAAAAGAAGGATTTTTAAAGAAAAGTCTCAAGTAGTTATTTTTGCTGAAAATTGTGTCATTTGCCCAGTTGGAAGGACATACACTTGTGAATGTTTGGTCCTATAATCTGTATAGATTTAAAGGATAGCCATTAACCTGAAAACTGAAAGCATTTGGGGCAATTATAACTTGTTTCATATTCCTTCACTTAAAACTATGTCAATAACTCTGACTTTGAAAGGACATATATTCACATGTATGTTTGGTCATGTTGACCACTTGTGGTCAAATAGGATAGCCATTTACCTACCAATTAAGAGAAATTGGGGTGATTGAATATTAAACTGAACTTATATTGGGAAATGATAATACATTGACTACTTAGCCAATCATATGGATTTAATAGGCTAAAAGAACACTTAGTATAGTCATTAACATGTATGGTTGCTCTCCCATGATGTGTAAAATCTAAGGTGATATAAACATAATGAATATGCTAATCTTTATGTGGAGATACATAGTTGTCTTTCCCATGATAGGCAGAAAAGTGATTACCTAGTCGTCATACACAAGCCTTGGTCAACCCAAAATGGAAACATCTTTTAATATGACAAAGAACATGCTTTAGAAAAATTGAGAAAATATCAAAAACAAGGGGAATAATGAATAAATCAACCAAAAGTTGATAAGTGTTTTAAATATTTTATCAAACAAGAGGGTTACAACAAGAACTACAAAGATGTTGACAAAATCTGTCTCATCTTGAATGAAAGGCCTGTTATCTAAACAGTAAGTCCAACGTTCAACCTCTATATATGTTTGAAAATGAAAAATACAAAAAGATCCAATAAGTTCTGTCATACAAAACAAATTTTTGACCAAATAAAGGAGGTTGGAGTCAAATTGGGGTGATCTGGAAAAAGCCAAATAAGCTTTGAGAAGAGATATGAGGCATCATAGCACAGTGTTGACCATTGATGTATTATGCTACTAAATGAACCCTAATCATATCACCAAAGAGATAAAATTCATGCTAATTCTAGATCTGTTGTTAACCTATCTATGTTGTCAAAATAATATTGATAATGAAGTATTGAGAAAGCTACTTAGTCAATATGATCCCATTCTTGAGGTCTTTTCTGGAAAATGGAAGAAATTGTTTTGAAGAGAAATACAACTGAAATTTAATCTTTAAATGCACCATTTGCTCTTGAACTATGATCTTTAATGAAAAATATACTCTGACAAGTGGTTTAAGTCAAAAAGTGTTGCATTTTGCCTAAAAAGGTCAAAATATGTATTTTCGGGCAAGGTTTGATGTTTTCTAACCTTCTTGAACACAAAATGGTGTATTAAGCAATTTTGGGTAAGGTTTGATGTTTTATAACTTTCCGGGCAAGCTTAGTCACTATGGACTAAGTTTATGATTTTCGGACATGCTTTGAAGTGTTTACTCCGGGTAGAGCACACTAATGTACTAATTTCCCGAGCAAGCTTGAAGTCTTGAATTGAATATGTGATTTAGCTAGCTTTTAACAAGGATTTTTTTGTTCCGGGCAAGCTTTGCATCTTATATGCTGAATGTTATACCAAGCAAGCTTTGTGAACTTAGTTTCAGTACACCGAGCACACTTTATATTCCGGGCACAATTTGAAGATTCAAAAGTTCCCTTAATATACTTGGGTAATTTCACTGATTTTCCGAGTACACCTTGTGCTATGAGATCTCTAGCACACTGTATTCTTTTTCGAGCATACTTTGCATCGAAGTATACTTGACTGATTACTTATAAATTGTAATTGATCGGTTAATGTTTGTGATTAAGTGAACTAACTGAGAAAGGTAAGTAATTAGATGTATGTTATATGGGGATCTTAGTTGATTCCAAGTAAGGTTGCATGCTTGATGTTTTATACTTGATTAATTTTTCTTGTGATTTAGTTCTCAAGCAATCTTGTATTTCAAGTAAGCTTTCTTCATTTTAAACTTCTAATTTGTACCAACTTATAACCGAGTAAGCTTTGAGTAAGTAGACTATACCGAGTAGGCTTTGAAAAACTTACACTGAAAAATTTCCGAGCAAGGTTTGCTAAACCTAACACTAAAAGTTGGATGTTTTCAAATGCTTAAAATATCAAATGGATAAGGTTACTGTTTGACAACTAATAACTCACTAAATGACAAAAAGCATTTAAAACTCACTTTCAAAAGGTATATAAGAGGGAGTGAGAGATGTTTTTATACATTATTTTCCCTCTCTCTCTCTCTCCTTCCACTGATTACTCTATGAAATATCTAACCAACTCATCGCATTCGATTTAATCCAAACCCTAACTTTACCAGCCCACTAATTCCGACTCGGTAAGCAATAATTACTTGTTTTCCGACCACGATTAGATGATTATGGGATTCGATTATGTATTTGATTACTAACACTCTGTTTGCGTGTAGGTTATAAATTTTTCGAAGAACAAGTTCTTAATGATACTTCTCTCTATCTTCTTCAAAATTTATAACTTGAAATTGCTTAAAGTAATGAACTTGTATGCTAATTTCAATTTGAATATGTTTGATTGTATGTCTCAGATATGGCAGACGAAGAAGAAGTTCCAAGATATTTCATTGAACAGAAGCACAACATGTGCGCTTTGTTACAAGTCACACCAGACAATGAGGAGGTTGTCGGGATGATTAGATGGTTGAGAAGATCGAATATTCAATTTGCTTTAATGGCAAGTCCTACCATTTACCGGAACCACTCTCTAAATTTTTGGAACTCTGCATCACTAATGGAAGATGCTAATGGAAGACGGATCGAAGCCACTTTTGCAAACCATGAAATACGGATAGACAAGGCGGTGATTCGAAGATGTCTACTGTTAAATGATGACAAACCTAACTCGATCCATCTTACAACTGCTCAGTTATACAAGATCTTTACCAAATGCATGGGTTATCAAGGGCACAATAAAGATGGACAATTCCAGAGAGGCATGTTTCCTACCATCTACAGAATCCTAATTCATCATATTATACAGGGATTCGCACCAAGGAAAGGGTCATGGACCCTAATGAGCAGAGATTTGGCGAATGCCACAGTTGGTGTATTATTTGACTATCCTTTCAATTTCTCACGACGTATATTTGAAGGATTAGTGCAAAACATGGAGAAGCCAAGCAAGCATAAATTTTTGGCATATCCAAGGTTCCTGCAAATTATTTTTAATCAAGAGTTGGAGAATCTACCAACTACAGGAATCACACATGTCTTACAAAATCCTGATACATTCAAAATAATAGAAAATCTGGCTAGTACAAGCAGATTTAACCCTGAAGAGGTATATGTAGATTTGCCATGGTTAATGTTTGATGATGACTTGATACCTGAGTTGATACCTCTATTGCATCTGTTGTTATCTGAACCTGAGGTGGTTGCTGGATGGGATGATGTAGGAGAAGGTAATGATGATGATGATTCTGATGATGGAGGTAATGTTGATGATGGAAATGAAGGAGGAGCTGAAGTAGCTTTGGATGTTGATGTACTTGTTCAGTAGGAGAACCAACCTTTACCACTTGACCAACCAATACCATCACCACCACTCCAACCTTTACCCATTTACCAACACATAACAACACCACCTGAATCAACACAACCACAAGATCACACCACTCAATCCCTAACCCAAACTGTAACACCCCGAAACCGCAGCGGAAACGTAAACGGGATGAAACAGACACCTCTGATATCAACCACATTGCTTATAAAGAAAACTGATTACATTACTAAACTTCAAATTACATTATCTCGTATTTCATTACCGTCTAGGTGATACACACATCATACAATACGATACATAATTCTGTTTATTATAATGTATCCTAACATCCCACACGCAAATCTTACACACATCAAGCACTTAGCACGTAAGCAATCACTTCATCTTAATTGTACCTGAAAAGCATGTGAGAAAACGGGTCAACTACGAATAGTTTGTGAGTTTCACAATTTGAGTAAACCTTGATAAATCAATATCATAATATAATATTATCTGGGGACACTGTTAACCCAGTACTGTACTCATTCCGGGGGCAATGTTAACCCAGAAACACTTCTAGGGACATCTGGGGACACCGTTAACCCAGTACTGTACCCATTCCGGGGGCAACGTTAACCCAGAAACACTTTTAAGGACATCTGGGGACACTGTTAACCCAGTACTGTACCCATCCCGTACGATTCCTGTACAATCATATATTTATAAACACACGCAAATCCATGCGTTCAGTATGTACTTAAACATTTCAATAGTAACATGCTTCCGCCCCGGGAAAATATTTGAAAACAATTTAGAAAAAAGGGCTCGTGAAACTCACCTTAGCACATGCAAGCAGGTAACAACAATCATTATCAGTTAACACGTCCAATCTGTAATATGATCCATACGATCGTTACTATACACTCATTATTAATATAACTTTAACCAAGTTAACCGGTACATCTGGGGACACTGTTAACCCAGCACTGTACCCGTTCTGGGGGCAATGTTAACCCAGAAACACTTCTCCGGACTCAGATTGTGATATCGTTTAGAGTTCCATGGTCACAATTACTATTAGTCGTTTTTCTCGTTTTGCGTGCCTATCACGGTTATCCGTTTTTACGTTTCAAAAATGAGTTTGGTCACACACGACTTGAAAGTAGTGGTTGACTGATAATTTAATTAAAGTTGTAAAATTTGAGCTCGGTTTAGACGCCCCGATTGGCCGCGGGACCCGTTTCCGTCTTTGGCGTACCGGAAACCGTTAAATCGTTTAAAATTACCCAAATCATCCGAATTATTTTCGGATGATTTATTTTTACTTGTTTAACTCAGTTAAATGAAAATAGTTCATTTTTAGGGTTTTTATACACCAGTCAGTTCGTTTAAGCGAACTTTACCGGTTTACGCGTTTTAAACTTTAAAAGTTTGTTTTTGCACAAATAATTATCTGTTTAATCTCGGATATTGAAATTTTGCACAAATCACTTTTTGACAGTGGGGAATTTTATAAAAATATTTCCAGAATTAATTTTTATATTTAAAATTTATTTATCGATTTTTAAACACCATTTAAACACTAAATATGTCGTAAATACCAAACGATCTTAGAAAAATCCCGAATTTTTCCTGGATGTCCCCTGCCATCCACATAGTCCCCTGCAATTTTTCCAGAACCAAAATCTTCTTTTACATGCCATTTTCACTAAAACCGAGCTAGAAAACCCTAGAACTTGTTTAACCGAAAAGCCTAATTAGACTTCTCCAACTGACCTCAAATTTTGTGTGTGACTTATACATGATATAAAAAGCTTATCTGGAATTTTCCAGAATTTTTCATGATATTTAACTATTTTTCACCATTTTTGGCCAAAACCAAGCATTAAATTCACCAAATATTCATCCTTTATCCAAAAATTACCAAAAATTCACAGAACTCATATTTTCATGTGTAGATCATCCCTGTAATATTTCATGACCTAACTCTAAACCTAACACAATCTGTCCAAAAATTCCAAAACCGAACATAACCGAATATACCTTTCGTTTTCCGCCACTACAAGCTACAAACTCGTCTTTCCGCCTTATCTACCACTAAACACAGAACCTACAACAAACATACCACAATACCAAGCAAGTTACACTCACGATCAAGCCTCTTACACTATAGTTTCGGTTATGATTCAAAAACAAAGATTTAAACCGTAAAAATTCGTTTTTGGTCCGTTTAACTCCTTTCTTGGACCAAGATCCCTTGTATAACCCGTATACATCACTTGATCATGCAAGAATCGGTTTTCATCTTTGAAACCTCATTTTCTTGCAAATAAACTCAAGAAACGAAGATGGAAACGTGATTAACTCGATTCTTTACCTTGTTTTCTTGCTAAATATCTCAGTTTTTGGATCATGAAGTTGAGAGAAGATGAAGAACTTGAAGATTTGATGCAAAAAAAAGAAATGAAAGGCGGGGTCTTCCCCATTCCGATCGGAAACATAAGGGGGTGGGGTGGGATCCACCTCTCCATTCTAGGCCACATGTTTGGATTTCGGATATCCGGATAATGTTTTGGATAATCTGGTTCAGTTCGTTTTTCGGTTAAATGTTTAATTCGGCTTAAAACGAGGCTAAAATTGTCGTTTTTCGGCTTAAAAATGAAATTTATATAAAACCGATTTAAAAACTTTAAAAACTTAAACCATGACATTTATTAACTTAAAACATCATATTATATTAATTATCGCGCATCTTTTTCGGCTTGATCGATCATCTCTTGCTCGGTTTGGTATTGAAGATTTCGTTTAATATCCGACGTTCCATTAAATCGAAATTCTTTTTCTGTGCCGTACTTTACTTATCCCGAAGCATTAATGCTTCGTAGAATCACTAAATATTATAGATATCGTCTATAATTGAACCCTCGATTCGTTCGGGTTTCAATAACTATCGATCGATTAATCGCATATTCAATGCGATGAATTATATATTCACGTACAATCAATACAGTGAACCATGTATTCTCGTATAATTACTATGGTAATTCATGTACCCGACATTAAATATGACGTAACTATTGTCTACCGGTTAGGGTATACCGGGTTTCGTCGGAATCGTTACACAAACCTTAACCTTAAGCCATCCTGAAACATCAACTCATATATCCCCAACACCACAAACACCACCAACCAACAGCCCAATTCAAACAGATTCATTTATTCCAAACCCCATACACAATCCCCATACACAATCACCACCCTAACTCATTATTCAAATTCAAACCATAAACCAAAAACAATCTGAACATGAACCTTTTTCTACATCACCACCTGCAACCCCACATACTAAAACTGATTTATTCCAAAGAAACTTGGATTTAATGAAAGAAAATGATGAATTAAAGAAAAGGAATGAGGAGGTAACAATGGAGAATGTGATGTTGATATATCATTTGGCCCGGGCTATGATGAAAATTCAAACCCTGGAGCAGGAGGTTGAGAAGACCTCAGCTGCCCCAAAACAGGGGAGAATATAATTGTGTCAACTGATGCTATGGAGAATGTGGAGATTGAAGAGACAGGTGATGAGACTGTTGATGGTTTGAAATGTATACTGAATGCATATGATGATGATGATGATGATAGTGAAGAGAGGAGAATGGAGGATGTTGATTATGAAGCAGATTCTTCTGATAAAGGAGAAGAAAATTATGATGTTAATGATGAAGTAATGAATGTAATATGGAGTGAAGAGGATGATGAGGAGAGAAGGGAAAAGGAGAATGTGGATGAAACTGAAATACTGATAAATGAAGAAAATGTGGTTTCTACTGATGAGGCAACTGATGTCTTAACTGACATTCAAACTGAAGAACAAACCGATGTAATAAATGAGGAAGATGCTGCTACTAAGGAGTTAATACTTACTGAATCTGAACAACATGAAAGCTCCAAGACTATAGAGCATGATGAGGAAATGAATGAGTTAGACAGAGATATTGATTATTTCCCTCCAGAGAATGAAGAAGAATTGAAGAAAATACTGGACAAGGGAAAGGCAAAAGTCACTGAAGAAGAGCCTGTTATGGCAAATCCTGAAAAAAGAAATTCTATTTAAAGATGACGAAGAAGCTTCTGCTGCTGTAAGAAGGAAACTGGAGAATATTGCTAGAGAAACAAGGGAGAGGGAGATTTTGGCCCAAACCTTGACCCCTGAGGAATTAGCAGAGCAGGAAGCACTGATCACTCAAGCTAATATGGACAAAATAATAAATGAAGATGAAGCTGAGGATCATATTGTAATTGAATCCTTGATAAATCTGAGAAGGGATGAGGAGGTTGACAATTCCCTGGCCATGGTTGTCAGTAAGTTTGCACAGAAGGATCCTGAACCTGAAAAGAATCTCAACAGGAACCTGAGAAGGAACCTAAAAAAGAAAATGAAGAATCAATAGAAGAGATGTTGGCTAAAGCCTCAAGAATACATGAGAATGTGGGAAGATTTGAAAAGACATATTCTATAAAGAGAAAAGCCACTGATCAAGGTCTGAGGGAGGATCTGAAAACCAAGAAAGGAAAATGGGATGAAAAGAACAAATGTTATGTAGAAACTCCTGATGATGAAGATAGTCCAATCAGAGCAGTTCCATTGAAAACCTTAAAACCAGGTGAAAAGCTGCCTGGTGTTCCAGATGTTCCATGTGTTGATACAACACCAGAAAGCCCAACTCCAGATGAACCCAAAATTGATGCAGTAAATGAATCAACATAGGAGGAGGATGAGTCTGATGAATCTGATAATAATGATGACAATGATGGAAAAGGTGCTGAAGCTGCCAGTGTTGTGTCCCCACAAGTCACAATGACTGATGAGCAAAGGGCAAACATTGAGCTGAGTATGTTGGAAGCTAAAAAGAAACATCCATTGGTTATGAAACTCAGGAGCTTTGGTATAAGTTTTGAAACTTTGGCTGATTTGGATAACAATCAGTTGCAAAAGAGATTAGACAAGGAGAGATATGAGATTAAGAAAAGAATGGAACAAAAGAATAGAGATGCTCTAAAATATAGAGAATATCTAATAAAGCATGGATATTATGAAAAAGATCTGACAGACTTCAAGATTGACAAGCTTCAAGATCTTTACAATAGTGAAAAAAGGTAAAAGAAAAACTTGTAAAAGAACATGAAGAAGATGAAAAACTAAAAGCTTTAAAAGAAAAATATAGAGGAAAGTGTGGATACCTGTTGGAAAGAGGAATGAAGCCAAGCATGGTTGATTGTCTGAATGAGAAAACAGTTGAACCATCTATACCAATATGAAAAGAAAAGAAAGATTAAAAAAATTGGTACAAACTGATACATGAAGTGTTAAACAAAAGGGCTCAAATCAAGAGAAAGAAAAGCAAGAAGAACAGTCTGAGCCTCCTAAGAAGAAAAGGAAGTTAATGTCCTTAAGAAAGAAGCAAGAGGCTGATAGAGCTGAAACTCAAGAAACCCCAATCCCAGAAGAAGTAAAGCATGAACCTGTTGAAGAACCCATTGTTCCTTGGGAAAATGATGAAATGATTGACATCTTAAGAGGGGTAATGACTACTCAAAAGGGGATGGATGTAGATGCCTTTAATGCACTGAGCAAAGATGAACTGAAAGAAATGTTTTATATGCAAAAGGTTGAGTGGGAGAAGGTATTGCTGCAGGGGGCAAATCCAAGAAGCTTTATTGGAGGAAGATTTGTACCTGCTGGTTTACTGCGTGATGAGGCAAATGATGAAATGATTGCCAGATTATTTAGTGAAGGAGGTGAAAATTTGGAAGAATTAGTCAATCTTCCTGCTGAAATGGTGATGAGTTGGTACAAGAAAAGATTTGAAGTAGAGGGGCCCACTCAACCCATGATGGCCACACAAACAGGGCCATCTACATAAAGACAACAACCAACAACTCACAGAAGGGAATCAAGTGGAGCTGAATTGCAAAGAAAAACAAGAACACAATCTGATGTGGATCTACCCAGAAGACTCTACTATGATTAAGTCTCTCAATCTCTGAAAGTAGTAATGGAAAGTAAACAACTAAGAGACATTATTATGAAAGAAGACTTTGCTGAGTTCACACCAGAACAGTTGGAGAAAATGGCCAAGCTTGACCTTTATGACTATCATGACACAAGCAAAATGGCAGGAAGACAGCAAAATGAACTCTCAAAGTTCCTAAGAGATGAAGCTGACAAGAGATTCTCCTTCTTGAAAGAAAAGAAAAGCTCGAAAATGAAAAGATATGAGAAAACAAGAAGAACAGCTAAACTGAAGAAAATAGCTAGTGTTAAGCTGAGATATGAGATGAATATCAAAGATAAAAATACTTTGTCAAATATGAATACCTGCATCAGATTGGAAAGAAGAATGACAAGACCAAATTACAATGTGCAGAAGAATGGCATCATTGCAGAGATTGAATACAAGGAGAATTTAGGCCATTATGTTATGAGAAACTCAGATGGAGTAACTTTGGCAGTAATCAGAAGAGATGAAGACTTGACTTACCTGCACTATGAAGACTTAAGAGATATTAGGGATTTGGTCATTCCAGAAAGTCACACTCACTACCAAATCCTTGATATTTTCAAACAAAGAGCAGCAACAGTCATTCTGAATAGAAGGCAAGCCTACTATGATGCAAGAAGAAAAAGAAAATGGTCTTTAGAATATGATTTATTTTGTATGTCCACGGACAACTTTTGATCATGTAATTATTTGATTTTGTATTGAATATATAGTTTGACTTTGATCTGATTATGTATTTTGACTAAGTGTATGTAACCATAGAGATGTTTTGGGTCAGCTGAGGTGTTCCAATCTAGGGGGGAGATTGTTGAGTTAAAGATTTGACCTAAAAGAGATATATGGAAGATTGGAATCTTCTCAACCTCCTCAGAATTCGCTAAATATGGATCAGGGCACACCTTAGACTTCTGAGCAAGGTTTTACTTAGCCGGGCATGATATTTTCCCTATCGGGCAAGGTTATCTTCTAGAATTCTTCTTAAGTGGATGTCCGAGCAGGGTTTGCAAATTAGTGTATAATAGAGCAAGCTCACTAGTTAGTACATACCCGGGCAGGGATCACTTTATCAAGCAAGTCTGTTCTTCATAGCCGAGTAAGGTTTATTCCAGAGTAAGCTTTTGGCTCACCAAGCTCATGAAGCCAAGTGATTGGAAGACCGGGCAAGGTATTCTTTAATAATACATTAGTCCAAGTAGGCTTGATGTTTAATGAACTTATCTTAAGTAACATCGGGCAAGGTTCAACTCAAGCAGAGTATTGTGCTACCGAGCACACTTTGCTAATAAGCTATTTTCTAGTAAAGAGTTGAAGGGACCATTGAAGAACAAGGTTGCTCGTATGGGTTTGTTGGGCAAAGTCTGATAAAGTCAAGAAGATTGAAGTCTACCCGGTGTGTATTTCACTTGGTGAAATATTCTTTAGGTAAAGTCTACCCGGAAACTTTTCCCGGGCATATCTCTATGTTACCAAGTACTGAAGGAAGGCAGAGCACACAGCCTACTCGGAATGTGATACTTCTACAAAGCCTACCCGGAAGACTTGTTTTACACTTAGAATAGTTTTGAATATGTAATTTGAATATGTATTAGCATTTAGGGTTTCTAGAAGGAATGACAGCTGTAAAGGAGGTGTCAGGCCTATAAAATGAATAATTTAGGGCACGCCTCCAAAGGACAGATTTCGGCGTTTACACTTTTAAGATAAGAAAGAATATTTCTGAGTGTGACAGCTGTCCTAGGAATCGTAAGGATATAACTTTCCCTTCAAGAAACCCTCAATCGATTATCGTTTGTATGATGAACATTATATGAACGAAAATCTTTTGAGTGAATATTGAGTGTGTTAGTTACCTTTGATTTATTGTTTTGCAACTACCCTATTTGTTATTGATTCCGCCTTTAACAAACGGTTATCTTTCTAAATATAGCAACCCGTCTCTTGATAGTGTAAGGGCGGTAGAAAAATTATTTTTTGGTTATAGGGGCTGGTTAGATTGGTAACCCCTTAATCGAATCGTAATGGCACATAAAAATCGGTTATTTGTGAATTAAAGGGAAAGAGGATGAGTTTTCAACTCTGATGCACGGAAACAGTAGTTAGCCGCCGTACCCCGTCCCGGAAACACCACGGGGATGGAAACTCCTACGGGGACGGCCGGGGACGTTTCTTGACCGTTTCCTAATAATTGGGGACTTCGTTGACCGTTTCAAAAAGTCAAAGGGTATAACTTTCCCTTCAAGAAACCCTCAATCGATTATCGTTTGTATGATGAACATTATATGAACGAAAATCTTTTGAGTGAATATTGAGTGTGTTAGTTACCTTTGATTTATTGTTTTGCAACTACCCTATTTGTTATTGATTCCGCCTTTAACAAACGGTTATCTTTCTAAATATAGCAACCCGTCTCTTGATAGTGTAAGGGCGGTAGAAAAATTATTTTTTGGTTATAGGGGCTGGTTAGATTGGTAACCCCTTAATCGAATCGTAATGGCACGTAAAAATCGGTTATTTGTGAATTAAAGGGAAAGAGGATGAGTTTTCAACTCTGATGCACGGAAACAGTAGTTAGCCGCCGTACCCCGTCCCGGAAACACCACGGGGATGGAAACTCCTACGGGGACGGCCGGGGACGTTTCTTGACCATTTCCTAATAATTGGGGACGTTCGTTGACCGTTTCAAAAAGTCAAAGGGTGTTTCTTGAACGAACCCGTTAAATGGGGACGATCAACAAACGATTCCGGGACATATCCGATGAATTCCGGGGCCACATACCGTATTCCGGCGAAAAATTCTGGCGCCGGAAAATGGATATTTTTTAAAGTGTTTAGGTTAAGTTATAAGTTTAAGTATAAACATTAAACCCCTTGATCTTTCAATTGTTTGCATCTAGTCCCTAAACTTTGTTAACATTTACATAAATAGTATTAAATTAGGTTATACATTTTAACATTTAACCCTCACTATCTAGACTAGTTTACATTTGGTCCTCAACTTATAATTTTATACATAAAATGTTTAAATGACATTATATATAAATAAAAATTATATATTTATTTATTCGTTGTTAATAATTAATTACCTATGATATACATATATTTTATTTTTATATAATTCTTTTTCCGTACCCGTTTCTTGATTTTTTGAGTTTTCCCGTTTCCCGTTCCCGTATCCGTGCCCGTTTCTCGTTCTCGTACCAGTTCCCGTGCAACATAGGTTTCAAAGCAAATCAACTTGGATGGTTAAATATTGATGGGAAGGCTGTGAGTATGTATAATGTTATCAAAATGGGGATGGTTTGGTTGGTGGTGGGTTAATCGGTTCGTTAAACGCACGAATCTGACACAATATACATAAATGGGCATAGTTTGGGAAAACATTGGTGTTGCCCGTATTGGTGGGGAATCTCGGGTAATGTAAGGTCCCAGGGGCTGATGTGGGGGGGGATATAAATGTTGGGTGAGGACATGGACCAATTCAAGCCCATTAGGATGTCTCGTAGAATAAACGAGTCGCCGCGATCTAGTTAGTGAATGTTGTATAATTCGTTTCAGGAGTTTGATCTGTGAGTGGTTAGCTAGAGGATCTGGTTGTGAAATTTGCGTGGATCGTTTCAGGTGAGTTTCATGATGCCCCTTTTTAACTGTTTTATGTTTTGGGCTAGCATACACGTTTTATGACGTTTTTACCCTTTTGAAGCATTTTAATGATATTGCATAGCTTATGTTATTTTTACTATCTATGCTTGGAATTTTGTATGTTTGATGTTTATGTTAGGTGTATGTGTGTGTGTGGCCACCACGTTTACGTTTTTGTTATGCCGTGACCGGGTTGAATGTGAATGTAAAAAGTTCCTTGGTTTCCCTGTTGGGGGTTAAGGTGAAGTAATTCGGGACAGGAAGTACTGTCCTTAGGGCGAATGAATGTAAAATTCCCTAATAGTTTATCTATCCTTGGGGTGAAAGTTATTCGGGTCCTTAACCTTGTGTTTTGGACTTGATGGAATGTGACCCATGTTACGTGCTTGACTGAGGAAAAGTTAATTACTGATTTATTGAAGTTATTTATGTATTATTATGATGTTATTTATATATCATTATGGAAGTCATATGTTAAACACCTTGGTTGGTCTTTAAAATATTTTGATGATTAAAACATGAACTCACTCAGCTCAAGCTGACTTTGCGTGTATATTAGAATGATTTTCAGGTTGCACGTGTATAGGATTACTGCTTGGAGGTGCTCAAGACTACCCGTGATCTCGAGGTAGTTCTAGTCGAAGCCCATTTCTATTTTTAATAATTGAGACAACCATGGATGACTTTTCTTGTCTTAAAAAGAAATAATGTTATGTTTCGTTGACTTTTCCGTTGCAAGGGTACTCTGGATTGGATTTTTAAATTATGTAAAATTGACTTATCTTTTAATAATTTAATTTACATTTTCATGTCTTAAGGATAATAATTTGATGTTTTGTAAGTTTCCGCTGCAGGAATACTCTGTAATGAAATTTTGTATTTTTAAAAAGCCAGATTGACCTTTATTTTTAAATTTGTTTGGAATGATTACCAACTATAGGACTCCCGGATTTCGGGGTTTACAAATTTCCACCAAAATCTAGCACACATTAGCAAAGCATGTCTTCAAGAGTTTGAATTGTACTCTTGGATTGACCATCAGTTTGCGGATAATAAGCGATGCTTAAGTCCCCAAGGGGTTTGCATTGAATTCCAAAAATGGGAGGTAAATCGACCATCACGATCGGAGAAGATGGTCAAATGTGTTTCATGAAAGCAAATGATATTCTTGACATAGAGCTAAGCCAGCTGGCTTATGAAGAACTTTTCTTTCCTATTTATAGACCATTGAGATTTGTTCTACAAGCAAAATGTCACTTATTTAATAGAGATTCTTAACTTTCACGTACAATCATTAAGTTTCACATGATCAATCTCTAGTTTCACATAGCAAGCTAAATTCCCAATTAGACTTTCGCATGAAGTTTTGCAGACATTTCAATAAAAAAATTCACAAATTACATCGTTTGAAGTTTCACAGAGAAGCTCTATGAAACTAGCTTAACTCATGCAAAACTTCATGAATTATTCAAATATTTCACCGCATAATCTTTCATCCACCACAAATCTTAGGTATCCTTCAAATGATAATATCATCCTCAAATGTTAGACCATACAAAGATACAAAATTATACATGTGTGTGTGAGAGAGAGAATCGCAAAACCAAACTTACACAATAATATAATTATACTTTTAAATATTTAGTAAATCACCTACACATTCTCCTCTTCCTTTGTCATCTTATTCTTTAGACACGACGTGTAATTGTATGGTGATGCTTCTTTGAAATATACAAAAGAAATCTATTGATATGGGAAAGGAACCGACACCTTTATGATAACATAGGAAAACATGTTTTAAACTTTTTTATATACACAAATTACAAAGCAAACCAAACTAATGAAAGTTGCATACTCTCAAACAACACTTGTATGATGTAGCTAATGTCGAAAGATGCACAAATGTAAAATGACCCCGTTGATCAAAATGTGTAAATGATAAGTGATGAATGAAGAACATCATCTACGAGTTGGGAACATGAGTGCCAACATAACCGAACCCCATTATAAAGAATGCTATAGCTTGTAGATATAGGTATATGAAGTAGCGGTTCTTTCCAAACGCAAAATCATAGCAGCCACACGTGAAGAAAAAGAAGCCCATACCAAGCTCAAGCATATGAACCCTGTTAAAAACCAAACTATCTTTTTTTAGTTTACATTATTAACAAAAGAAAAATTAAATTTAAATTTACTGCCAGTTTTTTTTTCAAATGCTATTGAATTTTTATTTCTTTATTATAATTGTAATTCGTCTTAAGGGCTTTGTGTTGGAAGTTTTGGGTATAAGTTTGAATTATTTTTATTTCTTTACTGTTTCTGATTTTCATACAGGAATTGTAACACCTTATACCTCACTATATTAATTTACTTAAGCTTGCATTAGAGGCATATAATTGCTAGCAAATTTATCATGCCTTTCACCAATTCTGAAGTGCAAATTTTTAAGTTGCTTTGTTGCACCTTTAACCTTGGAAGAATCTCCATGCTTTTCGGTGACAACCCATTCATTAACTCTTTGAGCCTCAAATAGTCCGATGAATGTTGCCTTAGTCCGGTGGAGTGACATGACATTTTCAAATAGAATCCAAAATACCAGTAAATGAAAAGACCTTGGGGTTCCAACTGCATTGAGAATAGTGATGACGATTGGGATATAAACGGCACCCCACCTTGGAATCACGACTTCAGGTACCATTACAGTAGCCGGAAGTACAACACAATAGAACACGAATGTAACAATATGAGCTACAATCTTTCTTACAAAGAAGAAATTATACATCACATATAGTTTCTTCCAAAATGTCACTCTCTGAAAAAACAAGTAAAACACTTCAGAATATATTGATTAGTGTTAAAATTGTTAAAATAAGATTGGTCCTATAAATCATACCTTATTTCTTATGATCTCAAAAACCATTTTTCTAAAAAGGTTAGCCGGACCACAAGACCAACGATGTTGTTGGTAACGATAAGCCTTCAGCGTACTTGGCAGTTCATTTTTAACCTATACATATCAACAAAGAAAGAAGTGTTATCATGGCAAAGAGTTCATGTTAACATTGAAATGTTTATGAACGGTTCTAAATAGGGTTTGAGGAGCTCGGTGGCTATGCAATAGGCTTAACTTTCTGTTAGAAGGAGTATCTTACAAATAAGAGCTTTTGTAGTTTGCCCCACCCCCTAAAATATAACAAATAGAGACTAATTGTTGATCCTAGTGAATCCTAGCTAAAAGAATTAATTCAGTCACTTCAAAAACCTCACTCTAGAAAAAGATAGCATATTACCTTTAATGAACCAAGGTACAAGAACTTCCATCCTTTAAGACTAGCTCGAACCGCCAAATCCATATCTTCGAATGTAGTACGGTCTTTCCACCCTCCTGCCTCGTTTATTGCAGCCATTCGCCAAACTCCGGCAGTCCCTACATAAACAAATAAGACTGGTCGTAAAATTTTATTCTAAACTAGTAGTAGTCAAATTAAAACATACCATTGAATCCAAAGAATGCGTAAGTAGAAGAACCAACTTCTTGTTCCACTTTAAAATGATAGTCAAGCGACATCTCTTGCATTCTTGTCATTAGACATTCATCTGAATTCACTGCATGCCAACATAAACCATAAACAATTTTATTTATTTGTATTATTCACTTTTATTACCATATCAATCTATATTATTAATAGAATAATCGTATTTTTTTCAGAATAAAGAAACGATAAGCGAGAGCGAAATTCCTATTAACCGCACAACTATCAAACATGCACCTCATATCTTTCTATTTGTTTTTTTTTTTGGAATAAAAATGTACACAATCTCTATTTTACTGTGAAATTCAATCATTGATTTTTATTTCTTCTCTGTTTTTACAATTATTGAATTTAAACACGTATCATTTTAGCAGACTATTCATATAACATTTTATTAAAAATTAAACATAATCAAACATAAATTAATCAAAATAGGCTCAAGTATATTACAATCTTTCTTACAGTAAATTAAATTAAATTAAAGTACTATATATATATATATATATATATATATATATATATATATATATATATATATATATATATATACTGACAACACTAGAAACGAAAAATTAAAAAAAAAATTTCTCCGTAATACAGGGGCTAAAAGCAAGTAAGTAATAACCCCAAAGTAGTTTGAAGTTTTATATATCTTTTATGTATTAACTAGATTATTGACACGTGCACGACAAGAACGAATATATAGACATCATCAAGTAAACACATATATAATTTCAAACGGCGTTTTTTTTAATATATTTTTTGAGACAACAACAAGATTTTTAATTGCAATTCATGTTCATACGCAAACAAAATACTGATCGAAATACAAACTTACAAAGAATGACTTTACATAGTAGAATGTTTACGCATAAAATTTAAAAATTAAAACATAAACTTCGTAAACTTTAGAAAATAATATTAATAGAAAACAAACAAACGTCACTAACATTAGTCTGAAAAGCAAGCTCATCAGAAAATAGCATCCGTGAAAGATTACCGATAAGCATTAAAAAATTATTCACGCTTCTTTTCTTCCTGGACTGGGTACACTGTCAATGACATAAACATTCATGCACCAATCTAACAAACATAGTGACTAACTGACTACGAAAACTGTGTTTTACATTTCATGTAAAAATTCTTGAACCCTAATAAACTGAAGAACCATAACCAAATCAAAACCTTGTTAAATGACATGTTTTAACTGGAATCAAATCGATGCGTTTTGAGAATAACCCATTTTAACCCGAACCAAATCGATATCTTCTAAAATTGACCCGACGTGACTCGAACCAAATCGATTCGATTTTAAAAAGACACGCTAAAAATCGAACAAAATCGATACCTTTATATATTAACTCGTTGACCATAACTAAACTGAAGCCCTTTTAAAATGACCCGTTTTGACCCGAGCCAAAGAAAACCGAAACATTTCTAAAATGACACATTTTCATACATGAAAATTGAAATAACACACTTTAAGACTAAGAAGAAAAATGAAGGCTAACACTCCGTAGCTTTGTAATCTTTTCTAGTAAATGAGAATTCATTATTACCGGTTATGAAGATCCAAAAAAAAATTAATGACTAACACACTTGAAAGTTGAAACTCATGTGAACCTGCCATTTAATTTGTGAGCCCCCCATAATATTTCATTTTTCAATTGACACTAAAACAAACACTAAAAAACTAAAAACAAATTGAAACGAAACTAAATTAAAAAAAAAAAACTAAAATAAAGCCAAAATCGAAAACCTAAATAAAACCAAATACCAATAAAACTAAAACAAAGACCAAAATGAAACTGAAAAATTAAAATCGGTAAATCTGAAACCGAACCAAAAACAAAAATTGTAAAATCCCAAACGAAAAACTGAATAAAGTTAAAAGCATCTAAAACGAAACTAAAAAAACAAAATTGAACCAAAACGAAACAAATTTATAAAACTAAAACGAACAAAAACCAAAATCCAAAATATAACCAAAAATAACAAAATAACTATCATGAAACTTTGAAAAGATATACCCGAACTCATTAAGGTCCATATATATTAATAATAATATAGTAGATTAGAATATGTTGAATGCAATTAAGTTGAATGTAAATTACTATAATTTAATTTTGAATTATTTTATTAGCAAGAAATTATAAGAATATATGTTATTTATAGAAAGAGTTATTGCTTTAAGTATAGTAGATGGTGGATATATTATGTATTAAAGTTTGGATATATAATGTCGAATTAATGAACGATTTAAACTAATTTACTTAAAAATGTCAAATTAATAATCAACAATAAAAGTGGGTAAAACAAGTTGAATAATATCTTCTTTACTATCTATTAAATAATAAGGGAAATGTTCATGTATATTTTAATCATAATATGAGAACGTAGGAAATAATACTAATTTATAAGAAAATGAGAACGTAAGAAACAATACCAACTATAATACCAATATACATAAACAATGATTTATAATAACAAAGAAAAAAACCTACAACTTATAACAAAAGAACTAAAATCAAGAAAAAAATAATAACAACAAATACCAATTGATACTTATAACAGCAAAAGAAAAAAAATCTAATAATAATAACAAAATATAAATCAGCAAATACATATAACGTCCTCATAATCGAAAATTAGCAAATACGAACAAAAATAACAGCAAACACTTACAAAAATAAACCTAATGATAACAGCAAATTGGTTCTCACCGTTTTCATGTTAAAAGTAAAATGTATTTGATTTTATCCCCCGTATTATGGGGTTATTTTACATTATTCGTTTTCAGTATTTATATTATTTTGTGATTTTAATTTTATTTATTGTATAAAGTTAATAATATACTTAAGATTTGATCATAAAGGTGTTTCACAAATAAATGAGACATTATAACCCGGTTTAAAAACTATTTGGGTTTGGTGAGATCAAGACCCATTTATTTTTTTACTATAAAATTGTTTAATTATAAATAATATCTTTTAAAAAAATCAGATATTAATTTTTAGTATATCCCTTTACTATAGAATTTTCATATCAGTTATATGGTGAGATTATTTTTAATTTAATGAGATGTTATAGCCCGTTTAAGTGCTATATGGGTTTAGTAAGACTCATTCGTGAATTCGGGTCAAAGCCTCTATTTAGAAATAAAATAATCTGGAGGTTTAAAAGAATGTAAGGAGTAACCAGATAACTATCAAAGTTTCGTTTATATATATTTAAGATTTGATTAATTTCTACATTTTTATACATTTTCTGGAATTTTATAATTAAAATAATTATATATAATTATATTTATTTATTCAGCTACATGTTAATAAATTCGACGTTGAATGGTTATTAAACTTGTGTCGGTGTAGTATAGTGGAAGTGTTAGTGTAGATGGTCCAAAAGAATCATATTGCACCCACCAGCACATGATAACAATCAATGTTTGAGTTGAAAAGACAACTATACCCTACCAGAGGAAATAAATTACAAACATGCGGTAGTTTAGAATCACCAACATCTCAAGATTGGTGTGGGCAATTTCGTCCATGATGTGCACCAACACCAAACATAAAGGTTTTATTCACAGCCACATTTCTTTCATTTCATTTTAATTCTTAATTTTAATTTAATATTTCACTTTTCACATTTTGATACTATCAAGATTTAAATAAATTGGATACTCAATGGTAGAGCACTCACTTTACTAGTAAGAAGTAAATGGTTCAAATCTGACTATCACCAATTTATATGGGAGATATAAGGGATGATCTTGCCTTGCCAGGATTCGAGTTCTGATCTCACCCGGTTTTACCGGCTCCACGCTGTTGTGCCAGTAGGCGGGCGTGGGAGTCGGGTTTTATCCGGTGAATCCCTAGGGGCTCCGTCCGTCCGGAGTACCCGGCGTTACTTAGTTGGTCGTTCAAAAAAAAATCAAGATTTAAATAAAACAACTTCTTTTTAAAAGAATTTTTATTTATTGTCATATTTTGTTGCAATTTCGTGTATATACAAACTATAAAATTTTCTATGGATTTTATTGTATATTTGTATGTATGTATTTACCGTTTCACTTCTTTTTAAAAGAATTTTGATTTATTGTCATATTTAGTTCTAATTTTTTATATTTATTTGGAGTTAATCTGTTCATCGAATATATCTTTACATACTTTTTTCAAAACAACTTCACATAAATCTTCAAGTTTTCAAACAAAAATCTCAATTTTTAAAGTCATTATGACGACTCATATACAAACTATAAAATTTTCTATGGATTTTATTGTATATTTGTATGTATGTATTTACCGTTTCACTTCTTTTTAAAAGAATTTTGATTTATTGTCATATTTAGTTCTAATTTTTTATATTTATTTGGAGTTAATCTTTTCATCGAATATATATTTACATACTTTTTTCAAAATAACTTCACATAAATCTTCAAGTTTTCAAACAAAAATCTCAATTTTTAAAGTCATTATGATGACTCATGTAACATCCTAAAATTTTTATATTGATAAATAAAAGAAAGTTATGTTTAGTAATTTCACGTTTTAGTTATTTAATGTCGAGTAAGGAACGGGTCTTGGGCTTAGTTATTTTATGAACTCGGCCTGTCTCAACCCGTAGGAAGCCAACCCGAGCCTAACCAAACCCGTAGTATATAAACGAAAGTTCTTGACACTTCCACCATTTTCACCATCTTCCTTCACTTACACCCACCCAAACACTCTCATTTCTAGAGAGAGAAGCTAGAGAGAGAAAGTTCTCAAATCACAAATCCGAGTCCACAATCTTGTTCCTAATCGTTTTTGGTAAGTCCCTCTCGAAAATCATCCGTTTTCATAACCATTTCCGACCTCAAATCGAGCAAAAACTCCCATTTTCGTAACTTGAGTTTTCGGGTCAAAAACCGCCTTGTTTTGGTGTCAAAATGCAAGCTTTTGTGTTTAAAAGTACTAGGAATCGATAGCCCTTTCAATCCCGAGCATTTCCATGTCAAAAACTTCGATTTTGGGTCAAAAATCTGGAAAATCTGGAAAACCCGTGGGTTTCTCCGTCGCCCAGCTTGAAGGAGTCGAATCAGACTCATTCGATCGAACCAGTCGATCGAATCAGTCCATTCGATCGAATGCGTAGATCGAACAAGTCCAGTCGACCGAATAGGGAAGCAACCGAATGGTCTCCAACTCATTCGATCGAATGAGTTTTGTATTCGATCGAATGAGTGTTGTATTCGATCGAATGTGTTCCTGTTTGATCGAACGTGTTGTATTCGATCGAACGTGTTCCTGTTTGATCGAACGTGTTGTATTCGATCGAACGTGTTCCTGTTTGATCGAACGTGTTCCTATTCGATCGAACGTGTTCCTATTCGATCGAACGTGTCCCTATTCGACCGAATCAAGCCAGAACCAAGCTGTTTCCAAGTTCGCCTAAGGTTTAACTTCGCCTGAAGTGAAGTTCGTTTATAAAATAAATTAAAACCTAATGGAAAATGTGTTAAGGCAGTTATCGAAAATAAAATTTTTCCAAGCTGACCTGGCAGCTTAACCCCAGCCAGGGGCTCTGCCCCTTGGACCCCGCTAGGGGCTGCCGCCCCTAGAACCCCGCTACCAGGGGCGCTGCCCCCGGACCCCCGTTCGTTGTGGGTCATATAAAGATAGAAACGCAACATAAGTAGTAGTAGCTAATTGATACGTGTAAATATTATACAGTTAGCCGTGCGCAGCTCAAGAGGGGAATAACTATTAACGGAGAGCGTAACAGTATTCAGGTGAGTTTCTAGCCCCATTTATGTGTTATGTTTTCGGGGCTGTGTGCATACTCGATGTGTTGTTAATACATTTATCCTAAGTGATAAGTGTATGCCATATGTGATATATGTGATGGATATGAATGGTTGCTTGTCGGTACGCGAACGATCTTCGGATATTGCGCGTACTGTCAGGTCAAAAATAAAGGTACGAATATTATACATCGAAGATGCATGAACATTACAAATGAATACTTGTCGGGGCGTGAACGATCTTCGGATATTGCACGTATCGACAAGAGGTATGGTTGTTAAATGAATGATGTAAAGAACGCCTAGGGTGTTCTTATGCTATGATGTAATTATTGTATATGTGAAGTAGGTGTATGCAGGTACACGAATGGTATGTGAGTTCTACGTTCGACATAGTAAGTTAGGATGGCAAATCCCTCTAGCTTTTGTCGGACATAGACTCGGCTGGTGATGGCGTAGTTAAGGACTGCGGGCCTTATACGTAAAGTAGATGATAGACGTAAACGTAGATAGGGACGGTGGGCCTTATACGTGTTACAGATAATAGACGACAACGTAGTTAAGGACTGCGGACCTTATACGTATTATAGATAGGCATCAGCATAGGAAAGGACTGTGGACCTTATACGTGCTGTAGTTGTATTGTGGTAGCATAGGGGAGGACTGCGGACCTCGTACGTGCTATGGTTTAGGTTGCAACATAGGGGAGGACTGTGGACCTTGTACGTGTTGTGGATGTAGGATGGTATAGGGAAGGACTGCGGACCTTGCACGTACCATAAAGGGTGAACATAGGTAAGGACCGCGGACCTTTTACGTGTTCACGACCTTGAGTACAGGTATAGACGGCGGACTATGAACGTACTCTCGGTAGACTGAGGTTAGTGGTTATAAATATGTGTGTATGTATGGTAGTAAGTGTGTATGTAGAACAGAAGGGTAACTAGTGAAGTATGGATATGTATCTACGGATATGTATGTATGTGTATGTATTGTATGGCGTTCGATTAACTAGAACTCACTCAGCGTAGCTGACTTTTAGTATGCACGCAGGTGAGCTGATTACAGAGTTAGCATGAGGATGACACACGGCATGGATTGAACGGCTGGCATCTGAAGAAAGAAGTAAAGATGTTTTAAATATAAAGTTTTGTGTTATGGTATCAAAGAAAAGGTTTAATGTTTTGTAACAAATGATTGATGTTTTATATTCCGCGAAAAGTTTTAATAAACTCTGATTGAAGAACTGTGTTTATGAGTAAATCCGACGCTAAAGTAGGGCTACCGGGTTCGGGGCCTTACAAGTTGGTATCAGAGCATAAGTTCGAGAGATTTAAGCATCCTACATGCTTAGACTCGAACAGAGAATGAGATTTAAAATGAGAAAGAAAGAAGATGCCAGTTCAAGAATGCCATGTGTCGCTCAAGCAAGATCAGTAAAGGTAAAGTGTATGATTAAATGATATATGTTAATGAGAAAGAAAAGATACGTGAACGGCAGGGATAGGAATAATTGATTGTTTGACTTGACTAACTGCTTAAGTAGAACCAGCACAAATAGACTCATAAAGGGAAGTGTATAGGACACGGAAGGTAACGTGATCAGCTAATCACAACTGGCCACTGTTATTACCTGTTAGCCTTACTATCCTTGTACTAAATAGTCCCTTGAGTGATGATGTTTGTGTTTTTCCCTTTTAGAATACGGATGGCTGGAGCTGGAGAATTTGTGGGAACTGGGGGTCGCACAGGACGTCGTGGCAGGCCTCGTCTTGTCCGGCAACCCTCGGTAGAAGAAGCTTCCCACACCGAAGATGAAGGAAGCGCAGCTGGAGGAGACCAGAACAACAATGAAGAAGTTCAACTTAGCCCTGCAGTTCAAGCAGCCATTGTTCAAGCTGTAGTTGCTGCTGTGAAGAACCTGAATCCCGAAGGATCTGCTGGAAGCCGTGAGCGAACTGCTGAAGGGGCAGGGGGTGATGGTAAGGAGGTTGGGGAAGGAGAAAGAGGGGCCTCGAGCGAGGATAAGTCTGTGAAAGTCGATGATAGGAGAAGAGGACAAGGTGGGTGCAGCTATAAGTCCTTCAAAGGATGCGACCCGCCGAAGCTGACTGGGTCGGGAGACGCAATCGCTACTCTCCAATGGATAACCACTATGGACAAGGTTATCCGCATTAGCGAATGCCGTCCCGACTAAGCTGTGGGTTATGCTACTCAGTCATTTGTGGAAGAAGCTATGTATTGGTGGGAAAGTGTGGAGCAGAGAAAGACTAGGGATGAGATCAAGGCGTTGAGATGGGACGATCTGAAAGAGTTGGTGATGAAGAAGTTCTGTGCAGATGCAGAGGTTGAAAGGACGGAGATGAAGTTCCTGAATTTGAAGGCCGGTATGATGACGCATCGTGAGTATACTACTGAATTCAGCCGACTATCTAGATTGGTGCCTGATATGGTTGACACTGAGGTCAAAAGAATCAAATGTTATGTGAGGGGATTGCCACAAAAAGTCCGCATGTTGGTCAGGGCAAATAAACCTGCTACTTTTGACTCTGCTGTTGAACTTGCAGAAGTGGTTTATGCTGACCTGGCTGAGGACGATGTGGTGGTGGGGGAAAAGAAGGAGAAGAAATGGGCTACCTCTGCTAAGCGGTCTGGCGAGATGGTGACAACAACTGATGAGAGGAAGGCCAAGGTTGGGAACAAGGATGCATGTAAGACGTGTGGGCAAGTACACCTGGGAGAATGCAAGACTGGGACAGACAGGTGCTATCGGTGTGGAAAGAGTGGGCATTATTCTCGAGAATGCCCTGATCGTCCAAAGTGCTTCAAATGCGGAAAAGCTGACCACATGGCTAGGGATTGCAAGGAATCAGGGGCGGTAGGTGCGAAAGGATGAAGACTTTGGGAAACTGCAGAGAGGAACACCTGATGAAGGAATAATTGCTCATGCAATGGTTTTATTAAATTACATTTGCTTAAGAACTTGTTTTGTGTTAAGGTCTAAAACTTATGTTTATCTGTGGCGTGTAATTATTTTGAGTTTGGTTAAGAATGATTATTATGTTATGGTGAAATGTTGTTTTAGACAATAATGTTAAAAGTACTAATCGAAACCCTTAGAAGGATGAGATGAGTCTTGGTGCATCGAGGGTCTCATGGACAAGCTACCTTAAATAGCTAAAACACATGACCACCATTCGATGGCTGTAAAGTCGGAAGTAGGAAGGGTAACTCAGAAAGCGAAGGCATTTCTATAAAACGTGTAAATGTAAGAAGTTTTCCTTTTATAGGGAATAAGTTAGGTTTCGGGGACGAAACCTCTTTAAGGAGGGAAGACTTGTAACATCCTAAAATTTTTATATTGATAAATAAAAGAAAGTTATGTTTAGTAATTTCACGTTTTAGTTATTTAATGTCGAGTAAGGAACGGGTCTTGGGCTTAGTTATTTTATGAACTCGGCCTGTCTCAACCCGTAGGAAGCCAACCCGAGCCTAACCAAACCCGTAGTATATAAACGAAAGTTCTTGACACTTCCACCATTTTCACCATCTTCCTTCACTTACACCCACCCAAACACTCTCATTTCTAGAGAGAGAAGCTAGAGAGAGAAAGTTCTCAAATCACAAATCCGAGTCCACAATCTTGTTCCTAATCGTTTTTGGTAAGTCCCTCTCGAAAATCATCCGTTTTCATAACCATTTCCGACCTCAAATCGAGCAAAAACTCCCATTTTCGTAACTTGAGTTTTCGGGTCAAAAACCGCCTTGTTTTGGTGTCAAAATGCAAGCTTTTGTGTTTAAAAGTACTAGGAATCGATAGCCCTTTCAATCCCGAGCATTTCCATGTCAAAAACTTCGATTTTGGGTCAAAAATCTGGAAAATCTGGAAAACCCGTGGGTTTCTCCGTCGCCCAGCTTGAAGGAGTCGAATCAGACTCATTCGATCGAACCAGTCGATCGAATCAGTCCATTCGATCGAATGCGTAGATCGAACAAGTCCAGTCGACCGAATAGGGAAGCAACCGAATGGTCTCCAACTCATTCGATCGAATGAGTTTTGTATTCGATCGAATGAGTGTTGTATTCGATCGAATGTGTTCCTGTTTGATCGAACGTGTTGTATTCGATCGAACGTGTTCCTGTTTGATCGAACGTGTTGTATTCGATCGAACGTGTTCCTGTTTGATCGAACGTGTTCCTATTCGATCGAACGTGTTCCTATTCGATCGAACGTGTCCCTATTCGACCGAATCAAGCCAGAACCAAGCTGTTTCCAAGTTCGCCTAAGGTTTAACTTCGCCTGAAGTGAAGTTCGTTTATAAAATAAATTAAAACCTAATGGAAAATGTGTTAAGGCAGTTATCGAAAATAAAATTTTTCCAAGCTGACCTGGCAGCTTAACCCCAGCCAGGGGCTCTGCCCCTTGGACCCCGCTAGGGGCTGCCGCCCCTAGAACCCCGCTACCAGGGGCGCTGCCCCCGGACCCCCGTTCGTTGTGGGTCATATAAAGATAGAAACGCAACATAAGTAGTAGTAGCTAATTGATACGTGTAAATATTATACAGTTAGCCGTGCGCAGCTCAAGAGGGGAATAACTATTAACGGAGAGCGTAACAGTATTCAGGTGAGTTTCTAGCCCCATTTATGTGTTATGTTTTCGGGGCTGTGTGCATACTCGATGTGTTGTTAATACATTTATCCTAAGTGATAAGTGTATGCCATATGTGATATATGTGATGGATATGAATGGTTGCTTGTCGGTACGCGAACGATCTTCGGATATTGCGCGTACTGTCAGGTCAAAAATAAAGGTACGAATATTATACATCGAAGATGCATGAACATTACAAATGAATACTTGTCGGGGCGTGAACGATCTTCGGATATTGCACGTATCGACAAGAGGTATGGTTGTTAAATGAATGATGTAAAGAACGCCTAGGGTGTTCTTATGCTATGATGTAATTATTGTATATGTGAAGTAGGTGTATGCAGGTACACGAATGGTATGTGAGTTCTACGTTCGACATAGTAAGTTAGGATGGCAAATCCCTCTAGCTTTTGTCGGACATAGACTCGGCTGGTGATGGCGTAGTTAAGGACTGCGGGCCTTATACGTAAAGTAGATGATAGACGTAAACGTAGATAGGGACGGTGGGCCTTATACGTGTTACAGATAATAGACGACAACGTAGTTAAGGACTGCGGACCTTATACGTATTATAGATAGGCATCAGCATAGGAAAGGACTGTGGACCTTATACGTGCTGTAGTTGTATTGTGGTAGCATAGGGGAGGACTGCGGACCTCGTACGTGCTATGGTTTAGGTTGCAACATAGGGGAGGACTGTGGACCTTGTACGTGTTGTGGATGTAGGATGGTATAGGGAAGGACTGCGGACCTTGCACGTACCATAAAGGGTGAACATAGGTAAGGACCGCGGACCTTTTACGTGTTCACGACCTTGAGTACAGGTATAGACGGCGGACTATGAACGTACTCTCGGTAGACTGAGGTTAGTGGTTATAAATATGTGTGTATGTATGGTAGTAAGTGTGTATGTAGAACAGAAGGGTAACTAGTGAAGTATGGATATGTATCTACGGATATGTATGTATGTGTATGTATTGTATGGCGTTCGATTAACTAGAACTCACTCAGCGTAGCTGACTTTTAGTATGCACGCAGGTGAGCTGATTACAGAGTTAGCATGAGGATGACACACGGCATGGATTGAACGGCTGGCATCTGAAGAAAGAAGTAAAGATGTTTTAAATATAAAGTTTTGTGTTATGGTATCAAAGAAAAGGTTTAATGTTTTGTAACAAATGATTGATGTTTTATATTCCGCGAAAAGTTTTAATAAACTCTGATTGAAGAACTGTGTTTATGAGTAAATCCGACGCTAAAGTAGGGCTACCGGGTTCGGGGCCTTACAACTCATATACAAACTATAAAATTTTCTATGGATTTTATTGTATATTTGTATGTATGTATTTAACGTTTCACTTCTTTTTAAAAGAATTTTGATTTATTGTCATATTTAGTTCTAATTTTTTATATTTATTTGGAGTTAATCTGTTCATCGAATATATCTTTACATACTTTTTACAAAATAACTTCACATAAATCTTCAAGTTTTTAAACAAAAATCTCAATTTTTAAAGTCATTATGATGACTCATATACAAACTATAAAATTTTCTATGGATTTTATTGTATATTTGTATGTATGTATTTACCGTTTCACTTCTTTTTAAAAGAATTTTGATTTATTGTCATATTTAGTTCTAATTTTTTATATTTATTTGGAGTTAATCTGTTCATCGAATATATCTTTACATACTTTTTTCAAAATAACTTCACATAAATCTTCAAGTTTTCAAACAAAAATCTCAATTTTTAAAGTCATTATGATGACTCATATCAAGCTATAAAATTTTCTATGGATTTTATTGTATATTTGTATGTATGTATTTACCGTTTCACTTCTTTTTAAAAGAATTTTGATTTATTGTCATATTTAGTTCTAATTTTTTATATTTATTTGGAGTTAATCTGTTCATCGAATATATCTTTACATACTTTTTTCAAAATAACTTCACATAAATCTTCAAGTTTTCAAACAAAAATCTCAATTTTTAAGTCATTATGATGACTCATATACAAACTATAAAATTTTCTATGGATTTTATTGTATATTTGTATGTATGTATTTACCGTTTCACTTCTTTTTAAAAGAATTTTGATTTATTGTCATATTTAGTTCTAATTTTTTATATTTATTAGGAGTTAATCTGTTCATCGAATATATCTTTACATACTTTTTTCAAAATAACTTCACATAAATCTTCAAGTTTTCAAACAAAAATCTCAATTTTTAAAGTCATTATGATGACTCATATACAAACTATAAAATTTTCTATGGATTTTATTGTATATTTGTATGTATGTATTTACCGTTTCACTTCTTTTTAAAAGAATTTTGATTTATTGTCATATTTAGTTCTAATTTTTTATATTTATTAGGAGTTAATCTGTTCATCGAATATATCTTTACATACTTTTTTCAAAATAACTTCACATAAATCTTCAAGTTTTCAAACAAAAATCTCAATTTTTAAAGTCATTATGATGACTCATATCAAGCTCACTGAGTCAAAAGTTAATTGGAGTTCACGGTTTCAAGTAGCGATATTTTCTGGTCTAAATTCTGGTCAATCGGAGTTCATTGTCAAGGTTTGAGAGAGTAAGTTTTAATGTTTGAAACCTGACTTAAGGATAGTTTTTCACAGTGGTAGGTTTCTTATCGTCATGGTATTCATTAGTTAGTTGGGCTTAGAGCCTTAAAATCAGTATAGACGATTAGCATTTTGTTTAAAAAATAATCACTCAAGTATTGAGGGTAGTACAACGGTTAAAAAACAGAGTTTTTAAGTCGATTAACTTCTCAGCCCTATCTTCTACTGGCAAAGTGGTTTTATATGGAGCCGGAATTGACTACACTTATTAATGTGGGGACTATTTTTGCAACAATAAATCTCATTACACGTGCCCTAAAAGGCCAGAACCTAAACGTTTTCCGTAAATATATATGTTGTCACCGACAAAAAATTGACTTATTATTACTAAACGTTTTAAATTTCATTATAAAAGTTTGATATAAATATATACTGAGAATAAAGATGGTTTAAGTTTATATTAACTACATAAATTTTCTATACTAAACATCAATTTTATATAGAATTTTTAATAATATGGTGTTAATTGTACAATTGTGTATCCATTACTTAGAAATGAATAAGCCTATATATGCTTTGTATAGTTTAGAATAAAAATCTATATCTATAATATATATAAATGAAAGTTTTAAAAGCTCTTTGGTTGTTTCTTACATTTTCTCAAGCCAACAGATTGCATTATTTGTAAATTGAAGTTTCTCATGCATTTGACCCGAATTCACGGGTATGGGTCTCACCAAACCCAGATATTCCTTAAACGAGTTATAACATCTCATTAAATTAAAAATGAATCTCACCAAATATTTGATATGAAAATTTTATAAAATACGGATATACTAAAAATAATATCTTATTTCTTTTAAAAATGATATATACTATTTATAATAAAAAACAATTTTATAATAAAAAAAATAAGCGGGTCATGAATCTCACCAAAGCCAGTTAGCTTTTAAATCGGGTTAGAATATCTCATTTATTTGTGAAACCTTTTCATATCAAATACTAATTATATTATCAAATTCAATGCAATAAATAAATAAAAATCCAAGAAATATATAAATATTATAAACGAATAATATAAAACAACCCCGCAATACCGCGGATAAAAAATAGTTAAAATATAAATAAAAACGTTTTTGGGCATGATTTAAGATTTAATTGTAATGTATTTAAATTACAAGTATATCATTGTAAGATAATCTCCTAACACCATATCGACTAAAACTAATATCACCAATATTCTACATGACACTAACGAATAAGTTGGTGAGGTTAAATAATTTATTTATTGAGCTGACTTTAGTTCCCCGGTTTGGAACTCTATATAAAAAAGGTCAAAACTATTTAAAATCAAGAAGGTCAAAGTAAATCAATCCAACTTACTAAATAATTTAACAATTGAAAAAGAAAACAAAAAAGGTCTCCACTGTCCCCCCTTTCACCTCACCGGAACCCTACCTCCCGGCCGCCGCCACTCTTCCCTCTCATCGGAAAATCCTCCTTTCCACCTCACCTCAGCCACCACACCTCTCTTCCATCACACCTCTGCCACCACACCAGAAAACCCTCTCTTCCACCACACCGCCGCCACTCTTCCCTCAGCCACCACACCTCACCGGAAAACCCTCTCCTCTCACCGCTTCGACGATCCGGCCAACCGACTCTAATCTCCCACCTCAGCCACCACCCTCCACAGTCGCCGCCACCGACCCAGCCGGAAAACCGGCTCTCTGCCACCTCACCTCAGCCACCACCACATCTCACCGGGAAACCCTAATCTCCCACCTTCACTCTTCCCTCTCCTCCACCACACCTCAGCCTCCACACCTTCACAGTCGCCGCCAACCGACCCAGCCGGAAAACCATCCACAGTCGCCGGAAACCCCTCTCCACAGCCGCCACCACTCCACAGTCGCCGGAAAACCCTCTCCTCCACCTTCACTCTTCCCTCTCCACAGTCGCCGCCAACCGACCCAGCCGCCCAGCCTCCCACCCCGCTGCTTTGACCACGATCCACGGCTGCATGGATTCAGAAGAATGGGAACATCCACGTAATCGGAAAGGGAAACGGAATAGTCACCAGACTCAAGGTAATAACAAGGTTTTATCGAAGTTTTTTGTCTCAAATCTTCCCCCAAAGTGTTCTTCGCAAGACTTAAAAGATGTTATGGGTAGCTTTGGTCGTTACGAAGGTTCCTATATAGCTAGGAAGCTGGATAAATGGGGCAAGAGGTTTGCTTTCGTATCGTTTTCCGAGGTGAAAGATGTCAAACGGTTGGGAGATGAGTTATCAGACGTATGGATCGGTTCGTATAAGTTGTTTATTGCGATTGCTCGGTTTGTGGATGGTGAGAATCTACATAGACCCGATTATGGTAATAGGAGGAAGACGGCTTCGGTTCCTGTTTATAGTCATGCAAAACCTAGTGGTCAAACAAACCCTAGTTCCGAAGGATCCGATAGGAATGGGGTTCCCTATGCATCAGTTGGTAATGGGCGTTCCTTTGTTGATTCTTTGTTAAATCGGAACAAAGTAGATGAGATTAAGGTGGATGATTCGGTGGAACGGTTTTCTCATTGGAAGGGATGTGCTCTTATGGGGAGGGTGGTGAATCTTCACACGTTAACTTCTCTGAAAAAGTTGGTTGGGAAGCATGGTTGGAGATCATTAGAGATTAAGTATCTGGGAGGGCTTTCAGTGGTGTTGGTATTCTACGTTAGTGGGGATAGGGATGCCTTCCTGAATGACAAAGACAAATGGTCAGACTGGTTTGAGTTTTTAGAACCTTGGTCCGATAGAACTAGAGTGGAGGAGGGTCGGATCGCCTGGCTCCAAGTTCATGGGGTTCCGGCTCAGTTGGTGTTAGACGAGGTATTCGATTTGATTGGAAGCAGATTTGGCAAGGTGGTTCAATCGGCTTCCTTATCAGGTGAAGAGAACAACTTATCGTATACTCTCATCGGTGTGTTGAGTAAAGAGTGCAAACGGATTGTGGATCGGGTGGACATTAATTGGAGGGGAAAAATTTTTAAAGTGTGGGTGGATGAAGATGTTGGGGAATGGATACCGGAATGTGTAGTAGAGTATGAAGAGGATGATGGTTCCGTTTTACCGGAGGAGGATAAGTGTGATGATAATATCGTGCAGGATGAGTTCCATAATGTGCATCGTGAAGAGGGCGAATGTTCTCAAGCTAATGAGTTTTCTGTCAGGGAACATGCTGTTAATGGGTTGGATGGTTGTGTGAACGATAATTCTAACGTGATGGTCGGTGAATTTTCGAACTCTTATGATCATTCTAATGAGGAGGCGGTCGAGAATGGTAACGTTGATAGTACTAATGTTTCTGTGTTGAAAGGCAAGGGACATAAGAAGTTCAGACGGAAGTCTTTATTTTCTAATCGGAGTGGGGGTAGTGGTTCTTGGGAGCGTCCTAAGAAGAGAACAAGGGAGGATAAAGATATGTTTGATCTTGATAGGTTTATCGGTATTATGCACGTGCCTTCGGATGTTACTAGGGGTATCGAGACAGGTGTTGAAGGAGTGTTCTTAACACCGGATCTTAACAAAGGGATGTCTACTAATACGGAGGTGGTTCGAGACATCGAGGGAGAGACTGCGGAGCCCTCGATGATTGGTAGAGGTATAGATCCGGTGCAACACCAAGGTCCGATTGAGGTGGAGTTGGAGAAGACCATTGAGTTGAGTAAGGCGTTAGGTGTTGAGAATTTGCAAGATTTTGTTTCTAATGTTAAAGAGGTTCTTGTTTCCGAAGGCTATCAAGAAGGTGTTCAATGAATGTTTTTTCTCTGAACATTCGTGGGTTAGGGAGTTCTAGCAAAGCCGATTGGATTCGAGGTCTTCGAGTCCATCATGAGGTTAGTTTTTGTGACACCCGGTAAATTCCCAATCCCTTAAACTAAGTAATCAACCTAATAATTAGGTGATTGTAAATATTATGCGCGCCATGTTAGTCAGCGCGTGCATCTGTTATGTGCGCCCTGCGCGAGCGCGCCATGTTAGTCAGCGCGTGCATTTATTATGTGCGCCCTGCGCGAGCGCGCCATGTTAGTCAGCGCGTGCATTTGTTATGTGCAACCTGCGCGAGCGCACCATGTTAAGAACCAGCGTGAGCATATGTTATATGCGCCATGCGCGAATGTTTTGGCTTTATGTTTTCATGTAACTTAAACGTTATGTTGTCTATGGGTTGACCATCCCGCATGATGCTAAGGCGGGTGCATCCTAAATCGTTTATGCGCGTGCGGAAGGGAACTAACCTCCCCGCATGGCGGGAACATTGAGAGCTAGTTTGTCTGAAGCTCCAAGATGGAATTGACTTCAACATGACTGATCACTATGTTGAAATACCAAGACCACCTGGAGAATCTACAAATGAAACTCAATATCCCCAACTGCGAGAAGGTTACGCACCTACCCGCAGCAAAGAAATGCCCTTCACGCAGAAAGCTATGCGCACAAAGTGATGCGCACAGAACACTTAGTCTATTCTCCAGACATAAGGAGATTACTCCCGCCCAAAAGGAAACAGTAGCGTGTTTCAGAGATTTTCCACTTTTTACTGTACACTGACAAAAGTACCTGAAAAAGCACACTGTAACATGAAAAGTCAACTGTCAGCCACCCTATTCTCACCAACCCCAGACCTGCATGTCCTGTCCAAATCAAATCAAGATCTTTTGTCCACTCCTCCACTTTTAAATAAACAATAAACAATAATAATTTCCATACTTTATCATCATTACACCTAGATATGAAAAGATTTCAATCCCCTAAAGCAAGGGATTGTGTTCCCTTGAGTTTGCCTATAAATATGTAACCTAAATTATCACTCAAAACACACTCCAAAGAACTGAAGACTTGCACTAATCATCTCCCGAGCATCCGTTATTTTCGATTCCGTTCCAGTTACTAGGTAAGCCGAGGTTATAAACTTGAGATCTACTTTCCAAACCTCATATTCTCCTATTTCTTGATCTTAATATATATACTTCTTGTTATTTAATCATATTCTAGACCTTCGATTCCGGGGCCAACACCAAGAAAACCCGAATCTCGATTAATCCCTTAACAAGAACCACAGGTGAGTCTCACAACCCCTATTTTCACTGTTTTCACTATTTTTAAACTGTTTTCGGGGCGAGGGACACGTACTTAAATAATGTTTTATCATGGTATACTTACAAGCTATGCAAGCGATTATGTGTTTAAGTTATGTTTCATGATGAGTAATGCAAACGGTTATCTAAGGTTTTCGATGTATGTGCGCTAGAACTCGAGTAAGTGATCACTTTACCATTGGAACTCTAAGGGTAGGGACTGCTGGTTTGATCCACCCACTCGTAGGGGTCGCACCTCTTTGCATGGACGAGTGCCTAGTATGGTCATGGGGCAGTACTATGGGTTTGAGCCCGCTCGTAGGGGTCGCGCCTCTTTGCATGGACGAGCGCCTTGTTTTCCGGCACAACGTCCGCGCATAACCCGCGGGACGGAATTATTATTTTAGCTCGTAGTGGCAGCGCCACTTTGCATGGACGAGCACATGTTCCTGAAACGTTCGCGCGTAACCCGCGGGACGGTATTACTTATTTTAGCTCGTAGTGGCAGCGCCACTTTGCATAGACGAGCACAGTTCCCAGAAATGTTCGCGCGTAACCCGCGGAACGATTTTATCAGAATATCTTGATAGAACTATGTTTTACCAAGCATGTGTTTTAATGATGCTATCAGAATTATGTTTCAGAATGATTTGTATCAAGATTATGATGCAATACGATTTATCAAGTTACTAAGACTTGTGAACTCACTCAGTTTATACTGATTCAAATGTTTTTACGTGTCTTTCAGGAGATAACTAGGTAGCGCATGGAGTCACACTTAGAGCACCTCACGCTGAACATCTAAACTAGCTTTTTGGAAGATTTTAGTTCTATCCCTTCGATGCGCGTGGTTGTTCCCGCCGCGCATGGGGATATGGCGTGGAAATCTTCAACAATTTTTATACTTGGATGTTTTTATGTAATTTTTAAACAATGTAATGTATTTGTATTAAACTTTTCATGCGCAATGAAAATCTTACTTTGAATGTTCGCAATGGCCCGTGCTTAAGTATCAATTCCCACTCGCGCGCGCCCGGCTGTTTCCGCCGCTCAGGGCCGGGTGTGACAGATTGGTATCAGAGCACTGGTTATAGCGAACTAGGAAAAGAAGTTTTAACCTAGACTATAACCGTTGGGGAATCGCATGAAATATTTTTCAAAGAAAATATTTTCAAAAGAAACTATACACACACTTAGGAACACGGGTCACACTGTCTAGTAAATAATGATAACATTATGTGCTCAGAGTACATGCGCTAAGTCTGATATATTTTCACTCTTTTAAAGCAAGAATGCCTCCAACTAAAGCCAAAGGAATTACCATGACACCCGAGGAACTCGCGGAAATAATCGCGCAAGCAATCGCAACACATGAGGCCAGCAAGGCCGAATCAAGTCAGGGTCGTCAGAATGAGACCCCAGAACCCGAATCAGGAGCCTTGGACAAAGGATGCTCCTATAAGACATTCATGGCCTGTAAGCCTTGGCCATTCAAGGGAACCGAAGGGGCCATTGGGCTCTACAACTGGATTGACAAGATGGAGACAGTTCTCTCCATTAGCGGATGTAGTGAGAACCAGAAGGTCCTTTACGCGACCTGCATGTTCCAAGAGGCAGCTTCGTCTTGGTGGAAGCTTCAAACGAAAACATTGGGGCGAGAAGTTGCTCTCCACAAGACCTGGGAGGAACTGAAGGAGATGATGATGAGAAAGTTCTGCTCTCGCGCAGAAATCCAGAGTCTACAACAGGAATTCTGGAACCACACCATGGTAGGAACGGATATCGACGCCTACAACAACCGGTTCAACGAACTTTGCCAGTTGGTGCCAGACATGGCAAACACGGAGGAAAAGAAGATCGAGAGGTATATTTTTGGGTTACCTCCTGTTGTTAGGGTTCCGCTCAACGCCGCAGCGCCTCCAACCTTTGATGAGGCGGTAGCGCGGGCCATCACCCTTACAAGGGATACGATCCGTGCGGGTATGTTGACTACGCGCGGAATCGAGCAGCGAACCTCTGATCCTAAGAGGAAATGGAACTCTCACCACCGAGGGTCCGACTCCAAGCAGCCACCGTTCAAGAAGCAGGAAAGCGCAAGGGTTTACGCGATTCAGGCCGCGGAGCCACCACGAAAAGGATACAGCGGGCCTCGCCCATGGTGCAGCAAATGCAAGTATCACCACGAGGGTGAATGCGCAAGAATCGAATGTGCCAAATGTGGCAGACCAGGGCACAAGACGATGAATTGCCGTGTCAGAGAAGCTGGAGCAAGCGACAACTGCTACGCATGCGGGAAGCCAGGGCATTTTAGTCGGGATTGCCCGCAAAAGGGGAACCAAGCTCGCGGGAGAGCTTTTGTGATCGGCGCAGGCGAAGCTAAAGAAGAGCCGAATGTGGTAACCGGTACGTTTTTGCTTAACGGACATTTTGCATCTGTCTTATTTGATACTGGCGCTGACCTAAGTTTTATATCCGCTGAGTTTAAAGACTCCCTAGGCCTAGCAACCAGTAGACTAGACACGCCTTATACTATAGAACTAGCCAATGGTAGGCAGTTATGCGCGAACGAAAGAACTGAACAATGTGTTATAGTCATGGGAGGTCACGGGTTCAATATTAACTTGTTGCCAATAGACTTGGGAAGTTTTGACATTGTGGTAGGTATGGATTGGTTAGTCGAGAACCGCGCGGAAGTTATTTGCCATGAGAAGCAGGTTCGGATCCCACTGTTGAACGGAGAAACCTTGGTAATTCAAGGGGAAAGAAGGGGAGTTGCGACGAAACTGATTTCGTGCCTAAAGGCGCGAAAGTGCCTAAGGAAAGGGTGCTACGCCTTCCTGGCGCATGTCGTAGAAAAGAAAGGAGATGAGCGAAGAATTGAAGACTTACCAGTAGTGCGCGAATTTCCAGAAGTTTTTCCTGAAGATTTGCCCGGATTACCGCCGCCGCGACAAGTCGAGTTTCGTATTGATTTAGTCCCAGGAGCTGCGCTAGTAGCTCGAGCGCCTTATCGATTAGCTCCATCTGAGATGCAAGAGCTATCCAATCAGTTACAGGAACTATTGGATAAGGGTTTCATACGCCCAAGCTTTTCACCTTGGGGAGCTCCAGTACTGTTTGTTAAGAAGAAGGATGGTTCGTTCAGAATGTGTATTGACTACAGGGAGCTGAACAAGCTGACAGTCAAGAATCGGTACCCCTTACCGAGGATTGACGACTTATTTGACCAGTTGCAGGGATCCAGTTATTATTCGAAGATAGATCTACGGTCAGGATACCACCAACTTAGGGTCCATGAGGAAGATGTGCCGAAAACAGCCCTCCGAACTAGATACGGCCATTATGAGTTCTTAGTGATGCCTTTCGGGCTAACTAATGCGCCGGCTGTGTTCATGGATCTGATGAACCGCGTGTGCAAACCATACTTGGACAAGTTTGTGATTGTGTTTATAGATGATATTCTGATTTACTCACGGACCAAGGCCGAGCATGAGCAACACCTGAGATTGATTTTGGAATTGTTGAGGAAAGAAAAGTTGTATGCGAAGTTTTCCAAGTGCGAGTTTTGGCTTAGAGAAGTTCACTTTCTCGGTCACGTTGTAAACGAGAAAGGAATTCACGTTGATCCTTCCAAAGTCAAGGCCATCGAAAACTGGGAAGCGCCAAAAACCCCAACTGAGGTGAGGCAATTCCTAGGACTAGCTGGCTACTATCGACGCTTCATTGAGAACTTCTCCAAAATAGCTCTACCCCTGACCGCGCTAACTCAGAAAGACAAGAAGTTTGTTTGGGGCGAAAATCAGGAAACAGCATTTCAAATGTTGAAACAGAAGTTATGTAGTGCGCCAATTTTGTCTTTGCCCGAGGGGATGGATGACATTGTTGTTTACTGCGACGCTTCACATCAGGGACTTGGATGTGTCCTTATGCAGCGAGACAAAGTCATAGCGTATGCCTCACGCCAACTCAAGACCAATGAAAAGAACTACACAACGCATGATTTAGAACTTGGAGCGGTTGTCTTCGCGCTAAAGATTTGGCGCCATTACCTCTATGGTACAAAGTGTATAATCTTTACGGATCACAAGAGCCTTCAACATATATTTGATCAAAAGGATTTAAACATGAGGCAACGAAGATGGGTGGAGTTGTTGAACGATTATGATTGTGAAATTAAGTACCACCCTGGAAAGGCGAATGTGGTAGCAGACGCGCTAAGTAGGAAGGAGCGAATAAAAACGCTACGAGTCAAGGCTCTAAGGTTGACCATTCACGCAGATCTCTCTACCCGCATCCGAGACGCTCAGCAAGAAGCCTTGAAACCAGAGTTTGTTAAAAACGAATGCCTTGGGGGTATGGTTAAGAATTTGGAACTTAAAGAGAACGGCAATCTATATTTCGCTAACCGCATATGGGTCCCTCTCAAGGGAGGATTGCGCGAGCAGGTATTGAACGAAGCTCACAAGACGCGGTATTCCGTACATCCTGGCGCAGACAAGATGTACCAAGATGTTAAAACGCTGTATTGGTGGCCCAATCTTAAAGGCGCCATCGCGACGTATGTCAGTAAGTGCCTGACGTGTTCGAAGGTGAAGGCTGAATACCAGAAACCATCAGGGTTGCTTCAGCAGCCAGAAATTCCCATGTGGAAGTGGGAACAAATCTCTATGGACTTCATCACCAAACTGCCAAGGACACCTGGGGGTTATGACACAATATGGGTTATTGTGGATCGGCTAACTAAGTCAGCGCACTTCCTGCCGATCAAGGAAACCGATAAGATGGAAAAGTTAGCCCGACTGTATATTCGAGAAGTAGTTTCAAAACATGGAGTCCCAGTGTCCATCATTTCTGATAGAGATAGTCGGTTCACATCAAGGTTTTGGAGATCGTTACAAGGGGCTTTAGGTACTCGTCTTGACATGAGTACGGCATATCATCCTCAAACGGATGGGCAAAGCGAGCGAACAATCCAGACATTGGAAGATATGCTACGCGCGTGCGCAATCGATTTCGAAGGTAGCTGGGATACTCATCTCCCATTAGTTGAATTTTCTTACAACAACAGCTATCACACAAGCATTAAGGCTGCGCCGTTCGAAGCTTTGTATGGGCGCAAGTGTAGATCCCCACTGTGCTGGGCTGAAGTAGGTGACAAGCAAATGACTGGTCCAGAATTGATCCAAGAAACAACAGACAAGATTTTTCAGATAAGGGATCGCCTTAAGACAGCGCGCGACAGACAGAAGAGCTACGCAGATGTGCGAAGGAAACCATTGGAATTTCAAGTAGGGGATAAAGTACTTTTGAAAGTCTCTCCATGGAAAGGAGTCCCCCGTTTCGGCAAGCGAGGAAAGTTGAATCCGCGCTTCATTGGACCATTCGAGATCCTAGAAAGGATCGGTCCGGTTGCTTATAAACTCCGTTTACCCGCCGAACTCAGTGGAGTTCATGATACGTTTCATGTGTCCAACCTCAAAAAGTGCTTATCTGACGAAACGTTGATTTTGCCGTTGGAAGAGATTCACATCGACAAACAGCTGCACTTCGTAGAAGAACCTATAGCAGTAACCGATTGGAAAGAACAAAAGTTACGCAGGAGCAAAATCAAGTTAGTAAAGGTTCAATGGAACTCGAGGCGTGGGCCTGAATTCACTTGGGAAAGAGAAGACCGAATACGCAAGAAATACCCACACCTCTTTCAGAGCATGGCTTCTGCCAGCAACGTCTCCTAAATTTCGGGACGAAATTCGTTTAACGAGGGGAGAATGTGACACCCGGTAAATTCCCAATCCCTTAAACTAAGTAATCAACCTAATAATTAGGTGATTGTAAATATTATGCGCGCCATGTTAGTCAGCGCGTGCATCTGTTATGTGCGCCCTGCGCGAGCGCGCCATGTTAGTCAGCGCGTGCATTTGTTATGTGCGCCCTGCGCGAGCGCGCCATGTTAGTCAGCGCGTGCATTTGTTATGTGCAACCTGCGCGAGCGCACCATGTTAAGAACCAGCGTGAGCATATGTTATATGCGCCATGCGCGAATGTTTTGGCTTTATGTTTTCATGTAACTTAAACGTTATGTTGTCTATGGGTTGACCATCCCGCATGATGCTAAGGCGGGTGCATCCTAAATCGTTTATGCGCGTGCGGAAGGGAACTAACCTCCCCGCATGGCGGGAACATTGAGAGCTAGTTTGTCTGAAGCTCCAAGATGGAATTGACTTCAACATGACTGATCACTATGTTGAAATACCAAGACCACCTGGAGAATCTACAAATGAAACTCAATATCCCCAACTGCGAGAAGGTTACGCACCTACCCGCAGCAAAGAAATGCCCTTCACGCAGAAAGCTATGCGCACAAAGTGATGCGCACAGAACACTTAGTCTATTCTCCAGACATAAGGAGATTACTCCCGCCCAAAAGGAAACAGTAGCGTGTTTCAGAGATTTTCCACTTTTTACTGTACACTGACAAAAGTACCTGAAAAAGCACACTGTAACATGAAAAGTCAACTGTCAGCCACCCTATTCTCACCAACCCCAGACCTGCATGTCCTGTCCAAATCAAATCAAGATCTTTTGTCCACTCCTCCACTTTTAAATAAACAATAAACAATAATAATTTCCATACTTTATCATCATTACACCTAGATATGAAAAGATTTCAATCCCCTAAAGCAAGGGATTGTGTTCCCTTGAGTTTGCCTATAAATATGTAACCTAAATTATCACTCAAAACACACTCCAAAGAACTGCAGACTTGCACTAATCATCTCCCGAGCATCCGTTATTTTCGATTCCGTTCCAGTTACTAGGTAAGCCGAGGTTATAAACTTGAGATCTACTTTCCAAACCTCATATTCTCCTATTTCTTGATCTTAATATATATACTTCTTGTTATTTAATCGTATTCTAGACCTTCGATTCCGGGGCCAACACCAAGAAAACCCGAATCTCGATTAATCCCTTAACAAGAACCACAGGTGAGTCTCACAACCCCTATTTTCACTGTTTTCACTATTTTTAAACTGTTTTCGGGGCGAGGGACACATACTTAAATAATGTTTTATCATGGTATACTTACAAGCTATGCAAGCGATTATGTGTTTAAGTTATGTTTCATGATTAGTAATGCAAACGGTTATCTAAGGTTTTCGATGTATGTGCGCTAGAACTCGAGTAAGTGATCACTTTACCATTGGAACTCTAAGGGTAGGGACTGCTGGTTTGATCCACCCACTCGTAGGGGTCGCACCTCTTTGCATGGACGAGTGCCTAGTATGGTCATGGGGCAGTACTATGGGTTTGAGCCCGCTCGTAGGGGTCGCGCCTCTTTGCATGGACGAGCGCCTTGTTTTCCGGCTCAACGTCCGCGCGTAACCCGCGGGACGGAATTATTATTTTAGCTCGTAGTGGCAGCGCCACTTTGCATGGACGAGCACATGTTCCTGAAACGTTCGCGCGTAACCCGCGGGACGGTATTACTTATTTTAGCTCGTAGTGGCAGCGCCACTTTGCATAGACGAGCACAGTTCCCAGAAATGTTCGCGCGTAACCCGCGGAACGATTTTATCAGAATATCTTGATAGAACTATGTTTTACCAAGCATGTGTTTTAATGATGCTATCAGAATTATGTTTCAGAATGATTTGTATCAAGATTATGATGCAATACGATTTATCAAGTTACTAAGACTTGTGAACTCACTCAGTTTATACTGATTCAAATGTTTTTACGTGTCTTTCAGGAGATAACTAGGTAGCGCATGGAGTCACACTTAGAGCACCTCACGCTGAACATCTAAACTAGCTTTTTGGAAGATTTTAGTTCTATCCCTTCGATGCGCGTGGTTGTTCCCGCCGCGCATGGGGATATGGCATGGAAATCTTCAACAATTTTTATACTTGGATGTTTTTATGTAATTTTTAAACAATGTAATGTATTTGTATTAAACTTTTCATGCGCAATGAAAATCTTACTTTGAATGTTCGCAATGGCCCGTGCTTAAGTATCAATTCCCACTCGCGCGCGCCCGGCTGTTTCCGCCGCTCAGGGCCGGGTGTGACAGTTTTATTGTTTTACAAGAGTCGCAATTTGTTTCCTTGGATTCTGTGGATGTGGGACGGTTTTGGGGTTATGGTGAGTATTCTTTTGATTGGGTTCCTTCGTCTGGAAGGTCGGGTGGGTTATTATCGATATGGGATTCTCAAGTCTTTCGTATGGAAAGGGTGGTCAAGAATAATAATTGGCTTCTAGTTTCGGGCACTGTGAAAGGAAAGAGTAGCTCGTATCATATTCTCAATGTTTATTCTCCTCAAAATCTAGTTACTAAACGAGCTCTTTGGGGGGAAATTCGTGATTTGATCGAGGAGGGTAATGGGAGGTGGATTGTGGCAGGAGATTTTAACTCGGTTCGGTGTGCTGAGGATAGGCGGAATTCTTTGTTTAATGTGGGTGAGGCCAATGAGTTTAACGATTTCATTGATGATTCAAATCTTCACGAGTACTCCTTGAAAGGGAGGCGTTTTACTTTTGTCGCAGGAAATAAATTAAGCCGTATTGACAGAATCTTCGTTAATTGGGATTTCTTTATGGAATGGCCGTGTGCGGAGTATATTGCTCTCGAAAGGAATAAGCCGGATCATAGTCCGTTGGTTTTGAAAATTGGTTCTTCCAAGAACTATGGTCCCAAACCGTTTAGGTTTTTCAATTCATGGCTTGGTAGAGAGGATTTTGAGACGTTGGTTAAGAAGACGCTTGTTGATGGCTCGTTTCATGGTTCTCCGGACGCGAGATTGTTGTATAAATTTAAAGCTTTGCGTGATGCTATCACTAGATGGGCGATCGATTGTAAAGCCAAAGAAAAGGAGGAGAGGGTTTTATTGGAGCAAGAGTTGCGTGACTTGGACCAAACCTTGGAGGTCCGGGATTTGTTGGAAGAAGAGACATGGTCTTTAAGCGAAATTAAAAGACGGCTAGGCGAGTTGGATAATCATTATTACCGGGATTTGAAGCAAAAGGCTCGGTGTAATTGGGCGATTCATGGAGACGAAAATTCTCGATTTTTTCACGGTTTTATTAATAAACGTAAAGCTTCAAATTATTTTCCGGGTTTGGAAGTGAATGGGGCGTGGGAAACAAACCCGGTTCTCATTAAAAAGGAAGTTTTGCGATTCTTTGCTGGTAAGTTTAAAGAATCTATTACACATCGGCCTCGGTTGATTGGATATGGGTTTTCGGTCTTGTCTTCGGTGGAGGCGGATTTTTTGATCAGTGATTTTTCCGTGAATGAGATCAAGAAGGCGGTTTTTGATTGCGGTGGTGACAGCTCCTGGGCCGGATGGTTTTAATTTTAGGTTCATTCGGTTTTACTGGGAGTTGTTCGAGAAGGATTTTGTGGATATTCTTGATCATTTTCATAAGGTTAAAAGTTTTTGCTCGGGGGTTGGTTCGTCTTTTATCACCTTAATTCCTAAGGTAAACAATCCGTCTTCTTTGGGGGATTTTAGACCGATAAGTCTCATTGGTTGTATTTTAAAGACTGTGTCGAAGGTGTTAGTGAATCGACTCAAAACGGTTATGAATAAGATTGTCTCAGAGCATCAGTCGGCTTTCTTATCCGGGAGATATATTCTTGATGGCCCTTTGGTGGCTAATGAGGTTATTGCTTGGGCTAAGAAGAGGGAGAGAAGAATTTTTATGTTCAAGATTGACTTCGATAAAGCCTTTGATAATGTGAATTGGGAGTTCTTGTTGTCGGTTCTTTCTCAGATGGGTTTTCCTTCGGTCTGGTGCGATTGGATTAGTGGTATCTTGTTGGCGAGCAGATCGTCTGTTCTTGTTAATGGATCTCCTACATTCGAATTTGGATGTCATAAAGGCATTCGTCTAGGTAACCCGCTATCGCCTTTTCTTTTTATTATTCTGATGGAGGCTTTTTCAGGTATGTTGAAACAAGCCTGTGATATAGGTGCGTTTCATGGTATTACTCTTCCTAATGAAGGTCCTACTTTATCCCATCTTTTTTATGCGGATGATGCTATGATTATGGGAGAGTGGTCTTCTTTTAATTTTGATAACTTGAAACGTATTCTTCGCATATTTTACTTGTGTTCGGGGCTAAAGATTAATCTCCATAAATCAGTGTTATTTGGAGTAGGTGTAGAAGATGGTGAGATCGATATCCAAGCTGGTTTCATGGGTTGTAAGCCGGGTAGAATCCCGTTTTCTTATCTAGGGATTATGGTTGGCGCTAACATGAATAGGGTGGTTAATTGGGAACCGGTTGTGTCCAAGTTCAAGAAGAGGCTATCTAAATGGAAAGTTAATTCGTTATCTATTGCCGGTCGGTTAACCCTTATTAAATCGGTGCTGGATAGTCTTCCCACTTATTATTTTTCGCTTTTTAAGGCACCCAAGAAGGTTACCAATGATTTAGAAGCTTTGATGAGAAGGTTCTTATGGGGTGGTTCGGATGAAGTGAGGAAGATGTCATGGGTGGCTTGGGAGGTAGTCACCAAACCTATAAAAGTAGGGGGTTTAGGTATCGCTCGTTTAGAGGTTGGGAGATTTCTAAATGATCATCACGCGATATGGAGAAGAGTAGTGTTGTCTATTCACGGGTCCTCGCGCTGTTGGGGGCTTGCTCCGGTTAATAATGGAGTTCCCGGGGTTTGGAAGAATTGTGTTATGTTTTGGAACAAATTTAAGGTTGATGGTGTGGGTTTTAATAGAGTGATCCGGGCCACAGTTGGGAATGGTCGCCAAGTTCGGTTTTGGACGGATTTGTGGTTGGGTTCGGCGCCGATTATGGACAAGTATCCGTCCTTATATGCGGTAGAAAAACATAAAAATGTCTTGTTAGCAGATCGGTTGGTGGTCACTGGATCTTCTCGTCGCATTGTGTGGGATTGGCTTAGAGCTCCTTGCTCCCAACAGGAGGTGATTGAGAAGCAGGAGTTGGAAGATCTCCTTCAAGGGGTGGTGATGGTTGACCGTGAAGATTCATGGTCTTGGGCGGTTGGTAGCTGCAAAGAGTTCGAGGTTTCGGCGATTAAAAGATGGATAGTGCGGTCCGTTGTGGATGCTGGGAGTTCCAGTTTCCAATGGAGCGATTGGGTCCCGAAAAAATGTAATATTTTTATGTGGAGGGCCGTTCTGGATAGTCTTCCAACCAAGCAGGCTTTAGCTAGACGTCATTTGCATTGTGATGATCATAGTTGCGCTTTATGTGAGAGTAATGAGGAATCGCTCGAGCACTTGTTAACCGGGTGTTTCATTTCTATGGCCGTTTGGAATGCGATTGGTTCATGGTGCAACATCCCTAGATCTTTTGTTTTTCATGTCAATGATTTGGTGGAAGTGCATAAGGTTTGTGGTGCGACGGGGAATAAGAGATTGATTATTCATGGAATTGTCATCATTACTTGTTGGAGGATTTGGCGGGCTAGGAATGAAAAGATTTTTTCGGGCAAGAACACTAAGGTGGCAGAAATGGTTGCGGATATAAAATCTTTGGGTTTTCTTTGGTATAAAAATAGATCTAAGATAGGGGTAGTGGATTGGAAAAGTTGGTGTTTATTTGATGTAACGTGATTGTTGGTTTTGGTTTTTGGATTTCAGCGTCTTTCTCCGTCTTGGTGATAGTCGTTGGTTGTGTTTGTTTTTAATGAAAGTCAATTTTCAAAAAAAAAAAATAATTTAACAATCACTTACATGTATTTTTAAATCATTTTCAAGTATCAATCTCATAATGACCAATAATACGTAAATGGTTTCTATTTCATAATTTTTGTATATTTCCATGTATAAACTATATAAATTGTTTTCAAGAGTTTTACGCGTGATATTGAATAGAGAAAATAAAATAAAGCAAGATAAACTGAGATTAGATTTAGAGGAGTAATTTCCGAACTTCCAACAAGCTTGAACAAGACCAATAAAACAAGATAAACTGAGATTAGAGGAGTAATTACCGAACTTCCAACGAGCTTGAACAAGACCAATTTCAGAGTTATGATGGAGAAATGGAATTGTTTGCCAGAGAAAATCAGGTTTGGGTTGAAAATCAGCATCAAAAATAGCCACATACTCACACTCATTGGCATAACGATGCTTTAAACCTTCTTTAAGTGCCCCGGCTTTGTATCCCTTTCGGTTGTCCCTAACTTGGTAGTGTATGTTTATTCCTTTATTTGCCCATTTTTGACACTCCATTTCCACTAGCCCCAGTTTGCCATAGTGAATCCACACCCAATAAGAAACATTATCACAATCTTAAACAAAATTTAAAACAAAACAGAAAGTTTATTAACATTGGAAAAAATCAAACCAAAAACAATCAAGATAAGGTATATGATTTCTCAAAATATGATCTCAAAAATTAAATATAATCTTAGGACAAAATCAAACAATTTCTAAATTGTATAAAATTGTTATTTTAACTTTTATATAGGGTTAGATAGGGGTGATTAAAAAACGGTTCGGAACCGTCAGAATCAAGGAACCGGAACCGAACCGGTGCCTCAGAACCGGTAATGTGTGTACCGGTTCGGTTCTCGGTTCTTAGAATTTGCATTAAACGGTTCCCGGTTCGGTTCCGGGTAAAACCAGCGGTTCTAGACTTGGAACCCGAAATATTCAAAACGTTTTAAATAAATTTACCAATCCCCATTTTTATAGAGTAACTTATAACCGGCATCCATTCAATCATATTCAAATCTTCTTTCTTTACGTTCAAGAATTAGCAACCATGATCAATTTTGATTTAAGCTATCAATGTAATTTAATATAAAATAATATGATATTCTATTAATCTATCGTTGCTAATGATTTATTTAACTTTAACACTTTGGTTTTAATAAAAAATATAACGGATGTTCATGTTGTAATCTAAATTAGTTTTACCATGAAAGAAGACATACAATTGTATAAACTTGTTTTACAACTTGCAAAGTTTGCATAACTTATTTGATAAATAAATGATCGAACCGGTTCTAGCGAGAACCGATTAGCGAGAACCGGCTTTAGCGGTTCTGGAACCGAACCGGTTTACTATAATAGGTTCCGGTTCTACTTTTCACTCATTTTCGGTTCCGGTTCGGTTCCGGTTCCGATTCGATTCTCGCGGTTCTGAACCGTTGCACAGCCCTAGGGTCAGAGCCGTTACCAAAAACCCGTAGAAATCGTGGGGTTGTGGAAGAGTAAAAAAGGGTCTCTAAAATATAAACTCAATAACTCATATATAACTTAAATAACCGTGATAACAATGAAAAAAAAGTATCTTAACAAAATGATCTAATTGAAGTATTTAAATGAATCGTGAAGCTTTCTAACATTTTTGTAAACAAAGCTTTAGATCTTTTTTTTTTATGAAAACAATAAATGTTATTCAATAAACCAGCTCATTATCTTATTTTCCCCTTGTCATAGTAGTTAAATTTCTTTATACATACATACCAATATATAATTTTAATATCAACTCAACTTGTATGCAAAGTTACTCAAATGATTAAGATAATATTTTCAACAGTGAAACAAAGTTAAAAGTAGACGTCGTCCCGTATAATTGTCATGCAGTATTAGATTAAAATATAAAAAATTGATATATGAGGGATGGAATTTCGTTAATGAACCTTGATGAATGGATCTGTTGAATCATCAAGAACTTGAATGACGATACGATCAGAAGGCCATGAAAGACCACATGCTGCTCCAATCGAAAGCTGATAAACCTGTCCAAACAAAACCAACATTTATTTATTTATTAATAAAAACAAACTAAAACAAAACACTAAACCTTAAACCGACCAGCCAACCAACCAACCAACCTCTTTTTCATTAAACATTGGGATTTGAACAAGAACCAATGGGTAAACAGAGTTGCCCAATTCTACGTCATCTTTGAATGATTCCCATTTGTAACGTTTTTCTGGTTTTTTGCCAAACAACTTGATGAACGCGATTACCATCGCCATGTAAACCCGCTCCACGAATAGCATGATTGACATTCCGAGACATATATACGTCAAAACTCTCATAAATGGCACCACTAATGGCGCCTTCAATTGGGCCCAAATCACCATAATTTGCCCGGCAATGTCACCCGAAAACGAATCTTGAAGTCTGTCCATAATATTTTGTAGAACAGAAAAAACGAAACAGAAGATTCTTGATGAGTTCTTTATAATTTCAAATCAAACCCATATGATTTTATAAATTGGGTTTCTGATTCTGACTGAAGTGGAAGCAGAAACAGAGATTTGATTGTGAACAAGATCAAGGGGTGAGTATAACGGGGAGGAGGGGACGTGCTTATAAAGACGCAATTTTCGGCTACTATTTTCTTTTAACATTTAATTTTCCTGTATTTTTACTTTAACCAAACAATTTCGCGTTTATAACTCTGCTCACTGTGGCTAAAACCCCCAGAACTACGTTGACAAAGAGCTAACTAGTAAATATAATATAGTTTTATAATATTGTTTAGGTTTATTGAATTTTAATAATTTATGTTGAATGATATTTGCCGAAAATAATCCCTATTCATTTTAACGTTTATAGTTGTCCCAAAATTTAAAAAGTTGGCACCCAATGGTTTCTCCATTAAAAAGGAATTAACGGTGTTATATTTTTTTCCGAATTCCAAACTAATATTTTAGTGATTTTGATTGGAATGAGGATGGATGTTGATTGATGTAAAACTTAGTTCGAAACGATAATCCAAGCGTATTGATTTTTGTTAATTATAAACTTAAACACCCGAATTGAAGCATTGTTTCGTCGTTTTGGTGCACCATTTCGAACTAAATTTTACATCAATCACCCATATCCTCCTTCTGATCAAAAGTCATAAAACAACAATTTGAAATTCAAAAAAAGGTATAACGTTGTTAAGTCATTTTTAACGAAGGACCATTGAGTGCAACTTTTATAAATTTAGGACCATTAGTGGTGATAAAATGAATAAGGATTATTATTAGTCAATGTCAATCTATTGAATTATTAAAATCCAATAAACCTATTATTTAACTAATTAGATATTTTAAAAATACTAAAAAAATACCTGAAAAGCATTTATTATTAGAGTATATTATTACGTTTATAATAGACACCCAAGGTATTTAAGAAACAGTCAATTTATCGGTGGCGGATAGGTGGGTGTTTAAAGTTGTTTTTTTCGTCCTTTAGCCGTCTTTTTTTATTTTTCCATTTTTTTCTTTTGATGTCTTTTTTATATTTTCCTTTTTTTATTTTGTTTTGTTTTTTGTTTTGTATTAGAAATATTTGTTGTTTTTCTAAAATCGGTTATACTTATTTGGCTCAATTTTTACGATAGCAACAAAACAACAAAAACAAAATGATATTTATATATGCATAATAATTACATTACAACGAGTTCAAAAAAAATGCAAAAACAAATCTAAACTGCAGCACTATCTTCGACACTGTCGCCGTGTCATTTGCGTGTGGTCGTCCTCTCCTCAGCATCGACGACGTCTTGTAGGCGTCTGACGCTTGATGTGCTCGCTTGGTGTCCTGAAGTGCTGGCCTCGTGGTCGAAACGTGGCGCAAGTGGTGTGTACACCTCACCACGTTGCTGAGTGGACATAAACCCAATCACTATCACACCCCAACCTACGACGGAAATATTCCGGGGTGCGAACTATTGGTTCACAGCTCATAAGGCACTAACATACAATATTAGTGACAATAAATAATTATTTTATTAATTTCAAATCAAGCACACATTATTCAAAATAGATTACAAATAAAGACAAAACAAATATAATAGTAACATATTATCTTTTTATTAATAACCTAAAAGCCAAATAAACTAAGTTCTTCAATAACTTCAAACATCCAATATAAACATCCTGCAATATGCGTAAAAATAGGTTTGTCAACAACACATGTTGAGTAAGTAATCACCAGATTTTGATGTAATAAGATTATATATATATAAATTATGCAAATCAATAGCATGAGTACCAACAATAATATTAAGCAAATAGTTAGTGGCGTTTAACCATAGCCTAACGAATCTGGCTTTGGCTACTAAGACGAATTAAATACAAGTAAGGGTGTCGGTTGGCCATTGCCTAGTGAATCGTGTTTTGGCTAATGAGATGACGTATGATCATACTTTACTGTGATTATGATGGACCTCTACGAATGCGATAAATAAACAAATGAGCATGTAAGCAACTAGCATATAAACATTCAATTGATAAAAAACACAATACTTGAGATTTACAAATGATGTACTTAAGATATATAAAAGTATTATAAGATACGCATAATATCCCCAAAAGATTTAAAATCTGTAAAATAGGGGAGTGATTACTCACCTTAACATTTAGGCGAACACAGGCTCGCAACATGGCTTCCAACATTTAGATGGTTCTTTCGCTTTGGCCATCGGTTTGGGGGTGATAAGCGGTGCTCATGTCCAATCGTGTGCCTAAGGATTCATGCAGGGATTGCCAAAATCGAGAAACAAAACGACCGTCTCTGTTAGAGATAATTGAAATCGGTACACCATGTTTGGCTACAATCTCTTTCAGATAAAGTCGAGTTAATTTCTCTAAGCTATCCTTTTCACGGATGGGAATGAAATGAGCGGATTTTTTCAATCGATCCACAATAACCCAAATGGAATCGTGGTTATTGGGGGTGGTTGGTAGTTTGGTCACAAAATTGATGGTAATATTTTCCAATTTCCATTACGGAATCTCAGACTGCTGTAACAATCCAGATGGTTTCTAGTGTTCAGCTTTCACTTTTGAACATGTCAGACATTTGCTGACATAAACCGCTATATCTCCTTTCATATTTGGCCACCAATAGAATTCTTGGAGATATTTATACATTTTGGTTGATCCTGGGTGAATCGAGTAATTGGATTTTGTGCTTCCCCCAATACTAGGTTATGCAAATTTGCATATCGTGGTACCCAAACTAGGTCGATCAAGTATAGTGTACCATCAGGCTTTGCCATGAATTCACACTCAAGACCTCGTAATTTCTCAGCTTTTATGTTCCGAGGTTTTAAAGCTTTTCTTTATGCATCGCGGATTCGAGTGGTAAAACTTGTCTGAATTGTCAATCCTAATGCACGGACACGAAGTGGTTTTTCTCTTTCTTTTCTACTCTGGCACCAACTACAACATTTGCTTTACCGAGGTGGTAGCCAATGTCGTATTCATAGTCGTTGAGTAGCTCTACCCACCTTTGTTGTCTCATATTGAGATCTTTTTTTATCAAATATGTGCTGCAAACTCTTGTGATCACTGAAGATCGTGCACTTGGTGGCATAGAGGTAATATCTCTAGATTTTGAGGGCAAATACCACATATCCTAATTCCAGATCATGGGTTGTGTAATTCTTTTCATGTACCTTGAGTTTTCGTGATGCATAGGCTATCACTTTAACTCGTTTCATAAGCACGCATCCGAGTCCTAATCGAGAAGCGTCACAATAAACTACAAATTCGTCTGTTCCTTTTGGAAGTGACAGGATTGGTGCACTACACACCTTCTGTTTAAGTAGCTGGAAAGCTTCTTCCTGCATCTCGGTCCAATCATATTTCTTGTCTTTCTGGGCTAACTAGGTTAAAGGTTGAGCTATGGAAGAAAATTTTTCGATAAATCTACGGTAATAACCAGCCAATCCCAAATATTGTCGCACTTCAGTGGGTGACCTTGGTGTCTCCCAACTCTTAATCGATTCAATTTTTGTGGGATCAACATGGATACCGTTTTCATTAATTACATGCCCTAGAAAGTGTACTTCTCGAAGCCAGAAGTCACATTTAGAGAACTGGGCATATAAATTTTCTTTCTTTAGCAACTTTAGGATTAATTTCAAGTGTTGCTCATGCTCTTCCTTGGTTCGTGAATACATAAGTATATCATCGATGAATACTATCACGAATTTATCCAAGTATGGCTTACAAACTCTGTTCATAAGGTCTATGGATACAATAGGTGCAATCGTTAGACCAAATGGCATGACCAGAAATTCATAATGACCATATCGAATTCTGAAAGCATTATTATGAACATCCTCTTCTGCAACTTGTAGTTGGTGGTATCCGGATCGCAGATCAATCTTTGACTAATAGTTGGATCCTTGCAATTGGTCAAACAAATCATTAATCCTCGGTAGTGGGTACCGATTCTTAATGGTGAGTTTGTTTAGTTCTCGGTAATCGATACACATCCGAAAAGAGCCCTCTTTCTTTTTCACGAATAAGATTGGAGCTCCCCAAGGTGAGAAACTCGGTCTTATGAATCCTTTATCCAATAATTCTTGAAGCCGATTGGATAGCTCCTGCATTTTTGATGGTGCTAATCTGTACGAAGATCGAGCTATCGGAGCAGCATCTTGAACTTGATCGATTTTGAATTCAACATGTCGCTGAGAAAGTAATCTAGGCAAATCTTCAAGGAAAACTTCCGGAAAGTCTTGGACTACGGGAATATCGTCTATTTTCCGCTATTTGGCTTTTATATCAACTACATTAACGAGGAATGTCGGATATCCTTTGCGTAGCATTTTACGGGTTTTCATGATACTAGGGAGTTTTAATTTGGAACTACATTGATCGCCTTTGATAGTCAGTGATTCACCATTTTGGAGTTCGTTTCGGGGACAATACTCTTTCAGTAACATCTCTTTTAGTTCCTCCCAGGTTAGACGGTAAGCGGTGTCTTCTCCTAAGTTTTGGAGTAAGGAGTTCCATCATTCGAGTGCCTCATCACAGAATGAACATACCCCATATTTTATTCTTTCAATTGGGGTGCAATTACTAATTTTCATGACAGATTCCATTTTCTCGATCCATATGATAATTTCTAGAGGTCCTTCGGCCCCGGTAAATTCTTTCGAGCCACAACCTTGAAAAGTTTTGTATGACCATCCGTGTATCGTGCTACCTGAGGGATTTCCATTTAGAGATTCGGTTCTAAGAGTCTCTCTAGTTTCGTTATTAGTTGTGTTTCGGGTGGTTTGATTTCGGTTAGCCTCACGTTGATCGAGTGTCGTGTTTACATGTTAGGCGATTAGTAGTGCTAACTCTTCTTGAGAAGATGGTAATCTGGATGCTTGATTGGTAGTAGTTTGTTTTGTTTTAGGCGCCATGATATCTTTTTAGGAAAAATATATATTTTGTTAGTTTTGGAAAATTTTCATAACTAAAAGAAAGTGTAATACTACACCTTAATATCATCCACCCACCGTAGCACTACGTGAAAAACGTCTTTTAGCCACACATGTGGTCTGAGCGTTTTGCCACACTTCGGCTTAAATGTGTGGCTAAAGAGTCTTTGACCGCGTTTGAAAAACTTCCAACTAGTTTTGGCCACACATGTTTCTCTTCATATGACCATTCTATACCGACTCAGGTACTTTTCGCCACACTTTGAAAAAAAATGTGACATAAGCTAGCCATATTATAAAAATGTGTGGCGAAATGTGACCTACAGCCATAGTTTGTTTGATCTTTGATACATGTGACCAAAAACACATGTATTAGCCACACTCTAAGGGAAAACAGTGACATTTAACTAGCCACATGTTTTAATAGTGTGGCCAAATGTGGCGAACGGCTATTGTATTGATAAGAGATATGTCTAAAAAGTAAAAGATATAGCCACTTATATTACGTTGTGTGACCGAATGTCACATTTGTTAGCTACATTTTTAATAATGTGGCGAAATATGACGAATAACCATTGTATTTATTAGTAATGTGGCTAAAACCTTAAAATATATGGCCACTTATACGAGGTTGTGTGACCAAAAAGTAGTTTAGTTTTATTTTTCTTAAGTTTTTTATTGTCACGGATACTGATGTGTTGCATATAGCTTGTATAAATATGATAGATTAGATATTTAGCTTTTGCACAAGATCATGTTTTAAATTTATAAAAGTGATTTCTACAAAGACTAAACACACACAAAATAGGCAAGTGTACCTATCGTATATGTAGAATAGTATTGGTAAGAACCAAGTATCGATCCGTGGACACAAATGTTTCTAATAATAAATCGTTGTTTTACTTTAATCGGAGGTTTTAGTCATCTTAGGGTTAATTTTTGAACTTTTTATAAAATATAAATACTTATATAATATATAGGTGACCAAGATAAGAAATTCTAAACGAGTTGTTCAATTATGCGAAGGTTACCATCTAAGATCAAGAATCCGCTCCATTTTAGCATTGATAATTAATATTTGGACATGTGATAAACTTGCCATAGCAATATATGATAGATAGCTCCTTAAACCTTAAGTGAACATCTTTGGAACTAAGGAGATAGCATGCACATTTTAAAGTCCACCCTTTCCTAATGTCATGCCATCTCAATGATGTCAATTTAAGTTGGCAAATAGTTTCGTAAAGTAGAAAGATTAGGATTGACTTCGATCTCTCAAATACCAATTCTAACAACTTCGGGTGGCTGTAGTTCATCACACAACCTCCCCTTAGTTGATTTATGTAGGTTATAATTACACATTCCGTTAACATATGACTTCTTTAACTAATTTGATATCCTAAGCAAATCCATTTTCGAATTACCAAGGTTTAGAGAAATACATCATAACATATATCTCATCATTTCTAAGTACAATATAAGGATCCATGTTTCGATAATGTATCAAAGTATTTCTATCTTTCAAGAACATGAATCGATCATGAACGATTGCCAATAGAATTGACAACCACCAACTTTGAATTAGTGATTTAAGATGGTGAAACATTTCTCATCAAAAAGATAATTGTAATATAACCATGTACTTTATTAGACTACACCACATGTCTTGATTAATTATCAAGTAAAACAAAGTTTCTTCATAGATTTTAGATGGTAAAATGGAGTTTAGCTCATAATGAGCATGATGATAAACATTAAGGACGAATGATGATAACAAATACATGATTAAACTTGGAACAATCTAACCAATTGTAGATGAATCTTCCTTCTTAATGATGATGATGATGGTTGATGGTGATGACCTCCAAGCCTTCAAACTCTTCACTAGATTTTCAATGTGAGTGTTAGTGTGTGTTTTTATAAGTGAAAACCGGATATAACTCATTTCAAGGCACACCAAATGAGTGCAACATGAGCCACTATTTATAGGCAATCTGGAGTGTTAGGCACGGCCCCGTGGTTGGTGGGCACGGCCCCGTGCATTTTTATGACATGTGCTAGATTTGTTTTGTGTTTTTTCTGAAAGGTGATCACGGCCCCGTGGTTTTTAGTGACATGTGCTAATTCTTCTTTAATCGTCCACGGCCCCGTGTTTGGTAGGCACTGCCCCGTGCTTTTGCTTCCATATTTTGTTTTTTCTTGTGTTCAGAAGCATGGGGACGTGTTTCTTTGTTTTCTTGTGTTTTGTTATGTTTTTCTTCGTCTTTTTGCTTGCTTCTTCGTTTGGGGCTTGGTTTCACCTGAAATTATGTTTTATTATTATAAGTAGCCTTTCATGCTATGTTATTTGATAGAAATTGCAGTTTTTAGAGATTATTTGATGCCGAAAAGATGTATATTTCTATGTACATCAAGCATTCCCACACTTGAACATTGCTTGTCCTCAAGCAATCTTCTTATAAATATCCTCTAAAAACAGCAAGCTTAGATTATAACTATCCCTTAAGTGAGCTCCAAGAAGACGAAACAAAATAACCAAACTTTTTTTTTTATGTTAGTGATAAATAAGAAGGAACTTTTGTTTTTATGAGCTTTCGTTTATGCAAAACATCACATTCTCACAATGTTCACTCACACTCGGTTTTATATTTGATCATACCTGTGATGTATGTATGTGAACGCTCTAGTTAAAATGCAACCTGTGATAAATAAGCTTGTAACAAGTTCAAATCTCCACCTTTTAAAGGGTTGCATATATCAGAAGGTAAAAGGGGTTGGTTTTGTGTGAGTAGGAATTTGGTATTTTGTGGCGGTTTTAAGGGTTTAAGTTAATGAGGATGGTAAATACAACTTCTACTGATTGTCGGGAGTCTTGAGATGTCTTTAATGGTTAGCTCCTTTTCTCCGAGGTTTGTTTTTTTTGTTTTTTATATACCTAATGACTCTTTTAATGTCAGATCGTCAAGACCAGTTTTATCGAGGATGCGGATCAATTCTCCTCAATCCTGTTCTGAACATAACTTCCAATTCTAATGGATCGTTCGACTTTGAGCCTAATAGCCCCACCCTCATTAGTTCGGTATATTCATGCTGAGATTGAGTTTGAATTTTTCTACATCTTCCTTCGTGGGACCAGTTTCCGCAACCTAAGCATCGTTCATATCTTTTTGCTCTTATCTTCATCGCGTTTTTGGAAATTCCACAGAATGGTGGCCTTTGTTCATCTTGGCGCCACTTTTTCCTCACCTCATTGCTAAAGAGAAATATTCTCTCCTTAAGTTCTGGAGGAAACCTAGGTTTTGTGAAGTGTATGCAGCAAAAGAATTTGAAATCGAGGGAATGCATTTCCAGTTCTTTAGGGTCTGCCGGTAAAAGACCAGTGTTGTATTTTACCGGTGAGAGGGATAAAATGATAGGGTTTTTGGTTAAGGTTTTTGGGTTTTGTAATTTGGTAATGGGTTTGATGAAATTGTGTCAATATTACCTTCTTATTTATACAACGCTTCGTGCGGTCTTGAAATGAAAAATTGCGACAAGTTCTAAATCACACAAACATATGACTCACTCAAAGCTTCCGAAAAACATATTTATATGGCATGAGGTTTATCTCATAGTAACGGAGAAATTGAGTATTAACGCCATATTTTGCATAAATTTATTCTCAATATTACAAAACTTCTTTTTTTTTTTACTTTTTCACTTTTTTGTAATGATTGGTTATTTGCAAAAAATTTTCTTGGTTTTCTCTTTAGGTTTTAAAATAATCTTTGTTTGCTGTAAAAATATTTGTTGATTTAGAGAATTTTTATAATTAATTTAACAAACAATTGGTCAAGTAATTCCCCTCCCCACACTTGAATCTCACATTGTCCTCAATTTGAAAAGATTCATGAAAATATAAAAATTCTAATTGAGTATTATGGGTTAAAATGGAAAGTTACTTCCCTATGGGTTAACGAAATTTCGACAGAGCGTCCCCTGTTTATCGTCCATTTTCCTGTTTTTGTACCTGTATAATATAAAACTGCAAACAACCACAAACAACCAAGCATAAACTGCTGAAAATTGGGTATGGAATCATCCATCCCTTGCCCTATCGGGCTATATTAGTACCTACCATAATGTCTTTGGCACCCACGACCATAAAAATATACAAACCAACACATAAATAAACAAACAAGTACGACAGAAAGTAAATTGTTTAAAACACACATAAGAAGTTCATAAAATACTACCAACCCATGCCCGTGCCTGACCTACCAGTGTCGCCAGTCATCAGTTACCCGCGTATGGTTTACGAATCCTTGTTCGTGCGTATTCGGCTTCCATCTGTGCTTCTATTCTGTCTTTTCGTTCGTCCTCCATCATTATCTCCAACTGGCTTTCCGGGTCCCAAATGTGGCCGCGACTGTTAACGAACCTCCAAATCTCTGGCCTTGGATTAAATATTTGTGCTATCTCCATTTTGTTACAAAGACTGAGGTTAAGCGGCATGGGTTTCGGGCTTTCTGTTCCTTCCCTGTCTACATGATAAGCTTCATAAAGTTTATAAATCCATGCACCACCAAAGATTGGGGTATTTGGGCTTTCAGCGGTTGCATTGGTTCTGAAAAGTTGACATAAAAGATAAGTAATATTGCAAGCAGTCCTATTTCTTATGCAGTAAAGTGCCCACAAATCCCGTAGATTCACCATTCCTTTATCTTTGGTACGTGCTGTTACTGTTTGGCTTAGCAGTCGGTGAATATATCTCATGAGTGGATCTCTTAAGGCGATTTCTTGAACTGTTTGCGTGGTTCATTTCATCCCCGAAGCCTAGCATTTCCCATGCTCTTTCCTGCGTGTTCCCAACCTCTATACTGTTGTTGTTGTCTTCATCTGTAAATGCTATCTCTGCTTTGGTCCAGATCTCTTGGTCAGTTTCCTCCTTCGTGTAGATTCCCAAATCAACTCCTAGTTGGGTGACAGAAGTTGTACGCCATGTACCCCCACATCGAAACTCGATTGCCTCTTCATCCCACATGTCAAACTTCTTCTTTTTAATATTGAACGAGGCTAAGAATTCCTTTGTAAGTTCCGTCACCGCGTCTCCTGTTTGACCAAAAACCCGTCTCCAAGGTCCTCTCACAATGTTCTCATAATGGTTCCATTGGTTGACGTGTCTCAAAGTGTTTTCACATACATAGAAGTTGGCTTCTAGATATCTGTTGTTAAGATAAGTTAATCTTGTGTATGCTTGTCGGTCCCTTGTTTTGCGGTTTTGTAAGACTAGAAATGCATGAACATCTTCTCCATACTCGGCCATCTGCAATTTACACCCGAATTAGTCAAAATTCGTAAAAAAATTTCAAATTGCTGGAACAAAAATCAAAGCACGGCGGCGTGGTTTCAGAAGCACGACCCCGTGCTGTTACTTCTGGTTCAGTTTCCTTTGATGTTTGACTTTTGATTGACCACGATTCGTGTTGTTTTGGGCACGGCTCGTGTTTCCAATACTAATTTCTACCTTACTCAGACTCGAACCCTCGTTGCCAACCGGTTATAACAATTAGATTTATCGGTTTTTCGGATGTTTATGCCAATACCCAAAACCCGAATTGTCCCTTTCAATTAAACCCTAACCATCAAACATTCGACAATCTATTCATCTTATGCTAGCAAAATAACCCATATCCTTTTCGGTTTTTGACCCGATTTGGTCGATTTGAGCGATTTTAGGCTTAAATAAACCTAGAATGATGAATTTGACCAATGCAATTGTTAAATTAACATACCTTAGGTTTTGAATTGAAGATTTGATTAAGAAATTAGCGAACTTATTGGATGGTTGGCGGTTTTCGGTTCAGAAACGTAGTGAATGTTAGGGTTGGTGGTTGAAAAAGGTTATTTTAATAAGTTTAAAATTCGTAACTGCTCTAAACCAAAAGCACGGCCCCGTGCTTTTAGAAGCACGGTACCGTGCTGCGTAGTGCAGACAGTATTCTTTTGAATTTTTTTTTATTTTTGAGCTGGTTCGTTTTTTAGCAGGTTTTATTTTCTTCTTAGTTTAACATAGTAATTAAAAATCCTAAACTTAATTAAAACATAAAACATGAAACTAAAGACATAATTAAACATAGATAAAATGAAAAGTACAACAACAACTCTTGGATCCTAACACATAGTACTAGCGGGAACAACTTCAACACGAAACAAAGTTAGAACTTCAACCACCACCACCTCCGAACAAGTCTTGGATGTGTGGTGGTGCTCGTTTGGCTTCCAAAAGTTCGTTAAGCTTCTTGTTGAGCGTGATGATTTCTCGGTTGAGAAAGTTAAGTTTGGAAGTCACATCTTTGTGGTGGCCATCCACAACAAGGAAGTTCTCGAACTTAAGCAGGTCGACTTTGTTAATTAACTCGACTACTCGAGCTTCGGTTTGCATGTTGCTCTCAACTTGATCTCTTATGATGCATTGGAGTCTCATGACCTCCTCCTCAAGGTATGAGGAGGATTCGTGTTGTTTTCCCTTTCTTACTGGCCTCCATTCAACCCTTTTTCCTTCCATTTAGGTAAGTTGTGTTTGGTGTGAATGGAATAGTTAGTTTATGCATGCATTATATAGAGACTGGAGAGTTGAACACGGCACCGTACTTTAAGAAGCACAGCCTCGTGCTGCTAGAGGAATAAATGTTTCTAAGTCAGAGAATTGTACGGAGTCAGCGCGTATCATGCTGAAGATTCTGGGGTGACCACGGCCTCATGCTTGGGAAAGCACGGCCCGTGCTTTTTGTCACGGTGAATTTTCTTGTAATTTTCAGCAAGATGAAAGATCTGGAATCCTTAGAATGACGTTTATTATGATAATTTAGAAGTTTGGTCATCTTAAAATTACTTTTCATTAAAATAAAAGTCCTAGAACAATTACGGGATAAGCCCGGTTTTCCTAGAAATAGAAAATATTCGGGTTAAGCCCGAAGTCCTAACACATTGTGCTTAATGCACTTGTTTACACATAAAAATAGAAAGTTAAGTTTCCTAGAGTTCCCCGAAAGGCTCTCCTCCTCCGAATGGTCTTGGTGGTAGAAAATACGTGAAACCGAGAACTTGAAACTTGAGATGTTCATTGATGTCTCGGAGTTCCATTTTCATGTTTTCCACTGATTTGGTGAGTTGAACGAGACGCATCTCAGCAAGGAGATTCATTTCGGTGAGTTCTTTAACAAGTTCTTGAAGTTTCAAGAGAAGCTCGGTTTTGGAAACATGGCGGGCATCGTTTTTTGGGTGTCGGGAAACGGGGATTGCTTCACTCATCTCGGTTGGCATGTTGAATTTTCAGAGGTTATTGGTTTGGTTTTCGTTGGTGCAAGGATTGCTATGACACAAGGTGCCTTTTATAACCAGTTAGCAAGCCAAGCACGACCCCATGCTTTTGGAAGCACGACCCCGTGTTTTTACTCTGACAATTCTGTTATAAACCAGTGTGACTGAGATTTTTGCAGCGAAGATGCCTGTCCGCAATTTTTGGCACGGGACCGTGCTTTTGAGAGCACGCCCTCGTGGTTTTCAATAATTTTATATATATATATATATATTGTGGTTTATTTACAAGGCCTAGTTTTGTGAAGGTCTTGGCCAGACCTTGTTTCCTTGATCTCTTATTCAGGGAGTTTGGAGGGTTAATACCTCCAGGACTTTTTCAAGGGGACCGTCGATATATGGCTTTAGATGTCCATTTACATTGAACTTTTGGCCATTTGAATTTGAAATTACTTTTGGCCATTTGAATTTGAAATTTCGATTTCCATCGAGATTTCAGTTTTCTTGGGAAAAGACGTAAAAGAGTGTTGTATAACAGTACACGATCACCAGTTTGAAATTTTTTGTTTCCTTTCAAATGGGCTTTGTGTAGGCGTTCAAGGTTTTGACGATATTGATGCTAGTGACGATATTGATGCTAGTGACGATATCCTTGATATGGAGCCGGAATTCAAATTAAAAAATTTGGGCTCAATCTGAAGAGAGTCTCCGGCCCAGCACTGCACAAATATGCTCCAGACATATATATCATATATGTGTGGACATATTGTGTATTATCGACATATTGTGTATCAAGAACGAAACAAAAAGTGGATATAGTCGAATGGTAAAATTTCTCTTTGCCAAGGAGAAGACGCGGGTTCGATTCCCGCTTTCCGCCCAATAAAAAAGACTTTCTCTATCGCCTCCTCGTTTTGAGACATTATGGCTTTGGGGTCGACCCCGGTAACAAAGAAGGAATCCATAAAAACTTAGGATCCGACACCATGATAAAATACTACCCTCATGATTAGACCATGTCCCTGAGATTTGATAAAAGAAAGGTGCATTTGCGGTTAATTCGTTGTCATTGAGGGGAGTTCACCCACAGCCGGGGCTACTTCATTCTCCTAAGCCTCAGAATAGACACCTTGCTGAAGCCCTAGGAGGGGAAGGCTCGTTAGTTGCTAACCGGAAGAGAAGGGAATCGAAGAATCCCATTTGGCTTGGTTGCAGGAAAAAAGTATAACTAGAAATTGATTAAAAAAAAATCAGCGGGGTAGAGGAATTGGTCAACTCATTCGATTTCTAGTGGTCCAAATTTCGGGCCGCGAAGTACTCTTGTGCACCTACGTCACTCGGCTCGCGCGCAACCCCGCCCCGTTATGTTATAGAAGAATTGAGCTTCTTGTTGGGCTGGTTTTTCAGAGCCAGCAATTGGCTGTCGGATTTCGTCCTGCAACTAGAATAAGATCGCTTCGGGGGTCATTGTGATGTGGCTGAATGTAGAGCAGCCCGCCCCACAATACTACAAATCTGTTCTACACTAGATAGAGTGCTCTGATTATTTTTTACAATTCTCTTTTTTAAAGCAGATAGTTCACAGTGCTCATTCTATCAATACTGGGAAAAATCATAAATAAAATAAAAAATCATAAAGCAAAAAAAATGTTTACACACAATTTTCATTACGAAGATGTATCACGTCAGGATCCGTTGCTCAAACCGAATCTACCACTTTATTCTGGAGTCGGGGGAGAGTGGAATTTTTTTTTTACATTTGATTTTACAAAAGGGCATGCTGAATCATATATCTATCCATATATCGGGATAGATAGATTGACCATCACACCCGAGATCTTTGATAGTGGCGGTATCCACTCATATGACCATGTTCTATTCGGAGGTATAAAATAAAATTGTATTTCGGAGAGATGGCTGAGTGGTTGAAAGCCCCGGTCTTATTGTAAGACCAGGAATTTTAGTAGGCCAATGTGTTCGATTCCTCGAGCTTACGAATTTGATCTTCCCGGTTTACTCCGGTGGACGTTAGATCAAAGTTTACTGCTCTGAGGGCCCAGTAGGCTTTGTGTTTTAATTCTACTGGTAGATGACATGCCTTCCCATAAACGAGCTTGAAGCGTGTCGTTCCTATGGGAGTTTTGTAGGCCGTCCTGAGGGCCCAAAAAGCATCATCTAACTTTTCTGCCCAATTTTTGCGATTCATTCCTACAGTTCTTTCTAAAATTCTCTTAATTCCTCGATTCGAGACCTCTACTTGCCCACTAGTCTGAGGGTGATATGGTGTTGCCAGTCGGTGATGAACCCCATATCGTGCTAAGACTTTGTCCATCAGAGTGTTACAGAAGTGGGTACCTCTGTCGCTGATTAGGGCTTTTGGAGTACCGAATCGTGAAAATAACTTTTTCAGAAATTTTACTACAACCCAAGCATCATTAGTGGGAAGAGCTTGTGCCTCTACCCATTTAGATACATAATCAACTACTACAAGGATGCATTTATTTCCGAGTGAGTTAGGAAATGGGCCCATGAAATCTATTCCCCATACATCAAAGATCTGAAAAATTTGAATGCCCTTTTGTGCCATCTCATTTTTCGATGAGAAGTTCCCGGATCTTTGACAAGCATCGCATGCTTGGATCAAAGTATGTGTATCTTTGTATATGGTGGGCCAGAAAAATCCTGCATCAAACACTTTCCTGACCGTAGTGGCGGTACCATGGTGTCCACCAGTTGGTCCTTCATGGCAGTGTTTGAGAATGTCTAAGGCCTCCTTGCCTACAACGCACCTACGAATAACTTGATCCGCACCTATCCTAAACACGTATGGATCTTCCCAGAAGTAAAACTTAAGATCAGAGAAGAATTTCTTCCGCATTTGATGAGTAAGCCCTTTTCTTAGGATTCTACAAGCTAGGTAATTTGCGAAGTCTGCATACCAAGGACTTTCGTCTTTTTCCTCTATGACTGCTTGAATGCGCAAGAGAATTTCATGTGGGAAATTATTGTTGATAATCTCTTTGTGAAGTTCTTCATGAGTTGGACATTCTAAGCTCGAAAGGTGGTCGGCGGCGACATTCTCTGCTCCCTTTTTGTCCTTGACTTCAATGTCGAATTCATGGAGTAGTAGGATCCATCAGATGAGTCTGAGTTTAGCATCTTGTTTGTTTAAGAGGTAACGTATTGCGGCATGGTCGGTGTAAACTATGGTTTTGGAAAGAACTAGATAAGATCTAAATTTTTCAAAGGCAAATACTACTGCTAGCAACTCTTTTTCTGTTGTGGTGTAGTTTTCTTGTGCATCATTAAGAGTTTTACTGGCACAGTAAATTGGGTGAAAGTGTTTTTCTTTGCGTTGTCCGAGTACGGCTTCAACTGCAAAGTCACTTTCATCGCACATGATTTCGAATTGGAGGGTCCAATCGGGTGTAGTCATGATTGGTGCGTTGACAAGTTTTTCTTTTAATGTGTTGAATGATTCAATACATTCTTAAGAGAAGACGAATGGTGCGTCTTTCTCCAGAAGTTTGGTAATAGGTCTAGAGATTTTTGAAAAGTCTTTTATGAAGCGGCGGTAGAATCTGCGTGACCTAGAAAACTTCTAATGGCTTTGACTGAAGTTGGTGGTGGGAGTTTGGATATGGTTTCTATTTTGGGTCTATCAACTTCTAGTCCGTTTTGAGAAATCTTGTGACCGAGAACAATGCCCTCCTTTACTATAAAGTGGCAATTTTCCTAGTTGAGTACTAAACTCACTTCTTCACACCTAGCTAACATTTTGTCTAGGTTTTTTAGACAATGATCGAAGGAGTCTCTGAAGACTGACAAGTCATCCATGAAGACTTCCATAGAGTTTTCGATCATTTCATGAAAAATGGCCACCATGCAACGTCGGAAGGTGGCTGGAGCATTACATAGTCCAAATGGCATTTTTCGGTAGGCGAAGGTTTCGTATGGACATGTAAAAGTGGTCTTCTCCTAATCCTCAGGAGCAATGGGAATTTGGAAATATCCGGAGAATCCGTCAAGAAAGCAGTAGAACATTTTTCCAGATAATCGCTCAAGCATTTGATCGATGAAGGGAAGTGGAAAATGATCTTTTCTTGTGGCGTCATTAAGCTTCCGGTAATCAATGCAAACTCGCCAGCCTGTGATGGTTCTCATTGGTATTAGTTCGTCCTTCTCGTTCATTACGACTGTCATTCCTCCGTTCTTGGGTACTACTTAAACGGGACTAACCCAAGGTGAATCTGAGATTGGGTAGATTAATCCGGCATCAAGGAGTTTGATTACTTCTTTCTTCGCCACATCTTGCATGTTGGGATTGAGACATCTCTGATGTTGGACCACGGGTTTGTATTCTTCTTCCATGAGAATTTTAAGAGTACAAAAGGAGGGACTGATGCCCTTGATATCCATGATCTTCCATGCGATAGCCTTCTTATGGTTTTTGAGAACCTTAAGAAATTCGTCTTTCTCTTCTTTAGAAAGGTGAGATGAAATAATTACTGGGAGTTGAGAGTCTTTTTCCAGAAAGGCGTATTCGAGATGGTTTGGTAGTTCTTTTAACTCTAAGGCTGGTGGTTCTTTGATTGATGGTTTTGATTTTTCATTGTTTTCAATGATTTCATATATCACTTCTGATTCTTCGTGGTAGTCATTATTTAGATTTTCGTTTTCTAGAATGGGTTTGTTGAGTGTTTTGTCTAAGACTTGTGTTTCTAGTGGTACATTGATGGAGGAATCTCGCATATAGCAACTTACGATGGAATCTATGATGTCAACACAGTATAGTGTGTCATCATGCTGTTGCGGATATTGCATAGATTTTCCTATGTCAAAAGTGATTGCCTCGTCATTGACCCTGAGAGTGAGTTTGTCGGTGCAAACATCAATAATAGCCTTTGCGGTGGCTAAAAAGGGTCTTCCTAAAATCAAAGGTACACTTTTGTCTTCCTCCATGTCTAGAATTACAAAATCTACTGGGAAAACAAACTTGTCTATTTTGACAAGCATGTTTTCGACAATGCCCCGAGGATATTTAACAGATCGGTCAGCTAATTGAATGCTCATGCGGGTGGGCTTTGGTTCTCCTATCCCTAGTTTTGCAAAAACCGCCATAAGGCATTAAATTAATACTTGCTCCTAGGTCAGCCAGGGCATTGCTAATACATAAATTTCCTATGAGACAAGGGATAGTAAAGCTCCCTGGATCGGTCATTTTTGTTGGCAGCTTGCTTTGAAGGACAGCTAAGCATTTTTCCTTAGGGTGACATGCGAGAGCTCCTCCAGCTTCCTTTTGTTTGTCAGCACTTCTTTGAGAAACTTGGCATATTTTAGCATCTGAGCAATAGCCTTGACAAAAGGGATGTTGATATGGAGTTGCTTAAAGAGTTCTAGAAACTTCCCATACTGAGCTTCCAATCGTTCCTACTTCAATCTTCCAGGGTATGGAATAGGTGGAACATAATTTGGACTGGCTCCTTGGGCTGTACTGTGCTTGTTAGGGTCAACCTCTCATGTGTTTCATCAGGAGACTTTTTCTCCATAACTGGTTCTGAAGTTGGTGAGACAACAGTGGTCGTACCGCTTCTGAGTGTAACAGCGTTAGCTGTTGCATTCGGGTTGGTGATTGTGTTGCTTGGAAGAGTGCCAGGTGGTCTTTCGGATAATTGTCGGGCAATTTGTCATATTTGAGTTTCTAGGTTCTGAAGTGATGCTTGTTGACTTTTGAGATCGGCTTCATGTTTTAATAATACTCCGCTGATATCAACAGCTCTTGAGTCGGCCTTCTTCTCTGCTTCATTTGTTTTGGTCATGAGTTGGATTAGCATTTCTTCGATCTTAGAGTAGCCTGGGTTTTGATGGCTACTAGAACTTTGATCTTGAAATTGAGGTATAGGCTGGAGGGTTGATTCATCGGTCTCTTTTCGAATCCGGGTAAATTTTGAGTGTTACCTCCGTCTTTCCAGCTGAAATTCGGGTGGTTTCTCCATCCTGGATTATAGTTATTGCTGAAAGCGTTGTTCTGTCGAGCGATGAAATCGACTTCTTCCATGGCCATGATGATTTATTTACAGTCACTCGTCTTATGATTTCCTCCACAAGTGTCACAGGTGAGTCTGGTTTTTGATAGCTCGGCTTGAAGTTGTTCGAATTTTTAGAAAGGGCTTCAAGCTGTGTTGTGACCAGAATGTTTGAATCAACGTGATGTATTCCTTTATGGGTAGGTGTAGATCTTGGTAGGTTGTAAGCGAAACTCTGATTTGTGGCCTTCTCCAGGACTCCAAATGCTTTGTTAGGTGATTTGGATCCCAGGTCTCCACCAGCGATCTGGTCGACGGCCTGTTTGTTTTGACTGGATTGTGCGTCAAAGAAAGTTTGAACTTGTAACCATACGCTCAGTCCATGGTGTGGACATCTTCTTAGAAGAATTTTGTATCTTTCCCATGCTGCGTGTAATGATTCATCATCATCGGTCCGGAATCCGGTAATGCTGGCTTGGTATTTGGCAGTTTTGTCGGGCGGAAAATATTTGAGGAGAAACTGTTCAACCATCTGGTCCGAAGTAGTGATGGATTCAGAGGAAATAGATTCGATCAATTCTAGGGATTGGCCCCTTAGAGAGAAAGGAAAGAGTTTGAGTTTGATTTGATCATCTGAATAGTTTTGAATTTTAAAGGTTCCGCAGATTCGTAGGAATCGAGATATATAAGAAAGAGGGTCTTCGTCGAGGAGACCATGAAATTGAACTGAATTTTCCACCATATGAATGGTGCTAGATTTGATTTTGAAATTTTCGGTGATTTCGGGTGGAGTCACTCCATTGCCATAGCGTTCGAGAGATGGCTTGGCATACTGGCTCATCTTCGGCTCATTGTTCTGGGCCGCCATCATTTCTTCTTTTGATTTTCTCCTGATGTGGTGGCGTCTACTAATTCGTCTTTGATTGCTTCGGCGGTTTCTGCTGTCCGTTTACGTGCTCGTCGACGAAAGATTCGTTCCGGTTCAGAAATTGGAGAAACAAGCTCAGGCTCAAAAGTAGAGGACATACATGGGACTAAGCTATTCTAAACTAAACTAATGTCTAAATTAATTAAGATAAAGTAAAAGTGAAATAAAGGTAAAAAGTAGGCTAGCCGTAAAATTATATAGTTTAGTATAAAAAAGATAAAGATAAAATAAAATAGAAGTTAAAAATTTGTACAATTATAGACAACGATTAAATTAAAACTTGGATCGTACTTAGAAACGTACCGTGTCCCCGGAAACGGCGCCAATAACTTGATGTGTTGCGTATAGCTTGTATAAATATGATAGATTAGATATTTAGCTTTTGCACAAGATCATGTTTTAAATTTATAAAAGTGATTTCTACAAAGACTAAACACACACAAAATAGGCAAGTGTACCTATCGTATATGTAGAATAGTATTGGTAAGAACCAAGTATCGATCCGTGGACACAAATGTTTCTAATAATAAATCGTTGTTTTACTTTAATCGGAGGTTTTAGTCATCTTAGGGTTAATTTTTGAACTTTTTATAAAATATAAATACTTATATAATATATAGGTGACCAAGATAAGAAATTCTAAACGAGTTGTTCAATTATGCGAAGGTTACCATCTAAGATCAAGAATCCGCTCCATTTTAGCATTTATAATTAATATTTGGACATGTGATAAACTGACCATAGCAATATATAATAGATAGCTCCTTAAACCTTAAGTGATCATCTTTGGCACTAAGGAGATAGCATGCGCATTTTAAAGTCCACCCTTTCCTAATGTCATGCCATCTCAATGATGTCAATTTAAGTTGGCAAGTAGTTTCGTAAAGTAGAAAGACTAGGATTGACTTCGATTTCTCAAATACCAATTCTAACAACTTCGGATGGCTGTAGTTCATCACACAACCTCCCCTTAGTTGATTTATGTAGGTTATAATTGCACATTCCGTTAACATATGACTTCTTTAACTAATTTGATATCCTAAGCAAAGCCATTTTTGAATTACCAAGGTTTACAGAAATACATCATAACTTATATCTCATCATTTCTAAGTACAATATAAGGATTCATGTTTCGATAATGTATCAAAGTATTTCTATCTTTCAAAAACATGAATCGATCATGAACGATTGCCAATAGAATTGACAACCACCAACTTTGAATTAGTGATTTAAGATGGTGAAACATTTCTCATCAAAAAGATAATTGTAATATAACCATGTACTTTACTAGACTACATCACATGTCTTGATTAATTATGAAGTAAAACAAAGCTTCTTCATAGATTTTAGATGGTAAAAAGGAGTTTAGCTCATACTGAGCATGATGATAAACATTAAGATGAATGATGATAACAAATACATGATTAAACTTGGAAAAATCTAACCAATTGTAAATGAATCTTCCTTCTTAATGATGATGATGATGATGGTTGATGGTGATGACCTCCAAGCCTTCAAACTCTTCACTAGATCTTCAATGTGAGTGTTAGTGTGTGTTTTTATAAGTGAAAACCGGATAGAACTCTTTTCAAGGTACACCAAATGAGTGAAACATGAGCCACTATTTATAGGCAATCTGGAGTGTGAGGCACGACCCCGTGGTTGGTGGGCACGGCCCCGTGCATTTTTATGACATGTGCTAGATTTGTTTTGTCTTTTTTGAAGGGTGATCACGGCCCCGTGGTGTTTAGTGTAACATCCCGAAATTTCAAGATAATATTAATTATATTACTTAATAATAGAGGGAAAGTTTACTCGGGTTATCAGGAAATAAATAAAAGAATAGGAGTTGGTATGGGTCGGGCTAATGTTGGGTAATGGATGTGGGTTGTGGACTTGGATTAATTAAGATGGGTTAAATGAGAATGGGCCTTAGGTCCATGGGATCTCAGGGATATAAATACCCTAACACCCCAAAATATCTTCATTCTATCTTTATCCAAGCACACTCCACACACACATACACACACACCAAGCACCAAAAACCACCGCCGGCCGGGCCGAGAAAGAAGGAAGGATCGAGCGAGGTCCGGGTAAGAGAGAAAGATTAGTGGTGATACCAAGATAAACGAGATCCAAACAAGCTCAAAAGGTATGATTCTTGATCTTGGAAGTTTAAAGATCCGAGCTTTTGGTGTATAAACGACCGAAAATGGTCGGGTAGTATAGTGGGTGGTATTGAACCTTAACAAGGGTGTTAAAATCGCCCGAAATGTTGATCAGAAACCGAAACAGCGGACATCTGGGAAACTTCGCCTTCATCTGGGCAACTTCGCCTTCAAGCGATGAACTTCGCCTGCAAGCTAAGTTCGCCTGATGAACTTCGCCTGCAAGCTAAGTTCGCCTGATGATAAGTTCGCCTGATGAACTTCGCCTGCAAGCTAAGTTCGCCTGATGATAAGTTCGCCTGAGGTTTAACTTCGCCTAAAGCCAAGTTCGCCTGAGGTTTAACTTCGCCTAAAGCCAAATTCGCCTGAGGTTTAACTTCGCCTAAAGCCAAGTTCGCCTGAGGTTTAACTTCGCCTAAAGCCAAGTTCGCCTGAGGTTTAACTTCGCCTAAAGCTAAGTTCGCCTAAGGTTAACTTCGCCTAGAGCTAAGTTCGCCCGATGGTTAACTTCGCCTAAAGCCAAGTTTGGTTAGAAAATAAATTATAAAGTGATAAGTTAAAGTAAGCTAATATAGGCCACCAGATTAGATCAGACGAGTATTGATACGTGTAACTTGTACAGTCAGCCGAGCTCAGTTAGAGAAGGGATTTACAGCTATCAGAAAAAGAAGCAGAATTCAGGTGAGTTTCTATCCCCATTCCTTGTTATGTTTTCGGGGCTGTGTGCATACTCGATGTGTTGTTAATACATTTATCCTAAGTGATAAGTGTATGTCATATGTGATATGTGTGATAGATATGAATGATTGTTTGTCGGTACGCGAACGATCTTCGGATATTGCGCGTACTGTCAGGTTAAAAATAAAGGTACGAATACTATATATCGAAGATGTATGAATATTTCAAATGAATACTTGTCGGGGCGTGAACGATCTTCGGATATTGCACGTAACGACAAGGGGTTTGGTTGTTAAATGAATGAGGTAAAGAATGCCTGGAGTGTTCTTATGTTATAATGTAAGTATGTGTATATAGGTACACGAATGGCATGTGAGTTCTACGTTCGACATAGTAAGTTAGGATGGCAAATCCCTCTAGCTTCTGTCGGACATAGACTCGGCTGGTAATGGCGTAGTTAAGGACTGCGAGCCTTATACGTGAAGTAGATGAAATATGTAAACGTAGATAAGGACTGCGAACCTTATACGTAATGTAGATAGGCGTCAGCATAGGAAAGGACTGTGAACCTTATACGTGCTGTATTTGTAGCATAGGGGAGGACTGCGAACCTCGTACGTGCTATGAATTAGGTTGCAACATAGGGAAGGGCTGCGAACCTTGTACGTGTTGTGGATGTATGTCAGCATAGGAAAGGACTGTGAACCTTATACGTGCTGTATTTGTAGCATAGGGGAGGACTGCGAACCTCGTACGTGCTATGAATTAGGTTGCAACATAGGGAAGGACTGTGAACCTTGTACGTGTTGTGGATGTATGTCAGCATAGGAAAGGACTGTGAACCTTATACGTGCTGATTTTGTAGCATAGGGGAGGACTGCGAACCTCGTACGTGCTATGAATTAGGTTGCAACATAGGGAAGGACTGCGAACCTTGTACGTGTTGTGGATGTACTATGGTATAGGTAAGGACCGCGATCCTTGTACGTACCATAAATGGTGAACATAGGTAAGGACTGCGAACCTTGTACGTGTTCACGACCTTGAGTGCAGGTATAGACGGTGAACTATGAACGTACTCTCGGTAGACTGAGGTTAGTGATTGTAGATATGTATGTATGTATGGTAGCAAGTATGTATGTAGAACAGAAGGGTAACTAGTGAAGTATGGATATGTATCTACGGATATGTGTGTATGTGTATGTATTGTATGGCGTTCGATTAACTAGAACTCACTCAGCGTAGCTGACTTTTAGTATGCACGCAGGTGAGCTGATTATAGAGTTAGCATGAGGATGACACACGGCATGGATTGAACGGCTGGCATCTGAAGAAAGAAGTAAATATAAAGTTTTGTGTTATGGTATCAAAGAAAAGTTTTAATAAACTCTGATTTGAAGAACTGTGTTTATGAGTAAATCCGACGCTAAAGTAGGGTCACCGGGTTCGGGGCCTTACAAGTTGGTATCAGAGCATAAGTTCGAGAGATTTAAGCATCCTACATGCTTAGACTCGAACAGAGAATGGGATTTAAGTAAGAAAGGAAAGAAGATGCCAGTTCAAGAATGCCATGTGTCGCTCAAGCAAGATCAGTAAAGGTAAAGTGCATGATTAAATGATATATGTTAATTAGAAAGGAAAGATATGTGAACGATAAGGATAGAAGTAATTGATTGATTGATGTGACTAACTGCTTAAGTAGAACCAGCACAAAGAGACTCATAAAGGGAAGTGTATAGGACACGGAAAGCAATGTGATCAGCTAGTCACAGCTGGCCACTGTTATTACCTGTTAGCCTTGCTATCCTTGTACTATATAGTTCCTTGAGTGAGGATGTTTGTGTTGTCCCTTTTAGAATACTGATGGCTGGAGCTGGAGAATTTTTGGGAACTGGGGGTCGCACTGGACGTCGTGGCAGGCCTCGTCTTGTCCGGCAACCCTCGGTAGAAGAAGCTTCCCACACCGAAGATGAAGGAAGCGCCGCTGGAGGAGACCAGAACAACAACGAAGAAGTTCAACTTAGCCCTGCAGTTCAGGCAGCCATTGTTCAAGCTGTAGTTGCTGCTGTGAAGAACCTGAATCCCGAAGGATCTGCTGGAAGCCGTGAACGAACTGCTGAAGGGGCGGGTGGTGATGGTAGGAAGGATGGGGAAGGAGAAAGAGGGGCCTCGAGTGAGGATAAGTCTGTGAAAGTCGATGACAGGAGAAGAGGCCAAGGTGGGTGCAACTATAAGTCCTTCAAAGGATGCGACCCGCCAAAGCTGACTGGTTTGGGAGACGCAATCGCTACTCTCCAATGGATAGCCACAATGGACAAGGTTATCCGCATTAGCGAATGCCGTCCCGACCAAGCTGTGGGTTATGCTACTCAGTCATTTGAGGAAGAAGCTATGTATTGGTGGGAAGGTGTGGAGCAGAGAAAGACTAGGGATGAGATCAAGGCGTTGAGATGGGACGATCTGAAGGAGTTGGTGATGAAAAAGTTCTGCGCAGATGCCGAGGTTGAAAGGACGGAGATGAAGTTCTTGAATTTAAAGGCTGGTATGATGACGCATCGTGAGTATACTACTGAATTCAACCGACTATCTAGGTTGGTGCCTGATATGGTTGACACTGAGGTCAAAAGAATCAAATGTTATGTGAGGGGATTGCCACAAAAAGTCCGCACGTTGGTCAGGGCAAATAAACCTGCTACTTTTGACTCTACTGTTGAACTTGCAGAAGTGGTTTATGCTGACCTGGCTGAGGACGATGTGGTGGTGGGGGAAAAGAAGGAGAAGAAATGGGCTACCTCTGCTAAGCGGTCTGGCGAGATGGTGACAACAACTGATGAGAGGAAGGCCAAGGTTGGGAACAAGGATGCGTGTAAGACGTGTGGGCGAGTGCACCCGGGGGAATGCAGGATTGGGACAGACAGGTGCTATCGGTGCGGAAAGGGTGGGCATTACTCTCGAGACTGCCCTGATCGTCCAAAGTGCTACAAATGCGGAAAAGCTGACCACATGGCTAGGGATTGCAAGGAATCAGGGGCGGGAGGTGCGGAAAGATAAAGACTTGGGGAAACTGCAGAGAGGAACGCTTGATGAAGGAATAATTGTTCATGCAATGGTTTTATTAAGTTGCTTTTGCTTAAGGACTTGTTGTGTGTTAAGGTTTAAAACTTATGGTTATCAGTGACGTGTAATATATTGAGTAGGTTATGAATGATTATTATGTTATGATGAAATGTTGTTTTAGACAATAGTGTTAAAAGTACTAATCGAAGCCCTTGGAGGTATGAGATGAGTTGTGGTACATCGAGGGTCTCATGGACAAGCTACCTTAAATAGCTAAAACACATGACCACCATTCGATGACTGCAAAGTCGGAAGTAAGAAAGATAACTCAGAAAGCGAAGGCAATTCAATAAAGCGTGTAAATATAAGAAGTTTTCCTTTTATAGGGAATGAGTTAGGTTTCGGGGACGAAACCTCTTTAAGGAGGGAAGACTTGTAACATCCTGAAATTTCAAGATAATATTAATTATATTACTTAATAATAGAGGGAAAGTTTACTCGGGTTATCAGGAAATAAATAAAAGAATAGGAGTTGGTATGGGTCGGGCTAATGTTGGGTAATGGATGTGGGTTGTGGACTTGGATTAATTAAGATGGGTTAAATGAGAATGGGCCTTAGGTCCATGGGATCTCAGGGATATAAATACCCTAACACCCCCAAAATATCTTCATTCTATCTTTATCCAAGCACACTCCACACACACATACACACACACCAAGCACCAAAAACCACCGCCGGCCGGGCCGAGAAAGAAGGAAGGATCGAGCGAGGTCCGGGTAAGAGAGAAAGATTAGTGATGATACCAAGATAAACGAGATCCAAACAAGCTCAAAAGGTATGATTCTTGATCTTGGAAGTTTAAAGATCCGAGCTTTTGGTGTATAAACGACCGAAAATGGTCGGGTAGTATAGTGGGTGGTATTGAACCTTAACAAGGGTGTTAAAATCGCCCGAAATGTTGATCAGAAACCGAAACAGCGGACATCTGGGCAACTTCGCCTTCATCTGGGCAACTTCGCCTTCAAGCGATGAACTTCGCCTGCAAGCTAAGTTCGCCTGATGAACTTCGCCTGCAAGCTAAGTTCGCCTGATGATAAGTTCGCCTGATGAACTTCGCCTGCAAGCTAAGTTCGCCTGATGATAAGTTCGCCTGAGGTTTAACTTCGCCTAAAGCCAAGTTCGCCTGAGGTTTAACTTCGCCTAAAGCCAAGTTCGCCTGAGGTTTAACTTCGCCTAAAGCCAAGTTCGCCTGAGGTTTAACTTCGCCTAAAGCCAAGTTCGCCTGAGGTTTAACTTCGCCTAAAGCTAAGTTCGCCTAAGGTTAACTTCGCCTAGAGCTAAGTTCGCCCGATGGTTAACTTCGCCTAAAGCCAAGTTTGGTTAGAAAATAAATTATAAAGTGATAAGTTAAAGTAAGCTAATATAGGCCACCAGATTAGATCAGACGAGTATTGATACGTGTAACTTGTACAGTCAGCCGAGCTCAGTTAGAGAAGGGATTTACAGCTATCAGAAAAAGAAGCAGAATTCAGGTGAGTTTCTATCCCCATTCCTTGTTATGTTTTCGGGGCTGTGTGCATACTCGATGTGTTGTTAATACATTTATCCTAAGTGATAAGTGTATGTCATATGTGATATGTGTGATAGATATGAATGATTGTTTGTCGGTACACGAACGATCTTCGGATATTGCGCGTACTGTCAGGTTAAAAATAAAGGTACGAATACTATATATCGAAGATGTATGAATATTTCAAATGAATACTTGTCGGGGCGTGAACGATCTTCGGATATTGCACGTAACGACAAGGGGTTTGGTTGTTAAATGAATGAGGTAAAGAATGCCTGGAGTGTTCTTATGTTATAATGTAAGTATGTGTATATAGGTACACGAATGGCATGTGAGTTCTACGTTCGACATAGTAAGTTAGGATGGCAAATCCCTCTAGCTTCTGTCGGACATAGACTCGGCTGGTAATGGCGTAGTTAAGGACTGCGAGCCTTATACGTGAAGTAGATGAAATATGTAAACGTAGATAAGGACTGCGAACCTTATACGTAATGTAGATAGGCATCAGCATAGGAAAGGACTGTGAACCTTATACGTGCTGTATTTGTAGCATAGGGGAGGACTGCGAACCTCGTACGTGCTATGAATTAGGTTGCAACATAGGGAAGGGCTGCGAACCTTGTACGTGTTGTGGATGTATGTCAGCATAGGAAAGGACTGTGAACCTTATACGTGCTGTATTTGTAGCATAGGGGAGGACTGCGAACCTCGTACGTGCTATGAATTAGGTTGCAACATAGGGAAGGGCTGCGAACCTTGTACGTGTTGTGGATGTATGTCAGCATAGGAAAGGTCTGTGAACCTTATACGTGCTGTATTTGTAGCATAGGGGAGGACTGCGAACCTCGTACGTGCTATGAATTAGGTTGCAACATAGGGAAGGACTGTGAACCTTGTACGTGTTGTGGATGTATGTCAGCATAGGAAAGGACTGTGAACCTTATATGTGCTGATTTTGTAGCATAAGGGAGGACTGCGAACCTCGTACGTGCTATGAATTAGGTTGCAACATAGGGAAGGACTGCGAACCTTGTACGTGTTGTGGATGTACTATGGTATAGGGAAGGACCGCGATCCTTGTACGTACCATAAATGGTGAACATAGGTAAGGACTGCGAACCTTGTACGTGTTCACGACCTTGAGTACAGGTATAGACGGTGAACTATGAACGTACTCTCGGTAGACTGAGGTTAGTGATTGTAGATATGTATGTGTGTATGGTAGCAAGTATGTATGTAGAACAGAAGGGTAACTAGTGAAGTATGGATATGTATCTACGGATATGTGTGTATGTGTATGTATTGTATGGCGTTCGATTAACTAGAACTCACTCAGCGTAGCTGACTTTTAGTATGCACGCAGGTGAGCTGATTATAGAGTTAGCATGAGGATGACACACGGCATGGATTGAACGGCTGGCATCTGAAGAAAGAAGTAAAGATGTTTTAAATATAAAGTTTTGTGTTATGGTATCAAAGAAAAGTTTTAATAAACTCTGATTTTAAGAACTGTGTTTATGAGTAAATCCGACGCTAAAGTAGGGTCACCGGGTTCGGGGCCTTACATTTAGTGACATGTGCTAATTCTTCTTTGACTTTTCTGTGTTCTCGTCCACGGTCCCGTGTTTGGTAGGCACGACCCCGTGCTTTTGCTTCCAGATTTTGTCTTTTCTTGTGTTCAGAAGCATGGGGGCGTGTTTCTCGAGGCATGGGGGCGTGTTTCTTTGTTTTCTTGTGTTTTCTTCTGTTTTTCTTCTTCTTTTTGCTTGTTTCTTCATTTGAGGCTTGGCTTCACCTGAAATTATGTTTTATTATGATAAGTAGCCTTTTATGCTATGTTATTTGATAGAAATTGAAGTTTTTAGAGATTATTTGATGCCGAAAAGATGTATATTTCTATGTACATCAGATACACTTATTATGTGTGGCTGTGAGTTATAAATGGTCACACTTAAAATATTTTTAAGCGTGTCCAAACGTAATTAATGGCCATACTTGATTTGACGAGTGGCTAGGTCATCATTGTCTTTCCAGTTTCTTGTGCCGCCAATTTCAAATTGTCAGGGAGATGTACTGCCGGTTTCCGATGGTATTTAAATACCAGTCATGGTTTCCGATTCCCCCCATCGCCTCAGAAAATCCAGCAAATCACAATCACAATCCACAATCCCACATTTTCCGATTTCGGAAAATGGCTTCATCATGGATTGTACGTGAACCGCGTACTCATGACCCCGTCTACTACGACTCCACCTTCTTCACCAATGTTTTACACTTTTCTTCTGACGTAGTTCGGAAGAATCAAATGGTGAGGTTTGTGGAATATGTCCACCCTCAAACCTTCACGTACCAATAACTTAACCAAATGGTTAGGTTTCTTGGGTACACCACTGCTGATTAATTCAGCTTTGTGATACGAGTCCCGGGCATTGAGTTTGCCTGGATTGGGTTGGACGGAATAGAGGACTTCAAGGCTGTGTTCCTTTATGGGACATTCAATACTGAGGTGAACCTTCACCTTCGAAGGCCTAAGGACTCCACCTACACTTCGGACAACATGTAGTAGAGGATCATGCCCTCTCAGACTCCAGAAGCTGAGAATCCGATGGATGTAGATTCAGATATAGAATCTGATGGTAGGACTTAGCTAGTAATAATTTGTAATTAGTTTTTTTATATTAATGTAATGTAATTTAAGTATTAACTATAAATGTAATTAATATATTTTGGTTTAAGCGTATTTAAAGCACACTACAAGCGTGATATATAGTCTTTTTTTATTTTAATTAACTTTATAATTGATGTTAGTGTGAGTGAATAACAAAATAGATGTTACAATATATAGACCTAAAATTTAATTTTTGGTAGTTAAGACAGTAATTTAATGTAGTTAAGTTAATTTGTAGCCTATCTAGTAAGATGTAGTTTATTTAAAGTGTACTACAAACGTGAGATATAGTTTTATTTATTTTAATTAACTTTAATGTAGGCTATTATTACATAAATATATTTCCAAGATTTTTGACAAGTAGTAGGTATAAATGTAATTAATTTCCAAAATTAATTAGCCTGTGAGCGTTTCCAAAGCGTGTGGAAACCATTTTGAGAGGTAGTACGCAGTTACTCGACAACCAACTATAAAACAACTGAGACTTTAATGACTACAATAAAACTGTTGACTGAAATTATTAAGCTTATATATACGATATGTGAATTCCAAACTTGGCCATGTAGAAAACATCTAAGGTGTTTTTTTATAAAATGAGTTAATAATGTTTTGCAGGAAAACCAGCTGTTGAAAAGTATGTTGCATTAGAAGCAGAAGAACAATATAAACAAATAGAGTTGTTCAAGAAACAAAACCATCAAACGGAGAAATGATGACTGTCACCGATGGCCGGTTTGGACGGGTTTACGGTTTCGGACCGAACCATAAACACCCCTAGACAACATGATGTCGTATTATATATTTGTTGCTTATTTACTTTCAGCATTACACTTGATGTTTGAATGTGTGTATTTAGTTAATGTTTGTTTGAACTTAACCAAATGAAATAGACTTGCACTTCTATATGAACTTGACACCAATTGACCAAAATAGGCAGAAGATGAAATGAATTCAACAAACCGGCCTTTATAAGTAGTAAGGGTCTGTTTGGTAAGACGTAATGGAATGGATGAAGGAATGAAATGAATGTGGGAATGGAATGGACAAAGGAATGAAATGGATCATTACCTTTTCATTATTATGTTTGGTTACCATGTAGGAATGGAATGATCATCCCTCCATTGTTATTATTACTATTAATATGAATATTCATATTAATTCATTTTTAGGAATCGTGCGTTTCAACGAGATCATTTAACCGAATAAAAACAATCGTAAAAATATCGGATCACACATGCGTGTTATGAGCGTTGACTCGTCAAATAATAATATTAATAATACAATAATAACAATAATATAATAATATTTATATTTTATTATACAAAACAATACGTAATATAATAATAATAATCATAATATAATAATATATTATATTCTATTATTAATATTAATAATAACAGTTATATTAATAATAATAAAACAAAAATATTGTAAGTTGTTGATTCCAGTCCATGAAGGAATGAAAAAAAAAACCTAGGGTCTGCTTGGTATGAGGTAATGGAATTGACAACGGAATGGAATGAACGTGGTAATGGAATGGACAAAGGAATGAAGTGGGTTATTACCATTCCAATGAGATGTTTGGTTACCACATGAGAATGAAATGAACGATTACTTTGCATTATTTAGTAGGTAGAAAAAAAAATTAAAATGGTAGTGAGTGGCGGTGGTGGTGGGAGGTAGGTGGCGGCCGTGGCATTGGTGGGCGGCGACGGTGGTTGGCGGTGGTGGTGGGGGTGGGTGATGGCGGTCATGATGGAGGTGACAAGCGGTGGTGGGCGGCGGTGACGGTGGGCGGGGGCGCATGTTGGTGGTGGGGGTGGGTGATGGCGTAACAGTTGAGGTGGCAGCGGTGGTGGGCAGCGTGACAGTGGGTGAGGGCGCGTTTTGGTGGTGGGGGTGGGTGATGGCAGTAACGGTGGAGGTGGCAGGCGGTGGTGGGCAGCAGTGACGGTGGGCGGGGGAAGTCGGGTGGCGGTGGTGGGCGGCTGGAACTGATGGCGATTGTTGGTGGTGGTGGCGATAACAACGGCGGTGGACGACGATGGTGGTGGTCGGTGGCAACAGCGGTGGACAGTGATGGTGGTGGGTGGTGGTTGGTGGGTGATGGTGGTGTTGGGAGGGTGGTGGAGGTGATGTATGGTGAAAGAGAGCATGGAATGAAAAAAAAAACATGGGGTATGGATGGAATGAAATTGGAGTGTTTTAGAGGGATTGGAATGGCCTAGGTAATGAGTCATTCCATTCCTTTAACTAACCAAACACACTTTTCTTCATTCGCTCATAATGAGTCATTCCATTCCACCCTCTATTCCTCCATACCAAACGCTACCTAATAGTATTAAAAACAACCAATATTTCTTTAGTTTGAATTAATAAGTACAAAGTAAAGAATAGTGATATCATGTGTCATAACTAAATTTAAACATTATTGACATCTAACTAGGCGAACAAACTACTGTATCAACGTACACAACTGCTGGGTTTGAAAATAAAATTTTGGTCGACAACCCCGACATCGGTGTCCATCGCCATAATTTGTACTTTGGAACCCTCAGTTATTGTAACCAGCATTTCTTTGCAGGCGCTCTGTAAAAACAACACTTATTGCACATCTTCTCTGATGATCAACGACCTCACCAGCAGTTCTGTAACAATAGACAGAACTGCTGGTTTTGAAACAACAGTTCTATGCTGGGTTCAATCTCCATTACGAATAGTTGTAGGCTTTTCCCCAGGTCTCCAGTAATCATCCGGGGACTCAATACAAAGCAGTTGATATGGTTTTACACGTGGCAATCTATTACCCTCATGAGGGAAAGTTACCGTACTAAATTCCTCATCGACCTCGTCATACGAATGTCTATAATTCTTGGGTGGAGTTATGAGGACAACATGCTTTTTTCTATCCAGCTGATCTTGAACATAAAACACCTGACGTGCTTGCGAGGCCAATATGAATATATCATCCTTGTGGCTAAATTTGTTTAGGTCGACTGACGTGTAACCAAGAATATCATGTTTGACATGTTTACGGTCAACCCATCGGCACATGAAGATCAGAATTCTTTTAGTATGGTAATCTAGGACCCATATCTCTTGCAAAACCCCGAAATAAAAGTTTTGTCCATAGGTCACCACGTCTTTTTTGATGTGCATGTCATCCGCCTCTACACCAACCTCGTTGTTCTGGTAAACTCTACCTTTATGAGAATTTGTACGAAATGCAAAACCGTTGATGTCGTATGAGTCGTATTTGTATACGTTGCGGTGTGCTCTATGTGCAATCCGCTTTACGGTTTCCAATATAGAACCAGGGGAGACCGCTAGCTCTCTTTCAACCTGAATTTAATTAGAAGGATTAGATTCACCTACATTGCAGAAAATATAAAATATTTTTAAAAATTATTGAAGACTTAATAAATTGATCTACCTTGTCGCGTAACCAGTCACCAAACTTTAAGGTATGCTCCTTCTCCAGCAATGCTTGTCGTTTACCAGGCATTTGGCTTTTCAAAGAGGTCTTGTGTTGTCTGCAAGTAGGAGTATAATATATTGTGAATTAATATATATATATATATATATATATATATATATATATATATGTAATTTAGAGTATATATGTTAGTAATATTTACTCGATATACGGCGCTATTTCGGACGTATTTTTCCGCACATAAAAATGTGCTCTCTTGAAGATATTAGGAGAAACTTCAACTGATTTAGCGCCTGTGACATGAATTGTGTGACATTCGTGACAAAACGAAGTATAATATATTCACTACGTAGCGAGTAAACGATAAATCGATTAATTCGTAGTGCTTAAACGAGTAACCGACTGATACATATTATGACCCGTATATATACTGAGGGGTCATATACGAGTTATATATATATTATAGTGGCTAAAATATTGATATTTGGGCCCCAGTACGTTTAAAACCATTTAAACGAAAAAGATTTCGTTTATTGATACGCTATAAGTTTAAACGCAATCGTTAACATCAAAACGAGCATTGTAGCATCCGTTAAGCCGAAAAAGATTTATAAAACACTTATATGACATGTTCTAAGCAATCCGTGAAAATATTTTGGGTTTTTACAACCTTTTAATGTGTTTTTATTATTTTGTAAAAATGAGTCGAAAAACGACCGTTTTCGCGCTATTTCTCGCACCTGAATTAATTTTCTCGCGAAAAAACGAACCCGAACTAAATTTTGGACCGAGGCCGAACCTTGACATGCAAAATGAGGATGAAATGGACCAAAATAAAAGCCCATTGGGCCTTTATTTCTTGTGTGCACAAATAAAGGGAACCCCCCTTTTGATTATATATATATATATATATATATATATATATATATATATATATATGTGTGTGTGTGTGTGTGTGTCATTTTACTAGAAGTGCCTACATCCCAAACCAAACAAAAATGTACCAGCTCTTGTTCTTGAAGTTTTCTACCATAAACCATAAAGGTATGGATAAAATAACTATTTTTAATCTTGTTTTAATTAAGCTATGATCATATAAACATGCCTTGATTAGTGTTAAACATGTTTAACCATCCAAAAACCCTAAAAATCAACTAAAATTATGTTTTGATGTTAAACATGTTTACAAAGCAGAAACATATAGATTTTTGACCAAAAACACGGATTAGAACATGAATATGACGTTTTTACGGTTTATGTAACGATTCCGGCAAATTCAGGTATACCCTAGACGGTATATACTATTTACGTGTTATTTAATACCGAATATATGAATTATAATGTGTTTATACGAGTATATAAGATTCACAGTACGAATTATACTCGAATGTACAGCTAGTCGTATTGGAATTTCGATTAACCGATGAACGGTTATTGAAACCCGAACGAATCGGGGATTACATTATAGACGAAATATATGATGTTTAGTAAAGTTTACGAAGTATTAAAGCTTCGGGATAAGTGAATTATAGCACAGAAAAAGGATTTCGATTTAATGGTACGTCGGTACGTTAAACGAAACCTTTGATATCGAACCAAGCAAGAGACGATCGATCAAGCCGAAAAAGATGCACAATAACCGAAAATATGATGTGTTAAGTCCATAAATGTCATGGTTTAAGTTTTTAAAGTTTTTAAATCGGTTTTATATAAATTTTATTTTTAAGCCGAAAAACGACCGTTTTGGCCTCGTTTTGAGCGGAATTAAACGTTTAACCGAAAAACGAACTGAACCAGATTATCCACAACATTATCCGGATTACATAATCCGAATGTGTGGCCAAGATTTGAGATGTGGGCCCCACCCCACACCACTACATGGACCGATCGGTCCATATCACACACATACACACTTCATTTTCTTTTTTCTAAAATCCCAACTCCACATTTCTCTCCATCCTTTACACATTCAACCAAAAACCTTTGATTTTTAAGAAGATCCACAAGGTATAAACATGTTATTATGGTTTAATATTGGTTTTTAATTCCAAAATCTTGAGAAAATGAGGTTTCAAGTGAAAAATGGGTGAAAACCCGAGATGAAACCGATTCTTGCATGATCAAGTGATGTATACAAGTTATACAAGGGATCTTGGTCCAAGAAATGAGTTAAAAGAGTCAAAAACTAATTTTTACGATTAAAATCTTTGTTTTGATGTCTTAACCGAAACCATGAAAGAAATGGATTGATTGTGGGTATAACTTGCTTGGTGTGGTGTTATTGTGCTTGTAGGTGTTGTATCTAGTTGCTAGCAAAGGCTAGAAAGCAAGATCGTTGCGATCTAAAGCTAGAAACAAAAGGTAGTTCGGTTTTTCGTATTATTTGTATGATTTGGACAGATTGTGGTAGACTTATATTTGGGTCATGAAATTTCACAGAGATGATCTACACATGAAAATATGAGATCTGTGAAAATTTGGTAATTTTTGGATAAAGGATGAATATTTGGTGAAATTAATGCTCGGTTTTGGCTAAAAATGGTGAAAAATAGCTAAACATCATGAAAAATTATGGAAAAATTCAGATAAGTTTTTCATAACATATAAAGGTCACACACAAAATTTCAGGTCCATTGGAGAAGTCCAAGTAGGCTTTTTGGTAAAACGAGTTCTAGGGTTTTCTAGCTCGGTTTTGGTGAAAAGGGCATGAAAAATAAGATTTTGGTTCTGGAAAAATTACAGGGAACTATGTGGATGGCAGGGGTCATCCCAGAAAAATTTGGGATTTTTCTAAGGTCGTTTGGTATTTTCGACATATTTGGTGTTCAAATGACGTTTAAAAATAGATAAATAAATGTTAAATATAAAAATTAATTCTGGAAATATTTTTATAAAATTCCTTACTGTCAAAAAGTGATTTGTTCAAAATTTCAAGATCCGAGACTAAACGGATATTTATTTGTGCTAAAAAGAACATAAAAACAAACTTTTAAAGCTTAAAACGCGTAAACCGGCAAAGTTCGCCTAAGCGAGCTAACCGGTGTATAAAAACCTTAACAATGGACTATTTTCATGAAACTAATTTAATCAAATAAAAATAAATCATCCGAAAGTAATTCGGATGATTTGGGTAATTTTACCCGATTTAGCAGTTTCCGGTATATTAAAGACGGAAACGGGCCCCGCGGCCAAACGGGGTGTCTAAACCAAGCTCTAATTTCACCACTTTAATTAAAATATCAGTAACAACTATTTTCGGGTCGTATGTGACCAAACTCATTTTTGAAAACATAAAGACGGATAACCGTGCTAGGCACGCAAAACGAGAAAACCAACTAATGGTAGTTTTGACTAAAGAACTCTAAGTGATATCACAAACTAAGTCCTGAAAAGTGTTTCGGGGTTAACATTGTCCCAGGATCGTGTACGGTACTGGGTTAACAGTGTCCCTAGACGTACCGGTTAACACGAATTTAAGTTATATTAATAGAAATTGTGTAGTAACGACTTAGGGATCGTATTACAGATCCGGACCGGTAGACGTGCACAGTATTACATCTTTGCTCACGAAAAGGTGAGTTTCACGAGCCCCTTTTTTTTTACTGAACTGTTTTAAATATTTTCCCGGGGCGGAAAGCATGTTTCTATCGAAATGTTTAAGTACATGCTGATCGCATGGAAATGAATGTATTTATATAATGTGTATTGTACGGGAATCGTACGGTAATGTTTTAAGATGGTAATTATCTGAGTTGTTAATATTGTAAGGTCCCGCAACAGTGTTCTGGGTTAACAGTGTCCCCAGATGTTATTGGAAGTGTTCTGGGTTAACAGTGTCCCAAGAGGTTATTGGAAGTGTTCTGGGTTAACAGTGTCCCCAGAGGTTATTGGAAGTGTTCTGGGTTAACAGTGTCCCCAGAGGTTATTGGAAGTGTTCTGGGTTAACAGTGTCCCCAGAGGTTATTGGAAGTGTTCTGGGTTAACAGTGTCCCCAGAGGTTATTGGAAGTGCTCTGGGTTAACAGTGTCCCCAGATAATATTAAATTATGATATGGATTTATCATGGTTTACTAAAATTGTGAAACTCACCAACTATTCGTAGTTGACCCGTTTTCTCACATGCTTTTCAGGTACAACTAAGATGAAGTGATTGCTTATGTGCTAAGTGCTTGATGTGTGTTAGATTTGCGTGCGGGATGTTAGGATACATTATAATAAATAGAATTATGTATCGTAGGGTGTGATGTGTGTATCACCTAGACGGTAACGGAATACAAGTTAATGTAATTTGAAGTATATTAATGCATTCGGTTTTCTTTATAAACAATGTGGTTGATATCAGAGGTGTCTGTTGCATCCCGTGTACGTTTCCGCTGCGGTTACGGGGTGTTACAGAACTAGGTATCAGAGCCATTGGTTATAAAAGAATTAGGATGTCTTTAAAAGATACCTAAAATATAACCAGTAGCTCAAGTATTATAGGATCTGAATATCAACTAATAATTTATAGTGACGAGAGCTGGGTGAACTTGGATGGACAAGTGGGTTATTATGGTCCGGAACATAATAACATACTTGTCCGCACGAGGGAATTCAGGGGAAGTCACGGGGTACATTAATAGGTAAAAATGGCAACATATTTGTAAAGTATATGGTATTATTTATACGTGTTAATGTGTATATATATATATATACATATCTTGTGGGTACATGTATTGAGAAATGGGACCCGGATAAGGAACCGGGGAAGGAAATAATAAAAAGTACCGAGGATGCTGAGATTTCTAGAGCATCGGTTGATAATGAGTCTGACTTATCGGGCCATAGTTATGATAGTACCAAGTTAGATCTCCCGTTTGACATTAACCAGAAATATCTAGTAACCGTCACTCCCAACCAAAATTGATGAATCCCTTACCCTACCAACACCGGTACCGTATAACCTAATAACCCCAGATGTTCACCTGAACCGTCGACCCTCACGTACGGACGGATCCGTGCCTGAAACCACTCTTATTTCATTAAGGTAAATAAATAAATAAAATAATAATATTAATAAATTTGATAATAAATCAACAGATAAAAATAATATATAGAAATATATATATATATATATATATATATATGTATTTCTCACTCTCAAACATATGAGTCATACCACCTCCAGATCGAGAATTACCGATTTCAACGAACCTAGAACGCCTGAGGACATTGACTGAGCAAGTGATAGAGTTTCCCATAATAATAATTAATAATATTTAAAGGCAACCCATGTTGCGCGATTACCTTGAACCTTGCAACTCCCTATGTTATCCTTACATCCGTTAGATGCTTATACCCATGTATACTCGAATAGAATGATTACCTATACACAAAGAGGTGTTGGAATCATTATAACATTATTGGATATTCGTTCGTAGGTGGTATACCGTGTATGCCGGATATACGAATAGACACGGATATTATAACTCCGTGGTACGTAATCGTTTGGTGCTCACGGTGAGCGTGTATCGGTTATGCCGACATGCAGAAGGATATTGAAATCATGAATATTAAACATTGATTTTTATTGAGAAAGATCTATATGTCAGATGGTGACAAGGGTTATGAACCATAATTAGACGTTAACCGACGTCAGGTTAAGTCTATATGTTATTATATTTGTGGGACATATATACTAGATGCCAGTATGTGTAATATATATGATAACATTTGGTGTGTATGTGTACCTGTTGTTATGATTGAGCTGGTAACGAGTTATATGGTGAGATTAGTATTGATTACTGCGTACGGGATGAGTACGGCAGAATGACATAAAAAGAGTAACTCCAATGATGGAGATTGATATGATTCAGTTGATTGCTCAAAGATAGCAGATGATGATACCGAATGTAGTATCACAGATCATTGCTAGTGTTGATGCAAATGTGAACGCAGAATTATAGATCGAGCAATCACATGATTATGAATATTTCAATTCTTAGTGGTATTACTAAGAGTGATAATGTCCCACCGAATGCTATTATGACTACAAGTATTAGTTATATACTAAACATGAATAGTAGTCGTAATGAATTAGATCCGGTGTGAAGAATATGTTTATCGGTTGTGTTAAAGGGATTATTAATAGTTGGCTGATGGTAAAGGGAGGAATAGATTAGCGAGTGGATAGAAAAGATCGAAATGGTTAAGGATATTGGTAAGAGTCTAGAACATTGTGTAGTGAAGTATGCTACAGATATGTTGGTAGATTATGTTGTATCGTGATGGAACACGATGGTAAAAATAATAGATAGAAAATTTTTGCTCAGATGATGTGGTCGGAATTAAAAATCTTGTGCTAGAGCACTTTTATTCGAGTAATTAAGTTCAGAGATTGGAAACTGAACTATGGAAGATAGAAATGTTGTATGCTGATCACTTAGAAAACGCTAATCGTTTGAAGGAATTGTCATATCTGGTAACATGGCTAATTACTCCTGAAACTAAGCGAAGTGAGCGCAATATTAGGGACTAACTCCATCGATAAAGAGTATAGTCAATCCTGTAAAATATACAACCTTTGAAAGGGTTGTGTCGCAAGCCAGCATTGATATATTTTACTCTATGGGAAGTGGACTGGAAGGACGTTAGGTGAGACGTCGAGTAATAAAGAAGAGAAATGATAAAGGAAGAAGAATGTCGAGTGATAGTAGGCCACGGGTGTGGTAAAGATGGACGTAATGCCCCATTTGTAGAACCAATTGAAGCCATGGTAACCGGCAACCCCAACCCATTCATGTACAACCACTCCGAACCCAACAACTTCAATAACAATCCATCCAAAGAAATCAAATTATGCCAAATAGTTGTACTTGCTATGAATGTGGCAGTACAGAACGTTTCAAGCGAAATTACCCAAAGTTGAACCAAAGTGTCGTTAGAAGACGAACCTCATGACAAGCATTAACCTATGATCAAGCAAGGAGCCGAGCTTTTGTGAGTAATTTGAATAAAGCACGTCATGATCCAAAGGTGGTATTGAGTACGTTGTAGTTTTAAATCAATAGGCTTCAGTGATATTTTTACGGTCGTCGATAGAAGTCAGTTCCTGTTAACCTTCTATCATTTGGAAAGATACCGATTAGTGAAACTATAGAACCCTATACTGTAGAATCGCTAACGGTAAATCCCTAATGGTTAACTAAATTGTTCGGAATTGTCCTATTATTTTGAACGATTAATCCTTTCCTTATTGACCTACGACCAGTAAAGTTAAGAAGTTTTGACGTAACAGTTAACATGGATTGGCTAATTCAACATGAAGCTGAAATCAAATATGAAAAAGAAGATGATTAGAAGCTCTCTTTCGGACGATGAAGCGATTAGATACGGAGAAAAGTGTACGGTATTATGTTACCACTCTAATCTCATCTTGAGGTGTTATAATATTTACGACAAGAAGACGTGGTATACTTAACAAACGCGATTGCCAAAGTATAAAAAAAAAACATATAGAAGATATCCCGATGGTACGCGAATTCCACAAGTTTTCCCAGAAAAACTTCCTGGATTACCGCCAACCCGACAGGTCGAATTCAGAATCGATTTAATGCCTCAAGCTGGCCCTGTTGCTAAAGCACCCTACCGACTTGCACCGTCTGAAATGCAAGAATTTTTGGATAAGGTTTTATACGATCTAGTTAGTCACCATGGGGTGCACCAGTGTTATTGAGAAATGAAGGACGAAGGTGTTAGGATATGTATTGATTACGGAAAATTGAATAAAGTGACGATCAAGAATAGGTATTCACTTCTTCGAAGTAAATGATCTGTTTAACCAACTGCAAAGGGTGATTTATTTTTAGAAAATTGATCTTAGATATAGTTATCGCCAAATGAAAAATCCAAGAAGAGGACGTTGCAACAACAGTGTTTCGGACTCGCTACGGCCATTATGAATTCTTAGTTATGCCTTTCGGGATAACAAATGCGCCGGCAGCATTCATGAAACTCATGAACCGAGTCGGTAAACTTTATTTTGACAAATTTTGTGACATTCATGACAAAACGTGGTACACTATATTCTTTACGTAACAAATAAACGATAAATCGGTTAATTCGTAGTGCTTAAACGAGTAACCGACCGATACTAATTATGACCCGTATACATACAGAGGGGTCATATACGAGTTATATATATGTTATAGAGGCTAACATATTGATATTTAGGCCTCGGTACGTTTAAAACTCTTTAAACGAAAAAGGTTTCGTTTATCGATACGCTATAAGCTTAAACGCAATCGTTAATATCAAAACAAACATTGTAGCATCCGTTAAGCCGAAAAAGATTTATAAAACACTTATATGACATGTTCTAAGCAATCCGTGAAAATATTTTGGAATTTTACAACGAGTCAGTACGTTTTTCTTATTTTACAAAAATAAGCTGAAAAACACTCGTTTTTACGCTATTTCTTACACCCGAATTAATTTTCTTGCGAAAAACCGGACCCGAACTAAATTTAAAATGGGCTTTTTATGTTTGGGCTTGTATGAATAATTAAATGGGCCAAAACAGCCCATTAAGGGCCTCTAAATAATTCCGAACGGAAGTATAGTTCCCACCAAACATCACACCTTTTAATAACTTACATCCTAAGACTTCTTATTCATTATAACATACTGAATTTTCAAGTCCAGCAGCTCAAAACCTCTGCTCTCTCAACTCCCTTTCAAAAACCCCAAGGTAAGATCAAAGTTTATAAAGATTTAACAAAGCTTGATGCATATAATTAACATGTAAACATGTTTTACATCAAAACATAATTTTACTTGATTTTTAGAGTTTTTGGATGGTTAAACATGTTTAAGATACCAACTTCTGTCACACCCCGACTAGGTAGTTGCGGAAGCGTAATACGGGAATGTAACAGATAATACTGGTATCAACAACATTGTTTATAAAGAAATTCATAAACTAATTTACATCATAATACATGGGTTGGTACTAAGTTTACAAACTAGATGAGAAAGACACATAACCGGTTTACGAGCTTCTTATACAGTATTATATCAGCGTCTATTCATAGCTATTCAACTTTCTTCCTAACACCAAGCATGTAAGCAAATCATTCCACTTTTGCTTTACCTGAAAAGCATGTTAAAACGGGTCAACTACGTCTAGTTGGTGAGTTTCAAGTTTCACGAGTATCAATGAAATCAGTTCACGAGTTTGTAAAGTTTACAGTGTGAATGTATGTATGTCTGTGTATGATGCATTATACTAAGCCACAAGTGAAACCGAAACGAGCTATACTGCATGGCCTCTCCTGCCCATGCACTCCTGTTGGCATTTAACAGCCAATTTGCCCCATGTATGTACTATGTCTAACACCACATAGCAGTATGTAAATATATAATGACATTGAGGCCATTGGTAAAAATTATGGGATTTTTCGGAGGTCGTTTGATATAAACGGGCCATTTATTACACGATTATAACCTATTAAATGAATTTTTATAAATAAATAATTAATCATAAAATTTCTGAAAATATTTTTATAAAATTCTCCATGTTTTAATGTATTTTTACAAAAATTTACATAATTTATATATAAGTACATATTTAGTTATGATTAATCAAAGAATTAAATTATAATTGTTTTAACGAAACCGGCAGTGTTGTGTTTAACGGACTGACTGGTATGTCAAAATGTCAAAAGTGGTCAAATATCATATTTTTGAATGATATTAATAAAAACAAACTTTTTACGAGAATTCCGGACAATTCGAGTGGATTGTGCGCGTTTTGTATAATCAAACCCATATAAAAACGGAAACGAACCCTGCAATCAAACCAGACACCGAAACTTTAAAATTCTTTCATAAATCAAATTATTTAGCGTGTTGGGCTGACTTGGGAGTTGTTTGTGATTTAGTACTATTTCAAGCACTGGCCCTTATCGGGTTAAGTCTACATGTCACTTAGTGACAAATTTTGATACGCATATACAAGCGCTGGCCTATACCAGGTTAAGCCTATGCGCTAATTTTGGATGCATATGTACAGTAATGATTATAATTAATACAAACGTGTTTTCTTTGGCATAGTTATGTGTTGTGAAAGTGTAATATCGTAAAGTTGTGTTGATCATAGTGAAACAATATTGATTATTCTATAGAATGGCCCCGAAGAAAACAAACACTTCGTCTGAGGCGGAAGTGGCCGCAATGATTGCTCGTCAACTACAAGCAGTGATACCAACAAGTAGACCCAAGTAAAATTGAGGCCATTAAGAATTGGCAAGTGCCTAAGTCACCAAGAGAAATTCGTCAATTCTTAGGACTAGCCGGGTATTATAGAAGATTCATTGAAAACTTTTCAAGTATTGCACAACCTTTAACCCTCCTAACTCAAAAAGATCGAACATATGAATGGGGAGAAGAACAAGAAATGGCCTTCCAAACGTTAAAACAGAAGTTATGTGAGGCTCCAATATTAAGCCTTCCAGATGGAACTGATGAATTGGTGGTATATTGTGACGCATCTCGTAAAGGTTTAGGATGCGTACTGATGCAAAGAAAGAAAGTAATAGCATATGCTTCCCGACAATTAAAAGTACATGAAAAGAATTATACGACCCATGATTTGGAATTGGGAGCAGTTATCTTTGCATTGAAGATTTGGAGACATTACTTGTATGGCACTAAATGTACCATCTATACTGATCACAAAAGCTTACAACATATATTTGATCAGAAAGAGCTAAACATGAGACAAAGAAGATGGGTAGAACTGTTAAATGATTACGATTGTGAGATTAAATACCACCCGGGTAAGGCCAACGTAGTAGCTGATGCTTTAAGCCGAAAAGACAGAATCAGACCATTAAGGGTACGAGCACTCGGAATGATTGTTCAAAGTAGCCTAACCGAACAAGTTCGCATTGCACAAGATGAGGCCTTGAAGACAGATCAGCTAGAAAAAGAAGAACTACATGGAAATGAAAGGAATTTTGAGAAGAAAACCGATGAAGTATACCATTACAAAAACCGGGTCTGGATTCCAACACTTCATAAACTCCGAAAGCTGATACTTGATGAAGCACACAAATCCAAGTATTCTATTCATCCAGGTGCTGATAAGATGTATAAGGATGTCAAAGAATTTTACTGGTGGCCTGGTATGAAAAAGGATATAGCCGTGTATGTAAGTAAATGTGCAACATGTGCAAGGGTAAAGGCGGAATATCAAAAACCTTCGGGAATGTTACAACAACCTGAAATCCCACAATGGAAATGGGAACAAATTACCATGGACTTTGTGACACACCTTCCTAAAACCTCAAGAGGACACAACGCAATTTGGGTAATTGTAGACCGGTTAACCAAATCCGCACACTTTATTCCCATCCGTAACAACTACACCACCGAAAAACTCGCTCAAATTTACATCGATGAAATAGTATCTCGACACGGAGTACCTCTTTCGATTATTTCCGATCGAGACAGTCACTTTACTTCACATTTCTGGCAAGCAGTACAAGAAGCCTTGGGAACCCGAATCGACCTAAGTACGGCTTACCATCCCCAAACCGATGGTCAATCTGAACGAACCATCCAAACCTTAGAAGATTTACTTCGTGCTTGTGTACTGGACTTTAAAGGGAATTGGGATCAACACCTCCCGCTCATTGAATTCTCTTACAATAACAGTTATCACAGTAGTATACAAGCAGCACCTTATGAAGCTCTATACGGGCGAAAATGTAGATCACCACTATGTTGGACAGAAGTGGGTGATACTCAAATTTCAAGATCCGATTTAATTCAGGAAACCACCAATAAGATCCACCAGGTTAAACAAAAATTGAAAGCTGCCCGTGACCGACAAAAGAGTTATGCCGATATTCGCAGAAAACCGTTATCTTTTGAAATAGGTGATAAGGTATTTTTAAAAGTATCGCCATGGAAAGGTGTTATAAGATTTGGAAAGACTGGTAAACTAGCCCCAAGATACATCGGACCTTTTGAGATTGTTGCAAAAATTGGTCCCGTAGCTTACAGATTAAAACTACCCTTAGAACTGAGTACTATTCACGACGTGTTTCATGTATCGAATCTGAAAAAGTGTTTGACTGATGAAACGACAATAGTACCACTGGAAGATGTTCAGATCAACGAAAAACTCAACTTCGTAGAGGAACCGGTAGAAATTGTAGACGGGAAAACCAAACAGTTACGACACAACAAAATTTCATTGGTAAAAGTTCGGTGGAATTCAAAACAAGCACCCGAATATACTTGGGAACGAAAGGACGAATTCCGAAAGAAATACCCACACCTGTTCCCTAGAAAACCGATGACACATTAAATTTCGGGGACGAAATTTCTTAACGGGGGGAGAATGTGACATTCATGACAAAACGAGGTACACTATATTCTTTACGTAACAAGAAAACGATAAATCGGTTAATTCGTAGTGCTTAAACGAGTGACCGACCGATACTAACTATGACCCGTATACATACTGAGGGTTCATATACGAGTTATATATATGTTATAGATGTAACACCCCTACCAAAGGCGGATTATACATCGGGGCGCCACATATTGTTTCATTACTCGTGACACTATTGGGTGTCAATATTTAATAAATACATTCATTCGCGCACGCGCAGGGTAAACAAGAGAACATAAATCATCATAAATCAATATATTATAAATCATAATATTCGAACAGCAATAACTGGTCTTGATACATTTTAAATCTAGGTCCAAAAGTAAAAAACGTCCTATGTGTCCACAAGCTCCAAAACAGCTACTGCAAACCTGAACATGTGTTAAAATAAACGTCAAACACTTGCGTGTTGGTGAGAAATCAAGTTTAATACAATACATAGATAACAATAAATCTGCGCGCAACACGTGTATGTCTGGTGTTTAACAAGGGTGCAATCAGATTGTGATCAAGCCTAGATAGATCATAGCTCATAGTTCATAGTTCAATCCGTGCTCCCAATTGAGCACAAAAACGAGAAAACATCTGTGCAAGTGTAAAACAAGAAAACCGTAAACGATAGGTCTCCCGTGTTCATCTAATGGATCCATGAAAACTGCGGAATAGGCCGAACAAAGCGGTTAATGATACACACATACAAATAAACAGCCAAGTAAACGTCCTCAACACATGGGATACTGCGCGACTAAAGCTCATAAACAAGTTTAAGACTCTAAGTTTGTATGAACACATGAACATCCCAAAACATTAAAAGCAAAAAGGGATTAGGTACGAGATTACTCACTTGATAAAGATGCGATGATAGATAAAGCAAGAACCAACTTTAAACAAGCACAAGTTAACCTATAAACAAGATTATTGTTTTAATGATTTGTTTTAAGTCTTGATTATAAGTTAGCATAATTAATAAGTTATTATATATAATATATTACCGGAAAACAGGGCAGAGGAGAGGAGAAAACGGAGGCAAGAGAGGAGGGAGGCGGCTGAAGAACAACGGCAGAGAGCAAAAAGGGAGGAAGAGAATAAGTGTAGTGTGTGAAGTGTTAAGAAAATAGTACTATATATAGGCAAACCCTAGGGGACACAAACCCTAGAAAAGATCTCCAAAAGTAAAAGAAAAGATATCAACAGTAAAAAGTTCTGAAAAGTAAAGATATCAAAAGATATGGTAGCAGGAAAAAAGGGAAAAAGGCTGACAGGATTCAGAAAAAGGCATGGGAGAGGACAGATAAAGTTGCTGGTCAAGCATGGCAAAAGCAGATTCTCAAAAGATTATGTCAGTCACTTTATCTGCCAACCAATGGGGTTGGTGCGCATGCTGCGCTGAAAGTAACTTTTCAGACATAAAGCAGATTAGGTCAACAGCTCAAAAGATAAGACAACACAAAAGCAAACGGCTAGATTAAACAGAAGAAAACTCAAAGGGTTCAGCGCGAGAAGGCTGACACAGAAGGTCAAGAGAGCGCGAGCGCGAAGGCAGACAGAACCAACCTTAACGCGTCGCGGAAAGAACTACCATTTCTAAGCGCGCCGCGGGAAGAATCACATTTCTTAGCGCGCCGCGGGAGGAACTAAAATTCCTAGCGCGCCGCGGGAAGAACTATAATTCTTCGCGCGTCGAGGGATGAACTACGATTCTTAGCGCGCTGCGAGAAGAACTACAAATCCTTAGCGCGTCGCGGGAAGAACTTCCGTCCTTCGCGCACTGCGAGAAGAATTACAATTCTTAGCGCGCTGCGAGAAGAGTTCGTCTCGCGTATCGCTGAAACAGGTGGTCTTCACGCAGGATTCCTTGTAAGGGAGTCTGGCGCGTGGAGCTGCGCAGACAACCTTAGGCGGGAAGGAACAAAGGACAAGCAAAGAGTTAGAAGAGGGAAACAAGGCGTAAGGGCGGGACGGCGACAAGAGGGAAAAGAAGGCGGAAAGAGAGGAGAGGGACGGGACGGCGGAAAGAAAGAGAGAAAGAGGCGGGAAGGAAAATATATATTATTATTAAAAGTAAAATATAAGTATAAATATTAAATAATAAAAGAAAGAGATCGGGTCAGAGAAACGGGTACCTGGGTCGGGTCGGATCGGGTCAGATGTCACAGTCTCCCCTACTTTAAGAAATTTCGTCCCGAAATTTATCTCGAAGTAGGTTGCGCAGAGAACAGGTGCGGGTACTTGATCTTCATTTGATCTTCCCTTTCCCATGTAAACTCGGCTCCGCGCTTGGACTCCCAACGAACTTTCACGATAGGGATACGACTGCGCTTGGTTTGCTTAACCTCGCGATCCATAATCTCAACAGGCTTCTCAACGAAATGCATAGTTTCATCAACTTGAACTTCATCAAGTGGAATGTGAAGGTTCTCGTCAGCTAAACACTTCTTGAGATTGGATACATGGAACGTTGGATGCACATTACTGAGCGTGGGCGGCAGGTCAAGTCTGTAGGCAACTTTTCCTACACGCGCGAGAATCTTGAATGGACCAACATAACGAGGAGCAAGCTTACCTTTCTTCCCAAAGCGGACAACACCTTTCCAAGGCGACACTTTGAGGAGAACAAGATCACCAACTTGAAATTCGAGAGGCTTTCGCCTACGATCTGCGTAACTCTTCTGTCGGCTCCTGGCAGTCAGCAGATGATCACGGATCTTGGCGATTTTATCGGTTGTCTCTTGAACAAGTTCGGGTCCTGTGATTTGAGTTTCACCCACTTCGCTCCAACAGATCGGGGAGCGGCACTTACGACCGTAAAGTGCTTCAAATGGGGCCATACCGATACTGGAATGATAGCTGTTATTATAAGAGAACTCGATCAAAGGCAGGTGCGAATCCCAATTACCTCCAAAATCAAGAACACAAGATCGGAGCATATCCTCAAGAGTTTGAATAGTTCGCTCAGACTGACCGTCAGTCTGAGGATGATATGCCGTACTCATGTCCAAGCGAGTTCCTAGCGCAGATTGGAGAGATTTCCAAAAGCGAGATATAAAACGGCCATCGCGATCGGATATGATGCTCAAAGGAGTACCATGGCGGCAGACAATTTCCTTGACATAAAGCTGCGCGAGTTGCTCAACACGGTAGTTTTCACGAATGGGCAGGAAGTGAGCAGACTTAGTCAAACGATCCACTATTACCCAAATGCTATCATGTTTACTTGCTGTCAAAGGTAACTTGGTGTCACACCCGGCCCTGAGCGGCGGAAACAGCCGGGCGCGCGCGAGTGGGAATTGATACTTAAGCACGGGCCATTGCAAACATTCAAAGTAAGATTTTCATTGCGCATGAAAAGTTTAATACAAATACATTACATTGTTTAAAAATTACATAAAAACATCCAAGTATAAAAATTGTTGAAGATTTCTACGCCATATCCCCATGCGCGGCGGGAACAATCCACGCGCATCGAAGGGATAGAACTAAAATCTTCCAAAAAGCTAGTTTAGATGTTCAGCGTGAGGTGCTCTAAGTGTGACTCCATGCGCTACCTAGTTATCTCCTGAAAGACACGTAAAAACATTTGAATCAGTATAAACTGAGTGAGTTCACAAGTCTTAGTAACTTGATAAATCGTATTGCATCATAATCTTGATACAAATCATTCTGAAACATAATTCTGATAGCATCATTAAAACACATGCTTGGTAAAACATAGTTATATCAACATATTCTGATAAAATCGTTCCGCGGGTTACGCGCGAACATTTCTGGGAACTGTGCTCGTCTATGCAAAGTGGCGCTGCCACTACGAGCTAAAATAAGTAATACCGTCCCGCGGGTTACGCGCGAACGTTTCAGGAACATGTGCTCGTCCATGCAAAGTGGCGCTGCCACTACGAGCTAAAATAATAATTCCGTCCCGCGGGTTACGCGCGGACGTTGTGCCGGAAAACAAGGCGCTCGTCCATGCAAAGAGGCGCGACCCCTACGAGCGGGCTCAAACCCATAGTACTGCCCCATGACCATACTAGGCACTCGTCCATGCAAAGAGGTGCGACCCCTACGAGTGGGTGGATCAAACCAGCAGTCCCTACCCTTAGAGTTCCAATGGTAAAGTGATCACTTACTCGAGTTCTAGCGCACATACATCGAAAACCTTAGATAACCGTTTGCATTACTCATCATGAAACATAACTTAAACACATAATCGCTTGCATAGCTTGGAAGTATACCATGATAAAACATTATTTAAGTACGTGTCCCTCGCCCCGAAAACAGTTTAAAAAAAAAATAGTGAAAACAGTGAAAATAGGGGCTGTGAGACTCACCTGTGGTTCTTGTTAAGGGATTAATCGAGATTCGGGTTTTCTTGGTGTTGGCCTCGGAATTGAAGGTCTAGAATACGATTAAATAACAAGAAGTATATATATTAAGATCAAGAAATAGGAGAATATAAGGGTTGGAAAGTAGATCTCAAGGTTATAACCTCGGCTTACCTAGTAACTGGAACGGAATCGAAAATAACGGATGCTCGAGAGATGATTAGTGCAAGTTTGCAGTTCTTTGGAGTGTGTTTTGAGTGATAATTTAGGTTACATATTTATAGGCAAACTCAAGGGAACACAATCCCTTGCTTTAGGGGATTGAAATCTTTTCATATCTAGGTGTAATGATGATAAAGTATGGAAATTATTATTGTTTATTGTTTACTTAAAAGTGGAGGAGTGGACAAAAGATCTTGATTTGATTTGGACAGGACATGCAGGTCTGGGGTTGGTGAGAATAGGGTGGCTGACAGTTGACTTTTCATGTTACAGTGTGCTTTTTCAGGTACTTTTGTCAGTGTACAGTAAAAAGTGGAAAAATCCCTGAAACACGCTACTGTTTCCTTTTGGGCGGGAGTAATCTCCTTATGTCTGGAGAATAGACTAAGTGTTCTGTGCGCATCACTTTGTGCGCATAGCTTTCTGCGTGTAGGACATTTCTTTGCTGCGGGTAGGTGCGTAACCTTCTCGCAGTTGGGGATATTGAGTTTCATTTGTAGATTCTCCAGGTGGTCTTGGTATTTCAACATAGTGATCAGTCATGTTGAAGTCAATTCCATCTTGGAGCTTCAGACAAACTAGCTCTCAATGTTCCCGCCATGCGGGGAGGTTAGTTCCCTTCCGCACGCGCATAAACGATTTAGGATGCACCCGCCTTAGCATCATGCGGGATGGTCAACTCATAGACAACATAACGTTAAGTTACATGATAACATAAAGCCAAAACATTCACGCATGGCGCATATAACATATGCTCACGCTGGTTCTTAACATGGTGCGCTCGCGCAGGGCGCACATAACAAATGCACGCGCTGACTAACATGGCGCGCTCGCGCAGGGCGCACATAACAAATGCACGCGCTGACTAACATGGCGCGCTCGCGCAGGGCGCACATAACAAATGCACGCGCTGACTAACATGGCGCGCTCGCGCAGGGCGCACATAACAAATGCACGCGCTTAATATTTACAATCACCTAATTATTAGGTTGATTACTTAGTTTAAGGGATTGGGAATTTACCGGGTGTCACATTCTCCCCTCGTTAAACGAATTTCGTCCCGAAATTTAGGAGACGTTGCTGGCAGAAGCCATGATCTGAAAGAGGTGTGGGTATTTCTTGCGCATTTGGTCTTTTCTTTCCCAAGTGAATTCAGGCCCATGCCTCGAGTTCCATTGAACCTTTACTAACTTGATTTTGCTCCTGCGTAACTTTTGTTCTTTCCAATCGGTTACTGCTATAGGTTCTTCTATGAAGTGCAGCTGTTTGTCGATGTGAATCTCTTCCATCGGCAAAATCAACGTTTCGTCAGATAAGCACTTTTTGAGGTTGGACACATGAAACGTATCATGAACTCCACTGAGTTCGGCGGGTAAACAGAGTTTATAAGCAACCGGACCGATCCTTTCCAGGATCTTGAATGGTCCAATGAAGCGCGGATTCAACTTTCCTCGCTTACCGAAACGGGGGACTCCTTTCCAAGGAGAGACTTTCAACAGTACTCTATCCCCTACTTGAAACTCCAATGGTTTTCTTCGCACATCTGCGTAGCTCTTCTGTCTATCGCGCGCTGTCTTAAGGCGATCCCTTATCTGAAAAATCTTGTCTGTTGTTTCTTGGATCAATTCTGGACCAGTCATTTGCTTGTCACCTACTTCAGCCCAGCACAGTGGGGATCTACACTTGCGCCCATACAAAGCTTCGAACGGCGCAGCCTTAATGCTTGTGTGATAGCTGTTGTTGTAAGAAAATTCAACCAATGGGAGATGAGTATCCCAGCTACCTTCGAAATCGATTGCGCATGCGCGTAGCATATCTTCCAATGTCTGGATTGTTCGCTCGCTTTGCCCATCCGTTTGAGGATGATATGCCGTACTCATGTCAAGACGAGTACCTAAAGCCCCTTGTAACGATCTCCAAAACCTTGATGTGAACCGACTATCTCTATCAGAAATGATGGACACTGGGACTCCATGTTTTGAAACTACTTCTCGAATATACAGTCGGGCTAACTTTTCCATCTTATCGGTTTCCTTGATCGGCAGGAAGTGCGCTGACTTAGTTAGCCGATCCACAATAACCCATATTGTGTCATAACCCCCAGGTGTCCTTGGCAGTTTGGTGATGAAGTCCATAGAGATTTGTTCCCACTTCCACATGGGAATTTCTGGCTGTTGAAGCAACCCTGATGGTTTCTGGTATTCAGCCTTTACCTTCGAACACGTCAGGCACTTACTGACATACGTCGCGATGGCGCCTTTAAGATTGGGCCACCAATACAGCGTTTTAACATCTTGGTACATCTTGTCTGCGCCAGGATGTACGGAATACCGCGTCTTGTGAGCTTCGTTCAATACCTGCTCGCGCAATCCTCCCTTGAGAGGGACCCATATGCGGTTAGCGAAATATAGATTGCCGTTCTCTTTAAGTTCTAAATTCTTAACCATACCCCCAAGGCATTCGTTTTTAACAAACTCTGGTTTCAAGGCTTCTTGCTGAGCGTTTCGGATGCGGGTAGAGAGATTTGCGTGAATGGTCAACCTTAGAGCCTTGACTCGTAGCGTTTTTATTCGCTCCTTCCTACTTAGCGCGTCTGCTACCACATTCGCCTTTCCAGGGTGGTACTTAATTTCACAATCATAATCGTTCAACAACTCCACCCATCTTCGTTGCCTCATGTTTAAATCCTTTTGATCAAATATATGTTGAAGGCTCTTGTGATCCGTAAAGATTATACACTTTGTACCATAGAGGTAATGGCGCCAAATCTTTAGCGCGAAGACAACCGCTCCAAGTTCTAAATCATGCGTTGTGTAGTTCTTTTCATTGGTCTTGAGTTGGCGTGAGGCATACGCTATGACTTTGTCTCGTTGCATAAGGACACATCCAAGTCCCTGATGTGAAGCGTCGCAGTAAACAACAATGTCGTCCATCCCCTCGGGCAAAGACAAAATTGGCGCACTACATAACTTCTGTTTCAACATTTGAAATGCTGTTTCCTGATTTTCGCCCCAAACAAACTTCTTGTCTTTCTGAGTTAGCGCGGTCAGAGGTAGAGCTATTTTGGAGAAGTTCTCAATGAAGCGTCGATAGTAGCCAGCTAGTCCTAGGAATTGCCTCACCTCAGTTGGGGTTTTTGGCGCTTCCCAGTTTTCGATGGCCTTGACTTTGGAAGGATCAACGTGAATTCCTTTCTCGTTTACAACGTGACCGAGAAAGTGAACTTCTCTAAGCCAAAACTCGCACTTGGAAAACTTCGCATACAACTTTTCTTTCCTCAACAATTCCAAAATCAATCTCAGGTGTTGCTCATGCTCGGCCTTGGTCCGTGAGTAAATCAGAATATCATCTATAAACACAATCACAAACTTGTCCAAGTATGGTTTGCACAAGCGGTTCATCAGATCCATGAACACAGCCGGCGCATTAGTTAGCCCGAAAGGCATCACTAAGAACTCATAATGGCCGTATCTAGTTCGGAAGGCTGTTTTCGGCACATCCTCCTCATGGACCCTAAGTTGGTGGTATCCTGACCGTAGATCTATCTTCGAATAATAACTGGATCCCTGCAACTGGTCAAATAAATCGTCAATCCTCGGTAAGGGGTACCGATTCTTGACTGTCAGCTTGTTCAGCTCCCTGTAGTCAATACACATTCTGAACGAACCATCCTTCTTCTTAACAAACAGTACTGGAGCTCCCCAAGGTGAAAAGCTTGGGCGTATGAAACCCTTATCCAATAGTTCCTGTAACTGATTGGATAGCTCTTGCATCTCAGATGGAGCTAGTCGATAAGGCGCTCGAGCTACTGGCGCAGCTCCTGGGACTAAATCAATACGAAACTCGACTTGTCGCGGCGGCGGTAATCCGGGCAAATCTTCAGGAAAAACTTCTGGAAATTCGCGCACTACTGATAAGTCTTCAATTCTTCGCTCATCTCCTTTCTTCTCTACGACATGCGCCAGGAAGGCGTAGCACCCTTTCCTTAGGCACTTTCGCGCCTTTAGGCACGAAATCAGTTTCGTCGCAACTCCCCTTCTTTCCCCTTGAATTACCAAGGTTTCTCCGTTCAACAGTGGGATCCGAACCTGCTTCTCATGGCAAATAACTTCCGCGCGGTTCTCGACTAACCAATCCATACCTACCACAATGTCAAAACTTCCCAAGTCTATTGGCAACAAGTTAATATTGAACCCGTGACCTCCCATGACTATAACACATTGTTCAGTTCTTTCGTTCGCGCATAACTGCCTACCATTGGCTAGTTCTATAGTATAAGGCGTGTCTAGTCTACTGGTTGCTAGGCCTAGGGAGTCTTTAAACTCAGCGGATATAAAACTTAGGTCAGCGCCAGTATCAAATAAGACAGATGCAAAATGTCCGCTAAGCAAAAACGTACCGGTTACCACATTCGGCTCTTCTTTAGCTTCGCCTGCGCCGATCACAAAAGCTCTCCCGCGAGCTTGGTTCCCCTTTTGCGGGCAATCCCGACTAAAATGCCCTGGCTTCCCGCATGCGTAGCAGTTGTCGCTTGCTCCAGCTTCTCTGACACGGCAATTCATCGTCTTGTGCCCTGGTCTGCCACATTTAGCACATTCGATTCTTGCGCATTCACCCTCGTGGTGATACTTGCATTTGTTGCACCATGGGCGAGGCCCGCTGTATCCTTTTCGTGGTGGCTCCGCGGCCTGAATCGCGTAAACCCTTGCGCTTTCCTGCTTCTTGAATGGTGGCTGCTTGGAGTCAGACCCTCGGTGGTGAGAGTTCCATTTCCTCTTGGGATCAGAGGTTCGCTGCTCGATTCCGCGCGTAGTCAACATACCCGCACGGATCGTATCCCTCGTAAGGGTAATAGCCCGCGCTACCGCCTCATCAAAGGTTGGAGGCGCTGCGGCGTTGAGCGGAACCCTAACAACAGGAGGTAACCCAAAAATATACCTCTCGATCTTCTTTTCCTCCGTGTTTGCCATGTCTGGCACCAACTGGCAAAGTTCGTTGAACCGGTTGTTGTAGGCGTCGATATCCGTTCCTACCATGGTGTGGTTCCAGAATTCCTGTTGTAGATTCTGGATTTCTGCGCGAGAGCAGAACTTTCTCATCATCATCTCCTTCAGTTCCTCCCAGGTCTTGTGGAGAGCAACTTCTCGCCCCAATGTTTTCGTTTGAAGCTTCCACCAAGACGAAGCTGCCTCTTGGAACATGCAGGTCGCGTAAAGGACCTTCTGGTTCTCACTACATCCGCTAATGGAGAGAACTGTCTCCATCTTGTCAATCCAGTTGTAGAGCCCAATGGCCCCTTCGGTTCCCTTGAATGGCCAAGGCTTACAGGCCATGAATGTCTTATAGGAGCATCCTTTGTCCAAGGCTCCTGATTCGGGTTCTGGGGTCTCATTCTGACGACCCTGACTTGATTCGGCCTTGCTGGCCTCATGTGTTGCGATCGCTTGCGCGATTATTTCCGCGAGTTCCTCAGGTGTCATGGTAATTCCTTTGGCTTTAGTTGGAGGCATTCTCGCTTTAAAAGTGAAAATATATCAGACTTAGCGCATGTACTCTGAGCACATAATGTTATCATTATTTTACTAGACACTGTGACCCGTGTTCCTAAGTGTGTGTTAGTTTCTTTTGAAAATATTTTCTTTGAAAAATATTTCATGCGATTCCCCAACGGTTATAGTCTAGGTTAAAACTTCTTTTCCTAGTTCGCTATAACCAGTGCTCTGATACCAATCTGTCACACCCGGCCCTGAGCGGCGGAAACAGCCGGGCGCGCGCGAGTGGGAATTGATACTTAAGCACGGGCCATTGCAAACATTCAAAGTAAGATTTTCATTGCGCATGAAAAGTTTAATACAAATACATTACATTGTTTAAAAATTACATAAAAACATCCAAGTATAAAAATTGTTGAAGATTTCTACGCCATATCCCCATGCGCGGCGGGAACAATCCACGCGCATCGAAGGGATAGAACTAAAATCTTCCAAAAAGCTAGTTTAGATGTTCAGCGTGAGGTGCTCTAAGTGTGACTCCATGCGCTACCTAGTTATCTCCTGAAAGACACGTAAAAACATTTGAATCAGTATAAACTGAGTGAGTTCACAAGTCTTAGTAACTTGATAAATCGTATTGCATCATAATCTTGATACAAATCATTCTGAAACATAATTCTGATAGCATCATTAAACACATGCTTGGTAAAACATAGTTATATCAACATATTCTGATAAAATCGTTCCGCGGGTTACGCGCGAACATTTCTGGGAACTGTGCTCGTCTATGCAAAGTGGCGCTGCCACTACGAGCTAAAATAAGTAATACCGTCCCGCGGGTTACGCGCGAACGTTTCAGGAACATGTGCTCGTCCATGCAAAGTGGCGCTGCCACTACGAGCTAAAATAATAATTCCGTCCCGCGGGTTACGCGCGGACGTTGTGCCGGAAAACAAGGCGCTCGTCCATGCAAAGAGGCGCGACCCCTACGAGCGGGCTCAAACCCATAGTACTGCCCCATGACCATACTAGGCACTCGTCCATGCAAAGAGGTGCGACCCCTACGAGTGGGTGGATCAAACCAGCAGTCCCTACCCTTAGAGTTCCAATGGTAAAGTGATCACTTACTCGAGTTCTAGCGCACATACATCGAAAACCTTAGATAACCGTTTGCATTACTCATCATGAAACATAACTTAAACACATAATCGCTTGCATAGCTTGGAAGTATACCATGATAAAACATTATTTAAGTACGTGTCCCTCGCCCCGAAAACAGTTTAAAAAAAAAATAGTGAAAACAGTGAAAATAGGGGCTGTGAGACTCACCTGTGGTTCTTGTTAAGGGATTAATCGAGATTCGGGTTTTCTTGGTGTTGGCCTCGGAATTGAAGGTCTAGAATACAATTAAATAACAAGAAGTATATATATTAAGATCAAGAAATAGGAGAATATAAGGGTTGGAAAGTAGATCTCAAGGTTATAACCTCGGCTTACCTAGTAACTGGAACGGAATCGAAAATAACGGATGCTCGGGAGATGATTAGTGCAAGTTTGCAGTTCTTTGGAGTGTGTTTTGAGTGATAATTTAGGTTACATATTTATAGGCAAACTCAAGGGAACACAATCCCTTGCTTTAGGGGATTGAAATCTTTTCATATCTAGGTGTAATGATGATAAAGTATGGAAATTATTATTGTTTATTGTTTACTTAAAAGTGGAGGAGTGGACAAAAGATCTTGATTTGATTTGGACAGGACATGCAGGTCTGGGGTTGGTGAGAATAGGGTGGCTGACAGTTGACTTTTCATGTTACAGTGTGCTTTTTCAGGTACTTTTGTCAGTGTACAGTAAAAAGTGGAAAAATCCCTGAAACACGCTACTGTTTCCTTTTGGGCGGGAGTAATCTCCTTATGTCTGGAGAATAGACTAAGTGTTCTGTGCGCATCACTTTGTGCGCATAGCTTTCTGCGTGTAGGACATTTCTTTGCTGCGGGTAGGTGCGTAACCTTCTCGCAGTTGGGGATATTGAGTTTCATTTGTAGATTCTCCAGGTGGTCTTGGTATTTCAACATAGTGATCAGTCATGTTGAAGTCAATTCCATCTTGGAGCTTCAGACAAACTAGCTCTCAATGTTCCCGCCATGCGGGGAGGTTAGTTCCCTTCCGCACGCGCATAAACGATTTAGGATGCACCCGCCTTAGCATCATGCGGGATGGTCAACTCATAGACAACATAACGTTAAGTTACATGATAACATAAAGCCAAAACATTCACGCATGGCGCATATAACATATGCTCACGCTGGTTCTTAACATGGTGCGCTCGCGCAGGGCGCACATAACAAATGCACGCGCTGACTAACATGGCGCGCTCGCGCAGGGCGCACATAACAAATGCACGCGCTGACTAACATGGCGCGCTCGCGCAGGGCGCACATAACAAATGCACGCGCTGACTAACATGGCGCGCTCGCGCAGGGCGCACATAACAAATGCACGCGCTTAATATTTACAATCACCTAATTATTAGGTTGATTACTTAGTTTAAGGGATTGGGAATTTACCGGGTGTCACACTTGGTAATAAAGTCCATCGCTACACATTCCCATTTCCACGTAGGAATTTCTGGTTGTTCGAGCAAACCAGATGGGCGTTGGTGTTCAGCTTTTACTTTAGAACAAGTCAGACATCTAGCTACGAACACAGCAATATCCTTCTTCATACCGGGCCACCAATAAGTAATGCGCAAATCCTTGTACATCTTATCAGCGCCAGGATGAATAGAATACCGAGATTTGTGCGCTTCACTCAGGATATCAGCGCGAAGATTCTCATCACAGGGAATCCAGATGCGATTGAGATAGCAGAGAATTCCACTCAGATTAGGCACAAAATGCGCTTCCGCGCCACACGCTAACTCGGCGCGAAGGTTACCATTACTGATGGATGCGCGCTGCGCGTCACGAATACGCGATTCAAGGTTGCTTTGAATCGGCGCAAAGTGAAGATGCGTGCGCGGCAAAATACAGTTAAGCTGGCAGGGTTTTCGGCTGAGCGCATCGGCTACCACATTAGCCTTACCAGGATGATACCGGATCTCACAATCGTAATCGCTGATGAGTTCGTTCCATCGGCGTTGCCTCATGTTAAGTTCCTTCTGATCAAAGATATGCTGAAGGCTTTTATGGACAGTGTAAAGGATACACTTAGTGCCATAAAGGTAGTGTCTCCAGATCTTCAAGGCAAAAACAACTGCACCTAGTTCGAGATCGTGAGTTGTATAATTCTTTTCATGAACCTTAAGTTGCCTCGATGCATAAGCGATAACCTTGCCTCGTTGCATAAGAACACAACCGAGACCTTGGTTGGATGCATCGCAATACACGACAAAATCATCATTACCCTCAGGTAGCGCAAGAATAGGAGCTTCACACAACAAACGCTTGAGCGTTAGAAAGGCTTCTTCTTGCTTCGAGCCCCAAATATACGGTTTACCTTTGTGCTTTAGAGCTGTTAAAGGCAATGCGATCTTTGAGAAGTTCGAAATGAAGCGCCGGTAATAACCAGCTAAGCCCAGAAAGGAACGGATCTCGGAAGGAGTGGATGGCGTAATCCAGTTCTTGATTGCTTCAATCTTGGATGGGTCGACATGAATACCCATCTTGTTAACAACATGACCAAGAAACTGTACTTCATCAGACCAAAATTCACACTTGGAAAGCTTAGCATAGAGCTGCTCGGTTCGAAGCTTTTGCAACACCAACCGAAGATGTTGCTCATGCTCGGCCTTGGTCTTAGAATACACCAGAACATCATCGATAAACACGATCACGAATTTATCCAAGAAAGGCCTACACACCCGATTCATTAGATCCATGAAAACGGCGGGTGCGTTGGTTAAACCGAAGGACATGACCAAGAATTCAAAATGGCCATAACGAGTTCGAAAAGCAGTCTTCGGAACATCTTCATCGCGGATGCGCAACTGGTGATAGCCAGAGCGGAGATCAATCTTCGAGAAACAAGAGGCACCTTGGAGTTGATCAAAGAGGTCGTCAATACGCGGTAAGGGATACCGGTTTTTAATGGTGAGTTTGTTCAACTCGCGGTAATCAATACACATGCGAAACGATCCATCTTTCTTTTTAACGAACAACACCGGAGCACCCCAGGGCGAAGAGCTAGGGCGAATGAATCCTTTAGCAGTCAACTCTTGAAGTTGGCTTGCCAATTCTTGCATCTCAGCGGGTGCAAGACGATAAGGAGATTTAGCTACGGGGGAAGCACCAGGGACAAGATCAATACGGAACTCGACTTCACGAGCGGGAGGGATACCAGGAAGATCATCAGGAAAAACTTCAGGAAAATCACGCACAACAGGGATATCGCGAAGCTTCTTCTCTTCAGCAGGTTTAACCACATGAGCTAAGAATGCAATACACCTTTTTCGCATGAGTCTTCGGGCTTCGGCGCAAGACATAAGCTTAAGACCACTGGAGGGTTTTTCGCCGTAGATATGAAGATCACCATTTTCTCGAGGTATGCGAATCAACTTCTTGGCGCAAATAACTTCGGCGCGATTCTTCGAGAGCCAGTCCATACCAATGATAACATCAAAGCTTCCAAGAGGCATGGGGATGAGGTCGATCAGGAAATCGTTTTCGTTAAGGTTAAGCGTGCAATTTTTAATCACAGAGTTAATTAAAACAGTTTCGCCATTAGCCAATTCAACTGAAAAATTTTCTTTTAAATCGTTGCGCGGTCGCGCAAGCTTCTGCTCGAAGGCGCGAGAGATAAAACTTCGATCGGCGCCAGTATCAAAAAGTATAGAAGCATAAAATCCGTTAAGCAAAAATGTACCATTAACTACATCATTATTCGCTTGCGCTTGGTGCGCGGTTATATTAAAAGCTCGTCCACGCGTCACTTGGTTTGAAATCTGGTTCACCGGATTCGCTTGGGTGATTTGCACTTGTAGTCTCGGGCACGCGTTCCGGAAATGACTGGGATCACCGCAGTTAAAGCACGATCTGGGTCGTGGGTTTTGGTAGGTTGGTTGTGGGTTCTGCGGGTAGACTGGTGGTGTTGGCGCAATTGGGTTGGCGAGAGGGACTCTACAGTATTCGGCAGAGTGACCAACGCGGCCACATCGGTTACATTGTCGACACGGGGTTTGGGTTGGGTGGTGAAGTCTACAGGTTGGGCAAAAGGGTTGATTTCCTGTGTAAGGTTTCTTAGTTGGTGGGGCAGGGAGTGCTGGATTGGTTAGGGCATAGTTGTGAACTACAGGGGGAGTTGGGTAGGCTGACAGTGGGTTAGGCGCGTAAACTGGAGGTTGATAAATGGGTTGCTGGGCAATGGGCGGGTTGGTAAGCGCATAGGCCTTGCGCCTGCGCTTGAGGTTGTTACGGTTTGAGGGTTCAGGTTTGGTTTCTGTTGGTTCAGGGGCAGTCTTGGTGAGTTTGGTCTTCTCAGTTCCCCGTAGGAACAGGGTTCCTGCTCTGACATGGTTGTCGCTGAGCACAGCGGCCAACTCAATGGCGTCAGAGAGGGTTACTGGGTTTCTGGCCCATACAGAATCTTGAATTTCCATGGGGAGACCCCCAAGGAATTTCTCTATGGCTCGGCGGGAAGGGGTAACAAGGTGAGGGACAAGCAAACTTAGTTCATGGAAGCGCGTCGCGTACTCGCGCGCTTCACCGCTGTATTGCTTAAGATTCCAAAATTCCTCCTCCAGGCGCTTAATTTCGTTGGGAGGGCAGAATTCTCGCGTAAGAATTTCCTTGAATTCCTCCCATGTCATGCTAGAAGCAGCCTCTGCGCCACGCGCATGAGCTACTCCATTCCACCATGTAAGCGCTCTGGATTCCAGGACACTGGAAGCATATAGGGTTCGTCTGTCTGAGGGGCATTGGGTGTGAAGGAAAGTGTTTTCTATTTTCTCAAGCCACTGGAGCATCACGGTGGCTCCTTCAAGACCTGTGAACTTTGGAGGGTTACCCGCGTTAAAGGACTTAATGTTATAACTCGAGGTATTGTTTTGGCTCAAGGCTTGGGCTATCGCGGCGGCCATTTCCTGGGAACGTTGCTGTCTACGCATGCGCGAGGCTTCTCTTCTCTGAAATCGGCGAGATAGCGGAGGCATTCTATAAAAATTTTAATTTTAGTTAATATCTTGGTTTTAGCGCAAAGTTTTAATCTTATAAAGCTTGGTTTCACGGAGTCAGTTACAGTCAAGAGTTAAAGTAAAATAAATGATCCTAAATGCAGACTTAATAAAGGTAACAAATTCGAATCAAGAATCGACAATTCATGTATCACCATGACTTTCCGAATTCCCAATTTAAAATATACGAGCAAACGAGTATTGGAGATTGACGATTCATGTATCACCATGACTTTTCAATCTTCAATATAAAATATACAAGAAAATGAGTATTGGAGGTTGACAATTCATGTATCACCATGACTTTTCAAGTCTCCAACCTCAGAACATAATCGTAAATGGAAATTGAAAATCAACTATTCATGTATCACCATGACTTTTCGGATTTTCAAACCCAACAAACGAATATGTAAGAAAAATCAATAAAAATCGAAATTCAACAAAAATCGAAATATCGCGAAATAAAACATAAAATCATATACTGCGCAAGCGCGAGCATATTCATAAATAACGAGTAATTAACAATAAGCGCGCAAACATGAGATTTCTCTCATGCGCGAGAAGGGACTCTTAGGTATTCTAGGCCGTTACGTCTAACCACCTATCCTAAAGTCAACGAGCTCTGATACCAATCTGTAACACCCCGACCAAAGGCGGATTATACATCGGGGCGCCACATATTGTTTCATTACTCGTGACACTATTGGGTGTCAATATTTAATAAATACATTCATTCGCGCACGCGCAGGGTAAACAAGAGAACATAAATCATCATAAATCAATATATTATAAATCATAATATTCGAACAGCAATAACTGGTCTTGATACATTTTAAATCTAGGTCCAAAAGTAAAAAACGTCCTATGTGTCCACAAGCTCCAAAACAGCTACTGCAAACCTGAACATGTGTTAAAATAAACGTCAAACACTTGCGTGTTGGTGAGAAATCAAGTTTAATACAATACATAGATAACAATAAATCTGCGCGCAACACGTGTATGTCTGGTGTTTAACAAGGGTGCAATCAGATTGTGATCAAGCCTAGATAGATCATAGCTCATAGTTCATAGTTCAATCCGTGCTCCCAATTGAGCACAAAAACGAGAAAACATCTGTGCAAGTGTAAAACAAGAAAACCGTAAACGATAGGTCTCCCGTGTTCATCTAATGGATCCATGAAAACTGCGGAATAGGCCGAACAAAGCGGTTAATGATACACACATACAAATAAACAGCCAAGTAAACGTCCTCAACACATGGGATACTGCGCGACTAAAGCTCATAAACAAGTTTAAGACTCTAAGTTTGTATGAACACATGAACATCCCAAAACATTAAAAGCAAAAAGGGATTAGGTACGAGATTACTCACTTGATAAAGATGCGATGATAGATAAAGCAAGAACCAACTTTAAACAAGCACAAGTTAACCTATAAACAAGATTATTGTTTTAATGATTTGTTTTAAGTCTTGATTATAAGTTAGCATAATTAATAAGTTATTATATATAATATATTACCGGAAAACAGGGCAGAGGAGAGGAGAAAACGGAGGCAAGAGAGGAGGGAGGCGGCTGAAGAACAACGGCAGAGAGCAAAAAGGGAGGAAGAGAATAAGTGTAGTGTGTGAAGTGTTAAGAAAATAGTACTATATATAGGCAAACCCTAGGGGACACAAACCCTAGAAAAGATCTCCAAAAGTAAAAGAAAAGATATCAACAGTAAAAAGTTCTGAAAAGTAAAGATATCAAAAGATATGGTAGCAGGGAAAAAGGGAAAAAGGCTGACAGGATTCAGAAAAAGGCATGGGAGAGGACAGATAAAGTTGCTGGTCAAGCATGGCAAAAGCAGATTCTCAAAAGATTATGTCAGTCACTTTATCTGCCAACCAATGGGGTTGGTGCGCATGCTGCGCTGAAAGTAACTTTTCAGACATAAAGCAGATTAGGTCAACAGCTCAAAAGATAAGACAACACAAAAGCAAACGGCTAGATTAAACAGAAGAAAACTCAAAGGGTTCAGCGCGAGAAGGCTGACACAGAAGGTCAAGAGAGCGCGAGCGCGAAGGCAGACAGAACCAACCTTAACGCGTCGCGGAAAGAACTACCATTTCTAAGCGCGCCGCGGGAAGAATCACATTTCTTAGCGCGCCGCGGGAGGAACTAAAATTCCTAGCGCGCCGCGGGAAGAACTATAATTCTTCGCGCGTCGAGGGATGAACTACGATTCTTAGCGCGCTGCGAGAAGAACTACAAATCCTTAGCGCGTCGCGGGAAGAACTTCCGTCCTTCGCGCACTGCGAGAAGAATTACAATTCTTAGCGCGCTGCGAGAAGAGTTCGTCTCGCGTATCGCTGAAACAGGTGGTCTTCACGCAGGATTCCTTGTAAGGGAGTCTGGCGCGTGGAGCTGCGCAGACAACCTTAGGCGGGAAGGAACAAAGGACAAGCAAAGAGTTAGAAGAGGGAAACAAGGCGTAAGGGCGGGACGGCGACAAGAGGGAAAAGAAGGCGGAAAGAGAGGAGAGGGACGGGACGGCGGAAAGAAAGAGAGAAAGAGGCGGGAAGGAAAATATATATTATTATTAAAAGTAAAATATAAGTATAAATATTAAATAATAAAAGAAAGAGATCGGGTCAGAGAAACGGGTACCTGGGTCGGGTCGGATCGGGTCAGATGTCACAATAGAGGCTAACATATTGATATTTAGGCCTCGGTACGTTTAAAACTCTTTAAACGAAAAAGGTTTCGTTTATTGATACGCTATAAGCTTAAACGCAATCGTTAATATCAAAACAAGCATTGTAGCATCCGTTAAGCCGAAAAAGATTTATAAAACACTTATATGACATGTTCTAAGCCATCCGTGAAAATATTTTGGAATTTTACAACGAGTCAGTACGTTTTTCTTATTTTACAAAAACAAGCTGAAAAACACACGTTTTTACGTTATTTCTCACACCCGAATTAATTTTTTTGCGAAAAACCGAACCCGAACTAAACTTGAAGTGGGCTTTTCATGTTTGGGCTTGTATGTATAATTTAATGGGCCAAATCAGCCCATTAAGGGCCCATTAAGTATTCCGATCGGACAGCATGTAACCCCCCACATGTTTTTCTTTTACAAAGCTTACTTCACAAGCTTCCTTATTCATTTTCACATACCACACATTTTCAAGTCCAAGCAGCTCCCAACCTCTGCTCTATCAACTCCTTTCAAAAACCCTAAGGTATGATTCAATTTTAATAAGTTTTAACAAAGTTTGATCCATATGATTATCATATAAACATGTTTTGATTAGTGTTAAACATGTTTAACCATCCAAAAACCCTAAAAATCAAGTAAAATTATGTTTTGATGTTAAACATGTTTACAAACCTAGAACATATACTTTTTTGGTCAAAAACACGGATTAGAACATGAATACAACGTTTTTACGGTTAGAAAGTTCGGTTTGAACCCAAAACCGAAACCCTAATTATCAAGGCTGTTACATGGATGATTTATGCTTGGTTTGATGTTATATGATATGTAGATATACTGATTTTGCAACCCGAGACCCGGAAAGACGTTTAAGCTAACAAAATTCACCAAAAACCGACAAGGTAAACCCGTAATACTCGTTTAGGGGCTGTTTAGTATTAGGTTATGACGATCTTGTTGTTAGCTTGTGAAAGTTTGCAGGGACATAAGGGATCATATAAATGAGTCCCTGTTCAAATTTGGTAATTTTTCGATAAACGGAGAATATTTGGTGAATTTATTCCCGTTTATGAGCGTTTATTTGGGAAAAATAGCTAAACTTATTGAAAAATTATGAAACTTGGTTTTGAAGTTTGATATGTGATGGTAAGATCACTGGTAAAGTTTGGGAATCATTGGAAATGTCTAAGTATGGTTTGTGCGATCATGGCTTAACCGAATTTTAACAGCCGAAAAACGCACAAAAAGGCATTTTTTCAAAAGAGTTAGGTTCTGGAAATTTTGCAGGGGTTATGTAATCACATTAAGGCCATTGGTAAAAATTATCGGATTTTTCGGAAGTCGTTTGATATAAACGGGCCATTTATTACACGATTATAGCCTATTAAATGAATTTTTATAAATAAATAATTAATCATAAAATTTCTGGAAATATTTTTATAAAATTCTCCATGTCTTAATGTATTTTTACAAAAATTTACATAATTTATATATAATTACATATTTAGTTATGATTTATCAAAGATTTAAATTATAATTGTTTTAACGAAACCGGCAGTTTTGTGTTTAACGGACTGACTGGTATGTCAAAATGTCAAAAGTGGTCAAATATCATATTTTTGAATGATATTGATAAAAACAAACTTTTTACGAGAATTCCGGACAATTCGGGTGAATTGTGCGCGTTTTGTATAATCAAAACCGTGTAAAAACGTAAACGAACCCTGCAATCAAACCAGACACCGAAACTTTAAAATTCTTTCATAAATCAAATCATTTTATCAATCAATATATTTACTTAAGTTTTATGTGATCTTACCTAATCCCGAAACGTATAAACGATCAACTGAGCTAGGCTCGGAAAACGGTGAAACTGAGCCAAATCCAGTTTTAAACATTTCATAGTATACAACGTCACAATCTAAGACTATGGTCATGTTCTGGGCCTAACAGCTATACCCAGATTATCTATACAGCCCGACTTAGCTTGAACACTGTACTAGTATTAACGATACGATACCGTTTATAGGAATCAGGCTATAAACGAGACATCTGACTATCTGACACGTAATTTCTGTGCGAACTACAATAAGGTGAGTTTCACGACCCCCACTTTCTAAACTGTGTTACGAACTTTTGGGGTGAAAAACATGTTACATAAACTGTTATACTTGAAAACGTGTGATGATGTGGATTATCTAAGTACTAACACTTGACAAGTCCCCACAAACACAAGTGATTAACTTCGTGCCGGTGGCGTGTGGATAGTACTATCGGTTTGACAAACCCAACTGTGACAGAGCCGGTGGGGTAAGCCGGAACATATGTAAAACCAGTTGCACATTGTCATTATATATTTACATACTGCTATGTGGTGTTAGACATAGTACATACATGGGGCAAAATTGGCTGTTAAATGCCAACAGGAGTGCATGGGCAGGAGAGGCCATGCAGTATAGCTCGTTTCGGTTTCACTTGTGGCTTAGTATAATGCATCATACACAGACATATATACATACACACTGTAAACTTTACGAACTCGTGTACTGATTTCATTGAAACTCGTGAAACTTGAAACTCACCAACTAGACGTAGTTGACCCGTTTTAACATGCTTTTCAGGTAAAGCAAAAGTGGAATGATTTGCTTACATGCTTGGTGTTAGAAAGTCAAGTTGAATAGCTGTGAATAGACGCTGATATAATACTGTTTAAGAAGCTCGCAACCGGTTATGTGTTTTTCACCTAGTTTGTAAACATAGTACCTACCCATGTAATATGATGTAAATTAGCTGTTGAATTTTCTTTATAAACAATGTTGTTGATACCAGTGTTATCTGTTACATTCCCGTATTACGCTTCCGCAACTACCTAGTCGGGGTGTGACTGAGCGTTTATTTGGGAAAAATAGCTAAACATATTGAAAAATTATGAAACTTGGTTTTGAAGTTTGATATGGGATGGTAAGATCACTGGTAAAGTTTGGGAATCATTGGAAATGTCTAAGTATGGTTTGTCCGATCATGGCTTAACCGAATTTTAACAGCCGAAAAACGCACAAAAAGGCATTTTGTCAAAAGAGTTAGGTTCTGGAAATTTTGCAGGGCTATGTAATGACATTGAGGCCATTGGTAAAAATTATCGGATTTTTCGGAGGTCGTTTGATATAAACGGGCCATTTATTACACGATTGTAACCGATTAAATGAATTTTTATAAATAAATAATTAATCATAAAATTTCTGGAAATATTTTTATAAAATTCTCCATGTCTTAATGTATTTTTACAAAAATTTACATAATTTATATATAATTACATACTTAGTTATGATTTATCAAAGATTTAAATTATAATTGTTTTAACGAAACCGGCAGTTTTGTGTTTAACGGACTGACTGGTATATCAAAATATCGAAAGTGGTCAAATATCATATTTTTGAATGATATTAATAAAAACAAACTTTTTACGAAAATTCCGGACAATTCGGGTGGATTGTGCGCGTTTTGTATAATCAAACCCGTGTGAAAACGGAAACGAGCCCTGCAATCAAACCAGATACCGAAACTTTAAAATTCTTTCATAAATCAACTTATTTTATCAATCAATATATTTACTTAAGTTTTATGTGATCTTACCTAATCCCGAAACGTATAAACGATCAACTGAGCTAGGCTCGGAAAACGGTGAAACTGAGCCAAATCCAGTTTTAAACATTTCATAGTATACAACGTCACAATCTAAGACTATGGTCATGTTCTGGGCCTAACAGCTATACCCAGATTATCTATACAGCCCGACTTAGCTTGAACACTGTACTAGTATTAACGATACGATACCGTTTATAGGAATCAGGCTATAAACGAGGCAATTGATTTACTGACACGTAAATTCTGTGCGAACTACAATAAGGTGAGTTTCACGACCCCCACTTTCTAAACTGTTTTACGAACTTTTGGGGTGAAAAGCATGTTTACATAAACTGTTATACTTGAAAACGTGTGATGATGTGGATTATCTAAGTACTAACACTTGACAAGTCCCCACAAACACAAGTGATTAACTTCGTGCCGGTGGCGTGTGGATAGTACTATCGGTTTGACAAACCCAACTGTGACAGAGCCGGTGGGGTAAGCCGGAACATATGTAAAACCAGTTGCACATTGTCATTATATTTACATACTGCTATGTGGTGTTAGACATAGTACATACATGGGGCAAATTGGCTGTTAAATGCCAACAGGAGTGCATGGGCAGGAGAGGCCATGCAGTGTAGCTCGTTTCGGTTTCACTTGTGGCTTAGTATAATGCATCATACACAGACATATATACATACACACTGTAAACTTTACGAACTCGTGAACTGATTTCATTGATACTCGTGAAACTTGAAACTCACCAACTAGACGTAGTTGACCCGTTTTAACATACTTTTCAGGTAAAGCAAAAGTGGAATGATTTGCTTACATGCTTGGTGTTAGGAAGAAAGTTGAATAGCTGTGAATAGACGCTGATATAATACTGTATAAGAAGCTCGTAAACCGGTTATGTGTTTTCCTCATCTAGTTTGTAAACTTAGTACCAACCCATGTATTATGATGTAAATTAGTTTATGAATTTCTTTATAAACAATGTTTTTGATACCAGTGTTATCTGTTACATTCCCGTATTACGCTTCCGCAACTACCTAGTCGGGGTGTGACAGAAGTTGGTATCAGAGCCATTGGTTATAAAGAATTAGGATGTCCCTTAGGATACCCTAAGATAACCGTAGGCTCGATTAACTCTGGGAATAAAATAATATTAAATAATATACACGAATGATTCTCGTGATGAACGCGAATGGACAAGTGGGTTATTATGGTCCGGAACGTAATAACGGACTTGTTTGTACAAGGAAATTCGAGAAGAAGTCGATAAACAATCGAATAGGTAAAAACAGCAACATATGTGTATAAAATATAATAATAGATAAATATTTGTGTATATAAACGATTATTTGTGCTTATGTGTATAAATACCTGCACGTATCTTACTATGATTAATATAGAAGGATACTATTCTTATTACTAACCATTGTGCAGGAATATGTCAAGATCTACTGATCGTTTACCTACTACCCTACCAACAAGGCCTGAGGAGGAGGAGGAGGATCCGGAAGAAGAAACGGAGGAGGACCCAGAGGAAATAGAAGAAGGTGCAGATGCGGTAATTCCTTACGAGGTACCCGCAGATCAACCCGACTTATCGGGTTATCGTTGTGACACTTATCCCCCTAGGGAATCCCCTAGGAATGTTACAGGACAGGGAGCTACTAGTGCTTATCGTTCACCTGTTAGAGCACCCAGATCCCCTACTCCACCTGTACAGCATACACCAGTACCCCCACCCACTATTAGAAACCGTCAGACTGCTCGCATTTCAGTACGTCCACCTGAGCACATTTCTTTCCCACCTCGATCTACGTACCATAGGGGAGAAACATCGCGTGTCCGGGTAACAGAGATACCTATTCCTACTTGGGGTTTACCCGCCCCGGTACCCGAGCCACCTCGTCATTCTGATTCAGCATGGTTTGGTTTAGCGACTGATCAGCTTTTAGAACACTCACATACGATAAATAGCCTAAACCAGCATAGACACGATATGTATGATCACATGAGGTATATGCAGCAGGAAATCAGAATTGTACAAAGATCCAGTGCTGACAGCCACGGGCGTCAGGATCGAGCGATGATACTACTGGGGGCGTGTTTAGCGGTTAATGCGGCCCTAGTGGCTGCTGTGATTTGGTTGTGGTTCCATGTTGCAAAGAATGGATAGGACCTAGTAGTCTGGTCTTATGTATATAGTCTTTTGATATCCCAAGCAGCATTTTGTTACAGCGTGTTGGGCTGGCTTGGGAGTTGTTTGTGGTTTTGTACTATCTCAAGCACTGGCCCTTATCGGGTTAAGTCTACATGTCACTTAGTGACAAATTTTGATACACATATACAAGCGCTGGCCTATACCAGGTTAAGCCTATGCGCTAATTTTGGATGCATATGTACAGTAATGATTATAATTAATACAAACGTGTTTTCTTTGGCATAGTTATGTGTTGTGAAGGTGTAATATCGTAAAGTTGTGTTGATCATAGTGAAACGATATTGATTATTATATAATTGATTATTCTATAGAATGGCCCCGAGGAAAACAAACCTTTTGTCTGAGGCGGAAGTGGCCGCAATGATTGCTCGTCAACTACAAGCAGTGATACCAACAATTGTAGCACAAGTCACTGCAGGCATACGTGCTAACAATACTGTTAATCAACCTACGAGCACCACCACAGCCACTGTTAATACATCTCCGCCGGACACTAATGTAGCCCCGGGTGTTACTACCCCGGTGAATACTGATAATGTCATAAATAATAATAACACTCTCCCAACTATGAATGTCACTGGGAACCCAGAACCTGTTGTGCACCCTGATAATATCCCGAACCCTGTACCGGTTGTTAACACAACTAACAATGATAATACTCAGACCAATACCGATAATAACAATAATAATAACCGAGAACCCCCGCGTCAGGAGTATTCATACAAACAATTTACATCATGTAAATCGATTGAGTTTAAGGGTATTGAAGGACCTGGCGGACTGGTCGAATGGATAGAAAAGACCGAATTAGTAATTAATATCAGTAAGTGTCCACCGAACCGCGTGGTCAAATTTGTTACCAGTATGTTTCTAGACCAAGCGCTGATGTGGTGGAACACGGTAGTCCAAATAAGGGGACAAGATGCCATTAATCGTATGTCATGGACTGAATTAAAAACCCTCATGTTAGAACAATTTAGCCCAAGAGATGAGATCCTGAAATTAGAACACGAACTTTGGAATTTGGAAATGAGAGGCACTGATCATCGAAGATACACAAATCGTTTCATTGAATTGACTCGTTTGGTACCATGGTCAATTATTCCGGAATTCAAGCGCATTGAGCGTTATATTTGGGGACTGACCCCAGCTGTGAGAAGTATAGTCTATTCCGCAGCCCACCCAACTTTAGAGAGTGCCGTGTTACAAGCCAGCGTCGTTACTTTTGACCTTACAAGAAATGGTGTATTAAGAGTTCCAGGAGAATCATCCAGTTTGAAACGAACTAGTTATACCTCTAGAACACAAGTGAAATCTCAGAATAAACGATTATGCCCTACAACTCAGGACTATGCTATGACCAGTTTCGACATGAAACATGATACATACAAGGGGTCATTTCCGAGGTATGGAAAGTGTAATTTTCATCATACTGGAAATTGTCAAACGATCATATGTCAGAGAAGCGGAAATATTGGGCATAATACCCCAAGTGGTAGAACAATAATGAATATTTCAAACCGACAGTTTCAAACAACCCAACCCCGTCGTTCACAAACACCTAGTCACCAACCAATCCGACAACAATCTAATCAGCAAACTCCATCTACAATGAACCCTCATACATGTTATAAATGTGGCAGTACGGGACATTTTCGGAGATACTGCCCCAATTTGAACCCGAGTACAGTGAGAAGGCAGAACCAAGCACAAGCATCAACCTCAAACACAGCTAAGGGACGCGCATTTGTATTAGGACCGGGTGAAGCGCGTCATGATCCGAATGTGGTGACAGGTACATTCTTAGTTTCGGGTCAGTATGCTTCAGTTTTGTTTGATACGGGTGCCGATAGAAGTTTCGTATCTGTTAATTTCTTACCTTTAGAAAATATGCCGGTTAGTGAACTAACAAAACCATATACTATAGAACTCGCTAACGGTAAGTCTATACTTGTTAACCGAATAGTCCGAGACTGTTCCCTTATCCTAAACGACCACCCATTCCTTATTGATTTACTTCCAGTAGAATTGGGAAGTTTCGATGTTATAGTCGGTATGGACTGGCTATCTAAGTATAAAGCTGAAATTGTCTGTAAGGATAAGACCGTTAGAATACCTCTTTCGAATGATGAGGCTATAATTGTTCAAGGTGAGAAATCTGGTACGGTACTGCCTCTCATATCTCAACTTAAGGCATTGAGATATTTACGCCAAGGTTGTACTTTATACTTGGCGAGCGTAACAGTTAAGGAACCCGAGGAAAAACGATTAGAAGACGTCCCAGTGGTAGACGAGTATTCAGACGTATTCCCCGATGAGTTGCCTGGTTTACCACCAACCCGACAAGTTGAATTCCGTATTGACTTGATACCGGGAGCAGCACCCATTGCTAAGGCACCTTATCGACTTGCACCTTCTGAAATGCAAGAACTGTCCAACCAGTTACGAGAATTACTGGACAGGGGTTTTATTCGCCCTAGATACTCACCGTGGGGAGCACCAGTGTTGTTTGTAAAGAAGAAGGATGGGAGTTTTCGAATGTGTATTGATTACCGGGAATTGAATAAAGTGACTATAAAGAATAGATACCCCTTACCTCGAATTGATGACTTGTTTGATCAGCTCCAAGGTGCAAAGTATTTTTCAAAAATTGATCTTAGATCTGGTTATCATCAAGTAAGAATTCAGGAAGAAGACGTACCAAAAACAGCCTTCCGAACTCGGTATGGTCACTATGAATTTTTGGTTATGCCGTTTAGGTTGACAAATGCACCTGCAGTGTTTATGGACCTCATGAACCGAGTTTGCAAACCTTACCTTGACAAGTTTGTGATAGTGTTTATCGATGACATTTTGATATATTCGAGAAGTAAGGAGGAACACGAACAACATTTGCGGGAAATCTTAAAATTATTGAGGCAAGAGAAGTTATACGCAAAGTTGTCCAATGTGAGTTTTGGCTACAAGAAGTACAGTTTTTGGGACACATTGTGAATCATCAAGGGATCCAAGTAGACCCAAGTAAAATTGAGGCCATTAAGAATTGGCAAATGCCTAAGTCACCAAGAGAAATTCGTCAATTCTTAGGACTAGCCGGGTATTATAGAAGATTCATTGAAAACTTTTCAAGTGTTGCACAACCTCTAACCCTCCTAACTCAAAAAGATCGAGCATATGAATGGGGGGAAGAACAAGAAATGGCCTTCCAAACATTAAAACATAAGGTATGTGTGGCTCCAATATTAAGACTTTCAGATGGAACTGATGAATTGGTGGTATATTGTGACGCATCTCGTAAAGGTTTAGGATGCGTACTGATACAAAGAAAGAAAGTAATAGCATATGCTTCCCGACAATTAAAAGTACATGAAAAGAATTATACGACCCATGATTTGGAATTGGGAGCAGTTATCTTTGCATTGAAGATTTGGAGACATTACTTGTATGGCACTAAATGTACCATCTATACTGATCACAAAAGCTTACAACACATATTTGATCAGAAAGAGCTAAACATGAGACAAAGGAGATGGGTAGAACTGTTAAATGATTATGATTGTGAGATTAAATACCATCCGGGTAAGGCCAACGTAGTAGCTGATGCTTTAAGCCGAAAAGACAGAATCAGACCATTAAGGGTACGAGCACTCGGAATGATTGTTCAAAATAGCCTAACCGAACAGGTTCGCGTTGCACAACATGAGGCCTTGAAGGCAGATCAGCTAGAAAAAGAAGAACTACATGGAAATGAAAGGAATTTTGAGAAGAAAATTGATGAAGTATATTATTACAAAAACCGGGTCTGGATTCTAACACTTCATAAACTCCGAAAGCTGATACTTGATGAAGCACACAAATCCAAATATTCTATTCATCCAGGTACTGATAAGATGTATAAGGATGTTAAAGAATTTTACTGGTGGCCTGGTATGAAAAAGGATATAGCCGTGTATGTAAGTAAATGTGCAACATGTGCAAGAGTAAAGGCGGAATATCAAAAACCTTCGGGAATGTTACAACAACCCGAAATCCCACAATGGAAATGGGAACAAATTACCATGGACTTTGTGACACACCTTCCTAAAACCTCTCGAGGACACAACGCAATTTGGGTAATTGTGGACCGATTAACCAAATCCGTACACTTTATTCCCATCCGTAACAACTACACCACCGAAAAACTCGCTCAAATTTACATCGATGAAATAGTATCTCGACACGGAGTACCTCTTTCGATTATTTCCGATCGAGACAGTCACTTTACTTCACATTTCTGGCAAGCAGTACAAGAAGCCTTAGGAACCCGAATCGACTTAAGTACGGCTTACCATCCCCAAACCGATGGTCAATCTGAACGAACCATCCAAACCTTAGAAGATTTACTTCGTGCTTGTGTACTGGACTTCAAAGGGAATTGGGATCAACACCTCCCGCTCATTGAATTCTCTTACAATAACAGTTATCACAGTAGTATACAAGCAGCACCTTATGAAGCTCTATACGGGCGAAAATGTAGATCACCACTATGTTGGACAGAAGTGGGTGATACTCAAATTTCAAGATCCGATTTAATTCAGGAAACCACCGATAAGATCCACCAGGTTAAACAAAAATTGAAAGCTGCCCGTGACCGACAAAAAAAGTTATGCCGATGTTCGCAGGAAACCGTTATCATTTGAAATAGGTGATAAGGTATTTTTAAAAGTATCACCATGGAAAGGTGTTATAAGATTTGGAAAGACTGGGAAATTAGCCCCGAGATACATCGGACCTTTTGACATTGTTGCAAAAATTGGTCCCGTAGCTTACCGATTAAAACTACCCTTAGAACTGAGCACTATTCACGACGTGTTTCATGTATCGAATCTGAAAAAGTGTTTGACTGATGAAACGACAATAGTACCACTGGAAGATATTCAGATCAACGAAAAGCTTAACTTCGTAGAGGAACCGGTAAATATTGTAGACGGGAAAACCAAACAGTTACGACACAACAAAATTTCATTGGTAAAAGTTCGGTGGAATTCAAAACAAGGACCCGAATATACTTGGGAACGAAAGGACGAATTCCGAAAGAAATACCCACACCTGTTCCCTAGAAAACCGATGACACATTAAATTTCGGGGACGAAATTTCTTAACGGGGGGAGAATGTGACATTCATGACAAAACGTGGTACACTATATTCTTTACGTAACAAATAAACGATAAATCGGTTAATTCGTAGTGCTTAAACGAGTAACCGACCGATACTAATTATGACCCGTATACATACAGAGGGGTCATATACGAGTTATATATATGTTATAGAGGCTAACATATTGATATTTAGGCCTCGGTACGTTTAAAACTCTTTAAACGAAAAAGGTTTCGTTTATCGATACGCTATAAGCTTAAACGCAATCGTTAATATCAAAACAAACATTGTAGCATCCGTTAAGCCGAAAAAGATTTATAAAACACTTATATGACATGTTCTAAGCAATCCGTGAAAATATTTTGGAATTTTACAACGAGTCAGTACGTTTTTCTTATTTTACAAAAATAAGCTGAAAAACACTCGTTTTTACGCTATTTCTTACACCCGAATTAATTTTCTTGCGAAAAACCGGACCCGAACTAAATTTAAAATGGGCTTTTCATGTTTGGGCTTGTATGAATAATTAAATGGGCCAAAACAGCCCATTAAGGGCCTCTAAATAATTCCGAACGGAAGTATAGTTCCCACCAAACATCACACTTTTTAATAACTTACATCCTAAGACTTCTTATTCATTATAACATACTGAATTTTCAAGTCCAGCAGCTCAAAACCTCTGCTCTCTCAACTCCCTTTCAAAAACCCCAAGGTAAGATCAAAGTTTATAAAGATTTAACAAAGCTTGATGCATATAATTAACATATAAACATGTTTTAGTTAGTTTTAAACATGTTTAACCATCCAAAAACTCTAAAAATCAAGTAAAATTATGTTTTGATGTAAAACATGTTTACAAACCAGGAACATATACTTTTTTGGTCAAAAACACGGATTAGAACATGAATACAACGTTTTTACGGTTAGAAAGTTCGGTTTGAACCCAAAACCGAAACCCTAATTATCAAGGCTGTTACATGGATGATTTATGCTTGGTTTGATGTTACATGATATGTAGATATACTGAGTTTGCAACCCGAGACCCGGAAAGTCGTTTAAGCTAGCAAAATTCATCGAAAACCGACAAGGTAAACCCGTAATACTCGTTTAGGGGCTGTTTAGTATTAGGTTGTGATGTGCTTGTTGTTAGCTTGTGAAAACTTGCAGGGACATTAGGGATCATATAAATGAGTCCCTGTTCAAATTTGGTAATTTTTCGATAAACGGAGAATATTTGGTGAATTTATTCCCGTTTATGAGCGTTTATTTGGGAAAAATAGCTAAACATATTGAAAAATTATGAAACTTGGTTTTGAAGTTTGATATGGGATGGTAAGATCACTGGTAAAGTTTGGGAATCATTGGAAATGTCTAAGTATGGGTTGTCCAATCATGGCTTAACCGAATTTTAACAGCCGAAAAACGCACAAAAAGGCATTTTTTCAAAAGAGTTAGGTTCTGGAAATTTTGCAGGGGCTATGTAATGACATTGAGGCCATTGGTAAAAATTATCGGATTTTTCGGAGGTCGTTTGATATAAACGGGCCATTTATTACACGATTGTAACCGATTAAATGAATTTTTATAAATAAATAATTAATCATAAAATTTCTGGAAATATTTTTATAAAATTCTCCATGTCTTAATGTATTTTTACAAAAATTTACATAATTTATATATAATTACATATTTAGTTATGATTTATCAAAGATTTAAATTATAATTGTTTTAACGAAACCGGCAGTTTTGTGTTTAACGGACTGACTGGTATATCAAAATATCGAAAGTGGTCAAATATCATATTTTTGAATGATATTAATAAAAACAAACTTTTTACGAAAATTCCGGACAATTCGGGTGGATTGTGCGCGTTTTGTATAATCAAACCCGTGTGAAAACGGAAACGAGCCCTGCAATCAAACCAGATACCGAAACTTTAAAATTCTTTCATAAATCAACTTATTTTATCAATCAATATATTTACTTAAGTTTTATGTGATCTTACCTAATCCCGAAACGTATAAACGATCAACTGAGCTAGGCTCGGAAAACGGTGAAACTGAGCCAAATCCAGTTTTAAACATTTCATAGTATACAACGTCACAATCTAAGACTATGGTCATGTTCTGGGCCTAACAGCTATACCCAGATTATCTATACAGCCCGACTTAGCTTGAACACTGTACTAGTATTAACGATACGATACCTTTTATAGGAATCAGGCTATAAACGAGGCAATTGATTTACTGACACGTAAATTCTGTGTGAACTACAATAAGGTGAGTTTCACGACCCCCACTTTCTAAACTGTTTTACGAACTTTTGGGGTGAAAAGCATGTTTACATAAACTGTTATACTTGAAAACGTGTGATGATGTGGATTATCTAAGTACTAACACTTGACAAGTCCCCACAAACACAAGTGATTAACTTCGTGCCGGTGGCGTGTGGATAGTACTATCGGTTTGACAAACCCAACTGTGACAGAGCCGGTGGGGTAAGCCGGAACATATGTAAAACCAGTTGCACATTGTCATTATATTTACATACTGCTATGTGGTGTTAGACATAGTACATACATGGGGCAAATTGGCTGTTAAATGCCAACAGGAGTGCATGGGCAGGAGAGGCCATGCAGTGTAGCTCGTTTCGGTTTCACTTGTGGCTTAGTATAATGCATCATACACAGACATATATACATACACACTGTAAACTTTACGAACTCGTGAACTGATTTCATTGATACTCGTGAAACTTGAAACTCACCAACTAGACGTAGTTGACCCGTTTTAACATACTTTTCAGGTAAAGCAAAAGTGGAATGATTTGCTTACATGCTTGGTGTTAGGAAGAAAGTTGAATAGCTGTGAATAGACGCTGATATAATACTGTATAAGAAGCTCGTAAACCGGTTATGTGTTTTCCTCATCTAGTTTGTAAACTTAGTACCAACCCATGTATTATGATGTAAATTAGTTTATGAATTTCTTTATAAACAATGTTGTTGATACCAGTGTTATCTGTTACATTCCCGTATTACGCTTCCGCAACTACCTAGTCGGGGTGTGACAAATTTGTCATAGCATTCATTGATAATATTTTGATATATTTGCAACGTAAGGAAGAGCACGAACGACGGTTAAGGAAAATTGTAGAAGTGTTAAAGCAAGATGAGCTATACGCGAAGTTTTCGAAATGTGATTTTGAATAAAGAAGGCATAATCCCTTGGTCATGTTGTAAAGCAACAAGGATTACGCAAAGATCCAAATAAGATAGAAACCATTAAAATTATGCCAAGCGCCGATTTTAAGTCTCCCCGGTGGAGATGATGGTTTTGTCGCGTATTGTGACGCATCGCGTAAAGGGTTAGGATGCGTGTTGACGCAGTATATTAAGGTTATAGCCTATGCTTCCCGACAGTTAAAAGTACACGAGTAAAATTACACTACTCACGACTTAGAACTGGGAGCGGTTATCTACGCACTAAAAATGTGGAGACATTGTCTCTACGATACGAAGTGCACCATCTTCACCGATCATAAATGTTTGCAGCACATATTTGATCAGAAAGAACTGAATATGAGGCAACGAGGATGGGTCGAGTTGTTAAGCGATTATGACTGTGACATCCGTTATCACCCTGGCAAGGCTAACGTCGTACAATACCGGTTATAGGAGTCAAGCTATAATCGAGGCACCTTACCTACTGATACATATTACCTGCTTGAACTACGATAAGGTGAGTTTCATGACCCCACTTTCTAAACTGTTTTACGAGCTTTTGGGGTGGAAAGCGTGTTTACATATACGTTTATACTTGGAAACTTGTGATGATGTGAATTATCTAAGTACTAACACTTGAAAGTTCCCACAAACACAAGTGATTAACTTCGTGCCGGTGACGTGTGGATAGTACTATCGGTTTGACAAACCCAATTGACAGGGCCGGAGGGGTATGCCGGAACATGTTAACCCAGTTGCACATTGTCATTAAACTTGTTACATTCTGTTATGTGGTGTTAGACATAGTACATACTTTTGGGCAAAGTGACTGTTAAATGCCAATGGGAGTGCATGGGCAGGAGAGGCCATGTGTTATAGCTTGTTTTGGTTTCACTTGTGGTTTAGTATAAAAGCATCATACACATACATATATACTTACATACGGTGAACTTTACGAACTCGTATACTGATTTTGTTCGTACCCGTGAAACTTGAAACTCACCAACTAGACGTTGTTGACCCGTTTTAACATGTTTTTCAGGTAAAGCAAAGGTGGAATGATTTGCTTACGTTCTTGTGTTAGGAATGAAGTTGAATAGCTGTGAATAGACGCAGATATATAATATTGAATAAGCAATCACGTGAACTGGTTATGTGATTTTCATCTAGTTTGTAAACTTAGTACCAAACCATGTAATATGATGTAAATTAGTTTGTAGAATTTCTTTATAAACAATGTGGTTGATACAAGTGTTATCTGTTACATTCCCGTATTACGCTTCCGCATTTACCTAGTCGGGGTGTGACAGAAGTTGGTATCAGAGCCATTGGTTATAAAGAATTAGGATGTCCCTTAGAATACCCTAATATAACCTTAGGCTCGATTAGCTCTGGGAATAAAATAATATTAAATAATATATACCGATGATTCTCGGGATGACTCGAATGGAAATGTGGGTTATTATGGTCCGAAACGTAATAACGGACTTGCTCGTACGAAGGAATTCAGGGTGAAATCAATGAACATTCAAATATGTAAAAACAACAACATATTTGTATAAAATATAATATTAACTATATCTATATAAAAGATTATATGTGCTAATGTGTACGTATATGTGTAGGTACTAAATGATAATTAATATTATACATTATTATTACAATATTGTCAAGAATTATCATTATACTAACCTTTGTACAGAGGGATGTCGAGAACCAGAGATGATGCAAGTGATCAAGTACCAATACTATCTCTTGAGAAGGAAGAACTAGAAACAAACCTGGAGGAGAATGAATATGTAGAAATATATGAAAATAAGATAAATGACGTGATTCCATATGAGGCACCAATTGATAAGCCTGACTTATCAGACTATCGATGTGATAGTTATTTCCTTAGGACATCACTTAGATATGAAGTAGAAGCTACCAATACTTACCACTCTCTTTCTAGAGCTCCTAGATCTACCACACCGTACCCTGGTGACTACACCCACTCATAGAGCTAGTCAGACTGACCGTACGAGTGTACCATCACCTGATAGTATGCCTTCTCCACCCATATTGACTTATCATAGGGGAAGAACCTTCAGTATCTATGTTACCGAGATACCTATCTTTACATGGAGTATACTTGTACTTAATCCAGAACCTCCCCATTTAGCCAACCCAGCCTGGTTAGCTGTATTGACTAAACAGATACTAAAGCACTTAATAGCTATAAACACCAACATATAGAGATGACGTGAGCTATATGATTACATCCTGGAAATACAACAGGTAGTGATGAACTTACATTGATCCGATACTCATTATTAACGGCTCTTGGACAGAGTGACAACCAAGTTATGTGGATGCCAAGCAATTATTGCAGCCTAAATTGGTTGTTTGTGTGTGGTTATTGTATTATATAAATATGGATAAATATAAATAAAAGTAGTATGGTTTGTTGTACGTAGTCTTTTGCGCTGACATGGAGGACGTTTTTAATCTACTATTGTTACAAGCACTGACCCTTACCGGGTTAAGCCTCTATATAGTGACAAATTTTAGTATATCTATTTAAGAGCTGACCTATACCAGGTTAAGTCCATGCCCTGGGTTTGAATTACGTACGTACAGTGACAGTTATGTGTAATACAAATGTGTTCTTTGGCATAGTTGTGTGTTTATGATTATTGTTATAGAATGGCCCCGGAGAAAACTAATACTCTATTTGAGGCGGTGTTAGGCGAAATGATTGCTCGCCACCTACAAGCAGTGATACTGACTATTGTATCGCAAGTCACTGCTGGCATACGTGCAAATACAACAGTTAACCAACCGTCAAGCACTGATACAACCGCTAATACTACACCTTCGCCGAACACTAATGCAGCTACGAATTCTACTTCACCGTTGAATACTAATAATGTCACATATATAACTCCCCCACCGTATACTAATATTTCTGGTAACACGAATTCCCCGCGCCGAGAATGTTTGTATGAAAAGTTTATGTCGTGTAGACCTATAAATTTCAGTGGTACTGATGACCTAGCGGATTGGTGAAATGGATTGAGAAAATCGAGTCTGTAATCAACATTAGTGAATGTCCACCGTACCGTATAGTCAAATTCGCCACTACTATGTTTCTGGATCATGCCTTGATGTGGTGGAACACAGTGATACAGTTAAGGGGACAAGATGCTATAAACCATATGTCCTGGACCGAACTTAAAGTATTAGAACATTTTTGCCCAAGAAACTAGATCCTAAAATTAGAACAAGAACTTTGGAATTTGGAAATGAGAGGCGCTGATCATTTAAGTTACACAAATTGTTTCAATGAATTGACTCGTTTAGTACCATGGTCAATTATTCCAGAATCCAAGCGCATTGAGCGTTATATTTGGGGACTGACCCCAGCCATGAGAAGTATAGTCAATTCCACAACCCACCCAACTTTAGAAAGTGTTGTGTCACAAGCCAGCGTTGTTACCATTGACCTTACAAGAAATGGTGTATTAAGAGTACCAGGAGAATCGTCCGGTTTAAAACGAACTAGTTATACCTCTAGAACACAAATGAAATCTCAGAATAAACGAATCTGCCCTACAACTCAAAACTATGCTATGACCAGTTCCGTCATGAAACAAGATACATACAAAGGGTCATTGCCAAAGTGTGGAAAGTGTAAGTTGCATCATACAGTGAATGTCGAACGGCCATATGTCAAAGATGTGGAAAGATCGGGCATTATGCCCCAAGTTGTAGAACTATAATGAATACTTTAAACCGACAGTCTCAAACAACCCAGCCTCGTTATCCATAAACACCTAGTCCCCAACCAATTCGACAACAATCTAATCAACAAAACCCCATCTTCAATGAGCCTCCAGACTGTTATAAATGCGGTAGTGCAAAACACTTTAGGAGACACTGCCCCAAATTGAATCCCTATGTAGTAAATGTAACGATTCCGGCAAATCCAGGTATACCCTAGCCGGTATATACTATTTACGTGTCATTTAATATTGATTATATGAGTTATAGTACGTATATACGAGTATATATGATTCATAGTACGAATCATACTCGATTATATAGTGAATCGTATTGGAATTACAATTAACCAATGAACGATTATCGAAACCCGAACGAATCGGGAATTACATTATAGACGAAGTATATAATGTTTAGTGATGTTTACGAAGTATTAATGCTTCGGGATAAGTGAATTATAGCACAGAAAAAGGATTTCGATTTATTAGTACGTCGATACGATAAACGAAACCTTTAACATCAAACCAAGCAAGAGACGATCAATCAAGCCAAAAAAGATGCACAATTACCGACAATACAATGTTTTAAGTCATTTAATGTCATGGGTTAAGTTTTTAAATCAGTTTTATGCAAATTTTATTTTAACCCGAAAAACAACCATTTTAGGCTCGTTTTAAGCCGAATTACGAGTTTAAACGAGAAACGAACTGAGCCAGATTATCCAAAACATTATCCGGATTACGGAAATCCGAATATGTGGCTAATATTGAAGTTGTGGGGCCCACCCCCCACCTTTACTTGGACCGATCGGCCCTATGGGTTGATAATATCATTCCATTTCTTTTTTTTAGAACACAAACTCTCTCAAATCTTTCAAGTCTTCAAACATTCAACCCAAAAACCCTTGATCCAAACCAAGAACACAAGATCCAGGCTTATAGCAGTTCATTGTATCACGTCTCGACTCACAGAAAGGTGAGTTTTCACGAGCCCCTTTTACTGTACTGTTTTAAATATTTTCCCGGGGCGGAAAGCATGTATTTATTAAAGTATTTAAGTACATACTGATCGTATGGAAATACTTGTATACTTAAATATATATATGGTTTGATGCATAGAATATATAAATTGTTTATCGTGTGAGATTGTTCTGGGGTAACGTAGTTCCCAGAGGTTATTATTGTTCTGGGGTAACATAGTTCCCAGAGGTTATTATTGTTCTGGGGTAACGTAGTTCCCAGAGGTTATTATTGTTCTGGGGTAACATAGTTCCCAGAGGTTATCATTGTTCTGGGGTAACGTAGTTCCCAGAGGTTATTATTGTTCTGGGGTAACGTAGTTCCCGGAGGTTATTATTGTTCTGGGGTAACTTAGTTCCCAGAGGTTATAAATGTTCTGGGGAAACATAGTTTCCCGCATAATAACATTGTTTAATAAATGATTATTAAAATGATCTGTCAGTGTTTATTTAATTTAGTGAAACTCACCAACTATTCGTAGTTGACCCGTTTTCTTTACATGTTTTCTAGGTATGCCCAAGTTGGAATGATTGAAATGTGCTTAATTATCTGTGCTACCTGTTGGAAGCTTGCTGCTCTATATTTTGTAATGAACATATATTAATGTCTTATCGGTAAAACCTGTGCGTAACACCTAGATAGTAACGAAACTCGCAACAATGTAATATGTTATAAATTAATGTAGTGGTATTTTCTTTATAAGCAATGCTGTTGATATCAGATGTGTCTGTTGCATCCCGTGTACGTTTCCGCTGCGGTTACGGGGTGTTACAGAACTTGGTATCAGAGCCATTGGTTATAAAGAATTAGGATGTCTGAAAGAGATACCTAAAATATAACCAGTAGCTCAAGTATTATAGGATCTGAATATCAACTAATAATTTATTGTGACGGGATCTGGATGAACTTGGATGGACAAGTGAGTTATTATGGTCCGGAACATAATAACAGACTTGTCTGCACGGGAGAATTCAGGGGAAGTCACGAGGAACTTTAAATAGGTAAAATTGGCAACATATGTGTAAATATATGATAATATTATTAAGTGGTAAAGTTGTATAAATAAGTATGTATTAATTTGATTATGAATTACACTATGGAAAGAACTATATGCTTGTTAACTTGTGTGCAGGTAAAAATGTCAAGCCCGCATAGCTTATCAGTAGAGGAGGATCCGGAGGAGGTTAGCCCCGGAAACTCCGGGAGCCTACACGTGTCATCCGACTCCGAGCCTAGCGAGGCGAGTCACAGGAGCTCGAGCCAGTCCTCCCCGGCCTGGATCGTCAGATCCCCTACTCCACTCGCACCGCAGGCCACCTCTGTCCCTCCGGGATTTGGTCCCCGCCTTACGGCGCGGATCAGCATTCCGCGTGTCCCACCGACCTCTCCCCCACCCCGACCTGCTACTCGTCGGGGAGAGTCCTCATCTCAGCCCGAGCCGATGGCTCTACCTGTCTGGGGCCTTCCTAGACAGGAGCGGGATGCGGCAGCATGGCTACGAGTGCTCACAGAGCAAGTAAATGAGCACTCAGCCGCCCTGACTGTGGGGGTACAGAGACGGGTGTACCTTGGTGACCGCATACTGGATTGCCAGTATGCAATCGACCGGTTGACAAGGGAGTGCTCGTACTCCCTATTGATGGTTCAGCGGTTAGAGGCGTGGCTCCGGGGGGTGATGGCAGTAGTGGTGGCGTTGGTGGCAGTGATGATGTGGTGGGCATACCACCGTGTTTAGTAGTTATGTTTGGATGGGGATAGTCAGGGACCATTTTTTTTTTATACTCTGTGTAAGTAGTTAGTGGTGATACTAACACGGAGTGAATCTTGTTTAGTTATGATACAACCACTGGCCCCTAGGGTGGGTCTCTTTTGGGGCATATCTTTATAGATACTTTTGGGTATCATTCAAGCACTGACCCTTTTACGGGTTATGTCGAGATGATACCGACATAGGGCCCTTGTATTAAAACTTAGTTGTGTAATGTTGACTGGAAAGTATGTAAACTGATGTTTGTGTAATATGTATCAATGTTTACTAATGAATGAAATATGTATTGTGTTTTATAATTTAAGATGGTATTGATTATATGTATTTCTTGATGTTGTGTAGAATGGCACCGAAACGATCAACGAAAATATCGGAAGTAGATGTGAGCCGTTTGATTGCTCAACAGTTGGAGGCGGCGATACCGGATATAGTATCGCGCATCGCCGCCAGTATTAATAACTCGACCAATCCAACCCCTCCGAGCAATCAAACGCCCATAAATACTGACGGGGAACAAAATGCTAATCCTCCAAGGAATGATAACACTATTCCGAGTAATGACGCACCGCCTAGGGTGGTCGTTACTGACAGCAATGGCCCTATACCTACGGTAGAGACAAACCGTACTGAACCAATTCGTGCATCCAGGGGATGTTCGATCAAGGATTTTATGTTATGCAAGCCATTAGAGTTTAGCGGGTCTGAAGGACCGAATGGGTTAGTCAAATGGATAGAGAAAATAGAATCAGTGGTGAATATCAGCAACTGTCCCGAGGATTGTGTCGTTAAGTACGCCACCTGTACATTCACCGACCATGCCTTGACATGGTGGAACACCATAGTACAGACTCGAGGTCAAGCGGCGACAAACCACATGACCTGGACGGAGCTTAAGGCTCTTTTGTTGGAACATTTCTGCCCAAAGAATGAATTGCAGAAACTGGAAAATGAGTTGTGGAATCTGGAGATGAAGGGGGCGGACCACTTGGGTTATACCAATCGGTTTAATGAACTGTCGCGATTAGTACCGTGGTTGGTCACCCCGGAGACGAAGAGGGTGGAACGTTATATTTGGGGACTTACTCCAGTAGTGAGGAGTATAGTCAACGCGGGGGGACACCGGACGTATGAAAGTGCAGTGACACAGGCTGGCATTGTCACGTATGATTTCTTGCGGAGCGGATCACTAAAGGTGACAGGAGAATCCGCTAGGGGAAAACGGGGTACACATGACCATAGGATCCAGGAAAAGCAGCAAAGCAAACGAGCTAGGCCCGCTGCCCAGAGCTATGCCATGACTAGTTCGGGCGGAAGACAAGAACCGCAGAAGGGAACGTTTCCTAAGTGCGGGAAATGTGGTTACCACCATGGTGGTGTGTGCAAAGAGGTGGTGTGCCACCGGTGTGGCAGGATTGGACACTACGCACCAAATTGTATGACAAATCTGAACAACCTGAACCGGCAACCGCAACCTATTCGTGCGCAACCATTTAGAACTCAACCAGCCCGACAGCAGAACCCGCAAGGAAATCAGATGGTGACCACTAGCCGGGCTTGCTACGAATGCGGCAGCACGGATCACTTCAAAAGGAACTGCCCGAAACTGAACCAGGGAGGAAACGGGAGACAACTCACGGGTCAGGCATCGTCGTCCAATCCGGCTTTAGGCCGAGCATTCGTGATGGGGGCGAACGAGGCACGCCAGGACCCCAGCGTAGTGACAGGTACCTTCCTCGTCTCTGATCATTACGCTTCTGTATTATTTGATACAGGCGCCGATAGAAGTTTTGTCTCCGTTAGATTCCTTTCGATAGCAAACCTTCCTATTGGTGAAACCATAGAACCTTACACCGTAGAAGTCGCTAACGGTAAAACCATGATAGTTAATCGGATAGTTCGGAATTGACCTTTTATTCTGAACGAACAATCCTTCCTGATCGACTTGTTACCGGTAGAATTGGGTAGTTTTGACGTGATAGTGGGAATGGATTGGTTGGCACGTAACAGGGTAGAAATAAACTGTGAAAAGAAAACCGTCAGGATCCGGGTGTCGGATGACGAGGAGGTATTAGTGCAGGGAGAAAAATCCGGCACCATGATACCATTTATATCCCACCTCAAGGTGTTGAAATATATACGTCAGGGATGTGTGGCGTATCTAGCGAGCCTGACGGCCGCTGATTCTGAGGAAAAACGGGTGGACGATATTCCCGTGGTACGCGAACTTCCACAAGTTTTTCCAGAGGAACTTCCTGGATTACCGCCAACCCGACAGGTCGAATTCAGGATCGATTTGTTACCTCAGGCTGGCCCTGTTGCTAAGGCGCCCTACCGACTTGCACCATCCGAAATGCAAGAATTATCCAACCAGTTGCAGGAATTGTTGGATAAAGGATTTATACGCCCCAGTTATTCCTCGTGGGGTGCACCTGTTTTATTCGTGAAAAAGAAGGACGGGAGCCTTAGAATGTGCATTGATTACAGGGAATTGAACAAGTTGACAATAAAAAATAGGTATCCTCTTCCCCGAATCGATGATCTGTTCGACCAACTACAAGGTGCGAGCTACTTTTCAAAAATAGATCTTAGATCGGGATACCATCAGGTTAGAATCCAGGAGGAGGATATCCCAAAAACTGCATTCCGGACTCGCTACGGCCATTACGAGTTCTTAGTTATGCCTTTTGGGCTAACAAATGCGCCTGCAGTATTCATGGATCTCATGAATCGAATCTGTAAACCCTATCTCGACAAATTCGTCATTGTATTTATTGACGATATTTTGATATACTCGAAGAGTAAAGAAGAGCACGAGCAACACTTAAAGTTAGTTCTAGAGCTCCTGGATCAGGAGAAGTTATATGCAAAATTCTCCAAGTGTAACTTCTGGTTACAAGAGGTGCAATTCCTCGGTCACGTTATAAACCACCAAGGAATACACGTTGATCCGAGTAAGGTTGAAGCAATTAAGAATTGGCAAGCGCCTAAATCTCCAAAGGAAATCCGCCAATTCTTAGGCTTAGCTGGATACTATCGTCGATTTATAGAGAACTTTTCCAGCATCGCCCAACCTTTAACCCTCCTGACTCAAAAGGATCGGAAGTATGAATGGGGTGAAGAGCAGGAAACGGCGTTTCAAACGCTAAAACAAAGATTGTGCCAAGCGCTAATCTTAAGTCTCCCCGACGGAGATGATGGTTTTGTCGTGTATTGTGACGCATCCCGGAGAGGGTTAGGATGCGTATTGATGCAAAATAGTAAGGTTATAGCCTATGCTTCGCGACAATTAAAAGTTCACGAGAAAAATTACACTACTCATGACCTAGAACTGGGAGCAGTCATCTTTGCACTTAAAATTTGGAGGCACTATCTCTACGGTACAAAGTGCACCATCTTCACTGATCATAAAAGTTTGCAACACATATTCGATCAGAAAGAACTAAATATGAGACAACGAAGGTGGGTCGAGTTACTAAGTGACTATGACTGTGACATCCGATATCACCCCGGCAAGGCTAACGTTGTAGCCGATGCCTTGAGTAGGAAAGATCGAGTTAAACCACTACGCGTGCGAGCGTTGGGAATGATAGTCCAGTCGAACCTTTCGGATTTGATTCGAGTCGCTCAACGCGAGGCGTTGAAAGGGGACCAATTGGAAAAAGAGGGACTTTTCTGTAACGAGAAGAATTTCGAACAGCGTGTGGACGAAATTCTCTATTTCAAAAATCGGATTTGGATTCCGACCCTCCATGACCTTCGTGAATTGATCATGGACGAAGCACATAAATCAAAATATTCCATACATCCGGGATCGGATAAGATGTATAAGGATGTGAAGGAGTTCTACTGGTGGCCGGGTATGAAAAAGGATATAGCCACTTACGTCGGCAAGTGTACGACGTGTGCGAGGGTTAAGGCGGAGCACCAGAAACCCTCGGGGATGTTACAACAACCGGAAATTCCTGAATGGAAGTGGGAGCAAATCACAATGGATTTCGTGACACACCTCCCTAAGACATCCCGGGGACATGATGCAATTTGGGTAATCGTGGATCGATTAACCAAATCGGCACATTTTATTCCGATTAGAAATAATTATAACACCGAGAGACTTGCGCAAATTTATATAAATGAAATAGTGTCTCGTCATGGCATCCCCATCTCGATCATCTCCGATAGGGATAGCCATTTCACCTCCAAACTTTGGCAAGCTGTCCAAGAAGCATTGGGAACACGTATTGACCTAAGCACAGCTTACCACCCTCAGATCGATGGTCAGTCTGAGAGGACCATTCAAACTTTGGAGGATTTGCTTCGTGCCTGCGTACTGGACTTTAAGGGAAATTGGGATCAACATCTCCCACTCGTTGAATTTTCCTATAATAACAGCTACCATAGCAGTATAAAGGCAGCACCTTATGAAGCATTGTATGGACGGAAGTGCCGATCACCACTTTGCTGGTCTGAAGTGGGTGACTCGCAGGTCATTAGATCGGATCTGGTCCAGGAGACGACCAGCAAGATTCTTGAAATTAAGAACAACCTGAAAGCCGCGCGGGATCGGCAGAAGAGTTATGCCGATACCCGTCGAAAACCGTTGTCATTTGAGAAGGGGGAAAAGGTATATTTGAAAGTATCACCCTGGAAAGGAGTGGTCAGATTTGGAAAGGCGGGGAAGTTGGCCCCTAGATATATTGGACCATTCGATATTACTGCGAAAATCGGTCCTGTAGCATACCGATTAGAACTGCCTGATGAACTGAGTGCAGTTCACAACGTGTTTCACGTGTCGAACCTGAAACGGTGTCTATCGGATGAGACATCGGTATTACCCTTAGAGGGTGTTCAAATAAATGATAAGCTCAACATTGTGGAGGAGCCCATAGAAATAGTAGACGGGAAAATCAAGCAACTTAGACACAATAAGATCTCGTTGGTCAAAGTTAGATGGAATTCGCAACGAGGCCCAGAATTTACTTGGGAACGAAAGGATGAATTTCGGAAGAAATACCCCCACCTATTTCCTCAAAAGGAAGTAGTTGACGTGTAAAATTTCGAGGACGAAATTTTTATAACGGGGGGAGAATGTAACGATTCCGGCAAATCCAGGTATACCCTAGCCGGTATATACTATTTACGTGTCATTTAATATTGATTATATGAGTTATAGTACGTATATACGAGTATATATGATTCATAGTACGAATCATACTCGATTATATAGTGAATCGTATTGGAATTACAATTAACCAATGAACGATAATCGAAACCCGAACGAATCGGGAATTACATTATAGACGAAGTATATAATGTTTAGTGATGTTTACGAAGTATTAATGCTTCGGGATAAGTGAATTATAGCACAGAAAAAGGATTTCGATTTATTAGTACGTCGATACGATAAACGAAACCTTTAACATCAAACCAAGCAAGAGACGATCAATCAAGCCGAAAAAGATGCACAATTACCGACAATACAATGTTTTAAGTCATTTAATGTCATGGGTTAAGTTTTTAAATCAGTTTTATGCAAATTTTATTTTAACCCGAAAAACAACCATTTTAGGCTCGTTTTAAGCCGAATTACGAGTTTAAACGAGAAACGAACTGAGCCAGATTATCCAAAACATTATCCGGATTACGGAAATCCGAATATGTGGCTAATATTGAAGTTGTGGGGCCCACCCCCCACCTTTACTTGGACCGATCGGCCCTATGGGTTGATAATATCATTCCATTTCTTTTTTTTAGAACACAAACTCTCTCAAATCTTTCAAGTCTTCAAACATTCAACCCAAAAACCCTTGATCCAAACCAAGAACACAAGATCCAGGCTTATAGCAGTTCATTGTATCACGTCCCGACTCACAGAAAGGTGAGTTTTTACGAGCCCCTTTTACTGAACTGTTTTAAATATTTTCCCGGGGCGGAAAGCGTGTATTTATTAAAGTATTTAAGTACATACTGATCGTATGGAAATACTTGTATACTTAAATATATATATGGTTTGATGCATAGAATATATAAATTGTTTATCGTGTGAGATTGTTCTGGGGTAACGTAGTTCCCAGAGGTTATTATTGTTCTGGGGTAACGTAGTTCCCAGAGGTTATTATTGTTCTGGGGTAACATAGTTCCCAGAGGTTATTATTGTTCTGGGGTAACGTAGTTCCCAGAGGTTATTATTATTCTGGGGTAACATAGTTCCCAGAGGTTATCATTGTTCTGGGGTAACGTAGTTCCCAGAGGTTATTATTGTTCTGGGGTAACGTAGTTCCCAGAGGTTATTATTGTTCTGGGGTAACATAGTTCCCGGAGGTTATTATTGTTCTGGGGTAACTTAGTTCCCAGAGGTTATAAATGTTCTGGGGAAACATAGTTTCCCGCATAATAACATTGTTTAATAAATGATTATTAAAATGATATGTCAGTGTTTATTTAATTTAGTGAAACTCACCAACTATTCGTAGTTGACCCGTTTTCTTTACATGTTTTCTAGGTATGCCCAGGTTGGAATGATTGAAATATGCTTAATTATCTGTGCTACCTGTTGGAAGCTTGCTGCTCTATATTTTGTAATGAACATATATTAATGTCTTATCGGTAAAACCTGTGTGTAACACCAAGATAGTAACGAAACTCGCAACAATGTAATATGTTATAAATTAATGTAGTGGTATTTTCTTTATAAGCAATGCTGTTGATATCAGATGTGTCTGTTGCATCCCGTGTACGTTTCCGCTGCGGTTACGGGGTGTTACAGTAAAACAACAAAATAAAGGGCAAACATCAACTTCCTATCCGGCTAGGGGATGCGCTTCCGTAAATGGATCGGGCGAAGCGCGACAAGACCCACATGTAGTAACAGGAAGTTTCGATATTATATACGGTATGGACTGGCTATCTAAGTATAAAGCAGAAATCGTTTGTAAGGATAAGACTGTTAGGATACCTCTTTCGAATGATGAGGCAATGATCGTTCAAGGTGAGAAATCTGGTACTATGATGCCTCTCGTATCCCTACTTAAGGCATTAAAGTACTTGCGCCAAGGATGTACATTATACTTGGCGAGCGAAACAGTCAAGGACCCCGATGAAAAGCGAATAGAAGATACCCCAGTAGTAGACAAGTATTCAGTTGTATTTCCCGATGAGTTTCCTGGTTTACCACCGACCCGACAAGTTGAATTCCGTATGGATCCGATACCGGGATCAGCCCCCATTGCTAAGGCACCTTACCGACTTGCACCATCTTAAATGTAAGAACTACCCAACCAGTTGCAAGAGTTATTAGACAAGGGCTTTATCCGACCTAGTTATTCGCCGTGGGGAGCACCAGTGTTATTTGTGAAAAAGAAGGATGGGAGTTTTCAAATGTGTATTGATTATCGGGATTTGAATAAAGTGACTATAAAGAATAAATACCCCTTACCCCGATTTGATGACTTGTTTGATCAGCTCCTGGGTGCGAAGTGTTTTTCAAAAATTGATCACAAATCGGGTTATCATCAAGTAAGAATTCAGGAAAAAGATGTACCAAAAACAGCTTTCCGAACTCGGTATGGTCAATATGAATTTTTGGTTATGCCGTTTGGGTTGACAAATGCACCTGCAGTATTTAGGGATCTTATGAACCGAGTTTGCAAACCCTATCTTGACATATTCGTGATAGTGTTTATCGATGACATTTTGATATATTCGAGAAGTAAGGAGGAACACGAACAACATCTGCAGGTAATCTTGGAACTATTGAGATAAGAAAAGTTATACGCAAAGTTGTCCAAATGTGAATTCTGGTTACAAGAAGTATAATTCTTAGGACACATTGTGAACCAACAAGGAATCCAAGTAGATCCCAGTAAAATCGAGGCCATTAAGAATTGGCAAGTACCTAAATCACCAAAAGAAATTCGCCAATTTTTGGGACTAGCCGGGTATTACCGAAGATTTATTGAAAACTTTTCAAGTATTGCTCAACCTTTAACCATCCTAACTCAGAAAGATCGAACGTATGATTGGAGAGAAGAACAAGAAATGGCCTTCCAAACGTTAAAACAAAAGTTGTGCGAAGCTCCAATATTAAGTATTCCAGATGGAACTGATGATTTGGTAGTCTATTTTGACACATCTCGTAAAGGTTTAGGATGCGTACTGATGCAAAAAAAGAAAGTAACAGCATATGCTTCCCGACAATTAAAAGTACATGAGAAGAATTATACAACCCATAACTTGGAATTGGGAGCAGTTGTCTTTGCATTGAAAATCTGGAGACATTACTTGTACGGCACCAAATGTACCATCTATACTGATCACAAAAGCTTACAACACATATTTGATCATAAGGAACTGAACATGTGACAAAGAAGATGGGTAGAACTGTTAAACGATTATGATTGTGAAATTAAATACCATCCGGGGAAGGCCAATATAGTAGCTGATGCTTTAAGCCGAAAAGACAGAGTTAAATCGTTGAGGGTACGAGCACTCGGAATGATTATCCAGAGTAGCCTAATCGAACAAGTTCGTATTGCACAAAACGAAGCCTTAAAAGAAGATCAATTATAAAAGGAAGAACTACATGGGAATGAAAAGAATTTTGAGAAGAAAATTGACGAAGTATTCTATTACAAAAACTAGGTCTGGATTCCAACACTTCATAAACTTCGTGAACTGATTCTTGATGAAGCACACAAATCCAAATATTCTATTCATCCAGGTGCTGATAAGATGTATAAGGATGTTAAAGAATTCTACTGGTGGCCTGGCATGAAGAAGGATATAGCCTTGTATATAAGTAAATGTGCAACTTGTGCAAGAGTTAAGGCTGAATACCAAGAACCTTCGGGAATGTTACCACAACCCGAAATCCCACAATGGAAATGGGAACAAATTACTATGGACTTCGTAACACACCTTCCCAAAACCTCCCGAGGACACAATGCCATTTGGGTAATTGTAGACCGATTAACGAAATCTGCACACTTTATTCCAACCCGTAACACTTACTCTACCGAGAAACTTGCCCAAATTTACATTGATGAAATTGTGTCTCGACACGGAGTACCTCTTTCGATTATTTCAGATAGAGACAGTCATTTTACTTCACATTTCTGGCAAGCAGTTCAAGAAGCTTTGGGAACCCGAATAGACATGAGTACCGCTTACCATCCACAAACAGATGTTCAATCAGAACGAACTATCCAAACCTTAGAAGATTTACATCGCACTTGTGTATTAGATTTCAAAGGGAACTGGGATCAACACCTCCCGCTCATTGAGTTTTCTTACAATAACAGTTACCACAGTTGTATACAAGCAGCACCTTATGACGCATTATACGGGCGAAAATGTAGATCGACACTTTGTTGGACAGAAGTGGGTGATACTCAAATTACAAGATCCAATCTAATTCAGGAAACCACCGATAAGATCCATAAGATTAAACAAAAATTGAAAGCTGCCCGTGACTGACAAAAGAGTTATGCCGATATTCGCAGAAAACCGTTATATTTTGGAATAGGCGACAAGGTGTTCTTGAAAGTATCGCCATGGAAAGGTGTTATAAGGTCTGGAAAGACTGGTAAGTTAGCCCCGAGATACATTGGACCTTTCGAGATTATTGCAAAAATTGGTCCCGTAGCCTACCGATTAAAATTACCCCTAGAACTGAGCACCATTCACGATGTGTTTCATATATCGAATCTGAAAAAGTGTTTGACTGATGAAACGACAATAGTACCACTGGAAGATGTTCAAATAAATGAAAAGCTCAACTTCGTAGAGGAACCGGTAGAAATTATGGACGGGAAAACCAAACAGTTACGACACAACAAAATATCATTGGTAAAAGTTCGGTATAATTCAAAACAAGGACCCGAATATACTTGGGAACGAAAGAATGAATTTCGAAAGAAATACCCACACCTGTTCCCTAAAAAGAAAACCGATGACACATTAAATTTCGAGGACGAAATTTCTTAACGGGGGAAGAATGTGACATTCGTGACAAAACGAGGTATACTATATTCACTACGTAGCGAGTAAACGATAAATCGGTTAATTCGTAGTGCTTAAACGAGTAACCGACTGATACAGATTATGACCCGTATATATACTGAGGGGTCATATACAAGTTATATATATATATTATAGTGGCTAAAATATTGATATTTAGGCCCCAGTACGTTTAAAACCATTTAAACGAAAAAGGTTTCGTTTATTAATATGCTATAAGTTTAAACGCAATCGTTAACATCAAAACGAGAATTGTAGCATCCGTTAAGCCTAAAAAGATTTACAAAACACTTATATGACATGTTCTAAGCAATCCGTGAAAATATTTTGGGTTTTTACAACCTTTTAATATGTTTTTATTATTTTGTAAAAATGAGTTGAAAAACGACCGTTTTCGCGCTATTTCTCGCACCTGAATTAATTTTCTCGCGAAAAACCGAACCCGAACTAAATTTTGGACCGAGGCCGAACCTTGACACGCAAAACGAGGATGAAATGGACGAAAATAAAGGCCCATTGGGCCTTTATTTCTTGCGTGCGCAAATAAAGGGAACCTCCCTTTTGATATATATATATATATATATATATATATATATATATATGTGTGTGTGTGTCATTTTACTAGAAGTGCCTACATCCCAAACAAAACAAAAACGTACCAGCTCTTGTTCTTGAAGTTTTCTACCATAAACCATAAAGGTATGGATCAAATAACTATTTTTAATCTTGTTTTAAACAAGGTATGATCATATAAACCCTAAACCCTAAACCCTAAACATGCCTTGATTAGTGTTAAACATGTTTAACCATCCAAAAATCCTAAAATTATATTTTGATGTTAAACATGTTTACAAAGCAGAAACATATAGATTTTTGACCAAAAACACGGATTAGAACATGAATATGACGTTTTTACGGTTTAAAAGTTCGGTTTGAAACCAAAATCGAAACCCTAATTAACAAGTTGTTCTATGGATGATTTATGCTTGGTTTGATGTTATATAATATGTAGATACACTTATTTTGCAACCCAAGACCCGGAGAGTCGTTTAAGCTATCGAAAATGGCCGAAAACTGACAAGGTAATACCGTATTACTCGATTAAGGGATGTTTAGTATTAGGTTATGACGTGCTTTTTTTAGCTTGTGAAACTTTTCAGGAACATTAGGGACCATGTAAATGAGTCCCTGTTCAAATTTGGTAATTTTTCGATAAACGGAGATTATTTGGCGAATTTATTACCGTTAATTGGCGTTTATTTGGGAAAAATAGGTAAACTTCATGAAAAATTATGAAATTTATTTTAGAACCCAGAAATATTATGTTAAGATCACTAGAAAAATTTGAGAACATTTGGAGATGTCTAAGTATTTTTGTGCAATTGTGTTTTAATCGAGTTTTAATAGCTGAAAAACGCGCAAAATGGCCTTTTGGCCAAAGATTTAGATTCTGGAGATTTTTCAGGGGCTATGTGATGATATTGAGACAACCTGGGAAAATTATCGGATTTTTCGGATGTCGTTTGGTATAAACGGGCTATTTATTACTTAATTATAACACATTAAATGAATTTTTATAAATAGATAATTAATCATAAAATTTTTGAAAATATTTTTATAAAATTCTCCATATTTTAATTTATTTTTACAAAATTTTCATAATTAATATTTAAGTGCATAATTGGTTATGATTAATCAAATATTTAAACTACATATTGTTTAACGAAACCGACAGTTTTATGTTTAACGAACTGGTTGTTATGTCAAAATATCAAAAGTGGTCAAATATCATAGTTTCGAATGAATTTGATAAAAACGAACTTTTACGAGAATTCCGGACAATTCGGGTGGATTGTACGCGTTTTGTATAATCAAAACCGTAAGAAAACGGAAACAAACCCTGCGATCAATACAGTTATCGAAACCTTAAAATTCTTTCATAAATCAAATATTTTTATCAATCAATATGTTTACTTAAGTTTATGTGATCTTACCTAATCCCGAAACACATAAACGATCAACTTGGCTATGCTCGGAAAACGGTGAAAGGGAGCCAAATCTAGTATTGAACATTTCATAGTATACAACGTCACAATCTAAGAATATGGTCATGTTCTAGGCCATACAGCTATACCCAGACTAGTTATGCAGCCCGATTTAGTTTAAACATTGTACTAGTATTAACAGTACAATACCGGTTATAGGAGTCAAGCTATAATCGAGGCACCTTACCTACTGATACATATTACTTGCTTGAACTACGATAAGGTGAGTTTCATGACCCCACTTTCTAAACTGTTTTACGAGCTTTTGGGGTGGAAAGCGTGTTTACATATACGTTTATACTTGGAAACTTGTGATGATGTGAATTATCTAAGTACTAACACTTGAAAGTTCCCACAAACACAAGTGATTAACTTCGTGCCGGTGACGTGTGGATAGTACTATCGGTTTGACAAACCCAACTGACAGGGCCGGAGGGGTATGCCGGAACATGTTAACCCAGTTGTACATTGTTATTAAACTTGTTACATTCTGTTATGTGGTGTTAGACATAGTACATACTTTTGGGCAAAGTGGCTGTTAAATGCCAACGGGAGTGCATGGGCAGGAGAGGCCATGTTTTATAGCTTGTTTCGGTTTCACTTGTGGTTTAGTATAAAAGAATCATACACATACATATATACTAACATACGGTGAACTTTACGAACTCGTATACTGATTTTGTTCGTACCCGTGAAACTTGAAACTCACCAACTAGACGTTGTTGACCCGTTTTAACATGCTTTTTAGGTAAAGCAAAGGTGGAATGATTTGCTTACGTTCTTGTGTTAGGAATGAAGTTGAATAGCTGTGAATAGACGCAATTATATAATATTGAATAAGCAATCACGTGAACTGGTTATGTGATTTTCATCTAGTTTGTAAACTTAGTACCAAACCATGTAATATGATGTAAATTACTTTGTAGAATTTCTTTATAAACAATGTGGTTGATACAAGTGTTATCTGTTACATTCCCGTATTACGCTTCCACATTGACCTAGTCGGGGTGTGACAAATTGTTTCCCCATTATCATCATTCTTATCATGTGGAATACAAACAGTACTCTTGATGTTTTTTTGGTATTCGCTGAGAAACTCGATAGTTTCTTCCGCAATGTTCTCCTCAGAAACGCACCCTTCTGGATAAGTTTTGTTTCGCACATGCCCTTTGATAATCTTCATACACCTTTCAAATGGATAAATCCAACGAAAGCATGGTGGCCCACATAATTTTATCTCTCTGACAAGGTGCACAGTTAAGTGAACCATGACATCAAAAATGATGGAGGAAAGTACTTCTCAAGCTGTAAAGCCCCGTTACCGGTGCCTCACATTTGGACGTTGGATTTACTCATTCACGTAGTTCTAAATATCAGAGTTAATAAAAACACTCGCGGAATATAAAGACATCCATAAAACATTACATTAATCCATGACTTGTTTTAAAGCAAACATCTTGTCTTTTAAAATAAACAAAACATTAAACATAAAAGGTCTTGAGTCTTCCAATGCCACGTGTTCCCCTCAAGCGAGCTGCTTCATCCTATTCAACTGCGTGCATACTAAAAGTTAGGTACGCTGAGTGAGTTCTTGTTAATCATTCAACATACCATACATTCATACTTACATACTTTCATTATACATACTTTCATACCATTATCTTATACATACTTACCTTCATATCTTACGTTATAAAGAGCATTACGCCCTACTTCCTCGAGTATTATTAGGGCCCGGTTCCCTCTTACCTCGAATATTATTAGGGTTTGGTTCCCTCTTACCTCGAGTATTATTAGGGCCCGGTTCCCTCTTGCCTCGAGTAATATTAGGGCTCGATTCCCTCTTTCCTCGAATATTAGTAGGGTTCGGTTCCCTCTTCGTTACCATACAACCATACATCATTTACATTCAAACATACATGCATAAATATCATACCTTCATTATACATAACATTATAACTTGACAGCACGTGCAATATCCGAAGATCATTCACGTATTGACAAGCAATCATTCCTAACTTTCACATAATCACATAAGGCATACACTTATCACTTAGGATAAATGTATTAACAAACTCATCGAGTATGCACACACCCCCGAAAAACATAACAAGGAATGTGTTGGTGCATCGAGTAGTTCAGTATCTTGTGTTTGTTTTGTGTTGAATAGTGTTTGTTATATGTTTGCCATGTGTTGGGCGAACTTTAAGGACAGCGAAGTTATGACAACTTCGCCTAGTGTGTTAGGCGAAGTTGTCGGGTATTATAAACCCATAACTTCGGCTATGTTGAAAAACTTTTTAACGATTGTTTGTGTGATTCTCTGTATCACGTGTTGGTCTTTGCAATATATCAAGTATTATCTTATGTTCTTGTGTGTTTGCTTAGATTTAGCTTACTAATTGTATTGACACCGTATCGTATACGTGGGGATTCCGCACCCTCGTGTTACGAGATACTCCTGTGTAGATCCGGCTGGGAACCTACAATTGGTATCAGAGCATTTTGCTCGTGATTGTGTGGTTCGGGATTATCACACGGGTGTTAAGATCGTTCCGTTAGACCATTCGCGGAACGAGTTTACATTGAAATACCTTGTTTTTTAGTCGATCCTCATCCCTCATCAAATACACCTTTCAATCACCCTCGCGATCCTCGAAATCGACCTACCCAACCTGCAAAACCTCTTTGTTCTTCTGGCGAACTTGCCGTCAAATGAATTACGGTTTAAGCGAACATATAATTTTTTGGCGAAGTTGATAACCAGCGAAGTTTTTCAGCGAAGTTGTCATCCAGCGTAGTTGTTAGCGAAGTTGAAAAGCAGGCGAAGTTGTATCAACTTCGCTATTGCACACTGTTCACAGAAGTTGATATTTAAGGTTTGAATCTTGTTTTAGTCAAGTATGACTTCGATAAACATCACAGAACTAGTAAAGATGGAGGTAGAAGCTGGTTCAGCATCTAAAGCCCCAAAACTGCTGAAAGGCACTAATTTCGTTGCATTGAAAGATCAATTTGAACAATATGTGAAGTATCAGAACGCAAAGTTGCGGGTTTGCATTCAAGACGGATACATACCTCCAACATCCATGTTTGAGGGTCATGAACAGATTTAGAAGTACAGTAAGATAGAAGATGATGAAAAGAAAATGTATGAGGCAGAAAGTAAAGCGCATGCAGCTATAACCATGGCTCTCCCGCAAGAGATTCTTCATACTTTTACGAAATACAAAACAGCTAGAGAGCTATGGGAAGCACTAGAGAATAGATATGAAGGAAATGTTGGGATACGTACCTCCAAGACAAAACTGCTGAAAACTCAATTCTCAGTATTCAAGTATCTGAAAAATGAATCACTTGATGACATCATCACACGATATTATTATCTGATGACCGAGCTAAATAACTACTCCATTGAATACAAGGAAGAAGAGACAGTGGAAAAACTTCTTGATGCTCTCCCACCAAAATGGGAGATGTACACTGTTCTGATGAGAGAAGATAAGGACTTTGAGAAGATTGATTTGGAGACGGTGGTAAATAAGTTACAGAATTTTGAACTTAACATGGCTCGAAAGGAGACACCGACTGATCAGGTTCAGGATCCAGGAATGTATGGTGCGAAAGTCACTCCAAACCCAAGTTCAAAATCAGAATCCACTGCCTACTACTCAAAGGGGGAATCAAACTCCACTCCAGATGGTCATGTGATTCTCAATATGGATGGTGACGTATATTTCGTAGAAAGAGGTAGTAGTTCCTCAAAACCTCAAACCACAACTGGTAATTTCTCATCAAATGCTCTAAGAAAGAACTACTCACAGATGCCTATGAGTGTGAAATCAGCTGAACAACAGTTTGCTCTCTGTGCATCCTTCATTGCATCTTATGAGAATTACATCAAAGGTAAAATAGTCGACCCTGCAACTTTGGATGAAGACTATGATCAGATCGACGCTGATGATCTAGAAGAAATGGATCTGCAGTGGCAGATGGCTATGATAGTAAGAAGGGTAAAGAGATTTATGAAGAAAACTGGTAGAAAGTTCGTTGGAGAAAGACCGGGGTTTGATAAGTCAAAAGTTCGTTGTTATAACTGTCAACAAAATGGTCACTTTGCTAAAGAATGCACGAATGAGAGAGTCGAACGAAGCCAGAACAGGCATGCTCAACAGAATGGGGTTGGTAATGAAAATAAGGCTATGGTATCTCAACAGAACGGTGGATACAACTGGAATATACAAGTTGAGGAGGTGTTCGAACAGGCAAATCGGGTAAACATCGAAACTGGAGGAAGTGACAAAGACACGGGGGAAGATCAAGCATACATGGCAGAAGTGAGCGATCAGCTCTCTGAGGTAAGTTCTGAAATTCATTGTGAACAATGTGAAAACCTGTCTGATCAATTGAAAACATTAACTGATCAGTTTGTTAGTTTGGACACTCAATTTAAAAACTTAAAACAAGAACATCACTATTCTAAAACTAAAGAAAATAGTTACTCGGTAAAAATAAAAGCTAGTGAAAAGGATATCAGAAGTCTTTAAGCCACTCTAGCTGAAAAAATACAAGTAATTGATCTTAGTTATGAAGTGTTAGAAGAAAAGACCAAACTAATTGCTGAAAAGGATAAACAGATAGCTGATTACCAGGTAAAAGTGAAGGATATCAGAAGTCTTTAAGCCACTCTAGCTGAAAAAATACAAGTAATTGATCTTAGTTATGAAGTGTTAGAAGAAAAGACCAAACTAATTGCTGAAAAGGATAAACAGATAGCTGATTACCAGGTAAAAGTGGTGGAACTGAACAGAAAAATTGAACAACTTAGAAATTCTTCTGCAATGTTAGATCACATCATAAGTGTTCAACGTTCCCCGGTTAACAAAGGGGGAATTGGATTCTCTGAAGTTCCACCACCATACAACAATAATTATACTTATGATCCGAGTAATCAGCAATCTGCTAATGTTGAAATTAGTCAGACAGTACCAATAAAAGTTTCTGCTAAAGAAACTAAAGTTAATGAGAGTGAAACAAGTAAGACAAGTTCAAATGTCACAAGTTCTATCTCTAGTTCTGTCTCGTCAAATTCGGACAAGACGCCCGAATCGGGTGAGATAAAAAAGAGGTTGTGTTATTAAAACGAGGGGAGGACTATAAGTTTGATGAGAAGAAATATTCCTTAAATCCGTTCGTCCCACCATATGTGAGACAAACGGATAGTAACGCAACCTCGACATCTGCTACAACTTTTGAGACGAAAGTTCAAAACAACAAGAATAGTTCGAACAGAAGTTGTTTTAGATGCAATAGGATAGGACATCTTGTCGCTGATTGTCCTCTGAAAAAAAGAAAACCTAGAAATATGAGACCTACCAAAACTGAGAATAAAACGAATACTAATTATGATGCTGGTAAGAATGTGAACACACCAACTTTCAATTATCGGACTAATCCAAGATTTCAAAGAAATCAGTCTCGTTTTTTCCCAGTTAAGTACCAAACCAATAATTATAATTCATTTAACTCACGAAAGTTTGGATGGCCTCATAGCCAGTCATCTAGAAGTTTTTCTTACAGAACTTATAGAAACTCTCCTCAAACTAACTTTGGGCAACCAAGATACTGGATGCCGGATAACATATTTAATCAACCCAAGACCAGAAGGTCTTGGGTCCCCAGATTTTAATCTATCTCTTTAATTGTGCAGGAACAGGCAAACAGGGCTGTAAACAATATGTGGGTTGTTGACAGTGGCTGTTCCCGGTACATGACTGATAAAAACGAACTTTTTACGAGAATTCCGGACAATTCGGATGAATTGTACGCGCTTCGTATAATCAAAACCGTAAGAAAACGGAAATGAAACCTGTGATCAATCCAGATACCGAAACCTTAAAATTCTTTTATAAATCAAATCATTTTATCAATTAATATGTTTACATAAGTTTATATGATCTTACCTATTTCCAAAACGCATAAACGATCAACTTGGCTAGGCTCGGAAAGTGGTGAAACTGAGCCAAATCCAGTTTTAAACATTTCATAGTATACAACGTCACAATCTAAGACTATGGTCATGTTTTGGGCCTAACAGCTATAACCAGACTAGTTATACAGCCCAATTTGGTTTAAACACTGTACTAGTATTAACAGTACGATACCGATTATAGGATACGAGTTATAATTGAGGCATAACACTTATTGACGTATATTACCTGCTCGAACTACAATAAGGTGAGTTTCACGACCCCACTTCCTAAACTGTTTTACGAACTTTTGGGGTGGAAAGCATGTTTACATATACTTATATACTTGAAAACATGTGGTGATGTGAATTATCTAAGTACTAACACTTGAAATTCCCCACAAACACAAGTGATTAACTTCGTGCTGGTGACGTGTGGATAGTACTATCGGTTTGACAAACCCAACTGACAGAGCCGGTGGGGTATGCCGGAACATGTTAACCCAGTTGCACATTTTCATTTAAACTTATTTCATACTGCTATGTGGTGTTATACATAGTACATACTTGGGGCAAAGTGGCTGTTAAATGCCAACGGGAGTGCATGGGCAGGGTGGCCATGTGTTTTAGCTCGTTTCAGTTTCACTTGTGGCTTAGTATAATACATCATACACATACATGTATACATACACACTGCAAACTTTACGAACTCGTATACTGATTTCGTTGATACTCGTGAAACTTGAAACTCACCAACTAGACGTAGTTGACCCGTTTTAACATGCTTTTCAGGTAAAGCAAAGGTGGAAAGATTTACTTACGTTCTTGGTGTTAGGAATGAAGTTGAATAGCTGTGAATAGACGCAGATATATAATATTGAATAAGAAGCTCGTAAACCGGTTATGTGATTCTCATCTAGTTTGTAAACATAGTACCAACCCATGTAATATGATGTAAATTAGTTTGTGAATTTCTTTATAAACAATGTTGTTGATACCAGTATTATCTGTTACATTCCCGTTTTACGCTTCCGCGACTACCTAGTCGGGGTGTGACAGAAGTTGGTATCAGAGCCATTGGTTATAAAGAATTAGGATGTTCCTTAGGATACCCTAATATAACCGTAGGCTCGATTAGCTCTGGGAATAAAATAATATATAGTGATGATTCTCGGGATGAACTCGAATGGACAAGTGGGTTATTGTGGTCCGGAACGTAATAACGGACTTGTTTGTACGAGGGAATTGGAGAAGAAATCGATAAACAATCCGATAGGTAAAAACAGCAAAATATGTGTGTAAAATATATTATTATATAGATATATATAAAGGATTATCTGTGCAAATGTGTACGAATACATGTATGTACTAAATCGTAATTAATATTATACATTATTAGAATTAATATTATTAAGAATCGTTATTATTATTACTAACCCTTGTGCATAAATATGTTAAGAACTACAATATCGTCTGTCCAACAAAATACCAGTAATGCGTGATGACTAAGAGGACCCCGAAGAGGATCAGAGGAGGAAACGAGTGAAAGCTTAGGGGATGTTGTGGTCCTGCTCGAGGTACCTACTGACCAGCCTGATTTATCGGGCTATCGTTGTGACACCAATTCCCCGAGGGAATCCCTTAGAAATGACTTAGGAGCAAGAGCCACCAATACTTACCACTCTCTTTCGAGAGCTTCTAGATCTACCACACCATTATCACACCATGCCACGGTGACTACACCCACTCATAGAACTAGTCAGACTGACCGTACGTGTGTACCATCACCTGATAGTATGCCTTCCCACCCATATTGACTTATCATAGAGGAAGAACCTTCAGTATCTATGTTACCAAGATACCTTTCCTTACATGGAGTATACTTGTACTTAATCCAGAATCTCCCCATTTAGCCGACTCAGCCTTGTTAGCTGTATTGACTAATCAGATACTAAAGTACTTAATAGCTATAATCACCAACATATAGAGAAGAACGTGAGCTATATGATTACATGCTGGATATACAACAGGTAGTGATGAACTTACATTGATTCGATACTCATTATTGACGGCTCTTGGACATAGTGACAACCAAGTTATGCGGTTGTCAAGCAATTAATGCAGCCTAAATGGTTGTTTGTGTGTGGTTATTGTATTATATACATATGGATAAATATAAATAAAAGTAGTATGGTTTGTTATACATAGTCTTTTGATACCCCATGCAGAACTAGTAGTAGCATATTGCGCTGACATGGAGGATGTTTTTAATCTACTATTGTTACAAGCACTAACCCTTACCGGGTTAAGCCTCTATATAGTGACAAATTTTAGTATATCTATTTAAGAGCTGGCCGATGCCAGGTTAAGTCCATGCGCTGGGTTTGGATTACATATGTACAGTAACAGTTATGTGTAATACAAATGTGTTCTTTGGCATAGTTGTGTGTTTATGATTATTGTTATAGAATGGTCCCGGAGAAAACTAATACTATATTTGAGGCGGAGGTGGGCGAAATGATTGCTCGCCACCTACAAGCAGTGATACTGACTATTGTAGCGCAAGTCACTTCTGGCATACGTGAAAATACAACAGTTAACCAACCGTCGAGCACTGATACAACCGCTAATACTGCACCTCCGCCGAACACTAATACAGCTACGAATAGTATTTCCCCGTTGAATACAAATAATGTCACGAATATAACTCCCCACTGTATACTAATATTTCTGGTAACACGAATTCCCCGCGAGAATGTTCGTATGAAAAGTTTATGTCGTGTAGACCTATAAATTTCAGTGGTACTGATGACCTAGCGGATTGGTGAAATGGATTGAGAAAACCGAGTCTGTAATCAACATTAGAGAATGTCCACCCGACCGTATAGGAAAATTCACCACTACTATGTTTCTGGATCATTCCTTGATGTGGTGGAACACAGTGATACAATTAAGGGGACAAGATGCTATAAACCATATGTCCTGGACCGAACTTAAAGTATTAGAACATTTTTGCCCAAGAAATGAGATCCTGAAATTAGAATACGAACTTTGGAATTTGGAAATGAGAGACGCTGATCATTTAAGTTACACAAATCGTTTCAATGAACTCTCTCGCTTAGTACCATGGTTAGTTACTCCGGAAGCTAAACGTATTGAACGCTACATCCGGGGATAGACTCCTGCCGTGAGGAGTATAGTTAATTCAGTAGCCCACCCAACATTAGAAAGTGCTGTATCTCAAACGGGTATCGTTACTTTTGATCTGATGAGAAGTGGAGTGATAAGGATGCCAGGTGAAACAACAAGTTTAAAACGAACTGATTATGGGACAAGGATGCAAGGAAACCCTCAAAACAAACGAGCCCGTCCGAATACCCGAAGTTATGCCATGACTAGTTCTAATGTAAAACAAGAGTAAAGGGACATTACCGAAGTGCAGAAGATGTAACTTTCATCATGTGGGTGATTGCAAACCGATCATTTGTCAGAAGTGTGGAAGAACGGGACATTATGCCCCCAATTGCAGAACCCCCACCAACAATGCAAACCGACCACAACAACCAACCCAACTACCTCGACCTCAACCAACCCGACCACAACTCAATCAACAAACCCCACCCACCATGAACCTCCGTACTTGCTACGAATGTGGTAGTAAACATTTTCGGAAATACTGCCCCAAGCTGAACCAGGGAGCAGTGAGAAGGCAGAACCAAGCACAAGCATCAACCTCCAATGCAGCTAGGGGACGCGCGTTTGTAATAGGATCGGGTGAAACGCGTCATGATCCGAACGTGGTAACAGGTACATTCCTAGTTTCCGGTCACTATGCTTCAGTTTTGTTTGATACGGGCGCCGATAGAAGCTTTATATCTGTTAACTTTTGACCTTTTGAAAATATGCTGGTTAGTGAGCTACCAAAATCGTACACCATAGAACTCGCTGACGGCAAGTCTATACTTGTTAACCGAATAGTCCAAAACTGTTCCCTTATCCTAAACGACCACCCGTTCCTTATTGATTTACTTCCAGTGGAATTAGGAAGTTTTGATGTTATAGTCGGTATGAACTGGCTATCTAAGTTTAAAGCTGAAATTGTTTATAAGTATAAGACTATTAGGATACCTCTTTCGAATGATGAGGCGATGATTGTTCAAGGTGAGAAATCTGGTACGGTACTACCTCTCGTATCCCAACTTAAGGCTTTAAAGTATTTGCGCCAAAGTTGTAGATTATACTTGGCGAGCGTAACAGTCAAAGACCCCGATGAAAAGCGAATAGAAGACATCCCAGTGGTACACGAGTATTCAGATGTATTTCCCGACGAGTTGCCTGGTTTACCACCGACCCGACAAGTTGAATTCCGTATTGACTTGATACCGGGAGCAGCACCCATTGCTAAGGCACCTTATCGACTTGCACCATCTGAAATGCAAGAACTGTCCAACCAGTTACAAGAATTACTGGACAGGGGTTTTATCCAACCTAGTTACTCGCCGTGGGGAGCACCAGTGTTATTTGTAAAGAAGAAAAATGGGAGTTTTCGGATGTGTATTGATTACCGGGAATTGAATAAAGTGACTATAAAGAATAGATACCCCTTACCTCGAATTGATGACTTGTTTGATCAGCTCCAGGGTGCGAAGTATTTTTCAAAAATTGATCTTAGATCTGGTTATCATCAAGTAAGAATTCAGGAAGAAGATGTACCAAAAACAGCTTTTCGAACTCGGTATGGTCACTATGAATTTTTGGTTATGCCGTTTGGGTTGTCAAATGCACCTGCAATGTTTATGGACCTCATGAACCGAGTTTGCAAACCTTACCTTGACAAGTTCGTGATAGTGTTTATCGATGACATTTTGATATATTCGAGAAGTAAGGAGGAACACGAACAACATTTGCGGGAAATCTTAGAATTATTGAGGCAAGAGAAGTTATACGCAAAGTTGTCCAAATGTGAATTTTGGCTACAAGAAGTACAGTTTTTGGGGCACATTGTGAACCATCAAGGGATCCAAGTAGACCCAAGTAAAATTGAGGCCATTAAAAATTGGCAAGTGCCTAAGTCACCAAGAGAAATTCGCCAATTCTTAGGACTAGCCGGGTATTATAGAAGATTCATTGAAAACTTTTCAAGTATTGCCCAACCTCTAACCCTCCTAACTCAAAAATATCGAGCATATGAATGGGGAGAAGAACAAGAAATGGCCTTCCAAACGTTAAAACAGAAGTTATGTGAGGCTCCAATATTAAGCCTTCCAGATGGAACTGATGAATTGGTGGTATATTGTGACGCGTCTCGTAAAGGTTTAGGATGCGTACTGATGCAAGGAAAGAAAGTAATAGCATATGCCTCCCGACAATTAAAGATACATGAGAAGAACTATACAACCCACGATTTGGAATTGGGAGCGGTTATTTTTGCATTGAAGATCTGGAGACACTACTTGTACGACACAAAATGTACTATCTATACTGATCACAAAAGCCTACAACACATATTTGATCAGAAAGAGCTAAACATGAGACAAAGGAGATGGGTAGAACTGTTAAATGATTATGATTGTGAGATTAAATACCATCCGGGTAAGGCCAACGTAGTAGCTGATGCTTTAAGCCGAAAAGACAGAGTCAAACCATTAAGGGTACGAGCACTCGGAATGATTGTTCAAAGTAGCCTAACCGAACAAGTTCGTGTTGCACAAGATGAGGCTTTGAAGGCAGATCAGCTAGAAAAAGAAGAACTACATGGGAATGAAAGGAATTTTGAGAAGAAAATTGATGAAGTATATTATTACAAAAACCGGGTCTAGATTCCAACACTTCATAAACTCCAAAAGTTGATTCTTGATGAAGCACATAAGTCCAAATATTCTATTCATCCAGGTACTGATAAGATGTATAAGGATGTTAAAGAATTTTACTGGTGGCCTGGCATGAAAAAGGATATAGCCGTGTATGTAAGTAAATGTGCAACATGTGCAAGAGTTAAAGCCGAATATCAAAAACATTCGGGAATGTTACAACAACCCGAAATCCCACAATGGAAATGGGAACAAATTACCATGGATTTTGTAACATATCTACCCAAAAGCTCCCGAGGACATAATGCAATTTGGGTAATTGTGGATCGATTAACCAAATCCGCACACTTTATCCCAATCCGTAACAATTACTCTACCGAAAAACTCGCCCAAATTTACATCGATGAAATTGTATCTCGACACGGAGTACCTCTTTCGATTATTTCCGATCGAGATAGTCACTTTACTTCACATTTCTGGCAAGCAGTACAAGAATGTTTGGGAACTCGAATATATTTGAGTACCGCCTACCATCCCCAAACCGACGGCCAATCTAAGCGAACCATTCAAACCTTAGAAGATCTACTTCGTGCTTGTGTACTTGATTTCAAAGGAAATTGGGATCAACATCTCTCGCTTATTGAGTTTTCCTATAATAATAACTACCACAGTAGTATTAAAGCTGCACCTTATGAAGCTCTATACGGGCGAAAATGTAGATCACCACTATGTTGGACGGAAGTGAGTGATACCAAAATTTCAAGGTCATATTTAATTCAGGAAACCACCGTAAGATTCACCAGATTAAGCAAAAATTGAAAGCTGCCCGCGACCGACAAAAGAGTTATGCCGATGTTCGCAGAAAACCGTTATCTTTTGAAATAGGTGATATGTTTTTAAAAGTATCGTTTGTTTGTGTCTGTAATCGTTTAGTTTGTTTGTTTTGTGTTGAATAGTGTTTGTTATATGTTCGCCACGTGTTGGGCGAACTTGAATGACAGGGAAGTTATGACAACTTCGCCTAGTTAGGCGAAGTTGTCGAGTATTATAAACCTATAACTTCGGCTGTGTTGAAAAACTTTTTAACGATTGTTTGTGTGATTCTCTGTATCACGTGTTGGTCTTTGCAATATATCAAGTATTATCTTATGTTCTTGTGTGTTTGCTTAGATTCAGCGTACTAATTGTATTGACACTCGTATCGTATACGTGGGGATTCCGCACCCTCGTTTACAAGATACTCCTGTGTAGATCCGGCTGGGAACCTACAGAATGGGACTAGAAACTCACCTGGATCTTGTTCCTTTCTCCGTTAATTGTCAATCCCTTCTTTAACTGAGCTCGGCTAGCTGTATATAAGTTACATATTAAAACTTGTTCCATTTAAGGAAAGTGGCTAAGTCTGGTGTAACCTAGTGATCTTGTGTTTGGTTACTTCATACATAGTTTGTTTGTTTGCTAACCCTAGCTTTGAAACATTTTAATATCCTTTTCTTTCTTTTCACTTTTAACCCTATTCTTATTTATTAAAATGACGAGGTACTTGTATGTGCATATATATATATATACACACACCCAACACACGAGTACACTATGCACGTGGGTTTCCAAGTGTACTCTCATGCGTACGTAAGTGAGTATACCTTTACATGTACGTATCCTAGTTCAACTAGTGTAACCGGATTTTGGATGTGATCTAGTCCCTTTATATAATAAGCCATAATTGTGGTCGGGTTTCTCTTGTTTTCGGCTTTTGCTTATAAATGATCAAATGTATGCGAGTATGTATGTATATATATATATATATATATATATATATATCTTAAGTATTGTATGCGATTGTGTGTATGCGAGTATATATATATATATATATATCTTTAAGTATTGTAATCAAGTTCAAGAGGTGTAATTTTGCTAAGTGATGTGTGTGAATCAGAGATGGGATCAAGTCTGAGGCATTCGAACACATTGTAATTGATGTGTCATTGTATGCGATCTATAATATAGTACTAAATATTATTTGTATGTGAGTATATATATATATATATATTTGTATGCGAGTCCGTATATGTATATGTAAGTGTTGTATGCGACGTAATGTAAGCGACTTTGTATATTGTAAGCGAGTGTATACATGCTGATTATTTCTATCAGTTCCTTAATGTATGCGACCTCAATTGTATTCGAAACCAATTGTAACCGATTATTATAACCCATTTGTCATTGTATGCGAGTGGCCTGTAAGTTGTTGTGTATGGCCTTGGTGTATTTTTTCTAAGTATTGAAATTAAGTTACATGTATATGACTTGGATCAGTGTATGGGATTTAAGTTGTAGTCAATGTATGCGAGCCGTAACCTTGTAACTTAATGTGAGCGAGTCCTTGAGGAACTCGAACACAATGTATGCGGCTTATTTGTATGCGACTTCTTGAGGCAAACGGCTCCAGTGTATGCGAGTCACAAGAGAAATTGGCTAAGTATTCTAAGTGAGCCTCCATGATGTAATAGAGTGTTTATATGCGTGTATATCAATATCAAGCAGTCGAACCATGACTTAATCGCATTGAAGCTTGTGAACGGGTTCTACTTGTATGCGAGTTACATGTAGCTGAGTCGCTGTAATCGAGTATAGTTGTATGCGATCTATATGGTAATCGATGATACATTGTAATCAGATTAACTTGTATTCAAAGATCTCCTTTGTTAGCACCTGACTAGGCTGATGGGTTTTAGACAACATGAGGGTCACCGGTTGGGTCTTAGACCCGTTAATCGTTTATGTTCCAATCTTGCAACTCTTTAGCATGATATTATCCAATCCCTTAAGCGTTCCCGTGGCCATTTTCGGATAATACGTGACCCGAAAATGCATAAAGTTTGTACCTTTAAACCTTAAACGCTCAAAACTAGATCTTAGGGTTTCTTTTAAACAAGTCGTTCATGTTTAATGGTTATTAGGTTCGTTTTAGCATCAAGTTTGTTACTTTGCATTTCGTTTAAACCCGATCTTTTATAGTTTTAAGTTTCAGGACCAACCGTTCTTAGAAACGTAAGCTTTAACATCAAGAACATACCATTACGTGTTCGTTTGGTCTCGTTTGGCTTGGTTATGATATTTGAATCTTGTATCTATCTTGTATATTGACGATCTATCTATATTTAACCTTCAATCTCGCTCCTTCTCCTCTTCTTTCTCTCGGCCGATACTTAGCAAGTGTGTGTGTGTGTGTGTGTGTGTAGAGATTATGGAAGATGAAATGAGGATTTGGGGTTTTAAAATGGTTTAAGGGAGTATTTATACTCCTCAAGGCCCATGGACCTAAGGCTCATCCACCCTCTTAATCCATGTTAATTAATCTAAGTCCATTTCTTTCTTTATTTAACACCAATTAAATATTAACACCCGATAACTAAACACAACTTTCTTTATTTAATATTATAATATTTAGGATGTTACACCAACAGACATAATGTAACTATTTGCTCTTCCTGCATCTTATCAAGCTCTTCTACAATGATTTCTTTGCTACATATTGACTTGAAAAAAACAAAGCCTGATTATAGCATTTCTCATTGATTCTGGCATGATGGACCGTATTGCAAGGGGCAGAAACTGTTGCATAAGAATGTGATTTAAGACCTTGTAGCTTCTTTTCTTTAACATTCACCAAACTAGAGAAGTTAGAACAAGACCCTAGTGGAGCCTTCAGTTTATACAATGTTTCAAGAAACATTTTTTTTTCTTATGTTGATAATGTGAAGCATGCTGCTGGCAGTTCTGTATTGTTGTCTCTTGCTTTCGGTTGCAACTAAAACTCCAAATCCTTTCTAGCTGCCAATGCGTCTTTTGTCCTACCGGGAATGTTCAGCAACGTTACGACAATTCTCTCTTCCACATTCTTTTCAACATTCATCTAATCAATACAATGTTGGACATGTAAATGCTTCCAATCGCTGAGCCGTTGGTACATATGTTGAACTTCTTCCAATATGGCTGTGGCTTGTGTTATCCCTTTTTCTCTTACTCTCACTTAGAGATTCCGTTCCCTTTCCCATTCATTCTTAATGTTTTTGACCTCGCCGTATATCTCTTCCCCTGTCATAGGCTCTTTAGCGGTTCTCATCTCTTCTTTTCCGTTGCACGTATTTGTTCGTTTTCTGAAAGCGTGGTCATGTGATAGATACCATCTGTGGGCAGCATAACTCTGCTTCTTTGTGTGATAAAGTCGAACACACTAACTGTCACCCCGACACACTACACAACCTTTGAATCCATTGTAAGGGCAACCACATAGTGTACAAACCGTATGGTAATCATTAATCGTCCATAACACAACTGCACATAGTGTAAACATTCCTTGTTTATATGCATCATATGTTGGCTCCCCGACCTCAAATAAAGATGCTAGATCGTCAATTAAGGGCTGTAAAAATACATCCTGGTACTCCGGATATTAATAAGGAAAACATGATGAACTTTCTTTTCATACACATCCAAGGTGGAAGGTTGTAAATGACTGCTAAAACAGGCTATACACTGTGGTTTCTGTTGCCTCTATGTAAGTCGACCCCATTAGTGCAAATCTCTAGACGAAGATATTTTGGATTGCTTCTGATGGTATCAGAGTACCTGTCATCTATGGCTTTCCATGCTAGTGAATCTGATGTGTGGCGTAAAAACTGGGTTTATTGGTACTCGTTGCGTGCCATGTTAAATTCTCTGATGTATTCTTTGATTGAAAGAGGCACTTTAATAGTGGAATAATGGGAAAGTACCACAGTACCTTAGCGGGCGTGTTTATGTAAGTTTTGTTAGTATTCTCAACCACCTTCCATCTTCACTTGTTACAAACTGGACATGCTTCCAAATCCTTATAATCCTTATAGTAAATAATGCAGTCATTGATACACACATGTATCTTTTCATATCCTGAGCCCATTGCCTTCATCATCCTTTTTCCCTCATAAATATTATTTACCATTTCGTTATCTGCAAGTAGCATCTTTTTCAACAATTTCATAAGTTCATCAAAGAACTTATGAGATACTCCGTGCTTTCTCTTCAAGTTGAGTAGTTGTACAATGCAGACAACTTGGTGAAGTCAGGACATCCTTTATACATGGGTCTTCTCAGCGTCAACAAGTAGTTGTAGAAACTGTTAATACTTCTTGTCGCCTTTGTAATTGTCTTTGTAGCATTTGCTATTTCTACAGTTTCACATGCATATGTTGGAATGTTGGTGTCAACAAACCCAGTATTATTATCATAATTAGTTGGAATGCTGGTGCAGGCAAACCCAGTATTATTAGCATTAGTTGGAATGTTGGTGTCGACTTCTCCATGTTTTATCCAAATAGTATAATTCTTATCAATTCCTAACCTGTACAAGTCATGTTGTACATCGTCTACACTAAGACATACGTGGTTCACAGACCGAACACATGGACATGAAATAGAAATTGGTGGTGATGTCTCTTTGCAATTACGAACTGCATAATTTAGAAAGGCCTTAACACCATCTTTATATGCTTTACTGCACTTGTCGCCTACTGACATCTAAGACTTATCCATCTTCCAAGAATTTTTTTATATCCTGTGTCATCAATAATATATATATATATATATATACTAATTAACGTCAAAAAATGTAACTGGAATTTTATCATGTATGACATTAAAAACAAAAATATTTGGTACTCACCTGAGATTAATGAAGCTTTTTGGTAAGATTGAGTAGCCGACAACAATTAATTGAAGAGATTTCAATAAATACACTAGCAGATTTATTAGTTGGTGAGATTGTGAGATTTTATTTGTTCAATTAATCGATTTGGGAGTCTTCCATGGAAGATAATTTGATTAATTGACGGGTAAAAATAAAAATTTTAAACATCGAAATTTCGTTATAAAAATATTAGAAGAGTACCTATTATGTTTTCACACGCTGCGGGTTCGAAACTCAGGAACATATTTTTATTAAATTTTTATATTAACATTTTTTAATGAAATAAATACACTGTATACGATCAAATATCCCATTTTAAAAACACTCAAACTAAACTACTCATTAAAAGGCCTTTAAATCTATCAGAAACATAAAAATAAATCATAATAGCTGGTCTGAGATCATAACAAAGTTTCTTAGCTTTTTACTCAGATTACAAAACTAATTAAAAGCCCTAAAAATAACAAGAATAAAATAAAATGCAATTTCTTCACTTTTTTTTTTCTGATTCAATCCGTAAAGCTACACTTCTTACAAGTTGATCCTCTAATGAGTTATTTGCCCTTATAGATAGGAATTATGTATGTACATCTTGTGCACACATCAGATCATGTGGACGAACAACAATTAGCCCATATAAAGAAATCACATTTTTTGCCCTAAATTTAAAAATATAGAGTTTAGGGCCAACAATCAACATAAAAATGGGATGAATTCCAACTTTATTTTCAATTTCACATTTAACCTGAGATGCACAATTGTAGAACCTCCGACCTGGATTTTTGGTGGTACTTGATGTTCTTATAATGACTTCTTGACCACAAAAACAATAAACCTGAGATCGATTGCTTCTGTTACTGGATGTTGTGGCCCGCGATGGGATTTCTTCCACGGAGATCGATTGCTTCCACAAGTGGTTTTTTAAGTGTTTTATTTTAGTGTTTATGGGGTGAAATAAGAGTTTTTAATGAAAACAAAAAAAATATATATATATATATATATATATATATATATATAGGGAGAGGAGCATAAGAGAACTTTATTTTATGGAGAGAACTAATAATGAAATATTTTTAATTTAATTAAAAAAATATTTTTAAAATTTTTTTCTTTCATCCTTCTTATATGTTGTTATTCTTCAGCACAAAAAAATATAAAAATAAAAAAAAATTAACGAGTAATGCATATAATACACCGACTTTTTTTATAATGCATATGTGCAATAGTGTGCATTTTGATATTTTAAATAGTGTTGAATAGCATATATATAGTTGTTTGTATTATATATTTTCAATAGTGTTATATTATATACAAAAATTAAAAAAAATCGATATAGTGCATATGTGAATTAGTGTTGTATAACATATATGCGATAATGTGTTTTGCATACAATTATTAGTGTCGTATTTGCATATATTCAATAATGTGTATTGGATCATGCAGTTGTGTTGTATTATAAGCAATAAAACACTATTGTATATATGCAATAGGCATTAGTGCACATATGCACTACAGTACTACACCGACAAGTTTTTTTTATTTTTTTTATGAACAATATCATCTTATTAGAAGGAGTAAAGAAAAAGAAATCACAAAATATTTTTTTAAAAATAGTTAAAAATAATTCTTTACTAGTTCTCTCTAGATCCCACCCCTATATATATATATATATATAGGGGTAGGTTACAATTAAAAAAAAGATAGTTTTCTAGAAAGAGTAAGAATAGATCTAAACCATTGGATTTAAGATCTAGTGATTGTGATTGAAGGTTGCTTGGATATCTTTCTCTTTTAAAATCTTTCTCGATAAAAGCACATGTTGCAAACCTTGCTCGAAAAAGTATATTCACAAAGCATGTTTAGATATGTTTCAAAATGTCCAATAGTTTCCTAGGATCTAGGATTTAGGCTAGATAGTTTTCAAACTTCAAATTTTATGCTCTTCTTACCATTCTTAGGAAACTATTTTTTATATTTTAACTCTTTCCTATATATATATATACTATATTAAAATGCATATAGGTTGGGCTAAAATGTAATTTCAACAAAACTCTCAATTTTAAGAGTTACAATTCATAAAGCCTAAGTTGCAATCCATTGTTGCATAAAAAAACAAAGCGCTAAATCCCTGTATTCACACACCCAATTCAAATTTCAAATTGTGCGCCTATCTAACAAATTACAATCTCAATGTTTTTCTTTTGTCACTGCTCACATCGTCTTCTTTCCCTCTCATCAAACACACTCTCAATCGTTGAAATTGGAGGTCAGCTCAGTTGATTTATGAGTTTTAATTTTGTTTGAGCTTGTACCTGTTCTTTATTTTGCAAAGATTCGTTTGTGTTTTACAGAAACTGATTGAAGCATAAAATCTTCTCTGTTGAATCTTCTTCAATGCTCTCATAGGAATGGCAAACCCTAGCGACCGCCATGGCGCCGCCTCTGACGCCCCTACACCGCTCTCCTTCATCGTCATCAATCCAGGTACCAGGCCAAAATCTCAATTGATTCATGGCTTTTAGTTCTTACCGGTTAATAGAACCAAACCCTCTAGTTACAGCGAAACGTTGGTCATTTGACCACCCGAACCACCAGCTGGGGGCAAGAGCAACTGACCTCCGCTGTCCAGATTTTATAATGGGAAGTGGGGCCAAGATGAAATTGAGAGATCTGGGTCAGTTGCCCTTCATTGGCTTAAGTGGGGCAAAGTTGAAATTGAGAGATCTACTTTTGTTTTGAGTATTGGTATGTATTCATAAAAGTTCATATTTAAAAATCCATAAAGGAACAAACAATTATTTCGTGTGAGGCAGGTGAAAGTATGAGTGTTGGTGACGCAACTGGTACTTTTGTTTCTTGGCCAGAACACCTAATCTCATGTGACCCGGAGGTTTGTTACCTTTTATTTCTATTCAAGTACAAATAAGGGCATGTTTGTGTTCGCTCATTTAACTTTAACCTATACGAAAACTTAACCGAACAAATATCTATGTTCATTTTCATTTATTTTAAAAATTGAACACTTGTGTTCGTTTATGTTCGTTTGTTTATAATCTAGACTAACATAATTGAACAAAGATAAACGGACATAAATGAACATAGATGAACAAATGTAAATGAACACAAGCAAACATAAACGAACATAAATGAATACACTTAAATGAACAAAAATTAAAAAATTTAAAACCTTTAATTAGATGACTCATCTAGATAATAATTAATTATTTTCTATTAATACATAAACAAGCATAAATAAACAGACATAAACAAAGATAAATAAACGAACATAAACGAATGTACGTTCATGAACATAAATGAACGAACGGAAAATGTGTTCATGTTCGTTCGTTTAATTAAACGAACACAAATTTTGTGTTCGTGTTTGTTCGTTTATTAAATAAACGAACTTCCCGTCGAACAGTTCACAAACAGTTCACCGAACGTTCGGTTCGTTTGCAGGCCTACTATTTTGTTCTATTCAATTACAAAATATCACAAGAGATCATATCTTTTGTGACAAGAAGGTTTTTTCTTATTTTGTTCTATTCAATTAAAAAATATGACATTAATTATACATTTTTGTTTTTCATATTCTGTTGTTACAGCTACCACCACTCCCATCCTCAAAAAAATCAGACAGAGCTGGCAAGAAGCCAAAGGCAAAGTACACAACGATAGACAGGGTGACCAAACAGAAAACAAGGAGCAGTGCCAAGAAAACCGACGCCTTAGATAGTATATAGGTAGTCGTTATTTTGTATATATATAGGTATAGCTTGTTTTGCATAAATCTTACAAAAAGATGTATAGATTTTCTTAAGTGAATATTATTGTTAATATAATTTGTTTCTAATTTTGTTTTGTCATTCTTGTTTACAACTGTTTTATATTACTGCATAAAAAATAAAAATAATTAGTTTAAAGTTGTTTTATATTATTGCATAAAAAGTAAAAATAATTATATATTGTCTAATTACACACTATTGGCCACATAGAAACACATAAAATAGGTGTAGCCAAAAGTAAGACAATAGCCACACTTGTAAGGTCCCGTTACCGGTAGCCCTACTTTCGTGTTGGACTTACTCATAAACGCAGTTCTAAATATCAGAGTTAATTAAAACATTCGCGGAATATAAAAGCTTTCATAAAACATTTCATAACAAAACACTTCTTATCTTAAAACATCATTTTGTCTTTCAAAATAAACGAAACATTAAACTTAAACGTCTTGAGTCTTCCGATGCCAGCCTCTTATTCGGTGCCACGTGTCTCCTCAAGCGAGCTGCCTCATCCTACTCACCTGCGTGCATACTAAAAGTCAACTACACTGAGTGAGTTCTAGTTAATCACATAATCATACAATACCTTCTTACATTTCATACTTAACCTCTTAACTTTCTTTCATACACACATAAGTGCATATACTTTCATTCTTACCTTCATACTTTCTTTACATACATAATCATACGTTTTAAAAAGCCTTTCGCCCTATAACCTCACAGATATTATAAGGGTCTGGTCCCTAACATCACAGATATTATAAGGGTCTGGTCCCTAACATCACAGATATTATAAGGGTCTGGTCCCTAACATCACAGATATTATAAGGGTCTGGTCCCTAACATCACAGATATTAAAAGGGTCTGGTCCCTAACATCACAGATATTATAAGGGTCTGGTCCCTAACATCATAGATATTATAAGGGTCTGGTCCCTAACATCACAGATATTATAAGGGTCTGGTCCCTAACATCACAGATATTAAAAGGGTCTGGTCCCTAACATCACAGATATTATTAGGGTCTGGTCCCTCTTCGTTACAATACAACCATGCATTTCCTTTGTTTATTAACTTTATCGCATTCATACATATGAGCAAATACATTATACTTACCTTATACGTAACACTACAACCTGACAGTACGTGCAATATCCGAAGATCTTACACGTACTGACAAGCAATCATTCATACATTTCACATCATTCATATAAGGCATACACTTATCACTTAGGATAAGTGTATTAACAAACATATCGAGTATGCACACAGCCCCGAAAACATAACACAGAAGTGGGGCTAGAAACTCACCTGAATGCGGTTACGTTCACCGTTAATCGTAATCCCTTTCTTCAGTTGTGCATGGCTGACTGTATAACAAGTATACGTGTCAATTAACTATCACTACTCATATCATCTTTCTAGTCTTAACTAGTACCCACAACGAACGGGGGTCCGGGGGCAGCGCCCCTGGCAGCGGGGTCTAGGGGCGGCAGCCCCTAGCAGGGTCCAAGGGGCAGAGCCCCTGGCTGGGGTCGAGCTGCCAGGTCAGCTTGGAAAAATTTTTATTTACATTAACTGTCTTAACACATTTTCCATTTGGTTTTTAATTTATTTTCTAAGCGAACTTAACTTTAGGCGAAGTTAAACCTTAGGCGAAGTTAGCTTTAGGCGAAGTTAAACCTTAAGCGAACTTAGCTTTAGGCGAAGTTAAACCTTAGGCGAACTTAGCTTTAGGCGAAGTTAAACCTTAAGCGAACTTAGCTTTAGGCGAAGTTAAACCTTAGGCGAACTTAGCCTCAGGCGAAGTTACCAGTTAGGCGAACTTGGCCGTAAGCGAAGTTAAGCCTTGAAGGCGAAGTTAAGCTTTGAAGGCGAAGTTATCGTTTTGAAGGCGAAGTTATCGTTTTGAAGGCGAAGTTGGCCAGTTCAGCCACGGGTTTGGTTTTCATCAAGCATTTAGGCGATTTTAACACCCTTGTTATGGTTCGACATCACCCACTACGTTCCCTAACCGTTTTCGGTCGTATATATACCCCGTATATACTATAAAGCTTGGATCTTTAAACTTTAAAGGTCAAGAACATACCTTTTTGTGCTCGTTTGGATCTCGTTTAACTTGTTTAATCACAACTAATCGTTCACTCTCTCCCGGATCTTGTTCGTTCCTCTCCCTCGGCCGCCGGCCGTATGGCGGTGTGTGGTGTGTGTGTGTTTTGGAGTGTGTTAGAGAATAAGATGGAAATGAATGATGGTTTAGGGTTTAGGGGATATTTATATCCCTTAAAGCCCATGGACCTAAGGCCTATTCTCATTTAACCCATCTCAATTAATCTAAGTCCATGATCCGCTCCTTACTCGATATTAATTAATTAATAACGCGAAATCACTAAACGTAACTTTCTTTATTCAACATTAAAAATTTTAGGATGTTACAACACTTCATATTAAAAAATTTTGAGTCTATAAATGACCATAAGCCACAACACAAACATTGTTATGTGATGGAATGATAGCAAAGTTGATGGATATAACAAATTATGGGTAGCTAAAAGTGTGACATAGCCACACCGAAAACACAAAAACTCGTGTGGCTATAAATAACCATTAGTCACACCATGCTTGCTTCGTTTTTTTTTTTGTGTGTGACGGAACTATATAAAATTTCATATAAAAAAATCACTAAGTGTCACCAAATGGTATAAAATAACCACACTCTACATATTTTCGTGTGTCCGTCACTAGCCGTTGGCCACACTTTCACCACTTCGTTTTTGTTTGTGTGGCGGAACAAGATCAAACGTCAATCACTATGTGTGACCAAAAGTATGATAATAGCCACAATTTATATTACAAAAGCATTATGCGAGACAAACGGTAAGACAATAGCCACACCACAAACTACAAAAGAGTGTTTGAGTGGCAAGTTCACATTTTTAGCCACATTGACAATAAGCTCTAGTGTCCATATGATATGATTAGCCGCACAATACATCACTATGTGTGACGAAAAGTTTGACAATAGCTACACTTTAAATTTCGAAAAGCATTATGTGTGACAAACGGTAAGACAATAGCCACACTATAATCTACAAAGGAGTGTTTTAGTGGCAAGTAAACATTTTTATCCACAATTAATGTAACATCCAGTGTCTATTTGATATAAATAGTCACACTATTATTAAATTCAAGTGGCCATTGTTTTGCTATAGCCACACGGTATAGGTCACAATGTTCGCTTACCACAACCCTATTGGCCACATTATTATAAAATTTATATGGCTGAAACATGAATTCATGTGATTCTATACGTGCAAAGGTCACACCTAGTAAATAGTGATGTGGCCAATTTTCTACCGTTTAACCACACTTATTGGAGAGGCTTCTTGATGGCAGCAACTAATGTTGGTACCCTTTAGCCACACTTATAACCTCATAAGGCCACTAAAAACTGTGTGTGGCCATATGATACCTACGATGTCACGACCTTTGGTCACACATGAGCTGAACCAGACATGTGTGGCTAAAGGCCTACAACCACACTCTTTCGTGTGACCGAAGGTCATTTTTGACGTAGTTTAGCTAAAGTAATAAAAGATAACAAGTTTAAGCTAATTACACAACAACCTACATAAACTAACAAACATTACTTATGAGCACATTCTAGTGGAGGCCCATCAAATAATGTACACAAGGTCCAATAACCTCATTCTTGGACTCCAAACTTCCTACCCGCGCCTCCATGTTCACCCCACGGTTCTCAATGGCGAACACATAGGCGTTGTATGACTGATCGTCTCATCCTTGTTTGTGTTCTACCGCACCGAGACGGTTTATGAGATCATGGATGATGATCTCATATGCCGCCACCCTACCTTTGAGGGAGGTGATACGGTCGCTATTTGTGGGGCCTTACACTATCACCGGCTCCTGTGAGGGGTGGGGTCATGATGAAGGTGTTCGCCTCGTAGTCAGCTCGGGTTCGTTTTTGAGAGTACACCCTAAGGGGTGCAGCCCTCGAACTCGAACCAGGATGACCCAGGGCGATCACGGGTCGGAACACAATCGGGGACGCCGGTGCCCACTCATCACTAGTCTCAGAATCTGTCAATATCACGTGTGGTGGCGCCATCTGAAAAACATATTAAACAAGGTTAGTAATACTTAATCATATATTTTACCTTCCATCTTCGCGAGACGAGAAAAGAGCGTGCGTTTGAATATACGGTTATAGTTAAGAAAATCTTAAATTTTCTAATTCTCTATAAAAAATGGCTCTGATACCAACTTCTATCACACCCGAAAACCTTAACCAAGGCAGCGGAAGACTTTAACTAATTTATTCGGGCCGCGACAGATGCCGATTGCCAATTATAATAGAGCGAAGATATTTATCAATAAAATTTTAACTTTTATTTAATAAGAATATTTATTACATGATCAGAGTTTTTACACGTGCTACCGCATGGTTTATTAAAATTCCGGTTTCTACATTATTCAAACACACGTCCAACGCTCTATTTTCCTTGTCGCCTCGAAGCCATCACTTACCTGAAAAGCATATTAAATAAACGTCAATACGAATGTTGGTGAGTTCTCTTTATTGAAAATAGTATATATATATATAGTTGTATATATATATTTACATATATATATACTAGTAGAAGTGCCCGCGCGTTGCAGCGGGTACACAAAGAGGATTCGGTTGGTAGCGATTTGCCGATTTTGTACGAAAAAAATAAGAAAGTTACATAACATTAGCAAAAAAAATAATAAATTCAACACAATTACGAATAACACCCTTTTCTTGCATATATTAATATCAGTAGCAACAAGCCAACAACATTCCAACCTATATATCAATTATATTTGTTTATAGAATTTGAAATGCACACTAAGTAAACTACAAAAAAAAAAATTGGATGTCACCAAAAGGGCTTTTACATAGTTTTGGAGCTTGTGGGCACATCACCGTTGTCTCAAGTATCTAAGTTGAGTTGACTCCAACTTAATTTGTTTATCATCTCAAAGTCTTTACTGAATCCAAGCATAGTAACAACCAGCTGCACGAAAATGTCTTATAACGTAAGAAAGATGGAAGGGCTGAAAACTTAATGTAACTTGATTTAGATAGAACTCATGACATATGAATATTAACGGGAAGTTGTATGAAAGCATAAATCTTCAAATCATCTTAGGACATAAAATGGCAATATGAAACTTACCCGGTTTCTGTTTGTCGAAAGAAGAGAACAACCACTCCAAATCCTACCACAAGTGAGATTTTCATTGCCTGAACAAAAATTCAAGATTTAAGTTGGGAACAAAACACGTTACTTTTTTTGAATATTTTACAAATACTAAATAAAAAATATTAGACCTGTCCGAACGATCCATTAGAAGCCTCCGTGTCTGCGCTTTTTGAGATTTCGGTTCTTCACCCTGAAATACATTTTCACAAACACAAAGACCAAGAAAAAGGTACAAACTTTATATGTCAAAATATACGGTTATAGGTTACAATTTCAATTATATAGAATTCCAGTGGTCAAATGGGTAAATATTAAATACTTTGCTAAATATGCAACAGTCTTATTTGGAAAAAAATCACAATTTTTCACTTAATGCATTTGAGATGTCATTTGACTTGGAAAACATGCACTGCAAAGGGAAAAAATGGTCAAATTAGTAAATAACAGTTACCCGTTTTTAACAATGGACAATTATTTGACGACAAATTAAAACAGAAACGTGGAAAATCTTTTCAGAAAGAAGGTGTACCTTGATTAGCAAAAAATATATTATTCAAAAGATTGTACCCGACCTGTTTTGACCCGTTAACCAACCCAACCCGCCCATTTCGACACAACAGGGATAAAGTCACTAACTTTATCAACTATCCTTTCTTGATGGCATTGTTCTTTCAATTGTTCTCTTGTCACCTTGGGCTTCGTTTGGATCATTTCGTTTTGAGTGCATATTCGTTTCCGCTGATTCTACAAAATCGTCATCAGATTCAACTTGATCTTCTTTTGTAATGATACTTGAAAGATCTTTCCTCAAATCACCCGTACTAAAAGAATTTCTGAGCCTGGTTGAACTTGATGCTTCTGATTTCTTGAGGTTGAACACGTTTGGACTCGAAGCTTTTGATTTTTTAGCATAGATGGTGTCATCGCATTAGTTTTTCATTTTTTTCAAAAACCATTTTGAACCGTCTGAAAAAGATACATTTCTAAAATGACTCGTTTCGATCCTAATGCATTTAGCTTTATAGATGTATTAACTGCAAGTCGTTTTAGCCCGAAGCAAGTTGATACATTTCTAAAATGACTCGCATTGTTCTAAATACATTTCTAAAATGAACTGAAGGCAGTCGGTATTTTATTTAAAGTTTAAACAGACTTGTGCTAAGGATAAGTTACTTTTATAAAAAACAAATTCAAAATGATACCATAAATCAAGAAAACTAAAACTAAACCAAAACTAAACCTAACGGATACAAAACCGAACTGAAAAAAAAATTATATAAAAACAGAGCTCGTTTACCCGAACCCGTACCGAGTCAAACCAAAATAACAGTTTCTTGAGTCGACCGGTTATGACAGAAATGTGAAGTGACCCAAACCCGACCATGGTTTAATACGATCTTTTGTCTAACCAAACCTAAATAAGACCAAAAACTGAATTTGAACAAACAAATAAACTGAAACGAACTGAAATGAGACTAAAAAATGAAACCCGAACCAGAAGAAAAAAACCAACTAAAAGCCAAACTTAAACATAACTAAAAAACGCAAAACCAAAAAAACTGCAACGAAAATAATCTTTATTGTAACAAAACCAAAACAAAAAATTTCATATATGTGTTTAAAATAACAACGCTCGTTTACCCAAACCCGTACCGAGTCAAACCAAAATAACAGTTTTTTGAGTCTACCGGTTATGACAGAAATGTGTAGTGACCCGAACCCGACCATGGTTTAATACGATCTTTTGTCTAACCAAACATAAATGAGACCAAAAACTGAATTTGAACAAACAAATAAACTGAAACGAACTGAATTGAGACTAAAAAATGAAACCTGGACCAGAAGCAAAAATCAAGTAAAAGCCAAACTGAAACAAAACTAAAAAACGCAAAACCAAAAAAACTGCAACGAAAATAATCTTTATTGTAACAAAACCATAAAAAGTTAAACCAAAACAAAAATTTTCCTATATGTGTTTATAATAACAGAGCTCGTTTACCCGAACCCGTACCGAGTCAAACCAAAATAACAGTTTTTTGAGTCGACCGGTCATGACAAAAATGTGTAGTGACCCGAACCCGACCATGGTTTAATACGATCTTTTGTCTAACCAAACCTAAATGAGACCAAAAACTGAATTTGAACAAACAAATAAACTGAAACGAACTAAAATGAGACTAAAAAATGAAACCCAAACCAGAAGCAAAAACCAAATAAAAGCCAAACTGAAACAAAACTAAAAAACGCAAAACCAAAAAAACTGCAACGAAAATAATCTTTATTGTAACAAATCCATAAAAAGTTAAACCAAAACAAACATTTTCCTATATGTGTTTATAATAACAGAGCTCGTTTACCCGAACCCGTACCGAGTCAAACCAAGATAACAGTTTTTTGAGTCAACCGGTTATGACAGAAATGTGTAGTGACTCGAACCCGACCGTGGTTTTAATACGATCTTTTGTCTAACCAAACCGAATTTGAACAACCAAATAAACTGAAACGAACTGAAAAAAGACTAAAAATGAAACCTGATTGACAAACTAAGCATTAATCAAAGTGAAATTTGACAAAGAAAACAACAATAGGCGTACAAAAGCTAAACATACATGCAATCAAATATGTTTGTGAAGCATAATCCATGTTTGTGACTACCATCTTCAGATCCTTGAAGGTCTTTAGAAACATAATCCATGTTTGTTTATTAAGAAACAATATCGTGCAGACTCTGCACCAAAAAAGGAAAACTATCATATAGTTCATATTAAAACAATTCAATACCTGCAAAATTCTTTGAATGAAAGGAACAAGCTTTGACATAAGAAGTTTCACAACCCTCATGAAAAAAGTCAACTTGCTCTACTGCTCAATTTCACATTTGAATGGTGTATACCCCGATCATCAAGAAACGCAACTAAGACCAAAGGTATATATTAACTGTTTTCTATCAAAACGGATTCTCAGTAAAATTGTCAAATTTGGCTAAGAACCAATGGTACTTACCATTGGTATGTTTTCCATTAGCCATCATCATGATGTCCTTTCTGAATTTCTCTTCTTCCTTCTTGTTCAATTTAATGATAAAATAGAGATGACCAATTCACCTATAAATAACAACCGTAATAATCAATATTAAAGAACCAACAAAGACCAAATTATCACCTAAACACTTGATCAATCTACAAGAATACAAAATCTTCCCTACCGGTTATCTTTGCAGTAGCTTAAATTCAAAGCAGTTCACCTTAATGAACATAAATTCAATTTTTATCTTTGTAGAAAATCCAAAACCAAAACATAATTCCATAAAAACCTTTCATCATTTGTGCCTAATCAACCCGAAATTACAGTGACCAATATCCAGATATATTGAAATACAATACCTACAAAATATGAACCCTAGATATCTGCAACAGATTGAGAAACAAGATTCAATAAAATTAGAATAAAACCCATACCTACGAAAATTAAAGAGATTCTGGCTGCAGAAAACAGAAGAAAAGAAAAGGAATTTCGTATACGGTTGGGATTGAGAGCACGGAATGGATGGGCTGGATCTAGTTTAGGGTTTAGTAGAGATGAGTTTGACGATTGAATGGAAGGGTAAAACGGGTAGCTAAAACATTTAATCGAAATTTGTTGTCATTCAATAGAATAGACTGTCAGTTGACATTCTTAATCGTCACCGGTGGCCGGAGAAGTAGATAAACGCCGATGGTAATAAATTCAACGGGCGTCTGAGAGAGAGAAAAGAAAGAACGTGAAAGGTTGCCAACATGTATTATAATTATAATGTAATATAGCTACTTACGTGTGTGTATATATATATATATTATAATAAAAAGTAAGGCAATAGAAATTTCCATTCAAGTCATCATAACAATATTATATCAATTTATTGAGAAATATACTAAACGAGTACATATAAATTCTCACAATACAATGGTTCAACGACCATTTGTTATCAATTATTACCATAAGCAACGGTGGTAATATTTTCTTACCGTTCTTTTAACATGGTAATTATATCTTTAAAATTTATAATAAAACATAGCATTTTATCTTTTAAACAAATCGTACTGTTGTAGACTAGCAAGGAATACAACAAGTGTATGACTATCAAAATTGATAACTCGATACCTACCATACTCAAAATATTCTCACTTTTAACCCAACGCGATTGGAAGTGGAGGCCGTCACCCCAATAGATATACTAATATTTATGTGCCCTTATTAATTTGGTTAACAGTTATTTAACCAATTGTTGACTCATCCCACTTTTTACACGGTTTATAAAATAATACGCTTAATAAAAAATCAATAGAATTAGTAGAAAGAATATGCTTTTACCTCAAAACACAATAAAAACATTTCAAAAACGAGGGGTCGATAGAGAAACTCACGGTTGAAGCTGTTCGCTCCAAAAATTGCGTGTCCTATATTAGTACACGTTTTGTTAATAAAACTTGGTTTGAGTTTCAGTTTATAAAATCTTTTATTGGTTAATCCTAGTCTAATGTCCACACGAACACATAAGCAAATAAATTCCTACCAAGTTAACGAGTACAAATAGTTCGGGTTTCGTTAACTTTGTCTTAATAACTAAATTAATTAATAAATAAAGTAAATATATAAATATAATAAAATATAATATAATATTAAAGTTTCAGTAGCTGGAAAGTTTTAAGAAAATATTAAATTATTATTTTTAATGAATCTTGTTGGTTTCGCGTTTAAAGAAATGAATCGTTCGACTTTTCGTATAAAATATAGCTTTTAAATCTTGATAAATTCTTGTTACATATACATTAGTTAACTTTTAGAAGTTATTTTACAAAAATATGTTATTTTTCATTTTCGTTAATATTTTCTTAAAATAGCAACTCTTAACGTTTTCGTGTCGGTTTTCACGACACGAACCGTTTAGGGTCAAGTTTTGTTATCTTGTCTTTTCTCATATATTAACTTACGTTATAGATGAGTATTTTACGACTTTAGGGGCTGTTTTAAAACAGTCCCTAACCGTTGTGTCGGTTTACTTTTAAAAGCCGATTTTTCGACTGTTAAAGTTACCGACAAGTAAAATAAGCCAAGTAAGTCCACACCAATTATCCTATGAACTAAATATACACATTATAACACATAATTCGTTCTTATTTACAGATTTTATCACATGGTTTCATATAACACATTTAAATAAATTTTAAGCTTCTAATTCATAACTTAAGTTTATTAATAATGTCACTAATCAAGCTTATCATTTCATATATGAACAAACGTCATATTAAGACTTAAAAATACAGGTTTCAACCTATTATTATGATTATCACAACAAGCCAAATTAATAGTTTAGAACTATATTCTTTATTCCTATTTGGAATGTTCTAACATGTGTGTGTAATCATGTAAGTCCTTTTTAAGAATCAATTCAACAACTTTGTGAGTATTCCTATTATTATCATCAAATCATCAAGTTATTCTAATTATCAAATCATCAAGTCATTTAAACCATCAAATCATTAGTTCATGCATTTCATCATTTTTATGAATTTTGTAAGTGTTTAATCAACAAAGTTTCCTATTATAGTAACTTTTAATTTTTGATAATCTTATCTAATTCAATCTGTCCAATAATTATTAAGTGGGAATCTTGTTTATCTCATTCAACTAGTTTGACATAATTTCATGCATCCTATTGTTCTATTCAAGTTTTGATCTTTCAATATTTAAGTTTTCAAAGTTTGTATATCTAGCAAGTAAGTGACAATTGATTCATATGCTAATCCAATCTATACTTTACCAATGCATCTTATCTTATGCAATTCATTATATATCAAACACATATATGCTAATTATTCATATCATAATCAAAGATTCAACTTTTCTTTCAACAAAGTTTCCTTATTTGGTAATTTAATAATTTTAGTATTATCTTTCAAGTATTATCTTTCAAACTATTAGTTTTGATTATTCAAAAAATATACATCCTATCCATTTTCACTTAACATCAATCCATATCACTTTCAATATTTCATTAATTCACCAAAATCATCAATTAATCCAAGAAATTCGAAAATCCCCAATTTACAACCATGAACAAGTTCTTGCCAATTTCCATTTTAATACTAGCAATTCAATGATTCATGTACATATCATCAATCCTATTGATCAATAACTAAACAAAATCCATCCTAACATCAAACTCAAACATCAATTTCATCCATGATTACACCTAAATATCAAGTATTCCAACAATGCTTATAATCAATCTTAACAATCAAAGTATGAACTTCAAGATGAATGTACGCATGTGTAAGTGGGTTCAATCCTTCCTCTCACACACATATACATACACACGGGTCACATACACACACATCAACATCCATAATTTTAAATCTTTAAGCTTAATTTCAACTCAAGAACACCTAATTTAACATATTAACCCTAGAAGTTAACTCATAAACATGACTTACTTTTGTTCTTGAAGATTTTAGGATGAAGATGAAAATGTGATGGTTGTGGGTGTGATGATCATTCCTCCTAATCCTCTTCCTAGTTGCTAATCTCCATTGTTCTTGATCAAATCTTGAGTTATGAGTGTGTGTTTGTGATTTGAATTTGAATGTGGGTGTTTGTGAAATGTGTGTGTGTGTGTCGTGATATAGAGAGAAATAGGGAGGGAGTAGGGTGAGTGAGTAAGCTAATAGAGATTATGTGGCTTAAACAAGATACTTACAACACATAATGGCTAGATTAGGATGGTAATGATTGGTGATGTGAGTTGGTGAATAGGGATTGAGAGAAAAAGGAGGTGGGGTGGTGAGGTGTCAAGGTGAGCCGACCCAGGGGGGGTGAAGGGGTTGAGTTATAACATAATTAACTTGGTTAATCGATTTAACGTATTGCAAGTTTTAGATAATCAATCGGATCCAGTTTTTAATAACTTTTGTCATACTTTGAACGAAATCAAATTCCTGACAGTATGGACTATAAAACTATTTTTTTGAAAATAGTTTGTGTCGGGTCCTGTACTTGCTTTCGCTTACTTATTTCTCAGTTTTTGCGATTTGAGCCTTCAAAAATTATGTTTGTACATTATCTCTAATGTTTTAACATATATTTTAAATCTTTGGGGGCCATTTAGTCATATTAATGATTTATTCATTTTCTAGCCCGTTGCCCAAGGTTGTTTCACAAAATGCTCGTTACGTGTTAAAATTTGGTTTTTTTGTTGACTTTGAAAGATTTTGGATCTTAATAAAAGAGAATTTTATTCATCCAATGATATTATGATGCTAATCATGATTACGTTAGTGATAAATTTTGCCGAGTGTTACAATGGTGGATGCAAATTCCATATCAAGTGGTTACGCTTATTGCTCTACATGCTCTATGATGGTTATTAAGGTAAGGATACTTTTTATTATTTTCATTTTTATTATCATGTCTAATTATTATTATTATTATTATTATTATTGTTTATTTTGCATAAAGAATGTGTTATATACAATGCAGTCATGAAGAGGGATGTGAAACTTGTGCCATGCATAGACTTCGCCCGCTTAGGGGTACTTTGGGCATTCTTAATATAGCCTGAAAATATCATATTGCGATCAACTTTATATCAAAAGTCATGGATATTGTTGATTAGTGTTATAAAGAAACCAATAAGAGACTTTTCTTGTTTTAGTTAGCTGAAAAACGGTTCATGGTGGTTCTTACAAAAGATCCTTACAACCGATGTTAGTTAACATGGCACAAAATGTATCTATGTGAGTGTCAAAATTCATTTTTGCTTTTGTTAGTTTGTTACAAATTCATTTAATTTTGGATTTTGTGTTGAAATTTTTAGACAAAGGGGTTTAGGCTAATTAACTTTTTTAGTTTGGATTATGCAATTTAATATTTCTTGATCAATAGTATACTGTAGAAGTTTTGGAATAATATCACGAGAGAACTGATAAGCTAACAAAAATCGAGTGCTTTGTAGTAAATTGTTACCGTCGCATCGCGTGGGTTTCGTACTACACATGTGTATAATTTCATTTAATCTATAGTTACGTAATGTATACATATGTATATCATCATTTACCTTCAATTGTACATGTGTATAAAAAAACATGTATGTACATATGTGTATAATTTAGCTAAACCGAGACGTTTTTTTTTTATGAAACCGAGATAATAACTAAGAATTTTGGTTTTTTACATTTTTAATTTTTGCATTTTTTTTGTTTTATGATTTTTATTTTATTTTTAATTTTGGGTTTTTTATGGTCTAAAATAGTTCTCACATGATCCCAACTGTTATTTATGTTTCGATCAAACCCTTTATGATACAGTTCACAATTAGTGTTTATATCCGCAACAAATTCTAAACACGAGTTCATGGACAACTAAAATATCACTCAAGGCATGCCTTCACCGTATGTTGGGTTCTCGTTGACATAAATTTTTAATAGAACCCTATGAGATTTTTCATGATCACATCACACATGTATCTTTTTTATTGTGCCAAATCTTCAACTTCGATTGCGACAACGACAACGACAAGCTTAGCAAGAAATTCAATCCGACTAAAATCGGATGACTCGGGGTTATATGATGATGATGGTCGAAGAATAACTTACGTTTCACTGTGCTGAGGAGTATAGTCGGAAAAATATGAGCAGACCAGTAGAAAAATGAAGGGACAATTTCATATACACCCTTACAAATATTGAAAATATCAGATATACACATGCAAGACTAAAAATATCATATATGGCCTTACAAAGTTATTAATATATTATGTATACACAATTCATTAAAAACAATTTAATAAATCACCATATTATCTTAGTTCGATTAGATGCGATAAAAAGGTTTACAACATAGACCGTTCTGCGATAAACCTTCGAATGATTAGCAATTTTGAAAAATTGACAACAAACGATTTGGTTGTCGTCATAGAAGAGACACGTCGATCAAAATTAAAATAATAACATAATGTATAAACACATTGTGTGTCAATGTGGGACTAGTCCACTTAGTAGAGGCATGTGCCTCTTAAAATGGAGGTCTCACGTTCAAACCTAGACAAAAACAAGTAATATTGGTGTAGGGTAGAGTAGGAATTTGGATGTTCAATAAATAAATAAAAAACACATTATGTAATGGAAAATGGTAGATGGTCTCTTTGTATAAAACATTGGCATATATGAAAGTTTTAATTATAACCGTAAAATAGTCATTTATTAAATTTTTATTAATGAATGGGGGGGGGGGGTATATATGATACTCTAAGAATTTTGTAACGACACATATGATATATTAATTATTTTGTATGGACATACATGATATTTTAATTATTTTGTAAGAGTATACATGATATTTTAAGTTTTTTCTTTGGTATATATATGATATTTCTAATGTTTATAAATGTATATACGAAATTAATCCTAAAAAATATTAGTGTAAAAAATCGTTAAATGAATGGACAACTCTTTTTTACAGTTCCATAACGTTTAAAACTCGGATTCGTTCGAGAGCTGGCGAACCCAACCTTCATCCCGATGAACTCAAAGTGGCATTCCAAAAGTACCCGAGTGTAGCCTGTCGTGAACTCGACCTGCTCCCCGGCCATCGTAAATGAAATATTGATCAGTGAATTTGTAAAAAAAAATATGTATTATTGTATTTGTTTTCTTTTCTGTCATCATTTATGTTCTGTCTGCATTTGTTGCTTTTAGAGGTGCGGGCTGGTCTTTGAAACCAACCAAGACAAGAAACTGTTATAACCACTACAAGTGTGCGGCTCAAATACAAACAAATAATACAAGCACATCTAAGAGCATTCTCAACCCATTCTCTAAAGTTGTCAAACTCATATAATTTACGGTAAATTTTAAGAAAACCATCAAAATCACATCTCCAATCCTTTCCCTATTATATGGATGAGTTATATGGCAACTAAAGTAAATCCCTAAATATAGGGACTCATTTTTTATCCATACCATATAATATATCATATATCTCCCAATCACCATTTAATATATAATAAGACAAAAGAGAAAAATAATAAAGAATTAATTTATGGATATGAATAAGGAATAGAATGTGGAAGAATTTTGAAAAATGATAGATAAATTTATGAAATGGTGTTTTTTAGCTAAATTATAGGGAAAATATAAGGAATGGGATGTGAATGCTCTAAAACCGAGTCATATTATTAAAATAAAAAAGTATTTATTCATTTATTTTGTTCAACCAAATGGTTCATTAAGGGGCTTCAAACCTAATTTTTCAAGTTCACTAATGGTATGGACTGTTTTTATCTTGTATTATAGAAAACTATTATGGATATAATTCGGTAGGATCTTTCTACACATTGAAACGACTTCTATTTTTTAAGTTTTATTGTAAACTGTATTAATTATAAATATAGATGATGCATTCATTTTGGCAAATAGAAAATTTACAATTTTCATGATTCTATCGAAAAATGTCATTATTTTTATGGTATGACTTGAAGAGGGACATCATGAAATAATTTGCATTGACAGCTCTACATAGAAGACAATATATTAATGTGTGACTTTTACAAACTCATGGACATGTATGTTTTCATATAAACTAAGACATTCCCTGGTCAGACACTTGTTTAGGATCCACACAGTTTTTGAGGGTATCACACAGGATATGGCAGGCGACACAAAGATAATATATGAGTGTGATACAAATTCAATATGTTGGGGAAGAGATGCAACAAATTACATGATTCATGATACTCTCTTAGAATGTATGGGTCCCACTTGTTTGATATTGTTGTTCGTAAGGGTACTATTATCTGTTTGAAAATTGATATGTGGATAAGAAATTTGTTTTTCAACATATATAACTGACTATAGAGAATCGATGACTCCATAGACGTTTATAATGATGTATCATAGCCCTAACTGTTACACCTTGACTTATGTTCTACAAACAAGTAGGTATTTTCTCTCAAGGTGCACACACATACTTTATTCAAGTTGGTTAAAAAACACTACATAGAAGAATGAGTTTGCTTGATTCCTTACAAACAAGTAGGTATTTGTGTTGTGATTTGTTTTTCATGTTCTTGTAAATTAGAATTATGGGAAAAACCTAGTATCCAAATCTTGATAAAACAATTTAATCATGTTAAAATTCAATGACTGATCATGTTGATTTTGGATTGTTGGTAGTTTGATATTATTAATGATATCCTATTTTTGATATGATTATGGTAGGAACCCTAATCTTAAAATGAAATGGTTTTATTTGTTAGCGATCATAGTTTGATCAAGATGAGAAACATATATATATAGGGGAAGGATCAAGAGAGAACTCCTTTTTAGGGAGAGAACTAAAGAACTTGTAGAAACCCGCCATGGATCTAGCCCACCGATACATCGATTATACAATACGAACATGAATACTTTAAATACGGTTTTATTGATAAATAATGAATAATTACATAATAAGTTATGGAGAGGATATTAACTTAGATCTAGGATCTTACACCTCTCATATGTGTGATCATCCATAATTATGAGCATGGAATCACCTATTTATAGGCCACATGCTCCATTCGTTAAGTTAAGCGTAATTCGTTATGCCTCCGTAACGAATTAGACTCCATTCGTCAACATTCCATGACAAATGGTGTTAACTTAGCGAACCAGCCCTCATTCGTTATGCTTTCATAACAAATGGGCTTATACCTTAATGAACTAGCCTAGTCTATAACGAATGGACCTCATTCGCTATACAATCCATAGCGAATGGGCCATTTACAGTAAATATACATTAAATACAAAGACTAGACAACCTATAAGTTATTCGATTGCTACGGACACCAATTTCGTGCACTAACAGACACCCCCTTTTCCGTAGCTATCGCATAATTTAATCTTGAATACTTTAACCGCAAATCACCAGTCACAAATCGTGCACTAACAGAACTCTTAAGTGGAGGGCTATTTTTGTAAAATTGCATTCCTAATACGTCTCAACACATCCTATGACTTCCCCTGTGCGCCTCCCCCTTTGTGATGCAGATGCAAAACCCTAAGATCACTGAAGACCCTAACTCTCTTCAATCAGCAATTCACCCTTATATTCTTCGCCATAATACCTAATCCATGTTTATTGCGTATGACGAAGATCGATTGCATACGTCTTTGATTTTGTATCGATTTCAAGTGTGTGATTTCAAGCTAATTTCATGGTGATCGAAGGTATTATGCTCCAAGAATTAAGTCTCGTTTGTTCATGATTGTTTAATGTTTTTAATCGTATTCATTGTTATCTATTCAGTTTGTAATACATCTGAAATCTTCAGAACAGTATACATGTGTTGAACAACAAATTGACATCTTAATCCACAAGTAATACATATATGTAATACAACGTTTTACGTACTGCATATATGCAATACAAAATAGTACACATTAACACATACTTTTTCACGATTAAAGCAACAATTTTTATGCATATGTGTGATGTCAAGGAATCAGATGTTTTCCACTCAGTTGGATGAGCTTTCCACTCAATTGGATTAAGGGTAAGGGATTCACTTTGTTATAAAAATTTGGTTACATTGTTTTTAGTTTTTCTTCTAATGTTTTTGAATGATTTACATTTGACTTCAGATGCTTTTTTCTACTACCTTCTGCCTTTGTAGATTAAGTTGCGGTTTGTTAGTACATATTTAGTTTAATTATTATTATAGATATGTCATATTTGATGGTGCCTATGGATTTTTAAGTTGCTTTTTTACCATGTTTAGTTTTGCAGCTAGTGGCAGGGCAGGGGTTGGTGCTGTTATGCACAAAGTTCTGAAAATAGTACTTTAACCCTGTTATAGCTTGTAAAAACTTGAAGGGTTGACCCCTTAAAATTCTGTAATATTGAAATACAACTATGGATGAAGTTAGTGTTTACCCATTCTAGCATCACTTTACCTTGTCAATAATTTGCTTCAGTTGATTTTCATTCCTTAATCCGACACTATTAATATTTCTGATTCCAACTTTGTGTTTTTGAGTTCGTGTATTTGGCTGTACTACATCTTTGCATATGTGGATGCTCCACGGTATTAGATACTCGAAAACTGAATATTATCAGCACCAGTGTGTTATACCGCATAATTCTCAAGAAAATTTATGTGTTCTTACCTTTAAGGATGAACTTAAATCTCCTACCACCATGTCACACCTTGTTTGTTATTTGGTTAGAATGTTAATATCGCATCACAGTTTACAATAACTCTGCACAAGTTAAGCGAGATCTAGTGGGCTACTTTCATCTTACTTGGTGCAGGTTGCACAACAACATAACTTAATCCTTCGTAAGTTTGATTATCTCAACATTTTACATGTTTCATACTTGTATTGACTGTTCTTACTTTCTTACACTGTGTTTGACTTGGTTAATAGTTATGATCACGTTCTTCATACTCCTATTCTAGGCTGGATGACGGCCATAGTAAATTAGTAAGTCCTTGTTCTTTTCATCTTTTTCCTTTATAAAACACATGTGTCGAAAAAACAATTTACTCCTTTAGAAATGATGACTTTTTAGTGGGAGTTTGGGCACTTTAGACATTTTGACTAACTTTTTACTTTTGATTCATAGCTAGTCAAAACACTTTTAAAATCTACATTATTACATGGTTTTAAACTAGATACACACAAACTTGTTGGTTTTATTTATTTTTTTAAGAATCAATCAGGGTACCTTAAGAGTCGGGTAAAGATGGAACTGGTTCAGGGTAGGTTCAAGTTTTCGATTCGGTTTTGGCCAATTTTTTTATTGAGTTTTGGTCGGTTCAGTTGTGGCTTTTGACTTAGTAAAGATGGAACCAGTCATAATGATTCTGGTTTCGAATTCATTCTCTCTAAGGAACTGAACCAACAGTTTAGGAAGTGCCAGATTTGGTTTAGGGACTCGGATCCGGGATTTTGTGCACCTCTAGGCTCTAGGTTAAACTCAACACCTATTTCGGATACAAATGGGTTTCAATTTTCATATATGAAAAGGTGGGCTAATGAAATTATCTAGCTGCATCTATTTATTTGAATTGAGGAGCAACAAATTTGTATGGCCCAAATATTTGTTAAAACTGTAAGCATGTAAGGGAAAAATGTGGGCCTAATAACAGTATTTCACATATGCAATACTCAAAACTCGGTATTAGATATATGTAATACCATGTATTACTTTTATATGACAATGTAATACTGCGTATCAGAGTATTTCGTTTATTGTTATTATTACAAATATGTAATACTACCAGTATTACACATATGCAATACTAACAATATTACACTTATGTAATACTCTGTATGACATGTTATTACTCGTTTGTAATACTTAGTTATCTCTTAATAATCCATTAACTCGTGATTAATTAACTAAACTTTCGAGTTTATGATCTAATAATTGTTTTTTGTTATGTATTCTTTCATAGACTTATGCTACTTGACATAGTGGAACATGTAATGGGTTGTCAGATGGACTTGTAATAGTGGGCTCATGAATAGGACTATGCAACGGGTATGGTTGTATATGATATAAATATTTTAATATATTAATTTAGATTATAGTATATATTCACATATACTTTTGTGCAACTTTTAATCTGTCTAACTGTCTCCTTTTAGCTTCGTTTTCTAAAGTGCCTATTTAAGATAAACCACCAACCAAGTCTGATCATTCTTTGGTAATGGGTCGGAATCCGCTGCCGTAAATATTAATTTAACTGTTTTTAATTAGAGAGACAAAAAAAGCATTTGAATTTTGAGCATTTTAGTAATAATTAATTTATGATATAATTTTAGCATTGATAGATACTTATATTTAGGTTAGTTTTTAGTAAAATCAAAATGTATAAGTGTTTTTCGTTTGTGGATGCTTTATGAAAAAAAAACACCCGTGGTTTAACTAAAACAAAGAAAACAGGTCACCTGCATCGGAACACGCCAGCAACAAGACATGGTATTACACGTCATGCAACCGGTGCAAGTATAAAGCATTTAGAACAAAGGGTGATACATTTGACAAAGGAAAGCACATAAGCATAAGGAAAGATTTGAAGGTACAAAGTGGAGGATAATTCATTCCGAGACAAACGTACCCAGAAATCAGACACTTGAGAAAAAAAATATTAACTTGAAGAAATAAGCAAGATATAGACGCGGTTGATTTGTCGGCGCTGACTACTTTTGTATGTTTAAGTATTTGTAATAGACCAATACATTGGATGATAAATGTTATGGTCATTATCTTCGTATTACATATATGTATTGTATGTTTGTATTACTTATATATATCGATTGTTTACCTACAGTTCAAAAACTATATACGTGCATTTCATACTATACAACATTTGTCCAACATTATATGTTTGTATTACATATATGTAATACATGTTTGTATTGCATATATGTATTGCGCGTTTGGATCACATACATGTATTGGTTGTTTTATTTTCTTTTTAAACATTATATACGTGTACTCCATAATATACAAAATTCCTTAAACATTATATGTCTGTATTACATATATGTTTGTGTGGTTAAATTTCATATATGTACTGGATGTTTGTATTAAACGCATTTTAAACATTCTATTACCATTCCATAGACTATAATATACAACATGCGTTCAACATTATATGTTTGTATGCTTGTATTATATGTGGCGATGAATGTATTGCGTATATGTATCACTTGCATTTATGCACATATGATACGAGTTTTAACCGTAATAGTCGACTACAATATTCAAACATTAATTACAAACCCAAGTAAACATTCATATTCAAATTTAAATACAAGTTCTAACAACTTATGCAAAAATTCCATCATACACAACAACAATATAAACTACAAAAAATACACCCTTTAACTAGTCCCATAGAATATTCTAAATTGTTCAGTCTTTGTAATATCTTCATCAATGAAACCAAACTCGCAAACTCCATTCTTACACTTGAAACATTCCATGTGCCTCACATCATACACATCGCATTATGTGAAGATGTCATTTCCCTATTAAAATAAAGTAATGCATATATGTAATACGTTAGACAATAGCATTGCATATATGTAATACAACAGTCCGTATGTATTTATTAATCGATAACTATATATATGTAATACAATACCTCGGAACATTCCATATGCATCATAGCAATCAAACTACATTATGTGAAGATGTCATTTTCCTATTAAAGGTAATGCATATATGTAATACAACAAAAAATAGCATTGCATATATGTAACACAACATAGTCCATATGCATTTAGTAGCTGATAAGTGCATATATATAATACAATACCTTGAAACATTACACATGCCTCTTAGCAAACACACCGCAATTCGTGAAGTTTTTAATGGCCTATCAAACAAAAATATAGATAACTATTGCATATGTGTAATATAACATATTGCATATACACGTAGCATATAAAATAATGCATATATATATAATAAAACATACCACATATGAATTTAATACACAAGCACTGTATACATGTATTACAATAGACAACATATGTATATAATAGGTAAGTGATGCATATGTGCAATATAACTATATATGTACTTGATAGATAAGTGATGCATCGAATATGCACTACATATATGTAATACCTGACAAATCATGTAAATATGACTAAAAGATGTTAATAATGCGTAAAATGGGTTCGTGTATTCCCATTGTTCAAGGATGCACATTTATGCCATACATTAGTTCTAGTACCCATTTTCGCTTTCTCACAAGCAATTCATCGAACACTTGGTGTGCAAGCTTAAAAACATAGAAAACTTACTTAATTTGTGTTGTTCATAACCAGCCATCTCATGTGTTTTGACAACATGTTATTAGTCACATTACTTAATAAATAGTTTTCATTTACAATCAATGTACAAATTAATGTTTGGCGATGGTATACTGTTATTGGATTAGAAAAAAAAACAAAAACAGAGCCTATCAAACGTGATACCTTCTGTTTACGCTTGATTGGTGTATAATACACCAAATCGAAACTGATAATATGTGAAATTAACAATACAGCCGCTTACCTGTTAGTATCTTCAGATTAGTGCTTGATTTTATACTTGATTTGAATAAACTGGACGATCGATCGACGAAAATTGAAACCCTAGATCAGTGATGGGAGCTCTGAGTGAATGAGAAGAAGGAAGAAAGAACGAATGTAATTTTTGTCCATTCCAATATTACCCTTCCTCATTAAAAAAACCCAACAACTTTTAGTTTCCTCTTTCCTTTTTTTTAGCCTTTAATATAATAAAATCTATGGTGTTATAATGAGTTCTCTAGTTCTCTTTAATAGGAGTTCTCTATAGATCCCACCCCTATATATATATATATATATATATATATATATAGGGATGAGTTATTGTACAATAATGATTTATCGTACATTACGTACGCGACACTCCTGATCATCGATTTTAATTTCACGCGGTGGCAGTTTGGTAAATAACCCAAACAGTAGTTCACGATCAAATTCATCAATTTAAAATCGATTCCGATCCAAATTCAGGACTCCTTAATCTATCTCATTCAATTTCTAAACTCTAATCACAACTTACGGTATGAAATCTCAAAAGTCAAAAACCAAAATTGAAATAGAACGTCACTGAACATTAAAAATCTTCAAATTGATCAAAAATTGTTGATTTAATCAATTGAATTGATGTGCAAGAGGATTTAGAATCATCAATCGATTATGAAATTGCAGAATAATACACTTAATTGAGCTATGATTAGGGTTCATGTTTAAACGTTCTGCACAAAACTTTAAACGTTCTGGACTTTTTGTACAGAACTTCTAAACTTTTTGTTTAGAACTTCTAAATTTTTTTGTCTAGAACTTCTAAAGTAAAAAAGTTTAGACCAAAATGAACACCGAAAATGAACAAAAAGTTTAAACCTTGGGTAAGTGTCTTCCATAAAGAACTGCTTGGTCAAACGGTCAACGACATCAAATATCTCAAAAGTTTCTTTAAAACTTTGAAATTGTTTCACAAAGACAAACTTTCTGATCCCGAGCACACCATATTTCCCTTTACGAGCACGCTAGTACATAGCCATGCTTGCGAGTAGGAAGTGTGCTAGAGAGTAAAAAGTTTAAACGTTCAACTAATACGTTCTGACCATAACTACAAATTTAAAAGTTCTGACCAAAATGAACACTAAAAATGAACAAAAAGTTTAAACGTTCAACAAATCTTTAAACGTTCTAATACGTTCAAGTTTGTTCAATACAAAAACTTTAGAAGTTCTAACAAAAAAATTTAAACGTTCAAATACGTTCAGGCTTAAAACTTTAAACGTTAAGTTAAAACCCATCACTCAAAACTTAAAATTGATCAACTGAAACTTCAAATTGATGATTAATTGGATCAATTTCAAATTTTAATTGATCAATTAGTTCATCAATTTCAATTGATCAATTTGATCAACTAACCTGTGAACAAGTCGTGAAAGAGGAAGATGGTGTACGGTGGATGGTGGGCGATGGACAGACTGGCTCGCCGTTGTTGTTGTTGACTGGCCATGGTGTAGGTGGACGGAATCGATCAGAGCAGTGGTGGAGGAAGACTGGCTCACCGTTGTTTTTACTCACTATTCTGATCGAAAAACCCTATATCGATCGAATAATCCATAGCCTCGTGTACGTAATGTATGATAAAGGATTTTCGTATTATATATATATATATATATATATATATATATATATATAAGATCCTAAAAGAACCATTTGAAAATTGAAAACTTTAAAAACTATTTGGACCACTAAAAAACCTCTAAAAAAATATTTTTAAAAAATTATAAAACAAAAATTTTAAAAAGTAAAAAACCCAAAATTATTATATTTCATTCCGGTTAAAAAAAAACTTCGTATTATACACATGTGTATAATTTCATTTAATCTCTAGTTGCGTAATGTACACATGTACATTATCATATACTTTAAATTGTACATATGCGTATAAAAACATGTATGTACATATTATACATATATGTATAATTTAGCTAAACCGAGACATTTTTTTATTAAACCGGATGATAAATAAGAATTTTGGTTTTTTTAATTTTTGCGTTGTTTTTTGTTTTATGATTTTTTTATATTTGGATTTTTGTGGTCCAAAATGGTTCTCAAGTTCTCAATTTCAAAATAGTTCTCACATGATCTCAGTTATACACACACACACACACACACACTAGTGTGAGTGCCCGCGCGTTGCAGCGGGGACGCCATGGGGTCGTATGAGGGTTTTATCGATGACGTATTTCTGTTGGATAAGTCAAATGAAGATTCAAGAACCGGATAAGTTACGAAGATTTATTTGTTATTTAGTTACAAAAATAATATTAATGAACCGCTAACTTACTTAATACCATAAACTTTATTAATAGTAAAACTAATTGAAAGTGTTATCACTCGCGCGTTGCGATGAAGCAAGTCAAATGCATTACATGTTTGGATAATTTTTAATGTGTTAAATTTAAAGATTTAACTAAAAAGTAAGTGAGTCAGACCAGGTAAAGAGACATCCATGATCCATACGAAAAAAAATCTGCGAAACTGATGAATATATTTTAAATATATGTATGTATATAAGAATATTTTTTAAGTATATCCAAGTAAGAAAATTAAAAGGAAAGCACATGTTGTGGCAGAGACGTGGGTCGTTAAAGATTGGTTCGTTTTTGCCAAATTTATTGTCTTCATAAACAAATTTACGTCAAAGAAAATATGACACAAAGTGTATTGAGGCCTCTCCTTTTTAATAGCATACTCAAATTCAATCAAATCATTTTTAACATTGTATTAAAAGAATAAAAACCTCCTTGAAGATTAAAATAGTTAGATAAAAATCCAAAATCATTCCAAATTACACCTTGCAATAAAGCAATCACAAGAGAAATCACGTAACATACACCCACTCAACTACCATTCACTAGTGCCCGTTTATAACTTGATGAATATTTTCGATATATGGCAATGGAAAAGTCACGCATGACATACGTTGTGATTTGTGATATTGGAAAATTTACTTTTGATAGAATGAAATAATGCCTACAAAAAACCAGTAAACGATTTACATATTAGATATAGAGATCATTATACTTGATAAATTGCAAAGTTACAAATGTAGTAACATACCATATCTATTATTTTCTCAATTACGATCATGTAAGAAGATATGACAAGCATTCTAAGTGTGCAGTCAAAGAGGACGTCCTGTGATGTGCTAAAAGTAGTCAAATAATTATTAACTAAAATTATACTAATCACTAAGTAATACTCTAGACCCTTAAACTATTAACCGGCAAGTAAACCGATCGACTCTAGTACAGCTAAGTAAGTCCGGATATCGAACCCACGAGACTCTTTAAATTACGAAACTAGCAAATTAGACTCAACTACAAGACACGACCATTTATTAATAATATTTTAGAGGGAATTTAAACTAATTATTAAAACTTAATAATAATTAACTAACGATTACTTTAATTAACTAATAATAAACAAATAATAAAATAATAAAACCTAACCCTAATTATTATAATAATAATAAAACATAATCGTTACTACTTAAACTAATTAATTAATAATAATAACCTTAACCCTAATTTAATATAGCTAATAAACAATTAAGAAAACTTGGATTGATTGAGATGATGACGATAACTACCCAGGCCGGAATCCCCAAAGTTACGGTTATTAATTGAATGAAAACTCACATTATGGAACTGAGATCATAAAATAGACCCTTGACAGAAAACCCGAACAGAACCCTTGAACTTCAAGAAGACGTCTATGGATTTCTAACAAGTTTTAAAACTCGTCAGTTTTATATTAAACTTCCTTACGGTTATTAATGGCTTATGTCTAAGTATCTTTTATGACGAAAACCTACTTTACAGCGCGGAAATCAAAGATAGCAAAGTAGACTCAATTAATTTAATATACTAAGCTGACAATCAAACATAGACAGACTCCTTACGAAGACTAAATCTAGCAATCCCGACAAGCAAAGATCTATCAATAGCCTATCACCTTACATCTTTTTAGACTAGCAGCTCACTTTTATCTGTTAAATTGATTTTATTGTTTCTATGATTTTAATGCATATTAATCACAAACTTGTCAAGAACACACAGTAAATGACCTAACAAAACCCTATCCTATGAAACAATCAACAAGGGCAATGTGAAACAATAAATTCAATTAAAAAAAACCAAGCAATCAAACGCATCAATTAAATCAAAACTCAACAGTTTACTTAGAACATAAAATTCATAACGAAACGAAATCCAAATAAAATCAAACCGAACAATGGTTCATCACAACCTAGGTAGTTTATGAACTTTAGCCTAGCATCTTAAAGTCTAAATCAAACAAAACAAATAATAATGAAAACATGGTGAAAATATAAATAATGGGGAATCGAAGATGATAAAACCCGTAAACTTCAAATGTGAACGTGTAGCCCTTCACAGGCTGTCTTCTTGCCTTCTAAATCACCACGAAACTCGAAAGATAGCTCTAAGAACTCCCAATTTTGTCTGGTGGCTTCAGGTTATGTTCAGGTTTAAGTTAAAGATGTTTCAAATACCCAAAACAAGGCCCAACTAAAAGAAAAAACGAATTAAAGTCCATCCAGCTACCCCTAGGCGCCGCGCGACGTGCTCCATAAAAGGGCCGGTCAGACCGCCCCGGTCTGACCGGTTCTCTATTCTAGCACCTTCCTGACGCGTTCCGGATCTCCGTTTTAGCTCGTTTTTCGCCCTTTTTAATCACGATCAAATCCCAGAACCTACAAAACATAAAAATGTTAGTAGTATACAAATCTCAACTAAAAACGAACAAAAACAATTAAAATATTAAATAAAATATACACGGGAAACATAAAATTTAGCATTATATCAAATACTCCCACACTTATTCTTTTTTTGTCCCTGAAAAAGTTTGATGCAGTTGGATCAGAATACAAAAATTACAGTATAACAAACATATAGGTTAATTTTTAAGGCTCAGAATAACGCAAAAACCGCGATCACCGATATTGTTGTCCACTTAAACCCATGCCTTAATCTTTACAGGGACAAATATGACCCAACAATAATAGTACCCAGTGGTTTACACAATTAAGACCCTCTTATTTTCAGCTTTTACCGGACCAGACCACCCCAACTTGACTTAAACTTCAAAATTAGCATAATTAAAACTTTTTTGTTGCTCTATTTTTTATGAATAGTTAAGACAATCAAGGGTATTGTTTATCCACCTAAGCTTAAGCATCAAAGTCTACAAAGCAGCAATTAGATATGATTAAGGTTCAATTAATTTATAGCTAGTGTTCCCCACAACATGACATACCCCCGTTATCAAGCAATACACCAAACCATTACCATGGGTGAGTATGCAAAATTTCATCTGTAGGGCTTATATGTGGCGTGTCCCTTGTGGTCTGTTTCTTAATGGTAATGAGACGCGAGCAAGGGGACCCCACATGGCCAACAGCGTGGATGATCAAGTCTGTAATGAATTTGTACTTTTGTACTTTTTGTGATCATGTTTAAAGACTTAGGTGGCAGAAAACTGCGGGGTTTGCTCTTTTTTAGCTTTTATTTTAAATAGTCACAACCCCATATGGAATTGGGAATACCCAGATGAATAGTCGGCATACAGACCCATGGTCTCCGGACCCGGGGCATCCCACCAATACAAGATTTAAGGTTATAAAACCATACGCCAATGATGTGTAAAACACTAAAGCTAGCAGTTTAAAATTTATATCACAGGCTACACTGCATACTCTAACGTTAAAACTACCCAAGCATCATATGATAACGTATTCAATTTTTTTAAACTTTTCAAACTTTATAATATTTCCACTTTTTCATACCAAGAATTGAGGCATGAGTATGGCTGACCTTTCATTACTTATTTTCTACGGACAAAACGCTTTACCCACAAGAGATTTCCGACCCGTTTTATCAAATTGCCCTATCATTTTCAAGGCTGAGCCTACCGACACATTCCAAGTTAAGTGCGTTTTCTTTTATTTATCTCATATTATTAGTAGTTTGAAAAATCAATTTCCGACAAATATCATCATCTCCCACATTCACGCAACAAAAACTAGACTCGAGGGACATTTTTAAAATTTTTTTTCCATTTTTTATATTTATTTATTTTTTAAAAATAAGTACGAAAACGAAAACAAAACTAAAATTATTTGAAACACTTGTGTCCCATCCCCACACTTAAATTTTGCATTGTCCTCAATGCGGGCACGGGAAACACGACTCGAAAAAATTAAAACAAAAGCTAAAAATTATAAAAATAAAAAGCAAAAACCTAAAAAGATAAATTCAAAGACATAAAAATAAAAACAGAAAAACAGAAAAACAAAATACAATAGAAATGACTTAGCTGGTAATATACTCAATGTGCCAGTCAATGTGCCAGTCTATTTCCATGGGTGCTCTCCTCACCGGCTGCTCAACATGAAATGGTAACTCATTCTCTCTTTCTGAACGGACACGACCATTCCTCTTGACAAACCTAAGTAACATCAAACATAAAATCTAAAAAAAATAAAGGTTACTTATAAGTTTTCAGACGTCCACCAACTTCCAACCCGCCAACCCAACCAAATAGTCTAAAATAATATCCGTACAGAGCAAATAAAAACAAAAACATCATAAAAAAATAAAAAAATATCACAAAACTTAAACTCCCATGCTAGCTCGTCAAGTCATGATCAATCCTCGTCTTCTTCCTCCTCCGACTCCTGCTCAAGAATGTGGTATGGCTCAGCATTATTAAATTCTGGATGACCCAGCCCATAAAAATGCACTCCATGACCATACCCCGAATCACCCGGGGCACTCGACCCACTCGGACCCGCAACATCCGGCTGTCGAAGAAAAGCATGCAACTCAATCCTCAGTGCAGTCATCATATATCTCATGTGCTCATCCGGCCTTCTCTAGTTCGCCTCTATCAACCTTTGATGTTCTTGAATAATCTGCATCAAACCATCCCGCCCGTCACATACCCCCTGATCTGATCAAAATCGAACTCCATCCGGTCATATAGTGAATCCAAAGTAAAATCCTCGGGGCGAGGCTCTCTGACCAGGAACTGAGCACCCGGTTTCTCTGATCTGTGAAGCGGCCTCTGGTGATGTGTCGGTAATCCGGCTCTCATCGCCGCAGCACCCGCGGTCCTCGACGGTGGATGAATCTGTGGGCCCATCTTAACATCCTCCCACGCTAACGGGTCAGACCCCTTCAAAATTCCCGCATTTCTTAAATCCTTAACCTCCAAAAACTCTCTTCCGGCTCTCAATCTCATAATTTCCGCTTTAACCCTATCAAACACACCCAAATTTCTAGCAATATGTGTAATGTATGGGCCCATATCCAACTTTGACCTATTTTTGGTTCCCCCACATCTCTTCCGATGAAACGACCACGCCAAAAGACTCGCGTAACTAATAGGAACCTGATCAACCATCGCCAGCAAGCAAAAAATATCCAACCGGTTTACTTTATTGTCGCCCGAACCATGACCAATCAAAGTATTAACCAAAACCCGGTGAATAAACCGAAGCACGGGATCTCGAATATCCGAAGCCACATTCGATCCCGAAAATGAACAAATAGAAATTTTGTTCCAAAAAGTAGCCAACTCGTCCTGACCGAAACTCACATCTTGCTTATTCATAAAAGCGCCCCGAATACCTGTCAGAAAACTCGGCTATCTCACCTCCTCATCCGTATAAAAACCGCTTGCTACCGCAAACTGTGCGATAGTCATATTATACAACTGCCTTCCTAAAGAAAACGACACCACATTTGACAGAGCAAAATTACCATATTTGTATTTAAACGTGCTCAGAAACTCTAGTGTCAGCTCGTGGTATTGCGGTTCATTTAAATCTAACATGACCAAAAATTTCGGGCCCAATAACTCTTCAATACGCCTCCTTTGACCAACCGAATCTACTAAATCCCAATTAATCGTCTTGAACGTGAGAAGACCTGAATTTATTAACTTACATAATTGATCATACTCTTGTGAATCTACGTCGAACTTAAGTAATGAACTTTTCTTAAGGGTTGGAGCTCTTCTAAACATAATCGGTCCGGGTTGATACTCGATCACCCGAGTCCTCGGCTCCATGAAGATAACCGGTTCCGGCTCGCCTCGTGGTCTCGCGACCGATCCTTGTTTTCGCTTCCCCGCTTCTTTTGATATCTAAACACATTTAAACAAGCAAACAAACATGGGAGTAAGTAAATAAACTAAAAAGAATAAAAACAGAATATTTTTTTAATCTTCGGATTTTTAAATTTTTTTTTAATCAAAACTGAAAATAAAATAAATTTGGAATTCCCGGTTACATAAAAATTAAGTGCGAGTGGTTTAAATATTTACTAAAAAGCTAACGGAAAACCAACTTGTTATGGACTTTTACTAGTGTATAAACCCGAAAACAATCATACTGACTCAACAAACATCACCTCCTCCCGGCACTTTAATTGTCTCAATTAAACCCAAGTGCCAACAACCCGCAAAATTGAGTCGAAAACGAGCGTAAAACCACACTTTTGGTAAAATATATATTTGCATAAAAATGGTTTTTCGGCTCGTTTTTAACTACTAAAACATCAAAGTTCAACATCTTAAACTAAATTCCAATGCTAGATAAACTTGTTGTAATCCCAAACTGACAACCCGACCGCAACCAAAAATAAAGTTTCAACATATTCTAACCTAAACAACCGCACCCAAAAACTCAACGAAACTGCCAGCCCGTACCAACCCGCACCCAATAACGAACCTAAAAAACTAGCTTGAACAAATTTTAACAATAAAGTTAGTAAAACCTAAGTTAAAACTAACATTAGAATGTACAAGGATTACAAGAAATCTCACCTTGTAGAAGTGTAAAACCCGGATGAACTTGCAAAAAGTTAAACACTAAAGTGTGTGCAAGTGAGAGATTTGGTGAGTATTGGTTAAAGTTAATGATGGGTTATGGTGTTAGGGTGATAGGAAAGTGATAATGAGTTTTAATTTGGTGAATAATGATGAAAAATTGAAGATTTTGGTGAAGAGGGAGTGAGGTCGCGGCTTGGGTTTCAAAGGGGGGAAGAGGATTTTTTTTTTGAAAAAAAAAATGTAAATTTGATGTAATGTGGTGGAAAAGTAAAAAAAAAATTCGGATATGTATGGAGGGTGGGCACCGCGCCACGCGGAGGCCCGGGTCTCTTCCGGTCGCGGGACGCCGCGGCGTCGCTGTTTGTATTTTTTATTTTTTTTGCTTTGCTTCGCGTCACGCGGCCTCCAAATAATATCCCCGTCGTGCGCGCGACGGGGTGTTTTAACAGAAAATTTTGGACTTTTGGTGCCTCTTTTTTCCTTAGAAAAATTTTATAAAATTACTAACTCCTTCCTATGCCCATTTTATGTTATTTTTACGTGCAAAACTTACCTGGCATCCTTCGACTCCTCGTAAAACCTCTCGTTATGGTGGTGATGATTTCTTGCAACGACTCGACGACACAACCTAGCTACAAAAACTAAAGTTAGTGAGTCAAAGAACCGAAAATAAAATAAAGGAATTATACAAACTCTACACTTGAGTTTTCACTCAAGAACCCGTTTCGATGATTCAGTTCGATGGATCGAGGGGAGTTTCCTCCACCTCGATTGACTCCTCCGGTCCTCCAAGATAATGCTTTAGACGATGTCCATTTACTTCCCACGAAGTTCCATTATCCGGATTCTCCAACTCCACCGCTCCATATGGGAATACTTCCTTCCCCAAATACGGTCCCGTCCACTTGGATCTCAGCTTACATGCAAATAACTTCAAATGACAAATTATATAATAGTACTTTATCACCTTTCTTGAATCCTTACCTCCCTTTAAACGTCGATCGTTCAACACTTTCTTCTTTTCCTTGATATCCAACGACCGAGAATACGTTGCATCACGAAGTTCCTCTAACTCATGAATTTGAAAATACCTCTTTCTAGCGGCCTCAGTAAGATCAACATTTACGGTCTTCAACGGCCAAACCGCTCGATGTTCCAACTGCACGGGAAGATGGCATGCTTTACCGTAAACTAACATAAACGGTGTAGTACCCAACGGTGTCTTGTCGCGGTTCTGAATGCCCATAGCGCGTCATCCAACTTTTCTGACCAATCTTTCCAACTTATCCCAACCGTCTTCTCTAAAATTCTCTTCACCCCTCTATTAGCATTCTCGACTTGACCATTCATTTGAGGATGGTAAGCGGTAGAGGTGCGATGAGTAACTCCATAACGAGCTAATGCTTTCTCCATGACAGAATTACAAAAATGAGTACCTCAATCGCTAATAATCGCCCGTGGAGTTCCGAAACGAGTAAACAACTTCTTTAAAAACTTCTCAACAACTCTAGTATCATTTGTGGCCAACGCTTGGGCTTCAACCCACATTGAAACATAATCTATTGCCACCAAAATATACTTGTGACCACCGGAAACGGGAAACGGTCCCATAAAATCGATGCCCCAAACATCAAAAATTTCAAGAGTTTGTATGGGGTTTTGAGGCATCTCGTTCTTTGATGAAATATTTCTGGTGCGTTGACAAGCGTCACAAGTCTTAACAAATTTCACCGCATCTTTTACAACCGATGGCCAATAAAAACCACAACCAAATACCTTTTGAGCCGTGGCATGCGCTCCATGATGACCGCCCGTTAAACCTTCATGAACATGCTTCAGAATATTCAACCCTTCATCTTTCGACACACATCTTCTAAGAATTCGGTCACCACCAATCTTGAAAATAAAAGGATCATCCCAAACATACCGAGTAACACCCCGGAAAAACTTCTTCTTTTGTTGAGTAGTCATCCCTTTTAACACAAGGGCCGTAGATAAAAAATTAGCAAAATCGGTGAGCCATGGCAAACCTTGCTTGTCGGCCGTAACAAAATAAATTGACTCATGTGGGAATCTATCACCAATTTCTTCCTCGCGAATCTCTTCTCTCTTTGGATCTTCTAAACGAGTAAGATGATCCGCCGCAACATTCTCCGCCCCCTTCTTGTCTTTAATCTCTATATCAAACTCGAAAAGTAAAAGAATCCACCGTATGAGACGGGGCTTCGCGTCTTTCTTGTGAAAGAGAAAACACAAAGCTACATGATCGGTAAAAACGGTGGTCTTAGAAAGTACGAGATAAGACCAGAACTTGTCAAATGCAAACACCACGGCTAAAAGATCCTTTTCGGTGGTGGTGTAGTTCTGTTGGGCATCATTCAAAGTTTTGCTTGCATAATAAATAGGGTGAAAATGTTTCTCACGCCTTTGCCACAAAACCGCTCCAACCGCATAGTCGCTCGCATCACACATGAGCTCAAAAGGTAAATTCCAATCTGGTGACACGAGAATAGGAGCACTTACAAGTTGATCTTTTAGAAACTTGAACGCCTTCAAACACTCCTCATCGAACACAAACGGGATATCTTTCTCTAATAATCGGGTCATCGGGCGCGTAATTTTTGAAAAGTTTTTCATAAACCGCCAGTAGAAACCCGCATGACCAAGAAAACTTCGTATAGCTTTGACATTTGTTGGTGGAGGGAGCCTACTAATCGTGTCAATCTTTGTCCGATCCACCTCTATACCGTCTCTTGAAATTTTATGGCCCAAAACTATCCCCTCCGTCACCATACAGTGACGCTTTTCCCAATTTAACATCAACTTCGTTTCAATGCACTTCTTCAACATTCTCTCAAGATTACCCAAACAATGATCGAAAGAATTACCGTACACCGAAAAATCATCCATATAACTTCCATGGATGTTTCTATCATATCCTGAAAAATTGCCACCATACAACGCTGAAAGGTAGCCGGAGCATTACACAACCCAAACGGCATGCGACGATACGCATAAATACCATACGGACACGTAAAAGTCGTCTTCTCTTGGTCTTCCGGTGCGATTGGAATCTGAAAATAACATGAAAAACCATCAAGAAAACAATAAAATTGCTGACCTGTGAGACGCTCCAACATTTGATCAATAAACGGCAACGGGAAGTGGTCTTTGCTAGTAGCATCATTCAACCTCCGGTAATCAACACAAACCTCCAACCGGTAACCATACGCGAAGGGATGATTCATTCTTCTCGTTCATGACAACCGTCATCCCCCCTTTCTTTGGAACAACTTGAGTCGGACTTACCCATGGAGAGTCCGAAATCGGATAAATCACCCCGGCATCCAACAACTTAAGCACTACTTTCTTGACAACTTCTTGCATATTTGGATTCAAACTCTTTTGGGGTTGAACCACCGGTTTATACCATCTTCCATCAATATCCGGTGGGTACAATAAGCGGGGATAATACCTTGAATATACGAAAGTCTCCATGCAATCGCCCCTTTATTCATCTTCAAAACTTCTATTAACTTCGACTTCTCTTCCTCACATAATTTAGACGAAACAATAACGGGCAATTCCGAGCCCTATTCAAGACCCGATTCAACACAACCGCCGAACAATCTCCGCTAAGTGGAATAGACGAAACCTCTCCCAACCGATCTTTTCTCCTGAGCAAGTCTTTCAAAAATTTCGCATACTTTAGCATGTGTTGGAGAGCTTCAACAAACAGAAGATTAATCTTTAACTGTCAGAACATATCTAGAAAGTGCCCGTATTCCCTCGTGTACTTTTGATTCTTGAGACGAGCGGGATAAGGAACATGGGCAATATTAATTTCGGGTGGTGGCCGGAATTCAACCGGCTTTTTCTCAACTTGCGGCTCAATAATTGGTGTTTTAACTTGTGACTAACCCGGAGCCTCCATCTCAATTTCTTCATCCACCACTTCTTCTTCTTCAACTCCAACCCTTTCTTTAACTACCTCGGGGCCCAAACCCTTCCGCTACGAGTAAAGAGGATTGTTGATTTCTGAGGAGCAAATCGTGTTCGGCAAACTTTTTCTATGTAATTTGATCCCTCTCCAAGATTTGCTTCGTCATATCTTCTAGACATCCAATTCCTCCATTAGAATCCTTCCCATTATTTTGAACATTTGTACCATTGTTGTTGTTATTATTATTATTATTATTATTATTATTATTATTATTATTATTGTACTGACTTTGTCCTTGATTGTAAGAATTTTGATAGCCGGGTGGTGCGCCTGACGGACGCCAGTTGGAGTTATTCTGATTTGGGTTTTTGTAGGCGTTCCAATTATGATTGTTGTTGAAGTTGTTGTTTGAAAACCTATTCTGACCGCCAACAAAGTCGACCTGCTGATTCATCACCGGGCATTCCAAAGTGCCATGTCCACCTCTGAAAAACTCACATTTTTCCACCTTAGTCTTAAGTTCCTTCACCTCTCGGGTCAGTGATTCCAAAGCAGAAGCCACAGTAATATCCAGATTAACCTGGTGTACACCTCGAGAGGATGAGGATGTACTGTTAACGGGAGTGGAATTCCCGAGTCGTGGCCCTTTGGCGAGGTCCGATTGGGCGAAGCTTTCAAACATCTGGATACATTCGGTGACATTCGTCCTTGCCATCAAGTTACCTCCAGCAACAGTGTCAAAACGAACTTGGGTTTCATACGTCAGCCCGTTGTAAAAATTTTCCACGAGAGCCCATAGTGTAAGGCCATTCTTTGAACAACGGGCAAGCAGAGTCTGAAAACGCTCCTAAGCATGGCAATATTTTTCATCTGGCTCCATATGAAACGAGTGAATCTGATCATGAAGAATAGCCGCTTTAGCTAGTGGGAAATATCTCTTGATGAATGCAGAACGCAGAGCTTCCCAAGTGGTGAACGTGCCAGGCGTTTGAATATCGAGCCAAGTAGCTGCTTTACCTGCAAGTGAAAAAGGGAAAAGATTTAAGAAAAGGGCATCTTTAGTAGCACCATGCAAATTAGAAGTTTTCAAAACGCGGTAAAGTCGATTAATATGAGCCGGCGCATCCTCGTCATCGTTCCCATGAAACTGATTAGTTTGAACGATGTTGTTCTTGACGTATGACAGGATCTACCATGAGTTGGGGTTGTCGATCTCGGGGACGACGATGCATGACTGGTTCCGGTTAATCCATCGAAGGATTGAGCAGCAATTGTTCTATTGTCGGCCATTTGAACTTGAATTCTAGGACTTTCAGGTGGTGAACTGGTTGGGGAAGACTTTGGTGTAGAACTGGCCTCTGACAGTTGCTTCTCTGCTGACGAGCTAGCCTCGGTTTTCAACAGAGAAAATTCCAGGTTTTCTAGTGGTGGTCCTTGCGAACGAAGACGTGGCATAAACCTGAAATACGCAACAAACTAAGTAAGTAGACTAAAAATAAAAACTAAAATAAAAATAAACTAAAATTTAATTAGACTCCTACGACTCAAATGAAAATAAAACAAATAGCACGTATGTAGCAGATAAGTCCAATTAAAGCAAATAACGCAATCGTTAAGAATTATTAACTAAAATTATTAACTAAAATTATACTAATCTAGACACTAAGTAATACTCTAGACCCTTAAACTTAACTTAAACTACTAACCGGCAAGTGAACCGATCAACTCTAGTACAGCTAAGTAAGTCCGGATATCGAACCCACGAGACTCTTTAAATTACGAAACTAGCAAATTAGACTCAACTACAAGACACAACTATTTATTAATAATATTTGAGGGGGAATTTAAACTAATTATTAAAACTCAATAATAATTAACTAACGATTACTTTAATTAACTAATAATAAAACAAATAATAAAATAATAAAACCTAACCCTAATTATTATAATAATAATAAAACATAATCATTACTACTTAAACTAATTAATTAATAATAATAACCTTAATTTAATATAACTAATATATAATTAAGAAAACTTGGATTGATTGAGATGATGACGATAACTACCCAGGCCGGAATCCCCAAAGATACGGTTATTAATTAAATGGAAAACTCACGTTATGGAACTGGGATCATAAAATAGACACTTGACAGAAAACCCGAACAGGACCCTTGAACTTCAAGAAGACGCCTATGGATTTCTAACAAGTTTTAAGACTCACCAGTTTTATATTAAACTTCCTTACGGTTATTTAATGACTTATGTCTAAGTATCTTTTATGATGAAAACCTACTTTACAGTGCGAAATACAAAGATAGCAAAGCAGACTCAATTAATTTTATAGACTAAGCTGACAATCAAACATAGACGGACTCCTTACGAAGACTAAATCTAGCAATCCCGACAAGCTAAGATCTATCAATAGCCTATCACCTTATAGCTTTTTAGACTAGCAGCTCACTTTTATCTGTTAAATTGATTTTATTGTTTCTATGATTTTAATGCATATTAATCACAAACAAGTCAAGAACACACAGTAAATGACCTAACAAAACCCTATCCTATGAAACAATCAACAAGGGCAATGTGAAACAATAAATTCAATTAAACAAAACCAAGCAATCAAATGCATAAATTAAATCAAAACTCAAAATCCATAACGAAACGAAATCCAAATAAAATCAAACCGAACAGTGGTTCATCACAATCTAGGTAGTTTACGGAATTTAGCCTAGCATCTTAAAGTCTAAATCAAACAAAACAAATAATAATGAAAACATGGTGAAAATATAAAGAACGGGAAATCGAAGATGATAAAACCCGTAAGCTTCAAATGTGAACCTGTAGCTCTTCATCGGCTGTCTTCTTGCCTTCAAAATCACCACGAAACTTGAAATTTAGCTCCAAGAACTCCCAATTTGGTCTGGTGGCTTCAGGTTATGTTCAGATTTAATTTAAAGATATTTAAATACCCAAAACAAGGCCCAATTAGAAGCAAAAACGAATTAAAGTCCATCTAGCTACCCCTAGGAGCCGCGCGACCGGGTTTGACCTCCCCCGTCGCGCGGCGCGGCTTGTTTCACTAAAGGGCTAGTCAGACCGGCCCGGTCTGACTGGTTCTCTATTCTAGCACCTTCCTGACGCATTCCGGATCTCCGTTTCGGTTCGTTTTAACTCTTTTTTCGCCCTTTTTTAATCACAATCAAATCCCGAAACCTACAAAACATAAAAATGTTAGTAGTATACAAATCTCGACTAAAAGCGAACAAAAGCAATTAAAATATTAAATAAAATTTACACGGGAAACATAATCATTTAACATTATATCATCCTGCTTCTGGGAAAATAAATGGCATGATGAAAAAGAAACATCAATTACCAATACAACAAAAAATAAGCAATAAGCTACTTGAATTTGATATACTAATCAATGTCCTACAACACACATAATGCAAGAAAAACATTAAATTATGAATTTAGATGATGACAAGTAACCACCTAGGCTAGAATCCCTAATGTATCAATTATCAAATGGTTGGAAATGCTAAGTTATGGAACCGGGATCTTAAACTATTCACTTAAAGGGAAACCAAAGAGGACCCTTGACCCCTTTCAAGAAGACACCAATGGAATCCTAATAAACTATTAAAATTATCGGTTTTAATTACTCGCTTACGGTCGCTAATTTATTTTATGACAAGTAACTCTATACGAATCTTACCTTACAGCGCGGAAATCAAAGGTGGTCTAATGAACTCACTCAACTACATAGACAAAGTTGATAAATCAAACATAGACGGACTCCTTACAGAGAACTAAATCTAGCAGTTTTAACCAACCAAGACCTGTCACATAATCTATCACCTTACAACTATTTTAATTATTAGCAGACTTAGGTCTACTTGGTTTATTAATATTGTTCCTATGTTTTATTGCAAATCAGCCACAAAATAGTCGAAAACACACAGTAGATGACCTGACATAATCCTATCATATGAAACAATTACCAAGGAAACTGTGAAACAATAAAACTCGTCAAACAATTCTAAGCACACATATGCATTGAATGAAAATCAATAAACCTCTAAGTGTCTTACTTATTCATAAATCCATAGACGAAAACAAAATCCAAAATCAACAAAAGTTTATCATAAACCTAGGCGGTGGTGTAAGGGTTTAGCCAACAACCATACTCAATAACAAAAGAAAGTAAATATTATTAAATAATGAATTCATGACGTAAACAATAAATTCAAACCAAATAATAATAATGTTTGGATGAGTAAGCGTTGAACCCGAACACTCTCTGCTCGAACCAAAGCGACTCTTTCCTCTTTCTTTCTTGTGCTTGCGACGAACAACAAATAAATATGTCGACACCCTCTATTCCTTCCTTCTTATTTTTTTTTCAGTAGATATTATCATACCTTTTATAATTGATATACATTACATCACGTGGGCCGTTCCCTTAAATTGTGGGCTTCTAACCTGTTTGCCAATTCACAAAACATATAAATGAATATTAAATTCAATTTATGTCACAAGACTCATATTTATGTTAATTACATATAAAACATTTAACTTATCTAATTCTCAAAACAAATCTATTAATATGCATTTTAAGTAAACATCATTTACATATTTCATCCTTATTAATTATTATTGTTAATTTATTATTTTAGGCTCATATTTACTTAAAACATTTAAAATCCAATATGAGTCAAATAGAAATATATTGAATAGAACTTAGCTCAAAATACTAAAAAGTGTAAGGAATATTTATATAACAACATGTATATTTTAGGCCATATCATTTACTCGATGGAGCTAAACATCAAGTAAATTGTCAAGATTACTCAAAAAATATTCATTTTGATCAAATTCAATCCAAAGTCATAAAGTGTGCTTGAAATAGACAAGTTTCAACTAAAACACCTAAGTTTACTTGAAACACGTATTCAAAGCGTATTTAGACATATTTATATCACAACTTTATCAAGTATGCTTGAATGCGATGACTTTATAATAAAAATACCTAAGTTTACTCGAAAGTGCATAATCATCAAAGATGACTCGAAGATACATGATTAGACATATTCATAGCAAATACGTATCAAGTATGCTCGAATGAGTTTGAACTTCAAATAAAAAACATATGTGCACTCGAAAGTTAAAAAACATCAAAGTTTACTCGAAATTACATTTGCAAACATATTAAAAGTGAAAATGCAACACTTTTGACTTGAACCTTACTGTAAACATTAAGTCTCATTTAGGTTCAAAGTTTAAGAGCAAATGGTGCATAATTAGATCAAATTTAAGTTTAATCATTTCAAATCCTTTTCTATTTTATGAAAAGATCTCAACATGTGATCATATTGATTAAGTCACCTTTCAATTCTTCATTCTCAGCATTATTGTGACACATTAGGAAGGTTAATAGCAGGTATTTACTTAGCATGAATTTCGTTACTTTGGTGATATGCTTAAGGTGCATTTAGTTGCATACTACATAACTGGATAACACTTATTGCATTATGATGTTTCATATATCTTCTCAAGGCTTATTTGGCTTTCTCCAGATCACCCCAAATTGACTTCAACCCCCTGATATTTGGTCAAAATATTTATTATGACAAAACATTTCAAATTTCTTTAGATTTATATTTTCAAAACTTATCAAAATTTGAGGTTGAATGTTGGAATTACATGCCACACAATACAGTCTTACAAGCCTTCCATTCCAGGTGTTTAGAACTTATAATGATGCCCCACCTCCGTAGTTCTAGTTTAAACCCTCATGTTTGTTTTCTTTATTAATTTTGGACTTTTATCAACTTTTGGTAGATGTATGATCCTTTTGCTCAAATTTGTTCTTTGTCATATTTATAAGATGTTTCTTTTTGAGTGACCAAATACCAATAGCTTTGTATATGACTGAATAATTACTTTTCTGCCTATCATTCGGAGAGATGTATCTTGAAACATGCATATCACAACAATATATCTCCACATTAAGTTTAACATTTTCATTATGTTTATATCACCTCAGTTTTTACACATCATGGAAAGCTACCACACATATCAATGACTGCACTAATAGTCCTTTTAGCGTACTAAATCAATATGATTGGTATAAATAATCAATCTACTATCATTTCCCAAAAGGTTGGATCAATTTTCATTGAAAACCTTTTAAGCTTCTATAAAGTTTGAACTGAATAGTCTTATCATTTCTCAACACCATTAATTTTCTCAGTTTGTCAAAAATGATTTAGTTTGAATTTTTTTTTTGAAAAATATTCATTTGAGCACACAAGTTTTAAATCAAAGCACAATTTTGACACAAGAAATCAAAAACATACTCAAGCATAATATAAAATGAAAAGTATGCATTAACACAATCAAACTAACATAAGGTTCTATTCAAGACAAATTATGCATAGTCTATCCCGTCCTAAGCACATTATCATTCCAGATCATCAAAGCATAAACAATATATATCAGATAAGCATGCTATTAATCATTTCAATGCAGATGTAAACACAGTTATCAAGACATCATGATCAATCATTGTAAACATACCTAAGCATCGTAGATACCTAAGTCACACATAATCATTAATGAGCATATCAGTCAAAACATATTCACATATTCAGAAACAGAACACAACTTACTTACTCAAGACCTTTTAAAAGATAGGTAGTTAGAACATTGAGCATATATCATCAATCATACTTCATCAGAGTTGATAATGCCTAAAGCTTTTAGTAGAAAATGAAATCTAGTTTTATCTAGTGGCTTGGTGAACAAATCAGTCAAGTTGTCACTAGTGTCAACTCTTTTCATTTATATTAGAATTTTCTCACTACAATCTCAGATAAAATGACATCTGATTTCAATATGCTTGGTCTTTAAGTGTTGAACTGGATTCTTAACTATGAACAATGTAACAATATCTATACTATATATAAAGCATGAGTCAGAGACCTCTTAAATTTTAAGAGGTACCAAACTCATTGCTTTATATACAACATGCAATCCATCCAAAATTTAGAAATTAGGGGTATTAAGGTCTTTACTCAGAAACATGTTATGTAACTTCCATTCTTTCAAAATATATTTAAAACTTTAGTCCCTTAACTTCACTACCTTTTTGTAAAGTTTAATAATAGTTACACATATGACCCTTAATTCAAAACTAACTACCCCACGAATTTTTTAACGGTCATAACTTTTTCACACGTTAATATTCTTTCAAAAAAAAGACATCATAAAAACGAGTACTTTATTCTCTTTAATTTGATTATGATATTGCTATAGTTTTTTTTTGTTTTAAAAATTTAGCATGTTACGCGCTTACCATTTAGAACCGGGTAACAGGTCGAGTCAGGCGAGCTTGGGTCATTTGTAAAAGTACATTAGGGTCGGAATGAGTCGATATAAAAAATGGTTAATTTGGTTCGGGTTCGAGTAGAAAGGGGCCATGTCAGAACGTTGTCGAATCAGAATGGTTTTGGGGCCAAAACGGGTTGGTTTAAAAAAATGATTTATTCCAAATTACTGTATATTTCAGGTTTTCCTTTTTAGTTTCGTTACAAGTTACGCAAATACCGTTGTTTACATATATCGGGGCCAATAATGTCCAGCACCATGTAACGCGCATAACCCAATCTTGGTAAACGATCAACCCAGCGCCCTACACCGTTAATCACCATGAGTTACACGTGTGGTGTTGGTTAAGCATGTTTTAATGTCGGTAACGTGCATTCCCGTCTGGTTACGTGATGTGGTGAAAACAGTCAATAAATATTAACTAAATTAAACAAGTAATAAAAACTAGACTTAAGACTCAACTAAGTAAAACACCGGCAAGTGAACCGGTCAATTGTACTAAAGCTAAGTAAGTCCGGAATATCGAACCCACAGGACTCTATAAATTACGTAAATTAACTAATTAGCCTCGACTTACGACACAACTATTTATTATTAATGTTTTAAGGGGGGTTTTTAAACTAATATTAAACTAAGAAAATAAATAAGCAAGAAAACGAGAAACAAGCAATCAAACACAAGATCGAAACCAATAAGAGAAGGAATCCACCTAGCTAAGAATCCCATGCATCAACAATCATCAAGCAATGGACAAATAACATGATTATGGAAACTGATTTCTAAACGTATTCATCTAATAAACCCTAAAGAACCCTTGACCGAATCAAATGAAATCCTAAAGATAATTATTAGATTATTAAGCAATCAGTTATATTGATTTCCGCAAAGTTATCAAATAGGGTTAATTAATAGTATCATAGGCAAGCAATCTTACGAAACACTAAACCCTAGATAACTTGATAAACTAAACATGACATCATGAACATGGATCAACACAATAAGCAAGAATATTGTAACTATCTATCCAAGCATGCAATTGACCAAGACACATGAACAACTCCTCACCTTAAAGCTATTGGAATTTAGCAAAACATTTAAAACCCTAACCAACTATCAAAAAGCTTCTATGATCTAATAGGCCTATTCAACCATAATAATCAAAACACCAAGTAAAGATTAAACATGAACCCTAAGATCTAAAGAACACAATCAATAGAAAACAAAATCCATGTGAAGCAATAGTTAATAATCAACCAAGATAATAAACACTTATACGCATCATGAAAGCAAAACCAAGTCTTTTACTATTAATAAAACGAAACCATAATCAAACAATTATCCAAAGCAAGAATCATGCATCAAACATGTTCATCAAACCTAGGTAGACATGAAGTCTAGCCTAGAATCATTATTAAAAACAATACTAAACAAGTCTTAAAAACAAATAGGAAAGACATGACAAATAATGAACAAGGGACGAAAATTAGAGCGATAAAACCCTTTGCAATTGATCCTCGAACACCCGGATGAAAGCTCTCTTGATCCTCCTTGGTTCCTAGCTTCAAATCACCTTCAATCCCTTGGAAAACCTCTCAAAATCGGCTGCAATATCTTGTATATTCGGCTAGGATATAAAGATGTATATATAGAACGCATAATGGGCTTGGACTTGCAAAAACGTGTGACCAAGAAGCCCTAGGAGCCCCGCGACCCCCCCCCCCCTTCGCGTGCGGCGGCGCCCTCCAGCAGGGATTTTTTCTTTTTTTTTATTTTATTATATATCTTGTAAAATCTTGATAAATCTTCTTCCTTGAACTCCAAGTAACGATTGGAACCTTCTAGGCCTTCTTTTCCTTGACTCACAAGCCACCATCTACATGAAAACAAATCAAAACACTAAGTGGAATAATCATGTAATCATTAACGAACAAAACGAATATAACTTCGCATAAAATGATAGAAAGAATTAAAGCTTAACATGAAAGACACCAAATGATTCAAAACATGATAAATATGAAATACTTGACTCAAGAACTTAGATTAATAAAAGATAAACGAAACATGAACTAAACCGAACTCAAAACATTAAAGAAACACAACTTTACACGGGAATCGAGATGTATAAATACATGTATGTCAAATATCCCCACACTTACTCTTTTTTCGTCCCTGAAAAAGTCTAATGCAGTTGGATCAGAATCGGAAAATATAATCTAACAAACATATAGGTTAATTTTTAAAGCTTAGAAAAAACACAAAAACCGCGATCACCGATATTGTTGCCCACTTAAACCCATGCCTTAATCTTTACCGGGATAAATAAGATCCGAATATAATAGTACTCAGTGGTTTACACAATTAAGATCCGCTTATTTTCAGCTTTTACCGGACCAGACCACCCCAACTTGACTTAAACCTCAAAATTAGCAGATTTAAAACTTTTGTTGTTCTATTTTTTTTATGAATAGTTAAGACGATCAAGGGTATTGTTTATCCACCTAAGCTTAAGCATCAAAGTCTACCAAGCAGCCATTAGATATGATTAAGGTTCAATTAATTTATAGCTAGTGTTCCCCACAACATGACATACCCCCGTTATCAAGCAATACACCGAACTATTACCATAGGTGAGTATGCAAAATTTCATCCGTAGGGCTTACATGTGGCGTGTCCCTTGTGGTCCGTTTCTTAATGGTAATGAGACGCGAGCAAGGGGACCCCACATGGCTAACAGCGTGGATGATCAAGTCTGTAATGCATATGTACTTTTGTACTTTTGTGATCATGTTTAAAGACTTATGTGGCAGAAATCTGCGGGCTTGCTCTTTTTTTAGCTTTATTTTAAATATTAACAACCCCATTTGGAATTGTGAATACCCAGATGAATAATCGGCATACAGACCCATGGTCTCCGAACCCGGGGCATCCCATCAATACAAGATTTAAGGTTATAAAACCATACGCCAATGATGTGTAAAACACTAAAACTAACAGTTTAAGATATATATCACAGGCTACACGGCATACTCTAACGTTAAACCTACCCAAGCATCATATGATAACGTATTCAAAAAATTTTTAAACTTTATAATATTTCCTCTTTTCATACCAAGAATTGAGGCTTGAGTATGGCTAACCTTTCATTACTTATTTTCTACGGACAAAACGCTTTACCCACTAGAGATTTCTGACCCATTTTATCAAATTTGCCCTTTCATTTTCAAGGCTGAGCCTACCGACACATCCCAAGTTAAGTGTGCTTTCTTTTATTTATCTCATATTATTAGTAGTTTGAAAAACCAATTTCCGATAAATATCATCATCTCCCACTTTAACGCAAAAAAAACTATATTCAAGGGACATTTTTAAACATTTTTCTACTTTTTTTCAATTTTTTATTTTTTTCAATTATTTTTATTTTTTTTTAATTTAAAGCAAAATTAAACTACGACTCAAATATCCTATCCCCACACTTAAATTATGCATTGTCCTCAATGCAAGGATAAGGATGACATAAAATAAAAATAAAATTAAAATAAAGTCAGACTACAAAAAACTAAAAATCTAAAAATTAAAAACAAAAACAAAAGCAAAATAAAAAAGTTAACAAGTTAGATAATGGAAAAGACTCACCTGGTAATATGCGCATGAAATATGATGCAAAAATCTTCTTCCATGAATGCCCTCCAACTACGAACGTGCTCAGCAAATGGTAACTCCTTTCACGAACGTAATCGGCAAAAATTCAACAAACAAACATATCTAAAAATATATCTTATCATAATGATAGATATTAAGCAATTAAAGTGCTTTCATCAACCGAAAAATAACACATGAATGATTAGCAGCAAATAATAATAAACATAAAGTATACGGCTCCACTGCAACTCCATCCCCACACTTGTTTTTTAGGGGATCGTCTCTCTAGCTCGTTCAATCTCCATACTAGCAAAACACAAAAAAACAAAAAAACAAAGAAAAACTACAAAAAATTACTTTAGGGACTCAAAGAAAATAAAAATAAAAATAAAAATAAAATAAAATATACAAACTCTACACTTGAGTTTTCACTCAAGAACCCATGTTATGCGAATCACGTGGCGGACCGAGTGGAGCTTCCTCCACCTCGGTAGAACTCTAATGCCCTCAACGATTCCAAATCACAATCCGACCATTCGTCAATCTTTGTCTTCTTCTTTCTAACCCCACTAACCCTTTCAAACTTACGCTTTCCACCACCTCTTTCTCTAACACGCTTTACCATTACCCGAGAACTCGAAACCTTTCGCTCCTTTTCCACACTATTACTCACCGAACGGGAATCCATGCCCGAGATAAATGATTCTATCGAGTAAACTGGATGATATGGATCAATGAGACCATCTTGACCACTCGGATGTCTCATGGACTTAGCCAAATAAGTGGCACTATCATCACCGGCTCTAAGAGTTATCTTTCCTTCAAACACATCAATAATTGCCCTAGCAGTACGTAAAAATGGATGACCTAAAATGATCGGAACTCTCTCGTCGGCCTCCATATCTAAAACAAAAAAATCCACGGGAAAAACCAAATTATCTACCTTGACGAGCAAATTTTCCATGACACTCCTCGGATACTTAACGGAACGATTAGCTAAAGACAACGTCATACGAGTAGGGGTGAGCTCTCCGAGGCCCAACTTTTCATATAAAGAATATGGCATGAGGTTTATGCTAGCTCCAAGATCGGCCAATGCTTGACACGTCGTGTCACTTCCGAAAAGGCATGGAATGGTAAAAACACCGGGGTCGGGTAATTTCTCCGGTACTTTATTAAGAACCACCGCAGAACACTCTCCATTCAACGGTACAGTTGATAGCTCCTCCAACTTATCCTTTCTTTTAAGAAGATCTTTCTAGAACTTGGCGTACTTAGGCATATGCTGGAGGACTTCGACGAACGGCAGGTTGACATTCAATTGGCTAAATATATTGAGAAAATGCCCGTAATCCTTCGTATACTGTTGATTTTTTAGACGAACGGGATACGGGACATAAGCAGGGTTGATGATGTATGGTGGTGGTGGCCGAACTCCAACCGGCTTCTTTTCAACTAGTGGCTCAATAATTGGTGTTGAAACTTGTGACTTACCCGGAGCCTCTACCTCTATCTCCTCATCTACCGATTTGTCTTCCCCATCCTTCTTAACTTCTTTACTAACTCTATCCGGACCAAAAACCCTACCACTACGAGTGGAGATGGCTTTCAATTGAGCAGCCGGATTAGTTTGAGGAATACCCGAAAACTGACCTGGAGGCCTTTCTTCCAAACGACGAGCAATATCACCAACACTCCTTTGAATATCAAGAATAGCATATTGTTGATTCCTAAAAAGTAGGTCGTGCTCGGAAAAGTTCTTCTGTGTAGCTTAGTCTCTCTCCAGGATTTGCTTCATCATCTCTTCCAAACGTCCAATTCCACCGTTCGAATCCTGTACATTATTTTAAACATTAGTATTATTGGTATTATTATCATTAAAATACTCACCTTGTGCTGGAGCATAAGAATTTTGAAATCCGGGTGGTGCGCCTAACGGACGCCAATTAGCATTATTCTGATTCGGGTTTTTGTAGGTGTTCCAACTCTGATTGTTGCTATTGTTGTAATTGTTGGGAAACCTATTCTGACCCGCAACAAAATCGACTTGTTGATTCATCACCGGGAACTCCAAAGTACCATGTCCACCTCTACAAATCTCACACCTATCCACCTTGGCCTTCAGCTCCTTAACCTCCCGAGTTAGTGATTCCAAAGCAGCTGCCACACTAGTATCCAGATTAACCTGGTGTACATATCGAGCGGATGATGATGTACTTCTAACGGGAGTGGAAGTCCCGCGATGTGGCACTTTGGCAAGGTCCGATTGAGCGAAGCGCTCAAACATCTCATTACACTCGGTGACATTTTTACTTGCCAGTAGACTTCCTCCCGCGGCCGTGTCGAACCGAACTTGGGTTTCGTAGTTCAACCCATTGTAAAATTTCTCCACGAGAGCCCATGGTGTGAGACCATTCTGTGAGCATCGAGACAACAATCTCTGAAAACGCTCCCAAGCATGACAATATTGCTCCCCCGGCTCCATGTGAAATGAGTGAATCTGATCGCGAAGAATAGCCGCTTTAGCCAGTGGGAAGTATCTCTTGATAAATGCATAACGTAATGCTTCCCAAGTAGAGAACATGCCAGGTGGCTGCGTGTCAAGCCAAGTAGCTGCTTTCCCTGCAAGTGAAAACGGAAATAAATGTAAGAAAATAGCATCTTCGGTAGCACCTTGTAAATTAAAAGTTTTAAGAACGTGGTAAAGCCGGTTATGTAAGCCGGTGCGTCCTCGTCATCACGCCCATTAAACTGATTGGTTTGAACGATGTTGTTCATGACGTATGAAGGAATCTGCCACGAGTTGGGATTTTCGATCGCAGGAACGACAATGCATGATTGGTTTCCGGTTAAGCCATCGAAGGCTTGAGCAGCAATTGTCCTATTGTCGGCCATTGGGACGGCCGGTTGACTTTTCGGACTTCCTGGTGGTGAACTGAGCGGAGATGATTTTTGTGACGAACTAGCCTCGGACTTCAACGGAGAAAATTCAATATCGGCTAGTGGTGGTCCTTGCGAACGAAGATGTGGCATAAACCTGAAAATGCAAAAGACCAAGTGAGTAGACTCGAATACTTAAAAATAAACTAAAATAAACTAAAACTTAAATTAGACTCCTACGTATCAAACAAATATAAAACAAATAACACGGATGTAGCACATAAGTCCAAGTAAAGCTAATAACGCAATTGCTAAGAGTCCCCGGCAACGGCGCCAAAAACTTGATGTGCTAAAAACAGTCAATAAATATTAACTAAATTAAACAAGTAATAAAAACTAGACTTAAGACTCAACTAAGCAAAACACCGGCAAGTGAACCGGTCAATTGTACGAAAGCTAAGTAAGTCCGGAATATCGAACCCACAGGACTCTATAAATTACGTAAATTAAATATTTAGACTCGACTTACGACACGACTATTTATTATTAATGTTTTAAGGGGTTTTTAAACTAATATTAAACTAAGAAAATAAATAAGCAAGCAAACGAGAAACGAGCAATCAAACACAAGATCGAAACCAATAAGAGAAGGAATCTACCTAGGTAAGAATCCCATGCATCAACAATCATCAAACAATGGACAAATAACATGATTATGGAAACTGATTTCTAAACATATTCATCTAATAAACCCTAAAGAACCCTTGACCGAATCAAATGAAATCCTAAAGATAATTATTAGATTATTAAGCAATCAGTTATATTGATTTCCGCAAAGTTATCAAATAGGGTTAATTAATAGTATCATAGGCAAGCAATCTTACGAAACACTAAACCCTAGATAACTTGATAAACTAAACATGACATCATGAACATGGATCAACACAATAAGCAAGAATATTGTAACTATCTATCCAAGCATGCAATTGACCAAGACACATGAACAACTCCTCACCTTAAAGCTATTGGAATTTAGCAAAACATTTAAAACCCTAACCAACTATCAACAAGCTTCTATGATCTAATAGGCCTATTCAACCATAATAATCAAAACACCAAGTAAAGATTAAACATGAACCCTAAGATCTAAAGAACACAATCAATAGAAAACAAAATCCATGTGAAGCAATAGTTAATAATCAACCAAGATAACAAACACTTATACACATCAAGAAAGCAAAACCAAGTCTTTTACTATTAATAAAACAAAACCATAATCAAACAATTGTCCAAAGCAAGAATCATGCATCAAACATGTTCATCAAACCTAGGTAGACATGAAGTCTAGCCTAGAATCATTATTAAAAACAATACTAAACAAGTCTTAAAAACTAAGGGGAAAGACATGACAAATAATGAACAAGGAACGAAAGTTAGAGCGATAAAACCCTTTGCAATTGATCCTCGAACACCAGGATGAAATCTCTCTTGATTCTCCTTGGTTCCTAGCTTCAAATCACCTTCAACCCCTTGGAAAACCTCTCAAAATCGGCTGCAATATCTTGTATATTCGGCTAGGATATAAAGATGTATATATAGAACGCATAATGGGCTTGGACTTGCAAAAACGTGTGACCAGGAAGCCCTAGGCGCCCCGCGACCCCCCCTTCGCATGCGGCGGCGCCCTCCAGCAGGGATTTTTTATTTATTTTTTATTTTATTTAATATCTTGTAAAATCGTGATAAATCTTCTTCCTTGAACTCCAAGTAACGATTGGAACCTTCTAGGCCTTCTTTTCCTTGACTCACAAGCCACCATCTACATGAAAACAAATCAAAACACTAAGTGGAATAATCATGTAATCATTAACGAACAAAACGAATATAACTTCGCATAAAATGATAGAAAGAATTAAAGCTTAACATGAAAGACACCATACGATTCAAAACATGATAAATATGAAATACTTGACTCAAGAACTTAGATTAATAAAAGATAAACGAAACATGAACTAACCGAACTCAAAACATTAAAGAAACACAACTTTACACGGGAATCGAGATGTATAAATACATGTATATCAAAATCCCCACACTTACTCTTTTTTCGTCCCTGAAAAAGTCTAATGCAGTTGGATTAGAATCGGAAAATATAGTCTAACAAACAAATAGGTTAATTTTTAAAGCTTAGAAAAAACACAAAAAACGCGATCACCGATATTGTTGTCCACTTAAACCCATGCCTTATTCTTTACCGGGACAAATAAGATCCGACAATAATAGTACTCAGTGATTTACACAATTAAGACTTGCTTATTTTCAGCTTTTACCGGACCAGACTACCCCAACTTGACTTAAACCTCAAAATTAGCAGATTAAAAACTTTTGTTGCTCTATTTTTTTATTAATAGTTAAGACGATCAAGGGTATTGTTTATCCACCTAAGCTTAAGCATCAAAGTCTACCAAACAGCCATTAGATATGATTAAGGTTCAATTAATTTATAGCTAGTGTTCCCCCACAACATGACATACCCCCGTTATCAAGCACTGCACCGAACCATTACTATAGGTGAGTATGCAAAATTTCATCTGCAGGGCTTATATGTGGCGTGTCCCCTGTGGTTCGTTTCTTAATTGTAATGGGACACGAGCAAAGGGACCCCACATGGCTAACAGCGTGGATGATCAAGTCTATAATGCATGTGTACTTTTGTGATCATGTTTAAAGACTTATGTGGCAGAAATCTACGGGTTTGATCTTTTTTTAGCTTTATTTTAAATATTCACAACCCCATTTAAAATTGTGAATACCCAGATGAATAATCGGCATACAGACCCATGGTCTCCGGACTCGGGACATCCCATCAATACAAGATATACGCCAATGATGTGTAAAACACTAAAACTAACAGTTTAAAATTTATATCACAGGCTACACGGCATACTCTAACGTTAAACCTACCCAAGCATCATATGATAACGTATTCAAAATTTTTTTAAACTCCCACTTTTCATACCAAGAATTGAGGCTTGAGTATGGCTAACCTTTCATTACTTATTTTCTACGGACAAAACGCTTTACCCACAAGAGATTTCCGACCCATTTTATCAAATTTGCCCTTTCATTTTCAAGGCTGAGCCTACCGACACATCCCAAGTTAAGTGAGTTATCTTTTATTTATCTCATATTATTAGTAGTTTGAAAAACCAATTTCCGATAAAAATCATCATCTCCCACTTTAACGCAAAAAAAACTATATTCAAGGGACATTTTTAAACATTTTTCTACTTTTTTTCAATTTTTTATTTTTTTCAATTATTTTTATTTTTCTTAATTTAAAGCAAAATTAAACTACGACTCAAATATCCTATCACGCACTTAAATTATGCATTGTCCTCAATGCAAGGATAAGGATGAATTAAAATAAAAATAAAATTAAAATAAAGTTAGACTACAAAAAACTAAAAATCTAAAAATTAAAAACAAAAACAAAAGCAAAATAAAAAAGTTAACAAGCTAGATAATGAAAAAGACTTAGCTGGTAATATGCGCATGAAATATGATGCAAAAATCTTCTTCCATGAATGCCCTCCAACTACGAACGTGCTCAACAAATGGTAACTCCTTCTTTCACGAACGTAAGCGGAAAAAATTCAACAAACAAACATATCTAAAAGTATATCTTATCATAATGATAGATATTAAGCAATTAAAGTGCTTTCATCAACCAAAAAATAACACATGAATAATTAGCAGCAAATAATAATAAACATAAACTATACGGCTCCACTGCAACTCCATCCCCACACTTGTCTTTTACATTAGATTCTTCCTCGGGGATCATCTCTCTAGCTCGTTCAATCTCCAAACTAACAAAACTCAAAAAACAAAAAAACAAAGAAAAACTACAAAAAACTACGTTAGGGACTCAAAGAAAATAAAAATAAAAATAAAAATAAAAATAAAATAAAATATACAAACTCTACACTTGAGTTTTCACTTAAGAACCCATGTTATGCGAATCACGTGGCGGACCGAGTGGAGCTTCCTCCACCTCGGTAGAACTCCAATGCCCTCAACGATTCCGAATTACGATCCGACCATTCGTCAATCTTTGTCTTCTTCTTTCTAACCCCACGAACCCTTTCAAACTTACGCTTTCCACCACCTCTTTCTCTAACACGGTTTACCATTACCCGAGAACTCGAAACCTTTTGCTCCTTTTCCACACTATTACTCACCGAACGGGAATCGTCAAGACGGGAATCCATGCCCGAGATAAATGATTCTATCGAGTAAACTGGATGACATGGATCAATGAGACCGTCTTAACCACTCGGATGTCTCATGGACTTAGCCAAATAAGTGGCACTATCATCACCTCCTCTTTTATCTTGACATTAAAGAAAGTAGATTTTACATCCAATTGAAACATTTTGATAATTTTAGAAGCAACATAGGCTTAGAAGATTCTTATAGCTTCTAGCCTTGCTACTGGAGAAAATACCTCTTCAAATCAATCCCTTTTTCAAGTAAGCATCCTAGTTCAACTAGTCTTGCTTTGTTTTTCATTACAAGTCCTCTTTCATCCTTCTTATTCTAGAGAACCCATTTGGTGCCAATAGAAAACTTTCCTCTTGGCTTGTCAACAAGTTCCCGGACTTGGAAAATTTTGAATTAAGCCAACTCCTCTTGCATAGCTTCTACACAACTATTGTCTTTCAAGGCTTGAATATGTTCTTTGGTTCAATTTGGGATAAAAAGTAGGAGTACAAATAGATGTTTGCAGATTCAGATGCACTTCTGGTTACTCTCTCATGCAGATGACCAATTATGTTTTCAGCAGGATGAGTTCCCTCAACAGAAGACGTTTGGATGATTTGATTTGAAGTAATTGTTGAATCAAGATTTGTGTCATTGAGATCATGCTCTTCAATGACTAAATCTGATGATTCATTGTTCATTGCAGCTTCTACTTCAACATTCTGAGTTGATGTTGATGCAAGATCATTTCCCATATTTAAGTTTTGAAACAAGGTTTCAAAGCTTGATTGTCTATCCGCTTGGTCTTGATCTTGCTGGTCACCAGCTTGTTCATCATTCAAGTCATGATTTTCTTGATCTTGTTGATGATCAAGATGTTCATTGTGCTAATCATCAGATTCAACATCATAAGCATTCTTATCAAAAGAAAATTCAGTGTTCTTATCTGCAACCTTGAACCATAATCTGTCCAAATCAACTTTCTTCTCTGAAGTAGCTTCAGGGACACTTGTTCTATACAAATTTTCATCAAAGTCTTCAGGGTAAACCTTGAAAGATTTGATTAACTTCTCTAGATCAAATAACCATGACACTCCATCAATAGTGTTGAATTGATTTTCATTAAAGATAATATCTGAAGATTCAATCACACTCAGATGATCTTTCACATAAACTCTGTAAGCTTTTGAGTTTGTGGAATATCCAACAAAGAAACAATCTAAAGATTTAGATTAAAACTTGTTAAAGTAATCTTTAGTATTCAACAAGGAGCACTTGCATCCAAAAGGCTTGAGAAACTTGATGTGGGGCTTTCTTTTATAGAAAATCTCATAAGGAGTTTTTTCTTGACTTTTGTTTAGAAGGACTCTGTTATGAACATAACAAGAAGTGTTTATTGCTTCTGTCCAAAATGTAACATACAAGTAAGCATCTGCAAGCATGGTTCTTGCAGCTTCAATCAACGTTCTGTTCCTTCTTTCTCTAACCCCATTTTGTTCATGAGTTCTATGGGCACTGAATTGTTGAAAAAACCCTTTAGTTTGACAAAATTAAGCCATTGTTCCATTTTTGAACTCAGTTCCATTGTCACTTCTCATGACCTTCATTGCAGCGTTCAGAAAATAAACCCAAGTAAATTTTGAATAATCATCAATGATCACCAAACAATATCTCTTCTTACCAACGCTTGGCACACTCACAAGACCAAATAGATCCATATGAATCATTTCAAGTATTTTTCCAATGGAGTTAATGAGTTTTGTATTGTGTGATGATTTATGCTGCTTCCCCTTTTGACAAGAAATTCACTTGTCATCCAGCTTGAACTCTCTTGTGGGTAAACCAACGACATGTTCACCTTTAACAAGTTTGTTCATATTCTCAAATTTACATGAAAAAGATTTCCGTGCCACAACTTTGTTTCATTTTCAGTGGCTTTTGACATAAAACATGTACCACCTCTAGAAATGGCATCTTTCATCCTTAATTAATACAAATTTCCATTTCTAGGAGCCATCATCATGATCATATCAGGAGGAATTACACATTCAAGTTTGAGGATGAAACAATGTGAGTCATCAAATCCAACCTTATAACCCTTGCCATACATCTGTGATATGCTTAAAATATTATATTGTAATCCTTCCACATAAAACGCATTATCAAAAAATACTTTGCTATTTGTGAGGCCTTTCCCAACAATTTTCACTCCATTGTCATCACTACTAAATGCAATTGGTCCTTCAAACTTCTCCTCATAGTTGACTAATGATCTTTTGTCACAGGTCATGTGCCTGGAACATCCACTGTCCATGTACCATACATCATTCATTGAATGGTTCAAGAGTGAATCTTTCTTGACATGAGTCAGTGTGATGACCATCGACATCACAGACTTTGCACCATACTTGTCCTTTATACTTTTCACTTGAGTTATCCCAATTGTATATTTCAATAGGTCTAGGTGGTTCAATTCCAATAGTCTTCTGATGAGTGATGAAACCATCAAAGTTGATTAAAAAGCGCAGAAATTATTGAATCTTTGTATCTTCTCTTGTCACAGTAGTCCTCACAAATTTGATCTTCTCCAACTTGATTGGGCTTTCTTGTGTATCACTTCTTGGTCTAAACCATTTCTTGTATATTCTTTAATGCTTTCCACTTCTCCAACATCAGAAAGTACCTTATTATAGAAAACTGGATAAACTAGAAGAAAAAGATCATCATCCTTGATGATTTCTTCACTCTTCTTGTTGTTCTTGACACTTGTTCTTTATGAGGACATATCACTTGTGGACCTTTCACTGATCTTCTTGCCTTTAGATCCTCCGCAAAGACCAAATGTATCTATGTTCTCTTCTCATTTGCTCATGGTGTTTCTTCATCTTGGGAGTAATCTTAGGTAACAAAGGGATCTTGTCCTTTGAAATTTGATCACTTATTTTCATTTCTATTAAACTCCCACCATTGAACATTTGTCACTTGAATCACTCTGATCATCTTTATTCAACAGATCACTCTCTTGATCTTCCAATGAAACTTGTACACCAACATATTTCTTAACCAAATTTTCTTTTGTTTCAACAGCTTTCATTACAAACTCACCTTTTTCATCAACCTCAACCATTTTTATAATTTTCAACAAACTCCTTTTTATCTTCAAACACATTTATGAATTGATCAAGATAAGCACTTCTCTTTTCTTTGTCCACCTTTAAAGAATAATTTTCATTAAAGGGTGGAGGAACAACCTTGTACTTATCATTCTCTTTAATTTTCGTCAACTTTCCACAGATATTACCAGTGGACACCAGATTCTTTAGAAAATCGACCTCAACTTGAAGTTGAGTGTTTTTCAACTTTTTATCAAGGTACAATTTCTTTAATCCTTCAATCTCAGTAGTATATCTTGACTGAATGTTATAATTGTCCATACATTCTTGTTCCAAACTCTTGATTTGATTTTCATATGTTAACTCACTCATCTCATAGACATTGATTATGCTCTGTTTCTTAAAACACTTAGTTTGCAATTTACCAACTTCCTTTCTTAAAGTATCATTCATCCCAAGTAATTCAAAGGTTATGGGATTTGAATGTACCTGGGATGAAGAGAATTCAGCTTCATTTCCAATCTTTGCCATGAATGCCACATTAGCCTTCTCAATGTCTTCAACATGATTACTCCAGTCAAACACACCATCTTGTGGTTGTTTAGTCAAAGCAACATTCCCTTGGTATCTAGGCTGATTGGAATTGAGTCTGTTTTGATTGGTAGGAGCTTGTGGAGGGATTTGTTGGTTTCTTTCAAATGGTTGTTGCTGTGGGACTAAGTGTTGTTGATTCTGTTGCTGAAAGTTGTTGTTGTTGTTGAACTGTCTTTGTTGGCCTTGATTTTGATTTTGGTACTGGAATTGGTTTCTCTATTGGTTGTTATTTTGAAATTGTCTTGGCTGGTTACATTCTCTGGCAAAATGACCCGGTAGTTGGCAGTAATAGCAAATTGCATTGGACTTGTCAAAGCCAATTCTGTCATTAGGTCCAGAAACCAATGATCTACCAGTTTTGTTGTATAATCTTTTGCTTCTCACAGCTAACATGGCAGCTTTCCACTTGAGATCCATATCCTCCAAATCATCAGCATCAATTTGTTTAAGGTCTTCTTGTACTACACTTGTGTGAATCAAATTCTTGCTACAAATGCATTGTAAGAGTCAGTGAACATTCAGAAGAGAGCTTGATAATTATTTCCTTGATTAATGTTTCCAGCAACATATGGAGCATGTCCATTTTCCATTGATGATGTATCACCATCATCCATCAATTGAACATTAAACCTTGTCTGCCCACTTTGACTTCCAGACTGACCAGCTGCAAATACCCTTGGGGTTTCAACATTAAATTCATTTGGTTCTTCAATTATTGGAACTTGTTGTTGGTTCTTTGTTGACATGTTTCTCGTTGGTGCAATTAGAGAATTTGCAACTTGGAAGCTTGGTTTATCTTTCTTGATCATATGATTCTCAATCATTTCATGCTCAGCAGCTTGTAGAAAGCAGATAACATCATCTAGCTTGAAGGTTGGAAAATTTGCCTTTTCTTTAATGAAATTGCTGGCAGTGTACCAATCTCCAGATAGAGATGATAGCAACTTCTTGTTCAATTCAAAATCAGTTATTGCAAGGTCAGTGGTTCTAATTTCATTGACTATATCAACGAACCTTTGCAAAAAAGATTTTAACCTTTCTCCTTCCTTGAACTTGAACCTATCAGGTTGTTGCTTCAATCTGTCTTTCTTGATGTCTTTCAACTAACTATTTCCTTCAAAAATTTCAACTATAGCATCAAAAATTTCTTTAGCAGTATTGTGATGATTCACACTTGTCAAGATCTCCCACGAAAGACCAAGTTTCAACATGGATAGTGCCTTGTCATCCTTCTTCTTCATTTGCCTCTCCAAGTTTTGATTGTTGTTTGTGCCATCAGGGATATATGGACCATTTTTAATAGAATTCCACATATCAACATCATTATAGCACAATGCGGCTTCAAACAGAACCTTCAACTTGATGTAATTTTCCTAGATAAACAACCTTTGAATCTTGTTAATAGACACTTCTTGGTCATCCATTAGTCCAACCATGTTTTTGGTATTCTTTGAAAAATTTTTAGAAAAGAAAATTACTTAAAACTTGACAAATTTAAAAAAAAACAACCAAATCTAAGAATAAAATCCTTAGATCTGATGAAACTGGATGGATAAAACCAAGATCTAGACTCAAATAAGCAATAAACAAGGTAAATTTTGGCATAGAAACTTTTAAACCTCAACAGATTGTGGATCTGAGAAAATGAAGAACAGAGCTGCTGACGTTACTAACCAATGGAACAGTGCTCAGCTGACATCATCATTCTTCTTCTTCAAAATCAACAAATAATCAACAGTAACTTCACAATCAGCAACAACAAATCTTCACAAATGCGGAAGCAAAACTCTGATACCACTTATCAGGACCGATCTTTCAACCAAAATCAATCTCGTAACCAACAACAGCATGTTGACAAAACGGTTACGAGGTCTGCTCCTGTGAAGATCCAATGAACATCAAATGCGGAATCAATGATACTCAAAGTGTTTCTAGACGAACAAATATAAAACAAACACACAGAGTCACTCAAAAGATTTCCGTTAATAATATCAATAATACAATCTTAGGGTTTCTAGGTGGGATGTTTAATTTCGGGTTACTTTCCGTACGAAATATTCCTTTTACGAGAAAGCTATCAGCCGTCAAATCACTCAATATTCGCTCAATGTCCGTTGTCATAAATGTGCTCTAAAGTTTCCTTAAATAGGCACACCTTACACCTTCCAGAAACCCTAATGATTGATACATAACATATTTAAAAATATTACAAGTGCTTGGAACAGTTCTCCGAGTAAGCTTTACTTAGAATATTTTTCTTAGAAAATATTTTTCAAGCAGACTTCAATTTTCATGATAATACCAAATTTTGCTCGATAATATCCTACGAGCAAACTTTTTCTTCATTAATCCCTTCAACCTTTTGTATTTAACTTATTATAACAAGTTAAGTGTGTCGGTGACACTGTAGCTTGCTTGAGGTTGAACCTCGCTCGTTGGAAGTCCTTAGAATAATTTCTTCATTAATTTCCTTCAATTTTGCTTGAACCACTGTTTATTATTAAACCTTGCTCGATCCACCATAATACTTGGTTTCAGCTTGGTTAAGTTAGGGGTTTTCTCTGAAACAAACCTTGCTCGACTCAAAGAACAACCTTGCTTGACGAAGTGCAGTTTGCTTGAACTGACACTTAGAAGAATTCTAGAAGTTAACTTTGCTCGAAAGTAAAATACCTTGCTTGAATAAGTTCTAAGCTTGCTCGAAGGGCCAAGTTTGCTCGTATTCCATACTTAGCCTTATCTTGAGGAGGTTGAGAAGATTCCAATCTTGTCAAATCTTGATCCCAACAGTTATACACCAAAATTACTCTCTACCATAATTCATTAACCAAACTACTCTATACTACCATACACAATTGTTTTATGTCATACCATTACAATACCATACAAAAACAAATTATGTTCACTAGAACTTTATCAAACCTACCTACATTGGCATACACACAAAAATGATTATTAAAACTCGTTTGTCAAAATTCCCTACATTGTTATTTAAATTGTTTTAAACATAGTACAATTTTTTGTATAGGCATATTCAAAACATAAACATTCTGCAAATATAATTAACATCAGTGTCTTGCACATCTTGTCATCATCATGTCTTGCATGGCTTATTTTGATCTCCCATTATGTTTTTGCCTATTATCTCCATTTTTTTTACCAATACAAAATAAAAAATCTAACAACATTTATTTGAAAATGATTGATTCATAACATAATTTAACATGTTTCATACCTTTGTTGGCCATCACATCAACATCACACAACTAATGTCATATCTCACAATACTATCCTATGATTTTTCTGCAAGTCTTTCAAAACCCAAATATTCATTTGGTACAAACCTTATAAACTGATACAAACCCTTCAATGCCAACTGTTTTTGCTATCACTAAAGATTTACAAACTAAAAAAGGGCATTTCACATAGGATAAAACCCAAATATTCATTTGGTACAAACCTTATAAACTGATACAAACCCTTCAATGCCATTCTAGTCTATAAAGCTAATACTTAAATATTGCACAAAACGGAATCATCATACACATCCAGCATTACAATGATAATACATATACATTATACAAACTATCCTACACATCCTACATGGAAGAGATAATACCATCCTACACCGCAAATCCAACTAATACATGCACATTGATCCTGAACATCCTACAAAACATACACAATCCTACACTGCAGATCCAACATTAATATAGGCATTCTAAACATCCTACAAAACATACACATCCTACATACGATACACTTAACATACACACACACATCCTAGAATGCCATACGCTGTCATACAATAACATTACACAAAATATGCAAACCCAATAAAGCCATGCATTATCATTTCACATCCCTACATAGAACATTCACATTTCAAAACAGTCATACACATTATACACAGAGCATAAACATTCTACACTAACATACTCTGCCTTATCTTTCCTAACATTAACACGTTTGATCACCATAAAACATCATACAACAGGTAGTACTTTTATTAAAACAACTACAACTAAAAACTAACTAAACTAAAACTATGTAGGGTTAGCATTTGAGTGTCGGGTTTTTTCCCTTTAAGTATTACATTTATTAAGAACAATTAGACATTTAACAAATTAACAGTTAACTTACTATAACCGTGCAACCGAAAAAAAAAAAAAACAGATACGATGATCCACTCCCTCGCTTTTCTTCCGACCCATGATCCACTATAGACCAACATTCTACAACATTGACACTATTGTTCATATTGGATTGCAAGCCTTCTAAAAAACCTCGTATGCCTGAACGCGCTTCCTTCATGAAAAAAATTACCTCCCTACACACAACATATTTCATAAGTCAAAACAAGCATCATAATAATTTGCATTATACCTAATATACATGAACAAATACGTCAAATGAAGATTCAAAATTGTACATTCAAAAACATACTTACTCCTACATTTGTTTAATATAAAGTAACATATAATTTTTTGAAATCACCATTATGAACAAAAAAACCAAACCAAAAACATATTTTTACCACCAACATGCTATACAAATCATCTCGATTTTGATATTAATATGATAATGAATGTACACATAGTTGAAATTGAATGCTCGAACATCAAATAAAACACCCATAATCAAAATAAGATGAATCATTAAAAAACATAAAACCACATATAGTCAACTGGGTTCGGCCGAACCCGGTCTTTTTTCGATTTTATATATAACTTATAGTATCGAATTAACAAGCGAACCCATTCTTTTACGATGAGCGAACCCAATATCTTTTCAAAAATATAAACCCATTGATTGTTATAAATTTAGTTAAAAAAGATTATAGTAATGAATATTTCTTTTATAAAATATAAAAAGCTTTTAAAAAACTATAAAAATTACTATCATTATAAACGAAGAAATTACACATATATAGATTATAAAAAAAAGCCCAAACTTATTAATAGAACGAGTCAATATGCCCAACCCAATTAAGATTCTTAAAGATAATACACGACAAAAAGTAAAATAAAAAATACAAAAATGACGGATCAGTGCATGTTTATATCAAACAGATGAGTACGACCCTCGCCTCATCTCATTGCCTTTGCCAGTTCGCCTAAAGGCTTCAACAAACGCTTTACGAATTCAACCCTTACCTGTCGGATTAAACCAAACAACGGACAACCGACTCTTTGTTGTTTGTTTAATATGTCTATGTATTTTATTTAATGTTGACGATATACTTTTATTATAACAATGATATTGCATTTTATTTATCTTACTGAATGAGCGACTTGACTCGACCTAGTTGGGCCCGAAAACTTTTGACGCCGGAAAAATATCGAGCACCAAAATATCCCGAACCCATAGAAAAAGGTTCCTGGCTCCACCACTGCCTTCACAACCCGTCGCCTGTTACACACCAACCCGAACACAAATTTGGGTTATAAGGTTTAATAAATATGCATCTCCTTTAAATAAAAAATCTTGAATCGCAACCGAAATATACCATGATTAGAGGAATCTATAGCCAATTTCGAATTATATTAAGTTGCTTTTGTTCTTGGGATTTGGAATAGAGAGGAAGAGGAAAACATATCACGTATGGGTGAAGAAAGGGATCCTCTTTTGACTATAAATGAGTTTCTTAATTTAATACCAATGAAACTACAACCCTGCCCATTTCTAATTAACAGTCATTAAAATTTTACCAATAATTAAAAATCTACCATAACTAATGTAGGCCCTTGATCAGTTTAGTAACACCTAAGGTTGCATTGGTTTGGTCTGAACATTTATCGCTATTTATGGCATATTTGAAAAGTTGTCACAAAGATAAATGTGATTAACATATTTGCTAAAACAAAACAAAGATTTAGACCACAGTTTGGGGCTGCTCCTTATTATCTAAAATGGGACTGTTCTTTTTAAAACTACAAAACATCAGCTACAAATTGAATTTTTGCATAAAGTTGCATACATGAAAAAAATGCTTCAACTTAGAGCATGTTTGTGATTGAGTTTGAAAAATGTTTGTTGGCTTATTGACTTTTTAAAAAAACCATTTTGAAAAGTCAGGATTTGGGGCTTTTGAAAAAACTGTTTTTTAATCCCTTCAAAAAGCTAAAATAAGAAAGTTTTTTGTGATTGCCAAACACATTGAAACTTATTGGCTTTTAGAAAACACCAATAAGCCAATAAGAATTTTCAAACTCAATCACAAACATACTATAAAACAATTCGAAAAAATTCCCAAACTGTTTCAACCATAACAAAACAAATTTAACCTAAACACTTTCTAAAAAATTTCAAACTGTTTCAACTTAAACAAAGCAATTTCAACCCAAACATTCCTAAAATTCTAAACATTTCAACCTAGACATTCCAGACTCCAAAAAAACACCAAAAAGAACATAACAAATTATAATGGAGCAAACGATATCATTTTCCGTACGCAACAACAACTTGTAACCTTCTTCCCTTTGGTCTTTTCATTAACTTTCCCCTACCATGGACCTTTGCATGATCTATGTTATATTTACTACAGCTTTAATTTATGAACCAACTTGGTATGCTTAGCCTTCTACCCCAAAATGAGTCTCCTCTTGCTTCTGCAGTTTTCTCAATACACTTTCTTAGATATTTATCATGCCACTGCAATCTATTTGGTTTCAAGTCAAGTAGGTAGTTATTGGGGGCGGGTCTAAACATAAGTAGTCTGCATACTAAGTAATATATTATTTTAATATTTGTCTTAACTTTCGTTAGTGAACATAAAATTTTAATGCCATGAAAATAAAGGTGTGTTTTTTAACCGTACCCGATTATGGAACATGACCCGAAGCAAGCCCATACCCAATTACAAAAAAAACACCGAACTTTACGAACCCGATTAAACATTGGACATGAACTAAAACGAAAGGTTTCGTGGGGCAAAGGCCAATGTCCAAGATTAAATGCAACCATTTATCTTATATAAGACAACATACATTTTAAAATAAAAACCTTCGCTAACCAATTATTGATGCCCTTTAAGTGAAACACTTGTAGTCAGTTCAAGTTAAGATAACTATGGTCAATTTCGTAAATTAAGTGATTAAAATAGTAAAAGAATGACTGTGAAGAATTAACGATTTGCTTATCGGGTTCCAGCTTTCATTGATTAGTCATAATACACGAAGTAAAGAATTAACAATCTCATATATACGAAAATCATGATTCTGATCATTTTGAACTTAATCAATAAGGGACCTTAAAATAGTTATCATTATAAAACATGACTAAACAAATATGAACATAGGTCATCGGTTAACGTGTTTAAACCTAAATAATTATTTAAACATAAGTCATCAGTTAATTATTTAAACATAGGTCATCAGTTAATTATTTAAGCAAAGGACTTGTTCAAGTAATTTCATACACTGACCAAAAGAGGACAATGTATGCAGTTCTACACGCGTTACCATTGGACCAACAATCGTTGATCCCACCCGCACCTTACTCAAACGCTTACTGCAGAAAAACGCTGACATCTTTGCGTGGGCACCAGCTGACATGACTGGTGTACCCCGAAGTAAGGCGGAGCATAAGCTCAAATGCGATCCGGCTGTTACGCCAATCGTACAAAAGCGCAGAGTAATGGGGCCTGAACAAACTAACGCGTGTAGAACCCAAGTCAAGGAACTCCTTGACGCAGGCATCGTACGCGTTAGTAGATATCAAACATGGGTTGCAAATCCCGTAATGGTACCGAAGAATGACAAACAATGGCGCATGTGCATAGATTTCAAAGATTTGAACAAAGCATGCCCCAAAGATTGTTATCCGTTACCAGAAATTGATCTCAAAGTGGATTCGTTGGCACCATTCCGCCTTAAATGCTTCTTGGATGCGTATAAGGGGTACCACCAAATCCACATGGCCATTGATGACCAGGACAAAACCGCATTTCGGACGCCCGATGGTACATTTTGTTATAAAATGATGCCATTCGGACTTAAGAATGCAGGGTCCACGTACCAACGACTAATGGACAAAGAGTTTCATGCCCAAATCGGGAGAAACTTGGAAGTCTATATGGATGATTTGGTCATCAAAAGCCTCGAGCCTGAGGCAATGTTGAAAGACATTGAAGAAACTTTCAACACGCTCCGAAAGATAAACATGAAGCTCAACCCGAGCAAGTGTTCATTTGGGATGGAAGAAGGGAAGTTCTTGGGAGTCATTGTTACTAAAGATGGCTTTAGAGCGAACCCTGAAAAGGTCGAAGCCATTGTTAAAATGGAATCACCTACCACCATCAAACAGGCTCAGACACTGAATGGACGACTAGTCGCACTTAATCGCTTCTTGGCAAACCATGCAGATAAGTCGTTTCCTTTCGTGTCAACATTGAGAAACTGCTTGAAGAAAACGCACTTCCGCTGGACACCAGAAGCGGAAGCAGCTTTTCAGGAGATTCGGTCACGCCTGATCGAACTCCCAACACTTACAGCACCACAAGCGGGAGAGGAGTTAATCCTATACCTTTCCGCAACAGATAGAGCAACCGGGGCAGTCCTGCTAGTAGAACGAAAGGGCATCCAGATGCCAATCTATTATGTTAGCCGTTTACTAACAGACGTAGAAACCCGGTACTCTACCCTCGAAAAATTAGTCTTAGCACTTATACATGCTTCACGCAGGTTAAGACGATATTTCCAGGGCCACCCAATCACCATTCTCACCAACTTCAAACTCTCAAACGTTCTAGGCAAACCCGAATTATCGGGACGTCTAGCCAAATGGGCAATTGAATTGGGAGAATATGCAATTAAGTACAAGCCAAGACCAGCCATAAAAGGCCAGGTCCTGGCCGATTTTATTGCAGAAGTCCCCGCTTCGCGGGAGAAAGAGTGCCAGGAGGAGGCTCAACCCTCCCCAGCACAGGACGTCAATGATGTCTGGAGACTCTATACTGATGGAGCAGCCAGTAACGAGGGTTCAGGCGCAGGGTTAAAATTAACCAACCCAGCGGGCCAAGAATATACTTACGCTATTCGGCTGGACTTTCCAAGTACGAATAACGAAGCCGAATATGAAGCATTCTTGGCCGGTTTGAGAATTGCGCGTAAGATGGGAGTGAAAAACTTGGAAGCCCATGTGGATTCCATGCTGGTGGCCAACCAAATAAATGGAACATACACGGCTGTGAACGACACCATGGCCCTGTACCTCGCCCAGGCAAAAACCCTTATGCGTGATTTTAGTGATTGTAAAGTCATACATGTCAAGCGCAGCGAAAACAAATCTGCGGATGCGTTAAGCAAGCTTGCATCACTAGCCTTCACCCACCTGGGAAAGGACCCGCATTGAACTCCTCGAAGCGCCATCAGTCCCGCACAAGGAAATTTGTGTCATCCAAACCAGTACAGAAACGTGGATGACACCAATAATAAATTACCTTGCAGCAGGAATACTACCAGAGTCAAAAACACAGGCAAGAAAACTACGCTGTAAAGCACTGAATTATCAACTCGTCAATGACATCCTTTACAGACGTAACTTTCTTGGCCCACTCTTGAGATGCGTGGACAACCAAGATGCCAACTACCTCCTAAGGGAAGTACACGAAGGCATCTGTGGGGTACACGCAGGTCCCCGCGCTGTTGTAGCCAAGCTAAACAACGCGGGATACTTTTGGCCAGGGATGCATACGGATGCACTGGCATACATCAGAAAATGCAGGTCTTGCCAGCTTTACGCACCTAACACGCATCGCCCGAAAAACGAACTGGTTCCAGTCACTTCTTCGTGGCCATTTCAGAAGTGGGCCATCGATGTGACAGGCCCATTTCCTACAGCAGCAGGAAATGTTCAGTTCCTAGTGGTAGCCATCGACTACTTCACCAAATGGATAGAAGCAAAACCTTTAGCCCAAACAACCGCAAAGCATATCAAAAAATTTATTTGGGAATTTATAATTTGTCGTTTTGGACTTCCACAGAATTTGGTGAGCGATAACGGCACCAACTTTGCTGACAAAAAGCTACAACAGTGGCTAAAAGAACTTCAAATCACCCACACCTTTACCTCAGTGGCACACCCGCAAGGAAATGGTGAGGTGGAAAGAGCAAATAAAAGCATCGTCGAAGGCATAAAGAAAAGACTCTTGAAACACAGATCCGGCTGGGTGGACGAGCTTCCGCACGTCCTTTGGGCAAACAGAACGTTGAAGAAGGCCAGTACGGGAGAAACCCCGTTCAGCCTCACTTATGGCACTGAAGCCATGGTCCCGGTCGAAATTGGTCTACCCTCACCAAGGGTCTTGAGTCAGCCAGAAGACAATGATGCGGAAAGACGGTTGGATCTTATGCTAACCGAGGAACGCAGAGACTTAGCCGCAGTGCGTGAAGAGAACTACAAACGACAAATGCAAAAGTACTACAACACGCGGGTAAAACTCTGCAACTTCAAGGAAGGAGACTACATACTGCGTAACAACGAGGCTTCGAACCAAGAACGCCCAGGAAAGTTGGCCCCGATCTGGGAAGGGCCATACGTTATCAAACAGGTTCTGGGAAAGGGCGCATACCGGCTCGAAAGGCTCGATGGCACTCCCATCCCAAGAACATGGAATGGAGCTCAATTACGCAAATGTTATATGTAGATCAATTCCAAAACTTGTAAAGAAAAGGCCAAGAGCCACTTCTAATGGAAATGATTCTCCTTTCATAATGTGTTTACCTTTATCCTTATGAACTCCCCACTGGTGCCGGTATTTACCGCATAAATGAGGAGAAGTAAGTCATTGCGTGTGGAAGGCGGCAAAACCCGCATAATCACAACGTTAAAAATAAGGGAAACCTACACGCAGGTATGATGTAAGTAAAGTTTAGCCATCTTTGTAAGTGCAAGTGACGGTCTTATCCGCACAATCACAAATAAGGAAGCAAAACTTCAAACTATCATCTACCACGTTCAAAGGTTATCCTAAAAAAAAAAAAAAAAAAAAAAAAAAAAAAAAAAAAAAAAAAAAAAACTTAGAAATAAGGATAAGGAAAACCTACACGCAGGTCAGGTATGGGTAAAGTTTAGCCATCCTACCAAGTGCAAGTGACGGTTCAACCCGCACAATCACGAAAGAGGAAGCAAAACTTTAACCCACTATCAACCACGTTCAAAGGTTAACTTATCCTAAATACTTAGAAATTTCGAGGAAAAATGAGGAAAACCTATACGCAAGTCAGATGACGGTTAAAACTTAGCCATCCTACCAAATGCAAGTGACGGTTCTACCCGCACAATCACGAAGGAGGAAGCGAAACTTTAACCCATCATCAACCACGTTCAACAGGTTAACTTATTCTAAAAAACTTGGAAAATTGTAACTTAAACTAAGTCATAAGCTTATAAAGCAAGGAATCCAAAGAAGGAAATAACAATCTTATCCGCAAAAAGATTTATATTTCAATGATATATTACAAGAATGGCCGGGTTACTACCCGCCTGAAAGAGTAAATCTATACAAGTCTATCTTAGCAATGGAAAGGGATCTTCAGGATCAAGCTTCAGGGCCGCTTCCACTTGGACCCGCTCCGTCAGAAGAACGGGGTGGTTCGAGGAACGCTTTGAGGACAGCTAACCCATCATCAGCAGCAGCTACTTCGTCCACCTTTTCCACCACTGGATGCGGGAAGGCGGCGTATTGGTTCAATGCTTGGTCATAAATGGCTTCGGTATCCACATCGAACAAAGGGAAGTTGGAAGGCGGGACGCCTTTCTCAACAAACTCTAGACCAAGCAGGAAGCCGGCCTTTTCCCCATCCTCATGAGAAGCGTTGAGGGCTGCGGTCATAGCATCATCGTAAGAGGTCTCTGAAAAGACCCGACGCACAACCTACAAAGAAAAAATACAAGTATTAAAACCTTTTCTTACAAAAGAAAAGCGAGAAGATAAAGCTAAACATACCTGAGGCAACGCTTCTCGAAGAAGCCATTGGAGGGCAGCTTGAGCTTCGTTATGGGCGCGTTCGGCTTCGCTCTTGTTAAGGTTGGCAAGTAAAACTTCCTTTGCGGCAGCCTCTTCGACGCCCTTAAGCTTTCGCTCGGTGTGGTCAAGCACCCCTCTTTGGTCCAAGATTTCCTGGAGTTTCTTGGCATCTTCCATTGCCAAGGCATCATGAGCGCGTTGGAGAGCCTCTAATTTGGCCTTGAGCTCCTCATTCTCCACACGCAAAGGCTCAGCAATGGCTTCAGCCTTGGCAGCCCTCTCGGTTGCGTTTCGCGCAGTCTCCCTGGCCAGCCGAAGCTGTTCATTCACAGCTTGGGCAGCCTTGGAGCGGGCCTCGAGTCGCGCCTGAACTTCAACCTCGAGGGCCTTGAAGGCCTTCTCCTTGTCAGCGGCAGCTGCAGCCAGCTGTTGGTTCTCCTCCCGGAGAGCACGCGCCTCAGATACGTCCTTGGCGCGAGCTGCTTTCAACTTATCGTTTTCACGACAAAGCAGCTCGACGCGCGGCTGCATCCGGGCTTGGAGAACCCGAAGCTCATTGGTTAGCCTACCCTCCTGGTAGCTAGCCATGGCTTCCCCCAACGCACCATGAGGAGCAGCGTGGCGAGCCCAGTCCACGCACTCCACAGGGGTACGAAGGGTTGTTCCTCGGCGTATGTTCCATCGCGGAACATACACTTCATTGGAATCCGACACTGCAAAAGAAACAAAGGCAGTAAGGAAAAGATGATAAAAAACATAAGGGAAAAAGAAAGGAACCCTACGCACCTGTAGGGTCAATGACAGGCCGATAGCCGCCAAACCCATCACCTGAACCTAAAGGAAATCCATCCAACAGGTCAGGCAGACGGGAAGGGGGCAAGAATCGGCGGGAAGCCCTGCGCGTACCTGATGGTCCGGCCATAGGTGCCGGTGGCGCGGGCATGGTGGCAGCCGCCGTGGTCGCCGTTGTGGTCGCCGCCTCCTCAGCAGCAGCAGTAACCGCCGGCTCCGTGAAGGATGCTGTAAAAATCGCACTCACGGCCGGCGGTGACGTCATCTCGGCCGGAACAGTTGGCTCAAAGGAACGAGCAACTGGACCAGCGGATGCAGGCGCAGGCGCCTGGGTCGACGCCTCAGGAAGGCTGACCGAGCCTACCGTCATTGGCGGGGAGGTACTCCCCTGCGCTTCACCCCGGAATGCGTCAACACCCACGCCTGCACAAAGAAGAAAGTGTTAGATAAATTTAAGAAGTAATAAATCTGCAAAGACATTATGATTGTACTTACGGGTTTTCTTGACCCTGAACGTACGGACGGGCGGGGAGGAACCCGATGGAGCCGGCCTCTTGGTACCGGTCACCGTCGTCTTCGTTGGTTCTCCGGAGGTAACGGTCGTAGCCTCCGGAACAGTGGTCTTCTCACCACCGGGCTTCCCCGCCACCTCTTCACTATCTGACTCCGAGTCAGATAGAACCACCGGACCAGCCGTGGAGGCCTTCTCCTTCCCTTTCCCGCCGGCAGCAGCTTTCTTCTTCCGCACCAATGGAGGAGCATCTGAGGATTCCTCAGAAGAAGACAGATCAAGAATTCCAACAGCGGGTACAGCATTAAGGGGTTGAGGAAAGAATATCGCCTTACCTGGCCGCCGGTGGCTCAGGATCTCGTGGCCCAGCGGATAGACCTCCACAAACCGATCCGCTGTTTGCTCCAGGATGGGCAACTCGCCCTCGTCCAAAGCACGAGTACCCATCCGCGCGGGACCGTCGGCTTCCCGCGGAAACAGAAGCGACTCCAAATCATTTCCCTCTGAAAGAAAAGAAACAGTTAGAAGACAAACTTGTATCAAAAAAGAAAAACAAGACATACCATAGGGAATAGAGTTCAAACCGTATTCGAGGAGGATGGGAACCAGAGATGCATCTTTCCACACCCGGCTCATCCCTAACATGACCATCCCGGACTCCGCAAACCGGTAAACCGGAGATTGGATCCGGGATATCTTCGAAAACCATTCCGCCTCCTGGTAGTTGGGGGCGTGAAGGCTCGGTATCGCTTGGCCATTTTTAAACTTCATGGCAAGGGGGATGGCGCGGGCAGAAATGTAGAAGAATTCCTGCTTCCACGCGCGAAGACTGCTCTCGGTGTCGCAAATCTTCAGACCCTTAATACGGGTCGTCAGGGTGTACCACCCTTGGATGCACCTCCAGGTATAGAAGGTCATCAGGCGGTCCACATGGGGCTCGATGCCCAAAATCCGGCACACCCACTCAAAATGGCGAATCTTGGCGATCGCCATGGGGTGCAGCTCGGTCAAATGGACACCGTGCCTCTCAAGGACACGGTAAACAAATTTTGTCAATGGGAATCTAAGATTCCCATAGACAAAAAATGCAGCATAAACCCCGATCTTGCCACTGGGGGCATCGTACACGGTCTGGTGGGATTCAGGAAACTCAGGCTCGAGATGATCGAGCATGAACTTCCTGACAACATACCGGTACTGATCGCCGGGCAGAGCACACTGGCACTCACCAGCAGTACCCCTGTCGTCAGCAATAGCTTCAGCATCACGAGAGGACATTTTTGCAGAAAGAAGAGTGATTTCGGGAAAATGCTTGCCTGAAAAAGGGGAGTATTTGCCGGAAATCACTAAGAAGAAGAGTGAAAAGTGTGAATTGCAAATAACCCTCTCCCCCTTTATATAGTAATCGCAATTAATGCGGTGAATTTAATGCGGAGGAGAGATAAATCAAAGGTGCAATGAAACTATGACATGTGGCAAAAAGCAAGCTGGCAACAGCTGTTGAAAGGACGTGTGCCAGTAATTTCGCGGCCACGCGCCCGAAAAATCATGCCCACGCGCCTGAAAAAGCGACTGGAATGACCATGTTCTGTCACGTCACCATAACTTCCTGCACGTCCTGACACAGTCAGAAGAAACCGTCACACGACGTTTCAGATGTTTGGACTGTTCTTATCCTCACCAACCTTTCGAATTTCAAAATTCAAAATTCAAAAAGATTCAAAGGTAAGCGGGAAAATACCCCTTACCTTGGCAACCAAGTAACCATAAGACGGATGCGGGTACAGTGTTAAGGCAAAACCTTCCACATACCTAGCACCCGCAGGGAATTGAAGCCAAGAATACCCCGGCAACAAAGTAACTATAAGACGGGTGCGGATACAGTGTTAAGGCAGAACCCTTCACGTACCTAGCACCCGCAGGGAATTGACGCCAGGAGTACCTTGAAAGTAAAGTAACCGTAAGACGAGCGCGGGTACAGTGTTAAGGCAAAACCCTTCACATACCTAGCGCCCGGCAGGGAATTGAAACCAGGAAGGATCTTCTGGGCAATGCTTGTGGAAACGGAAATAACATCCCCGCATAGCGGGAACGTCGAGAAATACATTGTTTGAGGCTCCAGGATGGAATTGGTGGTTTAAACATAATTGATCACTATGTTCAAAACCACTAAAACCTCAAGGAGAATCCACACAAGTGAGACTCAACGCTCCTGACTTGCGAGAAGGTTACATACCTACCCGCATCATACCCAAAGATCAAGCAAAAAAATCGGGAATTTTTGCAAGTGACATTAGGAAACCCGCGGGAAGAATCCCCACGGAGAACCTTAAAACTAGAAACCCTTTTCAAAACCCCTTGCTTAAAGTCCAAAAGTTCACCTCACTTTATTAAACATTCAGGGCAAGAACATTGGACTGGGGGGACTTGAAGAGGTAGGTCCCAGCAGAGACCAGTTGGTCCCGCAAGACTCACCTTGAACAGGGACGTCTGCGCAAAGGCCATCTGCTCCCGCAGGACCCACCATGCTCATAGGATCTTACGCGCAGTACACAAGCTGAACACGCAGGGAAAGCCTCCCAATGGTGAAGTACCCCGTCTGTTCCCGCAGTTGCGGATACAAGCCATCAGGGAAGGCTACCCGCAGACAGCAGGGCTACACGCACAAGACACTAGCTACTTCAGTAGTCACATGAAGGAATGAGCAAGGCGGGAACAATCCCGCCTAAATGAGCCAGTCTGATTCTGAAAGATCTTTTGTACCATACCTTGATAGGACAGACGATCTGACCAGAACAGCCCATGAGCCAATCACAGGGTGACAGCTCATCGACAACAGGGCGAGGAGGAGCACCCTCTAGTACTGTTTGTCACTATTAGCCGCTGCCTACTCACCAACCCTTACTGAGGAGCATGCGCGGCCTACAGTTGGTGGAATAGTGTTACTGTTGGCCGTAACCTATTCACCAACCAGCATGGCCTGCGTACAATCCACAGTAAGTGGGACGTGCATAATCTACAGTTGGTGGAATAGTGCAGCCGACTTTGTTACTGTTGGCCGTAACCTACCCACCAACCAGTATGGCCTGTGCATAGTCCACTGTTGGTTGAACAGGAATACTATTCAGCCGGCTGTACCTTCTTGGAAACCTACCTTCGGCTATAAATACTCCAATATCTTGGAATGGTAAGATCATCTGCTATCCAGTTATCTAGCAATCTCTTAATATACACTTATATTCAGAGCAACCTAGTCTGATTCTCACGCCGGAGGGTGGTCACAAGGAGGAACTCCCCCCTTCTCAGTGACGAGCTTACGGTGTTTGTTTTGCAGGTCTCCTGAAGAACAGCCTTCTCAGCTAGACCTCATCCGTGGGAAACATTACTTAACCCCCAGATTATCTATAATCTGTACCGGGTCACTTAGTGTTTCTTCAGAGGACAATGTATGCAGTTCATGAGTTAGTGCAAATGAGAAGCTCTGTCACAAAAAAATTACTCCATCGTGACTTAATGGTGCAAACACAGATTTTGAATGTCCCTAATTACCCACATCAGCAACACCAACATAAACTCAATTTCTATATATTCATCAATAATAATAACAAAATCCATGTTACAGCCAAAAATACCCTATGATATCCAAAATCAATGTTCGTCTTCTTCCAATTAGCTAATAAAAAACGAAATCAATTAAGATTATAAACACAACAAATATACCGTCGTTGACGATGGCAGGCAGGCTGGGTATTGACTCTGACAGTTAAATCGATGAAATACAACTGGCAAGATTCTTTGTTATATGCTGCTAATTAAACATTTATCTCGGGCATCATGATCTAGAAACATTGAATAAACGTTCAAAAACACATTTGAAGCAAACAGGAAAATGAAATCGTAATAGACGAACAGTAAATGCGAATCAGATACATTATAAAATCGATGGTAGATGACAATATGAAATTGAATACCTTAAATCGAATATAACCAGAGAAATCAACGAATTGAAAAATAAAAAACCCTAAATCGTCGTTCGTCGATTCACCATATTATATCACAACATCTATTTCCATCCGCCTATTAAGAATCAGGGCCGGCTATGAATTAGAGATGAAGATATATAAATTGGTGTAATTGTGAAGAGGGCGTGCTGGAGATAATTAATTTTGAAATATAAATCACCCGTGAAAATTAATAAACTCTAAATAACATATGGGCGGGAAAAGAAAATCCATGGTTATTGTGGAGATGACACCTGCCCAATTATGGATTCCTTTATTAGAGAAGGTAGATATGAGGCAAAATCAAACAATTCAATGAACATGCATATTAAACAAGCAAGTAACGAATATGTAAAAATATCAGTAAGACCCTTTTCTATTTGACATAAAGGTTAAATAGTAAGGGGAGAGTATGATCATACATGCATGTCATGAGGTAACAAAAGTAATAAACAATAATCGATTAATGAGGCATAAATCATACAATTAAGTACTAACACACAAGTCCATGATGTGAATTGTTGTTTAAGACAATGAGGAAAAATAATAAGTGTTTTGCTAGGATATATATGCTACCCATAGAATATTTAAAAGAATAAAAAGGAGCGTGAGAAACTCACTTAACAAGTAGCGCGAGGATTAAGACGAGCACGACCTTAAACGAACGAATATACGAGATTCGGTTCAAATAGAGACCCTTGATAAAATAACTATGATAAAAAATGATGTTTGAGAAAATAAAGGAAGAAATGACAAGTTGGACGTTCAACTATATGGTTTATAATACTAAAAGAATATAAATACTTTAGTATATAAAATAAGGTTTTGAGTTGTTTTATTTTAGTTTTAAATGAATATTAAGTAATGATAATTTTAGTTAATTTTAACAAGTTTGGGTTCGGAAAGAACCGAACATTTATTAAGGAAACGAGTGCTTAAACGAGCGATAATACATACAAGACCTTAGATTTAGACATTATGCGCTAAGAAACTCCCCCTTGAATATTGCTAGGTTTTGATCTTCACTTTTTCTTCAAGACTTTAAAATTTATTCATACGGCTTGAACATCTTTGTTGCCTCCAGCCACCTTAAGATTCAGTCAGATAATCTTCAAACGTACTTTGGATCTATTAAATTACCCATGTAGTCTTGAAAGCACCTCAGCCATATGAAGATTCATTCTGTTGACCTTGATCAGATTTAATATTTAGATGGTGAACAAAACTTTTAAAAGATCACCATAATAGTATCCGATTATATACATGATTCTCCTAACAGATTGCATTATAGGCTCAATCAGACAATCATCAGGAGATAATAAATCAAGACGTTGTCTTGAATTTAGACTCTCCGTCCTTTCCTTGTTAAACTTTGAATTGTCATCTTCATTATCATCATCTTCATCCGAATCATACTAATCCATCTCACAAGCCATCACCATCTGCAAAAAGAAACACAATAAGAACATGCAAGAATAATTCTAACATGATATACATTATAAATGGTAACAAGTTCATTCACTCAACACTCAAAACTCAATATTGACATTAAATGCGCTGATTTTGACTTTATCAAAATAACTTTGACTAGAAACAAATGGTTATGTATAAATCAGATGCATTAACCAACGTTAAAAATAAACCTCAAAACCCTATCAAACAAACTCTGTTATGATTTAAATCAATTTAAACTGAAAAAAACACAGATCTTTGTCTGTCATACACCATCACTCGATGTATCAATCTTAACAAAAAAATCAATTAACAAATACCTGGATTTGATTTGCAATAGCCAACAATTGCACCTTGATTTTAAAAGAAATTTATATACACAAAGAGTGTAATACTCTCCATAAAAGAAATGACAAAGTATTTAAAGATATAACTACTCATCTGCCGGTCCTCATTGAAATTTGTGTCAGTCACTACAGGACATCCACTAGAAGATTCTGATTTATATGATTTAGTCCATATATGTACCTCAGTAGATATGTATTAGCGTCAGATTACACTAGTACACCGCATAAGACAAGATTGACAGATGCAGCGTATAAGACATATTCCACTTATACGGAAAACTAACTTATGCGACGTACTAAGTGTTATACGCAGCATGCAAAACCAACAATCTGATTTTGACCAAAAATTGAGTTTCAAGATGATTTTAGCATAACATTATGAACTCCAATCACAGATTTGACTATTTGTAAAACCAATTTGAACTTTCAAAACGATTTTGACAATGAAGACCAGTTAGGGTTTAAGGTTTTGAACTTTGATAATCTAACAAACAATTAAGCAAAATTAACACTGATATAACAGTCGTATGGACTCAACAAATGTATATCAACATGATATAATAAAAAGCTTTTTTGATTAGAAGTACAATTGTTATACTTCGCGTTCTTGTTCATTCAAATGAAACAAAATCAATACATTTTTATACCTTGAATCATTAGCACAGTGTGTAAATCATTGGATTAACACAACCACAACAGCGTAAATGTATGATTAATAAGAAAGAATACCAGCGTGTTAGTCAAAATGACAACAATGAGTTACACGACATATACGATGTGTGTGTATATATTGGTGACATATGCGCCATATATGTGGTTTAAAAACGTAACGTATAAGATTCATACCGCATAAGTATACACTTATCCGGCGCATATGTACGTTGCTAATGTTTCAAACTATAATTCACAACCATGTGTTTGACCAAATTCAAGTTAATGACCTTGGTTAAACCAGAATAACTTAAATAAGCCCAACTTTAAAAGAATATTGTTCCTAAAAGTCCAAATTAATACTTTGTAAAAATAATCAACGTTTCAACTTTCTAAAATGAATTTTGAATATAAAATTCAGTTTTTCATTCTCAGTAGATCTTTCCAACAGATAATATCCCGTTCATCAAGAGTCGAAAAATAACTCAGAATGTAAAATCTTTTTGGTTTAAAGAAAACAGTAAATGAAATGTAAAGCGGTAAATTTCAAACAACAATATACAAACCTATGAACACACACATTGTTTTTTAGTTTGAGCAGGAAATCATATTGACCAACTTTCCCTTCCATCACAGTTTTATATTTTAGCTTTATTATGACTGGTGTTAAGTCAGTCATTCGTATTGTTGTCCATATAAACCTTACAACTACTGTTTATGAAGTTCATGTTATAGGATTAAAGGTTCAATTAAGCACAGAATATCAAAAAACTATCAGTCTCTAATCTCGATTCAGGCTTAATTTATTTTTTTTACCATGTCACCCCAACTTGACTTAAACCTTAGAACTAGCAGATCAAAATAAATTTCAACTTTTAATTTTTATTTAACTTTTACTAGCATAATATCTCCACTACAAGACATACCCCCCGTTATCAAGCAATACCCCAAGTTTCCTTTCCCATGGATGAGTATGCATGATTTCATCTGTATGGCTTGCAAACATTGTGCCCATTGTTGTCTGTTTCTTATTGGTAATAAGATGTGAGCAAGGGGATAGAGCAAGGGGACAATGTATGGCTAACAACATGGTTTGATCAAGTCAGTAGTGAATTTGTACAAAGTACAGTAGTGATCAAGTTAAATGGCATATTTTGGGTTCGCTCATTGAGTATAATAATATTCACCGATAAGAATACCCATATGATAAACCGCATAAAGACCCAATGGTGTCCAGAAACCCGAAGCATCCCATCAATACATGATTTAAGGCCATAAGACCATACATCATTGAAGGGTTACCATTAACTAGAAGCTTAAAAACATTTTATTTTCTATTTTTGGGATCATACTGAGACATACGGCTTGAGTATGTTAGGCTATTCATTTATGCCATCATTATCAAGACTTTTTCTAGAGAACTAACACCCCTTTCAATTTGGCCGTTTAGGTTTACATCACATACTCTTCCATACTTGTTTGTTTAAGGTCCACCAATGCACTAATACAATTAAGCACACAACCTTTTTTCGCTTATTTTTATATTGGATATAAGACTAAATGATCAATGTATTATATTCCTTTTAGCTACAAAATTCCCCCCTAAAATTAAAAACCCACTTGAAAACAAAATATTTACACAAACAAAATTTGACTCTGATGATGGTTTACTCAAGGTCCGAATCCGTAATCTTGGGATCACCCTCTTTTCCACTGTCCAACTTCTTGATACCATTAATCTTTAATAAATATAAAAACATGTTTATAATTTTAGTTTAAAGATTGAATTTTGTTCGTTGGTTTAAATTTTATCTACAGTAATCTACTTCTTCTCGTAACAATCATGGATGAAGTGATACCGTATTTCGATATGCTTAGTTTAAAATGATTTACGGTTTTTTAGTTATGGAAATAGCTGCAGAGTTGTCTACAAAAATAGGAGCGGGCAGAAAATTCAAACCGTAATTGCGCATCTGCTATTGAATCCAAAAAACTTGAGAACAGCAACTGGAGGCAGCTACATACTCAGCTTCACACGTAGACAGAGACACTGTGGTTTGCTTATTGCATTGCCATGTGACCAACCTACTGCCAAAATAGTTAACGTCCGATAATTGTAGATTTGGCATTCAGCTTACACCTTCAATCATCGGAATCAAAAAAACACTCTTAGCACAAACTCTTCATCCCTAGGATACCATAGACCGATTCCATGACATCCTTTTAGATACCGAAGTGTCCTCTTGACAATCATTAGCTGCAAGAATTTCGGATTAGAATGATATCTGGCACACAAAAACGTAGGATACATGATGTCAAGCCTTGAAGGAGTCATATACATGAGAGAGCCAATCATTGATAGGTATAACGTTTGATTAACCTGTTCCCCGGTGGGATCAGGACTAATCCCATGATTCAATGGTAGAGGAGTGCTAATTGTCGTTAAATCAGCCATGCTGAACTTCGTTAGGATGTCATTGACATACTTCGTTTGGTGAATAAAGATACAGTCGGGTAACTGATCCACTTGAAGCCCTAGGAAATTTTTATCTCCTCCATTGCACTCATCTCGAACTTTTATTTCATCACAACTTCAAACTCCTTGCACATATCATTATTAGTAGACCCAAAACTGATATCATCTACATAAACTTGAACGATCAATAAATGCCCATCTACTTTCTTGTTAATCATCGTACAATCGACGTTTTCTCGAATAAAGCTATTATCCAATAAGTGTTGAGATAATGTTCCGTACCAAGATCTCGGGGATTGATGTAAACTATATAAAGTTTTATCAAGAAATTACACCTTGTCTTTGTGGATCGGATCGGCAAACCCCGGTAGTTTTCCCACATAGACTTCTTCACCAAGTCTCATGTTAAAAAAGCAAACTTGACATCTAGTTGATATACTTTTAAACCTTTCTATGAAGCGAATGCTAGAAAAATTCGGATAGCTTCTAGTCTAGCCACGGGAGCATAAACTTCATTGTAATCAATTCCCTCGTGTTGATTAATATCGAGAATGACCAACCGAGCTTTGTTTGGTACACTAATCTCATTCTCATCATGCTTACATTTGAAAACCCATTTGGTGTTAATTTTCTTCTTATAATATGGTAAGTCAACAAGCTTCCAAACACCCAATTTCTCGAATTGTAGCAATTCTTCTCGCATTGCATTAACCCAACTTTCTTCGGTTAACCTCTTTCCATGTCTTCGGCTTAATTTGAGAGAGAAAACATTTGAACGAGAATCGATTTTGCAACAGAGAAATCTTTGTATTAGAAACACCTGAGGCTTTAATCAATCTGATTTCTTGTTTGTATGATATGACACGGTACGGTACGAGGCATGAAATTAGTAAAAACTCCCACATCTTGTTGAAGATTTTAAGCATTCTCTTCAACATCTATTTCAGCCGAATTAGGAGTAGCTATAGATTCTATGATATCTTCAATTGTCTCACCATTATCCTAAAAACCAGACTTAGAATCAGAAACATGTTCAGGAAGAACATTTTCTTCTTGAAAGCACATTATGTTGACGTTCAACTTGATGTTTGAGAGGTGTTTGAATAGTAGTGAATGCATGATTATCAACTTGACTCTTATCTAGTTGTTGTTGGTATAACAATGAAACAGCTTCTTTTGACATGTCCTCCTCTGGTAATTTGATACATTTCCAAAATTGTCATAGTTAAACATCCATGCATCACCCGGTTTTTGTGTTGGAGTGATGTCACGTTGACAATCCACATGTTGTACTTGCACAATCCGGCCCAAGCTAGGTAAAAATACACGGTCTCAAAGGACTAGCATAGCTCACAAAGAATCCGTCAAAAGCTTTAGATCCAAATTTCCCATCAAGATCAAGAACAGTACATGAAGACCCAAACAGTTCAAGTAGCTTAAGATCTGGCTTTCTTATATTCAGCAAATCAAAACAAGTCTTCCCATATCTCTTTACAGTTAGAATGCAGTTCAAAGTATAACATGCAGATGCCACAACTTCAATCTAAAAACTAACATGCAGTTTTGAATCAGTTAACATAGTTCGTGCAGTTTCAATTAAGGTTCGATTCTTTTGTTTAGTGACACCATTTTGTTGTGGAGTGTAAGGTTCACTAAACCCATGAAGAATTCCACGATCATTACAATATTCTAGTATCCGATTGTTCTTGAATTCGGTCCCGTTGTCACTTCAGATTCTTTTGATTGGCAAATTGTACAAGTTCATCATCAAACTGTCAAATGTCTCATTTTTTATGATCTAAGAACATTACCCATGTGAATCTGGAGTAGTCATCAGTAACCACTAGATAATAGAGTTTGTTAGGGACACTTTTAACATTCACAAGACCAAAATGATCCATGTGCAAATGCTCAAACGGTAAGTTAATAGAGACAATAATCTTCGTTGGATGTGACCTATTCTTTTTCTTGCCTTTCTTGCAATTCATGCAATCTTCACTCAAGTGAAAACCCTTGATATTAACCCCATCAACAAGTTGATTATGAACAAGATAGTTCATCTTCCTCAAATGAATATATCCCATTCGATAATGCCATAAAATAGACTATTTTTTTAGGCTTTTGAAATGAAACATTGAGTATTACGAGAAGAAGTGGAAGCAATACCCATCTTTAGTATATAAAGACCATTCTCTCGCAGAGCAAGCATCAATATCCATTCTTTAGGAATCTTGTATCCTGCTTTTAGAATCATACACTCTTTTTTTGGTCTAATGAGTAAAGAATCCCTTATCACATATTTGACAAATACTTAGAAGATTATTCCCCAACTCAGTGATATAGTTCACTTTTTCGCACATCACCATGCCATTAGACAATATGCCTTCACCCACTATTTTCCCTCCTTGTTTTTAAGCAAAACCCTCTCTTATAGATTTGACATCTTTAAGCAAGTATAGGGAATCCGTCATCTGCCTTGAGGCTCCATTATCCATTATCCAATAAGAATTGTGGGATCTTGGAAGCCCCTACACATACAGTAAAGGATTTAGTGAAACCAGGAAACCCAAGCCTTCTTGGTATTGGATTGTTTGATTTTATCAAAATAAAAAAACTCATTAGTTTTATCAACACTTGCAATTACACATATGTTTGCCACATCACTAGGCTCATTAGAAATTGATTTCACTTTTTCAACACAAATAGCTGAACTTTCTTTTAACTCAAAATTTTAGGTTTAGCCACCCAATTTTGTCCAACTGATTGTTTCTTGTTGTAAAACATGTTACTTTTAGTTTCTGAACTCTCACCTTTTTCAAAAACATTTTTTGGTTTTCCAACATTTTTAACCAAAACATCATTTATTTTCAAGATTTTTATGGGAACAAGTCTTGGTGAAACATTTTTCTCAACATGAAGTAGTTTCTCAACATGAATTGGTTTGACAACATGGACTGGTTTCACAGAAAAATATTTTTGACCATGAACATGATCATGCTTAAATCGTGTAGGACATGCATAAAAACACATTCCCCACTTTACTTCAATTGAAGCATCTTCTCCGGTGAACAAGCTTTTCAACCAGAGATGTTTAAGTTTGAACATGTTCACACTCAACTTTTTCTTTGAAACACTCTTGATAAGATTGTTTCAGAAGTCACTCCTTTAAAAAACACAATCTTTTTAATTGATTCTTTTTTTAGCCCCATTTAGTTTGTTAAAACCAAGAATTTCTTTCTTATGATAGAAACTGGTTCTAACAAAACGTTTTGTCTCATTTGTATCAACTTCACTATTACCAGTTTAACATTTGTTTCAGAAATTGAATCACACAAAACTTCCTCAGCAACTTTAACACATACTTCACTTTCACACTTAGAACTATTCTCATTTTTATCATAATCAGTATCAACAAATTCAGGTAAACTATGTTTAGAGTCATTGAGTTAAGTAGAAAGCTCCATGTTCAACATATTTTTGAAACCCTCGGGTTTCTTTGGAACATAAGAATTCCAAATTGAAGGCAAAACAACATGATACTCCAAACCTTTCTTTCTTTGACTAATTACATTTTCCCTATTTGATTCAACTACGTTTGTTTTGGGAAGAATGTAATCTAACACATATGATGAAGCCTTGTAACTCTTAAGTTTCAAGTCAACTCTTTCAATTTCAATCTAAATTGATTGTAACTCTTGTGTAAGTGAGGCATTTTCTTCAATGTGTCTGTTGATAGCAATCTGCTTATCTTCAACAGTGTGTTCAAGCATTAAAATTGTTTTCTTATCTTGTAAAATTTTATTAAATAAATTCTTTCCACATTTTTGAAACTTGTCATAAGCATCTTTAACTTTGTTAAAATCTTCAAAAATTTTATCGTAACTTGTTTTAAGAGTTTTAAATTCATCATCTTGAATTTCACACTCTTGACACGGCTATTCACATTTTTAACATATAACCACATTAGAATGAGAATCCTTAACATCAACTGTAGAATCCTTAACCACATTATCTTCATCATCCTCTCCAAAATCTATCTTCCCATAAGCAAATCCTCACCATTAAACCATCCTAACAAAATTTTCATGAATATCCTGAGGAAATTTAGTTTGGAAAAAATAGGAGAATAGGATGAATCTTGTCATAAGTATGTGGTATAAATTCTTCTTCAGCATCAATGGACTCTTGTTCAACATCTATCTTCTTATCACCATCAATTACTTTACCCTCAACAACACTTTCCTCATCATTTCCAGAAAACTCATGATCCACGACAATTAAAGTTTCCTCAACTTCCATAATACTAACTTTCCCATCATCTTTTTTTAACCACAGTCAAAACAACCTCAGCAACATTTGCTTGAAAGTATTTGTTCCAGTTGAAACCTTCATCCATTTATGCAACATGACATACCTTGGTTGGCGAAGAAGACGCTTCATTTTGTTTCTTTGGGGGGAATGGATCATTTTGAGTTGATACATTTATGTGGTAAATGGCATGTTTGTTGTTCTCTCTTTCAAATGGATTTACACTAGAATCAACAACTTCCTTATTAGTGTGTATTCTATTTTAAAATGCCCTTTTTATTTGCATCTAAAGCATCTCAATTTTGACTTATCAAACCCACACTTGGATGTATTTCCATTGAGGCAATTTCTTCCAGTAATCTCCTTAAACCTTTAAGCCCTTTTTACAAAACTAGCCATGCACCATCTAATGTCTAACATCTTCATTCCCTCAAGATCAAATTAGTCATAATCTTCCTTTGTCATATTAAAATTCTCTATTCTTCTAGCAATTAGACATTCGTAAGATTCCAACACGGATCCCAAAAATGCCACGTGTTCTTTGACATTATCAAGAGTAAGACCATTAGAGTTTTAGAGATTGACAACAATGTTGCAGTTTGAGTACATCAGGGTATTGTGTTGTGGAGCTAGAATCTTAAGTTTCTTTCTCAGGTGTCATGGTTCTTGAGTAACTGCTTGAAAATTGAGGACTTTGAGAATATAGTTGTTTACTCCCTACCAGTGAAGCTCCAATGTTCTCAGTATAATAGGTTGTTTGGATTTTTGGGTTTTGTGGAACAACAAATTAAAAGGTTTTGAAATAAATTCCTATATATTGTGAAGTGGTTGAATTCTTTATTTTTTTTGTTTCTTCCTCAATTCCAATTCTTGTGCTTCCAACTTTTCTATGAACCTTGCCAAGTTAAGATGTGCATACGATTTGATGAAAGTCTCCCACTCCTCAAGTAAAGCGTCAGCCAACAATATATTCATAGTCCAGTTTCTCTACCCCCAATCTCTTCATTTCATTCACAAGATGAAAATATCTTTCGATCAATTGAGCAAATGATTCTCCTTTTACCACCATGAATATATAAAATTATTTCTTTATAAATGCCATTTTGGATTTTTCCCATATCCGGATTACCCCAGTCCTTGTTTAGAAGAGCTTGCCAGATGGAGTAACATGAACCATTGTGTTGAAGCAATTGGAAAATCTCGGCCTTGATCTCTTGTTGAAACAAATTAAACGTTTTCTTTTCTCTTAAGAATATGGCTTTGTTGCAATCATAAATTTTTGACAAACGGTAGTTGGTTCCATTTTTATTCCTTGGTATAATATAATCTTCTTCCACCGCAAGCCAAGTATCATAGTTCATAGCTTGAACATATGTTTCAAACTTGTCAGCCCAACTAGGATAATCTTCCATCTTGAGTAACTTCGGAGGCTTGTTGGAAGTATCCATCTCATTCTCCAGATTGAGATTTTGAAGTAAACTTGATGGTTGTGACACAATTGCACTTATATTGTCCATTTTCAAAAACTGTTTACGCGGATAAGTAATCTATCTGTATAAATCGTCAAATGAATATGATATACTCTTAGCCTAGAAGTCCAACAACCTTCCAACGCATATGTCCTAAACCAAATATATCTTTTACAACATATAAGTCCAATCAGCGGATATGCTTGTAGAAACGTATAAGTCACTTACAACGTATAAGTCACTTATGCGATGTTGTACATATACAGCATATAAGAAATCTGTTTATTATGACATATGCGCTAATCACAATTTTCGTAATTTGAAGATGCAAAAAAGCTTGGTTGAATCAAAAACTTTGTAGGATTGTTGTATGCTAACAAGAGATCATCTTGGGAAGATTTAAGAGAAATGTGATCGTTAAATCTTCAGTTTTCATAGAAACAAGATGAAATGAACCGAATCTTGTGAATCTCTAAGTAGATAACGAGCCCATGCTCCGATACCACTTGAAAGAACTTGTGTGCCAATGACGTAAGGATCCATATGACAATTTATACTATCTACTCTTCAACACTATGAGTGGAAATCATAATGAGATTAGATAAACACAAGATATCCTTTATTAAACCCTCACTTTATACTAATCCAAATAACTTCAGTACATGGTGACATTACAATATCCTGATCAAGTACTTTGGAATGAAAAACCTTTAACTGAAACGGATAAGTATAGTATTTATAGACTTTCACAGCACATATACGAAGGATATGTCATACATATGTTATGCACCGTATAAGCACATATGCGCTGCATATGGACTTATGCGCATTAACATGAAAAAAATACATTCCAAACTATTTATAATACATACAAGATCCTTGCTTTATACATTATGTGTCAAATATGTCAAAATGGTTTAGAATTCGATTTGAGTTAGTTTGATTACTAAAAGTTGTTTAAAGCTGATAAAAAAAATGTAAAGAAGAACACCACGAGAGGTAGTGAAACACGACCACAATTGTCAATTTAGCATGACAAAATGATGATGATCACATATAAGATTTTACAGAAACAAGACAATAGTTACCCGAGGATGGAATATCAAAGAAGAATAAAGAACTTGATCGGTTTGACTTTCTTGGTAAAACTTGGACTTTAGCACAAATTGGAGAGCAAGAACACAATTGAGAGTGAAAGGAGTTGTGATAAACAATTTTCAGAAGCTTTTGAGGCTTTATATAGGGTGAAAATCGTTAATAAAAATGCTATAGTATGTAATTGCAAGAGCTAGTCATAACGCTTGTCTTTAGCAATATTAAACATCAATTTAATGGGTTTTGACTTAATTGACGAAGGAGAATGATAGTTATCATCTAGATAATGGTCTTAGGTTCATCCAATTCACGCAAAAACGATTCAAAGGGTGAGAAATTGGAGAGGAGGAGACCAAGGTGGTTGACCCGCCAAGAAATCTGCATAGGTACACCCACCGCACCATGCACCAAGATTAAACCTACACCACGTGTGGCGCGGGTCGTCGGTCAGCAGACCGGTCAAAGGTCTCCATCGCATAGTGCATGGGAAGGGGTACCTTTCTACGCGCAGCGCTGCATTGCGTTCCATAGGGGGGATTTGTCAAAATTCAATTTTGACGGAATTTTAGCGTATCACTTTATTTTGCGGGAATTAAACTTTGTGGTTGGAATGTGAACATCAATATATATATAACATATAAATAATACAATTAAATACTCAATAAATGCAAGATTTTATTATTAAATGCGGATCCGATTACAAACGGTTCAGGTAGCAAAAATAAATACAAATAAAATTTGTAGAGTGTCACACCATTTCATACTTTTGAGAATTTCATTCCAAAATTAAGTAGAAGAATCCATAACAAAGATATGTACATACTTAGTTTTCATTTGATCTTCACGCTCTGAAGTAAATTCTACGCCACATTTTGATTCCCAATGGACTTTTACCAACGGTATACAGCTTCGCTTGGTTTGCTTATCCTTGTAGTCCATAATTTTCATGGGTTTCTCGAAAAAGTGTTTTGTTTCATCAACACGAACTTCTTCAAGGGGTTTGTGAGGGGTTCCATCAGCTAATCATGTTTTGAGATTGGAAACGTGGAAGGTAGGATGAATATCTGAAAGTTATAGTGGCAGATCGAGCTTGTAAGCCATAATCCTGACTCTTTTGATGATCTTGAATGAGCCCACAAGACGAGGAGCTATATTGCCCTTTTTAACATAGCTGATAATTCTTTTCAAAGGTCCAACCTTAAGGAGCATGAGGTCACCTCCATGGAATTCAAGGGTCTTGCGTTGCTTATCGAGCCTTTTGAGGACTTCTAGTAGTGAGAAGATTTTCATGAATTTTAGAGATCTTGTTGGTGGTATCTTGTACCATTTCAGGACCTGTAAGTTGAGCTTCACCAATCTCATTTCAACAGATAGGAGAGCAACACTTACAACCATAAAGTGCTTCGAACAGAGCCACGTCGATGCTAGAATGAAATATGTCCTTATACGAGAACTCTATGAGGGGCAAATGCGAGTCCCAATTGCCACAGAAATCGATGACACATGAATGAAGTATGTACTCAAGGATTTTAATGGTTTGTTCAGATTGACCATCCGTTTGAAAATGATATGCGGTGCTAAGGTCAAGACGAGTTCCCAAAGCAGTTTGGAGCGAATTTCAGAAATGGGAATTAAAACGACCACCCCGATCGGAGATGATACTCATAGGTATGCCATGGAGTCAATCGATTTCTTTGACATTAATGTTTGCAAGCTGCTCGATAGAAAACTTTTTCTTTGATGAGGAAGAATTGAGTGGACTTGGTTAACTGATCGATGATCACCCAAATGCAATCATTTTGATTCCGAGTGGTGGGGAGCTTGGTAATAAAATCCATAGCAATATTCTCCCATTTAGACACGAGGATTTCGGGTTACACAAGTAATCTAGATGGTCTTATGCTCGACCTTAAAACTAAGGTCGTAATACATCTTATCCACATGGGGATGTGCAAAATATCATGACTTGTGTGCTTCATCCATTATAAATGTGCAGAGGTTGTCGCGAACAAGGACCCACAAGTGGTTCAAAAAGTAAACCAACCCATCGGGTTTAGTTTCAAGCTGAAGCTCGACACCACATGACATCTCGTCATACATGATGCCTTCGGTGACCCTCACAGATGCGGAGTTGGATGTCGGATTGGACAAAAACACTTTGCTACAAGATGGATTTGACATGCGTTAGCTACAACGTTCACCTTACTGGGATGGTAGCGAATTTACAGTCATAATAGTTGAGAAGCTCGGTCCATTGTCGTTGCCGCATATTTAAATATATTCTCGGTCAAAAATATGTGGGAAACTTTTGTGGTCAGTGAATACTACGCATTTATTTCCGTAAAGATAATGTCTCAAAATTTTCAAATCGAATACGACCACACCTAGTTTGAGATCATGCTTCGTATAATTCTTTTAATGAATCTTAAGTTGTCTTGAGGCTGAAGTAACAACCTTGCCCCGTTGCATGAAAACACAACCGAGACCTTGGTTAGAGGCATCACAATAGACAACAAAATCAAAATTGCCTTCATGGAGAGCGAGGATAAGAGCATTGTAAGGCATACGATTAAGAGTTTGGAAGGATTCTTCTTGCTTAGGCCCCCACTTACTAGGTTTACCCTTGTGAGTTAAAGCAGTTAGGGGAAAAGCAATATTTGAGAAATTGAGGATGAAACGAAGGTAGTAACCCATGAGACCAAGAAATGATCGTACTTCAGTCGGAGTTACGGAGTCTTCCTGTCCTTGACAACCTCTATTTTAGCTGGATCAACGTGAAAGCCTTGCCCATTTACGATGTGACTCAAGAACTAAACCTTCTTATCCATAATACACATTGGGAGAATGGGCATCAAGGTGTTCCTTTCTTAGAAGGTCGAGTATGGAGTGAAGGTGCTTTTCATGCTCGGATTCGAACTTAGAATAGATAAGGATATTATCGATGTAAACAATCACGAATTTATCTAAGTAGGGTTTGCATACAATGTTAATTAGACCCATAAACACCTTGGGTGCATTGTTAACCCAAAAGGCATCACCATTAATTCCAAATATCCATATCGAGTCCAAAAAGCGATTCTAGAAATATCATCATCATGTATGCTAAGTTGATGATAGAACGAGCGGAGGTCAAATTTGAGAAACATGAGGCTCCTTGAACTTGATTGAATAAGTCATCAGTGTGAGGCAACGAGTAAATTTTTTTTATTGTAGTTTGTTGTGCTTACAATAATCAATACATATGCAGAAGGAACCAACTTCCTTTTTGTAAAAAAAAATGTGGGTGCGCCAGATGGGGATGAACTAGGGGGAATGAACCCATTGTCTGATTGATCCTGCAGTTGGCTGGCTAGCTCTTGCATCTCAAAGGGTGCAAGACGATAAGGAGACTTGGCCACAGAGGTTTCACCGGGCATAAGGTCAATTCGGAATTCTACTTCACTGGAAGAAGACTAGATATATTATCAGTATACTCGTGGATTACAGGAATGTCTTTGATTTTTCTTTCCTTATTTTTCACCACATGAATTACGAATGCCACATAATTTTTGTGTAAGAATGCTTGCGCAAGGGAACAAGTAAGGTATCGAGACTTGGGGAAGGCATTTCACCAAAAACATGAAGAATTTATCGAAGTACACGATTCCGGCACGGTGTTGGACTGACCAGTCCATGCCTAATATGAGGTCAAACTTTTCCAATTTCATGGGAATGAGATCGATTGGGAATTTATGATTATTTAGATTCATAACACATTTTAGACAATAGAATTTATGGAAATTGATTCACCATTAGCTACTTCAACAGGACTTGAAATTTTAAACTTAGAACGGGGTAAAGTAAGAAAATATTCAAAATCAAAAGACATAATACTCATATTAGCATTAGTATCAAAAAAGATGAATGCATAGTGAACATTTACGTGGAACGTACAATTCACCACATCACTTCTATGCTGATCCTTGTGGTGTTAATCATGAAGACACACCCACGAGTACCTTGAGTTTCTTAAGTGGCTTGACCGTTTGAGGAGAAATAGCATGAATGGCTTGGATTGGCTGAACTTGGAGTTGGTTTTCCTTCAGTAGAGAACTTGAGGCTGACACACTTGATACGCTTGAATTGGATAAGGCTTGGCGGGAGTGAGCTGAAGCCGGTTCGCATATACGAGTTGGGTACACACGTTGGTTAAATGGCTAGGGTCACCACATTGATAGAATGCCTAAACTTAGGTTATTGGCTAGGCATACTACAAGGGACAAGGTTGAAGGTTAGGCTGAGAAAACTGTTGAGGAATGGTTGGCACGCGAATAAGCTAATGGCAAGCAACGCCAAGATGTCCAATCGGTTACAAATGGAACATTGGCGACATGTGGCATAGGATGGGTGATGACGTTGGCAAGTGTTACACAACGGGTGGGGTCCATTATAGGGTTTCTTGAGAAGTGGTGCTTGGTAGTTTGGGTTTGAGGTACGGATTGATGGGCTAACATATAATTGTTGTGATTCTGGTTGTCATAGTGATGGTTGGGTATAAATAATGTATATATGTATATGTGTTATATCATGAATTTCAATAGTTTAAGATATGGCGAACACGATTATTATGAGTTATTTTATGATTACCTGTGTTCGATGCTTAAAAGAGTTAATCCAAATCCATTAAGATGATGATTAAACACGCTTCGAGATATAGGAAGCATAACAAAGTGAAGATGGATGTTATAGAATGATTGGTAAGAATTCATGAGAAACTTGAAGCCGATGCTAAAACAAAACAAGATGGGTTGACATAAAGCGACGAAGAAGTATAACGAGCATATCATGGGCTAGAAAGTGAGTTACAAAACCCATAATACATGAATTTTGGGTTTCTCGATGAGAGGAATCCAAAAATGAGGTCTTATTTGGTTATATGCGAGGGCATGAGGCTATGACCATTGCGATAAGCGATGGACATAAAGAAGGTGAAGCATCGGGTTTTAACCTATATCTTTTATTTTACGCACCCTAATCATATTATTACGACTTACACCAGATGTTACACGATTTTGGGTGAATTCCAGGGCTACCAATCATGTCTTGATCAATCTTAATGGCCTTCCTCGTCATATTTGAAGACCTAACGATGATAATGCTCGGCTAGTCTTCTCAAATCATACACGGGATGTAAAGTATTGTATTTTTCAGTTTTTCTCAAATCTTAAGAACAAATAATTTGTAATTGTTTGATGGTCGGTTAATTTGTATATGTTTTATTTCGTTTATTATTTAGTTTTAATCATTTATTTTAGGAAATTCGATACTTCATACGTGCATTATTGGATTTCAGGTCACATGCATTGTAGTACTCAATTTGGACCTTTTGTGGCACGGAATGAAGACCTGTGATGCCCAGCACACGAAACGAGACAAGATAATAAAGTTTGCTGGCGACAAGACCCATTGCGATACGCGATGGGATTTAAAATAATGTTGACTTCTGGTACATCGCGATACACGATGGACCAGTGAAGACCCCATAGCGTATCGTGATGGGGGGGGGGTGTAGAAGGGAAAATTAGGTTATAACATATTCTTCATCAACAAAGAACCCTAACTCGTTTTGGACGATAGGAGGCGATTTCCAACAGCTACAAGAGGCGATTTCACCATCATCGCTCGTGCCAAGACCCTACATATGATCCATATCATCCATATTGAAGATTTAACAATGTCAAGGCTTGGCTAATCTCCTCGAATCTAACCCGGGATGTATAGTTTGCAACTTTTATAGTTTTTCTCATGTGATTAAGAACACTCTTGTATAATTATTGATCATTGATATATGATTATTGATGTTTGGTATTTCTGTGTGTTCGGTCGATTTAGGTTTACGTTTGTCTGAACGATTTGTGACTAGTTGCTAGATAATTGATCATATGACTGCTTGGTTAGATTGAATACGATAAAACATACGATTTCCCACAACTGAGTCACACTGGCAAGGACTGTTTGATAACCAGTGCCGTGTGTAAAGTGATTGTTGATGTCTAAGGTTTTGTCTGATTGATCAGTTTGTAGTTAATCATTAATAATTTATCTGTTAGGTTTCATGAGATTACTGTAGGTTACTTACTTGAATTCCCGGGTGTGATTTGCTTTGTTAGTTGCCTGAAACTCGTTTACTTGTTTATTGCTTAATTTTCCAAATTCACTTTAATTGCTTGTGTGATCAGCACTAAAACCCAGTTACTTCATAATATTAAATTTGTACACAAATCACATTGACCACATACTCCTGGTGGATACGATACCTTACTTATCCTATCTAGGTAGTTTAATTAGGTTTTTGATTGACTTGAACGACGGTCATCAAAATGGCGCCGTTGCCAGGGAGTTAGTGCGCTTAGTGTTTTTCGTGTTAATTGATTTTTGTGTTTAATTGTGTTTAAAATTTTGCTTTTAATTTTCAGTTTTTTGTTTAATTTTTTTTCTTTATATTACGTGGGTTGTGTTAGTTGTGCAGATAACAGGTTTATGCGCACCCCCCACTCGGGCCGACAGTCTCTGTTAATTTTCGAGCCCGAAATCGAGAGATTAGCTCGGCAGAACCGAGTTCAAAACATAAATTCAGAGATGGAAGATCAGAACCAGAACCAGAACCAAAATGAAAACCAGAACCTGAATGATAACCAAAACCAAGACCCACTCCCACAAAATAACGCGTTTCACCCAGACAACATACCTGACCCACCAAACTTCAATAACCAAAATGAACAAAATCACTCAGCTCGTGCTTCCAGATTCCAAAACCAAAACCGAGCCGGACCATCAGTTCCATATAATAACCCCAACCGTAGAGTTCAGATAAATATCGATGATGTTCAACCGAGTATTCTGACAGAAGATGAAGAGGAAGGGAAAATAATAATAATGGGAACGAGGGTTTTGAGATTGAGAATGGGGTAGATCAGTGGGTTAGGAGAAATCGGGCGGTAGAGCCCGAGAACGAGGTTGTTGAGCCGAAAGACGTGGGTGATGATAATTGGGATGAAGAGGTGGAAGAGCCAGTTAATCGAAGACGGCTGAAGCAGTTAACAGAAATGGAAGGGTTCGAGACAAGGTGAATCGGGCGGAACGGCCAGAAAGAGTTCGTGGTATTCAGGTTAACCGGGGAGGTTTGGCAAACCGGAGAGGCTTAGGAGGAATAATATGGCCCCGGTTTAGGATGTTAACGATCGGTTCAGACCGACTATTTCGGATGGAGCATCCCCGTTGGTCCTACAGGAACGAGTGCCGAGACAACAAACTTTTAAGTCCCGACCATCATACATCAACATTGTTCCTTATTTCCACTGGATGTATTCGAAGAACCCGTATTCTCACTTGACCGATTTTTCGGCTATTTTCAGGTCTATTGGTGATGGTACGTTTGATCTGGATGAGGTCTGGTTACGATTATTCTAGATTTCCCTAAAAGACAAATCAAAACTCTGGTTTAATTCGCTGCCGATGCACACTATCAGAAATTGGGCCGAAATGAAGCAGGTTTTCCTGAACGAGTTTATTCACAGTAAAAAAACGAGCGAGGCCCGTTCCGAAATTCACAACTTTTCAAAGTTATCTGGCGAATTGTTTCATGAAGCATTTACCAGGTATAAAGATATGATCAGAAAATGCCCACATCACCAAATTGAACTGTGGGAACTGGTAAAGTACTTTGTTGACGGTTTGACATACGAGGATCGAAAGCATCTTAAGGCCTCGTGTAACTGTCAGTTGTTGAATCAGTCTGAGGAAGATGATTGGGATTTTTTAGAGTTTATGTGTGAAGACTCGAAATCAGAAGCAGCAGCCGAGAGACGAAGACTTGGTATTTCCTCCAAGTCAGTTAAGTCAGTCACAAGTGAGTCTGAAAGAATTGCTGAGTTGGAACGTGAACTAGCTGGGTTAAGATAGGGTAAGAAGAAAGAAGTCGGGAAATTTGGTGTTAAATTCCCGGTTTGTGAAGATTGTGGTGAACTCGGGCATAAGGCAGAAAATTGCCCCGAGTTTTATGATGATGAGGAGGATGAACCCTAGGAAGTTAATTATGTTTACGGGGATTCCAATGGTCAAGGTTTGAATTCAAACACCTATCACCTCGGCCTGAGGAATCACCCAAACTTTCGTTACGGGAACACGTCTACACAATTGAACCCGAACTTTCAAGGATCAAGCCTGAAAATGTCACAGGGTAATTACCGCCAGGTCGGTTATCAGTAGCAGCAAGGTTCGTTGATCAGAATCGGGGGTATAATAGAGATGGTAACAGGGGTGGAAATTCATCGGGTAATCAGGATCGGCAGAGGGGGTCCTCGGGAAATGCGGATGAGTCGGTGCACTCAAAGTTGGATGCGTTGATGAAGTTTATGACAGATCATAAGGCAGAAAAGAAGAAACAGTTTGAGTTACATGATAAGTCAGTAGAGGCAATGTCAAAGCAGATTGGTCAGCTCGCAGCATATATGGCATAGTTGCAAAAGAGCGCAGGTCAACTCCCGAGCAATACTACAGTCAACCTGAACCATTGCTGCTCAAGCTCCAAAAGGAAACAATGTGCACATCAATGCTGTAAGTCTTTTACCTCATTTTGAAATTTCTAGTGTTGAAGTGGATTCACCACCACAGTTTGTTTTTTTGGGTAAAGGGATTCACCCGGTTAAATGCATTCCACACAACCAAAAAAGTACAAGTAATATGACAGAGTGCCATATTAGTTCTCATGTATGACATGCCATACAAGAGTAAACAAAACCAAAACCACCAAACACTGGTAAACACAGCTAAAGCTTACACAAGAACCAAGGAAAAAACAAAACAAAAAACAAATCAACCATTATCATCAATTTGGTGGGAAACTCCCCGCGGAAAGTGCCAATCCTCGAGAACCCGGTTAACCCGTTCAGAATTCTTGAACTGTAGAGTCATAAGCTTTAGGCGAGTACCCCTAATGATTTCGTCAGCAACAATCTTAGGAGTCTTCAAAGAGTTCCTGAAAAGCCGGTTATTTCGCTCCTTCCAAATAACGTAAACCGAAGCCCCAAATAACAGCCGATTAACAACATTATCAATAGAGTTGGACATTCCAAATTGAGACACATATTGAAGAGTATTCGCCCAACCATTCCTGCACCCCTGAAACTTCCCTTTCATTTTTACAATACTCCAAACCTCAGAAGAGAACTTACACTCAAAGAAGAGGTGATTACGAGAATCCGGCTCTCCATTACAAAGAAGGCAGCAATACAAGTTATGATTTGGATACCCACCAATTTTCCACCCCATAATACGATTCTGCGTGCTCAACCTATCATGAAGCACAGTCCACAACATAAAGGAGTGTTTTGGAACACATTGAGAAAACCAAACAACATGCACCCAAGACACCTTATCAGCCGGTCTCCGAAGAAGATGCCATATTCCTGAAGCCAAGAAATTCATAGAAGTCCCATTCTCATCCATTACCACGATCCTGTCCCGCTTATCCGGACAAATACTGACCTCTTTTAAGTTCGAAAGAATTGGGTATCTCAGAATCCAATCAGGCGGCCAACCCCAGTTATTATGATGAACAACATCATTGACACAGGTCTCTAAAGACAAGCCAGCCGATGTATAGCTCTCGGGTTAATATAATCACTTAAAGGACAAAGATCATCCCATTTATCATACCAAACTGATGTAGATCTCCCATTACCAATTTCATGCCATATAAACTGCCTAATATGAGGACGAAACTGAAGAATTTTCCTCCACCCCCAAGTACACGAGTTAGGAATCTGCAAGCTCCAAAAATTTCGCCCCTTCATTTTATACTCATGAATCCATTTAACCCACAACGAATTACAAACATTGATTAAACTCCAAATATGATAAACCAGAAGAGAGTTATTGACATCCCGGATACGCCGGATACCCAAACCACCTTCGCATTTCGGCTGACACACAATATTCCAAGAGACTTTATGCTTTCCCTTATTGTGACTGTAGTCCCAAAGGAAATTTTTAATCCGTTTCCCAAGATCAGCAATAAGTCTAGAAGGGAGTGAAAACACAGCAGACTAATAAATATATAAGGACAACAGAACAGACTTGACCAGCTGAAGTTTACCCGCAAAAGATAAAGTTTTATTCTTCCAATCTCCAATCCGATTATCCATACAATCCAGCAACCTCTTACAATCACGGTAATTTAACCTCGTAGAAATAAGAGGAACTCCCAAGTATTTAACCGGGAGCCTTCCTTCAACGAAGGGCATAATATTCAAAATACCACTTTTAACGCGGTCCGGGACATTACAGAAAAACGCGGTACTTTTCGGAACACTCGGAGTAAGCCCGGACATATCTTTGAAATCATTCAGAGCCCCCATAATAGCTTTAGCGGAATTCACATCACCACGAGCAAACAGGAACAAATCATCCGCAAAGCAAATATTGATAATATTTAATTTTTCACAATGACGATGAAAACGGAACGATCGTTCAATACGAACCTTTCGATGCATAATTAACGTGAGAGCTTGCATAACCAGGGTGAAAATATAAGGGGACATCGGATCACCCTGTCTCAGACCTCTTTTACCACTAAAGAACCCGTGTAAGTTCCCATTAACGGATATCGAAAAGGAAGAAGTGGTTATGCACTCCATTATCCAATGAATCAACCTATCGTGGAAACCATACCCAAAAAGAATATCACGAATGAAGTCCCAACTGACCGTATCGTAAGCTTTCTGGATATCAACTTTAAAAGCACATCTAGGCGGACCATTATTAGGGTGATAATTATGCATTAATTCTTGGGTCAAAAGGATGTTATCAGAAATCCTACGCCCGGGGACAAACGCAGACTGATTGATATCAATTAACGACTCCAAACCCTTCATCATACGAACCGAGATAATCTTGGTAATGCATTTATATAAAGTGTTGCAGCACGAAATGGGACGAAAATCATTAGGAGTCAAAATGGTGGTCACTTTGGGAATAAGGGCAATAATAGTGTGGTTTACCTGTTTAAGGAGACTTCCTTTTCTGAAAAATTCATGAACCGCCAAACAAACATCTTTCCCAACAATATCCCAAGAACTTTTGAAGAAAGCCGAGGAAAAACCATCAGGCCCCGGCGCTTTGGAATTCCCAATAGAGAAAAAAGCATCCTTGATTTCTAAATCGGATATAGGTCTAACCATAAGCTCCGCCTGAGAGGCCGAGAGCTTAGTAGTAAAAATCTGATTATCCGGTTTTCTCAATGGTTGCATATCAGAACCAAAAATGTTCATAAAATGATTAACAAACACCGAAGGAACATCCGATCCCTAAAATAATTGGCCCTGAACATCACTTATTGTATCAATACGACCTCTATGGTTTCGCATTTTCAAAGAATTTTGAAAGTACGCAGTGTTGGAGTCACCAAGCTTTAACCAATCGACTTTAGCCTTCTGTTTAAGGAATTCTTCCTCATCTTTAGCCGCCTCATGATAAGCCTTAAGATAACTACTCTGCTCCTGAATCAACTCCAAATTAGTAGGGTCAATGTCAAGACGGGTTTGACAAGCATCCAGAAGGGTTCTTAGATCATTTACTTTCTTGTGGAGATTGCCTTGCCGATGCAGCAAAGAACGGATTGGATGTTTTAAGTTTTGGAGTTTCTTTACCACGCGAAACATGTGGTAACCATTCACCTCAATTTTCCAGCCGTTAGCAATAATATCATTATAACCCGGTTTTCCAATCAAGAAATTAGGGAATTTAAACGGTTTAGGCTTACCTTTAATTAGAGAGGGGAATTTCAATAAACATGGAGAGTGGTCTGAAATCCGATACGGAAGGAACACCGCCGATGAATCATTAAAAATCTCCATGAATTTAGAGTTTCCCATCACCCTATCAAGCTTTTTGAAAAGGCCCAATACCCGTTTTCGGTTTATTGCTCCAAGTGTATTGTAGCCCGACCCCATTAATATCCTCAACTTCAATGTTCTTAACACAATCACGAAAATTAAGCATCCCAGTGGAAATTTTGGAAGAACCATGTAAGCTGTCTTCCAAATTAAGAGCACAATTAAAATCTCCTAGTAAAGCCCAAGGTTTACCACGAGTGAATTGTTTATGAACAACAAGATTATGCCATAACTCCCTTCTTTTCAAATAACAATTCTCAGCATACACAAAAGAACCATACATCACCTTGGTATCCAGCTTAAACTTTAACTGAACGTGAAGAACCTGGTTCGAATAATCAATAACCATAAGATCAACCAAATCCGTATTCCACCCCACAATAATCCGAGTACCTTTATCACAAACACTACCATTGCTGGTCCAATCCCAATTTTTACAAATCTTCTTACAAACATCATAAACCGCGTTTAATTGTACGTGAGACTCAAGAATAGCACACACCTGGATATTATTATCTTGGATTACCTTACGAACCTCCTTTTGTTTAAGAGGGCGGTTCAACCCTCTTATATTCCATGTGGCGATAGTACCCATTAAACAACCAATTCACCGGGTGTGCTTGCACCCTCAGAACCAATATCCGCTTTCATAGCGTTAGCCACATCTGTAAACAGCTCCTCCACATCTTCCTCATCTTCATCATTTTCCGGTTCGTCCGCCAAATTACCAAACCGGTTACTGGTTTGGACAGCATGCTTTTCCATTAACTCGACCCCCACAGCCATAGGAATTGTAGGTTTACCCACAGGATAATTATTGTCTTGTCTTTGAGCGGGTGGCTTATTTATAGGTTGTGTCACAGGAGGTTTAACCACCGGTCGATAGACAAGATTATGTTTCTTGACTTGCGTATTAACTTTTTTCTTTCCCTTCACCCTCTGGAAACCATCATCATTATTGACTTTCATTGGTTCTTCATTTAACATTTTCTCCTGAACTTGTTTCGGGCATTGAGTGTTCGAATGGCCAAACACTTCACATAAGGAACATCTGGGGGGCTCCCAATCATATTCAATCTTAATCTCCGATATCTTGTTTGTCTCCCCCAACGTATCTGGAACAGCAACAACCAGCTTCCTCTTAATGTCCTGGTTTGCATGAAGTTCAACTTGAACTCTAGCAAAACTACTTCTTCCCCACGATTCCTTACACATATTGGCAGTGTAAGAATCCATACTTATCGGATCCCCAATTCTTGAAGTGAGCATACTTAGACCCTCCTCAGTAAATGCACCCAGAGGAATATTCTGTAGTCTGGCCCAAACCGGAACAGATCGTATATCCTCCTTTTCCAAATCTGACTCCAAAGTCCAAATATTAAGAATAATGGGGACATTCCTAATCATCCAAGGACCATCTTCAATCAGCTTCATCATCCCAGCTTCCGTATGGAACTTGAAAAAGAAAAACCCTTTCGCATTCATCATAAGTCTAGTAAGCTCATATTTGTTCCAATTTTTCTTAGCAAAATACTCAACAACCGGAAAAGGAAGTCTGTTCCCCAAAAAATAACCAAACAGAGTATTATTAAACCTATCGTTAACTTTCTTGACAGATTCAACCGGGATAACCACATCAACTCCTTCCATTGTTGACTCCACATTTAATTTTCTTAATGTTACCTTAGTTGTCTTGTTTTCGAGCTGTACAACACTCATATACGAAGGCTTTGAATTTTCCATATGTTTTTCCTTTCCTTCATTCCTTAAACTATTTAAAGAATCTGATCCATATACCTTGTTATCATCCGAAACAAAGGCTGAAAAACCTCCATCCTGCTGAATATTTAATGAATCAGATTCAATACCCTTGTTAACATTTGAAGCCATGGTTGAACAACCACCATCTTTATTGATAACATCATTTAGAGGAACATTGAATGTTGTGTTTGCAGCAAACGAAACAAACGAACTCGTAGCATTAGGGTTACCCGATGAACCAGTTTTCAGAACCCCCCTGCGAGGAAGCACCCCATCAATGTTCGTGACCCGATTGGCTGAAAACCCTTGCTTGACACGATCAACAAAACCATTACCACCCTTCTGCTCCATTCAAAACCCTATACCCAAGATTCCAATCTACAAATAGCACCCAAGATCAAGAACCAAAATTCCAAACGAACCAAGATCACGTATCAAGATTATGGCTGTATGAAAACCGTAATCAAGATCACGTATCAAGAATGGTTGTTTGAAACCCTAATACTCGAGAAACAGCAAGAACACGGCAACTAGCAATCAGAACCAAGGACAAAGATCACGATTCAATCAGCAAAACAAAACCCACAAACCCTAATCGGTCTCTCTCTCAACGAACGGAAGAAAGAAAAACCAAAATAGGTCTCACTCACTACAATCGGCTGAAAGAACCCTAATCAGCAAGAACACGGCAGCAAGCAATCAGATCCAAGGAAAAAGATCACGATTCAAACAGCAAACAAACCCACAAACCCTAATCGGTCCCTCTCTCAACAATCGGAAGAAAGAAAAACCTAAATCGGTCTCTCTCACTACAATCGGCTGAAAGAACCCTAACCTTGATTAACCACAAGATCCTTAATCAGTTAATAAGATTGTATCGATCAAACTAAACTATAACAATGGCCGTGATCAATAACAATCCTACTAAGCAATCAGAACCAAGGATTAGATCAAGATTTAAGCAACAAAAACCAAGAAAAAACCAAAACCGTAAACGGCCGATCGCAAAAGGGTTGGATCGCCCAAATCGCCTTCTAGAGAGAGAACAAAAACAAAGATATGTTGAGTACCACCACAGTTTGTTGAGGAGGTGGTGGAAGATGTTAGTAGTGAGCGTGATTGTGTCGGTCAAAATGACTCAATTTTCCAAAATGAATCAGAACCAAAAACATATGAAATGTATTTTTGTGAAAATTGCACATGTCAAAAATGTTTAAATGGTAAATTGACCAACATGAGAGATGAGGAGGTGGAGAATAATACCACCTCAAGTAAACTCCAAGACCTAGGAGTGCCGGTTTAATCAATTCAAATTGGGAAATTAAAATTGATCGGGCACTTCTAGATCTTAGAGCATGTGTTAGTATCATGCCTGGTAGTTTATATGATCAGTATGAATTTGGCCCATTAGAAATAGTAAACACCACCGTGGTGTTGGCGGACCAAACTCATACATTTACTCGGGGCATGGTGACTAATGTAATGGTTCAGGTGGAGGAATTTTTCTACCCAGTTGACTTTCTTGTACTTGACTATTCGAAACGTGTGAATAATACACAACCACAAGTCATATTGGGTAGGCCATTCCTTGCCACAGCACATGCGGTGATTAATTGTGCTAATGGGATATTGGATATTAAGTGTGGAGATCGTGATAAACGGTTACCATTGTTTGAAAATGCTACTAACCATGTTGTTGACAAGTGTGAATCCTTGAGAAAGGGTCACACAAAAGAGAAATGTTTTCTGACTGACAGGAATGAGCTAAGGAGTAGCGTGAATGTGAAAGGATGGAATGAGATGTTGCATGGAGTTATAGATGGTGAGGAAGCAACTACAAGAAAGGGAAAGAAGACGAAAGAGAAAGAGGTAAAGAAATCGCCAGAAGTAAATGAAAAATGGCAGGATCATGGCGTGCCAAAAGGTTGGGAGGAATCTTTTGAGGAGCGTGCATGTAACGAGAAGGCTGCATGGGGGCAGGCCAGACGCCCACCATGAATGTCATTAAATTTTTAAACGGGTGGTATTTGTACATTTTGTATATTTTTAGTTTGCAATTTTCTTTATATATATTACTAATTGTATTTCAAGCATACCATCATAGCAAAAGCTAAGTGTGGGGATACCGCACCACGAGAAAAGTTGGGATTTTGATGCGTTCGGTAAAGTTTTTTTTTCCCGAAAATGAGGTTTCAGTTAAGTGACCCAGATTGTTTTCATGTTCATTTTGCTGTGGTTAATCCATGTACGTGTATATTATGTTGTAGCCGAACTTTGTGGGTAGTGTTCACTATAAACCCTCACGAGACCCCACTCGTCCTCCCAGGCTACCGAGAGGTTTAAAGGGCTTGTTTCATATGCTAAATGCAATCGTGATTCCTACTAAAGTGAGTTAGGTCTTTTAACGTTTTTAACTTGTTTAACATAATTTATTATAAAACAACTTAATTCGGCTCAGTAATGGTTTTAAGAAAATTAACAGAAAATCATTTTAATAACTCTTAAAAGACCTATGTTTTATACTTGTGAGAAGCTTGCTCTACACGTCTCGAGATTTTGCAGGTTCGGTTTTCAGTTTGATACTTGGTCGAGACGAGAGTATACGAGTGTTTATTAGAGTTCGCGAGCCGACTGGTCCTTTTTAAGTCTCATTGATATCAAGTGATTTTAGTTTCATAATTTATTTTGTCTTATTAGTTTAAATGTTAAAAGTGTAATTGTATATTTGCTAGTAGAACTGTCACATTTGAGCCCCGAATTTTTAAAATTGCTTAACAGTCAAAAATTCAATTTCAACCCCGTCCCTCAAATGTTCGGTAATTGTTTAAATATATTACATTGAGGACAATGTAAACCTCAAGTGTGGGGATGGGGGAAATTTGAAAATTTTTGCCCGATAGTACCAAGAGTGTTCGGAAACCAAAGTTGTTAACTGTTCATTATTTCCATTAAAGCCAAGTATAGGTTTCTGGTCATGGTTGGTTTTTCAGCTTCTCGATAGTCTTACTCACAAATGTTTTCATAACGAGAAGTTGAAAATAAGGTCGTTTAGGCGGGGATAACAAGTCATGGGGATAGGTACACATGTTTATATCGGCAACCTTATTCCTCCGGTACGTGTGTGAGTTGACCCAAATATATATAATACACATATAATATATATTACACACATGTCATTTGAGTGCTTTCATCTATGTTCATGGATTACGGGATCGTAGTTGTCAAAATGCAAAAGTTGTCAGGTCCCCGATTTCAGGTAGATCTTACACAAATCAAGTCATAACTCACACAAATAAATGTGTTGACAAGGGAGTTAATGATGGGCTGCTATATTTAGAAAGATAACCGCTTGTTAAAGGCGGAATCAATAACAAACAGGGTAGTTGCTAAACAATAATCAAAGGTAACTAACACACACAAGATTCACTCAAAAGATTTCCATTGATTTAATTTTCATCTTACAAAGGATAATCGATTTAGGGTTTCATGTAGGGAAAGTTTATCCGTACGAATCCTAAGACGGTTGTCACACTCAGAAAAATATTCTTTCTTATCCTAAAAGTGTGATTTTCTTAATCCGTCTTTTTCGCCGTCTCTGGAAGTGTGCCCTAATTTATTCTATTTATAGGCCTGACACCTCCTATACAGCTGTCATTCCTTCTAGAAACCCTAAATGTTAAAACATATTCAAATTACATATTCAGAATTATTCTAAGTGTAAAACAAGTCTTCCGGGTAGGCTTTTCAGTAATATTGATTTTCCGAGTAGGCTATGTGCTCTGCCTTCCTTCAGTACTAGGTAACATAGAAGTGTGCTCGGGATCAGTTTCCGGGTAGAGTTTACTTGAAGAGTATTTTACCAAGTAAAATACTCACCGGGTAGACTTCAATCTTCTTGACTTTGCCAGACTTTGCCCGAAAAAACCTTACGAGCAACCTTGTTCTTCAATGGTCCCTTCAACCCCTTTGCTGGAGAATAGCTTATTAGCAAAGTGTGCTCGGCAGCACTGTTCCTTGCTTGAGTTGAACCTTGCCCGATGTTACTTAGAGATATTCCATTGAAACATCAAGCCTACTTGGACCACTGTTTTATTAAGAATACCTTGCCCGGTCTTCCAATCACTTGGCTTCATGAGCTTGGTTAGCCAAAAGCTTACTCGGGAGTAAACCATACTTGACTATGAAGAACAGACTTGCTTGATAAAGTGATCCTTGCTCGGTAATACACCAATTTGCAAACCTTGCCCGAATATCCACTAAAGAAGACTTCTAGAAGATAACCTTGCCCGATAGACAAAATATCATGCCTGGCTAAGTAAAAGCTTGCTCGGAAGCCTAAGGTGTGCCTGGATTCATACTTAGCGAATTCTGAGGAGGTTTAGAAGATTCCAATCTTCCATATAGCTTTCTTAGGTCAACTCTTTGACTTATCAATCTCCCCCTTAGGTCAAATATTGATTCAACAATCTCCCCCTAGATTGGAACACCTCAGCTGACCCAAAACATTTCTGTGGTTACTTACACTTAGTCAAAATACACATCAAATTAAAATCAAAATACATATTCATAACAGAATCAAATTACATAATCAAATTTCTGTCCAAAGAAATTACATAAAAAAGCCTATTCTAATAATCTTGTCTTTTCCTTGCATTGTAGGCGGCTTGTCTTCTATTGGCTATTACCGATGCAGCTCTTAGCCTAAAGATATCAAGGATTTGGTAGTGGGTGTGACTTTCTGGAATAACCAAATCCCTTATATCCATCAAATCTTCATTATGCAAATAAGTCAAGTCTTCATCTCTTTTGATTATCCCTAGTACTCTTTCATCAGAGTTTCTTAGCACATAATGGCCAACATCTTATTTATATTCAATCTTAGATATGATGCCATTCTTTTGAACTGTGTAGTTGGGGCGTGTCATTCTTCTTTCAAGACTTATGCAGGTATTCATGTTTGACAAAGGATTCCTATCTCTGACATTCATCTTGTATTACAGTTCAGCACTGTCCATTTTCTTTAACTTTTCTGTCCTTCTTGATCTGTGAAGTTGAATCATTTTCCAACTACTCTTTTCTTTTAGGAATGGGAATCCCTTGTTAGCTTCATATTTTAAAAATTTTGAGAGATCATTCATTTGTCTTCCAGCCATCTTATTTCTATTTCGATAGTCATACAACTTGAGTGTGACCATCTTTCTAGTTGTTCTTGAGTGTATTCATAAAAGTCACTTCTCACAACTATGTCTCTCAGTTTTCTGCTTTCCATAATCACTTTCAGAGATTCAGAGACAGAATCATAGTAGAGTTATCTTGGAAGATCCACATCTGATTGTAGTCTTGCTGTTCTTTGGGGTTCAGTTCTACTTGATTCACCTTTGCTTGATGAGACATGCAACCTTGAAGCAGAGGGCCTAGTTGGGATAGACTTCTTAGGTTTTCTAGGATCCAAATTGAAAGTGTTGATGTAGATTGACTCTACCATTTCAGGTGGAAGGTTGGCAAGATCAACAAGGTTGTGTCCTGCTTGTTCATTAAGAATAAACATCATTTTTCTCTAACCCATGATTGTTTGACAATCCTGCAGGTACAAACCTTCCATCCACAAAGCTTCTAGGGTTCTCACTTTCCCTCAGAGTTTTTTCCCAGTCAGCCTTTTGAATTTAGAAAAGTTCTTTCAAGTCCTCCTTTTCCAAGGCATTAAAAGTGGCTTCATCCATTCCCCTCTGATTTATCATTATGCCCCTCAATATCTTAATCATTTCTTTATTTTCCTAAGGAATTATAGGTTCATCTTCTGGTTCAGAATTTAATTCCTCTAGGATTGGTGTTTCAACAGCAGGTACTTCCTTTGATTTTTCTTTTTCACCTTGAATCTTTTGCTTCTCCCTTAAAGTCATTATATTTCTTTTCTTCTTAGGAGATTCTTGTTCATCTTGAGTTTTACCTGACTGTTCAGCAGATAGTTCAGACTACTTAGTGGAGATCTCAGGTGCTCTTCAACTTATTCTTTTCTTTTGAGTTTGTTGTATTGGTTCAACACTGATTCTCTTGTTAGATTTTCAACTATATTAGGCTTCAACCCTTTTTCCAGTAAGTATCCACACATACCTCCAAACTTCCTTTTCAGAGCTTCAATCTTTTCAATCTCTTCATTTTCCTTGACACATTTTTCTATCAACTTTTCTCTTTCACTGTTGTAAAGATCTTGTAGTTTGTCAAATTTGAAGTGTTTTAGATCTTTTTTTGAATATACATGCCTTCTTAGATATTCTCTGAATTTCTGATCATCTCTATTCTTTTGTTGCATAGCCCTTTTGATCTTGTCATTTTCCTCTTCAAGTCTCTTATACAATTCATCATCATTCATCTGAGCAATACTTTCAAATCTCACACCAAGTGCCTTCAACTTTACAATCAAATGATTCTTCATTTTGGCATTTAACAAACTTTGCTCAATGTTATCCCTTTGTTCATCAGTCATTGCTACATGTGGGGAATCAACATTAGCAGTCTCAACACTTTTTCCTTAATCCTCATCATGGTTATCATCAGATTCATCCTCCTCCTCAGTTGAATCATTAGCTACATCTATTTTAGGCTCATCAGAAGGTGGATGATCTGGGTTTGGTTCACTTATAATAGGCTCATTAGGAACACCTTGAACCTTTTCTCCTAGCATCAATTTCTGCAGTGGGATTGCCCTGATTGGACTATATTCATCATTAGGAGTTTCCACATAGCACTTATTCTTTTCATCCCACTTACCTTTCTTCTAAGGTCTTTCATGTTCAGACTGTTCAGATGCCCTCTTTCTTCTCATATAGGTTTTAGCAAACCGGTTTACTTTCTCAGAAAATTGTTCATATAAATTAGAAAGTCTTTCTTTCTTTTGCTGTAGTGTTTCCTGAGTTTGAGTCACATTCTCCCTTTCAGGTCAGCCATCAGTTGGGGTTTTCCTGATATCTTCTCTCACTTGCTCAACCCATTTCTTGGCAGCCATTGTAGTAATGGACTCACCAATCTCTTCTTCAGTCATCATTTCTGTATTCAAATTGGTTGGTTCAGCAGTTTCATTTGATTTCTTTTCAGGTTGACTTTGGGGTTGAAACTTGCTAACCACCATAGCCAAGGAGTTGTCTACTTCCTCAACTCTTTTCATCTTAATCAGTGCTTCTAAAACAATATGATCCTCAGCCTCATCTTCATTCAACATTTTGGCCACATTGGCTTGAGAAATCAACACTTCCTGCTCTGCCAATTCTTGAGGAGTCAAGGTTTGGGCCAGTATCTCCCTCTCTCTTGTTTCTCTCATAATATTTTCATGTTCTCTCCTGGCAGCAGCAGAAGCTTCAGCATCATCTCTAAACAAGATGTCTTTCATTGGATTTGCCTCAACAGGATCTTCTTCAGTAACTTTTGCTTTTCCTTTGTCCATTCTTTTCTATACTTCTTCCTCATCCTCAGATTGTTGATATTCATCAATTTCCTTTTCAAGGGCTTCTAACTCTGAATCATGCTCTACCCTCTTGCTCTCAGGTTGTTTAGGTTCAGTGAATATTAGCTCCATAGTAGCAGCATCTTCCTCATTTACTACATCAGTTTGAATGTCAGTTAAGACATTAGTTGCTTCTTAAGTATCATTCATATTCTCTTCCTCATTTGTCTTTTCAATTCTACCTTCTGTCTCCTCATCATTTCTCACTTCATCATCCTCCCCTCTCCACTCAACATTCACAATATCATCATTTACATCATAATCATGTTCTCCAACATCAGATTTGTCAGCTTCATAGTCTACATCCTCCATTCTCCTTTCCTCACTATCCTCATCATCATCATCATATGCATTCAAGATATATTTCAAACCATCCACAGTCTCATCACCTGTCTCCTTCATCACTTCCACATTCTCAACATCAGTTGCAACCACATTCATATTCTCCCCCTGTTTTGGGGCAACTGAGGTCTTCTCAACCTCCTTCTCCAGGGCTTGAATTCTCAATTTAGCTCGAACCAACTGATCTAACAACATAACATTCTCCATTGTCACCTCCTCATTCCTCCTTTTCAGTTCAACATTTTCTATCATTAAATCCAAATTTCTTTGAAAAATATCTGTATCAGTATGTGGGGTTGTAGATGGTGATGTAAAGAAAGGTTCATGTTCAGGTTATTCTTGGTTTGGGATTTTGGTTTGGATAATTGGTTGTGGTGTTGATTGTGTATGGGGTGGGCTTGGAATAAATGAATCTGAATGAATTGGGCTACTGGTTGGTGGTGTTTGTGGTGTTGGGGATATATGAGTTGATGTTTCAGGTTGGCTCAAGGTTAAGGTTTGGGTAGGTGATTGAGTGGTTTGATGTGTTGGAGTTTGTGGTGGTGTTGGTATGGGTTGGTCAGCGGGTAAAGGTTGTTCAGGTTCTTCATGTTGCTCCCCTTGATCAAGTGCATCAACATCCATGGCTACTTCAGCCTCTCCTTCATTTCCATCATCATTATCTCCATTATCATAATCATCATCATCACCCTCAACATTGTCTTCCCCTTCTTCCTCCTTTGAGCTCAACTCAGGCACCGGCATAATCTCCAAGTCATGTTTCAACAACCATGGTAAAATTTCGAAAGGAATGTTAGAATTAAATATGTTTGCACTTCCCAGATTTACAATTCTTCTATATGTGTCGGGATTTTGCAACAGATGTGTAATGCCAATATTAGGTAAGTCTTGTAATTCCCTGTTAAATATTGTCTTTAAGAATCTGGGGTATTGCAGGAATCTATCCACTTCGGCCTTCATCAAATTTCCCACCATGCCTTCAAATATCATCTTTGAAAATTTGAAAGGCAGATCATATAAAATACCAATAGTGGCATTTGCCAAATCATGACTCATCATAGTCCATGATCCTTTTCTTGGAGCAAACCCGTGTATCACATGGTGAATTAAGAATCTGTACAGCATAGGGAACATTCCCTTTTGAAATTGCCCATCATGTAAAGTTCCCTGATATCCCATCGTTTGTTAAAAGATCCTCATCAGGTGAGCTGTATTGAAGTTTATAGGGTTATGGTCATCAGCATGTAACTACAAGCATCGTCTTATCATTCTTTCTGTCACATGTATTTCATGGATTGCAACAGTTGCTTCGATTCTTCGACCATTTATGTCATCAACAAGTCTTGCAGAGCGCCATAAAAATGATTTCTATAAATTACTGGGCACTCTGTGAAAGCAAAACTCACACTGGATCATGCCATCCAAGTAATCATTCTTGACACTGGGTTATTATCAGGAGTGACTTGCAGCAAGGCACACATATTATGCTTTTTTTCAAAGACATATTTAGGTTGATTATCTTCTTCTGCCATATCTGAACAACACAATCAAACATATTCAAAGTGAAATTATCATCAAAGTTAATTACTTTAATCAATTTCAAGTTATAAATTTGAAGAAGAAAGAGAGAAATTTTATTAAAAACCTGATCTTCGACAAATTAATAACCTAAACACAAAAACAGAGTATTAGTAATCAAATACATAATCAAAGACCATAATCAACTATAATCGTGGTCGGAAAACAAGTTATTATTGCTTACCGAGTCGGAATTAGTGGGCTGGTAAAGTTAGGGTTAGGATTAATCGAAAGCGAGTCGGTTTGTATTACTTAGTGTAATCAGTGGAAGGAGAGAGAGAGAGGGAAAGTAATGTGTAAACCGTCTCTCACTCCCTCTTATATACCTTTTGAAAAGTGAGTTTTAAATGATTTTTGTCGTTTAGTGAGTTATTAGCTGTCAAATAGTAACATTATCCACATGATATTTTTAAAAAACATTTGAAAAACATACAACTTTTTATCATTTAGGTTTAGTAGACCTTACTCGAAAAAGTAAATCTTTGCAAAGTCTACTCGGTATACTTCCACTTACTCAAAGCTTACCCGATTATAAATTGGTATAAATTAGAAGTTAAATTGAAGAAAGCTTACTTGAAATACAAGATTTCTTGAGAACTAAATCACAAGTAACATTAATCAAGTATAACACATCAAGCATGCAACCTTACTAGGAATCAGTTAAGATGCCCAAAATAATTTACATCTAATTTAACTACCTTGCTCATTAAAAACATTCAATCACAATTGTACCCATAATATACACATTCACAATAATCAGTCAAGTATACTTTGAAGCAAAGTATGCTCGAAAATCTTTCAAGAGTACAGAATGCTAGAAAGGGATTCATAGCACACTATGTACCCGAAGAGTTAGATTCAAATTACCCAAGTATATTAGGGGAACATTGAAAACTCAAAGTGTGCCCGAAGTATAAATTGTACCCGGAAAACAAGGTTTTCCCGGAAACACTTGTAATTTCAAAGAAAAACATATTCTCATAAATCACAAAGCTTACTCGGTGTACTCAAGAAGTTCACAAAGTTTGCTTAGTATAATATTCAGCATATAAGATGCAAAGCTTGCTCGGAACAAGAAATCCTTGTTAAAAGTTAGCTATAACACATATTCAACTTAAGATTTCTAGCTTGCTCGGGGGATTAGTACAGCAGTGTACTCTACTCGGAAAGTGTAAACACTTCAAAGAATGCCCGAAAATCATAAACTTAGTCCAAAATGACTAAGTTTGCCCGGAAAGGTTATAAAACATCAAACCTTCCCCGAAAATACATATTCAACTGTTTTGTGTTCGGAAAGGTTAGAAAACATCAAACCTTACCCGAACCTACATATTCAACCTATTAAAGGCAAAATGCAACACTTTTTGACTTAAAACCACTTGTCATCACATGTCAAAATATATTTCATTAAAGATAAAGTTTAAGAGCAAATGGTGCATTTAGAGATCAAATTTCTTTGTGTTTCTCTTCAAAACAGTTTCTTCTATTATCTGAAAAGATCTCAAGAATGGAATCATATTGACTAAGTAGCTTTCTCAATACTTCATTCTCAACATTATTATGACAACATAGATAGGTTAACAGCAGGTCTAGACTTAGCATGAATTTCATCTCTTTGGTGATATGATTAAGGTTCAATTAGTAGCATAATGCATTAATGGTCAACACTGTGCTATGATGCCTCATATCTCTTCTCAAAGCTTATTTGGCTTTCCCCAGATCACCCCAATTTGACTCCAACCTCCTGTATTTGGTCAAAAATTGTTTTTTTGTATGACAGATTTATTGGATCTTTTTGTATTTTTGATTTTCAAACATATATAGAGGTTGAACGTTGGACTTACTGTTAAATAACAGGCCTTTCATTCAAGATGAGACAGATTTTGTCAACATCTTTGTAGTTCTAGTTGTAACCCTCTTGTTTGAAAAAATATTTAAAAGACTTATCAACTTTTGGTTGATTTATTCATTCTTCCCCTTGTTTTTTATATTTTCTCAAATTTTCTAAAAGCATGTTCTTTGTCATATTTAAATTTTTGGTTGACCAAATAAAAACAGGCTTGTGTATGACTGGGTAATCACTTTTATGCCTATCATTTGGAGAGATTTATCTTGAGACATGCAAAGACAACTATGTATCTCCACATAAAGATTAGCTTATTCATTATGTTTATATCACCTTAGATTTTACACATCATGGGAAAGCAATTATACATGTTAATGACTATACTAAGGTCCTTTTAGCCTATTAAATCCATATGATTGGCTAAGTAGTCAATGAACTATCATTTCCCAACTGAAATACAATTTAATATTCAATCACCCCAATATCTCTTAATTGGCAGGTAAATGGCTATCTCGGTTGACCATAGGTGGTCAACAGGACCAAACATACATGTGAATATATGTCCTTTCAACGTCAGAGTTATTGACATAGTTTTAAGTGAAGGAATAAGAAACAAGTTATAATTGCCCCAAATGCTTTCAGTTTTCTGGTTAATGGCTATCCTTTGAATCTATAGAGATTTTAGGACCAAACATACAGAAGTGTATGTTCTTCCAGCTGGGCAAATGACATAATTTTCAGCAAAAACAACTACTTGAGACTTTTCCTTTTAAAAATCCCTCTTTTAAGCTTCTTTAAAGCTTGAACTGAATAATCTTATCGTGTCTCAACACCATTAATCAACTTGCTCATGTTTTGACCAAAATAAAGTAATTATGCAAAATTCATTAGAAAATTCATTTTATCATTTAATTTTGACATAAAACTCATTTTTACACCAACAGTTGTAACACAATCCAATCTTAATCAAACATAACATCATCAAGACAAGCATACATTACTAACATTCAAGGTCTATCCTATCCTAATAACATCAAATGATTAGATAATACACATAATCAAGCAATTTAGCAGTGATGTCAGATAAGCACACACTAATCAAGCAGTTCAAAACAAAAATACTCATCCTAACATCAAATACACACATCAACTGACAAACATGCAAAAACATCAATCATATCAAAATTTTGCACTCAAAATCAGTTAAAGAACATATCAGTCAACAAATCAAGTTACATAATTAAGCATATTAATTCAACATTCATTATGTGCAACCTCTAAAAGTATAATCAGTTAGCACAAAGAGGTACACAACTAGGCACACATCCTTAATCAGATTTCATCAGAGTTGATCATTTCCAGGGCTTTCAGAAGAAAGTTGAACCTGGTTCTATCAAGTGGTTTGCTGAATAGGTATGCCAAATTATCACTTGTATCAACTCTTTACATTTCAATCAAACCTTTTTCACTAAATCTCTTATGAAGTGATGTTTGATTTCAATGTGCTTAGTCTTAGAATGTTGAACTGGATTCTTAACAGTAAAATATGCAGCAGTATTATCAATAAGAATAGGGGTATTCTGAAAATTCAAACCATAGTCCAGCATCTGGTTTTGAATCCATAGAACTTGTGCACAGCAGGCAGATGCAGCAACATATTCAGCTTCTTCAATGGAGATTGAGACAGTAGTCTGCTTCTTGCATTGCCATGACACTAGCCTTTAACCCAAAAATTGACATCCTCCTGAGGTTGACTTTCTGCTCATGTTACAGCCATCATAATCACTGTCTGTGTAGACAATCAGATCAAAGGATTTATTCTTTGGATACCAAATTCCCAAGTCTGGTCTTCCCTTCAAATATCTAAAAATTCTCTTCACAACATTCATATGGGAGACTTTTGGATTTGATTGGAATCTTGCACACACACATACAGCAAACATAATATCTGGTCTTGTTGCAGTAAGGTACATCAGGGATCCAATTTTGGCTCTATATTCAGGTACATCTACAGGCTCCCCCTTTTCATCAGCAATCATCTTTTCTTTAGTGTCCATTGGAGTTGAAGCAGTTTTGTACTCATGACAATTGAACTTATTCAAGTGGTCCTGCACATATTTGTTTTGGTAAATGAAAATCCCTTCTGCTTTCTGTTGAACTTGTAGTCCAAGAAAGAAGTTCATTTCTCCCATAGAGCTTATGTTGTATTTGGATTTCATTACCTCTTCAAACTCCATACACATTTATTCATTTGTTCATTTGTAGATCCAAAGATGTTGTCATCCACATAAACTTGTAACAGAAGTAAATCTGATTCCTTTATTTTGTAGAAGAGTGTCTTGTCAATGGATCCTCTTTGAAAACCATTCACAAGAAGATGATTTGACAGTTCATCATACCAAGCTCTAGGAGCTTGATGTAGTCCATATAGGGCTTTATTCAACTTATACACCCTGTTTGGATACAAAGGATCCTCAAAACCTGGAGGTTGAGCAACATACACCTCTTCATCAATCTTTCCATTTAGGAATGCAGACTTAATCAAGCTGGAACACCTTAATGTTCTTTGAGGCAGCATATGCAAGAAAAATCCTGATAGCTTCAACTCTTGCAACATGTGCAAAGACTTCCTCAAAGTCTATTCCTGCTTCTTGAAGGCATCCCAGTGCACAAGCCTAGCTTTATTCTTAATCACCAAACCCCTCTCATCCCTTTTGTTTCTAAAAACCCATTTAGTTCCTATTGCATATCTATCTATTGGCCTGTCAACAAGATCCCACACATGTAAATCTCTGAACTGTGCCAGTTCCTCCTGAATTGCTTCTACCCAACTATTGTCTTTTAGTGCTTGAGCAATGTTCTTTGGCTCTATTTGGGATAGAAAGCAAGAGTAAAGACAGATGTTTGCAATTTCAGAATGACTTCTTGTGACTCTTTCATGTAAATCTCCAATGATGTTTTCTGAAGGATGATTCTTTTCTACATAAGGAGTTTGTACAATCATATCTGCAGACACATTTGTGTCAAGATTTGATTCATTGAGATTTGGTTCTTCAATGATCAAATCAGTTTCTGCATCATGAAATTCTGGTGCTTCTTCATTATTTTGTCCTGACGTAGATGCACCATTGTTGTCCATAGTCAATCTTTCAAACAGATCTTGAAGTCTGCTGTTGATACAGCTTCTTCATTGTTTTGCTGGTTGCCTGAGATTTCCTCATCCTGAACTAGATCATTGTTTGTTTCTTCATTTTCTTGATTCAAATCTACATGATCTTGTTCTGGATTTTGATTGTTCTCCTGATTGTTGTCTTAAACTTGTTCAATAACATCACTTGAGGAGTTCTTCACAAAAATATATTCCTTTTCTTTTCTAGCAACCTTTTTCCACAACTCTTCTAAGTCCAATGGTTTCTTCTTTTCCTCTTCAACTACACTGGTCTTGTAGAATGAGTCATCAAAGTCTTCAGGATAAATCTTGAAAGACCTTATCAACTTCTCATGATCAAACAACCATGCTGCACCATCAACTGTGTTGAATTGATTCTCATTAAAGATGATGTCGGATGATTCAACCACACTCAAGTGATCTTTCACATATACTCTGTATTGAGTGTGCAGAGTATCCGACAAAGAAACAGTCTAGAGATTTTGTCTGAAACTTGTTCAAATAATCTCTAGTGTTTAGAAGAAAACATTTGCATCCAAAAGGTTTGAAAAACTTGATATAAGGCATTCTGTTGAAGAAAATCTCATATGGAGTTTTGTTGTGCCTTTTGTTGACAAGTACCCTATTCTGAACATATCAGGCTGTATTTATAGCTTCAGCCCAGAATGTAACTGGTAAATTAGCATATGCTAACATGGTTCTTGCAGCTTCAATCAAAGTTCTATTCCTTCTTTCTGCTACACCTTTTTGTTCAGGAGTTCTAGGAGCTGAGAATTGTTGAAGTATTCCCTTTTCTGCACAAAATTCTTTCATAACTCCATTACTGAACTCAGTACCATTGTCACTTCTCATCATTTTAACCTTCTTACTAAGTTTGTTTTCAATCATTGTTACACATCCCTTAATCAACTCTACAGTCTCATCCTTGGTACTTAGGAAATAAACCTAAGTATATCTTGAGTAGTCATCAATGATCACAAGACAATATCTTTTCTTTGCTATACTTGGTACACTCACAGGACCAAAGAGATCCATGTGAAGTAATTCAAGTACTTGATCAATTGAATTGATGAGCTTTGTCTTATGAGAAGATTTGTGTTGCTTTCCTTTCTGGCATGAACTACAATGATCTTCTAATTAGAATTCTCTTATAGGCAAGCCAATTACATGCTCACCTTTGACAAGTCTATTCATGTTCTTTAAGTTCACATGACACAATTTCCTATGCCACAGTTTTGACTCATTTTCAGTGGCTTTGGACACAAAACATGCACCTCCCCTTAAAACAGTTTCTTTCATATTCAGTTCATATAAATTGCCATTTCTTGGTGCCATCATCATAATCATTTCTGGTGGGATTACAAACTCAGGTTTTAAAATGAAACAATGTGAATCATCAAAACTGACTTTGTACCCCTAATCACACATTTGTGATATGCTCAGTAGATTATAATGTAGACCCTCAACATGAATACATTATCAAATGAAACTTTTCCATTTGTTAAGATCCCCTTCCCAACAATCTTTCCACCATTTTCATCACTCCCAAAAGCTACAGGACCTTCAAACTTTTCTTCATAATTGACAAGTGATCTTTTGTCACAAGTCATGTGCCTAGAACAACCACTATCCATATACCATATGTCATTCAGAGGAGTGGACTGTTCCTGCCCAAAAGAAAGAATTTAATCAGTTGAGTGATGAAGTGCAAGCTATTTCAGCTTGCAACTCATCAACTTTAGTTACAGTGGCAGCTTGGGAAGTGAGTGTTGTTGGTTCAGGATCTTCATGAGTGACTTCTATATTAATAGAATTGTCTGTTTCATATCCACACTCTCTTAGGGGTTTGACAAATTAGATTGAGCTTAGACATTGTTCTGATGCAGTGTCATACTCTTTCACCACATACTCTTTCTTTTCAGAGTAATTTCTTACATCAGTAATTGTGTCCCTCTTAGTCTCAATCTTAGGTTTTCGTAGGAATCCTTCAGGCTCATAACCATGTTTCATCAGAAACTTTTCATCACCAGTAAGTTCAGTTGGTTTCTTTCTAGGAAAGACATCTCTGATTTTTGCCTTCTCACTGTTTGGTTATCCTTGAGAGCTATCAGAATTGACTGATTGTGTATTACTTTTAGGAATAATTCTCAAGGGCTGAAAGTTTTTCTTAATAGCTTTCTCATGCTTCATAGGAGACTTATTCCTTTGAGCTTGTTCAGCCACATGTTTCTTGACTTTTACTGATGGCTTCTGGCTTTCTTCATTCAAATCTTCTTTCTCACAAACCTTCCCTTTCCCAGGTATTCATTATACTTTTGCTTGTACATACCAAAGTCTTGTCCATACTTTGTTTCATCAGGGACATGAAAAGGCTTGAATTTGAGTCTTTCATTGCAAGAGTCTGTGTGATGACCATACTCATCACACTTCTTGCACCAAACTTTTCCTTTGTATTTCTCATAATCACTTCCCTTTCTAAACCTTTCACTTGGTCTAGGTTCTTTGACACCAATTGTCTTCTGATTTTTTAGACTATCAAAATTGATTGAGAAAGGAACAAACTCCTCAATCTTGATGTCTTGTCTTTCAGTCTTGCTCTTGACAAACACGATTTTTGCATATTCAGTGGTTCTTCATATTGGCTCTCTATGTGTTTTGATTGCCTCTTTTCATATTCTTCCATGGTTTCCACTTCTCCAATATCAAGCACCTCATGATTAGAGAAAACAGGATAAATTGGGATAAAGTTTTCAACATCCATATTTTCATTCACCCTTTTCTTGTTGTTCTGCTTTATCTTTTCTGATACTTCTTTGCTTGGAGGCATTATAGCATTGTAATATACCTTTTTCCTTTCACATATGTCAAAGGATACATGCTCTCTCTTCATTCTTTCATTATGTTTCTTCATTTTTGGTGTGACATGGGGATACATTGGAAGTTTGTCAATGGATTCTGGTTTCCTGTATTTTCTTCCTCTTTCAGCAGCATTAATCTCTTCATCAGTAATTTGATCACTTAAATCACTTAAATCATCTTGATTCAAATCATCAGAACCAAAGTCATCTTCAGAGAGTTGAACTCCAATTGACTTATCTTCTTTCACATCTCTCTTTACCACAAATTCACCTTCTTCAATTGAACTCCAATTGACTTATCTTCTTTCACATCTCTCTTTACCAATTCACCTTCTTCATTCACCTCAACACTCTTATACAAATCCACAAGCTCTACTTTGTCTTGAAAAACATCTTTGAATTGTTGTAGATATGCATTTCTTTTCTCTTTATAAACTTTTGGTATAAAGTTGTTGTTGAATGGTGGTGGTACTGCTTTGTATTTGTCTTTTTCCTTTACTTGGTTTAGAATTCCACAGATGTTTCCAGTGGGGACCAAGTTCTTCAAGAATTCATTCTCAACTTGCAGTTTTGTGTTTTGTACCTTTTCTTCAACAATCATTTTCTTCATCCCTTCTATTTCATTAGTAAATCTTTTCTGAGCTCTGTAACTGATTACACAATCTTCTTCCAAACTTTTCATTCTTTCTTCACTTACCAGCTCACTTGCCTCATATGCATTGATAATACTTTGTTTCTTGAAACACTCACTTTCCAGCTTGCCTACTTTTAATTTTAGCTCATTGATAATTTCATTTAAATCAATAGTAGGGAGCAGAGTGTACCTGAGATGATGATCCAGCTTCTTTCTCAATTATGGCCATAAATGCCACATTTGCTTTCTTGATATCATCTGCAATTGCTTCTTCATGATTGCTCCAATCAAAATTACCCTTATGCTGTGTAGTTAAAGCCACATTTCCTTGATTTCTGGGTTGGTTTGGTTGATTGGGACAGTGTTGTTTGGAATAGTTTGAAGGTTCTGGTTGTTGTTTCTTTGAAAACCTTGATTCTGAGGCACTCCTTGATTTTGATTGTTCATTTGAGACTGGAAGTTGTTAAAGTTGGGATTATAGTTGATGTTGTTGAAATTGTTGTTGTTAGGATTGTTGGTTCTCATCTGGTTCTGTTGATATTGATGCTGCTGGTTTCTTGGTTGATTTTGGAACTGATTCATTTGATAGTTTCTTGGCATGTTACACTCTCTTGCAAAATGGCCTGGCTGTTGGCAACTATAGCGAATGGCTTTTAATTTGTCAAAACCAATTCTTTCATTAAGCCCTGATAGAAGTGATCTACCAGTCCTATTGTATAACCTTTTGCTTCTAAGAGCCAACATGGCTGCTTGCCATTTCAAATCCATATCCTCCAAATCATCAGCATCTATCTGCTAAAGATCATCTTGTACCACACTTGTGTGAATAACATTCTTTGCAACAAAAGCATTATATGACTCTGTAGATATTGAGAACAAAACCTGTGTTTCACTTCCTTGACCATTTCTACCACCAGTGTAAGGTACATGCCCACTTGCTATAGAGGTAGAATCAGTATCATCTATTAACTGGACATTGAACCTTTGCTGGTTACCATGGTGACTTGTGCTACCACCAACAAAAGATTTTGGTGTGTCAACACCATGCTTAACTGGATCTTCAATAATGGGGATTTGTTGTTGGTTTTTGGTTGAAAAGTTTCCCATTGGTTCAATAAGAGCATTGGAAACATTGAAACATGGTTTTTCTACTTTTATCATCTCATTCTCTATCATCTCAATCTCAGCAGCCTAAAGAAAGCACACTACATCATCCACTTTCAAGTTATTGAAGTTGGGCTTTTGAAGGATGAACTTGAAGAAAGTGTACCATTCCTTAGGCATTGAGTTGAGCAGCTTGGTATTCAAGTCATAATCAGTCATGACATAGTCAATGGTTCTCAACTCATTCACAATTGCTAGAAATCTTTCTAGAATTGACTTCAATCTCTCTCCTTCCTTATACTTAAACCTTTCCAATTGTTGCTTCAGCCTTTGCTTCTTGATGTTCTTCAACTCAGTGTTTCCCTCAAACATTTCAAGAATTGCATCATACATAGCCTTTGCTGTGGGATGATATGCAACCTTGGTTAATATTTCCCAAGACAGTCCTAGCTTTATCATTGCTAAGGCTCTGCCATCAACTTTCCTCATTCTCTCACGCACAGCTGCAGTTGCAGCTGGATTGGCACCATCCTCAACAGTCCCTTGTGGACATTCTTTGATTGACTTCCACATATTAACATCATTATAACAAACGGCTGCTTCAAACAAGACCTTCCATTTTGTGAAATTTTCCTGTCCATACAGTCTAGGAATCTTGTTAGTAGACACTTCTTGTTCTTTGTAACCAGACATTATAAAAAGTCAAAAATAATTTCTTTGTAAAAATAGAGTTCTAAAATAATCAGATTTGAAAACCGGATGTTCAGATCCGATGTGTCTGATGCGATTAGAACAAGATTTGGTAATAAAAATTCAAGCTTTAATTGAAATAAGGAAGAGAAAACACCAATAGATTGTAGATCTGGAAGAAAAATGAAGAACAGAGCTGCTGACGTCACTTTTCAATGAAACAGTGGCCTGCTTACGTCATTTTTCTTCAAATCTTCAATCAGCAATAATAATCTTACTAAAATAGCAGTAACAAGCTCTGATACCACTTGTCAGGTCCCCGATTTCAGGTAGATCTTACACAAATCAAGTCATAACTCCCAAAAATAAATGTGTTGACAAGGGAGTTAATGGCGGGCTGCTATATTTAGAAAGATAACCGTTTGTTAAAGGCGGAATCAATAACAAACATGGTAGTTGCTAAACAATATTCAAAGGTAACTAACACACACAAGATTCACTCAAAAGATTTCCATTGATATAATGTTCATCATACAAAGGATAATCAATTTAGGGTTTCTTGTAGGGAAAGTTTATCCATACGAATCCTAGGACGGCTGTCCCACTCAGAAAAATATTCTTTCTTATCCTAAAAGTGTGATTTTCTTAATCCGTCTTTTTCGCCATATCTGGAGGTGTGCCCTAAATTATTATATTTATAGGCCTGACACCTCCTATACAGCTGTCATTCCTTCTAGAAACCCTAAATGTTAAAACATATTCAAATTAAATATTCAGAACTATTCTCTAAGTGTAAAACAAGTCTTCCGGGTAGGCTTTGCAGTAATATTGATTTTCCGAGTAGGCTATGTGCTCTTCCTTCCTTCAGTACTTGGTAACATAGAAGTGTGCTCGGGATCAGTTTCTGGTAGACTTTACTTGAAGAGTATTTTACCAAGTAAAATACTCACCAGGTAGACTTCAATCTTCTTGACTTTACCAGACTTTGCCCAACAAAACCTTACGAGCAACCTTGTTCTTCAATGGTCCCTTTAACCCCTTTGTTGGAGAATAGCTTATTAGCAATGTGTGCTCAGAAGCACTGTTCCTTGCTTGAGTTGAACCTTACCCGATGTTACTTAGAGATATTCCATTAAAACATCAACCCTACTTGGACCACTGTTTTATTAAGAATACCTTGCCCGGTCTTCCAATCACTTGGCTTTATGAGCTTGGTTAGCCAAAAGCTTACTCGGGAGTAAACCATACTTGACTATGAAGAACAAACTTGCTTGATAAAGTGATCCTTGCTCGGTAATACACCAATTTGCAAACCTTGCCCGAATATCCACTAAAGAAGACTTCTAGAAGATAACCTTGCTCGATAGACAAAATATCATGCCCGGCTAACTAAAAGCTTGATCAGAAGCCTAAGGTGTGCCTGGATTCATACTTAGAGAATTCTGAGGTGGTTGAGAAGATTCCAATCTTCCATATAGCTTTCTTAGGTCAAATCTTTGACTTATCAATCTGCCCCTTAGGTCAAATCTTGACTCAACAAAAGTGATAGAGGCAATTAGGTTAAGCCTTGTCGAGAGTGTGGGTACTGGGGGTTGGGCCTCATACATTATACATATGAGTAGGGGTAACGTGAGGGGCGGTGGGTAATGTGAGGGGCGGGGGGTTGGTTCCCTTAGAAAACATTTCTTGGACCTATTTTTCATTTGATTAACCCCGTTATTATGTTACGAAACGATACGGCTTAATAGGTTTCTTTGTATTTGTATTTGTTTTTGTTTTTGTGTTTGTAGTTATTCCAGTATTAAGCATCTCGTTTATTAAGCTTCAAAAAAATAGCAAAAGCCAAAAAGAGGTCTGCTTATATTCAGTTACGTAATTAGTAGTTCGTTTGTGAAAAAAAATGATGAAATCAGTGTGTATGTTAGCCTTGCGTATTTAGAGGTTTTGTAATAAGTTAATCAGTTTGTACGGTAGTTTTGTTATTTAGATGTTTTGTAATAAGCCGGGTCGGATCGTTTGAGCTACTTATATATTTCCCTTCCATACCCTTACACCTGGCCCCATTGCAACCCTTTTAAGACCTCTTGATTTGCATTTGTGTCAAAGCAGCTTTATGGACGAATATTTGCTTATGAGTGATAGTGAGAGCAGAGTGATACTAGCACATCTTTTGCTAGTCCGTATATTAAAGCGAGAGCAGAGATGTTATATTATGAGGGGTATGAGCATGTGTACCTTAACCGGAAACAACGTACATTTGTCTGGGCGGCTCTATTGTTTTTATTATAGCACTTCACCGTATTTGTGGGATATCAATCTAAAAAAATGTAAGTCTGGGAAACTGGGTATGACCTTAAAACTTACTAGTATTAATGGCGATAATCTACATACCTATGATGGAGGTTGATGTTTGCTTTAGAGTTTGCTTGAGGGCAAGAAAAAGATAAGTGTGGGGATGTGATGGTTGGTTAATTTGTATATGTTTTAGTTCGTTTATTATTTGATTTTAATCGTTTATTTTAGGAACTTCGATACTTCATACGTGCATTATTGGATTTCAGGTCACAGGCATTAAAGTACTAAACTTGAACCTGTTGTGGCATGAAATGAAGATCCATGATGTACAGCACGCGAAACGAGACAAGATAATAAAGGTTGCTGGTGACAAGACCCATCGCGATATGTGATGGGCTTGCTTGAGGACCCATCGCGTATCACGATGGGATTTAAAATAATGTTGACTTCTGGTCCATCGCGATACACGATGGACCAGTGAAGACCCCATCGCGTATCGCGATGGGGGGTGCAGACGGGAAAATTAGGTTATAGCATATTCTTCATCAACGAAGAACCCAAACTCGTTTTGGACGATAGGAGGCGTTTTCCAGCAGCTACAAGAGGAAATTTCCCCATCATAGCTCATGCCAAGACCCTACATATGATCCATATCATCCATATTTAAGATTTAACAATGTCAAGGCTAGGCTAATCTCCTCGAATCTCACCCGGGATGTATAGTTTGTAACTTTTATAGTTTTCTCATTTGATTAAGAACACTATTGTATAATTATTGATGATTGATTTATGATTATTGATGTTTGGTATTTCTGTGTGTTTGGTCGGTTTAGGTTTATGTTAGCCTGAACGATTTGTTACTAGTTGCTAGATAATTGATCATATGACTGCTTGGTTAGATTGAATACGATAAAACATACGTATTGATCAGTTTGATAACCAGTGTCGTGTGTAAAGGGATTGTTGATGTCTAAGTTTTTGTCTAATTGATCAGTCTGTAGTTAATCATTAATAATTTATCTGTTAGGTTGCATGAGATTTCTGTAAGTTACTTACTTGAATTCCCGGGTGTGATTTGCTTTGTTAGTTGCTTCAAACTCGTTTACTTGTTTATTGCTTAATTTTCTAAATTCACTTTAATTGCTTGTGTGATCAGCACTAAAAACCAGTTACTTCATAATATTAAATCTGTACACGAATCACATTGACCACATACTCCTGGTGGATATGATACCTCACTTATCCTATATAGGTAGTTTAATTAGGTTTTTGATTGACTTGAATGACGGTCATCATTGTTTATGATTAATCTATAATTAATATTAAGAACGAATCATTGAGGATGTAGTTGAACCAAAAATTTTGCACAAGGAATCGAACATTCCACGTTCGAACCTCATTTTGTGTGAACCTCTTGAATTCGAGAGAGTTGAGTACGGTTCAAGCATTTCTAAAATAAAAGAGACTAAACCAACTAAGGTTAAGGCTAAGAAATCAAAAAACCAAAAGTTTCTGATGTGGATTTGATTTGTTTCATCAATCCAACTCCTTCTAATGTAAACACTAGTCGAGTGTTTAAGTTAAAAGGTCTTAGCAAAGTCTTCACTGAAAAGGACATTCCACTTAATTTAATCAAGCCTGAGTTGATTGAATGTGTCTTTAACAATGAAACTTCAAATATACAGGATCTTGGGAATGCATTTGCTAAATCTAAAGTATCAAACACAACAGATCCATTGGTTGAAGCCAAACAATTGTTAAAATCTGTTAAGAAAGTTCAATTTGTTAAGGCAACCAGAATTGACACGTTACATAGTTTTTCTATTTGTTCAAACCTTGAATTTTATATGAAAAAGAAATCTGTTATGTTTGATAACTTGAACAAGGTGCATGCTTCTGGTGTTTCTCATCAATCTTCTGTTGCACCAGTTTCTGTCAAACCACAACGTACGTTTGCTGATATGAGAGCACACTTCTTATGTTGCGCATGTGGGGACATTGTTAGAAACTGTTGAATGATGGAATCACAGAATATTCATCCGTTTATCAAAGAACAATCGAAACTAGTTCCTTTGGTCAAAGAAATTCTGAAAAGACCCATGTCTTGTGATGATGAGACTCAAATCATGTTTCTAATGTGAATCCACAAAAAGTGATTCATATTGATGAAAACAATTAAAACCCAAATTTGTTCCTACGATACCAATTTGTACAAATGTGAACACAAATGTAGTTCAAGCTGCATACTTGAGACGAATGTCGAAAGGGCCTGTGACTTATTCATAAGCAGCAAAACCGCATTTCGATTCAATAAAAATTAACTCTTCAAGTGAAATTAAAGAGGTGCCCAAGACTAAGGCCTGTGCTGCCTTTTTGAAATATTCATTTTACCTTCATGTGCAGAGTTTATCTAAGACTATATCTGGTGAAAACTGGATTATGGATAGTGGATGCTCTCTTCATATTACTGGCAACATTGACCTACTAACCAAGGTCAAGAATATTGAATGGGGTTATGTAGTTTTCACGGGTAATTATGGGGGAATGATTACAAATGAAGGAGATGTTTCGAATGGTAGTATTACATTCATGAAAGTAAATTATTATGATAAGGTTGATCACAATTTGTGATAAGAAGCATACCATTGTATTTACCGACAAGGAGTGTATAATACTCAAACCAGGATATGTCATTCCAGAAGACATGGTTGTTATGCGGTCTCCTAGGTCAAATGCTATTTATGTACTTAATATGAGTACTAAGGTATCGACTAAGACTTATGTTGAAACGTGTTTTGTCTCAACTTTTACTTATTTTATCTTTTGGGGGACATATGCATAACTAGCTATATATATATATATATATATATATATATATATATATATAGTATTAAACCGCAACAGTTTATCCTTGTGTGTATATCAGTCTACCTAACCTGCTATTTTCTTACATGCTTTATTTGAACGCATTTTGGTGAAGTTCCTCATTTATAGTATGATCATACGACTATCTTTGGCAACCGATGTCCATTTTTATGGAAACGGTTTAGTCCTTTCTTGGTTACCAATGTCCATTTATGTAGAATTGGTTGAGCCCTTTCTTTATGGTTTGATTGATTGTTAATGTACTATGGCTTAACTATTTATCTCACAAGAATAATTTGCACTTTTATTTATTATTAATATAGTATCTTAAATCTGGTGTTATACTCACTCAACCTAGGGTTGACAAAACCTATATGTATTTTTAACGCATATGCAGGTTATCGTGTGATGTGATTCTCAAGTTGTTTGAAGAACTTAGGATTTCATGCTAGAGAGAAGAAACAAGAACTTTAAATTTTATTTTGTCCTTACTTGTTCTATTTATGAAATCATGTACTTTGATTTATTGAAATTAAATAATAGACATTGTCATTCTAAATATTGCATGATAGTACCTTGAGAGCTGTGAGCAATAAGCTCACACCCTGACATTTCTGCCTTAGGTGGGGGTGTGACAGATTGGTATCAGCGCCGAAGGGTTAAGATAGGTCGTTAGTGTTGCCTTAGTAACAAGCTTAGGAGCCCCATACGTGCTTATCTATTTGCCTTATGTGTTCAAAATTAATTTTTTACAGCTTTCTTAAATAATTATTTAATGATTATTTATTATTGTTTTGTTATGGACACACACACATAACTCCAAAACTATGCCTCAACCTTCAAAGATATTTTTTCTTAAATATTAAAATCAGAGTAAACTGCCTTTTATTTTTGTGAATTCCTTAAGAATTCCCTACTTTTTTTTTACTCCTTCATCTTAAGGCTAGGTAGTATGAAAAGTTCCTCTTGGCCAAAGAGGAACACGACTGTCATACGACAGACACCTTAGGTTAACTTTAAACCGAATTCACGGTGTTTCGTGGCTAAATTCTGTAAATTCCGATTATTGTGTTTTGTTATTTAAATGGTTAGTTGGTGAAAAATGCATGGTATCCATGGGCACTCCTACTATCTATTCGTCATCTTGTTTTGAATGTTATTTTTGTTGGAGTTCATCATACGTGGTGGTTCACGAGATGCTCCAACTACTCATATTTTTCTTTCGTTTATTCATTATTTAGTTTGGTCGGTTAAAACGCCATGTAACGCTCATGGGCTGACAAACTCTGTTGTATTGTTAATTCGTTAATTAGTTGGGACAGTTAAAACACCATGTAACACTCATGGGCTGTCTAACTCAGTTACTTTTATTTGTTAGTTTCATTGGACCATTCAAATTGCCATGGAAAGCTCATGGGAGGCTAACACCAAATTTATGTTTCGTTAGTTTATTGAAAAAAAAATTAACTTATAAACTGACCTCATCTCCTCGTGTAGTCATCACACATTAATCATATTGACTATATCATCTAATAACTATTTATGTAATGTACCCCTATCTTGTAATCTTTAACTTTTAATCCTCATGATACAACGCAAATCCGCCATTTCTTAAAAGCAAAGTTATTATAAGTTATTTTCGACAATTAAACTGTTATTATTTAACTAGTTTCCTCAACTTTTCTTCCATCATATAAATCCTTATTTTTGGTCCTCGTAGAATGTCTCATCTAAAGAAACCACCATCGTCCTCGACATCAATAGTCTAGTTCTCATAACCATCGCATGTATAGCCAAGGAAGGAGTTAACTGCTGCAACCTCTAAAATATAAACTCAAATTCAAAACATTAATACAACCAATTTAAACTTGTTCATTAGCTTCCTTGATGGAAATTTTAATTCATTTACTCCTTCTCATACTCGCAACAACAACAGTGACAACAACAAGTGCAAGTATAAACATAAAAAACTATGTTGTTAATTAAATCAATCATCAACCTCGACAAAATCATAGTATCCCGAGCAAGAAAGTTTCCATCGGTATTCACTCGTTATGCCCCACTAGTAACTTTAATTATTCTACTCAATCCTCATGTCGTTCTGCACCCAATGTAATCGCTTCAATCATCCTTGCATATACTTTCTTTTCACCACCTAATGCACAAGCTGCCTCGCAATTGACTACCCCTCATGCTCAACCTGATGCCCCTACTACCCGTGCTTGCTACCATTCAGGAGACCCTAATCCTCTTCGCGATATTTGCCCTCAAACTAATCAAGTTCAAGCTATAGTTACACCCTACTATACCATCAAGTCCAAACCCATCGATTCCACGTCTTTCAAGCTTCTCCCATCAATAAAGGCCATCTTTACCTAACCCAAACTTACCAAGTTCTGCACCTGCAAGCTCAAGTTTACCAAACCTACTCTAACCAATCAACCTTCTTGCAAACCGTTCGAGCTCCAGTTACCCAAGCGCTACCGGGTCAATCTACCACGACTGCTCAAGCCCTCATGGATCAAATCACCCAAGACACTTAATTTTCAAGGTTCCAAGTCATGCACAACTGAAGATTAAAACTACTATTAGACTTTGCCGCTCGTCATATTCTATTTTACTTGAATTTCACTTTTCTGCCTTGTATCGACTATTTAGTAAATTTTTAATTAACGTTTTTATGAATAATTGAAGTACTAATAAGATTGTCTATTATCATGCCTTCGAGTAAAGCTTAAAATTATCGAAGTGTGCCTCTATAAAATTCCCCATTTTAAATAACCAAACTATAAAATCTTGTGTATTTAAAGACGTCTGACTTAAAACTCCTTTCCTAAAGGATTCCTATTCTTAAATTTACATTTTCGAACGTTTTGTAACTCCACACGATGGGATGAATTATGTGGACCATCCGACGATGAAAATAATTATGGTCCGGAACATAATTATCGAAGTCCTCGCATGAAAATCATGATGCGTAAGATTATATGTCTTAATATAGAATCGAAGGTAGTTGGGATAAGGCTACAAATGTAAAGATGATAAGGACATGGTGGGTACGCCGTGGGTACATCCTATGTACAAGTGCCCTTATTAGAATTTCATTTGGAGCGTTGTTTTAACTATTCAAAGTTTTGTGTTATGTTAAATTTTTAAATTTTATTTTAAATTTTCCTTTCTTCATAATTTACTGGTTTTGTCTTAGTATTCTTTAATTTCGGGACGAAATTACCTAAAGAAGGGGAGACTATAACATATCGAATTTTTCAATTATTTATATTATATCAATACTCGACCCGTTTTCAACTTTGATTAATATACACGCATATCAGCCAAAATTTTTAGTTTAACCATTTTTGTATCCACTATGAACAAGGGCTGATTTGCAATTATTTAAAGATTATATTATATCCTATGATCCGAAACCCGTATTTGATTACCAAATCATAACTCGATTGTTGCTTGCACCTTAATCTCCGTATTATAATTCAAATTGATTTTCTAAAATCATTTATTATGCTTAAACAACCTAAACCGACCTATTAAATAGGTAAAAAGATCATACTTTGGTCTTGTTCCTAATTTTATTAAACCGTAACATATATCAATATATATATGCCATTTAGGATGAACGATAATTCAGTTAATTTCGTCTAGACCTTCTATGCCACCTCTCAATCATACCCCATTAGTTAATTTGAAGCTTAACAATCTGTTACCCCTGTTCGTACCCCTATGTTGCTGGAAATGTCATTCATGGAAATGACTATCAAGCTCTCTTCTCAATGTTCACTGATTCTTACAATGCATTTGTGGCCAAGAATTTAATTCACACAAGTGTAGTGTAAGAAGATCTTGAAGAAATTGATGCTTATGATTTGGAAGATATGGATCTTAAGTGGCAAGCTGCAATGTTAGCTGTGAGGAGTAAAAGGTTGTACAATAGAACTGGAAGGTCTTCGGTTTCTGGACCAAATGACAGAATTGGTTTTGACAAGTCCAAAGAAATTTGCTATAACTGTCAACTACCAGGACATTTTGCAAGAGAATGCAACCAGCCAAGACAGTTCCATAACAACAACCAACATAGAAACCAGTTTCAATTCCAAAATTAGAATCAAGGCCAACAAAGACAATTCAATTACAACAACTTTCAACAACAAATAGTCCCACAAAAACCACCATTTCAGAGAAACCAACAAATCCGTCCACAAGCTCCTACCAATCAGAATAGGAACAATGCCAACCAGCCAAGAAATCAAGGAAATGTTGCTTTCGCTCAAACACAGCAAGATGGTGTGTTTCACTGGAGTAACCATGCTGAAGACATAGAGAAGGCTAATGTGGCATTCATGGAAAAGATTTGAAATGAAGTTGAGTCCTCCCAATCTCAGGTACATTCAAATCCCACAAACTTTAAATTACTTGAAATGAATGATTCTTTGAGAAAGACAATTGGTAAATTGCAAAGTGAATGTTTTAAGAAACAAACCATGATAAATGTGTATGAAATGAGTGAGTTGACATGTGAGAACCAAAATAAAATTTTGGAATAGGACAATATGGATAGTTACAACACTCAGTGAAGATATACCACTGAAATTGAAGAGTTAAAGAAAAAGTATCTTGATGAGAAGTTGTAGAACACTCAACTTTAAGTTGAGATTTATTTTCTAAAGTATTTGGTGTCAACTATAAATATTTGTGGAAAGTTAAAGAATATCAAAGAGGAGGATAATTACAAAATTGTTCCTCCACCCTTCAATGATAATTACTCATTAAAGGTGGACAAGAAAAAGAGAAGTACTTATCTTGATCAATTCATAGAAGTGTTTGAAGATAGAAAGGAGTTTGTTGAAACCTATAAGTTGGTTGAGGTTGATGAAAAGGGTGAGTTCGTGATGAAGATTGTTGAAGAAAAAGAAAGACCTGTTGAATAGTCTGTTAGTATACAAGTTTCTTTGGAAGAACAAATGAGTGATTTGTTGAACAAGGATGATCTGAGTGATTCAAGTGACAAGTGTTCATGCTGTGAAAGCGTAAAGGAAGAGAAAAAGGGTAAACAGAAGTCAAAGGACAAGATCCCTTTGTTACCTAAGATTACTCCAAAAATGAAGAAACACCATGAGCAAATGAGAAGGGAATATCAATCATTTGATCTATGTGGTGGATCCAAGGGAATGAACAATGAAATATCAACAAGCAAAGTGTCACAAAAAAGGGCAAGTGTCAAGAGCAACAAGAAGAATGAAGAAACTATGATCTATTTCTTCCTATTTATCCAGTTTTCTTTAATCAAGAACTATTTGATGTTGGAGAGGTGGAAATCACGGATGATTACATTAGAATATGGTCAAGACAAGTTTGGTGCAAAGTATGTGATGTCTATAGTCATCACACTGCCTCATGCCAGGAAAGGTTCATTCTGGAACCATTTCATGTCCCTGACCACACAAAATTGGGACAGGACTTTGCATTTTACAAAAGAAGATACAATGAATACTTGAGCAGGGGTGAGAAGATGGCATAAGATCAAGCCAAGAGTGAAGAACCAGTTGTGAAGAAAAGTGAAGTGGATGAGAAGAAAAAGGCTCCAATGTTGAAGAAATTAAACAGATCTCAATCTGTCAAGTCACAAATATCTGAAAAGTTTGCTGACTCTGAAAAGTCAACCTGTTGTGAAAAGAAGAGCAAACTTAAGAACAAAATTTTCAATAAAAAGGAATCAAATGTACTTACTGGAGATGAGAAATTTCTGTTGAAAAATTGTTTTGAACTACATGGATTTTTGTGAAAACCAAAGTCTGAATCATAAGTGACAAATAAGAAAAGGGAATTTGTCATTTAAGAATGGACAAGTATAGTTCCCTATGGTGGAAATTTGTGTGAATCTAGGTGTAAATCTAATGATTCTTGTGAACTTGTTTATGAGGACCCCAAACTAGATGCAACAATTGATAATGTTGTTGATGATTTGCAAGCTAAATCACCTTGTATTTCATCACTTAACTGATTCATTTTTCATTGATTTGTGCAGGAACAATCCACTCAAATGAATGATGTATGGTACTTAGACAGTGGATGTTCCAGGCACATGACCTATGACAAGAGGTCAATGGTCAACTATGAAGTAAAAATTGAAGGACCAATTGCATTTGGGAGTGATGAAAATGGAGAGAAAATTTTGGGGAATGCATTCTTACTAATCGCAAAGTATCATTTGATAATTTGTTCTATGTGGAAGGATTACAATATAATCTTTTGAGCATATCTAACTGTTTCATCCTCAAACCTAAATTTGTAGTTCCTCCTGATATGATCATGATGATAACCCCTAGAAATGGAAACTTATATGAATTAAGGATGAAAGATGCCATTTCTCGAGGTGGAACCTGTTTTGTGTCAATAGCCACTGAAAATGAAACAAATTGTGGCACATAAAGCTTTGTCAAATCAATTTGAAGTATATGAACAAACTTATTAAAGGTGAACATATCATTGGTTTACCTACAAGAGAGTTCAAGCTGGAAAGCAGCACAAATCATCACACTAAGCAAAACTCATAAACTACATTGATCAAGTACTTGAAATGCTTCACATGGATCTCTTTGGTCTTGTGAGTGTTCCTGGTATTGGATAGAAGAGACTTTTTTTGGTGATTATTGATGATTTCTCAAGATATACATGGGTATATTTTCTAAACTCAAAAGATGAGGCTACTGATTTGATCAAGAGCTGTGTGACAAGTATTGAGAATAAACTAGATGCTAGAGTAAAATTAATGAGAAGTGACAATGGAACTGAGTTCAAGAATGGGGTAATAACTGAATTTTGTCAAGCTAAAAGTATTTTTCAACAATTCAGTGCCCCTAGAACTCCTGAGCAGAATGGAGTTGTAGAAAGAAGGAACATAACATTGATAGAGGCTGCAAGAACCATGATAGCAGATGCTTATTTGCCTGTTACTTTTTGGGCATAAGTAACAAACACTGCTTGTTTAGTGCAGAACAGGGTCCTTCTCAACAAAAGTCAAGACCGAACTCCCTATGAGATTTTGTTCAAAAGAAAACCCTATATTAAGTTCCTTAAGCATTTTGGGTGCCAGTGCTCTTTATTGAACACAAAAGATTATTTAAACAAGTTTCAGTCTAAATCCTTAGATTGTTTCTACGTTGGGTATTCCACACACTCAAAGGCTTACATAGTATATGTGAAAGACCATCTCAGTGTGATAGAATCCTTAGATATTCTTTTCAATGAAAATCAGTTCAACACCATTGATGGAGCATCATGGCTATTTGATCAAAAGAAGTTAATAAAATAAATTCAAAATTTACCCTGAAGACTTTGATGAAACTTTATATAGAACGAGTATCCCTAAAGCTACTTCAAAGAAGAATGTTGATTTGGACATATTATGGTCCAAGGTTGCTGACAAGAACTCTGAGTTCTCCTTTGATAATAATGCTTCTGTTGTTGAATATGAAAAAGATCAAAGTGATCATACTGATCATCAACAAGATCAACCAAATCATGTCTTGAACGAGGATCAAAAAATAACCAGCAAAATCAAGACCAAACTGAAAGACAAGCAAATCTTGTTTCAAGACTTGAAAATTGGAAATGATATTGCTTCAACATCAACTTAGATTGTTGAAGAAGAAACTGCTATGAACAATATAGCATTAGATTAGTTACTGAGAAACCTGATCTCAATGATACAAATCTTGATTCAACATTTATTTCAAATCAAATCATCCAAACTTCTTTTGTTGAAGGAAAGCATCATTCTGAAAACATAATTGGTGATCTACATGAGAGAGTTACAAGAATTGCATCTGAATATGCAAATATCTATTTGTACTCTTTCTTCTTATCCCGAATTGAACCCAAGAACATTGTTCAAGCCTTAAAGGACAATAGTTGGATGGAGGCAATGCAAGAGGAGTTGGCTTAGTCAGAAATGTGAAACTTTGGGAACTTGTGGATAAGCCAAGAGGAAAGTTTGCAATAGGCACCGAATGGGTTTTCAGAAATAAAAGGGATGAGATAGGGATTGTCATAAAAAACAAAGCAAGACTTGTTGCTCTAGGATGCTTACAAGAAGAAAGAATATATTTCGAAGAAATGTTTACTCCAGTAGCAAGAAGCTATCAGAATCTTCTTAGCCTATGCTGATTCTAAAAATATCAGAGTATTTCAATTGGATGCCAAATCTGCTTTCTTAAATGGAAAATTTGAAGAGGAGGTATATGTCACTCAACCTCTAGCTTTTGAGGATCCTGAGTATCCTAATAGAGTTTATAAACTGAATAAGGTTCTATATGGACTACATCAAGCTCCAAGAGCTTGGTGTGATGAGTTGTCAAACCACCTACTTGGTAATGGTTTTTAAAGGGGAGCCATTTATAAGACACTCTTCTACAAGAAAAGAGGAAGAGATTTGCTTCTAGTTCAAGTGTATGTTGATGATATAATCTTTGGATCTACAAATGAACATATGTGTTTGGAGTTTGGGGAGGTTATGAAGTCTAGGTATTCCATGAGCTCAATGGGAGAAATGAATATCTTTCTTGGATTGCAAGTTCAACAAAAGAAAAATGGTATATTCATTTGTCAATCCAAATATGTACAAGATATTTTGAACAAGTTTAAATGTCAAGACTTAGGAATGAGAATATGGTAGCTGGTGAAAAGGGGGAGCCTGTTGATGAACATGATTATAGAGCTAAGATTGGATCACTAATGTACCTTACTGCTTCAAGACCTGACATTATGTTCGTTGTATGTGTGTGTGCAAGATTCCAATCAAATCCAAAAGCTTCTCACGTGACTGATGTCAAGAGAATCTTTAGATATCTAAAAGGAAAGCCTGATTTGGGGATATGGTATCCTAAGAACCATGCCTTTGATCTACTTGCATATACATATAGTGTATCATGGATGTAATATGAGCATAAAGTCTACTTCAGGTGGTTGTCAATTCTTGGGGAGACATGCTAGTGTCATGGCAATGCAACAAGTAAACAATTGTTCAGTTTCTACTGTTGAAGCTGAGTATATTGCTGCATCTTCTTGCTGTGCTCAAGTCCTCTGGATTCAGAATCAACTACTGGACTATGGTTTGAATTACTTGAACAGTCCTATTTATATTGATAATACTGCTGCTCTGTTCATAGTTAAGAACCCAATCCAACACTTAAAGACCAACATATTGAAATCAGACACCATGTTATCAGAGACTGTAGTGAGAAAGGTCTTAAGAAATGAAAAGAGTAGACACTAGTGACAACTTGGCAGATTTATTTACCAAGCCACTAGATAAAACAAGATATCATTTCCTATTAAAATCTTTAGGCATTATTAACTCTGATGAAGTCTGATTGATGATTTATGCTCATTGTGTTGGAATCGGTCTGCCCAAGACACATATTAGAGTTGATGTGGTTAGTACGTTATGATCCAAATCGGGTCATACCCAACAACAAGCTAGACAAACACCCACATATTTATTTTATGTTATGATCTAATAAATAAATATCAACACTTAAGACATTTAGAAAATGGGTTTCTAGATATTTGCACTTGTGTGGTAAATAATTTATATGGATAATTTATATCATGAGAGAAGATATTTCATAATGTTATTTAAGTTGGTTAAATAACATGATGCATACTACTTACAATATGTTATGTTAAAAATTTATTATTATGTAACAAATATAACATAAGTAATTAATTTGAAAGGGTTTGAATATTTAGGAGGGAATATCTTTCTCTCTCCACTATTATTAATATACTCTTTCAAGACAATGCATGTGAATATATTGGCCAAGATAAGTGTGCAAAGGTTGCACTCTTTCTCTCAATAACACACACACACACCAAAATTGCTAGTAAACTCTTTCATCCTTCAACATCAATTTCGGCCAAGGTTAAGGAAGAACAAGAAGGAGTTTCAAGTGTGTAAATCCTTGAAAATCAAGGGTGTTTTGTTATTGTCTAGTGGGTATACAAGCTTGAGGATCTTCTTCATTGGAGACTAGTCATTCAAGATCATTTTCCTCTTCAAGTTTCATCTTGAAAGGTAGTATGCTAAAACACCTTATGGTTGTTTTCATAACATGTATTCCGTATATGGATCCGGGAATTGGGTTTTATAAATAAAATTGGCTTTATTTTAATCAAACTAACAAGATTTAAAACTTTATTATCCGTTGCTTTTTCATATAAATAGGTTTACATGACTTTGATAATCTTCTTAAAACCCAACACATTGTACTACCTGACTATCTTTTGAAGGTCTTGATGAGTGATTTGTGTTTTTTTATGTTTGAATATGTGTTTCTGTTTGACTTATATGTGCTTTAAATGACTATACTTGACTTACGTATCTGTGATGCTTAGGTTTGTTTGATAAGTGTGTCGACATATGCTTTGAAATGTTGAATCTGCATGCTTATCTGATATCTTGTTTATGTTGGACGATCTGATATGATGATGTGCTTAGGACATGATAGACTTTGCATAATTATGTTAGTCTGATTGTGTTAATGCATGCCATTCACTTTAGATTATTCTTGAGTATGTTATTGATTGCTTGTGTCAAAACTGTGCTTTGATGTTAAACTGGTATGCTTAAATGAACATTTTCAAAGATGTTTTTTAGAGTAAATCATTTTTGACAAATTAAGTAAGTTATTGGTCAGATAAATGATATGATTATTTAATTCAAGCTTCATAAAAGCTTAAAAGGTTTTAAATGAAAATTGATCCAACCTTTATGAAATGATAGTAGATTGATTATTTAGAACCAATCAAATGGATTTAATAGGCTAAAAGGACTATTAGTGCAGTAATTAATAAGTGTGATTGCTTTCCATGATGTGTAAAAACTAAGGTGATATAAACATAACGAAAATGCTAAACTTAATGTGCATATACATTGTTGAAATATGCATGTTTGAAGAAAAATCTCTCTGAATGATAGGCAGAGAAGTAATTAACCAGTCATACACAAGCCTGTTGGTATTTGGTCACTCAAAATGAAACATCTTATATAAATGTCAAAGAACTAGTATGAGGGTTTAAACTAGAATTACAGAGGTAGCGCATCATTATAAGTCCTAAACACCTTGAATGGAAGGCATGTAAGTCCGAACTGCGTGACATGTAAGTCCAACGTTCAACCTCAAAGTTTGTAAAGATTTGAAAAGAAAAATTTATTAAGAAAGTTTAAATGTTATGTAATAAAATATTTTGACCAAATATCAGGGGATTGAAGTCAAATTGGGGTGATCTAAAGAAAGCCAAATAAGCCTTGAGAAGAGATATGGAACATCATAGTGCATTAAGTGTTATCCATTTATGTTTTATGCAACCAATTGAACCATAAGCATATCACCAAAGTAATGAAATTCATGCTAAATTTATACATGTTGTTAACCTGCGTATTATGTCATAATAATGCTGAGAATGAAGTATTGAAAGATGACTTAATCAATCTTGAGATCTTTTCATAAAAGAGAAAAAGATTTGGAAGGATTAAACTGAAATTTGATCTCATTATGAACCTTTTACTCTTAAATTTTGAACTTTAATGAGAAAACAGTTTCATGTAAAGTTTAAGTTAAAAAGTGTTGCATTTTCACTTTGAATATGTATGCAAATGTTATTTCGAGTAAACTTGGATGTTTTTAAATTTTCTAGTAAACTTTGTTGTTTTTATTTGAAGTTCAAACTCATCTGCGCATACTTAATACTTATTTGCTTTGAATATGTCTGATCATGTATTTTCGAGTAAACTTTGATTTATGCACTTTCGAGTAAACTTGGTTGTTTACAGTGTCATCTCATTCAAGCATACTTGATGAATATGTGATAGATAGGTCTGCATTTGATATTAATACATGTTTTGAGTAAACTTGTGTGTTTTAGTTGAAATCTGTGTTTGTCAAGAAACTTCATGACTTTGGATTGAATTTGATCAAAATGAATATTTTTCGAGTAACCTTAACTATTTACTTGTTTAGCTCTATCAAATAAACTTGGTTAGTGTGTCAAGCACACTTGTTAAAATATTGATTGACTTATATGTTAATCATGTCTGAATATTTTCTCTGAAATTGTTAAAATATTATTTAACTTGTGATTAATTTCTCGAGCAATCTTGTATATTCAAGTAAGCTTCTTTTATTTTATTTACTTAGTTTATTTTTAGTAACTTTAATACATGAGCAAGCTCTATGCTGGTATATTTAAAATTGTGTTTTTGGCAGTATTCATGTACTAAATGACAAAATTCATTTAAAACTCACTTTCAAATGTGCACAACATACACTATAAAAGGGGAACTTAGAAAATTTCATTTCACATTTTTCCCTCTTTCACTCTTGCATTATTATCCACTTGGTCGCAACCTAGATACTCAACCGTTGCTCAAATTGTTACCCAAAATTTGTCATCCTTCTAATTTCGACTCGGTAAGCTTCAATTGAATGATTTCCAACACTCATTGTATACGTTTAGGGTTTCATTCTTATGTTTACTGACATCTCTGTTTTCTTTATAGGTTATTAATTTGTCGAAGAATAGGTTCATAAAGATTATCCTTTAAATTCTTCTTCAAATTTAACCTGATGCATAGTAAAGTAATGAACTTTAATGACTACTTTTTGCTTTGAATGTATTTTTGTTTGTGATTGTGCAGAATAGTATCCCTCTTGAGAATAAGAACAACATGTGCGCCTTTTTTCAAGTTACTAAGGAGAACAAATGGGTGGAGTTGATGATAAGGTGGCTTGTTCGCCCAAACATCTGGTTTACCCTAATTGAAAGCCCAGTGATATACAAAAAACATCATCTTGATTTCTGGAGATCAGCACAATTTGTAGATGATATTAACGGGCGGAGAATTGAAGCCACAGTGGCTGGACGTGAAGTGGAAATTACTCAAAATTTAATAAGGGAATGCCTACATCTAAATGATAACCTGGATGTTTATTTAATTTATACTACCTATCGATTGTTGAGGATCTTCCAGACACAATGGGGTACCAAGGAAATGTAAATGAAGGGCAGTTCCAGAAGGGTATGTTCCCGGTGCTATACCGTTTTCTGATCCACCATATAATTCAAGGATTTACACCACGGAGGGGAACTTGGACCCTGATGAGTAGGGAAATGTCAAAAGCCATTGTTGTTGTTACTTATGATTGGCCTTTTAACTTTTCAAGAATGATCTTTGATAGCCTGGTGGTGAATTTACGAAAGCTGGAGAAAGATAGACTTTTGATGTATCCAGATCTTCCAACATCTGGTATTACACATGTACTCCAGACTCCAAATGTATTTCAAAGAATAACCGGTTGGGTCCAACTAGCCATTTCAATCCTGAGGTGGAATTCGATATTCTTCCATGGCTAGTTGATAATAATGTAGAGACTATGGAGGTACTATAGTCACCTTGGGTGACTGGTGATGAGGAAAGAAGTGAGAGTGATGATGATAATGAGGACATGTCTGATTCTGATGGTGATTTTGATGATGGTGAAGAGGATGCACAAGAAGGAGATAATGTTGTTGATAGAGAAGAAGGAGAAGGAGAAGTGGATAATAATAACATTATTGATATTGTGCATGAAGCTGTGTCAACAGTTGAGGGTGAGACTATTTCTACACCACTTACCTCACTTCAAAACCAATTCCCACAACAAGACCAACCTAATGAACCATACATTCCTTCACCACCAACTGATACACAATCCCAAGCCCTTGAAACTGAAAAATAAATCCAAACCCAAACCTACCTTGATCATGAACCTTATATCCCAGAATTCCTACCATCCCACCATATAAACCAACCCAACACACCTTACTAATCACCAGCACATTCCACAACCTCTAACCAACATCACATACCATATTCACAATCATACATATTCATACACCTACAAATCAAACCGGAAACCCTTTACCATGCACCATTGAAAATATCATTGAAAGACCACCCTATGACACTTAACCAACTCAAATACCTAATCTATTTCCTATTTCACCAATAAACTCCCCATCTCCTGATGCTAGAATGAAAATTCTTGACAGACACTTGACTGTTCTTATAAAGAACTGTGATCTAAGATGGGAAAATGAGGCATTGAAGAGGAGAAACACTAATCTTGAATCTCAAATGGAGCAGGCTCTACAACGAATTCAAACCTTGGTGATTGAGGTTGAGAAGACCTCAGATGCACCAAACCAGGGGGAATTTATCTATTTCTGGTGATGATGAAGAATAGGATGTTTTAAAAATACTTGGAGATATGTATGGGAGTGCGGAGGAAGAGGAAAGTAGGGATGATGAGAGAGGATATGAGGCTAATGTCTCTGATGGTGTGATTTAGGAATACAATGTAAATGAAAACAATGTGAATGATGTTGCTGAGGTGAACATGGATGATGTGAATGATGAGGCAGAAGGTAATAATGACCTGGTGGTTGAAAAAAATGTTGTAAATGAGGTTGATTATGATTTGACTAAAGTACAAACTAATAAAACAGTTGAGGCAGACAATGTCACTAAGAAGTTGGCGATCTCAGGTGAGACTGTAGCCTTGACTAACAAAACATAAGAGCTGAATGATGATATGAATGAAGTAACCTCCAAAGAAAAAGAAGTTGATGATGAGTTAGAGGAGTTGATTAAGGAGATTGATGAATTTCCACCCACTATGGTAGGGAAGTAGGTCTATCGATACTGAAAGATGAAGAAGATAAAATGAGGTTTGGAGTATTGTAAGAATGAAAGGGAAGTTTCAGGGATGTAGGAATGGTTGGGCGAATATTCTTCAATATGTGTCTCAATTTGGAATGTCCAACTCTATTGAAAATGTTGTTAATCGGCTGCTATTTGGGGCTTCGGTTTACGTTATCTGGAAGGAGCGAAACAACCGGCTTTTCAAGAACTCTTTGAAGACCCCGAAGATGGTTGCGGACGAAATCATTAGGGGGACGCGCCTAAAGCTTATGACTCTAAAGTTCAAGAATTCTGAACGGGTTAATCGGGTTCTCGAGGATTGGCACTTTCCGCGGGGAGTTTCCCACCAGATTGATGATAATGGTTGATTTGTTTTAGTTTTGTTTATTTACATTGTTCTTGTGTAAGCTTTGGCTGTGTTTACCAATGTTTGGTGGTTTTTGGTTTGTTTACTCTTGTATGGCATGTCATACATGAGAACTAATATGGCACTCTGTCATATTACTTGTACTTTTTGATTGTGTGGAATGCATTTAACCGGGTGAATCCCTTTACCCAAAAAAAAAGATAAAATGAGAAGGATCAAGGGGAAGGCTGTGGCTGAACATGAAGACCAACTGCAACCCTTAAAACACAAAAGAATTGAGTTCAGTGATGAGCTTCAGTTTGTGGTTGAATCTGTTGAAGAGAGAATTAAATCACATGATAAAATCGTTGGAGAATGGATTCAAATGGAAATTATTAATAGATTTTTGACTGACAAAGAGATGGAGGAACAAAGAATTCTATTGGAAGAGTGTCAGTTGAGAAAGAAACTGGAGGAAGATAAAGGGGAAGTTGAACAGAAGGTTATTGAAAGGTTGTTGAATGTGACATTCATGACAAAACGAGGTACACTATATTCATTACGTAACAAGTAAACGATAAATCGGTTAATTCGTAGTGCTTAAACGAGTAACCGACTGATACTAATTATGACCCGTATACATATTGAGGGGTCATATACGAGTCATATATATGCTAACATATTGATATTTAGGCCTCGGTACGTTTAAAACTCTTTAAACGAAAAAGGTTTCGTTTATCGATACGCTATAAGCTTAAACGCAATCGTTAATATCAAAACAAGCATTGTAGCATCCGTTAAGCCGAAAAAGATTTACAAAACACTTATATGACATGTTCTAAGCAATCCGTGAAAATATTTTGGAATTTTACAACGAGTCAGTACGTTTTTCTTATTTTACAAAAATAAGCTGAAAAACACTCGTTTTTACGCTATCTCTTACACCCGAATTAATTTTCTTGCGAAAAACCGGACCCGAACTAAATTTGAAGTGGGCTTTTCATGTTTGGGCTTGTATGTATAGTTTAATGGGCCAAAACAGCCCATTAAGGGCCTCTAAGAAGCTCCGATCGGCCAGCATGGGGATACCCCACATATTTTATACAAAGCTTATGCTTTAAGCTTTACTATCCAATTTAACTTTCAAATATTTCAAGTCCAAAGCAGCTCTAGTTCTGCTCTTCCAAACCCTTGCCCAAAACCCTCAAGTAAGTTTCATTTACATGAATTTTTAACCATCCTTTAACTAAGTTATAATCTTATAAACATGTTTTAGTTAGTTTTAAACATGTTTAACCATCCAAAAACCCTAAAAATCAAGTAAAATTATGTTTTGATGTTAAACATGTTTACAAACCAGGAACATATACTTTTTTGGTTAAAAACGCGGATTAGAACATGAATACAACGTTTTTACGGTTAGAAAGTTCGGTTTGAACCCAAAACCGAAACCCTAATTATCAAGGCTGTTACATGGATGATTTATGCTTGGTTTGATGTTATATGATATGTAGATATACTGAGTTTGCAACCCGAGACCCGGAAAGTCGTTTAAGCTAGCAAAATTCATCGGAAACCGACAAGGTAAACCCGTAACACTCGTTTAGGGGCTGTTTGGTATTAGGTTGTGACGTGCTTGTTTTTAGCTTGTGAAAACTTGCAGGGACATTAGGGATCATATAAATGAGTCCCTGTTCAAATTTGGTAATTTTTCGATAAACGGAGAATATTTGGTGAATTTATTTCCGTTTATGAGCGTTTATTTGGGAAAAATAGCTAAACATGTTGAAAAATTCTGAAACTTGGTTTTGGAGTTTAATATGGGATGGTAAAATCACTGGTAAAGTTTGGGAATCATTGGAAATGCCTAAGTATGGTTTGTACAATCATGGTTAAACCGAATTTTAACAGCCGAAAAACGCACAAAAAGGCATTTTGTCAAAAGAGTTAGGTTCTGGAAATTTTGCAGGGGCTATGTAATAACATTGAGGCCATTGGTAAAAATTATCGGATTTTTCGGAGGTCGTTTGATATAAACGGGCCATTTATTACACGATTATAACCTATTAAATGAATTTTTATAAATAAATAATTAATTATAAAATTTCTGGAAATATTTTTATAAAATTCTCCATGTCTTAATGTATTTTTACAAAAATTTACATAATTTATATATAAGTACATATTTAGTTATGATTAATCAAAGATTTAAATTATAATTGTTTTAACGAAACCGGCAGTTTTGTGTTTAACGGACTGACTGGTATGTCAAAATGTCAAAAGTGGTCAAATATCATATTTTTGAATGATATTGATAAAAACGAACTTGTTACGAAAATTCCGGACAAATCGGGTGGATTGGGCGCGTTTTGTATAATCAAACCCGTGTGAAAACGGAAACGAACCCTGCAATCAAACCAGACACCGAAACCTTAAAATTCTTTCATAAATCAAATCATTTTATCAATCAATATATTTACTTAAGTTTATGTGATCTTACCTAATTCCGAAACGTATAAACGATCAACTGAGCTAGGCTCGGAAAACGGTGAAACTGAGCCAAATCCAGTTTTAAACATTTCATAGTATACAACGTCACAATCTAAGACTATGGTCATGTTCTGGGCCTAACAGCTATACCCAGATCACCTATACAGCCCGACTTAGCTTGAACACTGTACTAGTATTAACGATACAATACCGTTTATAGGAATCAGGCTATAAACGAGGCATCTGACTTATTGATACGTAATTTCTGTGCGAACTACAATAAGGTGAGTTTCACGACCCCCACTTTCTAAACTGTTTTACGAACTTTTGGGGTGGAAAGCATGTTTATACACGTTATCGATCTGAAAACGATTCGGGACATAAAATATCTGAACAATTATATATGAAAAGTCCCTACAAACATAATGATTGACTACGTGTTGATGAAAGATGATTATTATCGTTGATTGATATATTAAGTGGAGATAATACGAATTTGCAAAATATAATGAAATTACACGTGTCAGCAGGTTTATACAAACATGTTATGTAATGTTAAACATAACTAATTTTGGAGATAACGTGGTCTGTGATGATTATGGGGCTATTGTGGGCGGAAGGGGGGCCACAATAGTAATAAACTAAAGTTGAGTATGGCCTACGAGCCAAGTTCTGCTGCAACTTATAAACTAAAGTTGAGTATGGCTTACGAGCCAAGTTCTGCTGCAACTTATAAACTAAAGTTGAGTATGGCTTATGAGCCAAGTTCTGCTGCAACTTATAAACTAAAGTTGAGTATGGCCTACGAGCCAAGTTCTGCTGCAACTTATTAAACGAACTAACTTGATTATGACATGGATGTTAAGAAAATAATGTGATTATGCGTATTGAGGGCGGATGGGGAGCCACAGTAATTGGTGATACGTGATAAATACTATATGTGTATATGTGTCTATATACATGCTACGTGATTAGCCGTAGGAAATACTATGTGTAGAATATATTAATTAATTGCGTGTATACTACATAATGTTTGAGTTACGTGGAATCATCGTGTGTGGAAGGGGGGGACCACAGTGGTTGATGTTAACACGGAACCGTTGTGGGCGGAAGGGGGGCCACAGTGGTAGATTAAACACGAAAATTGGAAACAGGTAGTACGAACAAACAATCACGATTTTACTGAAATTTCGAATTTATATTATAAACTTACCTGTGTGCATATGCACACACAAGGATATGGCTGTATATATTTATACAAACGTAAATACATATTTTTACATACGCGCGTACATACAAACTATGACTGTGTGATACGCAGAACTGATTTCGTTAAACTTACGAAACTCACCAACTATTCGTAGTTGACCTATTTTAACATGCTTTTCAGGTAATCAGATATGAGAAGTAATTTCCTGTGCGTTACGTGTCTGATTGGTGATTGATGTCATGGGCATTTGAGTTAGAAGTAATGTACTTGAAGAACCGGTTTGATTGTATCACCTAGTTTGTAAAAGATGTTAGAACAATATAATATATTGTAAATTAGTTAGTAATGTTTCTTTATGAACAATGTATTTGATACCAGTTGTATCTGTTGCATTTCCGTTTTACGCTTCCGCAATTCGCTTAACGGGGTGTGACAGAAGTTGGTATCAGAGCCATTGGTTATAAAGGATTAGGTTATCCCTTAGGATACCTATAATATAACCGTAGGCTCGATTATCACTGGGAAACTTATTAATGAGTAACGATAGATACTGATGGATGCCGGGATGAACTTGTAGGGCAAGTGAGTTATTATGGTCCGGAACGTAATAACAGACTTGCTTGTACGAGGGAATTCGGGGTGAAGTCGCGGAACATATTGATAGGTAAAAATGGCAACATACGTGCATAAAGGTGACGTGAAATATATATGAAATGTGCATACGTGCTTATCTGAGATGAGATATAGGGATATGTGTGCGTACGGTACTACCGATGATATTGAATCTTATTGTAACGAATATTATATTCGGTTATAATTAATATTAATTTATATTATGATTAAAATTATATCGTATCAAAATTTATATTATACCTGTTTGTAACAAATAAAATATTTAACTTCGGTATTAATTAATAATATCCTTTACGATGATCTAAGCTACCGAAAAACGTTTTCTTCTGATTAACGATTGCACCGAAAGATGTCGAGATCGGGTAGCTTTACGACAGATAAAGAACCGGTGTTTCCTGTAAACGAGAATACGAGAGCGCTTAACCGACTTCAAACTAAATCTGGTGATATGACGAAACCACTAAGGAACCTAATATACAAGGCCGGGGAATGAATCACGAGAGGCGTGTCCTACAGATAATGATTTCAAGAATATATATATACACATATAATACCTCTCAGCCTGAGTCTAACCTTTATTTCATGTACTCGTTTCTTTGACACTAAACTAAACTATTTTCTGGTCATCCTTCGATTTCTGTTGTTTGAAAAACAAACACCATCCCGGAGGAAATACTTAGTGATGAATCCAACTTATTGAATTATAAATATAATAACTACTTTATTGATTCCCCAATTCTATAAACAGACCGTGACTACCAGTACATATAATATACTAATGATATTTCAAAAGAGATATTAATAATAATAATTCCCTTTACAATTTACCAGTACAACTAACTCTGATGAACCTCCTTTACTAGCAAACTCTTTGAACCATCTATGAATAAGAACATCCAATCTCTCCTATATTTTTTCTATTTCAATTGGTTACTGTAGGAGAGAAATCTCATGCTCACGAAATGATGACGTGCCCCGACTGGAGTGAAACCTAATTACCTCCAACCAGCAAACTATTACTTTTATTAAGTCCGACATGCCTACGAATACAGAATGACCTGACGAAAGAATATGTATTTTACAATATTAGTTAACAACATTTAGAAGTCAGGTGAAATATACACGTGCATTCCCACTATAACATACTGATTAAACTCGTAGCGAGCAAATATCTACCTACGGGAGAGACCGAACAAAAACAGCTTCCCAATAATGGGATCATATTGGAACAATTGTCGTACAAGTTGTGAATTATTTATAATTGTTATAACACGTGCTTTGATAGATAAGGATAGTACAGTATTGTCGTGTATAGTTTCTGATACTTCATACAAGCATATGGTGGTGCGCTATGCTAATATGGAGGACGATTTGGGCATTTTTAATACAAACATTGACCCCTATTGGGTTAAAATTTCTTGTCATGAGATGACAACTTTTAATATATATGCAAACTTTGGTGTTTGCTAGGCTAATTTTATATACTATCCTTAGTATTCAGACTCGAGAACAAACCTGTGTGATACATACGTGTTAATTGAAATACCTGATTACTTGTTATTGTAATTCCTTTTTGTGATTATTAGCATATGTGAATTTTGTTAATTGTGAGATAACTGGTTTTTATATTAGAATGGCCCCGAAGAAAGTAAACATGTTGTCTGAGGCAGATATAGCCGAGATGATCGCTCGACAACTACAAACAGTACTTCCGACAATAGCAGCACAATTCGCTGCTGGTATCCATACAACTATGAATACAAATCAAGTGCCGAACGCTAACGCGGTTGTAAATACTAATCCCTCGACAAATACTAATACAACCACAAATGCTCCCCCGAAAAATACTGATTCTATCACAACTAATACTCCCCCGTTGAATACCAATATTACTTTCAATAATGATAATCTCCTACCGAACTTGAACAATAGTTGTAACAATCAAAATCCCCCGCAACACGGATATCAACTTAAGAACTTCATGCTATGTAAACCTATGGAATTTAGTGGTACTGAAGGACCAAATGGACTGGTAAAGTGGATCGAAAAGACTGAATCCATCATTAATATCACTAACTGTCCACCAGCTTGTATTGTCAAATTTGCTACTTCTACATTTGTAGACCACGCGCTAATGTGGTGGAATACTATTGTGCAAATTCAAGGACAAGAGGCAACCAATCGTATGTCTTGGACAGAACTTAAAAATCTTATGATAACACGCTTTTGTCCGATAAACGAAATTCAGAAATTAGAGCAAGAACTTTGGAATCTGGAAATGAAGGGTGCAGATCACTTGGAGTATACCCATCGCTTTAACGAACTGGCTCGTCTAGTCCCATGGTTAGTTACCCCAGAATCTAAACGTACTGAACGCTACATTTGGGGTTTAGCCCCCAAAGTCAGGAGTTTGGTTAATTCAACTGGCCCTGTAACTTTCGAAAATGCCGTGTTACAAGCCGGCATTGTAACTTCTGATTTGATTAGAAGTGGTTCATTAAGAATGCCCGGGGAATCATCTGGTACAAAACGAACCAATTATGGAGCGGGAATACAAGAAAGACAACGGAATAAATGCGTGCGCCTTGCAATACAAAATTACGCTATGATCAGTTCCGATGTGAAGCAAAATAAGTATAACGGGCTTTTGCCTAGATGTGGAAAATGTGGTTATCATCATGTTGGTGAATGTCGGACCAATGTGTGTCACAAATGTGGGAAGGTGGGACACTATGCCCGAAATTGTAGATACGTCATGAATACTATAAATCCACCAACCCAACTCCAGGACTCACAACTACCCCAACCGCAACCAACACGACAACAACCAGTCTACCAAAACCAACCCATAATAAACCGTAATGCCTGTTATGAGTGTGGTAGTATGGAGCACATCAAGAAAGACTGCCCTAGATTGAACCCAATTGCGATGGAAAGACAAAAGCAAGGACCGACATCGACGTCCAACTCGACTAGGGGTCAAGTATTGTGAATAAACCGGATAGAACAAATGTAGTAACAGGTACGTTCTTAGTAATGCCTAATATACTTTAGTTTATTTATTATGGACACTGATAGACGTTTCGTTCCTACAAGTTATTACCTTGGAAAATATACCGTCTAGTAAAATAACAATTCTGCATACTATAGAAACCACCAAAAGTAAGACTATAAATACTAACCATATTACTCGAAAAACTACCCTCTTAACCTAAATAACTAGCTATTCCCTATCAATGCACTCTCGGTGAAAGTGAGGAGTCATTGTGTAATAGTCAGTATGGACTAGTTAATTGAGTTCAAATGAAGGTTATATATAGAAATAAAACTGTTATACTACCTCTTCTAGATAAAGAAGTGATCCGGTACACGGAACAAAACCTAGTACCCCAATGACGAAACACGGATGAGGAAATCTACACTATCCGTACCGAAACTTGAACTTTAAACTTTTATAGCAAACTGAGTGATGAACAAGGAAAAGCCAGGCCAGATGTACGGATAAACTGAGTAATAGTATATAGATGCAAGCGAAATATATGAAGGAATCATAGGCACATATGTTGTAAAGTGTGCACTATTATAAGTTAACGGGGAATACAAAAGATCCTCGGAGATGCTACAACAATTCGAGATACCCCATTGGAAGTGGGAAACAAACTACAATGGATCTCTTAACACATATTCCTAAAACATCCTGAGAAAGCAATGCCAGCTAAATGATAGTTTCTTGACTAATCCACTCCGAATACTTTCTTCCGAATGGTAACAACTATCCAACTGAAAAAGCCTTAACAAAATTTTACTCTTGGTGAATTGGGTATGAAATTTTAAATCCCTAATTGGCCTAAGCACAATCTATAATCCTCTATAAGACAATCAAATCAAATAAACTATTCAAACATTAGAGGAGAGTAAGACCGGTAATTTCAATCCTCGTACATTAACAATCATCGTAATATTATGCAAACGCCTATATACTATATTATACGAGCAAGATTGTAACTCGCCATCTTATTGAAATTGAAAAATTGGCGACATCCAGAATACAAAATCCGATTCGATTTCGATAACCATAAATAAAGCTCGTAATATTAATAACAAACCGAAGGCCGCCTAAGGCTAACAAGAGGGCTATACTGAGAAATACGAGAAATTATCAAATTTTGAAAGTTGTTAGTTGAGTTGAGGAAAACGATGAGCTGATTCTAAAATACATGGAACTGTACAAAATTGCCTCGAACCGTAACGTATTAAGCAAAATTATCTCATTCCCATTATATATATATATATATGTATATATATATCGAATCAAAATGAGTGCCTTACTGACATGGCGGAATTAGTACTATTTGAAAACTTTCATACAGCTAAACTCTATAAAGAGACTCATGGAAATACTGAGTGGAAAAAAAAAATTCAAACAGTTGTGACACAATAAAATCTTATTGAATAAAATCCAGTGGAATCCACAACGGGGAATCAAACGTGTTCGGAAACAGAAAAACGAATTCCAAAACAAATGATTATAAAATTTTCCCCAAAAAGAGCATATTTGGCATATTGAATTTCGGGGACGAAATTTCTTAACGGGGGGAGAATGTGACATTCATGACAAAACGAGGTACACTATATTCATTACGTAACAAGTAAACGATAAATCGGTTAATTCGTAGTGCTTAAACGAGTAACCGACTGATACTAATTATGACCCGTATACATATTGAGGGGTCATATACGAGTCATATATATGCTAACATATTGATATTTAGGCCTCGGTACGTTTAAAACTCTTTAAACGAAAAAGGTTTCGTTTATCGATACGCTATAAGCTTAAACGCAATCGTTAATATCAAAACAAGCATTGTAGCATCCGTTAAGCCGAAAAAGATTTACAAAACACTTATATGACATGTTCTAAGCAATCCGTGAAAATATTTTGGAATTTTACAACGAGTCAGTACGTTTTTCTTATTTTACAAAAATAAGCTGAAAAACACTCGTTTTTACGCTATCTCTTACACCCGAATTAATTTTCTTGCGAAAAACCGGACCCGAACTAAATTTGAAGTGGGCTTTTCATGTTTGGGCTTGTATGTATAGTTTAATGGGCCAAAACAGCCCATTAAGGGCCTCTAAGAAGCTCCGATCGGCCAGCATGGGGATACCCCACATATTTTATACAAAGCTTATGCTTTAAGCTTTACTATCCAATTTAACTTTCAAATATTTCAAGTCCAAAGCAGCTCTAGTTCTGCTCTTCCAAACCCTTGCCCAAAACCCTCAAGTAAGTTTCATTTACATGAATTTTTAACCATCCTTTAACTAAGTTATAATCTTATAAACATGTTTTAGTTAGTTTTAAACATGTTTAACCATCCAAAAACCCTAAAAATCAAGTAAAATTATGTTTTGATATTAAACATGTTTACAAACCAGGAACATATACTTTTTTGGTTAAAAACGCGGATTAGAACATGAATACAACGTTTTTACGGTTAGAAAGTTCGGTTTGAACCCAAAACCGAAACCCTAATTATCAAGGCTGTTACATGGATGATTTATGCTTGGTTTGATGTTATATGATATGTAGATATACTGAGTTTGCAACCCGAGACCCGGAAAGTCGTTTAAGCTAGCAAAATTCATCGGAAACCGACAAGGTAAACCAGTAACACTCGTTTAGGGGCTGTTTGGTATTAGGTTGTGACGTGCTTGTTGTTAGCTTGTGAAAACTTTCAGGGACATTAGGGATCATATAAATGAGTCCCTGTTCAAATTTGGTAATTTTTCGATAAACGGAGAATATTTGGTGAATTTATTTCAGTTTATGAGCGTTTATTTGGGAAAAATAGCTAAACATGTTGAAAAATTCTGAAACTTGGTTTTGGAGTTTAATATGGGATGGTAAGATCACTGGTAAAGTTTGGGAATCATTGGAAATGCCTAAGTATGGTTTGTACAATCATGGTTAAACCGAATTTTAACAGCCGAAAAACGCACAAAAAGGCATTTTGTCAAAAGAGTTAGGTTCTGGAAATTTTGCAGGGGCTATGTAATAACATTGAGGCCATTGGTAAAAATTATCAGATTTTTCGGAGGTCGTTTGATATAAACGGGCCATTTATTACACGATTATAACCTATTAAATGAATTTTTATAAATAAATAATTAATCATAAAATTTCTGGAAATATTTTTATAAAATTCTCCATGTCTTAATGTATTTTTACAAAAATTTACATAATTTATATATAAGTACATATTTAGTTATGATTAATCAAAGATTTAAATTATAATTGTTTTAACGAAACCGGCAGTTTTGTGTTTAACGGACTGACTGGTATGTCAAAATGTCAAAAGTGGTCAAATATCATATTTTTGAATGATATTGATAAAAACGAACTTGTTACGAAAATTCCGGACAAATCGGGTGGATTGGGCGCGTTTTGTATAATCAAACCCGTGTGAAAACGGAAACGAACCCTGCAATCAAACCAGACACCGAAACCTTAAAATTCTTTCATAAATCAAATCATTTTATCAATCAATATATTTACTTAAGTTTATGTGATCTTACCTAATTCCGAAACGTATAAACGATCAACTGAGCTAGGCTCGGAAAACGGTGAAACTGAGCCAAATCCAGTTTTAAACATTTCATAGTATACAACGTCACAATCTAAGACTATGGTCATGTTCTGGGCCTAACAGCTATACCCAGATCACCTATACAGCCCGACTTAGCTTGAACACTGTACTAGTATTAACGATACAATACCGTTTATAGGAATCAGGCTATAAACGAGGCATCTGACTTATTGATACGTAATTTCTGTGCGAACTACAATAAGGTGAGTTTCACGACCCCCACTTTCTAAACTGTTTTACGAACTTTTGGGGTGGAAAGCATGTTTATACACGTTATCGGTCTGAAAACGATTCGGGACATAAAATATCTGAACAATTATATATGAAAAGTCCCTACAAACATAATGATTGACTACGTGTTGATGAAAGATGATTATTATCGTTGATTGATATATTAAGTGGAGATAATACGAATTTGCAAAATATAATGAAATTACACGTGACAGCAGGTTTATACAAACATGTTATGTAATGTTAAACATAATTAATTTTGGAGATAACGTGGTCTGTGATGATTATGGGGCTATTGTGGGCGGAAGGGGGGCCACAATAGTAATAAACTAAAGTTGAGTATGGCCTACGAGCCAAGTTCTGCTGCAACTTATAAACTAAAGTTGAGTATGGCTTACGAGCCAAGTTCTGCTGCAACTTATAAACTAAAGTTGAGTATGGCTTATGAGCCAAGTTCTGCTGCAACTTATAAACTAAAGTTGAGTATGGCCTACGAGCCAAGTTCTGCTGCAACTTATTAAACGAACTAACTTGATTATGACATGAATGTTAAGAAAATAATGTGATTATGCATATTGAGGGCGGATGGGGAGCCACAGTAATTGGTGATACGTGATAAATACTATATGTGTATATGTGTCTATATACATGCTACGTGATTAGCCGTAGGAAATACTATGTGTAGAATATATTAATTAATTGCGTGTATACTACATAATGTTTGAGTTACGTGGAATCATCGTGTGTGGAAGGGGGGGACCACAGTGGTTGATGTTAACACGGAACCGTTGTGGGCGGAAGGGGGCCACAGTGGTAGATTAAACACGAAAATTGGAAACAGGTAGTACGAACAAACAATCACGATTTTACTGAAATTTCGAATTTATATTATAAACTTACCTGTGTGCATATGCACACACAAGGATATGGCTGTATATATTTATACAAACGTAAATACATATTTTTACATACGCGCGTACATACAAACTATGACTGTGTGATACGCAGAACTGATTTCGTTAAACTTACGAAACTCACCAACTATTCGTAGTTGACATATTTTAACATGCTTTTCAGGTAATCAGATATGAGAAGTAATTTCCTGTGTGTTACGTGTCTGATTGGTGATTGATGTCATGGGCATTTTAGTTAGAAGTAAAGTACTTGAAGAACCGGTTTGATTGTATCACCTAGTTTGTAAAAGATGTTAGAACAATATAATATATTGTAAATTAGTTAGTAATGTTTCTTTATGAACAATGTATTTGATACCAGTTGTATCTGTTGCATTTCCGTTTTACGCTTCCGCAATTCGCTTAACGGGGTGTGACATTGAAGCAACAATAAACGGAAGAAGCTGCCAATGCTCTTGCAATTATCATTTATAAATTTCAACAACCCAAAACCCCTGAACAAACATCAGATCAAATTCCTAAGCCTGAGATAACCATTTTCACTACCGAACCTGAAGTTGAAAAATCTGATATGCAGTTGGTAACTGATCTAGATGCAAACACCATTCAAGAAGAAATGATAAAGAAAGCTAGTGAAATGATGAATCAAAGCTTAATTGATGAGATTAAGAAAGATGAAAAGAGTTGGCCTGCTGATTTGTTAAGATATACAAGAAAAAGGAAGAGATTTGGGATTGGAAACATTCCTGAAGAGGCTATGACCAAGGAAAAGAAAAGGCCTATTCATGTTGTGCCTTTACAGATAATAAAACCTGAAGATTGTGTGGAGAATGAGCCACATATTGAGGCCTTCAAATATTTAACTGATTTTGATAATGATGAGGTTGATGAAAATAAAGAAGAGGCTCATGATTCTCCTCATGTGGATCTAACTGAGATATACAGAGAAAATATCCAAGTTAGGCTTGGTGAAATAAAGAGGGAAGATCCTAGAATCATAAATCTAATTAGCCATGGACATAAATTTGGCTAAATTGAGTGATGAAGAGTTGTAATCTCTACATGAAAAGAAGAGAGAGGAACTTAAAATTTTGAGGGAGAAGAAAAACAGGCTTACACAACATTTTCTTTAAAACCTCAGGCCTCCTCTCAAATCAACAACCAAGTCATATGAGTTTTGAAGATCTGGAGAATATGTGCAAGTCAAAAAAAGAAAGTATTAAAGGAAAAGAGAAGGAGGTGATGAAAAGAAAATTTTGTGACAATAAAATACGAACTGATCAGATATTTAAAAGATTCGAAGAGAACTGTGGATTCCTAATTGATCATGGTTTGAATTATGAGCTTGTTGATGCCATGAGCAAGAGGGAAGTGGAAGAGAATTTCAGGAAACTATCAAAGAAAATACAAGCAGATTCTGGTACTGCTAAAGAAAAATCAAAAGAAACAAGATTGGTTGAAGAAGAAAAGAAGAAACTGCCTAAATATAAAGAAATTATGTTGTAAAGATTAATGGTGGCAAGGGGTGAAGGAGACAAAGTAAAAAACTTTAAATGCTGTTGAAAAGAAAATCTATATGAGTCTTAGTTGGGAAAATACATGGAAGAATTGAAAGATCAGTCTAAACCAACTCAGGCTCCTCCTCAGTTGATAAGGGTGGAAGAAGAACCGGCTGAAACAAGTATAAGAGTCAATCTATTGCCGTGGGAAGATAAAATAGAATCAAGACTCTACAAGAGCTCATGTTAAGCAAATTAATGTCTGAAAAAGTCTTTGATAACCTTGGCCAAGCACAACTTTAAGAACTATTCTATACTGAAAAAGTGCATTGGGAGAAACTAGAAGAAGAACAAAGAAAATTATCTTCTTTCCAATGTGGACCAAGAGGTGAACCAGTTCAAAAACAAAGATCTCCTCCCACTGAACAAATTGATAGAGACACAATGGAGATGATGAAAACTCTGTTCAAAGAAGGGGTGATTACTTAAAGCTAATCATGATGAGAAAGGCTGATCTTGTGAAAATGTAAGCGAGAGGGCATGTGAGAAGACCTCCAAGGGTCTCCACTGTAAGTTGTTGGGTTTTAACAAGATTATCAAATTCATATAAACCCATTAAGTTTTAAATCTTGTTAATTAGATGAATATAAAACTGATTTTATATGCAAAACCCAAGCCCCGGATCGATATACGAATTTGCATGCTTACCAATATAAACAACCATAGGGTGTTCTTAGCATACTACCTTCCAGAACTCAAGAGAAATGAAGGAGATGATGATATGAAAGGCGAGTCTTCAAGATAGAAGGACCTCAAGCTTGTATACCCTTCAAGCTTCCAATAAACACCTTGATTATGCTAGGATTTACACTTGAAAACTCCTTATTGTTGTTCCTTCCTTTTAGCCGAAATTAAAGAGAGGAAGAAGAGAGTTTACTTTCAACTTGTGTGTGAGAGAGAGAGAGAGAGAGAGAGAGAGAGAGAGAGAGAGTTATGAGTAACCAATGCACCACAAAAATCTACCAACCAACTCTTGTGCATATCTTGGAATAAATAAAACAATTAAGTGAGGAGAGAGGGGGGGGGGGGGAAGTGGCAGCCCATACGGGTTCCTACCCAAATTCAAAAACTAACGTAATCTATTTTATTTTACTTATGCTATGTCATAACATAACATGCAAAATCCAATATGCATTGCATGTTTTTATCTAACCAACATAGTATGTGCAAGCAGCAAAGTTCAATAAGTCTTGTATATTGCTATTTAACCAACTTAAATAACACAGATTATGCAAAATGCAGTAAGTCTTGCATATTGTTATTTAACCAAATTAAATAACATGGTATATGCAAAATGAAAAATCTCTCATAACATAAATTATTCGTATAATTTATTTATTACACAAGTGTAGATATTTAGAAACCCAATTTTCAAATATTCTAAGTGTTGATATTTATTTGTTAGATCATAACTTAAATAAATATCGTGGTGTTTGTCTAGCTTGTTATTGGGTATGACCCAACTTGGATCATAACGTACTAGCCACATCAACTCTAATATGTGTCTTGGTCAGACTGATTCCAACAATCTCCCACTTGCACAAGATACATAGAAGATTGATACAAGTAGCAAAGACCGCCTACCAATGGTTTACTACCCCTAATATGTATGACGAAGTGCTACTCAATAACATCACCCCCTTGAAGTCCCTTACTTGAATATGATTTAGGTGAATCTATCATTTATCTTTTTGCCATATATGTTATGTCAAATCTAGAGACATAGAGTGATCATTCTCAGTTGATTTAACTTAGCAGGCCTTAGACATCTTACTCTCAACGAATAAGAGGGACAAATCCCTTTTTGACTACATATGTCTCTCACAATCACCTTTTACCATACCTGATCTTAGCCTTATGTACAATCCTGTTTCGAAGCAGCGAAGAACTAAGTCAAAGCATAATATTTGGTGAATATCAAGAACCAGTATGTATCTCAGGTCGGTGGATACTATGATATTCGCCTTTACTCAAATTTAATTATGACCACCAATCACAAGGATTCTATGCAGTAACATTTGAGGGCGGGTCAGTCCAATATTTATATCCCATAAATATCTATGAACCTTGGCCGCAAACCCTTGCTCTATATTCATGCCTTATGAATATCCACCAATCCATGTTCATAATAGTCTTACCTTTATATTTGTTCCTACAAATATGAACGACTACGAACATTTAGAGTAATTGACTTATTCATGGATTTAAGCATGCTAAAATGGAACATAACTCAAAATGTCATAATCATACACCATAATCATATGAAAGAGTCAAAATAATAATTGTTTCGATATCCAAATAAAAAATAGATCAAACCCAATCACTAGAATATCTAAGTCGTAAGGCGCAAGTATGACCCTCATTCTTCGGCCTTTCAAGGAGCTTCGTGAGTGGATCCATAATGTTTTGATCGGTGTGAACTTTGTGAATACATTCCTTTCCTTTTTCAACTTCATCCCTAATGTAGTTGAATCTCCGCTCAATATGCCTTGTCTTTTGATGTGCACGGGGTTCCTTGATTTGAGACATCGCACCCTCGTTGTCACAAAAAATATCTAGAGGGTCCTGAATGGTACGGACAATCCCGAGATCGGCAATGAACTTCCTTATCCACTCAACTTCTTGAGCTACCAATGAAGCGGTGTGAACACTCTGAGATTTCATATCTAAGGCTTAATAAACTATAAACGGATCTAGTTCATGATGCTCTATATTGATTGTATTTTAATGTTATGTGTTAGTATCAGTTATATATATACATATATGTATGTATAATATTAAGGTGAAGCTTCATCATCATCATCATCATCATCATCATCATCATCATCGTACTCAGTATATCCCACCAATAGCAAAGCTATGGTAGGGTCTGAGGAGGGTAAGATGTAGACAGCCTTACCTCTACCCCATGGGGATAGAGAGGCTGCTTCCGGTGAGACCCCCGGCTCGATAGTAGTTTTGCATCAAGCCTTGGACATATTACATAAGGCACATAGCACTCAATCATCGGGACGCCGGCTGATTGGTGCATGTACCCTTGTCTTTCGGCTATCAACGCCACCACATGATGCCTGATTAACCTTCCATCACTTTTAACGTTATTTTCACAAAATTAGTAAAATAACGTCAAAATTAGTGCAATTTTACTTTTGCCCACCCGAGGGTTCACACATATATACATTAAGGTGAAGCTTGAGAGAACAATTGGGCAGCGATTCGATATATTAAACTCAAAACTTTAATTATGCAGAGGCTGGACCTCTATAAATAGGAATATGGGTCTAGTTCGTTACACATTCCGTAACGAACTAGTCACCCACTTTGTTACATTACATTAAATTAACAAGCATAACGAATCACCCGCTGATTCATTTAACATCCTTAACGAATCAGGAGGGAACTTAACTTATAGTCTAGTTCGTTAAACATCCTTAACGAACTAGACGCATCAACTAACGAACTAGCTTAAATATAAATATATTTTACATTAAATTAAACATTAAATACAAAACGATAAATACAAAGACACGAGACACAAGACCGTGTACTAACAGACACCTCCTCGTCTTGAGCTCTTTGTCTTTAATTTACTTGAAGCGTCTTGTCTGCCAATCTCTGCACCTGTGAATATCATGTTCATGACACACCTGAACAACTCGTTAAAATTGCATTGCTCGGTCATAGTCTTCACGACGTTCTATTAATATCGTATTCTTGAAAAGCATGTCATTTCGGTCTTTTGTCAAGTTCACGAGCCACATCGGATCGATGATCTTTATCAGCTCGGTCTTTAAGCCTTTACCCAACACAATAACGGCCTCGCCAGTTCGATTGTCGTAGTACCAGCGGTTGAACGATAAATACATAAAATTAACGAATTAGTCTTAGCTCGTGTCTAGTTCGTGTAGATATGCATAACGAATTAAATGTCATTCGTTACAGAGTGGTGGAAGCGAATTATGGTAACGAATTAGAATGCAATTCGCTAGGAATGACTTAATTCGTTATACATAAGTTAACGTATTACTTTTATTTAATTTTAAATTAAATAAATAAATTATTTAAATCAATTAAATTAAATGAATTAACTTAAATAAACCAACGAGAACCCATATCTCGATGATTGAATACCTTATCGTGTTTTACGTTTTGAAACACATAACTTAAAAGAATTAAATAATATATGTAAAATGAAAAACAAAATCTTTTTGGTATTTTGAACTTTTTACTTAAAATATTTACAAAAGAAATATACGAAAATGAAAACAGAAAATAAAAATTGTTTTTGTGTTTTTGTATGGTTTTTTCAAAAGCAGTACATATTTTCGGATTTTTGTTGAGTTTGAGCAGAGAATCATATTGATCCGATTGCCCTTCCATCACAGTTTTATATTTCAGCGATATTGTGTCTGGTGTTAAGTCGGTCACTGATATTGTTGTCCACTTAAATCTTATAACAAATTTTCAAGCATTTCTGTGATATGGTTAATGGTTCAATTAGCGCACAAAATATCAGAAACTATCAGCCTCTAATCTCGGTTCAAGCTTAATTTGATTTTTGCCATATCACCCCAACTTGACTAAAACCATTATAGTGTTGATCAAAAATTTGAATTTAGAGAATTTTCGAGCAATGCATCAAGTTTCCTTTACTGTGAGTGAGTATGCACGAGTCCATCTGTCGGCTTACATGCATTGTATCCCCTAGGGTCCGTTTCTTATTGGTAATGAGACGCGCGCAAGGGAGGAACAGATGTATGACTAACAGCGGATTTTGATCAAGTCAGTAATTTAAATTGTACGAAGTACAACAGTGATCAGGTTTAATGACTTTGGGTTTGCTCTAAAAGCGAGTGAAATATTCATGCTTATGAATACCCAGATGATTAAGCCGCATAAAGACTCATAGTGTCCAGAATCTCAACGCTTGTGATTTGCTTTATTATATTTTGGGTAATCAAACAACTATAAGGCTTGAGTATGACAGGTTTTACATTTCTGCCATCCTCACCGAGATTTTTGCTAGAGACTAACAGCTCTTTCAATTTGGCTTTTATTTATGTTTATATCACTTACTTTACTCTAACAGCTTGTTTAAGACCTATCAATGCACCAATGATTAAGCACTCAGTCTTTTAAGCTTAATTCTTACTAGATTTGGGGTCAAACAATCAATGTACTAGCATTTTCCCTTTTTGCTTCAAAAACTCAAAATTTTAAGGGGCATAAAACAAAATGAATTTAATCGCCCCAGTCACTTTCAGTCTATAGATTAATGGCTATCCTATCAATCTACAAGTAGATAACAGGACCAATACATGCAAGCATGCTCCACAAACTTAAATAACCAACATAATTTTTCATTGTCATGTAAATGGCTATCCCGAATATTTACGAGAAATTATCAGGACCAAACATAAACAAGTATATGTCCTTCAAATATGAGTAATTGACATACTTTTCAGCAAACGTAAGCTAAAATCGTTATGGTTTTTCTCTTTACATATTGAAAACACAATCTTTTTGTCTTTTTCGGATTTTTCTGTACAAACTAGAAATTCACAATCTTTTCAAAATTTTAAATTTTCTTATAAATAAAATAAAAACTCACAATCTTTTTGGATTTTCTGATTTTTCCTTTACAAACAAGAAATTCACGATCTTTTTGGTTTTTCGGATTTTAAAATGTTTTTGGGTTTTCAAAATTTAAAAGAAAAACATTAAAGACATAAAACCAAAATATTTTTGATTTTTATAATTTTTAAATGTTTTTGGCTTTTATCTACAAAAACTAAGAACGCAATCTTTTTGAATATTCTTATTTTCACCCCCTAAAATCCAAAACCAAAATAAAATTTAAAGTAAAGATAAACCGAAAATAAAGATAGTTATCCTTGTTTCAGGATATCAGCAAGGGTTTTTAATCCATTTAAACCAAGCAAAAATTGAAAACGTGTTTTGTCAAATGTTTTGGTAAATAGATAGGCTTTGAAAATCGGTATGTACTTTCTCAAGGTCAATCAACTTATTTTCAAAACAATCCCATATAAAATGATATCGAATTTTGATATGTTTCGTTTTAGAATGTTGTACGGGATTTTGGTGTTGCTAATAGCAGCAGAATTATCAATTAAAATGGGAGTAGTAAGAAACTTCAAACCGTAGTCGCGAAGATGTTGTTGTATCCACAAAACCTGGGAACAACAGCTCGAGGCTGCAACATACTCAACTTTGGCAGTTGAAGTGGAGACCGTTGTCTGCTTCTTACACTGCCAGGAAACAAGCCGGCTTCTTAAGAATTGACATCCTTCTGTAGTCGATTTAAAGTTAATCATGCATCCTCCATAGTCTGAGTCAGAATAAGCGGAAAGAACAAAGTTATCGTCCTTGGGGTACCATAACCCGGTGTCTGAATTGCCCCTCAGATATTGAAAAATACGCTTGACCGCAGCAGGTGAGTCACTCGGGGACTAGCTTGGTACCTAGCACAAAAACAAACAGCAAACATTATGTTGGGTCAAGAAGCAGTAAGATACATCAAAGAACCAATAATAGCTCGATAGAGGGTAGGATCAACAGTATCCTCCAATTCATCCGGTGATAAATTGTGATCCACAGGGAGAGGACTAGAAGGGGTTTTTCCGGTAGTAATCTATAATCGTCTCAAGACATCGTTCATATACTTGGTCTGGTGAATCTGCAACCCTAGAAAAAAGTTCATCTCTCCCATCGAACTCATTTCGAATTTAGTCTGCATTGACTTCTCAAACTCCTTACATAACGCGTCGTTTGTTGACCCAAAGATAATGTCGTCGACATAAATCTGAACGAGGAGAAAATCATCACCAATGTTTTTGTAAAATAAAGTGCAGTCAACGGTCCCTCGTTTGAAGCCGTTATCCGTCAGATGGTCGGCAAGCGTGCCATACCAAGCTCTTGGGGCTTGATGTAGACCATATAGTGCCTTGTTTAAGCGATAAACTCGGTCACGATAATTAGGGTCTTCAAAGCCAGGAGGCTGTAACACAAACACTTCCTCGTGTAGTTCGCCATTAAGAAAAGCACTTTTAACATCCATTTGATAGACTTTTATATTTTTGTAAGCTGCATAATCCAGAAAGATTCGTATAGACTCCAATCTTGCAACCAGAGCATATACCTTGGTGTAGTCAATACCTTCTTGCTGATGGAAACCTTGCACCACTAATCGTGCCTTGTTTCTCACGATCACCCCACGATCGTCTTTCTTACATTTAAATACCCACTTAGTCGGAATAGCCTTCTTGACTCTAGCGGGTTTGTTGATAAGATCCCAACCACCCAAACGTGCAAACTGCTGTAATTCCTCTTGCATGGCTTCTACCCAAGAAGGATCTTGAAGTGCCATACGAGGCGTCGTTGGCTCAACTTGGGATAGAAAGCAAGTGAATTTGGCAACATTTACAATTCCAGAAGAATGTAAATCTTCATAAGCACACAATACATTATTCTCACTCGACGAAGCAACTTGATGACGTTTTTGAACGCCCGCATCAAGTTCTCCAAAGATGTTTTCCTTTGGATAATAATTATGAATCCTAAGAGAGGGATTCTTAGGAACAGCAATATTTTCGAATAAGTTAGTGTAATGTTCTCCCCGCTCATGAGATGAATCGTCACTATCAAGTTCAATAAGTTGATCAACAACTGGATTGTCATCGGAAGAAGTAGATACATTATCAAAGAGAATTGGAGAATCATCATGAGAATCTTCAGTTGGAGCATCGGTTGGAGCTTCAACATCATTAGAACTTGAAAATCTTGGAATTACCAATTGATCTTCAAAGATTTCACGAACCAGATCTTCATCTGGTTGCTCAGTAGTTGGAGTAAATGAATTAAATAAGCCATCATAGTCAAACATCCAATCGGGACCTTTCCCTTGAGGAGGTGTGGTGTACTTTTGACATTCCACATGGTACCACTCCTCAACACAACCTGAAGTGAAATTAAATACGCGTTTCTTTGGAGAAGCATAACCCAATAAATATCCTTCAATGGCCTTTTCTTCAAACTTACCCCCATCCTTTTTCAACATTGTATAAGGACACCCGAAAGGTTCCAAGTACTTTAAGTTAGGCTTTCGATTATTCAAAAGCTCATAGCTCGTCTTCTTGAGTATCTTAACAGTTAGAACCCGATTGAGTGTATAACAAGCAATATTCACAGCTTCGTTCCATAATTGAACATGAAGCTTAGAATCGGCAAGCATAGTTCTAGCAGCTCTAATCAAAAATCTGTTTTTCCTTTCAGCAACACCGTTTTGTTGTGGTACATATTGGGCACTGTATTCTCGGTGAATTCCCTACTGTACACAAAAGAAATCCAATACAGTATTTTTAAATTCAGTACCTGTCACACCCCGACTAGGTAGTTGCGGAAGCGTAATACGGGAATTTAACAGATAACACTGGTATCAACCACATTGTTTATAAAGAAATTCAACAAACTAATTTACATCATACTACATTGGTAGGTACTAAGTTTACAAACTAGATGAAAATCACATAACCAGTTCACGGGCTTCTTATTCATTACTATGTATTTGCATCTATTCACAGCTATTCAACTTTCCTTCTAACACCAAGCACGTAAGCAAATCATTCCAACTTCGGCTTACCTGAAAAGCATGTTAAAACGGGTCAACTACGTCTAGTTGGTGAGTTTCAAGTTTCACGAGTACGAACAAAATCAGTATACGAGTTCGTAAAGTTCACAATACGTATGTATATAAGTATGTGTATGATGTATTATACTAAGCCACAAGTGAACCCAAGACAGCTCGCACTGCATGGCCACCCTTGCCCATGTACTCCCGTTGGCATTTAACAGCCACTTTGCCCCAAGTATGTACTATGTCTAACACCACATAGCAGAATGTAATAAGTATAAATGACAATGTGCAACTGCGTAAACAAGTATATCCGGCATACCCCACTGGCGCCTTCAGTTGGGTTTGTCAAACCGATATATTATCCACACGTCACTGGCACGAAGTTAATCACTTGTGTTTGTGGGGACTTTCAAGTGTTAGTACTTAGATAATTCACATCACCACACGTTTTCAAGTATATAAGTATATGTAAACATGTTTTCCACCCCAAAAGTTCGTAAAACATTTTAGAAAGTGGGGTCGTGAAACTCACCTTATCGTAGTTTGAGCAGGTAATATAAGTTAATAAGTGTTATGCCTCGATTATAACTCGTATCCTATAATCGGTATCGTACTGTTAATACTAGTACAGTGTTTAAACCAAATTGGGTTGTATAACTAGTCTGGTTATAGCTGTTAGGCCCAGAACATGACCACAGTCTTAGATTGTGACGTTGTACACTATGAAATGTTCAAAACCAGATCTGGCTCAGTTTCACCGTTTCCCAGGCCTAGCCAAGTTTATCGTTTATGCGTTTCGAGATTAGGTATGATCACATAAACTTAAGTAAACATATTGATTGATAAAATGATTTAATTTATGAAAGAATTTTGAAGTTTCGATATCTGGTTTGATCGCAGGGTTCGTTTCCGTTTTCACACGGATTTGATTATACAAAACGCGTACAATCCATCCAAATTGTTCGGAATTCTCGTAAAAAGTTTGTTTTTATCAAATTCATATAAAACTATGATATTTGACCACTTTTGACATTTTGACATACCAGTCAGTCCGTTAAACACGAAACTGCCGGTTTCGTTAAAACAAATATAGTTTAAATCTTTGATTAATCATAACTAATTATGTACTCATATATAAATTATGGAAATTTTTGTAAAAATAAATTAAAATATGGAGAATTTTATAAAAATATTTTCAGAAATTTTATGATTAATTATCTATTTATAAAAATTCATTTAATGTGCTATAATTGAGTAATAAATAGCCCGTTTATACCAAACGATATCCGAAAAGTCTGATAATTTTACCAAATGATATAAATATCATTACATAGCCCCTAAAAAATCTCCAGAATCTAACTCTTTGGCCAAAATTCCTTTTTGCGCGTTTTTCGGCTATTAAAACTCGGTTAAAACACAATTGCACAATTAATACATAGACATCTCCAAATGTTCTCAAACTTTACCAGTAATCTTAATATATCATTTAGGGTTTCCAAACCAAATTTCATAATTTTTCATGAAGTTTACCTATTTTTCCCGAATAAACGCCAATAAACGGTAATAAATTCGCCAAATATTCTCCGTTTATCGAAATATTACCAAATTTGAACAGGGACTCATTTAAATGATCCCTAATGTCCCTGAAAATTTTCAAGAAGCACGTCACAACCTAATACTAAACAGCCCCTAAACGAGTGTTACGGGTTTACCTTGTCGGTTTTCGATGAGTTTTGCTAGCTTAAACGACTTTCCGGGTCTCGGGTTGTAAACTCAGTGTATCTACATATCATATAACGTCAAACCAAGAATAAATCATCTATGTAACAGCCTTGATAATTAGGGTTTCGGTTTTGGGTTCAAACCGAACTTTCGAACCGTAAAAACGTTGTATTCATGTTCTAATCCTCGTTTTTGACCAAAAAAGTATATGTTCCTAGTTTGCAAATATGTTTAACATCAAAACATGATTTTACTTTATTTTTATGATTTTTGGATGGTTAAACATGCTTAAAACTAATCAAGGATTAATTTTTCATGGTTAAACTATGTTAATCATGGTTAAAAATCAATGAAAAATCAATATTTACCTTAGGGTTTTGATGGAGCTTAGAAGAAGAACAGCAAAGGTGATTATTTTCTGGAAATATTTTCTCTAAAATATCTATAATATTTTATTATATAGAAAATACTAGAAGGGGGGTTGGCTGCCCCTCTTGCGGACGCAACCTTTTAGTCCCATTGGGCCTCCTTTTTGGCCCAATGGTGCCTCGGTATTCGTGCCATACGTAAACGTCGGTCCAAAATTTAGTTCGGGTTTGGTTTTTCGCAAGAAAACTAGTTCGAGTGCGAAAACCAGCGCGAAAACGAGTGTTTTTCAGCTTCTTTTTGTAAAATAAGAAAAATGTACTGACTCGTTGTAAAAGTCCAAAATATTTTCACGGATTGCCTAGAACATGTCATATAAGTTTTTTATAAATCTTTTTCGGCTTAACGGATGCTACAATGCTTGTTTTGATGTTAACGATTGTGTTTAAACTTATAGGGTATCAATAAACGGAACCTTTTTCGTTTAAAGAGTTTTAAACGTACTGGGGCCTAAATATCAATATGTTAGCCTCTACAATATATCTACAACTCGTATATGACCCCTCAGTATATATACGGGTCATAATTAGTTTCGGTCGGTTACTCGTTTAAGCACTACGAATTAACGATTTATCATTTACTTGTTACGTAGTGAATATAGTATACCTCGTTTTGTCACGAATGTCACAGTACCATTGTCACTTCGAATTCTCCTCACTTTCTGCTTGTATAGTGATTCGATCTTAGTGATTAAATTTTGAACATGAACTAGTGTTTGATCTTTCGAGCTCATAAATAAGACCCATGAGTATCTTGAATAATTATCGGTGACCACAAGATAATACCAATCTCCAGAGATACTAGCACGATTCACTGGACCGAACAAATCCATATGAAGTCGTTCTAATGGTGCATCAATGGAATTCAATAACTTAGAAGGATGCGAAATACAGTGGTCGGATAACTTAAAGTTCTTCAAAGACACACCTTCAACTAGGTCATTAACCATTAAATAGTTCATCTTACGAACATGAATGTGACCCATTCTACGATGCCTTAGAATAGAGTCCTTCTCGGTTGCTTTTGAGACAACATGTTTCGATAGATGTTAATACTTTTAGAGCTCATATTTAAGACATAAATATCATTTGATCGAGGTGATCGCATGAAAACCATGTCCATGGGAATGACGTATCCCGGTTTCAAAATCAGACACTATTGGTCAGTAAATACCGTAGTGTACTTCTTGTCACGGATTTGAGATACACTTAATAAGTTATGGTCTATCTTGTCACAATAATTGACCTTTTAAAATGTAATGTGACTATTTGAAACTTCACCTTCTTGTGTGATCATACCCCTAGAATTCCCAGCAAACGCCACATAACCTCCTTGGATATTTCTCACATTTTGTAAGAGATTGAGATTTCTAGTAATACGACGAGAACGTCCGCTATCCATAATCTAGTTTTCACCAGAAATGGTCTTGGATGTAGCCTACACATAAAAGAAAATGATTTGTTCAAAAAGGCAGCCCAGGCCTTAGTATTGGGCACCTCTTGGTTTCCATGAGAAGAATTAATTTTAACCAAATTCAATTATTGTTCTGCAACTCGAGAATAAGTTACCGGCCTCTTAGACTTTCGTCTCAGATAGGCATCTTGAACAACATTCGTATTCATGTTCTTGCATATCGGTTCGGTTGGTATAAACTTAGGTATAACTTGACCAATTGTTTCATTCACATGAATCACCTTGCTTGGATTAACGTTAGAAAACATGATGCGAGTGTCATCATCAAACGAGAAAGGTCGTTTCAAAATCTCTTTTATCAAAGGAACTGGTTTCGATTGGTCAGTGACAAATGGATGAATATTCTGAGATTTCTTTTGTCCACAGTTTCTTACAACATGACCTTGTTGACCGCAAAGAAAGCAACTTCGCATGTCCAAACGATCAGGTTGAGATTTAGCAAAAACAGATGCCATAGAAGGGTGATGACTCACGTTCCAAGTAAAAATCTTAGCCAATTCATCAGACGACACCGATTTCTTTTTCAAATAGAAATCAAGATTAGAGCAGTTTGAAAATCTTTGCAAAGTGTCGGTTCCATTAGATTTTACAAACTGAACTTTCTTAGCATTTTTTAAGACTTGTTTAGCTTTAACCAGTGGATCTGATGTGTTTGATGTTTTGGCAGAAGCATACTGACGTTCAAGATCTTGAATCTTGGAGGTTTCATTATGAAAAACACTTTCAATTAGTTCCGGTTTAATGATACTAATTGGAATGTCTTTCTCAGTGAACATCGTGTCTATTCCTTTTAATTTAAACACACGACCAGTTGGTGGCTTGGAAACATTAGGATTGATGAAACGTAACAAATCCTCATCAGAAATTTTAGGCTTTTCTGGTTTCTTAGCTTTCACTGGTTTAACCTTAACATGATCTTCTTGTCTTACCTGTGTGTGAACCATATACAGCCTCCTCAAATTCATCAGGTTCACAAAGAATGTGATTAGAACTTGGAATGTTCTTGTTTTTGTGTATTATTTCATGTTCAAACGCATCCTCAATGATGACTTGATAAACAATTTCAACAAAGACTTTGGTGCTCTCAACATGAGATTTTTGAATTGATGGTTGAGCTTTAACATGATAAGTTTTCACTAGTTTAGGTTTTTCTGAAACAACAGTTTCTTTGGCAATCACATCTTCTTCTTTAAGATCATTCTCAAGGTCAGTAATCTTGGAACGGTGTTTCAAGATTTCCTGAAATTTGTGTTCATCAATAGTCACTTTCACCGACAACTCAGCCTTAAGATCATGATTACTTATACTTATCTCTTGAATTCATTTGAGAAGTTAAGGATTGCCTATAAGTGTCCTTCAAAGAAGAAATCTCTTTTTACAAATTATCATTTTGAAGTTTCAAAGAATCTATCTTAGGCTTATTGAGTTCACAATCAGCACATGAAACAGTAACAGATAACTTAGAAGTAGAAGTACTAACCTCATTTTGCTTAACCATGTAAGCAGACGTGGTTGGATAACTGATTTTAGCCATGAAAGCGAAAGTAGTTGGAAGCATTTCACTTGAATCGTCAGAAACAGATGCAGTTTCAGCATCAGAAGATAGCTCACTCCCACTTGCATCTTGTAAATTTGCATTTGACCGAAGCATCACCAGATTAACTTGATTGTCATTGCACAACAATCGTTGTGACCAATCAGTACCATCCATGTTAGACAACATAGCTTGTGACCCAAATGAGGAAGGTTTAGGTCCAGGAGACTTTCCTGCATCATTTCCACTTTTTCCAGATGAATTCTGATTTTGCTTTCTAGGACCAGTGTACTCCTTCTTTGGCTTATCACATTCTTTAGCAAAATGTCCAAACTCTTGACAGTATAGCATTTAACCTTTAATTTATCAAAACCCAACTTCTTGTTTAATGATGGAAGATCTTTGCAGGTTCTTTGCATAAACTTTTTCACTTTCCTAACAATCATAGCCATATTCCACTTCAAGTCCATTAGTTCCAAATCATCGGGATCAATTTGATCATAGTCTTCATCAGTGAAATCACTCGTTGCAATCTTACTACTCACCAGATTCTCATATGAAGTCATGAAGGCAGACATGAAAGTAAAGTTTTGTTCGGCCTCCCTCATGTTCACATTTGATTGTGATGAGAATTGATTTGCAGGTGATGAATTTCCAGACCCTCCAGATGAACCAGAAGCACCAGATGACCCAGAATTTCCAGCAATGTAGAAACAAGCACGTGGATCACTATAAATAGTTGTAACATTATCACTTGCATTTTGTGTAAGATATGCGGTGATAGGAGAAATGGTTGAACTCAACGGCATACTTCCACCATAAAAAGCAGGATCTTGATTATACTTAGAAGACTTTTGACATTTAAGATCGTATTCTCGTGCTTCGATCTTTTGCATGAATTCAGATGCTGTTAGATCTTCATTGTTGAAGTAATTATTCTCTTTCAGACACATAAGAAAGTCGAGTAAGAACTCGGTAAAGCACTTTTAATGGTGTCAATCTTATCAATTTCAGAAGTCCCCAACTTCATCTTGTCCATTTCAGCTATCAGATGATTAAATCTTGTTGTCATCTCTTCGACAGTCTCACCCTTAAGTAGGTTAAAGTTTCTAAATTGAAACTTGAGCATAACTTTCTTGCTTTCAGCAGTGTTACCCATACTCCTCATACGAATGTGTTGGAATAATGAAGAACAAATCTTTATGCTACCAACTTGATGAAAAATGTTTTCGGGTAAAGCCATAGTGAGAGTCGAGTAAGCTTTTGTTTCAATTTCTAAGGCCTTCTTCTTCTCAACCAAATATTGTGAGATAGTTTTAGGTGTGAATCCAATGGTTTCATCTCCATTCATCGGAACGGTATATACCTCATCCAAGCAATACGAACAGTCAGGGTGAACCGACCCTAAATGAGAACGGAAACGGGGTTCCCACTTAGTAAAATCGCTAAATTTCATTAAACATGGACATTTTGAATGTGAACCAATCTCGGTGTCCAGTTGCAACATTTGTTGCATTAACATATTTTGGGAAGCTAAAGCATACATACAAGCCATTTTAAAAATGACAAGACAATCAAATTTCAAGGGTTAAAGTTTAAATTACTTTAACGAACTGTGAACAATAACTTTGACCAATTGGGAGTAGTAACGAATCAGGAATAGCTTTAACGAATCTGGAATGTTAATGAATCTGGAATTGTTGTAGAAACCCGTCACGGATCTAGCCGCTAGTACGATACATCGATTATGCATGAGATCTAAACGTTAAATTATTACGTTATTTATAAATATTATAAATTACATAATAATAACTTATGGAGAACCTCACATCTATCATGTGTGTGAACTCATTTAATTATGAGCATGGAACCACCTATTTATAGGCCACATGCTCCATTCGTTAAGTTAAGCGTAATTAGTTATACCTCCATAACGAATTAGACTCCATTCGTCAACATTCCATGACGAATGGTGTTAACTTAACGAACTAGCCCCTCATTCGTTATGCATCCATAACGAATGGGCTTGTACCTTAACGAACTAGCCTACTCTATAATGAATGGACCTCATTCACTATACAATCCATAGCGAGTGGGCCATTTACATTAAATATACATTAAAAACAAAGACTAGACAACCTATAAGTTATTCGATTGCTACGGACAACAATTTCGTGCACTAACAATAGTCACACGAAATAGGTTATAACGAACTAGTTTAATGAGTCAAGTCAAAGTAACGAATTAGATTGACGAAATAGGTTAACGAATCAGGTGAACTGTTTTTTTTTAACGAATTGCCTCTCTAATTCGTTATAGATTAACCACTCCACTTCGTTAACTTAGTTCGTCATCTCCATTCGTTAACTCAGTTCGTTATAATTACCAACTCTAATTCATTATAACAGTCACACGAATGGCTTCCCATTCGTTAGGATGTCCACACTTCATCATACATAACAAATTAGTCTTAATTCGTTACCCATACCTTAATGAATTATCTTCACGAATCACCTTAATTCGTTACATTTACCTTAACGAATTAACTTAACGAAGTAACTTAATTCGTCAACTTTAACTTAATGAATCTCCTTAACGAATTACCTTAATTCGTTATACTCTTAACTTAACGAAGTAACTTAATTCGTTATTATTACCTTAACGAATTAACTCTTAATTCGTTAAACTTTCCATAACGAATTGCTACAGTAGATTCGTTAGACTCCTTAACGAATTAGCTACAGTAACAACGAATCAGGTTGTTGGATCTGAGGTGTTCGCCGGAAAAACGTAATTCGCTGGAAAATACTGTTACATCGCCTGAAAATCATAGATCTGGTCGGAATCTGGAAATTTGAACTTCATCCATGGTGAAATCATCAAAACACCATAAATTACCATGAAAATCACACCGAAAACTCACAATTTCATCGCGATTCCAAATCCAACATCAATTTACCTTAACAATTACTTATTTATCACCAAATAATTTAACCCATATCATGCTCTTCCATGGTGAAACCTTCAATTCACCATAATTAACCACCAAAATCACACAGGAAGCTACATCTTCCATTCATAAACACGAATTCACACTCAAATCCACCAATAACACACTAATTTACTCCAGATCTGACCAAAACCCGAAGAACACGAAAAACTCATATTCATACTTTAATCGAAGCATCGAGAGCAGCTCTTGATCTGATACCAATTGTAGAAACCCGTCACGGATCTAGCCGCTAATACGATACATCGATTATGCATGAGATCTAAACGTTAAATTATTACTTTATTGATAAATATGGATAAATTACATAATAATAACTTATGGAGAACCTCACATCTCTCATGTGTGTGAATTCACTTAATTATGAGCATGGAACCACCTATTTATAGGCCACTTGCTCCATTCGTTAAGTTAAGCGTAATTCGTTATGCCTCCATAACGAATTAGACTCCATTCATTTTAAGATTGGTTAAAAAATCCTATGTTCTCTCTCTAGAAGGTGATTTGGGCGATCCAACCCTTTTGCGATCGGCCGCTTAGGGTTTTGGTTTTTTCTTGGTTGTTGTTGCTTAAATCTTGATCTAATCCTTGGTTCTGATTGCTTAGTAGGATTGTTATTGATCACGGCTATTGTTATAGTTTAGTTTGATCGATACAATCTTATTAACTGATTAAGGATCTTGTGGTTAATCAAGGTTAGGGTTCTTTCAGCCGATTGTTGTGAGAGAGACTGATTTAGGTTTTTCTTTCTTCCGATTGTTGAAAGAGGGACCGATTAGGGTTTGTGGGTTTGTTTGCTGTTTGAATCGAGATCTTTTTCCTTGGATCTGATTGCTTGCTGCCGTGTTCTTGCTGATTAGGGTTCTTTCAGCCGATTGTAGTGAGTGAGACCTATTTTGGTTTTTCTTTCTTCCGTTCGTTGAGAGAGAGACCGATTAGGGTTTGTGGGTTTTGTTTTGCTGATTGAATCGTGATCTTTGTCCTTGGTTCTGATTGCTTGTTACCGTGTTCTTGCTGTTTCCCGAGTATTAGGGTTTCAAACAACCATTCTTGATACGTGATCTTGATTACGGTTTTCATACAGCCATAATCTTGATACGTGATCTTGGTTCGTTTGGAATTTTGGTTCTTGATCTTGGGTGCTATTTGTAGATTGGAATCTTGGGTATAGGGTTTTGCATGGAGCAGAAGGGTGGTAATGGTTTTGTTGATCGTGTCAAGCAAGGGTTTTCAGCCAATTGGGTCACGAACATTAATGGGGTGCTTCCTCGCAGGGGGGTTCTGAAAACTGGTTCATCGGGTAACCCTAATGCTACGAGTTCGTTTGTTTCGTTTGCTGCAAACACAACATTCAATGTTTCTCTAAATGATGTTATCAATAAAGATGGTGGTTGTTCAGCCATGGCTTCAAATGTTAACAAGGGTATTGAATCTGATTCATTAAATATTCAGCAAGATCTCCGTTTTTCAGCCTTTGTTTCGGATGATAACAAGGTGTATGGATCAGATTCTTTAAATAGTCTAAGGAATGAAGGAAAGGAAAAACATATGGAAAATTCAAAGCCTTCGTATATGAGTGTTGTACAGCTCGAAAACAAGGCAACTAAGGTAACATTAAGAAAATTAAATGTGGAGTCAACAATGGAAGGAGTTGATGTGGTTATCCCGGTTGAATCTGTCAAGAAAGTTAACGATAGGTTTAATAATACTCTGTTTGGTTATTTTTTGGGGAACAGACTTCCTTTTCCGGTTGTTGAGTATTTTGCTAAGAAAAACTGGAACAAATATGGGCTTACTAGACTTATGATGAATGCGAAAGGGTTTTTCTTTTTCAAGTTCCATACGGAAGCTGGGATGATGAAGCTGATTGAAGATGGTCCTTGGATGATTAGGAATGTCCCCATTATTCTTAATATTTGAACTTTGGAGTCAGATTTGGAAAAGGAGGATATACGATCTGTTCCGGTTTGGGCCAGACTACAGAATATTCCTCTGGGTGCATTTACTGAGGAGGGTCTAAGTATGCTCGCTTCAAGAATTGGGGATCCGATAAGTATGGATTCTTACACTGCCAATATGTGTAAGGAATCGTGGGGAAGAAGTAGTTTTGCTAGAGTTCAAGTTGAACTTCATGCAAACCAGGACATTAAGAGGAAGCTGGTTGTTGCTGTTCCAGATACGTTGGGGGAGACAAACAAGATATCGGAGATTAAGATTGAATATGATTGGGAGCCCCCCAGATGTTCCTTATGTGAAGTGTTTGGCCATTCGAACACTCAATGCCCGAAACAAGTTCAGGAGAAAATGTTAAATGAAGAACCAATGAAAGTCAATAATGATGATGGTTTCCAGAGGGTGAAGGGAAAGAAAAAAGTTAATACGCAAGTCAAGAAACATAATCTTGTCTATCGACCGGTGGTTAAACCTCCTGTGACACAACCTATAAATAAACCACCCGCTCAAAGACAAGACAATAATTATCCTATGGGTAAACCTACAATTCCTAAGGCTGTGGGGGTCGAGTTAATGGAAAAGCATGTTGTCCAAACCAGTAACCGGTTTGGTAATTTGGCGGACAAACCGGAAAATGATGAAGATGAGGATGATGTGGAGGAGCTGTTTACGGATGTGGCTAACGCTATGAAAGCGGATATTGGTTCTGAGGGTGCAAGCACACCCGGTGAATTGGTTGTTTAATGGGTACTATTGCCACATGGAATATAAGAGGGTTGAACCGCCCTCTTAAACAAAAAGAGGTTCGTAAGGTAATCCAAGATAATAATATTCAGGTGTGTGCTATTCTTGAGTCTCACGTACAATTAAACGCGGTTTATGATGTTTGTAAGAAGATTTGTAAAAATTGGGATTGGACCAGCAATGGTAGTGTTTGTGATAAAGGTACTCGGATTATTGTGGGGTGGAATATGGATTTGGTTGATCTTATGGTTATTGATTATTCGAACCAGGTTCTTAACGTTCAGTTAAAGTTTAAGCTGGATGTCAAGGTGATGTATGGTTCTTTTGTGTATGCTGAGAATTGTTATTTGAAAAGAAGGGAGTTATGGCATAATCTTGCTGTTCATAAACAATTCACTCGTGGTAAACCTTGGGCTTTACTAGGAGATTTTAATTGTGCTCTTAATTTGGAAGACAGCTTACATGGTTCTTCCAAAATTTCCACTAGGATGCTTGATTTTCGTGATTGTGTTAAGAACAATGAAGTTGAGGATATTAATGGGGTCGGGCTACAATACACTTGGAGCAATAAACCGAAAACGGGTATGGGTCTTTTCAAAATGCTTGATAGGGTGATGGGAAACTCTAAATTCATGGAGATTTTTAATGATTCATCGGCGGTGTTCCTTCCGTACCGGATTTCAGACCACTCTCCATGTTTATTGAAATTCCCCTCTCTAATTAAAGGTAAGCCTAAACCGTTTAAATTCCCTAATTTCTTGATTGGAAAACCGGGTTATAATGATATTATTGCTAACGGCTGGAAAATTGAGGTGAATGGTTACCACATGTTTCGCGTGGTAAAGAAACTCCAAAACTTAAAACATCCAATCCGTTCTTTGCTGCACCGGCAAGGCAATCTCCACAAGAAATTAAATGATCTAAGAACCCTTCTGGATGCTTGTCAAACCCGTCTTGACATTGACCCTACTAATTTGGAGTTGACTCGGGAGCAGAGTAGTTATCTTAAGGCTTATCATGAGGCGGCTAAAGATGAGGAAGAATTCCTTAAACAGAAGGCTAAAGTCGATTGGTTAAAGCTTGGTGACACTAACACTGCGTACTTTCACAATTCTTTGAAAATGCGAAACCATAGAGGTCGTATTGATACAATAAGTGATGTTCAGGGCCAATTATTTGAGGGATTGGATGTTCCTTCGGTGTTTGTTAATCATTTTATGAACATTTTTGGTTCTGATATGCAACCATTGAGAAAACCGGATAATCAGATTTTTACTACTAAGCTCTCGGCCTCTCAGGCGGAGCTTATGGTTAGACCTATATCCGATTTGGAAATCAAGGATGCTTGTTTCTCTATTGGGAATTCCAAAGCGCCGGGGCCTGATGGTTTTTCCTCGGCTTTCTTCAAAAGTTCTTGGGATATTGTTGGGAAAGATGTTTGTTTGGCGGTTCATGAATTTTTCAGAAAAGGAAGTCTCCTTAAACAGGTAAACCACACTATTATTGCCCTTATTCCCAAAGTGACCACCATTTTGACTCCTAATGATTTTCGTCCCATCTCGTGCTGCAACACTTTATATAAATGCATTACCAAGATTATCTCGGTTCGTATGATGAAGGGTTTGGAGTCGTTAATTGATATCAATCAGTCTGCGTTTGTCCCCGGGCGTAGGATTTCTGATAACATCCTTTTGACCCAAGAATTAATGCATAATTATCACACTAATAATGGTCCGCCTAGATGTGCTTTTAAAGTTGATATCCAGAAAGCTTACGATACGGTCAGTTGGGACTTCATTCGTGATATTCTTTTTGGGTATGGTTTCCACGATAGGTTGATTCATTGGATAATGGAGTGCATAACCACTTCTTCCTTTTCGATATCCGTTAATGGGAACTTACACGGGTTCTTTAGTGGTAAAACAGGTCTGAGACAGGGTGATCCGATGTCCCCTTATATTTTCACCCTGGTTATGCAAGCTCTCACGTTAATTCTGCATCGAAAGGTTCGTATTGAACGATCGTTCCGTTTTCATCGTCATTGTGAAAAATTAAATATTATCAATATTTGCTTTGCGGATGATTTGTTCCTGTTTGCTCGAGGTGATGTGAATTCCGCTAAAACTATTATGGGGGCTCTGAATGATTTCAAAGATATGTCCGGGCTTACTCCGAGTGTTCCGAAAAGTACCGCGTTTTTCTGTAATGTCCCGGACCGCGTTAAAAGTGGTATTTTGATATGCCCTTCGTTGAAGGAAGACTCCCGGTTAAATACTTGGGAGTTCCTCTTATTTCTACGAGGTTAAATTACCGTGATCGTAAGAGGTTGCTGGATTGTATGGATAGTCGGATTGGAGATTGGAAGAATAAAACTTTATCTTTTGCGGGTAAACTTCAGCTGGTCAAGTCTGTCCTGTCGTCCTTATATATTTATTGGTCTGCTGTGTTTTCACTCCCTTCTAGACTTATTGCTGATCTTGAGAAACGGATTAAAAATTTCCTTTGGGACTATGGTCACAATAAGGGAAAGCATAAAGTCTCTTGGAATATTGTGTGTCAGCCGAAATGTGAAGGTGGTTTGGGTATCCGGCGTATCCGGGATGTCAATAACTCTCTTCTGGTTTATCATATTTGGAGTTTAATCAATGCTCGTAATTCGTTGTGGGTTAAATGGATTCATGAGTATAAAATGAAGGGGCGAAATTTTTGGAGCTTGCAGATTCCTAACTCGTGTACTTGGGGGTGGAGGAAAATTCTTCAGTTTCGTCCTCATATTAGGCAGTTTATATGGCATGAAATTGGTAATGGAAGATCTACATCAGTTTGGTATGATAAATGGGATGATCTTTGTCCTTTAAGTGATTATATTAACCCGAGAGCTATACATCGGGCTGGCTTGTCTTTAGAGACCTGTGTCAATGATGTTGTTCATCATAATAACTGGGGTTGGCCGCCTGATTGGATTCTGAGATACCCAATTCTTTCGAACTTAAAAGAGGTCAGTATTTGTCCGGATAAGCGGGACAGGATCGTGGTAATGGATGAGAATGGGACTTCTATGAATTTCTCGGCTTCAGGAATATGGCATCTTCTTCGGAGACCGGCTGATAAGGTGTCTTGGGTGCATGTTGTTTGGTTCTCTCAATGTGTTCCAAAACACTCCTTTATGCTGTGGACTGTGCTTCATGATAGGTTGAGCACGCAGAATCGTATTATGGGGTGGAAAATTGGTGGGTATCCAAATCATAACTTGTATTGCTGCCTTCTTTGTAATGGAGAGCCGGATTCTCGTAATCACCTCTTCTTTGAGTGTAAGTTCTCTTCTGAGGTTTGGAGTATTGTAAAAATGAAAGGGAAGTTTCAGGGGTGCAGGAATGGTTGGGCGAATACTCTTCAATATGTGTCTCAATTTGGAATGTCCAACTCTATTGATAATGTTGTTAATCGGCTGTTATTTGGGGCTTCGATTTACGTTATTTGGAAGGAGCGAAATAACCGGCTTTTCAGGAACTCTTTGAAGACTCCTAAGATTGTTGCTGACGAAATCATTAGGGGTACTCTCCTAAAGCTTATGACTCTAAGGTTCAAGAATTCTGAACGGGTTAACCGGGTTCTCGAGGATTGGCACTTTCCGCGGGGAGTTTCCCACCAAATTGATGATAATGGTTGATTTGTTTTTTGTTTTGTTTTTTCCTTGGTTCTTGTGTAAGCTTTAGCTGTGTTTACCAGTGTTTGGTGGTTTTGGTTTTGTTTACTCTTGTATGGCATGTCATACATGAGAACTAATATGGCACTCTGTCATATTACTTGTACTTGTTTGGTTGTGTGGAATGCATTTAACCGGGTGAATCCCTTTACCCAAAAAAAATTAGACTCCATTCGTCAACATTCCATGACGAATGGTGTTAACTTAACGAACTAGCCCTCATTTGTTATGCATCCATAACGAATGGGCTTGTACCTTAACGAACTAGCCTAGTCTATAACGAATGGACCTCATTCGCTATACAATCCATAGAGAATGGGCCATTTACATTAAATATACATTAAATACAAAGACTAGACAACCTATAAGTTATTCGATTGCTACGGACAACAATTTCGTGCACTAACAATAGTCACACGAAATAGGTTATAACGAACTGGGTTAATGAGTCAAGTCAAAGTAACGAATTAGATTGACGAAATAGGTTAACGAATCAGGTGAACCGTTAACGAATCAAGGAAGTAAAAGCTTAGCGAATTAATGTAACGAATTGTTGAGTTTCCTTAACGAATCACTAAGACACTATTAACGAATTAGGTGACGAACCACGATGACGAATTAGCTACACTTGATGACGAATTAGCTACAGTTGATAACGAATCAACTATAGCGAATTAGGTTGTTAAAAATAGTTGTAACAAACTCTGACAACTATTGCCACGTGGCAAAAGTTGTTGGAACTAAAGTTAACGAAATGGAAACGTGTCACACGAATTGAATGACACGAATCAGAACAAGTAACGAACTGAGTAACGAACCACACATGAATTAGCGAATAACAATAACGAATTGGCTTGAGGTTTAACGAATCTTCCAATCTTCAAACCTTCATCATACATTTCCAGATTTCTGGAAAAATATGAACACCCAAACTAGTCTCAAATTTGTAATACCAAATCAATACCAAACCAAATCGTCCAATCCACCTATCACGTTACTCGGAAACACATCACGAATCAAGATCAAACATTCTCGTAATCAATTAAACAAAACCCGTAATCAAATCAACCAGAGTCTACACTCTGTTTTGACCACGAATCAGATCCAAATCTATCCAATCTGAAACCAATCCAATTTCCAATTCTTAACCACAACACTTTCCCAATACCTTAACAAACACAAATCAAATCCAGATACTTTACCAATCATAAATCCAATACAAATCATACCATATTCAATAAATTCACACTGAATCTGATCCAAACATAACCTTATATCAAAATACCAATTAACAATTCTTAATTACCTAATTAACAGTTAAATCAAGAGCAACCGAGCAACTGAAAGCTCTGATACCACTTGTGAACACCCTGAGATCTCAGATCTAAGGCTTAATAAACTATAAACGGATCTAGTTCATGATGCTATATATTGATTGTATGTTAATGTTATGTATTAGTAGTAGTTATATATATATATGTGTGTGTGTGTGTGTGTGTGTGTGTGTGTATAATATTAAGGTGAAGCTTAAGAGAACAATTGGGCATCGATTCGATATATTAAACTCAAAACTTAAATTATGCAGAGGCTGAACCTTTATAAATAGGAAGATGGGTCTAGTTCGTTACACATTCCGTAACGAACAAACACCCACTTCGTCACATTACATTAAATAAACAAGCATAACGAATCACCCCCTGATTCGCTAAACATCCTTAACGAATCGGGAGGGAACTTAACTTATCGTCTAGTTCGTTAAACATCCTTAACGAACTAGACGCATCAACTAACGAACTAGCTTAAATATAAATATATTTTACATTAAATTAAACGATAAATACAAAGACTTGAGACGCAAAACCGTGTACTAAAAAGCGGCGATGTATTCCGTTCAGTGGTGGACAATGCTACCACATCTTGTTTTGCACTCTTCCAAGAGACTGCCCCACCATTCAAAAAGAAAACATATCCCGATTGTGATCGAGAATCATCTTGATCACTTTGGAAACTCGCATCCGTGTAACCCTTTACAACGAGTTCCTCCTCGCCAGAGCCATATATCATAAACATATCTTTAGTCCTTCTAAGGTATTTCAATATACTCTTAACCGCCATCCAATGGCTATTTCCCGGATTTTGTTGGAATCTACATCCGGTCTAGTGCATATCATTGCATAATGATGGATCTTATAGCCGAAGCATATGGGATTCCTTTCATTTTCTCTTGCTCATCCTTTGAGCTTGGACATTGAGTCACACTCAATATCGCTCCTCTTTGAATAGGTACCAAACCTTTCTTAGAGGTCTCCATCTTGAACCTTTTCAATATTTTATCGATGTATGCACTTTGATTTAAACCTATAAACTGCCTTGATCTATCCCTATAGATCTTTATTCTCAAAATATTGGCGGATTCACCAAGATCCTTGATGGAAAAACAACTCCCAAGCCAGGCATTTATACCTTCCATGGTTGGAATGTCATTTTGAAATAGTAGTATGTCATCAACATACAATTCTAAGAAAGTGATGATCCTCCCACTAGCTTTCCTATGCACACAAGCCTCATCAGCATTCTTGAGGAATCCAAATTTCCTAACTTCTTCATCAAAACATTGATTACAACTTCTCTATGCTTGTTTCAATCCATAGATTGATTTCTTTAACTTGTATACTTTATTAGGATGTTGTAGATCAACAAAACCTTCGGGTTAAACCATGTAGACATCTTCCTCAAGATGTCCATTTAGAAAAGCGGTTTTGACATCTATTTATTAAATCTCATAGTTATAATATGCGGCTATGGAAAATAATATCTTAATAGACTTTAGCATTGCCACCAAAGTAAAGGTTTCATCATAATTAAACACTTGAGTTTGAGTAAAACCTTTTGCTACAAGTCTTGCTTTATGAGTATCCAAGTTTCCATGCATATCTATTTTCTTCTTGAAAAACCACTTACTTCTAACCGTCTTGGATTTAAGAGGTGGTATAACCAAATCCCACACTTGGTTGTCATGCATGGATGGCATCTCAACGTTCATGGCTTCAAGCCATTTGTCACAATCGGATTGTGATATTGCATCATGGTGTGTGGTGGGTTAATCCGAATATACCAGATTTGCGAACATTTTGTGTCTTGATTAACCATTTGATCATTCTCAACAATCTCTTGTTATAGTATCAACCAAAAGTGTATCGGCTTGTGGTTCTCGATCCTCCTCGAGTTCCACCGTTCTACTAGTTCCTTCCATAAGGAGCTTAGTTTTCAAGAACTCGGCCTGTCGAGCAATAATCACCTTTTTCTCGGTTGGGTTGTAGAAATAATATCCCATAGAGTCTTTGGGATATCCTACAAAGATGCACATAGTGGATCGGCTCTCAAGTTTGATTTGGGTGTTGTGCTTAACATAAGCCTCACAACCCCATACCTTTAAATATGAAAATGATTGAACCCTTCCATGTCATATTTCAAAAGATGTCTTGTTCACTTTCTTGGTTGGGGCCATATTTAGAATACGGGCAGCGGAGAGCAATGCAAAACCTCAAAATGATAGAGGCAATGTGTTTTTAGGCATCATAGATCGAATCATATCCAATAGAGTTCGATTCTTCCTTTCGAACACACAATTATGTTGTGGTTTTCGGGTGGAGTGAGTTGTGAGATGATCCCACAACTCCTAAGATGATATTGAAAAGCATCATTAAGGTATTCACCTCCTCTATCCAAACAAAGTACTTTGATGGTTTTATTGAGTTGATTTTCCACTACATTTTCCTAGACTTTGAACATTTCAAAGGCTTCATGTTTGTGTCTTAACAAGTACATATACTCGTAACGACTATAATCATTGATAATGGTAACGAAGTATCCTTAACCATTCCTTGTCATTGCCTTAAGAGAACCACATACATCTGAATGTATGATACCTAACAAGTGTTTTGTCCTTTCATTAGTTCCACGAAATGGTTCCTTGGTCATCTTTTCTTGTAAACAAGATTCACACTTACCAAATGAATCTTCATTTGATTCCAAAAGACCATTCTTTAGAAGTGTATGTGTGTGATCTTTGTTTATGTAACCAAGGAGACAATGCCAAAAATAAGTCTTACTCAAATCCATTTTGAGTTTCTTGGTGCTTGATTGGTACAACTTGTTATCAAAGGATGTGTTGTCATGAACTAATTCATAAATGCCATTAGACGGAATTGCTTTAAACAAAAGACATTATTCATGAAGGCACAAAGGAATGATTGGAATCCTCTCAACCTCCTCCGAAAATAACCAACAGGTGTTTTGGTGCATCTGAGTTTGTTCCAATCTAGGGGAGATTGTTGGGATCAAGATTCAACAAAGGAAAGATTGGAATCCTCTCAACCTCCTCCAAAATCGGCTATGTATGGAAACCAATCAAACTTAGCACTTCGAGCAAGCCTAGAACTTATTCAAGGAAGATATTTTGCTTAACGAGAAAAGTTATCTTCTGGAAGTCTTCTAAGTGTTAGTTCGAGCAAACTACTCTTCATCAAACAAGGTTGTTCTTCAAGTCGAGCAAGGTTTGTTTCAGAGCAAACCCTTGACTAAACCAAGCTAAAACCAAGTATTTTGGTGGATCAAGCAAGGTTTATTAATAAATAGTGGTCCAAGAAAACTCAAAGGTGGTTATTGAAGAATGTAATCTAAGGACTTCTTTCGAGCAAGGTACAACCTCGAGCAAGCTACAATGTCACCAACACACTTGAACTTATTCAAATAAGTTAAAGACAAAAGGTTGAAGAAATCAATGAAGAACAAGTTTGCTCGTAGGATATTATCGAGCAAAGTTTGGTAATATAATGAAGATTGAAGTCTGCTTGGAGAATAATTTCTAAGGAAACTATTCTAAGTAAAGCTTACATAAAGAAGTGTTCCAAGCAAACTTTAGTTACAAGGTATGCTCGACAAGGACAAAAGCTTACAAGCTTACTTGAACACCTGTTAACACTTGTAATTCTATTTATTTTGTAATATTTTGTAATATGTTTGGATATGTTAAGTATCAACCAATAGGGTTTCTAGAAGATATCAGACGTGCCTATTTAAGGAAACTTTAGGGCACGCCTATGACAAAGGACACAGAATGAATATTGTGATTTGAAGGCTTCCGTTTCCTGAAAAAGAATATCTTTATACGAAAAAGCTGCCACGAATACAAACATTCCACTTAAAAACCCTAATCGATTTTCATTGTGTTATTCACAATATTAATGGAAATATTTTGAGTTACTTTGTGTGTTTGTTACATTTCTGTCTGTTTAGCAACAATTTGAATATTATTGATTCGCCTTTAATATTCATTGGATCTTCACAAAAGCATAACTCGTAACCATCTTGTCAACACGTTGTTGTTGGTTACGAGACTGATTGTTGTGTGTGATAGATCGGTCCTGACAAATAGTAGGTTTGGTGGTAGTTCTGAATCAAGTCAACCACCTAACATACCACATTATACAAGAAGCTACACTGGAACCAACTCTGCTCCTGATCAATCCTCAAAGCCCACAAGACCATCATGTGATGTTGTGCAATGCAACATAGCTGTTAACATCAAGAGCAACAATGGACTTACTGTTGAAAATGTTCAAGAACATATGGCTATTCTAGGATCCGTCCTTGAGTTATATGAATGTTTAATTGTTGGGTAAAATGGAAACTACAACATAACAAAAGAGGATTATGATTAAATTGATCCTGAAGAAATGGAGATGTTGGATATTCATTGGTGTATGGCTAGTGTTGTCCGAAGAGCCCAAAAATTCTAAGAAATTACTGGTAAAAACTGCCTTGATGGGGCGACTTCAAAACTCAGATTTGACAAGTCAAAAGTCCAATGTTTTCGATGCAAGGAAAAAGGTCACTTCAAGAGAGAATGCATGAACCAAGAAGTTGGAGAAACTAGTCCTAATCGTTTTGGCAGGGACTACAACCGACATGCAATTTATCATCAAAGCTCTCATGCACCAGCTAAACCATCAACGAAACATGATGATTCATCAGCAAAAGCTTGTCATGCTCAATTAGATGAAGGTTTCAACTGGAACTCAATTGTTCACCGAGCTAATGTAGCTGAAGTGATTGGTGTTCAACAAGCTGGAGAACAGGTATGTGTTGAAAATACAGGTAAAGCTGAGAAAGATGTAGAGAATGTTAAATATTTTGTTGATTCTGACTAATGCTGAAAAGACTAAGTGTGATGATGATTAACAAGAGAATAACACTGAGGAGATGTCAAGTGATGATGAGGGGACATAATCTTTTAAGAGTTTTGATTCAATTCCAAATAAAATTTTCAAATCATTTTTGCCACCTGATGTGTTTGAAAGTTTTGCGGGTTGGTTCATTGGCGAGGAAGTGCCTCATGGAAAGATTGACTTTGAAATTGATGATGAAGAAGATGAGTTTAAGATAGTTGATAAAATTCCAGTTGCAAAGATTAAAGAAACAAGTGATTAACTGTGCCAGCTGAAGGTGTTTCAGTGATAGTTGATGAAGATGTTGAAGAAGAGTCTCCTAATCATGCTTTCATGGCTGGGCATGTAACATTTTCTACTCAAAATGGTAAACATATTTGTGAGTTGTGTGATGAAAAAGATTTTGTGATTAATTCATTGAAAACCGACTACAATAATATGTTTCAAGATATAAAAGTATTAAAGAAGCTTATGATAAACTTCAAAAGCGTGAGAAAAACTTGTGGGTGAAAATCCTACGAGATGAGAAAGCAATTTCTATGCTAACTCACACAGTTGAGGATAAATAGATTTCCATTAATAGTCATATTGATGAGAAAGCGGAACTAAAAAGGAACTTCAACTTATTGAAATTGAAACTGAAAGAGTTGACACTAAACTGAAGAGTTATGCCGGCTCATCATATATCCTTGATCACATTGTCCCAGAACCATATGTTGATATTTCAAAGGACAGAAAGGATGATTCGAAATATCATTTTGTACCGCCTCCTATTTTGAAATCTTATGTTCCAAAAGAACCAGAAGGGTTCTTTAAGGTGATGAATACTGTGATAAGAATCAGAAGCGACAATTGTGCCGAGTTCAGGAACAACCGAATGCTTCAATACTATGATGAGCATGGTATCTGCATGAATTCAGTGCTCATTATACTCCACAACAAAATGGAGTTGCTGAACGAAAGATTAGGACTTTGATTGAGACAGCTAGGTCTATTGTTTGAACCTAGATCAATCCTTTAACAATAAACAGATCTCGGATCTATGTGAATACGATTAATCCTTAACTCGGATCTAGCTCATAGTTACGTTTGATTATATGTTATAGGTGTATATATTATCAGTATTAGTATGAGTATGTGTGAATAATATTAAGATGAAGATCGAGAGCGATTTGGACAGAGGTTCGATAATTATCTCTCAAAACTTTAATAATTCGTGAACAGTGTTCACGTATATATAGAAGACGGACCTAGTTCGTTAACATCCCCTAACGAACTAGAGTCTGCTTCCTTACATACATAAAACTAAATAACTTAACGAACCGCCTCTTGATTCGTTAAACATCCTTAACGAACAAGAGGGAAATAGCTTAGATCTAGTTCGCTAAACATCCTTAGCGAACTAGACACTTACATTAGCGAACTACAATATAACTTAATTTTTTATTATATTAAACAAAACGACAAATATGCTAATGATAAATACAAAGACTCAAGAAGCAAAACCGTGCACTAACAGACACCCCCTCCTCTTGAGCTCTTTGTCTTTTGTCTTCACTTGAAATGCTTGGACTACCAGTCTCTGCAACTATGAATTCCGTTTTCATAACAAACACGCACGACGCGTCGGAATTGCATAGCCAGGTCATAGTCTTCATCGCAATCAAACAAAATCTTGTTCTTGTGCAGCACGTCATTGTCGGTCTCAGTTAAATTAACCAACCACATCGGGTCGATAATCTAGATAAGCTATGTCTTCAGTCCTTTACCAAGCACAATGACGGCCTCGCCAGTACGATTGTCATAGTACCAGCGGTCAAACGATGTAAGGCCCCGATACCGGTAACCCTACTTTCGTGTTGGATTTACTCATAAACACAGTTCTAAATATCAGAGTTAATTAAAACATTTATGCGGAATATAAAACTTTCATTAAACATTACATAATTCATAACTTGTCTCAAAACATTCATTGTCTTTCACATTAAAGCATTAAAGTTAACACATCACAATCTTCAGATGCCAGATTCTTGTTCAGTGCCATGTGTCTCCTCAAGCGAGCTGCCTCATCCTACTCACCTGCGTGCATACTAAAAGTCAGCTACGCTGAGTGAGTTCTAGATAATCACGTAATCATACCATTTACATAACGTTATATTCATACTTTCATATTTTCATACTTCCTTACTTTCTTACTTTCATTCATACTTTCTTACTTTCTTACTTTCATATCTTACGTTATAAAGAGCACTACGCCCTACATTCCTCGAGTATTGTTAGGGCTCGGTACCCTCCTTCCTCGAGTATTATTAGGGCTCGGTACCCTCCTTCCTCGAGTATTATTAGGGCTCGGTACCCTCCTTCCTCGAGTATTATTAGGGCTCGGTACCCTCCTTCCTCGAGTATTATTAGGGCTCGGTACCCTTTTCATAACCATACAACCATACATTATCATTTCTTTCTTTTATTATCCTTATCACATTCATACACATAAGCATACATATCATACTTACCTTAACTTAGCATTACAACCTGACAGTACGTGCAATATCCGAAGATCGTTCACGTACCATCAAGCAATCATTCACACATCTCACATCATTCACATAAGGCATACACTTATCTCTTAGGATAAGCGTATTAACAAACATATTGAGTATGCACACAGCCCCGAAAACATGACACATAAATGGGGCTAGAAACTCACCTGGATCCTGTTACGCTCGCCGCTGATCGTAATTCCTTTCTTTAACTGGGCTCGGCTAACTGTATAATATTTACACATATCAATTAACTACTGCTACTCGTTTGTATTTCTATCTATATATGACCCACAACGAACGGGGGTCCGGGGGCAGCGCCCCTGGCAGCGGGGTTCTAGGGGCGGCAGCCCCTAGCGGGGTCCAAGGGGCAGAGCCCCTGGCTGGGGTTAAGCTGCCAGGTCAGCTTGGAAAAATTTTATTTTCGATAACTGCCTTAACACATTTTCCATTAGGTTTTTAATTTATTTTATAAACGAACTTCGCTTCAGGCGAAGTTAAACCTTAGGCGAACTTGGAAACAGCTTGGTTCTGGCTTGATTCGATCGAATAGGAACACGTTCGATCGAATAGGCACACGTTCGATCGAATAGACACACGTTCGATCGAATAGACACACGTTCGATCGAATAGACACACGTTCGATCGAATAGACACACGTTCGATCGAATAGACACACGTTCGATCGAATAGACACGCGTTCGATCGAATAGGCACACGTTCGATCGAATACAAAACTCATTCGATCGAATGAGTTGGAGACCATTCGGTTGCTTCCCTATTCGATCGACTGGACTTGTTCGATCTACACATTCGATCGAATGGACTGATTCGATCGACTGGTTCGATCGAATGAGTCTGATTCGACTCCTTCAAGCTGGCGACGGAGAAACTCACGGGTTTTCCAGATTTTCCAGATTTTTGACCCAAAAACGAAGTTTTTGACATGGAAATGTTCGGGATTGAAAGGGCTATCGATTCCTAGTACTTTTAAACACAAAAGCTTGCATTTTGACACCAAAACAAGGCGGTTTTTGACCCGAAAACTCAAGTTACGTTTTTGCTCGATTTGAGGCCGAAATGGTTATGAAAACGGATGATTTTCGAGAGGGACTTACCAAAAACGACTAGGAACAAGATTGTGAACTCGGATCGGCGATTTGAGAACTTTCTCTCTCTAGTTTCTCTCTCTAGAATTGAGAGTGTTTGGGTGGGTGTAAGTGAAGGAAGATGGTGAAAATGGTGGATGTGTCAAGAAATTTCGTTTATATACTACGGGTTTGGTTAGGCTCGGGTTGGCTTCCTACGGGTCGAGACAGGCCGAGTTCATAAAATAACTAAGCCCAAGACCCGTTCCTTACTCGACATTAAATAACTAAAACGTGAAATTACTAAACATAACTTTCTTTTATTTATCAATATAAAAATTTTAGGATGTTACAAGTCTTCCTCCCTTAAAGAGGTTTCGTCCCCGAAACCTAACTATTACATAAACAAACTAGGGTAAAACTTGCGCATCTCATCCTCGACTTCCCAAGTAGCATCCGATCCCTTGCGGTGTTTCCATATGACTTTGACCAAGGGTATAATCTTGTGACGAAGCTGCTTCTCCTTGCGATCAACGATCTTTATCGGTTGCTCGATGTAGTTCAATTGCTCATCAACCTCGATGTCCATTAAGGGCACGTGAGACGTGTCATCAGCTAGACACTTCCTCAGATGAGAAACATGGAAGGTTGAATGAATTCCTTCTAACTCATCGGGTAAATCCAGTTTGTAAGCTACTTCACCCACACGCTTTACAATCTTGAACGGTCCGATGTACCTCGGACTCAACTTTCCCCTTTTCCTAAAACGGATAATCCCCTTCCAAGGCGAGACCTTAAGCATCACATAGTCGCCAACGTTAAACTCAATTGGTCGTCGCCGCTTATCTGCATAAGACTTTTGTCTGTCTTGAGCGGCTTTCATTCTTGCTTTGATCTGATCGAACTTTGAAGACGTTTCCTGAACCACTTCTATACCTCCCATTTCCTTCTGACCAATCTCACCCCAACACACCGGGGTTCTACATCGTCTACCGTACAGCATCTCAAACGGTGGCATACCAATACTCGAATGGTAACTGTTGTTATAGGAGAACTCTGCCAGATGCAGATGATCATCCCAACTTCCACCAAAGTCTAAAACGCAAGCACGTAGCATATCCTCAAGGGTTTGGATCGTCCTTTCAGACTGTCCATCGGTTTGAGGATGATACGCCGTACTGATGTTCAACCTCGTCCCCATAGCTTCATGAAATTTCTTCCAGAACCTCGAAGTAAACCGTGTATCCCTATCAGACACGATCGATAACGGTACTCCATGCTTGGTTACAATTTCTTTAATGAACAAGCTTGCTAACGTTTCTGACGAGATGGCCTCTCGTATGGGCAGAAAGTGAGCACTCTTGGTCAAACGGTCCACAATCACCCAGATGGTATCATGTTGCTTAGCTGTACGAGGTAGCTTAGTTACGAAATCCATGGTGATGTGTTCCCATTTCCACTCAGGTATCTCTAGCGGTTGCATCTTCCCATAAGGCTTTTGGTGTTCGGCTTTGACTTGTAAGCAAGTTAAGCACTTACCAACATAATCCACTACATCGTTCTTCATTCCTGGCCACCAGTAATCTCTTTTCAGGTCTTGGTACATCTTTGTAGTTCCTGGATGGATTGAGTACCTTGACTTATGAGCTTCATCTAAGATTCGACTTCTAAGATCACCATGGCGTGGGATCCACATACGGTCGAACCTTGTCTTAACTCCATGAGTGTTTTCCATCAACTCATCTTGCTGACCATAAATCCTTTCTTTCTTTACTAACCCTTCGTCTACTAACACTTCTGACTGCACTTTGATGATTTCTTCAAAAAGACTTGAGTTCATGATCAACTTGTATGACTTCACTGTTGCAAGGACTTCCTCATTCTTACGGCTTAACGCATCAGCGACCACGTTAGCTTTACCGGGGTAATACTTAATCTCACAGTCGTAATCCTTTATCAATTCTAACCATCTTCTCTGCCTCATGTTCAATTCTTTCTGCTCGAAGAAGTACTTTAAACTCTTATGATCGGTATAGATAGTACACTTAGTACCGTACAGATAATGCCTCCATATCTTAAGAGCATGCACTACAGCTGCTAACTCCAGATCATGCGTCGGATAAGTACTTTCATGGACCTTCAACTGTCTAGACGCGTAAGCTATCACCTTCCCTCGTTGCATCAACACGCAACCTAACCCTTGATGCGAGGCATCAGCGCAAACAACAAAATCCTCATCACCATCGGGTAAAGTAAGGATTGGAGCTTGCGTGAGTCTCTTCTTCAATTCTTCAAAGGCTTCTTCTTGAAATCTCCCCCAGCTGAATACTATTGACTTTCGGGTCATACCGGTCAGCGGTGCGGCTATCTTGGAGAAACCTTCGATGAATCTCCTATAGTAGCCAGCTAACCCTAGGAAGCTTCGTATATCGGTCGGATTTTGCGGAGTCTTCCAATTCGTTATTGCTTCAATCTTAGCTGGGTCCACGGTAATCCCCTCCGGATTAACCACATGACCTAAAAATTGCACTTCTCTTAACCAGAACGCGCACTTCGAAAACTTGGCGTACAACCTCTCTTTCTTCAGTGTCTCCAATACCTCTCTCAGATGCTCAGCATGGTCAGACTCATTCTTTGAATAAATCAGTATATCGTCAATGAATACGATAACCGACTTATCCAACATCGGCCGACACACCCTATTCATCATGTCCATAAATGCTGCAGGAGCATTGGTTAGACCGAATGACATTACGAGGAACTCGTAGTGTCCATACCGCGTTCGGAACGCTGTCTTAGGGATGTCTGCCTCCTTCACCTTTAGCTGATGGTAGCCTGATCTGAGATCTATTCGTGAGAACCAACTTGAACCTTGCAGTTGGTCAAACAGATCATCAATCCTTGGCAAAGGATATCTATTCTTTACCGTAAGCTTATTCAACTCACGATAGTCTATGCACATTCTCATACTTCCATCCTTCTTTTTCACGAACAATACTGGCGCGCCCCACGGGGAAACACTCGGTCTGATAAAACCCTTGTCGAGGAGTTCTTGCAGTTGGGACATCAATTCCTTCATCTCGGACGGTGCTAGACGGTAAGGCGCTTTCGCGACGGGCTGGGCTCCTGGTACTAGATCTATCTGAAATTCTATCTCTCGCTCAGGTGGCAACCCCGGAAGATCCTCAGGGAATACTTCTGGGTAGTCGCGCACAATAGGAACATTCTTCATTTCTTTCGTCTCGGCCGTAGCGTTGACAACATACGCCAGGTAAGCACCACACCCTCGCCTTAGCAAACCCTCAGCCTTTATCATCGAAATGACATTAAGCCCAGAACTTTCCTTATCACCATAAACCGTTACCGCGCTACCATCCGATGACTTTAACCTTATAGTCCTACTCCTACATACTATCTGAGCCTCAAACTCAGACAACCAATCCATACCCAAAACCACATCGAACCCTCCCAAGGTCATAACGTACAAGGTGATCGGGAACTCATGTCCTTCCAATTCTATCTTACAGTTCTTAATCATCTTCGTTATTTTAACCGAAGTGTCACTAGCGGTCTCTACTACAAAAGTTTCGGACACTCGGCAGTCTTTCATTTTAGCGAGTTTACTAAATGTCGTAGCTACAAAACTTCTATTCGCACCAGAATCAAATAATACTAAAGCAGAAATGCCGTTTACTAGGAACGTACCCGTCACAACATCAGGAATCTGCTTGGCTTGTTCTTGGGTCAGCATGTAGGCTCTAGTTCTTGGCTTAGCTTGATCGGCATCCTTCTTTCTACTACCTCCCGCTTCGCTTTCGGTACACTCCCTAGCAAAATGACCCGTCTTACCACACTTGTAGCATGCAGGCTTAGAACTGCACTCATGAGCATAATGACCTGCCTTCCCACACTTGTAGCAAACATTCGACCCAAACTTACATTCTCCGGCATGTATCTTTCCACACTTATGACATGTATCCGAACCCTTTCCCCACCTACACTCACCACTGTGCGCCTTGCCACAAGTCTTGCACGACCTGTTCTCCCAAACTCTCGGCTGTTTGTTCTTAGGGTTCCACATCTGGGTACCGGGTCGTTTAGCAGGAGCGACCCATTTCTTCTCTTTCTTCTCATCTCCCACCACCACATCATCCGCAACCAAGTCTGCATAAACCATTTCTGCGAGTTCGACCGCAGAATCGAAAGTAGTAGGTTTACTTGTTCTGACTAACATGCGAACTCTCTGCGGTAATCCCCTCACATAACACTTGATCCTTTTTGCCTCAGTGTTGACCATATCGGGCACCAACCTAGACATTCGATTGAACTCGGTGGTGTACTCACGATGTGTCATTGCCCCAGCTTTCAAGTTTAAGAATTTCATTTCCGCCCTTTCAACCTCGGCGTCTGCACAGAACTTCATCATCACTAACTCCTTCAGATCATCCCACCTCATCTCTTTGATCTCTTCGCGGGTCTTCCTCTGCTCCACACTCTCCCACCAATACATAGCCTCGTCTACGAATGACTGAGTAGCATACCCCACAGCTTGGTCGGGGCGGCATTCGCTAATGCGGATAACCTTGTCCATAGCGGTTATCCATTGGAGAGTAGCGATTGCGTCACCCAACCCGGTCAGCTTTGGCGGGTCGCATCCTTTGAAGGACTTATAGCTGCACCCACCTTGTCCTCTTCTCCTATCATCGACTTTCACAGACTTATCCCCACTCGAGGCCCCTCTTTCACCTTCCCCATCCTTCCTACCATCACCACCCGCCCCTTCAGCGGTTCGTTCACGGCTTCCAGCAGATCCTTCGGGATTCAGGTTCTTCACAGCAGCAACCACAGCCTGAACAATGGCTGCTTGAACTGCAGGGCTAAGTTGAACTTCTTCGTTGTTGTTTTGGTCTCCTCCAGCTGCGCTTCCTTCATCTTCGGTGTGGGAAGCTTCTTCTACCGAGGGTTGCCGGACAAGACGAGGCCTGCCACGACGTCCAGCGCGACCCCCAGTTCCAACAAATTCTCCAGCTCCCGCCATTAGTATTCTACAAGGGAAAACACAAACATCATCACTCAAAGAACTATTTAGTACAAGGATAGTAAGGCTAACAGGTAATAACAGTGGCCAGTTGTGATTAGCTGATCACGTTACTTTCCGTGTCCTATACACTTCCCTTTATGAGTCCATTTGTGCTGGTTCTACTTAAGCAGTTTGTCAAATTAAACCATCAATTATTCCTGTCCCTACCGTTCACATATCTTTCCTTTCTCATTAACAAATATCTTTTAATCCTACACCATACCTTTACTGATCTTGCTTGGGCAACACATGGCATTCTTGAACTGGCATCTTCTTTCTTTTCTTACTTAAATCCCATTCTCTGTTCGAGTCTAAGCATGTAGGATGCTTAAATCTCTCGAACTTTGCTCTGATACCAACTTGTAAGGCCCCGATACCGGTAACCCTACTTTCGTGTTGGATTTACTCATAAACACAGTTCTAAATATCAGAGTTAATTAAAACATTTATGCGGAATATAAAACTTTCATTAAACATTACATAATTCATAACTTGTCTCAAAACATTCATTGTCTTTCACATTAAAGCATTAAAGTTAACACATCACAATCTTCAGATGCCAGATTCTTGTTCAGTGCCATGTGTCTCCTCAAGCGAGCTGCCTCATCCTACTCACCTGCGTGCATACTAAAAGTCAGCTACGCTGAGTGAGTTCTAGATAATCACGTAATCATACCATTTACATAACGTTATATTCATACTTTCATATTTTCATACTTCCTTACTTTCTTACTTTCATTCATACTTTCTTACTTTCTTACTTTCATATCTTACGTTATAAAGAGCACTACGCCCTACATTCCTCGAGTATTGTTAGGGCTCGGTACCCTCCTTCCTCGAGTATTATTAGGGCTCGGTACCCTCCTTCCTCGAGTATTATTAGGGCTCGGTACCCTCCTTCCTCGAGTATTATTAGGGCTCGGTACCCTCCTTCCTCGAGTATTATTAGGGCTCGGTACCCTTTTCATAACCATACAACCATACATTATCATTTCTTTCTTTTATTATCCTTATCACATTCATACACATAAGCATACATATCATACTTACCTTAACTTAGCATTACAACCTGACAGTACGTGCAATATCCGAAGATCGTTCACGTACCATCAAGCAATCATTCACACATCTCACATCATTCACATAAGGCATACACTTATCTCTTAGGATAAGCGTATTAACAAACATATTGAGTATGCACACAGCCCCGAAAACATGACACATAAATGGGGCTAGAAACTCACCTGGATCCTGTTACGCTCGCCGCTGATCGTAATTCCTTTCTTTAACTGGGCTCGGCTAACTGTATAATATTTACACATATCAATTAACTACTGCTACTCGTTTGTATTTCTATCTATATATGACCCACAACGAACGGGGGTCCGGGGGCAGCGCCCCTGGCAGCGGGGTTCTAGGGGCGGCAGCCCCTAGCGGGGTCCAAGGGGCAGAGCCCCTGGCTGGGGTTAAGCTGCCAGGTCAGCTTGGAAAAATTTTATTTTCGATAACTGCCTTAACACATTTTCCATTAGGTTTTTAATTTATTTTATAAACGAACTTCGCTTCAGGCGAAGTTAAACCTTAGGCGAACTTGGAAACAGCTTGGTTCTGGCTTGATTCGATCGAATAGGAACACGTTCGATCGAATAGGCACACGTTCGATCGAATAGACACACGTTCGATCGAATAGACACACGTTCGATCGAATAGACACACGTTCGATCGAATAGACACACGTTCGATCGAATAGACACACGTTCGATCGAATAGACACGCGTTCGATCGAATAGGCACACGTTCGATCGAATACAAAACTCATTCGATCGAATGAGTTGGAGACCATTCGGTTGCTTCCCTATTCGATCGACTGGACTTGTTCGATCTACACATTCGATCGAATGGACTGATTCGATCGACTGGTTCGATCAAATGAGTCTGATTCGACTCCTTCAAGCTGGCGACGGAGAAACTCACGGGTTTTCCAGATTTTCCAGATTTTTGACCCAAAAACGAAGTTTTTGACATGGAAATGTTCGGGATTGAAAGGGCTATCGATTCCTAGTACTTTTAAACACAAAAGCTTGCATTTTGACACCAAAACAAGGCGGTTTTTGACCCGAAAACTCAAGTTACGTTTTTGCTCGATTTGAGGCCGAAATGGTTATGAAAACGGATGATTTTCGAGAGGGACTTACCAAAAACGACTAGGAACAAGATTGTGAACTCGGATCGGCGATTTGAGAACTTTCTCTCTCTAGTTTCTCTCTCTAGAATTGAGAGTGTTTGGGTGGGTGTAAGTGAAGGAAGATGGTGAAAATGGTGGATGTGTCAAGAAATTTCGTTTATATACTACGGGTTTGGTTAGGCTCGGGTTGGCTTCCTACGGGTCGAGACAGGCCGAGTTCATAAAATAACTAAGCCCAAGACCCGTTCCTTACTCGACATTAAATAACTAAAACGTGAAATTACTAAACATAACTTTCTTTTATTTATCAATATAAAAATTTTAGGATGTTACAAACGAAAGATGCATGTGTTGGTGCATTGTCTTCACCGGCACCCGCTTCATCGTCTTTGGCGGCTTTACCCTAAGAACAAGCTTCTTCCAGCCAGTCCTTGGATCAATTTCGTCAATACATTTACGTCTCGGGACCTGGGGCTTGAAGAACTTGAAACCATGATTGACCTCGAACAACAAGTGTTGATGAAACCACTCAGCTACACGATTGATAAATGGACGACACGCGAGGGTACGAACATCCCAACGCGGTAGTGTAAGAACGTCCATTATCGTTTCGTAGTACTGGATTCCCTTTTCCCATTTAACTATGCATACCTTAAGCTCGGAATCATATAGCCACGAGACGATATCACCATGAACCTTGGATACAGTCTTGAATGAGGTCACTTGATTGGCTTTGGCTCTAGCAGCAGCTTCTTCCTTTCGTTCTTGATCAACATACTGATACACCTTGATAATCTTACTCACCTTTTTATAACTAAACCACTTAGCAATATCGGCATCGGTTATGACTTCAAGTGAATTAAATACTGCATCAGCTGCTTGTTTACCCTTAAAGGCCTTTACCAAATCATCCTCAGCAGTTTCAAACGATTTCTCATCGAATACTGGAGCACCTAGATCAACATTTGTGTGTTGAAACAGGTCAGGATACTCCTTAGCAGTGACGTCTTCTATCTCAACTTCCTCGTCTTCATAAATAAAATCCGTATTCATCCGATTAGACGGGTCATTTGTTATACCTTCCTCATTCATCACCTCAGTGCCAGGCTCAGTCTATAACACAGTTAACTATTCATCATTCAACCCAAGCAGTATGGAAATCTGCTCCCGTGTTAGAGACCTATCAACGAACTCACCAACCTCAATCTCATCCCTAATCACCACACTCCTAACCATTCCCGATCCATCCACAAATATTACAGTGTTGGCTTCAATCATTTCGATTGGTTTAACAGCAGTTGAATCCTGATACACAACAACCTGCTTACCCGAGTCATCACCGCCACTTGTACCAGCACCGGAAGATGAGCTGTGCGCTTCTTTAGGCTCTCCTCCTGCACCAGACTCGTCAGGATCTTGATCATCATTCTTGAGTTTCTTCAAAGTATCATCTTTGCATGTTAATTGCAGAATCAGATCTTCCTGTTCTTTGAGTTTCACCCCCTGAGACTCAACAATCGCACGAAGCTCTTTTGTCTCTTTTTGACAGTATGATACATAACTCATCAGCCTTCTTTGATTCTCCATAAGGAGTTCTTGATTCTGACGGTCAGCAGAAATTTGGTTTTCATATAGATGAAGAAGATTTAACAGCATATCTGTCTGACGGTTCGGTGGCAAGTTGTACAGGGATGGATGGACTGGTTGGATTGGTCCTTGAGGCCGGGTAATTCTCATAAAAGAGACATCACTAGGAGGAGGATGAGGAGGAGGAGGAGGAGGAGGCCTCATGGACGGTGTTGGAGGAACAGTAGAAGATGTAGCAGGAGGCCTTGGTATTTCAGATAAAGCCATCTGTGGAATCAAACCAAGCCTTTCATGAGACACCATCGTTGTTGTCAATGTGAGCGTCGGAGTGCTAGTAGTGAGCGGCACTGCCAGAAGTTGTGAAATAGTTGGATGAGATGGTGGAACACCGATAATTACCCCAGCCCCAGCTGATACACGTCTCTTCTTTGATGGCTCTCTCCAGTTGCCACTTCTTTCCCTTTTCTCTTCCTTTCTCGCTGAGCTGCAATGGTTGCAGCTAACGCAGCATTTGCAGCATCTTGTTGCTCTTGAAAAGCAGCATCACCTGCACCATCACTACCACCATCTCCATCATCATTACCATCATCATCGTTCCCACCTTCTCCCCCCTCATGCTCGGAATCCGAGTCATCGCGGATCCAACGTTCATTGGGAGGACATACATAATTAGGGTTAATGATATGGCCAATCATACGTTTATCCCGCGGCCTCTCCTTTCTATAAAGCAACATTCAATGCACAATATCAGCCTTCATGTGTTCCATTGGAAGCACATCATTCATCAGAGTTTGATCAATAACCAAATTGGGTATCAAATCTTGAATGATCAGTTGCAGAAATCGCGGATACATTAAAAATTTCTTCTTCTGAGTCGTTTTCTGAACTTGTTCTTTCAGATGATCGAAGACTAGCTGTAGTAGTTAAATGGCTTGTTGAGGATAAGTGCAACAAACGCCGATTGCACACTGCTTTTGCATTGGTCAAATCTACCACGACGACCACTCATAAAATGAATCAAGATATGTAGAAGATACTTGTATGGTGGGCATAATCCATTCTTGTTCAACATTGATTCATCAATACCTACACCGTAACGTAAACGAGTAAACAAACCCTTGATCAGCTTCTTGTCAAATTCACTTGGTTTGTTATCATTGTCACCAAAACGAAGTACACGGAGAACTACTTCCACATCAATTGTAATAGGAGTTCGATTGATCGTAGCTTGAATGTGATTCTCCACCTCAACATACTCAGCAGTATCCCAAAACTGCCTAATAATGCTCAAATAAACTTTAGGTCGAGCAGTAATTGCTTAATGTATCACTAAACGTCTTAAGAATGCCAACATGTCTCTGAACTCAGCAACATCAGCAACATCTTGATCAACATAAGCACAGATGTTGTGTTTTGTGTCATACGGTAATAAAATGACTTCTTCTTGTTGTTCTTGAGGTGGTTGTTCTTGATGCCCTTGATCAACAATCGGTGGATCTTGATTCAATTGATCAGCCATTTTACTGAATAGAATTTAAACGAGTATAAGTAATGTGGAGATATAATTTACAGGTAATATTTATATATCTATTTATCTATAGATGGTGTATTTGGAATAATTCATTAATTTCAAAAGTTAATTAAATTTCATTAAATAATTAAAAAATGAAATGTCATTCGTGTGATTATCAATTTGATTCGTTACACACATGTAACGAATCAATTGATTCGCTATCAGGTAAATATGTTAACGAATTAGACCAAGCGATTTAACTATAAATATTAACGAACTAAATCCCAGTTCGTTCCAATTTTAACGAATCCACAATTGATTCGTTGAGAAAGTGATTCGCTGAGCCAATTCGTATGCGTCCTTAACGAATTGAACACGAAGCAGTTCCAATTACCTAAGGTTAACGAATGGTCGATAAAGATGTCACACCCCGACTAGGTTGTTGCGGAAGCGTAATACGGGAATGTAACAGATAACACTGGTATCAACAACATTGTTTATAAAGAAATTCATAAACTAATTTACATCATAATACATGGGTTGGTACTAAGTTTACAAACTAGATGAGAAAAACACATAACCGGTTTACGAGCTTCTTATACAGTATTATATCAGCGTCTATTCACAGCTATTCAACTTTCTTCCTAACACCAAGCATGTAAGCAAATCATTCCACTTTTGCTTTACCTGAAAAGCATGTTAAAACTGGTCAACTACGTCTAGTTGGTGAGTTTCAAGTTTCACGAGTATCAATGAAATCAGTTCACGAGTTCGTAAAGTTTACAATGTGTATGTATATATGTCTGTGTATGATGCATTATACTAAGCCACAAGTGAAACCGAAACGAGCTAAAACACATGGCCTCCACTGCCCATGCACTCCCGTTGGCATTTAACAGCCACTTTGCCCCAAGTATGTACTATGTCTAACACCACATAGCAGTATGTAAAAGTATAATGACAATGTGCAACTGGGTTTACATATGTTCCGGCATACCCCTCCGGCTCTGTCAGTTGGGTTTGTCAAACCGATAGTACTATCCACACGTCACCGGCACGAAGTTAATCACTTGTGTTTGTGGGGACTTGTCAAGTGTTAGTACTTAGATAATCCACATCATCACACGTTTTCACGTATAACAGTTTATGTAAACATGCTTTTCACCCCAAAAGTTCGTAAAACAGTTTAGAAAGTGGGGGTCGTGAAACTCACCTTATCGTAGTTCGCACAGAAATCACGTATCAAATAGTCAGATGTCTCGTTTATAGCCTGATTCCTATAAACGGTATCGTATCGTTAATACTAGTACAGTGTTCAAGCTAAGTCGGGCTGTATAGATAATCTGGGTATAGCTGTTAGGCCCAGAACATGACCATAGTCTTAGATTGTGACGTTGTATACTATGAAATGTTTAAAACTGGATTTGGCTCAGTTTCACCGTTTTCCGAGCCTAGCTCAGTTGATCGTTTGTACGTTTCGGGATTAAGTAAGATCACATAAAACTTAAGTAAATATATTGATTGATAAAATAATTTGATTTATGAAAGAATTTTAAAGTTTCGGTGTCTGGTTTGATTGCAGGGTTCGTTTCCGTTTTTACACGGGTTTGATTATACAAAACGCGCACAATCCACTCGAATTGTCCGGAATTCTCGTAAAAAGTTCGTTTTTATCAATATCATTCAAAAATATGATATTTGGCCACTTTTGACATTTTGACATACCAGTCAGTCCGTTAAACATAAAACTGCCGGTTTCGTTAAAACAATTATAATTTAAATCTTTGATTAATCATAACTAAATATGTGCTTATATATAAATTATGTAAATTTTTGTAAAAATACATTAAAACATGGAGAATTTTATAAAAATATTTTCAGAAATTTTATGATTATTTATTTATTTATAAAAATTCATTTAATAGGTTATAATCGTGTAATAAATGGCCCGTTTATATCAAACGACCTCCGAAAAATCCGATAATTTTTACCAATGGCCTCAATGTCATTACATAGCCCCTTCAAAATTTCCAGAACCTTACTCTTTTGACAAAATGCCTTTTTGTGCGTTTTTTGGCTGTTAAAATTCGGTTAAGCCATGATCGCACAAACCATACTTAGACATTTCCAATGATTCCCAAACTTTACCAGTGATCTTACCAATACATATTAAACTCCAAAACCAAGTTTCATAATTTTTCAATTCGTTTAGCTATTTTTCCCAAATAAACGCTCATAAAAGGGAATAAATTCACCAAATATTCTCCGTTTATCGAAAAATTACCAAATTTGAACAGGGACTCATTTATATGATCCCTAATGTCCCTGCAAGTTTTCACAAGCTAACAACAAGCACGTCACAACCTAATACTAAACAGCCCCTAAACGAGTATTACGGGTTTACCTTGTCGGTTTTCGATGAATTTTGCTAGCTTAAACGACTTTCCGGGTCTCGGGTTGCAAACTCAGTATATCTACATATCATATAACATCAAACCAAGCATAAATCATCCATGTAACAGCCTTGATAATTAGGGTTTCGGTTTTGGGTTCAAACCGAACTTTCTAACCGTAAAAACGTTGTATTCATGTTCTAATCCGCGTTTTTGACCAAAAAAGTATATGTTCCTGGTTTGTAAACATGTTTAACATCAAAACATGGTTTTACTTGATTTTTAGGGTTTTTGGATGGTTAAACATGTTTAAAACTAATCAAGGAGTAATTTTTCATGGTTAAACTATGTTAATCATGGTTAAAACTCAAAGGAAATCACTAATTACCTTAGGTTTTTGAAAGTTCCAGGAGTGTTACTTTGCAGCTGCTTGGACTTCAAAATTTTGAGAATTGAAATGAATAAGAATACTTAATATGTAAGTTATATAAAAAGGATGTGGTGTTGGATGGGTATTCCGATCGGAATCAAAAGAGACCCCTTAATGGGCTGTTTTGGCCCATTAAACTATTCATACAAGCCCAAACATGAAAAGCCCACTTTAAATTTAGTTCAGGTTCGGTTTTTCGCAAGAAAATTAATTCGGGTGTGAGAAATAGCGTAAAAACGAGTGTTTTTCAGCTTATTTTTGTAAAATAAGAAAAACGTACTGACTCGTTGTAAAATTCCAAAATATTTTCACGGATTGCTTAGAACATGTCATATAAGTGTTTTATAAAACTTTTTCGGCTTAACGGATGCTACAATGCTTGTTTTGATATTAACGATTGCGTTTAAGCTTATAGCGTATCGATAAACGAAACCTTTTTCGTTTAAAGAGTTTTAAACGTACTGGAGCCTAAATATCAATATGTTAGCCTCTATAACATATATATAACTCGTGTATGACCCCTCAGTATGTATACGGGTCATAATTAGTATCGGTCGGTTACTCGTTTAAGCACTACGAATTAACCGATTTATCGTTTACTTGTTACGTAAAGAATATAGTATACCTAGTTTTGCCATGAATGTCACATTCTCCCCCCGTTAAGAAATTTCGTCCCCGAAATTTAATGTGTCATCGGTTTTCTAGGGAACAGGTGTGGATATTTCTTTCGGAATTCGTCTTTTCGTTCCCAAGTATATTCGGGTCCTTGTTTTGAATTCCACCGAACTTTTACCAAGGAAATTTTGTTATGTCGTAACTGTTTGGTTTTCCCGTCTACAATTTCTACCGGTTCTTCTATGAAGTTGAGCTTTTCGTCGATCTGAACATCTTCCAGTGGTACTATTGTCGTTTCATCAGTCAAACACTTTTTCAGATTCGATACATGAAACACGTCGTGAATAGTGCTCAGTTCTAAGGGTAGTTTTAATCGCTAAGCTACGGGACCAATTTTTGCGACAATCTCAAAAGGTCCGATGTATCTCGGGGCTAGTTTACCAGTCTTTCCAAATCTTATAACACCCTTCCATGGCGATACTTTTAAGAATACCTTATCACCTATTTCAAAAGATAACGGTTTCCTGCGAACATCGGCATAACTCTTTTGTCGGTCACGGGCAGCTTTCAATTTTTGCTTAATCTGGTGAATTTTATCGGTGGTTTCCTGAATTAAATCGGATTTTGAAATTTGAGTATCACCCACTTCTGTCCAACATAGTGGTGATCTACATTTTCGCCCGTATAGAGCTTCATAAGGTGCTGCTTGTATACTACTGTGATAACTGTTATTGTAAGAGAATTCAATGAGTGGGAGGTGTTGATCCCAATTCCCTTTGAAATCCAATACACAAGCACGAAGTAAATCTTCTAAAGTTTGGATGGTTCGTTCGGATTGACCATCGGTTTGGGGATGGTAAGCCGTACTTAGGTCGATTCGGGTTCCCAAGGCTTCTTGTACTGCTTGCCAGAAATGTGAGGTAAAGTGACTGTCTCGATCGGAAATAATCGAAAGAGGTACTCCGTGTCGAGATACTATTTCATCGATGTAAATTTGAGCAAGTTTTTCGGTAGTGTAGTTGTTACGGATGGGAATGAAGTGTGCGGATTTGGTTAATCGGTCCACAATTACCCAAATTGCGTTGTGTCCTCGAGAGGTTTTAGGAAGGTGTGTCACAAAGTCCATGGTAATTTGTTCCCATTTCCATTGTGGGATTTCGGGTTGTTGTAATATTCCCGAAGGTTTTTGGTATTCCGCCTTTACCCTTGCACATGTTGCACATTTATTTACATACACGGCTATATCCTTTTTCATACCAGGCCACCAGTAAAATTCTTTAACATCCTTCTACATCTTATCAGTACCTGGATGAATGGAATATTTGGATTTGTGTGCTTCATCAAGAATCAACTTTCGGAGTTTATGAAGTGTTGGAATCCAGACCCGGTTTTTGTAATAATGTACTTCATCAATTTTCTTCTCAAAATTCCTTTCATTTCCATGTAGTTCTTCTTTTTCTAGCTAGTCTGCCTTCAAGGCCTCATCTTGTGCAACGCGAACTTGTTCGGTTAGGCTACTTTGAACAATCATTCCGAGTGCTCGTACCCTTAATGGTTTGATTCTGTCTTTTCGGCTTAAAGCATCAGCTACTACGTTGGCTTTACCCGGATGGTATTTAATCTCACAATCATAATCATTTAATAGTTCTACCCATCTCCTTTGTCTCATGTTTAGCTCTTTCTGATCGAATATGTGTTGTAGGCTTTTGTGATCAGTATAAATGGTACATTTAGTGCCATACAAGTAATGTCTCCAAATCTTCAATGCAAAGATAACTGCTCCCAATTCCAAATCATGGGTCGTATAATTCTTTTCATGTACTTTTAATTGTCGGGAAGCATATGCTATTACTTTCTTTATTTGCATCAGTACGCATCCTAAACCTTTACGAGATGCGTCACAGTATACCACCAATTCATCAGTTCCATCTGGAAGGCTTAATATTGGAGCCTCACATAACTTCTGTTTTAACGTTTGGAAGGCCATTTCTTGTTCTTCTCCCCATTCATATGCTCGATCTTTTTGAGTTAGGAGGGTTAGAGGTTGTGCAATACTTGAAAAATTTTCAATGAATCTTCTATAATACCCGGCTAGTCCTAAGAATTGCCGAATTTCTCTTGGTGACTTAGGCACTTGCCAATTCTTAACGGCCTCAATTTTACTTGGGTCTACTTGGATTCCTTGATGGTTCACAATGTGTCCCAAAAACTGTACTTCTTGTAGCCAAAACTCACATTTGGACAACTTTGCGTATAACTTCTCTTGCCTCAATAATTCTAAGATTTCCCGCAAATGTTGTTCGTGTTCCTCCTTACTTCTCGAATATATCAAAATGTCATCGATAAACACTATCACGAACTTATCAAGGTAAGGTTTGCAAACTCGGTTCATGAGGTCCATAAACACTGCAGGTGCATTTGTCAACCCAAACGGCATAACCAAAAATTCATAGTGACCATACCGAGTTCGAAAAGTTGTTTTTGGTACATCTTCCTCCTGAATTCTTACTTGGTGATAACCAGATCTAAGATCAATTTTTGAAAAATACTTCGCACCCTGGAGCTGATCAAACAAGTCATCAATTCGAGGTAAGGGGTATCTATTCTTTATAGTCACTTTATTCAATTCCCGGTAATCAATACACATTCGAAAACTCCCATCTTTCTTCTTTACAAACAACACTAGTGCTCCCCACGGTGAGTAACTAGGGCGAATAAAACCCCTGTCCAGTAATTCTTGTAACTGGTTGGACAGTTCTTGCATTTCAGAAGGCGCAAGTCTATAAGGTGCCTTAGCAATGGGTGCTGCTCCTGGTATCAAGTCAATACGGAATTCTACTTGTCGGGTCGGTGGTAAACCAGGCAACTCATCGGGGAATACATCTGAATACTCGTGTACCACTGGGATGTCTTCCATTCGTTTTTCCTCGGGTTCCTTAACTGTTACGCTCGCCAAGTATAAAGTACAACCTTGGCGTAAATATCTCAATGCCATAAGTTGAGATATGAGAGGCAGTACCGTACCAGATCTCTCACCTTGAACAATCATAGCTTCATCATTCGAAAGAGGTATTCTAACGGTCTTATCCTTACAGACAATTTCAGCTTTATACTTAGATAGCCAGTCCATACCGACTATAACATCGAAACTTCCCAATTCTACTGGAAGTAAATCAATAAGGAATGGGTGGTCGTTTAGGATAAGGGAACAGTCTCGGGCTATTCGGTTAACAAGTATAGACTTACCGTTAGCGAGTTCTATAGTATATGGTTTTGTTAGTTCACTAACCGGCATATTTTCTAAAGGTAAGAAATTAACAGATACGAAACTTCTATCGGCGCCCGTATCAAACAAAACTGAAGCATACTGACCCGAAACTAAGAATGTACCTGTCACCACATTCGGATCATGACGCGCTTCACCCGGTCCTAATACAAACGCGTGTCCCTTAGCTGCATTGGAGGTTGATGCTTGTGCTTGGTTCTGCCTTCTCACTGCACCCGGGTTCAAATTGGGGCAGTATCTCCGAAAGTGTTCCGTACTGCCACATTCATAGCAGGCACGGAGGTTCGTGGTAGGTGGGGTTTGTTGGTTGAGTTGTGGGCGGGTTGGTTGAGGTCGAGGGAGTTGAGTTGATTGCGGTGGACGGTTAACAATGTTGGTGGGGGTTCTACAGTTGGGGGCATAGTGTCCCGTTCTTCCACACTTTTGACAAATGACCGGTTTGCAATCACCCACATGATGAAAGTTACATCTTCTGCACTTCGGTAACGTCCCTTTATAGGTCTCTTGTTTTACATTAGAACTGGTCATGGCATAACTTCGGGTATTCGGACGAGTCCGCTTGTTTTGAGGGTTTCCCTGCATTCTTGTCCCATAATCAGTTCGTTTTAAACTTGTTGTTTCACATGGCATCCTTATCACTCCACTCCTCATCAGGTCAAAGGTAACGACACCCGTTTGAGATACAGCACTTTCTAATGTCGGGTGGGCAACTGAATTCACTATACTTCTCACAGCAGGGGTCAGTCCCCAGATATAACGTTCAATTCGCTTCGCTTCCGGTGTAACTAACCATGGCACTAAGCGGGATAGTTCGTTAAAATGATTCGTGTATCCTACATGGTCCGCTCCTTTCATTTCCAGATTCCATAACTCGTGTTCCAACCTCTGAATCTCACTTTTAGGACAAAAATGCTCTAGCATGAGGGTTTTTAATTCAGTCCATGACATACGATTAATAGCATCTTGTCCCCTTATTTGGACTACCGTGTTCCACCACATCAGCGCTTGGTCTAGAAACATACTGGTAGCATATTTGACCACGCGGTTCGGTGGACACTCACTGATATTAATTACTGATTCGGTCTTTTCTATCCATTTGACCAGTCCGCTAGGTCCTTCAATACCCTTAAACTCAATCGGTTTACATGATGTAAATTGTTTGTATGAGTACTCCTGACGCGGGGGTTCTCGGTTATTATTATTATCGGTATTGGTCCGAGTATTATCATTATTAGTTGTGTTAACAACCGGTACAGGGTTTGGGTTCGAGATATTATCAGGGTGCACAACAGGTTCTGGGTTCCCAGTGACATTCATAGTTGGGAGAGTGTTATTATTATTTATGACATTATCAGTATTCACCGGGGTAGTAACACCCGGGGCTACATTAGTGTCCGGCTGAGGTGTATTAACGGTGGCCGTGGTGGTGCTCGTAGGTTGATTAACAGTATTGTTAGCACGTATGCCTGCAGTGACTTGTGCTACAATTGTTGGTATCACTGCTTGTAGTTGACGAGCAATCATTGCGGCCACTTCCGCCTCAGACAAAGGGTTTACTTTCTTCGGGGCCATTCTATAGAATAATCAATTATATAATAATCAATATCGTTTCACTATGATCAACACAACTTTACGATATTACACCTTCACAACACATAACTATGCCAAAGAAAACACATTTGTATTAATTATAATCATTACTGTATATATGCATCCAAAATTAGCGCATAGGCTTAACCTGGTATAGGCCAGCGCTTGTATATGCGTATCAAAATTTGTCACTAAGTGACATGTAGACTTAACCCGATAAGGGCCAGTGCTTGAAATAGTACTAAACCACAAACAACTCCCAAGTCAGCCCAACACGCTGTAACAAAATGCTGCTTGGGATATCAAAAAACTATATACATAAGACTAGACTATTATGTCCTATCCATTCTTGGTAACATGGAGCCACAACCAAACAACAGCAGCCACTAGGGCCGCATTAACCGTTAAGCATACCCCCAGTAGTATCATCGCTCGATCCTGACGCCCGTGGCTGTGAGCACTGGATCTTTGCACAATTCTGATTTCTTGCTGCATGTACCGCATGTGATCTTGCATATCATATCTATACAGGTTTAAGTTATTTATAGAATGTGAGTGGTCTAAAAGCTGATAAGTCGCTAAACCAAACCATGCTGAATCAGAATGACGAGGTGGCTCGGGTATCGGGGCGGGTAAACCCCAAGTAGGAATAGGTATCTCAGTGACCTGGACACGTGATGTTTCTCCTCTATGGTACGTAGATCGAGGTGGGAGAGAAGTGTGCTCATGTGGACGCACTGAAATGCGAGCGGTCTGACGGTTTCTAATAGTAGGTGGGGGTACTGGTGTATGCTGTACAGGTGGAGTAGGGGATCTGGGTGCTCTAACAGGTGAACGATAAGCACTAGTAGCTCCCTGTCCTGCAGCATTCCTAGGGGATTCCCTAGGGGGATAAGTGTCACAACGATAACCCGATAAGTCGGGTTGATCTGCGGGTACCTCGTAAGGAATTACCGCATCTGCACCTTCTTCCATTTCCTCTGGTTCCTCCTCAGTTTCCTCTTCCGGATCCTCCTCTTCCTCCTCAGGCCCTGTTGGTAGGGTATTAGGTACACGATCAGTAGATCTTGACATATTTCTGCACAATTGTTAGTGATAAGAATAATATACTTCTATATTAATCATAGTAAGATACGTGCAGGTATTTATACACATAAGCACAAATAATCGTTTATATACACAAATATTTATCTATTATTATATTGTATACACATATGTTGCTGTTTTTACCTATTCGATTGTTTATCGACTTCTTCTCGAATTTCCTCGTACAAACAAGTCTGTTATTACGTTCCGGACCATAATAACCCACTTGTCCATTCGCGTTCATCACGAGAATCATTCGTGTATATTATTTTATTCCCAGAGTTAATCGAGCCTACGGTTATCTTAGGGTATCCTAAGGGACGTCCTAATTTTTTATAACCAATGGCTCTGATACCAACTTCTGTCACACCCCGACTAGGTTGTTGCGGAAGCGTAATACGGGAATGTAACAGATAACACTGGTATCAACAACATTGTTTATAAAGAAATTCATAAACTAATTTACATCATAATACATGGGTTGGTACTAAGTTTACAAACTAGATGAGAAAAACACATAACCGGTTTACGAGCTTCTTATACAGTATTATATCAGCGTCTATTCACAGCTATTCAACTTTCTTCCTAACACCAAGCATGTAAGCAAATCATTCCACTTTTGCTTTACCTGAAAAGCATGTTAAAACGGGTCAACTACGTCTAGTTGGTGAGTTTCAAGTTTCACGAGTATCAATGAAATCAGTTCACGAGTTCGTAAAGTTTACAATGTGTATGTATATATGTCTGTGTATGATGCATTATACTAAGCCACAAGTGAAACCGAAACGAGCTAAAACACATGGCCTCCACTGCCCATGCACTCCCGTTGGCATTTAACAGCCACTTTGCCCCAAGTATGTACTATGTCTAACACCACATAGCAGTATGTAAAAGTATAATGACAATGTGCAACTGGGTTTACATATGTTCCGGCATACCCCTCCGGCTCTGTCAGTTGGGTTTGTCAAACCGATAGTACTATCCACACGTCACCGGCACGAAGTTAATCACTTGTGTTTGTGGGGACTTGTCAAGTGTTAGTACTTAGATAATCCACATCATCACACGTTTTCACGTATAACAGTTTATGTAAACATGCTTTTCACCCCAAAAGTTCGTAAAACAGTTTAGAAAGTGGGGGTCGTGAAACTCACCTTATCGTAGTTCGCACAGAAATCACGTATCAAATAGTCAGATGTCTCGTTTATAGCCTGATTCCTATAAACGGTATCGTATCGTTAATACTAGTACAGTGTTCAAGCTAAGTCGGGCTGTATAGATAATCTGGGTATAGCTGTTAGGCCCAGAACATGACCATAGTCTTAGATTGTGACGTTGTATACTATGAAATGTTTAAAACTGGATTTGGCTCAGTTTCACCGTTTTCCGAGCCTAGCTCAGTTGATCGTTTGTACGTTTCGGGATTAAGTAAGATCACATAAAACTTAAGTAAATATATTGATTGATAAAATAATTTGATTTATGAAAGAATTTTAAAGTTTCGGTGTCTGGTTTGATTGCAGGGTTCGTTTCCGTTTTTACACGGGTTTGATTATACAAAACGCGCACAATCCACTCGAATTGTCCGGAATTCTCGTAAAAAGTTCGTTTTTATCAATATCATTCAAAAATATGATATTTGGCCACTTTTGACATTTTGACATACCAGTCAGTCCGTTAAACATAAAACTGCCGGTTTCGTTAAAACAATTATAATTTAAATCTTTGATTAATCATAACTAAATATGTGCTTATATATAAATTATGTAAATTTTTGTAAAAATACATTAAAACATGGAGAATTTTATAAAAATATTTTCAGAAATTTTATGATTATTTATTTATTTATAAAAATTCATTTAATAGGTTATAATCGTGTAATAAATGGCCCGTTTATATCAAACGACCTCCGAAAAATCCGATAATTTTTACCAATGGCCTCAATGTCATTACATAGCCCCTTCAAAATTTCCAGAACCTTACTCTTTTGACAAAATGCCTTTTTGTGCGTTTTTTGGCTGTTAAAATTCGGTTAAGCCATGATCGCACAAACCATACTTAGACATTTCCAATGATTCCCAAACTTTACCAGTGATCTTACCAATACATATTAAACTCCAAAACCAAGTTTCATAATTTTTCAATTCGTTTAGCTATTTTTCCCAAATAAACGCTCATAAAAGGGAATAAATTCACCAAATATTCTCCGTTTATCGAAAAATTACCAAATTTGAACAGGGACTCATTTATATGATCCCTAATGTCCCTGCAAGTTTTCACAAGCTAACAACAAGCACGTCACAACCTAATACTAAACAGCCCCTAAACGAGTATTACGGGTTTACCTTGTCGGTTTTCGATGAATTTTGCTAGCTTAAACGACTTTCCGGGTCTCGGGTTGCAAACTCAGTATATCTACATATCATATAACATCAAACCAAGCATAAATCATCCATGTAACAGCCTTGATAATTAGGGTTTCGGTTTTGGGTTCAAACCGAACTTTCTAACCGTAAAAACGTTGTATTCATGTTCTAATCCGCGTTTTTGACCAAAAAAGTATATGTTCCTGGTTTGTAAACATGTTTAACATCAAAACATGGTTTTACTTGATTTTTAGGGTTTTTGGATGGTTAAACATGTTTAAAACTAATCAAGGAGTAATTTTTCATGGTTAAACTATGTTAATCATGGTTAAAACTCAAAGGAAATCACTAATTACCTTAGGTTTTTGAAAGTTCCAGGAGTGTTACTTTGCAGCTGCTTGGACTTCAAAATTTTGAGAATTGAAATGAATAAGAATACTTAATATGTAAGTTATATAAAAAGGATGTGGTGTTGGATGGGTATTCCGATCGGAATCAAAAGAGACCCCTTAATGGGCTGTTTTGGCCCATTAAACTATTCATACAAGCCCAAACATGAAAAGCCCACTTTAAATTTAGTTCAGGTTCGGTTTTTCGCAAGAAAATTAATTCGGGTGTGAGAAATAGCGTAAAAACGAGTGTTTTTCAGCTTATTTTTGTAAAATAAGAAAAACGTACTGACTCGTTGTAAAATTCCAAAATATTTTCACGGATTGCTTAGAACATGTCATATAAGTGTTTTATAAAACTTTTTCGGCTTAACGGATGCTACAATGCTTGTTTTGATATTAACGATTGCGTTTAAGCTTATAGCGTATCGATAAACGAAACCTTTTTCGTTTAAAGAGTTTTAAACGTACTGGAGCCTAAATATCAATATGTTAGCCTCTATAACATATATATAACTCGTGTATGACCCCTCAGTATGTATACGGGTCATAATTAGTATCGGTCGGTTACTCGTTTAAGCACTACGAATTAACCGATTTATCGTTTACTTGTTACGTAAAGAATATAGTATACCTCGTTTTGCCATGAATGTCACAAAAGACTTGATGTTTGACTCTCATAGTCAAAGTCAAAATTTGATTAAGAACACTGAAAGTCAATAACGTGAACCCAGCAGCAATTAATCCATAATCATCGTTGAATAACCGAATCAACAGTCTTAGCAAACTCGGAAATACAATACGAAGCATATGATGTTGAGATTGAGGCTCCACACCATGAAATAAATTAAGTATACTCGGAGTTTTAACAGAGCCTAAAACCCCGAAAACATAAACATTCAATCGACGCCGGCAAACAATAATCAAACATTGATTAGAGTCCACCAAGAGTCTCGGAATCACATTCCGAATATAATGAAACCACAATAAATTATAATAACACAGTATGATGTCGATTAAGCAGAGGTTTAAGAACTCGTAAAACCCCTATAACAAAATTGTATAATTTGCATATCAACACAGTGTCATTTTTGACGAGAATCACAAAGAAGTGATAATATACCTTAGGAACACAGTGATATACTCAAATGTTCAAAATTCGAAGGTCGATAAAATCAGAAAAAATTTGAATAGGGTGACTTTAGGTATAGGGAAGGTGAAAGAACAGTGAAGGACAAATCGTTTCACAGCTGTCCTTTATACACAGTCCTTATACACTTCCCTATTTATGAATCAAACAGATTCGTTAGTGATTTAAATAACGAATCAGCCGATTCGTTACCCTTATTTTAATACGTGGCATAACGAATTAACTTCAAATCATGTCTTGATTCGTTAAGTATGCATAACGAATTGGATGCATTTCGTTACAGAGTGCGGAAGCAAATTAGAGGAACGAACTAGAAAGTAGTTCGTTAAAACACAATCCTAATTCGTTATCCAAAATTAACGAATTGACCATTATTTAATTAATAACTTAAATAATTAAATGAATTAAATAAAGAATTTATTAAATATTATTCAATTAATAAATAAATGATTTAACCTAAAAAAATTACCGAGGACGTTTATCCCGATAATTAAATACTTTAAAAACGTTTCACGTTTTCGAAACATAACTTAAAAAAATTAAATAATATGTAAAGTAAAAAAGAAAAAATATATTTGGTATTTTGTGAAAAATTAAAGAATGTATTTTAATGACTTTGGGTTTACTCTAAAAGCGAGTGAAATATTCATGCATATGGATACCCAGATGATTAAGCCGTATAAAGACTCACAGTGTCCAGAATCCTAACGCTTGTTATTTGCTTTATTATATTTTTGGGTGATCAACAACTATAAGGCTTGAGTATAACCAGTTATTACATTTCTGCCATCCTCACTGAGACTTTTGCTAGAGACTAACAACTCTTTCAATTTGACTTTTCTTTAGGTTTATATCACTTACTTTACTCTAACAGCTTGTTTAAGACCTATCAATGCACCAATGATTAAGGACACAGTCTTTTAAGCTTATTTCTTACTGGATTTGGAGTCAAATAATCAATGTACTACCTTTTTCTATTTTTGCTTCAAAAACTCAAAATTTTGAGGAGCATAAACAAAATTTAATTGCCCCAGTTAATTTTAAGTTCATAAATTAATGGCTATCCTATCCATCTACAAGTAGATAACATGACCAATACATGCAAGCATGCTTCACAAACTTAAATAACTGACCTAATTCTCAGCTAAAATAAAATAGAAAGCTTAATGAACGCCCCAAGTACTTTCCATTTGTCAGGTAAATGGCTATCCCAAAGATTTACAAGAAATTATCAGGACCAAACATATACAAGTATATGTCCTTCAAAATAGAAGTAAATGACATAATTTTCAGCGAACATAAGAAAAAATCTTTTTGTTTTTTCTCTTTACAAACTTAAAAACACAATCTTTTTCTCTTTTCGGATTTTTCTTTACAAAAACGAGAAATTCACATTATTTTTGACTTTTTCAAAATTTTCTGTACAAACAGAAAACACAATCTTTTTGATTTTCAAAAAAATTTTAATGTTTTTGGGTTTTTCAAATATTTTGAAAACATAATAGCATGAAAAATTAAAAAAATGAAATCACACTAAACACACTATTTTTGATATTTTGATATTTTTCAATGTTTTTGGGTTTTATCTATACAAACGAAAAGCACATTAAATTCACCCCATAAAACCTAAAAACAAAATAAAATTTAAACTAGAACAAACTAAAATAAAAGATAATTATCCTAATGTTAGGATCTCAGCAAGGGTCTTCAATCTATTTAAACCAAGCAGAAATTTAAAACGTGTTTTATCAAAGGATTTGTGTGACATTCGTGACAAAACGAGGTATACTATATTCACTACGTAACAAGTAAACGATAAATCAGTTAATTCGTAGTGCTTAAACGAGTAACCGACCGAAACTAATTATGACCCGTATATATATACTGAGGGGTCATATACGAGTTGTTGATATATTGTAGAGGTTAACATATTGATATTTAGGCCCCAGTACGTTTAAAACTCTTTAAACGAAAAAGGTTTCGTTTATTGATACGCTATAAGTTTAAACACAATCGTTAACATCAAAACGAGCATTGTAGCATCCGTTAAGCCGAAAAAGATTTATAAAACACTTATATGACATGTTCTAGGCAATCCGTGAAAATATTTTGGACTTTTACAACGAGTCAGTACGTTTTTCTTATTTTACAAAAAGAAGCTGAAAAACACTCGTTTTCGCGCTGGTTTTCGCACTCGAACTAGTTTTCTTGCGAAAAACCAAACCCGAACTAAATTTTGGACCGATGTTTGCGTATGGCACGAATGCCGAGGAACCATTGGGCCAAATAGAAGGCCCAATGGCCCCTTAATGTTTGCGGTCGCAACTTGGGGGGGGACCCCTTTTGATTAGTTTGTTAAATAAGCTAAGGAAAAAGATATTTTCTCATTCCAAACACCAACCAACTAATATCCAGCTGATCATCTTCATTTCTTGTCCAAAACCCTAAAGGTAAACATTAAATTCATGAAGATTTCAAGCTTGTTTAGTAAGATTTAAACATAGAAAATTAGTTCTTGATTAGTATTAAACATGTTTAACCATCCAAAAACCATAAAAATCAAGTAAAATCATGTTTTGATGTTAAACATGTCTACAAAGCAAAAACATATTGATTTTTGGTCAAAAACATGGATTAGAACATGAATACAACGTTTTTACGGTTTGAAAGTTCGGTTTGATACCAAAACCGAAACCCTAGTTAAGAAGGCTGTTCAATGGATGATTTATGCTTGGTTTGATGTTATATGATATGTAGATACACTGAGTTTGCAACCCGAGACCCGGAAAGTCGTTTAAGCTAGCAAAACTCATCGAAAACCGACAAGGTAAACCCGTAACACTCGTTTAAGGGTTGTTTAGTATTAGGTTGTGACGTGCTTGTTTTTAGAATGTGAAAATTTGCAGGGAAATTAGGGGTCATATAAATGAGTCCCTGTTCAAATTTGGTAATTTTTCGATAAACGGAGAATATTTGGTGAATTTATTTCTGTTTATAAACGTTTATTTGGGAAAAATGGCTAAACATATTGAAAAATTATAAAATTTGTTTTTGAAGATTAATATGTTATGGTAAGATCACTGGTAAATTTTGGGGAGCATTGGAAATGCCTAAGTATGGTTTGTGCAATTATGATTTAACCAAATTTTAACAGCCGAAAAACGCACAAAAAGGCATTTTGTCAAAAGAGTTAGGTTCTGGAGATTTTTCAGGGGCTATGTAATAACATTGAGGCCATTTTTAAAAATTATCGGATTTTTCGGAGGTCGTTTGATATAAACGGGCCATTTATTACACGATTATAACCTATTAAATGAATTTTTATAAATAAATAATTAATCATAAAATTTTTGAAAATATTTTTATTAAATTCTCCATATTTTAATGTATTTTTACAAAAATTTACATAATTTATATATAAGTACATATTCAGTTATGATTAATCAAAGATTTAAATTATTATTGTTTTAACGAAACCGGCAGTTTGATGTTTAACGGACTGACTGGTACGTCAAAATATCAAAAGTGATCAAATATTGTATTTTTGGATGAAATTGATAAAAACGAACTTTTTACGAGAATTCCGGACAATTCGGGTGGATTGTACGCGTCTTGTATAATCAAACCCGTGTGAAAACGGAAACGAACCCTGCGATCAATCCAGATACCGAAACCTTAAAATTCTTTTTTAAATTAAATCATTTTATCAATCAATATGTTTACTTAAGTTTTTATGATCTTACCTATTCCCGAAACGCGTAAACGATCAACTTGGCTAGGCTCGGAAAACGGTGAAACTGAGCCAAATTTGATTTTAATATTTCACAGTATACAACGTCACAATCTAAGACTATGGTCATGTTTTGGGCCTAACAGCTATAACCAAACTAGTTATACAGCCCGATTTGGTTTAAACACTGTACTAGTATTAACAGTACGATACCGATTATAGGATACGAGTTATAATTGAGGCATAACACTTATTAACGTATATTACCTGCTCGAACTACAATAAGGTGAGTTTCACGACCCACTTTCTAAACTGTTTTATGAACTTTTGGGGTGGAAAGCATGTTTACATATACTTATATACTTGAAAACGTGTGGTGATGTGAATTATCTAAGTACTAACACTTGAAAGACCCCACAAACACAAGTGATTAACTTCGTGCCAGTGACGTGTGGATAGTACTATCGGTTTGACAAACCCAACTGACAGAGCCGGTGGGGTATGCCGGAACATGTTAACCCAGTTGCACATTGTCATTTAAACTTATTACATACTGCTATGTGGTGTTAGACATAGTACATACTTGGGGCAAAGTGGCTGGTAAATGCCAACGAGAGTGCATGGGCAGGGGTGGCCATGTGTTTTAGCTCGTTTCGGTTTCACTTGTGGCTTAGTATAATAGATCATACACATACATGTATACATACACATTGTAAACTTTACGAACTCGTATACTGATTTCGTTGATACTCGTGAAACTTGAAACTCACCAACTAGACGTAGTTGACCCGTTTTAACATGCTTTACAGGTAAGCTGAAGTTGGAATGATTTGCTTACGTGCTTGGTGTTAGAAGGAAAGTTGAATAGCTGTGAATAGATATACGTAGTAATGAATAAGAAGCCCGTGAACTGGTTATGTGATTTTCATCTAGTTTGTAAACTTAGTACCTACCAATGTAATATGATGTAAATTAGTTTGTTGAATTTCTTTATAAACAATGTGGTTGATACCAGTGTTATCTGTTACATTCCCGTATTACGCTTCCGCAACTACCTAGTCGGGGTGTGACAAACCATTTTAATGAATTCTCTCGCTTAGTACCGTGGTTAGTTACTCCAGAAGCTAAACGTATTGAACGCTACATCTGGGGATTGACTCCTGCCGTGAGGAGTATAGTTAATTCAGTAGCCCACCCGACATTGGAAAGTGCTGTATCTAAAGCGGGTGTTGTTACTTTTGATCTTATGAAAAGTGGTGTGATAAGAATGTCGGGGGAAACATCGAGTTTGAAACGATCTGATTATGGGATAAGGATGCAAGAGAACCCTCAAAATAAACGAGCCCGTCCGAGTACCAGAAGTTATGCCATGACCAGTTCGAACGTGAAACAAGAAGCTTATAAAGGGACACTACCGAAATGTGGAAAATGTAATCTTCATCATATGGGCGATTGTAAACCGGTAGTTTGTTACAAGTGTGGAAAAGCTGGCCCCCAATTGTAGAACCCCCGCCAACAATGCAAACCGACCACAACAACCAACCCAACTACCTCGACCTCAACCAACCCACCCACAACTCAACCAACAAACCCCACCTACCACGAACCTCCGTGCCTGCTATGAATGTGGCAGTACGGAACATTTTCGGAGATACTGCCCCAATCTGAACCAAGGTGCAGCGAGAAGGGAAAACCAAGCACAAGCATCAACCTCAAATGCAGCTAGGGGGCGAGCGTTCGTAATAGGATCGGGGGAAGCGCGTCATGACCCGAACGTGGTGACAGGTACATTCTTAGTTTCGGGTCAGTATGCTTCAGTCTTGTTTGATATGGGCGTCGATAGAAGTTTCGTATCTGTTAACTTCTTACCTTTAGAAAATATGCCGGTTAGTGAACTAACAAAACCATATACATAGAACTTGCTAACGGTAAGTCTATACTTGTTAACCGAATAGTCCGAAACTGTTCCCTTATCCTAAACGACCACCCGTTCCTTATTGATTTACTTCCAGTGGAATTGGGAAGTTTCGATGTTATAGTCGGGATGGACTGGCTATCTAAGTATAAAGCTGAAATTGTCTGTAAGGATAAGACTGTTATGATACCTCTTCCGAATGATCAGGCTATGACTCTTCAAGGTGAGAAATCTGGTACTATGTTGCCTCTCGTATCCCAACTTAAGGCATTAAAGTATTTACGCCAAGGTTGTACATTATACTTGGTGAGCATAACAGTCAAAGACCCCGATGAAAAGCGAATAGAAGACATCCCAGTGGTACACGAGTATTCAGATGTATTTCCCGACGAGTTGTCTGGTTTACCACCGACCCGACAAGTTGAATTCCGTATTGACTTGATACCGGGAGCAGCACCCATTGCTAAGGCACCTTATCGACTTGCACCTTCTGAAATGCAAGAACGGTCCAACCAGTTACAAGAATTACTGGACAGGGGTTTTATCCGACCTAGTTACTCGCCGTGGGGAGCACCAGTGTTATTCGTGAAAAAGAAGGACGAAAGTTTTCGGATGTGTATTGATTACCGGGAATTGAATAAAGTAACTATAAAGAATAGATACCCCTTACCCCGAATTGATGACTTGTTTGATCAGCTCCAGGGTGCGAAGTATTTTTCGAAAATTGATCTCAGATCGGGTTATCATCAAGTAAGAATTCAGGAAGAAGATATCCCAAAAACAGCATTTCGAACTCGGTATGGTCACTATGAATTTTTGGTTATGCCGTTTGGGTTGACAAATGCACCTGCAGTGTTTATGGATCTTATGAACCGAGTTTGCAAACCCTACCTTGACAAGTACGTGATAGTGTTTATCGATGACATTTTGATATATTCAGGATTTGTGGGTAATCTTGGAGTTATTGAGGCAAGAGAACTTATACGCAAAGTTGTCCAAATGTGTATTCTGGTTACGAGAAGTACAGTTCTTAGGACACATTGTGAATCAACAAGGAATCCAAGTAGACCCCGGTAAAATTGAGGCCATTAAGAATTGGCAAGCTCCTAAATCGCCGAAAGAAATTCGCCAATTTTTGGGATTAGCCGGGTATTACTGACGATTTATTGAAAACTTTTCAAGTATTGCTCAACCTTTAACCCTCCTAACTCAGAAGATCGAACGTATGAATGGGGAGAAGAACAAGAAATGGCCTTTCAAACATTAAAACAAAAGTTATGTGAAGCTCCAATATTAAGTCTCCCAGATGGAACTGATGAATTGGTGGTCTATTGTGACGCAACTCGTAAAGGTTTAGGATGCGTACTGATGCAAGGAAAGAAAGTAATAGCATATGCCTCCCGACAATTAAAGATACACGAGAAGAACTATACAACCCACGATTTGGAATTGGGAGCGGTTATTTTTGCATTGAAGATCTGGAGACACTACTTGTACGGCACAAAATGTACTATCTATACTGATCACAAAAGCCTACAAAACATTTTTGATCAGAAAGAGCTAAACATGAGACAAAGGAGATGGGTAGAACTGTTAAATGATTATGATTGTGAGATTAAATACCATCCGGGTAAGGCCAACGTAGTAGCTGATGCTTTAAGCCGAAAAGACAGAGTCAAACCATTAAGGGTACGAGCACTCGGAATGATTGTTCAAAGTAGCCTAACCGAACAAGTTCGTGTTGCACAAGATGAGGCTTTGAAGGCAGATCAGCTAGAAAAAGAAGAACTACATGGGAATGAAAGGAATTTTGAGAAGAAAATTGATGAAGTATATTATTACAAAAACCGGGTCTGGATTCCAACACTTCATAAACTCCGAAAGTTGATTCTTGATGAAGCACATAAGTCCAAATATTCTATCCATCCAGGTACTGATAAGATGTATAAGGATGTTAAAGAATTTTACTGGTGGCCTAGTATGAAAAAGGATATAGCCGTGTATGTAAGTAAATGTGCAACGTGTGCAAGAGTTAAAGCCGAATATCAAAAACCTTCGGGAATGTTACAACAACCCGAAATCCCACAATGGAAATGGGAATAAATTACCATGGACTTTGTGACACACCTTCCTAAAACCTCCCGAGGACACAATGCTATCTGGGTAATTGTTGACCGATTAACTAAATCCGCACACTTTATTCCCATCCGTAACAACTACAGCACCGAAAAACTCGCTCAAATTTACATCGATGAAATTGTATCCCGACACTCTTTCGATTATTTCAGATCGAGACAATCACTTTACTTCACATTTCTGGCAAGCAGTACAAGAATCTTTGGGAACTCGAATAGATTTGAGTACCGCCTACCATCCCCAAACCGACGGCCAATCTGAGCGAACCATTCAAACCTTAGAAGATCTACTTCGTGCTTGTATACTTGATTTCAAAGGAAACTGGGATCAACATCTCTCGCTTATTGAGTTTTCCTATAATAATAGCTACCACAGTAGTATAAAAGTTGCACCTTATGAAGCTCTATACGGGCGAAAATGTAGATCACCACTATGTTGGACGGAAGTGGGTGATACCCAATTTTCAAGGTCAGATTTAATTCAGGAAACCACCGATAAGATTCACCAGATTAAGCAAAAATTGAAAGCTGCCCGCGACCGACAAAAGAGTTATGCCGATGTTCGCAGAAAACCGTTATCATTTGAAATAGGTGATAAGGTGTTTTTAAAAGTATCGCCGTGGAAAGGTGTTATAAGATTTGGAAAGACTAGTAAACTAGCCCCGAGATACATCGGACCTTTCGAGATTATTGCAAAAATTGGTCCCGTAGCTTACCGATTAAAACTACCCTTAGAACTGAGCACTATTCACGACGTGTTTCATGTATCGAATCTGAAAAAGTGTTTGACTGATGAAACGACAATAGTACCACTGGAAGATGTTCAGATCAACGAAAAGCTCAACTTCGTAGAGGAACCGGTAGAAATTGTGGACGGGAAAACCAAACAGTTACGACACAACAAAATTTCATTGGTAAAAGTTCGGTGGAATTCAAAACAAGGACCCGAATATACATGGGAACGAAAGGACGAATTCCGAAAGAAATACCCACACCTGTTCCCTAAAAAGAAAACCGATGACACATTAAACTTCGAGGACGAAATTTCTTAACGGGGGGGGGGGGGGGGAGAATGTGAGATTCGTGACAAAACGAGGTATACTATATTCACTACGTAACAAGTAAACGATAAATCGGTTAATTCGTAGTGCTTAAACGAGTAACCGACCGAAACTAATTATGACCCGTATATTTATACTGAGGGGTCATATACGAGTTGTAGATGTATTGTAGAGGTTAACATACTGATATTTAGGCCCCAGTACGTTTAAAACTCTTTAAACGAAAAGGTTTCGTTTATTGATACGCTATAAGTTTAAACACAATCGTTAACATCAAAACAAGCATTGTAGCATCCGTTAAGCCGAAAAAGATTTATAAAACACTTATATGACATGTTCTAGGCAATCCGTGAAAATATTTTGGACTTTTACAACGAGTCAGTACGTTTTTCTTATTTTACAAAAAGAAGCTGAAAAACAATCGTTTTCGCGCTGGTTTTCGCACTCGAACTAGTTTTCTTGCGAAAAACCAAACCCGAGCTAAATTTTGGACCGACGTTTGCGTATGGCACGAATGCCGAGGAACCATTGGGCCAAATAGAAGGCCCAATGGGCCCTTAATGTTTGCGGTCGCAACTTGGTGGGGGGGACCCCTTTTGATTAGCTTGTTAAATAAGCTAAGGAAAAAGATATTTTCTCATTCCAAACACCAACCAACTAATATCCAGCTGATCATCTTCAATTCTTGTCCAAAACCCTAAAGGTAAACATTAAATTCATGAAGATTTCAAGCTTGTTTAGTAAGATTTAAACATAGAAAATTAGTTCTTGATTAGTATTAAACATGTTTAATCATCCAAAAACCATAAAAATCAATTAATATCATGTTTTGATGTTAAACATGTCTACAAAGCAGAAACATATTGATTTTTGGTCAAAAACACGGATTAGAACATGAATACAACGTTTTTACGGTTTGAAAGTTCGGTTTGATACCAAAACCGAAACCCTAGTTAACAAGGCTGTTAAATGGATGATTTATGCTTGGTTTGATGTTATATGATATGTAGATACACTGAGTTTGCAACCCGAGACCCGGAAAGTCGTTTAAGCTAGCAAAACTCATCGAAAACCGACAAGGTAAACCCGTAACACTCGTTTAAGGGCTGTTTAGTATTAGGTTATGACGTGCTTGTTTTTAGCTTGTGAAAATTTTCAGGGACATTAGGGATCATATAAATGAGTTCCTGTTCAAATTTGGTAATTTTTCGACAAACGGAGAATATTTGGTGAATTTATTTCCGTTTATGAGCGTTTATTTGGGAAAAATAGCTACACATATTGAAAAATTATGAAATTTGGTTTTGAATATTAATATGTGATGGTAAGAATACTGGTAAAGTTTGGGGATCATTGGAAATGCCTAAGTATAGTTTGTGCAATTATGATTTAACCGAATTTTTACAGCCGAAAAACGCACAAAAAGGCATTTTTTCAAAAGAGTTAGGTTCTGGAGATTTTTCAGGGGCTATGTAATAACATTTAGTCCATTTTTAAAAATTATCGGATTTTTTGGAGGTCATTTGATATAAACGGGCCTTTTATTACACGATTATAACCTATTAAATGAATTTTTGTAAATAAATAATTAATCATAAAATTTTTGAAAATATTTTAATAAAATTCTCCATATTTTAATGTATTTTTACAAAAATTTTCATAATTTATATATAAGTACATATTTAGTTATGATTAATCAAAGATTTAAATTATTATTGTTTTAACGAATCCGGCAGTTTGATGTTTAACGGACTGACTGGTACGTCAAAATATCAAAAGTGATCAAATATTGTATTTTTGGATGAAATTCATAAAAACGAACTTTTTACGAGAATTCCGGACAATTCGGGTGGATTGTACGCGTCTTGTATAATCAAACCCGTGTGAAAACGGAAACGAACCCTGTAATCAATCCAGATACTTAAACCTTAAAATTCTTTTATAAATTAAATCATTTTATCAATCAATATGTTTACTTAAGTTTTTATGATCTTACCTATTCCCGAAACGCGTAAACGATCAACTTGGCTAGGCTCGCAAAACGGTGAAACTGAGCCAAATCTGATTTTAATATTTCACACTATACAACGTCACAATCTAAGACTATGGTCATGTTTTGGGCCTAACAGCTATAACCAAACTAGTTATACAGCCCGATTTGGTTTAAACACTGTACTAGTATTAACAGTAAGATACCGATTATAGGATACGAGTTATAATTGAGGCATAATACTTATTGACGTATATTACCTGCTCGAACAACAATAAGGTGAGTTTCACGACCCCACGTTCTAAACTGTTTATGAACTTTTGGGGTGGAAAGCATGTTTACATATACTTATATACTTGAAAACGTGTGGTGATGTGAATTATCTAAGTACTAACACTTGAAAGTCCCCACAAACACAAGTGATCAACTTCGTGCCGGTGACGTGTGGATAGTACTATCGGTTTGACAAACCCAACTGACAGAGCCGGTGGGGTATGCCGGAACATGTTAACCCAGTTGCACATTGTCATTTAAACTTATTACATACTGCTATGTGGTGTTAGACATTGTACATACTTGGGGCAAAGTGGCTGTTAAATGCCAACAGGAGTGCATGGGCAGGGGTGGCCATGTGTTTTAGCTCGTTTCGGTTTCACTTGTGGCTTAGTATAATACATCATACACATACATGTATACATACACACTGTAAACTTTACGAACTCGTATACTGATTTCGTTGATACTCGTGAAACTTGAAACTCACCAACTAGACGTAGTTGACCCGTTTTAACATGCTTTACAGGTAAGCTGAAGTTGGAATGATTTGCTTACGTGCTTGGTGTTAGAAGGAAAGTTGAATAGATGCAAATACGTAGTAATGAATAAGAAGCCCGTGAACTGGTTATGTGATTTTCATCTAGTTTGTAAACTTAGTACCTACCAATGTAATATGATGTAAATTAGTTTGTTGAATTTCTTTATAAACAATGTGGTTGATACCAGTGTTATCTGTTACATTCCCGTGTTACTCTTCCACAACTACCTAGTCGGGGTGTGACACTTTGGTAAATAGATCAGCTTTCTGAAAATCAGTATATACTTTCTCAAGATCAATTAATTTCTTTTCATAACAATCCCGTATAAAATGATATCGAATTTCGATATGTTTCTTCTTAGAATGTTGTACGGAATTTTTGGTGGTACTAATAGCAGCAGAATTATCAATCAAGATGGGAGTAGTAAGAAACATCAAACCGTAGTCGCGAAGATGTTGTTGTATCCACAAAACCTGTGAACAACTCGAGGCTGCAACATACTCAGCTTCAGCGGTTGAAGTGGAGACCGTTGTCTGCTTCTAACATTGCCAGGAAACAAGACGGATTACTAAGAATTGACATCACGCTGTGGTAGACTTGAAATAGATCTTGCATCCTCCATAATTTGAGACAGAATAAGCGATAAGAGCAAAAGTATCGTCTTTGGGGTACCATAACCCGATATCAGAATTTCCCGTTAGATATTGCAGAATACGCTTGACCGCTGCCAGGTTAGTCACTCGGGGACTAGCTTGGTATCTAGCACATAAACAAACAGCAAACATTATGTCGGGTCGAGAAGCAGTTAGATAAATTAAGGAACCAATCATAGCACGATAGAGGGTCGGATCAACGGTATCCTCCAATTCATCCGGTGATAAATTGTGACCCACGGGAAGAGGAGTAGAAGGAATTTTTCCGGCAGTAATCTAGAATCGGCTCAAGACATCGTTCACGTATTTTGTCTGATGAATGAAGATTCCTTTGTCAGACTGATGAACCTGCCGCCCTAAAAAGAAATTCATCTCTCCCATCGAACTCATCTCGAACTTGGTTTGCATTGATTTCTCGAACTCCTTACACAACGTGTCATTTGTTGACCCAAAGATTATGTCATCAACATAAATCTGAACGAGGAGAAGATCATCACCAATATTCTTATGAAACAAAGTGCAGTCGACAGTTCCACGTTTGAAACCATTATCCATCAGATGGTCGGCAAGCGTGCCATACCAAGCTCTCGGGGCTTGATGTAGACCATATAATGCCTTGTTTAATCGGTAAACACGGTCAAGATAATCAGGATCTTCAAAACCTTGAGGCTGTAAAACGAACACTTCCTCATGAAGTTCACCATTGCGAAAAGCACTCTTAACATCCATTTGATAAACTTTAATATTCTTATAAGCAGCATATGCCAGAAAGATTCGAATCGACTCTAATCTTGCAACTAGAGCATATACTTCAGTGTAGTCAATACCCTCTTGCTGATGAAAACCTTGCACTGCTAAACGTGCCTTGTTTCTCACAGTTACCCCACGGTCGTCTTTCTTACACTTATATACCCACTTAGTCGGAATCGCCTTCTTGACTCTAGCAGGTTTATCTATAAGATCCCAAACACCTAAACGTGCAAATTGCTGTAATTCTTCTTGCATGGCTTCTACCCAATAAGGATCTTGAAGTGCCACACGAGGAGTCGTTGGCTCAACTTGAGATAGAAAACAAGTGAATTTAGCAAGATTTACAATCCCAGACGAATGTAAGTCAGCATAAGCACATAAGACATTATTTTCACTTGAAGAAGCAAATTGATGTCGTGTTTGAACTCCCACATCAAGGTCTCCAATAATGTTTTCTTGTGGATGGTAATTATGAATCCTGAGAGTAGAATTCTCAGAAACAACAACATTTTCAAATAAATTAGTGTAACGTTCACCCAATTCAAGAGATGAAACATCACAATCAAGTTCAATAACTTGATCCACAACTGTATTATCATCAGATGAAGTAGAAGCATTATCATAATGAACAGGAGACTCATTATCAGGTTCTTCAGTTGGAGTAACAATTGGAGCTTCAACATCATTTGAACTTCCAAGCCTTTGAATTTCCAAATGTTCTTCAAAATAAGCACGAACTAAATCTTCATCTGGATAATTGGTTGTTGGAGTAAAAAGAATTAAATAAACCATCATAGTCAAACATCCAGTCGGGACCTTTTTCTTGAGAAGGAGTAGTGTACTTTTGACAGTCCACATGGTACCATTCTTCAACACAACCGGACGTAAAGTTAAACACTCTTTTCATAGGTGACGCATACCCCAAGAAATAACCTTCAATGGCTTTTTTTATCAAACTTTCCCACATCCTTTTTCAACATAGTACAAGGACACCCAAATGGTTCCATGCACTTTAAATTAGGTTTATGATTATTTAATAATTCATAACTGGTCTTTTTGAGTCTTTTAACAGTTAGAACTCAATTGAGTGTATTAGCAGTATTCACCACCTCATTCCAAAACTGGACAGGAAGCTTTGAATCAGCAAGCATCGTTCTAGCAGCTTCAATCAACGTTCTATTCGTTCTTTCAGCTACACCGTTCTGTTGTGGTACATATGGGGCACTGTATTCTCGATGAATTCCTTTTTGTATACAAAAGAAATCCAATACAGTATTTTTAAATTCAGTACCATTGTCACTTCGAATTCTCCTCACTTTCTGTTTGTATAGTGATTCGATCTTAGTGATTAGGTTTTGAACAAGACCCGGTGTTTGATCTTTTGAGCTCATAAACAAGACCCATGAATATCGTGAATAATCATCTGTAACTACTAGGCAATACCAGTCCCTAGAAATACTCGCACGATTCACTGGACCAAATAAATCCATATGAAGTCGTTCAAGCGGAGGATCAATGGAATTTAATAACTTAGATGGGTGCGGTTTCTTCTTCTGTTTGCCCTTTTTGCAAGCAACACAGTGATCAGATAATTTAAAATTCTTTAACATTCACCCTCTACCAGATCATATGCCATCAGGTGGTTCATCTTTCGAACATGTATATGACCCATTCTTCGATGCCAAAGAACTGAATCTTTCTCGGTTGCTTTCGAGACAATACACGTTTCGATTGATGTAGATACTTTACAATTCATATTCAAGACATAAATATCATTTGATCGAGGTGATCGCATGACAACCATGTCCTCGGGAATCACATAACCCGGTTTCAAAATCAGACACTCTTTATCTGTAAATACTATAGTGTATTGCTTATCACAGATTTGTGACACACTTAATAAATTATGGTCCACTTTATCACAATAGTTAACTTTCTCAAAAGTAATCTTCCCATTCAAAACATCACCTTCCTGTGTAATCATACCCCCAGAATTCCCAGCAAACGCCACATAACCCCTTTGAATATTTCTCACATTTGTTAAGAGGTCGAGATTCCCAGTAATATGACGAGAACATCCACTATCTATGATCCAGTTTTCACCAGAAATGGTCTTGGATGTACCCTACACACAAACGAAAATGATTAGGTCAAAAAGGCAGCCCAGGCCTCGGTCTTGGGCACCTTTGGGTTTTCTTGAGAAAAATTAACCTTAGTTGCATTCAATTGTTGTTCAGCGACTTGAGAATAAGTTACAGGTTTCTTAGACTTCCGTCTTAGATATGCAGCTTGAACTACATTTGAATTAACGTTTTTGCAATTTGGTTCGATTGGAATAAAGGTTTAACGGAACCATGAGTTTCATTCACATGAACAACTTTTCGAGGATGTACATTAGAGAACATAATATGAGTATCATCAGCATAAAACACAGGTCGTTTCAGAATCTCCTTTACCAAAGGAGCCGGTTTAGAATGATCTTTGATAAAAGGATGAAGATTCTGATAGTTCTTCTGACCACAATTTCTTACTACATGACCTTGTTGACCGCAAAGAAAACAACTTCGCATATCAACATGATGAATCTAACTTAGGTTTGTTAGATTCACATTCAGCACAATTTACTTTAACTGATGATGTAGCAGAAATAGAATGACTAACCTCATTGATCTTAGCCATGCACGCAAAGACAGTTGTAGGCTTGTCACATGAGTCATCAGAATCAGATCCAGAGTCATTATCATAAGACACTTCACTTCCACTAGCATCATGAAAATCTTGAGTCAACCCAAACAAAGCCAAATTAGCTTGATTATCATTACACAATAGTCGATGTGACCAATTATTTCCATCAGCTAACATTGCTTGTGACCCAGAACTTGATGGTTTCTTCTCAACATCATTACCTCGTGGTGTTGAAGAATTTTGATTTTGATCACGAGGACCAGTATACTCCTTTTTTGGTTTGTCACATTCTTTTGCAAAATGTCCGAATTCTTGACAATTATAACATTTGACTTTTAACTTGTCAAATCCCAATTTCTTGTTCAGGGCAGGAAGATCTTTTCCGATTCTTTGCATAAATCTTTTCACCTTACGAACAATCATTGCCATGTTCCACTTTAAATCCATGATTTCTAAGTCATCTGGATCAATCTGATCATAGTCTTCATCAGTCAGATCACTAGTGGCAATTTTTCTACTCACCATATTTTCATAAGAAATCATGAAAGCTGATAAAAAGGCAAAATTTTGTTCAGCTTCTTTCATGTTGACATTTGGAGGTGATGAGTATTGATTTGCAGTGGATGAACTTCCTGAACCAGCAGACACATTTGGTGACCCAGAATTACCAGCAGTATAAAAACATGCTCTAGGATCACTATAGATGACTGTTTCATTTTCTCTTGCATTCTGTGTCAGAAAAGCAGTAATCAGTGAAATAGTTGAACTTAGAGGCATGCTACCACCATAGAAAGTAGGATCTTGACTTTCCTTGGAAGATTTTTGACACTTGAGATCATACTCGCGAGCTCCAATCTTTTGTAAGAACTCACTTGCAGTCAAGTCTTCATTGAAATAACTGTTTTCTTTTAATACCATTAGAAAAGTAGAGTACGAACTTGGTAGTGCACTCTTAATAGTATCAATCTTATCAACTTCAGAAACTTCCAATTTCATTTTATCCATTTCTGCAATCAGATGATTGAATCTCGTTGTCATTTCTTCAACCGTCTCACCGTTGAGTAAATTAAAGTTTCTAATTGAAACTTAAGCATAACCTTTTTGCTTTCAGTTGTGTTTCCCATACTTCTCATTCGGATATGTTGAAACAAAGAGGCACAGATTTTTATACTACCCACTTGGTGAAAGATATTTTCAGGCAAAGCCATGGTTAGAGCAGAATAGGTTTTTGTCTCTATCTCTAATGCTTTCTTATCTTCCTATGAGTATTGAGATATAGCTTTAGGTCTGAATCCGATAGTCTCATCCCCAATCATAGGAACGGTATAAACTTCATCTAAACAATATGAGCAGTCAGGATGAACTGATCCTAGATGGGCACGAAACCGAGGTTAACATTTGGCAAAGTCACTAAACTTCATCAACCTTGGACATTTCGAATGTGAACCTATCTCGGTATCAAGTTGTAACATTTGTTGCATCAACATGTTTTGAGAAGCTAGTGCATACATACCAGCCATTTTTGACAAGTTTCCAAAATTTAAGGGTTAAATGTAACGAACTGTGAACACTTGTAGCAAACTGTGTACAGTAACTAACGAATCAAATCTTTACAAATCTAAGATTGATTAGATAGCGAATCAAGATTGAATTTAATGAATCAATCCAACGAATCAGATAGTCAACGAATCAGATTCAACAATAAGTCAAACTAACGAATTGACTAACGAATTGGCTAGCGAATTGCTATGTGTAACCTTAGCGAATTAGAAGGTTTTCAGTAACGAATCGCTAAGAAAGACTTATCAAAATAGATAACGAACCATCTACAGTTGATAACGAATCAGCTAATAGCGAGTCAGGTTGTTACAATGGTTTGTAACAAACTTGGACACCGAATTCCACGTGGCAAAGGTTGTTATAACACAAATCCCAAGATAGACATGTGTCACACGAATCTGTTAGACACGAATCAGATGAGTTAGCGAACTGATTGACGAACCACTAGGATTTTATAACGAATTGACTAAATTAGGTAACGAATCAATGTGACCAGGATGACGAATCGACATAAAGATGATAACGAATCATAATCATCTTCAAATCTTCAAAGATAATTTCCAGATTTTCTAGAAACGATGAACATCAAACCTAGAAACTCAAATTCATAATAATACCTCAATTTGTAACCAGATTGCACAAATAAACTCCCAAAATTCTCACAAATCAATCACGAATCCAACTCAACAACTCTCGTAACCCAATTCATAAACAATCACAACCAATTGACCAAAAACCACTCTCTGTTTTTCGGCCAAAACAGATTCAAACCAATCAATCCAAAACCAAATCAATAGCCAATTCCAATTATCCGAACCATACAAATACCTTAAAAAACCTCAAAATCAATCCAAACATTCCATAATTCAACTAATTCAAGCTCAAATTGAAGCAAATTTAAACTGTATTCAAACTTAAACCAGGAACAATATTAATAAACTTAATAATATCTATAATCAGTCAAATCAAGCGTAAACAAGAGCACCGAAAGTTCTGATGCCACTTGTTTGAACCTAGATAAATCCTTTAACAATAAACAGATCTCGGATCTGTGTGAATACGATTAATCCTTAACTCGGATCTAGCTCATAGTTACGTTTGATTATATGTTATAGGTGTATATATTATCAGTATTAGTATGAGTATGTGTGAATAATATTAAGATGAAGATCGAGAGCGATTTGGAAAGAGGTTCGATAATTATCTCTCAAAACTTAAATAACACGTGAACAATGTTCACGTATATATAGAAGACGGACCTAGTTCGTTAACATCCCCTAACGAACTAGAGTCCGCTTCGTTACATACATAAAACTAAATAACTTAACGAATCGCCTCTTGATTCGTTAAACATCCTTAACGAACAAGAGGGAAATAGTTAGATCTAGTTCGCTAAACATCCTTAGCGAACTAGACACATACATTAGCGAACTACAATTTAACTTAATTGTTTATTATATTAAACAAAATGACAAATACGCTAATGATAAATACAAAGACTCAAGACGCAAAACCGTGCACTAACAGCTATGTTGGCTGATTCTAAACAACCAGTTAGCTTTTGGTCAGAAGCAGTTACATCGGCTTGTTATACTCCCAACCGCGTTCAAACGATAAAGAAATACGGCAAAACTTGTTTCTAATGAAGTGGTTGAAGAAGAGAATGTCAATATTCTTCCAATTGATGTGGTGTTGAAGTTACTCCTAGAACATTGTCATATCACCCGGAAGATAACATAATTGGTGATAACATACTGGAGTACGAACTCGAATTCAAATCGACCAGGTTCTTCAATGTTACTATACAAAAGTTACTCCTCTTCAAAATCGGTTCTCGTTCAAATGTTTTATATCGCAAATCAAACGGAAGACCTATAGCAAGCTTTAACAGAAGAAAGCGGGGTAAATGCGATGAAAGAAGAGTTGTTACAGTTTGAGAAACTTGGTGTGTGGAAACTTGTTGATCTTCCTGAAGACAAAAGGTGTATTAATACCAAGTGGCTTTTCAAGTGTAAATGGGCCGAAAATGGAATCACTGTCAGAAACAAAGCTCGATTGGTGGTTCTTGGATTTAATCAAAGGGAAGGAATTGACTACAATGAAGTCTACGCAACTATGGCTAGACTTGAAGCAGTCAGGATTGTCTTGGATTTTGCATCTTTGAAAGAATTCAAGGTTTATCAGGTAGATGTAAAGTCTGCTTTCCTTAATGGAAAATTGGGTGAAGAAGTCTACGTGAGACAACCACAGAGGTTTGTCGATCTAATTTACAAAGACAAGGTGTACTTGCTCGACAAAGCTTATTACAGATTGCATCAAGCCCCAAGAGCTTGGTATAAAATATTGTCTCAACACTTGTTAAATAATAGCTTTGTTCGTGGCACCATCGATTGAACACTCTTCACGAAGGAAGTAGATGGTCATTTGCTGATAGTCCAGGTCTACATTGACGATATCATTTTTGGGTTGACGAACGATGTTCTTTGCAAACAATTGATGACGTAATGAAATCGAAGTTTGAGATGAGCGCAACGGGAGAATTGAAGTTTTTCTTGGGATACAAGACGAACAACTTTCTGATGGTATCTTCATTCATCAGATGAAATATGTCAAAGAAATTCTCGAGAACTTCAATAAGGCTGACTCAACGCCGATCAACAATCATATTCCTCTTAATCATGGAATCACTCCTTATTCCACCGGGGAGAAGGATGACGAGATGCTTTACCGTTCCATGATTGGTTCCCTCATGTATCTCACATCATCAAGGCTAGACATCCTGTATCCTACGTGTTTGTGCGCCCGATATCAGTCCAATCCAAAAGTCTCTCACTTGACGTTGATGAAGCGGATACTTCGATATCCAAAGGGATGGCCGCGGGTCGGTCTTTGGTATCCACGAGACGATGTATTTGAACTGGGAGCTTATTTTGATTCAGATTATGGAAGCTGCAAGCTGAACGCTAAATCTACCACCGCCAGTTGTCAATTCTTTGGTAGCAGGTTGGTGACATGGCAGTGTAAGAAGCAGACGATTGTATCGCTATCTACCTGTGAAGCTGAGTACGTGGCTGCATCCAGTTGCTGTTCTCAGGTTTTATGGATACTACAACAGATGCATGATTACGGTTTGAAATTTCTTGATACTCCTAGTTTTGTAGATAACACTGTTGCTATCTCCATAACAATAAAAACCCGGTAAATCATTCTAAAACTAAACATATAGAAATACGGTGTCATTTCCTCCGTGATTATTAAGTATTTAGATAAAAAGAGATTTTTGTATTTATTGGGGCTTAATGGTATTAAGAACATCAGAGGTGGGAAAGGGAGTGATTGTCACACCATCAAAATCCACTAACGGAGTTTTACCGTCAGAGGGTGTGAACTAACAGGATCGCAATCATTAGTTATATCAAATACCACAGTTAAAGTTTTAAAAACAACCAAGACATCAAGTCTTAAGTAAAAATGTGGAAGCGTAAATTGTAAAGCAAATAGTTGCGCCACACAGGACGGCATAAAACACAATTATCATGACAAAATTTAAAAGAAGTTTAAAACAATGGTGTTCAGCGAATGCATGTCCTATACCGCTCGCCCACCTCGGCTACCTGAGATAAACATACTAAAAGTGTCAACACAGGGTTGGTGAGTTCACAGGTTTAAGTAAATTTAAGCATTGCGTTTTAGCTTTACCAGAAAGTTTTAAGTCAATTATATATCAATAGGTAGCTAACCTATCAAGCATGCATTACTAAGTGTTCGACACCGAGGCTGACTGTTTAACGATTGCCTTGCCACCATGACAACCACGACCATGGTAAATGTGTTAGCCAAAACTACACCCACTCGACCTACAATGGAGTTTAGAGTTGGGTGAGGTTTGTCAAACCCAGTAGTACTACTCAAAGGTGACTCCCTATTATCCAAACATTAACCGGTTCGATGTTCAGAAGGACTTTATTTGGTTTGTTTGCCACTTAGCCTTACAAGAGATATATAAAAGTAACAAAATTTACATCGTTGGAGTATGTTATCTCCCCCTACTAAAAGTATTAATAAGAGTAAAAGGGGCCGTGAAACTCACTGTTTGCGAAGTTAACAAAAAGATCCGAGAAAAGCTTTTGTCACAGAAATCCTCACTAGTGCTCTAAAAACAAAAATGAGACGTCTAAGTATTTGAATTACGAGTGAATCTCTAGACTCGACACATAAAACTTATGCATGAGATGTGTTCGTTTGTGAAACAAGTGCGATTCGACAAACACGTTGGTGATAAGTTACATGTGTGAAAAAGTATTAAGTGTTAAGTGTTACCATTGTACATTACTAGTAAACTATCTCCCACAAGGGCAAATAAGTCAAGCACATAGCAAACATCGATCAACAATTCTATTCATGTTAACTCAAATAATTCAGCAGCTAATTTATCGAGACAGATTTTAACCCGACAAAATTACTCTATTTAATAGATCATAACATGTCAATAAAATAACAAAAAATCATCACAGAAGAACACGTGAGCTAGGTTCTAAAAATATTTTTATTATATTTTTATCACATACGGTTTCTCACAATGATCAAAACAACACAGTAAACACACAGCAGTCAGTATCATGCGCAACAGAACATTATTTGTTATTCCCTTTAAATGGCCAATCCAATTAACGCAACGCCAATTTGGTCAGATTCCGAACTCAATTTACTAACTTCCAAGAGTGGAATCAACTCAATTGGTCTTGTCGTCTGTGAGATACACTAATTTCAAAACAACCTACAAGCAGGCTTCCCGAATCAGACTAGCACAACAGATTTATAAATTAATAAAAACTAACTTTCACACGTCCAAAAATTACAAACTCAGACTCTTTAGAAACTAGACTCGACCTTCAACATCATAGAGTTAATAATCGCTTCCAAACACAATATTAACATCGAGTTACAGTCATTTAAACATGAAATTAAGAATCTGTCCAGCATCAGTTTTCACCAAAATTCAACAAACTAATAACCTATGTACTTACAATCATGCATACAAACTTAGCATATCAATAATAAACATGTTTAACAATTAGGGTTTATGATAATCATGTTTAATCATGCAAACAAGTTTATAGAATAGGTTAGAGAGTGTGTTTGATTACCTAGTTAGTACTTTGGAGCTTCAAGCAACTTGTAATTAATCTTGTATGTGTATGTGTGAGCAAAATTGGTCACGAGAAGGGGGAGGGGGGGCTGCCGTCGATCAAGAGGATGGAGAGATGTAAGGCCCCGTTACCGGTAGCCCTACTTTCGTGTTGGATTTACTCATAAACACAGTTCTAAATATCAGAGTTAATTAAAACTTTACGCGGAATATAAAACTTTCATAAAACATTACATAATTCATAACTTGTCTCAAAACATCCTTTGTCTTTCAACATTAAAGCATTAAAATTAAAACATCATAAGTCTTCAGATGCCAGACTTTTATTCTTCTGCCATGTGTCCCCACTCAAGCCATCTGTCTCATCCTACTCACCTGCGTGCATACTAAAAGTCAGCTACGCTGAGTGAGTTCTAGTTAATCATACATTATACAATACACAATAACTTATATTCTTTCATTCATACTTTCATACTTTCTTACTTTCATACTTTCTTACTTTCACATCTTACGTTATAAAGAGCATTACGCCCTACATTCCTCGAGTATTATTAGGGCTCGGTACCCTCCTTCCTCGAGTATTATTAGGGCTCGGTACCCTCCTTCCTCGAGTATTATTAGGGCTCGGTACTCTCTTTCCTCGAGTATTATTAGGGCTCGGTACCCTCTTTCCTCGAATATTAGTAGGGTTCGGTTCCCTAGTTCTCGAATATTAGTAGGGTTCGATTCCCTCTTCGTTACCATACAACCATACATCATACCTCGAGTATTATTAGGGCTCGGTACCCTTTTCATAACCATACAACATACAACCATCATTTCCTTCTTTTATTAACTTTATCACGTTCATATATATAAGCATACATATCATACTTACCTTATACATAGCGTTACAACCTGACAGTACGTGCAATATCCGAAGATCGTTCACGTACTAACAAGCAATCATTCATACATTTCACATCATTCATATAAGGCATACACTTATCACTTAGGATAAGTGTATTAACAAACATATAGAGTATGCACACAGCCCCGAAAACATAACACAGAAGTGGGGCTAGAAACTCACCTGAACACGGTTACGTTCACCGTTAATCGTAATCCCTTTCTTCAGTTGTGCACGGCTGACTGTATAACAAGTATACGTATCAATTAACTATCACTACTCATATCATCTTTCTAGTCTTAACTACTACCCACAACGAACGGGGGTCCGGGGGCAGCGCCCCTGGCAGCGGGGTCTAGGGGCGGCAGCCCCTAGCAGGGTCCAAGGGGCAGAGCCCCTGGCTGGGGTCGAGCTGCCAGGTCAGCTTGGAAAAATTTTTATTTACATTAACTGTCTTAACACATTTTCCATTTGGTTTTTAATTTATTTTCTAAGCGAACTTAACTTTAGCCGAAGTTAAACCTTAAGCGAACTTAGCTTTAGGCGAAGTTATCAGTTAGGCGAACTTGGCCTTAGGCGAAGTTATCAGTTAGGCGAACTTGGCCGTAGGCGAAGTTATCAATTAGGCGAACTTGGCCTTAGGCGAAGTTATCCATTAGGCGAACTTGGCCTTAGGCGAAGTTACCAGTTAGGCGAACTTAGCCGTAGGCGAAGTTAAGCTTTGAAGGCGAAGTTAAGCTTTTGCAGGCGAAGTTGTTCAGGTCAGCTACGGGTTTGGTTTTTATCAAGCATTTTGGCGATTTTAATACCCTTGTTATGGTTCGACATCACCCCCCACGTTCCCTAACCGTTTTCGTTCGTATATATATCCCGTATATACTATAAAGCTTGGACCTTTAAGGTAAAAATGTACAATACTACGTAAACTTTAAAGGTCAAGAACATACCTTTTATACATTCGGTGTGGTCGCGGTTTGCTTGGTTATCTCGTATATTGAAGATCTAATAATGGTCGGCTTGATTCTTGGTCTCGGATGTCTCTCTCTCTCTCTCTCTCTCTCTCGGCCGAATATGGTGTAGTGTATGTGTGTGTTTTTGAGTGTGTAGAGATTATGATGGAAATGAAATGAGGGTTTGGGGTTTTAGGTTGGTTTAGGGGATATTTATATCCCTTAAAGCCCATGGACCTAAGGCCCATTCTCATTTAACCCATCTTAATTAATCTAAGTCCATGATCCGTTCTTTACTCGACATTAATTAATTAATAACGCGAAGTCACTAAACGTAACTTTCTTTATTTAACATTATAAATTTTAGGATGTTACAAGAGAGGGAGAGGAAGTTAGGGTTTATGATAATAATATGTATATATATTATTTCCTATAATACATGTTACACTTTGCACCCTCCACTCTAAATTAGTTTAATTCTAGCACAACTAGTTTATTTTCATGAATTAATGTTATACGTGTAAGCACCAAGTAACACATAAAATTAACACATAATTATCAAATACTTGTTTATGATATTTATTGTTTGTTCACCACCGGTTTGAGTCGACTTTCGTGTGTTTCGGTAAAATTCTGAAATACTACTTGTGTAATGATTGTCATGCACCATTTAAACCCTAATTGAATGTAATGAGATATGCGTTAACTGGAATGACATAGTTCATGTGACCTTGTGTTTGAATTAACGATGTTCGGATTAACGGAGTTAACCTGAAATTGACGATTGTCACAGTGATCCCGTGGCCATGGATTCCGACCTTAAGTAATCTTTCACCAGGTCACATTTCTTTGTTTTGAATTTTTGTAAATAGTTTTTTGGTTTTACGGGGGGGGGGGGGGGGGAGTGTAATGGTTTGGGAAAAATCAAAAACATTTAAAAAATCTTAAAATTCAAAACATTCAAATTTTGTAAAATCCAAAAACAATGAAAAATGAGAAAAATGCAAAAACAATAGAAAATGCTCCTCAAAATGAGTTTTGAAGCATAAAAGGAAAATGATAGTAAATTGATTGTCTTGTTCCAAGTACCGGTAAAATGAAGTATAAAAGTCTATTGCTTAATGTTCGGTGCAATGGTAGGCATTTGAACAAACAAGTAAGGCAATAAGTGATATAAACCTAAATTGTCATATTGAAAAATGGGTTAGAATTCTAGCAAATGTGTTGGTAATGAAGGCAGAAATGTAATAGCCTATCATACTCAAGCTTTATGTTTCAGGAGATCACCAAAATTAAAGAATTCATATAAGTGTTTTAAGCATCTAGTACATAATCTACACGTCAATGGTATATGGTTTTATGGCCTTAAATCCTGTATTGATGGGATGCTTTAGGTTTCTAGAGTCGTTGGGTCTTTTTACGGTTTATCATCTGGGTATTCATTTCGGTGAATATTTAAAATGTGCTCAAAGAGATAACCCTGAAATGTCATTAAAATGTGCCAAATTAAAAGTTCAAAATGTTTTGATCTGCTGGTTCTAAGGTTTATGTCAAGCTGGGTAAAACTTAAATTAAGCCTGAATCTAGATTAGAATCTGATCATGTTCTGATATTATGTGCTTAATTAAACCTTAATCGTATCACTGATGTCTCTGAATATGTTTTATATTGTTATAAAAGTTTAAGTGGACAACAATACCAATGACTGACTTAACATTAGACATAATAAAGCTGAAAACTGTGATGGAAGAATGGATAGATCAATATTATTCCTTGCTCTACTCACAAAAATATATTTCTTACGGTCTGTAAATAGTTGTATTTTTGAAAAATTTTGTTTTGATTACAACTTTGTCTTATAAACCAAAAAGATTTTGCATTTATGTATTATTTTAGACTTTGATGACTGGTTAATCAGATTTGAATATCCGAGAATTTGAATCGAGTGGTTGTTTTTGACAAACATTTTCGAAACCGTGTTTAAATTTAAAGTGAATTCATCAAGGTCATTAATTTGAACTTGATTGGGCTCGAAAGTGTGAAATTTGTCGGACCTAAACGTTGTTTGGCATATTCAACGTATAAGTATTCTACTTATACGGCATATAAGTCTTTATGACTTATACAGCCTATAAGTCCAATACTTATACGGGCGTATAAGTGAAAGCTATATATATGTATGTTATACGCTGAATAGTCATTATCAGTTTATACTTTTTACAAGAGAGGAACATATATGTCGTTCATTACTATTGAACATATTGTTCGTATATCTTGCTATTTGCTCCGTATAACCGAAATATTTGATTCTTGTCGCTGATTTGCACACCACTTGAACTTTTAAAGGTAAAATTACAGTTCAATATGTTGATTTTGATTGATTTACAATGATGAAATTGCCGATATTAATGTACATAAATTGGACTTGTTCTGGACATGGTTCATGGGGTTTTCTCCTCTGCAGACTTCATCTTTATCGATGATCATACGAACCTTTGTGTCCATGATTACTTGAAAATTGTCGTATGTTTTCACAAAATTTATTTGACCTAGGTTTTGGTTGTGAACGCATAAGTGTTTAGACACTTATACGGCGTATAAGTATTATTGACTTATACAACATATGAGTTCAAATACTTACATGTTCATATTCATATAATTTTTTGTTCATATTATTCATTAAACTTACACATTCTCATGACATATCCGCTGAGACATATCCTATGAACTTACATGTTGAACTTACACGTTGGATCTTATACATTGTTCTTGGATTTCATGGACTTATATGGTCATGTCTTACACGTGTACATGCTTATACGTTTCAATGACTTACACGTTTGTTAACACTTATCCGTTTGAAAGACCTTGTTTCGGATCATATACATCATCATATACGTATAAAACGTTACGATACGTATCAATGATACTGTGTTTACTATACTAAATCATATTGCGGAATCATACAATAAAGAAATTGATAACACATTCACTCTTAGTCATCATTATATTGATATAACAGTCAAAGTACACAATGATTTCTCTCTGATTAGGTTATGCAAAAACTGTAACAAATATGACATTTTAAACACTATTTATACAAGAACCTATGGTAGCGTATAAGTCCCCTGGAGTATAAGACTTATACGCCGCGTATATGTCTTATATGCCGCATATAAGTCTTATACGCTTGCCTTACTTATGCAGTACCTTAACATATTCTAATATTGATAATTTCAGTCCCTTAACCATACAATTATGACAGTTTAAGCACACAAGACCTAGAATTAGACAATAATGCCCTAACAAAGTCCCCATTGAGTATTGCTATGTCTTCAATCTATTCCAAATACCCTCTTACGATACGCCTTTATCCCTTCATCAAATGACGGCTTTGTTGATCCTTGTTAGGATGTTGAACGAGATACTCCAGCAGGCATAAATTGAAATCTATTCCACGATGCCTGATTAACTCAATCCTGATGTTTAGCTTCCCTTTCATCCTCAATACTTTCTTGTTTTTCACTTACAACTCTCCAATTTGTTTCCCAAGCTCTTCCAGAATGTATCTTCTTATCAAAGCATAAATCCACCACTTTTTGAAACTGGTTGGCTTGAGTCTTGAATTTATCATCAGTGCATTGGATCCTTTTCAAATGTAATACCTCTATGTCTTTCAACGAACAGTTCACCAATCACATAGGATCATACACTTGAGTCACATCGTACTTTTATTCCCCACGATCCAAGTAAATACTAGGTTCACCAGTCAACGCTAAGTAGGACCAACAAAGGAAATAAGGATAAAAATCTTGTTCCAAAGGGTACAACGACATCACGCGTAGCAAATCTGGTCTAGTATATCTCAAAGTTCGTATCAGCTCACCTTCAGGATTTTTCCGATTCCTTGACTTCACCAAAAACTCCCAAATCTCCTTCAGATGTCCACTTTTTGGCTTGTAAAGCAAGTTATAATGCATACAAATATCATAGACATCGAACCATGGCATACCTTATAGCTCCATCAAAATATTGAACTATTGCACTCCAAATAGTCTTCGAATTCCAATCTTTCGTATCTTGCTCAAGTAAGCATTGTTGATACACTTTCCCAGTGCAACATCTTTTTGCGTCTTCTGATAGTATTTAACCGGGTTTAAGTACACTTGCTTAAGCTAAACAACACAACCAACATTTCATTTCGTTCTTACTGACTTTCTTTGGTTGTTCATAAGGATTTGGTTCCATCTCGATTTCTTAATTAAAACATCGTCAAAAGCATCAAATCCTTCATTTTCACCAACATATTTGACTGCTTCAGGTTTATCAACAAATTCTACATCTTGATTCAACCAGTCTTCATTTAACTCTTGTTCAGGGATATCCTTTTCAAAACCATATGCAAAATCTTCAAGAAAAACATCCAACATTTTAGCCAGTTCAGATTTATCAACAGGAATCTCCCCATCCTCTAATTCATCCACCATGTTGGATACTTGAAAATTAGAATTATTAAAATCTTCTAACTCTTCCAGTGGCTGATCAGTAGGTGCACTTTTAGTTTTAGATTCTTGTTATGGTTCATTAGTTTGAACGTCACCACCAACAGAATTAAACTTCTTTCAGACTCACCAGATATAGCACCAGCACCTCCTTGAGGAGTATCATCATCATCCAATTCATCACAATCATCATCTGCTGGATCCCCAAAATCTAGTTTATCCTCCTCTTCTTTTTCTTCTTCCTCATCTTTATTTTCTTCAACAATAGGATCAATAGATTGTTTAACATGTACTACAACCACTGGATCACAAGTAGCCACCGGTTCATCCACATGTATTACCATCTCACTTGAGCCACCAGCCTGCACAGAGGCATCAATTATATCATCAACCAAAATAGGCTCTTCAATTTTTGACTTGCCTTTTTTAGATGCTTTCTCAGTATCATAATCAACACGAATAGAAGCTTCAGCAACACCAATGTCCCCACCATATACTCTTTCAAACACGGTGTCACTAGTTTCAGCTCTATCGACTTCAAAATTAAGTCTAATCCTGAGCTTCGTTTCAATAATGATAAAATATTTCATATTCTCATTCAACAAGTCATCAGCCAGTTTTCTCTTTTGTTCACTCTCATCCAACCTTTTCTTTATCTCAATATTATCAACCCTTAGACAATCATTTTTTCCAACTAGACATGTAACCTTAACATCTTGATTCTCGATTTTATCTTTCAGCAACTCAAATTCTTCTCTTGATGGTCCATCCAATGGAAATAAATATCAGAAAAATTTCCAAAGGATTGTTAAGATGCTATAGAATCAGCCTTTTAAGATTCTTGTTGCCCAGGCTCTTCAATGATTGGAGTAGTTTTAAAAAACTTCTGAGCAATAGGAGCTTTCAAGAGTTTATAAATAACATCATCCAAACTCACTACTAATTCAGGTGTCTTTTCATGTTCAGCAGCTTTTGATGTCTCAGCTGTCTTTTCAACATTTACCTCCTGATTTTAACAAATACATTCTTTGGTTCACCCTCTAAGCATGAATCAATTATAGAAGTTTTCACCATATGCTTAACTCTTTTCTTTTCGGCTTACTAGACTCAGGATCATACGTCTCATCTTTATCATCTTGATCAAGCTTTTTCTTTGTTCATTTCTCCTTTCTTATATCATGCATAACACGACGATCATCCCAAATAGTCTTATTAACTTCATGATCAGACTTAGTTTCCTCTCCATATGGTTCATCAACAACATTTGGCTCAACAACAACATCAGTTGGTTCGACAACTTGTTGTTGTTGTGGAACAGCATCTGGAATAGGAGCAAGAGGAGTAACTCATTTCTTTTTCTCGACAACTTTAACAGCAACATCATTTGGTTCGTCTTGTTTCAATAACTTTAACAGTTCTTTTTCGTTTCTTTTTGGCTTTTTGAGACCCCTCAGCTACATCTTCCTCAGCTTTCATAAACCAATGACCACCAATATGTACAAACCTTTGCATCCGAACTTTTTTATTTTCTCGATCAGAATCACTACCATCTCCATTTGTTATAAGATGGTGAAACGTACTCGGACTATCATCGATAACCATTTAAGAACATAAATCCTATCTCTAATGTCTAACAATACATCCAATTAAGTCCAAAAGTATATGGTATTGTTCATCGTCTTTAACCAAAACCATATCAAGCAACTGAAACTGTAATTTTACCTTTAAAACCCAATTTTAAAAATATTTGCCAAAAACAACCACTCGATTCAGATTCTCGGATATCCAAACCCGATTCACCAATCACCAAAATCGAAAATAATACATAAATGTAAATTTTTTTTGTTTATGAATGAAAAGTTTTAAAAAAATTTTCAAAACTAAAATACGAACATAAAGAAACATATTTTATTGAGTTGAGGAAGTAATCATATTGATCAATCCGTGCTTCAATCACGATTTTCAGCTTTATTATGTCTGATGTTAAGTCGGTCATGGGAATTTTTGTCCACCTAAACTTTTAAAAAAATTATAACAAAAGATTCAGAGACATCAGTGATACGATTAATGTTCAATTAAGAACATAATATCATAACATGATCAGATTCTAATATTGATTCAGGCTTAATTTGAGTTTTACCATGTCACCTCAACTTGACTTAAACCTTAGAACTAGCAAATCAAAACATTTAAAACTTTTAACTTGGAAATCATTGCAATAATCTTCCACAACAAGGCATACCCCTGTTATCAAGCAATACACTAAGTTTCTTTTACCAAGCATGAGTGTGCACGATTTCATCTGGCGGCTTACATACATTGTATCCCCTGGGGTCTGTTTCTTATTAGTATTAAGACGCGTGCAAGGGAGGAACAATGTATGACTAACAGCATGTTTTGATCAAGTCAGTAGTAAAAGTTGTAGAAAGTACAAACTGATCAAAATTTAATGATTTTTCAGGGTTCGCTGTTTGAGCACGTTTTTATATATTCACTGAAATAAATACCCAGATGATAAACCGCATAAGACCTCAGTGGCTCCGGAAACCTAGTGCATCCCATCAATACAGGATTTAAGGCCATAAACCCATGCACCGTTGAAATGTAGATTATGTAGTAGATGCTTAAAACATTTTTATGAATTCTTTATTTTTGTGATCTTTCAACATGACAATTTATGTTTATATCACCTATTCCCTTACTTGTTTGTTCAAAAGCCTACCCAAACACCGAACATTAAGAATAGACTTTAATACTTCAATTTAACAGTACTTGAAACAAGACGATCAACGTACTATCATTTTCCTTTTTTTCTTTTGTGTTTTACACATTTTTCAATGTTTTTGGATTTTAAACTTTTTCAAATGTTTTTGTATTTCCCAAACCATTTCTCCCTCTAGAATAAAAAAACATTTAAATAAAAATATTTACAAAGAAATGTAACCTGGTGAACGGTTACTCAAAGGTCAGAATCCATAACTCGAGATCACTCACTTTCCCACCTCCCATGTTCTTAGTACCCTTAAGCCCTAACAAATACAAAAATATGTTTTTTCAAAAGCTTAAGTAAAAATATCAGCTTTTTGTTCGTCGATGTTAATTTTGTCTACGGTAATCAACTTCTTCTCGTAGCAATTACGGATGAAGTGATACCATATATCGATGTATTTAGTTTTAGAGTGACTTACGGGGTTCTTAGTTATGGATATAGCGGCAGTATTAACTACAAAAAAATGAGTACTGTGAAATTTCAAACCGTAGTCGCGCATCTGTTGTTGTATCCATAAAACTTGAGAACAACAACTGGATGAACGTACTCAGCGTCACAGGTAGATAGCAATACAGTCGTTTGCTTCTTACACTGTCATGTCACCAACCTGCTACCAAAGAATTGATAGCTAGCGGTGGTAAATTTGACGTTTAGCTTGCAGTTTCCATAGTCAGAATCAGAATATGCTCCCCGCTCAAATACATCGTCTCTATGATACCAAAGACCGACCCCTGGACACCCATTTAGATACCGAAGTATTTGCTTCACTAACGATAAGTGAGAGACCCTTGGACTAGATTGATATCGGGCACACAAACACGTCGGATACATGATGTCTGGTCTTGAGGATGTGAGATACATGAGGGAACCAATAATAGAACGGTAAAGCGTCTCGTCAACCTTCTCCACGGTGGGATAATGACCGATTCAATGATTTAGAGAGATAGGAGTGATGATTGGTGTCGAGTCAACCATATTGAACTTTTCGAGGATATCTTTGACATACTTCGTCTGATGAATGAAAATACCATCAGAAAGTTGTTGACTTACAAAACCAAAAGAAACTTCAATTCTCCCATAACACTCATTTCAAACGTTGACTTCATAACCTCCTGAAATTCTCTGCACAGAACATCGTTTGTTGACCCAAAAAAGATATTGTCCACGTTGACATAGACTACCATAAAATGACCACTATTTCCTTTGTGAAGAGTGTACAATTGATGGTGCCATGAACGAAGCTATTGTCTAACAAGTGTTTAGACATTGTGTCATACCAAGTTATCGAGGCTTGATGTAATCATAAAGAGCTCTGTCGAGCAGGTACACCCTATCTTTGTGAACGGGAACGACAAACCGCAGTGGTTGTCCTACAAAGACTTCTTCACCCAATTTTACGTTAAAAAAATCAGACTTAACATCTAACTGGTAGACCTTGAATACTTTCCAAGATGCAAAGGCTAAGAAAATTCTGATAGCTTCAAGTCTAGCAACGGGAGCATAGACTTCATTATAATCGATTCCTTCCCTTTGATTGAAACCAAGAACTACCAATCGAGCCTTGATTCTGACAATTATACCATTTTCGTCCCTTTTACACTTGAAAACCCACTTGGTATTAGTGCATCATTTATCATCAAGTAGATCAACAAGTTTCCACACACCAAGGTTTTTAAACTGTAATAAATCTTCTTGCATCGCATTGACCCAACTTTCTTCTGTCAATGCTTGTTTATATGTCTTCGTTTCAATTTGTGAAATAAAACAATTGAACGAGAACCGGTTTTGAAGAGGAGCGACTTGAATACAGTAACAACTAAGACTTTGGTCAATTTGACTTCGAGTTCGTACTCTAGTATTAAGATCACCAATAATATTCTCTTTCAAGTGATACAACAAAGTACGAGGAATAACTTCATCAGGAACCACCACATCATTTGGAAGATTCGTGCCATTCTTTTTTTCGCTAACCATTTCATCAGAAATCACAGCATCAGAATTAGATGTTGGTTGAACCAAGGACTCGATCACATCATCGTGATCTTCACCATCACTATCAAAGGATGGTGTAGCTGGCGTATCATCAACATGTTCAACAACATCAGGTGTCGGGTCAACATTAAAGATAGGAACATCTTGTGTAGTATTTTCTTCATGAAACCCTTCACCCAAATGTTGTTGAAATAACAATGGGGCCATTTCATCAGTGATTCCTCTTCGTGAAATGAGAAACAACTCCACAAACTGTCATAGTCAACATGTTATACTTGCACAATCCGGTTAATGCTAGGTAACAATACACGTCGTAAAGGACTAGCACAACTTCAACTGTTTGTACCTATCTGCAATGATTGAATTATTGTGAGTTTTGTATGCATGAGAAAATATAATAAAATTATTTGAGAAACCTAATTCCTATATGCTACTTCGGTAAATTTTGTATAATTTATCCTTAAGTTCTACTTGGTGAATAAAATCAGTTTGTACATGTCATAATCTGTCTCGTGAACTGAATGATCATAAGTTGAGTTGTATGATGAATATTTGGTTTATTTGCCGTGATATGATGTGTGGATGCATGTTAAGACTTGTTGGTATAGTTGACATTACTTATTATCGCCAACAAGATTATGTTTGTGTGTGAGTCCATACTAGGGTTATAGAGTCATGTGTTGTTGAGCACATTCATAACTTAAACACTTGTACTAGGTAACGATTAGTGAGTCAAGTGCATCCTTTTGGTTTTGAGGAAAGTCCATTACACACGACACCAGGTGAGTTCATGCATTTTCCCTACTTGTTTTCTGGATTGAAAACACAAAACTATTTTTGTAAACTTGTTTTCTGGATTGAATACACAAAACAATTCTCATAGTTTTATGGATTGAAAACACAACTATTTTTGTATGCTTGTTTTATGGATTGAAAAAACAAAACATTTGCCTATACTTGTTTTCTGGATTGAAAACACGAACATACTTACAACTCGTTTTCTGGAGGAAAACGCAGCAACTTATTTGGATTTATCTAATTTCTATTATATCACAAGTGTATACTAGATGCCCTCATATCACTTAAAGTCCATACATGCCCTTAAGCTTGACAACCCCCACCTGCTAAAACTCGACTGGAGGTCGGACGGGTGTAAATTGTCCTAACATACTTGCACTAGTGTTTTGTGATATACCTGGTAAGAAGGCATACAGACAGTCAGCTTCGGTTCAAACGTCTAGTAGGTTGTAAATGGGTTAGCTACCTTGTTATATTTGAAATGTGATAAATCTACTTATACATACACTACTTATGCTACGTATACTATCTATAATATATATAATACTTTTAACTACAACTTATGAACTCAACAACCTCGTGTTAACCCTTTAGTATTTGTACTTGCCCAGGTTACTAGATGTGCTAAGGAGCGGGTTTGCATTGCTTATGTTTGGAGTCACACTTGTTGCGTGAACTTTTATTTCGCATTGTTTACATTTGATGGGTTGTGCATGTTTGAGCACATGGTTTATTGTTTTACTTTAACGCTTCCGCAAAACTTTTGAACTATTTGGTTTGTTTTTGTTTTACCAATTAGTTGGATTAAACTCAAATGGTGTTTTATATAGCTTAAATGATTTTTTGGTATAACGAATGAGTTGGATCCTGGTATGTCACGCGCCTCACGGTAAACTCCGTTAGTCGAAATTTGAGGGTGTGACAATTATTGTTGAACACAAGAAACAAAGAAAACTAAAGGAGAAGGAGGAGAAAGAAAAGGAGGAAAGACAAAGAAAGAGTATGCCAGGAGGAGTTGAAGAATCAGAACATAAGGGAAGAACCAATTACATCTTCCTCCTTAGTTCCCGAAGTAAAGAAGGAGCATCAGAACATGAGAAGAAAACAAACTTGAAGCCCTGGGAAGACAGAGAAAAGATAGATATTTCGAGGCAAGTGATGTTGAAGAAGGCTATGCCAGCAGGAGTATTTGATAACTTGGGGAGATCTTAATTAAAAGAACTATTTGAAGAAGAAAAAGTATATTTTTAGGAAGTAGAGGCTGAATAGAAAAGACTTATGACAAGACAACCAAGTCCCAAGAGGCATGTTGTTGAAAGCAAAATCACTATCAAAGGAACAAATGGATAGGGAAACTATGGAAATGATAAATAATTTTCTAGGGAAGGTATCAACTACTTGTCACTAATAATGATGAAGAAAGCTTATATAATTAAAACATTAAAGTCCAAGGGATATATATGAAGGCCCCAACATCAAAGATAGTACTCATCAAGGGCTTTTATATCCAGAGTTCCCATCTCTACCACTAGGTCCAGCTTTCAAAGAAACAAAGAACACCGTGAAATGTGGATCTACCAAATAATCTATACTATGATTCAAGGACCAAGACCTCATAGGTGATAATGAAAAATGGTATTCTCAGAACTATCATATTTAGGGATGATTACATTCAATACAACAGCTAACATCTTGAAGAGTTAGCTGATCTATGTCTCTTTGACTATCAACAAAGAGATAGAGTTGCTGATCAACAAAGGAATGATTAGTCAAAGTACCTGAAAGAACAAGCAAGGGCATGATTTTCTTTATTGAACAAGAAAAGAAAACTTGAATACATTGAAGCTGATAAAAAGAAAAAACAGAGGAGAATAAGTGACATTAGAATGATAAAATTATCTTTTGGCAAGTTCAAGAAAATCACTATTCCTTATGCCAACATGAAAGAGTGTATCAATATTGAGAAGAAAAATTGGCAGGCCCAACTAAGAGGTACAAAGAAATGGAAGAATATATGAGATTCACTTTGAGAAGAAGACCAACACTTTTATCTTGAGAAACTTTGACGGCCTTGCCTTAGGAATTATACAGGAAGACACATATCTGGAGTATCTCCATGTGGATGATCCATATGATATCATGAGATGGAACCTTTTTTATGAACGTCCATTCCATGTGGAGAAATCAATCTTTCAATAAAAGGCAGCAATGGTGAAGATGGAAAAAAGAACACAAGAAAGAAGAACCTAGGAGCTAATTAATGTTTGATTATTTAGATTTGATTTGTAATGTCCTAGTGACAAAATTCTAAATATGTAATATTTTTCTTTTAAGTAATGTAATTTACTACTTTTAAGAATTTGATGTGTATTTTTAAACAAGTGTATGTAATATGGGGGTGTTTTGGTGCATCTGAGTTTGTTCCGATCTAGGGGGAGATTTTTGGGATAAAAAATGATCAAGGAAGATTAGAATCTTCTCAACCTCCTCAAGAAATATGCTAAGTATGGAATACGAGCAAACTACACTTCATCAAGCAAGCTTGTTCTTCAGTTGAGCAAGGTTTGTTTCAGAGCAAACCTTTGACATAGCAAAACTTAAACCATGCAATTTGGTGGGTCAAGTAAGGTTATTGAATTATGATCTCAAGAAAACTTGTAGGAAGTTAAAAGGAATTACACTAAGGACTTTTATGAGCATGGCTCAACGTCGAGCAAGTTATAGTACCCTCAGCACACTTAGTTTGCTAGAACAAGTCTTTGACATATAAGGTCAAAGTAAAAGCTTGCTAGGAGAAGTGTTCCAGCACACTTATGGTTTAATCTATCCTCTTTCATCGGATTCAAAGATTTTATGCTCAGATCTGTGTATTTTCAAACTCTGTTAAAATTTTTAAGTAATTTCATTTCAAAAGATTGTTAAAAATACAAAAAAAATATTTTAAAACAAATGGATGAGCAAGAAGTGTCTACTAGCAAGATTCCAAGATTGTTAGGTCAAGAAAAGTATATCAACTGTTGTTTGAGGAGGCTATTTGGTACAATGACACTGAAATGTGGAACTCCATAAAAATGGTCGCAATGTACTCACTGAAGGTGCAAACAACCAAGCTGTTGAAAGATAAATGAAGAAAAGGGATGACAAAGGCCCTTTCTATGTTGAAATACGGTTTTTATAGGAAATATGACAAGTGTGAATCATCACATAACAACAAAAGCAATGCTTGATGTTGTGTTAAAATGTTTAAGGAAATAATGAATTAAAAGACATAAAGAAAGATAGGCTGAAGCAACAACTTATCAGGATCGATTTATCACTATCAATCTCGTAACCAATAACTTAATGTTGACAAGACGGCTACGAATATGCTAATGTGAAAACCCTAAGAATAAATACTAAAGGCGGAAACAATAGTACTCAGGATGTTGCTAAAATAAACAAAAATATGACAAACACATAAGAAACTCAAAAGATTACCATCATCATCATCATCATCGTACTCAGTATATCCCACCAATAGCAAAGCTATAGTAGGGTCTGCGGAGGGTAAGATGTAGACAGCCTTACCTCTACCCCATAAGGATAGAGAGGCTGCTTCCGGTGAGACCCCCGGCTCGATAGTAGTTTTGCATCAAGCCTTGGACATAAGGCACATAGCACTCAATCATCGGGACATCGGCTGATCGGTGCATGTACCCTTGTCTTTCGGCTATCAACGCCACTACATGATGCCTGATTAACCGTCCGTCACTTTTAACGTTATTTTCACGAGATTAGTAAAATAACGTCAAAATTAGTGCAATTTCACTTTTGCCCACCCGAGGGTTCACACATATATACATCATATGTGCGCACCACCCGAGGGTTCACACATATAAACTCAAAAGATTACCATTGATATTAATTCATAATACAAAGAAATAATTTTAGGGTTTCTAGGTGGAATTTCAGGTGAGGCTACTTTAAGTACAAGGATATTCAGTTTTCTAAGAAATTCAAATCAGCAGTTAAATCATCGTATTCTCTCACATCATAAATGTGACATAAACTTTACTTAAATAGGTACACTTGACACCTTCTAAAAACCCTAATTATTAGAAAAAAAACATACTCAAACATACTCAAAATTATTACAAGTGTAAACAGGTCTTCGAGTAAGCTTTTGTCTTTGTCGAGCGAACCTTGTAATCCATAATTGTGCTGAAACAGTTCTCCGAGCAAGCTTTACTTTGAATATTTCCTTAGAATATATTCTTCAAGCATACTTCAATCTTCATGATAATATTAAACTTTGCTCAATAATATCCTACGAGCAAACTTATTCTTATTGATCTCTTCAACCTTTTGTTGATAACTTATTCTTGCAACTAAGTGTGTTGGTGCAACTGGAACTTTCTCGAGGCTTAACCTTGCTCGTAGAAGTCCTTAGGATAATTCCCTTAACATTCTACAAGTGTGTTTGAGATCACTATTATTGAGACCTTACTCGACCCACCAAATTACTTGGTTTAAGCTAAGTCAAGAGTTTGCTCTAAAGCAAACCTTGCTCGACTGAAGTACAACCTTTCTTGATGAAGTGTAGTTTGCTCGAACTAAACACTTAAAAGAATTCCAAAAGATAACCTTGCTCGATATAATATACCTAGCTTGAATAAGTTTCAGGCTTTCTCGAAGTGCCTTAGTTTTCTCAAATTCCATGCTTAACGTATTTCTAGATGAGGTTGAGAAGATTCCAATCTTACTTGATCATTTTTTATCCGAACATAACTTGACAAATTCAAGTTCAAAGAGGGAGAAAGGAAATCAGTTTTGCAAAGATTTATAGCAATTGTCAATGAGATTAGAACAACTAATCTTGCTATTTCTGATTTTGATCTAAACAAGAAACTGCTTTCCTCATTATCTGGTGAATGGTATCAAGTAATTTTATGAAATAAAGGCAAATTTTCCCAACTTTAAGCTTGATGATGTCATATGCTTTCTGCAAGCTGCTGAACATGAACCGATTGAAAATCACATGATTAAATAAGAAAAACCAACTTTTCAAGTTGCAAGTACCCTAATAGCTTCAATGGGAAATCTGGCAGCCAAGAATACACAACAAATTCTTTTCATTGAATAGCCTAGTGAATTTAATATTGAAACTCCAAGTGTTTATTTGTAAAGTCAATTTGAAAGCCAATCTGGACAACACAAATTTAATGTCTAAATGATAGATGATGGTGACATATTTTCTATTTCCAGTGGACATGCTCAATATGTTCCTGGTAACTCAAGTCAAGAAAATGAATATCAAGCCTTGTTTTCTATGTTCACTAAATCCTATAATGCATTTGTGGCCAAGAATTGGATTCATGCCAGTGTTGTACAAGAAGTCAATCTGGAAGCCAATCTGGACAACACACTTTTAATGTCTAAATGATAGATGATGGTTATACATCTTCAATGGCAAGTGGACATGCTCCATATGTTCCTGGTAACTCAAGTCAAGGAAATGAATATCAAGCCTTGTTTTCTGTGTTCACTATATCATATAATGCATTTGTGGCCAAGAACTTGATTCATATCAGTGTTGTACAAGAAGATTTGGAACAAATTGATGCAGATGATTTTGAAGATATGGATTTAAACTAGCAAGCTGCCATGTTAGCTTTTAGAAGTAAGGGGTTGTAAAACAGGATTGGAAGGTCTATACTCTCCAGTCCAAATGACAAGATTGGTTTTGATAAATCCTAGGAAATTTTTTACAACTGTCAACAACCTGGTCACATTGCAATAGAATGCAATCAACCAAGACAATTCTTGAACAACAACAACAATCATCAAAGAAATTAATTTCAATTTCAAAATCAAGGTCAAAATCAACAGTAGAGGCAGCTTTACAAAAACAACTTTCAACCATAACAGAACCAAAGAAACCAACAAAACCCTCCTCAACTTCCTGCAAACCAGAACAGAAACAATGCACCTCAACCAAGAAATCAAGGAAATGTTTATGTAGCTCAACAACCATAAGATGGTTTGTTTGACTGGAGCAATCATGCTGAAAAAATTGAAAAGGTCAATGTTGCATTTATGGCTAAAATCAATGATCAAGCTGAAACTTCAATGTCTCAGGTACATTCCAACTACTCAACTGTTTGGATAGTATGAAACTCAATCAATATATACCACATAAATAGAAGGTTTGAAGAAGATTTACTTAGAAGAAACGTTTAAGAATACTCAATTTCAAGTTGAAGTCGATTTTCTCAAAAATCTTGTTTCAACTGGTAACATTTAGGGAAAACTGATGAAGATTATAGAAGAAGATAAATATAAAGTTGTTCTCCCACCTTTTAGTGACAGTTATTCATTGAAAGTGGACAAGGAGAAAAGAGAGGCATATCTTGAACAGTTCAAAAATGTTTTCAAAGAAAATGAAGAATTTGTTAAAAACTACATGAAAGTCTCTGGTAATGAAGAAGGAGAATTTGTGTTAAAGATTGTGGAAACAAAAGGATGTAAGGTAAAGATAAAATTTGTGTATCAACTGAGTCATTTGTGTTGGGTTTTAACAAGATTATCAAAGCCATATAAACCCATTTATATGAAAAACGCAGCGGATTAATTAGTTTAAAATCTTGTTATATTGATAGATATAAAACCCGTTTTATATGTAAAACCCAAGCCCCTGATCCATATACGAATTTGCATGCATAGAAAAACAACATCCATAGGGGGTTTATGTAATACAACCTTTCAAGATGCAAGAAAGATGAAGGAGATGACGGTTTGAATAGCTAGCCTTCAATGGAGAAAACCTCAAGCTTGTATACCCAACGAGCTCCAACAAACACCTTGGTTGCTAGGGTCCTAACACTTGATGCAAGAACAAACCCTTTTGTTCTTTTTCTTCTTGTTGTTCTCGGCTCCTAATGGAGAGAAAAGAAAGAATAGATGTGTGTATGTGTGAGAGAGAGTGTAGAGATTATTCACCCAAGAATTATAATCCTCCAATCCATGTCTTGCGTGTCTTGAAAGAAACAAAAGGAGGAGAGCGTAGAGGGAAAAGGTTTTCCCACCCAAAATTCAAATCCCCTTTTATTATTACAATTTATTTACTTATAATGTTTAAGACATAAACATAACATAAGTTACATGCAATAACATCCAAATAAAATTGTTCCTATATCCAAATACAAAATTTTTGATCAAATCCAATCACTAAAATATCAAATTCCTAAGGCGCAAGTATGACCCTCATGCTTCGGCCTTTCAAGGAGCTTCGTGAGTGGATCCGCAGTGTTTTGATCGATGTGAACTTTGCGAATACATATATTTCCCTTTTCAACTTCATCCCTTATGTAGTTGAATCTCCGCTCAATGTGTCTAGTCTTTTGACGTGCACGGGGTTCCTTGATTTGAGCAATCGCACCCTCGTTGTCACAAAAGATTTCTAGAGGGTCCTGAATGGTACAGACTACCCCTAGATCGGCAATGAACTTTCTGATCCATATAGCTTCTTGTGCTGCCAATGAGGCAGCGATGTATTCAAATTCAGTGGTGGACAATGCTACCACATCTTGTTTTGCGCTCTTCCAAGAGACAGCACCACCATTTAGAATGAAAACATATCCCGATTGTGATCGAGAATCATCTCGATCAGTTTGGAAACTCGCATCCGTGTAACCCTTTACAATGAGTTCCTCCTCACCAGAGCCATATATTAGAAACATATCCTTAGTCCTTCTAAGGTATTTCAATATGCTCTTAACTGCCATCCAATGGCTACTTCTCGGTTTTTGTTCGTATCGACTTGTCATGCTTAAAGCGCATGACACATCCGGTCTAGTGCAAATCATGGCATACATGATAGATCCAATAGCAGTTGCATATGTGATTCCACTCATTTTTTATTGCTCATCCTTTGAGCTTGGACATTGAGAAACACTCAACATTGTTTCTCTTTGAATAGGTACCAAACCTTTCTTAGAGTTTTCCATCTTGAAACTTTTCAAGATTTTGTCAATGTATGCACTTTGATTCAAACCTATCAACCGCCTTGATCTATCCCTATAGATCCTTATTCCCAGAATATAGGCGGCCTCACCATGATCCTTGATGGAAAAACAGCTTCCAAGCCAGGCTTTGACACCTTCCAAGGTTTGAATGTCATTTCCAAATAGTAATATGTCATCTAGATATAATACCAGAAAGGAAATGATGCTCTCACTAGCTTTCTTATACACACAGGCTTCATCAGCGTTTTTGATGAATCCAAATTTCTTAACTTCATCATCAAAATGGTGATTCCAACTCCTAGATGCTTGTTTCAATCCATAGATTGATTTCTTCAACTTGCATACTTTATTAGGATGTTGTGGATCGATAAAACCTTCAGGCTTCTTCAAGGTGTCCATTTAGAAAAGCAGCTTTGACATCCATTTGCCATATCCTTATAGACTTTAACATCGCCACGGGCGAGAAAGTTTCATCATTATCAACCCCTTGAGTTTGAGTGAAACCCTTTGCTACAAGTCTAGCTTTATAAGTATCCAAGTTTCCATGCATATCAGTTTTTTTCTTGAAAACCCACTTACTTCCAACCAGTTTGGAATTAAGAGGTGGAGCAACCAGGTCCCATAGTTGGTTGTCATGCATGGATGGCATCTCAACGTTCATGTCTTCCAGCCATTTATCACAATTATATTATGACATTGCATCTTGGTATGTGGTTGGTTCGTCGGAATCCACCACATAGCATCCATCCATGAAAAATCCATATCTTTCGGGTGGGGTTAGCATTCTACCAGATTTGCGAACGTTTTGTGTGGGTTGATCAACCAATTGATCCTTATCAACAACCTCTTGTTGATCGCTAGTGTCAACCAAACGTGTATTGGCTTGTGGTTCTCGATCCTCCTCGAGTTCCATAGTTCTATCAGTTCCATCCATAAGGAACCTACTTTCCAAGAACTTAGCCTTGCGAGCTATAAACACTTTATGTTCATTTGGATTGTAGAAGTAATATCCCATCGAATCTTCGGGATATCCTACAAAGATACACTTAGTGGATCGGCTTTCAAGTTTGTCTGGGGTGTAGATCTTAACATAAGCCTCACAGCACCATACCCTTAAATATGCTAATGATGGAACCTTTCCATGCCATATTTCAAAAGGTGTTCTTTCCACTTTCTTGGTTGGTGCTATATTTAAAATGCGGGCAGCAGAGATCAGTGCAAAACTCAAAAATGATAGAGGTAATGTGCTTCTAGCCATCATGGATCGAACCATGTCCAATAAATTTTCGATTCCTCTTTTCAGACACACCATTATGTTGAGGTGTTCCAGGTGGAGTAAGCTGTGAGACAATCCCACAACTCCTAAGATGTTCTAGAAACGCATCATTGAGGTATTCACCTCCTCTATCGGAATGTAGTACTTTGATTGTTTTGTTGAGTTGATTTTGTACTTCATTTTGGAAGACTTTGAACATTTCATAGGCTTCATTTTTGTGTCTTAACAAGAACACATACCCATAGCGACTATAATCGTCGGTAAAGGTAATGAAGTATCTTTCACCATTCCTTGTCATTGTCCTAAAAGGACCACATACATCCGAATGTATGATACCTAATAAGTCTTTCGCCCTTTCATTAGTTCCACTAAATGGTTCTTTGGTCATCTTTCCCAATAAACAAGATTCACATTCATCAAATGAATCATCACTTGATTTCAAAAAACCATTCTTTTGAAGTGTATGAATCCGATCCTTGTTTATGTGACCAAGGCGACAATGCCAAAGAAAAGTTTTACTCAAATCCAATTTGAGTCTTTTGATGATAGCTTGGTACAATGAGTTATCAATGGATGTATTATCATGAACCAATTCATAAATGCCATTAAACGACATTGCTTTAAAATAAAAGACATCATTCATGAATACATAAAAACCATTGTTTACAAACTTGAAATCATAACCAATTTGTCTTAATACAGAAACAGAGATAATATTCCTAGTCAAACTAGGAGAATACAGAATGTTTTTCAAAAGAACTTCCAAACCATTTGGAAGCTTCAAAACATAATCTCCTCGGGCTTGGACGTCAACCTTTGCTCCATTGCCCATGACTTATATCTCCTTTCTTGAAATCACTTCTTCTTTTGAACCCCTGCAATGAATTGCAGATATGAGTTCCACATACGGTATCCAATACCCATGTGTTAGAAGAAATAATATTAAGATCAATATGGATCATGAAAGTTGTACCTGAGGTTTGCCACGCATCCCTCTTAGCTTTCAACTCCTTGAGATAGATCAGACAATTTCTCATCCAGTGACCTATCTTCCCACAACCAAAGCACAGATCCTCAACGCTAACCTTTAGCTTCTTGAGTTTGGGTTCCGCCTTTGCCTTTCCCTTGAACCCTTTCTTGACTTGCCCTTTACCAACGACAACCTTTGCCTTTTGGTTCCGGGGGATGCCTCTTTTTCAAGCCACCCTTGTTGATCGTGAGAACGGATAAAACCTTTTTACCCATGCTGGCTTCGGCTGTTTTAAGCATTGCGTGAAGCTCACCAATGCTTTTGTCCCATCCGTTCATGTTGTAGTTCATGACGAATGTCTCAAACCTTTTAGTTAGGCCGTTCAGAATCAAATTCAAATCCGTGGCTAACTCTTTTGAGACGGGACAGTTAAGCCGTTCAAGCCGATCAATGTGGCTTTTCATCTTAAGCACATAAGATGATACGGATTGGGTTTCTTCCATATGACATGCATGAAGTGCTCGAACTGTTTCGAAGCGCTCCACCCTAGCTTGAGTAAGGAACATTTCCTTAAGCTGGGTTATCATGTCATACGCCCCATGATTCTCGAAATCCTTTTGGATCTCGGGAATCATTGTTCCCAACATGAGGCAAGAAACTTGCACCGAATCTTCGGTGTATTTCAGCCAATCCGCATAGGCATCCAAGTTATTGACGTCGGGTTCATCGGTAATACAATCGTCTAATATATAGGACTTATTCTCTTGCTTGAGAACAATTATCAAGTTTTGATACCTGTCCTTAAAGTTGTTGAAATTTAGACAATCCTTGTCCAGAATGGATCTCAGTAACAAATTATGCACATGAGGGATAATTGCGTTCGGTGTGTTGTTTGCGGCCATCTATAAAAGAATTTAACAAAGTTCAATTTAGTATTTTCGATATCAATAAATTTTAATTATTACTACCCTTTAATGTCTCCAAGAGAATTAATGATTAAAATCTAGAATCCAACGTTTTATTCAAATAGTAGTTAGGTGACCTTTATCCTACTATTCAAATTAACAAGGTAGTCAACGTTTGACAATTGCAACCCTTTGCAACTTCTAGTTTTATGGGATCGGTTAAACATCATATGTTTTGTTGGAATATTTAATCCCATCAACACCTTTGAACGCCATGTGTCGGTGACCCTATTCACATGGTTTCCAAATCAAGTCGTCCTACTTACACAGTTGTGTGAGTTTACACATACAAGTGGTTAGGTGACCCTCATCCCACAAGTATTGTAAAACCACCTCGAGATCACAAGTTTTCTTAAATGTGGTTAGGCGACCCTTACCCCACATCAAGGCTACAAGTAAGTGTTGTATAAAAGGATGGTGTTCAACTCGTTTTAATAGGGATTTTAGTTTTCAAAATTCTAGATTGGAAAACTATATAATGTACGTTCCATTTACATGCATTCAAATGTATGGTACCTTTGAAAACCAATTTTCAAGTTCCTTTTAATAAAACACATTTTATTGTGAAATCATTAACGTTTAATAAAACCTATTTTATTACCTAATGATTTCTATGGAACCAATTTTATGCAAGTTGTTGATATTAAGTTTGTTAATTATCCTATCCAAATAAGATAAAACAAAATATAAAATCTACCATAGAAGCATAAATAAACAACCACAAGTTCATAACCATAGCCACCTAAGATGACAACACTTGTTGACCGAAACAAGTGTGCCAAAAGGTCTCTCCTAAGGGACGAGAATGACACAAGGCGTGTGTCTGTGAACTCCCACTTGATCCCGCATCCATATGCTTCAAGTATTCACCTTGTGTTGTGAGTCTTCCACTTTATTTGGGCTTCCAATTCGGCTCCAACTTCAGCTCCTTGCTTCCATGGGCCTCCAAGTTTGGGCTTTGGTCATTGGGCTAGAATCCCATCTTGGACTATGAAGTCCATTAAGGCCCAAAACCAAAACCGTAACTTTGTTGCTTCTTCTTTTACAAAAAATATACCCTAATACATTTTTCTCAAGTAAAAGAAACACAACTAATCTACTTATTATTACAAACCAATATGAATGAATAAATAGATTACAAACCCAAATAAAATAATATTACAACCAAATTGAATATTGAATAAATCACAACACAAACACACATCCAAACACAAGGTCATGGCTAGGTTATGAACATCCAAATTCACATCCAAATATGCAAGTATTACATCTCTAAATGGTTCCCCTTGAGAACCTCAAACTTTCGGCCAAGGATAAGAAAACCGAAAGTTTCGGGTTTTGTCCAAACAAAACAACGAAACATCCAAATGAATTAATTCTTCAAGATTATCACATGCATGTAGAGTATAACCTTGAAGAACTAAGGGGTAACCAAAAGCCCCAAAAATTTCGGCCATATGGTGAACCACACAATAAAACCAGAAAATTTTTAGATATATTGATGCATGTATCCGTATAAGCGACTCTTGATGCCACTGTTGGGTTTTAACAAGATTATCAAAGCCATGTAAACCCATTTATATGAAAAACGCAGCGCATTAATTAATTTAAAATCTTGTTATATTGATAAATATAAAACCTGTTTTATATGTAAAACCCAAGCCCCGGATCCATATACGAATTTGCATGCATACAAAAACAACATCCATAGGGGGTTTATTTAATACGAGCTTTCAAGATGCAAGAAAGATGAAGGAGATGACGGTTTGAATAGCAAGCCTTCAATGGAGAAAACCTTAAGCTTGTATACCCAAAGAGCTCCAACAAACACCTTCTTTGCTAGGGTCCTAACACTTGATGCAAGAACAAACCCTTTTGTTCTTTTTCTTCTTGTAGTTCTCGGCTCCTAATGGAGAGAAAAGAAAGAAGAGATGTGTGTATGTGAGAGAGAGTGTAGAGATTATTCACCCAAGAATTATGATCCTCCAATCCCTCTCTTGCATGTCTTGAAAGAAACAAAAGGAGGAGAGAGAAGTGGGGAAATGTTTTTCCCACCCAAAATTCAAATCCCCTTTTATTACTTACAATTTTTTACTTATAATGTTTTGTCATAAACATAACATAAGTAACATGCAATATGTCCTAAAACCTAAACCCTAAACCCTAAACCCAAAATATAAATTATACATATAATTTATTTAACACACAAATGCAAATATTTAGAAAAGCCAATTTCCAAATATTATAAGTGTTGATACTCATTACTTAGATCATATCTAATAATAATTATCGTGGAGTTTGTCTAGCTTTTTATTGGGTATGACCCGACTTGGATCATAACATACTAGCCACATCAACTCTAATATGTGTCTTGGGCAGATCGATTCCTACAATTTGGAGATAGCTCAAGTATCTCAAGTAATACATGTTGAAGTTGTGGAAGTATCAAGGGTGTAGAAAAGAAAAGAATGAATTCAAAGGAAAATATACCAAGATTACCCAAAATTTCACCAAGAATGAAGAAAGTACATGAATAGATGAGAAGAGACAAGAAGCCTTTTGACATATGTGGGGAATCCCAAAAGAAAAAGGATCATGTTGCTGCAAAAGCATTCTAAAGACCTCACAAAGGGGAAGGCACTTCAATGAAAAGTAATGGAGTAGAAGCGAAAAAATAAAACTGAGTATCCACCCATTTACCCAGTATTTTCAAACCATGAACTCTTTCACATTGGTGATGTTAAATACTTTGCAAGAAAGTAAGTTAGTCGAATGAAAGAAAAGAAAAGTTGGGAAGAGTTAAATTTGTCAAGGGTTCAGATGAAAAGAGTATTGAAAAGATAAATGTTTTTTAATCCATTTCCATAGACTTTGGAAAACCAATCACTTATCAAAAGACCATTGGTGTTGATACTCCTAGACCAAGTGAAAGATTCAAGATTGGAATATCTACAAATGAACAAAAGGGAAAGGTATGGTGCAGAATATGTGATTTTATGATCTTCACACAGGTTCATGTCAAGAAAGAGTCATACCAGGACTTTCTTTATTCCAGACACCATATTTTATGGTCAAGACTTTGGTCTATACAAGAAAAGGTATGAAGAGTACATACTTCTAATGTAAGTCAAAGATGGAACCAGTGAAGAAATGAATAAGGGGATATCCATAAATAGTTTTGAAGAGAAATCATTCATTAACTCTCAAAATTCAGAAACTCTAATGATATGCAGATTTAAGTTCAAATGGTCAGAACAGACAAGCCAAGAAGAAAATTCCCAAGAGAAAGAAAAGAAAACAACTAAATGGTGATGAGAAATTAATTTGTGTAAGCCAAAGGATGAAGGTCCAGAAGTTATCAACAAAATGGAAGCTATTATTGAAGAATGCACAAGCTTAATTCCCTATTTTGGAAACCTGTTTTAAATGATGTTATGAGACTGATGAGTCTTGTGAATTGTTTTATAAAGATCCAAAACCAACTGCAACTACTGATGTTGTTGCTGATGATTTGCAAGCTAGCATCGCTTGTGATTCATCACTTAACTAATTACTTTATTTTCAAATGTGTAGGAACAATCCACAGAAGTCAATGATGTATGGTGTATGGATAGTGGATGTTCCAAGTACATGACCTGTGATAAGAGATCACTGGTTAACTATGAAGAATAGTTTGAAGGCCTAGTTGCTTTTGGTAGTGATGAAAATGGAAGGAAAATTGTGGGCAAAGGCATTCTTACAAAAGGAAAAGTTTCATTTGATAATGTATTTTATGTTGAAGGTCTCTTGTACAACCTTTTGAGCATTTCTCAAATTTGTGATAAAGGCTATAAAGTTAGTTTTGATGAATCACAATGTTTCATTTTGAAACATGAGTTTGTTTTCCACCCGAAATGATAATGATGATGGAAATGACAATGATGATCACGATGTTGGAAGAGATCGTTGAGGAAGACATAACACATGTTGAGGGGGGAGATTGTCAATGTTACAACCTTTACACCACCTGTTTCACCACTTTAAACCTAAACCCATGAGCCATACATTCCATCACCACCACACTCAACACCTCAAAGCGAAACCCAATCATACCCAACTGAACATGAACCTTACATACAAAAAATTATTGCAACCCACCTTATAAACCAACTAGACACACCTTACCAATCACCAACCCACTCCATAAACATTGTTCTTAATGGTTATCTACCCAAATCCAAAGTCCTTTGTTACAAACCAAATACCCCTTACCACATACAAGTTCCCAAATAATTCAAAGCCCGGTATGCCAATATCAACCCCAAACCCAAACCAAAATTTCTGAATCCTTTGAATCTGATTCCTTTAACCAAAACCTTTTACCTTCTACCAACCCAAACCATGAACTATTATAAAGAAATTTTAATCTGATTGTTGAAAAATACGACTTGAACACTGAGACTTCAGAGCTGAGGGCCAAAAACATAGAATTAGAAAAACAGTTACAACAAGCCGTGCAGAAAATTCAAACCCTGGAATCTGAAGTTAAGAAGACCTCAGATGCACCAAAACAGGGGGAGAATGTTCATTTTTCCGCTAAACACAACTAATTAAATATAATAGTTCTTACATATGGTTATAGTGAAGAAGAGATGACTGATGATGAAGAGATGAATGTGATTGTGGAGGAAAGGGAGGATGTAAAAAATGTGAGAATGAATGATGTTGATGAAGATGATGTGACAGTTGTCCAAGATTAAGAAACAGAGGAAGTTGATTCTATTATAAACTATTGTGAAACTGTAATTATGCCTGGTGACACTATGGAACTTCATCCTACTCATGATGAACTTAGTTCCTGATTGTAAAAGAGAAATATGTGGTAGATGAAGAGATGGAAGACTTATTTAGGGAAATATATGAGATGCCAATTACTCTCATAAAAGAGGTTGGATCATCTAAACTCCTTGATGAGGATAATGAAAAAAGGAAGAAGAAGGGAAAGGAAGTTGTTGAAGATGAAAGTCAACTACAGCCACAAAAGAAGAAAACTGATGAGTCAAATGACCATATACTATTTATTGATGACTCATCTGAAAAGGCGAAAATGCTACATGATCAAATTTTTAATGAATGGTTTGAGAGGGAGATTCTGAACTTTATGTTGAATGAAAAATAACTGCATGAGCAAAGGTTCCTTTTAGAACAAATTGAATTGCAGAAAAATTTAAAAGAAGATGAAGAAGAATTGGATCAAGACGTCCTTGAGGGACTCTTGAAATTAAAACAAGCTGAGGATGCTGAAAAAGCACAAGCTATAATTGCTCACAAATTTCAAAATCAAGAAAAACCTGTAGAGACAACACCAACTAATGAACCTGTTTCAAAAAATACTGACAAATAGTTGGTGGTTTACTATGATGCAAAGAAAATACGGGATGAAGATGTCTAGAGCATCATCTTAAAAGACAATTGATGGTTTATTAAATGAAATAAGGTATGATGAGAAGGAATGGCCTGTGAACTTGGTCAAATTTGCCAGAAAGAGGAAAAGTATGGACAAAACATACCCAATTTTAAAGAATCTTTGAAAAAGAATAAAGTTGAGAAAGAAAAGGTGCAAGAGAAAAAATAAAAAGATAAAACAAGTGAAGAACTAATAAATATTGTACCATTACAAATAATAAACCTGCTGAGTATGAACAAGAAAAGAACATGGAACTCAATGAACCACAAATTAGTTCGTTGGAGGATATATCTAACATGGAAGATGATAAATTAATCTATTTGAAAAGATATCAAGAAACTTTCTGACAAAGATCTTGACTATTTATTTGAAAAATAGATAGATGAGGTAAGAAAGAAATGAGAACACAAAAGAAAATTGTTGTCAGGATTGATTGTTCACTTATCAACCTCGTAACCAACAGCTAAATGTTGACAACACGGATACAAAAGTGCTTATGTAATAACCCAAAGAATATCAAAGTCGGAATCAATGATATTCAATGATGTTGCTTAATGAACACAAAGATGACTAAAACACACAAGTCACTCAAAATATTTCCATTGATATTAACTCAAAATAAAAAGAAAATCTCTAGGGTTTCGAGGTGGAATGTTAGGTGGAGTATACTACTTTCCGTACGAAAAGTTTTGTTTCACAAGAAAGTTTAATCAGCTGCCAAATCACTCACTCTACGCCTATCATAAATGTGACCTAAAATTTTCTTAAATAGGCACACCTGACACCTTCTAGAAACCCTAATGATTGTTACATAACATATTCAAATGCATTCAAAATATTACAAGTGTAAACAGGTCTTCGAGTAAGCTTTGTCTTTGTTAAGCAGACCTTGTAAACCATAAGTGTGCTAGAAAATTTCTCTAAGCAAGCTTTACTTCAAAAATTTTTCTAAGAAAGTATTCTTCAAGTAGACTTGATTCTTCATGATAATATCAAATTTTTATCGATATTATCCTACAAGCAAACCTGTTCTTCATGATCTCTTCAACCTTTTGTCTTATACCTATTCAAACAAACTAAGTATGCTGGTGGCACTGTAGCTTGCTCGAGGTTGAACCTTGCTCGTGGAAGTCCTTAGTATAATTCCATCAACTTCTTACAAGTGTGCTTGAGATCACTGTTTATTGAAACCTTGCTTGACCAACTAAATTACTTGGTTTAAGCTGTTGGTATCAAGATTCAACAAGGAAAGATTGAAATCTTCTCAACCTCCTCAAAGAAATGGCTAAGTGTGGAAAACTAGAAAACTTGGCACTTCGAACAAGCCTATAACTTATTCAAGTAAGGTATTTTACTTTCGAGCAAGGTTATCTTCTATAATTCTTCTAAGTTTTAGTAAGAACAAACTAAACCTCATAAAGCAAGGTTGTTCTTCAAGTCGAGCAAGGTTTGTTTCAGAGCAAACCCTTGACTTAACCAAGCTGAAAACCAAGTATTTTGTTGGAAAGATCAAGGATTAATAATAAACAGTGTTCCAAGCACACTTGAAGGAAGTTATTGAAGAATTTATTGTAATGACTTCCATCGAGCAAGGTTCAACCTCAAGCAAGCTACAGTGTCACCAACAAACTTAACTTGTTCTAATAAGTTTAAGACAAAAGGTTGAAAGAACCTATGAAGAACAAGTTTTCTCGTAGGATATTATCGAGTAAAGTTTGGTATTATCATGAAGATTGAAGTCTGCTTGAAGAATATTTTCTTAGGAAAATATTTTAAGTAAAGCTTGCTCAGATAACTTCCTTATGGTCACAAGGTCTACTCGACAAAGATAAAAGCTTACAAGCTTACTCGAAGACCTGTTTACACTTTAATATTTTTTAATACGTTTGAATATGTTATGTATCAATCATTAGGGTTTCTAGAAGGTGTCAGGTGTGCCTATTTAAGGAAACTTTACGGCATATTTATGACAATAGAAATTAAGAGAATATTGACCGATTTGACGGCTGATAACTTTCTCGTAAAAGGAATATTTCGTATGGAAAGTATCCAGGCACTAAACATTCCACTTAGAAACCTTAATAGATCTTCATTGTATTCTTGATAATATTAATGGAAATATTTTATGTGACTTTGTGTTTTTGTTTAATTTTTGTTCATCTAGCAAAACTTTGAATATCATCGATACTACTTTTGATATTAATTGGATCTCGTAACCGTCTTGTCAACAGGTTGTACTTGGTCACGAGAGTGATTGTTGTGGTTGATGGATCGGTCCTGACAAGTGATATCAGAGCTTCGTCTCTACACTTGTGAAGATTTGTTGTTGCTGATTGTGAAGTTATTACTGAATATTTGCTGGTTTTGAAGAAGAAGAATGATGACGTCTGCTGAGCACTGCTCCATTGGTTAGAGCAGCTCTGTTCTTCATTTTCTCATATCTACAATCTGTTGAGGTTTAAAAGTTCCCTCTTCGCATATTTACAATCTGTTGCTTATTCGAGTCTAGATCTTGGTCTTATCCATCCAGTTTCATCATATCTAAGGACTTTATCTGATCTGGTTTTTTTTTCTAATATTTGTCCAGTTTTAAGTAATTTTCATTTCTAAAACCTTTTCAAAAATACCAAAAACATGGCTGGACTAATGGATGACCTAGAAGTGTCTCCTAAAAAAAATCCAAGGCTGTTAGGACTAGAAAATTACATTAAGTGGAAGGTTCTGTTTGAAGAAGCTGTGTGCTATAATGATGTTGATATGTGGAATTCGATCAAAAATGGTCCATATATCCCTGATGGCACAAACAACAATCAAACCTTGGAGAGACAAATGAAGAAGAAGGATGATGGGGCATTGTCTTTGTTGAAACTTGGTCTGTCATGGGAGATCTTGACAAGTGTGGCTCATCACACTACTATAAAGGCCAAGTTTGATGCATTTGTTGAAATGTTTTAAGGAAATATTGAGCTAAAAGGTATCAAGAAAGACAGATTGAAGCAACAGCTTGATAGGTTCAAGTTCAAAGAAGGAGAGAGGTCGAAATATGTTTTGCGAAGGTTTGTTGCTATAGTCAATGAAATCAGTACCACTGACCTTGCAATAACTGATTTTGACCTGAACAAGAAGTTGCTATCATCTCTATCTGAAGAGTGGTACACTACCATCAAGTTAATTAAAGAAAAGGCAAATTTCCCAACGAGGCTAGATGATGTGAAATGCTTTCTACAAGCTACTGAGCATGAAATGATTGAGAATCGTATGATCAAGGAAGATAAACCAAGCTTCCAAGTTGCAAATGCTCTAATTGCACCAATGGGGAACCTGTCAACAAAGAACCAACAGAAAGTTCCCATAATTGAATAACCAAATGAATTTAATGCTGAAACACCAAGGGTATTTGTGGCTGGTCAGTCTGGAAGTCAAAGTGGGCAGCTAAGGTTTAATGTTCAATTGATGGATGATGGTGATACATCATCAACGGCAAGTGGACATGCTCCCTATGTTGCTGGAAAAATTAACAAGGAAATGATTATCAAGCTCTCTTCTCAATGTTCAGTGATTCTTACAATGCTTTTGTGGCCAATAATTTAATTCACACAAGTGTCGTGCAAGAAGATCTTGAACAAATTGATGCTGATGACTTGGAAGATATGGATCTCAAGTGGCAAGCTGCTATGTTGGTTATGAGAAGTAAAAGTCTATACAACAGAACTGGTAGATCATTGGTTTCTGGACCTAATGACATAATTGGATTGACAAGTCCAAGGCAATTTGCTATAATTGCCAACTACCAGGTCATTTTGCCAGAGAGTGTAACCAGCCAAGACAGTTTCAAAACAACAACCATAAGAGAAACCAGTTTCAGTATCAAAATAAAAATCAAGTTCATCAAAGAAAAATCAACAACAACTTTTAGTAACATAATCAATAACAACTTGTCCCTCAACAACATCCATTTCAAAGAAACCAACAAATCCCTCCACGAGTTCCTACCAATCAAAACAGAAACAATGTTAATCAGCCTAGGAACCAAGGAAATGTTGCTTTGGCTCAACAACCACAAGATGGTGTGTTTGACTAGAGTAATTGTGCTGAAGACATTGAGAAGGCTAATATGGCATTCATGGAAAAGATTAGAAATGAAGCTGAATCCTCATCATCTTAGGTACATTAAAATCCCACAACCTTTGAATTACTTCAAATGAATGATACTTTAAGAAAAGAAGTTGGTAAATTGCAAACTGAGTGTTTTAAGAAACAGAGCATAATAAATGTCTATGAGATGTGTGAGCTTACATATGGAAACCAAAAAAAGAATTTGGAACAAGACTATATGGACAGTTATACTATTAAGTCAAGATATATTACTGAAATTGAAGGATAAAAGAAAATGTACCTTGATGAGAAGTTGAAGAACACTCAACTTCAAGTTGAGGTTGAATTTCTAAATAATCTAGTGTCCACTGGTAACATCTATGGAAAGTTGAAGAAAATTAAAGAAGAAGGTATGTACAAAGTTGTTCCCCCACCCGTTAATGATAATTATCCTTTAAAGGTGGACAAATTATCTTGATCAATTCAGAAATGTGTTTGAAGATAAAAAAGAGTTTGTTGAAAATTATAAAATGGTTGAGGTTGATGTGGAAAGTGAGTTTGTGACGAAAGTTGTTGAAACAAAAGAAAAATTGGTTGAAATATATGTTGGTATACAAGTTTCTATGGAAGATCAAAAGAGTGATGTGATAAATAAAGATGATTTGAGTGATTCACGTGATAAATGTTCAAGCTGTGGCAGTTTAAAAGAAATGAAAAGGAGTAAACAAAGTTCAAAGGACAGATTAGTTTGTTACCTAAGATTACTCCCAAGACGAAGAAACATCATAATCAAATGAGAAGATAACATAGATTATTTGATCTTTGTGGAGGATCTAAAGGCAAGAAGATCAGTGAAAGGTCCCAAGTGATATGTCCTCAAAAAGAACAAGTGTCAAGAACAACAAGAAGAGTGAAGAAATCATCAAGGATGATGATCTTTATCTTCCAATATATCATGTTTTCTCAAATCAGGAACTGTTCGATGTTGGAGAGGTGGAAAGCATGGATGACTATATCAAAAGATGGTCAAGACAAAGAAATGATAAACAAGAAAGCCCAATCAAGTTGGAGAAAATAAATTTTGTGAAGAGTACTGTGTCAAGAGAAGATACAAAAATTAAGCAATTTTTTCCCTTTGCAATCAACTTTGATGGTCTCATCACTCATTAGAAGACTATTGGAGTTGAACCACCTAGACCTAGTGAAAGATACAAGAGGGGCAACTCAAGTGAAAAGTATAAAGGACAAGTATGGTGCAAAGTCTGTGAGGTCTATGGTCATCACACTGACTCATGTCAGGAAAGACTCACACCTGAACCTTTTAATGTCCCTGATCATACAATGTTTGGATAAGACTTAGCATTCTACAAGAAAAGATACAATGAATAATTGAGTAAGGGGGAGAAGATGATTGATGATCAAGTCAAGATTGATGAGGCAATTGATAAGACGAGAGAGTTTATTGACATTAAAAAGGTTCCAATTATTAAGAAACTAAATAGAACACAATCTGTTAAGTTTCAAAATTCTGAGAAATGTGCTGACTTTGAAAAGTCAACAAGTTGTGAAAGAGAGAGAAAGCATAAGAAGAAAATGTTCAATGGAAAGAAATTAAAAGTACTCACTGAAGATGAGAAATTTCTATTGAAGAATGGATTTGAACCACATAGATTCCTATGGTAGCCAAAATCTGAAAACTCATGTGACTATCATGAAGAGAGAGACAGTCATTGAAGAATGTACTAGCATAATTCCCTATGTTGGAGACTTATATGAAACAGGCTATGAAACAGATAATTCTTGTGTGCTAGTGTATGAGAATCCCAAACAACATGCAATTGTTAAAAACTTGATGATAATTTGCAAGCTGAATCAACTTGTGTCTAATCACTTAACTGATTCTTTTACTATGATTTGTGCAGGAACAGTCCACACCAATTGATGTATGGTACATGGACAGTGGATGTTTCAGGCACATGACCTATGACAAAAGGTTATTGGTCAACTATGAAGGGAAGTTTAAAGGACCAGTTGCCTTTGGTAGTGATGAAAATGGAGGGAAGACTGTGGAGAAAGGCATTCTTACTAATGACAAAGTGTCTTTGGGTAATGTGTTTTATGTGAAAGGATTACAATATAATCTTTTGAGCATATCTCAGATGTGTGGTAAAGGTTATAAGGTTGGATTTGATGACTTACACAATTTCAGCCTTAAACCTGAATTTCTGATTCCTCCCGACATGATCATGATGATCGCCCCTAGAAATGAAAATTTGAATGAAATAAGGATGAAAGATGCCATTTTAACTGGTGGAACATATTTTCTGTCAAAAGTCACTGAAAATGAATTAAAACGGTGGCACATAAAGATTTTTCATGTCAATTTGAAGAATATGAACAAACTTGTTAAAGGTGAACATGTCATTGGTTTACCCACAAGAGAGTTCAAGCTAGATGACAAGTGCATTTCTTGTCAAAAGGGAAAGCAACACAAATCATCACACAAAACAAAACTCATAAATTCCATTGAACAAATACTTGAAATGCTTCATATGGATCTCTTTGGTCGTTTGAGTGTACCAAGCGTTGGTAAGAAGTGATATTGTTTGGTGATCATTGATGATTATTCAAGGTTTACTTGGGGTTTTTTCTGAACTCAAAGAATGAGGCGGCTGAAATGATCAAAAGCTGTGTGACCAGGATTGAGAACCAATTAGATGCAAGGGTGAAGGTCATGAGAAGTGAGAATGGAACTGAGTTCAAAAATGGGACAATGGCGGAACTTTGTCAAGATAAAGGAATTTTTCAGCAATTCAGCGCCCCTAAAACTCCTAAACAAAATGGGGTTGCAGAAAGAAGACAGAACATTGATTGAAGCTGCAAGAACCATGCTTGCAGATGATTACTTGCCTGCGACCTTTTGGGCAGAGGCAATTAACACTACTTGTTATGTTCAGAACAGGGTCCTTCTCAACAAAAGCCAAGACAAAACTCCTTATGAGATTTTGTATAAAAGGAAGCACTACATCAAGTTCCTCAAGCCATTTGGATGCAAGTGTTCTTTGTTGAATACAAAAGATTATTTAAACAAGTTTAATCTAAATCTTTAGATTTTCTTTGTTGGATATTCCACACACTCAAAAGCTTACAGAGTTTATGTGAAAGATCGTCTGAGTGTGATTGAATCTTCTAATATAATATTTATTGAAAATCAATTCAACACTGTTGATGATCATGACTATTTGATCTAGTGAAATTAATCAAATCTTACAAGATTTACCCTGAAGACTTTGATGAAACGTTGTATAGAACAAGTGTCCCTGAAGTTACTTCAGAGAAGAAAGTTGATTTGGATAGATTATGGTTCAAAGTTGCTGATAAGAACACTGAATTTTCTTTTGATAAGAATGCTTCTGATATTGAATATGCAGATGATCAGAATGAACATCTTGATCATCAACTAGTTTAAGAAAATCATGATGTGAATGCTGAACAAACTACTGATCAGCAAGATCAAGATCATGTTGAAAGACAATCAAGGTTTAAAACTTTGTTTCAAAACTTGAATATGAGAAATGATCTTGCATCAACATCAACTAAGAATGTTAAAAGAGAACCTAAAAGAACAATGCATGATAAGATTTATTTATTGAAGAACCTGATCTCAATGACACAAATCTTGATTAAGCAATTACTTCAAATCAAATCATCCAAAATTCTTCAGTTGAAAGAAATCATCCTGCTGATAACATAATTGGTGATCTGCATGAGAGAGTAACTAGAAGTGCATCTAAATATGCAAACATATATTTGTACTCCTGCTTTTTATCAAAAAGTTAAACTCAAGTACATATCAAGCCTTGAAAGACAATATTTGGGTAGAAGCTATGCAAGAGGAGTTGGCTCAATTCAAAAATTTGCAAGTCTAGGAACTTGTTGATAAGCCAAGAGGAAAGTTTGCAAGTGGCACCAAATGGGCTTTCAGGAATAAAAAGCATGAAAGAGGGATTGTAATGAAGAACAAAGCAGGACTAGTTGCACTAGGATGCTTACAGGAATAAGGGATTGATTTTGAAGAGTTGTTTGCCCCAGTAGTAAGGCTAGAAGCTATCAGAATCTTCTTAACCTGTGCTACTTCTAAAAATATCAGAAGCTTTCAATTGGATGTCAAATATACTTTCTTAAATGGCAAGATAGAAGAGGAGGTGTATGTCACTTAACCTCCAGGTATTGAGGATCCTGAGTATCCAACTATAGTTTATTGTAAGTCCCGAATCTGGATCACTACAATATGATATCAACTAAACGAGTATTAGTGCGGAATACTAACACTCGGTGATTCAAGAACACAAATAAGAACAATAATAGTAACACGAAACTGCTTCAAAACACACGTATATTATTGAATACGTCGGGTGCTTAAGCACTTACAATACTTGATAATAATAAGAATGAACAACCATAACCCTATACATCACATCTTTATATATAGGGACAACAACCAAAGACCGGCCCACACACCAAAAAGCCCACCGAGAACACAAAGGTGTTATCGGTTTACATGTGACCCAAAACCAAGCCCAAATAACTAGTACTAATTACAATCAAGCTCAAACCACAAAACTAGGCCCAACAATCTCCCCCTTGGTTTGTAACTTTATCTTTACTCTTCCTCCATGTAATCAAGATCCGCATCCTTCAACCCTCTAGCCCAAAATTTGTTATTGATGATAGATGCCACCATGCTTGTGTATTCTTTAGCGGCTGTTTCAGAAAGACCATCAGCAACAATCTGATGCGTACTGAGTGTCTTGATGTCCTTCTCATGAAATTTCAATAGATCCTTGTTGGGTTTTAACAAGATTATCAAAGCCATATAAACCCATTTATATGAAAAATGCAACGGATTAATTTGTCTTAAATCTTGTTATATTAATAAATATAAAATCCGTTTTATATGTAAAACCCAAGCCCTGGATCCATATACGAATTACATGCATACCAAAACTATCAACCATATGGGGGTTTATGTAATACAACCTTTCAAGAGGCAAGAAGATGAAGGAGATGACGGTTTGAATGGTTAGCCTTCAATGGAGAAGAGCCTCAAGCTTGTATACCCTCCAAGCCTTCAACAAACACCTTGCTTGCTAGGATTTGATCACTCTTTTACTTGAAAGATTAACCCTCTTGTGTTCTTCTTCCTTGAATCGATTTTGGGGAGAAGAGAGAGACGAGAGAGATTACCAATTGCATGTAATGTGGTTGGTCAGTGATATGTTGTGTCCCAAGGTAGATATTAATAAGAGAAAATATTTCAAACAAATATGAGGGAAATTTCCCCCCAAAAGTGGGTTGGTCCTACGAGATATTATTTTTTCTTTCTTCCTAGAACAGACTAATACTCCATGTACTAGTCTCAGGACTAATACTCCATGTATCAGTCGCATTACTAATACTCCATGTATTATTTCACAAGACTAATACTCCATGTATTAGTCACAGGTCTATTGAAACTTTGTGACATTTAACACTTTTAACATGTCATAAGTTTCATGCAACATACCTCAACCATTATCATATATATATTATTTAACCAACTTAAATAATATCATAAGATAATCGCTCTTAATAAATTATCCATATAATTTATCGATTCCTCAAGTGCAAATATTTAGAAACCCATTTTCTAAATATCATAAGTGCTAATATTTAGTTGTTAGATCATATCTACAATATATATTATGGTGTTTGTCTAGTTTGTTATTGGGTATGACCTGACTTGGATCATAACGTACTAGCCACATCAACTCTAATATGTTTCTTGGGCAGACTGATTCCTACAATCTCCCACTTGCACAAGATACATAGAAGATTGATGCAAATAGCAAATACCACCTAACAACGGTTTACTACCCCTAATACGTATGACGAAGTGCCATTCAATAACATCATCCCCTTCAAGTCCCCGACTTAAAATGATTTAGGTGAATCTATCATTTAACCTTTTGCCATGGATGTCATGTCAAATCCAAAGATATAGAATGATCATTCTTTGTTGATTTAACTTAGCAGGCCTTAGACATCTCACTCTCAACAAATAAGAGGGACAAATCCCTAGTCACATACGTCTTTCACTATCACCTTGTACTACACTTGAGCTCAGCCTTATGTACTGACATGTTTCAGAGCAGCGAAGAACTAAGTCAAAGTATAATAGTCGATGAATATGAAGACCCAATATGTATCTCAGGTCGGAGGATACTATGATGTTCGCCTTTACTCAAATTTACTTATGATCACAAATCACAAGGATTCCATGCAGTAAAATTGAGGGCGGGTCAGTCCAATATTTATCCCATAAATATCTATGAACCTTGGCAGCAACCCTTGCTATATTCATACCCTATGGATATCTACCAATCCAAGTTCATAATAGTCTTACCTTCATACTTGTTCCCACAAATATGAACGACTACGGACATTTAGAATAATTAACTTATTCACGGATTTAAACATGCTAAAATGGAACATAACTCAAATGTCATAATCATAAACCATAATCATATGAATGAGTCAAAATAACAATTGCTCTGATATCCAAATACAAAATAGATCAAATCCAATCACTAGAATATCGAAGTCTAAGGCGCAAGTATGACCCTCATGCTTCGGCCTTTCAAGGAGCTTCGTGAGTGGATCCGCAATGTTTTGATCAGTGTGAACTTTGCGAATACATATCTTTTCCTTTTCAACTTCATCCCTTATGTAGTTGAACCTCCGCTCAATGTGCCTAGTGTTTTGATGTGCACGAGGATCTTTGATTTGAGCAATCACACCCTCGTTGTCACAAAAGATCTTTAGAGGGTCCCGAATGGTATGGACTACCCCTAGATAGGCCACGAACTTTCTAATCCATGCATCTTCTTGAGCTGCCAATGAGGCGGCGATGTATTCAGATTCAGTGGTGGACAAGGCTACCACATCTTGTTTTGCGCTCTTCCAAGAGACAACACCACCATTCATAACGAAAACATACCACGTAGCATCCATCCATGAAAAAACCATATCTTTCTGGTGGGTGCTAATTCTACCAATCTTGCGAACTCTTTGTGTGTTTCGATCAACCATTTGATCATCATCAACAACCTCTTGTTGATTTCTAGTGTCAACCAAACGTGTATCAGCTTGTGGTTCTCGATCCTCCTCGAGTTCCATAGTTCTATCAGTTCCTTCCATAAGGAACCTTCTTTCCAAGAACTTAGCCTTGCGAGCGATAAACACTTTATGCTCATTTGGATTGTAGAAGTAATATCCCATCAAATCTTCGGGATATCCTACAAAAATACACTTAGTTGAACGGCTTTCAAGTTTGTCCGAGGTGTTGTGCTTAACATAAGCCTCACAACCCCATACCTTTAAATATGATAACGATGGAAACCTTCCATGCCATATTTCAAAAGGTGTGTTGTTCACTTTCTTGGTTGGTGCCATATTTAGAATACGGCAGCAGAGATCAGTTCCCCCAAAATGATAGAGGTAATGTGCTTTTAGCCATCATGGATCGAACCATATCCAATAAAGTTCGATTCCTCCTTTCAGACACACCATTATGTTGTGGTGTTCCAGGCAGAGTAAGTTGTGAGACAATCCCACAACTCATAAGATGTTCTAGAAACACATCATTGAGGTATTCACCTCCTCTATCTGTCAGGCCCCTTGATTTCAGCTGGATCTTACTTAATCATGTCATAACTCACACAAATAAATGTGTCGACAAGAGAGTTAATGACGGGTTTCTATATTTAGAAAGACAACTGTTTGTTAAAGGCGGAATCAATAACAAACATACGGTTGCTTAATCAGTATTCAAAGGTAACCAACACAAACAAGATTCACTCAAAATATTTCCATTTATATAATATCAATCATACAAACAGGATAATCAATTTAGGGTTTCTTGAAGAAGGGTTTTTCGGTACGTATTCTAGGACAGCCGTCACACAAAATATTCTATTTTTAATTAGTGCGTCGCTCTCTGTCTTGTCCTTATCCTGTAGGCGGCGTGCCCTAAAACATTCTATTTATAGGCCTACCACCCTAGGACAGCTGTCGTTCCTTCTAGAAACCCCAAACGTAAATACATATTCAAATTACATAATCAGAAAATATTCTAAGTGTAAAATAAGTCTTCCGGGTAGGCTTTGCATCAATCTTCACTTTCCGAGTACGCTGTGTACTCTGCCATCCTTCAGGACTTGGTAACATAGAAGTGTGCTCGGATCAGTTTCCGGGTAGACTTTACTTGAAGAGTATTTTACCAAGTAAAATACTCACCGGGTAGACTTCAATCTTCTTGATTTTGCCAGACTTTGCCCGACAAACCCTTACGAGCAACCTTGTTCTTCAATGGTCCATTTCAACTTTTTGCTATAAAATAACTTATTTGCAAAGTGTACTCGGGAGTACTGTTCCTTGTTTGAGTTTAACCTTGCCCGATGTTACTTAGTGATACTCTATTTCAATCATCCAGCTTGTTCAGACCACTATTATTAATGAATACCTTGCCCGATCTTCCAATCACTTGGCTTCATGAGCTTGGTTAGCCAAAAGCTTACTAGGGAGTGAACTTTAATTAGCTTTGAAGAACGACTTGCTTGACAAAGTGAACCTTGCCCGGATAAATATAAACTAGTGAACCTTGCCCGGCAATACACTAATTTGCAAACCTTGCTCGGATATCCACTAAAGAAGACTACTTGAAGATAACCTTGCCCGATAGACAAAATATCGTACCCGGCTAAGTATAAAGCTTGCTCGGAGGTCTATGGTGTGCCCAGATCCATACTTAGCAAATTCTTAGGAGGTTGAGAGGATTCCAATCTTCCATATACTTCATTTTTGTCAAATCTTTGACTCAACAATCTTCCCCTAGATTGGAACACCTCAGCTGACCCAAAACATTTCTAAGGTTACTTACACTTAGTCAAAATACACATCAAATTAAAAGTCAAATTACATAATCAAATAACATAAATAGATTACATAATCAAAAGCTGTCCGATGACATTACATAACAAACCCTACTCTACTAATCTTGTCTCTTTCTTGCATTATGAGCGGCTTGTCTTCTATTGATTATCTCAGATGCAGCTTTCATTTTGAAGATATTAAGGATTCGGTAATGAGTATGACTTTCTGGTATAACCAAATCCCTTATATCCATTAAATCTTCATCATGCAGGCAGGTCAAGTCTTCATCTTTCTTAATGATCCCCAATATTTTTCCATCTGAGTTTCTCAGCAAGTAATGGTCATCCTTTTCTTTATACTCAATTTCAGCTATGATGCCATTATTTTGTACTATGTAATTGGGGCAAATCATTCTTCTTCCAAGACTTATGCATGTATTCATGTTTGACAGTGGATTCATTCCTGTGATATTCATCACAAAGTCTCTTTTAGCAATATCCATTCTTTTCAACTTTTCTGTCCTCTTTGACCTGTGAAGTTGAATCATTCTCCAACTTATCTTTTCCTTTAAGAACTTGAACCCCTTGTCAACTTCTTCATACAAAAATTTTGACAGATCGTTCATCTGCCTTCCTGCCATTCTGTTTCTATTTCGATAAGCATACAATCTAAGAGTGACCATCCTTTCCAGTTGTTCTTCAGTAAATTCACGGAAGTCACTCCTAACAACAATCTCTCTCAATTGTCTACTTCCATAATCACCTTCAAGGACTCAGTAACAGAATGAAAGTAGAGTTCTCTTGGTAGATCCACATCAAATTGTGGTCTTGTTCTTTGTTGTGCAGAACTACTTGATTCACCTCTTCCTCCTTGTGGTTGTCTTCTTGAAATTGGAGGCCTAAAAGGGATAGACTTCTTTGGTTTACTAGGTCCCAAATTAAAAGTTTTGATATAGATGGCCTCTACCATTTCGATTGGAAGGTTAGCTAATTCAACAATATTCTGTCCTGCTCGTCTTTTAAGATCCAGCAGCATTCTTGCCATACCAGGAGTGTTTGCCAATCTAGCTGGCACAAAGCTTCCATCCACAAAGCTTCTAGGGTTATCACTTTCCCTCAAAGCTCTCTCCCATTCAGCCTTTTGTATATAGAAAAGTTCTTTTAAATCTTGTTTCTCCAAGGCACTGAAATCTGCTTCACTCATTCCCCTTTGTTCAATCATAACCCTATTTAGAATATTTATCATTTATTCATTTTCCCAAGGGACTATGGGTTCATCTTCTGGTTCAGGCTTTACTTCTTGTGGGGTAGAAGTTTCAACAGTTCTGACTTGTTCCTTTAATTTCTCCCTCATGGTTTGAATTCTTCTCTTCTTTGCCTGAGGTTCATCAGTTGGTTCAAACTGTTTGGTAGAACAGTTTGAGCCCTTTTCAGCTTTTCTTTTCTTTTCAACTTATTGTACTGGTCTACCACTGATTCTCTTGACAAGTTGTCAACAATTTCAGGCTTCAAACCTCTTTCCAGCAAATATCCACACATGCCTCCATACTTTTTCTTCAAAGATTCAATCTTCTCCAGTTTTTCATTCTCTCTCACACACTTCTCAATCACCTTCTCTCTTTCACTATTATATAGATCTTGAAGTTGGTTAAAGTTAAAGTGAGATAGATCTTTCTCTGAATAGTTATGCCTTCTGAGGTATTCTCTAAACTTTTGACTCTCCCTGTTTTTCTCTTCCATCTTTTTCTTCAAGGCATCTCTCTCTTTATCAAGTCTCTTTTGCAACTGATCATCATCAATATCAGCCAAAGATTCAAAACTTATCCCATATCTTCTCAGCTTTACAACCAATGGATTACTCTTTTTAGCTTCTCTCATACTCAACTCAATGTTGGCTCTCTGCACATCTGTCATTTCAACTTGTGGAGATTCAACATTCACAGCTTCTCCACCTTTTCCTTGATCATCATTGTTTTCATCAGAATCATCAGTTTCATCATCCTCTTCAGTTGATACATTGACTGCATCTATCTTTGGTTCATATGAGGGTGGATGATCTGGATTCTGTTCAAAACTAGAATGTCGGACTGTGTTTTTCACAATAGCGATGGCTGCATCATTATCACAGAAAATAGGAGTGTCAAGAAATTCCCAACCGTAATCCAGCAACTTATTTTGCGTCCAGATAACCTGAGAGCAACAAGCGGATGCATCAACATATTCTGCTTCGGCTGTCGAGGTGGACACTGTTTGTTGTTTCTTACACTGCCATGAGATGAGCCGATCTTCGAGAAACTGACAGCCAGCTGACGTGGATTTCCTTTCAATGTCATCTCCACCATAATTGCTATCAGCAAAAGCCTAAAGATCAAATTCTGATTGTTTGGGATACCAAAGACCTAACTTCGGTTGTCCCTTCAGATATCTAAAAATATGTTTAACAGCAATTAAATGAGAGAGTTTAGGATTAGCCTGGAAACTAGCACATTGGCAGACAGCGAACATTATGTCGGGACGGCTGGTTGTGAGGTACATCAGAGACCCGATCATCGATCGATAGTATGTCTGATCTACGGGACTCCCTTCAGGATCAAATGACAAAAGCGGTCTTTCAGCCATTGGAGTATTATCACTCTTGGAATCTTGAAGCTCAAACTTAGCCAACATATCTTCAACGTACTTTCCTTGATGTAACAAAATTCCCGTTGGACTTTGCCGAACCTATAACCCTAGAAAAGTTTTCATTTCACCCAATGAGCTCATCTCAAATCTTTTCTTCATAACGCTTTCAAATTCTTTGCACAAGTCAGCACTGGTGGAACCAAAAATGATGTCATCAACATATATCTGGACCAGAATCAAATCCTTTCCGACAGTTTTTCGGAACAAATTTGATCAATCGTTCCCCGCTTGTAACCGTGGTCAAGTAGATGCGCGGTCAGTGTAGCATACCACGCCCGTGGAGCCTGATGTAACCCGTACAAAGCCTTTTCTAACTTGTAAACATGATTTGGTTTCTTAGAGTCAACGAAATCGGTGGCTGATCGACATAAATTTCTTCTTTGACCTCACCATACAAAAACGTTGTTTTACATCCATCTGATAAACTGTGAAACCCATGTATGATACATATGCCAGAAAAATTCTAATTGCCTCAAGTCTAGCTACTGGAGCATAGACTTCTGTGTAATCTAACCCTTCAACCTGACGAAACCCGCGAACTACCAGTCGTGCCTTATTACTAACAATAACCCCGGTGTCATCTTGCTTGTTCCTAAAAACCCATCTTGTATGAAGAGCTTTCTTTCCTTCCAGCAATTTTACCAATCTCCATACCTTCAACTTTTCAAACTGGTTTACTTCTTCATGCATAGCATCAACCCAACTAGGTTCTTGAAGGGCCATCTCAACATTATTTGGTTCGATTTGAGATATGAAACAAGAGAACATGCAACTGTTTATGTGTCCGGTCTGACTTCTGGTGGACACACCCGCTTCAATGGGTCCTATGACGTTCTCAATCGGGTGATTCTTTTGAATTCTTGAAGGAATTGAATGATCAGAAACATCATTGTTAGGCTGAAGATTTGTTACATTCTCCCCGGAGTCAGTAAGAGGGTTTTTCCATCCCGACGTTGCTGTACTGCGAGAGTACGAGGTGCCGGCAACGTATTCATCTGGGATGGTATCCAGAAACAATGTACTTCCGAATATCTGACGAACGGAACTCTCCCCCTCAACATCGGCAGTATTCTCAGACGAGATTGTTTGTGAATGATCGGTCTCTGAGGATTGGATAGGCTGACTATCTGATGTGTCGAGGCACTAGTCATCTCAATAACCTCATCATCCAGTAACGGAGAAATATGAGACAATTATTGAGAGCTGTCTTGAGCAATTATCACTGTGGAACCACCTTGAGATTCTGGATTGACGACAGGAAATACATTGAAGGGCTTGAAAAGTTCATTGTAGTCGAATAACCAGTCAGGACCGACACAGGCGTCAGACTCATTTTCTTCTAACCAACGAACTTCATAAGATTCTATAATCTGCTTAGTTGACTTGTTGTAGACCCGATATGTTGTATTTCCCCATATCCAACGAAGTAACATTCATCAGCTGCGGCTCCAAACTTTGGATTTGATTCTAGAATTAGTAAGGTGCACGGACACCCTAATGATTTGAAATGTTCGATAGTGGGTGAATGACCATAAACAATCTCATACGGAGTCTTCATCTTGGACTTATTGACTATCACCCGATTCTGAAAATAACAAGCCGTATTGATGGCTTCTGCCCAGAATAACAGTGGCAGTTTGGAGTCACATAACATTGTTCGTGCAGCTTCAATTAGAGTTCTGTTTCTTCTTTCAGCGACACCATTTTGTTGAGGCGTCCCCGGAGCACTGTACTGACGAAGCACCCCCTTTTCTGAGCAGAAATGATTCAGAACTGGATTCTTGAATTCCGTTCCATTGTCACAACGGATTCCTTTCAGCTTAAGGTTCAGTTGATTTTCCATTAACACCTCAAACTTCTTGATCAGATCTGCAGTTTCACTCTTATTTGACAAGAAAAATACCCAGGTAAAACGTGAATAGTCATCAGTAATAACAAGACAATAAGAGCTACGAGACAAACTTAGAACATGGACAGGTCCAAAGAGGTCCATATGAAGCAATTGAAAAACAGATGAGATGGAATTAATTAATTTAGGCTTATGAGATTTTCGATGATGTTTTCCCAAAGCACATGCCACACATTTTTCAACAGTCACAAAATCTTTGATAGGTAAGCCACGCACTAAGTTGTTTTTAGCAAGACGATTACGATTTTTAATATTAGCATGACCAAGCCAACGATGCCAAAGCATCGCATTATGTTCCGACACTTTTGAAAACATACATGTAATTTTGTCGAGAACATTTTGGTTCATGTCGATCACATAAGCATTATCCTTTCGTTGTGATCGAACAAGAATCCATTCTTCTGGTATGATTATACCAAGTTTCAGAATTAAGCACTCCTTTTTGGTAAAATGAGTTGAAAAATCTTTGTCACAAATTTGCGATACGCTTAAAAGACTATGCTTCAATTCTGGAACAAATTTAACATTTTCAAACTCACACCGTTACTTACAGTACCCTTTTGAGTGATTTTTTCTTTTTCTCCTCCCGCAAAGGACACATACCCACCATTGAATGTTTGAATGTCGTGTAGCTGGGTGATGTCTCCTGTCATGTGCCTGGAACAGCCACTATCAACATACCAAGGTCTGATGATATTCCTCCATAGTTGTCGCTGCACAAAACGCGGGATTAGTTAGTTTTTAGTACCCAGTCCATACTTACACTAGGTGACCCTGACTCATCAACTTTTGTCACAGACTGCCATGTCATATCCTTTTGATCATCGAAAATAGAATGATTAGATGCTTTCACCGGAGACTTAGGCAACCATTTATGTCTGGAAGATTTGGAATTATAAGTACGAATGGTTGTCATGATCTCCGGTGCCTTAGAAGTGGAATTATTAGATGAAAATGTTTTCTTCTCCTGTTTAGGTCTAGTGTTAGTGTTTATATGTGATTTTGAACTTGAAACACCTTTATTAACCCTTCCTTTGATCATGTCGGGTTTGGTCTGATGAGGACTAAACCTGCCATATTTGTTTCGATTCCAATCATTGTCAAAGGAACTAGCCGTATGATGTCTAAACCCTTGCCTATATGCATTATGAGGCACATATGGCATATTCCTTTGATAAAATCCGTAGTATGGAATGTACGGACGATGTGGACAATTTCTGGCAATATGACCAAGAGTGCCACAGTTAAAACATGTCTGAAGTTTTATGAAAAATTCACTCTGGGCAGCTCCTTGTCTGGACTGGTTGTGTGGACCAGTCTGTTTAGATTTGCGAGAATACACATTTTTCTTTTTGAACTTATCACCTTGTTTGTCATTAGAGCATCCCTCCTTGACAAACTTAGGTGCAACATATTTTTAAGATGTTTTTGAAATTTTGTTTTTATTAGAAATCACATTATCAAAATTTAAGGTTTCAACCGAATCAATCACACAAGTATCCTTGCTCTTTAAAACAGAGCCCACACAAACAGTCAGAATAACATAATTCAAAGCAGAAGGTTCTAAAGAAGCATTAGAAATAGAATTATTGTCAAAATCAAAACAAGGGTCGTCATCCTCATCAGTCCACTCCTTCACAATTAATTTTTCTGCACATGAAGTAGATACGTTAGAATTGTTCATCTTTAAAATAGACGAACCAGCATCAGTGGAGCTGGTTCCATCACCTTTGTTTTGTTTACCATACTTCATATCCTTTATCTTTTCTTCATAGTAACAGGAGTAGGGACATAATTGTGATTGTATGGTGGGGGGACTTGGCTGAAACCTATCCCCTCCCCTTCATTTTCTTTCCACCATAGTTGGTTTTCAATCATCGAGTTGACTACTTTACTAGAACCTTCGAATTTTTTAAAATTAAATTCTGCCTTTTCAAACTTACTCGTTAGATTTAGAATTTCTAACTTGGAAGCTTCCAGTTTAGCAGTTAACTCAACAGCTTCTTGTTTGGCATCACGGTGGTGACAGCTTTTTATGCTAAAATCAGATTTAAGTTTCTTAATGTCCTTGTTCAAAGACTCAATTTTGTCTAAGAATCCCTTTTCATTTTTCTTAAGTTTGAAACTTTCTGATTTTTTTCTTTCCATATCTCTACTTAAACTGTCATTATGAAGTTTATACATTTCTATTTTCTCACCACAATTTAAAGAGCATGGTTGAAAACGTACCTCAGACGAATCTGGAGAAGTGAATGCCATGTATGCAAACTAGAGCTCCTTGACCTTCTCCTCAGCAGTATTTTCTTCTTCCGAGTCTTCAACAGTTGCGAAATTTGCAGTCTGATTTCCAATGTTTAGCGCAACCATCTGACCTTCCCAAGAGAACGTTTGAGCAACCATACTTCTTTCACCATTTCCCGAACTCCCTCCAGTTTCACCCCGGGCATTTCCAGCTGGAACCAAGGCCCTTTCGGTGTTTCCATCTTTAACCGGATTGGTGCACTCCCGAGCAAAATGACCCGGCTTATGACAGTTGTAACATTTGAGAGTTTCCTTGTTAAAACACACTTTTTGATTATTTGGCATGTTCCAGTTATTTCTACCCGTCCTTTTGGTAAACTTCTTAGCACAGAAAACAACCATGGCAATTTGCCACGAGATGTCCATTTCTTCAACGTCATAGGATGAATCTGATCAAATTCAGTAGCAGCCATGGGTTGAACCAAATCTCCGGCTAGGAACGCATGGTAACAATTCATAAATCCTGCCATTAACGCAATATTCTCTTGAGTTTGTTTTGGTATGATGGGAACCTGGTTGGAGTTTTGACTAGGAGTGGTCTTTCCAGAATCATTTGTAGATTGACCAGACTTATTGAAAAATACTAGGGCTGAGTTGGGTGATTTGGATGACGATGATTGGCCAAGGGTAGATGAGAACATCTGAAAGTTTCCTTGTGGTGGTTGTTGAGTGGGCTTGAACAAAGAGAAACTATCTTGAGACATGAGGGCACTGTTTGACGCAACGTTATATCCAGCAGCACTATAAGAACTAGCATGATTTATTGCCCGTTGTTTATCATCCATATCACAGGCTTTAATAGTAGCAACCATCTTAGTTATGCTCATTCTGTTAAGATCTTTAGTCTTTTTGATAACTGCAACATTCATGTCCCAATTCTTTGGCAGAGAATTCACCACCTTGTTGTTAATTTATGAGGTTGGCAGAAAGATTCCTGCAGATCTCATTTCAGTTATGAGAGATATAAACCTTTGAAATTGGGATTCCAATGTCTCTCCCAAGACATGATTGAACATATTAAACTTTTGTCGCAACAGATCTTGACGACTTCTCTTCATATCCTCATTTCCTTCATAAACCTCTATCAGTGCTGCCCACAATTCCTTAGCTGTTTGGAGTTCTCTAAACTGAAGAGCAATCTCGGGTGCAAGTGCCATGGTTAGAGTTAAGAGAGCCTTTTCATCTTCTTCAACCTTAGCAAAGTCATCATCATCATAGTCCGCAACCGGCCTTACAAGAACCTCGTTCGAATTTTCCTTTTGATAAGTAATCACTTGGGGTCCCCTCACAATGCTTCCCCAAATTTTTGCATCTTTCATTTTGACATAGTGTTCGAAGCGGAATTTCCATTCACTAAACCCCTCGTGGGACAATAAACAAGGTATGCGAGTAGCAGTGCCCATGATGGAATCAAGCTCTTGGTGAAGAGACGACTTGATTGAATTGCTGCCATTAGTTAATTGTGCCATTTCAAAATTGTTACTATTAAAATTGTACTTTGGTCCAGTTGAAATTAAGTCCAATAAGACAAGCCCAAGTCAACAGACTTGGTAGATAACAAGGAAATTTTAGCCGAGAACTAAGGTATGAACTCAAAATCTTTGACCGACAACTCCCTTTGACCAAATCTTTGACCGAAAAATCCCTTTGACCGAGAACTCAAATTCGTTGACCGAGAACTAAGCTTTGTTGACCAAATCAAGTGAGCGAGAACCACAAATGTTGACCAGATCTTTTGACCGAAATATCTGATTTGGGCAAGATGTGGCCGAAAACTAAGCAAGCCGAGAACTAGGTTTACTGACCAAATCTTTTGACCAAAATAAATTGAAACCGAAAACCACAATCTTTCCAGTTATCTTGTAACAAACTTTCGTAAATTAAGGAATGATGATATGTTTCCAAGTCAATCCAATCTTTACCCAAAAATAGCTCAGCCTTCTCTTCCGATCAATTGTTCATCGGAAAAGCTCCCACACCACCAAAAAAAACAATACGATCTTAAATCCGTTGATATCACAATAACGAGCCTGAATTCGTCAAAGGCACTGATACCAATTGCAAGTCCCGAATCTGGATCACTACAATATGATATCAACTAAACGAGTATTAGTGCGGAATACTAACATTCGGTGATTCAAGAACACAAATAAAAACAATAATAGTAACACGGAACTGCTTCAAAACACACGTATATTATTGAATACGTCGGGTGCTTAAGCACTTACAATACTTGATAATAATAAGAATGAACAACCATAACCCTATACATCACATCTCTATATATATGGATAACAACCAAAGACCGGCCCACAGACCAAAAAGCCCACCGAGAACACTAAGGTGTTCTCGGTTACATGTGCACCCAAAACCCAAGCCCAAATAACTAGTACTAATTACAATCAAGCTCAAACCACAAAACTAGGCCCAACATTTATAAACTGATCAAAGATCTATATGGACTACATCAGAGCTTGGTATGATGAGTTGTCAGATCATCTACTTGTGAATGGTTTTCAAAGGGGAGCCATTGATAAGACCTTCTTCTACAAGAAAAGAGGAAGAGATCAGCTTCTAGCTCAAGTATATGTTTATGATATCATCTTCGGATCTACAAATGAACATATGTGTTTGGAGTTTAAGGAGGTTATGAAGTCTATGTATTGTATGAGCTCTATGGGGGAGATGAATTTCTTTCTTGGATTGCAAGTTCAACAGAAGATATATGGTATATTCATTTGTCAATCTAAGTATGTACAAGACATTATGAAAAAGTTCAAACGTCAAGATTTGATGACAGCTTCTACTCCAATGGACACACATGAGAAGATGGTAGCTGATGAAAAGGGGGAGCCTATAGATCATCATGAATCAAGAGCTAAGTTTGGATCACTTATGTACCCGACTTCTTCAAGACTAGACATTATGTTTGATGTCCGTGTGTGTGCAAGATTCCAAGCATGTCCTAAAGTTTCTCACACAACTGCAGTCAAGAGAATATTTAGATAATTAAAAGGAAAGCCTAACTTGGGTATTTGGTATCCCGAAAACAATGCTTTTAACCTACTTGCCTACACAAACATTGACTATGATGGCTGTAATATGTGCAGAAAGTCTACATCAGGTGGTTGTCAATTCATCGGAGACAGGCTTGTATCATGGTAATGCAAGAAGCAAACAACTGTTTCAATCTCCGCTGCTGAAGCTAAATACATTGCTGCCTCTGCTTGCTGTGCTCAAGTCCTCCTGATTCAGAATCAATATCTGGACTATGGGTTGAGTTACTTGAACACTCCTATTTATATTGATAATTCACATCATCACACGTTTTCAAGTATATAAGTATATGTGAACATTTCCACCCTCAATGAAGTTCTCGGCTTCAGGAATATGGCAACCTCTTCGAATACCGGCTCATAAGGTTTCTTGGATGCATGTTGTTTGGTTCTCTCAATGTGTTCCAAAACACTCCTTTATGTTGTGGATTATGCTTCATGATAGATTGAGCACGCAGAATCGTATAATGGGGTGGAATATTGGTGGGTATCCAAATCATAACCTGTATTGCTGCCTTTTATGTAATGGAGAGCCGGATTCTCGTAATCATCTCTTCTTTGAGTGTAAGTTCTCTTCTGAGGTTTGGAGTATTGTCAAAATGAAAGGTAAGTTTCAGGGGTGCATGAATGGTTGGGTGAATATTCTGCAATATGTGTCTCAATTTGGTTTGTCCAACTCTATTGATAATGTTATTAATCGGCTGTTACTTGGGGCTTCGGTTTACGTAATTTGGAAGGAACGAAATAACAGGCTTTTCGGGAACTCTTTGAAGACTCCAAAGATTGTTGCTGATGAAATCATTAAGGGTACTCGCCTAAAGCTAATGACTCTAAAGTTCAAGAATTCTGAACGGGACAATCGGGTTCTCGAAGATTGGCACCTTCCGAGAGGAGTTTCACACCAAATTGATGATAATGGTTGATTTGTTTTTGTTATGTTTGTTTCTTTGGTTCTTGTGTAGGCTTTAGCAGTGTTTACCATTGTTTGGTGGTTTTGGTTTTGTTTACTCTTGTATGGCATGTCATACTTGAGAACTAATATGGCACTTTGTCATATTACTTGTTCTTTATTGGTTGTGTGGAATGAATTTAACCGGGTAGAACCCTTTACCCAAAAAACATTTCCACCCCAAAAGTTCGTAAAGCAGTTTAGAAAGTGGGGTCGTGAAACTCACCTTATCGTAGTTCCAACTATTAATATGTATCATATTGTAATGTGCCTCGATTATAGCTTGACTCCTATAACCGGTATCGTACTATTAATACTAGTACAATGTTTAAACTAAATCGGGCTGTATAACTAGTCTAGGTATAGCTATTAAGCCCAGAACATGATCAGAGTATTAGATTGGGACGTTGTATACCATGAAATGTTCAAAACCAGATTTGGCTCAGTTTCACCGTTTTCCGAGCCTAGCCAAGTTGATCGTTTATGCGTTTCGAAAATAGGTAAGATCATATAAACTTAAGTAAACATATTGATTTATAAATGATTTGATTTATAAAAGAATTTTAAGGTATCGGTATCTGGATTGATCACAGGGTTCGTTTCCGTTTTCTTACGGTTTTTTTTTGGGTAAAGGGATTCACCCGGTTAAATGCATTCCACACAACCAAAAAAGTACAAGTAATATGACAGAGTGCCATATTAGTTCTCATGTATGACATGCCATACAAGAGTAAACAAAACCAAAACCACCAAACACTGGTAAACACAGCTAAAGCTTACACAAGAACCAAGTAAATAAACAAAACAAAAACAAATCAACCATTATCATCAATTTGGTGGGAAACTCCCCGCGGAAAGTGCCAATCCTCGAGAACCCGATTAACCCGTTCAGAATTCTTGAACTTTAGAGTCATAAGCTTTAGGCGCGTACCCCTAATGATTTCGTCCGCAACAATCTTAGGAGTCTTCAAAGAGTTCATGAAAAGCCGGTTGTTTCGCTCCTTCCAAATAACGTAAACCGAAGCCCCAAATAACAGCCGATTAACAACATTATCAATAGAGTTGGACATTCCAAATTGAGACACATATTGAAGAATATTCGCCCAACCATTCCTGCACCCCTGAAACTTCCCTTTCATTTTTACAATACTCCAAACCTCAGAAGAGAACTTACACTCGAAGAAGAGATGACTACGAGAATCCGGCTCTCCATTACAAAGAAGGCAGCAATACAAGTTATGATTTGGATACCCACCAATTTTCCACCCCATAATACGATTCTGCGTGCTCAACCTATCATGAAGCACAGTCCACAACATAAAGGAGTGTTTTGGAACACATTGAGAGAACCAAACAACATGCACCCAAGACACCTTATCAGCCGGTCTCCGAAGAAGATGCCATATTCCTGAAGCCGAGAAATTCATTGAAGTCTCATTCTCATCCATTACCAAGATCTTGTCCCTCTTATCCGGACAAATACTGACCTCTTTTAAGTTCGAAAGAATTGGATATCTCAAAATCCAATCAGGCGGCCAACCCCAGTTATTATGATGAACAACATAATTGACACAGGTCTCTAAAGACAAGCCAGCCCGATGTATAGCTCTCGGGTTAATATAATCACTTAAAGGACAAAGATCATCCCATTTATCATACCAAACTGAAGTAGATCTCCCATTACCAATTTCATGCCAAATAAACTGTCTAATACGAGGACGAAACTGAAGAATTTTCCTCCACCCCCAAGTACACGAGTTAGGAATCTGCAAGCTCCAAAAATTTCGCCCCTTCATTTTATACTCATGAATCCATTTAACCCACAACGAATTACGACCATTGATTAAACTCCAAATATGATAAACCAGAAGAGAGTTATTGACATCCCGGATACGCCGGATACCCAAACCACCTTCACATTTCGGCTGACACACAATATCCCAAGAGACTTTATGCTTTCCCTTATTGTGACCATAGTCCCAAAGGAAATTTTTAATCCGTTTCTCAAGATCAGCAATAAGTCTAGAAGGGAGTGAAAACACAGCAGACCAATAAATATATAAGGACGACAGAACAGACTTGACCAGCTGAAGTTTACCCGCAAAAGATAAAGTTTTATTCTTCCAATCTCCAATCCGACTATCCATACAATCCAGCAACCTCTTACAATCACGGTAATTTAACCTCGTAGAAATAAGAGGAACTCCCAAGTATTTAACTGGGAGCCTTCCTTCAACGAAGGGCATAATATTCAGAATAGATTATACGAAACGCGTACAATCCATCCGGATTGTCCGGAATTCTCGTAAAAAGTTCGTTTTTAATAAATTCATCTAAAACTATGATATTTGACCACTTTTGACATTTTGACATACCAGTCAGTCCGCTATACACAAAACTGCCAGTTTCGTTAAAACGAATATAGTTTAAATCTTTGATTAATCATAACTAATAATGCACTTATATATAAATTATGGAAATTTTGTAAAAATAAATTAAAATATGGAGAATTTAATAAAAATATTTTCAAAAATTTTATGATTAATTAACTATTTATAAAAATTCGTTTAATGTGTTATAATTAATTAATAAATAGCCCGTTTATACCAAATGACATCTGAAAAATCCGATAATTTTTCCAAGTGGTCTCAATATCATCACATAGCCCCTTCCAAATCTCTAGAATCTAAATCCTTGGCAAAAATGCCTTTTTGTTCGTTTTTCGGCTGCTAAAACTCGATTAAAACACAATTGCACAAAAAAATACTTAGACATCTGAAAATGTTCCCAAATTTTGTCAGTGATCTTAAAATAACATTTCTGGGTTCCAAACAAAATTTCATAATTTTTCATGAAGTTTACCTAGTTTTACCTAATAAACGCCGATAAACGGTAATAAATTCGCCAAATATTCTCCGTTTACCAAATTTTAACAGGGACTCACTTATGTGATCCCTAATGTCCCTGAAAGTTTCATAATCTAAAAACAAGCACGTCACAATCGAAACACAAACAGCCCCTAAACGAGTTAACCGGTAATACCTTGTCAGTTTTCGGCAGATTTTGATGGTTTCAATGACTCTCCAGGTCTTGGGTCACAAACTCAGTGTATCTACACATCATATAACATCAAACCAAGCATAAATCATTCACAGAACAGCCTTGTTAATTAGGGTTTCTGTTTTGGTTTCAAACCGAACTTTTAAACCGTAATAACGTCATATCCATGTTCTAATCCGTGTTTTTGGTCAAAAATCCATATGTTTCTGACTTGTGAACATGTTTAACATAAAAATATGATTTTAGGTGATTTTTAGGGTTTTTGGATGGTTAAACATGTTTAATACTAATCAAAACCTAATTTTCCATGTTTAAATCATGTAAATCAACTATGAAATGAATGAAAAATTGATTTTACCTTTACGTTTTTGGAAGCCATATTGAAGAATACAGCTGAACATTTGAGTTGGTATGAGGTTTGTGTGAAGTGGATAAAGGAAACACACCTTTTATCCAAAATATCAAAAGGTGGGTTCCCCACATCTTGCGGCCGCCAAAAGGGGGAGGCCATTTGGGCCCCTCTTTTGGCCCCTCTTGCCTCGATTTGTGTGTCGGATGAAATCTCGAGCCTAAAATTTAGTTCGGGTCTGGTTTTTCGCAAGAAAATTAGTTCGGGTGCGAAAAGCAGCGCGAAAACAAACGTTTTTTGCCTCATTTTTGCAAAATAATAAAAACGTACTGACTCGTTGTAAAAATCCAAAATATTTTCACTGATTTCTTAGAACATGTCATTTAAGTGTTTTATAAATCTTTTTCGGCTTAAAGGATGCTACAATGCTCGTTTTGATGTTAACGATTGCGTTTAAACTCATAGCGTATCGATAAACGAAACATTTTTCGTTTAAATGGTTTTAAACGTACTGGGGCCTAAATATCAATATGTTATCCTCTATATTATATATATAACTCGTATATGACCCACCAGTATATATACGGGTCATAATCAGTATCGGTCGGTTACTCGTTTAATCGCTACGAATTAACCGATTTATAGTTTACTCGCTACGTAGTAAATTTAGTAAACCTCGTTTTTTCATGAACGTCACATATTTTGACTGATAAGTGCTTTAATGATTACGTTTGACTTAGGTATCTATGATGCTTAGTTGTGTTTTAAGTAATTGATCATGATGCCTGGATAAGTGTGTTTACATCTGCTTTGAAATGTTTATCTGATATTTTGTTTATGATTTGATGATCTGAAATGATGATGTGTTTTGGACAGGTTAGACTTTGTATAATTTATCTTGAATAGAACTTTATGTTAGTCTGATTGTGATAATGCATACCTTTCATTTCTGATTATTCTTGAGTATGTTTTTGATTGCTTGTGTCAAAACTGTGCTTTGATTTCAAACTTGTATGCTCAAATGAACATTTTTCAAAGAAGTTTTCAAAGTAAATAATTTTTTACAAATTGAGCAAGTTAATGGTGTAGAGAAATGATAAGACTATTCAGTGCTACATAGGTTTTCAATGAAATTTGATCCAACCTTTTGGGAAATGATAGTAGATTGATTATGTATACCAATCTTATGGATTTATTAATGCTAAAAGGAATATTAATGCAGTAATTGATATGTGTAGTAGCTTTCCTTGATTTGTAACAACTGGGGTGATATAAACATAATGAAAATGCTAAAATTAATGTGGAGATACATTTGTGATCTACATGTTTTTATAAACATCTCTCCAGATGATAGGCAGAAAAGTAATTATCCAGTCATAATTATCATTTGATTCTTTAACGATTCTAACTTAGGTTTGTTAGATTCACATTCAGAATCACAAATGTCATGAGTCATGAGTCATCAGAATCAGATCCAGAGTCATTATCAGAAGACACTTCACTTCCACTAGCATCATGAAAATCTTGAGTCAACCCAAACAAAGCCAAATTAGCTTGATTATCATTACACGATAGTCGTTTTGACCAATCATTACTATCAGCTAACATTGCTTGTGACCCAGAACTTGATGGTTTCTTCTCAGCATCATTACCTCGTGGTGTTGAAGAATTTTGATTTTGACCACGAGGACCAGTATACTCCTTTTTCGATTTGTCACATTCTTTTGCAAAATGTCCGAATTCTTGACAATTATAACATTTGACTTTTAACTTGTCAAATCCCAATTTCTAGTTAAGGGCAGGAAGATCTTTTCCGATTCTTTGCATAAATCTTTTCACCTTTCAAACAATCATTGCCATGTTCCACTTTAAATCCATGATATCTAAGTCATCTGGATCAATATGATCATAGTCTTCATCAGTCAGATCACTAGTGGCAATTTTGCTACTCACCAGATTTTCATAAGAAGTCATGAAAGCTGATAAAAAGGCAAAATTTTGTTCAGCTTCTTTCATGTTGACATTTGGAGGTGATGAATATTGATTTGCAGTGGATGAACTTCCTGAACCAGTAGACACATTTGGTGACCCTGAATTACTAGCAGTATAAAAACATGCTCTAGGATCACTATAGATGGTTGTTTCATTTTCTCTTGCATTTTGTGTCAGAAAAGCAGTAATCGGTGAAATAGTTGAACTTAGAGGCATGCTACCACCATAGAAAGCAGGATCTTGACTTTCCTTGGAAGATTTTTGACACTTGAGATCATACTCACGAGCTTCAATCTTTTGTAAGAACTCACTTGCAGTCAAGTCTTCATTGAAATAACTGTTTTCTTTTAATACCATTAGAAAAGTAGAGTACGAACTTGGTAGTGAATTCTTAATAGTATCAATCTTATCAACTTCAGAAACTTCCAATTTCATTTTATCCATTTCTGCAATCAGATGATTGAATCTCGTTGTCATTTCTTCAACCGTCTCACCTTTGAGTAAATTAAAGTTTCTAATTGAAACTTAAGCATAACCTTTTTGCTTTCAGCTGTGTTTCCCATACTTCTCATTCGGATATGTTGAAACAAAGAGGCACGGATTTTTATACTACCCACTTGGTGAAAGATATTTTCAGGTAAAGCCATTGTTAGAGTAGAATAGGCTTTTGTCTATATCTCTAATGCTTTCTTATCTTCCTGTAAGTATTGAGATATAGCTTTACATCTGAATCCGATAGTCTCATCCCCAATCATAGGAACGGTATAAACTTCATCTAAACAATATGAGCAGTCAGGATGAACTGATCCTAGATGGGCACAAAACCGAGGTTCCCATTTGGCAAAGTCACTAAACTTCATCAACCTTGGACATTTCGAATGTGAACCTATCTCGGTATCAAGTTGTAACATTTGTTGCATCAACATGTTTTGAGAAGCTAGTGCATACATACCAGCCATTTTTGACAAGTTTCAAAAATTTAAGGGTTAAATGTAACGAACTGTGAACAGTTGTAGCGAACTATGTACAGTAACTAACTAATCAAATCTTTTTTTTGGGTAAAGGGATTCACCCGGTTAAAAACTAATCAAATCTTTACAAATCTAAGATTGATCAGATAGCGAATCAAGATTGAATTTAACGAATCAATCCAACGAATCAGATTCAACAATAAGTCAAACTAAAGAATTGACTAAAGAATTGGCTAGCGAATTGCTATGTGTAACCTTAGCGAATTAGAAGGTTTTCAGTAACGAATCGCTAAGAAAGAATTAGCGAAATAGATAACGAACCAGCTACAGTTGATAACGAATCAGCTAATAGCGAGTCAGGTTGTTACAATGGTTTGTAACAAACTCTAACACCGAATGCCACGTGGCAAAGTTTGTTATAACACAAATCCCAAGATAGACACGTGGCACACGAATCTGTTAGACACGAATTAGATGACTTAGCGAACTAATTGACGAATCACTAGGATTTTATAACAAATTGACTAAATTAGGTAACGAATCAATGTGACCAGGATGACGAATCAACATAAAGATGATAACGAATCATAATCATATTCAAATCTTCAAAGATAATTTCCAGATTTTCTGGAAACGATGAACATCAAACTCAGAAACTCAAATTCGTAATAATACCTCAATTTGTAACCAAATTGCACAAATAAACTCCCAAAATGCTCACAAATCAATCACGAATCCAACTCAACAACTCACGTAACCCAATTCATAAACAATCATAAACAATTGACCAAAAACCACTCTCTGTTTTTCGGCCAAAACAGATTCAAACCAATCAATCCAAAACCAAATCAATAGCCAATTCCAATTATCCGAACCTTACCAATACCTTAAAAAACCTCAAAATCAATCCAAACATTCCATAATTCAACTAATTCAAGCTCAAATTGAAGCAAATTTAAACTGTATTCAAACTTAAACCAGGAACAATATTAATAGACTTAATAATATCTATAATCAGTCAAATCAAGCGTAAACAAGAGCACCGAAAGTTCTGATGCCACTTGTTTGAACCTATATTAATCCTTTAACAATAAACAGATCTCGGATCTGTGTGAATACGATTAATCCTTAACTCGGATCTAGCTCATAGTTACGTTTGATTATATGTTATAGGTGTATATATTATCAGTATTAGTATGAGTATGTGTGAATAATATTAAGATGAAGATCGAGAGCGATTTGGACAGAGGTTCGATAATTATCTCTCAAAACATAAATAACTCGTGAACAATGTTCACGTATATATAGAAGACGGATCTAGTTCGTGAACATCTCCTAACGAACTAGAGTCTGCTTCGTTACATACATAAAACTAAATAACTTAACGAATCGCCTCTTGATTCGTTAAACATCCTTAACGAACAAGAGGGAAATAGCTTAGATCTAGTTCGCTAAACATCCTTAGCGAACTAGACACTTACATTAGCGAACTACAATATAATTTAATTGTTTATTATATTAAACAAAAAGACAAATACGCTAATGATAAATACAAAGACTCAAGACGCAAAACCGTGCACTAACAGCTATGTTGGCTGATTCTAAACAACCAGTTAGCTTTTGGTCAGAAGCAGTTACCTCGGCTTGTTATACTCTCAACCGCGTTCAAACGATAAAGAAATACGACAAAACTTGTTTTGAGTTGCTTAATCGACGAAAGCCGAACTTGATGTGGCTTGAGCCATTTGGTAAAATTGGTGCTAAGTCCAAGTAGGGTTTTTGTTGGTTATGCTAGCCTATTACGACGTGTATTCTTACCTAGCATTAACCGGATTGTGCAAGTGCAGCATGTTGTGTGTCAAAGTTATGCTACTCCAATTCAAAGAAAGGGTGATTCATGGATGTTTGATTATGACAGCTTGTGGAGTTGTTTCTCATTTGTTGAACAGGAAATCACTGATGAAATGGCCACACTGTTATTTCAACAACATTTGGGTGAAGGAATTCATGAAGAAATTACACCACAAGAAGTTCCAATCTTTAACGATGATCCGACACATGATGTTGATGATACGCCAGCTACACCATCCTTTGATGATGATGGTGAGGATCACGATGATGTGATTGACTCCTTGGTTCAACCGACACATGTTTCTAATGAAGTGGTTGAATAAAAGAATGTCAATATTCTTCCAATTGATGTGGTGGTTCCTGTTGAAGTTACTCCTAGATCATTGTCATATCACCCGGAAGATAACATAATTGGTGATAACATACTGGAGTACGAACTCGAAGTCAAATCGACCAGGGTATTCAATGTTACTATACAAAAGTTACTCCTCTTCAAAATCGGTTCTCGTTCAAATGTTTTATATCGCAAATCAAATCGAAGACCTATAAGCAAGCTTTAACAGAAGAAAGCGGGGTCAATGCGATGAAAGAAGAGTTGTTACAGTTTGAGAAACTTGGTGTGTGGAAACTTGTTGATCTTCCTGAAGACAAAAGTTGTATTAATACCAAGTGGCTTTTCAAGTGTAAAAGGGACGAAAATGGAATCATTGTCAGAAACAAAGCTCGATTGGTGGTTCTTGGATTTAATCAAAGGGAAGGAATTGACTACAATGAAGTCTACGCAACCGTCGATAGACTTGAAGCAGTCAGGATTGTCTTGGATTTTGCATCTTCGAAAGAGTTCAAGGTTTATCAGGTAGATGTAAAGTCTGCTTTCCTTAACGGAAAATTGGGTGAAGAAGTCTACGTGAGACAACCACAGAGGTTTGTCGATCTGATTCACAAAGACAAGGTGTACTTGCTCGACAAAGCTTATTACGGATTGCATCAAGCCCCAAGAGCTTGGTATAAAATATTGTCTCAACACTTGTTAAACAATAGCTTTGTTCGTGGCACCATCGATTGAATACTCTTCACGAAGGAAGTAGATGGTCATTTGCTGATAGTCCAGGTCTACATTGACGATCATTTTTGGGTTGACAAACGATGTTCTTTGCAAAAAATTTGAGGACGTAATGAAATCGAAGTTTTAGATGAGCGCAACGGGAGATTTGAAGTTTTTCTTGGGATACAAGACAAACAACTTTCTGATAGTATCTTCATTCATCAGATGAAATATGTCAAAGAAATTCTCGAGAACTTCAATAAGGCTGACTCAATGCCGATCAACAATCATATTCCTCTTAATCATGGAATCACTCCTTATTCCACCTGGGAGAAGGATGACGAGACGCTTTACCGTTCCATGATTGGTTCCCTCGTGTATCTCACATCATCAAGGCTAGACATCATGTATCCTACCTGTTTGTGCGCCCGATATCAGTCCAATCCAAAAGTCTCTCAGTTGACGTTGATGAAGCGGATACTTCGATATCCAAAGGGATGGCCGGGGGTCGGTCTTTGGTATCCAAGAGACGATGTATTTAAACTGAGAGCTTATTCTGATTCAGATTATGAAAGCTGCAAGCTGAACGCTAAATCTACCACCTCCAGTTGTCAATTCTTTGGTAGCAGGTTGGTGACATGGCAGTGTAAGAAGCCGACGATTGTATCGCTATATAGCTGGGAAGCTGAGTACGTGGCTGCATCCAGTTGCTGTTCTCAGGTTTTATGGATACTACAACTGATGCTTGATTACAGTTTGAAATTTCTTAGTACTCCTATTTTTGTAGATAATTCTGTTGCTATCTCCATAACAAAAAAACCCAGTAAATCTAAACATATAGAAATAAGGTATCATTTCCTCTGTGATTATTAAATATTTAGATAAAAAGAGATTTTTGTATTTATTGGGGCTTAATGGTATTAAGAACATCGGAGGTGGAAAAGGGAGTGATTGTCACACCCTCAAAATCCACTAACGGAGTTTTACCGTCAGAGGGTGTGAACTAACAGGATCACAATCATTAGTTATATCAAATACCACAGTTAAAGTTTTAAAAACAACCAAGACATCAAGTCTTAAGTAAAAATGTGGAAGCGTAAATTGTAAAGCAAATAGTTGCGCCACACAGGACGACTTAAAACACAGTTATCATGATAAAATTTAAAAGAAGTTTAAAACAATGGTGTTCAGCGAATGCATGTCCTATACCGCTCGCCCACCTCGGCTACCTGAGATAAACATACTAAAAGTGTCAACACAGGGTTGGTGAGTTCACAGGTTTAAGTAAATTTAAGCGTTGCGTTTTAGCTTTACCAGAAAGTGTTAAGTCAATTATATATCAATAGGTAGCTAACCTATCAAGCATGCATTACTAAGTGTTCGACACCGAGGCTGACTGTTTATCGATTGCCTTGCCACCATGTCAACCACGACCATGGTAAATGTGTTAGCCAAAATTACACCCACTCGACCTACAGTCGAGTTTAGAGTTGGGTGGGGTTTGTCAAACCCAGTAGTACTACTCAAAGGTGACTCCCTATTATCCAAATATTAACCGGTTCGATGTTCAGAAGGACTTTATTTGGTTTGTTTGCCACTTAGCCTTACAAGTGATATAAAAGCAACAAAATTTACATCGTTGGAGTATGTTATCTCCCCCTACTAAAAGCGTTAATACGAGTAAAAGGGGCCGTGAAACTCACTGTTTGCGAAGTTAACAAAAAGATCCGAGAAAAGCTCGTGTCACAAAAATCCTCACAAGTGCTCTAAAAACAAAATGAGACGTCTAAGTATTTGAACTACGAGTGAATCTCTAGACTCGACACATAAAACTTATGCATGAAATGTGTTCGTTTGTGAAACAAGTGAAACACGTTGGTGATAAGTTACATGTGTGAACAAGTATTAAGTGTTAAGTGTTACCATTGTACATTACTAGTAAACTATCTCCCACAAGGGCAAATAAGTCAAGCACATAGCAAACATCGATCAACAATTCTATTCATGTTAACTCAAATAATTCAGCAGCTAATTTATCGAGACAGATTTTAACCCGAAAAAATTACTCTATTTAATAGATCATAACATGTCAATAAAATAACCAAACCATCACAGAAGAACACGTGAGTTAGGTTTCTAAAAATATTTTTATTATATTTTTATCAAATACGATTTCTCACAATGATCAAAACAACACAGTAAACACACAGCAGGCATTATAATGCGCAACAGAACATTATTTGTTATTCCCGTTAAATGGCCAATCCATTTAACGTAACGCCAATTGGGTCAGATTCCAAACTCAATTTACTAACTTCCAGAAGTAGAATCAACTCAATTGGTCCTGTCGTTTGTGAGATACACTAATTTCAAAACAGCCTACAAGCAGGCTTCCCGAATCAGACTAGCACAAGAGATTTATAAATTAATAAAAACTAACTTTCAAAAGTCCAAAAATTACAAACTCAGACTCTTTAGAAACTAGACTCGACCTACTACATCATAGAGTCAGTAATCGCTTCCAAACACAACATTAACATCGAGTTACAGTCATTTAAACATGCAATTAAGAATCTGTCCAGCATCAGTTTTCACCAAAATTCAACAAACTAATAACCTATGTACTTACAATCATGCATGCAAACTTAGCATATCAATAATCAACATGTTTAATAATTAGGGTTTATGATAATCATGTTTAATCATGCAAACAAGTTAATAGAATAGGTTAGAGAGTGTGTTTGATTACCTAGTTAGTACTTTGGACCTTCAAGCAACTTGTAATTAATCTTGTATGTGTATGTGTGTGCAAAATCGGTCAAGAGAAGGGGGAGGGGGGGCTGCCGTCGATCAAGAGGATGGAGAGAAGGAGAGGAAGTTAGGGTTTATGATAATAATATGTATCTATATTATTCCTATAATACATGTTACACTTTGCACCCTCCACTCTAAATTAGTTTAATTCTAGCACAAATAGTTTATTTTCATGAATTAATGTTATACATGTAAGCACCAAGTAACACATAATTATCAAATACTTGTTTATGATATTTATTGTTTGTTCACACCGGTTTGAGTCGACTTTTGTGTGTTTCGGTAAAATTCTGAAATACTACTTGTGTAATGATTGTCATGCGCCATTTAAACCTAATTAAATGTAATGAGATATGCGTTAACTGGAATGACATAGTTCATGTGACCTTGTGTTTGAATTAATGATGTTCGGATTAACGGAGTTAACATGAAATTGACGATTGTCACAGTGATCCTGATGCCATGGATTCCGACCTTAAGTAATCTTTCACCAGGTCACATTTCTTTGTTTTGAATTTTTGTAAATAGTTTTTTGGTTTTAGGGGGGGGGGGGGGGGGTTAATGATATGGGAAAAATCAAAAACATTTAAAAAATCTTAAAATTCAAAAACATTCAAATTTTGTAAAATCCAAAAACAATGAAAAATGAGAAAAAGGCAAAAACAATAGAAAATGCTCCTCAAAATGAGTTTTGAAGCATAAAAGGAAAATGATAGTAAATTGATTGTCTTGTTCCAAGTACCGGTAAATTGAAGTATAAAAGTCTATTTCTTAATGTTCGGTGCAATGGTAGGCATTTGAACAAACAAGTAAGGCAATAAGTGATATAAACCTAAATTATCATATTGAAAGATGGGTTAGAATTCTAGCAAATGTGTTGGTAATGAAAGCAGAAATGTAATAGCCTATCATACCCAAGCTTTATGTTTCAGGAGATCACCAAAATTAAAGAATTCATAAAAGTGTTTTAAGCATCTAGTACATAATCTACACGTCAATGGTATATGGTTTTATGGCCTTAAATCATGTATTGATGGGATGCTTTAGGTTTCTAGAGCCGTTGGGTCTTTTTACGGTTTATCATCTGGGTATTCATTTCGGTGAATATTTAAAATGTGCTCAAAGAGATAACCCTAAATGTCATTAAAATGTGCCAAATTAAAAGTTCCAAATGTTTTGATCTGCTGGTTCTAAGATTTATGTGAAGTTGGGTGACATGGTAAAACTTAAATTAAGCCTGAATCAAGATTAGAATCTGATCATGTTCTGATATTATGTGCTTAATTAAACCTTAATCGTATCACTGATGTCTCTGAATATGTTTTATATTGTTATAAAAGTTTAAGTGGACAACAATACCAATGACTGACTTAACATTAGACATAATAAAGCTGAAACTGTGATGGAAGAATGGATAGATCAATATGATTCCTTGCTCTACTCACAAAAATATATTTCTTACTGTCTGTAAATAGTTGTATTTTTGAAAAATTTTGTTTTGATTACAACTTTGTCTTATAAACCAAAAAGATTTTGCATTTATGTATTATTTTAGACTTTGGTGATTGGTTAATCAGGTTTGAATATCCGAGAATCTGAATCGAGTGGTTGTTTTTGACAAACATTTTCAAAACCGGGTTTAAATTTAAAGTGAATTCATCAAGGTCATTAATTTGAACTTGATTGGGCTCGAAAGTGTGAAATTTGTCGGACCTTAACGTTGTTTGATATATTCAACGTATAAGTATTCTACTTATACGGCGTATAAGTCTTTATGACTTATACAGCCTATTAGTCCAATACTTATACAGGCGTATAAGTGAAAGCTATATATATGTATGTTATACGCTGAATAGTCATTATCAGTTTATATTTTTTACAAGAGAGGAACATATATGTCGTTCATTACTATTGAACATATTGTTCGTATATCTTGCTATTTGCTCCGTATAACCGAAATATTTGATTCTTGTGGCTGATTTGCACACCACTTGAAGTTTTAAAGGTAAAATTACAGTTCAATATGTTGATTTTGATTGATTTACAATGATGAAATTGCCGATATTAATGTACATAAATTGGACTTGTTCTGGACATGGTTCATGGGTTTTTTTGCTCTACAGACTTTATCTTTATCGATGATCATATGAACCTTTGTGTCCATGTATACTTGAAAATTGTCGTATGCTTTCACAAAATTTATTTGACCTAGGTTTTGGTTGTGAACGCATAAGTGTTTAGACACTTATACGGCGTATAAGTATTATTGACTTATACAACGTATGAGTTCAAATACTTACATGTTCATATTCATATAATTTGTTATTCATATTATTCATTAAACTTACACATTCTCATGACATATCCGCTGAGACATATCCTATGAACGTACATGTTGAACTTACATGTTGGATCTTATACATTGTTCTTGGATTTCATGGACTTATATGGTCATGTCTTACACGTGTACATGCTTACACGTTGTAATGACTTACACGTTTGTTCACACTTATCCGTTTGAAAGACCTTGTTTCGGATCATATACATCATCATATACGTATAAAACGTTACGATACGTATCAATAATTTTGTGTTTATTATACTAGATTGTATTGCGGAATCATATAATAAAGAAATTGATAACACATTCACTCTTAGTCATCATTATATTGATATAACAGTCAAAGTACACAATGATTTCTCTCTGATCGGGTTATGCAAAAACTGTAAAAAATATGACATTTTAAAGACTATTTATACAAGCACCTATGGTAGCGTATAAGTCGCCTGGAGTATAAGACTTATACGGCCGCGTATACGTCTTATATGCTGCATATAAGTCTTATAAGCTTGCCTTACTACCTTAACATATTCTAATATTGATAATTTCAGTCCCTTAACCATACAATTATAACAGTTTAAGCACACAAGACCTAGAATTAGACAATAATGCCCTAACAAACTGCCCCATGGGTATTGCTATGTCTTCAATCTATTCCAAATACCCTCTTACGATACGCCTTTATCCCTTCATCAAATGACAGCTTTGTTGATCCTTGTTAGGATGTTGAACGAGATACTCCAGGAGGCATATATTGAAATCTATTCCACGATGCCTGATTAACTCAATCCTGACGTTTAGCTTCCCTTTTGTCTGGTCCCCGATTTTAGCTGGATCTTACTTAATCATGTCATAACTCACACAAATAAATGTGTCGACAAGGGAGTTAATGACGGGTTGCTATATTTAGAAAGATGACCGTTTGTTAAAGGCGGAATCAATAACAAACATACGGTTGCATAATCAGTATTCAAAGGTAACCAACACAAACAAGATTCACTCAAAAGATTTCCATTTATATAATATCAATAATACAAATTGGATAATCGATTTAGGGTTTCTTGAAGGAAGGTTTATCCGTACTAAGACAGCCGTCACGCACACAATATTCTTTCTTAATTATTGTGTTTGTCTACCTTGTCTGTCTTAGGCGGCGTGCCCTAAAACATTCTATTTATAGGCCTGCCACCCTAGGACAGCTGTCATTCCTTCTAGAAACCCCAAACGTAAATACATATTCAAATTACATAATCAGAAAATATTCTAAGTGTAAAAACAAGTCTTCCGGGTAGGCGTTGCATCAATCTTCATTTTCCGAGTAGGCTATGTACTCTGCCATCCTTCACAACTTGGTAAACATAGAAGTGTGCCCGGGATCAGTTTCTGGGTAGACTTTACTTGAAGAGTATTTTACCAAGTAAAATACTCACCGGGTAGACTTCAGTCTTCTTGACTTTGCCAGACTTTGCCCGACAAATCCATACGAGTAACCTTGTTCTTCAATGGTCCATTTTAACTCTTTGCTATAAAATAACTTATTAGCAAAGTGTACTCGGGAGGACTGTTCCTTGCTTGAGTTGAACCTTGCCCGATATTACTTAAAGATATTCATCTAAATCATCAAGCTTGTTCGGACCACTATTATTAATTAATGAATACCTTGCTCGGTCTTCCAATAACTTGGCTTCATGGACTTGGTTAGCCAAAAGCTTACTCGGGAGTGAACTTTACTTGGCTATGAAGAACAGACTTGCTTGATAAATTGAACCTTGCCCGGATTTACATAAACTAGTGAACCTTACTCGGTAATACACTAATATGCAAACCTGCTCGGATATCCACTAAAGAAGACTTCTTGAAGATAACCTTGCCCGATAGACAAAATATCATACCCGGCTAAGTAAAAGCTTGCTCGGAGGTCTAAGGTGTGCCCGGATCCATACTTAGCGAACTCTGAGGAGGTTGAGAAGATTCCAATCTTCCATATACTTCATTTTGGTCAAATATTTGACTCAACAATCTCCCCCTAGATTGGAACACCTCAGCTGACCCAAAACATTTCTAAGGTTACTTACACTTAGTCAAAATACACATCAAATTAAAAGTCAAATTACATATTCAAATAACATAAAGACATTACATAATCAAAAGTTGTCCGAAGACATTACATCACAAAGCCTATTCTATTGATCTTGTCTTTTCCTTGCATTATGGGCAGCTTGTCTTCGATTGAGTATTTTTGATGCAGCTTTCATTTTGAAGATATTAAGGATTCGGTAGTGAGTATGACTTTCGGGTATAACCAAATCCCTTATATCCATCAGATCTTCATTATGCAGGCAGGTCAAGTCTTCATCTTTCTTAATAATCCCCAGTATTTTTCCATCAAAGTTTCTCAGTACATAATGACTAGCATTTTCTTTATACTCAATCTCAGCTATAATGCCATTCTTTTATACTGTGTAGTTGGGGCGCATCATTCTTCTTCCAAGACTTATGCACGTATTCATGTTTGACAATGGATTCACATCTCTGACATTCATCATTTCAGTAATGTCCATTCTTTTCAATTTTTATGTCCTTTTTGACCTGTGAAGTTGAATCAATCTCCAGCTTCTCTTCTCCTTTAAGAACTTGAATCCTTTGTCAGCTTCATCTTTCAAAAACTTTGATAAATCATTCATCTGCCTTCCTGCCACTCTGTTTATGTTTCTGTAATCATACAAGTTAAGAGTGGCCATCATTTCCAATTTTTTTCACTATATTCACGGAAGTCACTTCTTACAACAATTTCTCTCAGTAATCTGCTTTCCATAATTACCTTCAGAGATTCAGTGACAGAATCATAGTAGAGTTCTCTTGGAAGATCCACATCAGACTGTGGTCTTATTGTTCTTTGTTGTGCAGAACTACTTGATTCACCTCTTCCACCTTGTGGATATCTTCTTGAAATTAGAGGCCTAAACGGAATAGACTTAATTGGTTTTCCATGCCTTAAGTTGAAAACTTTAATATAGATTGCCTCTACCATTTCTGGTGGAAGGTTGGCAAGATCAACAATGTCTTGTCTTGCTAGTTCTTTAAGATCAAGCAACATTTTTGCTATACCCAGTCTGTCTGACAATCCAGCAGGTATAAATTTTCCATCCACAAAGCTTCTAGGGTTTTCTCCTTCCCTTAGAGCTTTCTCCCACTCTGCCTTTTGAATATAGAAAAGGGTTTTTAAATCCTCCTTTTCCAAGACATTAAAATCTGCTTCACTCATTCCCCTTTGATTGATCATTATGTTACTCAGAATATTGATCATATCTTCATTCTCCCAAGGAACAATGGGTTCATCCTCAGGTTCAGGCTTCACTTCTTGTGGGGTAGGAGTTTCAACTAATCTGACCTATTCTTTTAATTTCTCCCTCATAGTTTGAATTCTTCTTTTCTTTGCTTGAGGTTCATCAGTTGGTTCAGACTGTTTGGTAGAGCTCTCGGTTTGGACCCTCTTCAGTTTTTCTTTTCTTTTTAGTTTGTTTAACTGGTCCAACACTGATTCTCTAGATAGGTTCTCAACAATTTCAGGCTTTAAACCTTTCTCTAGTACCACACATACCTCCATACCTTTTCTTCAAGGTTTCCATCTTCTCAAGTTTCTCATTTTCTTTTACACACTTTTCAATCACCTTTTCTCTTTCACTGTTATACAGATCTTGAAGTTGGTCAAAGTTGAAGTGAGACAGATCTTTCTCTGAATAATTATGCCTTCTAAGATATTCTCTGAACTTTTGACTATCCCTGTTCTTTTCTTCCATCTTTTTCTTGAGGCCATCTCTCTCCTTATCAAGTCTCTTTTGCAACTGATCATCATCAAGATCAGCCAAAGTTTCAAAACTTATGCCATACCTCCTCAACTTTACAACCAATGGATGACTTCTTTTTGCTTCTCTCATGCTTAACTCAATATTGGCTCTCTGTTCATCAATCATTTCAACTTGTGGAGATTCAATATTGACAGCTTCACCTCCTTTCCCTTGATCATCATTGTTCTCATCAGAATCATCAGTTTCATCATCCTCTTCAGTTGATACATTAACTGCATCTATCTTTGGTTCATCTGAGGGTGGATGATCTGGATTTTGTTCAGTTCTAACAAGGACATCAGGAACACCAGGAATCTGTTGACCTGGTTGTAGTGTCTGCAATGGAATTGCCCTGATCGGACTACAATCATTATCAACATCATCAGGAGTCTCAATATAGCATATGTTCTTTTCATCCCATCTCCCTATCTTTGTTTTCTGATAATCTTTTGTTCCCTGATCAGTGGCTTTTCTCTTTCTTGAGTATTTCTTTTCAAATCTTTCCACTCTTTCATGTATTCTTGAGGCCTTAGACAACATTTCTTCTACAGATTCTTCTTTCTCCTTTTCAGGATTCCTTTCAGGCTCCTGTTGGTATTCTTTTTCAGGTTGACTCTGTGGTTGAAACATGCTAACCACCATAGCCAAAGACTTGTCGGCTTCCTCTTGCTCTTTTAACTTAATCAACGCTTCAATTATTTCTTGATCAGCCACATTATCAATAATTTCTTTTGCATGTTTGGCTTGTTTGATCAAGACTTCCTGTTCTGTCATTTCTTCAGGAGTCAGGGATTGGGCCAGTATCTCCCTATCCCTTGTTTCTCTCAGGATATTATCTTGTTCTCTTAAGGCATCTGCATTACCAATAGCATCATCTTTAAATGACACATCTTTTTCTGGATATGCCTTAATAGGCTCTTATTCTGTAACTTTTGTTTTGCCTTTCTCAATTCTTCTCCTCACATCCTCACATCCTCACATCCTCTTCATCTTCAACTTTTGTTCAGACTCAGGGTCATACTCTCCCCTCTTGGAGCTTTCTTGTTGTTCAGTTTGAGTAATAGGCTCCTCAGTAGCAGTATTCCCTTCATTAATCACTTCAGTCTCTACACCAGTCTGATAGTCAGTTAAGACATCAGTAGCTGTATCAGTAGCAGCTACATTTTCTTCAACATTTGTCTTTTCAATCCTATCCTCTGTCTCAACATTCTCTTCATTCCTCTCCACATTTACTATTTCATCATTATAATCATAGTCCTGTTCTCCAACATCTGATCTATCACCTTCATACTCATCATCCTAAGCTCTCCTCTCCTCACTACTCTCCTCTCCATCATCATAAGCATTCATAATCAATTTCAAACTGTCTGCAGTCTCTACAACTGTTACAGTTTCATTTTCAACATTTACATCAGAGACAGTTGGCATACTTTCATTCTCCCCCTGTTTTGGGGCAGCTGAGGTCTTCTCAACCTCCTGCTCTAGGGATTTGATTTTCATTTCAGCTCGTACCAACTTGTCTATCAACATCACATTTTCATTGGTCACCTCCTCATTCCTTTTCTTCAATTCTGCATTTTCTAACATTAAATCCAGATTTCTCTGGAATAAATCTGTATAAGTGAGTGGTGTTGTAGGTGGTGATGTAGAAAATTGTTCATTTTCAGGTTGTTCTGGGTTTGTGGTGTGGGTTTGAAATATGTATAATGGTGGTGATTGTGTATGAGGTGGGCTTGGAATGAATGGATCTGAGTGAATTGGGCTATATGTTGGTGGTGTTTGTGGTGTTGGGAATACATGTGTTGATGTTTCAGGTTGGCTTATGGTTAGGTTTTGAGGTGAAGATTGTGTGGTTTGATGTGGTGGAGTTTGTGGTGGTGATGGTATAATGGGTTGGTCAATGTGGGGTGGTGATTGTGGTGGTGTTGGAATAGGTTGTTCTGGTTGCTCAAGTTGCTCCCCCTGATCAGGTGCATCAACATCCATAGCTACTCCAGCTCCTCCTTCATCTCCATCAATATCATCATCTCCATCATCAGAACCATCATCATCACTCTCAACAACACCTCCTCCTTCCTCCTCTGAGCTTAACTCAGGCACTGGCATCACATTCAAGTCATGGTCCAACAACCATGACAAGATCTCAAATGGGACATTTGATTTATACATATTAGAAACACCCGGATTTCTGATTCTTCTGTATGTGTCAGGATTTTACAGTAGGTGTGTAATGCCAACAGTAGGTATATCTTGTAACTCACTATTGAAGATTATCTGTAGGAACCTTGGATATTGCAAGAATCTGTTCTTCTCGGCCTTCTTCAAGTTTCCTACTAATCCTTCAAATATCATCTTTGAAAAATTGAAGGGTAGATCATACATGATTCCAACAGTGGCATTTGCCAAATCATGACTCATCAAAGTCCATGATCCTTTCCTTGGGGCAAATCTATGTATATAAGAAACCTATATAACATAGGGAACATCCCCTTTTGAAATTGTCCATCATGTATGGTTCCTTGATACCCCAACGTTTGCTCAAATGTTCTCATTAAGTGAGGTGTGCTGAAGTTTATTGAATTATGATCATCATCATTCAACTGTAAGCATCTTTTTATCATCCTCTCTGTTATGTGTATTTCTTGTCTTGCAATGGTCGCTTCGATTCTTTTTCCATTGATGTCCTCAACGAGTTCTGTAGATCTCCAGAAATCCAATGAATGATTTATGTAGATAACAGGGCATTTAGTGAATGCAAAGCTGACATTTGAACGAGCCATCCATGTAATCATCCTCGCCATCGGCTCGTTGTCAGGTGTGACTTGTAACAGTGCACACATATTATGTTTTGGTTCGAAGGCATATTTGGGTTGATCTTCTGCCATATCTGAATCAAATAAATAAACATATTCAAATGAAATTAGTTATAAAGTTCACAACTTTAGGTAATTTCAAGTTATAAAAATGAAGAAGAAAGAGAGAGAAAATCATCAAGAACCTGTTCTACGACAAGTTTATAACCTAAACACATAAACAGAGTATCAGTAATCAAATACATAATCAAAGCCCATTATAGTCTAATCGTGATCGGAAAACACATTATTATTGCTTACCGAGTCGGAATTAGAGGGCTAATTCAAGTTAGGGTTTGGATTAAAGATGAATGTGATGTCGGTTTAGGTTTCTTTGCGAGTAAGCAGTTGCACTGGAAGGAGAGAGAGGGAAAAGTAATGTTGAAAATTTTGACTAACTTCCTCTTATATACCTTTTGAAAGTGGGTTTTAAATGCTTTTTGTCATTTTGTGAATTATTAGCTGTCAAACAGTAACATTATCCACTTGATATATTAAAAACAATATTTATCTTTTAAGTTAATAAAACCTTACTCGAAAGGTTTATTATATCCAAAGTCTACTCGGTATACTTCCACATACACAAAGCTTACCCGATTGTAATAAAAACATCAAACCTTGCTTGGTCTAATTTTCATTCTAATTTACAAAGTTTGCCCGATCCCTTTCACTTACAAACCTTACTTGGTTAAGCTAAGTAATTTTAAATTCAAGACACTATGAAGAAAGCTTACCCGAAATACTAGATTTCTTGAGAACTTAATCACAAGGCAAATAATCAAGTACAATATATCCAATAATCATTCTTACTAGGAATCAATTAAGATCACCATATAAATTTCTTGAATTCAAATTAATTGACTTAATCTAGCATAAACCCTATCATTATTGAACAAACATACTAAGAAACATATTCACTCAAGTATACTTGGAAGCATAGTGTGCCCGAGCAACCTTCACAATGTTTTATCGTGCCCGAACAACCTTCTTGTGCAAAGTATACTCGAATAACCTTCCTATAGTACAAAGTGTGCCCGGAAAAGGACTTCTAGCGGACAATGTACTCGGAAAGTCAAGTTTTGAAATTACCAAGTATATTGAGGGAACAAAAGTGTACCCAGAATATAAAGTGTGCCCGGAAAACAAAGTTTACCCTAAAACACTTGTAATTTCAAAGAAATCATAAACACAAATATCGCAGAGCATGCTAGGAATGAAATTAAAAACACATAAGCATTTAAGTGTGCTATAGTCTAAAATTTCAAAGAGCTTGCCCGAATATCCTATGTTAGCACTAAGCTAGGATACACATATTCAATCATCAGGTATGCCCCTACCCGAGGGATTTCAACATGTCAAATTATACCCGAAAATGACAAAATTAAATAATAATATCTAAGTGTGTCCAAAAAGATTAACAAACCTTTCCTAACAACATATTCACACAAACCACAAAGCTTACTCGGTGTACTAATCCTAAGTTCACAAAGTTTGCTTGTACTAACAATCAACATATAAAATGCAAAGCTTGCCCTAAACAAGAATTTCTTGTTAAAAGCTAGTTGTAACACATAATCATCTCAAGACTTCAAGCTTGCTCGGGAAATGAGTACACCAGTGTACTCTACCCGGAAAGTGTAAACACTTCAAAGCATGCCCGATAGTCATAAACTTAGTCAAAAATGAGTAAGCTTGCCCGGAAAGGTCATAAAGCATCAAACCTTACCCGAAAATACATATTCAAAAATATTCAACTGTTTTGTGCCTGAAAAGGTTATAAAACATCAAACCTTACACGAACTAACATATTCATCCTACTAAAGGCAAAATGCAACACTTTTTGACTTAAACCACTTTGTCAAAATATATTTTTCATTACAGATCATAGTTTAAGAGCAAATGGTGCATTTAAAGATCAAATTTCAGTTGTATTTCACTTCAAAACAGTTTGTTCCATTTTCTGAAAAGATCTCAAGAATGGGATCATATTGACTAATTAGCTTTCTCAATGCTTCATTCTCAGCATTATTATGACAACATATCTAACAGCAGGTATAAACTTAGCATGAATTTCATCTCTTTGGTGATATGATTAAGGTTCATTTAGTAGCATAATGCATTAATGATCAACACTGTGCTATGATGCCTCATATCTCTTCTCAAAGCTTATTTGGCTTTCCCCAGATCACCCCAATTTGACTCCAACCTCATGTATTTGGTCAAAAATTGTTTTTTGTTTTTTTTTTGTATGACATAACTTATTGGATCTTTTTGTATTTTTGATATTCAAACAAATATAGAGGTACTAGACGACAAAAGGAAAAAACAGGTTCTCTCTCTAGGAAGGCGATTTTGGTGTCTAACCCTATGCGATCGGCCGCATAGGGTTTTTGGCTTTCCTTGGGTTTTTTTGTTGCTCTAATCTTGTTCCAATCCTTGGTTCTGATTGCTTAGTAGGTTTGTTATTGATCACGGCTATTGTTATAGTTTAGTTAGATCGATAACACCCTATTAATTGATTAAGGATCTTGTGGTTTTCAAGGTTAGGGTTGTTTCTTGTTTCTTGATCTTGTTCGTTCTTGGGGTTGTTAGATCTTGGATCTTTGGGCAGATTTGGATTAAGGTTCCATTCTCCTCTTGGTTCCTTGGATTCGGCTGGCTTGGATTCGGCTGGATTAAGGTTCTTGTTATTGGTTCTTGATCTTGTTCTTGGTTTCTTCGTTCTTGGCTGTTACGTGAGATCTTGTTCTTGGCTGAATCTTGCTCTTGATCTTGATCTTGATCTTGTTATTGGCGGACCTTGTTCTTGATCTTGATCTTGATCTTGGTTTGGCCGAATCTTGTTTTTGATCTTGTTCTTGGCTGATTTGGTTTATTGTGAGTGAGATATTGTTCTTGATTTGGTTTGATCTTGGCTGATTCGTGTTTCCTTATTTATTGATCTTGATCTTGATATTGATTTTGGGGTATCTTGGCTGGATTTTTATTGGGGTTGCATGGAGAATAAGGGTGGCATTGGTTCTGTTGATCAGGTTATACATGGGTTTCCAGCGAATCGGGTAACGAACATTGATGGGGCTCCCCCTCGTAGGGGGGTTCTGAAAACTGGTTCTTCGGGAAACCCTAATGTTACGGGTTCTTTTGGTTCGTTTGCTGCAAACACTACATTCACTGCTCCGTTAAATGACGTTATCCATAATGTTGGTGGTTGTTCAGCCGTGGGGAACAAAGCTAGTGGTTGCTTGAGCGATAACAAGGGTATTGGATCAGGTTCGCTAAAGAGTCAACAAGATAAGGGTTGTTCAGCTTTTGTTCCGAACGAAAATAAGGTGGTTGGAGCTGAATCGTCTAATATTCAGAGGGATGTAGGGAAGGAAAAACATATGGAAAATTCAAAGCCTTCCTACATGAGTGTTGTTCAACTTGAAAACAAAACATCGAAGGCAACTTTAAGAAAAGTAAATGTCGAATCAACGATGGATGGAGTTGATGTGGTTATACCGGTTGATTCTGTCAAGAAAGTTAAAGAGAGGTTTAATAATACTTTGTTTGGCTATTTTTTGGGTAATAGACTCCCTTTTCCGGTTGTTGAGGATTTTGCTAAGAAAAATTGGAACAAATATGGGCTTACGAGACTAATGATGAATGCGAAAGGGTTTTTCTTTTTCAAGTTCCATACGGAAGCTGGGATGATGAAGTTGATTGAGGATGGTCCTTGGATGATTAGGAATGTTCCCATTATTCTCCAAATTTGGACTATGGAGTCAGATTTGGAGAAGGAGGATGTACGGTCTGTTCCGGTTTGGGTCAAATTACAAAACATTCCCCTGGGTGCCTTTACTGAGGAGGGTCTAAGTATGCTCGCGTCAAGAATTGGGGATCCGATAAGTATGGACTCTTATACTGCTAATATGTGTAAGGAATCGTGGGGAAGAAGTAGTTTTGCTAGAGTACAGGTTGAGCTCCATGCAAATCAGGAGATTAAAAGGAAGCTTGTTGTTGCTGTTCCGGATACGTGGGGGGAGACAAATAAGATCTCGGAGATTAAAGTTGAATATGATTGGGAGCCCCCCAGATGTTCTTTATGTGAGGTGTTTGGCCATTCGAACGCCCAGTGCCCGAAACAAGTTCACGATAGAAAGTTAAATGACGAACAAACGAAAGTCACTAATGATGATGGTTTCCAGAGGGTGAAGGGAAAGAAAAAAGTTAATACGCAAATCAAGAAACATAATCTTGTCTACCGACCGGTGGTTAAACCTGCTGTGCCACAAACTATAAATAAACCATCCGCTCAAGAACAAGACAATAATTATCCTGTGGGTAAACCTACAACTTCCATGGCTAAGGGGGTCCAGTTAAAGGAAAATCATACTGTCCAAACCAGTAACAGGTTTGGTAAGTTGGCGGACGAGTCGGAAAGTGATGAAGATGATGATGATGTGGAGGAGTTGGTTACGGATGTGGCTAAAGCTATGAAAGCGGATATTTTTTCTGAGGGTGCAAGCACACCCGGTGAATTGGGTGTTTAATGGGTACCATCGCCACTTGGAATATAAGAGGGTTGAACCGCCCTCTTAAACAAAAAGAGGTTCGTAAGGTAATACAAGATAATAATATTCAGGTATGCGCTATTCTTGAGTCTCACGTCAAATTAAACGCGGTTTTTGATGTTTGTAAGAAGATCTGTAATAATTGGGATTGGACCAGCAATGGTAGTGTTTGTGATAAAGGTACTCGGATTATTGTGGGGTGGAATACGGATTTGGTTGATCTTATGGTTATTGATTATTCGAATCAGGTTCTTCACGTTCAGTTAAAGTTTAAGCTTGATTGCAAGGTGATGTATGGTTCTTTCGTGTATGCTGAGAATTGTTATTTGAAAAGAAGGGAGTTATGGCGTAATCTTCTTGTTCATAAACAACTCACTCGTGATAAACCTTGGGCTTTACTTGGTGATTTTAATTGTGCTCTTAGTTTGGAAGACAGCTTGCATGGTTCTTCCAAAATTTCTACTGGAATGATTGATTTTCGTGACTGTGTTAACAACATTGAAGTTGAGGATATAAAGGGGGTCGGACTCAAATACACTTGGAGCAATAAACCGAAAACGGGTATGGGCCATTTTAAAAAGCTTGATAGGGTGATGGGAAACTCTAAATTCTTGGAGATTTTTAATGATTCTTCGGCGGTGTTCCTTCCGTACCGGATTTCAGACCACTCTCCATGTCTATTGAAATTCCCCTCTCTTATTAAAGGTAAGCCTAAACCGTTTAAATTCCCTAATTTCTTGATTGAAAAACCGGGTTATCATGATATTATTGCTAAAGGCTGGAATATTGAGGTGAACGGGTATCACATGTTTCGCGTGGTAAAGAAACTCCAGAACTTAAAACACCATATTCGTTCTTTGCTGTACCGGCAAGGCAATCTCCATAAGAAAGTTACTGACCTAAGAACCCGTCTGGATGCTTGTCAAACCCGCCTTGACACTGACCCTACTAATTTGGAGTTGATTCGGGAACAGAGTAATTATCTTAAGGCTTATCATGAGGCGGCTAAGGATGAGGAAGAATTCCTTAAACAAAAGGCTAAAGTTGATTGGTTAAAGCTTGGTGACTCTAATACTGCATACTTTCACAATTCTTTGAAAATGCGAAACCATAGGGGTCGCATTGATATTATAAGTGATGCTCAGGGCCGTTTATTTGAGGGGTTGGATGTTCCTTCGGTGTTTGTTAATCATTTTACGAACATCTTTGGCTCTGATTTGAAACCATTGAGGAAACTGGATAATCAGATGTTTACTACTAAACTCTCGGCCTCCCAGGCGGAGTTTATGATTAGACCTATCTCCGATTTGGAAATCAAGGATGCGGTTTTCTCTATTGAGAATTCCAAAGCGCCGGGACCTGATGGTTTTTCCTCGGCCTTTTTCAAGAGTTCTTGGGATATTGTTGGGAAAGATGTGTGTTTGGCGGTTCGTGAATTTTTCAGCAGAGGAAGTCTCCTTAAACAGGTAAACCACACCATTATTGCCCTTATTCCTAAAGTGACTAATATTGTGACTCCGAATGATTTTCGTCCCATCTCGTGCTGCAACACTTTATATAAATGCATTACCAAGATTATCTCGGTTCGTATGATGAAGGGGTTGGAGTCGTTAATTGATATTAATCAGTCAGCGTTTGTGCCTGGGCGTAGGATTTCTGATAATATCCTTTTGACCCAAGAATTAATGCATAATTACCACACTAATACAGGTCCGCCTAGATGTGCTTTTAAAGTTGATATCCAGAAAGCCTATGATACGGTCAGTTGGGACTTCATACGTGATATTCTTTTTGGGTATGGTTTCCATGATAAGATGATTCAGTGGATAATGGAGTGCATAACCACTTCTTCTTTTTCGATAGCAGTTAATGGGAATTTACACGGGTTCTTTAGTGGTAAAAGAGGTCTGAGACAGGGTGATCCGATGTCCCCTTATATTTTCACGCTGGTTATGCAAGCTCTCACGTTGATTCTGCATCGAAAGGTTCGTATTGATGGATCGTTCCGTTTTCATCGATGTTGTGAAAAGTTAAATATTATCAACATTTGCTTTGCGGATGATTTGTTCCTATTTGCTCGTGGTGATGTGAATTCTGCTAAAATTATTATGGGGGCTCTGAATGATTTCAAAGATATGTCCGGGCTTACTCCGAGTGTTCCGAAAAGTACCGCGTTTTTCTGTAATGTCCCGGACCGTGTTAAAGGTGGTATTTTGAATATTATGCCCTTTGTTGAAGGAAGGCTCCCGGTTAAATACTTGGGGGTTCCTCTTATATCCACGAGGTTAAATTACCGGGATTGTAAGAGGTTGCTGGATTGTATGGATAGTCGGATTGGAGATTGGAAGAATAAAACTTTATCTTTTGCGGGTAAATTGCAGCTGGTCAGGTCTGTTCTTTCGTCTTTATATATTTATTGGGCTGCTGTGTTTTCTCTCCCTTCTAGACTTATTGCTGATCTTGAGAAACGGATTAAAAACTTTCTTTGGGATTATGGTCAAAATAAGGGAAAACATAAAGTCTCTTGGGATATTGTGTGTCGGCCGAAGTGTGAAGGTGGTTTGGGTATCCGGCGTATACGGGAAGTCAATAACTCTCTGCTGGTTTATCATATTTGGAGCTTAATCAATGTGCGTAACTCGTTGTGGGTTAAATGGATTTATGAGTATAAAATGAAGGGGCGAAATTTTTGGAGCTTGCAGATTCCTAACTCGTGTACGTGGGGATGGAGGAAAATTCTTCAGTTCCGTCCTCAGATTAGAAAATTTATATGGCATGAAATTGGGAATGGGAGATCTACTTCAGTTTGGTATGATAAGTGGGATGAGATTTGTCCTTTAATTGAATATATTAACCCTAGAGCTATTCATCGTGCTGGCTTGTCTTTAGAGACCTGTGTCAGTGATGTTGTTCATCATAATAACTGGGGTTGGCCGCCGGATTGGATTTTGAGGTATCCAATTCTTTTGAACCTAAAAGAAGTCAGCATTTGTCCGGATGAGAGGGACAAGATCGTGGTAATGGATGAGAATGGGACTTCAATGAATTTCTCGGCGTCTGGAATTTGGAATCTTATTCGGAGACCGGCTGATAAGGTGTCTTGGGTGCATGTTGTTTGGTTCTCTCAATGTGTTCCAAAACACTCCTTTATGTTGTGGATTGTGCTTCATGATAGGTTGAGCACGCAGAATCGTATTATGGGATGGAAAATTGGTGGGTATCCAAATTATAACTTGTATTGCTGCCCTCTTTGTAATGGAGAGCCGGATTCTCGTAACCACCTCTTCTTTGAGTGTAAGTTCTCTGCTGAGGTTTGGAGTATTGTAAGAATGAAAGGGAAGTTGCAGGGATGTAGGAATGGTTGGGCGAATATTCTTCAATATGTGTCTCAATTTGGAATGTCCAACTCTATTGAAAATGTTGTTAATCGGCTGCTTTTTGGGGCTTCGGTTTACGTTATCTGGAAGGAGCGAAACAACCGGCTTTTCAAGAACTCTTTGAAGACCCCGAAGATGGTTGCGGACGAAATCATTAGGGGGACGCGCCTAAAGCTTATGACTCTAAAGTTCAAGAATTCTGAACGGGTTAATCGGGTTCTCGAGGATTGGCATTTTCCGCGGGGAGTTTCCCACCAGATTGATGATAATGGTTGATTTGTTTTAGTTTTGTTTATTTACATTGTTCTTGTGTAAGCTTTGGCTGTGTTTACCAATGTTTGGTGGTTTTGGTTTGTTTACTCTTGTATGGCATGTCATACATGAGAACTAATATGGCACTCTGTCATATTACTTGTACTTTTTGATTGTGTGGAATGCATTTAACCGGGTGAATCCCTTTACCCAAAAAAAACAAATATAGAGGTTGAACGTTGGACTTACTGTTAAATAACAGGCCTTTCATTCAAGATGAGACAGATTTTATCAACATCTTTGTAGTTCTTGTTGTAACCCTCTTGTTTGATAAAATATTTAAAACACTTATCAACTTTTGGTTGATTTATTCATTCTTCCCCTTGTTTTTGATATTTTTTCAAATTTTCTTAAGCATGTTCTTTGTCATATTTAAAGATGTTACATTTTTGGTTGACCAAATAACAACAGGCTTGTGTATAACTGGATAATCACTTTTCTGTCTATCATTTGGAGAGATTTATCTTGAGACACGCAAAGACAACTATGTATCTCCACATAAAGATTAGCATATTCATTATGTTTATATCACCTTAGATTTTACATCATCATGAGAAAGCAACCATACATGTTAATGACTATACTAAGGTCTTTTTAGCCTATTAATTCCATATGATTGGCTAAGTAGTCAATGTACTATCATTTCCCAAATAAATACAGTTTAACATTCAATCACCCCAATTTCTCTTCATTGGCAGTTAAATGGCTATCATGTTTGACCATAAATGGTCAACAGGACCAAACATACATGTGAATATATGTCCTTTCAAAGTCAGAGTTATTGACATAGTTTTAAGTGAAGGAATAAGAAACAAGTCATAATTGCCCCAAATGCATTCAACTTTCAGGTCAATGGTTATCCTTTGAATATGTAAAGATTTAAGGACCAAACATACACAAATGCATGTCCTTCCAACTGGGCAAATGACATAACTTTCAGCAAAAATAACTACTTGAGTCTTTTCTTTAAAAATCCTTCTTTTAAGCTTCTTTAAAGCTTGAACTGAATAATACTATCATATATCCACACCATTAATCAACTTGCTCATGTTTTGACCAAAATAGAGTATTTATGCAAAATTCATTATAAAATTCATTTTATCACTTAATTTCGACGTAAAACACATTTTAACATAAACAGTGTACCATAATAAAATCTTAATCAAACTTGATATTATCATTAAAGTAGACGGTACTAACATTCAAAGTCTAACCTATCTTAATAACATCAGAAGATCAGATAAAGCACATATTCAAGCAATTAAGCAATGATGTCAGATAAGTTTACATTAACAAGTAATTCATAACAAGAACACTCATCCAAACATCACAAATGCACATCAACTGATAAACATGCACACAATTTAAACAAATCAATCATGTTAAACTTTGCACACAAAATCAGTTAAAGCACATAACAGTTAACATATCCAGCAAACATATTCTAGCATATTCACTAAACACTCATTATGTGTGACCTCTAAGAAAATAATTAGTTAGCACATAGAGGTACACAACTAGGCACACATCCTTAATCAGATTTCATCAGAGTTGATCATTCCCAGGGCTTTCAGAAGAAAGTTGAACCTGGTTCTATCAAGTGGTTTGGTGAATAGGTCAGCCAAATTATCACTTGTATCAACTCTTTGCATTTCAATCAGACCTTTTTCACTGCAATCTCTGATGAAGTGATGTCTGATTTCAATGTTCTTAGTTTTAGAATGTTGAACTGGATTCTTAACAGTAAAATATGCAGCAGTATTGTCAATGAGAATAGGGGTGTTCAGAAAATTCAAACCATAGTCCAGCATCTGATTTTGAATCCATAGAACTTGTGCACAGCAGGCAGATGCAGCAACATATTCAGCTTCTGCAGTAGAGATTGAGACGGTAGTCTGCTTCTTGCATTGCCTTGAAACTAGCCTTTCACCCAAAAATTGACATCCTCCTGAGGTTGACTTTATGCTCATGTTACAGCCATCATAATCACTGTCTGTATATGCAATCAGATCAAAGGATTGGTTCTTTGGGTACCAAATTCCTAAGTCTGGTCTTCCCTTCAAATATCTGCATATTCTTTTAACGGCATTCATATGGGAGACTTTTGGACTTGATTGGAATCTTGCACACACACATACAGCAAACATGATATCTGGTCTTGTTGCAGTCAAATACACTAGAGATCCAATTTTGGCTCTATATTCATGTTCATCCACAGGCTCCCCCTTTTCATCTACAATCATCTTTTCTTTGGTGTCTATTGGAGTTGAAGCAGTCTTGTACTCATGACAATTGAACTTGTTCAAGATGTCTTGCACATATTTATTTTGGTGAATGAAGATCCCTTCAGCTTTCCGTTGAACTTGTAATCCAAGAAAGAAGTTCATTTCTCCCATAGAACTCATACACTTGGACTTCATTACCCCTTCAAACTCCATGCACATTTGTTCATTTGTAGATCCAAAGATGATGTCATCCACATACACTTGTAACATAAGCAAGTCTGATCCCTTTCTTTTGTAGAAGAGTGTCTTGTCAATGGCTCCTCTTTTAAAACCATTTTCAAGAAGATGATTTGAAAGCTCATCATACCAAGCTCTAGGAGCCTGATGCAATCCATAAAGGTCTTTGTTTAGCTTATACACCTTGTTTGGATACATTGGATCCTCAAAACCTGGAGGTTGAGCTACATACACCTCTTCATCAATCTTCCCATTTAGAAATGCAGACTTAACATCAAGATGGAATACTTTAATGTTCTTTGAGGCAGCATATGCAAGAAAGATCCTGATAGCTTCAAGTCATGCAACAGGTGCAAAGACTTCCTCAAAGTCTATTCCTTCTTCTTGAAGACATCCTAGTGCTACAAGTCTAGCTTTATTCTTAATCACCAAACCCCTCTCATCCCTTTTGTTTCTAAAAACCCATTTGGTTCCTATTGCATATCTGTCTATTGGCCTATCAACAAGATCCCACACATGTAGGTCTCTGAACTGTGCCAGTTCCTCTTGCATTGCTTCCACCCAACTATTGTCTTTTATTGCTTGAGCAATGTTCTTTCGCTCTATTTGGGATAGAAAGTATGAGTAAAGATAGATGTTTGCAATTTCAGAATGACTTCTTGTAACTCTTTCATGCAAATCTCCAATGATATTTTCAGAAGGATGATTCTTTTCCACATAAGGAGTTTGTACAATCATATCTGTAGACAAATTTGTGTCAAGATTTGTTTCATTGAGATCTGGTTCTTCAATGATCAAATCAGTTTCTGCATCATGAAATTCTGGTGCTTCATCATTATGTTGTCCTGAAGTAGATGCACCATTGTTTTCTAAATTCAGTCTTTGAAATAGATCTTGAAATCTTGTAGTTGCTTCTTCACTTGCTTGGTTGCTTGTGTCTCCTTCATTCTAAACTTGATCATTCTGTACATCTTGATTGTCTTGATTGTTCTTAGTATGATCATGTTCAGGACTGTGATTGTTTTCCTGATTATTCTCTTGATCTTGTTCAACAATATCACTTGAGGAATTCTTCACAAAGGTGTATTCATTTTCTTTTCTAGCAACCTTCTTCCATAGTTCTTCCAAGTTCAATGTTTTCTTCTTTTTCTCTTCAATTACACTGGTCTTGTAGAAAGATTCATCAAAGTCTTCAGGATAAATCTTGAAGGACCTTATCAGCTTCTCATGATCAAACAGCCATGCTGCATCATCAACTATATTGAATTGATTCTCATTAAATATGATGTCAGATGATTCTATAACACTCAAATGGTCTTTCACATATACTTTGTAAGCTTTTGAGTGTATAGAATATCCAACAAAGAAACAGTCTAGAGATTTTGTTTGAAACTTGTTCAAATAATCTCTAGTGTTCAGAAGAAAACATTTGCATCCAAAGGGCTTGAAAAACTTGATATAAGGCTTTCTATTGTGAAATATTTCATATGGAGTTTTGTTATGCCTTTTGTTGACAAGTACCCTGTTCTGAACATAGCAGGCTATATTTATGGCTTCAGCCCAAAAAGTGACAGGTAAATTAGCATCTGCCAACATAGTTCTTGCAGCTTCAATCAATGTTCTATTTCTTCTTTCTGCAACACCATTTTGTTCAGGAGTTCTAGGAGCTAAGAATTGTTGCAGTATTCCCTTTTCTTCACAAAATTCTTGCATAACTCCATTCTTGAACTCAGTACCATTGTCACTTCTCATCATTTTAACTTTCTTATTCAACTTGTTCTCAATCATTGTTACACAACCTTTAATCAACTCTGCAGTCTCATCCTTGGTACTTAGGAAATAAACCCAAGTATATCTTGAATAGTCATCAATGATCACTAGACAATATCTTTTCTTCCCTATACTTGGCACACTCATAGGACCAAAGAGATCAATTGAGTTGATGAGCTTTGGCTTATGAGTAGATTTGTGTTGCTTTCCCTTTTGGCATGAACTACAATGATCTTCCAATTTGAACTCTCTTGTAGGTAAGCCTATGACATGCTCACCTTTGACAAGTCTATTCATTTTCTTTAAGTTCACATGACACAGTTTCCTATGCCACAATTTTGATTCATTTTCAGTGGTTTTGGAAACAAAGCATGCACCTCCTCTTGAAATAGCTTCTTTCATATTCAGTTCATATAAGTTGCCATTTCTTGGTGCCATCATCATAATCATTTCAGGAATCACAAACTCAGGTTTTAGGATGAAACAATGAGTATCATCAAAACTGACTTTGTAACCCTTATCACATATTTGTGATATACTTAGCAGATTGTACTGAAGACCTTCAACATGAAACACATTATCAAATGAATCTTTTCCATTTGTTAACTTTCCTTTTCCAACAATCTTTCCACCATTTTCATCACTAGCAAATGCTACAGGACCTTCAAACTTTTCTTCATAATTTACAAGAGATCTCTTATCACAAGTCATGTGCCTATAACAACCACTATCCATGTACCATATGTCATTCAGAGGAGTGGTTTGTTCCTGCACAAAAAAAATTTAATTAGTTGAGTGATGAAGTGCAAGCCTTATCAACTTGCAACTCATCAGATTCAATTTCAGAGGCAACTTGGGAAGTGAGTGTTGTTGGTTCAGGATCTTCATGAGTGACTTCTATATTGTCTGAATTATCTGTTTCATAACCACACTCTCTTGGAGTTTTAACAAATGAGGTTGATCCTAGACAGTCTTCTAATACAGTGTCACATTCCTTCACTACATAGTCTTTCTTTTCAGAGTAGTCTCTCACATCAGGAACTGTCTCAACTTTGGTTTCAGCCTTAGGTTTCCAAAGGAATCCTTCATGTTCAAATCCATGTTTCATCAGAAACTTTTCATCACCAGTGAGTTCTATTGGTTTTTTTCTAGGATATGGATCTTTTCTTCTTGTCTTCTCACTGCTTGATGATCCTGGAGAATTATCAAATTTGACAGATTGAGTATCTTGTTTGATTCTCAAAGGCTGATAGTCCTTTTTGGACATTTTCATGCTTCTTAGGAGACATATTTCGTCTTGTTGATTTAGTCACTTGTTTCTTTGTTTTGACATCAGTTTTCTTCTCAATCCTTGTCTCTTTTGCTAATTCCATTTCTTCTTTGTTTATGGTTATTTCTTCTCAATCCTTTCTTTTTCCCAGATATACATCATATTTTTGTTTGTACAGGACGAAGTCTTGGCTATACTTTGTTCCATCTGGGACATGAAATGGTTGAAATTTCAATCTTTCATTACATGAGTCTGTGTGCTGACCATATTCATCACACTTCTTGCACCATACCTTTCCTTTAAAAATTTCATGTTCTTTTGGTTTCTTGAACCTTTCACTAGGCTTAGGTGACTTGACTCCTAGAGTCTTCTGATTCTTTAAACTATCAATGTTAATTGAGAATGGCACAAACTCCTCAATCTTGATATCTTGCCTTTCAAGTTTGCTTTTGACAACGACAACTTTCTCCATAATCATAGGTTCTTCATCACTTCCTTCTCTAACCCTTGATTGTCTCTTTTAATATTCTTCCATAGTTTCTACTTCTCCAACATCTAACACCTCATGACTAGAAAAGACTGGATAAACTGGGATAAAATTTTATGTATCAACTTCTTCATTTGCCATCTTCTTTTTATTTTGTTTTATCCTTTCCAATACATCCTTGCTTGGTGGCCTGACTGCATTGTAGCTTATTTTCTTTCTTTCACAAATGCCAAAAGAAACATGTTCTTTCTTTGCTCTTTCATTCTGTTTCTTCATTCTTGATGTGACAGGTGGATACATAAGAAGTTTGTCAATAGATTCTGGTTTCTTGAATTTTCTTCCTCTTTCAGCTGCTTTGATATCCTCATCAGTGATTTGATCACTCAAATCACTCAAGTCATCTTGATTCAAATCAATTGAATCAAAATCATCTTCAGAGACTTGAACTCCAATTGACATTTTTCTTTCAACTCTTTCTTCACAACAAACTCTCCTTCTTCACTCACCTCAACATTCTTATACAGATCCACAAGTTCTTCTTTGTCTTGAAAAACATCTTTGAATTGTTGTAGATATGCATTTCATTTCTCTTTATCAACTTTTGGCATAAAGTTGTTGTTGAAAGGTGGTGGTACTGCTTTGTACTTGTCTTCTTCCTTAACTTGGTTTAGAATTCCACAGATGTTTCCAGTGAAGACCAAGTTCTTCAAGAATTCATTATCAACTTGCAGTTTTGTGTTCAACACCTTCTCTTCTATAATCATTTTCTTCAACCCATCTATTTCAGTTGTGAACCTTTTCTGTGCTCTGTAACTGTTTACACAGTCTTTTTCCAAACTTTTCATTCTCTCTTCACTCACTAGTTGACTTGACTCATATGCATTAACGATACTTTGTTTCTTAAAATACTCACTTTCCAGCTTGCCTACTTTCATTTTCAGTTCATTGATAACTTCAGTTAAATCAATAGTAGGAGTAGAATGTACCTGAGAAGTTGATCCAGCTTCTTTCTCAATTATGGCCATGAATGCCACATTTTCCCTCTTGATATCATCTGCAATTTCATCTTCCTGATTGCTCCAATCAAAGTTACATTCATGCTGTGTTGTTACAGCAACATTTCCTTGATTTCTGATCTGGTTTTGGTTGGCTAGAACAGTGTTGTTTGGAACATTTTGAAGGTTTTGATTGTTGTTTCTCTGAAAACCTTGATTCTGAGGCACTCCTTTATCATGATTGTTCATTTGAGGTTGAAAGTTATTGAAGTTGGGATTATAGTTGTTGTTGGGATTGTTGTTGAAGTTGTTGGTGTTGGGTCTCTGCTGATATTGAGGCTGTTGTTGATACTGAGGCTGCTGATTTCTTGGTTGATTTTGAAATTGGGTCACATGGAAATTTCTTGGCATATTACATTCTCTTGCAAAATGACCAGGCTGTTGGCAATTATAGCAAATGGCCTTTGACTTGTCAAAATCAATTCTTTCAGTTGGTCCTGATAGAAGTGACCTACCAGTCCTGTTGTAAAGCCTCTTGCTTCTAAGAACCAACATGGCTGCTTGCCATTTCAAATCCATGTCCTCCAAATCAGCAGCATCTATCTGCTCAAGATCATCTTGTACTACACTTGTGTGAATTAAATTCTTTGCAACAAATGCATTATATGACTCAGTGAACATTGAGAGCAATGCCTGTATATCACTGCTTTGACCATTTCCACCACTAGTGTGAGGAACATTCCCACTTGCCATAGAGGCAGAATCAGTATCATCAGTCAGCTGCACGTTGAATCTTTGCTGGTTTCCATGATTACTTGTGCTACCACCAACAAAAGATTTTGGAGTGTCAGTGCTATGCTCAACTAGTTCTTCAATGATAGGAATCTGCTGTTGATTCTTGGTAGTCAAATTACCCATAGGTGCAATCAATGCATTTGAAACATTGGTCTTTCTTCCTTAATCATCTCATTCTCTATCATCTCTATCTCTGCAGCTTGAAGAAAGCACACTACATCATCCAATTTCAAATCATTGTAGTTGTGTTTTGTAAGGATGAACTTGCAAGCAGTGTACCATTCCTTTGGCATTGAGTTGAGCAACTTGGTATTCAAGTCAAGGTCAGTCATGACATAATAAGTGGTTTTGAGTTCATTCACTATTCCCAAAAACCTTTCAAGGATAGACTTCAACCTTTCTCCATCTTTATACTAAAATCTTTCTAGCTGCTGCTTCAGTCTCTGCTTCTTGATGTTTTTGAGCTCAACATTTCCCTCAAACATTTCAAGTATTGCATCATACATTGCCTTGGCATTAGGATGATGTGCAACCTTGGTAAGTATTTCCCAAGACAGACCTAGCTTCAACATAGCTAAAGCCTTGTCATCTACTTTTCTCATCCTCTCTCTCACAGAAGCAGTTGCTGCCAGATTTGCACCTTCTGCAACTTCCCCTTGTGGACCATTCTTGATGGAGTTCCACATATCAACATCATTATAGCAAACGGCTTCTTCAAACAAGACCTTCCATTTAGTGAAATTTTCAGGTCCATACAGTCTAGGAATCTTGTTAGTAGAGACTTCTTGTTCCTCGTAACCAGACATGTTAAGAAATCAAAAGTAGTTTCTTTGTAAAAATAGAGTTTGAAAATAATCAGACCTGAAAACCGATTGTTTAGATCTGAGGTGTCTGATGCGAAAAGAACAAGATTTAATATAAAGATTAAAACTTTAATCAAAATAAGGAAGAGAAAACACCAAATGATTGAAGATCTGGAAGAAAAATGAAGAACAGAGCTGCTGACGTCACTTCTCAATGTAACAGTGGTCTGTTTACATCATTCTTCTTCAAATCTTCAGTCAGCAAAAATCTTTCCAAAATAGCAGCAACAAGCTCTGATACCACTTGTCTGGTCCCCGATTTCAGCTGGATCTTACTTAAACATGTCATAACTCACACAAATAAATGTGTCGACAAGGGAGTTAATGACGGGTTGCTATATTTAGAAAGATGACCATTTGTTAACGGCGGAATCAATAACAAACATACGGTTGCATAATCAGTATTCAAAGGTAACCAACACAAACAAGATTCACTCAAAAGATTTCCATTTATATAATATCAATCATACAAATTGGATAACCGATTTAGGGTTTCTTGAAGGAAGGTTTATCCGTACTAAGACAGCCGTCACACACACAATATTGTTTCTTAATTAATGTGTCTGTATGCCTTGTCTGTCTTAGGCGGCGTGCCCTAAAACATTCTATTTATAGGCCTGCCACCCTAGGACAGCTATCATTCCTTCTAGAAACCCCAAACGTAAATACATATTCAAATTGCATAATCAAAAAATATTCTAAGTGTAAAAACAAGTCTTCCGGGTAGGCTTTGCATCAATCTTCATTTTCCGAGTAGGCTATGTACTCTACCATCCTTCACAGCTTGGTAAACATAGAAGTGTGCCCGGGATCAGTTTCCGGGTAGACTTTACTTGAAGATTATTTTACCAAGTAAAATACTCACCGGGTAGACTTCGGTCTTCTTGACTTTGCCAGACTTTTCCAGACAAATCCTTACGAGCAACCTTGTTCTTCAATGGTCCATTTCAACTCTTTGCTATAAAATAACTTATTAGCAAAGTGTATTTGGGAGTACTGTTCCTTGCTTGAGTTGAACCTTGCCCGATATTACTTAAAGATATTCATCTAAATCATCAAGCTTGTTCGGACCACTATTATTAATGAATACCTTGCCCGGTCTTCCAATCACTTGTCTTCTTGGACTTGGTTAGCCAAAAGCTTACTCGGGAGTGAACTTTACTTGGCTATGAAGAACAGACTTGCTTGATAAAGTGAACCTTGCCCGGATTTACATAAACTAGTAAACCTTACTCGGTAATACACTAATTTGCAAACCCTGCTCGGATATCCACTAAAGAAGACTTCTTGAAGATAACTTTGCCCGATAGACAAAATATCGTACCCGACTAAGTAAAAGCTTGCTCGGAGGTCTAAGGTGTGTCCGGATCCATACTTAGCGAACTCTGAGGAGGTTGAGAAGATTCTAATCTTCCATATACTTCATTTTGGTCAAATCTTTGACTCAACACCTTTCATCCTCAATACTTTCTTGTTTTTCACTTACAGCTCTCCAATTTGTTTCCCAAGCTCTTCCAGAATGTATCTTCTTATCAAAGAAATCCACCACTTTTTGAAACTGGTTGGCTTGAGTCTTGAATTTATCATCAGTGCATTGGATCCTTTTCAAATGTAATACCTCTATGTCTTTCAACGTACAGTTCACCAATCACATAGGATCATACACTTGAATCACATCGTACTTTTATTCCCCATGATCCAAGTAAATACTAGGTTCACCAGTCAACGCTAAGTAGGACCAACAAAGGAAATAAGGATAAAAATCTTGTTCCATAGGGTACAACGGCATCACGCGTAGCAAATCTGGTCTAGTATATCTCAAAGTTCGTATCAGCTGTATGTCCCTAGCCGGATCTACACAGGAGTATCTCGTAACACGAGGGTGCGGAATCCCCACGTATACGATACGAGCATCGAGACAATTAATACGTTGAATATAAGTAAACACACACGAGAATATAAGATGATACTTGATATATTGCAAGAACAAACACGTGATTCAAAGAATCATAAAAAACTAATCGTTCCAAAACCTTAATCAAAACAGCCGAAGTTAAGAGTATATAAAGCTCGATAACTTCGCCTAACATACTAGGCGAAGTTGTCATAACTTCGCTGACCTTCAAGTTCGCTTAAAGCACGGCGAACATATAAGAAACAATATTCAATACAAAACAAACAATCTAAATGATTACAGACACAAATAAACACGAGATACTGAACTACTGGCATCATGCACCAACAGACTCCCCATTGGCAGTAGCTTCATATCTCTACCTTCTTTCTCGTGTCTGGTAATCCAAAATTTTCGTACCACTTGTCTTCAAGCATGAACGCCCTGTCTTACACAGACAGAGACCACCCTCTAGTACTTCTTAGCTTCATCTTCCACGCAGGAATGTAGAATATCTTCTTATCATCGAGTACCTGCAAATCAGCTTGAGACAGATTAACCAAGTGCATGGGATCATACACTCTCAAAATCTCATGTTCATCCTCATCTTCCATAACAGCTTCAGTAGTCTGGCAGTCAACGTACCACCACTTGAGATCCTTCAACACATCTTTGGGCATCATCTTCATCGGAACCTCTTTCAAACATCGAATCGGCTTGTATTTCATCACCATCCATGGCTTACCGTCAGTCCTCATGCCTCTTTCCTTGTCTTTGACTAACTTCCCTTTCTGTGGCTTCAACAACTCAAACTTTTTCTCTTTCACGCCTTCTTAAAATACTGAATCCCATCATAATGCTTTATCACAAACAACTTCAACTGTTTGTCATACAACCAGCAAATGATACCTTTCTTTGACTCGGCGTAGCCCTAGATATTGTAACTCTTCTTTAACATTGTTGGTACCGCATGCTTCTTTGTCTTGAAGAACCACTGAGCACATCCTTCTTTCCATCTAGGCTGTTCTTCCCATTCTGACTCATCCGACACACTCTCTCCTTGACCCAGCTTTACCTCCTCAATACTCGGAATATCATGCTCTACACCATCATCAACTATCTCCCCTTCTTCCAACTCACTATCAATCTCTATCTGTTCCCCAATTTTTCTAATCTCATCAGCCGTTAACACATCATCACCTACCTCTTCATAATCAAATCCCAACACCCCTTCATCGTCTACAACCACCACTGTATCATCACCTGTACTGCTTGACGGACCAGCAGACTCCCCCTGAGATGTGAAAGTCCCAAGATTTTGGCCAGTTCTTGGCAACTCACCACCTGCATCTTTCGATGCATTGGGATCATCGTCTTTGTCTTGCCTCTTCTTTGTTCTCAATTCATCACCCTTGCAGCTCGTCTCCCCCTGAGATGCTAAGAACTGTTTAAGAGCGTCAAAGAATTTACTGTGTTCAACGAGGAGTGATGATTGTATCTGATTTTCTGCCACCAGTCTCTGAATAGCTTGTGTCTGGATGAGGTTGATCCGTGATTGCTCAGCAACTACCCATTCAAGAGCCACAATTCTCTCGGAGTCAGAAAAAGTGGCATCAAAATCAAACCGCATATGGGAAATATCTTGAGCATACGGCGGTGGAATTCCCAAAGTGGCAAGAATGTCTGAGGTAGGGTGAAAAGTAACCGTGGGTGGTATTGTGATAGGTAACCCAGCAGTGGCTACCACAGTGGATTCAACAAACCTAGCAACCACCTCTGATGTAGTAAGTGTCGGAGGCGGTAGTGAAACAATCTCTAGAGATGTAAATTGAAACATGGTTGGAGGAACACCAAAAGATGACGACGTGGTTACCAAAGGAACACTTGAGGTTATCGGCAGTGTGACAGTTGAAGCAGCAGGTAACACAGTCATGATGGATGGCGAAGGTGGGGAAAAACGAACAACCCTTGAACTCTCACCAACTCAACTTTCACCAACCCTTGCCTTCTTTGATCTTCGTACCATCCGATATAAATCCTCCTCATAATCAGATTCACTATCATCTGAGTCTTTCTTTCGTTTGCCATGGATTCTTTCTTGTCTAGCAAGTATTTGCTGTGCTTCAGCTATATCGTCAGTGGAGGAATCAGAGTCAGTTCTCTCAGAATCCGCCACAGATGTAGTGACCATGGAAACATTTACATCAGAAACCTTAGCTACTGAGGCTTGAACTTCAGCAGCTGGATCAACCCGTTCCATATCAAAGAATCCTTGCCCTCCAAAGGCAACTTCAAGATCTACCTGTTCTTCTGGAGCTGCAACAGGATCAGCAGGCGGTGCTTGCTGTACCACGGGTGGTGGTTGAACCACAGGAGGTGGTTGAGGGATATTAGCCTGTTGCGGTGGTGGATCCAAAAACTCATCTTTCGGAGGAGCAATATATGCAGGGTTCACTAAATAACCAAACAAGGCAGTGTGCCTCGGACGATGGTCAGGTTTGCTACGAGCACTTGATGACTTACATTGCGCAAAGATTCTCTTAGACACACTTTCCACATACGAAACAGGACGTCGTTGTGGCAGATTAGGAGCTACATGATTCATAATCATCTGAAGGAATCTCGGATACATCAAAAATCTTTCCCGTGCAACAGCACGTCTCTGACGATCAATCTCATAAAAAATCATCTGGCTAAAACTATAAGGCTTGTCGTAAGTTAAAGCAGTTATAGCCGATTGCATCGTCGCCCCCATTCCATCTGTACCAGGTTTGCGAACGGACATGCATACTATCATCACATGCATCAGAAACCTCCACTGATCTAACAGAAACCCTTTTCGTCTCTGAGAATCTTCCAAAGGACCCGAGTACCCCATACGAACAAACGCACGATTTCGGAAAGTGGCCGAAAAGTCTGTGGGGTCATTGGTAGTCTCAACCCCAAACTGTAAAGCTACCCTTATTTGATCGGCCGAGAACTGTACCACTTGGTTGTTAACTGTAGCACGCATCACCGGTGGATCAACACAACAGTCATACTCAACCGTATTCCAGAAATCTTCAATGTTTGGTAGCGAGATCGGAAGAGTAGTAGTAATAGCATGAAAGATGCGTGAGCGAATGAGAAACGAAATGATCTCACGGTAATCGTCAATTCCTCGAGCATCCGGATCTAAGGTGATATACATATTGTGACACGGAAAAAACTGTCTTTTATCACCTCCGCCTTCGTCACCATCAGTTCCACCAGCACCAGCCACAACAGCCATATCCGCAAAACAAATGGATGAAATCAGACAAGTGTGTTTACAGATTACAACTTCGCCAAGAACCCTAACTTCACCGCTTATGCAGTTCAACAAGGACACACGATATGTTTAAGCCATGGACAATCAGTGGTCGAATGTGTGCAGTGCGAGGTGCGATTAAGGGTTAAACCAACTTTTAATTATCAAAACTAGGCCAAAATCGACGTGACACGGGACTGTAGGGTTTGTCAATAAAACGAGCTTAAATCAGGATAGGGTGGAGCAGATTAGCAAACATTCAAATAGAATTACGGGTCACAACGATCATACGAACCTTGATGTCGATTAAAAACAGATAAAAACTAGGTTTGATTCAAACTGGTAAGTTCGCCGAGGTTTTTGTGGTTAGAAAAATTTAGTTTTACCAGATTTGACCGCCTCTTCACATTATATAGTTTTGAGAAACCCAAGAGGCGAAGTTAGGTTAACTTCGCCCAACATGATAAGTTCGCCCATCAATTAACTTCGCCCTTCTTTTAAGTTCGCCCATTATTTAACTTAAAACAACTATGCTTAGAGTTGACCCATGGTCAACTTCGCGTTCAGCAACGCCCAAAAAGATTAAAATTTACGATCAAAGAACCAAGTAACCAAAAAGTTTAAAATTGTCAACCATAATACGAAATTTATAACGAAAATTTGAGTAAAAGATTAAACGGGATCAAATTTCAGTCTTGACGAGAACCTGCATGTTTTAGAAAAGATCCGAATAGGAATCATACTGATTAAGTGGCTGTCACACGGATCCATGTTCAGCGGTATTATGACATAAAGAAACAGGTTGTAGGCAGGTATAAAATTAGTATGGTTTTCATCGCTTCTGTGATATGGATTAGGTTCAATTAAGCTCAAAATTTAGATGGACATCACATGAGAGATTGTGAGGCCTCCTATCTATTCTCAAGGCGTATTTGGCTTTTCCCAAGTCACCCCGAGTTGACTTCGACCCGTAGTGTCTGATCAGTCAATGTGCACATGTCGACCTTCCGATTCATCTTCCCGATCTTTCTTATACTTTGAAAATATTCTTTCTTGCCTCTTTCTTGATATTTGTAACGAGTCTAGCTTCAAAGGCTCAGCGATAATAACTAGTTTTTTTTTTTTTTTTAACAAAGACTATAATATAACTGCAAGTCTAAGACAACTGTAAGTCCCGAATCTGGATCACTGTAGATTACTTAACACTATCTTCGTGGGAATCAGAACACTTACAGGCTCGTGTATGACTGGGTAATCACTTTTCTGCCTATCATTCGGAAAGATGTATGTGGAGACATACACAACTCAGAATGACTCTCCACAGTAAATCGAGAAGATTTAGTTTTTATCACTTCTACTTTTATGCACCATAGAAAGCTACCATAACATACAATGACTGTTCTAGAGTGTTTTAGGCCTAATTACTTCACCAGTTAGGCACACAAAATTAGTTTATCTATCACTTTCCAAGGTTGGATCAATTTTCATTTTAACACCATATTGAAACTTCTTGCGAAGTTATAGACTGAAAAATTATATCATCTCCCTAAAAAAAATTTTAAATTCAGACTCCCCGATCAAGTCAAAGTCTTTAGGTAAACGGCTATCCTGAAGATCGAGTGGATCAGCCGGACCGACCACATACGAGTATGTGTCCCTTTGACTAAGTATGAACGACTAAATTTAAGCGAAAGAATAAAAACCCATCAAAAACCACCCCGGTTGCTTTCAGTCATCTGGTTAATGGCTATCCTTATAATCTACACGTAGATGAAAGGACCAAACATATCCTTGGGATATGTCCTTCAAACTTGAGCGACCGACATAATTTTAAGCGATAGTGATGTTTTTTTTTTGATAAAAGAGAAAACATGGTTACTCGGAATTGATTATCCCATTAAACTCAGCAAGGTTTTGAAAATGGGATATGTCAAAAGCTTTAGTAAAGAGATCGGTAAAATTATCCAGTGAATCAACCTTTTCAAGCAAAATTAATTTCTTCTCAGCACAATCCCGTATAAAATGATGACGAATGTCAATATGTTTTGTTTTACTGTGTTTAACGAGATTGTTAGTTACTGAGATAGCAGCAGTGTTATCAATGCAAATAGGAGTTTGAGTGAAATTCAGACCATAATCGCGAATTTATTGTTGTATCCATAAAACCTGGGAGCAGCAGTTCGATGCTGCCTTATATTCTGCTTTGCAGGTGGAAATGGCTACAGAGGTCTGCTTCTTGCACTGCCACGACACCAATCTTCCTCCAAGAAACTGACATCCACCGGTTGTTGACTTCCAGTTTTGATTGCAGCCTCCATAGTCAGAATCGGTGTATGCTACCAAATCCAGTCCTCCCCCTTTCGAGTACCATAGTCCCAACTTAGGCTTTCCTTTAAGATAACGCAAGATTCTTCTCACTCCCTTCATGTGTGATTCCTTCGGGTTTGCCTGAAAACGAGCACAAAGACAAACTGCAAACATAATGTCAGGTATAGATGCAGTTAGATACATTAAAGAACCTATGATTACCCGATGAGTGGGATCCACATCTTCATCACTGTCGAAATCGGCACCCAATTTGTGGTTGATGCAGATTGGGGTGCCAAATAGAGTACTATCATCCATCTTGAAGCGTTTAAGCACATCATGGACATACTTTGTTTGATGAATGAACATGCCATCTTTCTTCTGATCTACCTGCAATCCCAAAAAGAAAGTTAATTCGCCCATGGCGCTCATCTCAAACCTCTTCTTCATGATTGCTTCAAACTCCTGACGCATAGTAACTCTTGAGGCAACAAAGATGATATCGTCCACATAAACCTGAACGAGTAGAAAATCACCCCCTTCCTGTTTGACAAACAAGGTACTGTCGATCTTCCCTCTCTCAAACCCATTCTCTAGCAAGTAATCTGACAAAGTTGCATACCAGGCGCGAGGTGCCTGATGTAGCCCATATAATGCTTTGCTCAGTTTGTACACATGATCGAAAACCCGGAGGTTGTTCCACATATACCACCTCATCGACTTTTCCGTTAAGAAACGCACTCTTCACATCCAACTGGAACACTTTCATCTCTTTGTGTGCAGCAAATGCCAGAAATAGTCGAATTGCCTCCAGTCTTGCCACAGGAGCAAACACTTCGTTGTAATCTATTCCTTCCTGTTGGTTAAACCTTTAACTACCAATCTTGCCTTGTTGCGTATGATTATTCCCTTCTCATCTCTCTTGCATTTAAAAACCCACTTTGTACCGATAGCGTTTACTTCTTGCGGTTTTTCAACTAACTGCCATACTTCCATCTTCTCAAACTGTGCCAGTTCTTCCTGCATGGCTTCAACCCACGAGCTATCCTTCAGTGCCATTTGATAATTCTTTGGTTCAATCTGACTGATGAAGCAGGTGTACAAGCTCTCATTGATAATACCCGTGTCTTTAATGTTTGCATACACACATGTGTGTTCCTCCAAACTTGTTCTAGTACGTACACCATCAGAAGGATTGCCGATCACATTCTCCAAAGGATGATTCTTGTGAATTTTGGAGATCTATACTGGACCGACTTCCAGATCATTCTCAAGATTTGAAGAGAGTTCATCAGAGTGAGGTTGAGGTTGAGTGTGAAATGGATTGTAGAATTCATCTTCATTCGAAACAGCTGGAGTTTCAACCGCATTTGACAAGGTCGATTGACTTTCATTATATTGCGGACGTTGTATAGTGTCCTCCTCGTCTTCATACAGCATCTGTGAGGCTATTTTCTCATCAATGTCTGCAAAATCCAGGTAAGGTACATTAAAATATTTGAAAAGTTTATCATAGTCGAAAGCCTCTGCCGGTCCCATGCTAGGCCTTGGTGATTTGTAACTAGTAATGTCAGTGTTACAGACCACCTCAACCTTGTTGTGTGATAGATTAAAGACTCTTCTGTTGGGTGTCCCAACAACATAGCCAACTAAGATACCTTCATCGGCTTTCTCACCAAATTTATAGTTAGTCTATAATATCGAACAAGGGGACCCGAAAGGTTCAAGACCCTTCAAATTTTGCTTTCTACCATGCATAAGTTCATAACAGGTTTTATTTAATCTTTTAACAGTTAAAACACGATTAAGGATATAACAGGCTGTAGCAACAGCCTCAGCCCAAAACACCACGGGAAGTTTAGCATCCGCCAGCATGGTCCTGGCGCCTTCTATTAGAGTTCTATTCTTCCTCTCAGCTACTCCATTTTGTTGCGGAGTATATGGGGCGCTGTACTGATGCTCTATCCCTTTCTGCAAGCAAAACATCTCCATCTGATAGTTCTTGAACTCTGTACCATTATCACTCCTGATGTACTTAACCTTCCTCCCAACAATATTTTCCACCTTGGTAATCAAGTTAATTACCAACTGAACTGTCTCATCTTTTGCCTTCAGGAAATAGACCCAAGAGTATCGTGAGTAATCATCGGTTACCACCAAACAGTATGAAGTTCCTCCTAGACTCTTTACATTCACCGGACCAAAGAGATCCATGTGAAGTAGGTCCAAGGTGCTGACAATTGAGTTAACCTTCTTGGAGTGATGAGGCTTCTTGTGTTGTTTTCCTTTCTTGCATGATACACATTGGTCTTCAAAATTGAAGTTCTTCAAAGGAACCCCGAGTACCAACCCATTCTTGACTATGTAGTTCATCTTGCGAAGATGTATATGACCCATTCTTCGGTGCCACAGCTCTGACTCAGACTCTGTTGCTTTTGATAGAAGAAATGATTCTTCATTTGCCATCTCAGTTGATCTCATATTCATTACATACGTGTTCTTTTCTCTTGGAGTCTTCATCACGATCCAGGTTTCAGGAATCTTGAAACAAGAATAAAGTACGAGTGCCTCATCTTTAGTAAAATGAACTGTGTATTATTTCTCACAAATCTGAGAGACGCTCAACAAGTTATGCTTCAAATCTTCCACAAAATTCACCTTTTCCAACTTTATTCTTCCATTCGTCACTGTCCCAATACCACTAATTCTTCCTCCACTCTCTCCTGCGAAACTAATCCTTCCTCCTTGAACAGACCTCCAGTCACGTAACAATTTCTTGTTACCAGTCATGTGTCGGGAACAGCCACTGTCAACAACCCATAAATTGTTTACAGCTCTGTTCAACTGTTCCTGCACAATTAAAGAAATAGATTAAAATCTGGGGACCCAAAACTTTCTGGTCTTGGGTTGATTAAACCTGTTATCCGGCATCCAGTACCTTGGTTGCCCAAAGTCAGTTTGAGGAGAGTTTCTTTAAGTTCTAAAAGGAAAATTTCTAGATGACTGGCTATGAGGCCATCCAAACCTTCGTGAGTTAATGGAATTATACTTGTTGGTTTGGTAATTCACTGGGAAAAAACAAGACTGATTTCTTTGAAATCTTGGATTAGTCCAATGATTGAAATTTAGTGTGTTCACATTCTTACCAGCATCATAATTAGTATTGATTTTATTCTCAGTTTTAGTAGGCCTCATATTTCTAGATTTTCTCTGTTTCAGAGGACAATCAGCGACAAGGTGTCATATTCTGTTGCATCTAAAACAACTTTTGTTCGAACTATTCTGGCTGTTTTGAACTTTCGTCTCAAAAGTTGTTGTAGATGTCGAGGTTGCGTTACTATCAGTTTGTCTCACGTATGGTGGGACGAACGGATTTAGAGAAGATTTCATTTCATCAAACTTATAATCCTCCCCTTGTTTTAGTAACACGACCTCTTCTTTTATCTCACCCGATTCGGACGACTTGTCCAAATTTGACGAGACAGAACTAGAGACAGAACTTGTGATATTAGAACTTGTCTTATTTGTCTCACTCTCATTAACTTCAGTTTCTTTAACAGAAACTTTTATTGGAACTGTCTGACAAATTTCAACATTCGCAGATTGCTAATTACTAGGATTATAAGTATAGTTATTGTTGTATGGTGGTGGAACTTCAGAGAATCCAATTCCCCCTTTGTTAACCGGGGAACGTTGAACACTTATGATGTGATCTAGCATTGCAGAAGAATTCTAAATTGTTCAATTTTTCTGTTCAATTCCACCACTTTTACCTGGTAATCAGCTATCTGTTTATCTTTTTCAGCAATTAGTTTAGTCTTTTCTTCTAACACTTCATAACTAAGATCAATCACTTGTATTTTTTCAGCTAGAGTGGCTTTAAGACTTCTGATATCCTTTTCACTAGCTTTTATTTTTACCGAGTAACTGTTTTCTTTAGTTTTAGAATAGTGATGTTCTTCTTTTAAGTTTTTAAATTGAGTGTCCAAACTAACAAACTGATCAGTTAATGTTTTCAATTGATCAGACAGGTTTTCACATTGTTCACAATGAAGTTCAGAACATACCTCTGAGAGTTGATCGTTCACTTCTGTCATGTATGCTTGATCGCTGTCTCTTTGTCACTTCCTCCAGTTACGATGTTTACCATATTTTCCTGTTGAACACCTCCTCAACTTGTATATTCCAGTTGTATCCACCGTTTTGTTGAGATACCATAGCTTTGTTTTCACTTCCACTCCCATTCTGTTGAGAAGGCCTGTTTTGGCTTCGTTCGACTCTCTCATTTGTACATTCTTTAGCAAAGTGACCATTTTGTTGACAGTTATAACAACGAACTTTTGACTTATCAAACCCTGGTCTTTCTCCAACAAACTTTCTACCAGTTTTCTTCATAAACCTCTTTTCCTTTCTTACTATCATACCATCTGCCACTGCAGATCCATTTCTTCCAGATCATCAGCGTCGATCTGATCATAGTCTTTATCCAAAGTTGCAGGGTCTACTATTTTTCCTTTGATGTAATTCTCATAAGATGCAATGAAGGAGGCATAAAGAGCAAACTGTTGTTCAGCTGATTTAACACTCATAGGCATCTGTGAGTAGTTCTTGCTAGAAGCATTGGTTGAGAAATTACCAGTCATGGTTTGAGGATTAGAGTAACTACTACCTCCTACTACAAAACATACGTCACCATCCATATTGAGAATCACATGACCGTCTGGAGTGGAGTTTGGTTCCCCTTTTGAGTAGTAGGCAGTGGATTCTGTTTTTGAACTTGAGTTTGGAGTGACTTTAGCACCATACATTCCCGGATCCTGAACCTGATCAGTCGGTGTCTCCTTTCGTGCCATGTTTAGTTCAAAATTCCGTAACTTATTCACCACCGTCTCCAAATCAATCTTCTCGAAGTCCTTATCTTCTCTCATCAGAACAGTGTACATCTCCCATTTTGGTGGGAGAGCATCAAGAAGCTTTTCCACTATATCTTCTTCCTTGTATTCAATCGAGTAGTTATTTAGCTCGGTCATCAGATGATAATACCGTGTAATGATGTCATCAAGTGATTCATTTTTCAGATACTTGAATACGGAGAATTGAGTTTTCAGCAGCTTTGTCTTGGAGGTACGTATCCTAACATTTCCTTCATATCTATTCTCTAGTGCTTCCCGTAGCTCTCTAGCAGTTTTGTTTTTTGAAAGTATGAAGAATCTCTTGTTGAAGTGCCATTGTTATAGCTGCATGCGCTTTACTTTCTGCCTCATACATTTTCTTTTCATCATATTCCATCTTACTGTATGTCTTAATCTGTTCACGGCCTTCAAACATGGACGTTGGTGGAATGTACCCGTCTTGAATGCAGACCCACATCTTTGCGTCTTGATACTTCACATATTGTTCAAATCTATCCTTCCATGCAACGAAATCCGTACCTTTAAGTAGTTTTGGAGCTTTAGTTGCTGAACCAGCTTCAACTTCCATTTTTACCAGTTCAGTGATGTTTAACGAAGTCATAGTTGAAAGAGATGGGACTCAAAAATCAAAAACAAGATTCTATGAAACATCTAATAGCGAAGTTAATACAACTTCGCTAGTTAAAGTAACTACGTTGTGTCAAGAACTTCGCAGATCTCTAACTTCGCTGTCAACAACTTCGCTGGTTCTTAACTTCGCAGGTTCTTAACTTCACAGATTCTTATCTTTGCCAAAACCCTATATGTTCGCTAAAACCCTAGTATGGGTGACGGCAACTTCGCAAGAAGAACAATGGAGTTTTGCAGGTTTAGTTAGGTCGATTTCGAGGGACGCGAGGGTGACTTGAAGGTGTATTTGATGAGTGATGAGGAGCAATTGACAAAAACGAGGTATTTCAACGTAAACTCATTCCACGAATGGTCTAACGGAACGATCTTGACACCCGTGTGATAATCCCGAACCACACAATCACGAGCAAAATGCTCTGATACCAATTGTATGTTCCCAGTCAGATCTACACAGGAGTATCTCGTAACACGAGGGTGCGGAATCCCCACGTATACGATACGAGCGTCGAGACAATTAATACGTTGAATATAAGTAAACACACACGAGAATATAAGATGATACTTGATATATTGCAAGAACAAACACGTGATTCAAAGAATCACAAATATCTAATCGTTCCAAAACCTTAACCAAAACAGCCGAAGTTAAGAGTATATAAAGCTCGACAACTTCGCCTAACATACTAGGCGAAGTTGTCATAACTTCGCTGACCTTCAAGTTCGCTTAAAGCACAACGAACATATAAGAAACAATATTCAATACAAAACAAACAATCTAAACGATTACAAACACAAATAAACACGAGATACTGAGCTACTGCCAACATCAGGTCACCTTCAGGATTTTTCCGATTCCTTGACTTCACCAAAAACTCCCAAATCTCCTTCAGATGTCCACTTTTTGGCTTGTAAAGCAAGTCATAATGCATACAAATATCATAGACATCGAACCAAGGCATACCTTATAGCTCCATCAAAATATTGAACTATTGCACTCCAAATAGTCTTCGAACTCCAATCTTTCGTATCTTGCTCAAGTAAGCATTGTTGATACACTTTCCCAGTGCAACATCTTTTTGCGTCTTCTGATAGTATTTAACCGGGTTTAAGTACACTTGCTTCAGCTAAACAACACAACCAACCTTTCATTTCGTTCTTACTGACTTTCTTTGGTTGTTCATAAGGATTTGGTTCCATCTCGATTTCTTAATTTAAACATCGTCAAAAGCATCAAATCCTTCATTTTCACCAACATATTTGACTGCTTCAGGTTTATCAACAAATTCTACATCTTGATTCAACCAGTCTTCATTTAACTATTGTTCAGGGATATCCTTTTCAAAACCATATGCAAAATCTTCAACAAAAACATCCAATATTTTAGCTAGTTCAGATTTATCAACAGGAATCTCCCCATCCTCTAATTCATCCACCATGTTGGATACTTGAAAATTAGAATTATCAAAATCTTCTAACTCCTCCAGTGGCTGATCAGTAGGTGCACTTTTAGTTTTAGATTCTTGTTATGGTTCATTAGTTTGAACGTCACCACCAACAGAATTAAACTTCTTTCAGACTCACCAGATATAGCACCAGCACCTCATTGAGGAGTATCATCATCATCCAATTCATCACAATCATCATCTGCTGAATCCCCAAAATCTAGTTTATCCTCCTCTTCTTTTTCTTCTTCCTCATCTTCTTTAGTTTCTTCAACAATAGGATCAATAGATTGTTTAACATGTACTACAACCACTGGATCACAAGTAGCCACCGGTTCATCCACCTGTATTACCATCTCACTTGAACCACCAGCCTGCACAGAGGCATCAACTATATCATCAACCAAAATAGGCTCTTCAATTTTTGACTTGCCTTTTTTAGATGCTTTCTCAGTATCATAATCAACACGAATAGAAGCTTCAGCAACACCAATGTCCCCACCATATACTCTTTCAAACACGGTGTCACTAGTTTCAGCTCTATCGACTTCAAAATTAAGTCTAATCCTGAGCTTCGTTTCAATAATGATAAAGTATTTCATATTCTCATTCAACAAATCATCAGCCAGTTTTCTCTTTTGTTCACTCTCATCCAACCTTTTCTTTATATCAATATTATCAACCCTTAGACAATCATTTTTTCCAACAAGACATGTAACCTTAACATCTTGATTCTAGATTTTACCTTTCAACAACTCAAATTCTTCTCTTGATGGTCCATCCAATTGGAAATAAACATCAGAAATATTTCCAAAGGATTGTTAAGATGCTATAGAATCAGCCTTTTAAGATTCTTGTTGCGCAAGCTCTTCAATGATTGGAGTAGTTTTAGAAAACTTCTGAGCAATAGGAGCTTTCAAGAGTTTATAAATGACATCATCCAAACTCAATACTAATTCAGGTGTCTTTTCAAGTTCAATAGCTTTTGATGTGTCAGCTGTCTTTTCAACATTTACCTCCTGATTTTTAACAAATACATCCTCTGGTTCATCCTCTAAGCATGAATCAATTATAGAATTTTTCACCATATGCTTAACTCTTTTCTTTTCGGCTTACCAGACTCAGGATCATGCGTCTCATCTTTATCATCTTGATCAAACTTTTTCTTTGTTCATTTCTCCTTTCTTATATCATGCATAGCAAGACGATCATCCCAAATAGTCTTAATAACTTCATGATCAGACTTAGTTTCCTTTCCATATGGTTCATCAACAACAACATCAGTTGGTTCGACAACTTGTTGTTGTTGTGGAACAGCATCTGGAATAGGAGCAAGAGGAGTAACTCGTTTCTTTTTCTCGACAACTTTAAGGGCAACATCATTTGGTTCGCCTTGTTTCAATAACTTTAACAGTTCTTTTTCGTTTCTTTTTGGCTTTTTGAGACCCCTCAGCTACATCTTCCTCAGCTTTCATAAATCAATGACCACCAATATGCACAAACCTTTGCATCCGAACTTTTTTATTTTCTCGATCAGAATCACTACCATCATTCATCCATTTGTTATCAGATGGTGCAACATACTCGGACTATCATCGATAACCATTTAAGAACATAAATCCTATCTCTAATGTCTAACAATACATCCAATTAAGTCCAAAAGTATATGGTACTATTCATCGTCTTTAACCAAAACCAGATCCAGCAACTGAAACTGTAATTTTACCTTTAAAACCCAATTTTAAAAATATTTGCCAAAAACAACCACTCGATTCAGATTCTCGGATATCCAAACCCGATTCACCAATCACCAAAATTGAAAATAATACATAAATTTAAAATTTTTTTTGTTTATGAATGAAAAGTTTTAAACAAAAATTTTCAAAACTAAAATACGAACATAAAGAAACATATTTTATTGAGTTGAGGAAGTAATCATATTGATCAATCCGTTCTTCCATCACGATTTTCAGCTTTATTATGTCTGATGTTAAGTCGGTCATGGGAATTTTTGTCCACCTAAACTTTTATAACAAAATTATTACAAAAGATTCAAAGACATCAGTGATACGATTAATGTTCAATTAAGAACATAATATCATAACATGATCGGATTCTAATATTTTTTTTTTTTTTGGGTAAAGGGGTTCACCCGGTTAAATGCATTCACACATCCAAAAAATACAAGTAATATGACAGAGTGCCATATTAGTTCTCAAGTATGACATGCCATACAAGAGTAGACAAACCAAAACCACCAAAACTGGTAAACACAGCTAAAGCTTACACAAGAACCAAGGAAAAAACAAAACAAAAAACAAATCAACCATTATCATCAATTTGATGGGAAACTCCCCGCGGAAAGTGCCAATCCTCGAGAACCCGATTAATCCGTTCCGAATTCTTGAACTTTAGAGTCATAAGCTTTAGGCGAGTACCCCTAATAATTTCTTCAGCAACAGTCGTAGGAGTCTTCAAGGAGTTCCTGAAAAGCCGGTTATTTCGCTCCTTCCAAATAACGTACACCGACGCCCCAAATAACAGCCGATTAACAACATTATCAATAGAGTTGGACCTTCCAAATTGAGACACATATTGGAGAATATTCGCCCAACCATTTCTAATATTGATTCAGGCTTAATTTGATTTTTACCATGTCACCTCAACTTGACTTAAACCTAAGAACCAGCAAATCAAAACGTTTAAAACTTTTAACTTGGAAATCATTGCAATAATCTTCCACAACAAGGCATACCCCCGTTATCAAGCAATACACTAAGTTTCTTTTACCAAGCATGAGTGTGCACGATTTCATCTGTCGGCTTACAGACATTGTATCCCCTTGGGTCTGTTTCTTATTAGTATTAAGACGCGTGCAAGGGAGGAACAATGTATGACTAACATCGTGTTTTGATCAAGTCAGTAGTAAAAGTTGTACAAAGTACAAACTGATCAAAGTTTAATGATTTTTCAGGGTTCGCTCTTTGAGCACTTTTTTATATATTCACTGAAATAAATACCCAGATGATAAACCGCATAAAGACCTCAATGGCTCTGGAAACCTAGTGCATCCCATCAATACAGGATTTAAGGCCATAAACCCATACACCGTTGAAATGTAGATTATGTAGTAGATGCTTAAAACATTTTTGTGAATTCTTTATTTTTGTGATCTTTCAACATGGCAATTTATGTTTATATCACTTATACCCTTACTTGTTTGTTCAAAAGCCTACCCAAACACCGAACATTAAGAAATAGACTTTTATACTTCAATTTAACAGTACTTGAAATAAGACGATCAACGTACTATCATTTTCCTTTTATGCTTCCAAACTCATTTTGAGTATCATTTTCTATTGTTTTTGCGTTTTACACATTTTTCAATGTTTTTGGATTTTAAACTTTTTCAAATGTTTTTGTATTTTCCCAAACCATTTCTCCCTCTAAAATAAAAATCCATATAAATTAAAATATTTACAAAGAAATGTAACCTGGTGAACGGTTACTCAAAGGCCGGAATCCATAACCTCGGGATCACTCACTTTCCCACCTCCCATGTTCTTAGTACCCTTAAGCCCTAACAAATACAAAAATATGTTTTTTCAAAAGCTTAAGGAAAAAGATCAGCTTTTTGTTCGTCGGTGTTAATTTTGTCTACGGTAATCAACTTCTTCTCGTAGCAGTTACGGATGAAGTGATACCATATATTGATATATTTAGTTTTAGAGTGACTTACGGGGTTCTTACTTATGGATATAGCGGCAGTATTATCTACAAAAATATGAGTACTATGAAATTTCAAACCGTAGTCGCGCATCTGTTGTTGTATCCATAAAACATGAGAACAACAACTGGATGCAGCCACGTACTCAGCATCACAGGTAGATAGCAATACAGTCGTCTGCTTCTTACACTGCCATGTCACCAACCTGCTACCAAAGAATTGATAGCTAGCGGTGGTAAGTTTGACGTTTAGCTAGCAGTTTCCATAGTCGGAATCAGAATACACTCCCAGCTCAAATACATCGTCTCTATGATACCATAGACCGACCCCTGGACACCCCTTTAGATACTAAGTATCCGCTTCACTAACGATAAGTGAGAGACCCTTGGACTAGATTGATATCGCTCATACAAACATGTCGGATACATGATGTCTGGTCTTGAGGATGTGAGATACATGAGGGAACCAATCATAGAACGGTAAAGCGTCTCGTCAACCTTCTCCCCGGTGGGATAATGACCGATTCCATGATTTAGCGAGATAGGAGTGATGATCAACGTCGAGTCAACCATATTGAACTTTTTGAGGATATCTTTGACATACTTCGTCTAATGAATGAAAATACCATCAGAAAGTTGTTCGACTTGCAAAACCAAAAGAAACTTCAATTCTCCCATAACACTCATTTCAAACGTTGACTTCATAACCTCCTGAAATTCTCTACACAGAACATCGTTTGTTGACCTAAAAATGATATTGTCCACGTAGACCTAGATTACCAGAAAATGACCATCTATTTCCTTTGTGAAGAGTGTACAATCGATGGTGCCATGAACGAAGCTATTGTCTAACAAGTGTTTAGACAATGTGTCATACCAAGCTATCGAGGCTTGATGTAATCCGTAAAGAGCTCTGTCGAGCAGGTACACCCTATCTTTGTTAACGGGAACGACAAACCGCGGTGGTTGTCCTACAAAGACTTCTTCACCCAATTTTACGTTAAGAAAATCAGACTTAACATTTAACTGGTAGACCTTGAATACTTTCCATGATGCAAAGGCTAAGAAAATTCTGATAGCTTTAGTCTAGCAACGGGAGCATAGACTTCGTTATAATCGATTCCTTCCCTTTGATTGAAACCAAGAACTACCTATCGAGCCTTGATTCTGACAATTATACCATTTTCGTCCCTTTTACACTTGAAAACCCACTTGGTATTAGTGCATCATTTATCATCAAGTAGATCAACAAGTTTCCACACACCAAGGTTTTTAAACTGTAATAAATCTTCTTGCATCGCATCAACCCAAATTTCTTCTGTCAATGCTTGTTTATATGTCTTCGTTTCAATTTGTGAAATAAAACATTTGAACGAGAACCGGTTTTGAAGAGGAGCGACTTGAATACAGTAACAACTAAGACTTTGGTCAATTTGACTTCGAGTTCGTACTCTAGTATTAAGATCACCAATAATATTCTCTTCCAGGTGATACGACAAAGTACGAGGAATAACTTCATCAGGAACCACCACATCATTTGGAAGATTCGTGGCATTCTTCTTTTCACTAACCATTTCATCAGAATTCACAGCATCAGAATTAGGTGTTGGTTGAACCAAGTACTCAATCACATCATCGTGATCTTCACCATCACTATCAAAGGATGGTGTAGCTGGCGTATCATCAACATGTTCAACAACATGAGGTGTCGAGTCAACATTTAACATAGGAACATCTTGTGTAGTATTTTCTTCATGAAACCCTTCACCCAAATGTTGTTGAAATAACAATGGGGCCATTTCATCAGTGATTCCTCTTCGTGAAATGAGAAACAACTCCACAAGTTATCATAGTCAACATGTTGTACTTACACAATCCGATTAATGCTAGGTAACAGTACACGTCGTAAAGGACTAGCACAACTTCAACTTTTTGTACCTATCTGCAATGATTGAATTATTGTGAGTTTTGTATGCATGAGAAAATATAATTAAAAAATTTTGAGAAACCTAATTCCTATATGCTACGTCGGTAAATTTTGTATGATTTATCCTTAAGTTCTACTTGGTGAATAAAATCAGTTTGTACATGTCATAATCTGTCTCGTGAACTGAATGATCATAAGTTGAGTTGTATGATGAATATTTGGTTTATTTGCCGTGATATGATGTGTGGATACATGTTAAGACTTTTTGGTATAGTTGACATTACTTATTATCGCCAACAAGATTATGTTTGTGTATGTGTCCATACTAGGGTTTTAGAGTCATGTGTTGTTGAGCACATTCTCATAACTTAAACACTTGTACTAGGTAACGATTAGTGAGTCAAGTGCATCCTTTTGGTTTTGAGGAAAGTCCATTACACTTGACACCAGGTGAGTTCATGCATTTTCCCTACTTGTTTTCTGGATTGAAAACACAAAACTATTTTTGTAAACTTGTTTTCTGGATTGAATACACAAAACAATTCTCACAGTTTTCTGGATTGAAAACACAACTATTTTTGTATACTTGTTTTATGGATTGAAAATACAAAACATTTACCTATACTTGTTTTCTGGATTGAAAACACGAACATAGTTACAACTGGTTTTCTGGAGGAAAACGCAGCAACTTATTTGGATTTATCTAATTCCTATTATATCACGAGTGTATACTAGATGCCCTCATATCACTTAATGTCCATACATACCCTTATGCTTGACAAACCCCGCCTGCTAAAACTCGACTGGAGGTCGGATGGGTGTAAATTGTCCTAACATATTTGCACCAGTGTTTTGTGATATACCTGGTAAGAAGGCATACAGACAGACAGCTTCGGTTCAAACGTCTAGTAGGTTGTAAATGGGTTAGCTACCTTGTTATATTTGAAATGTGATAAATCTACTTATACATACACTACTTATGCTACGTATACTATCTATAATTTATATACTACTTTTACTACAACTTATGAACTCACCAACCTCGTGTTAACCCTTTAGTATTTATACTTGCCCAGGTTGCTAGATGTGCTAAGGAGCGGGTTTGCATTACTTATGTTTGGAGTCACACTTGTTGCGTGAACTTTTATTTCGCATTGTTTACATTTGATGGGTTGTGCATGTTTGAGCACATGGTTTATTGTTTTACTTTAACCCTTCCGCAAAACTTTTGAACTGCTTGGTTTGTTTTTGTTTTACCAATTAGTTGGATTAAACTCAAATGGTGTTTTATATAGCTTAAATGATTTTTTGGTATAACGAATGAGCTGGATCTTGGTATGTCACGCGCCTCACGGTAAACTCCGTTAGTCGAAATTTGAGGGTGTGACAATTATTGCTGAACACAAGAAACAAAGAAAACTAAAGGAGAAGGAGGAGAAAGAAAAGGAGGAAAGACAAATAAAGAGTATGCCAGGAGGAGTTGAAGAATCAGAACATAAGGGAAGAACCAATTGCATCTTCCTCCTTAGTTCCCGAAGTAAAGAAGGGTCCATCAGAACATGAGAAGAAAACAAACTTGAAGCCCTGGGAAGACAGAGAAAAGATAGATATTTCGAGGCAAGTGATGTTGAAGAAGGCTATGCCAGCAGGAGTATTTGACCACTGGGGGAGATCTCAATTAAAAGAACTATTTGAAGAAGAAAAAGTACATTTTGAGGAAGTAGAGGCTGAATAGAAAAGACTTATGACAAGACAACCAAGTCCCAAGAGGCATGTTGTTGAAAGCAAAATCACTATCAAAGGAACATATGGATAGGGAAACTATGGAAATGATAAATATTTTTCTAGGGATGGTATCAACTACTTGTCACTAATAATGATGAAGAAAGCTTATAAAATTAAAATATTAAAGTCCAAGGGATATATATGAAGGCCCCAACATCAAAGACAATACTCATCAAGGGCTTTTATATCCAGAGTTCCCATCCCTACCACTAGGTCCAGCTTTCAAAGAAACAAAGATCACCGTGAAATGTGGATCTACCAAATAATCTATACTATGATTCAAGGACCAAGACCTCATAGGTGATAATGAAAAATGGTAAGCTCATAACTATCATCTTTAGGGATGATTACATTCAATACAACAGCTAACATCTTGAAGAGTTGGCTGATCTATGTCTCTTTGACTATCAACAAAGAGATAGATTTGCTGATCAACAAAGGAATGATCTGTCAAAGTACCTGAAAGAACAAGCAAGGGCATGATTTTCTTTATTGAACAAGAAAAGAAAACTGGAATACACTGAAGCTGATAAATAGAAAAGACAGAGGAGAATAAGTGACATTAGAATGATAAAATTATCTTTTGGCAAGTTCAAGAAAATCACTAATCCTTATGCCAACATGAAAGAGTGTATCAATATTGAGAAGAAAAATTGGCAGGGCCCAACTAAGAGGTACAAAGAAATGGAAGAATATATGAGATTCACTTTGAGAAGAAGACCAACACTTTTATCTTGAGAAACTTTAACGACCTTGCCTTAGGAATTATACAGGAAGACACATATCTGGAGTATCTCCGTGTGGATGATCCATATGATATCATGAGATGGAACCTTTTTTATGAACGTCCATTCCATGTGGAGATATCAATCTTTCAATAAAAGGCAGCAACGGTGAAGATGGAAAGAAGAACACAAGAAAGAAGAACCTAGGAGCTAATTAATGTTTGATTATTTAGATTTGATTTGTAATGTCCTAGTGACAAAATTCTAAATATGTAATATTTTTCTTTTAAGTAATGTAATTTACTACTTTTAAGAATTTGATGTGTATTTTTAAACCAGTGTATGTAATCTGGGGGTGTTTTGGTGCATCTGAGTTTGTTCCGATCTAGGGGGAGATTTTTGGGATAAAAAATTATCAGGGAATATTAGAATCTTCTCAACCTCCTCAAGAAATATGCTAAGTATGGAATACGAGCAAACTACACTTCATCAAGCAAGCTTGTTCTTCAGTTGAGCAAGGTTTGTTTCAGAGCAAACCTTTGACATAGCAAAACTTAAACCATGCAATTTGGTGGGTCGAGTAAGGTTATTGAATGATGATCTCAAGCAAACTTGTAGGAAGCTAAAAGGAATTACACTAAGGACTTTTATAAGCATGGTTCAACGTCGAGCAAGTTATAGTACCCTCAGCACACTTAGTTTGCTAGAATAAGTCGTTGACATAAAAAGGTCAAAGTAAAAGCTTGCTAGGAGAAATGTTCCAGCACACTTATGGTTTAATCTATCTGATTCATCGGATTCAAAGATTTTATCCTCAGATCTGTGTATTTTCAAACTCTATTAAAATTTTTAAGTAATTTCATTTCAAAAGATTGTTAAAAATACAAAAAAAATATTTTAAAACAAATGGATGACCAAGAAGTGTCTACTAGCAAGATTCCAAGATTGTTAGGTCAAGAAAAGTATATCAAGTGTTGTTTGAGGAGGCTGTTTGGTACAATGACACTGAAATGTGGAACTCCATAAAAAATGGTCCCAATGTTCTCATTGAAGGTGCAAACAACCAAGCTATTGAAGATAAATGAAGAAAAGGGATGACAAAGGCCCTTTCTTTGTTGAAATACGGTTTTTATAGGAAATATTGACAAGTGTGAATCATCACATAACAGCAAAAGCAATGCTTGATGCCGTGTTAAAATGTTTTAAGGAAATAATGAATTAAAAGACATAAAGAAAGATAGGCTGAAGCAACAACTTATCAGGATCGATTTATCACAATCAATCTCGTAACCAATAACTTAATGTTGACAAGACGGCTACGAATATGCTAATGTGAAAAACCTAAGAATAAATACTAAAGGCGGAAACAATAGTACTCAGGATGTTGCTCAAATAAACAAAAATATGACAAACACATAAGAAACTCAAAAGATTTCCATTGATATTAATTCATGTTACAAAGGAATAATTTTAGGGTTTCTAGGTGGAATGTCAGGTGAGGCTACTTTCCATACAAGGATATTCAGTTTTCTAAGAAATTCAAATCAGCCGTTAAATCATCGTATTCTCTCACATCATAAATGTGACATAAACTTTACTTAAATAGGCACACTTGACACCTTCTAAAAACCCTAATCATTAGAAAAAAAAACATATTCAAACATACTCAAAATTATTACAAGTGTAAACAGGTCTTCGAGTAAGCTTTTGTCTTTGTCGAGCGAACCTTGTAATCCATAATTGTGCTGAAACAGTTCTCCGAGCAAGCTTTACTTGAATATTTTCCTTAGAATATATTCTTCACGCATACATCAATCTTCATGATAATATTAAACTTTGCTCGATAATATCCTACGAGCAAACTTGTTCTTCTTGATCTCTTCAACCTTTTGTTGATAACTTATTCTTGCAACTAAGTGTGTTGGTGCAACTGCAACTTTCCTGAGGCTTAACCTTGCTTGTTGAAGTCCTTAGGATAATTCCCTTAACATTCTACAAGTGTGTTTGAGATCACTATTATTGAGACCTTACTCGACCCACCAAATTACTTGGTTTAAGCTTGGTTAAGCCAAGAGTTTGCTCTAAAGAAAACCTTGCTCGACTGAAGTACAACCTTTCTTGATGAAGTGTAGTTTGCTCGAACTAAGCACTTAAAAGAATTCCAAAAGATAACCTTGCTCTATATAATATACCTTGCTTGAATAAGTTTCAGGCTTTCTCGAAGTGCCTTAGTATGCTCAAATTCCATGCTTAGCGTATTTCTAGATGAGGTTGAGAAGATTCCAATCTTACTTGATCATTTTTTGATCCGAACACAACTTGACAAATTCAAGTTCAAAGAGGGAGAAAGGAAATCAGTTTTGCAAAGATTTGTAGCAATTGTCAATGAGATTAGAACAAGTAATCTTGCTATTGCTGATTTTGATCTAAACAAGAAACAGCTTTCCTCATTATCTGGTGAATGGTATCAAGTAATTTTATGAAAAAAAGGCAAATTTTCCCAACTTTAAGCTTGATGATGTCATATGCTTTCTACAAGCTGCTGAACATGAACCGATTGAAAATCACATGATTAACTAAGAAAAACCAAGTTTTCAAGTTGCAAGTACCCTAATAGCTTCAATGGGAAATCTGGCAGCCAAGAATCAACAACAAATTCTTTTCATTGAATAGCCTAGTGAATTTAATATTGAAACTCCAAGTGTTTATTTGTAAAGTCAATTTGAAAGCCAATCTGGACAACACAAATTTAATGTCTAAATGATAGATGATGGTGACATATTTTGTATTGCCAGTGGACATGCTCAATACGTTCCTGGTAAATCAAGTCAAGAAAATGAATATCAAGCCTTGTTTTCTATGTTCACTAAATCCTATAATGCATTTGTGGCCAAGAATTGGATTCATACTAGTGTTGTACAAGAAGTCAATCTGGAAGCCAATCTGGACAACACAATTTTAATGTCAAAATGATGGATGATGGTTATACATCTTCTATGGCAAGTGGACATGCTCCATATGTTCCTGGTAACTCAAGTCAAGGAAATGAATATCAAGCCTTGTTTTCTATGTTCAGTATATCATATAATGCATTTGTGGCCAAGAACTTGATTCATATCAGTATTGTACAAGAAGATTTGGAACAAATTGATGCAGATGATCTTGAAGATATGGATTTAAACTAGCAAGCTGCCATGTTAGCTTTTAGAAGTAAGAGGTTGTAAAACAGGATTGGAAGGTCTATACTCTCCAGTCCAAATGACAAGATTGGTTTTGATAAATCCTAGGAATTTTTTTACAACTGTCAACAACCTGGTCACATTGCAATAGAATGAAATCAACCAAGACAATTCTTGAACAACAACAACAATCATCAAAAAAATTAATTTCAATATCAAAATCAAGGTCAAAATCAACAGCAGAGGTAGCTTTACAAAAACAACTTTCAACCATAACAGAACCAAAGAAACCAACAAAACCCTCCTCAACTTCCTGCAAACCAGAACATAAACAATGCACCTCAACCAAGAAATCAAGGAAATGTTTATGTAGCTCAACAACCATAAGATGGTTTGTTTGACTGGAGCAGTCATGCTGAAAAAATTGAAAAGGTCAATGTTGCATTTATGGCTAAAATCAATGATCAAGCTGAAACTTCAATGTCTCAGGTACATTCCAACTACTCAACTGTTTGGATAGTATGAAACTCAATCAATATATACCACATAAATAGAAGGTTTGAAGAAGATTTACTTAGAAGAAACGTTTAAGAATACTCAATTTCAAGTTGAAGTCGATTTTCTCAAAAACCTTGTTTCAGCTGGTAGCATTTAGGGAAAACTGATGAAGATTATAGAAGATAAATATAAAGTTGTTCTCCCATCTTTTAATGACAGTTATTCATTGAAAATGGACAAGGAGAAAAGAGAGGCATATCTTGAACAGTTCAAAAATGTTTTCAAAGAAAATGAAGAATTTGTTAAAAACTACATGAAAGTCTCTGTTAATGAAGAAGGAGAATTTGTGTTAAAGATTGTGGAAACAAAAGGAAGTAAGGTAAAGATAAAATTTGTGTATCAACTGAGTCATTTGTGTTGGGTATTAACAAGATTATCAAAGCCATATAAACCCATTTATATGAAAAACGCAGCGGATTAATTAGTTTAAAATCTTGTTATATTGATAGATATAAAACCCGTTTTATATGTAAAACCCAAGCCCCGGTCCATATACGAATTTGCATGCATACAAAAACAACATCCATAGGGGGTTTATGTAATACAACCTTTCAAAATGCAAGAAAGATGAAGGAGATGACGGTTTGAATAGCAAGCCTTCAATGGAGAAAACCTCAAGCTTGTATACCCAACGAGCTCCAACAAACACCTTGGTTGCTAGGGTCCTAACACTTGATGCAAGAACAAACCCTTTTGTTCTTTTTCTTCTTGTTGTTCTCGGCTCCTAATGGAGAGAAAAGAAAGAAGAGATGTGTGTATGTGTGAGAGAGAGTGTAGATATTATTCACCCAAGAATTATAATCCTCCAATCCCTGTCTTGCATGTCTTGAAAGAAACAAAAGGAGGAGAAGTAGAGGGAAAAGGTTTTCCCACCCAAATTCAAATCCCCTTTTATTACTTACAATTTATTTACTTACTTATAATGTTTATGTCATAAACATAACATAAGTTACATGCAATATGTCATTTAACCAATTTAAATAACATCCAAATAAAATTGTTCCGATATCCAAATACAAAATTTTTGATCAAATCCAGTCACTAGAATATCAAAGTCCCAAGGCGCAAGTATGACCCTCATGCTTCGGCCTTTCAAGGAGCTTCGTGAGTGGATCTATAATGTTTTGATCGTTGTGAACTTTGCGAATACATATCTTTCCCTTTTCAACTTCATCCCTTATGTAGTTTAATCTCCGCTCAATGTGCCTAGTCTTTTGATGTGCACGGGGTTCCTTGATTTGAGCAATCGCACCCTCGTTGTCACAAAAGATTTCTAGAGGGTCCTGAATGGTACAGACTACCCCTAGATCCACAATAAATTTTCTGATCCATGCAGCTTCTTGTGCTATCCATGCAGCTTCTTGTGCTGCCAATGAGGCAGCGATGTATTCAGATTCAGTGGTGGACAATGCTACCACATCTTGTTTTGCTCTCTTCCAAGAGACAGCACCACCATTTAGAATGAAAACATATCCCGATTGTGATCAAGAATCATCTCGATCAGTTTGGAAACTTGCATCCGTGTAACCCTTAACAACAAGTTCCTCCCCACAGAGCCATATATTAGAAACATATCCTTAGTCCTTCTAAGGTATTTCAATATGCTCTTAACCGCCATCCAATGGCTACTTCTCGGATTTTGTTCGTATCGACTTGTCATGCTTAAAGCGCATGACACATCCGGTCTAGTGTAAATAATGGCATACATGATGGATCCTATAGCAGTTGCATATGGGATTCCACTCATTTTTTCTTGCTCATCCTTTGATTTTGGACATTGAGAAACACTCAACATTGTTTCTCTTTGAATAGGTACCAAACCTTTCTTAGAGTTTTCCATCTTGAAACTTTTCAAGATTTTATCAATGTATGCACTTTGATTCAAACCTATCAACCACCTTGATCTATCCCTATAGATCCTTATTCCCAGAATATATGCGGCCTCACCAAGATCCTTGATGGAAAAACAGCTTCCAAGCCAGGCTTTTACACCTTCCAAGGTTGTAATGTCGTTTCCAAGTAGTAATATGTCATCTACATATAATACCAGAAAGAAGTGAGCTTTCTTATACACACAAGCTTCATCAGCGTTTTTGATGAATCCAAATTTCTTAACTTCATCATCAAAATGTTGATTCCAACTCCTAGATGCTTGTTTCAATCCATAGATTGATTTGTTCAACATGCATACTTTATTAGGATGTTGTGGATCAACAAAAACTTCAGGCTGAACCATATAGACATCATCTTCAAGGTGTCCATTTAGAAAAGCAGCTTTGACATCCATTTGCCATATCTCATAGTCATAATATGCGGCTATGGCAAACATTATCCTTATAGACTTTAACATCGCCACGGGCGAGAAAGTTTCGTCATAATCAACCCCTTGAGTTTGAGTGAAACCCTTTGCTACAAGTCTAGCTTTATAAGTATCCAAGTTTCCATGCATATCAGCTTTCTTCTTGAAAACCCACCTACTTCCAACCAGTTTGGAATTAGAGGTGGAGCAACCAGGTCCCATACTTGGTTGTCATGCATGGATGGCATCTCAACGTTCATGGCTTCCAGCCATTTATCACAATCAGATTATGGCATTGCATCTTGATATGTGGTCGGTTCGTCGGAATCCACCACATAGCATCCATCCATGAAAAATCTATATCTTTCAGGTGGGGTGCTAATTCTACCAGATTTGTGAACGTTTTGTGTGGGTTGATCAACCAATTGATCATTATCAACAACCTCTTGTTGATCGCTAGTGTCAACCAAACGTGTATCGGCTTGTGGTTCTCGATCCTCCTAGAGTTCAATAGTTCTATCAGTTCCTTCCATAAGGAACCTTCTTTCCAAGAACTTAGCCTTGCGAGCTATAAACACTTTATGCTCATTTGGATTGTAGAAGTAATATACCATCGAATCTTCGGGATATCCTACAAAGATACACTTAGTGGATCGGCTTTCAAGTATGTCTGGGGTGTAGATCTTAACATAAGACTCACAGCCCCATACCCTTAAATATGCTAACGATGGAACCTTTCCATGCCATATTTCAAAAGGTTTTCTTTCCACTTTCTTGGTTGGTGCGATATTTAAAATGCGGGCAGCAGAGATCAGTGCGAAACCCCAAAATGTCAGAGGTAATGTGCTTCTAGCCATCATGGATCGAACCATATCCAATAAATTTCGATTCCTCCTTTCAGACACACCATTATGTTGAGGTGTTCCGGGTATAGTAAGTTGTGAGACAATCCCACAACTCCTAAGATGTTCTAGAAACGCATCATTGAGGTATTCACCTCCTCTATCGGAACGTAGTACTTTGATTGTTTTGTTGAGTTGATTTTGTACTTCATTTTGGAAGACTTTGAACATTTCAAAGGCTTCATTTTTGTGTCTCAACAAGAACGCATACACATAGCGACTATAATCATCGGTAAAGGTAATGAAGTATCTTTCACCATTCCTTGTCATTGTTCTAAAAGGATCACATACATCCGAATGTATGATACCTAATAAGTCTTTCGCCCTTTCATTAGTTCCACTAAATTGTTCTTTGGTCATCTTTCCCAATAAACAAGATTCACATTCATCAAATGAATCATCACTTGATTTCAAAAGACCATTCTTTTGAAGTGTATGAATCCGATCCTTGTTTATGTGACCAAGGCGACAATGCCAAAGAAAAGTTTTACTCAAATCCAATTTGAGTCTTTTGATTCTAGCTTTATACAACGAGTTATCAATGGATGTATTATCATGAACCAATTCATAAATGCCATTAAACGACATTGCTTTAAAATAAAAGACATCATTCATGAATACATAAAAACCATTGTTTACAAACTTGAAATCATAACCAATTTGTCTTAATACAGAAACAGAGATAATATTCCTAGTCAAACTAGGAGAATACGGAATGTTTTTCAAAAGAACTTCCAAACCATTTGGAAGCTTCAAAACATAATCTCCTCGGGCTTGGACGTTAACCTTTACTCCATTGCCCATGAAGAGACTTATATCTCCTTTCTTGAAATCATTTCTTCTTTTGAACCCCTGCAATGAATTGCAGATATGAGTTCCACATCCGGTATCCAATACCCATGTGTTAGAAGAAATAATATTAAGATCAATATGGATCATAAAAGTTGTACCTGAGGTTTGCCATGCATCCCTCTTAGCTTTCAACTCCTTGAGATAGGTCGGACAATTTCTCATCCAGTGACCTATCTTCCCACAACCAAAGCACGGATCCTCAGCGCTAACCTTTAGCTTCTTGAGTTTGGGTTCCGCCTTTGCCTTTCCCTTGAACCCTTTCTTGACTTGCCATTTACTAACGGCAACCTTTGCCTTTGGTTCCGGGGGATGCCTCTTTTTCAAGCCACCCTCATTGATCGTGAGAACGGATAAAACCTTTTTACCCATGCCGGCTTCGGCTGTCTTAAGCATTGCGTGAAGCTCACCAATGCTTTTGTCCCATCCGTTCATGTTGTAGTTCATGACGAATGTCTCAAACCTTTTAGTTAGGCCGTTCAGAATCAAATCCGTGGTTAACTCTTTTGAGAAGGGACAGTTAAGCTTTTCAAGCCGTGGCTAACTCAAATGTTTTTCCCACCCAAAATTCAAATCCCCTTTTATTACTTACAATTTTTTACTTATAATGTTTATGTCATAAATATAACATAAGTAACATGCAATATGTCCTAAACCCTAACCCGAAACCCTAAACCCGATATATAAATTATCCATATAATTTATTTAACACACAAATGCAAATATTTAGAAAAGCCAATTTCCAAATATTATAAGTGTTGATAATCATTACTTAGATCATATCTAATAATAATTATCATGGCGTTTGTCTAACTTTTTAATGGGTATGACCCGACTTGGATCATAACATACTAGCCACATCAACTCTAATATGTGTCTTGGGCAGATCGATTCCTACAATTTGGAGATAGCTCAAGTATCTCAAGTAATACGTGTTGAAGTTGTGGAAGTATCAAGGGTGTAGAAAAGAAAAGAATGAATTCAAAGGAAAATATACCAAGATTACCCAAAATTTCACCAAGAATGTAGAAAGTACATGAATAGATGAGAAGAGACAAGAAGCCTTTTGACATATGTGGGGAATCCCAAAAGAAAAAGGATCATGTTGCTGCAAAAGCATTCTAAAGTCCTCACAAAAGGGAAAGCACTTCAATGAAAAGTAATGGAGTAGAAGCGAAAAAATAAAATTGAGTATCCACCCATTTACCCAGTATTTTCAAACCATGAACTCTTTCACACTGGTGATGTTAAATACTTTGCAAGAAAGTAAGTCAGTCCAATGAAAGAAAAGAAAAGTTGGGAAGAGTTAAGTTTGTCAAGGGTTCAGATGAAAAGAGTATTGAAAAGATAAATGTTTTTTAATCCATTTCCATAAACTTTGGAAAACCAATCACTCATCAAAAGACCATTGGTGTTGATCCTCCTAAACCAAGTGAAAGATTCAAGATTGGAAAATCTACAAATGAACAAAAGGGAAAGGTATGGTGCAGAATATATGATTTTATGATCTTCACACAGGTTCATGTCAAGAAAGAATCATACCAGAACCTTTCTTTATTCCAGACACCATATTTTATGGTCAAGACTTTGGTCTATACAAGAAAAGGTATGAAGAGTACATACAGAATGGAATGTAAGTCAAAGATGGAACCGGTGAAGAAATGAATAAAGGGATATCCATAAATAGTTTTGAAGAGAAATCATTCATTAACTCTCAAAATTCAGAAAACTCTAATGATATGCAGATTTAAGTTCAAATGGTCAGAATAGACAAGCCAAGAAGAAAATTCACAAGAGAAAGAAAAGAAAACAACTAAATGGTGATGAGAAATTAATGTTGGAAAAGGGTCATGATCCAAGAGGGTTTTTGTGTAAGCCAAAGGATGAAGGTCCAGAAGTTATCAACAAAATGGAAGCTATTATTGAAGAATGCACAAGCTTAATTCCCTATTTTGGAAACCTGTTTAAATCATGTTATGAGACTGATGAGTCTTGTGAATTGTTTTATAAAGATCCAAAACCAACTGCAACTACTGATGTTGTTGTTGATGATTTGCAAGCTAGCATCGCTTGTTTTTCATCACTTAACTAATTACTTTATTTTCAAATGTGTAGGAACAATCCACAGAAGTCAATGATGTATGGTATATGGATAGTGGATGTTCCAAGTACATGACCTGTGATAAGAGATCACTGGTTAACTATGAAGAATAGTTTGAAGGCCTAGTTGCTTTTGGTAGTGATGAAAATGGAAGGAAAATTGTGGGCAAAGGCATTCTTACAAAAGGAAAAGTTTCATTTGATAATGTATTTTATGTTGAAGGTCTCTAGTACAACCTTTTAAGGATTTCTCAAATGTGTGATAAAGGCTATAAAGTTGGTTTTGATGAATCACAATGTTTCATTTTGAAACATGAGTTTGTTTTCCACCAGAAATGATAATGATGATGGAAATGACAATGATGATCACGATGTTGGAAGAGAAGATGTGATCGTTGAAGAAGACATAACACATGTTGAGGGGGGAGATTGTCAATGTTACAACCTTTACACCACCTGTTTCACCACTTTAAACCTAAACCCATGAGCCATACATTCCATCACCACCACACTCAACACCTCAAAGCGAAACCCAATCATACCCAACTGAACATGAACCTTACATACAAAAACTTATTGCAACCCACCTTATAAACCAACTAGACACACCTTACCAATCACCAACCCACTCCATAACATTGCTCTTAATAACCATCTACCCAAATCCGAAGTCCTTTGTTACAAACCAAATACCCCTTACCACATACAAGTTCCCAAATAAGTCAAAGCCCGGTACACCAATATCAACCCCAAACCCAAACCAAACTTTCTGAATCCTTTGAATCTGATTCCGTTAACCAAAACCTTTTACCTTCTACCAACCCAAACCATGCACTATTATAAAGAAATTTTAATCTGATTGTTGAAAAATACGACTTGAACACTGAGACTTCAGAACTGAGGGCCAAAAACATAGAATTAGAAAAACAGTTACAACAAGCCCTGCAGAAAATTCAAACCCTAGAATCTGAAGTTGAGAAGACCTTAGATGCACCAAAACAGGGGGAGAATGTTCATTTTTTTGCTGAACACGACTATTTAAATATAATTGTTCTTACATATGGTGATAGTGAAGAAGAGATGACTGATGATGAAGAGATGAATGTGATTGTGGAGGAAAGGGAAGATGTCAAAATGTGAGAATGAATGATGTTGATGAAGATGATGTGACAGTTGTCCGAGATTAAGAAACAGAGGAAGCTGATTCTATTATAAACTATTGTGAAACTGTAGTTATGGCTGGTGACACTATGGAACTTCATCCTACTCATGATGAACTTAGTTCCTGATTTTAAAAGAGAAATATGTGGCATATGAAGAGATGGAAGACTTATTTAGGGAAATATATGAGATGCCAATTACTCTCATAAAAGAAGTTGGATCATCTAAACTCCTTGATGAGGATGATGATAAAAGGAAGAAGAAGGGAAAGGAAGTTGCTGAAGGTGAAAGTCAACTACAGCCACAAAAGAAGAAAACTGATAAGTCAAATGACCATATACTATTTATTGATGACTCATCTGAAAAAATGCGAAAATGCTACATGATCAAATTTTAATGAATGGTTTGAGAGGGAGATTTTGAACTTTATGTTGAATGAAAAATAACTGCATGAGCAAAGGTTCCTTTTAGAACAAATTGAATTGCAGAAAAAGTTGAGAGAAGATGATGAAGATTTGGATCAAGAGCTCCTTGAGGGACTCTTGAAATTAAAACAAGCTGAGGATGCTGAAAAAGCACTAGCTATAATTGCTCACAAATTTCAAAAACAAGAAAAACTTGTAGAGACAACACCAACTAATGAACCTGTTTCAAAAAATACTGACAAATAGTTGGTGGTTTACTATGATGCAAAGAATATACGGGATGAAGATGTCTAGAGCATCATCTTAAAAGACAATTGATGGTTTATTAAATGAAATAAGGTATGAAGAGAAGGAATGGCCTGTGAACTTGATCAAATTTGCCCAAAAGAGGAAAAGTATGGACAAAACATACCCAATTTTAAAGAATCTTTGAAAAAGAATAAAGTTGAGAAAGAAAAGGTGCAAGAGAAAAAATAAAAAGATAAAACAGGTGAAGAACTAATAAATATTGTACCATTGCAGATAATAAACCTGCGGAGTATGAACAAGATAAGAACATGGAACTCAATGAACCACAAATTAGTTCGTTGGAGGATATATCTAACATGGAAGATGATAAAGAGGATGAACCTAGTTCACCTCAAATTAATCTATTTGAAAAGATATCAAGAAACTTTCTGACAAAGATCTTGACTATTTATTTGAAAAGAAGATAGATGAAGTAAGAAAGAAATGAGAACACAAAAGAAAATTGTTGTCAGGATTGATTGTTCACTTATCAACTTCGTAACCAACAGCTAAATCTTGACAACACGGATACAAAAGTGCTTATGAAAAAACCCAAAGAATACAAAGGCGAGATCAATGATATTCAATGATGTTGCTTAATGAACACAAAGATGACAAAAACACACGTCACTCAAAATATTTCCATTGATATTAACTCAAAATAAAAAGAAAATCTCTAGGGTTTCGAGGTGGAATGTTAGGTGGAGGATACTTTCCGTACGAAAAATTTTGTTTCACAAGAAAGTTTAATCAGCTGCCAAATCTCTCACTCTACGCCTCTCATAAATGTGACCTAAAATTTTCTTAAATAGGCACACCTGACACCTTCTATAACCCCTAATGATTGTTACGTAACATATTCAAACGCATTCAAAATATTACAAGTGTAAACGGGTCTTTGAGTAAGCTTTGTCTTTGTCAAGCAGACCTTGTAAACCATAAGTGTGCTAGAAAATTTCTCTGAGCAAGCTTTACTTCGAACATTTTTCTAAGAAAGTATTCTTCAAGTAGACTTGATTCTTCATGATAATATAAAATTTTTTCGATATTATCCTACGAGCAAACCTGTTCTTCATGATCTCTTCAACCTTTTGTCTTATACCTATTCAAACAGACTAAGTATGCTGGTGGCACTGTAGCTTGCTCGAGGTTGAACCTTGCTCGTGGAAGTCCTTAGTATAATTCCATCAACTTCCTACAAGTGTGCTTGAGATCACTGTTTATTGAAACCTTGCTTGACCAACTAAATTACTTGGTTTAAGCTGTTGGTATCAAGATTCAACAAGGAAAGATTGGAATCTTCTCAACCTCCTCAAAGAAATGGCTAAGTGTGGAAAACGAGAAAACTTGGCACTTCGAACAAGCCTATAACTTATTCAAGTAAGGTATTTTACTTTCGAGCAAGGTTATCTTCTATAATTCTTCTAAGTTTTAGTTAGAACAAACTAAACCTCATAAAGCTAGGTTATTCTTCAAGTCGAGCAAGGTTTGTTTCAGAGTAAACCCTTGACTTAACCAAGCTGAAAACCAAGTATTTTGTTGGAAAGAGCAAGGATTAATAATAAACAGTGTTCCAAGCACACTTGAAGGAAGTTATTGAAGAATTTATTGTAAGGACTTCCATCGAGCAAGGTTCAACCTCAAGCAAGCTACAGTGTCACCAACACACTTAACTTGTTCTAATAAGTTTAAGACAAAAGGTTGAAGGAACCTATGAAGAACAAGTTTTCTCGTAGGATATTATCGAGTAAAGTTTGGTATTATCATGAAGATTGAAGTCTGCTTGAAGAATATTTTCTTAGGAAAATATTTTAAGTAAAGCTTGCTCAGATAACTTCCTTATGGTTACAAGGTCTGCTCGACAAAGATAAAAGCTTACAAGCTTACTCGAAGACCTGTTTACACTTTAATATTTTTGAATACGTTTGAATATGTTATGTATCAATCATTAGGGTTTCTAGAAGGTGTCAAGTGTGCCTATTTAAGGAAACTTTACGGCATATTTATGACAATAGAAATTAAGTGTGCCTATTTAAGGAAACTTTACAGCGTATTATGGAGTGGAAAATTGGTGGGTATCCTAATCATAATTTGTATTGCTGCCTTTTATGTAATGGAGAGCCGGATTCTCGTAATCATCTCTTCTTTGAGTGTAAGTTCTCTTATGAGGTTTGGAGTATTGTAAAAATGAAAGGTAAGTTTCAGGGGTGTAGGAATGGTTGGGCGAATATTCTTCAATATGTGTCTCAATTTGGAATGTCCAACTCTATTGATAATGTTGTTAATCGGTTGTTATTTGGGGCTTCGGTTTACGTTATTTGGAAGGAGCGAAATAACCGGCTTTTCAGGAACTCTTTGATGACTCCAAAGATTGTTGCTGACGAAATCATTATGGGTACTCGCCTAAAGCTAATGTCTCTAAAGTTCAAGAATTCTGAACGGGTTAATCGGGTTCTCGAGGATTGGCATTTTCCGAGAGGAGTTTCCCACCAAATTGATGATAATGGTTGATTTGTTTTGTTTGGTTATTTCCTTGGTTCTTGTGTAAGCGTTAGCTGTGTTTCCCTTTGTTTGGTGGTTTTGGTTTTGTTCACTCTTGTATGGCATGTCATACATGAGAACTAATATGGCACTCTGTCATATTACTTGTACTTTTTTGGTTATGTGGAATGCATTTAACCGGGTGAATCCCTTTACCCAAAAAAAAAAGAGAATATTGAGCAATTTGACGGCTGATAACTTTCTCGTAAAAGGAATATTTCGTACGGAAAGTATCCAGGCACTAAACATTCCACTTAGAAACCTTAATAGATCTTCATTGTATTCTTGATAATATTAATGGAAATATTTTATGTGACTTTGTGATTTTGTTTAATTTTTGTTCATCTAGCAAAACTTTGAATATCATCGATACTACTTTTGATATTAATTGGATCTCATAACCGTCTTGTCAACATGTTGTAGTTGGTTACGAGACTGATTGTTGTGGTTGATGGATCGGTCCTGACAAGTGGTATCAGAGCTTCGTCTCTACACTTGTGAAGATTTGTTGCTGATGTGAAGTTATTACTGAATATTTGCTGGTTTTGAAGAAGAAGAATGATGAGGTCTGGTGAGCACTGTTCCATTGGTTAGTGACGTCAGCAGCTCTGTTCTTCATTTTCTCATATCTACAATCTGTTGAGGTTTAAAAGTTCCCTCTTCTCATATTTACATTGATTATTGCTTATTCGAGTCTAGATCTTGGTCTTATCCATCCAGTTTCATCATATCTGAGGACTTAATCTGATCTGGTTTTTTTTCTAATATTTGTACAGTTTTAAGTAATTTTCATTTCTAAAATCTTTTCAAAAATACCAAAAACATGGCTGGACTAATGGATGACCTAGAAGTATCTCCTAAAAAAATCCAAGGCTGTTAGGACTAGAAAATTACATTAAGTGGAAGGTTCTGTTTGAAGAAGCTGTGTGCTATAATGATGTTGATATGTGGAATTCGATCAAAAATGGTCCATATATCCCTGATGGAAACAACAATCAAACCTTGGAGAGACAAATGAAGAAGTAGGATGATGGGGCATTGTCTATGTTGAAACTTGGTCTGTCATGGGAGATCTTGACAAGTGTGGCTCATAACACTACTACAAAGGCCAAGTTTGATGCATTTGTTGAAATGTTTTAAGGAAATACTGAGCTGAAAGGTATCAAGAAAGACAGATTGAAGCAACAGCTTGATAGGTTCAAGTTCAAAGAAGGAGAGAGGTTGAAATCTGTTTTGCAAAGGTTTGTTGCTATAGTTAATGAAATCAGTACCACTGACCTTGCAATAACTGATTTTGACATGAAGAAGAAATTACTATCATCTCTATCTGAAGAGTGGTACACTAACATCAAGTTAATTAAAGAAAAGGCAAATTTCCCAACCTTCAAGCTAGATGATGTGAAATGCTTTCTACAAGCTGCTGAGCATGAAATGATTGAGAATCGTATGATCAAGGAAGATAAACCAAGCTTCCAAGTTGCAAATGCTCTAATTGCACCAATGGGGAACCTGTTATTAAAGAACCAACAGAAAGTTCCCATAATTGAAGAACCAAATGAATTTAATGCTGAAACATCAAGGGTATTTGTGGCTGGTCAGTCTGGAAGTCAAAGTGGGCAGCTAAGGTTTAATGTTCAATTGATGGATGATGGTGATACATCATCAACGGCAGGTGGACATGCTCCCTATGTTGCTGGAAACATTAACAAGGAAATGATTATCAAGCTCTCTTCCCAATGTTCACTGATTCTTACAATGATTTTGTGGCCAATAATTAATTCACACAAGTGTATTGCAAGAAGATCTTGAACAAATTGATGCTATGTTGTAAAAGGCTATACAATAGAACTGGTAGATCATTGGTTTCTGGACCTAATGACAGAATTGGATTGACAAATCCAAGGCAATTGGCTATAATTGTCAACTACCAGGTCATTTTTCCAGTGAGTGTAACCAGTCAAGACAGTTTCAAAACAACAACCATAAGAGAAACCAGTTTCAGTATCAAAATAAAAATCAAGTTCATCAAAGACAAATCAACAACAACTTTCAGTAACATAATCAATAACAGCTTCTCCCTCAACAACATCCATTTCAAAGAAACCAACAAATCCCTGCACGAGCTCCTTCCAATCAAAACAGAAACAATGTCAATCAGCCTAGGAACCAAGGAAATGTTGCTTTGGATCAACAACCACAAGATGGTGTATTTGACTAGAGTAATCATGCTGAAGACATTGAGAAGGCTAATATGGCATTCATGGCAAAGATTGGAAATGAAGCTGAATCCTCATCATCTTAGGTACATTAAAATCCCACAACCTTTGAATTACTTCAAATGAATGATACTTTAAGAAAAGAAGTTGGTAAAATGCAAACTGAGTGTTTTAAGAAACAGAGCATAATAAATGTCTATGAGATGTGTGAGCTTATATGGAAACCAAAAAAAGAATTTGGAAAAAGACTGTATGGACAGTTATAATATTAAGTCAAGATATATTACTGAAATTGAAGGATAAAAGAAAATGTACCTTGATGAGAAGTTGAAGAACACTCAACTTCAAGTTGAGGTTGAATTTCTAAATAATCTAGTGTCCACTGGTAACATCTATGGAAAGTTGAAAAAAATTAAAGAAGAAGGTATGTACAAAGTTGTTCCCCCACCCTTTAATGAAAATTATCCTTTAAAGGTGGACAAATTATCTTGATCAATTCAGAAATGTGTTTGAAGATAAAAAAGAGTTTGTTGAAATTATAAAATGGTTGAGGTTGATGAGGAAAGTAAGTTTGTGACGAAAGTTGTTGAAACAAAAGAAAAATTGGTTGAAATATCTGTTGGTATACAAGTTTCTATGGAAGATCAAACGAGTGATGTGATAAATAAAGATGATTTGAGTGATTCAAGTGATAAATGTTCAAGCTGTGGCAATTTAAAAGAAATGAAAAGGAGTAAACAAAGTTCAAAGGACAAGATTAGTTTGTTACCTAAGATTACTCCCAAGACGAAGAAACACCATGATCAAATGAGAAGATAACATAGATCATTTGATCTTTGTGGAGGATCTAAAGGCAAGAAGATCAGTGAAAGGTCCACAAGTGATATGTCCTCAAAAAGAACAAGTGTCAAGAACAACAAGAAGAGTGAAGAAATCATCAAGGATGATGATCTTTTTCTTCCAATATATCATGTTTTCTCATATCAAGAACTGTTCGATGTTGGAGAGGTGGAAAGCATGGATGACTATATCAAAAGATGGTCAAGACAAAGAAATGATAAACAAGAAAGCCCAATCAAGTTGGAGAAAATAAGTTGTGTGAAGAGTACTGTGTCAAGAGAAGATACAAAAATTAAGCAATTTTTTCCCTTTGCAATCAACTTTGATGGTCTCATCACTCATCAGAAGACAATTGGAGTTGAACCACCTAGACCTAGTGAAAGATACAAGAGGGGCAACTCAAGTGAAAGTATAAAGGACAAGTATGGTGCAAAGTCTGTGACGTCTATGGTCATCACACTGACTCATGTCGGGAAAGATTCACTCCTGAACCTTTTAATGTCCCTGATCATACAATGTTTGGATAAGACTTAGCATTCTACAAGAAAAGATACAATGAATAATTGAGTAAGGGGGAGAAGATGATTGATGATCAAGTCAAGATTGATGAGGTAATTGATAAGACGAGAGAGTTTATTGACATTAAAAAGGTTCCAATGATTAAGAAACTATATAGAACACAATCTGTTAAGTTTCAAAATTCTGAGAAATGTGCTGACTCTGAAAAGTCAACAAGTTGTGAAAGAGAGAGAAAGCATAAGAAGAAAATGTTCAATAGAAAGAAGTCAAAAGTACTCACTGAAGATGAGAAATTTCTATTGAAGAATGGATTTGAACCACATGGATTCCTATGGTAGCCAAAATCTGAAAACTCATGTGACTATCATGAAGAGAGAGACAGTCATTGAAGAATGTACTAGCATAATTCCCTATGTTGGAGACTTATATGAAACATGCTATGAAACAGATGGTTCTTGTGAGCTAGTGTATGAGGATCCCAAACAACGCATAATTGTTAACAAACTTGATGATAATTTGCAAGCTGAATCAACTTGTGTCTCATCACTTAACTGATTCTTTTACTATGATTTGTGCAGGATCAGTCCACGCCAATTGATGTATGGTACATGGACAGTGGATGTTTCAGGCACATGACCTATGACAAAAGGTTATTGGTCAACTATGAAGGGAAGTTTGAAGGACCAGTTGCCTTTGGTAGTGATAAAAATGTAGGGAAGACTGTGGGGAAAGGCATTCTTACCAATGGCAAAGTGTCTTTTGATAATATGTTTTATGTGAAAGGATTACAATATAATCTTTTGAGCATATCTCAGATGTGTGGTAAAGGTTATAAGGTTGGATTTGATGGCTCACACTATTTCAGCCTTAAACCTGAATTTCTGATTCCTCCCGACATGATCATGATGATGGCCCCTAGAAATGAAAATTTGAATGAAATAAGGATGAAAGATGCCATTTTAACAGGTGGAACATATTTTCTGTCAAAAGTCACTGAAAATGAATTAAAACGGTGGCACATAAAGATGTGTCATGTCAATTTGAAAAATATGAACAAACTTGTTAAAGGTGAACATGTCATTGGTTTACCCACAAGAGAGTTCAAGATGGATGACAAGTGCATTTCTTGTCAAAAGGGAAAGCAGCACAAATCATCACACAAAACAAAACTCATAAACTCCATTGAACAAATACTTGAAATGTTTCATATGGATCTCTTTGGTCGCTTGAGTGTGTCAAGCGTTGGTAAAAAGTGATATTGTTTGGTGATCATTGATGATTATTCAAGGTTTACTTGGGGTTTTTTCTGAACTCAAAGGATGAGGCTGCTGAAATGATCAAAAGCTGTGTGACCAGGATTGAGAACCAGTTAGAAGCAAGGGGAAGGTCATGAGAAGTGAGAATGGAACTGAGTTCAAAAATGGGACAATGGCGGAATTTTGTCAAGATAAAGGAATTTTTCAGCAATTCAGCGCCCCTAAAACTCCTAAACAAAATGGGGTTGCAGAAAGAAGAAACAGAACATTGATTGAAGCTGCAAGAACCATGCTTGCAGATGCTTACTTGCCTTCGACCTTTTGGGCAGAAGCAATTAACACTACTTGTTATGTTCATAACAGGGTCCTTCTCAACAAAAGCCAAGACAAAACTCCTTATGAGATTTTGTAAAAAAGAAAGCACTACAAAAGATTATTTAAACAAGTTTCAATCTAAATCATTAAATTTTCTTTGTTGGATATTCCACACACTCAAAAGATTACACAGTTTATGTGAAAGATCGTCTGAGTGTGATTGAATCTTCTAATATAATCTTTAATGAAAATCAATTCAACACTGTTGATGATCATGACTATTTGATCTAGTGAAATTAATCAAATCTTACAAGATTTACCATGAAGACTTGGATGAAACGTTGTATAGAACAAGTGTCCCTGAAGTTACTTCAGAGAAGAAAGTTGATTTGGATAGATTATGGTTCAAGTTGCTGATAAGAACACTGAATTTTCTTTTATAAGAATGCTTCTGATATTGAATATGAAGATGATCAGAATGAACATCTTGATCATCAACTAGATCAAGAGAATCATGATGTGAATGCTGAACAAACTACTTATCAGCAAGACTTTGATGAAATGTTGTATAGAACAAATGTCCCTGAAGTTACTTCAGAGAAGAAAGTTGATTTGGACAGATTATGGTTCAAAGTTACTGATTAGAACACTGAATTTTCTTTTGATAAGAATGCTTCTGATATTGAATATGAAGATGATCAGAATGACAAACTTGATCATCAACTAGTTTAAGAAAATCATGATGTGAATGCTGAACAAACTACTGATCAGCAAGATCAAGATCATGTTGAAATATCAAGGTTTAAAACTTTGTTTCAAAACTTGAATATGAGAAATGATCTTGCATCAACATCAACTAAGAATGTTAAAAGAGAACCTAAAAGAACAATGCATGATAAGATTTATTTATTGAAGAACCTGATCTCAATGACACAAATCTTGATTCAGCAATTACTTCAAATCAAATCATCCAAACTTCTTCAATTGAAAGAAATCATCATGCTGAAAACATAATTGGTGATCTGCATGAGAGAGTAACTAGAAGTGCATCTAAATCTGCAAACATCTGTTTGTACTTCTGCTTTTTATCAAAAATTGAACTCAAGTACATAGTTCAAGCCTTTAAAGATAATATTTGGGTAGAAGCTATGCAAGAGGAGTTGGCTCAATTCAAAAATTTGCAAGTCTAGGAACTTGTTGATAAGCAAAGAGGAAATTTTATAAGTGGCACCAAATGGGTTTTCGGGAATAAAACGTATGAAAGAGGGATTGTAATGAAGAACAAAACAGGACTAGTTGCACTAGGATGCTTACATGAAGAAGGGATTGATTTTGTAGAGTTGTTTGCCCCAGTAGTAAGGCTAAAAGCTATCAGAATCTTCTTAACCTGTGCTACTTCTAAAAATATCAGAGGCTTTCAATTGGATGTCAAATATACCTTCTTATAAGGCAAGATAGAAGAGGAGGTGTATGTCACTTAACCTCCAGGTATTGAGGATCCTGAGTATCCAAATATAGTTAATAAACTAATCAAAGCTCTATATGGACTACATCAGAGCTTGGTATGATGAGTTGTCAGATCATCTACTTGTGAATGGTTTTCAAAGGTGAGCCATTGATAAGACCCTCTTCTACAAGAAAAGAGGAAGAGATCTGCTTCTAGCTCAAGTATATGTTTATGATATCATCTTTTTTTTTTTGGGTAAAGGGTTTTACCAGGTTAAATTCATTCCACACAACCAACAAAGTACAAGTAATATGACAAAGTGCCATATTAGTTCTCAAGTATGCCTTGAGTAAACAAAACCAAAACCACCAAACAATGGTAAACAATGCTAAAGCCTACACAAGAGCCAAAGAAACAAACATAACAAAAACAAATCAACCATTATCATCAATTTGGTGGGAAACCCCCCTCGGAAAGTGCCAATCATCGAGAACCCGATTGACCCATTCAGAATTCTTGAACTTTAGAGTCATTAGCTTTAGGCGAGTACCCTTAATGATTTCGTCAGCAACAATCTTTGGAGTCTTCAAAGAGTTCCTGAAAAGCCGGTTATTTCGTTCCTTCCAAATTACGTAAACCGAAGCCCCAAGTAACAGCCGATTAATAACATTATCAATAGAGTTGGACATTCCAAATTGACACACATATTGAAGAATATTCGCCCAACCATTCATGCACCCCTGAAACTTACCTTTCATTTTGACAATACTCCAAACCTCAGAAGAGAACTTACACTCAAAGAAGAGATGATTACGAGAATCCGGCTCTCCATTACATAAAAGGCAGCAATACAGGTTATGATTTGGATACCCACCAATTTCCATCCCATTATACGATTCTGCGTGCTCAATCTATCATGAAGCACAATCCACATCATAAAGGAGTGTTTTGGAACACATTGAGAGAACCAAACAACATGCATCCAAGAAACCTTATCAGCTGGTATTCGAAGAAGTTGCCATATTCCTGAAGCCGAGAAATTCATTGAAGTCCCATTCTCATCCATTACCACGATCTTGTCCCTCTTTTCCGGATAAATACTCGCCTCCTTTAAGTTCGAAAGAATAGGGAATCTCGAAATCCAATCAGGCGGCCATTCCCAGTTATTATGATGAACAACATCATTGACACAGGTCATTAAAGTCAAACCAGCCCCATGTATTGCTCTCGGGTTAATATAATCACTTAAAGGACATAAATCATCCCATTTATCATACCAAACTGAAGTAGATCTCCCATTACCGATTTCATGCCATATAAAATGTCGAATACGGGGACGAAACTGAAGAATTTTCCTCCACCCCCAAGTACAAGAGTTAGGAATCTGCAAGCTCCAAAAATTTCGCCCCTTTATTTTATACTCATGCATCCATTTAACCCACAACGAATTACGATCATTGATTAAACTCCAAATATGATAAACCAGAAGAGAATTATTGACATCCCGGATACGCCGGATACCCAAACCACCTTCACTTTTCGGCTGACAAACAATATCCCAAGAAACTTTATGCTTTCCCTTTTTGTGTCCAAAGTCCCAAAGGAAATTTTTAATCCGTTTTTCAAGATCAGCAATAAGTCTAGAAGGAAGTGAGAAAACAGCAGACCAGTAAATATATAAGGACGACAAAACAGACCTGACCAGCTGAAGTTTACCCGCAAAAGATAAAGTTTTATTCTTCCAATCTCCAATCCGATTATCCATACGATCCAGCAACCTCTTACAATCACGGTAATTTAGCCTCGTAGAAATAAGAGGAACTCCCAAGTACTTAACCGGGAGCCTACCTTCAACGAAGGGCATAATATTCAAAATCTCACTTTAAACTAGATCCGAAACATTACAGAAAAACGCGGTACTTTTCGGAACACTAGGAGTAAGCCCGGACATATCTTTGAAATCATTCAGAGCCCCCATAATAGTTTTAGCAGAATCCACATCACCTCGAGCAAACAGGAACAAATCATCCGCAAAGCAAATATTGATAATATTTAATTTTTCACAATGACGATGAAAACGAAACGAGCATTCAATACGAACCTTTCGATGCAGAATTAACGTGAGAACTTGCATAACCAGCGTGAAAATATAAGGAGACATCGGATCACCCTGTCTTAGACCTCTTTTACCACTAAAGAACCCGTGTAAGTTCCCATTTATGGATATCGAAAAAGAAGAAGTGGTTATGCATTCCATTATCCAATGAATCATCCTATCGTGGAAACCATACCCATATAGAATATCACGAATGAAGTCCCAACTGACCGTATCGTAAGCCTTCTGAATATCAACTTTAAAAGCACATCTAGGCGGACCGTTGTTAGTGTGATAATTATGCATTAATTCTTGGGTCAAAAGGATGTTATCAGAAATTCTACGCCCAGGAACAAACGCAGACTGATTGATATCAATTAACGACTCCAAACCCTTCATCATACGAACCGAGATAATCTTGGTAATGCATTTATATAAAGTGTTGCAGCACGATATGGGACGAAAATCATTAGGAGTAAAAGTGGTGGTCACTTTGGGAATAAGGGCAATAATAGTGTGGTTAACCTGTTTAAGGAGACTTCCTTTTATGAAAAATTCATGAACCGCCAAACAAACATCTTTCCCAACAATATCCCAAGAACTTTTTTGTGTAAAGGGATTCACCCGGTTAAATGCATTCCACACAACCAAAAAAGTACAAGTAATATGACAGAGTGCCATATTAGTTCTCATGTATGACATGCCATACAAGAGTAAACAAAACCAAAACCACCAAACACTGGTAAACACAGCTAAAGCTTACACAAGAACCAAGGAAAAAACAAAACAAAAAACAAATCAACCATTATCATCAATTTGGTGGGAAACTCCCCGCGGAAAGTGCCAATCCTCGAGAACCCGGTTAACCCGTTCAGAATTCTTGAACTGTAGAGTCATAAGCTTTAGGCGAGTACCCCTAATGATTTCGTCAGCAACAATCTTAGGAGTCTTCAAAGAGTTCCTGAAAAGCCGGTTATTTCGCTCCTTCCAAATAACGTAAATCGAAGCCCCAAATAACAGCCGATTAACAACATTATCAATAGAGTTGGACATTCCAAATTGAGACACATATTGAAGAGTATTCGCCCAACCATTCCTGCACCCCTGAAACTTCCCTTTCATTTTTACAATACTCCAAACCTCAGAAGAGAACTTACACTCAAAGAAGAGGTGATTACGAGAATCCGGATCTCCATTACAAAGAAGGCAGCAATACAAGTTATGATTTGGATACCCACCAATTTTCCACCCCATAATACGATTCTGCGTGCTCAACTTATCATGAAGCACAGTCCACAACATAAAGGAGTGTTTTGGAACACATTGAGAGAACCAAACAACATGCACCCAAGACACCTTATCAGCCGGTCTCCGAAGAAGGTGCCATATTCCTGAAGCCGAGAAATTCATAGAAGTCCCATTCTCATCCATTACCACGATCCTGTCCCGCTTATCCGGACAAATACTGACCTCTTTTAAGTTTGAAAGAATTGGGTATCTCAGAATCCAATCAGGCGGCCAACCCCAGTTATTATGATGAACAACATCATTGACACAGGTCTCTAAAGACAAGCCAGCCCAATGTATAGCTCTCGGGTTAATATAATCACTTAAAGGACAAAGATCATCCCATTTATCATACCAAACTGATGTAGATCTCCCATTACCAATTTCATGCCATATAAACTGCCTAATATGAGGACGAAACTGAAGAATTTTCCTCCACCCCCAAGTACACGAGTTAGGAATCTGCAAGCTCCAAAAATTTCGCCCCTTCATTTTATACTCATGAATCCATTTAACCCACAACAAATTACGAACATTGATTAAACTCCAAATATGATAAACCAGAAGAGAGTTATTGACATCCCGGATATGCCGGATACCCAAACCACCTTCACATTTCGGCTGACACACAATATTCCAAGAGACTTTATGCTTTCCCTTATTGTGACCATAGTCCCAAAGGAAATTTTTAATCCGTTTCTCAAGATCAGCAATAAGTCTAGAAGGGAGTGAAAACACAGCAGACCAATAAATATATAAGGACGACAGGACAGACTTGACCAGCTGAAGTTTACCCGCAAAAGATAAAGTTTTATTCTTCCAATCTCCAATCCGACTATCCATACAATCCAGCAACCTCTTACAATCACGGTAATTTAACCTCGTAGAAATAAGAGGAACTCCCAAGTATTTAACCGGGAGTCTTCCTTCAACGAAGGGCATAATATTCAAAATACCACTTTTAACGCGGTCCGGGACATTACAAAAAAACGCGGTACTTTTCGGAACACTCGGAGTAAGCCCGGACATATCTTTGAAATCATTCAGAGCCCCCATAATAGTTTTAGCGGAATTCACATCACCTCGAGCAAACAGGAACAAATCATCCGCAAAGCAAATATTGATAATATTTAATTTTTCACAATGACGATGAAAACTGAACGATCGTTCAATACGAACCTTTCGATGCAGAATTAACGTGAGAGCTTGCATAACCAGGGTGAAAATATAAGGGGACATCGGATCACCCTGTCTCAGACCTCTTTTACCACTAAAGAACCCGTGTAAGTTCCCATTAACGGATATCGAAAAGGAAGAAGTGGTTATGCACTCCATTATCCAATGAATCAACCTATCGTGGAAACCATACCCAAAAAGAATATCACGAATGAAGTCCCAACTGACCGTATCGTAAGCTTTCTGGATATCAACTTTAAAAGCACATCTAGGCGGACCATTATTAGTGTGATAATTATGCATTAATTCTTGGGTCAAAAGGATGTTATCAGAAATCCTACGCCCGGGGACAAACGCAGACTGATTGATATCAATTAACGACTCCAAACCCTTCATCATACGAACCGAGATAATCTTGGTAATGCATTTATATAAAGTGTTGCAGCACGAGATGGGACGAAAATCATTAGGAGTCAAAATGGTGGTCACTTTGGGAATAAGGGCAATAATAGTGTGGTTTACCTGTTTAAGGAGACTTCCTTTTGTGAAAAATTCATGAACCGCCAAACAAACATCTTTCCCAACAATATCCCAAGAACTTTTGAAGAAAGCCGAGGAAAAACCATCAGGCCCCGGCGCTTTGGAATTCCCAATAGAGAAACAAGCATCCTTGATTTCCAAATCGGATATAGGTCTAACCATAAGCTCCGCCTGAGAGGCCGAGAGCTTAGTAGTAAAAATCTGATTATCCGGTTTTCTCAATGGTTGCATATCAGAACCAAAAATGTTCATAAAATGATTAACAAACACCGAAGGAACATCCGATCCCTCAAATAATTGGCCCTGAACATCACTTATTGTATCAATACGACCTCTATGGTTTCGCATTTTCAAAGAATTGTGAAAGTACGCAGTGTTAGAGTCACCAAGCTTTAACCAATCGACTTTAGCCTTCTGTTTAAGGAATTCTTCCTCATCTTTAGCCGCCTCATGATAAGCCTTAAGATAACTACTCTGCTCCCGAGTCAACTCCGAATTAGTAGGGTCAATGTCAAGACGGGTTTGACAAGCATCCAAAAGGGTTCTTAGATCATTTACTTTCTTGTGGAGATTGCCTTGCCGGTGCAGCAAAGAACGGATTGGATGTTTTAAGTTTTGGAGTTTCTTTACCACGCGAAACATGTGGTAACCATTCACCTCAATTTTCCAGCCGTTAGCAATAATATCATTATAACCCGGTTTTCCAATCAAGAAATTAGGGAATTTAAACGGTTTAGGCTTACCTTTAATTAGAGAGGGGAATTTCAATAAACATGGAGAGTGGTCTGAAATCCGGTACGAAAGGAACACCGCCGATGAATCATTAAAAATCTCCATGAATTTAGAGTTTCCCATCACCCTATCAAGCTTTTTGAAAAGACCCATACCCGTTTTCGGTTTATTGCTCCAAGTGTATTGTAGCCCGACCCCATTAATATCCTCAACTTCAATGTTCTTAACACAATCACGAAAATCAAGCATCCCAGTGGAAATTTTGGAAGAACCATGTAAGCTGTCTTCCAAATTAAGAGCACAATTAAAATCTCCTAGTAAAGCCCAAGGTTTACCACGAGTGAATTGTTTATGAACAGCAAGATTATGCCATAACTCCCTTCTTTTCAAATAAAAATTCTCAGCATACACGAAAGAACCATACATCACCTTGATATCCAGCTTAAACTTTAACTGAACGTGAAGAACCTGGTTCGAATAATCAATAACCATAAGATCAACCAAATCCGTATTCCACCCCACAATAATCCGAGTACCTTTATCACAAACACTACCATTGCTGGTCCAATCCCAATTTTTACAAATCTTCTTACAAACATCATAAACCGCGTTTAATTGTACGTGAGACTCAAGAATAGCACACACCTGAATATTATTATCTTGGATTACCTTACGAACCTCTTTTTGTTTAAGAGGGCGGTTCAACCCTCTTATATTCCATGTGGCGATAGTACCCATTAAACAACCAATTCACCGGGTGTGCTTGCACCCTCAGAACCAATATCCGCTTTCATAGCGTTAGCCACATCCGTAAACAGCTCCTCCACATCATCCTCATCTTCATCATTTTCCGGTTCGTCCGCCAAATTACCAAACCGGTTACTGGTTTGGACAGCATGCTTTTCCATTAACTCGACCCCCACAGCCTTAGGAATTGTAGGTTTACCCACAGGATAATTATTGTCTTGTCTTTGAGCGGGTGGTTTATTTATAGGTTGTGTCACAGGAGGTTTAACCACCGGTCGATAGACAAGATTATGTTTCTTGACTTGCGTATTAACTTTTTTCTTTCCCTTCACCCTCTGGAAACCATCATCATTATTGACTTTCATTGGTTCTTCATTTAACATTTTCTCCTGAACTTGTTTCGGGCATTGAGTGTTCGAATGGCCAAACACTTCACATAAGGAACATCTGGGGGGCTCCCAATCATATTCAATCTTAATCTCCGATATCTTGTTTGTCTCCCCCAACGTTTCTGGAACAGCAACAACCAGCTTCGTCTTAATGTCATTGCATGAAGTTCAACTTGAACTCTAGCAAAACTACTTCTTCCCCACGATTCCTTACACATATTGGCAGTGTAAGAATCCATACTTATCGGATCCCCAATTCTTGAAGCGAGCATACTTAGACCCTCCTCAGTAAATGCACCCAGAGGAATATTCTGTAGTCTGGCCCAAACCGGAACAGATCGTATATCCTCCTTTTCCAAATCTGACTCCAAAGTCCAAATATTAAGAATAATGGGGACATTCCTAATCATCCAAGGACCATCTTCAATCAGCTTCATCATCCCAGCTTCCGTATGGAACTTGAAAAAGAAAAACCCTTTCGCATTCATCATAAGTCTAGTAAGCCCATATTTGTTCCAGTTTTTCTTAGCAAAATACTCAACAACCGGAAAAGGAAGTCTGTTCCCCAAAAAATAACCAAACAGAGTATTATTAAACCTATCGTTAACTTTCTTGACATATTCAACCGGGATAACCACATCAACTCCTTCCATTGTTGACTCCACATTTAATTTTCTTAATGTTACCTTAGTTGCCTTGTTTTCGAGCTGTACAACACTCATATACGAAGGCTTTGAATTTTCCATATGTTTTTCCTTTCCTTCATTCCTTAGACTATTTAAAGAATCTGATCCATACACCTTGTTATCATCCGAAACAAAGGCTGAAAAACCTCCATCTTGCTGAATATTTAATGAATCAGATTCAATACCCTTGTTAACAATTGAAGCCATGGCTGAACAACCACCATCTTTATTGATAACTCATTTAGAGGAACATTGAATGTTGTGTTTGCAGCAAACGAAACAAACGAACTCGTAGCATTAGGGTTACCCGATGAACCAGTTTTCAGAACCCCCCTGCGAGGAAGCACCCCATCAATGTTCGTGACCCGATTGGCTGAAAACCCTTGCTTGACACGATCAACAAAACCATTACCACCCTTCTGCTCCATGCAAAACCCTATACCCAAGATTCCAATCTACAAATAGCACCCAAGATCAAGAACCAAAATTCCAAACGAACCAAGATCACGTATCAAGATTATGGCTGTATGAAAACCGTAATCAAGATCACGTATCAAGAATGGTTGTTTGAAACCCTAATACTCGAGAAACAGCAAGAACACGGCAACAAGCAATCAGAACCAAGGACAAAGATCACGATTCAATCAGCAAAACAAAACCCACAAACCCTAATCGGTCTCTCTCTCAACGAACGGAAGAAAGAAAAACCAAAATAGGTCTCACTCACTACAATCGGCTGAAAGAACCCTAATCAGCAAGAACACGGCAGCAAGCAATCAGATCCAAGGAAAAAGATCTCGATTCAAACAGCAAACAAACCCACAAACCCTAATCGGTCCCTCTCTCAACAATCGGAAGAAAGAAAAACCTAAATCAGTCTCTCTCACTACAATCGGCTGAAAGAACCCTAACCTTAATTAACCACAAGATCCTTAATCAGTTAATAAGATTGTATCGATCAAACTAAACTATAACAATAGCCGTGATCAATAACAATCCTACTAAGCAATCAGAACCAAGGATTAGATCAAGATTTAAGCAACAAAAACCAAGAAAAAACCAAAACCCTAAGCGGCCGATCGCAAAAGGGTTGGATCGCCCAAATCGACTTCTAGAGAGAGAACATCTTTGATACTTTACAATATCCCAAGAACTTTTAAAGAAGGCCGAGGAAAAACCATCAGGCCCCGGCGCTTTGGTATTCCCAATAGAGAAAAAAGCATCCTTGATTTCCAAATCGGATATAGGTCTAACCATCAGCTCCGCCTGAGAGGCCGAGAGCTTAGTAGTAAAAATCTGATTATCCGGTTTTCTCAATGGTTGCATATCAGAACCAAAAATGTTCATAAAATGATTAACAAACACCGAAGGAACATCCGATCCCTCAAATAATTGGCCCTGAACATCACTTATTGTATCAATACGACCTCTATGGTTTCGCATTTTCAAAGAATTGTGAAAGTACGCAGTGTTAGAGTCACCAAGCTTTAACCAATCGACTTTAGCCTTCTGTTTAAGGAATTCTTCCTCATCTTTAGCCGCCTCATGATAAGCCTTAAGATAACTACTCTGCTCCCGAGTCAACTCCGAATTAGTAGGGTCAATGTCAAGACGGGTTTGACAAGCATCCAAAAGGGTTCTTAGATCATTTACTTTCTTGTGGAGATTGCCTTGCCGGTGCAGCAAAGAACGGATTGGATGTTTTAAGTTTTCGAGTTTCTTTACCACGCAAAACATGTAATAACCATCCACCTCAATTTTCCAGCCGTTAGCAATAATATCATTATAACCCAGTTTACCAATTAAGAAATTAGGGAATTTAAACGGTTTAGGCTTACCTTTAATAAGAGAGGGGAATTTCAATAAACATGGAGAGTGGTCTGAAATCCGGCATGGAAGGAACACCGCCGTTGAATCATTAAAAATATCCATGAATTTAGAGTTTCCCATCACCCTATCAAGCTTTTTGAAAAGACCCATACCCGTTCTCGGTTTATTGTTCCAAGTGAATTGGAGCCCGACTATGACATTCGCGACAAAACGAGGTACACTATATTCATTACGTAACAAGTAAACGATAAATCGGTTAATTCGTAGTGCTTAAACGAGTAACCGACCGATACTAATTATGACCCGTATACATACTGAGGGGTCATATACGAGTTATATATATATATTATAGAGGCTAACATATTGATATTTAGGCCCCAGTACGTTTAAAACTCTTTAAACGAAAAAGGTTTCGTTTATCGATACGCTATAAGCTTAAACGCAATCGTTAATATCAAAACGAGCATTGTAGCATCCGTTAAGCCAAAAAGATTTATAAAACACTTATATGACATGTTCTAAGCAATCCGTGAAAATATTTTGGATTTTTACAACGAGTCAGTACGTTTTTCTTATTTTACAAAAAGAAGCTGAAAAACACTCGTTTTCGTGCTATTTCTCACACCCGACTTAATTTTCTTGCGAAAAACCGAACCCGAACTAAATTTTGGACCGAGATTTAATTGTGGCACGAAAACCGAGACATGTTATACAAGTGGGGAGGCCCAAATAGGGTCCAAAACTTGCGGCCGCCAAGTTGGGAAACCCCCACATTAGATATTTTAGCCACTTTTTTTGAAATTTCTATATTCATTTCACACCACAAACTTTACCTAAGTTCTGCTCCTGCTGTTCTTCATCTCTTTTCATCCAAAACCCTAAGGTAAGATCAAGTTTTATGAAAATTTAACCAAGTTTGGTTCATATAATTAACATATAAACATGTTTTAGTTAGTATTAAGGATGTTTAACCATCCAAAAACCCTAAAAATCAAGTAAAACCATGTTTTGATGTTAAACATGTTTACAAACCAGGAACATATACTTTTTTGGTCAAAAACGCGGATTAGAACATGAATACAACGTTTTTACGGTTAGAAAGTCCGGTTTGAACCCAAAACCGAAACTCTAATTATCAAGGCTGTTACATGGATGATTTATGCTTGGTTTGATGTTATATGATATGTAGATATACTGAGTTTGCAACCCGAGACCCGGAGAGTCGTTTAAGCAAGCAAAACTCATCGAAAACCGACAAGGTAAACCCGTAACACTCGTTTAGGGGCTGTTTAGTATTAGGTTGTGACGTGCTTGTTGTTAGCTTGTGAAAACTTGCAAGAACATTAGGGATCATATAAATGAGTCCCTGTTCAAATTTGGTAATTTTTCGATAAACGGAGAATATTTGGTGAATTTATTTCCGTTTATGAGCGTTTATTTGGGAAAAATAGCTAAACATATTGAAAAATTATGAAACTTGGTTTTGGAGTTTAATATGTGATGGTAAAATCACTGGTAAAGTTTGGGAATCATTGGAAATGCCTAAGTATGGTTTGTGCAATCATGGTTTAACCGAATTTTAACAGCCGAAAAACGCACAAAAAGGCATTTTGTCAAAAGAGTTAGGTTCTGGAAATTTTGCAGGGGCTATGTAATAACATTGAGACCATTGGTAAAAATTATCGGATTTTTCGGAGGTCGTTTGATATAAACGGGCCATTTATTACACGATTATAACCTATTAAATGAATTTTTATAAATAAATAATTAATCATAAAATTTCTGAAAATATTTTTATAAAATTCTCCATGTCTTAATGTATTTTTACAAAAATTTACATAATTTATATATAAGTATATTTAGTTATGATTAATCAAAGATTTAAATTATAATTGTTTTAATAAAACCGGCAGTTTTGTGTTTAACGGACTGACTGGTATGTCAAAATGTCAAAAGTGGTCAAATATCATATTTTTGAATGATATTGATAAAAACGAACTTTTTACGAAAATTCCGGACAATTCGGGTGGATTGTGCGCGTTTTGTATAATCAAACCCGTGTGAAAACGGAAACGAACCCTGCGATCAAACCAGACACCGAAACCTTAAAATTCTTTCATAAATCAAATCATTTTATCAATCAATATATTTACTTAAGTTTATGTGATCTTACCTAATCCCGAAACGTATAAACGATCAACTGGGCTAGGCTCGGGAAACGGTGAAACTGAGCCAAATCCAGTTTTAAACATTTCATAGTATACAACGTCACAATCTAAGACTATGGTCATGTTCTGGGCCTAACAGCTATACCCAGATTATCTATACAGCCCGACTTAGCTTGAACACTGTACTAGTATTAACGATACGATACCGTTTATAGGAATCAGGCTATAAACGAGGCATCTGACTTATTTATAAACAATGTGGTTGATACCAGTGTTATCTGTTACATTCCCGTATTACGCTTCCGCAACTACCTAGTCGGGGTGTGACAGAAGTTGGTATCAGAGCCATTGGTTATAAAGAATTAGGATGTCCCTTAGGATACCCTAAGATAACCGTAGGCTCGATTAACTCTGGGAATAAAATAATATTAAATAATATACACGAATGATTCTCGTGATGAACGCGAATGGACAAGTGGGTTATTATGGTCCGGAACGTAATAACAGACTTGTTTGTACGAGGAAATTCGAGAAGAAGTCGATAAACATTCGAAAATAGATTAATATTTGTGTATATAAACGATTATTTGTGCTTATGTGTATAAATACATGCATGTATTTTACTATGATTAATGTAGAAGGATATTATTCTTATTACTAACCATTGTGCAGGAATATGTCAAGATCTACTGGTCGTTTACCTAATACCCTACCAACAGGGCCTGAGGAGGAGGAGGAGGATCCGGAAGAGGAAACTGAGGAGGAATCAGAGGAAATGGAAGAAGGTGCAGATGCGGTAATTCCTCACGAGGTACCCCCAGATCAACCCGACTTATCGGGTTACCGTTGTGGCACCTATCCCCCTAGGGAATCCCCTAGGAATGTTGCAGGACAGAGAGCTACTAGTGCTTATCATTCACCTGTTAGAGCACCCAGATCCCCTACTCCACCTGTACAGCATACACCAGTACCCCCACCCACTATTAGAAACCGTCAGACCGCTCGCATTTCAGTGCGTCCACCTGAGCACACCTCTCCCCCACCTCGATCTACGTACCATAGGGGAGAAACATCACGTGTCCAGGTCACTGAGATACCTATTCCTACTTGGGGTTTACCCGCCCCGGTACCCGAGCCACCTCGTCATTCTGATTCAGCATGGTTTGGTTTAGCAACTGATCAGCTTTTAGAACAATCACATTCGATAAATAACCTAAACCAGCATAGACATGATATGCAAGATCACATGCGGTACATGCAGCAAGAAATCAGAATTGTGCAAAGATCCAGTGCTCACAGCCACGGGCGTCAGGATCGGGCAATGATACTACTAGGGGTATGCTTAGCGGTTAATGCGGCCCTAGTGGCTGCTGTTGTTTGGTTGTGGCTCCATGTTGCAAAGAATGGATAGGACATAGTAGTCTAGCCTTATGTATATAGTCTTTTGATATCCCAGGCAGCATTTTGTTACAGCGTGTTGGGCTGACTTGGGAGTTATTTGTGGTTTAGTACTATTTCAAGCACTGGCCCTTATCGGGTTAAGTCTACATGTCACTTAGTGACAAATTTTGATACGCATATACAAGCGCTGGCCTATACCAGGTTAAGCCTATGCGCTAATTTTGGATGCATATGTACAGTAATGATTATAATTAATACAAACGTGTTTTCTTTGGCATAGTTATGTGTTGTGAAATTGTAATATTGTAAAGTTGTGTTGATCATAGTGAAACGATATTGATTATTATATAATTGATTATTTTAAAGAATGGCCCCGAAGAAAGCAAACCCTTTGTCTGAGGCGGAAGTGGCCGCAATGATTGCTCGTCAACTACCAGCAGTGATACCAATAATTGTAACACAAGTCACTGCAGGCATACGTGCTAACAATACTGTTAATCAACCTACGAGCACCACCACGGCCACTGTTAATACACCTCCGCCGGACACTAATGCAGCCCCGGGTGTTACTACCCCGGTGAATACTGATAATGTCATAAATAATAATAACACTCTCCCAACTATGAATGTCACTGGGAACCCAGAACCTGTTGTGCACCCTGATAATATCCCGAACCCTGTACCGGTTGTTAACACAACTAATAATAATAATAACCGAGAACCCCCGCGTCAGGAGTACTCATACAAACAATTTACATCATGTAAACCGATTGAGTTTAAGGGTATTGAAGGACCTAGCGGGCTGGTCAAATGGATAGAAAAGACCGAATCAGTAATTAATATCAGTGAGTGTCCACCGAACCGCGTGGTCAAATTTGCTACCAGTATGTTTCTAGACCAAGCGCTGATGTGGTGGAACACGGTAGTCCAAATAAGGGGACAAGATGCTATTAATCGTATGTCATGGACTGAATTAAAAACCCTCACGCTAGAGCATTTTTGTCCTAAAAGTGAGATTCAGAGGTTGGAACACGAGTTATGGAATCTGGAAATGAAAGGAGCGGACCATGTGGGATACACGAATCATTTTAACGAACTGTCCCGCTTAGTTCCATGGTTCGTTACACCGGAAGCGAAGCGAATTGAACGTTATATCTGGGGACTGACCCCTGCTGTGAGAAGTATAGTGAATTCAGTTGCTCACCCGACATTAGAAAGTGCTGTATCTCAAACGGGTGTCGTTACTTTTGATCTGATGAGAAGTGGAGTGATAAGGATGCCAGGTGAAACAACAAGTTTAAAACGAACTGATTATGGAACAAGAATGCAAGGAAACCCTCAAAACAAGCGGGCTCGTCCGAATACCCGAAGTTATGCCATGACCAGTTCTAATGTAAAACAAGAGACCTATAAAGGGACGTTACCGAAGTGCAGAAGATGTAACTTTCATCATGTGGGTGATTGCAAACCGATCATTTGTCAAAAGTGTGGAAGAACGGGACACTATGCCCCCAACTGTAGAACCCCCACCAACACTGTTAACCGTCCACCGCAATCAACTCAACTACCTCGACCTCAACCAACCCGCCCACAACTCAACCAACAAACCCCACCTACCACGAACCTCCGTGCCTGCTATGAATGTGGCAGTACGGAACACTTTCGGAGATACTGCCCCAATTTGAACCCGGGTACAGTGAGAAGGCAGAACCAAGCACAAGCATCAACCTCCAATGCAGCTAGGGGACGCGCGTTTGTATTAGGACCGGGTGAAGCGCGTCATGATCCGAATGTGGTGACAGGTACATTCTTAGTTTCGGGTCAGTATGCTTCAATTTTGTTTGATACGGGCGCCGATAGAAGTTTCGTATCTGTTAATTTCTTACCTTTAGAAAATATGCCGGTTAGTGAACTAACAAAACCATATACTATAGAACTCGCTAACGGTAAGTCTATACTTGTTAACCGAATAGCCCGAAACTGTTCCCTTATCCTAAACGACCACCCATTCCTTATTGATTTACTTCCAGTGGAATTGGGAAGTTTCGATGTTATAGTCGGTATGGACTGGCTATCTAAGTATAAAGCTGAAATTGTCTGTAAGGATAAGACCGTTAGGATACCTCTTTCGAATGATGAAGCTATGATTGTTCAAGGTGAGAAATCTGGTACGGTACTGCCTCTCATATCTCAACTTAAGGCATTGAGATATTTACGCCAAGGTTGTACTTTATACTTGGCGAGTGTAACAGTTAAGGAACCCGAGGAAAAACGAATGGAAGACATCCCAGTGGTACACGAGTATTCAGATGTATTCCCCGATGAGTTGCCTGGTTTACCACCGACCCGACAGGTTGAATTCCGTATTGACTTGATACCGGGAGCAGCACCCATTGCTAAGGCACCTTATCGACTTGCACCTTCTGAAATGCAAGAACTGTCCAACCAGTTACAAGAATTACTGGACAGGGGTTTTATTCGCCCTGTTACTCACCGTGGGGAGCACCAGTGTTATTTGTAAAGAAGAAAGATGGGAGTTTTCGAATGTGTATTGATTATCGGGAATTGAATAAAGTGACTATAAAGAATAGATACCCCTTACCTCGAATTGATGACTTGTTTGATCAGCTCCAATGTGCGAATTATTTTTCAAAAATTGATCTTAGATCTGGTTATCATCAAGTAAGAATTCAGGAAGAAGACGTACCAAAAACAACCTTCCGAACTCGGTATGGTCACTATGAATTTTTGGTTATGCCGTTTGGGTTGACAAATGCACCTGCAGTGTTTATGGACCTCATGAACCGAGTTTGCAAACCTTACCTTGACAAGTTCGTGATAGTGTTTATCGATGACATTTTGATATATTCGAGAAGTAAGGAGGAACACGAACAACATTTGCGGGAAATCTTAAAATTATTGAGGCAAGAGAAGTTATACGCAAAGTTGTCCAAATGTGAGTTTTGGCTACAAGAAGTACAGTTTTTGGGACACATTGTGAACCATCAAGGGATCCAAGTAGACCCAAGTAAAATTGAGGCCATTAAAAATTAGCAAGTGCCTAAGTCACCAAGAGAAATTCGTCAATTCTTAGGACTAGCCGGGTATTATAGAAGATTCATTGAAAACTTTTCAAGTATTGCACAACCTCTAACCCTCCTAACTCAAAAAGATCGAGCATATGAATGGGGAGAAGAACAAGAAATGGCCTTCCAAACGTTAAAACAGAAGTTATGTGAGGCTCCAATATTAAGCCTTCCAGATGGAACTGATGAATTGGTGGTATATTGTGACGCATCTCGTAAAGGTTTAGGATGCGTACTGATGCAAAGAAAGAAACTAATAGCATATGCTTCCCGACAATTAAAAGTACATGAAAAGAATTATACGACCCATGATTTGGAATTGGGAGCAGTTATCTTTGCATTGAAGATTTGGAAACATTACTTGTATGGCACTAAATGTACCATCTATACTGATCACAAAAGCCTACAACACATATTCGATCAGAAAGAGCTAAACATGAGACAAAGGAGATGGGTAGAACTGTTAAATGATTATGATTGTGAGATTAAATACCATCCGGGTAAGGCCAACGTAGTAGCCGATGCTTTAAGCCGAAAAGACAGAATCAGACCATTAAGGGTACGAGCACTCGGAATGATTGTTCAAAGTAGCCTAACCGAACAAGTTCGCGTTGCACAAGATGAGGCCTTGAAGGCAGATCAGCTAGAAAAAGAAGAACTACATGGAAATGAAAGGAATTTTGAGAAGAAAATTGATGAAGTATATTATTACAAAAACCGGGTCTGGATTCCAACACTTCATAAACTCCGAAAGCTGATACTTGATGAAGCACACAAATCCAAATATTCTATTCATCCGGGTACTGATAAGATGTATAAGGATGTTAAAGAATTTTACTGGTGGCCTGGTATGAAAAAGGATATAGCCGTGTATGTAAGTAAATGTGCAACATGTGCAAGGGTAAAGGCGGAATATCAAAAACCTTCGGGAATGTTACAACAACCCGAAATCCCACAATGGAAATGGGAACAAATTACCATGGACTTTGTGACACACCTTCCTAAAACCTCTCGAGGACACAACGCAATTTGGGTAATTGTGGACCGATTAACCAAATCCGCACACTTTATTCCCATCCGTAACAACTACACCACCGAAAAAACTCGCTCAAATTTACATCGATGAAATAGTATCTCGACACGGAGTACCTCTTTCGATTATTTCCGATCGAGACAGTCACTTTACTTCACATTTCTGGCAAGCAGTACAAGAAGCCTTGGGAACCCGAATCGACCTAAGTACGGCTTACCATCCCCAAACTGATGGTCAATCTAAACGAACCATCCAAACCTTAGAAGATTTACTTCGTGCTTGTGTACTGGACTTCAAAGGGAATTGGGATCAACACCTCCCGCTCATTGAATTCTCTTACAATAACAGTTATCACAGTAGTATACAAGCAACACCTTATGAAGCTCTATACGGGCGAAAATGTAGATCACCACTATGTTGGACAGAAGTGGGTGATACTCAAATTTCAAGATCCGATTTAATTCAGGAAACCACCGATAAAATTCACCAGATTAAGCAAAAATTGAAAGCTGCCCGTGACCGACAAAAGAGTTATGCCGATGTTCGCAGAAAACCGTTATCTTTTGAAATAGGTGATAAGGTATTTTTAAAAGTATCGCCATGGAAGGGTGTTATAAGATTTGGAAAGACTGGTAAACTAGCCCCGAGATACATCGGACCTTTTGAGATTATCGCAAAAATTGGTCCCGTAGCTTACCGATTAAAACTACCCTTAGAACTGAGCACTATTCATGACATGTTTCATGTATCGAATCTGAAAAAGTGTTTGACTGATGAAACGACAATAGTACCACTGGAAGATGTTCAGATCAACGAAAAGCTCAACTTCGTAGAGGAACCGGTAGAAATTGTAGACGGGAAAACCAAACAGTTACGACACAACAAAATTTCATTGGTAAAAGTTCGGTGGAATTCAAAACAAGGACCCGAATATACTTGGGAACGAAGGAACGAATTCCGAAAGAAATACCCACACCTGTTCCCTAAAAAGAAAACCGATGACACATTAAATTTCGAGGACGAAATTTCTTAACGGGAGGAGAATGTGACATTCGCGACAAAACGAGGTACACTATATTCATTACGTAACAAGTAAACGATAAATCGGTTAATTCGTAGTGCTTAAACGAGTAACCGACCGATACTAATTATGACCCGTATACATACTGAGGGGTCATATACGAGTTATATATATATATTATAGAGGCTAACATATTGATATTTAGGCCCCAGTACGTTTAAAACTCTTTAAACGAAAAAGGTTTCGTTTATCGATACGCTATAAGCTTAAACGCAATCGTTAATATCAAAACGAGCATTGTAGCATCCGTTAAGCCGAAAAAGATTTATAAAACACTTATATGACATGTTCTAAGCAATCCGTGAAAATATTTTGGATTTTTACAACGAGTCAGTACGTTTTTCTTATTTTACAAAAAGAAGCTGAAAAACACTCGTTTTCGTGCTATTTCTCACACCCGACTTAATTTTCTTGCGAAAAACCGGACCCGAACTAAATTTTGGACCGAGATTTAATTGTGGCACGAAAACCGAGACATGTTATACAAGTGGGGAGGCCCAAATAGGGTCCAAAACTTGCGGCCGCCAAGTTGGGAAACCCCCACATTAGATATTTTAGCCACTTTTTTTGAAATTTCTATATTCATTTCACACCACAAACTTTACCTAAGTTCTGCTCCTGCTGTTCTTCATCTCTTTTCATCCAAAACCCTAAGGTATGATCAAGTTTTATGAAAATTTAACCAAGTTTGGTTCATATAATTAACATATAAACATGTTTTAGTTAGTATTAAGGATGTTTAACCATCCAAAAACCCTAAAAATCAAGTAAAACCATGTTTTGATGTTAAACATGTGTACAAACCAGGAACATATACTTTTTTGGTCAAAAACGCGGATTAGAACATGAATACAACGTTTTTACGGTTAGAAAGTCCGGTTTGAACCCAAAACCGAAACTCTAATTATCAAGGCTGTTACATGGATGATTTATGCTTGGTTTGATGTTATATGATATGTAGATATACTGAGTTTGCAACCCGAGACCCGGAGAGTCGTTTAAGCAAGCAAAACTCATCGAAAACCGACAAGGTAAACCCGTAACACTCGTTTAGGGGCTGTTTAGTATTAGGTTGTGACGTGCTTGTTGTTAGCTTGTGAAAACTTGGAAGAACATTAGGGATCATATAAATGAGTCCCTGTTCAAATTTGGTAATTTTTCGATAAACGGAGAATATTTGGTGAATTTATTTCCGTTTATGAGCGTTTATTTGGGAAAAATAGCTAAACATATTGAAAAATTATGAAACTTGGTTTTGGAGTTTAATATGTGATGGTAAAATCACTGGTAAAGTTTGGGAATCATTGGAAATGCCTAAGTATGGTTTGTGCAATCATGGTTTAACCGAATTTTAACAGCCGAAAAACGCACAAAAAGGCATTTTGTCAAAAGAGTTAGGTTCTGGAAATTTTGCAGGGGCTATGTAATAACATTGAGACCATTGGTAAAAATTATCGGATTTTTCGGAGGTCGTTTGATATAAACGGGCCATTTATTACACGATTATAACCTATTAAATGAATTTTTATAAATAAATAATTAATCATAAAATTTCTGAAAATATTTTTATAAAATTCTCCATGTCTTAATGTATTTTTACAAAAATTTACATAATTTATATATAAGTACATATTTAGTTATGATTAATCAAAGATTTAAATTATAATTGTTTTAATAAAACCGGCAGTTTTGTGTTTAACGGACTGACTGGTATGTCAAAATGTCAAAAGTGGTCAAATATCATATTTTTGAATGATATTGATAAAAACGAACTTTTTACGAAAATTCCGGACAATTCGGGTGGATTGTGCGCGTTTTGTATAATCAAACCCGTGTGAAAACGGAAACGAACCCTGCGATCAAACCAGACACCGAAACCTTAAAATTCTTTCATAAATCAAATCATTTTATCAATCAATATATTTACTTAAGTTTATGTGATCTTACCTAATCCCGAAACGTATAAACGATCAACTGGGCTAGGCTCGGGAAACGGTGAAACTGAGCCAAATCCAGTTTTAAACATTTCATAGTATACAACGTCACAATCTAAGACTATGGTCATGTTCTGGGCCTAACAGCTATACCCAGATTATCTATACAGCCCGACTTAGCTTGAACACTGTACTAGTATTAACGATACGATACCGTTTATAGGAATCAGGCTATAAACGAGGCATCTGACTTATTGATACGTAATTTCCGTGCGAACTACGATAAGGTGAGTTTCACGACCCCCACTTTCTAAACTGTTTTACGAACTTTTGGGGTGAAAAACATGTTTACATATACTTATATACTTGAAAACGTGTGATGATGTGGATTATCTAAGTACTAACACTTGACAAGTTCCCACAAACACAAGTGATTAACTTCGTGCCGGTGACGTGTGGATAGTACTATCGGTTTGACAAACCCAACTGACAGAGCCGGAGGGGTATGCCGGAACATATGTAAACCCAGTTGCACATTGTCATTATATTTTTTACATACTGCTATGTGGTGTTAGACATAGTACATACTTGGGGCAAAGTGGCTGTTAGATGCCAACGGGAGTGCATGGGCAGTGGAGGCCATGTGTTTTAGCTCGTTTCGGTTTCACTTGTGGCTTAGTATAATACATCATACACATACATATATACATACACACTGTAAACTTTACGAACTCGTGTACTGATTTCATTGACACTTGTGAAACTTGAAACTCACCAACTAGACGTAGTTGACCCGTTTTAACATGCTTTTCAGGTAAAGCAAAAGTGGAATGATTTGCTTACATGCTTGGTGTTAGAAAGAAAGTTGAATAGCTGTGAATAGACGCTGATATAATACTGAATAAGAAGCTCGTAAACCGGTTATGTGTTTTTCACCTAGTTTGTAAACATAGTACCTACCAATGTAATATGATGTAATTTAGCTGTTGAATTTCTTTATAAACAATGTGGTTGATACCAGTGTTATCTGTTACATTCCCGTATTACGCTTCCGCAACTACCTAGTCGGGGTGTGACACCGACCCCATTTATATCCTCAACTTCAATGTTCTTAACACAAGCACGAAAATCAAGCATCCCAGTGGATATTTTGGAAGAACCATGTAAGCTGTCTTCCAAATTAAGAGCACAATTAAAATCTCCTAGTAAAGCCCAAGGTTTACCACGAGTGAATTGTTTATGAACTGCAAGATTATGCCATAACTCCCTTCTTTTCAAATAACAATTTTCAGCATACACGAAAGAACAATACATCGCCTTATTATCCAACTTAAACTTTAACTGAACGTGAAGAACCTGGTTCGAATAATCAATAGCCATTAAATCAACCAAATCCGTATTCCACCCCACAATAATCCGAGTACCTTTATCACAAACACTACCATTGCTAGTCCAATCCCAAGTGTTACAAATCTTCTTACAAACATCAAAAACCGAATTTAATTGTACGTGAGACTCAAGAATAGCACACACCTGAATATTATTATCTTGGATTACCTTACGAACCTCTTTTTGTTTAAGAGGGCGGTTCAGCCCTCTTATATTCCATGTAGCAATAGTACCCATTAAACACCCAATTCACCTGGTGTGCTTGCACCCTCAGAAACAATATCCGCTTTCATACTATTAGCCACATCCGTAAAAAGCTCCTCCACATCATCCTCATCTTCATCACTTTCTGGTTCATCCACCAAATTACCAAACCGGTTACTAGTTTGGACATAATGCTTTTCCTTTAACTCAACCCCCACAGCCATAGAAGTTGTAGGTTTACCCACGGGATGAATAGTGTCTTGTCTTTGAGAGGATGGTTTATTTACAGCTTGTGTCACAGCAGGTTTAGCTACCGGTCGATAGACAAGATTATGTTTCTTGACTTGCGTAGTAACTTTTTTTCTTTCCCTTCACCCTCTGGAAACCATCATCATTAGTGACTTTCATTGGTTCTTCATTTAACTTTTTATCATGAACTTGTTTCGGGCATTGAGTGTTCGAATGGCCAAACACCTCACATAAGAAACATCTGGGGGGCTCCCAATCATATTCAATCTTAATCTCCGAGATCTTATTTGTCTCCCCCCACGTATCCGGAACAGCAATAACCAGCTTCCTTTTAATATCCTGATTTGCATGAAGTTCAACCTGAACTCTAGCAAAACTACTTCTTCCCCACGATTCCTTACACATATTGGCAGTGTAAGAATCCACACTTCGGATCCCCAATTCTTGAAGCGAGCAAACTTAGACCCTCCTCAGTAAAGGCACCAAGGGGAATATTCTGTAATTTGACCCAAACCGGAACAGACCGTATATCCTCCTTCTCCAAATCTGACTCCATAGTCCAAATATTAAGAATAATGGGGACATTCCTAATCATCCAAGGACCATCTTCAATCAGCTTCATCATCCCAACTTCCGTATGAAACTTGAAAAAGAAAAACCCTTTCGCATTCATCATAAGTCTCGTAAGCCCATATTTGTTCCAATTTTTCTTAGCAAAGTACTCAACAACCGGAAAAGGAAGTCTGTTACCCAAAAAATAACCAAACAAAGTATTAGTAAACCTATCGTTAACTTTCTTGACAGATTCAACCGGGATAACCACATCAACTCCTTCCATTGTTGACTCCACATTTAATTTTCTTAATGTTACCTTCGTTGTCTTGTTTTCAAGTTGGACAACACTCACATATGAAGGCTTAGAATTTTCCATATGTTTCTCCTTTCCTTCATCCCTATGAATATTTAAAGAATCAGATCCAAACACCATGTTATCATCCGAAACAAAGGCTGAAAAGCCTCCATCTTGTTGAATAGTTAACGAAACAGATCCAAGAGCCTTGTTAACATTCAAAGCCACGGCTGAACAACCATCATCTTTGTTGATTACATCATTTAAGGGAACATTGAATGATGTGTTTGCAGCAAACGACACAGACGAACTAGTTTTCAGAGCCCCCCTACGAGGAAGAACCCCATCAATGTTCGTGACCCGATTGGCTGAAAACCCTTGCTTGATACGATCAACAAATCCATTACCACCCTTCTGCTCCATGCAAAACCCTAACCCGAAAAACACCCAAGAACAAGAGCTAAGAACAAGAACGAAAATTCCAATCAACAAATAACACCCAAGAACAAGAACCAAAATTCCAAACGAACCAAGAACGGATGTTTGAAAACTCTAGTACTCGTTAATAAGCAAGAACACGGCTGCACCAAGAAGAAACCCTAATCGGCCAAGAAACCCAAGATTCATGCAGCAATACACCAAGAAACGGCCAAGAAAACCCTAAAACGGCCAAGAAACCAAGAAACGGCCAAGATAACCCTTAATCGGCCAAGAAGAACACGGCTGCACCAAGAATCATGCAGCAATAAACCAAGAAACGGCAAAAAAGACCCTAATCGGAACACGGCTGCACCAAGAACCCTAATCTTGATTAACCACAAGATCCTTAATCAGTTAATAGGATTTGTATCGATCTAACTAAACTATATCAAATAGCCGTGATCAATAACAAACCTACTAATCAATCAGAACCAAGGATTAGATCCAGATTCATGCAGCAAAAACCAAGAAACGGCCAAGAACCCTAATCGGTTCTCTCTCCCAAGATTTTCAATATGTGCTCCTTTCACCAACCTACAGAGGTTATGAAGTATGCTAGACAAAACCTGATATCATCTTCGGATCTACAAACGAACATATGTGTTTGGAGTTTGAGGAGGTTATGAAGTCTATGTATTGCATGAGCTCTATGGGGGAGATGAATTTCTTTCTTGGATTGCAAGTTCAACAGAAGATATATGGTATATTCATTTGTCAATCTAAGTATGTACAAGACATTGTGAAAAAGTTCAAACGTCAAGATTTGATTACAGCTTCTACTCCAATAGACACACATGAGAAGATGATAGCTGATGAAAAGGGGGAGCCTGTAGATCATCATGAATCAAGAGCTAAGTTTGGATCACTTATGTACCCGACTGCTTCAAGACTAGACATTATATTTGATGTCCGTGTGTGTGCAAGATTCCAAGCATATCCTAAAGTTTCTCACACAACTGCAGTCAAGAGAATATTTAGATAATTAAAAGGAACGCCTAACTTGGGTATTTGATATCCCAAAAACAATGCTTTTGACCTACTTGCCTACACAAACATTGACTATGATGGATGTAATATGTGAAGAAAGTCTACATCAGGTGGTTGTCAATTCATCGGAGACAGACTTGTATCATGGTAATGCAAGAAGCAAACAACTGTTTCAATCTCCACTGCTGAAGCTGAATACATTGTTGTCTCTGCTTGCTGTGCTCAAGTCCTCCTGATTCAGAATCAATATCTGGACTATGGGTTGAATTACTTGAACACTCCTATTTATATTGATAATACTGCTGCATTGTTCATTTTTAAAATTTCAATTCAACACTCAAAGACCAAGCATATTAAAACCATGCACCATTTTATCAGAGATTGCAGTGAGAAAGGTCTAATGAAAATGAAAAGAGTTGACACTAGTGATAACTTGGCTGATTTGTTCACCAATCCACTAGATAAAACAAGATTTCACTTTCTATTAAAAGCTTTAGGCATGATCAACTCTAATGAAGTCTGATTGATGATATGTGCTCAATGTGCGAACTGATTATCTGATCAAAGGTCTTGAGTGAGTAAGTTGTGTTCTGTGTCTGAACATGTGAATCTGTTTTGTCACATCCCGACTAGGTAGTTGCGAAAGCGTAAAACGGGAATGCAACAGATAATACTGGTATCAACCGCATTGTTTTTAAAGAAATTCAACAAACTAATTTACATCATATTATATTGGTAGGTACTAAGTTTACAAACTAAATGAAATTCACATAATCGGTTCCCGTGATTGCTTATTCTTTAATATATATGCTAGCGTCTATGTACAACGATTCACTTCCGTTTTAGCACTGAGCACAGAAGCAAATTATTCCAACTTGGGCTCACCTAAAAAGCATGTTAAAACGGGTCAACTACGTCTAATTGGTGAGTTTCAAGTTTCACGAGTACGAACAAAATCAGTATACAAGTTCGTAAAGTTCAAAGTATGTATGTATATATGTATGTGTATGATGTTTTTATACTAAGCCACTAGTGAAACCGAAACGAGCTATAACACATGGCCTCTCCTGCCCATGCACTCCCGTTGGCATTTAACAGCCACTTTACCCCAAAGTATGCACTATGCCTAACACCACATAGCATAATGTAACAAGTTTAATGACAATGTGCAACTTGGTTAACATGTTCTGGCATACCCCTCCGGCCCTGTCAGTTGTGTTTGTCAAACCGATAGTACTATCCACACGTCACCGGCACGAAGTTAATCGCTTGTGTTTGTGGGGACTTTCAAGTGTTAGTACTTAGATAATTCACATCATCACTCGTTTTCAAGTATATAAGTATATGTGAACATGCTTTCCACCCTAAAAGTTCGTAAAGCAGTTTAGAAAGTGGGGTCGTGAAACTCACCTTATCGTAGTTCAAACTAGTAATATGTATCAGATTGTAATGTGCCTCGATTATAGCTTGACTCCTATAACCGGTATCGTATTATTAATACTAGTACAATGTTTAAACTAAATCGGGCTGTATAACTAGTTTGGGTATAGCTGTTAAGCCCAGAACATGACAAGAGTATTAGATTGTGACGTTGTATACCATGAAATGTTCAAAACCAGATTTGGCTCAGTTTCACCATTTTCCGAGCCTAGCCAAGTTGATCGTTTATGCGTTTCGGAAATAGGTAAGATCATATAAACTTAAGTTAACATATTGATCTATAAAATGATTTGATTTATAAAAGAATTTTAAGGTTTTGGTATCTGGATTGATCACAAGGTTCGTTTCCGTTTTCTTACGGTTTTGATTATACGAAACGCGTACAATCCATCTGGATTATCCGGAATTCTCGTAAAAAGTTCGTTTTTATCAAATTCATCTAAAACTATGATATTTGACCACTTTTGACATTTTGACATACCAGTCAGTCGATACACAAAACTACCGGTTTCGTTAAAAGGAATATAGTTTAAATCTTTGATTAATCATAACTAATTATGCACTTATATATAAAATATGGAAATTTTGGTAAAAATAAATTAAAATATGGAGAATTTAATAAAAATATTTTCAAAAATTTTATGATTAATTATCTATTTATAAAAATTCGTTTAATATGTTATAATTAATTAATAAATAGCCCGTTTATATCAAATGACATCTGAAAAATCTAATAATTTTTCCAAGTGGTCTCAATATCATCACATAGGCCCTTCCAAATCTCCAGAATCTAAATACTTGGCCAAAATGCCTTTTTGTTCGTTTTTCGGCTGCTAAAACTCGATTAAAACACAATTGCACAAAAAAAATACTTAGACATCCGAAAATGTTCCCAAATTTTGTTAGTGATCTTAAAATAACATTTCTGGGTTCCAAATAAAATTTCATAATTTTCATGAAGTTTACCTAGTTTTCCCGAACAAACGCCAATAAACGGTAATAAATTCGCCAAATATTCTCCGTTTATCGAAAAATTACCAAATTTTAAAAGGGACTCACTTATGTGATCCCTAATGTCCCTGAAAAGATTCATAATCTAAAACAATCACGTCACAATTGAAACACAAACAACCACTAAACGAGTTAACCGGTAATACCTTGTCGGTTTTCAGCAGATTTTGATGGTTTTAATGACTCTCCAGGTCTTGGGTCACAAACTCAGTGTATCTACACATCATATAACATCAAACTAAGCATAAATAATCCACAGAACAGCCTTGTTAATTAAGTTTGGTTTCAAACCGAACTTTTAAACCGTAAAAACGTCATATCCATGTTCTAATCCGTGTTTTTGGTCAAAAATCCATATGGTTCTGACTTATGCACATGTTTAACATAAAAATATGATTTTAGGTTATTTTTAGGGTTTTTGGATGGTTAAACATGTTTAATACTAATCAAAACCTAATTTTCCATGTTTAAATGATGTAAATCAACTATGAAATGAATGAAAAATTGATTTTACCTTTACGTTTTTGGTTTTCATATTGAAGAATACAGCTGAACATTTGAGTTGGTATGAGGTTTGTGTGAAGTGGATAAAGGAAACACACCTTTTAACCAAAATATCAAAAGGTGGGGTTCCCCACATCTTGCGGCCGCCAAAAGGGGGAGGCCATTTGGGCCCCTCTTTTGGCCCATATTGCCTTGATTTGTGTGCTGGGTGAAATCTCGAGCCCAAAATTTTGTTTGGGTCTGGTTTTTCGCAAGAAAATTAGTTCGGGTGCGAAAAGCATCGCGAAAACGAACTTTTTTCGCCTCGTTTTTGCAAAATACTAAAAACATACTGAATCGTTGTAAAAATCCAAAATATTTTCACGGATTGCTTAGAACATGTCATATAAGTGTTTTATAAATCTTTTTCGGCTTAACGGATGCTACAATGCTCGTTTTGATGTTAACGATTGCGTTTAACTCATGGCGTATCAATATGTTAGCCTCTATATTATATATATAACTCGTATATGACCCCCTAGTATATATACGGGTCATAATCAGTATCGGTCGGTTACTCGTTTAATCGCAAAGAATTAACCGGTTTATAGTTTACTCGCTACGTAGTAAATTTAGTATACCTCGTTTTTCACGAACGTCACTTGTTTTGACTGATAAGTGCTTTAATGATTACGTTTGACTTAGTTATCTATGATGCTTAGGTGTGTTTTCAGTGATTGATCATCATGCCTGGATAAGTGTATTTACATCTGCTTTGAAATGTTTATTTGATATTTTGCTTATGATTTGATGATCTTAAATGACGATGTGTTTATGACAGGTTAGACTTTGTATAATTTATCTTGAATAGAACTTTATGTTAGTCTGATTGTGATAATACGTACCTTTCATTTCTGATTATTCTTGAGTATGTTTTTGATTGCTTGTGTCAAAACTGTGCTTTGATTTCAAACTTGTATGCTCAAATGAACATTTTTCAAAGAAGTTTTTCAAAGTAAATAATATTTGACAAATTGAGCAAGTTAATGGTGTAGAGAAATGATAAGACTATTCAGTTCTAGTTTTATAGTAGCTACATAAGTTTTCAATGAAATTTGATCCAACCTTTTGGGAAATGATAATAGATTGATTATGTATACCAATCTTATGGATTTATTAATGCTAAAAGGAATATTAGTGCAGTAATTGATATGTGTGGTAGCTTTCCATGATTTGTAATAACTGAGGTGATATAAACATAATGAAAATGCTAAAATTATTGTGGAGATACATTTGTGATCTACATGTTTTTATAAACATCTCTCCAGATGATAGGCAGAAAAGTAATTATCCAGTCATACACAAGCCTGCTGGTATTTGTCACTCAAAAAGAAAGATCTTATAAATATGACAAATAACAAATTTGAACAAAAGGATCATACATCAACCAAAATTTGATAAAAGTCCAAAAATTTATAGAGGAAACAAACATGAGGGTTTAAACTAGAACTATAGACGTGGGGTATCATTATAAGTCCTAAACACCTTGAATAGAAGGCCTGTAAGTCCGTATTGCGTGGCATGTAAGGCCAACGTTCAACCTCAAAGTTTGTAAAGTTTTGAAAAGATAAATTTGAAGAAATTTTAGATTTTTTGTCATAAAAATATTTTGACCAAATATCAGAGGGTTGAAGTCAATTTGGGGTGATCTGGAGAAAATCGAATAAGCCTTGAGAAGAGATATGAAACATCATAGTGCAATAAGTGTTATCCATTTATGTATTATGTAACTGAATAAATCTTAAGCATATTACCAATGTAATGAAATTCATGCTAAGTAAATACCTGCTATTAACCTGCCTAATGTGTCATAATGATGCTGAGAATGAAGTACTGAAAGGTAACTTAATCAATATGATCCCATGTTGAGATCTTTTCATAAAATAGAAAAGGATTTGAAATGATTAAACTTAAATTTGATCTCATTATGCACAAATTTCTCTTAAATCTTTAACCTAAATGGGAATAAATGTTTACAGTCAAAAGTGTTGCATTTTCACTTTGAATATTTCAGCATTTGTAATTTTGAGTAAAATTTGATGTTTTTAAACTTTCGAGTGAACTTACGTGTTTTATTTGAAGTTCAAATTCATTCTAGCATACTTGATACTTATTTGATATGAATATGTTTAATCATGTATCTTCGAGTAAACTTTGATGATTATGCACTATTGAGTAAACTTAGGTGTTTTTATTATAAAGTCATCTCATTCAAGCATACTTGATGAAGTTGTGATATTAATGTGTTTAAATATGCTTTGAATACGTGTTTTGAGTAAACATAGGTGTTTTAGTTGGAAATTGTCTATTTCAAGCATGCTTTATGATGCTGGATTGAATTTGATCAAAATATATATTTTTCGAGTAAACTTGACTATTACTTGATCCTTAGCTCCGTCAAGTAAACATGGTAAATATGTCAAGCATACTTGTTAAAATATTGATTTAATTTAAGTATTGAATATGTCTGAATACATTCTCTGAAATTGCAAGTGTTTTCGAGTAAACTTTGTTTATTGAGCAAACTTCATGCTTAGAGCACACTTGCATATTAAAATATTGTTCAAGTCTTCTCCAAGCATACTTGCATATTTCGGATGATCTCAAGCAATCTTTACTCTACGAGTACACTTTATGTTTTGAGTACACTTGTATATTAAAAATTAATTTATCAAGTCTTCTCAACCATACTTTGCACTTTTGAAGTAATGTCGAGTAATTTTTTTTACGAGTACACCTGAATGTATATCTCAATATAGTTAACCTTTATCTTTTCTAAGTGGATTCGAGTTAACTTAATAATGGTAAGATATTCGAGTAAGGTTGACATTTAGAAATATTTCTTTGGGATCTTTATTGATCTCGAGTTTCTAAGTGGATTCTAGTTACTATTTTGGTATCTTTAATGATCTCGAGCAAGGTTGCCTATTTGGTTTAATATACTTGATTACTTGGCTTGTGATTAATTTCTCGAGCAATCTTGTATATTCGAGTAAACTTCTTTCATTTACTTAGTTAATTTCTAATAACTTAAATATATGAGCAAAGTTTGGAAACGAGCAAGCTTGGATAATATACATCATCGAGCAAGCTATGTGTTTGAATATTTGAAATCTGGGTTTTTGGCAGTATTCATGTACTATATGAACAAAATCATTTAAAACCTACTTTCAAATGCACAAAGCATACACCATAAAAGGGGGACTTAGAAAATTTTTCATTTCATCTATTCCCTCTCTCTTGCATTATTATTCGCTTGCTCGCAACCTAGACACCCAAACGTTGCTCCTTAATCCTACCCATAATTAGTCATCCACTTAATTCCGACTCGGTAAGCTTAAATTGAATGATTTCCGGCACTCATTATATGAGTTTATGGCTTCCATTTTGTGTTTACTGATATCTCTGTTTTCTTTGTAGGTTATAAATTTATGGAAGAACAGATTCATAAAGATTATCCTTTTATACTTTCTTCTTCAATTATAACTATTTGCATGATCAATTCATGTTCATTATTGACTAATTATCACTTTGAATGTGTTTCTGTTGTGTTTGTGCAAAAAAATGGTGTATCCATTTGAACAGAAGCACAATATGTGCGCCTTTCTCCTAATTACAAAGGAGAACAGGCCTGTGGAGCCAATGATACGGTGGTTGGTGCGCTTAAATCTTCGGTTTGCTTTTTAACAAAAGCCCCGTCATATATAGAAATCGCCACCTTGATTTCTGGCGATCGGCCCAACTAGAAGATGATATTAATGGTCGCAGGATTGAGCCACGGTGTTAGGAAGAGACATATAAATTACTGAAAATATTATTCGTGCAAGCCTCCAACTTTTTTTTTTGGGTAAAGGGTTTTACCCGGTTAAATTCATTCCACACAACCAACAAAGAACAAGTAATATGACAAAATTACTGAAAATATTATTCGTGCAAGCCTCCAACTTTTTTTTTGGGTAAAGGGTTTTACCCGGTTAAATTCATTCCACACAACCAACAAAGAACAAGTAATATGACAAAGTGCCATATTAGTTCTCATGTAAGAGATGCCATAGTAAACAAAACCAAAACCACCAAACAATGGTAAACACTGCTAAAACCTACACAAGAACCAAAGAAACAAACATAACAAAAACAAATCAACCATTATCATCAATTTGGTGTGAAACTCCTCTCGGAAAGTGCCAATCTTCGAGAACCCGATTGACCCGTTCAGAATTCTTGAACTTTAGAGTCATTAGCTTTAGGCGAGTACCCTTAATGATTTCATCAGCAACAATCTTTGGAGTCTTCCAAGAGTTCCTGAAAAGCCGGTTATTTCGTTCCTTCCAAATTACGTAAACCGAAGCCCAAGTAACAGCCGATTAATAACATTATCAATAGAGTTGGACAAAATAACAAAAGCCACTGTGACTCGAACCCAGGTAGCAGCCGACACAAAGATTTAACACACCCACACCAGCCAACTGGACTGGTGTGCCAGATTCAAGCCTCCAACTTCAAGACAATCTAGAAGTACAAGTGTATTACACTACCCAAAGATTGTCGAGGATAGTCCAAGAGAAAATGGGGGTATCAAAGAACTGTTAATGAAGGGCAATTCTGAAGGGGATGTTCCCGGTGTTATACCGGTTTCTTATTCACCACATTATTCAGGGTTTTATACCAAGAAGGGGTGCATGGACCCTGATGAGCCACAAAATTTCAACAGCCATGGTTGCAGTTGTATATGATCGACCGTTTAACTTTTCAAAGATGATTTTCGAAGGGTTGGTGGTCAATTTGAGGAAGGAAGAAAATGATAGATTTCTTATGTATCCTTGATTCTTACAGATTATTTTCAACATCTTGCACCCAGACCTTCCAACTACAGGGATTACACACGTGTTGCAAGTCCCAAATGTATTTCAAAGAATTAAAACATTGGGTCCTACTAACAACTTTAACACTGAAGTGTAATATGATATCCTCCCTTGGTTTTCATAATGAAGTTGAAATTATGAAGGTTCCTACTTCACCGAGGGTGAGCAATGATGAGGAGGGTAGTGACAAGGATGATGATGAAGATACTGACTCTGATGATGATAATGATGATGGGGGAGATGATGTGCATGAAGAAGATAATGTTGTTGTTGAAGGGGATGGTGAAAGGGAGATAGAGATTGAGGCGGTGAATGTAGTTGTAACACATGTCCAGAGGGAGAATGTGAATACTGATAATGAAGATGATATGAACCCGGACAATATTATTTCTATACCACCTACTTCACCACAAACCCAATCACCACCACAAGAGCAAACCCATGAGCCATATATCCCTTCACCACCACACCAAGACCCGAGCCTCGATGTTATCTGCTACATTCAAATGGGTCTGAGGTTGAATCATATCATTTTATTTTATTTATTTTTTTATCTTATTTTTACAATATAAAGTTCTTCATTTTAAAAAGTTCAAAGAAAAAAAAAAGAAATATTATTTGTTAAAAAAAAGAAACTTGTACCCGATATTTTTAAGGCTTATTTCTTTATTACCCCGAAATGATGAATTGACGTATAGGGATTTTAGACGATGCTATTCAAATAACCTTTTTGGCTATATTTTCCAGTTACTCCACACATTTCATAAGCCTATATGACATGACCGATCAATCTATGAACAATACATTTCATCACCACCTCCTTCACCACAAACTAAAACCCAATCCCAAACCCAAACCCAAACTTACCTTGAACCAGAATCTTACATTCCATAAATGATGCCATACCATTTAATAAACCATCCCAGTCCACCATATCACTCACCAACACACTCCATAGACTTTGAAAAACAAGATACATCTTCCTCTGCACGAACACATAGCCCTACACCATTGATTCAAACACTTAATCCTTTGCCAAGCACAAGTGAAACCATTATTGATATCCCACCTCACACCACCCAATTGCCTGATCCCTTTCCCATTGTCACCAATAGACTCCCCATCCCCTGATGCAAGATTGAGACTACTTGAGAGACATATAAAAACTTTTATATGAAGATGGAGAATGAAGCCTTGAAAGAGAGGAACAACGATCTGGAGTCTCAACTAAAACATGCTCTTCTATTAATAAGCCTAGTGGCTAAGGTTGAGAAGACCTCAGATGCACCAAAACAGGGGGGAATGTACCTATTTCTAGTGTAACTATTGATGAGAATGATGCTTTGAAAACTCTTGGAGATCTATATTGTAGTGAGGAGGAAGAGGAGAGAGAGGATGAGATAGAAAATGCATGCTATGAGGCTGATATATCCGATGATGTTGCTCATGATTACAATGTAGGTGAGAGGGTTGATGATGTTATTGATATCAATGTTGAGGTTGATATGAATGTGCATGAGGCTATGGTTGAGATAAATAATGAGGCTAAGGTGAACAATGACATGGTTGTTGAAAATGTAGTTGAGAATGTGATTGAAGAGATCGTTAATGATGTTGTACATGTTGGAGATGATAATGATAAAAGTCAAGATGATTCTGATCCTGAAATATTGTACAGAGATTTTGATAACATTGAATCTTTGATTGTGGTAGAAATGGAGAAAGAAGCAGATGAAGAGATGGAGAAGTTAATGAGAGAAATAGATGAGTTCCCACCTAATGGGTGAGGGACATTGGTCCATCTAGATTGGAAGATGCATATGAAGAAAGGGAGAGAATCAAAGGTATAGTCGTTACTGAACATGATGGCCAGCTGCAACCTTTGAAACAAAAGAGTGTAGAATCTAGTGATGAACTCCTATTTGTAGATGAATTTGTGGATGAGGGGATAAAAAGACATGATGAAATTATTAACGAATGGATCTAGAGAGACTTTCTAAACAGATTCTTGACTGATAGAGAGATGGAGGAACAAAGGATTTTGATGGAAGAATTCAATTGAAGAAAAAGTTGGATGAAGATAAAGGAGAAGTAGGAAGGCGATTTTGGTGTCTAACCCTATGCGATCGGCCGCATAGGGTTTTTGGCTTTCCTTGGGTTTTTTTGTTGCTCTAATCTTGTTCCAATCCTTGGTTCTGATTGCTTAGTAGGTTTGTTATTGATCACGGCTATTGTTATAGTTTAGTTAGATCGATAACACCCTATTAATTGATTAAGGATCTTGTGGTTTTCAAGGTTAGGGTTGTTTCTTGTTTCTTGATCTTGTTCGTTCTTGGGGTTGTTAGATCTTGGATCTTTGGGCAGATTTGGATTAAGGTTCCATTCTCCTCTTGGTTCCTTGGATTCGGCTTGCTTGGGTTTCTTGGATTCGGCTGGATTAAGGTTCTTGTTATTGGTTCTTGATCTTGTTCTTGGTTTCTTCGTTCTTGGCTGTTACGTGAGATCTTGTTCTTGGCTGAATCTTGCTCTTGATCTTGATCTTGATCTTGTTATTGGCGGACCTTGTTCTTGATCTTGATCTTGATCTTGGTTTGGCCGAATCTTGTTTTTGATCTTGTTCTTGGCTGATTTGGTTTATTGTGAGTGAGATATTGTTCTTGATTTGGTTTGATCTTGGCTGATTCGTGTTTCCTTATTTATTGATCTTGATCTTGATATTGATTTTGGGGTATCTTGGCTGGATTTTTATTGGGGTTGCATGGAGAATAAGGGTGGCATTGGTTCTGTTGATCAGGTTATACATGGGTTTCCAGCGAATCGGGTAACGAACATTGATGGGGCTCCCCCTCGTAGGGGGGTTCTGAAAACTGGTTCTTCGGGAAACCCTAATGTTACGGGTTCTTTTGGTTCGTTTGCTGCAAACACTACATTCACTGCTCCGTTAAATGACGTTATCCATAATGTTGGTGGTTGGTCAGCCGTGGGGAACAAAGCTAGTGGTTGCTTGAGCGATAACAAGGGTATTGGATCAGGTTCGCTAAAGAGTCAACAAGATAAGGGTTGTTCAGCTTTTGTTCCGAACGAAAATAAGGTGGTTGGAGCTGAATCGTCTAATATTCAGAGGGATGTAGGGAAGGAAAAACATATGGAAAATTCAAAGCCTTCCTACATGAGTGTTGTTCAACTTGAAAACAAAACATCGAAGGCAACTTTAAGAAAAGTAAATGTTGAATCAACGATGGATGGAGTTGATGTGGTTATACGGGTTGATTCTGTCAAGAAAGTTAAAGAGAGGTTTAATAATACTTTGTTTGGCTATTTTTTGGGTAATAGACTCCCTTTTCCGGTTGTTGAGGATTTTGCTAAGAAAAATTGGAACAAATATGGGCTTACGAGACTAATGATGAATGCGAAAGGGTTTTTCTTTTTCAAGTTCCATACGGAAGCTGGGATGATGAAGTTGATTGAGGATGGTCCTTGGATGATTAGGAATGTTCCCATTATTCTCCAAATTTGGACTATGGAGTCAGATTTGGAGAAGGAGGATGTACGGTCTGTTCCGGTTTGGGTCAAATTACAAAACATTCCCCTGGGTGCCTTTACTGAGGAGGGTCTAAGTATGCTCGCGTCAAGAATTGGGGATCCGATAAGTATGGACTCTTATACTGCTAATATGTGTAAGGAATCGTGGGGAAGAAGTAGTTTTGCTAGAGTACAGGTTGAGCTCCATGCAAATCAGGAGATTAAAAGGAAGCTTGTTGTTGCTGTTCCGGATACGTGGGGGGAGACAAATAAGATCTCGGAGATTAAAGTTGAATATGATTGGGAGCCCCCCAGATGTTCTTTATGTGAGGTGTTTGGCCATTCGAACGCCCAGCGCCCGAAACAAGTTCACGATAGAAAGTTAAATGACGAACAAACGAAAGTCACTAATGATGATGGTTTCCAGAGGGTGAAGGGAAAGAAAAAAGTTAATACGCAAATCAAGAAACATAATCTTGTCTACCGACAGGTGGTTAAACCTGCTGTGCCACAAACTATAAATAAACCATCCGCTCAAGAACAAGACAATAATTATCCTGTGGGTAAACCTACAACTTCCATGGCTAAGGGGGTCCAGTTAAAGGAAAATCATACTGTCCAAACCAGTAACAGGTTTGGTAAGTTGGCGGACGAGTCGGAAAGTGATGAAGATGATGATGATGTGGAGGAGTTGGTTACGGATGTGGCTAAAGCTATGAAAGCGGATATTTTTTCTGAGGGTGCAAGCACACCCGGTGAATTGGGTGTTTAATGGGTACCATCGCCACTTGGAATATAAGAGGGTTGAACCGCCCTCTTAAACAAAAAGAGGTTCGTAAGGTAATACAAGATAATAATATTCAGGTATGCGCTATTCTTGAGTCTCACGTCAAATTAAACGCGGTTTTTGATGTTTGTAAGAAGATCTGTAATAATTGGGATTGGACCAGCAATGGTAGTGTTTGTGATAAAGGTACTCGGATTATTGTGGGGTGGAATACGGATTTGGTTGATCTTATGGTTATTGATTATTCGAAACAGGTTCTTCACGTTCAGTTAAAGTTTAAGCTTGATTGCAAGGTGATGTATGGTTCTTTCGTGTATGCTGAGAATTGTTATTTGAAAAGAAGGGAGTTATGGCGTAATCTTCTTGTTCATAAACAACTCACTCGTGATAAACCTTGGGCTTTACTTGGTGATTTTAATTGTGCTCTTAGTTTGGAAGACAGCTTGCATGGTTCTTCCAAAATTTCTACTGGAATGATTGATTTTCGTGATTGTGTTAACAACATTGAAGTTGAGGATATAAAGGGGGTCGGACTCAAATACACTTGGAGCAATAAACCGAAAACGGGTATGGGCCATTTTAAAAAGCTTGATAGGGTGATGGGAAACTCTAAATTCTTGGAGATTTTTAATGATTCTTCGGCGGTGTTCCTTCCGTACCGGATTTCAGACCACTCTCCATGTCTATTGAAATTCCCCTCTCTTATTAAAGGTAAGCCTAAACCGTTTAAATTCCCTAATTTCTTGATTGAAAAACCGGGTTATCATGATATTATTGCTAAAGGCTGGAATATTGAGGTGAACGGGTATCACATGTTTCGCGTGGTAAAGAAACTCCAGAACTTAAAACACCCTATTCGTTCTTTGCTGTACCGGCAAGGCAATCTCCATAAGAAAGTTACTGACCTAAGAACCCGTCTGGATGCTTGTCAAACCCGCCTTGACACTGACCCTACTAATTTGGAGTTGATTCGGGAACAGAGTAATTATCTTAAGGATTATCATGAGGCGGCTAAGGATGAGGAAGAATTCCTTAAACAAAAGGCTAAAGTTGATTGGTTAAAGCTTGGTGACTCTAATACTGCATACTTTCACAATTCTTTGAAAATGCGAAACCATAGGGGTCGCATTGATATTATAAGTGATGCTCAGGGCCGTTTATTTGAGGGGTTGGATGTTCCTTCGGTGTTTGTTAATCATTTTACGAACATCTTTGGCTCTGATTTGAAACCATTGAGGAAACTGGATAATCAGATGGTTACTACTAAACTCTCGGCCTCCCAGGCGGAGTTTATGATTAGACCTATCTCCGATTTGGAAATCAAGGATGCGGTTTTCTCTATTGAGAATTCCAAAGCGCCGGGACCTGATGGTTTTTCCTCGGCCTTTTTCAAGAGTTCTTGGGATATTGTTGGGAAAGATGTGTGTTTGGCGGTTCGTGAATTTTTCAGCAGAGGAAGTCTCCTTAAACAGGTAAACCACACCATTATTGCCCTTATTCCTAAAGTGACTAATATTGTGACTCCGAATGATTTTCGTCCCATCTCGTGCTGCAACACTTTATATAAATGCATTACCAAGATTATCTCGGTTCGTATGATGAAGGGGTTGGAGTCGTTAATTGATATTAATCAGTCAGCGTTTGTGCCTGGGCGTAGGATTTCTGATAATATCCTTTTGACCCAAGAATTAATGCATAATTACCACACTAATACAGGTCCGCCTAGATGTGCTTTTAAAGTTGATATCCAGAAAGCCTATGATACGGTCAGTTGGGACTTCATACGTGATATTCTTTTTGGGTATGGTTTCCACGATAAGATGATTCAGTGGATAATGGAGTGCATAACCACTTCTTCTTTTTCGATAGCAGTTAATGGGAATTTACACGGGTTCTTTAGTGGTAAAAGAGGTCTGAGACAGGGTGATCCGATGTCCCCTTATATTTTCACGCTGGTTATGCAAGCTCTCACGTTGATTCTGCATCGAAAGGTTCGTATTGATGGATCGTTCCGTTTTCATCGATGTTGTGAAAAGTTAAATATTATCAACATTTGCTTTGCGGATGATTTGTTCCTGTTTGCTCGTGGTGATGTGAATTCTGCTAAAATTATTATGGGGGCTCTGAATGATTTCAAAGATATGTCCGGGCTTACTCCGAGTGTTCCGAAAAGTACCGCGTTTTTCTGTAATGTCCCGGACCGTGTTAAAGGTGGTATTTTGAATTTTATGCCCTTTGTTGAAGGAAGGCTCCCGGTTAAATACTTGGGGGTTCCTCTTATATCCACGAGGTTAAATTACCGGGATTGTAAGAGGTTGCTGGATTGTATGGATAGTCGGATTGGAGATTGGAAGAATAAAACTTTATCTTTTGCGGGTAAATTGCAGCTGGTCAGGTCTGTTCTTTCGTCTTTATATATTTATTGGGCTGCTGTGTTTTCTCTCCCTTCTAGACTTATTGCTGATCTTGAGAAACGGATTAAAAACTTTCTTTGGGATTATGGTAAAAATAAGGGAAAGCATAAAGTCTCTTGGGATATTGTGTGTCGGCCGAAGTGTGAAGGTGGTTTGGGTATCCGGCGTATACGGGATGTCAATAACTCTCTGCTGGTTTATCATATTTGGAGCTTAATCAATGTGCGTAACTCGTTGTGGGTTAAATGGATTTATGAGTATAAAATGAAGGGGCGAAATTTTTGGAGCTTGCAGATTCCTAACTCGTGTACGTGGGGATGGAGGAAAATTCTTCAGTTCCGTCCTCAGATTAGAAAATTTATATGGCATGAAATTGGGAATGGGAGATCTACTTCAGTTTGGTATGATAAGTGGGATGAGATTTGTCCTTTAATTGAATATATTAACCCTAGAGCTATTCATCGTGCTGGCTTGTCTTTAGAGACCTGTGTCAGTGATGTTGTTCATCATAATAACTGGGGTTGGCCGCCGGATTGGATTTTGAGGTATCCAATTCTTTTGAACCTAAAAGAAGTCAGTATTTGTCCGGATGAGAGGGACAAGATCGTGGTAATGGATGAGAATGGGACTTCAATGAATTTCTCGGCGTCTGGAATTTGGAATCTTATTCGGAGACCGGCTGATAAGGTGTCTTGGGTGCATGTTGTTTGGTTCTCTCAATGTGTTCCAAAACACTCCTTTATGTTGTGGATTGTGCTTCATGATAGGTTGAGCACGCAGAATCGTATTATGGGATGGAAAATTGGTGGGTATCCAAATTATAACTTGTATTGCTGCCCTCTTTGTAATGGAGAGCCGGATTCTCGTAACCACCTCTTCTTTGAGTGTAAGTTCTCTGCTGAGGTTTGGAGTATTGTAAGAATGAAAGGGAAGTTGCAGGGATGTAGGAATGGTTGGGCGAATATTCTTCAATATGTGTCTCAATTTGGAATGTCCAACTCTATTGAATATGTTGTTAATCGGCTGCTATTTGGGGCTTCGGTTTACGTTATCTGGAAGGAGCGAAACAACCGGCTTTTCAAGAACTCTTTGAAGACCCCGAAGATGGTTGCGGACGAAATCATTAGGGGGACGCGCCTAAAGCTTATGACTCTAAAGTTCAAGAATTCTGAACGGGTTAATCGGGTTCTCGAGGATTGGCACTTTCCGCGGGGAGTTTCCCACCAGATTGATGATAATGGTTGATTTGTTTTAGTTTTGTTTATTTACATTGTTCTTGTGTAAGCTTTGGCTGTGTTTACCAATGTTTGGTGGTTTTGGTTTGTTTACTCTTGTATGGCATGTCATACATGAGAACTAATATGGCACTCTGTCATATTACTTGTACTTTTTGATTGTGTGGAATGCATTTAACCGGGTGAATCCCTTTACCCAAAAAAAAGAAGATAAAGGAGAAGTAGAAAAGGACGTGATTGAGGGGTTACTGAGATAGCAACAAGCTGAAGAAGCTGACAATGCCTTGCAATTGTCATCTACAAATTCCAACAACCTAATACTCCTAAACATATTCCTGAACGTAATGTTCTCACTGCTGAACCTATGAATTAAAAACCCGATAAGCAGTTGGTGACTGATTCTGATGCGAACTATACAAGATGAGATGGTCAAGAAAGCCAATGAAATGATGTTTGAAAGTTTGTTTAATGAAATGAAAAAGGTTGAGAAGAGCTGGCCAGCTGATCTGTTATGATATTCAAGGAAAAGGAAGAGTTTTGGAGCAGGATAAATCCAGAAGAGGCTATGCCAAAGAAAAAGAAAGGAGCCATAAATGTTGTACCTTTGTAGTCAGTAAAACCTGAAGATTATATGCATGAGCCACATATTGATGCTTTAAATGATTTATCTGATTTAGAAGATGAAGAGAAGGATGAAGAAGTTAAGGATAAAGAGGGAGAGCACACCTCTCCCCAAGTGAATTTGACTGATATTCACAGGGAAAATATTCAAGCTACAATTGATGAACTAAAGAGAGATGATCCGAGAATTATAAGTCTTATGTTGAAAGGGTTTGAATTTGAAAAATTAACCAAAATGAGTGAAGAATAGTTGGACCTATTGTTTGAGAAGAAAATAGAGAGGTAAGAAAATTAAGGTAGAAATGAAAAAGAAATACAAAGCAGTACCTTACCTATCTCAGGCTTCATAATTTCTCTAGAAAACAACTGAGCCATATGAGCTAAGAAGATCTGGAGAATGTATACAAGTCCACACAAGCAAGGGCTCAAGAGGAAGAAAAGAAGAGAATACAAAGAAGGTTCTCTGATCAACAATAACGAACCTATCATATTTTTAGTAGGTTCGCAGGAAAGTGTGGGCTCTTGATCGAACATGGATTTGATTATGAGAGGCAGAAAATGATGCTGCTGAAAGAAGAAAACTGTCTCAGGATAAAGAAACTTTGTTGGAGAGGTTGATGGATGTGAGGGGCGAAGGTGACAAAGTCAAGAATATGATTGCTGGTGAGAAGGAGTTGTATGAGTCTGAACATGGAAAGTACAGGGAGGAGTTGAAGAATCAGTTTGTACCTGATAAATCATCTCAAACTCCTTCCATGTTGACTAAAGTGAAAGAACAATTTGAAGATGAAAAAAGAACAAACTTAATGCCATGGGAAGATACAGAAAGAATCAGTACCTTGAGGCAAGCCATGTTGAAAAAAGGGATGCCTGTAAGTGTATTTGATAATCTTGGTGAAGCCCAATGGAAAGAACTATTCTACACAGAGAAGGTGTATTGGGAACAAGTTGAAGTCGAACATAGAAGACTAATGTCACTTTAGTGTGGCCCAAAAAGGCATCATTACAAAGACCAAGATCTTCTCTAAGTGAAAAGATTGACAAAGAGACAATGGAGATGATAAAAATTTTGTCTAAATGAGGTGACTATTTGAAGCTGATATTGATGAGAAAAGAGGAAATTTTGAAGATATATAAAGCCAAAGGGCATGTGAGAAGACCCCAACCAAAAAGACAATATACATTAAGGGCTTCCTCAGTAACTGTCCCTATTCCAACCACCAGGTCAAGGCTGCAGAGAGAACAAGGGCCTCCTTCAAATGTGGACCTACCAAAGAAGCTATACTTGGACTCAACGACAAAAACTCTTAATGTAATTATGTCAAATGGTGAATTGAAGACTATTGTATTCGGAGATTATTTTCAAGATTTTAATAACGAATAATTGGAGGAGTTGGACACACTACATATGTTTTATTACCAACAAAGAAACAGACTTGTAGGACAACAAATAAATGATCTTTCTAAGTTATTGAAAGAACAATCTAGAAAGTGATTTTCTTTACCTAACAAGAAAAGGAAGCTGGAATACTCAGAGGCTGAAAGAACAAAAAGGAAGAGGAGGATGAGTGACATCAGGATGACTGAATTATCCTGTAAACAATCAAGAAAATCCTCTACTCCCTTGGCCACCATGGAGGAGTGTATCAGCATGAAGCAGCAGATGATAAGGCCAAACTGTGAAGTCCATAAGAATGGTAGAATTTCAAAGATAACATATGAACAGAAGGCTCAATCATTTATCTTGAGAAATTCAGGACTAGCCATAGGAATCATTGAACACGATACAGAAATAGAGTATCTCCTTGAGGATGACCTCAATGACATTGTAAGATGGAATCTTCCATCTCAACATCAACACCACAAGGAGATCTCTTTATTTCAATAGAAGGCAGCTGTAGTCAAATTTGAAGATAAAAGCTTTTTGTTTTTTTTTTTAATTTGATATGTAATGTCCATGTGACAGGCTTTTGAATATGTAAGTTTTCTTTAAGTTATGTAATTTATTGCTTTTAGAATTTAAAGTGTATTTTCAAAAAGTGTAAGTAACCCACGGGTGTTATGGTGCATCTATGTTTGTTCAAATCTAGGGGAGATTGTTGGGATCAAGATTCAACAAGGAAAGATTGTAATCTTCTCAGCCTCCTCAAAGAAATGGCTAAGTACGGAAAACGAGCTAACTTGGCACTTCGAGCAAGCCTAGAACTTATTCAAGTAAGATATTTTACTTTCGAGCAATGTTAACTTCTAAAATTCTTCTAAGTGTTAGTTCGAGAAAACTACACTTCATAGAAGCAAGGTTGTTCTTCAAGTCGAGCAAGGTTTGTTTCAGAGCAAACCCTTGACTTACCCAATATGAAAACCAAGTATTTTGGTGGAACGAGCAAGGTTTAGTAATAAACAGTGGTCCAACCACACTTGAAAAAAGTTATTGAAGAAATCATTCTAAGGACTTCCAACGAGCAAGGTTCAACCTCAACCAAGCTACAGTGTCCCCAGCACAATTAACTTGTTCTAATAAGTTAAAGACACAAGGTTGAAGGGATCTATGAAGAACAAGTTTGCTTGTAGGATATTATCGAGCAAAGTTTGGTATTATCATGAAGATTGAAGTCTGCTTGAAGAATATTTTCTTAGGAAAACATTCTATGTAAAGTTTGCTCGGAGAACTGTTCCAAGCACACTTATGGTTACAAGGTCTGCTTGACAAGGATAAAAGCTTACAAGCTTACTCGAAGACTTTTCTACACTTGTAATATTTGTGAATACGTTTGAATATGTTATGTATCAATCGTTAGGGTTGCTAGAAGGTGTCACGTGTGCCTATTTAAAGAAACTTTAGGGTGCATTTATATCAATGGACATTGAGCGAGTATTGAGTGATTTAACGGCTGACAACTTTCTCGTAAAAGGAATATTTCGTACGGAAAGTAGCCCGACACTAAACATTCCACTTAGAAACCCTAATAGATCTTCATTGTATTCTTTATAATATTAATGGAAATATTTTGAGCGACTTTGTGTGTATGTTTTAGTTTTGTTCATCTAGCAACACTTTGAATATCAGTAATTCCACCTTTTATCATAGGATCTTCACAGGAGCAGGCCTCATAACTGTCTTGTCAACACATTGTTGTTGGTTACGAGACTGATTGTTGTGGTTGATAGATCAGTCCTGAAATAAGCTTGGTTATGTCAAGGTTTTTCTCTGAAACAAACCTTGCTCGAATGAAGAACAACTCTTCTTGAAGAAGTGTAGTTTGCTCGAACTAACATTTAGAAGAATTCCATAAGATAATCTTGCTCGAAAGTAAGATACCTTGCATGAATAAGTTCTAGACTTGCTCGAAGTTCCAAGTTTGCTCGAATTCCATACTTAGCCATTTCTTGTGGAGTTTGAAAAGATTCCAATCTTCCTTGATCAATTCTTGATCCAAAAAATCTCTCCCTAGATTGGAAAAAACTCAGATGCAATAAAATACCTGTAGGTTACATACACTCATCTAAAATACACATCAAATTCTCAAAAGCAATAAATTATATTACTTAAAAGAAATAATATTACATATTCAAATATTGTCTCAAGTACATTACATATCAAATAAACATTAACAAAAAACAAAAATATTCATTTTCTTGAGCTCCCTGCTTCAGTTCTTCTGTCAAGTCTCACAGCAGGAGCCTTTTGTTGGAATATTGATATCTCCCTGTGGACTGGATGTTGAGCTGGAAGGTTCCATCTCATTATATCATGAAGATCATCCCCATGGAGATATTATAAATCAGAGTCTTCTTCAATGATTCCCCAGAGCCAGACATTCAGAATTTCTCAAGATAAAAGAATGAGTTTTCTTTTCATAGTGTATATTAGAAATTCTTCCATTTCCTTGAACTTCAGAATTAGGCCTGGTCATCTATCTTCTCATACTGATGCACACTTTTATTGTGGCATAAGGACTAGTGACCTTCTTGGATTTTCCATAAGATAGTTCAGTCATTCTAATGTCACTCATCCTTCTCTGCCTCTTGATCTTTTCAGCTTCTGAGTACTTTAGCTTTCTCTATTTGAAGAGGAAATCCCTTTCTGGCTTGTTTTTTAGGTATCATGATAAGTCATTCCTCTGCTGACTAGCAAAACTTTCCCTCTGTTGATAATCATACAAGTGTAGACTTGCCAATTCTCCAATTGCTCTTTGTTAAAGTTCCGGAAATCATCCCTGAATACAATTGTTTTCAGCTCACCACTAGTCATGATCACTTTAAGTGCCTTGGTCCTATAAAATAAAGATTCTTTGGTAGATCCACATTAGAAGGTGATCTTTGTTGGCTGGAGCTGGTTGTAGGGATTGAGATTCTTGATGTGGAAGCCCTTTGAAGTATACTGTCTTTTTGGTTGGGGCCCTTTCACATGTCCTTTTAACTCAAAAAATTTCAAAATATCCTCTTTCTTCATCATGATCAGAGAAAGGTAGTCAATACCTTCGTTGGACAAAATTTTGATCATCTCCATTGTTTCTTTGTCCATATGCTCCTCTGTTGGAGATCTTGGTCTTCCGATAGTCAGTCTTCTTGGACCAGACTACAAGGACGTTATTCTTCTTTGCACTTCCTCAACTTGATCAAAGTGTACTTTTTTTATAAAAGAGATCCTTCAACTGAGATTGACCCAAATTGTCAAACACTCCATCTGGCATCCCTTTTTCATCATAGCTTGCCTTAGAGTGTTACTTTTCTCTTTGTCTTCCCATGGCATCAGCTTTATTGTCAATTCAACCACAATAGGTTCTTTCTTTACTTCAAGGATCAAGGAAGAAGTTTGAGTTGGTTCTTCAGTTTTTTATTGATCTTTCAACTCCTTCCTATACTTGGCCAGCTCTGACTTGTATAAATCTTTCCTTTGTTCAACACTCAATTTGTTCACTTCATCTCCCACACCCTAGCCTCCATGAGTCTCTCAAGTAAAACTTCTTTGTTTTTGGATAAGGCTTTATTTTTCTCCTCAGCCAACCATGCCCTGGCTCTGTCAGCCTTAGTTTTTTTCCCTATCTTCCTCCTCCTTTTGTTTTAGTTTTTTTAATCTTCTATGTTTCATTTCCTTGGCTACAACTTCTCCTTCATCTTTCAACTTTTGTGATATCTTTTTTGAACTTTTCCTTAACTTTTCTCTTGCTCATTGAATCAAAAAGTTCAAAGTCATACCCATGTTTTAACAATAATCCATATTTCCCTCCAAATCTCTTGAACACTTTATCTTTTCTCTTCAATTCATTAATAGCCCTCTTTTCAATCCAGTTTTTCTTTCATCTTCATAACTCATATTCTCCAGTTCTCTTTTTCTCTTCAATCCATCCCTCTTCCTTTCAAATAACAAGTTCAGATTTCCGTCAGATAATTCATTTAGTTCCTCAAATCTAAAACCTTGGCCCATTAGACTGATTATTCTCGGATATTCTTTTTTCAAATCTTCTAGTCTTGCCTTTATGTTCTCAACATGTTTGTCAGACAAATGGATTTGAGGTGAAGCAAGTTCATCCTCGTTTTGTTTTAGTCCTTTCCCTTTCTCATCATCTTCTTGATCAGAAATGTTCTCCAATGCCCATATATGTGGTTCATTGGATTCCATGTCTAGATTTTGCTCATAATCTTCAGGCCTTACAGTTTGCAAAGGGACAATATTTACAGGTTCTTCAACAGGACTTTCATTTTTCTTCTCATTGTCCCCTTGCTCATCTTCTTTTACAACCCTCTTCTTTTGTTTTGGCATTAACTCTTCAGGTATCTTGTCTCCAAACCTTTTCCTCCTCCTAACAAACTTCACAAGATCAACTGGCCATTCTCTTTCATTTTATTTGATTTCATTTAACAGACTATCCACAAATTTTTCATTGGCCTTCTTTATCATCTCCTTTTAAATTCGTTTTGCATCATAGGCTGTCACCAACTGTTTATCAATATCTTCAATGGATGGTTCAGCAGTTGGTACAGTTTGTTGAGAATATTCATATTGAGATTTGTAAACGACTATGGCTAGTGCATTTTCAGTAGCCTCAGCCTGTTCTATCAACTCTTGTTCTACTTCCTCATGTTCTTCACTCAACTTCTTCTTCAATTCACTTTGTTCCATGATAACCATATTTCATCAATCTCCTTTTGTGTTAGAAAGTTGTTCAAAGTGTGCCTTTGAACCCATTCATTTATTTTTATCATGTCTCTTCTTTCCTTCTTCAGCAGATTCATCAACAAGTAATAAATGGTCATTGGATTCCACTTCCTTTCTTTTCAGAGGCTGTAGTTGGCCTTTATGTTCTGCCACTACTTTCCCCTTTTCTCTCCTCATCTCTTCTTCTGCATCCAACAACCTGGATGGTCTAACCTCCTTGATAACTGTTGGTGGAAACTCATCTATCTCTTTGAATAAATCCTCAAGATCTTCATCCACAACTTCTTTCTCTTTCACTAACTGAGAATTGACTTCATCATAATCAACATTTTGTTCTTAGTTTTGTCAGAGAGATTGACAATTTCACTAGAAATGACAACTTCTTCAGTATTGTCATCCAATACATCTGTTTTATAACTCTCAACATCAATCAAAGCCTCATCATTATCAACCATATTATCATTAACAATGTCCTCAACATTTTCATTTACATTACCATCACCCACATCTTTATCAGCATTTTCATTCACATCAACTTCCTTATCAACCGCATTCTCATTTTCATCCCTTACATCAGCAACTTTATCAACCTCAACAACTACATTTTCATCAACCTCCCTTTCCTCTACCTCATCATCATCATCGCTGACATAAATCATACCAATCAGTTTAAAAGCATCATCACCTCCAGTTATGGGGACATTCTCCCCCTATATTGGTGCATATGAGGTCTTCTCAATCTCAGACACCAGGGTTTGAATTTTTAGCAGTGCTTGTTATAGCTGGGATTCCAACTCTATATTCCTCTCTTTCAAATCTTCATTTTTAGTCCTTAGGTCACAGTTTTCCACAATGAGATCAAAATTTCTTTCAAAATAGTGTGAGTTGAAATTGGGGATATTGTGAAAGGGTCAGAATCAGAAGTTTCAAAAGGTTGGCTTGGCTGGGTTTGATGAATTAGGCTATGGATAATTTGGGAACTTGTGCTGGGTAAAGGGTTTGTGGTTTTGATTAATGGTATATAGTTTTGGATGGGTGGGGATAAAGGAATGTCATGTAGGTCAAGGTTTAGATAGTGGGTTGGTGACTGGTATGGTGTGTTTGGTTGGTTTATAAGATGGGAAGGAATGAGTTCTGGTATATAGGGTTCTGGTTCAGTTTAAGGTTATGTTTGGGTTTCTGTTTATGGGGAAGATGTTGGTAAAGGAATAAATGGCTCAAGATTTGGGGAAAGTGAGGTTGTGAAGGGATATAAGGTTCATACATCTGGGATTGTGGTGGTGGTGGTGAAACAGGTGGTGTTGGTGTTGGAACAACTTCATCTTGTGATTGCTCCCCCTCAACCTGTACTACCTCCTCCTCAACAGCCTCATCTCCTCCATCAGCATTATTATTATGATCATCATCAGATTCACTTTCATCCTCATCATCACTTTCCTCCTTACCACTGCTCACCATAGGTAAGAAGGAACCTCCATAATCTCAATATTATTATTCATCAACCATGGAAGGATGACAAACTCCACTTCCGGATTAAATTGGCTAGTTGGTCCCAATCTGTTGATCCTCCTAAAGACATTTAGATCTTGTAGCACATGTATTGTACCAGCCGTTGGAAGATCTGGATGTAAGATGTTGAATATTATCTGTGGAAACCGAGGGTATATCAAGAATCTTTCTTTTTTCGCCTTCCTCACATTTGTGACCAACCCCTCAAAGATTATTCGTGAAAAATTGAATGTGCAATCATATATTACAACCACAGTTGCGAATAAATACCTCTCTACTCATCAAAGTCCACGTTCCTCTAAAGTTCAAGAATTCTGAACGGGTTAATCGGGTTCTCGAGGATTGGCACTTTCCGCGGGGAGTTTCCCACCAAATTGATGATAATGGTTGATTTGTTTTTGTTTTGTTTATTTACTTGGTTCTTGTGTAAGCTTTAGCTGTGTTTACCAGTGTTTGGTGGTTTTGGTTTTGTTTACTCTTGTATGGCATGTCATACATGAGAACTAATATGGCACTCTGTCATATTACTTGTAATTTTTGGTTGTGTGGAATGCATTTTACCGGGTGAATCCCTTTACCCAAAAAAAAAGTCCACGTTCCTCTTGTGTCATGCTTTGTAAAATGTGGTGAATTAGAAAACAGTAGAGCAATGGAAACATCACCTTTTGAAACTTTCCTTCATTTTTTTTCCCTTGATATCCCATAATTTCTTGAAATATTCAAAGTAATCGTTGTGGGGAATAAGACAACTGAATCGCAAAATTATCATTCAGTTGGAGTATTGCTCTTTTGAGATGTTATGTTATTTCAACCTTTTTGCCCAACACAGTGGCCTCGATTCGTCGTCCATTCACATCATCAATCAGTTGTGCGGATCTCCAGAAATCAAGATTATGATTCCTGTAGATTATTGGACTTTCAGTCAATGCGAATATGAGGTTGGAGCATATCAACCAGTTTATTATTAGCTCAAAATGGAGATTCTTCTCAGTGATTTAGAGAAACACGCACATGTTGTGCTTCGACTCAAATGGATACACCATTTTCTGCACATACACAAACAAAATGTGACAGTCGTGACAAAACGAGGTATACCTTCCTCACAACGTAGCGAGTAAACGATAAATCGGTTAATTTGTTGTGATTAAACGAGTAACTGAACGATACCGATTATGACCCGTATGTATACCGAGGGGTCATATATGAGTTATATATATATATATATATAGTGGCTAATATGTTGATATTAAGGCCCCAGTACGTATAAAACCTTTAAAATGAAAAAAGGTTTCGTTTAACGATACGCTGTGAGTTTAAACGCAATCGTTAACATCAAAACGAGCATTATAGCATCTGTCAAGCCAAAAAAGATTTATAAAACACTTATATGACATGTTTTAAACAATCCGTGAAATTATTTTGGGTTTTTACAACCTTTTAATATGTTTTTATTATTTTGCAAAACTTAGCCAAAAAACGTTCGTTTTTGTGATGTTTATTAAACCCAAACTCTTTTTCTCGCAAAAAACCGAACCCGAATTAAACTTGGAACCGAGAACGAACTTCGGGCATGCAAAAAGAGGTATTAAATAACAAAAGAGGGGCCTAGAAAATCCCTCCCTTTTTGCGGCCGCCAACCTTGGGGATTACCCGTAGATATTTTGGGTTTATGAATTGTTTATTACATGGCCATTTTCACACCAACATATCACAAAACAAATTTTGGCCATCTTATTCTTCATATTGTAGGAACATGATTTTTTTTAGTTTTGATCATGTTTAAATCTCATATAACCAAAAATATTCATGTTTTGATTAGTAAATATCGTGATTAACCATCCAAAAACCCTAAAAATAACCTAAAATCATGTTTTGATTTAAAACTTGTTTACAAAGCAGAACCATATATATTTTTAACCAAAAACACGGATTAGAACATGGATATAACGTTTTTACGGTTTAAAAGTTCGGTTTGATACCCTAACCGAAACCCTAATTGACAAGGCTTGATGATGGATGATTAATGCTTGGTTTTATTTTATATGATATGTAGATACCCTTAATTTGTGACCCAATACCGGGAGAGTCGATAAAACAACCAAAAACTCTCAAAAACCGACAAGGTAATTACCGATTTAATCGTTTAGGGTCTGTTTGTGCTTCGATTGTGACGTGATTGTTGTTAGTTTGTGAAACACTACATGAACATTAGGGATCATATAAGTGAGTCCATGTTCATATTTGGTATTATTTTCGATAGACGGAGAATATTTGGCGAATTTATTACCGTTTATTGGAGTTTTATTATGTAAATAGCTAAACTTCTTTAAAAATTATGAAATTTTGTTTGGAACTCAGATATGTGATGGTATGATTAATGGTAAAATTTGGGATCATTTGGAGATGTTTAAGTACAGTTTGTTGATTTGCGTTTTAATCGGGTTTTAGCAGCCGAAAAATGCACAAAATGGTATTTTGGCCAAAGAATTAGATTCTAAAAATTTTACAGGGGTTATTTTATAGTATTATGACCACTTGAAAAAATTATCGGATTTTTCAGATGTCGTTTGTTATAAACGGGTTATTTATCTATTAATTATAACACAAAAAATGAATTTTTATAAATAACTAATTAAGTATAAAAATTCAGAAAATAATTTTATAAATTTCTACAGATTTAAATTTATTTTTACAAAAATTATCATAATTTACATATAATTAAATAAATAGTTATGATTATTTGAAGATTTAAATTGTATATGTTTTAACGAAATCGACAGTTTTGTTTTTAACGAACTGACTGGTATGTCAAAACATCAAAAGTGGTAAAAAATAATATTTTTGGATGAATTTGATAAAAACGAACCCTTTCCGAGATTTTCAGACAATTCGGGTGGATTGTACGCGTTTTGTATAATCAAACTCGTATGAAAACGGAAAAGAACCCTGCGATCAATCCATATACCGAAACTCTAAACTTCTTTTAATAAATCAAATCATTTTATCAAAAAGTATGTTTACTTCAGTTTATGTGATTTTACCTGTTTCCGAAATGCGTAAACGATCAACTTGGCCAGACACGGAAAACCGTGAAACTGAGCCAAATCTAGTTTTAAACATTTCATAGCGTACAACGTCACAATCCAAGATTACTGACATGTTCTGGGTGTAAAAGGTTTTAGTTTAAAGACTGTACTAGTGTTAAACATACTATACGGATTATAGGATACGAGTTATAGTCGAGGAATTATACATACTACATGTATATCCCATAAGTACTACGAAAAGGTGTGTTTCACGACCCCACTTTCTAAACTGTACTTTTGGGGTGGAAAGCATGTTTACAATACTTATATACGTTAAAACTTGTGATGATGTGAATTGTCTAAGTACTAACACTTGAAAGTCCCCACAAACACAAGTGATTAACTTCGTGCTGGTGATGTGTGGATAGTACTATCGATTTGACAAACCCAACTGACAGGGCCGGAGGGGTATGCCGGAACATGTTAACCCAGTTGCACATTGTCATTTAAATTTATTATATTCTGCTATGTGGTGTTAGACATAGTACATACTTGGGGCATAGTCGTTGTTAAATGCCAACGGGAGTGCATGGGCAAGGGTGGCCATGTGTTTTAGCTCGTTTCGGTTTCACTTGTGGCTTAGTATAAAAACATCATACACATACATACATACATACATACATACATATTGTAAATTTTACGAACTCGTATACTATTTTTCGTTCGTTAACCTGTTTTAACATGTTGACCAGTTTTAACATGTTTTTCAGGTGAGCCAAAGTTGGAATGAATTGCTTACATGCTCGGTGTTAAGAGTAAAGTTGAATAGCTTGAGACAGATACAAGTATATATTAAAGAATAAGCATCCACGAGAATTGGTTATGTGTTTTCGCCTAGTTTGTAAACTTAGTACTAACCAATGTAATATGATGTAAATTAGTTTGTTGAAGTTTTTTTTAAACAATATGGTTGATACCAGAGCTATCTTTACATTCTCGTATTACGCTTCCGCATTGACCTAGTTGGGTTGTGACAAAATTGTTATCAGAGCCATTGGGTATAAAGAATTAGGATGTCTCTCAGGATACCCTAATATAACACTGTGCTCGATTAGCTCTGGGAATATAATAATATTAAATACTATATACTAATGATTGTCGGATGAACTCGAATGAACGATTGGGTTATTATGGTACGGAACGTAATAACGGATTTGTTTGTACGAGGGAAATCGAGAAGGAGTCGTTGAATAATCTAATAGGTAAAAACAGCAACATATGTGTATAAAATATAATATTAAATAAACATGTATCTATATAAAGGATTATCTGTGCTAATGTGTATGAATACGTGTTGGTACTAAACTATAATTTATATTATACATTATTATAATTAATGTTATCAAGAATTGTTATTTATACTAACCTTTGTACCTAGAGATGTCGAGAACCAGACCTGATGCAACTGATCAAATACCAACACTATCTCTTGAGAAGGAAGAACTAGAAAAAGACCTGGAGGAGAACAAATATGCAAAAATAGATGGAAATAAGAGAAATGATGTGATTCCATATGAGGCGCCTATTGATAAGCCTAACTTATCGGGCTATAGACTGGACAGTTATTCCCATAGAACATCACCTAGGCATGAGGTAGGAGTCACCAGTACTTGCCACTCACTTACTAGAACTCCTAGATCTCCCACACCATCATCACATCATACCTCAGTGAGTGGTTACCAAGATACCTTTCCCTACATGGAGTATACCTGTACCCGATCAAGAACCTCCCTATTTAGCCGACCCAGTCTAGTTACCTTTATTGACTAATCAGATTCTAGTGCACTTAATAGCTATAATCACTAACATATAGAGAAGACGTAAGCTATATGATTACATGCTAGATATACAGCAAGTAGTGATGAACTTACATTGATCCAATAGTCATTCTTTACGGCTCTTGGACAGAGTGACTACCCAGTTATAAGGTTGTCAAGTAGATATTGAAGCCTAAATGGTTGTTTGTGTGTGGTTATTGTATTATATACCTATGGATAAATAGAAATAAAAGTAGTCTTTTGATACCCCATGCAGCACTGTTAGTAGCATATTGCGCTGACATGGAGAATGTTTTTAATCTTTTATTATTACAAGCACTGACCCCTACCAGGTTAAGTTTCTATATAGTGACAAGTTTTAGTACGTATATTTAAAGCACTGGCCTATACCAGGTTAAACCTATGCGCTAATTTTGGGATGCATATGTAAAGTAATGATTATGGGTAATACAAATGTGTTCTTTGACATAGTTGTTTGTTTATGATTATCGTTATAGAATGGCCCCAAAGAAAAATAATACTATATATGAGGCGGAGGTGGGCGAAATGATTGCTTGCCAACTACAAGCAGTGATACCGACTATTGTAGCGCAAGTCACTGTTTGCATACGTGCAAATACAAATGTTAACCAACCTTCGAGCACCAATACAACCGCTAATACTACACCTATGCCTAACACTAATGCAGCTACGAATACTACTTCCCTGTTAAATACTAATAATGTCAAGAATTTAACTCCCCCATTGTACACTAATACTTCTGGTATCACGAATCCCCCGCGTCTAAAATGTTCGTATGAACAGTTTATGTCGTGAAGATCTATAAATTTTAGTGGTACTGTGGAACTAAACGGATTGATAAGATTGATTGAAAAGGTTGGATTCGTAATTAACATCAGCAACTGTCCACCGGATTGTAAAATTAAGTATACTACTAGCATGTTTATTGATCATGCCTTAATGTGGTGGAATATGATTATACAAACTCGGGAATGAGAAGTGATTAACAGTATGCCATGGAATTAACTTAAAACCCTTATATTAAAACATTCTGCCCAAGAAATGAGAACCACAAGTTGGAACACGAACTATGGAATTTGGAAATGAGAGGCGTTGATCATTTAAATTACACAAACCGTTTCAACGTGTTGACTCGTTTAGTACCATGGTCAATTATTGTCGAACCCAAGCTCATTGAGCACTACATTTGGGGATTGACCCCAGCTATGAGAAGTATAATCAATTCCATAGCCACCCAACTTTAGAAAGTGACGTGTCACAAGTCGGCGTCGTTACTTTTGACCTTATAAGAAACGTTGTATTAAGAATACAAGGGGAATCGTCTGGTCTGAAACGAACTGATTGTACCTCTAGAGAAAAAATTAAAACTCAGAATCAAAGAATCCGCCTGCAACTCAGAATTGGGCATTAAAAGCGTGGTAGCACGCCTGCAACTCAGAATTGGGCATTAAAAGCGTGGTAGCACGGAACACCATTAGAAACACCATTAGAATCAAAGAATCCGCCTGCAACTCAAAGAATCCGGGTAAGGCCAAAAATGACCAGTTCCGACACGAAACAAGATACATACAATGGATCGTTGCCGAAATGTGAAAAATATAATATACAACATATAGGTGAATGTCGAATGGTCGTGTGTCCAAGGTGTGGATATATTGGGCATTATACCCAAAATTTTTGAAGTACAATGGATACTCCAAATCGATGACCTCAAACAAACCAATCTCGCCCTCCACAAACACCTTATCCCCAACCAACTCAACAATGATCTATTCAGCAAACCCCACCTATAAGAAACCTCCGTACGTGTTAAAAGCGTGGTAGCACGGAACACCATTAGAAACACTACCCCAAATTGAACCCCGATGCATTAAAAACATAAAACTAAGGGCAAGCATCAACTTCTAATCCAGCAAAGGGATGCGCTTATGTATATGAATTGGATGAAGCGCAACAGGATTCCAGTGTAGTAACAAGTACATTCTTAGTTACTCATTAGTATACATCCGTTGTGTTTTATTCGAGCGTTGAGAGAAGCTTCGTATCTATTAAACTTTACCTTTAGAGAGTATGCTAGTTAGTGAACTAATAGATCTTTATACTATAGAACTCGCTAAAGGTAAGTTTATAATCGTCAACCAAATAGTCCGGAATTGTTCCCTAATCCTAAACAACCAACCATTCCTTATCGATTTACTCCTGGTAGAATTAGGAAGTTTTGATGTGATAGTCGGTATGGACTGGCTATCAAAGTATAAGGGTGAAATCGTTTGTAAGGACAAAACTGTTAGAACTTATTCGAATGATGAAGAGATCATTGTACAAGGGGAGAAATCCTGTAATGTATTGCATCTTTTATCCCAACTTCAGGCACTAAAGTATTTGCGCCAAGGTTGTTCGCTATACTTGTCGAGTGTAACAATTAAGAACTCTAATGAAAAACGTGTAGAAGATATCCCAGTGGTACGAGGGTATTCAGATGTATTTCCAGATGAGTTACCTGGTTTACCATCGACCTGACAAGTCGAATTCGTATTGACCTAATGCCAGAAGCAGCTCCCATTTCTAAAGCACCTTACCAACTTGCACATTCTGAAATGCAAGAACTGTCAAACCAATTGAAAGAATTACTAGATAGGGGCTTTATACGACCTAGTTACTCACTATGTGGAGCACCAATTTTATTTGTGAAAAAGAAAGACGGAAGTTTTCGGATGTGTATTGACTACCGGGAATTCAATAAAGTGACTATCAAGAATAGATACCCATTACCTCGAACTGATGACTTGTTTGATCAACTTCAGGGTGCGAAATATATTTCGAAAATTTATCTCCGATCTGGTTATCATCAAGTGAGAATTCGGGAAGAAGATATCATAAAAACAGCCTTCCGAACTCGGTACGGTCATTATGAATTTTTGGTTATGTCGTTTGGATTTACCAATGCGCTTGCAGTATTTATGGATCTCATGAACCGAATTTGCAAACCCTACCTTGACAAATTCGTGATAGTGTTTATCGATGACATCTTAATGTATTCGAAAAGTAAGGAGGAACGCGAACAACATCTGCGGGTAAACTTGGAATTACTGAGGCAAGAAAAGTTATATGTTAAGTTGTCCAAATGTGAATTCTGGTTACTAGAAGTACAATTTTAGGACACATTGTGAATCAACAAGGAATCCACGTAGACCCAGTCCTAAATCACCGAAAGATATTCGCTAATTTTTGGGATTAGCCGGGTATTACAGACGATTTATTGAAAACTTTTCAAGTATTACCCAACCTTTAACCCTCCTACTCAAAAAGATCGAACGTATGACTGGGGAGAAGAACAAGAAATGGCCTTTGAAATGTTAAAACAAAAGTTATGTGAAGCTCCAATATTAAGTCTTCCAGATGGAACTGATGATTTGGTGGTCTATTGTAATGCATCTCGTAAAGGTTTAGGATGCGTATTGATGCTTCGAAAGAAAGTAATAGCGTATGCCTCCCGACGATTAAAAGTACATGAGAAGAACTATACAACTCACGATTTCGAATTGGGAGCAGTTATATTTGCAATAAAAATCTGGAGACACCACTTGTACGGCATAAAATGTACAATTTACACATATCACAAAAGCCTACATCATGTATTTAACCAAAAAGAGTTGAACATGAGGCAAAGGAGATGGGTAGAACTATTAAATGATTATGATTGTGAAATTAAGTACCTTCCGGGTAAGGCCAATATAGTAGTGGATGCATCAGTCAGAAGGAACGGATAAAACCTCTAAGAGTACGGGCACTTGGAATAATGGTTCGGAATGACCTTATCGAACAAATTCGTGTTACTAGAGACGAAACCTTAAAAGAAGATCAATTAGAAAAGGAAGAATTGCACGGGAATGAAAAGAATTTTGAGAAGAAAATTGATGAAATATATTACTTCAAAAATCGAGTATGGATTCCGACTCTTCGTGATCTTCGAGAATTGATTCTTGATGAAGAACACAAATCCAGATATTCTTTTCATCCATGTACTGATAAGATATATAAATATGCTTAAGAATTTTACTGGTGGTCTGGTATGAAAAAGGATATAGCCTTGTATGTAAGTAAATGTGCAACGTGTGCACGGGTTAAGGCTGAATACCAAAAACCTTCGGGAATGTAACAACAACCCGAAATCCCACAATTGAAATGGGAACAAATTACCATGGACGTCATAACGCACCTTCCCAAAACCTCTTGAGGACACAATGCCATTTGGGTACTTGCAGATCGGTTAACCAAATCTACACACTTATTCCAACTCGTAACAACTACACTACCAAAAAACTCGCCCAAATCTACATTGATGAAATCGTATCGTGACATGGAGTACCTGTTTCGATTATTTCCGAATGAGACAGTCACTTTACTTCAAATTTTTGCAAGCCGTTCAAGAAGCTTTGGGAACCCGAATAGACCTGAGTACCGCTTATCATCCCCAAACATATGCCCAATCCGAACGAACCATTGAAAACTTAGAAGATTTCTTCGTGCTTGTTTACTAGATTTCAAAGGGAATTGAGATCAACACCTCCCGCTCATTGAGTTCTCATACAATAATAGTTACCACACTAGTATACAAGCAGCACCTTATGAAGCATTATACGGATGAAAATGTAGATCGCCACTTTGTTGGACAGAAGCGGGTGATACTCAAATTACAAGATCCGATTTGATTCAAGAAACAACTTATAAGATTCGTAAGACTAAACAGAAACTGATAGCCGCCTGTGACCGACAAAAGAGCTATGCCGATGTTCGTAGAAAACCGTTATCTTTTGAAATAGGCGACAAAGTATTTCTGAGAGTATTGCCATGGAAAGGTGTCATAAGATTTAGAACGACCGCTAAGTTAGCCCCGAGATACATTGGACCTTTTGAGATCATTGCAAAGATTGGTCTACCGACTAAAACTACTCTTAGAACTGAGCACTATTCATGATGTGTTTCATGTGTCGAATCTGAAAAAGTGTCTGATTGATGAGAAGTCCCATAGTACAACTGGAAGATGTCCAGATAAATGAAAATCTATACTTTGTAGAGGAACCGGTAGAAATTGTGGACGGGAAAACCAAATAGTTATGACACGAAAAAATCTCGTTGGTAAAAGTTCGATGGATCTCAAAACGAGTACTCGAATTTACTTGGGAACGAAAGACGAATTCCGAAAGAAATACCCTCACGTGTTCCCTAGAAAGAAAACCGTTGACACATCAAATTTCAGGGACAAATTTTTTTAACGGGGGGAGAATGTGACATTTGTGACAAAATGAGGTATACCTTACTCACAACGTAGCGATTAGACGATAAATCGGTTAATTTGTAATGATTAAATAAGTAACCGAACGTTACCGATTATGACCCGTATGTATACCGAGGGGTCATATATGAGTTATATATATAATAGTGGCTAATATATTGATATTAAGGACCCAGTACGTATAAAACCTTTTAAATGAACAAGGTTTCGTTTAACGATATGCTATGAGTTTAAACGCAATCGTTAACATCAAAACGCGCATTATAGCATCCGTCAGGCCGAAAAAGATTTATAAAACACTTATATGACATGTTTTAAATAATCCGTGAAAACATTTTGGGTTTTTACAACCTTTTAATATGTTTTTATTATTTTGCAAAATTAAGCCGAAAAACATTCGTTTTTGCGCTGTTTATTAAACCCAGACTATTTTTCTCGCAAAAAACGAACCCGAACTAAACTTGGAACCGAGAACGAACTTCGGGCATGCAAAAAGAGGTATTAAATGATAAAAGAGGGGCCTAGAAACCCATCCCTTTTTGCGGCCGCCAACCTTGGGGATTACGTCTAGATATTTTTGGTTTATGAATTGTTTATTACATGGCCATTTTCACACCAACATATCACAAAACAAATTCTGGCCATCTTATTAATCATATTCCAGGAAGAACACAATGTAGGAACTTGATTTGTTTTTTAGTTTTGATCATGTTTAAATCTCATATAAACAAAAATATTCATGTTTTAATTAGTAATTATCATGTTTAACCATCCAAAAACCCTAATAATTACCTAAAATCATGTCTTGATTTTAAACAAGTTTAAAAGAAGAACCATATAGATTTTTAACAAAAAAAACACGGATTAGAACATGGATATAACGTTTTTACGTTTAAAAGTTTGGTTTGAAACCCTAACCGAAACCCTAATTAACAAGGCTTGATGATGGATGATTAATTCTTGGTTTTGTGTTATATAATATGTAGATACACTGACTTTGTGACCCAAGACCCGGAGAGTCGATAAAACAACCAAAAACTCTCGAAAACCGACAAGGTAATTACCGGTTTAATCGTTTAGGGGCTGTTTGTGCTTCTATTGTGATGTGCTTGTTGTTAGTTTGTTAAACTATACAATAACATTAGGAATCATATAAGTCCATGTTCAAATTTTATAATTTTTCGATAAACGGAGAATATTTGGCGAATTTATTACTGTTTATTGGAGTTTAATTATGAAAAATAGCTAAACTTCTTTACAAATTTTGAAATTTGGTTTGGAACTCAGATATGTAATGATATGAATGGTTCAAAAGGGCACTGATACCAATTGTAAGTCCGGAATCTGGATCACTACAACTATGATATCAACCCGAACACAATGTTAGTGCGGAATCCTAACACCGTGGTGATTCAAGAACAATATACATGACGAACAAGATGAACACGATGTAATACTCCAAATGCACACGATTATATTATTAAACCGTCTAGTACATGAGATTACACAATCTGTATTGCTCTCTAGATGGAGGCTATGATTTACGTTTCTTCTCCCCAAACACTGAACTAGCAACCTAGAACCCTATACAATGCATTCTATATATAGGGTACTCAATACTCAAGCCCAACCATAGCCAAAGCCCACCGAGATCCATAAGGATCTCGGTTTACATTCATAGCCGAATACAAAACCCAATAAACATATAACTAAGTACAAACCACCAAATATGGACCCAACAGTCTCCCCCTTGGTTTGTAGCTTCGTTCTTGTTTATTTCACTTCAGACTAGCCTAACCGAAATCCATAGGGATTTCGGTATTACACCAATGCAATTCTTCAACTCGTCTTTGTTTAGGTCACTTTAGTCTTGATCATGTCATGGCCTTTTGATATGCGTCAGTCTAACCAAATTATGGCCCAACACCTTTCATCTCCAATCATTACCCTAATCATTTCCTTTATGTGGTGGCATCCCCACCACCACTCATCTTTCAACCCACTCACTCCCTTTTTCTCTATAAAACCCACAACACACACACACATACTTTTAAACACACACAAATCAAATTTTAAACATAAACACACACATACTAATCACGAGTTATGTATATCTAAATTAAAGAACAAGAGAAGATTAAGCTACTAGGAAGGATTAAGCTAGGAGGCACACTACACCACTCACTCTTGACACCATTTTCATCTTTCAAAATCTCAAGAAACAAGTAAATATTATGTTAAGATTAATTAAGTATTGGTTATGGATATACAAGGTTTGATGTTCTTTAGTTGATTGAATGATTGAAAGATTGAATAAGTGAATAGGTATGTGTGTGTATGTGCCGTGGGTGTGTGCGTGTGTGTGTAAATGGGATAATCAAACTCATTACACATGCACACATTGATCCTAAAGATCCGACATTGATTGCTAAGCTTGATTTTAGGTATTGTTGGATCTCTTTATTGTTTGTTATAAACTTGAATAAACTTAATATTAGGATTTGATATTAGAATAGATTTTGGAATTTGGATGGATTGTTGAATTAAGAAATGATATGAAATAAGCTAATTGAAAATAAGATAGGATATTTTACATTTACCCAATCTTTTGCAAAACAGAAAAGGTTTTCTCTCTAGGAAAGGCGATTTTGGAGATTACCCTATGCGATCGGCCGCATAGGGTTCTTGGCTTCTCTTGGCTTTTGGTTGCTTTAATCTTGTTCCAATCCTTGATTCTGATTGCTTAGTAGGTTCGTTATTGATCACGGCTATTGTTATAGTTTAGTTAGATCGATAACATCCTATTAATTGATTAAGGATCTTGTGGTTATCAAGGTTAGGGTTGTTTCTTGTTCTTGATCGATCGTTGGGTTGATTGTTCTTTGATCTTTGGGCAGATCTGGATTAGGGTTTCATTGGCCTTTTGGTTCCTTGGATTGGTCGGCTGGGTTTCTTGGATCTTGATCTTGGTTCTTGATCTTGATCTTGGTTTCTTGGAAATTGGCCGATCCTTGATCTTGATCTTGTTCTTGGCTGATTTGTTTTTGATCTTGTCCTTGATCTTGATCTTGTTCTTGGCGGATCTTGTTCTTGGCTGATTTGGTTTTATTTTGATCGAGATCTTGATCTTGATTTGGTTTGATCTTGGCCGATTTGTGTTTCCTTGTTTATTGATCTTGATCTTCGTATTGATTTTGGGGTATCTTGGCTGGTTTTTATTGGATTTGCATGGAGCATAAGGGTGGTAATAGTTTTGTTGATCATGTTATACATGGGTTTCCAGCTAATCGGGTAACGAACATTGATGGGGCTCTCCCTCGTAGGGGGGTTCTGAAAACTGGTTCTTCGGGAAACCCTAATGTTACGGGTTCGTTTGTTTCGTTTGCTGCAAACACTACATTCACTGCTCCTTTAAATGATGTTATCCACAATGATGGTGGTTGTTCAGCCGTGGGGAACAAAGTTAGTGGTTGTTCGAGCGATAACAAGGGTATTGGATCAGTTTCGCTAAATAGTCAACAAGATAAAGGTTTTTCAGCCTTTGTCTCGAACGAAAACAAGGTGGTTGGATCTGAATTTTCTAATATTCAGAAGGATGTAGGGAAGGAAAAACATATGGAAAATTCCAAGCCTTCCTACATGAGTGTTGTTCAACTTGAAAACAAAACATCGAAGGCAACATTAAGAAAAGTAAATGTGGAGTCAACAATGGAAGGAGTTGATGTGGTTATCCCGGTTGAATCTGTCAAGAAAGTTAACGAAAGGTTTAATAATACTTTGTTTGGCTATTTTTTGGGTAACAGGCTTCCTTTTCCGGTTGTTGAGGATTTTGCTAAGAAAAATTGGAACAAATATGGGCTTACGAGACTAATGATGAATGCGAAAGGGTTTTTCTTTTTCAAGTTCCATACGGAAGCTGGGATGATGAAGTTGATTGAAGATGGTCCTTGGATGATTAGAAATGCCCCCATTATTCTCCAAATTTGGACTATGGAGTCAGATTTGGAGAAGGAGGATGTACGGTCTGTTCCGGTTTGGGTCAAATTACAGAACATTCCCCTGGGTGCTTTTACTGAGGAGGGTCTAAGTATGCTCGCGTCAAGAATTGGGGATCCGATAAGTATGGATTCTTATACGGCTAATATGTGTAAGGAATCGTGGGGAAGAAGTAGTTTTGCTAGAGTCCAGGTTGAGCTCCATGCAAATCAGGAGATTAAAAGGAAGCTTGTTGTTGCTGTTCCGGATACGTGGGGGGAGACAAATAAGATCTCGGAGATTAAAATTGAATATGATTGGGAGCCACCCAGATGTTCTTTATGTGAGGTGTTTGGCCATTCGAACACTCAATGCCCGAAACAAGTTCACGATAAAAAGTTAAATGAAGAACAAAAGAAAGTCACTAATGATGATGGTTTCCAGAGGGTGAAGGGAAAGAAAAAAGTTAATACGCAAATCAAGAAACATAATCTTGTCTACCGACCGGTGGTTAAACCTGCTGTGCCTATAAATAAACCATCCGCTCAAGGACAAGACAATAATTATTATGTGGGTAAACCTACAACTTCTATGGCTGAGGGGGTCCAGTTAAAGGAGAAGCATACTGTCCAAACCAGTAACAGGTTTGGTAAGTTGGCGGACGAATCGGAAAGTGATGAAGATGATGATGATGTGGAGGAGCTATTTACGGATGTGGCTAAAGCTATGAAACCGGATATTGGTTCTGAGGGTGCAAGCACACCCGGTGAATTGGGTGTTTAATGGGTACCATCGCCACTTGGAATATAAGAGGGTTGAACCGCCCTCTTAAACAAAAAGAGGTTCGTAAGGTAATACAAGATAATAATATTCAGGTATGTGCTATTCTTGAGTCTCACGTCAAATTAAACGCGGTTTTTGATGTTTGTAAGAAGATTTGTAAAAATTGGGATTGGACCAGCAATGGTAGTGTTTGTGATAAAGGTACTCGGATTATTGTGGGGTGGAATACGGATTTGGTTGATCTTATGGTTATTGATTATTCGAACCAGGTTCTTCACGTTCAGTTAAAGTTCAAGCTTGATAGCAAGGTGATGTATGGTTCTTTCGTGTATGCTGAGAATTGTTATTTGAAAAGAAGGGAGTTATGGCGAAATCTTCTTGTTCATAAACAATTCACTCATGGTAAACCTTGGGCTTTACTGGGAGATTTTAATTGTGCTCTTAATTTGGAAGACAGCTTGCATGGTTCTTCCAAAATCTCCACTGGAATGATTGATTTTCGTGATTGTGTTAAGAACATTGAAGTTGACGATATTAATGGGGTCGGGCTCCAGTAAACTTGGAGCAATAAACCGAAAACGGGTATGGGGCTTTTCAAAAAGCTTGATAGGGTGATGGGAAACTCTAAATTCATGGAGATTTTTAATGATTCTTCGGCGGTGTTCCTTCCGTACCGGATTTCAGACCATTCTCCATGTCTATTGAAATTCCCCTCGCTTAGTAAAGGTAAGCCTAAACCGTTTAAATTCCCTAATTTCTTGATTGGAAAACCGGGTTATAATGATATTATTGCTAACGGCTGGAATATTGAGGTTAACGGTTATCACATGTTTCGCGTGGTAAAGAAGCTCCAAAACTTAAAACATCCTATCCGTTCCTTGCTGCACCGGCAAGGCAATCTCCATAAGAAAGTTAGTGATCTTAGAACCCTTCTGGATTCTTGTCAAACCCGTCTTGACATTGACCCTACTAGTTTGGAGTTGATTCGGGAGCAGAGTAGTTATCTTAAGGCTTATCATGAGGCGGCTAAAGATGAGGAAGATTTCCTTAAACAGAAGGCTAAAGTCGATTGGTTAAAGCTTGGTGACTCTAACACTGCATACTTTCACAATTCTTTGAAAATGCGAAACCATAGGAGTCGCATTGATATTATAAGTGATGCTCAGGGCCGTTTATTTGAGGGGTTGGATGTTCCTTCGGTGTTTGTTAATCATTTTATGAACATCTTTGGTTCTGATTTACAACCATTGAGAAAACCGGATAATCAGATTTTTACTACTAAGCTCTCGGCCTCTCAGGCGGAGTTTATGGTTAGACCTATCTCCGATTTGGAAATCAAGGATGCGTTTTTCTCTATTGGGAATTCCAAAGCGCCGGGTCCTGATGGTTTTTCATCGGCCTTCTTCAAGAGTTCTTGGGATATTGTTGGGAAAGATGTCTGTTTGGCGGTTCATGAATTTTTCAACAGAGGAAGTCTCCTTAAACAGGTAAACCACACTATTATTGCTCTGATTCCTAAAGTGACCAATATTGTGACTCCTAATGATTTTCGTCCCATCTCGTGCTGCAACACTTTATATAAATGCATTACCAAGATTATCTCGGTTCGTATGATGAAGGGGTTGGAGTCGTTAATTGATATCAATCAGTCTGCGTTTGTGCCTGGGCGTAGGATTTCTGATAATATCCTTTTGACCCAAGAGTTAATGCATAATTACCACACTAATACTGGTCCGCCTAGATGTGCTTTTAAAGTTGATATCCAAAAAGCGTATGATACGGTCAGTTGGGACTTCATTCGTGATATTCTTTTTGGGTATGGTTTCCACGATAAGATGATTCATTGGATAATGGAGTGCATAACCACTTCTTCTTTTTCGATAGCCGTTAATGGGAATTTACACGGGTTCTTTAGTGGTAAAAGAGGTCTGAGACAGGGTGATCCGATGTCCCCTTATATTTTCACGCTGATTATGCAAGCTCTCACGTTAATTTTGCATCGAAAGGTTCGTATTGAAGGCTCGTTCCGTTTTCATCGTTGTTGTGAAAAATTAAATATTATCAATATTTGCTTTGCGGATGATTTGTTCCTGTTTGCTCGAGGTGAGGTGAATTCTGCCAAAACTATTATGGGGGCTCTGAATGATTTCAAAGATATGTCCGGGCTTACTCCGAGTGTTCCGAAAAGTACCCGCGTTTTTTTGCAATGTCCCGGACCGTGTTAAAAGTGGTATTTTGAATATTATGCCCTTCGTTGAAGGAAGGCTCCCGGTTAAATACTTGGGGGTTCCTCTCATTTCCACAAGGTTAAATTACCGGGATTGTAAGAGGTTGCTGGATTGTATGGATAGTCGGATTGGAGATTGGAAGAATAAAACTTTATCTTTTGCAGGTAAAATGCAGCTGGTCAGGTCTGTTCTTTCGTCTTTATATATTTATTGGTCTGCTGTGTTTTCTCTCCCTTCTAGACTTATTGCTGATCTTGAGAAACGGATTAAAAACTTCCTTTGGGATTATGGTCAAAGTAAGGGAAAGCATAAAGTCTCTTGGGATATTGTGTGTCGGCCGAAATGTGAAGGTGGTTTGGGTATCCGGCGTATCCGGGATGTCAATAACTCTCTTCTGGTTTATCATATTTGGAGCTTAATCAATGTGCGTAACTCGTTGTGGGTTAATTGGATTTATGAGTATAAAATGAAGGGCCGAAATTTTTGGAGCTTGCAGATTCCTAACTCGTGTACGTGGGGGTGGAGGAAAATCCTTCAGTTTCGTCCGCATATTAGACAATTTATATGGCATGAAATTGGTAATGGGAGATCTACTTCAGTTTGGTATGATAAATGGGATGATCATTGTCCTTTAATTGATTATATTAACCCAAGAGCTATTCATCGGGCTGGCTTGTCTTTAGAGACCTGTGTCAGTGATGTTGTTCTTCATAATAACTGGGGTTGGCCGCCTGATTGGATTTTGAGGTATCCAATTCTTTCGAACTTAAAAGAAGTTAGCATTTGTCCGGATAAGAGGGACAAGATCGTGGTTTTGGATGAGAATGGGACTTCAATGAATTTCTCGACTTCTGGAATATGGCATCTTATTCGGAGACCGGCTGATAAGGTGTCTTGGGTGCATGTTGTTTGGTTCTCTCAATGTGTTCCAAAACACTCCTTTATGTTGTGGATTGTGCTTCATGATAGGTTGAGCACACAGAATCGTATTATGGGGTGGAAAATTGGTGGGTATCCAAATCATAACTTGTATTGCTGCCTTCTTTGTAATGGAGAGCCGGATTCTCGTAATCATCTCTTCTTTGAGTGTAAGTTCTCTTCTGAGGTTTGGAGTATTGTAAAAATGAAAGGGAAGTTTCAGGGGTGTAGGAATGGTTGGGCGAATATTCTTCAATATGTGTCTCATTTTGGAATGTCCAACTCTATTGAAAATGTTGTTAATCGGCTGCTATTTGGGGCTTCGGTTTACGTTATTTGGAAGGAGCGAAACAACCGGCTGTTCAAGAACTCTTTGAAGACTCCTAAGATTGTTGCGGACGAAATCATTAGGGGTACGCGCCTAAAGCTTATGACTCTAAAGTTCAAGAATTCTGAACGGGTTAATCGGGTTCTCGAGGATTGGCACTTTCCGCGGGGAGTTTCCCACCAAATTGATGATAATGGTTGATTTGTTTTTGTTTTGTTTATTTACTTGGTTCTTGTGTAAGCTTTAGCTGTGTTTACCAGTGTTTGGTGGTTTTGGTTTTGTTTACTCTTGTATGGCATGTCATACATGAGAACTAATATGGCACTCTGTCATATTACTTGTAATTTTTGGTTGTGTGGAATGCATTTTACCGGGTGAATCCCTTTACCCAAAAAAAGAAAATAAGATAGGATATATGCTAGAATCAATAGTTGGTACTTGAAGATTAGCAAAGATTGTTAAAGTTGCTAATTAAGGAAACTTTAATTTAAGAAAAGTTGAAATTTGGATTTGATGTGTATACTTGTGATGAATGTGATCAATATGTGATTAATAACAACTTTGAACTAAGATAGGGTGCATAATTAGAAGCATGGATTAGTTAACACTTTGGTTAAAATTGACAACAACTTACTAAATAAGGAAACTTTGTTGAAAGATAAATTGAAAGATCAAAATTGGATAGAACACTTAGGATGCATGAAACCCTATCAAACTAATTGAATGAATTAAACATAGAATTGCATTTAATCAAAGTGGAAGAATTAGATTTATTAGAATTATCAAATAATAAAGTTACTAAAATGGGAAACTTTGTTAAGAACAACACTTAGAAAACTTATAAAATCCATGATCCTTTGATTTGAAAGATTGATTAAAAGGACTATAAATATGGAAATGACATAAAAGTGACTAGTTACAAAGGTATAGAAACTTCTAAAAAGCTAAAACATGATAATTGTTGAAAACAACAAAGACTTGGATCATGAACACATAGAATCTTCTAAAATAGAATATAAACCTTTTCTTAATATTTTGGAATTATTAGAAGCTTAGAAAAGAGGTTAAAGATCTGGATTTTTAAAGATATTTAATGATAATTGTATGTATAAAAAAAATAACAAGCTTAACTAGTAACATTGTTAAGGTAATCTAAAATACGAACTAGGAACCGAAAAACTCGATTAAGGCAACTTATAAACGTATATAGTCAAAACTGCAATTTATGGTAAATTATATGTTATTATATGTGTGTTTAGTTCATAGGATGACTGATATAGACTTGTACAATTTATTTGACTCGTCAGTAACTTAAACGGTCGAAAAATCGGCTTTTCGAACGAAACCGACATAACTATTAGGGACTGTTTTAGAACAGCCCCTAAAGTGGTAAAACACTCATGTATAACATAAGTTAATACATGAGAATAGGATAAGATAATAAAACTTAGTCCTAAACGGTTCGTGTCGCGAAAAGCGACACGAAAACGGCAAAATATTGCTATTTTAAGAAAATATTAACGAAAACGAAAACAATATATTTTTACAAGGTAACATATAAAACTTAATTAATATATATGTAACAAGTATTTTTCATAATTTATAAGTTACATTTTAACGAAAAACCGAAATAACGCATTTTAAGCATAAAACCAACAAAACCGACGAAACCAGCAAAACGGCAAATTTTGTGAAAAATAAAAGATTAATATATTCTTAAAACTTTCCAGCAACTAAAACTTAAAATATTATTATATATTTTAGGAAAATTGGATTTTAATAATCCCAACTTTACGTAGTTGGCCGATAACAATCCCAACTTTGAATATAGCTGTCACTGGTCCCAACTTTCACACTATTTGTTTTCATTGAACCTCCGTTAAAAAAAAACTTAACGGCGTTAAGTTTTTTTCAAATTTCAAACTGATATTTTAGGGCTTTTGATCGGAATGAGTATACGAGTCGATTGATGTAAAACTTACCTTAAACCAACGCTTCATACAACTTGATTTTTGTTAATTAATAGTTTAAACACCAGAACTGAAGCTTCCTTTAGTCGTCTGGACCACTGTTTGGAGGTAAGCTTTACATTAATCGACTCGTATACTCATTCCGATCAAAAGCCCTAAAATATTAGTTTGAAATTTGAAAAAAACTTAACGCCGTTAAGTTTTTCTTAACGGAGGTCCAATGAAAACAAATAGTGTGAAAGTTGGGACCAGTGACAGCTGTATTCAAAGTTGGGATTATTATCGACCAACTGCGTAAAGTTGGGATTATTAAAATCCAATTTTCCTATATTTTAAGTGTTTTTTTATTTAACATAGTTATTAAATAATAGCTAACGGAAAGCCGAACTATGTGTACTCGCTTATTTGCTTATGTGCTTATGTGAACACTAAACTAGGATTAAAAAACTAACAAGGGCTTTATATCAAAACTAAAACCAAGTTTTTATTAACAAAACATGTACTAATATAGGACACGCAAATTCTGGAACGAAAAGCTACAAGCCGTGAGTTTCTCTATCGAACCCCCCTCGATTTATAACTAGAATTGTTTTCAAAACGATATTTAATTGTGTTTTTGAGGAAAAGCATATTCTTTATTACATATTGATTTCGTTGTTGTTTTATAAACGCATTTTATTTTGCAAATTGGTGTATAATGCGGGATGAGTCTAGTTGGGATAAGTAACAATTAACCCTAAAATGGGGCACACAAATATTAGTAGATCTATTGGGGTGACGCCCCCACTCCCATTCGCGTTGGGTTAAAAGTGGGAATATTTTGAGTATTGTATGTATCGGGTTTTCAACAATGATAGTCATACGTAATGTTGTATTCTTTGATCGTCTACAACAACTCAATTTGTTTAAGAAATAAAATGCCTACTGTTTTGTGATGTAATGACGGTAGATCATTACACACGGATTTGTGATATAATGGAGGTAGACCATTATACACGGATTATTTTGATATAATTCAGGGTGTAGTGACAATTACACACGAATTGATATCGGATTTGATTATTAAATGGATTGTGTTTCCGAATCATATATATGTATATGGACTGATTTTGATATAAAGGGAAACTCACCAACACGTTGTGTTGATCGATATTTTAATATGCTTTTAGGTAATTAAATGAAGTATGGAAGCTTCGCGAAGAGCGCGGGAAAATGGTGATGTGTGTTTGAATGAAAAATGTTGACTGTGTGTTGAACTTATAGTTTGAATAAAAATCATGTAATATGACATGTGTAATAACTCTGATGGTTAAATAAAGTTCAACTTTCATTAGAAATGTATACTTAAATGTGATTGGCTGAAACGGCGTCTGTCACCACCCGAAAGACTTGGTCAAAGTCTTCCGCTGTTTAAATTAAGATTTTCGGGGTGTGACCGTTTTAACATGCTTTTCAGGTGAGCCAAAGTTGGAATGAATTTCTTACATGCTCGGTGTTAAGAGTAGAGTTGAATCGCTATAGATAGATACAAGTATATATTAAAGAATAAGCATCCACAAGAATGGGTTATGTGTTTTCGCATAGTTTGTAAACTTAGTACCAACCAATGTAATATAATGTAAATTAGTTTGTTGAAGTTCTTTATGAACAATGTGGTTGATACCAGAGTTATCTGTTACATTCTCATATTACGCTTCCGCATTGACCTAGTATAGGTGTGACACAAAAATACACATTCAAAGCATTAATCAGTCAATATGAACATCAATTGAACATGCAAGTATATATAATTGAAGAAAAATGTATAAAAAGATAGTCTTTTTAACCTGTTCTTCGACAATATAATAACCAACACAGAAAACAGAGATGCTAGTAAAATTGAAATTTAAAGACCTAAACCCTTTGTGCATTTGATAGTGGGTTTTAAATGATATTTGTCATTTAGTACATGAATACTGCTAAAAACCCAAATTTTATATTTTCAAGCACAAAACTTGCTCGATAAAGTATTTTACCAAAGCTTGCACGTATCCAGAGGTTACTCGTGTTTTAAAGTTATTATTAGAAATATACTAAGTACATAAAATAAAAGAAGCTTGTTGGGTTTTAACAAGATTATCAAAATCCATATAACCCATTATATAGAAAAACACAGCGGAAATAATTAGTTTTAAATCTTGTTTACCAATACATATAAAACCCGTTTTATTTAAAACCCAATGCCCGGATCCATATACGAAATACATGCTATCAAAACAACCATAGGGGGTTGCATGAAACATACCTTCAAGTCTGAAAGCTAAAGAGGATGAATGATATGAACGGCTAGCTTCCAATGGAGGAAACCTCCTCAAGCTTGTATACCAAACGAGCTCCAACAAACACCTTGGTTGCTAGGATCCTTAACACTTGCAAGAACAAACCCTTTTGTTCTTCCTTTTTCCTTCTTGATTTCGGCTCCAATGGAGGAGAGAAAAGAGAAAGATGTGTGTGTAAGAGAAAGTGTAAATTATTATTCACACAAGAATAATGATCTTCCAATGGAATCTCTTGCATGTCTTGAAAGAAATAAAGGAGGAGAGAGAAGAGGGAGGAATTTTCCCACCCAAATTTCAAATCACTTTTTAATTACTTACAATTATTTACTTATAAAATTTATGTTATAAAACATATCATAAGTAATATGCAATATGTTATTTAACCAGTTTAAATAACATCTCTCAAAATATAAATTATCCATATAATTTATTTAACACACAAATGCAAATATTTAGAAAACCATTTTCCAAATATTATAAGTGTTGATATTTATTAACTAGATCATATCTAATAATAAATATTGTGGCGTTTGTCTAGCTTGTTATTGGGTATGACCCGACTTGAATCAATACGTACTAGCCACATCAACTCTAATATGCGTCTTGGGTAGACCGATTCCAACAAAGCTTACTTGAATATACTGGATTGCACGAGAAATTAATCACAAGCCATATAATCAAGTATATTTGTTCAAATAGATAACTTTGCTCAAAATTAATAAATATCCCAAAAGAGTAACCTAAATCTACTAAGACAAACAAAGAGTTAACATTGTTCAGAGATATAGTTTTAAGAATGCTCGAAGAACAAACTTTACTCAAAAAATCCTTCATAAACATAAAGTATGCTTAATAATACTTATAATGTTAAATATTAACATAAAAGTGTGTTCAAAGCATAAAGTGTACTCGAGAAACTAAGTGTGCTTGAAGCAAACAATTGCAATTTCAGAATTAAAGTATTCAGACATAACTAACACTACAATAATCAATATTTTAACAAGTATGCTCGAAATATACCAAGTTTACTAGAAAGAGCTAAACAACAAGTAAATAGTTAATTTTACTCGAAAAATATTTATTTAGATAATTTTCAATCAAAATCCATCAAGTATGCTTGAAATAGACAAATTTCGAATAAACGCACAAGTTTACTCGGAACACATAAATAAAGCATAGTTAGACATATTTAGATAAAAAATTTATCAAGTATGATCGAATGAGTTAAACCTCAATAAAACAACTAAGTTTACTCAAATGTTCATAAACATTTAAAGCTTACTCGAAAGTACATAATCAGACATATTCATAGTGAAACGCCAACACTTTTTGACTCAAACATTGCTTTTAAACAGTTTTCTCATTTTCATTCAAAGTTTAAGAGCTAATGGTGCATTATGAGATCAAATTTCAGTTTAATCATTTCAACCCCTTTTATCCATTTTGAAAGATCTCAACATGGGATCATATAGATTAAGTCACCTTTCAATACTTTATTGTCAGCATTATTGTGACACATTAGGTAGGTTAATAGCAGGTAATTACTTAACATGAATTTCATTACTTTGGTTATATGCTTAAGATTCAATTAGTTGCGTAATACATAAATGGATAACACTTATTGCACTACGATGTTCCATATATCTTCTCAAGGCTTATTTGGCTTTCTCCTCTTCACCCCAAACTGACTTCAACCCCCTGATATTTGGTCAAAATATTTTAATCACAGATAATTTATAAATTTATTATTAAATTCAACTTTTCAAAACTTTTCAAACTTTGAAGTTTAACGTTGGACTTACATGCCACGCAATACGGACTTACACGCCTTACATTCAAGGTGTTTAGGACTTACATTGATGCCCCTCCTTTGTAGTTCTAGTTTAAACCCTCATGTTCTTAAATTTTATCAACTTTTGGTTGATGGATAATCCTTTTGAACAAATTTGTTCTTTGTCATATATATAAGATGATTTATTTTGTGTGACCGAATACCAACATGCTTGTGTATGACTGGATAGTTACTTTTCTGCCTATCATTTGGTGAAATTTAGCTTGAAACATGCATATTTCAACAATGTATCTCCACTTTTAGTTTAGCATATTCATTTTGTTTATATCACCTCAGTTTTTACACGTCATGGAAAGCTACTATACATATCAATGACTGCACTAATAGTCTTTTCAGCCTATTAAATCCATATGATTCGTATAAATAATCAATCTGTTATCATTTTCCAAAAGTTTGGATCAGTTTTCATTGAAACCTTTTAAGCTTCTTTAAAACTTGAACCTGATAATCTTATCATATCTCAATACCATTAACTTGCTCATTTGTCATAAAAAAAATTTACTTTGAAAACTTCTTTGAAAATATTCATTTAGGCACATAAGTTTTATTACCAAAGCGAATTTTGACACAAGCAAACTATAACATAATCAAACATAATCAGCAGATCACATTAATGCATGAAGTTCTAATCAAGATAAAACATGTATTGTCTAACCTGTTCAAAGTACATAATCATTTCAAACCATTAAATCCTGATCAAGTTATCAGACAAGTATGCAAATAAACATTTTAAAGTAAATTTTATCATACTTATAAAACTGTCATGAATCTTAATTACAGAAACATACCTAAGCATCATAGAAACCTAAGTCAGACATGTTCCTTTAAGTACATATCAAGCATATCAAATTAACATATTCACACACAAATCACAAATAAATCATTCAAGACCTTTGAACAGATAATCAGTTAGTACATTGAGCATATATCATTAATCAGACTTCATCAGAGTTGATCATGCCTAAAGCTTTTAAAAGAAAGTTGAATCCAGCCTTATCTAGTGGCTTGGTGAACAAATCAGCAAAGTTGTCACTAGTGTCAACTCTTTTCATTTCTATTAGTGCTTTCTCAAATTTTGTCTGATTTCAAAATTCTTAGTCTTTGAGTGTTGTACTAGATTATTAACAATGAACAAAGAAGTAGTATTATCAATGATAATAGGAGTGTTCAAGTAATTCAGACCATAATCAAGCAGTTGATTATAAATCCAGAGGACTTGAGCACACCAAGCAGATGCATCAATGTATTCAGTTTCAGTAGTTGAAATTTAAACAGTTGTTTGATTCTAGCACTGCCATGATACCAGTATGTCTCCCAAGAATTCATATCCACTTGATGTTGACTTCCTGCTCATATTGCATCCATCATAATCACTATCTGTGTAGGCAAGGAGATCAAAAGCATTGTTCTTGGGATACCAAATACCCAAGTCAGGCTTTCCTTTCAAGTATCTATAGATTCTCTTGACAGCAGTCATATGAGATACTTTAGGATTTGCTTGGAATCTTGCACAAACACACACGGCAAACATGATTTCTGGTCTTGAAGCAGTCAAATACATGAGTGATCCAATATTAGCTCTATATTCATGTTGATCTACAGGCTCCTCCTTTTCATCAGCTACCATCATCTCATACGTGTCCATTGGAGTAGAAGCAGTCTTCAAGTCTTGGAATTTGAACTTGGTCAAGATGTCTTGTACATACTTGGATTGACAAATGAATATTGCATCCATCTTTTATTGAACTTGCAATCCAAGGAAGAAATTCATCTCTCCCATAAAACTCATGCAGTATTTAGACTTCATGGCCTCTTCAAACTCTAAGAGCATATGTTCACTTGTTGATCCAAAGATGATATCATCAACATAAACTTGAAGTAGAAGTAAATCTCTTCCTCTTTTCTTGTGGAAGAGGGTCTTGTCAATGACTCCCCTTTGAAAACCATTAGCAAGCAGATGACTAGACAACTCATCATACCAAGCTCTTGGAGCTTGATGTAGTCCATATAGAGCCTGTCATTCCCGAATAATCACTCCATTATCAATAACAATGTCATAACCTACACATATTGTGTCGACAAGAAGGTTAATGACGGATTGCTAAATATGGAAAGATTCTTGTTTGTTAACGGCGGAATCAGAAACAAACAAGTTTTGTTGCTAATAGGTTAATAACGGTAACAGACACGGACAATAACTCAAAATATTTCCATTTATATAAAGCAAATCATACAAATGATAATCTATTAGGGTTTCTTGTCGGAATGTATAATCAATGAAAACCTATAGCCGTCACACTCCGAAAGGAATATTCCATCTTATCTGAAACATGTAAAGGCAAATCCGTATTCAGTCTTGTCACCGCCTGGAGGCGTGCCCTAAATTATTCCTTTTATAGGCATGCCACCTCCTGACAGCTGTTATTCCTTCTAGAAACCCTAATGATTAAAACATATTCAAATTACATATTCAAAACTATACTAAGTGTAAAACAAGTCTTCTGGGTAGGCCTTGTAGCAGTAAACTTTTCCGAGTAGACTTTCTGCTCTGCCTTCCTTTAGACTTGGTAACCTTGAAGTGTGCTTGAGTACAGTTCTCCAGGTAGACTTTACTTAAAGAGTTTCACCAAGGAAACTACTCACCGGGTAGACTTCAATCTTCTTGACTTTATCAGACTTTGCCCAACAAGATCCTACTACCATAATGTTCTTCAATAATCCCTTAACTCATTTGTTAGTTAACTTATTAAGCAACCATAGTGTACTCGGTACACTGTAGCTTGCTTTGTGTTGAACCATGCTCGGAAAGTGATAACTTTCAACAAGCTTGCTCGTATCCCACATTATTAATTAAACCTTGCTCGGTAAGAACAACTCTGCTAGATGTAGTGAACCCTACCTGGGTTATCACTAAAGAAGAATTCAAAAAGGTAACCCTGCCCGGTAGGGAAAATATCATACCCGGCTAAGTAAAACCCTGCTCAGATGTTTCAGGTGTGCCCGATTCCATACTTAGCGAACTTTGAGGAGGTTGAGAAGATTCCAATCTTCCTTATGATCATTTAGGTCAAATCTTGACTCAACAATCTCCCCCTAGATTGGAACACCTCAGCTGTCCCAAAACATCTTTAAGGTTACATACACTTAGTCAAAATACATATTCAAATCAAAATCAAAATACATATTCATTTACAAAACAACTTATTACATAATCAAAATATGTCCGAAGACATTACAAAACAAAGCCTATTCTAAATCTTTATCTTCTTCTTGCATTGTAGTAGGCTTGCTTTCGATTCACTATCATTGTTCCTGCCTTTTGCCTGAAGATAGAAAGGATTTGGTAATTAATGTGATTTTCAGGAATGTCCAAATCCCTTATATCTCTTATATCTTCATAATGTAAGTAGGTCAGGTCTCCATCTCTTCAAATTTTGCCCAAGATAATTCCATCTGAGTTGCGAAGAATATAATGGCCTGTATTTTCTTTGTATTCAATTTCGCAATGATGCCGTTCTTCTGCACAGTGTAATTTGGGCGAGTCATTCTTCTTTCCAGTCTTATGCACGTATTTATGTTTGACAATGGATTTTTATCTTTGACTTTCAGCTGGTAGTTTAATTCGGCACTGGCTATCTTTTTCAACTTGGCAGTCCTTCTTGTTTTCTCCTGCTTTGTTAGCCTCCAGCTTTTCTTCTCCTTTAAAAGTGGGAATCCCTTGTCAGCTTCATCCTTCAAAAACTTGGAGAGTTCATTCTGTTGTCTTCCTGCCAACATGCTTGTGTCCTAATTATAAAGATCCAGTGTGGCCATTTTCTCCAACTGTTCTTGAGTATATTCACCAAAATCATTTTTCATAATAATGTCTCTCAATTGTTTGCTTTCCATTATTACCTTCAGAGACTGAGAGACTGAATCAAAGTAGAGAGTTCTTGGAAGATACACAACTGATTGTGGTCTTGTTGTTCGTTGTGATCTAGCTCCACTTGATTCACCATTGTGTGTTGTTGATTGTTGTATTGATGCAGACGGCCTTGTTGGTATAGACTTTATCGGTTTGCTGGGCCTTGTGATACCAAAAGCTTTCAAATACATAAACTCAATCAATTCTTCAGGATAGTTGATGACATCTCCAAAGATTTCACCTTTGTCCTTGACAAGTTTTATAATCATATTCAAAATCCTCGGATTTACAGTAAGACCTGCAGGGACAAATCTTCCATCCAGAAAACTCATGGGGTTCTCACCCTCCAACAATACTTTCTCCCAATCAGCCTTTTGCAAATAAAACAGTTCTTTCAAATCATCTCTATTCAAAGCATTAAACGTATCCACATCCATTCCCCTTTGATTCACCAATATACCCCTTAGTATCTCGATCATTTCTTCGTTTTCCCATGGAATAATAGGTTCATCAACAGGTTCAGGTTTCACTTCCTCTGGGACTGGGGTTTCATCAGCAGTTGCCTCTTTGATTTTTCTTTTTCAATTTGGGCCTTTTGTTTCTCCCTGAGAGTCATGATTTTTCTTTTCTTTGCAGGGGGTTTATCTTGATATCTTTCAGATTGCTCAGTGGAGGGCTCAGACTGCACTCTTTTCAATTTTTCTTTTCTTTTAAACTTGTTATACTGAGCCAACACTGATTCCCTTGATAAGTTTTCTACTATCTCAGGTTTCAACCCTTTCTCCAACTAGTATCCGCACATTCCTCCAAATTTTCCTTTCAATGCCTCAAGCTTCTCAGCCTCCTCATTCTCCTTCACAATTTTTTCTTTTATTTCTTCCCAGGTTTTGTTATAGGCTTCTCTCAGCTGTTCAAATTTAAAATGAACCAGGTCTTTTTCAGAATATCCATGTTTTCTTAAGTATTCTCTGTATTTCAGGGCATCTCTGTTCTTTTGTTCAATTCTCTTCTAGATTTCATTTCTCTCTTAATCCAACCTTTTCTGCAACTGATCATCATTCAAATTAGCTAAGGTCTCAAAGCTTTTCCCAAAGCTTCTTAATTTCATAACCAATGGGTTCTTCTTTTTAGCTTCCAACAAACTTTGCTCAATGTTTGCCCTTTGTTCATCAGTCATTGTGACTTGTGGGGACACAACATTAGCAGTTTCAGCACCTTGTTACTGATTATCTTCATCATCATCATCATCAGTTTCATCCTCCTCTGTAGATTCATCTGCAGCATCAATCTTTGGTTCATTGGGAGTTGGATTCTCAGCAATTGGTACATTTGGAACTCCTTGCACATGTTCATCTGGCCTTAAAGTTTGTAAAGGAATTGCCCTTATTGGACTTGCCTCATCATCAGGGGTTTCCACAAAGTATTTGTTCTCATCATCCCATTTCCCCTTTTTGCTCTTCAAATCATCCTTTTCACCCTAATTAGTGGCTTTCCTTTTTCTTGAATAAGTCTTTTCAAATCTGCCAACATTCTCATGTATCTTTGAAGCTTTAGCCATCATCTCTTCAATTTTTTCTTCAGTTTATTTTTCAGGCTCCTTTTCAAGTTCCTGATGAGAATGGCTTGTAGATTGGGCAAACATACTCACTACCAAGGCTAGGGAGTTATCAACTTCCTCAGGCTTATTTAAGTTAATCAGTGCCTCAATGACAATCTGATCATCAGCCTCTTTTTCATTTATCACCTTAGCAATATTGGCTTGATTGATCAATGTTTCCTGCTATGCTAACTCCTCAGGAGTCAAGGTTTGGGCTAGTATTTCCCTCTCCCTTGTTTCTCTTGTGGGGTTGTGGTTTCAACCGATCTGACTTGTTCTTTCAATTTCTCCCTTAAAGTCTGAATTATTCTTTTCTTTGCATGAGGTTCATCAGATGGTTCAGACTACTTAGAGGAGATCTCAGTTTGTAACCTCTTCAACTTTTCTTTTCTCTTGAGTTTATTGTATTGGTCCAACACTGATTCTCTTGATAAGTTCACAACTATCTCAGGCTTCACCCCTTTCTCCAGCAAGTATTCACACATCCAAACTTCTTTTTCAGAGCTTCCATCTTTTCAATCTTTTCATTCTCTCTGACACATTTTTCTATCACCTTTGCTCTTTCACTATTATAAAGATCTTGAAGTTTGTCAATTTTGAAGTGTGTTAGATCTTTTTCTGAATAACCATGCCTTCTATGATATTCTCTGTATTTCTGATCATCTCTGTTCTTTTGTTGCATAGCCCTTTTGATCTTCTCATTTTCTTCTTCAAGTCTCTTATTCAATTTATCATCATCATTTGAGCAACACTTTCAAATTTCACACCAAGTGCTTTCAACTTGACAATCCAAGGGTTCTTCATTTTGGCGTCTAACAGACTCTGCTCAATGTTATCCCTTTGTTCATCAGTCATTGTCACATGTGGGGATTCAACATTAGCAGTTTTAGCACTTTTTCCTTGATCATCATTGTCATCATCATCAGATTTATCAGACTCATCTTCCTCCTCAGTTGAGTTATTTACTGCATCTATCTTGGGCTCATCAGATGGTGGATGATCTGGGTTTGGTTCAATTGTAATAGGCACATCAGGAACACCTTGAACCTTTTCTACTGGTTGCAAGGTTTGCAATGAGACTGCCTTGATTGGGCTTGCATCATCATTAGGAGTTTCTACAAAATAGTTGTTCTTATCATCCCACTTGCCTTTCTTAGCAGATCTTTCATACTCAGACTTCTCATTTGCCCTCTTTCTTCTCTCATAGATCTTAGCAAATCTGTTGACTTTCTCAGCAAATTGTTCATGTAGTTTTGAAAGTCTTTCTAGTTTCTGTTGAAATGTTTCTTGAGATTGAGTCATTTTTTCCCTTTCAGACCAGCTGTCAGTTGGGTTTTTCTTTATATCTTCTCTCACTTGCTAAACCCATTTCTTGGCAGCCATAGAAGCAATAGACTCACCAATTTCTTCTTCAACCATCATTTCAGTATTCAGATTGATTGGTTCAGCAGTTTCATTTGACATTGTTTCTGGTTGACTTTGGGTTTGAAACATGCTAACCACCATAGCTAAGGAATTGTCTGCTTCCTTAACTCTTTTCAAATTAATCAAATCTTCAATCACATCTTGATCAGCCACTTCTTCATTAATTACTTTAGCAATATTGGCTTGATTGATCAAGGCTTCCTACTCTGCCAATTCCTCTAGATCCATGGTTTGGGCCAGTATTTCTCTGTCCCTTGTTTCCCTCATAATGTTTTCATGTTCTCTCAAGGCAGCAGCAGCAGCTTCAACATCATCTTTAAACAGAATGTCTTTCTCAGGATAAGCCTTAACAGGCTCTTCTTCAGTCACCTTTTCTTTACCTTTATCCATCCTTTTCTGCACTTCTTCCTCTTCATCAGTTTGTTGATAATCATCAATTTCTTTCTCAAGTGCTTCTAATTCAGGGTCATACTCTACCCTCTTGGAGCTTTTAGGTTGCTCAACTTCAGTAATGATTGGCTCCTCGGTAGCAATATTCCCTTCATTGATTTCATAAGTTTAAGTCTCTTTTAATACATTAGTGACCACATCAGTGGTAGCCACTATCTCTTCATCATTTATCTTTTCAATCTCATCCACTGTCTCCTCTACATTCTCTTCACTCCATACAACATTCACAATCTCATCATTCACATCATAATCATGTTCTCCTACATCTGATTTATCATCTTCATATTAATCATCCTCCATTCTCCTCTCCTCACTATCCTCATCCTCATCATCATATGCATTCCAAATCAATTTCAAACCATCCACAGTCTCTACACCTGTTTCCATCTCAGTCTCAACATTCACCATAGAGTCAGTTGGCATCTTTTCATTCTCCTCCTGTTTTGGGGCAGCTGAGGTCTTCTCAACCTCCTACTCCAGGTCTTGAATTCTCATTTCAGCTCGAGCCAACTTATCCAACAACATAAAATTTTCCATGGTGACCTCCTTATTCCTCTTTCTCAATTCATCCTTCTCTTTCAACAAGTTCAAATTTCTTTGGAATAAATCTGTGTCAGTGTGTGGTGTTGTAGGTGGTGATGTAGTGAAGTGTTCAGGTTCTGATTGTTCTAGGTTTGGGATTTGGGTTTGGATAATGGATTGTGGTGGTGATTGTGTATGAGGTGGGCTTGGAATAAATGGATCTGAGTGAATTGGGCTAATTGTTGGCGGTGTTTGTGGTGTTGGGGATATATGAGTTGACGTTTCAGGTTGGCTCAAGGTTAAGGTTTGAGGTGGGGATTGAGTGGTTTGGTGTGGTGGAGTTTGTGGTGGTGATGGTATAGTAACGTCAATGGGTGGTGGTGATTGTGGGTGGTGGTGTTGTAATAGGTTGTTCTGGTTCCTCAGGTTGCTCCTCTTGATCAAGTGTACCAACATCCATGGCTCCTCCAGCCCCTCATTCATCTCCATCATCATCATCATTATCATCTTCATCATCTAACTCATCAATCTCCTCATCCTTCTTTGAGCTCAGCTCAGGAACCGGCATCACATCCAAGTCATGGTCCAACAACAATGGCAAAATCTCAAACGGAATGTTTGAATTAAACCTATTGGCAACACCTGGATTTTTAATTCTCTTATATGTTTCAGGATTCTGCAGCAAATGTGTAATGCCAAGTGTGGGTATGTCTTGTAATTCCCGGTTAAAGATTATCTGTAAGAATCTAGGGTATTGCAGGAATCTATCAACCTCTGCCTTCTTCAAATTTGCTACCAATCCTTCAAAGATCATCTTGTAGAAATTTGATGGTAGGTCATATATAATACCAACAGTGGCATTTGCTAAATTACGATTCATCAGAGTCCATGATCCTTTTCTTGGAGCAAACCCCTGTATCACATGGTGAATTAAGAATCTATACAGCATAGGGAACATCCCCTTTTGAAATTGCCCATCATGTAAAGTTCCTTGATATCCCATCGTCTGTTCAAATATCCTCATCAGGTGAGCTATATTGAAGTTTATTGGATTATGATCATCATCATTTAACTGCAAGCAGCGTCTTATCATTCTTTTTGTCACATGTACTTCATGGCTTGCAACAGTTGCTTCGATTCTTAGAATGACCATTTATGTCATCAACAAGTCTTGTAGATTGCTAGAAATCAAGTGAATGATTTCTGTGTATGATTGGGCACTTAGTGAAAGCAAAGCTCACATTGGATCTAGCCATCCAAGTAATCATTCTTGATACTGGCTCATTCTCAGGAGTGACTTGCAGAAGTGCACACATATTGTGTTTCTTTTCAAAGAAAGATTTTGGATGAACTTCTTCTTCTGCCATATTTGAACAACACAATCAAAACATATTCAAAGTGAAATTAGTCATAAAGTTCACTACTTTAAGTAATTTCAGGTTACAAAAATGAAGAGGAAAGAGAGAAAAAAAATCATCAAGAACCTGTTCTTCGACAAGTTTATAACCTAAACACAAAAACAGAGTATTAGTAATCAAATATATAATCAAAGCCCATTATAGTCTAATTGTGATCGGAAAACACATTATTACTGCTTACCGAGTCGGAATTTGAGGGCTGATAATTATTAGGGTTTGTATTAAAAATGAATGTGATACGTCGGTTTAGATTTCTTTGTGAGTAAGCAATTGCAGTGGAAGGAGAGAGGGAAAAGTAATGTTGAAATAATATGTCTAACTCCCTCTTATATACCTTTTGATAGTGGGTTTTAAATGCTTTTTGTCATTTAGTTAGTTATTAGCTGTCAAACAATAACATTATCCACTTGATATTTAAAAAAAAACATACACCTTTTTATCATTTTAGTTTAGCAAACTTTACTCGAAAAGTTTAATCTTTGCAAAGTCTACTCGGTATACTTCCACTTACACAAAGCTTACCCGATAAAAATATCAAACCTTGCTTGGTAAAATTTTTATTATTAAATTTACAAAGTTTGCCTGGTCTTTTCCACTCACAAACCTTGCTTGGTCAAGCTAAGTAATTTAAAGTCAAGACACTATGAAGAACGCTTACCCGAAATACCAGATTTCTTGAGAACTTAATCACAAGGAAAATAATCAAGTATAAAATATCAAATAAACATCATTGCTAGGAATCAATTAAGATACCCGTATAAATTTCTTAAATTCAAATTAAATAACTAAATCTAGCATAAATCCTATCAGAATAAGAAACATATTCAATCAAGCATACTTGGTTGCACAGTGTGCCCGAGCAACCTTACTGATGTATAGTGTACCCAAACAACCTTCTTTTGCAAAGTATACCCGAATAACCTTTCTAGTGTACAAAGTGTGCCCGGAAAAGGACTTCTTTTGAAATTACCAAGTATATTGAGGGAACAAAAGTGTACCCGAAATATAATGTGTGCCCGGAAACACTTGTAATTTTAGAGAAAACATATTCACACAAATCACAAAGCTTACTCGATGTACTAATCCTAGGTTCACAAAGTTTGCTTGAATAACAATCAGCATATAAAATGCAAAGCTTGCCCAGAACAAGAATTTCTTTTTAAAAGCTAGCTGTAACACATATCATCTCAAGACTTCAAGCTTGCTCGGGAAATTAGTACAATAGTGTACCCTACCTGGAAAGTGTAAACACTTCAAAGCATGCCCGAAAATCGTAAACTTAGTTCACAATGACTAAGTTTGCCCGGAAAGGTTATAAAACACATCAAACCATACACGAAAATACATATTCAACCATATTCGACTGTTTTGTGCCTGGAAAGGTTAGAAAACATCAAAACTTACCCGAACTTACATATTCAACCTATTAAAGGCAAAACGCAACACTTTTTGACTTAAACCACTTGTCAAACTATATTTTTCATTAAAGATCATAGTTTAAGAGCAAATGGTGCATTTAGAGATCAAATTTCAGTTGTATTTCTCTTCAAAATAGTTTCTTCTATTTTATGAAAAGATCTCAAGAATGGGATCATATTGACTAAGTAGCTTTCTCAATACTTCATTCTCAGCATTATTATGACAACATAGATAGGTTAACAGCAGGTATTAACTTAGCACGAATTTCATCTCTTTGGTGATATGATTAAAGTTCATTTAGTAGCATAATACATTAATGGACAACACTGTGCTATGATGCCTCATATCTCTTCTCAAATCTTATTTGGCTTTCCACAGATCACCCCAATTTGACTCCAACCTCCTGTATTTGGTCAAAAATTGTTTTTGTATGACAGAACTTATTGGATCTTTTTGTATTTTTTATTTTCAAACATATATAGAGGTTGAACGTTGGACTTACTGTTAAATAGCATGCATTTCATTTAAGATGAGACAGATTTTGTCAACATCTTTGTAGTTCTTGTTGTAACCCTCTTGTTTGATAAAATATCTAAAACACTTATCAACTTTTGGTTGATTTATTCATTCTTCCCCTTGTGTTTGATATTTTCTCAACTTTTCTCAAAACATGTTCTTTGTCATATTTAAAGATGCTTCATTTTTGGTTGACCAAATAACAACAGGCTTGTGTATGACTGGGTAATCACTTTTCTGCCTATCATTTAGAGAGATTTATCTTGAGACATGCAAAGACAACTATGTATCTCCACATAAAGATTAGCATATTCATTAGGTTTATATCACCTTAGAATTTACATCATCATGGGGAAGCAACCATACATGTTAATGACTATACTAAGGTTCTTTTAGCCTATTAAATCCATATGATTGGCTAAGTAGTCAATGTACTATCATTTCCCAATTTAAATACAGTTTAATATTCAATCACCCCAATATCTCTTAATTGGCAGGTAAATGGCTATTCAGTTTGACCACAAGTGGTCAACAGGACCAAACATACATGTGAATATATGTCCTATCAAAGTCAGAGCTATTGACATAGTTTTAAATGAAGGAATAAGAAACAAGTCATAATTACCCCAAATGTCAGTTTTCAGGTCAATGTCTATCCTTTGAATCTGTAAAGATTTTAGGACCAAACATGCACAAGTCTATGTCCTTCCAGCTTGGCAAATGACTCAATTTTCAGCAAAAATAACTACTTGAGTCTTTTCTTAAAAAAAATCCTTCTTTTTAAGCTTCTTTAAAGCTTGAACTGAATAATCTTATCATATCTCTACACCATTAATTAACTTGCTCATGTTTTGACCAAAATAAAGTGTTTATGCAAAATTCATTAAAAAATTCATTTTATCATTTTATTTTGACATAAGACTCATTTTGACACAAACAGTTGTAACATAATCAAATCTTAATCAAACATAACATTATAAGGACAAGCAAACAATACTAATATTCAAGTTTAGCCTATCCTTACAACATCAAATGATCAGATAAAGCACATATTTAAACAATTCAGCAGTGATGTCAGATAAGCTTACTCTAACAAGTAAATCATAACTAGAACGCTCATTCTAACATCACAAATGCACATCATCTAATAAACATGTAAACATATCAATCAAATCAATCATGTCAAACTTTGCACTCATAATCAGTTAAAGTACATAACAATTAACATATCAAGTAACATAATCAAGCATATTCACTTAACATTTATTAAGTGCAACCTCTAACAATATAATCAGTTAGCACATAGAGGTACACAACTAGGCACACATCCTTAATCAGATCTCATCAGAGTTGATCATTGCCAGGGTTTTCAAAAGAAAGTTGAACCTGGTTCTGTCAAGTGGTTTGGTGAATAGGTCAGCCAAATTATCACTTGTTTCAACTCTTTGCATTTCAATCAAACCTTTTTCACTGCAATCTCTTATGAATACACAACAATCATAATTTCTTTATATTCATTTTATTAATTAACATTAACCTATTTTTGAGTTCATTTGCCTAGTGATACAAAAAGATGATACCAAAGAGTTTATCTTTTTATTTATTTATAGCTTTAATTGATACGCCATTTCCTTATTATTTATCCTAAACTAGGATGTAGGACAGTACATGTGTGCATCGGGTTACTTGCATATAACATGGATATTTACAGATCACGGACATCAGAAAAAATGAAAAAATATGATTGATAGAACAACAGAATATATAGGAAACTCAAAATTTTCATGTGCTTAGTTTTAGAATGTTGAACTGGATTCTTAACAGTAAAATACGCAGCAGTATTATCAATAAGAATAGGGGTGTTCAGAAAATTCAACCCATAGTCCAGCATGTGGTTTTGAATCCATAGAACTTGTGCACAGCATGCAGATGCAGCAATGTATTCACCTTCTGCAGTGGAGATTGAGACAGTAGTCTGCTTTTTGCATTGCCATGACACTAGCCTTTCACCCAAAAATTGACATCCTCCTGAGGTTGACTTTCTGCTCATGTTACAGCCATCATAATCACTGTCTGTGTAGGCAATCAGATCAAAAGATTTGTTCTTTGGATACCAAATTCCTAAGTCTGGTCTTCCCTTAAAATATTTAAAAATTCTCTTCACAGCATTCATATGGGAGACTTTTGGATTTGATTGGAATCTTGCACACACGCACACAGCAAACATAATATCTGGTCTTGTTGCAGTAAGGTACATCAGGGATCCAATTTTGGCTCTGTATTCATGTTCATCAACAGGCTCCCCTTTTCATCAGCAATCATCTTTTCTTTAGTGTCCATTGGAGTTGAAGCAGTTTTGTACTCATGACAATTGCAGTCCAAGAAAGAAGTTCACTTCTCCCATAGAGCGATGCTGTATTTGGATTTCATTACCCCTTCAAACTTCATGCATATTTGTTCATTTGCAGATCCAACGATGATGTCATCCACATATACTTGTAACAGAAGCAAGCCTGATCCCTTCTTTTGTAGAAGAGTGTCTTGTCAATGGCTCCTCTTTTAAAACCATTTTCAAGAAGATGATTTGACAGCTCATCATACCAAGCTCTAGGAGCTTGATGCAATCCATATAGGGCTTTATTCAACTTATACACCCTGTTTGGATTCAAAGGATCCTCAAAACCTGGAGGTTGAGCTACATACACCTCTTCATCAATCTTTCCATTTAGGAATGCAGACTTAACAACAAGCTGGAACACCTTGATGTTCTTTGAGGCAACGTATGCAAGAAAGATCCTGATAGCTTCAACTCTTGCAACAGGTGCAAAGACTTCCTCAAAGTCTATTCCTTCTTCTTGAAGGCATCCCAGTGCCACAAGCCTAGCTTTATTCTTAATCACCAAACCCCTCTAATCCCTTTGTTTCTAAAAACCCATTTAGTTCCTATTGCATATCTGTCTATTGGCCTGGCCTATCAACAAGATCCCACACATGTAAGTCTCTGAACTGTGCTAGTTCCTCCCGCATTGCTTCCACCCAACTATTGTCTTTTAGTGCTTGAGCAATGTTCTTTGGCTCTATTTGGGATAGAAAACAGGAGTAAAGACAGATGTTTTTGCAATCTCAGAATGACTTCTTGTGACTCTTTCATGCAAGTCTCCAGTGATGTTTTCAGACAAATTTGTGTCAAGATTTGATTCATTGAGATCCGGTTCTTCAATGATCAAATCAGTTTCTGCATCATGAAATTCTGGTGCTTCTTCATTATTTTGTCCTGAAGTAGATGCACCATTGTTTTCTAAATTCAGTCTTTGAAACAGATCTTGAAACCTTGCAGTAGATACTGCTTCTTCTTCATTTGCTTGGTTACTTGTGTTTCCCTCATTCTAAATTTGATCATTCTATTCATCTTGATTGTCTTGATTAATCTCAGTATGATCATGTTCAGAACTGTGATTGTTTTCTTGATCTTGTTCAACAATATAACATGAGGAATTCTTCACAAAAGCGTATTCCTTTTCTTTTGTAGCAACCTTTTTCGACAACTCTTCTAAGTCCAATGATTTCTTCTTTTTCTCTTCAATTACACTGGTCTTGTAGAATGAGTCATCAAAGTCTTTAGGATAAATCTTGAAAGATCTTATTAACTTCTCATGATCAAACAGCCATGTTGCACCATCAACTGTATTGAATTGATTCTCATTAAAAATGATGTCAGATGATTCTATAACACTCAAATGATCTTTCACATGTACTTTGTATGCTTTTGAGTGTGTAGAATATCCAACAAAGAAACAATCTAGAGATTTTGTTTGAAACTTGTTCAAATAATCTCTAGTGTTCAGAAGAAAACATTTGCATCCAAAGGGCTTGAAAAACTTGATATAAGGCTTTCTATTGTGGAAAATTTCATAAGGAGTTTTGTTATGCCTTTTGTTGACAAGTACCCTGTTCTGAACATAGCAGGCTGTATTAATGGCTTCAGCCCAAAAAGTAACAGGTAAATTAGCATATGCTAACATGGTTCTTGCAGTTCAATCGAAGTTCTATTCCTTCTTTCTGCAACACCATTTTGTTCAGGAGTTCTAGGAGCTGAGAAGTGTTGAATGATTCCTTTACTCCATTTTGAACTCAGTACCATTGTCACTTCTCATCATTTTAACCTTCTTACTCAATTTGTTCTCAATCATTGTTACACATCCCTTGCAGTCTCATCCTTGGTACTTAGGAAATAAACACAAGTATATCTTGAATAGTCATCAATGATCATAAGATAATATCTTTTCTTTCCTATGCTTGGCACACTCACAGGACCAAAGAGATCCATGTGAAGTAGTTCAAGTACTTGATCAATTTAGTTGATAAGCTTTGTCTTATGAGAAGATTTGTGTTGCTTTCCTTTTTGGCATGAACTGCAATGATCTTCCAATTTGAACTCTCTTGTAGGTAAGCCTATTACATGCTCACCTTTGACAAGTCTATTCATGTTCTTTAAGTTCACATGACAAAGCTTCCTATGCCACAATTTTGACTCATTTTCAGTGGCTTTGGACACAAAACATGCACCTCCCCTTGAAACAACTTCTTTCATATTCAACTCATATAGATTGCCATTTCTTGGTGCCATCATCATGCAACTCATCAATTCATATAGACTGTTCCTGCACAAAAGAAAGAGTTTGATTAGTTGAGTGATGAAGTGCAGGCTATTTCAGCTTGCAACTCATCAGTTTCACTTTCAATGGCAGCTTGGGAAGTGAGTGTTGTTGGTTCAGGATCTTCATGAGTGACTTCTATATTGTCTGAATTGTCTGTCTCATAACCACACTCTCTTGGGGTTTTACTAAATGAGGTTGAGTTCTGACATTCTGCTGAGTCGGTGACATACTCTTTTATCACATAGTCCTTCTTTTCAGGGTAGTCTCTTACATCAGTAACTGTCTCAACCTTAGTTTCAGCCTCAGGTTTCCAAAGGAACACTTCAGGTTCAAACCCATGTTTCACTAGAAACTTTTCGTCACCAGTAAGTTCAGTTGGTTTCTTTCTAGGAAAGACACCTCTGATTCTTGTCTCCTCACTATTTGGGGATCCTTGAGAACTATCATATTTGACTGATTGTGTATCCCTTTTAGGAATGATTCTCAAGGGTTGAAAGTCCTTTTTGACATTTCTCTCATGTTTTACAGGAGATTTACTCCTTAGAGCTTGTTTAGCCACATGTTTCTTGGCTTTCACTGATGACTTCTGGCTTTCTTTCTTCTGATTTTCCTTTCCACAAACTTTTCCCTTTCCCAGGTATTTATGATACTTTTGCTTGTACACTACAAAGTCTTGTCCATATTTTGTTTCATCTGGGACATGAAAAGGCTTAAATTTGAGTCTTTCATCACAACAAAGTCTTGTCCATATTTTATTATCATACTTTTGCTTGTACCATACTCATCACACTTCTTGCACCAAACTTTTCCCTTGTATTTTTCATGTTCTTTTTCTTTCTTGAATCTTTCACTTGGTCTAGGTTCTTTAACACCAAGTGTCTTTTGAGGTTTTAGACTATCAAAGTCTATTGAGAAAGGAACAAATTCGTCAATCTTGATGTCTTGTCTTTCAGTCTTGCTCTTTACAAACACAATTTTTTATATATTCTGTGGTTCTTCATCTTGACTTTCTCTATGTCTTGATTGTCTCTTCTCATATTCTTCCATGGTTTCCACTTCTCCAATATCAAGCACCTCATGATTAGAGAAAATAGGGTAAATTGGGATAAAGTTTTCAACATCCACATTTTCTTTCACCTTTTTCTTATTGTTCTGCTTTATCTTTTCCAATACTGCTTTGCTTGGAGGCCTTACAACATTGTAATTTACCTTCTTCTTTTCACATATGTCAAAGAACACATGCTCTCTCTTCATTCTTTCATTATGTTTCTTCATTCTTGGTGTGACATGTGGGTACATTGGAAGTTTGTCAATGGATTCTGGTTTCTTGTATTTTCTTCCTCTTTCAGCATCTTTAATTTCCTCATCAGTGATTTGATCACTCAAATCACTCAAGTCATCTTGATTCAAATCAATTGAATCAAAGTCATCTTTAGAGACTTGAACTCCAATTGACTTTTCTTCTTTCATATCTTTATTCACTACAAATTCTCCTTCTTCACTCACCTCAACATTCTTATACAAATCCACAAATTCTTCTGTCTTGAAAAACATCTTTGAATTGTTGTAGATATGCATCTCTTTTCTCTTTATCAACTTTTGGCATAAAGTTGTTGTTGAATAGTGATGGAACTGCCTTGTATTTGTCTTCTTCCTTTACTTGGTTTAGAATACCACAGATGTTTCCAATGGTGACCAAGTTCTTCAAGAATTCATTGTCAACTTGCCGTTTTGTGTTCTGCACCTTCTCTTCTATAATCATTTTCTTCAACCCTTCAATTTCAGTTGTGAACCTTTTCTGAGCTCTGTAACTGTTTACATAATCTTCTTCCAAACTTGTCATTCTTTCTTCACTTATCAGTTCACTTGCCTCATATGCATTGATAATACTTTGTTTCCTAAAACACTCACTTTCCAGCTTGCCTACTTTTACTTTTAACTCATTGATAATTTCATTTAAATCAATAGTAGGAGCAGAGTGTACCTGAGATGATGATCCAGTTTCTTTATCAATTATGGGTATGAATGCCACATTTGCTTTTTTGATATCATCTGCTATGTCTTCTTCATGATTGCTCCAATCAAAGTTACCCTCATGCTGTGTAGTCACAGCAACATTTCCTTGAATTCTGAACTGATTTTGGTTGGCTGGAATAGTGTTGTCTGGAACAGTTTGAAGGTTTTGGTTGTTGTTTCTCTGAAAACCTTGATTCTGAGGCACTCCTTGATTATGATTGTTCATTTGAGGTTGGAAGTTGTTGAAGTTGGGATTATAGTTGTTGTTGGGATTGTTGTTAAAGTTGTTGCTGAAGTTGTTGTTGTTGATTCTCTGCTGATTCTGTTGATATTGAGGTTGCTGATTTCTTGGTTGGTTTTGAAACTGGTTCATTTGAAAGTTTCTTGGCATGTTACATTCTCTTGCAAAATGACCAGGTTGTTGACAATTATAGCAAATGGCTTTTGACTTATCAAAACCAATTCTCTCATTTGGCCCTGATAGGAGTGACCTACCAGTCCTGTTGTATAGCCTCCTGTTGTATAGCCTCTTGCTTCTAAGAGCCAACATGGATGCTTGCCACTTCAAGTCCATGTCCTCCAAGTCATCAGCATCTATCTGCTCAAGATCATCTTGTACCACACTTGTGTGAATTAAATTCTTAGCAACAAATGCATTATATGACTCTGTAAACATCGAAAACAAGGCCTGTGTTTCACTGCTTTGACCATTTCCACCACTAGTATTATGTACATGCCCACTTGCCATTGAGGCGGAATCAGTGTCATCAACAGTTGCATATTCTACCTTTGCTGGTTTCCAAGATTACTTGTGCTACCACCAACAAAAGATTTTGGAGTATCAGCATTAAGCTCAACTGGTTCTTCAATAATGGGAATTTGCTGTTGAATCTTAGTAGTTAAATTTCCCATGGGTGCTATCAATGCATTTGAAAAATTGAAGCAAGGTCTTTCCTCCTTAATCATCTCATTCTCTATCATCTCAATCTCTGCAGCCTGAAGGAAGCACACTACATCATCCAATTTCAAATCATTGAAGTTGTGCATCTGAAGGATGAATTTGCAAGCAGTGTACCATTCCTTTGGCATTGAGTTGAGCAACTTGGTATTCAAGAATGTCAGTCATGATATAACCTGTGGTTCTGAGATCATTCACTATTGCTAAGAACCTTTCAAGAATTGACTTCAACCTCTCTCCTAAATACAGAACCTTTCCAACTGTTGCTTCAGCCTTTGCTTCTTGATGTTTTTGAACTCAGTGTTTCCCTCAAACATTTCAAGTATTGCATCATACATTGCCTTTGCGGTGGCATGATGTGCAACCTTGGTCAATATTTCCCAAGACAGTCCTAGCTTTATCATTACTAAGGCCCTTTCATCTACTTTCCTCAATCCTTCACGCACAGCTGCAATTGCAGCTGGATTTGCACCCTCAGTAGTGTCTTGTGAACTATTCTTGTCACACCCCGACTAGGTAGTTGCGGAAGCGTAAAATGGGAGTGTAACAGATAATACTAGTATCAACAACATTGTTTATAAAGAAATTCACAAACTAATTTACATCATAATACATGGGTTGGTACTATGTTTACAAACTAGATGAGTTTCACATAACCGGTTTACGAGCTTCTTATTCATATTATATATCTGCGTCTATTCACAGCTATTCAACATCATTCCTAACACCAAGAACGTAAGCAAATCATTCCACCTTTGCTTTACCTGAAAGGCATGTTAAAACGGGTCAACTACGTCTAGTTGGTGAGTTTCAAGTTTCACGAGTATCAACGAAATCGGTATACGAGTTCGTAAAGTTTACAGTGTGTATGTATACATGTATGTGTATGATGTATTATACTAAGCCACAAGTGAAACCGAAACGAGGTAAAACACATGGCCACCCCAGCCCATGCACTCCCGTTGGCATTTAACAGCCACTTTGCCCCAAGTATGTACTATGTTTAACACCACATAGCAGAATGTAATAAGTATAAATGACAATGTGCAACTGGGTTAACATGTTCCGGCATACCCCACCGGCTCTGTCAGTTGGGTTTGTCAAACCGATAGTACTATCCACACGTCACCGGCACGAAGTTAATCACTTGTGTTTGTGGGGACTTTCAAGTGTTAGTACTTAGATAATTCACATCACCACACGTTTTCAAGTATATAAGTATATGTAAACATGCTTTCCACCCCAAAAGTTCGTAAAACAGTTTAGAAAGTGGGGTCGTGAAACTCACCTTATTGTAGTTTGAGCAGGTAATATACGTCAATAAGTGTTATGCCTCGATTATAACTCGTATCCTATAATCGGTATCGTATTGTTAATACTAGTACAGTGTTTAAACCAAATCGGGCTGTATAACTAGTCTGGTTATAGCTGTTAGGCCCAAAACATGACCATAGTCTTAGATTGTGACGTTGTATACTATGAAATGTTTAAAACTGGATTTGGCTCAGTTTCACCGTTTTCCGAGCCTAGCCAAGTTGATCGTTTATGCGTTTTGGAAATAGGTAAGATCATATAAACTTATGTAAACATATTGATTGATAAAATGATTTATAAAAGAATTTTAAGGTTTCGGTATCTGGATTGATCACAGGTTTCGTTTCCGTTTTCTTACGGTTTTGATTATACGAAGCGCGTACAATTCATCCGAATTGTCCGGATTTCTCGTAAAAAGTTCGTTTTTATCAATTTCATCCAAAAATACAATATTTGACCACTTTTGATATTTTGACGTACCAGTCAGTCCGTTAAACTTCAAACAGCCGGTTTCGTTAAAACAATAATAATTTAAATCTTTGATTAATCATAACTAAATATGTACTTATATATAAATGATGTAAATTTTTGTAAAAATACATTAAAATATGGAGAATTTTATAAAAATATTTTCAGAAATTTTATGATTAATTATTTATTTATAAAAATTCATTTAATAGGTTATAATCGTGTAATAAATGGCCTGTTTATATCAAACGACCTCCGAAATATCCGATAATTTTTACAAATGGCCTCAATGTTATTACATAGCCCTTGCAAAATCTCCAGAACCTAACTCTTTTGACAAAATGCATTTTTTGCGTGTTTTTCGGCTGTTAAAACTCGATTACAACACAATTGCACAAAAATACCTAAACATCTCCAAATGTCCTCAAACTTTGCCAGTGATATTCACATAACATTTATGGGTTTCAAACCAAATTTAATAATTTTTTAAGAAGTTTAACTATTTTTCCCGAATAAACGCTAATAAACGGTATAAAATTCGCCAAATATTCTCTGTTTATCGGAAAATTACCAAATTTAAACAGGGACTCATTTAAATGATCCCTAATGTCCCTGCAAATTTTCACAAGCTAACAACAAGAACGTCACAACCTAATACTAAACAGCCCCTAAACGAGTGTTACGGGTTTACCTTGTCGGTTTTCGATGAGTTTTGATAGTTTAAACAACTCTCCAGGTCTTGGGTCACAAACTCAGTGTATCTACATATCATATAACATCAAACCAAGCATAAATCATCCATATAACAGCCTTGTTAATTAGGGTTTCGGTTTTGGTTTCAAACCGAACTTTCGAACCGTAAAAACGACATATTCATGTTCTAATCCGTGTTTTTGGCCAAAAATCCACATGGTACTGATTTGTAAACATGTTTGACATCAAAAAAGGATTTTAGGTGATTTTTAGGGTTTTTGGATGGTTAAACATGTTTAAAACTAATCAAGACTTAATTTTTCATGGTTAAACTTTGTTAATCAAGTAAAAATCTCATGATTTTGGTTGTTACCTTGGAGGTTTTGGCTGGAAGATGCAAGAAATCAGCTGATCTTGATCTTGGTTGGTTTGTGTGTTAAAATATCCAATTTTTTTTAACTTATACAACAAGCTAGAAACAAAAGGGATATACCCTTATTTGCGGCCGGCTCATGAATGGGGCCCATTGGGCCTCTTTTTGGCCCATTGGTGCCTCGGTTTTTATGCCACGCGTAAAATTTGGTCCAAAATTTAATTCGGGTTCGGTTTTTCGCAAGAAAATTAGTTCTAGTGCGAAAAATAGCGCGAAAACGAGTGTTTTTCAGCCCATTTTTGTAAAATTAGAAAAACGTACTGACTCGTTTTAAAAATCCAAATATTTTCACGGATTGCCTAGAACATGTCATATAAGTGTTTTATAAAACCTTTTCGGCTTAACGGATGCTACAATGCTCGTTTTGATGTTAACGATTGCGTTTAAACTCATAGCGTATCAATAAACGAAACCTTTTTCGTTTAAATGGTTTTAAACGTACTGGGGCCTAAATATCAATATGTTAGCCTCTATAATATATCTATAACTCGTATATGACCCCTCAGTATGTATACGGGTCATAATTAGTATCGGTCGGTTACTCGTTTAAGCACTACGAATTAACCGATTTATCGTTTACTTGCTACATAGTGAATATAATATACCTTGTTTTGTCACGAATGTCACATTCTCCCCCCGTTAAGAAATTTCGTCCTCGAAATTTAATGTGTCATCGGTTTTCTTTTTAGGGAACAGGTGTGGGTATTTCTTTCGAAATTCGCCCTTTCGTTCCCAAGTATATACGGGTCCTTGTTTTGAATTCCACCAAACTTTTACCAATGAAATTTTGTTGTGTCCTAACTGTTTGGTTTTCCCATCCACAATTACTACCGGTTCCTCTACGAAGTTGAGCTTTTCGTTGATCTGAACATCTTCCAGTGGTACTATTGTCGTTTCATCAGTCAAACACTTTTCAGATTCGATACATGAAACACGTCATGAATAGTGCTCAGTTCTAAGGGTAGTTTTAATCGGTAAGCTACGGGACCAATTTTTGCAATAATCTTGAAAGCTCCGATGTATCTCGGGGCTAGTTTACCAGTCTTTCCAAATCTTATAACACCTTTCCATGGCGATACTTTTAAAAACACCTTATCACCTATTTCAAAAGATAACGGTTTTCTGCGAACATCGGCATAACTCTTTTGTTGGTCGCGGGCAGCTTTCAATTTTTGCTTAATCTGGTGAATCTTATCGGTGGTTTCCTGAATTAAATCTGACCTTGAAATTTGGGTATCACCCACTTCCGTCCAACATAGTGGTGATCTACATTTTCACCCGTATAGAGCTTCATAAGGTGCAACTTTTATATTACTGTGGTAGCTATTATTATAGGAAAACTCAATAAGCGAGAGATGTTGATCCCAGTTTCCTTTGAAATCAAGTACACAAGCACGAAGTAGATCTTCTAAGGTTTGAATGGTTCGCTCAGATTGGCCGTCGGTTTGGGGATGGTAGGCGGTACTCAAATCTATTCGAGTTCCCAAAGATTCTTGTACTGCTTGCCAGAAATGTGAAGTAAAGTGACTGTCTCGATCTGAAATAATCGAAAGAGGTACTCCGTGTCGGGATACAATTTCATCGATGTAAATTTGAGCGAGTTTTTCGGTGGTGTAGTTGTTACGGATGGGAATAAAGTGTGCGGATTTGGTTAGTCGGTCAACAATTACCCAGATAGCATTGTGTCCTGGGGAGGTTTTAGGAAGGTGCGTCACAAAGTCCATGGTAATTTGTTCCCATTTCCATTGTGGGATTTCGGGTTGTTGTAACATTCCCGAAGGTTTTTGATATTCGGCTTTAACTCTTGCACACGTTGCACATTTACTTACATACACGGCTATATCCTTTTTCATGCCAGGCCACCTGTAGTAAAATTCTTTAACATCCTTATACATCTTATCAGTACCTGGATGAATAGAATATTTGGACTTTTGTGCTTCATCAAGAATCAACTTTCGGAGTTTATGAAGTGTTGGAATCCAGACCCGGTTTTTGTAATAATATACTTCATCAATTTTCTTCTCAAAATTCCTTTCATTCCCATGTAGTTCTTCTTTTTCTAGCTGATCTGCCTTCAAAGCCTCATCTTGTGCAACATGAACTTGTTCGGTTAGGCTACTTTGAACAATCATTCCGAGTGCTCGTACCCTTAATGGTTTGACTCTGTCTTTTCGGCTTAAAGCATCAGCTACTACGTTGGCCTTACCTGGATGGTATTTAATCTCACAATCATAATCATTTAACAGTTATACCCATCTCCTTTGTCTCATGTTTAGCTCTTTCTGATCAAATATGTGTTGTAGGCTTTTGTGATCTGTATAGATAGTACATTTTGTGCAGTACAAGTAGTGTCTCCAGATCTTCAATGCAAAAATAACCACTCCCAATTCCAAATCGTGGGTTGTATAGTTCTTCTCGTGTATCATTAATTGTCGGGAGGCATATGCTATTACTTTCTTTCCTTGCATCAGTACGCATCCTAAACCTTTATGAGACGCGTCACAATATACCACCAATTCATCAGTTCCATCTGGAAGGCTTCATACTGGAGCCTCACGTAACTTCTGTTTTAACGTTTGGAAGGCCATTTCTTGTTCTTCTCCCCATTCATACGCTCGATCTTTTTGAGTTAGGAGGGTTAGAGGTTGGGCAATACTTGAAAAGTTTTCAATGAATCTTCTATAATACCCGGCTAGTCCTAAGAATTGGCGAATTTCTCTTGGTGACTTAGGCACTTGCCAATTTTTAATGGCCTCAATTTTACTTGGGTCTACTTGGATCCCTTGATGGTTCACAATGTGCCCCAAAAACTGTACTTCTTGTAGCCAAAATTCACATTTGGACAACTTTGCGTATAACTTCTCTTGCCTCAATAATTCTAAGATTTCCCGCAAATGTTGTTCGTGTTCCTCCTTACTTCTCGAATATATCAAAATGTCATCGAAAAACACTATCACGAACTTGTCAAGGTAAGGTTTGCAAACTCGGTTCATGAGGTCCATAAACACTGCAGGTGCATTTGTCAACCCAAACAGCATAACCAAAAATTCATAGTGACCATACCGAGTTCGGAAAGCTGTTTTTGGTACATCTTCTTCCTGAATTCTTACTTGATGATAACCAGATCTAAGATCAATTTTTGAAAAATACTTCGCAACCTGGAGCTGATCAAACAAGTCATCAATTCGAGGTAAGGGGTATCTATTCTTTATAGTCACTTTATTCAATTCCCGGTAATCAATACACATCCGAAACTTCCGTCTTTCTTTTTCACAAATAACATTGGTGCTCCCCACGGTGAGTAGGTCAGATAAAACCCCTGTCCAGTAATTCTTGTAACTGGTTGGACAGTTCTTGCATTTCAGAAGGTGCAAGTCGATAAGGTGCCTTAGCAATGGGTGCTGCTCCCGGTATCAAGTCAATACGGAATTCAACTTGTCGGGTTGGTGGTAAACCAGGCAACTTGTCGGGAAATACATCTGAATACTCGTGTACCACTGGGATGTCTTCTATTCGCTTTTCATCGGGGTCTTTGACTGTTACGCTCGCTAAGTATAATGTACAACCTTGGCGCAAATACTTTAAAGCCTTAAGTTGGGATACGAGAGGCAACATAGTACCAGATTTCTTGCCTTGAAATACCATTGCCTCATCATTCGAATGAAGTATCCTAACAGTCTTATCTTTACATCCAATTTCTGCTTTATACTTAGATAGCCAATCCATACCGACTATAACATCAAAACTTCCTATTACTACATGTGGGTCTTGTCACGCTTCGCCTGATCCATTTACGGAAGCGCATCCCCTAGCCGGATAGGAAGTTGATGTTGCCCTTGATTTTGTCGTTTTACTATATCGGGATTCAATTTGGGGCAGTGTCTCCTAAAGTGTTTCGTACTACCGCACTTATAACATGTCTGGAGGCTCATTGAAGATGGGGTTTGTTGATTAGATTGTTGTCGAAATGGTTGGGACTAGGTGTTTGTGGATAACGAGGTTGGGTTGTTTCAGACTGTCGGTTTGAAGTATTCATAAATAGTTCAACAACTTGTGGTATAATGCCCAATCATTCCGCATCTTTGACCTATGGTCGTTCGACATTCACCAGTGTGATGCAAATTACACTTTCCACACTTTGGCAACAACCCTTTGTATGCATCTTGTTTCATGTCGGAACTGGTCTTAGCATAGTTCTGAGTTGTAGGGCAGATTCGTTTATTATGAGATTTCACTTGTGTTCTAGAGATATAACTAGTTCGTTTTAAACCGGACGATTCTCCTGGTACTCTTAATACACCATTTCTTGTAAGGTCAAAGGTAATAACGCTGGATTGTGACACAACACTTTCTAAAGTTGGGTGGGTTGTGGAATTGACTATACTTCTCACGGCTGGGGTCAGTCCCCAAATATAATGCTCAATGCGCTTGAATTCTGGAATAATTGACCATGGTACTAAACGAGTCAATTCATTGAAACGATTTGTGTAACTTAAATGATCAGCGTCTCTCATTTCCAAATTCCAAAGTTAGTATTCTAATTTCAGGATCTCATTTCTTGGGCAAAAATGTTCTAATACTCTAAGTTCGGTCCAGGACATATGGTTTATAGCATCTTGTCCCCTTAAGTGTATCACTGTGTTCCACCACATCTAGGAATGATCCAGAAACATAGTAGTGGTGAATTTGCCTATACGGTCCGGTGGACATTCACTAATGTTGATTACAGACTCGGTTTTCTCAATCCATTTCACCAATCCGCTAGGTCATCAGTACCACTGAAATTTATAGGTCTACACGACATAAACTTTTCATACAAACATTCTCGCGGGGAATTCGTGTTACCAGAAATATTAGTATACAGTGGGGGAGTTATATTCGTGACATTATTTGTATTCAACGGGGAAATACTATTCGTAGCTGTATTAGTGTTCGGCAGAGGTGTAGTATTAGCGGTTGTATCAGTGCTCGACGGTTGGTTAACTGTTGTATTTTCACGTATGCCAGAAGTGACTTGCGCTACAATAGTCAGTATCACTGCTTGTAGGTGGCGGGCAATCATTTCGCCCACCTCCGCCTCAAATATAGTATTAGTTTTCTCCAGGACCATTCTATAACAATAATCATAAACACACAACTATGCCGAAGAACACATTTGTATTACTGTTACTGTACATATGTAATCCAAACCCAGCGCATGGACTTAACCTGGCATCGGCCAGCTCTTAAATAGATATACTAAAATTTGTCACTATATAGAGGCTTAACCCGGTAAAGGTCAGTGCTTGTAACAATAGTAGATTAAAAACATCCTCCATGTCAGCTCAATATGCTACTACTAGTGCTGCATGGGGTATCAAAAGACTATGTATAACAAACCATACTACTTTTATTTATATTTATCCATATGTATATAATACAATAACCACACACAAACAACCATTTAGGCTGCAATAATTGCTTGACAACCGCATAACTTGGTTGTCACTATGTCCAAGAGCCGTCAATAATGAGTATCGGATCAATGTAGCTCATCACTACCTGTTGTATATCCAGCATGTAATCATATAGCTCACGTCTTCTCTATATGTTGGTTAGGCTGGGTCGGCTAAATGGGGAGGTTCTGGATTAAGTACAAGTATACTCCATGTAAGGAAAGGTATCTTGGTAACATAGATACTAAAGGTTCTTCCCCTATGATAAGTCAATATGGGTGGGGAAGGCATACTATCAGGTGACGGTACACACGTACGGTCAGTCTGACTAGCTCTATGAGTGGGTGTAGTCACCGGGGTATGATGTGAATATAGTGTGGGAGATCTAGGAGTTCTAGTAGTAAGTATTGGTGAATCCTACCTCATGATTAGGTGATGTTCTAGGGGAATAATTGTCTCATCTATATCCTGATAGGTAAGGCTTATCAATGGCGCCTCATATGGATTCACCTCATTTCTCTCATTTCCATCTGAGTGTTTTTCTGGTTCTTCCTTCTCAAGAGATAGTGTTGGTACTTGATAGTTGCATCATATCTGGTTCTCGGCATCCCTCTTTACAAAGGTTACTATAATAATAACAATTCTTGATAACATTAATTCTAATAATGTATAATATTAATTACAATTTAGTACTTACATGTATTCGCACACATTAGAATAGATAATCCTTTATATAGATGTATAGTTATTTAATATTATATTTTATACACATATGTTGCTGTTTTTACCTATTAGATTGTTCAACGACTTCTTCTCGGATTCCCTCGTACAAACAAGTCCGTTATTACGTTCCGGACCATAATAACCCACTTGTCCATTCAAGTTCATCACGAGAATTGCCTGTATATATTATTTAATATTATTTTATTCCCAGAACTAATCGAGCCTAAGGTTATCTTAGGGTATCCTAAGGGACATCCTAATTCTTTATAACCAATGGCTCTGATACCAACTTCTGTCACACCCCGACTAGGTAGTTGCGGAAGCGTAAAACGGGAGTGTAACAGATAATACTGGTATCAACAACATTGTTTATAAAGAAATTCACAAACTAATTTACATCTAATACATGGGTTGGTACTATGTTTACAAACTAGATGAGAATCACATAACCGGTTTACGAGCTTCTTATTCAATATTATATATCTGCGTCTATTCACAGCTATTCAACTTCATTCCTAACACCAAGAACGTAAGCAAATCATTCCACCTTTGCTTTACCTGAAAGGCATGTTAAAACGGGTCAACTACGTCTAGTTGGTGAGTTTCAAGTTTCACGAGTATCAACGAAATCAGTATACGAGTTCGTAAAGTTTACAGTGTGTATGTATACATATATGTGTATGATGTATTATACTAAGCCACAAGTGAAACCGAAACGAGCTAAAACACATGGCCACCCCTGCCCATGCACTCCTGTTGGCATTTAACAGCCACTTTGCCCCAAGTATGTACTATGTCTAACACCACATAGCAGAATGTAATAAGTATAAATGACAATGTGCAACTGGGTTAACATGTTCCGGCATACCCCACCGGCTCTGTCAGTTGGGTTTGTCAAACCGATAGTACTATCCACACGTCACCGGCACGAAGTTAATCACTTGTGTTTGTGGGGACTTTCAAGTGTTAGTACTTAGATAATTCACATCACCACACGTTTTCAAGTATATAAGTATATGTAAACATGCTTTCCACCCCAAAAGTTCGTAAAACAGTTTAGAAAGTGGGGTCGTGAAACTCACCTTATTGTAGTTCGAGCAGGTTATATACGTCAATAAGTGTTATGCCTCGATTATAACTCGTATCCTATAATCGGTATCGTACTGTTAATACTAGTACAGTGTTTAAACCAAATCGGGCTGAATAACTAGTCTGGTTATAGCTGTTAGGCCCAAAACATGACCATAGTCTTAGATTGTGACGTTGTATACTATGAAATGTTTAAAACTGGATTTGGCACAGTTTCACCATTTTCCGAGCCTAGCCAAGTTGATCGTTTATGCGTTTTGGAAATAGGTAAGATCATATAAACTTATGTAAACATATTGATTGATAAAATGATTTATAAAAGAATTTTAAGGTTTCGGTATCTGGATTGATCACAGGTTTCGTTTCCGTTTTCTTACGGTTTTGATTATACGAAGCGCGTACAATTCATCTGAATTTTCCGGAATTCTCGTAAAAAGTTCGTTTTTATCAATTTCATCCAAAAATACAATATTTGACCACTTTTGATATTTTGACGTACCAGTGAGTCCGTTAAACATCAAACAGCCGGTTTCGTTAAAACAATAATAATTTAAATCTTTGATTAATCATAACTAAATATGTACTTATATATAAATTATGTAAATTTTTGTAAAAATACATTAAAATATGGAAAATTTTATAAAAATATTTTCAGAAATTTTATGATTAAATACATTAAAATATGGAGAGTTTTATAAAAATATTTTCAGAAATTTTATGATTAATTATTTATTTATAAAAATTCATTTAATAGGTTATAATCGTGTAATAAATGGCCTGTTTATATCAAACGACCTCCAAAAAATCCGATAATTTTTTCAAATGGCCTCAATGTTATTACATAGCCCCTGCAAAATCTCCAGAACCTAAATCTTTTGAAAAAATGCCTTTTTTGCGTGTTTTTCGGCTGTTAAAACTTTTTTTTTTGGGTAAAAGGGGGTTACCCAGGCTATATTAAAATTAAAAACTGGCGTAATGACAGAGTATCAAAACGGCAACAAAAAAACACAACCACAAACTAGACGAGAGGCATACCACTCGCTAGTCCAAAACACACTAAACACAGCCCATAAAACTACAAGAAAACCAAATAAACATTAGACTTCCAACGTAGCATTAGGCAGCTTCCAAACTTCCATCCACTTCCTTGAGCCCGAACGTAACCGACTCGAGAGAAGTTTCAATCTGACAATGCCCACTACCGCTTCAATGATCTGATTGCAATCCCTCTTTTGATTTTTGAATAGTCTTAAATTCCTTTCCTGCCAAATCAAGTAGCAACACGCAGCTAAAACAAGTTTAGCAGTAACCACATCCGCCGCTTTACAAGAAGTAAGAGACTCGTATTTCACCAAGATATCCCCCCAAAAATCAGAATAGGACTCAATCTTAGCAAAATCACAAACACCTTTCCAGACTTTAAGCGAAAACGAGCATCGAAAGAATAGATGATCATGAGAATCGGGTTGAGAATCACAAAACGGACAAACCTGGCTGACATCAGTTCGGGTCTCCCAATACCTCACCTTATCCTGAGTTTTTAATCGATTCTTAATGATCAGCCACAATAAAAATGCATGCTTTGGAATACAGTTAGGATGCCATACAACATTACACCAAGTGACCTTGCGATCCTTAGTTCGAAAAGCATGCCAAATATCCTTAACAGAAAACTGAACAAACTTTCCATTCAAATCTTTGATCCAAACTTCATCATCTTTATGATTTTGAATTGAAGGAAACTGCACTGAATGAAAAATAGAATTCCATTCAACCGGCCACCTCCAAAAACCCTCTTCAACCAAATTTGAAACTTTGTCAGATAACGAAAAACCCTCCCGATGGATTGATCTAGTAGAAACCATATCAATCAGAGGACGCATAGCACACCAGTTATCATACCAGACATAAGTAGATTCACCGTTCCCTATTCGAAACCAGAAAAATTGTCTCACCATTTGCCGAATATGTAAGAGGTTTCTCCAAGTCCAAGACATATTACCCCGATTTTGGACAGCCCAGAAACTTACACCCCGCAGTTTATATGTATGAATCCATCTGACCCAAAGAGATTCCTTATTACTAAGCAACTTCCATATATGAGCAGACAAAAGCGCAACATTAAATTCGGAAAACCTTCGAATACCAAGACCACCTTCAGATTTAGGAAGGCATACAGCCTCCCAAGCCACTTTAGCTTTTCCCCGACAACTATCCCCATTAGACCATAAGAATCTTCTCATGAGTTTATCAATTTCAGTGATTAATTTAGCCGGAAGTAAGAACATCATACCCCAATAAATATGCATAGAAGAAATAACTGATTTAATTAATTGAAGCCTACCCGCAAAAGACAAACTCTTATTTTTCCAATCAGCTAACCTTCCTCGAACACGATCCACTAAAACCCGGCAATCCTTGTAAGAAAGACTTTTAGAAACCAGCGGTACACCAAGATACTTTACGGGCAAATTACCTTCAGCAAAAGGGGAGATATTTAGAATAGCTAGTTTGACATGGTTCAGAGTATTGCAGAAAAAAGCAGTACTCTTTGGTAAACTAGGAGCCAAACCCGACACATCCTTAAATTCCTCCAAACCTCCCATAATAACTTGAACTGACACCGGATCTGCATGGAGAAAAATGAAGAGATCATCCGCAAAACATAAATTAACAATGTCCAAGTCTTCACAATTCGGGTGATAAATAAAACCCCCAGAATTTCGAACCCTACGCTTCAAAATAAGAGTGAGAACCTCCATAACAAGAGTAAATAAATAGGGGGATAACGGGTCCCCTTGACGCAATCCACGTTTACCCACGAAGAAACCATGCGGAATGCCGTTCACCGAAACTGAGAAAGAGGACGAGGTAACACAAGTCATGATCCAATTGATCATTTTAGGATGAAACCCAAAACCATTTAAAATCCTCTTCAAGAACGACCAATCAACAGTGTCATAGGCTTTCTGAATATCCACTTTGAAAGCACATCGAGGCGTTCCACGATCAAGGTGGTAGCTATGCATCAACTCCTGGGCGAGTAAAATGTTATCTGAAATACTCCTACCAGGAATAAAAGCCGATTGATTTATATCAACTATACCCTCCAACGAACCTTTAATACGATTTGCAATGATTTTAGTAATACATTTATACACCACATTGCAAAGAGATATAGGCCTATAATCTTTCGGATAACGAGCATTTCCCACCTTAGGTAATAAGGAGAGAATAGTATGATTAACTTCTTTAAGCAATCTCCCCGACATAAAGAAATCCTGCACCGCCAAAATCACTAAAGGACCGACAATATCCCACGAACTCTTAAAGAAAGCGGCTGAAAAACCATCCGGACCGGGGGCTTTATCATCTCCAATATCAAACATAGCACCTCTAACCTCCTCACACGAAACGGGACCTACCATACTGTTAGCTTGAGTCGTCGAAAGTTTTGTACGAAAAAGATCTTGATCATCCAACTCAGACACCGTACCCATATTACCAAGAAAACCTTTAAAATAATTTACTAAAACTCTAGCAACATCCTCCCCATGAAACACATTTCCCGCCTCATTTTCAATACAATCGATCCGATTACGAGACTGATTAGCTTTGACAACTTTATGAAAATAAGCTGTATTCGACTCACCCAACTTTAGCCATTCCACCTTTGCCTTTTGTTTAAGAAAACGTTCCTCATCCAAAATAGCATCATTCAGCGCAAAAACTAACGCAGCATGATCCTCGCGCAAGATCTGATTAAACGGATCCGCATCAATACTCCTTTGAACAGAATCCACTTTCATCCGCAATTTATTAACTCTAGTATGGAGATTACCCTTGTCATATAACAGTTTACGAAGAGGTTTCTTCAAATTTTTCAGCTTTTTAATCAAAGAGAACATATAATAGCCCTCTACCTCTATATTCCAACCAGCCGTAACCACCTGTTTAAAACCTGGATGCGAAATTAGAACATTTGAAAACTTAAACGGCTTCGGACAGAACTTCTTGGACAACGGAATAGAAATAATAGCCGGCGTGTGGTCCGATATTCTATAAGGCAGAAACTCAACATAAGACCCCGGGAAAACATCATTGAAAACCTGGTTCCCCATTACTCTATCCAGCTTCTTCATTAGACCCGAATCACCCTTAGGTTTTTGGTTCCAAGTGTATTGAAGACCAGAAAATTTTAAATCTAAAATTTCCAGCTCTAGAATACAATCCTTAAGCTCAACCATCGAGATATTCCTCGAAGAGGAACTAGAAGTAGACTCATCCAGACTCATAATAGTATTAAAGTCCCCCATCACAATCCAAGGCTGATTATTTACAAAATTGTTATGAATCAGAAGATTTTGCCACAATTGACGCCTCAAAAGATACGAATTATGAGCATAAATAAAAGAAAAGAAAATTACTTTCCGATCAGCCTTAAGGGTAATTTGCGTATGAACCACTTGATCCGATTGAGAGAGAATCATCAAATCCATCACATTCGTATCCCATCCAACAATAACCCGAGAATACTTATCACAAACATTTCCATTCGAACTCCAGCTCCAATTACGAAATATCCTACTACAAATCCCATTCAAATTAGAAGGTTGAACATGCGATTCTAAAATAGCACATAACGAAATCTTATTTTCAGCTATAACCTGCCGAACCTCACTTTGTTTAGGGGAGCGGTTCACACCCCTCACATTCCAAGACATAGCATTAAACATTGGGAACCATTGAAACGGGAGTGCTTGCCCCCTCAGAATTTACCTTACAATTAATCTCATTAAAAACTTCCTCAATATCATCATCCGACTCTTCATTGAACCCATCCACATCTCCTATGGTTTCTGACAAAGGTGCAAAAGAATTTTCAATCCCTTTCATTTTATCAGAGTTCTGAATTTTTTTAACACGGTAAACGAATTTTGGCTTAGGTTTAGAGAGATGAACACCCTCAATAATCTTATGCTCACTACCACCAGCTTTTGATTTATGCTTTCGTTGAACTTGTTGGTATCCCTCCTCATCATTCCGATTCTTCTCTTTAACAATCTCCTTAACTTGTTTTGGACACTTCCTATCAGCATGGCCAAACGATTTACAAGTGCTACAATGAGGGGGTTTCCATTCATACTCAATCTCCACTGTTTGTTTAATGACACCCTCTCCGAGCAACGCTGGAATTCCAACCACTAAAGAATCTTTAAACTCATGATCAGCTTTCAATTCAATCAAAGCTCTAGCATAGCTACTACGACCCCAAGAATCAACACACATTGATGATGTATAAGAATCCAACATAATCGGATCACCAACCTTTGTGGCTAACATACTTAACCCATCCTCCGTATAAGCAACTAACGGCACATGATGCATTTTAACCCAAACCGGGACACGGGTAACTTCAGATTTACATAAAACAGTAAACGGGGTCCATATATTTAAAATAAGAGGAATCGACCTGATTAGCCAAGGACCATGTTCCATAACTCTATCCATTCCCTCCTTTGAATCAAATTTAAAAAAGAAAAATCCATCCGCATTCATCATGCATCGTTGGATACCAAACTTAACCCAAGTATTTTTAACATATGATTCAACAACCGGAAACGGGAGTCTTTTGTCCAAAAAGTAACCATACAAAGTATTTTCGTACCTTTCATTGACCTCCTTTATTGATGATTTCGGAAGAATGACATCCACACCTTCAATATTTGAATCCGACTCCAAGCACCTAAAGTTTATCTTCTTTTTCTCAGAATTACCAGTTTTGAGAACCCCGGCATATGAAGCTTTTGAACCACTATTTTCAACACCATCTTTCCTACCAGAATCGCCTTTGGGATCAGCAATCTTATCATCCTCCAAATCAACATTCAGATCATTAATATTTCGGGAAACACCTCCATTTTTGTTAACTGAATTTGGTAAAATAATATCCTGATTCATAGAATCATGAATATTATAAGAAACCCTAGCCACCTTTGTATTATGTGGAACCCTAGCCACCTTAGAATCAGCCGCCACATGAGTAGAAACATCATGATTATGTTTCTTAAGAATACTACGGATCGGAGCACCATCAATGTTCTTGACCTTTGTAACAAGATTGACCTCCTCTTTAGACTCCATACTCGGACATCAAAAGCACAAGAGAGGCTTAACTTCTGCCAAAAAAACGGACGAGAAAAAAACCAGAATCACAAGATCCAAATCACAAAGAACCAATGATCCTTAAAAGGTTAATAGAATTCGTACCAATCTAGCTGAACTATAGCAATAGCCGCGATCGGTAACAGACCTACTAAGCAATCAGAATCAAAGGGTATGATACGGATGAACGACAACGAAACCCTAATTCAAACGATAAAGAAGATCGATGCACAGATTTGAATCAAGAAGAAAAGAAAAACCCTAATCGCCCATAATTGCCCATAATCGCCCAGAGAGAATACTCCACTACAAGGTTCACGAACTGATTGTTCACGGCTGTTAAAACTTGATTACAACACAATTGCACAAAAATACCTAAACATCTCCAAATGTCCTCAAACTTTGCCAGTGATATTCACATAACAATTATGGGTTCCAAACAAAATTTCATAATTTTTAATGAAGTTTAACTATTTTTCCCGAATAAACGCCAATAAACGGTAATAATTTCGCTAAATATTCTCTGTTTATCGGAAAATTACCAAATTTAAACAGGGACTCATTTAAATGATCCCTAATGTCCCTGAAAATTTTCACAATCTAACAACAAGAACGTCACAACCTAATACTAAACAGCCCCTAAACGAGTGTTACGGGTTTACCTTGTCGGTTTTCGATGAGTTTTGATAGTTTAAAGAACTCTCCAAGTCTTGAGTCACAAACTCAGAGTATCTACATATCATATAACATCAAACCAAGCATAAATCATCCATATAACAGCCTTGTTAATTAGGGTTTCGGTTTTGGTTTCAAACCGAACTTTCGAACCGTAAAAACGACATATTCATGTTCTAATCCGTGTTTTTGGCCAAAAATCCACATGTTACTTACTTGTAAACATGTTTGACATCAAAAAATGATTTTAGGTGATTTTTAGGGTTTTTGGATGGTTAAACATGTTTAAAACTAATCAAGACTTAATTTTTCATGGTTAAACTTTGTTAATCAAGTAAAAATCTCATGAGTTTTGATTGTTACCTTGGAGGTTTTGGCTGGAAGATGCAATAAATCAGTAGATATTGGTTGGTTTGTGTGTTAAAATATCCAATTTTTTTTAACTTATACAACAAGCTAGAAACAAAAGGGATATACCCTTATTTGCGGCCGGCTCATGAATGGGGCCCATTGGTGCCTCGGTTTTCATGCCACGCGTAAAATTCGGTCCAAAATTTAACGGGTTCGGTTTTTCGCAAGAAAACTAGTTCGAGTGCGAAAAATAGCGCGAAAACGAGTGTTTTTCAGCCCATTTTTGTAAAATAAGAAAAACGTACTGACTCGTTTTAAAAATCCAAAATATTTTCACGGATTGCCTAGAACATGTCATATAAGTGTTTTATAAATCTTTTTCGGCTTAACGGATGCTACAATGCTCATTTTGATGTTAACGATTGCGTTTAAACTCATAGCGTATCAATAAACGAAACCTTTTTCGTTTAAATGGTTTTAAATGTACTGGGGCCTAAATAGCAATATGTAGACTCTATAATATATCTATAACTCGTATATGACCCCTCAGTATGTATACGTGTCCTAATTAGTATCGGTCGGTTACTCGTTTAAGCACTACGAATTAACCGATTTATCGTTTACTTGCTACATAGTGAATATAATATACCTCGTTTTGTCACGAATGTCACCATTCTTAATTGAGTTCCACATATCAACATCATTATAGCAAACAACTGCTTCAAACAACACCTTCCATTTAGTGAAATTTTCCTGTCCATACAGTCTAGGAATCTTGTTAGTAGACACTTCTTGTTCTTCATAACCAAACATTTTGAGAAATTAAAAAATAGTTTCTTTGAAAAAACATAATTAAAAAATAATCAGATCTGAAAACCGGTTGTTCAGATCTGATGTGTCTGATGTGATTAGAACAAGATTCATATATAAAAATTAAAGCTTTAAATAAAAAAGGAAGAGAAGACACCAAAAGATTGTAGATCTGGAAGAAAAATGAAGAACAGAGCTGCTGACGTCACTTTTCAATGGAACTAGACGCTTACGTCATCTTTCTTCAAATCTTCAATCAGCAACAAGAATCTTTCCAAAGTAGCAGCAACAAGCTCTGATACGACTTATCGGGTCCCCGATTTCAGCTGGATCTTACTCAAATCAAGTCATAACTCACACAAATAGATGTTTCGACAAGGGAGTTAATGACTGGTTGCTATATTTAGAAAGATTACTGTTTATTAAAGGCGGAATCAATAATAAACAGAGTAGTTTCTAACAATAATCAAAGGTAACTAACACACACAAGATTCACTCAAAATATTTCCATTTATATAAAGTTCATCATACAAAAGGATAATCGATTTAAGATTTCTTGATAGGAAAGTTATGTCTGTACGATTCTAAGACAGCCGTCACACTCAAAAATTTTCTCTCTGAATTAATGAGTATGTCTTCCTTTTTCGCCCCCACCCCTGAGGTGTGCCTAAATTATTCTTTTTATAGGACTGACACATCCTTTACAGCTGTCATTCCTTCTAGAAACCCCAAATGATAATACATATTCAGAATTATTGTAAGTGTAAAACAAGTCTTCCGGGTAGGCTTTGCAACAATATTCATTTTCCGAGTAGGCTGTGTGCTCTGCCATCCTTCAGAACTTGGTAACATAGAAGTGTGCCTGGGATTAGTTTCCGGGTAGACTTTACTTGAAGAGTATTTTACCAAGTAAAATACTCACCGGGTAGACTTCAATATTCTTGACTTTGCCCGACAAACCCTTACGAGCAACCTTGTTCTTCAATGGTCCCTTTCAACTCTTTGCTAGAAAATAACTTATTAGCAAAGTGTGCTCAACAACACTGTTCCTTGCTTGAGTTGAACCTTGCCCGATGCCACTTAAAGATATTTCATTAAATCATCAAGCCTACTTTGCCCAAGGTTCAACTCAAGCAAGGTATTATTAATGAATACCTTGCCCGGTCTTCTAATCACTTGGCTTCAGAGCATGGTTAGCCAAAAGCTTACTCGAAAGTAAACCTTACTTGGTTATGAAGAACAGACTTGCTTGATATAGTGATCCTTGCCCGGATTGGTATAAACTAGTGAACCTTGCCCGGTAATACACTAATTTGCAAACCCTGCTCGGATATCCACTAAAAGAAGACTTCTTGAAGATAACCTTGCCTAATAAACAAAATATGATGCCCGACTAAGTAAAAGCTTGCTCGGAGGTCTAAGGTGTGCCCGGATCCATACTTAGCGAATTCTGAGGAGGTTGAGAAGATTCCAATCTTCTATATATTTCACTTTGGTCAAATCTTTGACTCAACAGATTTGAAATGGTAAGCAGCCATGTTGGCTCTTAGAAGCAGGAGGCTATACAACAGGACTGATAGATCACTTCTATCATGGCCTAATGAAAGAATTGGTGTTGATAAGTCAAAAGCCATTTGCTATACCTGTCAATAGCCGGGTCACTTTGCAAGAGAATGTAACATGCCAAGAAACTTTCAGATGAACCAATTCCAGAACCAGCCAAGAAATCAGCAACATCAATATCAACAGAACCAGCAGAGAACCAACAGTAACAATCCCAACAACAACTTCAACAACAATAACTATAATCCCAACTTCAACAACTTCCAGCCTCAAATGAATAATCATCATCAAGTTATGCCACAGAATCAAAGTTATCAAAGAAACAACAACCAAAACCTTCAAACAGTTCAAAACAACTCAGTTCCAACCAACCAAAATCTACCCAGAAATCAAAGAAATGTAGCTGTAACTACACAGCATGAGGGTAATTTTGACTGGAGCAATCATGAAGAAGATATTGCATATGACATCAAGAGAGCAAATGTGGCATTTATGTCCTTGATTGAGAAAGAAGCTGGATCATCATCTCAAGTACACTCTGCTCCTACTGTTGATTTGAATGAAATTATCAATAATTTAAAAGCAAAAGTAGGCAAGCTGGAAAATGAGTGTTTTAGGAAACAAAGTATTATCAATGGATATGAGGCCAGTGAGCTGATCAGTGAAGAAAGGATGAAAAGTTTAGAAGAAGACCGTGTAAGTAGTTACAGAGCACAGAAAAGGCACACCACTGAAATAGAAGGGTTGAAGAAGATGATTGTTGAAGAAAAGGTGCAAAAAGAAAAACTGCAGGTTGAAAATGAATTCTTGAAGAACTTGGTTTCCACAGGAAATATTTGTGAATTCTAAACCAAGTAAAAGAGGAAGACAAATACAAAGTAGTACCACCACCATTCAACAACAACTTTATGCTAAAAGTTGATAAAGAGAAAAGAGATGCATATCTACAACAATTCAGAGATGTCTTTCAAGACAGAGAAGAGTTTGTTGATTTGTACAAGTATGTTGAGGTGAATGAAAATGGAGAATTTGTGGTAAAGAAGACAAGTCAATTGGAGTTCAAGTATCTGAAGATGACTTTAATTCTGTTGATCTGAATCAAGATGATTTAAGTGATTTGAGTGATCAAATCACTGATGAAGAAATTAAAGCTGCTGAAAGAGGAAGAAGATACAAGAAACCAGATTCAATAGAAAAGCTACCACAACTGCCACCAGTGACAACAAAGATGAAAAAAATGAATGAGAAACTTAGAAGAGAACATGTATCCTTTGATATATGTGAGAAAATGAAGGTAAGATACAATGCAGTCAAGCCACCAAGAAAGGATGTATTGGAGAATAAGTAAAAACAACAAGAAAAGACAAACAGAAGAAGTTAATGTTGAGAAATTTATTCCAGTTTATCATGTTTTCTCTAGTCATGAGGTGTTTGACATTGGGGAGGTGGAACCGCAGTCAAGACATAGAGAAAGTCAATAGGAAGAACCTTTGAACATGCAAAAAATTGTGTTTGTAAAAAGCAAGATTGGAAGACAAGACATCAAGATTGAGGAATTTGTTCCATTCTCAATTGACTTTGATAGTCTAAAACCTCAGAAGAAACTTGGAGTCAAAGCACCTAGACCAAGTGAAAGGTTCGGAAAATGAAGTAATCATGAAAAATACAAGGGAAAAGTATGGTGCAAGAAATGTGAAGAGTATGGCCATCACACAGATTCTTGTAATGAGAGACTCAAATTCAAATCTTTACATGTCCCAAATGAGACAAAATTTGGACAAGACTTTGTTTTGTACAAGCAAAAGTATTATGCATACCTAGGAAAGGGAAAGGTTTGTGAAAAAGAGGCATTGAATGAAGATAGTTTGAACCCATCAGTAGAGACCAAGAGAGAAAAGAAGACTTATGAAAAGACCAAGAAACATGTGGGTGAACAATCTAAAAGGAGTAGATCTCCTAAGAAGCCTGAAAAAGCTGTCAAGAAGAAGTTTCAGCCCCTGAGAATCATTCCTAAAAGGGATACACAATTAGTGAAATCTGATAGCTCTCAAGGATCACCAAACAGTGATAAGACAAAAATCAGAGATATCTTTCCTAGAAAGAAACCAACTGAACTTACTGGTGATGAGAAGTTTCTATTTAAACATGGTTATGAACCTGAAGGATTCCTTTGGAAACCTAAGGTTGAAGAAAAAGTGGATATAGTTGCTAATGTAAGAGATTACTCAGAAAAGAAAGACTATGTGGTTAAAGAGTATGACACTGCACCAGAAGAATGCCAGAGCTCAACCTCATTTGTTAAAACTCCAAGAGAGTGTGGCTATGAAACAGACAATTCAGATAATATTGAAGTCACTCATGAAGATCTTGAACCAATAACACTCAATTCCCATGCTTTCACTGAGACTAACACTGATGAGTTGCAAGTTGAAGTAGCTTGCACTTCATCACTCAACTAATTAAATTCTTTCTTTTGTGCAAGAACAGTCCACTTCACTAAACGAAATATGGTACATGGATAGTGGATGTTCTAGGCACATGACTTGTGACATGAGGTCACTTGTTAATTATGAAGAAAAGTTTGAAGGTCCTGTGGAATTTGGGAGTGTTGAGAATGGTGGAAAGATTGTTGGGAAGGGAATTTTAACAAATGGAAAAGTTTCATTTGATAATGCGTTTCATGTTGAAGGTCTACAGTATAATCTGCTAAGCATATCACAAATGTGTGATAAGGGTTACAAAGTTGGTTTTGATGATTCACACTGCTTCATCTTAAAACCTGAATTTGTAATCCCACCTGAAATGATTATGATGATGGCCCCAAGAAATGGCAACTTATATGAGCTCAACATGAAAGAAACTATTTCAAGGGGTGGAACATGTTTTGTTTCCAAAGCCACAGAAAATGAGTCAAAATTGTGGCATAGGAAATTGTGTCATGTGAATCTGAAGAACATGAACAGACTTGTGAAAGGTGAGCATGTAATTGGCTTACCTACAAGAGAGTTCGAATTGGAAGATCATTGTAGTTCATGCCAGAAAGGCAAGCAGCACAAATCCTCTCATAAGACAAAGCTCTTCAATTCAATTGATCAAGTACTTGAATTACTTCACATGGATCTTTTTGGTCCTGTGAGTGTGCCAAGTATAGGAAAGAAAAGATATTGTCTTGTGATCATTGATGACTACTCAAGATATACTTGGGTTTATTTCCTAAGTACAAAGGATGAGACTGCAGCGTTGATTAAGGGTTGTGTGACAATGATTGAGAACAAACTGAGTAAGAAGGTTAAAATTATGAGAAGTGACAATGGTACTGAGTTCAAAAATGAAGTCATGGAAGAATTGTTTGCAGGAAAGGGAATACTTCAACAATTCTCAGCTCCTAGAACTCCTGAACAAAATGGTGTTGCAAAAAGAAGAAACAAGACACTTATTGAAGCTGCAAGAACCATGTTAGCATATGCTAATCTGGCCGTTACATTTTGGGCAGAAGCCATAAATACTGCATGCTATGTTCAGAACAGGGTATTTGTTAACAAAAGGCATAACAAGACACCATATGAAATATTCTTTAAGAGAAAGCCTTATATCAAGTTTTTCAAGCCTTTTGGATGCCAATGTTTTCCTCTAAACACTAGGAATACTTGAACAAATTTCAAAAAAAATCCTTGGACTGTTTCTTTGTTGGATATTCTACACACTCAAAAGCATACAGGGTATATGTGAAAGACCATTTGAGTGTTATTGAATCATCTGACATCATCTATAATGATAATCAGTTTGACACAGTTGATGGTGCAGCATGGCTGTTTGATCATGAAAAATTGATAAGGTCTTTCAAGATTTATCCTGAAGACTTTGATGACTCATTCTACAAGACTAGTGTGTTTGAAGAGAAAATGAAGAAAATGTTGGATTTAGAAGAGTTGTGGAAGAAGGTTGCTAGTAAAGAAAAGGAGTATACATTTGTAAAGGATCCCTCAAGTGATATTGTTGAACAAGATCAAGACAATAATAAAGAGAACAATCACAATCCAGAACAAGATCATGTAGATTTCATTCAAGACAATCAAGAAGTATAGAATGTTCAAGTTCAGACTGAGGGAAATCCAAGCAACCAAACAAATGCAGAAAATGTTGTAACAACAGCAAGATTTCAAGATCTGTTTGAAAGATGGAATATGGACAACAATGGTGAATCCACTTCAAGACAGAACAATGAAGAAGCACCAGAGTTTCATGATGCAGAAACTGAATTTGATCATTGATGAACGAGAACTCAATGAATCAAATATTGACACAACTATGTCTGCTGATATGATAATCCAAACTCCTTATGTTGAAAAAGAATTATCCCTCTGAAAACATCATTGGAAATATACATGAAAGAGTCACAAGAAGCCATTCTGAAACATCAAATATCTGTTTTTACTCGTGCTTTCTATCCCAAATAGAACCAAAGAACATTGTTCAAGCTTTAAAGGACAATAGTTGGGTAGAAGCAATACAAGAGGAATTGGCACAGTTCAGAGATCTACATGTTTGGGATCTTGTTGATAGGCCAAGAAACAGGTCTGCAATTGGAACAAAATGGGTGTTTAGAAACAAAAGGGACGAGAGGGGTTTAGTGATTAAGAATAAAGCTAGGCTTGTGGCATTGGGATGCCTTCAAGAGGACGGAATAGACTTTGAGGAAGTCTTTGCACCTGTTGCAAGACTTGAGGCTATTAGGATTTTTCTTGCATATGCTGCCTCAAAGAACATTAAGGTTTTCCAGCTTGATGTAAAGTCTACATTCCTAAATGGCAAGATTGAGGATCCAATGTATCCAAACAGGGTGTACAAGTTAAATAAAGCCCTATATGGATTGCATCAAGCTCCTAGAACTTGGTATGATGAGTTGTCAAATCATCTTCTTGAAAATGGTTTTCAAAGAGGAGCCATTGACAAGACACTCTTCTACAATAGAAAGGGATCAGATTTACTGCTATTACAGGTCTATATGGATGATATCATCTTTGGTTCAACAAATGAACAAAAGTGTATGTAGTTTGAAGGGGTGATGAAATCCAAATACATCATGAGCTCTTTGGGAGAAATGAACTTTTTTCTTGGACTGCAAGTTCAACAGAAAACTGAGGGGATTTTCATTTACCAAACAAAATAAGTACAAGACATTTTGAATAAATTCAAATGTCATGAATTCAAAACAGCTTCAACTCCAATTGACACAAAAGAAAAGATGATTGCTGATGAAAAGGGGGAGCCTGTGGATGAACACGAATATAGAGCCAAAATTGGGTCCCTGATGTACCTAACTGCTATGAGACCTGACATTATGTATGTTGTATGTGTCTGTGCAAGATTCCAATCAAGTCCAAAAGTCTCCCACATGAATGTTGTCAAGAGAATTTTTAGCTATTTGTAGGACATACCAGACTTAGGAATTTGGTATCCAAAGAATCTGTATTTTGATCTGGTTGTCTACACAGACAGTGATTATGATGGCTGTAACATGAGTAGGAAGTTAACCTCAGGTGGATGTCAATTTTTGGGTGACAGGCTAGTGTCATGGCAATCCAAGAAGCAGACAACTATCTCAATCTCAACTGCAGAAGTTGAATACATTGATGTATCTGCTAGTTTTTTAAAGTTCTCTGGATTCAGAACCAAATGCTGGACTACGGTTTTAATTTTCTGAATACCCCTATTTTTATTGATAACATTGCTGCATATTTTGTTGTTAAAAATCCAGTTCAACATTCTAAGACTAAGCACATTGAAATCAGACATCACTTCATAAGAGATTGTAGTGAAAAAGGTTTGATTGAGATGCAAAGAGTTGATACAAGTGATAATTTGGCAGACCTATTCACCAAACCACTTGATAGAACCAGGTTCAACTTTCTTCTGAAAGCCCTGGGAATGATCAACTCTGATGAGGTCTGATTCATGATGTGTGCCTAGTTGTGTGCTTCTATGTGCTAACTGATTATATTGTTATAAGTCCCACAAATTGAATGATGTGTAAATGTGCATGATTATAATACTTGTTATGATTGACTGATATGTGCTTTAACTGTCTATGAGAGCAAAGTTTGGTATCATTGATATTTATGCATGTGTATCAGTTGATGGATATGTGATGTTATGATGAGTGCTTTTGTTTTGAATTACTTGTTAGTGTAAGCTTATCTGACATCACTGCTTAATTGCTTGATTATGTGTATCATCTGATCATTTGATGTTATTAGGATAGGCTAGACCTTGAATGTTAGTAATGTTTGCTTGTCTTGATGATGTTATGTTTGATTACGATTTGATTATGTTACAAATGTTTGTGTCAAAATGAGTTTATGTCAAAATTAAATGATAAAATGAATTTTCTAATTAATTTTGCATAATCACTTTATTTTGGTCAAAACATGAGCAAGTTGTTAATGGTGCGGAGATATGATAAGACTATTCAGTTCAAGCTTTATAGAAACTTAAAGGAAGGTTTTTAATGAATAGTCTCAAGTAGTTATTCTTGCTGAAAATCATATCATTTTCCCAGTTGGAAGGACATACACTTGTGTATGTTTGGTCCTATAATCTGTATAGATTTAAAGGATAACCATTAACCAGAAAACTAAAAGCATTGGGGCAATTATAACTTGTTTCCAATTCCTTCACTTAAAACTATGTCAATAGCTCTAACTTTGAAAGGACATATATTCACATGTATGTTTGGTCCTGTTGACCACTTGTGGTCAAACAGGATAGCCATTTACCTGTCAATTAAGAAAAATTGGGGTGATTGAATATTAAACTGAATTTTAATGGGAAATGATAGTACATTGATTACTTAGCCAATCATATGGATTTAATAGGCTGAAAGGACACTTAGTATAGTCATTAACATGTATGGTTGCTTTCCCATGATGTGTAAAATCTAAGATGATATAAACATAATGAATATGCTAATCTTTATGTGGAGATACATAGTTGTCTTTGTATGTCTCAAGATAAATCCCTCCAAATGACAGGAAGAAAAGTGATTACCCAGTCATACACAAACCTGTTGTTATTTGGTCAACCCAAAAATGAAACATCTTTAAACATGACAAACAACATGATTTAGAAAAGTTGAGAAAATATTGAAAACAAGGGGAAAAATAAATCAACCAAATGTTGATAAGTGTTTTAAATATTTTATCAAACAAGAGGGTTACAACTAGAACTACAGAATGTTGACAAAATTTGTGTCATCTTGAATGAAAGGCATGTTATTTAACAGTAAGTCCAATGTTCAACCTCAATATATGTTTAAAAATCAAAAATACAAAAAGATCAAATAAGTTCTATCATATAAAAACAAATTTTGACCAAATACAGGAGGTTGGAGTCAAATTGGGGTGATCTGGGGAAAGCCAAATAAGCTTTGAGAAGAGATATGAGGCATCATAGCACAGTGTTGACCATTACTGAATTATGCCTAAGTTGAACCTTAATCATATCACCAAAGAGATGAAATTCATGCTAAGTTTAGACCTGTTGTTAAGCTATCTATGTTGTCATAATAATGCTGAGAATGAAGTATTGAGAAAAAGCTACTTAGTCAAAATGATCCAATTCTTGAGATCTTTTCAGATAAAGAAAGAAATTGTTTCGAAGAGAAATATGACTCGAATTTGATTTCTAAATGCACCATTTGCTCTTAAACAATAATGTTTAATGAAAAATATGATTTACAAATGGTTTAAGTCAAAAAGAGTTGCATTTTACCTCAAAAAAGGTTGAATATGTATTTTCGGGCAACGTTTGATGTTTTATAACGTTTCCGAGCAAGCTTAGTCACTTTAGACTAAGTTTATGATTTTCGGGCATGCTTTGAAGTGTTTACACTTTCCAGGTAGAGTACACTTGACAGTACTAACTCCTCGAGCACGCTTGAAGTCTTAAGATGAATATGTGATTTAGCTAGCTTTTAACAAGGATTTCTTGTTCTGGGCAAGCTTTGCATCTTATATGTTAAATGCTATACCGAGCAAGCTTTGTGAACTAAGTTTTAGTACACCGAGCAAGCTTTGTGTTCTTAAGTGATTAGTGTGAATATGGTTCTCTTTAAAATTACAAGTGTTTCGGGGCAAACCTTGATTTCCCATGCACACTTTATATTCCGGGCATACTTTGAAGATTCAAATGTTCCCTTAATATACTTTGGTAATTTCACTGATTTTCCGAGTACACTTTGTGCTATGAAATCTCTAGCACATTGTACTCTTTATCGGACATACTTTGCATCAAAGTATACTTGACTGATTACCTATAAATTGTAAGTGACCGAGTAAGGTTTGCAATTAAGTGAATTAACTGAATAAGGTAAGTAAATTAGATGTATATTATATGGGCATATTAGTTGATTCCTAGTAAGGTTGCATGCTTGATGTATAATACTTGATTAATTTTTCTTGTGATTTAGTTCTCAAGCAATCTTGTATTTTCAAGTAATCTTTCTTCATATTAACTTCTAATTTATACCAATTTTTAACCGAGTAAGCCTTAAGTGGAGTATACCGAGTAGACTTTGCAAAACTTACACTGAAAATTTTCGGGCAAGGTTTGCTAAACTTAACACTAGGATGTTTTCAAATGTTTAAAATATTAAATGGATAAGGTTACTGTTTGACAGCTAATAACTTACAAAACGACAAAAAACATTTAAAACCCACTTTCAAAAGGTATATAAGAGGGAGTGAGGGACGTTTTTATACATTAATTTCCCTCTCTCTCTCTCATTCCACTTATTACTCTACGAAATATCTAAACCGACTTATCACATTTGATTTAATCCAAACCCTAACTTTACCAGCCCACTAATTCCGACTCGGTAAGCAATAATAACTTGTTTTCCGACCACGATTAGATGATTATGGGCTTTGATTATGTATCTGGTTTCTAACACTCTGTTTTGTGTATAGGTTATAAATTTGTCGAAGAACAGGTTCTTAATGATATTACTCTCATTCTTCTTCAATTTTATAACTCGAAATTGCTTGAAGAAATGAAATTTTGGGCTAATTTCACTTTGAATAAGTTTGATTATGCTTTTCAGATTTGGCAGACAAAGAAAATATTCCGAGATATTTCTTTGAGCAGAAGCACAACATGTGCACTCTTCTACAAGTAACACCAGATAATGATGAGGTTGCCGGAATGATACGATGGTTGAGAAGATCGAATATTCAATTTGCACTAACGGAAAATCCTACCACTTACCAAAAACATTCGTTAGATTTTTGGAACTCTGCAACACTGATGGAAGATGCTAATGGAAGATGGATCGAATCCACTGTTGCAAACCATGAAATACGAGTAGACGAGGCTGTGATTCGGAGGTGTCTACTTTTAAACGATGATAACCCTAATTCAATCCATGTTACAACTGTTCAGTTGTACAAGATGTTTGTCAAATGTATGGGTTATCAGGGGCATACAAAAGATGGGCAATTCCAGAAGGGCATGTTCCCTACCCTATACAGATTTTTGATTCATCATATAATACAGGGGCTTTTCACCAAGGAAAGGATCTTAGACCCTAATGAGCAGAGATTTGGCGAATGCCACAGTTGCAGTATTAATTGACTATCCTTTCAATTTTTCACGGATGATCTTTGAAGGATTAGTGCAAAATATGGAGAAGTCGAACAAACAGAAGTTTTTGGCATATCCAAGATTCCTGCAAATTATTTTTAACCAAGAATTGGAAAACTTACCAACCACACGAATCACGTATGTCCTGCAAAATCCTGATACTTTCAAAAGAATAGGTAATCTAGCTAGTACAAGCCGATTTAATGAAGAGGAGGTGTATGCAGATTTTCTCTGGTTAATGTTTGATGATGACTTAATACCTCAATTGATACCTCAATTGCATGTGTTATTATCTGAACCTGAGCTTGAGCCTGAAGTAGTTGCTGGAGTAGAAGGTGAGAATGATGGTGATGATGACAGTTCGGATGATGATGGAGGTAATGATAATGATGAAAATGAGGATGTTGTTGGAAATTTGGAAGGAGAAAATGTCAATCTTGAGGTCATTGCACAACCTTAGGGGGAGCAAAACATTGTACCATAACAGCCACCTCAAACACCACCACACCAACCTTGGTCACAACCACCACAAGATCAAACCACCCAACCCCCAACCCAAACCCAAACCTTAACCCTAAGCCATCCTGAAACATCAACACAAACATCCCCACCACCACAAACACCACAAACCAATACAAACTGACACATTTATTCCAAGCCCACCCCATACACAATCACCACCCCAACAAATTATCCAAACTCAAACCACAACTGAAACCCCACCTGAATCATCTACACCACCCACATTTGCCATCACCCACACCAAAAACCTTCTAATTCCAAACATCAACCCACTACCACCCACAAGTGAAAACATTTTTGAAGAAACCAACCCAATTATCCATGAAACCACTAATCAAGAACAATCTAAACCTGAACAGTTCTCTACCTCACCACCAGCAACCCCTCATGCTGGAACCTTTTTATTTGAAAGAATTTGGATCTAATGATGGAGAATGCAAGATTGAGGAAGAGAAATGAGGAGGTAACACAAGAAAATGTGTTGCTGCTGGATAAATTGGGCCAAGCTCTGTTGAAAATTCAAACCATGGAGCAGGAGGTTGAGAAGACCTCAGCTGCCCCAAAACAGGGGGAGAATGTTATTGAGCCAAATGTTGATGAACCAGTAGTGGTGGATGCAGGAGTTAAAGCAGCTGATGATAATGCTTTGACTGTTGATGGGTTGACATGTATTCTAAATGCTTATGATGAAGATGAGGATAGTGAAGAGATGAGGATGGAGAATGTTGACATTGAGGCTGATAAATCTGATGGTGAAGAACAAAACTATGATGTTAAAGATGTAATAATGAATGTTGTATGGAGAGAGGACGATGATGAGGTGAGAGATGAAGAGGAGACAAGGGAAAAAATTGAAAATATTTTAAATGTTGTGAACAGAGAAGATGATATATTTGGAGGTGAGAAGGACAATGAAAATGATGTTGAAATGATAAATATTAATAAAAATGTGGATACCCTGAAGTGGCCACTGATGAAGTTGAATTGATAAATGATGAAAATGTCGCCAATACTTTAAAAGATAATGCTGCAACTGAGGAGCCAATAATTACTGAAACAGAAATTGACCAAACAGGCTGCAAGAGTGTGGAGCATGATAAGGAAATGGATGATTTAGACAAGGATATTGATGAATTCCCTACAGACAATGAAGAAGAATTGAAAAGAAGATTGGATAAGGGAAAAGAAAAAGTTAATGAAGAGGAAGAAGAGCCTGTTAAGGCAAATCCTGAGAAAGAAATTATGTTTAAAGAAGATGAAGAAGCGTGCTGCAAGGTGAAAACTTGAGAATGTAGTAAGAGAAACAAGGGAGAGGGAAATACTAGCCCAAACCTTGACTCCTTAAGAATTGGCAGAGCAGGAAGCACTGATTGATCAGGCAGAGCAGGAAGCAATGATTGATCATGCCAATGTAGCTAAAGTAAAAATGATGAAGAGGCTGATGATCAGATTGTAATTGAAGCTTTGATAAATCTAAACAGAGCTGAGGAGGTTGATAACTCACTAGCCCTGGTAGTGAGTATGTTTTCACATAAGGAACCTGAGCTTGAAAAGAATCTCAGCATGAACCTGAAAAGGAACCTGTAAAACAACCTGAAGAAACAATTGAAGAGATGTTGGCTAAAGCTTCAAAGATACATGAAAATGTTGGCAGATTTGAAAAGACCTATATAAGAAAAAGGAAAGCCTCCGATCAAGGTGAACGAGATTATTTGAGAAATAAAAGGGAAAGGAGTGAGCATAATAGCCCAATCAGAGTAGTCCCATTTCAAACTTTGAAACCAGGTGAACAGATCCCTGGCGTTCCAGATGTTCCAATTTTCAATGATCAAACACCATAAAATCCAACTTCTGATGAACCCAAGATTGATGCAGTAAATGAATTAACAAAGGAGGAGGATGAGTCTGATAAATCTGATAATGATGATGATAATGATCAAAACGTTGCTGAAACTGCTAATGTTGTGTCCCCACAAATCACAATGACTGATGAAGGGAAAACATTGAGCTGAGTATGTTGGAGGATAAAAAGAAAAATCCATTAGTTGTGAAACTAAGAAGCTTTGGTATAAGCTTTGAAACCTTGGCTAATTTGAATGATGATCAATTGCAAAAGAGATTGGATATGGAGATAGATGTAATCAAGAAAAAGATTGAACAGAAGAATAGAGATGCCCAAAAATACAGAGAATATTTAAGGAAGCATGGGTACTCTGAAAAAGATCTGACTCACTTCAATGTTGACAAGTTGAGAGAAGCATATGAAGGAAAGAGGGAAGAGATAAAAGATAAATTTGTTAAAGAAAATGAGGAATCTGAAAAATTGGAAATTTTGAAAGAAAAATTTGAAGGAAAATGTGGATATCTATTGGAGAAAGAGATGAAGCCCAACATGGTTGATTGTCTAGATAAGGATGCAGTTGAAACACTCTATAACAAAATGAAAAGAAAAGAAAAATTGAAGGAGTTGCTACAAACTGAACCATCTAGTGTTAAACAAAAGGGCACAAAGCAAGAAAAAGAAAGTCAAAGATTTAAGGAGTATCTGAGATTGCACAATTTCTCTGAAACAAATTTGAATAACTATAACTTTGAGCAACTCAGAGATCTCTACCATAAAACAAAAGATGCTAAAAAGGAAAAGTAGTTTGAAAGAGCCAAATTGAAAACTTCTAATGAAAAGGAAAGACTTGAAAAGATTTATAGCAGATATGGGGGAAAGTGCAGATTTCTGATTGAACATGGGAGAACACTGAATGATGTTGAATCTATGTCCCAAGAAATGTTTGAAGATGATTACATTTATTTGAAAAGAAAATTTGAGAAGGAAGAAAAAGGACAGTATGAGCCTCCCAAAAAGAAAAGAAAATTAATGATTTTGAGGAAGAAGCAAGAGGCTGAAAAGGGACCAAAGAAAACTGAAACTGATAAAACCCCAATCGTTGAGGAAATAAAGCCTGAACCTGTTGATGAACCTATTGTTCCTTGGGAAAATGAAGAAATGATTGATATTTTGAGAGGGCTAATGACAACTCAAAAGGGAATGGATGTCGACGCCTTCAATGCACTGAACAAAGATGAGCTTAAAGAACTGTTTTATTTGCAAAAGCCTGAGTGGGAAAAGGTGTTGTTGCAGGGTGTAAATCTTAGAAGTTTCATTGAAGGAAAATTTGTACCTGCTGGTCTACTACATGATGATGCAATTAAGGAAATGATTGCAAGATTGTTCAGTGAAGGGGGAGAAAATTTGGAAGAGTTAGTCAATCTACCTGCTGAAATGATTGTAACCATGTACAAGAAAAGATTTGAAGTAGAGAGGCCCAGCCAACCAATGATGTCTACACCAACAGGGCCATCTACATCATTGCAACAACCAACAACACAGAGAGGAGAATCAAGTAGAACTGGATCTCAAAGAATCATAAATCCACAATCAAATGTGGATCTACCAAGAAGACTCTACTTCGATTCAGTCTCTCAGTCTCTGAAAGTATTAATGGAGAGTAAACAATTAAGAGACATTATTTTGAAAAGTGATTTTGGTGAGTTTACCCAAGAACAGTTGGAGAAAATGCCCAAACTTGATCTTTACGATTATCATGATACAAGCAAGATGGCAGGACGACAGCAGAATGAACTCTCCAAGTTATTAAAGGATGAAGCTGACAAAGGTTTCCCATTTCTATAAGAAAAGAAAAGCTAGAGGGTAACAAAGCTGGAAAAGACAAGAAAGCCTGCCAAGCTGAAAAAGATAGCCAGTGCAGAATTGAGATATCAGATGAATGTCAAAGATAAGAATCCACTGTCAAACATAAATGCCTGCATAAGAATGAAAAGAAGAATGACACGTCCTAATTATACTATGCATAAGAATGGCATCAATGCAGAGATTGAATACAAAGAAAATACAGGCCATTATATTCTTCGAAACTCTGATGGAATAATTTTGGGTGTAATCAAAAGAGATGAAGACCTGACCTACTTGCACTATGAAGATTTGAGAGATATTAGGGATTTGGTCATTCCTGAAAGTCACATTCATTACCAAATCCTTGATATTTTCAGGCAAAGGGCAGGAACAGTTATTGTAAATCGAAAGCAAGCCTACTACAATGCAAGAAGAAGACAATGATCTTTAGATTAGGCTTTATTTTGTAATGTCCACGGACAACTTTTTATCATGTAATTATTTGATTTTGTAATGAATATGTATTTTGACTAAGTGTATGTAACCATAGAGATGTTTTGGGACAGCTGCGGTGTTCCAATCTAGGGGGAGATTATTGAGTCAAAGATTTGACCTAAGAGAAGTATATGGAAGATTGGAATCTTCTCAACCTCCTTAGAATTCGCCAAGTATGGAACCGGGCACACCTGAGACATCCGAGCAGGGTTTTACTTAGCCGGGCACGATATTTTGTCCACCGGGCAAGGTTATCTTCTAAAGTTCTTCTTAAGTGCATATCCGAGCAGGGTTCACCAATTAGTGTATAACCGAGCAAGGTTCACTAGTTAGTACACACCCGGGCAGGGATCACTTTATCTAGCAAGTTTGTTCTTCATTGCCGAGTAAGGTTTACTTCAGAGTAGGCTCTTGGCTAACCAAGCTCATGAAGCCAAGTGATTGGAAGATCGGGCAAGGTATTCATAAATAATACTAGTGGTCCGAGTAAGCTTGATGAGTAATGAAATATTTCTAAGTAACATCGGGCAGGGTTCAACTCCAGCAGGGTTCAAGTGCTACCGAGCACACTTTGCTAATAAGCTATGTCGGGCAGGGTTCAACTCCAGCAGGGTTCAAGTGCTACCGAGCACACTTTGCTCGTCGTAAGATTATGTCGGGCAAATTCTGATATAATCAAGAGGTTTGATGTCTGCTAGGTGAGTATTTTCCTTAGGAAAATACACTAAGTAAAGCCTACCCGAAAACTGTTCCCGGGCACACCTCTATGTTACCAAGTACTAAAGGAACGCAGAGCACACAGTCTACTCGGAAAAGTTAATACTGCTACAAGGCCTACCCGGAAGACTTGTATTACACTTAGGATAGTTTTGAATATGTAATTTGAATATGATTTATTATTTAGGGTTTCTAGAAGGAATGAAAACTGTAAAGGAGGTGTCAGGCCTATAAAAGGAATAATTTAGGGCTCGCCTCCTAAGACGGACCACAACCTCATTAATTCATAGAGAATATTCGTGAGTGTGACGGTTGTCCTAGAATCGTACGGATATAACTTTCCTATCAAGAAACCCTAAATCGATTATTGTTTGTATGATATATATTATATGAATGGAAATCTTTTGAGTGAATCTTGTGTGTTAGTTACCTTTGATTAATTGTTCAGCAACCAAATCGTTTGTTATTGATTCTGCCTTTATCAAAACTACCAAAGAAACCAATACCCTCAAGCTGCTCCAATAATGCCAACAGAACCAATCAAAATCAACCATGAAATCAAGGAATTGTAGCTATTGCTGCACAACAAGAAGGAAATTTTGATTGCAGTGACCATGCAGATGACATCACAAAGGCCAATGTTGCTTTCATGGCAAAGATTGAGAATGAGGCTGAAACATCATCTTGTTGAACGAGTTGTGGAAAAAGGTTGCAAGTAAAGAAAGTGAATATACATTCATAAAGGATCCCTCAAGTGAAAATGTTGAACGAGTGCAAGACAATGATCAAGAGAACAATCAAAATCCAGAACAAGATCAAGCAGGTGATAATCAAGACAATCAAGTAGAGCAAGTTGATCAAGTTCAACATGAGGAGGATCAAAGCAACCAAGCTAGTGAAGGAGAGCTCCCACAGGTGAAAGGTTTCAAGACTTATTTGTCAATGGTGCATCTACTTCAGGACAAAACAATCAGGAAACACCAGAAGATGAGAATGCAACAATTGATTTGAGCATTGAAGAATCAGATCTCAATGAATCAAATCTTGACACTTCTATGTCTGCTGATATGATAATTCAAACCCCCTATTTTGAAAAGAATCATCCTTCAGAAAACATCATTGGGAATATATATGAAAGAGTTTCAAGAAGCCATTCTTAATCTGCAAACATTTGTTTGTACTCCTGCTTTCTATCCCAAATAGAACCAAAGAACATTGTTCAAGCTCTAAAGGACAACAGTTGGGTAGAAGCAATGCAAGAGAAGTTGGCTCAATTTAGAGATCTACAAGTTTGGGAACTAGTAGATATGCCAAGAAACAGATATGCAATTGGAACAAAATGGGTTTTCAGAAATAAAAGGGATGAAAGGGGAATTGTGATTAAGAGCAAAGCTAGAATTGTGGCTTTGGGATGCCAACAAGAAGAAGGGATAGACTTTGAGGAAGTCTTTGCACCAGTTGTAAGACTTGAAGCAATAAGAATTTTCTTAGCTTATGTTGCCTCAAAGAATATAAGGGTATTCCAACTTGATGTCAAATCTGCCTTCCTAAATGGATAGATAGAAGAGGAGGTGTATGTTTCTCAACCACCAGGTTTCGAGGACCCTATTCATCCTAAGAGGTTGTAGTGAAAAAGGTTAAATTGAGGTTAAAAGGACGTCACACAAGTTATAATTTGGTTGACCTATTCACAAAACCACTTGATAGAACCAGGTTCAACTTTCTTCTGAAAGCCCTAGAATGATCAACTCTAATGAAGTCTGATTCATGATGTGTGCTTGATTGAGCAAACTGACTATCTTTCAAAGTCTTGATGAATGTTGTATGTGTGAATATGTTTGAATATGATACTTTTAGATGTTGACAGATATGTGCTTAATTGACTATCTGTGCAAATTTAGGTGTCCTTGATGCTTATACTTGTTTATAAGTTGATATGTGAATCATGTCATGATAAGTGATTCTGATGTGAAATACTTGTTTATGCATGCTTACCTGACATATTTGATTAAATGTTTGAATATGTATGTTATCTGATCAGATGAAGTTATTAGGATAGGATAGATTATGCATCTCAGTAAAACCTGCTTGTTATGATAATATCATTAATGATTAAGATTTGAATATGTTACAATTGTTTGTGTCAAAATTTGTCTTTATGTCAAAATTAAATGTTCAAATTAATTTTCAAATGAATTTTGCATAATCACAAAAATTTTGATCAATACATGAGAAAGTTGTTAATGGTGTTGAGATATGATAAGACTATTCAGTTCAAGCTTTAAAGAAGCTTAAAAGGATTTTCAATGGAAAGTCTCAAAAGAAATTAATTTTGCTGAAAATTATGTAATTCGCCCAAGTCTGAGGAGCATATACTTGTATATGTTTGGTCCTATCATCTACTTGTAGATTTAAAAGGATTGTCATTAGTTCAAAGACTGAAAGCAATTGGGGCAATTGAAATTTATTTGTTAGTACACGGTTTTGCGTCTCGAGTCTTTATATTTATCGTTAATGTATTTATCATTTTAATTAATGCATTAATTATTAAATACATTAATGTAGTTCATTAAAGTATCGGCAAGTTCGTTAAGAATATTCAACGAACTAGATCCATCTTCTATATATAGTGGTGTTATTCCACTGTTAATTTTAGTTTTGATTTTAGTTCATCGAACCTCTGCCCAATTTGTTTCTCTCAAGCTTCAATATAATATTATACATACACATACATACAATTAATATATACAGTTAACATATAACATATAATCAAGTGTGATCATGAACTAGATCCGTAATTGTTATTAATTATATATATATCAAATCTGAGATCTGAGGTTAGATAACGTAATCACAAGTGGTATAAGAGCTTTCGGTGTTCGATTGCTCTTGATTCGAGTGTGAGTTTGTTATTAGTGGACTGTTAATTGGTATGTTGGTCTAAGTTTATATCCGGTTCGAGTTTGGTTCGAATTGAGTTTGATTCGGAATTGGATATGGATTGATTGGATTGGATTTGAATTTATTAAGGTATTGGTAAGGTTTGGTTAATAGGAATTGGTATTTGGATTGGTTTTGGTCTGAATACAGAGTGTGAGATTTGGTCAAATTGGCTTTGATCTAAGGTTATTGGGTTACGAGTGAGTGTGATTTGGATTCGCGTTGTGTTTCTGAGTAAATTGATAGGTTAAGTAATCGATTTGGTAAGGTTTTGAGGTGTTATTACGGATTTGTTACTGGGTTACAAGTTCATATGTTTTCCAGAATTCTGGAAATACATGATGAAGATGTGAAGATTAGATTATCTTTAAGTCAATTCGTTAATCTTTAAGCTAATTCGTTAATGGTATATGCTAATTCATGGATGATTCGTTACTCAGTTAGCTACCTGTTCTGATTCGTGTCAACCAATTCGTGTGACACGTGTCTCACCTCGTTAACTATTATTATAACAACTTTTGCCACATGGCAAAAGCTGTCAAAATTTGTTACAACCATTGTACCAACTTGATTCACTATTAGTTGATTCGTTATCAACTGTAGCTGATTTGTCACTTATTCGCTAAGTCTACACTTAGTGATTCGTTAAAGAAAACCATCTGATTCGTTAACGCATTGTGTCAAACTAATTCGTTACTTGAATTAATTCGCAGAACAGTTCGTTATAACTTACTTAGTGTGATACTGTTCCTAATTCGTTACATGGACAATTTTCAATTCGTTAAGTTGTGATTTGTTAACCATTGTTCACAGTTGCTACTTCTACTGTTCACAGTTCGTTAATATAATTTTCACTTTTAACCCTTGGAGTTTGAAAAAATTGTCATTTAGCAAACATGGCTGGTATGTATTCACTAGCTTCTCAAAATATGTTAATGCAACAAATGTTGCAACTGGATACCGAGATCGGTTCACATTCAAAGTGTCCACGTTTAATGAAATTTAGCGATTTTGCTAAATGGACCCCGTTTCCGTGCTCATCTAGGATCAGTTCACCCTGATTATTAGTATTACTTGGATGAGGTTTACACTGTTCCAATGATTGGGGATGAGACCATTGGTTTCACACCTAAAGCTATCTCACAATATTCCGTTGAAGAGAAGAAAGCTTTAGAAATTGAAACGAAAGCTTATTCTACTCTCACTATGGCTATACCCGAAAACATTTTTCATCAAGTTGGTAGTATAAAAATTTGTGCCTTTTTATTCCAACACATTCGTATGAGGAGTATGGGTAACACTGCTGAAAGCAAAATGGTTATGCTCAAGTTTCAATTTAGAAACTTTAACCTACTTAAGGGTGAGACGGTTCAAGAGATGACAACAAGATATAATCATTTGATTGCTGAGATGGATAAGATGAGGTTGGAAACTTCTGAGATTGATAAGATTGACACCATTAAAAGTGTATTACCGAGTTCTTACTCGACTTTCTTGATGGTTCTGAAAGAAAATAGTTATTTCAACAATGAATATTTGACGGCATCGGAATTTATGCAAAAGATCGAGGCACGAGAATACGATCTTAAATGTCAAAAGTCTTCAAAAGATAGTCATGATCCTGCATTGTATGGTGGAAGTATGCCATTAAGTTCAACCATTTCTCCTATAACTGCATTTCAAACATATAATGCAAGTGATAATGCAACAACTATCAATAGTGATCCACGTGCTTGTTTCTACACAGGTGGAAATTCTTGATAATCTGGTATTTCTGGTTCATCTGGAGGATCTGGAAATTCATCACCTGAATCAATTCTCATCACAACCGAATGTGAACATGAGGGAGGCCGAACAAAATTTTGCTTTCCTGTCTCATGACTTCATATGAGAATCTGGTGAGTCGTAAAATTGCAACGAGCGATTTGACTGATGAAGACTATGATCAAATTAATCCTGATGATTTGGAACTAAGTAACTTAAAGTGGAATATGGCTATGATAGTCATAAAAGTGAAAAAGTTTACGCAGAGAACGGGTAAAGATCTTCCGTCTTTGAACAAGAAGTTGGGGTTTGATAAATTAAAAGTCAAGTGCTACAACTATCAAGACTTTGGGCATTTTGCAAAAGAATGTGATAAGCCAAAGAAAGAGTACAGTGGTCCCAGAAAGCAAGATCAGAATTCATCTGGTAAAAGTGGAAGTGATGCGGGAAAGTCTTCTGGAACCAAACCGTCGTCTTCTGGATCCCAAGCAATGTTGTCCAACTTAGATGGTGATGACTGGTCACAACAATTGCTGTGCCATGACAATCAAGCTAATTTGGTGATGTTTGGATCAAATGCAAGTGGGAGTGAGCTATCTTCTGATGCTGATACTGAGTCTGATTCGGATGATTCAAGTGAAAAGCTTCCAACCACTTTCGCACGTATGGCTAAAATAAGTGATTCAACCACGTCAGCTTACATGGCTAAGCAACATGAGGTCAGTACTTCGACTTCTAAATTATCCATTAATGTTTCATGTGTCGATTGTGAAATGAATAAGCCTAAGATAGATTCCTTAAAACTCCAAAATGATAATTTGCTAAAGAGATTGTTACTTTAAAGGACACTTATAGGCAATCCTTAACCTCTCAAATGAATTCAAGAGAGAAAATTGAGGCCTTAACTATAAGTAATCATGATCTTAAGGCTGAGCTATCGGTTAAAATGACTATCAATGATCAAAAGTTTCAAGAAATTTTGAAACATAGATCAAAGATAACCGAGCTTGAAAATGAGGTTCTTGAGTTAACAAATTGGGAAAGTTTAGAAATTCTTCCTTTTTGCTAAACGAAATAATTGAAGTATCAGGTAAGCAAAGAGATTCAAAGAAAGGGATAGGTTTTGTTGAAATTCCACCAACTTTTCAGAATGATTACAAACCAAATCCTTTTGCTAGAAAAGAAGAGGATGTAATTGTTAAACAACCCGTGATTTCAGAAAAAGCAAAACCGGTTAAACCTGAAACTTTTATAGCCCAATCTACAACTCAGAAACCTCATGTTCAAAGCAACAAAGTCTTTATTGAAAATGTTGATAAAGTCATCATTGAGGATGTGTTCGAACATGAAATAATACACAAAAACACGAACATTCCAAGTTTAAATCACATACTTTGTCAACCTCATGAATTTGAGGAGGCTGTGTATGGTTCACACACAACTCAGGTGAAACAAGAAAATCAGGTTAAGGTTAAACCAGTGAAAGCTAAGAAACCAGAAAAGCCCAAAATTTCTGATAAGGATTTGTTGTGTTTTCATCAATTCGAATGTTTCCAAGCCATCTATTGGTCGTGTGTTTAAATTAAAGGGAATAGACACGATGTTCACTGAGAAAGACATTCCAATTAGTATCATTAAACCGGAACTGATTGAAAGTATTTTTCACAATGAAACCTCTAAGATTCAACATCTTGAACGTCAGTATTCTCAAGCTAAAACATCAGCTTCATCTGACCCCTTGACTAAAGCTAAGCAAGTCTTAAACATGCTAAGAAAGTTCAATTTGTAAAATCGACTGGAACCGATACTTTGCAAAGTTTTTCAAACTGCTCTAACCTAGAATTTTATTTGAGAAAGAAATTGGGGTCATCTGATGATTTAGCTAAGAGTTTTACCAAGAACATGAGTCATCATCCTTCTGTGTAAAATGTTAGTGCTATATCTCAAAACAACCATGTGGACATGCGAAGCTATTTCCTTTGCGGTCAACAAGGTCATGTGGTGAGAAACTATGGACAGAAGAGTTCGTAGAATATTCACCCATTTGTCAAAGATTAATCAAAACCAGTTCCTTTGATAAAAGAGATTCTGAAACGACCTGTGTCTTATGATGATGATACTCACATCATGTTCTCAAACGTGAATCCTCGAAAGGTCGTTCATGTGAATGAAAGTTATGGTCACGTTAAACCAAAGTTTGTTTCAACTGAAACGTCATGCAAAAACGTGAACTCAAATGTAGTTCAAGCTGCTTATCTAAGACAAAATTCTAAGAAGCCTGTAACTTATTCTCAAGTTGCTGAACAACAGTTGAATTCGGCTAAGTTTAATTTTTCTCAAGAAAACCAAAAGGTGCCCAAGACTGAAGCCTGGGATGCCTTTTTGAACTAATCATTTTGTTTTGTGTGTAGAGTACATCCATGACCATTTCTGGTGAAAACTGGATTATGGATAGCGGATGTTCTCGTCATATTACTGGAAATCTCAACCACTTAACAAATGTGAGAAATATTCAAGGGGGTTATGTGGCGTTTGCTAGGAATTCTGGGGGTATGATCACACAAGAAGTTGATCTTTCGAATGGGCATATTACTTTTGAAAAAGTCAATTATTGTGACAAGGTAGACCATAATTTATTGAGTGTGTCACAAATCTGTGACAAGCAATACACTACAATATTTACTGATAAAGAATGTCTGATTCTAAAACCGGGTTATGTGATTCCCGAGGACATGGTTATCAAGAGATCACCTCGATCAAATGATATTTATGTCTTAAATATGAGTTCTAAAGTATCAACATCTATCGAAACATGTTTTGTCTCGAAAGCAACCGAGAAAGACTCAATTCTATGGCATTGTAGAATGGGTCACATTCATGTTCGTAAGATGAACTATCTAATGGCAAATGACCTAGTTGAATGTGTGTCTTTGAAGAACTTTAAGTTATCTGATCACTGTATTGCTTGCAAAAAGGGAAAACAGAAGAAAAGTCGCATCCCTCTAAGTTATTGAACTCCATTGATACTCCTCTTGAACGACTTCATATGGATCTTTTTGGTCCAGTGAATCGTGCGAGTATTTCTTGATATTGGTATTGCCTGGTAGTTACTGATGATTATTCAAGATACTCATGGGTCTTATTTATGAGTTCCAAAGATCAAACACCGGATCTTGTTCAAAATTTAATCACTAAGATTGAATCACTATACAAAGAGAAAGTGAGGAGAATTCGAAGTGACAATGGTACAGAATATAAAAATACTGTATTGGATTTCTTTTGTTTACAAAAGAGAATTCATCGAGAATACAGTGCCCTATACGTACCACAACAAAACGGTGTAACTGAGCGAAAGAATAGAACGTTGATTGAAGCAGCTAGAACTATGCTTGCTGATTCAAAGCTTCCTGTCCAATTTTGAAATGAGGCGGTGAATAGTGCTTGTTATACACTCAATCGGGTTCTAATTGTTAAGAGACTCAAGAAGACAAGTTATGAGTTGTTGGATAATCGAAAGCCTAACTTAAAGTACTTGGAACCTTTTGGGTGTCCTTGTACGATGTTGTAGAAGGATGTGGGAAAGTTTGATGAAAAAGCCTTTGAAGGGTGGTATTTCTTGGGTTATGCTTCTACTAAGAAACAGGTATTTAACTTCATGTCTGGTTGTGTTAAGGAATGGTACCATGTGGACTGTCAAAAGTATACCACACCTCCTCAAGGGAAAGGTCCCGAATGGATGTTTGACTATGATGGCTTATTTAATTCATTTACTCCAACAACTGATCAACTAGATGAAGCTTAGTTCGTGCTTCCTTTGAAGAACAACTGGTAATTCCAAGATTTTCAAGTTCTAATGATGTTGAAGTTCCAACTGATGCTTCAACTAAAGATCCTGTTAATTATTCTCCGATTCTCTTTGATAATGCATCTACTTCTTCTGATGATACTCCAATTATTGATCAAGTTATTGAACTTGATAGTGATGTTTCATCTCACGAGCTGGGAGAACATTACACTAATTTATTTGAAAATGTTAATGTTTCTAAGAATCCCACTCTTAGGATTCATAATTATCATCCGAAAGAAAACATTATTGGAGAACTTGATGTGGGCATTCAGACACGTCATCAAGTTACTTCGTCAAGTGAGAATAATGTATTATGTGCTTATGCAGATTTGCATTTATCTGGCATTGTAAATCTTGCTAAATTCACTTGCTTTCTATCTCAAGTTGAGCCAACGTCTCCTCGTATAGCACTTCAAGATCCTTCTTGGGTAGAAGCTATGCAAGAAGAATTACAACAATTTGCATGTTTAGGTGTTTGGGATCTTATCGACAAACCTGCTAGAGTCAAGAAAGAAATTCCCACTAAGTGGGTATATAAGTGTAAGAAAGACGATTGTGGGGTGATCGTGCGAAACAAGGCATGGTTAGCGGTGCAAGGTTTTCATCAGCAAGAGGGTATTGACTACACTGAAGTATATGCTCTGGTTGCAAGATTGGAGTCCATACGAATATTTCTGGCCTATGCAGCTTAGAAGAACATAAAAGTCTATCAAATGGATGCCAAAAGTTTAAAGGGTTGCAGACCCTACAAATATCTGCGAAGGTTAAAGGGTTGCAGACCCTACAAATATCTGCGAAGGTTAAAAGGTTGCGTACCCTAATAATATATGCGAAGGTTATAGGGCGAAATGCTCTTTAAAACGTGTAAGTATGTATATAAAGAAATATAAAATATGAAAGAATGAAGGTAAGGAAGTAAGAACGAAGGTATACACTCATGTGTGTACGAAAGAAAGTAAAATATGTTAGGTAAGTAATATGTATCTTCGGATACGCATGAGTAAGTATGTGAACGTATTGTATGTTACCTGTATTAACTAGAACTCACTCAGCGTACCTGAATTTTAGTATGCACGCAGGTTAATAGACTGAGACAACTGGCTTGAGAGAAGGACACATGGCAGATCTGAAGAAGCTGGCAGATGCATAAGGATTTGTCATGTTGTTAAATAATATGTTTTTATGCGATGTTTTTAAAGACAAGTAATGATTGTAATGAATGTTTGAAGTTTTTATTAATTCCGTGAAAGTTTTAATTAACTCTGATATTTAAAACTGTGTTTATGAGTAAATCCAACACCAAAGTAGGGAACCGGGGCCTTACATAATGTATTTTGATCTTGTAATGTATAAGGGTATTTTGGGTAATTTACAAGGGTACATTCATTAATGTAAATGAGCCATTCTTTATGTAATGTATAACGAATAAGCTGATACGTAATAAGCTTTGTCTATTCGTTAAGTTTGTTTAACGAATAAAGGCAATGAATGAGTCATTCGTTGTGTTTAATATATAGATTAGGGAATGATGACGAATGGTGTCCATTCTTTATGTGATGTATAACGAATGGCATCGTCATCTATATATGCCCTGTAATATAATTTAACAAGTTATGAATCAATGTTTATCCTTAATAAATTCCTCTCGTTATGCGGCCAAAATCTACACTCACACACTAGCCTTAACGTATTCAAGCTAAGCCTAATCAATTGATCAAATCAAGTGACTAGATCGTTAACGTAATCGTATTAATCGTTAACGTAATCATACGAAAGTGGTTTCCCAAGTGGTATCAGAGCCACTGTCCGATTGATTAAGTGTTTAAGTATTAGATTGACATCAATTGACTGTTAATGGAGTGTGTCATACCCCCATCTTAGGGCTAGGCGTGCGACCAACAGTTGGTACCACTTTTGTAAATGAATCAGAGTTACGGGTTTTAAGCGGAAATATTAGCTAGGGTTAAAATGTTATATTTACATTATCAAAAGACGGGATTTAAAAAGTTCTAGTTTAGTGTTTACAAAAGATTACTTGTATATTACAAACCACCATTTCTTATTTTAATATTTAACAAAATGATCCGAGCCATCAGATATCTTTAAGCACTTCGTCATCCCAAGCTTCTATTCTTGATTACCTGCAAAATGTCTAGAAAATACGTCAGCAACACATGCTGGTGAATATGTTGACGCTAAAATATTTTCTTTTGCTTGATTACCCCTCGAGACATAGTTATGTCCGACCCATCGTGGCTTAGGAATAGTCAAGCTTTAAAACAAATACAATTATAAATAATGTTCACACAAAACACCCCAACAAACACCGCAGCGTTCGACACTAGTTAGGTACCATTCGTATAAACAGGGTCATGATCCCCTCATGGAAAGCGTCATATGACCAGGTATGGCGCGGTGTGCCCACTGTCTTAAGGATCCAGACAAACGTATACGACAGCCTGAGGGCTAGCGCTTACTTTTGTTTATAACGTTTTAGAGACACATTGTCCCATGCAATCTTTTCATTTAATTCCTTTGACTCGATTCAAACATGTTTGTAAATTTGGGGCGCATTCACCTTTTTCTTTGGATCAACTTCAATACACTGTCCGAGTGTATTTCCCTTTTCTTACTATCTCGCACCTATAATACGGGCATAAATTTTTGTTACAATCCGGCTTAAGATCTTTAGTCTCTTTTTATAATCTTTACCTCGATTATATTTTCTTTATCTTAAAACCTTTAGTTAAAACGTATTCTTTCTTTTTTTTCTTTTATAAGTTAAAACTCTTTCTTTTTAACTTCTTTTCTTTTCTTTTATAAGATAAACCTATAGTTAAATTCTATTTTACTTTTCTTTAAAACCCTACGTTTCTTCTTCTCTAAGAAACGTATACCTTTCTTTTCTTTATTATTTAAGAATAATCATAATAACTTAAATAACTATCTATAACAAAGATTTATATATAATAATTTATATTCATATTTCTTTCTTTTCTTTGTTATGTTCTTTTTTATTTATCGAGGTATTGAGTATATCCTCGACTTTGGGTTTTAAGCCTTTGTGTTATTTTATTATTATTTTACTAGGGAATTATGCTTACCTTTGTTGGCTTTATAAAACCCTTCACAATTGAGCAACACCTCGACGTCGCTTCGTTTTCCAATGCTTCTCAATCAACGCCTTCCTTTCGACACCTTTTCTTTTTGCACGCAAAACGAGGTACACCAATACCTCTCCACACATCGTCACGCTTTATGAGGCGAGTCGTCGGGACGTTGGGATGGCACACTCTTCAAGTTAACATCATCGGTATTATGGGGCTACTTTGGTTTGGCACGAATATCGAGGAGTTTGGGCATGTTTTTTGAGGTAAAAGAGGGTACGGTTTATGAAGCTTAGAGAGATATTAGAGAGAGAGATGAGAGCTGATTTGGGTGTGGAAAATAACAAACCCGAACTTGCTATTTATAGACAAAATTCTGGGACCCATCGCGATATGCGATGGTCCCCTTGGTCACTCTTCGCGTATCGCGACGTAGCATCATCCAGTTACCACTAGACCAGCCACGTGGAGGATGCGGTGCCACGTGGTGACACGTGGCGAGATCATGTGCCACCAGCTGACAACACGTGTCTTGGTTTTCAGACCACGTCATCGCGATACGCGATGACGTTGGCTCTTTGATGATAGCGTATAGCCGTGCATCTCTTTTCTTGGATTTATAACCATGCCCTTCGCGATACGCGATGGGCTTGTCGTTTGCCCCGTTGCGTCTCGGTATGGGAAAAGAAGACATATTTTATCATTTTAAACTTAAAGTTTAGAATTTGACATTTATGGTCCTTTATCTTTTGAAACTTGGCATTTTTGATCCGAAACTTTCACGATGTTACATCATCCCCACCTTGAAATGATTCTCGTCCGCGAGATTCGCTCCTAGAACAAGTGGGTGTACTTTTTCTTTATTTTGGATTCGAGTTCCCAAGTGTATTCGGGGCCTCTTCGTGAGTCCATTTACTTTCACGATTTTCAATGTTCGTCTCTTCAATTTCTTTGTTTTTGAGTCTTCGATTTGTATTGGTCGTTCTAAGAATTTTAGATTCTTGTTTATTTCTACATATTTTAAGGGCATCGATAAAGATTCATCGGCTAGACAATTCCGCAGATTAGTGACGTGGAATACATCGTGTATCCCTTGCATTTCCTCGGGTAGTTGCAATCGGTATGCAACAGTACCAATTTGTTCGAGTACCTCGAAGGGTCCGACGAATCGAGGACTTAGCTTTTCTTCCTTACAGAAGCGAACAAAATCTTTTCATGGTGAGACTTTCAATAGAACTTTGTCACCTTCAATGAATTCCAACGGCTTATGACGGGCATCGGCGTAACTCTTTTGGAGATCATGTGCCGTCTTAAGTCGTTCTCGGATTTGTAAGACTTTGTTGGTGGTTTCTTGGACTATCTCGGGTCCAGACAATTGATTATCTCTGGTTTCAGACCAGCACACGGGCGTTCTACATTTTCGACCATACAACTCTTCGAACGGTGCGGCTTGATTACTTGTGTGATAACTATTGTTATACGAGAATTCCATTAGGGGTAGATGGTCGTCACAACTTCCACCTAAGTCTATCACACAAGCGCGGAGCATATCTTCCAACGTTTGAATCGTCCATTCGTTTTGCCTATCAGTTTGTGGATGATAGGCGGTGCTAAGGTTTAACTTTGTGCCTAACACTTGTTGGAAGCTTTTCCTAAAATGAGACGTAAAACGACTGTCTCAATCAGAAATTATAGACAACGGTACTCCATGCAAAGCAACTATGTTGTTCATATAGATACGCGCTAATCCATCCATTGAGTACGATTCATTGATGGGTATGAAATGTGCAGATTTTGTTATTCTATCCACAATAACCCAAATAACATTATGTTGTCGATTCGGTTTAGGGAGTTTTGTGATGAAATCCATGGTTATTAACTCCCACTTCCAAACGGGAAGTTCGGGTTGCTGAAGCAATCCAGATGGCTTTTGGTGTTCATCATTGACTTTCAAACAAGTTAAACATTTCGCAACATGCGAAGTGATGTACCTTTTCATCCCATTCCACCTGTAGTTTGGCTTTAGGTTTTGGTACATTTTGTCACTACCGGGGTGCATCATGTACTTGGACTTGTGAGCTTCGTTCATTATCTTTTCACGCAAGTCCTCAACGATCGGTACCCAAATCCAGTTTCCCATTCTAAGGATACCATCGTCACCTTTGACTAGCGAGTCAATGGTGCCGCTACGTTTTTCGTCGGAGATTTTGTTTTCATTAGTCGCTTGGATTTGAGCGGATTTGATTTGTTCGATGAGATATACTTGGAGATCTAATCCTAGCGCTCGAACTCTTTTTGGCTTTTCATGTTCTTTACGACTCAAGGCATCGGCCACAACGTTGGCCTTACCTTCGTGATAAATGATTTCACAGTCGTAGTCGTTCAGAGTTTCCATCCAGCGCCTTTGACGGATGTTGAGTTTGATGTACATAAAATTATACATCTTTTTAGCATCAAATAATCTCTAAAAACTACAACTTCTATCAAATAACATAGCACAGAAGGCTACTTATCATAATAAAATACAATTTCAGGTAAACCCACGCCGCAATCGAAGAAACAAGCGAATAGACGAAGAAAAACGGAAGAAAACACAAGAAAAGCAAGAAACACGCCCCAATGCCTCAAGAAACACGCCCCTATGCTTCTGAACACAAGAAAAGACAAAAATCTACAAAAAAAAAGACAAATACTGTGAACAAAAGCACGGGACCGTGCCTCTTGACCACGGAGCCGTGATCACCCTTAGTAAAAAGACAAAATAATTATGGCACATGTCAATAAAATCACGGGGGCGTGCCTACCTAAGCACGGGGCCGTGCTTCACCCTTTAGACTGCCTATAAAAAGTGGCTCACGTTGCACTGATCAAGTGTGCCTTGAAGAGAATGCGGTTTTCACTTATAAAAACACCCACTAACACTAATATTGAAGATCTAGTGAAGAGTTTGAAAGGTTGGAGGTCATCATCATCAACCATCATCATCAACCACCATCATCATCATTAAGAAGGAAGATTTACCCACATTTGGTTAGATTGTTCTAGTTTAATCATGTGTTTGTTATTATCATCCATTCTAATGTCCATAATTATGCTCATTATGATCTAAACTCCATTTACCATCTAAAATATGTGAAGAAGCTTTGTTTACTTGATGATTATATAAAACATGTGATTTAGTTTAGTGAAGTACATGATTTTATTGCAATTATCTTTTGATGAGAAATGTTTCCCCATCTTAATTAAACAATTCAAAGTTGGTGGTTGGCAATCATATTGACAATCATTCATGATCGATTCATGTTCTTGTAAGATAGAATACTTTGATAATTTATCGAAACATGGATCCTTATATTCTACTTAGAAATGATGAGATATAAGTTATGATCTATTTCTCTAGTTTTGGTAATTATGAAATAACATTGTTAACACGATTACTTAGGTTACCATGCTAGTTAAAGAAATCATATGTTAATGGAACATGTAATTATAACCTACTTAAATAAACCAAGGGGAGGTTGAGTGACTAAACTATAACCACCCGAAGTTGTTAGAATTGGTATTTGAGAAATAGAAGTCAATCCTAATCTTTCTACTTTACTAAACTACTTGCCAACTCAAATTGACATTCTCGTGGTAGTATGACATTAGGAAAGGGTCGACTTTAAAATGCTCATGCTACTTTCTTTTAAGTCATAGAATACGCTCACTTAGAAATGAGGGGCTATTCTACCATATATTGTTACGGCAAGTTTATCACATGTTTACTTTATAATCATCAAGGATAAATGGAGTGGATACTTGATCTTAGATGGTAACCTTCATATAATTGAACTACTTGTTTAGAATTTCTCGTCTTGGTTAACTATATATTATATATAAGTATTTATATTTTATAAAAAGTTCAAAATTCAACCCCAAATATGATTAAAACCTCCAATTAAAGTAAATCGATGATTCATTTTTAGAAACATTTGTGTCCACGGATCGATACTTGATTCTTACAAATACTATTCTACATATACGATAGGCACACTTGCCTATTTTGTGTGTGTTTAATCTTGTAGAAATATCCAATCTTTCATATTTTAACTCGATCTTGTGCAAAAGTCTGAATATCCAATCTTTCATATTTTAACCACAACGACCACACACATCAAGTTTTTGGCGCCGTTGCCGGGGACACGATACGTTTCTAAGAACGATCCAAGCTTTAATTTAATCCTTGTCTATAACTGTACACTAATTTTAACTTTTATTTTATTTTTACTAACTATTACACTATATAATTTTACGGCTAGCCTAATTTTTACCTTTATTTACCTAACCTTTACTTTAGCTTAATTAACTTAGACTTTAGTTTAGCTTTAAAATGACCTAACTCGTAGTTTAACTTCAACTAACTTTTAGTTTAACTCTAGCTAACTTTTACTTTAGTTTTAACTTTGATTTAGTCCCATGTATGTCCTCTAATTTCGAGCCTGAGCTTGTTTCTCCAATTTCTGAACCGGAATGACTCTTTCGTCGACGAGCACGTAAACGGACTGCAGAAACCGCCAAAGCAATCAAAGACGAGTCAGTAGATGCCACCACATCAGGAGAAAATCGAACAGAAGAAATGATGGTGGCCTAGAACAATGAGCCGAACTTGAGCCAGTATGCTTGGCCAAATCTCGAAGGCTACGACAATGGAGTGGCTCCACCCGAAATCATCGAAAATTTCAAAATCATATCAAGCACCATTCATATGGTGGAAAATTCAGTTCAATTTCATGGTCTTCTCACGAAGACCCTCTTTCTCACATATCTCTATTCTTACGAATCTGCGGAACCTTTAAAATACAATACTTTTCAGAAGATCAAATCAAACACAAACTTTTTCCTTTCTCTCTAAGGGGACAAGCCCTGGAATGGATATAATCTCTTTCCTCTAGTTCCATCTCCACTTGGGACCAGATGGTTGAACAGTTTATCCTCAAATATTTTCCGCCTGATAAAACTGCCAGATACCGAGCCAGCATTACTGGAATCCCGATCGATGATGATGAATCGTTACACGCAGCATGGGAAAGATACAAAAGTCTTCTGAGAAGATGCCCACACCATGGAATGAGTGTATGGTTACAAGTACAAACTTTCTTTGACGCACAATCCAGTCAAAAGAAACAGGCCATTGACCAAATCACCGGCGGAGACGTGGGATCCAAATCACCTAATGAAGCATTTGAAGTCCTGGAAAAGGCAGCAAAGAAAAGTTTCGCTTACAATCCACCAAGATCTACACCTACCCATAAAGGAATACACCACGTCAATTCCAACACTCTTGTCACAACACAGCTTGAAGCCCTTTCTAAAAAATTCGAACAACTTCAAGCCGGGTTATCGAAAACCAGACTCACATGTGACACCTATTGAGGAACTCATAAGACAAGTGACTGCAAAAAAGGCATCATGGCTATGAAAGAGGTCGAATTCATCGCTCGACAGAACAACGCTTTCAGCAATAACTACAATCCAGGATGGAGAAACCACCCGAATTTCAGCTGGAAAGACGGAAGTAACACTCAAATCCTACCTGGATTCGAGAAAAGACCGATGAATCAATCCTTCCAGCCTAAACCTGAATTCCAAGACCAAAGTTCTAGTAGCCATCAAAACCCGAGCTACTCAAAGATCAAAGAGATGTTAATCCAAATCATGACCAAAACAAATGAAGCAGAGAATAAGGCCGACTCAAGAGATGTTGATATCAGCGGAGTATTGCTAAAACATGAAGCCGACCTCAAAAGTCAACAAGCATCATTACATAATCTAGAAACTCAGATCGGAAAAATTGCCTGACAATTATCTTAAAGACCACCCGGCACTCTTCCAAGCAACACAATCACCAATCCAAATGCAACAGCTAATGCTGTTACACTTAGAAGCGGTACAACCACTATTGCCTCGCCAACTTCATAACCAGCTATGGAAAAGGAAGCCGCTAACAAGTCACAAGAAACACTGATTCCAACGGGCACCATACAACCCAAGGAGCCAGTCCGAACTTATATTCCACCTATTCCATACCCTGGATGACTGAAGCAGGAATGATTGGAAGCTCAGTACGGGAAGTGTTTAGAACTCTTCAAACAACTCCACATCAACATCCCTTTCATCGAAGCCATCTCTCAAATGCCGAAATATGCCAAGTTTCTCAAAGAAGTACTAACAAACAAGAGGAATCTAGAGGAGCTCTCGCATGCCACCCTAAGTGAAGAATGTTCAGCTGTCCACCAGAACAAGCTACCAACAAAAATATTCGATCCAGGGAGTTTCACTATCCCTTGTCTCATAGGAAATTTGTCTGTTGGCAATGCCCTGGCTGACCTAGGAGCTAGTATAAATTTAATGCCTTATGCGGTTTTTGCAAAACTAGGGATAGGAGAACCAAAGCCCACCTGCATGCTTGTCAAAATTGACAAGTTTGTATTCCCCGTAGATTTTGTAATTCTAGACATGGAGGAGGACAAAAGTGTACCTCTAATTTTAGGAAGACCCTTCTTAGCCACTGCAAAGGCTATTATTGACGTTTGCACCGGGAAACTCACTCTCAGGGTCAATGACGAGGCAATCACTTTTGACATAGGAAAATCTATGCAATATCCGCAACATCACGATGAGACGTTATATTGTTTCGACATCATAGATTCCATCGTAAGTTGCTATATGCGAGATTCCTCCATCACTAACCTACTGGAAACACAAGTCTTAGCCGAAACCATCACCATACCCTTTTTAGTAAACGAAAATCTCAATGCTGACTATCACGAAGCATCAGAAGTAGTATGTGATATCACCAAATGTAATGAAAAATCAAAACCATCAATCGAAGTACCACCAGCCGTAGAGTTAAAAGAACTTCCAAGCCACCTCGAATATGCCTTTTTGGAAAAAGACTCTCAACTCCCATTAATTATTTCATCTCCCTTTCTAAAGAAGAGAAAGGAGAACTTCTTAAGGTTCTCAGAAACCATAAGAAGGCTATCGCATGGAAGATCATGGATATCAAGGGCATCAGTCCTTCCTTTTGTACTCACAAAATCCTCATGGAAGAATAATACAAACCCGTGGTCCAACATCAAAGACTTCTCAATCCCAACATGCAAGATGTGGTGAAGAAAGAAGTAATCAAACTCCTTGATGCCGGATTAATCTACCCAATCTCATATTCACCTTGGGTTAGTCCCTTTCAAGTAGTACCCAAGAAGGAAGGAATGACAGTTGTAATGAACGAAAAGGATGAGCTAATACCAATGAGAACCATCACAGGTTGGCGAGTTTGCATTGCCTACCGGAAACTTAATGACGCCACAAGAAAAGATCATTTTCTACTTCCTTTCATCGATCCAATGCTTGAACTTTTTTCTGGAAAAATGTTCTACTGTTTTCTTGATGGATTTTCCGGATATTTCCAAATTCCCATTGCTCCTGAAGATCAAGAGAAAACCACTTTTACATGTCCGTATGGAACTTTTGCCTATCGAAGAATGCCGTTTGGATTATGTAATGCTCCAGCCACCTTCTAACGTTGCATGGTGGTCATCTTTCACAAAATGATCAAACGCTCTTTGGAGGTATTCATGGACGACTTCTTAGTCTTTGGAGACTCTTTCGATCATTGCTTGAAAAACCTCGACAAAATGTTAGCTAGGTGTGAGGAAGTAAATCTAGTGCTCAACTGGGAGAAATGTCACTTTATGGTTAAAGAAAGCATCGTTCTCGGTCACAAGATTTCTCAAAAAGGACAAGAAGTTGATAGAGCAAAAATAGAAAATATCTCTAAACTTCCGCACCCAACTTCAGTAAAGGCCATTAGAAGTTTTCTAGGTCACGCATGATTTTATCGTCGTTTCATAAAAGAGTTCTCCAAAATTGCTAGGCCAGTGACCAAACTTTTGGAGAAAGACGCACCCTTCGTCTTCTCTAAAGAATGTGTTGAATCATTCAACATACTGAAAGAAAAACTTTTCAACGCACCAATCATAACTACATCCGATTTGACCCTTCCATTAGAGATCATGTGCGATGCAAATGACTTTACAGTTGGAGCCGTACTGGGACAACGTAAAGCAAAAAACTTTTACCCAATTTACTATGCCAGTAAAACTCTTAATGATGCGCAAGAAAATTACAACACAACAGAAAAAGAGTTACTAGCAGTAGTCTTTGCCTTTGAAAAATTTAGATCCTACCTAGTTCTTTCCAAAACTGTAGTTTACACCGACCATGCCGCTATACGTTACCTCTTCAACAAGCAAGATGCCAAACCAAGACTTATCCGATGGATTCTACTAATCCAAGAATTTGACATTTAAGTTAAAGACAAGAAAGGAGCAGATAATGTAGCCGCAGACCATCTCTCACGCTTAGAATGCCCAGATTCAGAAGAACGTCACAAGAAAATTATCGATGATAATTTTCCACATGAAGTTCTCATGCATATCCAGGCAGTCATGCAGGAGAAAGATGAAAGTACTTGGTTTGCCGACTTCACAAACTATCTAGCTTGTAGAATCCTAATAAAAGGGCTTACTCATCAACAACGGAAGAAATTATTTTCCGACCTTCAGTTCTACTTCTGGGAAGACCCTAACTTGTTTAGGATATATGCCGATCAGGTTGTTCATAGGTGTATAGCTGGAAAGGAAATCTTAGATATTCTCAAACACTGTCATGAAGGACCTACTGGTGGACATCACAGTACCGCCACTACGGTCAGAAAATTGTTTGATGCGGGACTTTTCTGGCCCACCATATACCAAGACACACATGCTTTGATCCAAGCATGCGATGATTGTCAAAGAGCCGGAAACATCTCAGCCAAGAATGAGATGGCTCAAAAGGGCATTCAAATTTGTGAAGTCTTTGATGTATGGGGAATAGATTTCATGGGCCCATTTCCTAACTCATTCGGAAATAAGTACATGCTTGTAGCAGTTGACTACGTGTCTAAATGGGTGGAAGCACAAGCTCTTCCCACCAACGACGCTCGAGTAGTTGTACGATTTTTGAAAAGGTTATTCTCACGATTCGGTCCTCCAAAAGCCCTAATCAGCGACAGAGGTACTCACTTCTGCAATGCTTTAATGTAGAAAGTCTTAGCACGATACGTAGTTCACCACCGATTGGCGACACCATATCACCATCATACCAGTGGGCAAGTAGAGGTCTCGAATCGAGGAATTAAAAGGATTTTAGAAAGAACTATATGAATGAATCGCAAAAATTGGGCAGAAAAGTTAGATGACGCGTTGTGGGCCCTTAGGATAGCCTACAAAACCCCCATAGGAATAACACCCTTCAAACTTGTTTGTGGGAAGGCATGTCATCTACTAGTATAACTAAAACACAAAGCCTACTGGGCTCTTAGAGCAGTGAACTTCGATCTAATGTCCGCCGGCTGTTGAGTCAAAGATTTGACCAAAATGAAGTATATGGAAGATTGGAATCTTCTCAACCTCCTCAGAATTCACTAAGTATGGATCCGGGCACACCTTGGACCTCCGAGCAAGCTTTTACTTAGCCGGGTATGATATTTTGCCTATCGGAAAAGGTTATCTTCTAGAATTCTTCTTTAGTGATTATCCGAGCATGGTTCACTAATTAGTGTATTACCGAGTAAGGTATGCTAGTTAGTATATTCCCGGGCAAGGATCACTTTGTCTAGCAAGTTAGTTCTTAATGAACCGAGTAAGGTTTATCTCCGAGTAACCTCTTGGCAAACCAAGCTCAAAGAAACCAAGTGATTGGAAGACTGAGCAAGGTATTTATACTAATGATTGGTCCAGGTAAGCTTGATGAATATTGATATATCTTAAGTATCATCGGGCACAGTTCAACTCAAGCAAGGTATAGTGCTACCAAGCACACTTTGCTAATAATTTATTTTGTAGCAAAAGAGTTGAAGGGATCATTGAAGAACAAGGTTGATCGTAAGGGTTTGTCGGGCAAAGTCTGGCAAAGTCAAGAAGATTGAAGTCTACCCGGTGAGTATTTTACTTGGTAAAATACTCTTCTAGTAAAGTCTACCCGGAAACTGATCCAAGCACACTTCTATGTTACCAAGTCTTGAAGGATGACAGAGTACACAACGTACTCGGGAAATGAATAGTGCTAACAAAGCATACTTGGAAGACTTGTTTTACACTTAGAATATTTTGTGATTATGTAAATTGAATATGTATTAAGGTTTGGGGTTTCTAGAAGGAATGACTGCTGTCCTAGGGTGGCAGACCTATAAATAGAATGTTTTAGGGCACGCCGCCTAAGGCAGACAGACACATTAATCGAAAAAGAATATTTTTGTGTGACGGCTGTCCTAGAATTCATACGGATAAACCTTCCTTCAAGAAACCCTAAATAGATTATCGTTTGTATGATTAATATTATATAAATGGAAATCTTTTGAGTGAATCTTGTTTGTGTTGGTTACCTTTGAATATTAATTAAGAAACCATATGTTTGTTATTGATTCCGCCTTTAACAAATGGAAATCTTTCTAAATATAGCAACCCGTCATTAACTCCCTTGTCGACACATCTATTTGTGTGAGTTATGACATGATTAAGTAAGATCCAGCTGAAATCGGGGACCTGACAAGTGGTATCAGAGCTTGTTGCTGCTATTTTGGAAAGATTGTTGCTGGTTGAAGATTTGAAGAAAGATGAAGTAAGAAGCTCTGTTCTTCATTTTTCTTCCAGATCTACAATCATTTGGTGTTTTCTCTTCCTTATTTTGATTAAAGTTTTAATTTTTATATATAAATATTGTTCTTATCGAATCTGACACCTCAGATCTGAACAATCGGTTTTCAGATCTGAATATCTTTTTAAATCTGTTTTTACAAAGAAACTGTTTTTTTTTATTTTTCAAAATGTCTGGTTACGAAGAACAAGAAGTGTCTACTAACAAGATTCCGAGATTGTATGGACAGGAAAATTTCACTAAATGGAAAATCTTCTTTGAAGCAGCCGTTTGCTATAATGATGTTGATATGTGGAACTCTATTAAGAATGGTCCACAAGGCACTGTTGAGGAAGGTGCAAATCCAGCTGCAACTGCAGCTGTCAGAGAAAGAATGAGAAAGGTGGATGACAAGGCTTTAGCAATGTTGAAATTAGGCTTGTCTTGGGAGATACTTACCAAGGTTGCACATCATCCCACTGCAAAGGAAATGTATGATGCAATACTTGAAATGTTTGAGGGAAATGTTGAGCTCAAAAACATCAAGAAGCAGAGACTGAAGCAACAGCTAGAAAGATTTAAGTATAAAAATGGAGAAAGGTTGAAGTCTATCCTTGAAAGGTTTTTGGGAAAAGTGAATGATCTCAGAACCACTGACTATGTCATGACTGACCTTGACTTGAATACAAAGTTGCTTAACTCAATGCCAAAGGAATGGTAGACTGCTTGCAAGTTCATCCTTACAAAACACAACTACAATGATTTGAAATTGGATGATGTAGTGTGCTTCCTTCAAGCTGCAGAGATAGAGATGATAGAGAATGAGATGATCAAGGAGGAAAGACCCTGTTTCAATGTCTCAAATGCATTGATAGCACCTATGGGTAATTTGGCCACCAAGAATCAACAGCAAATTCCTATTATTGAAGAACCAGTTGAGCATAGCACTGACACTCCAAAATCTTTTGTTGGTGGTAGCACAAGTAATCTTGCTAACCAACAAAGATTCAATGTGCAACAAATTGATGACAATGATTCTGCCCCAATGGCAAGTGGGAATGTACCTCATACTAGTGGTGGAATTGGACAAGGCAGTGATACACATGCCTTGCTTTCAATGTTTACTGAGTCATATAATGCATTTGTTGCAAAGAATTTAATTCACACAAGTGAAGTACAAGATGATCTTGAGCAGATAGATGTTGATGATTTGGAGGACATGGATTTGAAGTGGCAAGCAGCCATGTTGGCTCTTAGAAGCAAAAGGCTTTACAACAGGACTGGTAGGTCTCTCCTATTAGGGCCTAATGAAAGAATTGGTTTTGATAAGTCAAAAGCCATTTGCTATAATTGTCAACAGCATGGTCATTTTGCAAGAGAATGTAACATGCCAAGAAACTTCCAAGTGAACCAATTTCAGAACCAACCAAGATATCAACAACCTCAATATCAACAGCAGCCTCAATATCAGCAGAGACCCAACACCAACAACTTCAACAACAACTTTAACAACAATCCCAACAACAACTATAATCCCAACTTCAACATCTTCCAACCTCAAATGAACAATCATGATCAAGGAGTGCCTCAGAATCAAGGTTTTCAGAGAAACAACAACCAAAACCTTCAAAATGTTCCAAACAACACTGCTCCAACCAACCAAAACCAGATCATAAATCAAGGAAATGTTGCTGTAACAAAACAGCATGAAGGTAACTTTGATTGAAGCAATAATGAAGAAGACATTGCAGATGATATCGAGAGAGCAAATGTGGCATTCATGGCCATAATTGAGAAAGAAACTGGATCAACTTCACAGGTACATTTTGTTCCTACTATTGATTTAACTGAAGTTATCAATGAATTGAAAATGAAATTAGGCAAGCTGGAAAGTGAGCGTTTTAAGAAACAAAGTATCATTAATGCATATGAGGCAAGTGAACTAGTGAGTGAAGAGAGAATGAAAAGTTTGGAAGAAGACTGTGCAGTTACAGAGCACAGAAAAGGTTCACAACTGAAATAGATGGGTTGAAGAAAATGATTATAGAAGAAAAGGTGCAGAACACAAAACTGCAAGCTGATAATGAATTCATGAAGAACTTGGTCTCCACTGGAAACATCTGTGAAATTCTAAACCAAGTTAAGGAAGAAGACAAGTACAAAGCAGTACCACCACCCTTCAACAACAACTTTATGCCAAAAGTTGATAAAGATAAGAGAAATGCATATCTACACCAATTCAAAGATGTCTTTCAAGACAAAGAAGAACTTGTGGATTTGTATAAGAATGTTGAGGTGAGTGAAGAAGGAGAGTTTGTTGTGAAGAAAGATGAGAAAGAAGAAAAGTCAATTGGAGTTCAAGTCTCTGAAGATGACTTTGATTCAATTGATTTGAATCAAGATGACTTGAGTGATTTAAGTGATCAAATCACTGATGAGGAAATCAAAGTTGCAGAAAGAGGAAGAAAATTCAAGAAACCAGAATCTATTGACAAACTTCCAATGTATCCACCTGTCACATCAAGAATGAAGAAACAGAATGAAAGAACGAAGAGAGAACATGTGTCCTTTGACATATGTGAAAAGAAGAAGATGAATTACAATGCTGTAAGGCCTCCAAGCCAAGAAGTATTGGAAAGGATAAAACAGAACAACAAAAATAGAGTAAAAAAAAAAACAAAACAGAACCTAGATAGGTGAAAGAACTTGTGGAGGGAAGAAAACCGATTAGGGTTTGTGGGGTTCTTGGCAGTTTCTTGGATTATTGCTGCATGAATCTTGATCTAATCCTTGGTTCTGATTGCTTAGTAGGTTTGTTATTGATCACGGCTATTTGATATAGTTTAGTTAGATTGATACGAATCCTGTTAACTGATTAAGGATCTTGTGGTTAATCAAGATTAGGATTTCTTCTTGGTGCAGCCGTGTTCTTGCTTATTAACGAGTACTAGGGTTTTTTAAACAGCAGTTCTTGTAAGGTTCCCCGTGCACAAGAGACCGATTAGGGTTTGTGGGGTTCTTGGCCGTTTATTGGATTATTGCTGCATGAATCTTGATCTAATCCTTGGTTCTGATTGCTTAGTAGCTGTGTTCTTGCTTATTAACGAGTACTAGGGTTTTCAAACAGCCGTTCTTGGTTCGGGTATTCAAGATTAGGGTTTCCTGCCGTGATCTTGATACGTGATCTTGGTTCGTTTGGAATTTTGGTTCTTGTTATTGGGTGTTATTTGTTGATTGGAATTTTGGTTCTTGTTCTTGGGTGTTATTTTCGTTCTAGGGTTTTGTATGGAGCAGAAGGGTGGTAATGGATTTGTTGATCGTATCAAGCAAGGGTTTTCAGCCAATCGGGTCACGAACATTGATGGGGTTCTTCCTTGTAGGAGGGCTTTGAAAACTGGTTCCTCGGGGAACCCTATTGCTACGAGTTCGTCTGTTTCGTTTGCTGCAAACACAACATTCAATGTTCCTTTAAATGATGTAATCAACAAAGATGGTGGTTGTTCAGCCGTGGCTTCGAATGATAACAAGGTTCTTGGTTCTGATTCGTTAACTATTCAACAAGATGGAGGTTTTTCAGCCTTTGTTTCGGATGATAACAAGGTTTTTGGATCTGATTCTTTAAATATTCAAAGGGATGAAGGAAAGGAGAAACATATGGAAAATTCTAAGCCTTCGTATGTGAGTGTTGTCCAACTTGAAAACAAGACAACTAAGGTAACATTAAGAAAATTAAATGTGGAGTCAACAATGGAAGGAGTTAATGTGGTTATCCCGGTTGAATCTGTCAAGAAGGTTAACGATAGGTTTACTAATACTTTATTTGGTTATTTTTTGGGTAACAGACTTCCTTTTCCGGTTGTTGAGTATTTTGCTAAGAAAAATTGGAACAAATATGGGCTTACGAGACTTATGATGAATGCGAAAGGGTTTTTCTTTTTCAAGTTTCATATGGAAGTTGGGATGATGCAGCTGATTGAAGATGGTCCTTGGATGATTAGGAATGTCCCCATTATTCTTAATATTTGGACTCTGGAGTCAGATTTGGAAAAGGAGGATATACGGTCTGTTCCAGTTTGGGTCAGATTACAGAATATTCCTCTGGGTGCCTTTACTGAGGAGGGTCTAAGTATGGTCGCTTCAAGAATTGGGGATCCGATAAGTGTGGATTCTTACACTGCCAATATGTGTAAGGAATCGTGGGGAAGAAGTAGTTTTGATAGAGTTTAAGTTGAACTTCATGCAAATCAGGAAATTAAAAGGAAGCTGGTTGTTGCTGTTCCGGATACGTTGGGGGAGACAAACAAGATCTCGGAGATTAAGATTGAATATGATTGGGAGCCCCCCAGGTGTTCTTTATGTGAAGTGTTTGGCTATTCGAACACTCAATGCCCGAAACAAGTTCATGATAAAAAGTTAATTGAAGAACCAATGAAAGTCACTAATGATGATGGTTTCCAGATGTGACAATCGTCAATTTCAGGTTAACCCCGTTAACTCAACTCCGTTAATTCAAACTTTAAGATCATTGAATCTATAACGCACACTTCATTACATTTAAACTAGGGTTTAAATGACGCTTAACACTTACTACATGTGTAGTCTTTCGGGATTTGCACCGAAACGCAAACGAGTTGACGCAAACGATTGATAAATAAACGACAAACGTCAAAACAATAATTATGTGATAATTATGTGTTAGATATATGTGTGTTACTTGATTATGTTATGTGGAATGTTAAACAAGAAACAAGAACCAACTAGTTTAGGCTATAGATGTAACACTTGAAAGATTAGGGACTAGAGTGTAACTTGTATATCTATAAATATATCATTATCACAAACCCTAACTCCTCTCCTTCCCCTCACAAAAACCGACGGCAGCTAGACCCCCCCCCCCCCTCCGTGCGATCGGCTCACAAACACACACCAAACACTTGGTTTTAATCTTGGGTTTTCACAATTGAAGCATCCTACACCCGTTTCTAATCATCTCCTACCTTCCTCTTGCTTGTATTGGTGTTTTGAAGGTATAACTTGCAAACCCTAGGTCCGACTTTTTCCTATGCATGGTGTTCATATGATTCTTGTTTATTTAATGGTGTATTAGGGATGATTTGATAACTAGTTTTGATAGTATTGCATGTTAATTGTTGTGTCCTTGATTGTGAGTGCAAATAAAACCCTAATCTTGTATGTATGGTGTAATTGATATGCATGGATAGTGGTTGTAGTGTCTAGCATGTTATATGATTGATTTATGGTCCATAGATAGTTAAATTGTTGAGTTTTGATGTGAACAGATTCTGGACAGAATGTGTATACGATGTTTAAGTGACTGTAACGAAGTGTAAACGTGAAAATTGGTTGAGATTGTGGGTACTGCAGTAAACTAGGTTGAGTCTAGTTTCTATGAAGTATAAGTTTGTAATTTTTGGACAAGTAGAAGTTTACTTTTATGATTTTACAAAAACGTTGTGCAAAGCTGAGCTGTTAGACCTGCTGTTAGGTTATGTTGTAAATGTTATATCTCATGAACTACGAGACCAATTGGGTTGGTTCCACTTCTGGAAGTTGACTCATTGAGTTAGGAACCAAACCCAAGTGGTCTTGCATTTATTGGATTTTTCGTTTAACGGGAATTGCAAATAACATTCTGTTGCGCATGAATCTGACTGATATGAGTTTACTGTAGTGTTTTGATCATTATGAGAAATCTATATGGAATAAAAATAAGATAAAATATGTTCTGGAAACCTAAGACATGTATGTTTCTGTGGTGATTTTTGGTGAATTAATTGAGATGATATGATCGGTGAAATAGTACAATCTTTCAAGTAGAAATTCTGTCACAGTGAAACTAGCTGCTGAGTTGTGTATAAATGCATGAAATATGATATTTCTTATATAATTGTTATGTTTTGACCAAAATACCCTTGCGGGGAATAGTTGCAAATTGATTGCCATGATTTGACCAAATTGCCCTTATGGGGAATAATGGCTAGTAATTGTTATTTGTTGACCAAAATGCCCTTACGGGGATAATTGCTAGTAAAGTATGTTATTAATACATGACACAAAAGTAATTGTTCACTCACGTATCGTATCACAATTGTACTTGTTTAAGTCACACACGATTCACAAATGAAACACGAAACATGTTACGTGCATAGGTATTATGTGCCGAGTCTAGAGACTCGTTAAACATACCGATACTTAGAAAATCTCTTTGTTATTTAGAACGCTAGAGAGTTTCTACGACGCGCATCACTTGGTGATCTAATTCGGGATATTCTTCGCAAACAGTGAGTTCACTTACCCAACTCTTAAACTGTTTTCAAACGTTTTTCACTTGGGGGAGATAACATACTCCGATAAACATATTTTCTGAGATAAACGCATATTTAAGATTTTGTTATAAATTATATATCACTTGTAAAGGCTAAGCGGCAAACGTAACATTTGAAGTCCCACACATCGGACCGGTTAATATTTGGAATAGCGAGTCACTGTTGAGTAGTGCTACTGGGTTTGACAAACCCCACCCGACGTTAAGCTCAACTGGAGGTTGAGTGGGTGTAATTTTGGCTAACACTTACCATGGTCTGGATTGACCTGGTGACGGGCACTTGATAAACAGTCAGCTTCGGTCGCAAACCACTTAGCGATACTTGTTGTATAGATTAGCTACCTATCGATATATAATTTGACATAACACTATCTGGTAATGCAAAACACTTAAACGTCGTAACGAGGTTACGCAACACTTAAACGTCGTAACGAGGTTACGCAACACTTAAACGTCGTAACGGGGTTACGCAACACTGAAACGCCGTAACGAGGTTACGCAAAACGCTAAATGATTTATCTTATTTAACTTGTGAACTCACCAACCTTGTGTTGACACTTTTAGTATGTTATTCTCAGGTAGCCGAGGCGGGCGCGCGGTTTAGGAGCATGCATTAATTGAAAACATCTTTATTCTGCAAACTTAATTTTAACAGTTACATTTGGTTTTAAGTCGTCCTGCGTGACGCAACTTTTGAATTAAGGTTTTACGCTTCCGCACTTATTTACATTTAAACGTTTTTCTTTGGTTCGATTATAACTAATGATTCCGATCCTGCCAGTTCACACCCTCTGACGGTAAAACTCCGTTAGTGGATTTTGAGGGTGTGACACCAGAGGGTGAAGGGAAAGAAAAAAGTTACTACACAAGTCAAAAAACATAATCTTGTCTATCGACCGGTAGCTAAACCTGCGGTGACACAACCTGTAAATAAACCATCCTCTCATCCCGTGGGTAATCCTACAACTTCTATGGCTGTGGGGGTTGAGTCAAAGGAAAAGCATTATGTCCAAACTAGTAACCGGTTTGGTAATTTGGTGGATGAACCAGAAAGTGATGAAGATGAGGATGATGTGGATGAGCTTTTTACGGATGTGGCTAACAGTATGAAAGCGTATATTGGTTCTGAGGGTGCAAGCACACCCGGTGAATTGGGTGTTTAATGGGTACTATTGCTACATGGAATATAAGAGGGTTGAACCGCCCTCTTAAACAAAAAGAGGTTCGTAAGGTAATCCAAGATAATAATATTCAGGTGTGTGCTATTCTTGAGTCTCACATACAATCAAATTCGGTTTTTGATGTTTGTAAGAAGATTTGTAACACTTGGGATTGGACTAGTTTGTGATAAAGGTACTCGGATTATTGTGGGGTGGAATACGGATTTGGTTGATCTAATGGTTATTGATTATTCGAACCAGGTTCTTCACGTTCAGTTAAAGTTTAAGTTGGATAATAAGGCGATGTATTGTTCTTTCGTGTATGCTGAAAATTGTTATTTGAAAAGAAGGGAGTTATGGCATAATCTTGCAGTTCATAAACAATTCACTCGTGGTAAACCTTGGGCTTTACTAGGAGATTTTAATTGTGCTCTTAATTTGGAAGACAGCTTACACGGTTCTTCCAAAATATCCACTGGGATGCTTGATTTTCGTGCTTGTGTTAAGAACATTGAAGTTGAGGATATAAATGGGGTCGGGCTCCAATTCACTTGGAACAATAACCAAGAACGGGTATGGGTCTTTTCAAAAAGCTTGATAGGGTGAAGGGAAACTCTAAATTCATGGATATTTTTAATGATTCAACGGCGGTGTTCCTTCCATATCGGATTTCAGACCACTCTCCATGTTTATTGAAATTCCCCTCTCTTATTAAAGGTAAGCCTAAACCGTTTAAATTCCCTAATTTCTTAATTGGTAAACCGGGTTATAATGATATTATTGCTAACGGCTGGAAAATTGAGGTGAATGGTTATTACATGTTTCGCGTGGTAAAGAAACTCCAAAACATAAAACATCCAATCCGTTCTTTGTTGCACCGACAAGGCAATCTCCACAAGAAAGTTAATGATCTAAGAACCCTTCTTGATGCTTGTCAAACCCGTCTTGACATTGACCCTACTAATTTGGAGTTGATTCGGGAGCAGAGTAGTTATCTTAAGGCTTATCATGAGGCAACTAAAGATGAGGAAGAATTCCTAAAACAAAAGGCTAAAGTCGATTGGTTAGAGCTTGGTGATTCTAACACAACGTATTTTCACAATTCTTTGAAAATGCGAAACCATAGATGTCGTATTGATATTATAAGTGATGTTCAGGGCCAATTATATGAGGGATCGGATGTTCCTTAGGTGTTTGTTAATCATTTTGTGAACATTTTTGGTTCGGATATGCAACCTTTGAGAAAACCAGATAATCAGATTTTTACTACTAAGCTCTCGGCCTCTCAGGCGGAGCTGATGGTTAGACCTATATCCGATTTGGAAATCAAGGAAGCTTTTTTCTCTATTGGGAATACCAAAGCGCCAGGGCCTGATGGTTTTTCCTCGGCCTTCTTTAAAATTTCTTGGGATATTGTTGGGAAAGATGTTTGTTTGGCGGTTCATGAATTTTTCAGAAAAGGAAGTCTCCTTAAACAGGTAAACCACACTATTATTGCCCTTTTTTTTTTGGGTAAAGGGATTCACCCGGTTAAATTCATTCACACAGCCAAAAAAATACAAGTAATATGACAGAGCGCCATATTAGTTCTCAAGTATGACATGCCATACAAGAGTAGACAAACCAAAACCACCAAAAACTGGTAAACACAGCTAAAGCTTACACAAGAACCAAGGAAAAAACAAAACAAAAAACAAATCAACCATTATCATCAATTTGATGGGAAACTCCCCGCGGAAAGTGCCAATCCTCGAGAACCCGATTAATCCGTTCAGAATTCTTGAACTTTAGAGTCATAAGCTTTAGGCGAGTACCCCTAATGATTTCGTCAGCAACAGTCGTAGGAGTCTTCAAAGAGTTCCTGAAAAGCCGGTTATTTCGCTCCTTCCAAATAATGTACACCGAAGCCCCAAATAACAGCCGATTAACAACATTATCAATAGAGTTGGACATTCCAAATTGAGACACATATTGAAGAATATTCGCCCAACCATTTCTGCACCCCTGAAACTTCCCTTTCATTTTTACAATACTCCAAACCTCAGAAGAGAACTTACAATCAAAGAAGAGATGATTACGAGAATCCGGCTCTCCATTACAAAGAAGGCAGCAATACAAGTTATGATTTGGATACCCACCAATCTTCCACCCCATAATACGATTCTGCGTGCTCAACCTGTCATGAATCACAGTCCACAACATAAAGGAGTGTTTTGGAACACATTGAGAGAACCAAACAACATGTACCCAAGACACCTTATCAGCCGGTCTCCGAAGAAGATGCCATATACCTGAAGCCGAGAAACTCATTGAAGTCCCATTCTCATCCATTACCACTATCTTGTCCCTCTTATCCGGACAAATACTTACCTCTTTTAAGTTCGAAAGAATTGGGTATCTTAAAAACCAATCAGGCGGCCAACCCCAGTTATTATGATGAACCACATCACTGACACAGGTCTCTAAAGACAATCCAGCCCGATGTATAGCTCTAGGGTTGATATAATCAATTAAAGGACAAAGATCATCCCATTTATCGTACCAAACTGAAGTAAATCTCCCATTACCAATTTCATGCCATATAAACTGTCAAATATAGGGACGAAACTGAATAATTTTCCTCCACCCCCAAGTACACGAGTTAGGACTCTGCAAGCTCCAAAAATTTCGCCCCTTCATTTTATACTCATGAATCCATTTAACCCACAACGAATTACGCACATTGATTAAGCTCCAAATATGAAAAACCAGAAGAGAGTTATTGACATCCCGGATACGCCGGATACCCAAACCACCTTCACATTTCGGCCGACACACAATATCCCAAGAGACTTTATGCTTTCCCTTATTGTGACCATAGTCCCAAACGAAATTTTTAATCCATTTCTCAAGATCAGCAATAAGTCTAGAAGGGAGTGAAAACACAGCAGACCAATAAATATATAAGGACGACAGAACAGACCTGACCAGCTGCAGTTTACCCGCAAAAGATAAAGTTTTATTCTTCCAATCTCCAATCCGACTATCCATACAATCCAGCAACCTCTTACAATCACGGTAATTTAACCTCGTCGAAATAAGCGGAACTCCCAAGTGTTTAACCGGGAGCCTTCCTTCAACGAAGGGCATAATATTCAAAATACCACTTTTAACGCGGTCTGGAACATTACAGAAAAACGCGGTACTTTTCGGAACACTCGGAGTAAGCCCGGACATATCTTTGAAATCATTCAGAGCCCCCATAATGGTTTTAGCAGAATTCACATCACCTCGAGCAAACAGGAACAAATCATCCGCAAAGCAAATATTGATAATATTTAATTTTTCACAATAACGATGAAAACGGAACGAGCGTTCAATACGAACCTTTCGATGCAAAATTAACGTGAGAGCTTGCATAACCAGCGTGAAAATATAAGGGGACATCGGATCACCCTGTCTCAGACCTCTTTTACCACTAAAGAACCCGTGTAAGTTCCCATTAACGGATATCGAAAAGGAAGAAGTGGTTATGCACTCCATTATCCAATGAATCATCCTATCGTGGAAACCATACCCAAAAAGAATATCACGAATGAAGTCCCAACTGACCGTATCGTAAGCTTTCTGGATATCAACTTTAAAAGCACATCTAGGCGGACCATTATTAGTGTGATAATTATGCATTAACTCTTGGGTCAAAAGGATGTTATCAGAAATCCTACGCCCAGGCACAAACGCAGACTGATTGATATCAATTAACGACTCCAAACCCTTCATCATACGAACCGAGATAATCTTGGTAATGCATTTATATAAAGTGTTGCAGCACGAGATGGGGCGAAAATCATTAGGAGTCACAATGTTGGTCACTTTGGGAATAAGGGCAATAATAGTGTGGTTTACCTGTTTAAGGAGACTTCCTTTTCTGAAAAATTCATGAACCGCCAAACAAACATCTTTCCCAACAATATCCCAAGAACTTTTGAAGAAGGCCGAGGAAAAACCATCAGGACCCGGCGCTTTGGAATTCCCAATAGAGAAAAACGCATCCTTGATTTCCAAATCGGATATAGGTCTAACCATAAGCTCCGCCTGAGAGGCCGTGAGCTTAGTAGTAAAAATTTGATTATCCGGTTTTCTCAATGGTTGCAAATCTGAACCAAAAATGTTCATAAAATGATTAACAAACACCGAAGGAACATCCAACCCCTCAAATAAACGGCCCTGAGCATCACTTATAATATCAATACGACCCCTATGGTTTCGCATTTTCAAGGAATTGTGAAAGTACGCAGTGTTAGAGTCACCAAGCTTTAACCAATCAACTTTAGCCTTCTGTTTAAGGAATTCTTCCTCATCTTTAGCCGCCTCATGATAGGCCTTAAGATAACTACTCTGCTCCCGAATCAACTCCAAATTAGTAGGGTCAATGTCGAGACGGGTTTGACAAGCATCCAGAAGGGTTCTAAGATCATTAACTTTCTTGTGGAGATTACCTTGCCGGTGCAGCAAAGAACGGATAGGATGTTTTAAGTTTTGGAGTTTCTTTACCACGCGAAACATGTGATAACCATTCACCTCAATATTCCAGCCGTTAGCAATAATATCATTATGACCCGGTTTTCCAATCAAGAAATTAGGGAATTTAAACGGTTTAGTCTTACCTTTAATAAGAGAGGGGAATTTCAATAGACATGGTGAGTGGTCTGAAATCTGGTACGGAAGGAACACCGCCGAAGAATCATTAAAAATCTCCATGAATTTAGAGTTTCCCATCACCCTATCAAGTTTTTTGAAAAGACCCATACCCGTTTTCGGTTTATTGCTCCAAGTGAATTGGAGTCCGACCCCATTTATATCCTCAACTTCAATGTTCTTAACACAATCACGAAAATCAAGCATCCCAGTGGAAATTTTGGAAGAACCATGTAAGCTGTCTTCCAAATTAAGAGCACAATTAAAATCTCCTAGTAAAGCCCAAGGTTTACCACGAGTGAATTGATTATGAACAGCAAGATTATGCCATAACTCCCTTCTTTTCAAATAACAATTCTCAGCATACACAAAAGAACCATACATCACCTTGCTATCCAGCTTAAACTTTAACTGAACGTGAAGAACCTGGTTCGAATAATCAATAACCATAAGATCAACCAAATCCTTATTCCACCCAACAATAATCCGAGTACCTTTATCACAAACACTACCATTGCTGGTCCAATCCCAATTTTTACAAATCTTCTTACAAACATCAAAAACCGCGTTTAATTTGACGTGAGACTCAAGAATAGCACACACCTGAATATTATTCTCTTGGATTACCTTACGAACCTCTTTTTGTTTAAGAGGGCGGTTCAACCCTCTTATATTCCAAGTGGCGATGGTACCCATTAAACACCCAATTCACCGGGTGTGCTTGCACCCTCAGAACCAATATCCGCTTTCATAGCTTTAGCCACATCCGTAAACAGCTCCTCCACATCATCATCATCTTCATTACTTTCCGATTCGTCCGCCAAATTACCAAACCGGTTACTGGTTTGGACAGCATGCTTTTCCTTTAACTGGACCCCCACAGCCATAGGAGTTGTAGGTTTACCCACAGGATAATTATTGTCTTGTCCTTGAGCGGATGGTTTATTTATAGGTTGTGACACAGCAGGTTTAACCACCGGTCGATAGACAAGATTATGTTTTTTGACTTGCGTATTAACTTTTTTCTTTCCCTTCACCCTCTGGAAACCATCATCATTAGTGACTTTCGTTGGTTCATCATTTAACTTTTTATCATGAACTTGTTTCGGGCATTGAGTGTTCGAATGGCCAAACACCTCACATAAAGAACATCTGGGGGGCTCCCAATCATATTCAATCTTAATCTCCGAGATCTTATTTGTCTCCCCCCACGTATCCGGAACAGCAACAACAAGCTTCCTTTTAATATCCTGATTTGCCTGAAGCTCAACCTGGACTCTAGCAAAACTACTTCTTCCCCACGATTCCTTACACATATTGGCAGTATAAGAATCCATACTTATCGGATCCCCAATTCTTCACGCGAGCATACTTAGACCCTCCTCAGTAAAAGCACCCAGGGGAATGTTCTGTAATTTGACCCAAACCGGAACAGACCGTACATCCTCCTTCTCCAAATCTGACTCCATAGTCCAAATATGAAGAATAATGGGGACATTCCTAATCATCCAAGGACCATCTTCAATCAACTTCATCATCCCAGCTTCCGTATGAAACTTGAAAAAGAAAAACCCTTTCGCATTCATCATAAGTCTCGTAAGACCATATTTGTTCCAATTTTTCTTAGCAAAATCCTCAACAACCGGAAAAGGAAGTCTATTACCCAAAAAATAGCCAAACAAAGTATTATTAAACCTTTCTTTAACTTTCTTGACAGATTCAACCGGGATAACCACATCAACTCCTTCCATTGTTGACTCCACATTTAATTTTCTTAATGTTACCTTCGATGTCTTGTTTTCAAGTTGCACAACACTCACATACGAAGGCTTAGAATTTTCCATATGTTTTTCCTTCCCTACATCCCTCTGAATATTAGAAGATTCAGATCCAAACACCTTGTTGTCGTCCGAGACAAAGGCTGAAAAACCTTCATCTTGTTGAATATTTAACGAATCTGATCCAATAGCCCTTTTATCGCTCGAACAACCACTATCTTTGTTCCCCATGGCTGAACATCCACCATCTTTGTTGCTAACATCATTTAAAGGAGCAATGAATGTAGTGTTTGCAGCAAACGAAACAGACGAACCCGTAGCATTAGGGTTTCCCGATGAACCAGTTTTCAGAGCCCCCCTACGAGGGAGAACCCCATCAATGTTCGTTACTCGATTAGCTGAAAACCCTTGCATAACACGATCAACAAAAATATTACCACCCTTCTGCTCCATGCAAACCCAAGAATGAAATCACACCACACCCTGATCGGTCACAAAAAATAGCCAAGATACCCCAAAAATCAAGATCAAGATCAGCCAATCAAACCAAGGACAAATCGGCCAATATCAAGTCCAAGATCCAAAGAATCTCAGCCAAGATCAAGAAACAATCTCAGCCAAAATTAAGATCAAGATCAAGATCAAGATCCAAAGAATCAAATCAGCCAAGATCAAATCGGCCAAGATCAAGATCCAAAGAACCAAATCAGCCAAGAACCAATCGGCCAATCCACTAAACCAATCAGCCAAGGAAACCCTAATCAAGAACGGCCAATGGATCAAGATCAAGCAACACCTAATCAAGATCAAGAAAGAACCTTAGAACAATCAAGATCAAGATCAATCAGCCAAGATCAAGATCCAAGGAACCCAACAATCCAAGGAACCAATCAGCCAAGAAACCCTAATCAAGATCGGCCAATAGAACACCGAATCAAGATCAAGAAGGATCAAGATCAAGAAAACCCTAGAATCGATCAATAACAAACAACCCTAACCTTGATTAACCACAAGATTCTTAATCAATTAATAGGATATTATCTATCTAACTAAACTATAACAATAGCCGTGATCAATAACAAACCTACTAAGCAATCAGAACCAAGGATTGGATCAAGATTCAAACAACAAAAAGCCAAGAAAAGCCAAAAACCCTATGCAGCCGATCGCATAGGGTTAATCACCAAATTCGCCTTTCTGACAATAACAAATGGAATCAAATTTTTTTTTTTTTTTTTTTTTTAGCTGTGAAGATAGTGCGCTTAGTCTGATGTTGGGTCATCATATTATTGCCCTTATTCCCAAAGTGACCACCACTTTTACTCCTAATGATTTTCGTCCCATCTCGTGCTGCAACACTTTATATAAATGCATTACCAAGATTATCTCGGTTCGTATGATGAAGGGTTTGGAGTCGTTAATTGATATCAATCAGTCTGCGTTTGTTCCTGGGCGTAGAATTTCTGATAACATCCTTTTGACCCAAGAATTAATGCATAATTATCACACTAATAACGGTCCGCCTAGATGTGCTTTTAAAGTTGATATTCAGAAAGCTTACGATACGGTCAGTTGGGACTTCATTCGTGATATTCTATATGGGTATGGTTTCCACAATAGGATGATTCATTGGATAATGGAATGCATAACCACCTCTTCTTTTTCGATATCCATAAATGGGAACTTACACGGGTTCTTTAGTGGTAAAAGAGGTCTTAGACAGGGTGATCCAATGTCTCCTTATATTTTCACGCTGGTTATGCAAGTTCTCACGTTAATTCTGCATCGAAAGGCACGTACTGAACGCTCGTTTCGTTTTCATCGTCATTGTGAAAAATTAAATATTATCAATATTTGCTTTGCGGATGATTTGTTCCTGTTTGCTCGAGGCGATGTGGATTCAGCTAAAACTATTATGGGGGCTCTGAATGATTTCAAAGATATGTCCGGGCTTACTCCTAGTGTACCGAAAAGTACCGCGTTTTTCTGTAATGTTTCGGATCGCGTTAAAAGTGGGATTTTGAATATTATGCCCTTCGTTGAAGGTAGGCTCCCGGTTAAATACTTGGGAGTTCCTCTTATTTCTAAGAGGCTAAATTACCGTGATTGTAAGAGGTTGCTGGATCGTTTGGATAATCGGATTGGAGATTGGAAGAATAAAACATTATCTTTTGCGGGTAAACTTCAGCTGGTCAGGTCTGTTCTGTCGTCCTTATATATTTACTGGTCCGCTGTTTTCTCACTTCCTTCTAGACTTATTGCTGATCTTGAAAAATGGATTAAAAATTTCCTTTGGGACTATGGACACAAAAAGGGAAAGCATAAAGTTTCTTGGGATATTGTTTGTCAGCCGAAAAGTGAAGGTGGTTTGGGTATCCGGCGTATCCGGGATGTCAATAACTCCCTTCTGGTTTATCGTATTTGGAGTTTAATCAATGTTCGTAATTCGTTGTGGGTTAAATGGATGCATGAGTATAAAATGAAGGGGCAAAATTTTTGGAGCTTGCAGATTCCTAACTCTTGTACTTGGGGGTGGAGGAAAATTCTTCAGTTTCGTCCCCGTATTAGACATTTTATATGGCATGAAATCGGTAATGGGAGATCTACTTCAGTTTGGTATGATAAATGGGATGATTTATGTCCTTTAAGTGATTATATTAACCCTAGAGCAATACATGGGGCTGGTTTGACTTTAAAGACCTGTGTCAATGATGTTGTTCATCATAATAACTGGGGATGGCCGCCTGATTGGATTTCGAGATTCCCAATTCTTTCGAACTTAAAGGAGGTGAGTATTTATCCGGAAAAGAGGGACAAGATCGTGGTAATGGATGAGAATGGGACTTCAACGAATATCTCGGCTTCAGGAATATGGCAACTTATTCGAATACCGGCTGATAAGGTTTCTTGGATGCATGTTGTTTGGTTCTCTCAATGTGTTCCAAAACACTCCTTTATGTTGTGGATTGTGCTTCATGATAGATTATGCACGCAGAATCGTATAATGGGGTGGAATATTGGTGGTTATCCAAATCATAACCTGTATTGCTGCCTTTTATGTAATGGAGAGCCGGATTCTCGTAATCATCTCTTCTTTGAGTGTAAGTTCTCTTCTGAGGTTTGGAGTATCGTCAAAATGAAAGGTAAGTTTCAGGGGTGCATGAATGGTTGGGCGAATATTCTCCAATATGTGTCTCAATTTGGAATGTCCAACTCTATTGATAATGTTATTAATCGGGTGTTACTTGGGGCTTCGGTTTACGTAATTTGGATGGAACGAAATAACCGGCTTTTCAGGAACTCTTTGAAGACTCCAAAGATTGTTGCTGACGAAATCATTAAGGGTACTCGCCTAAAGCTAATAACACTAAAGTTCAAGAATTCTGAACGGGTCAATCGGGTTCTCGAAGATTGGCATTTTCCGAGAGGAGTTTCCCACCAAATTGATGATAATGATTGATTTGTTTTTGTTATGTTTGTTTCTTTGGTTCTTGTGTAGGCTTTAGCAGTGTTTACCATTGTTTGGTGGTTTTGGTTTTGCTTACTCTTGTATGGCATGTCATACATGAGAACTAATATGGCACTTTGTCATATTACTTGTACTTTGTTGGTTGTGTGGAATGAATTTAACCGGGTAAAACCCTTTACCCAAAAAAAAACATAGCATACATGATAGAACCAACCGTAGAAGCATATGGAATTGCTTGCATTTGCTTAGATTCAATGTCCATTGCCGGAGATTGCGATTTGCTCAACACGGTTCCTTTAGTTATTGGAACAGCTCCTTTCTTGGAGTTTTCCATTGAGAAGCGTGCCATTACTTTTTCTATGTAAGTACTTTGACTTAGCCCTAGAAGTTGCTTAGATCTATCCCGGTAGATCTTTATTCCCAGAATATATGCGGCTTCTCCAAGATCTTTCATTGCAAAACAAGATTCCAACCAGTGCTTAACTTCTTTAAGCATAGGAATGTTGTTTCCAATGATCAGTATATCATTCACATACAAGATAAGGAATGATATGGTGCTTCCACTAGCGTTTCTGTAAACACAAGGCTCATCTTCATTCTTGATAAAACCAAACTCTTTGATTTTCTCATAAAAATGAAGATTCCAGCTGCGAGATGCTTATTTAAGTCCATAAATGGACTTATTCAATTTGCAAACCCTTTTAGGATATTTAGGATCGACAAAACCTTCAGGCTGAACCATATAAACATCTTCAGAAAGATGCCCAATAAGAAAAGCGGTTTTGACATCCATTTGTTGTATCTCGTAGTCATAGTACGCGGCTATGGCAAGTAATATCCTTATTGGCTTAGTCATAGCAACGGGCGAAAAAGTTTCATCATTGTCAACCCCATGAATTTGAGTAAAACCTTTTGCGACTAGCCGTGCTTTATAGGTTTGCACATTTCCATGCATGTCATTTTCTCTTGAAAATCCACTTGCTCCCTACTGCCCGACTATCGGGGGGTAGCTCAACCAAGTTCCAAACTTGGTTGTCATGCATAGACTGCATCTCGGCGTTCATGGCGTCACACCATTTCTCAGATTCTGGATCCAAGATAGCATACTTGTAGTTAGTTGATTCATCGTTAGACTCGGCTACTAATAAGACTTCGAGATCATCTAAATGCCATAAGTATCTAGAATTTGGTACGGGAGTCCTACTACTTCTGCGAGCGCTCGTGTTCATTTCTGACGTGTCAGCAGCAACTATTTGTTGATCAGACGCTCCAACTTCCTCATCGGTTGTTTGTGGTTATTGAATTTCTTCAATATTGACAATGTTATCTCCAGTTCCTCGATCGAGAAATTCTATCTCGAGGAAGTGGCCTTTCCTCTTGATAGAAATTGAATTTGTATCAAGATGAAAGAAATAATAACCGTTTTGGTTATAGTATTTGATGAAAACAACTTTTACACCGCGCGGATCGAGCTTATCATCTGATTCACTTGTGATATAAGCATAACATCCACATACTCTAAGGAAAGACAAGTTGGGTTTTCGCCCATGCTATATCTCATATGGGGTTTTGTCTACCTTTTTAGTTGGAGCCAGATAGACAATGCGGGCAGCGGTCATAAGGGCGTAACCCCAAAAGGAGTGAGGCAAGTTGGTTTTACACATCATCGATCGAAACATGTTTAGCAAAGTTCGATTCCTCCTCTCGCTCACACCATTATGTTGGGGTGTGCTAGGTGGAGTGAGCTGTGAAACAATTCCACGCTCTTTTAGATGAGTGATGAACTCTGAGCTAAGATATTCTCCACCTCGATCTGATCGAAGCATCTCAATGGTTTTACCATGTTGGTTTTCCACTTCGTTCTGAAACTCTTTGAACTTTTCAAAAGTATCATGCTTGTGTTTCATAAGATACATATAAGCATATTGACTATAATCGTCGATAAAAGAAACGAAGTATCTTTCATGGTTTCTAGACATAGTTCTAAAAGGTCCACATACATCAGTATGTATGAGTCCTAACAGATCTTTTGCTAGTTCATTCTTATGAGTGAAGGAGTCGTTGGTGAGTTTGCCAGCTAAGCAAGATTCACAATCGTCAAAAGAGTCTGGTCATGTGGATTCAAGAATCCCTTTGGATTGGAGTCTTTTAACTCGTGCCTTGCTTATGTGACCAAGTCGGCAATGCCATAGAAATATATCATTGATTCTAGATCTGATACGATTTGAAAGATTATATACGTTATTATTAGTTTGAACATCAATTTCATAAATACCATTTCGAAGTTTAGCCTCAAAATAAAAGATATCATTTAAGTAAGCATAAATAGCCATGCCATTAAAAACATACTTAAAACCTTGTTCAAACAACAACAATACTGAAATGATGTTTCTGGTCAAACCAGGAGCATACAAACAATTATTCAAAGGAAAAACTAGGCCAAATGGACAAGTAAAATGAAAAACTCCAATTGCCAGAACTGGTACTCTCTTCCCATCTCCAACGATGAGTTCCATGCTGCCTTTATTCAGTTTCCTCCACTTCTCAGGCTCCTTTAAGACATTAACAATGTGGAAACCACATCCGGTATCAAATATCCATGTGTAGCAGAGACAGTGAAAAGTTCAATAACGTATATGGAAATACCTTGAGAAGAGCCTTCACCATTTGCTCTCTTCTTCTTGATCCAGCAAGGTATTCGGGGCAGTTGCGCATCCAGTGCCCCATTTGGTTGCATTTGTAGCACTGGCGCACCTCAAAGGGCAACGGTGGTGGCTTTGCAACTTTCTTGTTAGTGTTGGTGGAAAACTTGTCAGCAACAGACACCTTCTTCTTGCCTTTTCCCTTATAACCCTGATTCTTGGGTTTAGGCTTCTTCACACCAGCAGATCGGATCATCAGAACTTGATTGGTCCTTGAAGGAATGTTCATCTCAGCCGTTTTGAGCATGTTGTGCAGCTCCGGCACTGTCTTCACCCATGTTGAAATTCATTACTAACTGATCGTAAGAGTGGGGGAGAGAGCTATGGATGAAATCCGCTGCCATCTCATCAGGCAGGGGATAATCAAGTTTCTTGAGCTGATCGATGTGCCCCTTCTTCTTTAGGACATGCGCACTGACGGGTCACCCCTCTGCCATCTTGCAGCTAATGAGTTGTTTCATGATTTCGAAACGTTCTTGACGTGCTTGTTTTTGAAACATGCCCTTGAGTTGCTTAAGCATCTCATAGGCACCAAAGTCTTCCAAGCCTTTTATAAGCTCAGAAGTCGTGCTGGCTAGCATAATGTAGGAGACATCAGCCGAGTCATCCCTATGCTTCTCAAGAACTTTTCAAGCAACGTCTGTGTAGCTTTCAGGCTCATTTGTAACAGGTCCATCGAGAACATACAGGCGCTTTGCCATGGTGAGAACGAGTCTCAAGTTTCGGTGCCATTCGATGAAGTTGGTACCGTTCACTTTCTCCTTCTCAAGGATAGACTTAAGGGCGTAGGGTGAGTTTTCGTTTGACGACATCTGATTAATAAAGCAAAAGTAAATTTAATTAGTATTTTCGACGTGGTAATCCTATTATTAATGACCCGATAACATTAATATAATAGGAACTTGAGAATCTGGTTTCCAATTATTAAAGGCAGCTGTAGCACACAACATTAATAAGTGGTTAGGCAGACTGACAACGATTGCCAATTGTGAATTGAGCACAACTCACGGTTATGAGGCCTATTGAGACAACAATTGCCTGAATAGATACGTTTAGCCTCATCTATGCCCACTTTAAGTCTCCAGACAGCAGTAACACGTAACATGAGAGTAAAGTAATAGTCGTCCTAGTACGGTCACGTGTGAAAGGGCCGGATGTGTCAACGAAACGCTTTCACCTTGATGGGATATGGTAGAAAACAAATGCGGCGCTGTAGCTCCAAACACTTGAAATTTCGCAGTATGCCTCAAGTGTGATTTGTAGTAGGATTGGCATAAACTATTGGTTTTAAATTGGGATTAATTTTTGAATTACCGAATAGAGTAAAAGTCAAATTTTACTGTATATATTATCGGGACAAAATGATGAACCCTCTCATCTCTCAGGACACTTAGTTTTAAATAACCTATTAAAACTAAGTTTTTCGCGATACGGCTAACCAATTTTAAGTTAATAAAAAATCTATTAAGTCATAAGTTTTGGAAATCAAAAGGCTTTTAATTTGCAAAACATAATTGGTTAATTAAAAATTGTTTATTTTAAAAAATATTTGGTATTAGGTTGGTGAATAATAAACAATACAAGCAACCACAATAGCAAATAAAATATGTAAATCCATAAAGGCCAAAAGAGGTGATCGCTGTCGCTAGAGCCAATTAGTAAGACCGATCGGGTCAATGGGTTCACAACACAAAAAAAAAAACAACCACAAGGATGGACTCTTCGTGCATCCCGTCATCTTATCCGAACTCCCATTGACTCCAAGAAATTCTTGAGCTCGTCCTCGGTTATCTTCGGGTCTTCTTTATTACAAATTTATAATACTAATAATGATTTCCTATTACAAATTTGGACCATCAATATGGCCAAAAGAAAACCGAAAAATAAAATATAACTATTTACAACTTTGAACCATCCATATGGACAAATAACAAGCTCAACAATCAAACACAACCAATCATACATAGGTCGGGGCTGGATTTACATATTTAAATATAAATAATATTCGGGTCGTTTTGATTTGGTCAAATAAAATAAATAAAATTTTGACCAAATCTAAAATTACCCGAAAACAAATCTAGATCAAAAAACTTTAAACGATTTAAAGTCTATGATGTAGATCCGGTTCGGAGAAAACGGTTAAGACAAATTTAACCCATTTTTAATGTATTTTCTTTGAAGTAAATATTAATCATTTAATATATAAAAACGAACCAAATAAACGCAGCGGACAAAACGAACGACCATTGAACCGAAACCCGAACTTGGATCCGGTTACAACTTATACGAGTACGAAATTATAAAGGACAACCATAGATAAAGTATTAAAGATTATACCTCGGTTATACACAACCGGGTGAGACACCGAGGGATAACGAAACGGAGCTAGAAAACGGCACACAAGGAAGCCATGAACTCCGGCGACTCAGCGGCGGCGGCGCGGCGGCTGTAGGTGGCGGACAGCAACAGTGACATGCTGCAGCGGCTGGAAACAGCAACCACGGCTTTGGACAGCTGCAACTAGCCGGAAAAATTGAAAACAGCGGAGCTCCGGCCACTACGGCTTCCGACGGTGGTGGTCTGGCGGTTGAGGGTGGCGGCGACGGCAAGGGGTGGTGGCGGCTGCTGTAAATAGTTGATGGTGGCTAGGGTTTCTTTTTGATAAGTTAGGTTAAATAAACCATAAGATGTTTATATACTAGAAGATTAGGGTTAAACCTAATCTTAAACCCATTGGGCTTTAAGCCCAATCACCAAACTAAAGCCTATAATCACCATTAGCCTTGTTCAATCGTGTCTAGCCCAGTTAACAATTTAAGTGAGCTTAATGTTTCGTTACCCTCGGTGTAACTCTTACCGGGTAATAATCGGGCCGGCCTGCGTTGACTTGACCCGAACCGACCATTTTTCCAACAGGGAGTACCTAGTTTCAGCATCAAGTAGACTTTTACTTAGATAGTAGATAGGGTGTTGTTGTTCTTCGTGATATTTAACTAGCATAACATTCACAGTATCTCAAGATACTGCCAAATAGAGGAATAATGGCTCACCATCTTTAGGCTTCATGAGTAAAGGTGCTGATGAAAAATATTCTTTTATATATTCAAGAGCCTTCTCATGCCTTTGTCCCCATTCGAAGTTTTTGTTCTTCTTAAGGATGTCATAGAACTCTTTGCAATTTTCTGAGGATCTCGAGATAAATCTGTTCAGGTGTGACACCCGACTATTTTAAGCATAATCCATTACTAATAAATCAAAGATTATGAATAATAAAATATTATTTTTACTATAAATAATGTTATGTTAGTCCAAAAACTCCAAGAATATATGAGTTAGTTTTATTAAGTTAAAAAAAGTTAAACTTTGCCGTGTAGCAGACACTGTGCGAAACAAACGCCGGTGACAACGAATAAAAATTGAAAGTCCAAAATTAATTAAATAAGTGGAAATGACCCAAAATAATATATTGTTAATAAAATTATTAATAATAGGTCATAACTTATTAATATTACTATTTTATAGGCTTTGGTTCGTGAAACTTAGAAAGTAAACGCATAGGAGCCGGTATAGCACACCATAATAGCACCAAATCCAACGTTCACCAAAACTTGATAATAATATCTAGTACTGTAAGGAATTTAATATCGAATTTAACTAGTAAGCTATTAGAATTTATGAAGACTATTTTCTTAGTTAAAATTTATAATATTTAGAATATGCAGCGTCAAGTTTCGGTAGATGTGATGAGTCAGTGCGCCATGTGTCAACACATGAACCTATGACCTCATTAGACACGTGTCATGTGTGTGTAACATGTGTTGCCATGTGCCGCAATAATCATGACAAGTGTCATGATTTTTGACAAGTGTCGACATATGAGCATGCCTCTCTTCTACATGCGACAAGTGTCCCGATGACTCATCACTTGATTTATATATATAGAAGGTTCGGGTGGCAGTTTTGACACACCGAGAAACCCGACCAGTCACGACACGTACACCAGAAACCACCCAAGTTACTATCTTTTTCATTTCATCATCCTAAAAATATTATGCCAGAAACCATCCAAGTTTAAGTGTTGAAGTTAATCTAGAGCCACTTTTTGAGCTACGTTAAGGAGTTATAAAAGATTAATTGTAGTAACACACTAAGGAACCATCATCTTCACCCCTAATTGTAAGATAAAAACCCACAAATTAAGTGTTATGATTTCTTTTAAAGCCTTGATAATAATTTGTTCATACAATTAGATAAATCACACAAACAAAGAACCACACCAAATAAAATGTAAAAATATAAATTTTGGAGATGTGTGTGCATGTGTATACAGTGTGTATATACTTATTTGTGTTTTTTTGTAAACTAGTTACATAGAAATGCTAGTTTGTTAAGTTTAAATGATGATCCATGTTGATGATTGTTATAAAAGTTAGTCCATATGTAGATTTATATAAAAGTTATATAATAAAATATGCATAAAATATATAATTGGTCATTCATGAATTACACACACACACACACATATATATATATATATATATACATGATTGTTTAATGTAACTTTAAATATAAAATAATAATTGGCATATTATAAAAATGTAAAACAAAAACTTAATGTTATGTTAAGAATTCTAGATTTTTATGATATGTTTAAGTGTTATAATAATTCGAAGATAATTAGATATTTTATATTATAAATAAATGTCAAACTTGTGTAAATATTCATGTTTGAATATTATTGGCTAAACAACGTCTGTCACCTCCCAAATTAGCCTAATTAAGTCTTCCGCTGTTAAATTATTGATTTTGGGGTGTGGCAGAAGTTGGTATCAGAGCAGAGCCAATGGTTATAGAGAACTAGAAATTTTTAATGAAAATTTTTTAGACTATAACCCGAATATTCGTAACAAACATTTTTCCCACTTCACGAAGCAAGGTAAACAAAATAAACTAATATTTTTCCTATTACTTGTGGCTTCATTACTGTATCCCACCAAGACTGAAGATTACTTTACAACCTCGTATTCGGGAATGTTCATTCTCTTCAAGGTTTCAAAATAAATGAAATTTACTGAACTTCCATTTATCCACCAGAATCATGCGTTCAAAACAGTTAGCAGTATATAGGGTTATAACCAAACCGTCGTGATGAGGATCGTGAATTTTATCCCGATCTTCATCATCTGATAAGACTCCGACTTCTTTGGGCAATGTCGTCGTCTTGGTTGGTCCCTCTGGCCTCTCTGTCTTAGAGACCTTAGCATTCCTCTTAGCTCCTGAGTAGGATGTATCACATATATTTGAACCTCCAGAGATAACATTCACGATTTGAGCATCTGGAGGTGGGGATTCTGCCCTTTTAGGATCCTTCTCAAGATCCTGATTTCTGGTATTTCTTCCCAGCAATTCCTTTAAGTGACTTTTGCTAAGTAAATAGTCGATTTCCCTTCTTTGAGCAATGCAATATCATGTTACATGACCAAACTCTTCATGAAAAGCTCTCCACTTGGATTTGACAGTCCAAACAACGTTTTTCTCGTTCTTGTGTGGCCAACATGCCTTTCACCTAGATCCTGCATTGCACATATTAGTCCAAGAATATCAACAGAAAAATAATAATCATTTAATCCTCATCATCATCCACCATATTGACCCTATCTTTTCTGGAGTATGGATTGGGTCTGTACGGTTTGGATGATGAGGATTCTGACTTTTTGTTTGGGTTGTTGTAGTTGTTGAAACTATCCAACCTTTGGTGAATCATCCTGTATTCCTCCAAACTGATGAACCCTAAAGCCGCGTTTCTTGCTTCGTTTATGTTCCTACTAGGATTTATAATGAGATCCTTAAAGAAAGAGCGATCTTTCTTGAGTCCTATTTTGAAAGCTTACACCGTTGTTGCTGTGTTAAGGTTGGGATCTCCAAGGCCTCTTTGCTGAACTTGCTGACATAATCCATGAGGGATTCATTGCTGCTTTGGGTCACCCTGTACAAATCACTAGTTAACCTTTCAAAGGTTCTGCTACAAGAAAGCTGATTATTAAATAAATTAACTAAAGGATTGAACAGAAAATAAAGGAACACTTATGAGCCATTTTAAGGAAGCTCTAGTCAAGGTTAAAACAAAGCCTTTGCATAAGAAGGCTTCTTTGAGATTATGAGGTATGAGGTTGATCTCCATCCTTTCACAGTATTGGGCGACATGCTCATGGGGATCTGTACTTCCATCATGCAACTTCATGCTAGGAATTTGGAATCGTTTCGGGATCTCAGCATTACATATGGGGTTTGCAAATTTTGAGATCTTGTGACAGCTTGGAGACACTTCCCAAATCGATTGAACTATCCCAGCAACGCTGAAGATCAACTCCTTGAGCTTTTGCAATTCCTTCTGCAGTATCGGACTAATACCGGAATCTTGCGAATCATCAAGGTTCGTCATACGCATATTAAACTTAATATTAAAGTTACTAATTTCGGGATTCCTAGCCAAGGATCCCGAAACAACGCCAAAATCCCCAGTGATAAAACTCCTTGTATTATGAATGGGATTAGGTGTTCCTGTTGCAGGTTGCATGGGTAGGAAATCAACATAGTGATTCCCCTGGGATCATGACACCACGAATTCAAGGCGCTTGGTTGCAATGAAGCGAAGTAATAACTTCTTTCCTTGTGCCCGGATATCCCGGAGCTCCCTCATGACAGAATTGTTGGTTTCCTTCTGAGTCTTCATGTACTCATTCATCTACATTAAAATATCAAATATATCGTTGTTAAACATGAGAACAAGTCTCGCGTTGGTAGAACCTGCTTCTTGAGTTGGCATGCTGGTAGAAGGCATTGTTGTAGGAAGAGGCATGCCACCTAATCTTTCGGCTCCTAAGATGCTGATGTTGGCATTGGTCGTATTTCTCTAGGAAGCAGGTGGTGGAGGAAGTGATTGAGAGACTCCGGAAATTGCAGACGACATGGAGGAAGAAGCCGTGTTGGATTGAGAAGCTATTTTTAGTAGAGTTTCATAAGATAATGGCTTAAAACGTGTTTGAGTATGGATTTGAATTCGAAAAACACCATTTGACCCACAGTGGGCGCCAAACTGTTTTGTTCAAAAATTACTGAGGCATTAGTTGAACAATTTCGTTAAGTGTGGTAGTGTTTTCTTCAAATATACGGTAAGTAAATGCGGTAAAAGTAAAAGGTCGATGCATCGATGTAGTGAGGAAAAGCCTTAGATCCTAGTGAGGATCCTCAGGAGGGGAAAATTATCCCCTGCCTCAATTTTTTTAATGGTGAAAAAGTGATTACAGCTCGAGAAGAAAATGACAGCTAGAGTACAATAGCAGGTGTTGTATATGCAGCGAGTGTGTTCTAAGTCGTTTCATCAAGCTTCATTATATTAAAAGAAAAAATAACTGAAACTCCTGATACGGCCTAAAATATACATAATTCATATAAATATTTTATACACTTTTGAGTTGGTTTGTTATTGATATTACTCGTTCTTGGTTCTTGTTTAATTTTTAAATTTCTCAAGTAATTTTTAAATTTCTCAAGAGAAAATAAGCTGAAACGTTTTTAATCAAGTTATAAAGAAAAAATATAAGAAAGTTTACAATTGCAATTTAATGAAGTATTAATAGGTAAACAAGTCTTAATTAACATTAATATAGTAAACCCCATGTTTGATAAGTGTCGTGAGGGTTCAAGTAAAAAAAGAAAGAAGAATATAATTGTAGTAAATGGGTTTTTAATTATTAGTTAAACTAGATTTTCATCCCGGCAACCTCAACATTGAAATCTGGGTGTTGGTAAAACCCGAGCGTTACCGGTGAGTTAACGCGAATTCAGTTAGTATCGATTACATTCTTTATAGTATAGGCACCATTGGTAAAACTTAAGCGCCCAAAAATATATATATTCATCAAATTAACATATACAAAAATTAAATTATTTAATACGAATTTTGTTTCGTCTGTAAACCCGGGAGATGGTAAAATCCAAACATTGTAAGTCCCGAGCATTGAAGCGGTAATTGGACACGAATTCGATCGGTTTTTGCTACATGCTAACAAAGATAAAAAGGAAAATAAATATAAAATTTTAGTGGACCAGTGGGGTGGTGTAAGGCTGTTAGTTAGTATACTCGGGTGTTGGTAAACCGAGCGTTGTCGGTCCCGGACGTTGAGACGCTGAGTCTATGCGAATTGGGTCAGTTTTCGTCACGCTCGTTATGATATCAGAATTAAAACAAACAAAAGAAAAAAAAACAGAATTATCATTCGGTCAACTTTCATTATGTTCGTTACGGTATTAAAACGAAAAAAAAAGCAAAATTATACGAACAAGTAAGGTGCCGCCAAGTGACCCAGTGTCGACTTAGCGACACCAAACTTGTAGTTTATATATATTAGATAATTCTATCCTAATCGATTTAAATATGATTATAGTGTTACTAAAGTTTTGAATTGTTATTAATTGACACCATGTTATGCTAAAAAGCACAAGTTTAAATGGTTGAAAGAGATTGTGAGCTAAAATAAGTAAAAAAAGATGTCACTATGTTAGATGTGTTATTCGATTGAAATAGTATGACCATAAATTTAAATGTAAATATATCGTGGTCTAAGAGAAATAAACAAATTATATATATCTACAATCCCACCACATAGACCTGGATCATATATTCATATGTCGGCAATTTAAAAAGATACCATAGGCAAATTTGAAAGGTTCAACATTAGAGGGTTATAAAAAGAAGAATATTACTCTCTCCGTCCCATTATAAGTGTCCACATTTTCTTTTTTATTTGTCTCATTAGAAGTGTCCCTTAAACACACACAACTAACACTAATAAACAGTATTGATGGACCCACTTTTCAAGGGTATTATTGTTACTTGATAAGAAAAAAATTTAATCATTCAATTCACCTTACATTTTGTGTTTTTCAAACCTGGACACTTATAATGGGACAGAGGGAGTACTATTTTCTTGTGGTTTAAAAACGGCTGGATTGGGACGCAAGTTTTGAGTAGGTCACGGAGAAAAAGAGCTGGCCCTTTTGAATCGAAGATAGCAAGAGAAGAGCACATTGGTTCAAGTAGAGGCCGTTCGGGTTCGACATCTATTCAATTGATTGTTTTTCGTGATGTATTCATTATTTGAACATATTTTTTTTGGTTTGTTCTTGAGTAGGGGTGTTCATCGGGTCAACCCGATCGGTTTTCGTTTTAATCGGATCGGGTTAGTTGGGTTTTCCTAAAAAAATATCTAACCCGCAAACCGACCCAATTAAGGTTCGGCTTAGTTGGTTTCGGGTTATTCGGGTTTCGGGTTAGTCGGGTCGGGCTAGTCAGGTAAATCGGGTTAACCTTGTTACTTTATAATTTTAAGTTGTTTTTTGTGTTTGTAACTTGTAGGTTGCAAAATTTCTAATTCCACTCTATTTTCAAATATTTTTTTACAAATTATCTTATAATTACATATATAGGCCTTAAAATGAACGGAACGAACATGAAAAAATGTATGTTCGTGTTTTATCTTTTAACTTTTAACCAACACAAACACTTAATCAAACATATACTTGTGTTTATGTCCGTTAGTTAAAAACTAAACATGTTCGTGTTCGTTTATGTTCGTTCATTTAAAATCTAAAAGAATAGTTCACGAACATAATTAAACAAAGATAAACCAACATAAAGGAACATATATTTACGTACATTAACGAACACAAACATATATAAACGAACATAAATGAATGTAATTTAATAAACACAAACAAATATAAAACATATTAAGGTGATATAATTTTTAAATACAAATAATATTTAATAATTTTATATTAATATGTACACGAACATGAACTGATGTAAAGAAACTTAAATGAACTATCATAAACGAAAGTTCACGAACAAAGATAAACGAGTGAAACATGTGTACATGTTCTTTCGTTTAGTTTTACACAACATCAAAGAACTTTCCGCCGAACGGTTCATGAACAAACAAAATAATTAACTTCTCCATAAAGCCTACATTATTGCCTTTATTGTGCTTATATCATGTTGGGACTTATGTTTTAGACCGACGCATCGAATTTATATGTGAGTGAAATATATATTATTTTGGTCTCAACCAAGGGTGGATGGCTTGAAGACCAAGTCATGCTAGGCTAGTACAAATAGATGTTTTTTTATTCATTTGTCTAGTATGAGTGACTGTATTGTGTATGTGTGAGATTTAGGGTTTTATCTCTTTGAGAGAGTCTCCGCCTCCAGGATGAGCTCTCCTGGTGGCGGCTAATATTTCTTAATCGACTGTATGTATGAATGTATGTATGTATGAGTGGTTCATCTTTATGAGAATCTTTGGACTAATATTATCATACTACCATTTCTATCTTGTTTGTGTTTTGATTACAATTGTTCATCCTATTATTGATTGTTAATCAAATCAGGCTCTCTCCAATACACCTCATCCGTCCAAACATCTTTCAAGAGTGAATACGAGTGAGATTCGATCCTAACCCTAGACCCGAGCTCCACTGTTGTTAATAACACTGAATATTCACGCTTCCACACCGGGGCTCGGTTCTCACAATTGGTATCAGAGCGGGGTTACCGAATCGTTCAGACTAACCGCTGAACAGATTCATTTCGCTCTTGAATCCACCATGGACGTTAAATGATGAAGTTCGTTGAAATTATTTTTGGGGGTTTGGAAATTATCTGATGATTTGGAGAAAAGTATATGGATTGATGTTTGGGTTGATGACTCGTTTGAGGATCCAACATCAATTTCATGTTTATTTGGTCCGAACGGTCCAGATCTGATGTAACAGTGTTATTTGACTCGTTTTGGGGCAACATTGTTCATTTGATGATTTCTAGATCTGAAAAGGTTGATTATGATATGAAGATAGGTTTCTTTGATTTCGAGATAGCGTGGATATTGCTACAATGATTAATTTCAGATTATGATACTTGTTTCTAGATCTGAAAATTAGGGTTTATGTGTGCTCGTTATTGTTTATGTTATTTGTGCTGCTCGAACTGTACATGATTTGGTAGACAAACATTGCCACTGGTACAAACTGGTATGGAGGAGAATGTACAAGTCAGAAATGAACATGTACTAGAGGCAATTTCATTATGGTTTGTTGTAGCAAATGCAAAGTGAATACTCAAGCTGGTCCTGCAAGGGCAAATCAGTAACTGATTATGCAGAAATGAAGTTTTGGTGTCTCGAGCATACTATTTATAAGACTGAACTCGAGTATGGAAAATGACTAAGTGTTGCTTCGAGCACATGAGGTGTTTTGCCCAAGAACATCTTTGTTTGGCTCAAGCACAGGTTACTTCGAGCACATCTTATATCGAGCACATCTAATTCGAGCACACTTTGTGAACCCAGAGCATATCCTTTGTCTTCTCAAGAAAACTATCTTCTTTAAGTCTCGAGCACACTTTGTTATTTATTCGAGCAGACTCTTTTTCGAGCATATTTTGTCTTGAACAATTATGCTTGTGAAGAGAAAACTCAAGTTTGCGTCGAGCACACCCTTGCTCCCGAGCATACTTTTGCTTCCGAGCATGTTTGGTGGAAAATGAAAAAGCACTAAGTAATCCGAGCACACTTTTGTTTCCGAGTACAAAGTAATCCGAGCACACTTTTACTTCCGGGCACACTTTGTGCTAGTGGAAAAATTGAAAAATCACAAGTGTTTTGCTTTTCGGGTACACTTTGTGATAGGAAAGTGTTTCCTGGCACACTTTGTGCTAGTTGAAAATTGAAAAATCACAAGTGTTTTGCTTTCCGGGTACACTTTGTGCTAGGAAAGTGATCCCAAGCACACCATGTGCTAGGAAACAGAGTTTGTGAAACATTTCAAAGTTTTGAAGAAACTTTTGAGATTTTTGGTGCCGTTGACCGTTTGACTAAGCTGTTCTCTACGGAAGATATATACCAGGGGTATTTTGGTAATTTTTCTCCAATCATCAACAAGCTTATGGAATTCAAACCTCATCCAATTTCACAACTTCATCAAAAGCTTTACAAAAACAAGTGTTGACCAAACTTACGGATTTAATCACTTTTAGTGTCAACCAACATATGAATATGTTTATTTTCAGATTTTTACAATCTTGATAAGGATGGTCAAGATTGTTTCACCCACACTTGATTTGAAGTCACATTCATTAAAGACTATTGCAACGAAATTGGGGGAGTAAAAATCTTTGAATTTCATTGCAAATGGCATGCTTCAAATCAAGTAAAAGACTCAAGTTAAGAATTGAAGATTAATTGATGATCACATTGAGTTTATTTCTTTATGTGGTAACCTTGTTACTTGAAGTTGATCTTTGAAACTATATCCAAAAGTGGTATAAGAGTGATAATTCGAAATGAACAATGGGAGAAGCTTAATTTGAGGGGGAGAATTTCAACGAAAGACAACGAGTTATAAGGTGATCATGGAAGAAATTCAATGGCATCGGTCTAAGGGGAGATTGTTGGGACTTATGTTTTAGACCGACGCATCGAATTTATATGTGGGTGAAAAATATATTATTTTGGTCTCAACCAAGGGTGGATGGCTTGAAGACCAAGTCATGCTAGACTAGTATAATTAGATGTTTTTTATTTATTTAGGTCATGTGTGCATTGTGAGATTTATTATTTATTGTATTAGGAGAGTTTGCCCCCAGGGAAGAGATCTCCCGGGTGGTCATCCCTTTGTATGTATGAGTGTTCTTCATGACAATCATTCGGTTAATGAAATCATACTACTACATCTATGTATTGTGTTTCGATTACATACAATTGTTCATCCGACTTTATTGATTATTGTTAACCGAAACGAACTCTCCACATCCGTCCATTATTATCGTTCAAGAGTGAATACGTGTTACAATCCTAACCTGGATCTGAGCTCCACTGTCGTTAATACCGACTAATCACGCTTTCGCACCGGGGCTCATTCTCACAATTGGTATCAGAGCTTGTTGCTGCTATTTTGGAAAGATTGTTGCTGATTGAAGATTTGAAGAAAGATGACGTAAGCAGACCACTGTTCCATTGAAAAGCGACATCAGCAGCTCTGTTCTTCATTTTTCTTCCAGATCTACAATAATTTGGTGTTTTCTCTTCCTTATTCTATTTAAAGTTCAAATTTTTACATATAAATCTTGTTCTAATCGCATCAGACAACTTAGATATGAACAACCGGTTTCTCAGATCTGATTATTTTTGAACTATGTTTTTACAAAGAAACTACTTTTGATTTCTCATAATGTCTGGTTACGAGGAACAAGAAGTGTTTACTAACAAGATTCCTAGACTGTATGAACAGGAAAATTTCACAAAATGGAAGGTCTTGTTTGAAGCAGCCGTATGCTATAATGATGTTGATATGTGGAACTCCATCCGAAATGGTCCACAAGACAATGTTGAGGAAGGTGCTAATCCAGCAGCAACTGTTGTTGTAAGAGAAAGGATGATAAAAGTAGATGACAAGGCTTTAGCTATGTTGAAGCTAGGTCTATCTTGGGAGATACTTACCAAGGTTGCACATCTTGCAACTGCCAAGGAAATGTATGATGCAATACTTGAAATGTTTGAGGGAAATGTTGAACTTAAAAACATCAAGAAGCAGAGATTGAAGCAGCAGCTAGAAAGATTTAAGTATAAAGAAGGAGAAAGGTTGAAGTCTATTCTAGAGAGGTTCTTAGCAATAGTGAATGATCTTAGAACCACAGACTTTGTCATGACTGACTTTGATCTTAATACCAAGCTGCTCAACTCTATGCCAAAGGAATGGTACACTGCCTGCAAATTCATCCTTCAGAAACACAACTTCAATGACTTGAAATTGGATGATGTAGTGTGCTTTCTTCAAGCTGCAGAGATAGAGATGATAGAGAATGAGATGATTAAGGAGGAAAGACCCTGCTTCAATATTTCAAATGCATTGATTGCACCTATGGGTAATTTGACTACCAATAATCAACAGCAGATCCCTATCATTGAAGAACCTGTTGAACATAAATCTGATACTTCAAAATCATTTGTTGGTGGTAGCACAAGTAATCATGGAAACCAGCAAAGATTCAATGTGCAGCTGATTGATGAAACTGATTCTGCCTCTATGTCAAGTGGGAATATACCTCACACTAGTAGTGGAAATGGTCAAGGCAGTGAAACACAGGCCTTGCTTTCAATGTTTACTAAGTCATATAATGCATTTGTTGCAAAATTTTAATTCACACAAGTGTGGTACAAGATGATCTTGAGCAGATAGATGCTGATGACTTGGAGGACATGGATTTGAAGTGGCAAGCAGCTATGTTGGCTCTTAGAAGCAAAAGGTTATATAACAAGACTGGTAGGTCACTCCTATCAGGATCAAATGAAAGAATTGGTTTTGACAAGTCAAAAGCCATTTGCTATAATTGTCAACAGCCTGGTCATTTTGCAAGAGAATGTAACATGCTAAAAACTTCCAATTGAACAAATTTCAAAACCAACCAAGAAATCAGCAGCCTCAATATCAACAGCAGCGTCAATATCAGCAGAGACCCAACACCAACAACTTCAACAATTATAACCCCAACAATCCCAACAACAATTATAATCCCAACAACAACTTCCAACCTCAAATGAACAATCATGATCAAGGAGTGATTCAGAATCAAGGTTTTCAGAGAAACAACAATCAAAACCTTCAAAATATTCCAAACAACACTATTCCAGCCAATCAAAATCAGATCAGAAATAAAGGAAATGTAGCTGTAACAACACAACATGAGGGTAACTTTGAATAGAGCAATCATGAAGAAGACATTGCAGATGATATCAAGAAAGCAGATGTGGCATTCATGGCCATAATTGAGAAAGAAACTGGATCATCATCTCAGGTACATTCTGCTCCTACTATTGATTTAACTAAAGTTATCAATGATTTGAAAATGAAAGTAGGCAAGCTGGATAGTGAGTGTGTTTTAAGAAACAAAGTATCATCAATGCATATGAGGCAAGTGAACTGGTGAGTGAAGAAAGAATGAAAAGTTTGGAAGAAGATTGTGTAAATAGTTATAGAGCTCAGAAAAGGTTCACAACTGAAATAGATGGGTTGAAGAAAATGAATATAGAAGAGAAGGTGCATAACACAAAACTGCAAGCTGACAATGAATTCTTGAAGAACTTGGTCTCCACTGGAAACATCTGTGAAATTCTAAACCAAGTTAAGGAAGAAGACAAGTACAAAGCAGTACCACCACCCTTCAACAACAACTTTATGCCAAAAGTTGATAAAGATAAGAGAAATGCATATCTACACCAATTCAAAGATGTCTTTCAAGACAAAGAAGAACTTGTGGATTTGTATAAGAATGTTGAGGTGAGTGAAGAAGGAGAGTTTGTTGTGAAGAAAGATGAGAAAGAAGAAAAGTCAATTGGAGTTCAAGTCTCTGAAGATGACTTTGATTCAATTGATTTGAATCAAGATGACTTGAGTGATTTAAGTGATCAAATCACTGATGAGGAAATCAAAGTTTCAGAAAGAGGAAGAAAATTCAAGAAACCAGAATCTATTGACAAACTTCCAATGTATCCACCTGTCACATCAAGAATGAAGAAACAGAATGAAAGAACGAAGAGAGAACATGTGTCCTTTGACATATGTGAAAAGAAGAAGATGAATTACAATGCTGTAAGGCCTCCAAGCCAAGAAGTATTGGAAAGGATAAAACAGAACAACAAAAATAGAGTAAAAGAAAATGTGGATGTTGAAAACTTTATCAATGTTTATCCTATTTTCTCTAATCATGAAGTCCTTGATATTGGAGAAGTGGAAACAATGGAAGAATATGAAAGGAGGAAATCAAGACATAGAGAGAGTCAAGATGAAGAACCACTGAATTTGCAAAAAATTGTGTTTGTGAAGAGCAAGACTGAAATACAAGACATCAAGATTGAGGAGTTTGTCCCTTTCTCAATCAACTTTAATAGTCTAAAGAATCAGAAGACCATTGGAGTCAAAGAACCCAGACCAAGTGAAATATTCAAGAAAGAAAAAGAACATGAGAAATACAAAGGAACTGTTTGGTGCAAGAAGTGTGATGAGTATGGTCATCATACAGACTCTTGTAATGAAAGACTCAAATTCAAGCCCTTTCATGTCCCAGATGAAACAAAGTATGGACAAGACTTTGTTGTGTACAAGCAAAAGTATGATGAATACCTGGGAAAGGGAAAAGCTTGTGAAAAGGAAGTTCTAAAGAAAGAAAGCCAAAAGCCTTCAATGAAAGCCAAGAAACATGTGACTAAGCAAGCTCAAAGGGGTAAATCTCCTGTGAAGCATGAAAGAAATGTTAAAAAGAACTCTCAACCCTTGAGAATAATCCCTAAAACGGATACTCAATCTGTCAAATCTGATAGTTCTCAAGGATCATCAAGCAGTGAGAAGACAAGAAGAAGAGATGCATTTCCTAGAAAGAAACCAACAGAACTCACTGGTGATGAAAAGTTTCTGATGAAACATGGATTTGAACCTGAAGGATTTCTTTGGAAACCTATGGCTGAAACCAAGGTTGAGACAGTTCCTGATGTGAGAGACTACTCTGAAAAGAAAGACTATGTAGTGAAGGAGTGTGACACTGCATCAGAAGACTGTCTTGGCTCAACCTCATTTGTTAAAACTCCAAGAGAGTGTGGTTATGAAACAGACAATTCAGACAATATAGAAGTTACTCATGAGGATCCTGAACCAACAACACTCACTTCCCAAGCTGCCTCTGAAACTGAATCTGATGAGCTGCAAGTTGATATTGCTTGCACTTCATCACTTAACTAATCAAACTATTTCTTATGTGTAGGAACAGTCCACTCCTCTGAATGACATATGGTATATGGATAGTGGTTGTTCTAGGCACATGACTTGTGACAAGAGATCACTTGTCAATTATGAAGAAAAGTTTGAAGGTCCTGTAGCATTTGGGAGTGATGAGAATGGTGGAAAGATTGTAGGGAAAGGAATCTTAACCAATGAAAAAGTCTCATTTGATAATGTATTTCATGTTGAAGGTCTTCAGTATAATCTACTGAGTATATCACAAATGTGTGATAAGGGTTACAAAGTCAGTTTTGATGATTCTCACTGTTTCATTCTAAAAATGATTATGATGATAGCACCAAGAAATGACAACTTATATGAATTGAATATGAAAGAAGCTGTTTCAAGAGGGGGTGCATGTTTTGTTTCCAAAGCCACTGAAAATGAATCAAAATTGTGGCATAGGAAACTTTTTCATGTGAACTTAAAGAAGATGAATAGACTTGTCAAAGGTGAGCATGTAATAGGCTTACCTACAAGAGAGTTCAAATTGGAAGATCATTGTAATTCATGCCAAAAGGGAAAACAACACAAATCTACTCATAAGCCAAATCTCATCAACTCAATTGATCAAGTACTTACTTCACATGAATCTCTTTGGTCCTGTGAGTGTGCCAAGTATAGGAAAGAAAAGATATTCTCTTGTGATCATTGATGACTATTCAAGATATACTTGGGTTTATTTCCTAAGTGCCAAGTATAGGAAAGAAAAGATATTGTCATGTGTGCATTGTGAGATTTATTATTGTATTAGGAGAGTTAACCCCGGGGAAGAGATCTCCCCGGGTGGCCGTTCATTTGTATGTATGAATGTATGTATGAGTGTTCTTCATGACAATCATTCGGTTAATGAAATCATACTACTACATCTATCTATTGTGTTTCGATTACATACAACTGTTCATCCTACTTTATTGATTATTGTTAATCGAAACGAACTCTCCACATCCGTCCATTATTATCGTTCAAGAGTGAATACGTGTTACGATCCTAACCTGGATTCGAGCTCCACCGTTAATACCGACTATACACGCTTCCGCACCGGGGCTCGGTTCTCACATATCACTTTTTAAATCATTGTATTTGAAGTTAAGTATCACCAGTAATCGGGTTATTCGGGTTAACCCGAAACCTGACTTTTTTCCAAAAATGAACCCGAAACCTGACCCTATTAACAATTTGGGTTAACCCGAATAACCCGATTAATGCTTTTTGACCCTATTAACCCAACTTCTTATTTTGGTTCGGCTCGGGTTGGGTTAATCGGGTTGGGGTATTTTGGACACCCATATTCTTGAGTATGGTTGTTGGCTAAACCCCTAGACTTTCTAAGCTTATGATGAACTACTTTTGACATTTGATTTTGGTTTGGATTTTTTTTTTGTTTATAGATTTATGATTAAATAATAGGTTCATTGATTTTCATTCGACGCGTTTGTGTGCTTAGAATTGATTTAGAAGTTATTAGTTATACATTTTCTTTGGTGATTATTTCATATGATTGGATTTTGTTAGGTCATCTACTGTGTGTTTTTGACTAGTTGGTGGTTGATTTGCTATAAAACCATAGGAGCAATATTAATAAATCAAGTAGACTTAAGTGTGTTGCTAGTCTAAATAGTTGTAAGGTGATAGATTAGGTGATAGGTCTTGGTTGATGAATTGTTAGATCTAGTTCTCTATACTGAGTCAATCTAGGGTTGGTTTATTTGCCTTGTTTATCTAGTCGAGTGAATTCTTTAAACTACCTTTGATTTCCACATTATAATGTAGGATTATTATAGAGGTAGTTGTCATAAAATAAATTACTGGCCGAAAACGTGTCCAATTAAACCGGTAATTTTAATAGCTTATTAGGGTTCCATAGTTGTCTACTTGAGAATGGTCGAGGGTCTTGTTCAGTTTCCCCTTAACTGAATAATTTAAGATCCTGGTTCCATAACATAGCATTTTCTGAGTGATGCATTAGCGATTCTAGTCTAGGTGGTTATTTGTTATCATCTGAATTAAGTCCAGATTGTAAGTCAAATCGTCTTTAGTTTTATTAATTAGTTTTAATGTTAGTTTAATATTAGTTTTTAGTAAAAATCCCGCAATAATAATAAATAAATAGCCCTGTTTGTAGTTGAGAGTCTAGTTACTTTACGTAATTTAATGATTCTGTGGGTTTGATATCCGGACATACTAAACTGTATTAAAGTCGACCGGTACACTAGTCATTTATTAGTTTTAGTTAAGTTTAACAGTCTAGAATTATTACTTAAGGTTTAGATTATTGTATTTTAGTTAATAAATTTATAACTATTTTTTGCAGATCAAACTTTTGGCGCCGTTGCCAGGGACTCTTGGTGATTGCGTTCATTAGATTTGATTAGACTTTCTTCGTAGATACGTGCTATTTTTTTGTTTTTTGTTTTTGTGTCGTATGAGTCTAAGTCTAAGTAAATCCCAACCCAAACAATTTAAAAGTGTTAAAATTAAACGGTTAAAAAAAAAACAATAAACCATGCGTTCAAACATGCACAACCCATAAAATGTAAACAAAGTGAAATAAATGTTCATGCGAAAAATGCGACTCCTGACATATGCAATGCAATTAGCTCCTTAGAAAACGGGCAAGCTGACAAGTATATATACTCAAGGTTCAACACGAGGTTGGTGAGTTCATAAGTTGTAGTAAAAAAGCAGTTTGTATAGTATATGCAGTATACATAGCATAAGTAATGTATGTGAAAGTAGATTTTGCACTTTTCAAATATACCAGGGTAGTTAACCCATTTACAACCTACTAGACGTTTGAATCGAAGCTGACTGTTTTTATGCCTTCTTACTTGGTTTATCACAAAACACTAGCACAAGTATGTTAGGACAATTTACACCCATCGACCTGTAGTCGAGTTATAGCAGGTGGGGTTTGTCAAATCCAGTAGTACTACTTATTTTTCTTTTTTTTTTTCGCGTTCCTTTTGATTCGTAGGAGTTAGGTTAATATAGTTTTGGTTAATTGCTTTAAATTAGATTATTTTTCTTTAATATACTATTTATTTTAATGCTATTTAGTGCCCGTGATCCTTTTCTCTTTAAATTATCTTTACAGTGCTCTTCGTGGAGTGTTATAGCCTGTAACCTAAATTATGTCTGCTGTTTGATAAGATGGGAAGTGTTCTCGGTTGTAAAGAATCATCTTGTGCAATGATGAATCACATACCATATTCAGAAGAGATATTATGCGATTTCTTATGTGTCATCCATAGCACTAATGCAAATGCACCACATTTGAATATTAAAGAGGATTTTTGGCTAGGCTTAGTGAGTCAAATACAATTTAGTGAGCCAATTGTCACACCATCAAATTTCGATTAACAAATTGTTACCACGAGACGTATGGCATACCAAGATCTAACTCATTACTTATTCCAAACAACCAATCTAAAATACTCATATCATTATTTATGTCTCATACAAACATGAGAAAGTAAGCCCAACCTAAAAAATTTAAAAGTGTTACGAAACGGTTAAAAGTAAACGGTTTAAAAAAACAATAAACCATGCGTTCAAACATGCACAACCCATCAAGTGTAAACGAAGTGAAATAAAAGTTCATGCGACAAATATGACTCCTGACATATGCAATGCAACCCGCTCCTTAGCTCAACGAGCAACATGGGAAAGTATAATGTGACAAGCTGGAAATTTTTGCTTTTTTCAGACAGCCATCGCGACATGACAGAAATTTTCGGGACGAAAATTCTTTCAACATGGGAATGATGTGACCTCGTCAAATTCAGGTTATCTCCGTTAATCCAAACTCCGTTAATTCAAACTCAAGATCACACGAACTATGTCATTCCAGTTAACGCATATCTCATTACATTTAATAAGGGTTTAAATGACGCATGTCAATCATTACATAAGTAGTCTTTCAGAGTTTCACCGAAACACACACGAGTCGACTCAAACCGTTGGTGAATAAACAATAAATATTATAAACAAGTACTTAATATAATTATGTGTTGCGTTTATGTGTGTAAATGTGTGCTTGTATGCATGTCATCATATTATGGAGGTGATTGATGTTTTATGCTAGATTTATTCAAAATAGAAGTTGAGGGTGCTAGTTGTAACTTGTAATTTATTTAATTAATATATAAACAACCTTAACCATAAAACCCTAACTCCCTCTTCCTCTCTCTCCCTTTGTGCGACGGCAGCCCTACCCCCTCCCCTCTCCCTTGATCGATCAAAAACACACCACACACACATACATAAAATCCATCTTGCAAGCTTGTTTTAAGCTGCTAAGTAGGTAAACAAAACACTATGTCTAATCTATTCTATGCATATTTGCATCATTAAACATTAATAATAAACCCTAAATTCTATATATATTGATAATTGATTGAGTTAGGGTTGTATGCATGATTGTTAGTTCAGAGGTTAATAGTTTGTTTAGTTTTTGATGTAAACTGATGCTGGACAGATTCATAATTGAATGTTAAAATGACTGTAACTTGATGTTAATGATGTGTTTTGAAGTGATTATTGATTCTATTATTTAACAGGTCGAGTCTAGTTAGAGTCTGAGTTTGTAATTTTTGGACGTGTGAAAGTTAGTTTTTATTAATTTACAAATCTGTTGTGCAAGTCTGATTCGGGGAGCCTGCTTGTAGGCTGTTTTGAAATTAATTTATCTCACAAAAGACAAGACCAATTTCGTTGATTCCACTTCTGGAAGTTAATAATTTGAGTGAGGAATCTAACCCAATTGGCCTTGCATTAATTGGATTAACCATGTAACGAGAACAGTAAATAACGTTTTGTTGCGCATGATAATGACTGTTGTGTGCTTACTGTGTTGTTTTGATCATTGTGGGAAAACCCTATGTAGTAAAATATAATAAAAATATTTTTAGAAACCCAACTCACGGTTGCTTCTGTGGTGAATTTTTGGTGATTTTATCTACATGTATGGTTAGTGAAGTAGAGTAATCTTGACGTGTTAAAATCTGTATTGGTAATTTAGCTGCTGAATTCTTTGATTTAACATGAAAAGTGATGATTTGATCGATGGTTGCTATGTGTTTGACTTATTTGCCCTTGTGGGAGATAGTTTACCGATGATGTACCATAGTAACACTTAACACTATACTTGTTCACACATGTAACTTATCACCAACGTGTTTGTCGAGTCGCACTTGTTTCACAAACGAACACATCTCATGCATAACTTTTATGTGTCGAGTCTAGAGACTCACTCGTAGTTTAAACACTTAGTAATCTCATTCTTGTTTTTAGAGCACTAGTGAGGATTTCTGTGACGCGCGCTTTTCTCGGATCTTTTTGTTAACTTCGCAAACAGTGAGTTTCACGGCCCCTTTTACTCTTTTAACGCTTTTATTAGGGGAGATAACATACTCCAACGATTTAGATTTTGTTACTCATTGTATATCACTTGTAAGGCTAAGTGGCAACAAACCAACTAAGTCCTTTAGAACATCGAACCGGTTAATATTTGGATAATAGGGAGTCACCTTTGAGTAGTTCTACTGGGTTTGACAAACCCCACCCAACTCTAAACTCAACTGTAGGTCAAGTGGGTGTAATTTTGGCTAACACATTTCCATGGTCCTGGGTGACATGGTGGCAAGGAAATCGTATAAACAGTCAGCTTCGGTGTCGAACACTTAGTAATACATGATTGATAGGTTAGCTACCTATTGATATATAATTAACATAACACTATCTAGTAACGCTAAAACGCAACACTTAATTTATGTAAACCTGTGAACTCACCAACCGTGTGTTGACACTTTTAGTATGTTTATCTCAAGTAGCCGAGGCGGGCGAGCGGTATAGGACATGCATTCTTTGAACTCTATTGTTTTGAACTTCTTTTAAATTTTATCATGATAACTGTGTTTTAAGTCGTCCTGTGTGGCGCAATTATTTGCTTTACAATTTACGCTTCCACATTTTTTTACTTAAGACTTGATGTCTTGGTTGTTTTTAAAACTTTAACTGTGCTGTTTGATATAACTAATGATTCTGATCCTCTTAGTTCACACCCTGTGACGGTAAAACTCTGTTAGTGGATTTTGAGGGTGTGATAGATTGGTATCAAATGCATTGGTTATAGCGAACTAGAATTGCTTGCATACTAGACTATAACCACAACGACCCATTAGTTATGATCTTACGCACTGCATATATAAATATACATATATATATATATATATATATATATATATATATATATTTAGTTATTCATTTTCTTTATCTTTTATTCCTCATTCACTCATACGCGCGTAAACCATACACGACTTATCCTGTAGGGATGTCAATGCCATCATCATCCGACCAGGTGTCCCACGCCCTAGGAAAGGAACCACAGCTTCCCAACTCATCACCACCTCGAGTAGTCCCAACCCTAGCAGCCCCCGCACCGAAGAGAACCCGCCCATCTGGAGACGTGTCGAGGAAAACGGTAACTGGAGTTGGTACCCAAGTTTGATCGAGCGGTTGGTTTACCATGAGCAAGTTCCAACACTACCTCTCCCGGGCTGTCCAATGTCCTTCAACACACTACCACCCCTAACCCAACCAATGGAACGTGCTTTCGCAGCTCTCGCTTCCTGTTTATAGCGTGAAGTTGACATTATGCGCTACACGAGAACGAAAGTTACTGAATTGAAAGGGGATGGAGCTGATGCTTGGAGGAGAATTTTCTACCTGACCGAATCCATGAAGGAAGTTCAGGATGCTCATGTTCAGCAAATGAAGATAGTGGCCAAAATGCAATCACAGATGATAGACTTGCAGGAAGAAGTTTGGAAAGCAAGAGGCCTTGCATCAGTAGCTCTAGCTCGTTGCGATGTGCCCCCGAATGCAGTAGAAACGGGGGAGGATCCTGAAGAAGATCCTGAGGAGGAACCTGAAGAAGAACCGGAGGTAGAGCCGGCTGAGGAGAAGGCACACTCAGACATGTCCTCAGACAACGACATCTAAGGATGATAACACCTAGACGGAGGGGTTGTCTCCATCCAAACTTATATTTTCTATGATTTTAATGATTGATTTTAAATACTATGTAGTGGATACAATGGTTTTAATCATGAATTATTATTTGGATTATTATATGCTTGTGATGCGATGTTTCTATTTCTTTTTCTTTCCTTTCTTTTCTACCTTTTATTACATGTATGGTGTGTTTCATATGAAACCGAGAGTTCATGTCTAACATTTTATGCTGTGATTCTAGGTAGAGTCTAGTTAGAGTCTGAGTTCGTAATTTTAGGACGTGTGAAAGTTAGTTTTTATTAATTTACAAATATGTTGTGCAAGTCTGATTCGGGGATCCTGCTTGTAGGCTGTTTTGTAATTAATGTATCTCACAAAAGACAACATCAATTGCGTTTATTCCACTTCTAGAAGTTAATAATTTGAGTGAGGAATCTAACCCAATTGGCCTTGAATTAATTGGAATAACCATGTAACAGGAACAGTAAATAACGTTTCGTTGCGCATGATAATGACTGTTGTGTTCTTACTGTGTTGTTTTGATCATTGTGAGAAAACCCTGTGTAGTAAAAATATTTTTAGAAACCTCACGGGTGCTTCTGTGGTGAATTTTTGGTGATTGTATCAACATGTATGGTTAGTGAAGTAGAGTAATCTTGACGTGTTAAAATCTGTCTTGGTAACTTAGCTGCTGGATTCTTTGGTTTAACATGGAAAGTGATGATTTGATCGATGGTTGCTATGTGTTTGACTTATTTGCCCTTGTGGGAGATAGTTTACCGATGATGTACCATAGTAACACTTAACACTATACTTGTTCACACATGTAACTGATCACCAACGTGTTTGTCGAGTCGCACTTGTTTCACAGACAAACACATCTCATGCATAACTCACTCGTAGTTTAAACACTTAGAAATCTCATTCTTGTTTTTAGAGCACTAGTGAGGATTTGTGACGCACGCTTTTCTCGGATCTTTTTGTTAACTTCGCAAACAGTGAGTTTCACGGCCCCTTTTACTCTTTTAACGCTTTTATTAGGGGGGGATAACACACTCCAACGATTTAGATTTTGTTACTCATTGTATATCACTTGTAAGGCTAAGTGGCAACAAACCAACTAAGTCCTTCTGAGCATCGAACCGGTTAATATTTGGATAATAGCGAGTCACCTTTGAGTAGTACTACTGGGTTTGACAAACCCCACCCAACTCTAAACTCGACTGTAGGTCGAGTGGGTGTAATTTTGGCTAACACATTACCATCGTGGTGGTTGACATGGTGGCAAGGAAATCGTATAAACATTCAGCTTTTGTGTCGAACACTTAGTAATACATGCTTGATAGGTTAGCTACCTATTGATATATAATTGACTTAACACTATTTGGTAACGCTAAAATGCAACGCTTAATTTATGTAAACCTGTGAACTCACCAACCCTGTGTTGACACTTTTAGTATGTTTATCTCAGGTAGCCGAGGCGGGCGAGCGGTATAGGACATGCATACTCTTTTAACACTTCTATTAGGGGGAGATAACATACTCCTACGATTTAGATTTAGTTACTCATTGTATATCACTTGTAAGGCTAGGTGTCAACAAACCAACTAAGTCCTTCTGAACATCGAACCGGTTAATATTTGGATAATAGCGAGTCACCTTTGAGTAGTACTACTAGGTTTGACAAACCCCACCCAACTCTAAACTCGACTGTAGGTCGAGTGGGTGTAATTTTGGCTAACACATTACCATGGTCGTGGTTCACATGGTGGCAAGGCAATCGTATAAACATTTAGCTTTGGTGTCGAACACTTAGTAATACATGCTTGATAGGTTAGCTACATATTGATATATGATTGACTTAACACTATCTGGTAATGCTAAAACGCAACGCTTAATTTATATAAACCTGTGAACTCACCAACCCTGTGTTGACACTTTAATATGTTTATCTCATGTAGCCGAGGCGGGCGAGCGATATAGGACATGCATTCTCTGAACTCTATTGTTTTGAACTTCTTTTAAATTTTATCATTATAACTGTTTTTTAAGTCGTCCTGTGTGCCACAATTATTTGCTTTACAATTTACGCTTCCGCATTTTTTTACCTAAGACTTGATGTCTTGGTTGCTTTTAAAACTTTAACTGTGGTGTTTGATATAACTAATTATTCTGATCCTATTAGTTCACACCCTCTAACGGTAAAACTCCGTTAGTGGATTTTGAGGGTGTGACATATATATAATCAAGGTTCAACACGAAGTTGGTGAGTTCATAAGTTGTAGTAAAAAGTAGTTTGTATAGTATATAGCTTAAGTAATGTATGTGTAAGTAGATTTAGCACTTTTCAAATACACCAAGGTAGATAATCCATTTACAACCTACTAGATGTTTGTATGCCTTCTTACCAGGTCTATCACAAAACACTAGCGCGAGTATGTTAGGACAATTTACACCCATTCGACCTCCAATCGAGTTATAGCAGGTCGGGTTTGTCAAACCCAGTAGTACTACCTAATTTTCTTGGGAACTCGATGTGGGATAAAGGTTACCTAACCACATTGGAGGAAACTTATGAGTTTGAGGTAGGTTTGCCATATTTGTGGGATAAAGGTCACCTAATCACTTGTATGTGTAAATTCACACGTGTGTGTAAGTAGGACGACTTGATTTGGAAACTATGAGAATAGGGTCACCGAAGCATGTCGTACAATGGTGTTGATGGGATTAAACATGCCAACTAACCATAAAGACGTTTAACCGATCCCGTAAAGCTAGAAGTTGCAAATGGTTGCAATCGTCAAACGTTGACTACCTTGTTAATTTGAATTGGATAAAGGTCACCTAACTACTATTTGAATGTAACGTTGGGTTCTAGATTTTAATCATTAATTGTCTTGGATATATAAAAAGGGTATTAATGATTAAAATTGATTAATGATATAGAAAATACTAAAATTGAGTTTTGTTAAATTATGTAGATGGCCGCAATCAACAATCCACCTAACACAATTATCCAACCCGTGCATAACCTATCACTAAGAGCCATAATCGATAAGGATCGTCTTAACTACAACAATTTTATGGATTGGTATCGAAACTTGAGAATCATTCTCAAGCAAGAAAAGAAATCCTACATATTCGACGATCCTATTCCTGAAAAACCTAACATTGACGATTTTGATTCCTATAACGATTGGTTGAAATAATCGAGGATTCGGTGCAAGTTTCTTGCTTCATGTTGGGAACTATGATTCCCGAGATTCAAAGGATTTTGAAAATCATGGGGAATATGACATGATCACCCAACTAAAGGAAATGTTCATTACTCAAGATAGGGTGGAACACTTCGAAATGGTTCGAGCGCTTCATGCATGTCGTATGGAAGAAACCCAATCAGTTTCATATCATGTGCTTAAGATGAAAAGCCACATTGATTGAATTGAATGGCTAACTTGTCCCGTCTCAAAAGAGTTAGCCACAGTTATGATCCTCAATGGCCTAACCAAAAGATTTGAGACTTTTGTCATGAACTTTAACATGAATGGATGGGACAAGAGCATTGGTGAGCTTCACACACTGCTCAAACTGGCCGAAGCGGAAATGGGTAAAAAGGTATTACCGGTTCTCACGATCAATGAAGGTGGCAATAAGAAGAGGCATTACCCTGGACCTAAGGCAAATGTTGCTAAAGGTAAGGGACACATCAAGGGTAAGTTCAAAGGGAAGACTAAAGGGGAACCACCCAAACCAAAGGAGAAGAAGCTAAAGGTTAGCTCGGAGGACCAGTGCTTTGGTTGTGGTGAGATGGGACATTGGATGAGGAATTGTCCAACCTATCTCAAAGAGTTGAAGGACAAGAGGAATGCGGAGCAAACCTCGGGTACAACTTTCATGATCCATATTGATCTTAATGTTATTTCTTCTAACACATGGATATTAGATACCGTATGTGGAACTCATATATGCAATTTGTTGCAGGAGTTCAAAAGAAATAAACATTTCAAGAAAGGATATACAAAGTCTCTTCATGGGCACAGAGCAAAAGTTGATGTCGAAGCCCAAGGAGACTGCATTTTGAAGCTTCCACAGAGCAAAACATATTGTATTCTCTTAGTTTGACTAGGAATATTATCTCCGTTTCTCTTTTAAGACAATGTGGTTATGATTTGAAGTTTGTAGACAATTGTATTTGTGTTTTCATGAATGATGTGTTTTTATTTTGAAGAAATGCCGTCTAATGGCATTTATGAATTAGTTCATGATAACACATCCTTTGATAACACGTTTTACCAATCAAGCACCAAGAAACTCAAAATGGATTTGAGTAAGACTTATCTTTGGCATGTCGCCTTGGTCACATAAACAAAGATCGCATACATACACTTCTAAAGAATGGTCTTTTGGAAACAAATGAAGATGATTCATTTGGTAAGTGTGAATCTTGTTTACAAGGAAAAATGACCAAGGAACCGTTTAGTGGAACTAACGAAAGGACAAAAGACTTATTAGGTATCATACATTCGGATGTATGCGGTTCTTTAAGGCAATGACAAGGAATGGTGAAAGATACTTCATTATCTTTATCGACGATTATAGTCATTATGGGCATGTGTACTTGTTAAGACACAAAGATGAATCTTTTGAAATGTTCAATGTCTTCCAAAATGAAGTAGAAAATAAACTCAATAAAACCATCAAAGAACTTCGTTCAATTAGAGTAGGTGAATACCTTAGTGATGCTTTTCAAGATCATCTTAGGAGTAGTGGGATCATCTCACAACTCACTCCACCAGGGAACACCACAACATAATGGTGTGTCCGAAAGGAGAAATCGTACTCTATTTTATATGATTCGATCTATGATGGATAGATGCACATTGCCTCTATCATTTTGGGGTTTTGCATTGCTCTCCGTGGCCCGTATTCTAAATATGGCCTCAACCAAGAAAGCGGACAAGATACCTTTTGAAATATGGCATGAAAGGGTTCCATCATTATCATATTTAAAGGTATGGGGTTGTGAGGCTTATGTCAAGCCCAACACCTAAAACGAATTAGAAAGCCGATCCACTAAGTGTATCTTTGTAGGATATCCCAAAGACTTTATGGGATATTATTTCTACAACCCAACCGAGCAAAAGGTGTTCACTTCTCGAAAGACAGAGTTCTTGGAAACTAAGTTCCTTATGGAAGGAACTAGTAGAACGATGGAACTCAAGGAGGATCGAGAACTACAAGCCGATACACGTTTGGTTATACTAGCAATCAACAAGAGGTTAAGAGGTTGTTGAGAATGATCAAATGGTTGATCAAGACACACAAAATGTTCAAAAATCTGGTAGAATTAGTAATCCACCCCAAAGATATGGATTTTTCATGGTTGGATGCTATGTGGTAGATTCGGATGAACCCACCACATACCATGATGCAATGTTACAATCCGATTGTTGTCAATGGCTGAGGCCATGGATGTTGATATGTAATCCATGCATGACAACCAAGTATGGGATTTGGTTGTACCACCTCTTAACTCCAAACCGGTTGGAAGTAAGTGGGTTTTCAATAAGAAAGCCGATATGCATGGAAACTTGGATACTTACAAAGCAAGACTTGTAGCAAAAGGTTTTACTCAAACTCAAGGGGTTGATTATGATGAAACCTTTTCGCCTGTGGCAATGCTAAAGTCAATTAGTATATTATTTTCCATAATCACATATTATGACTATGAGATTTGGCAAATAGATGTAAAAATCGCGTTTCTAAATGGACATCTTCAAGAAGATGTCTATATGGTTCAGCTCGAAGGTTTTGTTGATCCACAACATCCTAATAAAGTATGCAAGTTAAAGAAATAAATATATGGATTGAAACAAGCATCTAGAAGTTGGAATCCCCGTTTTGATGAAGATGTTAAGAAATTTGGATTCATCAAGAACGCTGATGAGGCTTGTGTATATAAGAAAGCTAGTGGGAGCATCATTACTTTCTTAGTATTGTATGTTGATGATATACTACTATTTGGAAATGACATTCCAACAATGGAGGTGTAAAAGCCTAGCTTGGGAGTAGTTTTTCCATCAAGGATCTGGGTCAAGCCACCTATATTTTGGGAATAAATATTTATAGGGATAGATCAACGCGGTTGATAGGTTTAAACCAAAGTGCATACATTTATAAAATCTTGAAATGTTCAAGATGGAGAACTCTAAGAAAGGTTTGGTACCTATTCAAAGAGGAACGATATTGAGTACGTCTCAATGTCCAAGCTTAAAGGATGAGCAAGAGAAAATGAAAGGAATCCCATATGCATCGGCTATAGGATCCATAATGTATGCAATGATATGCACTATACCGGACGTGTCATGCGCTTTGAGCATTACATCTAGATACCAATAAAATCCGGAAGTAGCCATTGGATGGAGGTTAAGTGTATACCGAAATATCTAATAAGGACTAAGGATATGCTTCTAATATACAGTTATGGTGAGGAGGAACTCGTTGTAAAAGGTTACACGGATGCGAGTTTTCAAACTGATCGAGATGATTCTCGATCACAATCGGGATATGTTTTCGTTATGAATGGTGGGGCAGTCGCTTGGAATCGGAATACATCGCCGCCTCATTGGCAGCTCAAGAAGCTGCATGGATAAAGAAGTTTTTTGCCGACCTAGGGGTAGTCCGTACCATTCAGGATCATCTAGATATCTTTTGTGACAGCGAGGGTGGGCAAATCAAGAAACCCTGTGCACATGAAAAGACGAGGCACATTCAGCGGAGATTCAACTACATAAGGGATGAAGTTGAAAAGGAAAGATATGTATTCGCAAAGTTCCTTGAATGGCCGAAGCATTGTGGATCCACTCACGAAGCTCCTTGAATGGCCGAAGCATGAAGGTCATACTTGCGCCATAGGACTTCGATTTTTAGTTATTGGATTTGATCGATTTTCTATTTGGATATCGGAAAAATTGTTATTTTGACTCATTCATACGATTATGGTTTATGATTATTACATTTTGAGTTATGTTCCATTTTAGCATGTTTAAATCCATGAATAAGTTAATTATTTAAAACGTCTGTAGTCGGTCATATTTGTGGGAACAAATATGAAGGTAAGACTATTATGAACTTGGATTGGTTGATATTCATAAGGTATAAATATAGAGCAAGGAGTTGCTACCAAGGTTCATAGATATTTATGGGATATAAATATTGGACTGACCCGCTCTCAAATGTTACTACATGGAATCTTTGTGATTGATCATAAGTAAATTTGTGTAAAATTGAATATCATAGTATCCTCCCCCCCTGAGATACATATTGGGTATATTCACCAAATATTATACTTTGACTTAGTTCTTCGCTGCTCTGAAACATGACAGTACATAAGGCTAAGCTCAAGTGTAGTACAAGGTGATTGTGAGAGACGTATGTAGTCGAGAGAGGATTTGTCCCTCCTATTCGTTGACAGTAAGATGTCTAAGGCCTGCTAAGTTAAATCAAAAGAGTATGATCACTCAGTGTCTCTGGATTTGACATGAAATCTGAGGCAAAAGGATAGATAGATTCACCTAAATCATTTTAAAGTAAGGGACTTGAATCGGATGATGTTATTGAATGGCACTTCTCATACGTATTAGGGGTAGTAAACCGTTGTTAGGCGATATTTTCTACTTGCATCAATTTTCTATGTATCCTGTGCAAGTGGGAGAGTGTTGGTATCGGTCTGCCTAGAACACACATTATAATTGATGTGGCTAGTACGTTATGATCCAAGTCGGGTCATACCCAATAACAAGCTAGACAAACACCACGATATTTATTTTAGATATTATCTAACAAATAAATATCAACACTTACGATATTTAGAAAATGGATTTCTGAATATTTGCACATGAGGAAGTAATAAATTATATGGATGATTTATTATGATAATATTTAAGTTGGTTAAATAACATATTTATATGTAATACTTGGGATAATAGTATGTTACTTATAACTTATGACATGTTAATATGTTACATGTCACAAAGTTATAAACACATGTGTATTATGTGTTAAAGAAAATAAGATGATAATATAATAAAGAAAAGGGGGGGGGGGGAGGCATTATGGTTGGAGATCTCCCACCTCCTTTTAAAGCAATTATCTCTTTCTATTTTCTTCTTGGTACAACACAAACTTAACCCATTCAAATTACATGTATTTTTAAATCTCCTCACTCTCTCTCTCTCTCTCTTTGAAATCGGCCAAGAGAAGGAACAAGAGCAAAGGGTTTTTCTTAATCAAGTGTAAACAAATCCTAGCATAAGAAGGGTGTTTGTTGGTGACTTGAAGGGTATACAAGCTTGAGGTTCTTCTATATTGAAGAATAGCTATTCAAATCATCATCTCCTTCATTTTCTTGGATTCTTGAAGGTATATTACATATACACCCTATGGTTGTTTATATTGGCAGGCATGTAATTTTGTATATGGATCCGGGTCTTGGGTTTTTATATATAAAATCGGTTTTATATTAATCTAAATAACAAGAATTAAAACTATTTTATCCGCTGCGTTTTTCATATAAAGGAGTGTTATATTACTTTGATAATATTGTTATAACTCAACATATATTTAATGCAAAGTTGTTCTTCCATATGAAATCTACTATTTAGCTCAAATGAACTCTGTTGATTAACTTGTTAATTTCATAGACTAATTGAAGTTGTAATTCAAATATGATTTCAAATAAAAGGATACTAATCCATTCAAAGGATTAGATTAGTTTTTTACTGTTTCATTGATTATGATTTGTGTTCAAGTAGCTTAGATTATTAGATCTACGATCCTAGCACAACTTAGCCATCCAACCAGACATTTCAGGTTTTCGCAAAACATTTTTAATAGGATTAGTTTTAACGAAAATAGTGTGTTTCAAAATAGTGCTTGAACTTGGTAGAAGCCATAACCAAAGCTAAAATTAATTTCTCTAGATGGGAGTGTTGGGTTTCAACGATGGTTCGAGAAACGGTTAAAACAACTATAACCCGTTTTAATATGTATATTCGTTTAAGTAAATATTAATCAAATCTATATATATAAACGAACCAAATAAACGCAGCGGATAAAACGAACGATCATTGAACCGAAACCCGAACTTGGATTCGGTTACAACTTATACGTGTACGAAGTTATAAACGACAACCATAGATAAAGTATTAAAGATTATACCTCGGTTATACACAACCGGGTGAGACACCGAGGGATAACGAAACGGATCTAGAAAACGACACACAAGGAAGTCACGAACTTCGGCGACTCAGTGGCGGCGGCTGTAAGTGGCAGACAGCGGCAGTGACGTGCGGCAGCGGTGGTCCGGGGGCTGAGGGTGACGACGCCAGCAAGGGGTGGTGGCGGCGGCTTTAAATAGGTGATGGTGGCTAGGGTTTATTTTTGATAAGTTAGGTTAAATAAACAATAAGATGTTTATATACTAGAAGATTAGGGTTAAACCTAATCTTAAACCCATTGGGCTTTAAGCCCAATCACCAAACTAAAGCCTATAATCACCATTAGCCTTGTTCAATTGTGTCTAGCCCAGTTAACAATTTAAGTGAGCTTAATGTTTCATTACCCTCGGTGTAACCCTTACCGGGTCATAATCGGGTCGGACCGCGTTGACTTGACCCGAACCGACCATTTTTCCAACAGTCTCCCACTTGGAAGGTTTTAGATCAAGTAGCACAACACTGACAGCTAGAGGCGTTCTAGCTACACATAGTTGTCCCTATCTAATTATGACATTTTTAAATTCATAACCAAAATATCGTGGAATACATTATTGCAAGATAATGAACTTATAGTAATTGTTGTCATCTATCCTTTCTGTATAAGACATCAATTGAACAATTAGACATGGATCAAATCAATCCCATTTAGTGTTCAATTAATGTAGTTCTCGATGTAGAGTCAAAGTGGTCCAATCAAACACACAGTAAGTTTGGGTGAGGCCTCACACTTTAACAGTTTGAATCAACGAGGGCGCCAAGATGTCTAACTGTTACATTTCATGTAAGAGTACACAATCCCATCTTGACTACATACAACTGTGACACTCGTCAATTTCAGGTTAACTCCGTTAATCCAAACTCCGTCAATTCAAACTTAAGATCACTTGATCTATAACGCACATCTCATTACATTTAAACTAGGGTTTTAAATGACGCTTGACAATCACTACACATGTAGTCTTTCGGGATTGCACCGAAATGCAAACGAGTTGACGCAAACCATTGGTGAATAAACGACAAACATCCAAACAATAACTATTTGATAATTATGTGTTAGGCTTATGTGTTATGTGATAATATTGTGTAGAACATTAACTCAAGATGCAAAAAGCTACTTTATGCTAGAAAAGTAATAACTAAAAGTGGAGGGGCCATTGTGTAACATGTTATTATTAAATAATAACAAAACCCTAACCTCTTCCCTCCCCTCCCAAACCCGATCGGCCCCCTCCCCTTCTCCCTTGGCTTCCGTCACACTACACACACATACACACAAGGATTTTTCAAGTTTGGTTGAAGAATTAAGGTGCTAGGAAGGTATTAACAACTACTCTATGCATTCTTTGTGTTTAATTTTGATATTGAATGGGTTAATCAAAACCCTAGACTCTTAAAAGTGATGATTAAGATGAGTTAGGGTTTGATCATATGCTTGATGATGATTTGCTAATGAAATTGATAACTAATTGTGTTATTGTTGTTGTTAATCATTGTTCTTTGATTTTAAACTTTCAAGAAAAACCCTAACTATGTGTGTAATGTGAGATTGATATGCATGGTTGGTAAATATTGTGTCTAGAGTGTTATATGCGTGGATTATGGTTCATAGATTGTTGTTATGTTGAGTTTTGATGTAAACTGGTACTGGACAGATTGTTAAGTTTATGTTGAGACGACTGTAACTGAATGTTAATGTGGTAATTGGTCGAGATTATTAACACTACAGTGTACTAGGTTGAGTCTAGTTTCTATAAAGTCCAAGTTTGTAATTTTTGGACGTGTAAAAGTTAACTTTTATTATTTTACAAAACTGAAGTGCAAGTCTGAATTGTGAGACCTGCTGTTAGGCTGTTTTGTAATTATCATATCTCATGAACTACAAGACCAAATGGGTTGGTTCCACTTCTGGAAGTTAACATGTTGAGTTAAGAACCTAACCCAATTGGTCTTGCATTAATTGGAATCACCATTTAACGGAAATAACAAATATCATTCTGTTGCGCATGATTCTGACTGCTGTGAGTTTACTGTAATGTTTTGACCATTGTGAGAAATCTATATGGAATAAAAATATAATAAAAATATTTCTGGAAACCTAACTCATGTGTGCTTTTGTGACGATTTTTGGTGAATTAATTGATATGTTATGATCGGTTGAATAGAGCAATCTTTCAAGTAGAATTCTGTCTTGATAAAACTAGCTGCTGAACTATGTGAAAATACATGAAACGTGCTTGTTGTTAGATATTGCTATGTTTTTGACTAAATTGCCCTTGTGGGGAATGATTGCTAGTAATGTACAATATTAATACTTGACACGTGGGTAGTTGTTCACACATGTAACGTATCACCAATGTGTTTGTTGAGTCACACACCATTCACAAACGAAACACGAAACGTATCTCATGCATAGGTATTACGTGCCGAGTCTAGAGACTCAATAATAGTTCCAGCACTTAGAAAATCTCATTCTTGTTTTAGAACGCTAGTGAGGATTTTCTGTGACGCGCATCTCTTGGTTGACTTGTTTTTGAATTCTTCTCAAACAGTGAGTTTCACGTTCCCCTTTTACTCTTTTAAACGCTTTTTACTTGGGGGAGATAACATACTCCAAAAAGCTTTAGATTTTGTTATTAGTTATATATCACTTGTAAAGGCTAAGTGGCAAACGAACCAACTAAAGTCCTTCATAACATCGAACCGTTTAATATTGGATAATAGCGAGTTACTGTTGAGTAGTACTACTGGGTTTGACAAACCCCACCCAACTCTAAACTCGACTGGAGGTCGAGTGGGTGTAATCTTGGCTAACACATTTCCATGGTCGTGGTAGACATGGTGGCAAGACAATTGATAAACAGTCAGCTTCGGTGTCGAACACTTAGTAATACTTGTTGTATAGGCTAGCTACCTATCGATATATAATTGACATAACATTATCTGGTAACGCAAACGCAAAAAGTAAATGCAAACGCAAACGCTTCATTTATATAAACTTGTGAACTCACCAACCCCGTGTTGACACTTTTAGTATGTTGTTCTCAGGTAGCCGAGGCGGGCGCGCGGTATCGGAACATGCATTACACTGAACTCTATCGTTTTTGCAAACTTGTTTTTAAACTGTTATTAATTGGGTTTTAAGTCGTCCTGTGTGACGCAACACTTGGTTTATGATTTTACGCTTCCGCACTTATTTACACTTAAATGTTTTCGTGGTTTTGAAAACTTTACTTATGGTTTGATTATAACTAATGATTCCGATCCTGTTAGTTCACACCCTCTGACGGTAAAACTCCGTTAGTGGATTTTGAGGGTGTGACAGATTGGTATCAGAGCCTTTGGTTATAGCGAACTAGAATTGCATGCATACAAGACTATAACCGCAACGACCCATTAGTTATAATTATACGCACTGCATATATATTTTGTTTAGTCTTTTGTTATCTCATCTCTTTACCTCATCCACTCATACGCGCGCATACACGACTTATCCTGTAGGCATGTCGACGCCATCATCATCATCATCCGACCAGATGACTCATGCTCATGGAAAGGAACCGCAGCTACCTACCTCATCGCCACCCCGAGTAGCCCCGGAACCAGAAGCCCCTGCACCGAAGAGGTATCGTCTATCTGGAGGCATGTACGACGATGACGTTAGCTGGCATTGGTACCCGAGTCTGATCAGGCGTATGGTTTATCGCGAACAAGTTCCCCCACTACCTCACCCGAGCCGCCCTGCTTACCCCAACACCCTACCACCCATAACCGAACCTATAGAGCGTGTTCTCGCAGCTGTTGTTTCCTGCTTAGAGCGTGACGCGGGTTTTATGCGCTCGGCGAGAGCGAACGTTTTCGAATTGATAAGAGATGGAACCGAGGCTAGGGAGGAAATTTCCCGCCTGGCAGCGGATATGAAGAAAGTGCAGGATGCTAATGATCAGCAGATGAAGATTATGAGAAAAATGCAAGCAGAGATGATAGATTTGCAAGAGCAACTCCTTGTGGCGAGATCCTGGACAGAGATAGCTCTAGAGCGTTGCGATATCTTACAGACGCAAATTGCTCAGAATGCAGCAGAACCCGAGGAAGAACCTGAGGAAGAACCTGAGGAGGAACCCGAGGAAGATCCCGAGGAGAAACCCGAAGAGGAACCGGAGGAAGAACCGGCTGAGCCGGAGGCACACTCAGAGGTGTCCTCAGACGATGACATCTAAGGATGATAACACCTAGATGGAGGAGTTGTTTCCATCCAAACTATTATTTTCTATGATTTTAAGGATTGGTTTTAAATACTTTGTAGCGAATACAATGGTTTTAATCATGAATTATTATTTGGATTATTATATGGTTGTGATGTGATGTTTACTTCTTTTATTTTTTTCTTTCTTATCTATCTTTTTATTACATGTATGGCGTGTTGCATATGAAACCGAAAAATTCATGTCTAACATTTTATGCTGTGATTCTAGGAAATGGCTGGAAGAAACGCTGGGCACGGTCGCGGTAACATCAACCTAACCGCAGCAGAACTCCAAACCCTATGCGGCGGCAGCTCAAGCCGCACATGTTCAGAATCAAGCCGGAGGTCCAGCTGGAACGTGTACTTTCAAGAACTACCTGGATTGCAAGCCCAATTCGTTTAAGGGCATTGAGGGAGCCATAGGTTTCCTGCGTTGGGCTGAGAAGGCCGAGTCAGCTTTCGAAATGTGTAACTATCCACCCACATTACATATGGGGTTCAAGGGGTCAAGGGGTTCACAACACAAAAAAAAACAAACACAAGGATGGACTCTTCGTGCATCCCGTCATCTTATCCGAACTCCCATTGACTCCAAGAAATTCTTGAGCTCATCCTCTGTTATCTTCGGGTCTTCTTTATTACAAATTTATAATACTAATAATGATTTCCTATTACAAATTTGGACCATCAATATGGCCAAAAGAAAACCGAAAAATAAAATATAACTATTTACAACTTTGAACCATCCATATGGACAAATAACAAGCTCAACAATCAAACACAACCAATCATACATAGGTCGGGGCTGGATTTACATATTTAAATATAAATAATATTCGGGTCGTTTTGACTTGGTCAAATAAAATAAATAAAATTTTGACCAAATCTAAAATTACCCGAAAACAAATCTAGATCAAAAAACTTTAAACGATTTAAAGTCTATGATGTAGATCCGGTTCGGAGAAAACGGTTAAGACAAATCTAACCCGTTTTTAATGTATTTTCTTTGAAGTAAATATTAATCATTTAATATATAAAAACGAACCAAATAAACGCAGCGGACAAAACGAACAACCATTGAACCGAAACCCGAACTTGGATCCGGTTACAACTTATACGAGTACGAAATTATAAAGGACAACCATAGATAAAGTATTAAAGATTATACCTCGGTTATACACAACCGGGTGGGACACCGAGGGATAACGAAACGGAGCTAGAAAACGGCACACAAGGAAGCCATGAACTCCGGCGACTCAGCGGCGGCGGCGCGGAGGCTGTAGGTGGCGGACAGCAACAGTGACATGCTGCAGCGGCTGGAAACAGCAACCGCGGCTTTGGACAGCTGCAACTAGCCGGAAAAATTGAAAACAGCGGAGCTCCGGCCACTACGGCTTCCGACAGCGGTGGTCTGGCGGTTGAGGGTGGCGGCGACGGCAAGGGGTGGTGGCGGCTGCTGTAAATAGTTGATGGTGGCTAGGGTTTCTTTTTGATAAGTTAGGTTAATAAACCATAAGATGTTTATATACTAGAAGATTAGGGTTAAACCTAATCTTAAACCCATTGGGCTTTAAGCCCAATCACCAAACTAAAGCCTATAATCACCATTAGCCTTGTTCAATCGTGTCTAGCCCAGTTAACAATTTAAATGAGCTTAATGTTTCGTTACCCTCGGTGTAACTCTTACCGGGTAATAATCGGGCCGGCCTGCGTTGACTTGACCCGAACCGACCATTTTTCCAACAGGGAGTACCTAGTTTCAGCATCAAGTAGACTTTTACTTAGATAGTAGATAGGGTGTTGTTGTTCTTCGTGATATTTAACTAGCATAACATTCACAGTATCTCAAGATACTGCCAAATAAAGGAATAATGGCTCACCATCTTTAGGCTTCATGAGTAAAGGTGCTGATGAAAAATATTCTTTTATATATTCAAGATCCTTCTCATGCCTTGGTCCCCATTTGAAGTTTTTGTTCTTCTTAAGGATGTCATAGAACTCTTTGCAAATTTCTGAGGATCTCGAGATAAATCTATTCAGGTGTGACACCCGACTATTTTAAGCATAATCCATTACTAATAAATCAAAGATTATGAATAATAAAATATTATTTTTACTAAAAATAATGTTATGTTAGTCCAAAAACTCCAAGAATATATGAGTTAGTTTTATTACGTTAAAAAAAAGTTAAACTTTGCCGTGTAGCAGACACTGTGCGAAACAAACGCCGGTGACAACGAATAAAAATTGAAAGTCCAAAATTAATTAAATCAGTGGAAATGACCCAAAATAATATATTGTTAATAAAATTATTAATAATAGGTCATAACTTATTAATATTACTATTTTATAGGCTTTGGTTCGTGAAACTTAGAAAGTAAACGCATAGGAGCCGGTATAGCACACCATAATAGCACCAAATCCAACGTTCACCAAAACTTGATAATAATATCTAGTACTGTAAGGAATTTAATATCGAATTTAACTAGTAAGCTATTAGAATTTATGAAGACTATTTTCTTAGTTAAAATTTATAATATTTAGAATATGCAGCGCCAAGTTTCGGTAGATGTGATGAGTCAGTGCACCATGTGTCAACACATGAACCTATGACCTCATTAGACACGTGTCATGTGTGTGTAACATGTGTTGCCATGTGCCGCAATAATCATGACAAGTGTCATGATTTTTGACAAGTGTCGACATATGAGCATGCCTCTCTTCTACATGCGACAAGTGTCCCGATGACTCATCACTTGATTTACTATATATAGAAGGTTCGGGTGGCAGTTTTGACACACCGAGAAACCCGACCAGTCACGACACGTACACCAGAAACCACCCAAGTTACTATCTTTTTCATTTCATCATCCTAAAAATATTATGCCGGAAACCATCCAAGTTTAAGTGTTGAAGTTAATCTAGAGCCACTTTTTGAGCTACGTTAAGGAGTTATAAAAGATTAATTGTAGTAACACACTAAGGAACCATCATCTTCACCCCTAATTGTAAGATAAAAACCCACAAATTAAGTTATGATTTCTTTTAAAGCCTTGATAATAATTTGTTCATACAATTAGATAAATCACACAAACAAAGAACCACACCAAATAAAATGTAAAAATATAAATTTTGGAGATGTGTGTGCATGTGTGTATAGTTGCGAGTGTGTATGTGTGTATATACTTATTTGTGTTTTGTAAACTAGTTACATAGAAATGCTAGTTTGTTATGTTTAAATGATGATCCATGTTGATGATTGTTATAAAAGTTAGTCCATATGTAGATTTATATAAAAGTTATATAATAAAATATGCATAAAATATATAATTGGTCATTCATGAATTACACACACACACACATATATATATATATACACATGATTGTTTAATGTAACTTTAAATATAAAATAATAATTGGCATATTATAAAAATGTAAAACAAAAACTTAATGTTATGTTAAGAATTCTAGATTTTTATGATATGTTTAAGTGTTATAATAATTCGAAGATAATTAGATATTTTATATTATAAATAAATGTCAAACTTGTGTAAATATTCATGTTTGAATATTATTGGCTAAACAACGTCTGTCACCTCCCAAATTAGCCTAATTAAGTCTTCCGCTGTTAAATTAATGATTTTGGGGTGTGGCGGAAGTTGGTATCAGAGCAGAGCCAATGGTTATAGAGAACTAGAAATTTTTAATGAAAATTTTTTAGACTATAACCCGAATATTCGTAACAAACATTTTTCCCACTTCACGAAGCAAGGTAAACAAAATAAACTAATATTTTTCCTATTACTTGTGGCTTCATTACTGTATCCCACCAAGACTGAAGATTACTTTACAACCTCGTATTCGGGAATGTTCATTCTCTTCAAGGTTTCAAAATAAATGAAATTTACTGAACTTCCATTTATCCACCAGAATCATGCGTACAAAACAGTTAGCAGTATATAGGTTTATAACCAAACCTTCGTGATGAGGATCGTGAATTTTATCCTGATCTTCATCATCTGATAAGACTCCGACTTCTTTGGGCAAGGTCGTCGTCTTGGTTGGTCCCTCTGGCCTCTCTGTCTTAGAGACCTTAGCATTCCTCTTAGCTCCTGAGTAGGATGTATCACATATATTTGAACCTACAGAGATAACATTCACGATTTGAGCATCTGGAGGTGGGGATTCCGCCCTTTTAGGATCCTTCTCAAGATCATGATTTCTAGTATTTCTTCCCAGCAATTCCTTTAAGTGACTTTTGCTAAGTAAATAGTCGATTTCCCTTCTTTGTGCAATGCAATATCATGTTACATGACCAAACTCTTCATGAAAAGCTCTCCACTTGGATTTGACAGTCCAAACAACGTTTTTCTCGTTCTTGTGTGGCCAACATACCTTTCACCTAGATCCTGCATTGCACATATTAGTCCAAGAATATCAACAGAAAAATAATAATCATTTAATCCTCATCATCATCCACCATATTGACCCTATCTTTTCTGGAGTATGGATTGGGTCTGTACGGTTTGGATGATGAGGATTCTGACTTTTTGTTTGGGTTGTTGTAGTTGTTGAAACTATCCAACCTTTGGTGAATCATCCTGTATTCCTCCAAACTGATGAACCCTAAAGCCCCATTTCTCGCTTCGTCTATGTTCCTACTAGGATTTATAATGAGATCCTTAAAGAAAGAGCGATCTTTCTTGAGTCCTATTTTGAAAGCTTACACCGTTGTTGCTGTGTTAAGGTTGGGATCTCCAAGGCCTCTTTGCTGAACTTGCTGACATAATCCGTGAGGGATTCATTGCTGCTTTGGGTCACCCTGTACAAATCACTAGTTAACCTTTCAAAGCTTCTGCTACAAGAAAGCTGATTATTAAATAAATTAACTAAAGGACTGAACAGAAAATAAAGGAACACTTATGAGCCATTTTAAGGAAGCTCCAGTCAAGGTTAAAACAAAGCCTTTGCATAAGAAGGCTTCTTTGAGATTATGAGGTATGAGGTTGATCTCCATCCTTTCACAGTATTGGGCGACATGCTCATGGGGATATGTACTTCCATCATACAACTTCATGCTAGGAATTTGGAATCGTTTCGGGATCTCAGCATTACATATGGGGTTTGCAAATTTTGAGATCTTGTGACAGCTTGGAGACACTTCCCAAATCGATTGAACTATCCCAGCAACGCTGAAGATCAACTCCTTGAGCTTTTGCAATTCCTTCTGCAGTATCGGACTAATACCGGAATCTTGCGAATCATCAAGGTTCGTCATACGCATATTAAACTTAATATTAAAGTTACTAATTTCGGGATTCCTAGCCAAAGATCCCGAAACAACGCCAAAATCCCTAGTGATAAAACTCCTTGTATTATGAATGGGATTAGGTGTTCCTGTTGCAGGTTGCATGGGTAGGAAATCAACATAGTGATTCCCCTTGGATCATGACACCACGAATTCAAGGCGCTTGGTTGCAATGAAGCGAAGTAATAACTTCTTTCCTTGTGCCCGGATATCCCGGAGCTCCCTCAAGACAGAATTGTTGGTTTCCTTCTGAGTCTCCATGTACTCATTCATCTACATTAAAATATCAAATATATCGTTGTTAAACATGAGAACAAGTCTCGCGTTGGTAGAACCTGCTTCTTGAGTTGGCATGCTGGTAGAAGGCATTGTTGTAGGAAGAGGCATGCCACCTGATCTTCCGGCTCCTGAGATGCTGATGTTGGCATTGGTCGTATTTCTCTAGGAAGCAGGTGGTGGAGGAAGTGATTGAGAGACTCCGGAAATTGCAGACGACATGGAGGAAGAAGCCGTGTTGGATTGAGAAGCTATTTTTAGTAGAGTTTCATAAGATAATGGTTTAAAACGTGTTTGAGTATGGATTTGAATTCGAAAAACACCATTTGACCCACAGTGGGCGGCAAACTGTTTTGTTCAAAAATTACTGAGGCATTAGTTGAACAATTTCGTTAAGTGTGGTAGTGTTTTCTTCAAATATACGGTAAGTAAATGCGGTAAAAGTAAAAGGTCGATGCATCGATGTAGTGAGGAAAAGCCTTAGATCCTAGTGAGGATCCTCAGGAGGGGAAAATTATCCCCTGCCTCAATTTTTTTAATGGTGAAAAAGTGATTACAGCTCGAGAAGAAAATGACAGCTAGAGTACAATAGCAGGTGTTGTATATGCAGCGAGTGTGTTCTAAGTCGTTTCATCAAGCCTCATTATATTAAAAGAAAAAATAACTGAAACTCCTGATACGACCTAAAATATACATAATTCATATAAATATTTTATACACTTTTGAGTTGGTTTGTTATTGATATTACTCGTTCTTGGTTCTTGTTTAATTTTTAAATTTCTCAAGTAATTTTTAAATTTCTCAAGAGAAAATAAGCTGAAACGTTTTTAATCAAGTTATAAAGAAAAAAATATAAGAAAGTTTACAATTGCAATTTAATGAAGTAATAGGTAAACAAGTCTTAATTAACATTAATATAGTAAACCCCATGTTTGATAAGTGTCGTGAGGGTTCAAGTAAAAAAAGAAAGAAGAATATAATCGTAGTAAATGGGTTTTTAATTATTAGTTAAACTAGATTTTCATCCCAGCAACCTCAACATTGAAATCTGGGTGTTGGTAAAACCCGAGCGTTACCGGTGAGTTAACGCGAATTCAGTTAGTATCGATTACATTCTTTATAGTATAGGCACCATTGGTAAAACTTAAGCGCCCAAAAATATATATATTCATCAAATTAACATATACAAAAATTAAATTATTTAATACGTATTTTGTTTCGTCTGTAAACCCGGGCGATGGTAAAATCCAAACATTGTAAGTCCCGAGCATTGAAGCGGTAACTGGACACGAATTCGATCGGTTTTGGCTACGTTATGCTAACAAAGATAAAAAGGAAAATAAATATAAAATTTGAGTGGACCAGTGGGGTGGTGTAAGGCTGTTAGTTAGTATACTCGGGTGTTGGTAAACCGAGCGTTGTCGGTCCCGGACGTTGAGACGCTGAGTCTATGCGAATTGGGTCAGTTTTCGTCACGCTCGTTATGATATCAGAATTAAAACAAACAAAAGAAAAAAAAAACAGAATTATCATTCGGTCAACTTTCATTATGTTCGTTACGGTATTAAAACGAAAAAAAAGCAAAATTATACGAACAAGTAAGGTGCCGCCAAGTGACCCAGTGTCGACTTAGCGACACCAAACTTGTAGTTTATATATATTAGATAATTCTATCCTAATCGATTTAAATATGATTATAGTGTTACTAAAGTTTTGAATTGTTATTAATTGACACCATGTTATGCTAAAAAGCACAAGTTTAAATGGTTGAAAGAAATTGTGAGCTAAAATAAATAAAGAAAAGATGTCACTATGTTAGATGTGTTATTCGATTGAAATAGTATGACCATAAATTTAAATGTAAATATATCGTGGTCTAAGAGAAATAAACAAATTATATATATCTACAATCCCACCACATAGACCTGGATCATATATTCATATGTCGGCAATTGAAAAAGATACCATAGGCAAATTTGAAAGGTTCGACATTAGAGGGTTATAAAAAGAAGAATATTACTCTCTCCGTCCCATTATAAGTGTCCACATTTTCTTTTTTATTTGTCTCATTAGAAGTGTCCCTTAAACACACACAACTAACACTAATAAACAATATTGATGGACCCACTTTTCAAGGGTATTATTGTTACTTGATAAGAAAAAAATTTAATCATTCAATTCACCTTACATTTTGTGTTTTTCAAACCTGGACACTTATAATGGGACAGAGGGAGTACTATTTTCTTGTGGTTTAAAAACGGCTGGATTGGGACGCAAGTTTTGAGTAGGTCACGGAGAAAAAGAGCTGGCCCTTTTGAATCGAAGATAGCAAGAGAAGAGCACATTGGTTCAAGTAGAGACCGTTCGGGTTCGACATCTATTCAATTGATTGTTTTTCGTGATGTATTCATTATTTGAACATATTTTTTTTGGTTTGTTCTTGAGTAGGGGTGTTCATCGGGTCAACCCGATCGGTTTTCGTTTTAATCGGATCGGGTTAGTTGGGTTTTCCTAAAAAAATATCTAACCCGCAAACCGACCCAATTAAGGTTCGGGTTAGTCGGTTTCGGGTTATTCGGGTTTCGGGTTAGTCAGGTCGGGCTAGTCAGGTAAATCGGGTTAACCTTGTTACTTTATAATTTTAAGTTGTTTTTTGTGTTTGTAACTTGTAGGTTGCAAAATTTCTAATTCCACTCTATTTTCAAATATTTTTTTACAAATTATCTTATAATTACATATATAGGCCTTAAAATGAACGGAACGAACATGAAAAATTGTATGTTCGTGTTTTATCTTTTAACTTTTAACCAACACGAACACTTAATCGAACATATACTTGTGTTTATGTCCGTTAGTTAAAAACTAAACATGTTCGTGTTCGTTTATGTTCGTTCATTTAAAATCTAAAAGAATAGTTCACGAACATAATTAAACAAAGATAAACCAACATAAAGGAACATATATTTACGTACATTAACGAACACAAACATATATAAACGAACAAAAATGAATGTAATTTAATAAACACAAACAAATATAAAACATATTAAGGTGATATAATTTTTAAATACAAATAATATTTAATAATTTTATATTAATATGTACACGAACATGAACTGATGTAAAGAAACTTAAATGAACTATCATAAACGAAAGTTCACGAACAAAGATAAACGAGTGAAACACGTGTACATGTTCTTTCGTTTATTTTTACACAACATCAAAGAACTTTCCGCCGAACGGTTCATGAACAAACAAAATAATTAACTTCTCCATAAAGCCTACATTATTGCCTTTATTGTGCTTATATCATGTTGGGACTTATGTTTTAGACCGACGCATCGAATTTATATGTGAGTGAAAAATATATTATTTTGGTCTCAACCAAGGGTGGATGGCTTGAAGACCAAGTCATGCTAGACTAGTACAAATAGATGTTTTTTATTCATTTGTCTAGTATGAGTGACTGTATTGTGTATGTGTGAGATTTAGGGTTTTATCTCTTTGAGAGAGTCTCTGCCTCCAGGATGAGCTCTCCTGGTGGCGGCTGATATTTCTTAATCGACTGTATGTATGAATGTATGTATGTATGAGTGGTTCATCTTTATGAGAATCATTGGACTAATATTATCATACTACCATTTCTATCTTGTTTGTGTTTTGATTACAATTGTTCATCCTATTATTGATTGTTAATCAAATCAGGCTCTCTCCAATACACCTCATCCGTCCAAACATCTTTCAAGAGTGAATACGAGTGAGATTCGATCCTAACCCTAGACCCGAGCTCCACTGTTGTTAATAACACTGAATATTCACGCTTCCACACCGGGGCTCGGTTCTCACAATTGGTATCAGAGCGGGGTTACCGAATCGTTCAGACTAACCGCTGAATAGATTCATTTCGCTCTTGAATACACCATGGACGTTAAATGATGAAGTTCGTTGAAATTATTTTTGGGGGTTTCGAAATTATCTGATGATTTGGAGAAAAGTATATGGATTGATGTTTGGGTTGATGACTCGTTTGAGGATCCAACATCAATTTCATGTTTATTTGGTTCGAACGGTCCAGATCTGATGTAACAGTGTTATTTGACTCGTTTTGGGGCAACACTGTTCATTTGATGATTTCTAGATCTGAAAAGGTTGATTATGATATGAAGATAGGTTTCTTTGATTTCGAGATAGCGTGGATATTGCTACAATGATTAATTTCAGATTATGATACTTGTTTCTAGATCTGAAAATTAGGGTTTATGTGTGCTCGTTATTGTTTATGTTATTTGTGCTGCTCGAACTGTACATGATTTGGTAGACAAACATTACCACTGGTACAAACTGGTATGGAGGAGAATGTACAAGTCAGAAATGAACATGTACTAGAGGCAATTTCATTATGGTTTGTTGTAGCAAATGCAAAGTGAATATTCAAGCTGGTTCTGCAAGGGCAAATCAGTAACTGATTATGCAGAAACGAAGTTTTGGTGTCTCGAGCATACTATGATAATATAAGACTAAACTCGAGTATGGAAAATGACTAAGTGTTGCTTCGAGCACAGGAGGTGTTTTGCCCATGAACATCTTTGTTTGGCTCAAGCACAGGTTACTTCGAGCACATCTTATATCGAGCACATCTAATTCGAGCACCCTTTGTGAAACCCAGAGCATATCCTTTGTCTTCTCAAGAAAACTATCTTCTTTAAGTCTCGAGCACACTTTGTTATTTATTCGAGCAGACTCTTTTTCGAGCATACTTTGTTTTGTCTTGAACAATTATGCTTGTGAAGAGAAAACTCAAGTTTATGTCGAGCACACCCTTGCTCCCGAGCATACTTTTGCTTCCGAGCATGTCTGGTGGAAAATGAAAAAGCACTAAGTAATCCGAGCACACTTTTGTTTCCGAGTACAAAGTAATCCGAGCACACTTTTACTTCCGGGCACACTTTGTGCTAGTGAAAAAATTGAAAAATCACAAGTGTTTTGCTTTTCGGGTACACTTTGTGATAGGAAAGTGCTTCCGGGCACACTTTGTGCTAGTTGAAAATTGAAAAATCACAAGTGTTTTGCTTTCCGGGTACACTTTGTGCTAGGAAAGTGATCCCAAGCACACCATGTGCTAGGAAACAGAGTTTGTGAAACATTTCAAAGTTTTGAAGAAACTTTTGAGATTTTTGGTGCCGTTGACCGTTTGACTAAGCTATTCTCTACGAAAGATATATACCAGGGGTATTTTAGTAATTTTTCTCCAATCATCAACAAGCTTATGGAATTCAAACCTCATCCAATTTCACAAACTCATCAAAAGCTTTACAAAAACAAGTGTTGACCAAACTTACGGATTTAATCACTTTTAGTGTCAACCAACATATGAATATGTTTATTTTCAGATTTTTACAATCTTGATAAGGATGGTCAAGATTGTTTCACCCACACTTGATTTGAAGTCACATTCATTAAAGACAATTGCAACGAAATTGGGGGAGTAAAAATCTTTGAATTTCATTGCAAATGGCATGCTTCAAATCAAGTAAAAGACTCAAGTTAAGAATTGAAGATTATTTGATGATCACATGAGTTTATTTCTTTTTGTGGTAACCTTGTTACTTGAAGTTAATCTTTGAAGTTCAAAGCCTCGTTCATATGCCCATACAACTATATCCAAAAGTGGTATAAGAGTGATAATTCGAAATGAACAATGGGAGAAGCTTAACGTGAGGGGGAGAATTTCAACGAAAGACAACGAGTTATGAGGTGATCATGGAATAAATTCGATGGCATCGGTCTAAGGGGGAGATTGTTGGGACTTATGTTTTAGACCGACGCATCGAATTTATATGTGGGTGAAAATATATTATTTTGGTCTCAACCAAGGGTGGATGGCTTGAAGACCAAGTCATGCTAGACTAGTATAAATAGATGTTTTTTATTCATTTGTCTAGTATGAGTGACTATATTGTGTATGTGTGAGATTTAGGGTTTTATCTCTTTGAGAGAGTCTCCGCCTCCAGGATGAGCTCTCCTGGTGGCGGCTGATATTTCTTAATTGATTGTATGTATGAATGTATGTATGTATGAGTGGTTCATCTTTATGAGAATCATTGGACTAATATTATCATACTACCATTTCTATCTTGTTTGTGTTTTGATTACAATTGTTCATCCTATTATTTATTGTTAATCAAATCAGGCTCTCTCCAATACACCTCATCCGTCCAAACATCTTTCAAGAGTGAATACGAGTGAGATTCGATCCTAACCCTAGACCCGAGCTCCACTGTCGTTAATAACATCGAATATTCACGCTTCCGCACCGGGGCTCTGTTCTCACAATATAAAAATCTTTGAATTTCATTGCAAATGGCATGCTTCAAATCAAGTAAAAGACTCAAGTTAAGAATTGAAGATTATTTGATGATCACATTGAGTTTATTTCTTTATGTGGTAACCTTGTTACTTGAAGTTGATCTTTGAAACTATATCCAAAAGTGGTATAAGAGTGATAATTCAAAATGAACAATGGGAGAAGCTTAATTTGAGGGGGAGAATTTCAACGAAAGACAACGAGTTATGAGGTGATCATGGAAGAAATTCGATGGCATCGGTCTAAGGGGAGATTGTTGGGACTTATGTTTTAGACCGACGCATCGAATTTATATGTGGGTGAAAAATATATTATTTTGTTCTCAACCAAGGGTGGTTGGCTTGAAGACCAAGTCATGCTAGACTAGTATAAATAGATGTTTTTTATTCATTTGTCTAGTATGAGTGACTATATTGTGTATGTGTGAGATTTAGGGTTTTATCTCTTTGAGAGAGTCTCCGCCTCCAGGATGAGCTCTCCTGGTGGCGGCTGATATTTCTTAATTGATTGTATGTATGAATGTATGTATGTATGAGTGGTTCATCTTTATGAGAATCATTGGACTAATATTATCATACTACCATTTCTATCTTGTTTGTGTTTTGATTACAATTGTTCATCCTATTATTTATTGTTAATCAAATCAGGCTCTCTCCAATACACCTCATCCGTCCAAACATCTTTCAAGAGTGAATACGAGTGAGATTCGATCCTAACCCTAGACCGCTCCACTGTCGTTAATAACATCGAATATTCACGCTTCCGCACCGGGGCTCTGTTCTCACAATATAAAAATCTTTGAATTTCATTGCAAATGGCATGCTTCAAATCAAGTAAAAGACTCAAGTTAAGAATTGAAGATTAATTGATGATCACATTGAGTTTATTTCTTTATGTGGTAACCTTGTTACTTGAAGTTGATCTTTGAAACTATATCCAAAAGTGGTATAAGAGTGATAATTCAAAATGAACAATGGGAGAAGCTTAATTTGAGGGGGAGAATTTCAACGAAAGACAACGAGTTATGAGGTGATCATGGAAGAAATTCGATGGCATCGGTCTAAGGGGAGATTGTTGGGACTTATGTTTTAGACCGACGCATCGAATTTATATGTGGGTGAAAAATATATTATTTTGTTCTCAACCAAGGGTGGTTGGCTTGAAGACCAAGTCATGCTAGACTAGTATAAATAGATGTTTTTTATTTATTTAGGTCATGTGTGCATTGTGAGATTTATTATTTATTGTATTAGGAGAGTTTGCCCCAGGGATGAGATCTCCCGGGTGGTCGTCCCTTTGTATGTATGAGTGTTCTTCATGACAATCATTCGGTTAATGAAATCATACTACTACATCTATCTATTGTGTTTCGATTACATACAATTGTTCATCCGACTTTATTGATTATTGTTAACCGAAACGAACTCTCCACATCCGTCCATTATTATCGTTCAAGAGTGAATACGTGTTACGATCCTAACCTGGATCTGAGCTCCACTGTCGTTAATACCGACTAATCACGCTTTCGCACCGGGGCTCATTCTCACAATTGGTATCAGAGCTTGTTGCTGCTATTTTGGAAAGATTGTTGCTGATTGAAGATTTGAAGAAAGATGACGTATGCAGACCACTGTTCCATTGAAAAGCGACATCAGCAGCTCTGTTCTTCATTTTTCTTCCAAATCTACAATAATTTGGTGTTTTCTCTTCCTTATTCTATTTAAAGTTCAAATTTTTACATATAAATCTTGTTCTAATCGCATCAGACAACTTAGATATGAACAACCGGTTTCTCAGATCTGATTATTTTTGAACTATGTTTTTACAAAGAAACTACTTTTGATTTCTCAAAATGTCTGGTTACGAGGAACAAGAAGTGTTTACTAACAAGATTCCTAGACTGTATGGACAGGAAAATTTCACAAAATGGAAGGTCTTGTTTGAAGCAGCCGTATGCTATACTGATGTTGATATGTGGAACTCCATCCGAAATGGTCCACAAGACAATGTTGAGGAAGGTGCTAATCCAGCAGCAACTGTTGTTGTAAGAGAAAGGATGATAAAAGTAGATGACAAGGCTTTAGCTATGTTGAAGCTAGGTCTATCTTGGGAGATACTTACCAAGGTTGCACATCATGCAACTGCCAAGGAAATGTATGATGCAATACTTGAAATGTTTGAGGGAAATGTTGAACTTAAAAACATCAAGAAGTAGAGATTGAAGCAGCAGCTAGAAAGATTTAAGTATAAAGAAGGAGAAAGGTTGAAGTCTATTCTAGAGAGGTTCTTAGCAATAGTGAATGGTCTTAGAACCACAGACTTTGTCATGACTGACTTTGATCTTAATACCAAGCTGCTCAACTCTATGCCAAAGGAATGGTACACTGCCTGCAAATTCATCCTTCAGAAACACAACTTCAATGACTTGAAATTGGATGATGTAGTGTGCTTTCTTCAAGCTGCAGAGATAGAGATGATAGAGAATGAGATGATTAAAGAGGAAAGACCCTGCTTCAATATTTCAAATGCATTGATTGCACCTATGGGTAATTTGACTACCAATAGTCAACAGCAGATCCCTATCATTGAAGAACCTGTTGAACATAATTCTGATACTTCAAAATCATTTGTTGGTGGTAGCACAAGTAATCATGGAAACCAGCAAAGATTCAATGTGCAGCTGATTGATGAAACTGATTCTGCCTCTATGTCAAGTGGGAATATACCTCACACTAGTAGTGGAAATGGTCAAGGCAGTGAAACACAGGCCTTGCTTTCAATGTTCACTAAGTCATATAATGCATTTGTTGCAAAATTTTAATTCACACAAGTGTGGTACAAGATGATCTTGAGCAGATAGATGCTGATGACTTGGAGGACATGGATTTGAAGTGGCAAGCAGCTATGTTGGCTCTTAGAAGCAAAAGGTTATATAACAGGACTGGTAGGTCACTCCTATCAGGATCAAATGAAAGAATAGGTTTTGACAAGTCAAAAGCCATTTGCTATAATTGTCAACAGCCTGGTCATTTTGCAAGAGAATGTAACATGCTAAAAACTTCCAATTGAACAAATTTCAAAACCAACCAAGAAATCAGCAGCCTCAATATCAACAGCAGCATCAATATCAGCAGAGACCCAACACCAACAACTTCAACAATTATAACCCCAACAATCCCAACAACAATTATAATCCCAACAACAACTTCCAACCTCAAATGAACAATCATGATCAAGGAGTGATTCAGAATCAAGGTTTTCAGAGAAACAACAATCAAAACCTTCAAAATATTCCAAACAACACTATTCCAGCAAATCAAAATCAGATCAGAAATAAAGGAAATGTAGCTGTAACAACACAACATGAGGGTAACTTTGATTAGAGCAATCATGAAGAAGACATTGCAGATGATATCAAGAAAGCAGATGTGGCATTCATGGCCATAATTGAGAAAGAAACTGGATCATCATCTCAGGTACATTCTGCTCCTACTATTGATTTAACTAAAGTTATCAATGATTTGAAAATGAAAGTAGGCAAGATGGATAGTGAGTGTGTTTTAAGAAACAAAGTATCATCAATGCATATGAGGCAAGTGAACTGGTGAGTGAAGAAAGAATGAAAAGTTTGGAAGCAGATTGTGTAAATAGTTATAGAGCTCAGAAAAGATTCACAACTGAAATAGATGGGTTGAAGAAAATGAATATAGAAGAGAAGGTGCATAACACAAAACTGCAAGCTGATAATGAATTCTTGAAGAACTTGGTCTCCACTGGAAACATCTGTGAAATTCTAAACCAAGTTAAGGAAGAAGACAAGTACAAAGCAGTACCACCACCCTTCAACAACAACTTTATGCCAAAAGTTGATAAAGATAAGAGAAATGCATATCTACACCAATTCAAAGATGTCTTTCAAGACAAAGAAGAACTTGTGGATTTGTATAAGAATGTTGAGGTGAGTGAAGAAGGAGAGTTTGTTGTGAAGAAAGATGAGAAAGAAGAAAAGTCAATTGGAGTTCAAGTCTCTGAAGATGACTTTGATTCAATTGATTTGAATCAAGATGACTTGAGTGATTTAAGTGATCAAATCACTGATGAGAAAATCAAAGTTGCAGAAAGAGGAAGAAAACTCAAGAAACCAGAATCTATTGACAAACTTCCAATGTATCCACCTCTCACATCAAGAATGAAGAAACAGAATGAAAGAACGAAGAGAGAACATGTGTCCTTTGACATATGCGAAAAGAAGAAGATGAATTACAATGCTGTAAGGCCTCCAAGCCAAGAAGTATTGGAAAGGATAAAACAGAACAACAAAAATAGAGTAAAAGAAAATGTGGATGTTGAAAACTTTATCCATGTTTATCCTATTTTCTCTAATCATGAAGTCCTTGATATTGGAGAAGTGGAAACAATGGAAGAATATGAAAGGAGGAAATCAAGACATAGAGAGAGTCAAGATGAAGAACCACTGAATTTGCAAAAATTTTTGTGAAGAGCAAGACTGAAATACAAGACATCAAGATTGAGGAGTTTGTCCCTTTCTCAATCAACTTTAATAGTCTAAAGAATCAGAAGACCATTGGAGTCAAAGAACCCAGACCAAGTGAAATATTCAAGAAAGAAAAAGAACATGAGAAATACAAAGGAACTGTTTGGTGCAAGAAGTGTGATGAGTATGGTCATCATATAGACTCTTGTAATGAAGGACTCAAATTCAAGCCCTTTCATGTCCCAGATGAAACAAAGTATGGACAAGACTTTGTTGTGTACAAGCAAAAGTATGATGAATACCTGGGAAAGGGAAAAGCTTGTGAAAAGGAAGTTCTAAAGAAAGAAAGCCAAAAGCCTTCAATGAAAGCCAAGAAACATGTGACTAAGCAAGCTCAAAGGGGTAAATCTCCTGTGAAGCATGAGAGAAATGTTAAAAAGAACTCTCAACCCTTGAGAATAATCCCTAAAACGGATACTCAATCTGTCAAATCTGATAGTTCTCAAGGATCATCAAGCAATGAGAAGACAAGAAGAAGAGATGCATTTCCTAGAAAGAAACCAACAGAACTCACTGGTGATGAAAAGTTTCTGATGAAACATGGATTTGAACCTGAAGGATTTCTTTGGAAACCTATTGCTGAAACCAAGGTTGAGACAGTTCTTGATGTGAGAGACTACTCTGAAAAGAAAGACTATGTAGTGAAGGAGTGTGACACTGCATCAGAAGACTATCTTGGCTCAACCTCATTTGTTAAAACTCCACGAGAGTGTGGTTATGAAACAGACAATTCAGACAATATAGAAGTTACTCATGAGGATCCTGAACCAACAACACTCACTTCCCAAGCTGCCTCTGAAACTGAATCTGATGAGCTGCAAGTTGATATTGCTTGCACTTCATCACTTAACTAATCAAACTATTTCTTATGTGTAGGAACAGTCCACTCCTCTGAATGACATATGGTATATGGATAGTGGTTGTTCTAGGCACATGACTTGTGACAAGAGATCACTTGTCAATTATGAAGAAAAGTTTGAAGGTCCTGTAGCATTTGGGAGTGATGAGAATGGTGGAAAGATTGTAGGGAAAGGAATCTTAACAAATGGAAAAGTCTCATTTGATAATGTATTTCATGTTGAAGGTCTTCAGTATAATCTACTGAGTATATCACAAATGTGTGATAAGGGTTACAAAGTCAGTTTTGATGATTCTCACTGTTTCATTCTAAAAATGATTATGATGATGGCACCAAGAAATGACAACTTATATGAATTGAATATGAAAGAAGCTGTTTCAAGAGGGGGTGCATGTTTTGTTTCCAAAGCCACTAAAAATGAATCAAAATTGTGGCATAGGAAACTTTTTCATGTGAACTTAAAGAAGATGAATAGACTTGTCAAAGGTGAGCATGTTATTGGCTTACCTACAAGAGAGTTCAAATTGGAAGATCATTGTAATTCATGCCAAAAGGGAAAACAACACAAATCTACTCATAAGCCAAATCTCATCAACTCAATTGATCAAGTACTTGAATTACTTCACATGAATCTCTTTGGTCCTGTGAGTGTGCCAAGTATAGGAAAGAAAAGATATTCTCTTGTGATCATTGATGACTATTCAAGATATACTTGGGTTTATTTCCTAAGTGCCAAGTATAGGAAAGAAAAGATATTGTCATGTGTGCATTGTTAGATTTATTATTGTATTAGGAGAGTTAACCCCGGGGAAGAGATCTCCCCGGGTGGCCGTTCATTTGTATGTATGAATGTATGTATGAGTGTTCTTCATGACAATCATTCGGTTAATGAAATCATACTACTACATCTATCTATTGTGTTTCGATTACATACAATTGTTCATCCTACTTTATTGATTATTGTTAATCGAAACGAATTCTCCACATCCGTTCATTATTATCGTTCAAGAGTGGATACGTGTTACGATCCTAACCTGGATCCGAGCTCCACCGTTAATACCGACTATACACGCTTCCGCACCGGGGCTCGGTTCTCACATATCACTTTTTAAATCATTGTATTTGAAGTTAAGTATCACCAGTAATCGGGTTATTCGGGTTAACCCGAAACCTGACTTTTTTCCAAAAATGAACCCGAAACCTGACCCTATTAACAATTTGGGTTAACCCGAATAACCCGATTAATACTTTTTGACCCTATTAACCCAACTTCTTATTTTGGTTCGGCTCGGGTTGGGTTAATCGGGTTGGGGTATTTTGGACACCCATATTCTTGAGTATGGTTGTTGGCTAAACCCCTAGACTTTCTAAGCTTATGATTAACTACTTTTGACATTTGATTTTGGTTTGGATTTTTTTTTTGTTTATAGATTTATGATTAAATAATAGGTTCATTGATTTTCATTCGACGCGTTTGTGTGCTTAGAATTGATTTAGAAGTTATTAGTTTTACATTTTCTTTGGTGATTATTTCATATGATTGGATTTTGTTAGGTCATCTACTGTATGTTTTTGACTAGTTGGTGGTTGATTTGCTATAAAACCATAGGAACAATATTAATAAATCAAGTAGACCTAAGTGTGTTGCTAGTCTAAATAGTTGTAAGGTGATAGATTAGGTGATAGGTCTTGGTTGATGAATTGTTAGATCCAGTTCTTTATACTGAGTCCATCTAGGGTTGGTTTATTTGCCTTGTTTATCTAGTCGAGTGAATTCTTTAAACTACCTTTGATTTCCACATTATAATGTAGGATTATTATAGAGGTAGTTGTCATAAAATAAATTACTGGCCGAAAACGTGTCCAATTAAACCGGTAATTTTAATAGCTTATTAGGGTTCCATAGTTGTCTACTTGAGAATGGTCGAGGGTCTTGTTCGGTTTCCCCATAACTGAATAATTTAAGATCCTGGTTCCATAACATAGCATTTTCCGAGTGATGCATTAGGGATTCTAGTCTAGGTGGTTATTTGTTATCATCTGAATTAAGTCCAGATTGTAAGTCGAATCGTCTTTAGTTTTATTAATTAGTTTTAATGTTAGTTTAATATTAGTTTTTAGTAAAAATCCCGCAATAATAATAAATAAATAGCCCTGTTTATAGTTGAGTCTAGTCTAGTTACTTTACGCAATTTAATGAGTCTGTGGGTTTGATATCCGGACATACTAAACTGTATTAAAGTCGACCGGTACACTAGTCATTTATTAGTTTTAGTTAAGTTTAACAGTCTAGAATTATTACTTAAAGTTTAGATTATCGTATTTTAGTTAATAAATTTATAACTATTTTTTGCAGATCAAACTTTTGGCGCCGTTGCCAGGGACTCTTGGTGATTGCGTTCATTAGATTTGATTAGACTTTCTTCGTAGATACGTGCTATTTTTTTGTTTTTTGTTTTTGTGTCGTATGAGTCTAAGTCTAAGTAAATCCCAACCCAAACAATTTAAAAGTGTTAAAATTAAAGGTTAAAAAAAAACAATAAACCATGCGTTCAAACATGCACAACCCATAAAATGTAAACAAAGTGAAATAAAAGTTCATGCGAAAAATGCGACTCCTGACATATGCAATGCAATCAGCTCCTTAGAAAACGGGCAAGCTGACAAGTATATATACTCAAGGTTCAACACGAGGTTGGTGAGTTCATAAGTTGTAGTAAAAAAGCAGTTTGTATAGTATATGCAGTATACGTAGCATAAGTAATGTATGTGAAAGTAGATTTTGCACTTTTCAAATATACCAGGGTAGTTAACCCATTTACAACCTACTAGACGTTTGAATCGAAGCTGACTGTTTTTATGCCTTCTTACTAGGTTTATCACAAAACACTAGCACAAGTATGTTAGGACAATTTACACCCATCGACCTGTAGTCGAGTTATAGCAGGTGGGGTTTGTCAAATCCAGTAGTACTACTTATTTTTCTTTCTATTTTTCTTTTTTTTTTTCGCGTTCCTTTTGATTCGTAGGAGTTAGGTTAATATAGTTTTGGTTAATTGCTTTAAATTAGATTATTTTTCTTTAATATACTATTTATTTTAATGCTATTTAGTGCCCGTGATCCTTTTCTCTTTAAATTATCTTTACAATGCTCTTCGTGGAGTGTTATAGCCTGTAACCTAAATTATGTCTGCTGTTTGATAAGATGGGAAGTGTTCTCGGTTGTAAAGAATCATCTTGTGCAATGATGAATCACATACCATATTCAGAAGAGACATTAAGCGATTTCTTATGTGTCATCCATAGCACTAATGCAAATGCACCACATTTGAATATTAAAGAGGATTTTTGGCTAGGCTTAGTGAGTCAAATACAATTTAGTGAGCCAATTGTCACACCATCAAATTTCGATTAACAAATTGTTACCACGAGACGTATGGCATACCAAGATCTAACTCATTACTTATTCCAAACAACCAATCTAAAATACTCATATCATTATTTATGTCTCATACAAACATGAGAAAGTAAGCCCAACCTAAAAAATTTAAAAGTGTTACGAAACGGTTAAAAGTAAACGGTTTAAAAAAAACAATAAACCATGCGTTCAAACATGCACAACCCATCAAGTGTAAACAAAGTGAAATAAAAGTTCATGCGACAAATATGACTCCTGACATATGCAATGCAACCCGCTCCTTAGCTCAACGAGCAACATGGGAAAGTATAATGTGACAAGCTGGAAATTTTTGCTTTTTTCAGACAGCCATCGGGACATGACAGAAATTTTCGGGACGAAAGTTCTTTCAACATGGGAATGATGTGACCTCGTCAAATTCAGGTTATCTCCGTTAATCCAAACTCCGTTAATTCAAACTCAAGATCACACGAACTATGTCATTCCAGTTAACGCATATCTCATTACATTTAATAAGGGTTTAAATGACGCATGTCAATCATTACATAAGTAGTCTTTCAGAGTTTCACCGAAACACACACGAGTCGACTCAAACCGTTGGTGAATAAACATAAATATTATAAACAAGTACTTAATATAATTATGTGTTGCGTTTATGTGTGTAAATGTGTGCTTGTATGCATGTCATCATATTATGGAGGTGATTGATGTTTTATGCTAGATTTATTCAAAATAGAAGTTGAGGGTGCTAGTTGTAACTTGTAATTTATTTAATTAATATATAAACAACCTTAACCATAAAACCCTAACTCCCTCTTCCTCTCTCTCCCTTTGTGCGACGGCAGCCCTACCCCCTCCCCTCTCCCTTGATCGATCAAAAACACACCACACACACATACATAAAATCCATCTTGCAAGCTTGTTTTAAGCTGCTAAGTAGGTAAACAAAACACTATGTCTAATCTATTCTATGCATATATGCATCATTAAACATTAATAATAAACCCTAAATTCTATATATATTGATAATTGATTGAGTTAGGGTTGTATGCATGATTGTTAGTTCAGAGGTTAATAGTTTGTTTAGTTTTTGATGTAAACTGATGCTGGACAGATTCATAATTGAATGTTAAAATGACTGTAACTTGATGTTAATGATGTGTTTTGAAGTGATTATTGATTCTATTATTTAGCAGGTCGAGTCTAGTTACAGTCTGAGTTTGTAATTTTTGGACGTGTGAAAGTTAGTTTTTATTAATTTACAAATCTGTTGTGCAAGTCTGATTCGGGGAGCCTGCTTGTAGGCTGTTTTGTAATTAATTTATCTCACAAAAGACAAGACCAATTTCGTTGATTCCACTTCTGGAAGTTAATAATTTGAGTGAGGAATCTAACCCAATTGGCCTTGCATTAATTGGATTAACCATGTAACGAGAACAGTAAATAACGTTTTGTTGCGCATGATAATGACTGTTGTGTGCTTACTGTGTTGTTTTGATCATTGTGGGAAAACCCTATGTAGTAAAATATAATAAAAATATTTTTAGAAACCCAACTCACGGTTGCTTCTGTGGTGAATTTTTGGTGATTTTATCTACATGTATGGTTAGTGAAGTAGAGTAATCTTGACGTGTTAAAATCTGTATTGGTAATTTAGCTGCTGAATTCTTTGATTTAACATGAAAAGTGATGATTTGATCGATGGTTGCTATGTGTTTGACTTATTTGCCCTTGTGGGAGATAGTTTACCGATGATGTACCATAGTAACACTTAACACTTTACTTGTTCACACATGTAACTTATCACCAACGTGTTTGTCGAGTCGCACTTGTTTCACAAACGAACACATCTCATGCATAACTTTTATGTGTCGAGTCTAGAGACTCACTCGTAGTTTAAACACTTAGTAATCTCATTCTTGTTTTTAGAGCACTAGTGAGGATTTCTGTGACGCGCGCTTTTCTCGGATCTTTTTGTTAACTTCGTAAACAGTGTGTTTCACGGCCCCTTTTACTCTTTTAACGCTTTTATTAGGGGAGATAACATACTCCAACGATTTAGATTTTGTTACTCATTGTATATCACTTGTAAGGCTAAGTGGCAACAAACCAACTAAGTCCTTTAGAACATCGAACCGGTTAATATTTGGATAATAGGGAGTCACCTTTGAGTAGTACTACTGGGTTTGACAAACCCCACCCAACTCTAAACTCAATTGTAGGTCAAGTGGGTGTAATTTTGGCTAACACATTTCCATGGTCCTGGGTGACATGGTGGCAAGGAAATCGTATAAACAGTCAGCTTCGGTGTCGAACACTTAGTAATACATGATTGATAGGTTAGCTACGTATTGATATATAATTGACATAACACTATCTAGTAACGCTAAAACGCAACACTTAATTTATGTAAACCTGTGAACTCACCAACCGTGTGTTGACACTTTTAGTATGTTTATCTCAAGTAGCCGAGGCGGGCGAGCGGTATAGGACATGCATTCTCTGAACTCTATTTTTTTGAACTTCTTTTAAATTTTATCATGATAACTGTGTTTTAAGTCGTCCTGTGTGGCGCAATTATTTGCTTTACAATTTACGCTTCCGCATTTTTTACTTAAGACTTGATGTCTTGGTTGTTTTTAAAACTTTAACTGTGGTGTTTGATATAACTAATGATTCTGATCCTCTTAGTTCACACCCTGTGACGGTAAAACTCTGTTAGTGGATTTTGAGGGTGTGATAGATTGGTATCAGATGCATTGGTTATAGCGAACTAGAATTGCTTGCATACTAGACTATAACCACAACGACCCATTAGTTATGATCTTACGCACTGCATATATAAATATACATACATACATATATATATATATATATATATATATATATATATATATATATATATATATATATATATTTAGTTATTCATTTTCTTTATCTTTTATTCCTCATTCACTCATACGCGCGTAAACCATACACGACTTATCCTGTAGGGATGTCAATGCCATCATCATCATCCGACCCGGTGTCCCACGCCCTAGGAAAGGAACCACAGCTTCCCAACTCATCACCACCTCGAGTAGTCCCAACCCTAGCAGCCCCCGCACCGAAGAGAACCCGCCCATCTGGAGACGTGTCGAGGAAAACGGTAACTGGAGTTGGTACCCAAGTTTGATCGAGCGGTTGGTTTACCGTGAGCAAGTTCCAACACTACCTCTCTCGGGCTGTCCAATGTCCTTCAACACACTACCACCCCTAACCCAACCAATGGAACGTGCTTTCGCAGCTCTCGCTTCCTGTTTATAGCGTGAAGTTGACATTATGCGCTAGACGAGAACGAAAGTTACTGAATTGAAAGGGGATGGAGCTGATGCTTGGAGGAGAATTTCCTACCTGACCGAATCCATGAAGGAAGTTCAGGATGCTCATGTTCAGCAAATGAAGATAGTGGCCAAAATGCAATCAGAGATGATAGACTTGCAGGAAGAAGTTTGGAAAGCAAGAGGCCTTGCATCAGTAGCTCTAGCTCGTTGCGATGTGCCCCCGAATGCAGTAGAAACGGGGGAGGATCTTGAAGAAGATCCTGAGGAGGAACCTGAAGAAGAACCGGAGGTAGAGCCGGCTGAGGAGAAGGCACACTCAGACATGTCCTCAGACAACGACATCTAAGGATGATAACACCTAGACGGAGGGGTTGTCTCCATCCAAACTTATATTTTCTATGATTTTAATGATTGATTTTAAATACTATGTAGTGGATACAATGGTTTTAATCATGAATTATTATTTGGATTATTATATGCTTGTGATGCGATGTTTCTATTTCTTTTTCTTTCCTTTCTTTTCTACCTTTTATTACATGTATGGTGTGTTTCATATGAAACCGAGAGTTCATGTCTAACATTTTATGCTGTGATTCTAGGAGATGTCTGGAAGAAACGCTGGACGTGGTCGCGGTAACATCAACATGACCGCAGCAGAACTCCAAGCCCTGCTGAAAGACCATGCGGCGACAACTCTGGCTGCTCATGTTCAAAATCAAGACGAAGGTTAAGCCGGAGCCTGTACTCTCAAGAATTACTGATGGATCAAGCAGTGGCACAAGGTGCGTTACCATATAGAGGTTCCACATTTAAAACCCTTAACAACTCGAGCAATGACAACAACAACAACTCTTGGAATGAAAAGAGGAAGTTTGATAACACAAGGTCCTCATCATCGAACCCCCCACAACAACAACATCACCGTAAACCGAAACTCGCTAGAAACATCAATAATCAGAGTTCCAACAACAACAACGGTGGTGGATAGAGTTCGAGTCACTATGCTGGAAAGTACCTGAAGTGTAACAAGTGCAACTATCACCATGCTGGCCCATGCGACCGTATCAAGTGTCTACGATGCGGTAAAGACTGTAGAGGCGACCTCGCGGGTAAGGGCGCTCCTAAATAGCCTGCAACAACGAAAGGGTGCTTTGAGTGTCGTCAGGAGGGTCATTTCAGGAAGGACTGTCCTAAACTGAAACAAAATGAGGACAACGAAGGCAATAACAGTAACGGAGGCGGTACTATGGGTAGAGCCTTTGTCATTGGATCGGGCCAGGCCCACAACGATCCGAACGTGGTTACCGGTAAGTTTCCTGTAAATGACTGTTTTGCTTCTATTTTGTTTGACACTGGAGCTGATAGGAGTTCTATGTCGAAAGCCTTTAGTAAAATCTTAGACTTAACTCCAACACCGTTAGATGCTAAGTTTCCTGTTGAATTAGCTGACGGTAAGTCTATAGAAACCACACATGTCTTAGCGGGATGTAAATTGAAACTGTCGGGTCATACCTTCAATATCGACCTCATACCCTTTACACTTGGTAGTTTCGACGTTGTTGTCGGCATGGACTGGCTATCCGAGAATAGAGCAAAGATTATATTGCTTGACAAGATTGTCAATATCAATACTCCTTCCGGCGAAGTCATCTCAATACAGGGCAAGAAGAGCGGCATAACCACCAACATCATAACCCTCATGAAGGTGCAGAAATATTTACGAAAGGGTCATCCGGCGATTTTAGCTCATGTTATTAAGAAACCCGCGGAGGAGAAGTGGATCGAAGACATACCGATTGTGCGAGATGTTCCTGAAGTCTTTCCGGAAGATTTTTCAGAACTCCCACACATACGACAAGTCGAGTTCCAAACCGACTTAGCCCCCGGTGCGGCACCCATAGCACGAGCCCTGTATCGGCTCGCACCGGTGGAGCTTCAGGAGTTGCTCACTCAGTTACAGGACTTTTTGGATAAAGGTTTCATCTGACCCAGCTCATCACCATGGGGAGCCCCTGTGCTATTTGTTCGAAAGAAGGACGACACTTTCCGCATGTCCATCAATTACCAGGAGGTGAACAGGTGACGGTCAAGAACCGTTATCCCCTACCCTGAATTGATGATCTTTTCGACCAGCTTCAAGGATCGATTTACTACTCGAAAATCGATCTGAGATCTGGTTACCATCAATTAAGAGTGCGCGAGGAAGACATTTCAAAGACGACATTCAGAACCCGCTACAGTTACGATGAGTTTTCGTTTATGCCTTTTGGCTTAACCAATGCACCAGCCGTATTTATGGACCTCATGAACATAGTATGCAAGGCGTATCTCGACAAGTTTGTTATTGTTTTCATTGGCAATATCCTCATCTATTCCAAGAACAAGACCGATCATGAAGATCACCTGAGGTTAATCCAGGAATTACTAAAGAATGAACAATTGTAAGCTAAGCTTTCGAAATGCGAATTTTGGCTTCGCGAGGTTCACTTCTTAGGACATGTGATCAATGAGAGAGGTATCCATGTCGATCCAGGCAAGGTAGAGGCCATCAAAAACTGGGAAGCACCTAGAATCCGACTGAGGTGCGACAATTCCTAGGACTGGCCGGCTACTACAGACGTTTCACAGAGGGATTTTCAAAGATTGCTCAACCCCTCACCGCATGGACACACCAGGGTACTAAGTACAATTAGGGTGTTGCGCAGGAGTTTGCCTTCCAACTTTTGAAAACAAAACTCTGTAGCGTGCATGTCCTAGCCCTCCCCGAGGGAACATAAAATTTTGAAGTACATTGCGATGCATCGATACAGGGTCTTGGTTGCGTGTTAATGCAACTTGAGAAGGTTATAGCCTATGCCTCTCGACAACTATGGGTACACGATAAGAACTATACGACCCATGACTTGGAACTCGGAGCTGTGGTGTTTGCCCTTAAGATATGGAGACATTACTTGTACGGTACAAAATTCACCATTTACACCGACCACAAGAGTCTCCAACATATCTACGATCAAAAGGAGTTGAACATGCGACAACGTCGTTGGGTCGAGCTACTTAAGGATTATGATTGTGCCATCAAATACCACCCTGACAAGGCCAATGTTGTGGCTGATGCTCTCAGCATAAAGGAAACCCTTAAGCCTAGACGGGTGCAAGCATTACAACTCACGATTCATGCCAACTTACATGATCAGATTCATTATGCTCAACTCGAAGCTTTGAAAGATAATAACCTCCCATCAGAACTCACGCGGGGCATGGATTAGCAGCTTGAAACCAAATCGGACAGAGTCCGATATTTCAAAAACCGGATTTGGGTCCCTCGATACGGAGACTTGAGAAATCTCGTGATGGACGAGGCACATAAATTCCAATATTCCATTCACCCTGGCTCAGACAAAATGTACCATGACCTGAAGGTACTTTATTAGATGTCCGAACATGAAAGCAGACATTGCCACCTACGTGAGCAAATGTTTGACTTGTGGAAGGCGGAATATCAGAAGCCTTCTGGTCTGTTACAGCAACCGGAACTCCACACGTGGAAATGGGAACACATTTCCATGGACTGCATCACAGGACTACTGAAAACACCGACAGGATTGGATACCATCTGGGTGATCGTTGACCGGTTGACTAAGTCTGCGCACTTCCTAGCGATTAAGGAATCGGAAAAAATGGAAAGACTGACTGGCATATACATGAAAGAAGTAGTGTCTAGACATGAAGTGCCTGTCTCAATCATATCTGATCGAGATTCCCGTTTCACTTCGCACTTTTGGAAGTCACTATGGAGCGCACTAGGCATCCGCCTCGATATGAGCACAACATACCATCCTCAAATGGATGGGCAAAGTGAACGCACCATTCAAACCTTAGAAGACATGTTGCGTGCATGTATATTGGATTTCAGAAATATTTCGGAACCCCACTTTCCCTTGGTAGAGTTTTCGTATAATAGCAGCTACCACGCCAGTATTAAAGCAGCGCCGTTTGAAGCGTTGTACGGATGATAGTGTCGATCGCCTCTTTGTTGGGCAGAAGTGGGTGATTGCCAAATCACTGGCCCAGAATCAGTACTTGAAACCTCAGAAAAGATTGTCCAAATCCGAAATCGCATGGCAGCAGCACGGGATCGCCATAAGATTTACGCCGACAAGCGCCGAAAACCTCTGGAATTCCATGTGGATGACAAGGTTTTACTGAAAGTCTCACCTTGGAAAGATGTAGATCGCTTTAGAAAGCGAAACAAACTCAATCCATGATACGTTGGCCCATATCGGATAACCGAACGCCTCGGCCCGGTAGCGTACCGATTGGAGTTACCAGCAGAACTCAGTGGCGTACATAATGTTTTTCATGTATCCAACTTGAAGAAATGCCTCTGTGACGAAACACTAGCAGTTCCTTTGGGCGAATTACAAGTTGATGAGCAGTTACGCTTCATCGAAGAACCAGTCGAAGTTTGGATTGGGAAACCAAAACACTCAAACACAGCAAGATTCCTATCGTTAAATTTTGTTGGAACTCGAGACGTGGACCAGAGTTCACGTGGGAATGCGAGGATCAAATGATGAAAAAGTATCTTCACCATTTCGAAGGAACCAAGCACCGAAAACGGCGAAAGCCAACAAACCGTCAGAAAACACCAGAGGTATGAATTAAATTTCGGGACGAAATTTCTTTCAACATGGGAATATGTGACAGACTGAAAACTTTTGCCCTTTTCAGACAGCCATCGCGACATGACACAAATTTTCGGGACGAAAATTCTTTCAACATGGGAATGATGTGACACTCGTCAAATTCATATTAAATCTGTTAATCCAAACTCCGTTAATTCAAACTCAAGATCACACAAACTGTGTCATTCCAGTTAACGCATATCTCATTACATTTAATTAGGGTTTAAATGACGCACAAAAATCATTACACAAGTAGTCTTTCGGAGTTTCACCGAAACACACGCGAGTCGACAAACCGTTGGTGAACATACAATAAATATTATAAACAAGTACCTGATATAATTATGTGTTACGTTTATATGTGTAAATGTGTGCTTGTATGCATGTCATCATATTATGGAGGTGATTGATGTTTTATGCTAGAATTATACAAAATAGAAGTTGAGGGTGCTAGTTGTAACTTGTAATTTATTTAATTAGTATAAAAAAACCTTAACCATAAAACCCTAATCCTTCTCCCTCTCTCTCCCTTTGTGTGACGGTAGCCCCACCCCTCTCTCCTCTCCCTTGATCGATCAACAACACACCACACACACATACATACAATCCATCTTCCAAGCTTGTTGAAGGTTTAAGGTGCTAACTAGGTAAACCAAACACTATGTCTAATCTATTCTATGAATATTTGCATCATTAAACATTAATCATAAACCCTAAATGCTAAATATATTGATAATTGATTGAGTTAGAGTTGTATGCATGATTGTTAGTTCATAGGTTAATAGTTTGTTAAGTTTTTGATGAAAACTGATGCTGGAAAGATTCATAATTGCATGTTAAAACAATTGCAACTTGATGTTAATGATGTGTTTTGAAGTGATTATTGATTCTATGATGTAGTAGGTCGGTCTAGTTAGAGTCTGAGTTTGTAATTTTTGGACGTGTGAAAGTAAGTTTTTATTAATTTACAAATCTGTTGTGCAAGTCTGATTCAGGGATCCTGCTTGTAGGCTATTTTGTAATTACTGTATCTCACAAAAGACAAAATAAATTGCTTTTATTCTACTTCTGGAAGTTAATAATTTGAGTGAGGAATCTAACCCAATTGGCCGCATTAATTGGATTAACCATGTAACAGGAACAGTAAATAACGTTTTGTTGCGCATGATAATGACTGTTGTGTGCTTACTGTGTTGTTTTGATCATTGTGAGAAAACCCTATGTAGTAAAAATATAATAAAAATATTTTTAGAAACTTAACTGACGGGTGCTTCTGTGGTGAATTTTTGGTGATTGTATCTACATGTATGATTAGAGAAGTAGAGTAATCTTGACATGTTAAAATCTGTCATGGTAACTTAGCTGCTGGATTCTTTGATTTAACATGGAAAGTGATGATTTGATCGATGGTTGCTATGTGTTTGACTTATTTGCCCTTGTGGGAGATAGTTTACCAATGATGTACCTTAGTAACACTTAACACTATAATTGTTCACACATGTAACTGATCACCAACGTGTTTGTCGAGTCGCACTTGTTTCACAAACGAACACATCTCATGCATAACTTTTATGTGTCGAGTCTAGAGACTCACTCGTAGTTTAAATACTTAGAAATCTCATTCTTGTTTTTAGAGCACTAGTTAGGATTTCTGTGACGCACTCTTTTCTCGAATCTTTTTGTTAACTTCGCAAACAATGAGTTTCACGACCCCTTTTACTCTTTTAACGCTTTTATTAGGGGGAGATTACATACTCCAACTATTTAGTCTAGTTAGTTAAACATCCTTAACGAACTAGGCGACTACCTTAACGAACTAGCTCAAATATCTTAATAAATATTACATTAAATAAACAATAAATACACTAATGATAATTACAAAGAGTCGAGACGCAAAACTGTGTACTAACAGACACCCCCTCGTATTGAGCTCTTTGTCTTTAATTTACTTGAAGCGCTTGCTTTGCCAATCTATGCAGCTGTGAATACCATGTTCATGACACACACGAACAACACGCTGAAACTACATTGCTCGGTCATAGTCTTCACGGTGCTAAAATAAAATCTTATTCTTGAAAAGCACGGCGTTGTCGGTCTTTGTCAAGTTCACCAGCCACATTGGATCGATGATCTTTATCAGCTCGGTCTTTAACCCTTTACCCAAGATAACAACGGCCTCGCCAGTTCGGTTGTCGTAGTAGCAGCGGTTGAATGATAAATACATATGTTGATTCAACGTCTTCACCAGCACACGCTTCATAGTATTTGGCGGCTTTACTTTAAGAACCAACTTTCTCCAACCCGTTCTTGGATCAATCTCATTGATGCGCTTGCGAGTTGGAACCTGTGGCTTAAAAATTTAAACCCATGGTTGACCTCGAACAGCAGATGTTGATGAAACCAATCTACGATTCGATCTCCCCCACGGTTTATAAACGGCCGACACGCGAGGGTACGAACATCCCAACGCGGCAAGGATAGAACATCGGTAATCTTTTCATAGTATTGGATGCCTTTCTCCCATTTAACAATACAAACTTTCAAATCAGGATCAAATAGCCATGAAATAATATCACCTTGAACATTCGACACGGCCTTGAAGGAAGTCATCTAATTAGCTTTGGCACGTGCAATAGCTTCAACTTCTTGCACTTTATTCACGCACCGATATGCTTCGATGATCTTTCGAGACTTCTTGCTTCGATAACCAAACCATCTTTGAATGTCAGCAACAGTCGGATCATTGATAGAGTCAAATCTTGTATCAACCACACGTTTACCCTTGACACCTTTTCCAAGTGATCCTCAGCTGCTTTGACCGTTTCCTCAGTAAAGATAGGAGCACCCTGATGGACATTGGTATGCTGAAATAGATCAAGGTATTCCTCAGCTGCCATATCCTCGATCTCCACCTCCTCGTCTTCATAAATAAAATCCGTGTTGATCTGAATAGTTGGATCATTCAAGATCTCTTCATCATTTTCAACTTCCACATAAGGCTCAGCTTCTAACACGGTCAAATTATCATCATTCAAGCCAAGCAATAACGAAATCTGCTCTCGTGTTAGTGATCTCTCCACAAATTGTCCTTCCTCAATCTCATCCTTATTCACAACTCTTCTAACCACCCCTGATCTATCAACAAAGATGACGTTGTTAGCTTCAATCATCTCAATGGGTTTGGTGGCTGTATAATCACGATACACGATAATCTCCTTTCTTGAATCACATACCAGAGGACGAGCCGTGAGCTTGTTTCGGCTCACCTCCTCCAGCACCTGACGCATCTAGATCTTCATCATCGTTTTTAAGCTTCTTTAATGTATCGTCCTTGCAAGTCAGTTGCAAGATAAGGTCCTCTTGCTATTTCAGCTTCACCCCTTGAGACGTAACAATATCACGAAGGGCTTTTGTCTCCTTTTGACAGAAAGAGACATAACTTAACAGCCTTTTCTGATTCTCCATGAGACGTTCTTGATTTAGACGATCAACATACATTTGATTTTCATAGAGATAAAGTAAGCTCAAAAGCATGTTCGTCTGCTGATCCTGAGACATTGCATGAAACGGTGGAGGGATGGGTTGAACTGGACCTTGTGGAAAATTAAGTCTCATAAATGAGATGTACAACGATGGTGGAGGCATCATCATCAGTGTAGGAGAGACCACCGAGGTAGCAGTTGAAGGCCTTGGCAAAGTAGATAATACTGACTATGGAATCATGCCAAGCCTAGGATCCGACGTGAGCATGGTCGTCAAAGTAAGCTTCGGGTGCTAGTAGTAAGCGGCACCACCGGTCGTTGAGTAATAGACGCCCTTGGAGGTGGAATTCCAATTGAGATGCCAGCACCAGCCGACACTCGTCGCTTAGACGATCCTTCTTTCACCAATTCTTTCCCTTTCCTTTTATGATGAGCTGCTATAGCACCAGCTAGAGCAGCTTCAACCTCAGCTGGTTGTAACACAGGAACATACCAGCACCACCATTACCACCATTATTATCATTACCATATTCGTCGTTCCCACCTGCTCCTTCCTCACGCTTGGAATCCGATTCATCATGGATCCAACGATCATCGGGAGGACATTCATAATCTGGATTTACCAGATGACCAATCAAACTTTTGGTCCTAGGTATATCCTTCCGATAGATCTTCATCCGTCGTACAGTATCAGCATACATATGCTCCAGTATCAACTGGAGGAACCGAGGATACATTAGAAACTTCTTTCGTAGAACCATCTGAAGGCATTGTTCCTTAAGATGATAAAAGATCATTTCCGAGAAGTTGAAAGGCTTGTTCAAGATCAATGCAACAAATGCCGATTGTAGCATAATACAGCATTCATCGAAACCACCTTTACGACCTCCTAAGCAATGGATTAGTAAATGTAATAAATACTTGTACGTAGGGCATAATCCATTCTTGTTATATATGGATGCTTCAATGTAACCACCATAGAACAGTCTACGAAACAAACCCTTGATCAACCTTTTGTCAAACTCACACGGATGTGCAAAACGAAGCACCCTTCGGATCACATCAGTTCAACAGTATGTGTTTGGTTGATCGTAGTCACAATGTGATTTTCGACCTCAATGTATCTTGTCGTGTTCCAAAATTCACGAATTATACTAAAATAGACTTTCGACCGGGTAGTTACGGCATGATGGATAGCCGAACGACGAATAAACGTCAATAAATCACCGAATACATACATCTTCATCCGTAATGTTCGTACCGACAAAAGTACAAATATTATGCTTCTTGTCGTACGGAAGCAATGGCATGTCTTGTTGTTGCACTTGCTGTGGATCAGCTATAGGAGGATCTTGTTCCATATTATCAGCCATAGTTCTAAATAAACAAAGTCGAGAATCAGTAATAATGAATAATACTATATATAAATTTTAAATGTAAACTAATTGTGAAAATTAGAAAATTAAAATAATTTAAATGAGATGTCATTCGTTAAACAATCTGATTCGTTAAAATGAATGTTGATTCATTATAGCGAATCAGCTACTTCGCTATCAAGTAAATTGAGAACGAATTAGGACTAACGAATCACTCACGAACAATTAACGAATTAAAAATGAATTAAAATCTAATTTGTTATAAATAATGAGAGGAGGTCTGATCAGTTATAAAAACAGATTCATTATCCTAATCCGTGTAAATTGCATAACGAAGTCGACACAAATGAGTTCCAATTTGTTAAGCAATAACGAATGGCCATATAGGCTTAATGTTTGACTATTATGGTCAAGGCCAAAATTACCAAGAACACAAAAAGTCAAAATAGCAATTTTGAAATCAATTACACCATAATTATCAATTAAAAACCGAATAAAGGAGCACAATGATCTCGGAAACATATCGCAACTAGAATGACATCGATTTGTTGTCCGAAAACATGGTATATATTGATTAGATAAGTGGATTATGTAAAGCTTAAAACCCGATAGTGTACTTAAATAATTAACCCACCAAACCAGCATAAAATTTGACAAAGAACATGACGGTACAATCGTCTCTACCTTAGTAACACGAATATATAATCAAAATACGGAAAAAAGAAGATAAAAAATTATGGTAATTTTGAGCAGAGTAACAGTGTATATGGGAAGATGAAAGGTGAATAGTGCGACGAATCACCTTCACAAAACCCTATATAGTCTGACATGACGCGTTTTTCAATGTATCGAATCATCTGATTCGTTTGAATTTTGAAATAACGAATCAGGTGATTTGTTATCTTAAGTTAACACGTGGCATAGCGAATTAGACCCAATTCGTTAACTTAGAGACATAAGATTAACTTAAATGAATTACCGAGAACCCATATCTCAATGATCGGATACCTTAACGTGTTTAACGTTTTGAAACACATAACTTAAAATGAATTAAATTATATGTAAAAAGAAAGGAAATTGTTTTTGGTATTTTGATAATATAATCATACGGTTTTGTTGTCCGTAGAAATTGAATAAGTTAAAACAAAAACTAACTAGAAAGTAAAATATATGCAAGAAAAAAATATCAAAAAATAAAAAAATAGAAGAGAAAATGTTTTTGAGTTTTTGTATGTTTTTTTTAGAAACAGTACATATTTTTGGTTTTTTGTTGGGTTTGAGCAGAGAATCATATTGACCGAATTGCACGTCCATCTCAGTTTTATATTTCAACGATATTATAACTGGCGTTAAATCGGTTATTGATGTTGTTATCCACTTAAATCTTATAACAAACTTTCAAGCATTTCTTTGATATAGTTAATGGTTCAATTAGCGCACAGAATATCAGAAACTATCAGCCTCTAATCTCGGTTCCAGCTTAATCTGATTTTTTCCATATCACCCCAACTTGACTTAAACCATTATAGTGTTGATCAAAATTTGAATTTAAATAATTTTCGAGCAATGCATCAGGTTTCCTTTACTGTGAGTGAGTATGCATGAGTCCATCTGTCGGCTTACATACATTATATCCCCTGGGGTCCGTTTCTTATTGGTAATGAGGCCCACGCTAGGGAGGAACAGATGTTTGACTAACAACAGATTTTGATCAAGTCAGTAATTTAGATTGTACAAAGTATAGCGGTGATCAAGTTTAATGACTTTGGGTTTGCTCTAAAAGTGAGTGTAAATATTCATACTTATGAATTCCCAGATGATTAAGCCGCATAAAGACTCACAGTGTCCAGAATCCTAACGCTTGTTATTTGCTTTATTATATTTTTAGATGATCAAACAACTATAAGGCTTGAGTATCACCTCTTTCAATTTGGCTTTTCTTTATGTTTATATCACTTACTTTACTCTAACAGCTTGTTTAAGACCTATCAATGCACCAATGAGTAAGCACTCAGTCTTTTAAGCTTATTTCTTGCTGGATTTGGGGTCAAACAATCAATGTACTATCATTTTATCTTTTTTCTTCAAAAACTCAAAATTTTGAGCAGCATAAAGCAAAAAATGAATTTAATCGCCCTAGTCATTTTCGGTCTATAGATTAATGGCTATCCTATCATGCAAGCATTTTGAGGAAAAATACATGCAAGCATGCTCCACAAACTTAAATAACCGACATAATCTTCAGCGAGAAAATAAAGTAAAACCGCATAACGAACGCCTCAACTACTTTCCATTGTCAGGTAAATGGTTATGCCGAATATTTACGAGAAATTATCAGGACCAAACATATATAAGTATGTCCTTCAAATATGAGTAGTTGACATACTTTTCAGCAAACGTAATCAAAAAATCTTTTTGGTTTTTCTCTTTACATACATAAAACACAATCTTTTTATCTTTTTTGGATTTTTCTGTACAAACGAAATATTCACAAATCTTTTTGAATTTTCAAATTTTCTTATAAATAAAGAATAAAACTTCATAATCTTTTTGGATTTTCGAATTTTTCTTATACAAACGAAAACACAATCTTTTTGGTTTTTCGGATTTTAAAATGTTTTTAGATTTTCAAAATTTTTAAAGAAAAACATTAAAGACATGAAACCACACTAATTTTGATTTTTTTAAATTCTTCAATGTTTTTGGGTTTTATCTATACAAACTAAAAGCACAATATTTTTGTATTTTCTAGTAGATATACCAAGTTATCGCTGCAAACCCCGAGATACTATTGCGGCGAGGGATGAACAAAAATCTAGAGCTCTAATTCAAAATTCTCTCGGCTCATCCCCTCCTCAGGAATTGCCAAACCATTTGACTCTTCAACCATTCCAATATAAAGGATTAGTCAATCAAATAATAGATAATAAATGGGTTGGCTTGAAAATAAATGAATTGCTAGTTGTAGAATATTATTCTCGTTAGACTTAAACCTAAAAAAAAAGAAAATAAAAACGAATAAGAATAAGGGTTCGACCCATTTTGCTCCCTTTCGGCGAAGTAAATTAACCTACAAAAATAAAATGTAAAGGAAAAATAAACCGAAAATAAAGATAGTTATCCTAGTTTCAGGATATCAGCAAGGGTCTTTAAGCCATTTAAATAAGAAAAAATTGAAAACGTGTTTTGTCAAATGCTTTGGTAAATAAATCAGCTTTTTGAAAATCAATATGCACTTTCTCAAGATCAATTAATTTCTTTTCAAAACAATCCTATATGAAATGATATCGAATTTCGATATGTTTCGTTTTAGAATGTTGCATGGGATTTTTGGTGATGCTAATGGCAGCAGAATTATCAATTAAAATGGGAGTAGTAAGATACTTCAAAATGTAGTCGCGAAGATGTTGTTGTATCCACCAAACATGGGAACAGCAACTCGAGGCAGCAACATACTCAGCTTTGGCGGTTGAAGTGGAGACCGGTGTCTGCTTCTTACACTGCTAGGAAACAAGCCGGCTCCCTAAGAATTAACATCCTGCTGTAGTCGATTTAAAGTTAATCTTGCATCCTCCATAGCCTGAGTCAGAATAAGCGGTAAGATCAAAGGTATCGTCCTTGGGGTACCAAAGCCCGGTGTCTGGATTGCCCCTCAGATATTGAAGAATATGCTTGACCGCATCCAGGTTAGTCACTCGGGGACTAGCTTGGTACCTAGCACATAAACAAACAACAAACATTATGTCGGCTCAAGACATCGTTCACATACTTAGTCAGGTGAATGAATATTCCTTTCGCAGAGTAATGAACCTGCTACCCTAAAAGGAAGTTCATCTATCCCATCGAATTCATTTCGAACTAGGTTTGCATTGACTTTTCGAATTCCTTACATAACGCGTTGTTTGTTGACCCAAAGATAATGTCGTCGACATAAATCTGAACTAGGAGAAGATCATCATCAATGTTCTTATAAAATAAAGTGCAGTCGACAGTCCCTCGTTTGAAACCATTATCCGTCAGATGGTCGGCAAGCGTGCCATACCAAGCTCTTGGGGCTTGATGTAGACCATATAATGCCTTGTTTAAGCGATAAACTTAGTCAGGATAATCAGGGTCTTCAAAGCTCAGAGGCTGTAACAAAAACACTTCCTCGTGTAGTTCACCATTGAGAAAAGCACTTTTAACATCCATTTGATAGACTTTTACATTCTTGTATGCTGCATAAGCCAGAAGGATTCGTATAGACTCCAATCTAGCAACCGGAGCATATACCTCAGTGTAGTCAATACCCTCTTGCTGATGGAAACCTTGCACCACTAATCGTGCCTTGCTTCTCACGATCACCCCACGATCGTCTTTCTTATATTTAAATACCCACTTAGTCGGAATAGCCTTCTTGACTCTAGCAAGTTTTTCGATAAGATCCCAAACACCCAAACGTGCAAATTGCTGTAATTCGTCTTGCATGGCTTCTACCCAAGAAGGATCTTGAAGAGCCATATGAGGCGTCGTTGGCTCAACTTGGGATAGAAAACAAGTGAATTTGGCAACACTTACAATTCTAGAAGAATGTAAATCTGCATAAGCACACAATACAGACGAAGCAACTTGATGACGTGTTTGAACTCCCGCATCAAGTTCTCCAATGATGATTTCCTTTGGATGATAATTATGAATCCTAAGATTGGGATTTTTAGGAACAACAACATTTTCAAATAAGTTAGTGTAATGTTCTCCCAGCTCATGAGATGAATCGTCACTATCAAGTTCAATAACTTTATCAACAACTGGATTATCATCAGAAGAAATAGATGCATAATCAAAGAGAACCGGAGAATCATCATGAAGGTTGGAGCATCGGTTGGAGCTTCAACATCATTAGAACATGAAAATCTTGGGATTACCAGTTGATCTTCAAAGTATGCACGAACCAGGTCTTCATCTGGTTGTTTAGTAGTTGGAGTAAAAGAATTAAAAAAGCCATCATAGTCAAACATCCAGTCGGGACCTTTCCCTTGAGGAGGTGTGGTGTATTTTTGACAATCCACATGATACCATAACTCAACACAACCAGACGTGAAGTTAAATGCCCTCTTCTTTGGAGAAGCATAACCCAAGAAATACCTCTCAATGGCTTTTTCATCAAACTTACCCACATCCTTTTTCAACATCGTACAAGGACACCCAAAAGGTTCCAAGTACTTCAAGTTAGGCTTTCGATTATCCAACAACTCATAACTTGTCTTCTTGAGTCTCTTAACAATTAGAACCCGATTGAGCGTATAACAAGCACTATTCACCGCCTCATTTCAAAATTGGACAGGAAGCTTTGAATCAGCAAGCATAGTTCTAGCTGCTTCAATCAACGTTCTATTCTTTCGTTCAGCAACACCATTTTATTGTGGTACTATGGGGCACTGTATTCGCGATGAATTCCCTTTTGTACACAAAAAAAATCCAATATAGTATTTTTAAATTCAGTACCATTGTCACTTCGAATTCTCCGCACTTTTTGCTTGTATAGTGATTCGATCTCAGTGATTAAATTTTGAACTAGAACAGGTGTTTGATCTTTCGAACTCATAAATAAGACCCATGCGTATCTTGAATAATCATCGGTAATGACCAGACAATACCAATCTTTAGAGATACTAGCACGATTCACTGGACCAAAAAGATCCATATGAAGTCGCTCAAGAGGAGTATCAATGGAATTCAATAAAGAAGGATGCGACTTTTTATTCTGTTTTCCCTTTTTGCAAGCAATACTGTGATCGGATAACTTAAAGTTCTTCAAAGACATACCGTCAACTAAATCATTTGCCATTAAATAGTTCATCTTACGAACATGAATGTGACCCATTCTACGATGTCATAGAATAGAGTCTTTCTCGGTTGCTTTTGAGACAAAACATGTTTCGATAGATGTGGATACTTCAGAGCTCATATTTAAGACATAAATATCATTTGATCGAGGTGATCGCATGACAAATATGTCCTCGGGAATCACTTATCTCGGTTTCAGAATCAGACATTCATTATCGGTAAATATTGTAGTGCATTTCTTGTCACAGATTTGCGACACACTTAATAAGTTATGGTCTACCTTGTCACAATAATTGACCTTTTCAAATGTAATGTGACTATTTGAAACTTCACCTTCTTGTGTGATCATACCCCCAGAATTCCCAGCAAACGCCACATAACCCCCTTGAATATTTCTCACATTTGTTAAGAGGTCGAGATTTCCAGTAATATGACGAGAACATCCGCTATCCATTATCTAGTTTTCACCAGAAATGGTCTTGGATGAACCCTATACACAAAAGAAAATGATTAGTTAAAAAAAGGCAGCCCAGGCCTCAGTCTTGGGCACCTTTTAATTTCCATGAGTAACATTAAACTTGGTTGAATTCAACTGTTGTTCAGCAACTTGAGAATAAGTTACAGGCATCTTAGACTTTCGTCTCAGTTAAGCAGCTTGAACGACATTTGAGTACACGCTCTTGCATATCGGTTCAGTTGGAACAAACTTTGGTTTAACTTGACCGTAAGTTTCATTCACATGAACTACCTTTCGAGGATTAACGTTTGAGAACATGATGTGAGTATCATCATCATACGACACGGGTCGTTTCAAAATCTCCTTTATCAAAGAAACTAGTTTCGATTGGTCCTTGATAAATGGATGAAGATTCTGAGATTTCTTCTGTCCATAATTTCTCACAACATGACCTTGTTAACCGCAAAGAAAGCAACTTTGCATGTCCACATGATCGTTTTGAGACTTTGCAGTAACATATGACATAAAAGGATGATGACTCACGCTCTTGGTAAAGCTCTTAGCCAAATCATCAGATGACACCGATATCTTATCATATAAAAATCAATATTAGAACAATTTGAAAAACTTTGCAGTGTGTCAGATCCCGTAGATTTTACAAATTGAACTTTCTTAGCATTCTTCAATACATGTTTAGCTCTAATGAAGGGGTCAGATGTAATTGATGTTTTAGCTTGAGCATACTGACGCTCAAGTTCTTGTAATTTAGAAGTATCATTATGAAAGACACTTTTAATCAGCTCAGGTTTGATAATGCTAATTGGAATATCTTTCTCAGTAAACATGGTATCCATACCTTTTAATTTAAACACACGTCCAGTTGATGGCTTGGAGACATTTGGATTGATGAAACGCAACAAATCCTCATCCGAAATTTTGTACTTTTCTGGTTTCTTAGCTTTCACTGGTTTAACCTTAACATGATCTTCTTGTCTCACCTGAGTTGTGTGTGAACCATACATAGCCTCCTCAAATTCATGAGGTTCACAAACAATGTGATTAGAACTTGGAGTGTTCTTGTTTTTGTATATTATTTCAGGATCAAAGACATCCTCAATGATGACTTTATCAACACTTTCAACAAAGACTTTGTTGCTTTGAACATGAGGTTTTTGAGTTGTAGAATGGGTTTTAACAGTTTCAGGTTTAACTGGTTTAGCTTTTTCTGAAATCACAGGTTCTTTTACAATCACATCCTCTTCTTTTCAAGCAAAAGGATTTGGTTTGAAATCACAGGTTCTTTTACAATAACATCCTCTTCTTTTCAAGCAAAAGGATTTGGTGGAATTTCAACAAAACCTATACCTTTCTTAGAATCTTTTTGCTTACCAGATACTTCTATTATTTCGTTTAGCAAAATGGAAGAGTTTCTAAATTTGCCCAATTTCTTCTTTAACTCAAGAACCTCATTCTCAAATTCAGTTATCTTTGATCTATGTTTCAAAATTTCTTGAAACTTTTGATCATTGATCGCCATTTTAACAGATAACTCAGCTTTGTGATCACGGTTACTTGGCGAGAAAGCTTCAATCTTCTCTCGAGATCTCTTTTGAGATTCCAGAGATTGTCGCAAGTATCCTTTAGTGAAGCAATTTCTTTCACTAAACATTCGTTGTGATTTTTCAAGGAATCTAACGTAGGCTTGTTTTTCTCACATTCAATACAAGAAACAGAAGAACTAACCTCATTGATTTTGGCCATACATGCAAAAGTGGTTGGAAGCTTTTCACATGAATCGTCAGAATCAGACTTAGTTTCATTGTCGGTAGCTCACTCCCACTTGCATCTTCAAAAGTTTATTTTGACTCAAACATACCCATATTAGCTAGATTATCATTACAATGCAGTCTTTGCGACCAATCTGTTCCATCCATGTTAGACATCATAGTTTGTGATCCAGAAGATGATGATTAAAATCCAAAAGACTTTCCCGCTTCATTCCACTTTTACCAGATGAATTTTGATCTTTCTTTCTGGGACCAGTTTACTCCTTCTTTGGCTTATCACATTCTTTAGCAAAATGCCCAAACTTTTGACAGTTATAGCATTTAACCTTTATTTTATCAAAACCCAACTTCTTGTTTAATGATGGAAGATCTTTACTTGTTCTTTGCATAAGCTTTTTCACTTTCCTAACAATCATAGCCATATTCCACTTTATGTCCATAAGTTCAAAATCATCAGGATCAATTTGATCATAGTCTTCATCAGTCTTACTACTAACCAGATTCTCGTATGAAGTCATGAAGGCAGACAAAAAGAAAAATTTTGTTCGGCCTCCCTCATGTTCACATTTGGTTGTGATGTTGATTTGCAAGTGATGAATTTCCAGACCCTCCAAACGAACCAGAAGCACTAGATGACCTAGAATTTCCAGCAGTGTAGAAACAAGCACGTGGATCACTATAAATAGCTGTAGTATTATCACTTGCATTTTGTGTAAGAAATGCAGTAATAGGAGAAATGGTTGAACTCAACGGCATACTTCCACCATAAAAGGCAGGATCGTCTTTCCGGAAGATTTTCCAGGACTCCCACACATACGACAAGTCGAGTTCCAAACCGACTTAGCCCCCGGTGCGGCACCCATATCACGAGCCCCGTATCGGCTCGCACCGGTGGAGCTTCAGGAGTTGCTCACTCAGTTACAGGACTTTTTGGATAAAGGTTTCATCTGACCCAGCTCATCACCATGGGGAGCCCCTGTCCTATTTGTTCGAAAGAAGGACGAGACTTTCCGCATGTCCATCAATTACCAGGAGGTGAACAGGTGACGGTCAAGAACCGTTATCCCCTACCCTGAATTGATGATCTTTTCGACCAGCTTCAAGGATCGATTTACTACTCGAAAATCGATCTGAGATCTGGTTACCATCAATTAAGAGTGCGCGAGGAAGACATTTCAAAGACGACATTCAGAACCCGCTACAGTTACGATGAGTTTTCGTTTATGCCTTTTGGCTTAACCAATGCACCAGCCGTATTTATGGACCTCATGAACATAGTATGCAAGGCGTATCTCGACAAGTTTGTTATTGTTTTCATTGGCAATATCCTCATCTATTCCAAGAACAAGACCGATCATGAAGATCACCTGAGGTTAATCCAGGAATTACTAAAGAATGAACAATTGTAAGCTAAGCTTTCGAAATGCGAATTTTGGCTTCGCGAGGTTCACTTCTTAGGACATGTGATCAATGAGAGAGGTATCCATGTCGATCCAGGCAAGGTAGAGGCCATCAAAAACTGGGAAGCACCTAGAATCCGACTGAGGTGCGACAATTCCTAGGACTGGCCGGCTACTACAGACGTTTCACAGAGGGATTTTCAAAGATTGCTCAACCCCTCACCGCATGGACACACCAGGGTACTAAGTACAATTAGGGTGTTGCGCAGGAGTTTGCCTTCCAACTTTTGAAATCAAAACTCTGTAGCGTGCATGTCCTAGCCCTCCCCGAGGGAACATAAAATTTTGAAGTACATTGCGATGCATCGATACAGGGTCTTGGTTGCGTGTTAATGCAACTTGAGAAGGTTATAGCCTATGCCTCTCGACAACTATGGGTACACGATAAGAACTATACGACCCATGACTTGGAACTCGGAGCTGTGGTGTTTGCCCTTAAGATATGGAGACATTACTTGTACGGTACAAAATTCACCATTTACACCGACCACAAGAGTCTCCAACATATCTACGATCAAAAGGAGTTGAACATGCGACAACGTCGTTGGGTCGAGCTACTTAAGGATTATGATTGTGCCATCAAATACCACCCTGACAAGGCCAATGTTGTGGCTGATGCTCTCAGCATAAAGGAAACCCTTAAGCCTAGACGGGTGCAAGCATTACAACTCACGATTCATGCCAACTTACATGATCAGATTCATTATGCTCAACTCGAAGCTTTGAAAGATAATAACCTCCCATCAGAACTCACGCGGGGCATGGATTAGCAGCTTGAAACCAAATCGGACAGAGTCCGATATTTCAAAAACCGGATTTGGGTCCCTCGATACGGAGACTTGAGAAATCTCGTGATGGACGAGGCACATAAATTCCAATATTCCATTCACCCTGGCTCAGACAAAATGTACCATGACCTGAAGGTACTTTATTAGATGTCCGAACATGAAAGCAGACATTGCCACCTACGTGAGCAAATGTTTGACTTGTGGAAGGCGGAATATCAGAAGCCTTCTGGTCTGTTACAGCAACCGGAACTCCACACGTGGAAATGGGAACACATTTCCATGGACTGCATCACAGGACTACTGAAAACACCGACAGGATTGGATACCATCTGGGTGATCGTTGACCGGTTGACTAAGTCTGCGCACTTCCTAGCGATTAAGGAATCGGAAAAAATGGAAAGACCGACTGGCATATACATGAAAGAAGTAGTGTCTAGACATGAAGTGCCTGTCTCAATCATATCTGATCGAGATTCCCGTTTCACTTCGCACTTTTGGAAGTCACTATGGAGCGCACTAGGCATCCGCCTCGATATGAGCACAACATACCATCCTCAAATGGATGGGCAAAGTGAACGCACCATTCAAACCTTAGAAGACATGTTGCGTGCATGTATATTGGATTTCAGAAATATTTCGGAACCCCACTTTCCCTTGGTAGAGTTTTCGTATAATAGCAGCTACCACGCCAGTATTAAAGCAGCGCCGTTTGAAGCGTTGTACGGATGATAGTGTCGATCGCCTCTTTGTTGGGCAGAAGTGGGTGATTGCCAAATCACTGGCCCAGAATCAGTACTTGAAACCTCAGAAAAGATTGTCCAAATCCGAAATCGCATGGCAGCAGCACGGGATCGCCATAAGATTTACGCCGACAAGCGCCGAAAACCTCTGGAATTCCATGTGGATGACAAGGTTTTACTGAAAGTCTCACCTTGGAAAGGTGTAGATCGCTTTAGAAAGCGAAACAAACTCAATCCATGATACGTTGGCCCATATCGGATAACCGAACGCCTCGGCCCGGTAGCGTACCGATTGGAGTTACCAGCAGAACTCAGTGGCGTACATAATGTTTTTCATGTATCCAACTTGAAGAAATGCCTCTGTGACGAAACACTAGCAGTTCCTTTGGGCGAATTACAAGTTGATGAACAGTTACGCTTCATCGAAGAACCAGTCGAAGTTTTGGATTGGGAAACCAAAACACTCAAACACAGCAAGATTCCTATCGTTAAATTTTGTTGGAACTCGAGACGTGGACCAGAGTTCACGTGGGAATGCGAGGATCAAATGATGAAAAAGTATCTTCACCATTTCGAAGGAACCAAGCACCGAAAACGGCGAAAGCCAACAAACCGTCAGAAAACACCAGAGGTATGAATTAAATTTCGGGACGAAATTTCTTTCAACATGGGAATATGTGACAAACTGAAAACTTTTGCCCTTTTCAGACAGCCATCGCGACATGTAAGTTTTTAAATTCCATTGATACTCCTCTTGAGCGACTTCATACGGATATTTTCGGTCCAGTGAATCGTGCGAGTATTTGATATTGGTATTGCCTGGTAGTTACTGATGATTATTCACGATACTCATGGGTCTTGTTTATGAGTTCGAAAGATCAAACACCGGTTCTCGTTCAAAATTTAATCACTAAGATCGAATCACTATACAAACAGAAAGTGAGGAGAATTCGAAGTGATAATGGTACTGAATTTAAAAATACTGTATTGGATTTATTTTGTTTACAAAAGGGACTTCATTGAGAATACAGTGCCCCATATGTACCACAACAAAACGGTGTTGCTGAACGAAAGAGTAGAACGTTGATTGAGGCTGCTAGAACTATGCTTGCTGATTCAAAGCTTCCTATTCATTTTTGGAATGAAGCGGTGAATAAGGCTTGTTATACACTCAATCGTGTTCTAACTGTTAAAAGACTCAAGAAGACAAGTTATGAGCTGTCGAATAATCGTAAACCTAATTTAAAGTACTTGGAACCGTTTGGGTGTCCTTGTACAATGTTGAAAACGGATGTGGGAAAGTTTGATGAAAAAGCCATTGAAGGGTATTTCTTGGGATATGCTTCTCCTAAGAAACGAGTATTTAACTTTACGTCTGGTTGTGTTGAGGAATTGTACCATGTGGACTGTCAAAAGTACATCACACCTTCTCAAGGGAAAGGTCCCGACTGGATGTTTGACTATGATGGCTTATTTAATTCATTTACTCTAACAACTGATCAACCAGATGAAGATTTAGTCTGTGCGTATTTTGAAGAACAATTAGTAATTCCAAGATTTTCAAGTTCTAATGATGTTGAAGTTCCAACCGATGTTCCAACTGAAGATCCTGATAATGATTCTCCAGTTAGCTTAGATAATGTGTCTACTTCGTCTGATGATACTCCAGTTGTTGATCAAGTTATTGAACTTGATAGTGATGTTTCATCTCACGGCCTGGGTGAACACTACACTAATTTATTTGAAACTGTTGATGTTCCTGAGAATCCCACTCTTAGGATTCATAATTATCATCCAAAAGAAAATATTATTGGAGAACTTAGACGTGGGAGTTCAAACACGTCATCAAGTTGCTTCATCAAATGAAAATAACGTATTATGTGCTTATGCAGATTTACATTCATCTGGAATTGTAAATTTTGCTAAATTCACTTGCTTTCTATCACAAGTTGAGCCAACGACTCCTCAAATGGCACTTCAAGATTCTTCTTGTGTAAGGCCTCGTTACAGGTAGCCCTACATTTGGTGTTGGATTTACTCATAAACACAGTTCTAAATATCAGAGTTAATTAAAACTTTCGCGGAATAATAACAATAGTCAACCATTCATTACAAACGTTCTTAACTTGTCTTTAAAACATAACACAAACGATAATATCAAAACATCACGACAAATCTTCAGATGCCAGCCTCTTCGATCTTTCCATGTGTCCTGCTCAAACTAGTTGTCTTAACCTGTTAACCTGCGTGCATACTAAAAGTCAGCTACGCTGAGTGAGTTCTAGTTAAACACATAACTTACTTTACATACACATACACGTGCCCAAAGGTACGCATTACATACTTAACCTGTCCATCAATCTTTCATACACATACATAACTAACCATACGTTATAAGGAGCATTCGCCCTACATAACTCGGATATTATTAGGGTCCGGTACCCTCCATCCTCGGATATTATTAGGGTCCGGTACCCTCCATCCTCGGATATTATTAGGGTCCGGTCACCCTTCATCCTCGGATATTATTAGGGTCCGGTACCCTTCATCCTCGGATATTATTAGGGTCCGGCACCCTTTCTTCCATACCTCTTTAACATACTTTCTATATACATAATTGTAAGTTTCGCGCATACATACATCATTCATTCTTCATCTTACAACATACATATAACATCAACCATTTCCTAGCAGTACATGCAATTCCGAAGATCGTTCATGTATCAAAAAGAAATCATTCATACATTTCACATAATACATATATGGCATACACTTATCACTTAGGATAAGTGTATTAACTAATCACATCAAGTATGCACACAGCCCCGAAAACATAACAAGGAATGGGGCTAGAAACTCACCTGAAGTCGGTTACGTTCACCGTTAATAGTTATTCCTTTCTTCAGTTGGGCACAGCTAACTGTATAATAATTACATGCATCAATTACTATCACTACTCATAACGCGTTTCTAGTCTACTTATAACCCTCAACGGACGGGGGTCCGGGGGCAGAGCCCCTGGCAGCGGGGTCTAGGGGCGGCAGCCCCTAGCAGGGTCCAAGGGGAAGAGCCCCTGGCTGGGGTCGAGCTGTCGACACACATTTTCCATTAAGATTTTGAATTATCACTTAATTCGCTAATTCAAAAGTTCAAGGGCTTAATTGTAATTAATTCATTCTTTTTCTATGTTTAGGGACCATTCTGTCATTATGTTAAACTTCTAATTCGTTACGTTATTCTTAACGAATCGGGATTTCATACGAACTGGTTCTTGTAACGAATTGAACCCCTTAACGAACTGGTTGTTTAAACGAATCAGTTCCTGTAGCGAATTGGATAATCTAATTCGTTATCTCCTTTAACGAACTGGCTAATACGAATCAAGGGTAATTCGTTACCCTTTTCCCTTAACGAATCGGATACGAATCAAGTCTAGTTCGTTAGGCTTCCAAATGCGAATCAGCTAAAGAATCACCCTCCGATTCGCTAAGTTCGCATAGTGAACTAGGGTTAGGTCAGGGAATGTCAGAACATTCCTTGACGTTCCTATTACCTCGTATTAACTTTTCCGGCGCCGCCTGTCCGGCGCCGGCGCCGCCGCCGCCGCCTTTCCGGCGCCGCCGGAAAAACGTTTTTAACTCGTTTTTCACCGTTTTTCATCACGTTCGATCCAGATCTGAGCTAGGGTGATCCCTAAGCTCATCTTAGGTTCGGTTTATACCCGATTCCATCCGGATCTCGTGACTTAAATGGTTTAACGGTGTCGGCTCGTAGTTTCGCGATTATATCTAACGGGTTTAAGTTAATAAACATCATACTAGTATTACCTCGGGTCGGTGCTCGGTTTCCTTCTTGGTTGGTGTATGGAATATGTATGAAATGAAATTAAATGGTGATTAAGGGTTTAAATACTTATGAATCATGGGCTTAAGCCCATGGTCTTTCCTTCTTTGTTTCCTAACCCAAGTCCATAACCCATATCCATTTACCTAACACTAGCTCTACTCGTAATCTATTTATCTAAACCGGTAACGACCCACTATAAGACGAAAATTATTTTATTATTAAAACCAAAAGTAGGATGTTACATCTTGGGTAGAAGCCATGCAAGAAGAATTACAACAATTTGCACGTTTGGGTGTTTGGGATCTTATCGACAAACCTGCTAGAGTCAAGAAGGCGATTCTGACTAAGTGGCTCTATAAGTGTAAGAAAGACGATCGTGGGGTGATCGTTAGAAACAAGGCACGTTTAGTGGTGCAAGGTTTTCATCAACAAGAGGGTATTGACTACACTGAAGTATATGCTCCTGTTGCAAGACTGGAGTCAATACGAATCTTTCTAGCCTATGCAGCTTATAAGAACATAAAAGTCTACCAAATGGATGTCAAAAGTGCTTTTCTCAATGGTGAACTTCATGAGGAAGTGTTTGTTTTACAGCCTCTGGGTTTTGAAGACCCTGATTATCCTGACCGAGTTTAACGATTAAACACGGAATTATATGGTCTACATCAAGCCCCAAGAGCTTGGTATGGCACGCTCACCGACCATCTGACGAATAATGATTTCAAATGTGGGACTAGTGACTGCACTTTGTTTTATAAAAATATTGGTGATGATCTTCTCCTCGTCCAGCTTTATAATCTTTGGGTCAACAAACGACGCGTTGTGTAAGGAATTCGAGAAATCAATACAAACCAAGTTCAAGATGAGTTCGATGGGCGAGATGAATTTCTTTTTAGGGTTGTAGGTTCATCAGTCTGCAAAAGGAATCTTTATTCACCAGACAAAATATGTGAACGACGTCTTGAGCCGATTCAAGATTAATGCCGGAAAAACCCCTTCTACTCCTCTCCTCGTGGGTTACAATTTATCACCGAATGAATTGGAGGATACTGTCGATCCTACCCTCTATCGAGCTATGATTGGTTCTTTGATGTATCTTACTGCTTCTCGACCCGACATAATGCTTGATGTGCCAAGCTAGTCCCCGAGTGATTCACCGGGCAGCGGTCAAGCGAATTCTTCAATATCTGAGGGGCAATCCTAACACCGGGTTATGGTACCCCAAACACGATATTTTTGATCTTACTGCTTATTCCGACTCAGACTATGGAGGATGCAAGATTTTTCAAGTATACCATAGCGGGATGTCAATTCTTAGGAAGCCGGCTTGTTTCTTGGCAGTGTAAGAAGCAGACAACGGTCTTCACTTCAACCGCCGAAGCTGAGTATGTTGCAGCCTCGAGTTGTTGTCCCAGGTTTTGTGGATACAACATCTTCGGGACTACGGTCTGAAGTTTCTTACTACTCCCATTCTAATTGATAATTCTGCTGCTATTAGCATCACCAAAAATCCCGTACAACACTCTAAAACGAAACATATCGAAATTCGATATCATTTTATACGGGATTGTTTTGAAAAGAAATTAATTGACCTTGAGAAAGTACATACCGATTTTAAGAATGCTAACTTATTTACCCAAGCATTTGATAAAACACGTTTTAAATTTTTGCTTGGTTTAAATGGCTTAAAGACCCTTACTAATATACTAAAATTAGAATAACTATTTTTTTTTATTTTTTTAGTTTATTTTTTTTATTTTAAATTTCATTTTGATTTTGGCTTTTAGGGGGTGAGTTTGCATAGAATGTGCTTTTCGTTTGCATAGATAAAATCCAAAAACATTAAAAATTCTAAAAAATATAGTGTGTTTTTATGTCTTTAAGTTTCGAAATTTTGAAAAATCTAAAAACATCTTAAAATTTGAAAAGTCAAAAAGAGTGTGAGTTTTGTCGAAGAAAAACCCAAAAAAGACAAAAAGATTGTGTTTTTAAGTATGTAAAGAGAAAAACCAAAAAGATTTTTGCTTACATTCGCTGAAAATTATGTCAATTAATTATATTTGAAGGACATATACTTGTATATGTTTGGTCCTGATAATTTCTTGCAAATATTTAGGATAGCCATTTACCTTACAATGGAAAATATTTGGGGTGTTCGTTAAGCTTTCTACTTTATTTTCTCGCTAAAAATTATGTCAGTTATTTAAGTTTGTGGAGCATGCTTGCATGTTTTAGTCATGTTATCTACTTGTAGATGGATAGGATAGCCATTAATTTATAAACTTAAAGTAACTGGGGCGATTAAATTCATTTTGTTTGATGCTCCTCAAAATTTTGAGTTTTTGAAGCAAAAAGAGAAAATGATATTACAATGATTATTTGACCCCAAATATGGTAAGAAATAAGCTTAAAAGACTGAGTGCTTAATCATTGGTGCATTGATAGGTCTTAAACAAGTTGTTAGAATAAATTATGTGATATAAACACAAAGAAAAGCCAAATTGAAAGAGGTGTTAGTCTCTAGCAAAAATCTCGGTGAGGATGGCAGAAATGTAATAACCAGTCATACTCAAGCCTTATAGCTGTTGATCACCCAAAAAATTAATAAAGCAAATAACAAGCGTTAGGATTCTGTACACTGTGAGTCTTTATGCAGCTTAATCATCTGGGTATTCATAAGCATGAATATTTCACTCTCTTCTAGAGCAAACCCAAAGTCATTAAACTTGATCACTGTTGTACTTCGTACAATCCAAATTACTGACTTGATCAAAATCCGTTGTTAGTCTTACAATTGTGTTTCCCTTGCGCGCGTCTCATTACCAATAAGAAACGGACCCCAGGGGATACAATGTATGTAAGCCGACAGATGGACTCGTGCATACTCACTCACAGTAAAGGAAACTTGATGCATTGCTCAAAAATTGCAAAATTCTAAAAAAATTTTATCAACACTATAATGGTTTAAGTGAAGTTGGGTTGATTTGGCAAAAATCAAATTAAGCTTGAACCGAGATTAGAGGCTGATATTTTCTGATAGTCTGTGCGCTAATTGAACCATTAATCATATCACAAAAATGCTTGAAGGCGTGTTATAAGATTTAAATGGACAACAATATAAATGACCGACTTAACGCCAGTCATAATATCGCTGAAATATAAAACTGTGATAGAAGGGCAATTCAGTCAATATGATTCTCTGCTCAAACTTAACAAAAATCCAAAAAAAAATATGTACTGTTTTTGATAAAACATACAAAAACACAAAAATATTTTATGTTCTATGTTTTGGTTTTGGATATTTCTTTTGTAAATATTTTAAATCAAAAGATCAAAATACAAAAAGATTTTGCGTTTTCATTTTTTACATATTATTTAATTCTTTAAGTTATCGATTTCAAAACGTGAAACAATTTAAGGTGTTTGATTATCGAGGTATGGGATCTCGGTAATTCTTTAATTTAAAAGAGCCACGTAATGAACTCTTTTATTTATTATTTAATTCATCATTTATTTAAATTCTTTAATTTTTATATAAAAATTTAATTCATTTATTTATTTATTTAAACTTAAATAATGTATACTTCATTAAATATGAATAACGAATTCGGTCATGATAACGAACTACATCCTAGTTCGTTACCCTAATTCGCTTTCGCACTCTATAACGAATGACTTCAATTCGTTGTACATATGTTAATGATGTTGAGTCAAACAATTGACCAAAGGGGGAGATTGTTGAGTCAAAGATTTGACCAAAATGAAGTACATGGAAGATTGGAATCTTCTCAACCTCCTCAGAATTCGCTAAGTATGAATCTGGGCACACCTTAGACCTTCGAGCAAGCTTTTACTTAACCGGGTACGATATTTTGTCTATCGGGCAAGGTTATCTTCAAGAAGTCTTCTTTAGAGGATATCCGAGCAGAGTTTGCAAATTAGTGTATTACCGGGCAAGGTTCACTTTATCAAGCAAGTCTGTTCTTCATAGCCAAGTAAAGTTCACTCCCGAGTAAGCTTTTGGCTAACCAAGTCCATGAAGCCAAGTGATTGGAAGACCAGACAAGGTATTCATTAATAATTGTGGTCCGAACATGCTTGATGATTGAAATGAATATCTTTAAGTAATATCAAGCAAGGTTCAACTCAAGCAAAGGAACAGTACTCCCGAGTACACTTTGCTAATAAGTTATGTTATAGCAAGAAGTTGAAATGGACCATTGAAGAACAAGGTTGCTCGTAAGGGTTTGTTGGGCAAAGTCTGGCTAAGTCAAGAAGATTGAAGTCTACCCGGTGAGTATTTTACTTGGTAAAATACTCTTTAAGTAAAGTCTACCCGGAAACTGATCCAAGCACACTTCTATGTTACCAAGTCCTGAAGGATGGCAGAGTACACAGCGTACTCGGAATGTGAAGATTGATGCAAAGTCTACCCGCAAGACTTGTTTTACACTTAGACTATTTTCTGATTATGTAATTTGAATATGTATGTACGTCGTTTGGGGTTTCTAGAAGGAATGACAGCTGTCCTAGGGTGACAGGACTATAAATAGAATGTTTTAGGGCACGCCGCCAGAGGACAAGACGGACAAGGCAGACAGACACATTTATTAAGAATAGAATATTGTGTGTGTGACGGCTGTCTTAGTACGAATAAACCTTCAAGAAAACCTAAATCGATTATCCACTTTGTATGATTGATATGATATAAATGGAAATCTTTTGAGTGAATCTTGTTCTTGTTTGTTACCTTTGATTACTGATTTTGCAACCGTATGTTTATTATTGATTCCGCCTTTAACAAACGGTCGTCTTTCTAAATATAGCAACCCGTCATTAACTCTCTTGTCGACACATCTATTTGTGTGAGTTATGACATGATTAAGTAAGATCCAGCTGAAATCAAAGGACCAGACAAGTGGTATCAGAGCTAGTTGCTGCTATTTTGGAAAGATTGTTGCTGATTGTAGATTTGAAGAAGAATGACGTCAGCAGACCATTGTTACATTGAAACGTGACGTCAGCAGCTCTATTCTTCATTTTTCTTCCAGTTCTACAATCATTTGGTGTTTTCTCTTCCTTATTTTAATCAAAGTTTTAATCTTTATATATAAATCTTGCTCTTATCGCATCAGACACCTCAGATCTGAACAATCGGTTTTCAGATCTGATTATTTTGAACTCTGTTTTTACAAAGAAACTACTTTTGATTTCTCAAAATGTCTGGTTACGAGGAATAAGAAGTCTCCACTAACAAGATTCCTAGACTGTCTGGACAAGAGAATTTCACTAAATGGAAGGTCTTGTATGAAGCAGCCGTTTGCTATAATGATGTTGATATGTGGAACTCCATCAAGAATGGTCCATAAGGGGAAGTTGCAGAAGGTGCAAATCAGGAAGCAACTGCTGCTGTAAGAGAAAGGATGAGAAAGGTAGATGACAAGGCTTTAGCTATGTTGAAGCTTGGTCTGTCTTGGGATATACTTACGAAGGTTGCACATCATCCCAATGCCAAGGCAATGTATGATGCAATACTTGAAATGTTTGAGAGAAATGTTGAACTCAAAAACATCAAGAAGCAGAGATTGAAGCAGCAGCTAGAAAGATTCAAGTATAAAGAAGGAGAAAGGTTGAAATCAATTCTTGAGAGGTTTCTGGGAATTGTGAATGATCTCAGAACCACAGATTATGTAATGACTGACTTTGACCTCATACCAAGCTACTCAACTCTATGCCAAAGGAATAGTATACTGCCTGCAAGTTCATCCTTACAAAGCACAACTTCAATGAGCTAAAAGAGGATGATGTAGTGTGCTTTCCTCAAGCTGCAGAAATAGAAATGATAGAGAATGAAATGATTAAGGAGGAAAGACCCTGCTTCAATGTTTCAAGTGCATTGATTGCACCTATGGGTAATTTGACTATCAAGAATCAACAGTAGATTCCTATCATTGAAGAACCTGTTGAATTTAATTCTGATACTCCAAAATCATTTGTTGGTGTTAGCAATCAAGGAAACCAGCAAAGATTCAATGTGCAGCTGATTGATGACACTGATTCTGCCTCTATGGCAAGTGGGAATGTTCCTCACACTAGTGGTGGAAATGGTCAAGGCAGTGATACTCAAGCTTAGCTTTCAATGTTCACTGAGTCGTATAATGAATTTGTTGCAAAGAATCTAATTCACACAAGTGTTACAAGATGATCTTGAGCAGATAGATGCTGATGATTTGGAGGACATGGATTTGAAGTGGCAAGCAGCCATGTTGGCTCTTAGAAGCAAGAGGCTTTACAACAGGACTGGTAGGTCACTCCTATCAAGACCAAATGAAAGAATTGGTTTTGACAAGTCAAAAGCCATCTGCTACAACGGCCAACAGCCTAGTCATTTTGCAAGAGAATGTAACATGCCAAGAAATTTCCAAGTGAACCAATTTCAAAACCAACCAAGAAATCAGCAGCCTCAGTATCAACAACAGACTCAGTATCAGAAGAGACCCAACACCAACAACTTCAACAACAATCCCAGCAACAACTATAATCCCAACTTCAACAACATTCAACCTCAAATAAACAATCATGATCAAGGAATGCATCAGAATCAAGGTTTTCAAAGAAATAACAATCAAAACCATCAAAATGTTCCAAACAACACTGTTCCAGCCAATCAGAACCATATCAGAAATCAAGGAAATGTTACTGTAACAACACAGCATGAGGGCAACTTTGATTGGAGCAATCATGAAGAAGACATTGCATATGATATCAAGAGGGCTAATGTAGCACTCATGGCTATAATTGAGAAAGAAACTGGATCATCATCTCAGGTACATTCTGCTCCTACTATTTTTTTTGGGTAAAGGGTTTTACCCGGTTAAATTCATTCCACACAACCAACAAAGAACAAGTAATATGACAAAGTGCCATATTAGTTCTCATGTATGACATGCCATACAAGAGTAAACAAAACCAAAACCACCAAACAAAGGTAAACACTGCTAAAGCCTACACAAGAACCAAAGAAACAAACATAACAAAAACAGATCAACCATTATCATCAATTTGGTGTGAAACTCCCCTCGGAAAGTGCCAATCTTCGAGAACCCGATTGACCCGATCAGAATTCTTGAACTTTAGAGTCCTAAGCTTTAGGCGAGTACCCTTAATGATTTCATCAGCAACAATCTTTGGAGTCTTCAAAGAGTTCCTGAAAAGCCGGTTATTTCGTTCCTTCCAAATTACGTAAACCGATGCCCCAAGTAACAGCCGATTAATAACATTATCAATAGAGTTGGACATTCCAAATTGAGACACATATTGAAGAATCTTCCCCCCCAACCATTCATGCACCCCTGAAACTTACCTTTCAATTTGACAATACTCCAAACCTCAGAAGAGAACTTACACTCAAAGAAGAGATGATTACGAGAATCCGGCTCTCCATTACATAAAAGGCAGCAATACAGGTTATGATTTGGATACCCACCAATATTCCACCCCATTATACGATTCTGCGTGCTCAATCAATCATGAAGCACAATCCACAACATAAAGGAGTGTTTTGGTACACATTGAGAGAACCAAACAACATGCATCCAAGAAACCTTATCAGCCGGGATTTGCCATATTCCTGAAGCCGAGAAATTCATTGAAGTCCCATTCTCATCCCTTACCACGATCTTGTCCCTCTTTTCCGGATAAATACTCACCCCCTTTAAGTTCGAAAGAATAGGGAATCTCGAAATCCAATCAGGCGGCTAGCCCCAGTTATTATGATGAACAACATCACTGACACAGGTTTTTAAAGTCAAACCAGCCCCATGTATAGCTCTCAGGTTAATATAATCACTTAAAGGACATAAATCATCCCATTTATCATACCAAACTGAAGTAGATCTCCCATTACCGATTTCATGCCATATAAAATGTCTAATACGGGGACAAAACTGAAGAATTTTCCTCCACCCCCAAGTACAAGAGTTTGGAATCTGCAAGCTCCAAAAATTTCGCCCCTTCATTTTATACACATGCATCCATTTAACCCACAACGAATTACGATCATTGATTAAACTCCAAATATGATAAACCAGAAGAGAGTTATTGACATCCCGGATACGCCGGATACCCAAACCACCTTCACTTTTCGGCTGACAAACAACATCCCACGAAACTTTATGCTTTCCCTTTTTGTGTCCAAAGTCCCAAAGGAAATTTTTAATCCGTTTTTCAAGATCAGCGATATGTCTAGAAGGAAGAGAGAAAACAGCAGACCAGTAAATATATAAGGACGACAGAACAGACCTGACCAGCTGAAGTTTACCCGCAAAAGATAAAGTTTTATTCTTCCAATCTCCAATCCGATTATCCAAACGATCCAGCAACCTCTTACAATCACGGTAATTTAGCCTCGTAGAAATAAGAGGAACTCCCAAGTATTTAACTGGGAGCCTACCTTCAACGAAGGGCATAAAATTCAAAATCCCACTTTTAACGCGATCCGAAACATTACAGAAAAACGCGGTACTTTTCGGGACACTAGGAGTAAGCCCGGACATATCTTTGAAATCATTCAGAGCCCCCATAATAGTTTTAGCAGAATCCACATCGCCTCGAGCAAACAGGAACAAATCATCCGCAAAGCAAATATTGATAATATTTAATTTTTCACAATGACGATGAAAACGAAACAAGCGTTCAATACGAACCTTCCGATGCAGAATTAAAGTGAGGACTTGCATAACCAGCGTGAAAATATAAGGAGACATCGGATCACCCTGTCTTAAACCTCTTTTACCACTAAAGAACCCGTGTAAGTTCCCATTTATGGATATCGAAAAAGAAGAAGTGGTTATGCATTCCATTATCCAATGAGTCATCCTATCGTGGAAACCATACCCATATAGAATATCACGAATGAAGTCCCAACTGACCGTAGCGTAAGCTTTCTGAATATCAACTTTAAAAGCACATCTAGGCGGTCCGTTATTAGTGTGATAATTATGCATTAATTCTTGGGTCAAAAGGATGTTGTCAGAAATTCTACGCCCAGGAACAAACGCAGACTGATTGATATCAATTAACGACTCCAAACCCTTCATCATACGAACCGGGATAATCTTGGTAATGCATTTATATAAAGTGTTGCAGCACGAGATGGGACGAAAATCATTAGGAGTAAAAGTGGTGGTCACTTTGGGAATAAGGGCAATAATAGTGTGGTTAACCTGTTTAAGGAGACTTCCTTTTCTGAAAAATTCATGAACCGCCAAACAAACATCTTTCCCAACAATATCCCAAGAACTTTTAAAGAAGGCCGAAGAAAAACCATCAGGCCCCGGCGCTTTGGTATTCCCAATAGAGAAAAAAGCTTCCTTGATTTCCAAATCGGATATAGGTCTAACCATCAGCTCCGCCTGAGAGGCCGAGAGTTTAGTAGTAAAAATCTGATTATCTGGTTTTTTCAATGGTTGCATATCCGAACCAAAAATGTTCATAAAATGATTAACAAACACCGAAGGAACATCCGATCCCTCATATAATTGGCCCTGACCACATCACTTATAGTATCAATACGACATCTATGGTTTCGCATTTTCAAGGAATTGTGAAAATACGCAGTGTTAGAATCACCAAGCTTTAACCAATCGACTTTAGCCTTTTGTTTTAGGAATTCTTCCTCATCTTTAGTTGCCTCATGATAAGCCTTAAGATAACTACTCTGCTCCCGAATCAACTCCAAATTAGTAGGGTCAATGTCAAGACGGGTTTGACAATCATCAAGAAGGGTTCTTAGATCATTAGCTTTCTTGTGGAGATTGCCTTGTCGATGCAACAAAGAACGGATTGGATGTTTTAAGTTTTGGAGTTTCTTTACCACGCGAAACATGTAATAACCATTCACCTCAATTTTCCAGCCGTTAGCAATAATATCATTATAACCCGGTTTACCAATTAAGAAATTAGGGAATTTAAACGGTTTAGGCTTACCTTTAATAAGATAGGGGAATTTCAATAAACATGGAGAGTGGTCTGAAATCCGGTATGGAAGGAACACCGCCGTTGAATCATTAAAAATATCCATGAATTTAGAGTTTCCCATCACCCTATCAAGCTTTTTGAAAAGACCCATACCCGTTCTCGGTTTATTGTTCCAAGTGAATTGGAGCTCGACCCCATTTATATCCTCATCTTCAATGTTCTTAACACAAGCACGAAAATCAAGCATCCCAGTGGATATTTTGGAAGAACCATGTAATCTGTCTTCCAAATTAAGTGCATAATTAAAGTCTCCAAGTAAAGCCCAAGGTTTACCACGAGTGAATTGTTTATGAACTGCAAGATTATGCCATAACTCCCTTCTTTTCAAATAACAATTTTCAGCATACACGAAAGAACAATACATCGCCTTATTATCCAACTTAAACTTTAACTGAACGTGAAGAACCTGGTTCGAATAATCAATAACCATTAGATCAACCAGATCCGTATTCCACCCCACAATAATCCGAGTACCTTTATCACAAACACTACCATTGCTACTCCAATCCCAAGTGTTACAAATCTTCTTACAAACATCAAAAACCGAATTTAATTGTAATAGCACACACCTGAATACTATTATCTTGGATTACCTTACGAACCTCTTTTTGTTTAAGAGGGCGGTTCAACCCTCTTATATTCCGTGTAGCAATAGTACCCATTAAACACCCAATTCACCGGGTGTGCTTGCACCCTCAGAATCAATATCCGCTTTCATACTGTTAGCCACATCCGTAAAAAGCTCCTCCACATCATCCTCATCTTCATCACTTTCTGGTTCATCCACCAAATTACCAAACCTGTTACTAGTTTGGACATAATGCTTTTCCTTTGACTCAACCCCCACAGCCATAGAAGTTGTAGGTTTACCCACGGGATGATTAGTGTCTTGGCTTTTAGAGGATGGTTTATTTACAGGTTGTGTCACAGCAGGTTTAGCTACCGGTCGATAGACAAGATTATGTTTCTTGACTTGCGTAATAACTTTTTTCTTTCCCTTCACCCTCTGGAAACCATCATCATTAGTGACTTTCATTGGTTCTTCATTTAACTTTTTAGGATAAACATGTTTCGGGCATTGAGTGTTCGAATGGCCAAACACTTCACATAAGGAACATCTGGGGGGCTCCCAATCATATTCAATCTTAATCTCCGAGATCTTGTTTGACTCCCCCCACGTATCCGGAACAGCAACAACCAGCTTCCTTTTAATGTCCTTATTTGCATGAAGTTCAACTTGAACTCTAGCAAAACTACTTCTTCCCCACGATTCCTTACACATATTGGCAGTGTAAGAATCAACACTTATCGGATCCCAATTCTTGAAGCGAGCAAACTTAGACCCTCCTCAGTAAAGGCACCCAGAGGAATATTCTGTAATCTGACCCAAACCGAAACAGACCGTATATCCTCCTTTTCCAAATCTGACTCCATAGTCCAAATATTAAGAATAATGGGGACATTCCTAATCATCCAAGGACCATCCTCAATCAGCTGCATCATCCCAACTTCCGTATGAAACTTGAAAAAGAAAAACCCTTTCGCATTCATCATAAGTCTCGTAAGCCCATATTTGTTCCAATTTTTATTAGCAAAATACTCAACAACCGGAAAAGGAAGTCTGTTACCCAAAAAATAACCAAACAAAGTATTAGTAAACCTATCGTTAACTTTCTTGACAGATTCAACCGGGATAACCACATCAACTCCTTCCATTGTTGACTCCACATTTAATTTTCTTAATGTTACCTTAGTTGTCTTGTTTTCAAGTTGGACAACACTCACATACGAAGGCTTTGAATTTTCCATATTTTTCTCCTTTCCTTCATCCCTTTGAATATTTAAAGAATCAGATCCAAAAACCATGTTATCACCCAAAACAAAGGCTGAAAAACCTCCATCTTGTTGAGAATCAGATCCAAGAGCCTTGTTATCATTCAAAGCCACGGCTGAACAACCACCGTCTTTGTTGATTACATCATTTAAAGGAACATTGAATGTTGTGTTTTCATCAAACGAAACAGACGAACTTGTAGCATTAGGGTTTCCCGAGGAACCAGTTTTCAGAATTCCCCTACGAGGAAGAACCCCATCAATGTTGGTGACCCGATTGGCTGGAAACCCTTGCTTGATACGATCAACAAATCCATTACCACCCTTCTGCTCCATGCAAACCCTAGAACGAAAATAACACCCAAGAACAAGAACCAAGAACAAGAAACAGAATTCCAATCAACAAATAACAACCAAGAACCAAGAACGGCTGTTTACTTCTTAAACAAAACGGTTGGCCCAAGAAGAAACCCTAATCGGCCAAGGAAACCAAGATTCATGCAGCAATAAACCAAGAAACGGGCAAGAAAACCCTAAAACGACCAAGGCACCAAGAAAAAACGGCCAGGAAACTCTTAATCGGCCAAGAAGAACACAACTGCACCAAGATTCATGCAGCAAAAATCAAAAAACGGCCAAGAAAACCCTAATCGGAACACAGCTGCACCAAGAAGAAACCCTAATCTTGATTAACCACAAGATCCTTAATCAGTTAATAGGATTCGATCGATCTAACTAAACTATATCAATAGCCGTGATCAATAAGAAACCTATTAATCAATCAGAACCAAGGATTAGATCAAGATTGATGCAGCAAAAACCATTCTGCTCCTACTATTGATTTAACTGAAGTTATCAATGAACTGAAAATGAAAGTAGGCAAGCTGGAAAGTGAGTGTTTTAAGAAACAAAGTATCATCAACGCATATGAGGCAAGTGAACTAGTGAGTGAAGAAAGAATGAAAAGTTTGGAAGAAGACTGTGTAAACAGTTACAGAGCTCAGAAAATATTCACCACTGAAATTGATGGGTTGAAGAAAATGATTATAGAAGAGAAGGTGCTAAACACAAAACTGCAAGCTGACAATGAATTCTTGAAGAACTTGGTCTCCACTGGAAACATCTGCGGAATTTTAAACCAAGTTAAAGAAAAGACAAGTACAAAGCAGTACCACCAGCTTTCAACAACAACTTTATGCCAAGAGTTGATAAAGAGAAAAGAAATGCATATCTACAACAATTCAAAGATGTCTTTCAAGACAAAGAAGAACTTGTGGATTTGTACAAGAATGTTAAGGTGAGTGAAGAAGGAGAGTTTGTTGTGAAGAAAGAGTTGAAAGAAGAAAAGTCAATTGGATATCAAGTCTCTAAAGATGACCTTGAGTCAATTGATTTGAATCAAGATGACTTGAGTGATTTGAGTGATCAAATTACTGAAGAGGAACTCAAAGCTGCTGAAAGAGGAAGAAGATACAAGAAGCCAGAATCCATTGACAAACTTCCAAAATATCCACCTGTCACATCAAGAATGAAGAAACAGAATGAAAGAACAAAGAGAGAACATGTGTCCTTTGATATATGTGAAAAGAAAAAGGTAAATTACAATGTAATGAGACCTCCAAGCAAAGAATTATTGGAAAAGTTAAAGCAAAAAGGCAAGAAAAGGGTAAAAGAAGATGTGAATATTGAAAACTTTATTCCAGTTTACCCTATTTTCTCAAGCATTGAAGACTTTGACATTGGAGAAGTAGAAACAATGGAGGAATATGAAAAGAGGAAATCAAGACAAAGGGAAAACATAGAGGATGAACCTTTGAGTTTAAGGGAAATTGTCTTTGTTAAAGGGAAAGTAGAAAGAAGTGACATTAGGATAGCTGAATTTGTTCCCTTCTCAATTGATTTTGACAGTTTAAAATCTAAAAAGACAATTGGAGTTGATTCACCAAGACCAAGTGAAAGGTTCAAGAAACCAAAAGAACATGAAATATTCAAAGGAAAGGTTTGGTGCAAGAAGTGTGATGAGTATGGTCATCATACAGACTCCTGCAATGAAAGATTGAAGTTTCAACCATTTCATGTCCCAGATGGAACAAAGTATGGCCAATACTTTGTAGCCTACAAAATGAAGTATGAAAAATACTTGGGTATGGGAAAGGTTTGTGAAGAGAAAGTTCTGGAAACTGAGAGCCAAAGGCATTCAATGAAAGCCAAGAAACATGTGGACAAACCTGTTAAAAGGGGTAAATCTCCAGTGAAGCATGTGAAAAATGTTAAAAAGAGCTCTCAACCCTTGAGAATAATCCCAAAAAGGGATACTCAATCTGTCAATTCTGATGGTTCTCAAGGATCATCAAGCAGTGAGAAAACAAGAAGAAAAGAAGCATATCCTAGAAAGAAACCAGCTGAACTCACTGGTGATGAAAAGTTTCTGATGAAGCATGGATATGAACCACAAGGTTTTCTTTGGAAACCTAAAACAGAAACAAAGGTTGAGCAAGTTCCTGATGTGAGAGACTACTTTGAAAAGAAGGACTATGTGATAAAGGAGTATGCCTCTGACTCAGCTGAGTATCAGAACTCAACCTCACTAGTTAAAACCCCAAGAGAGTGTGGTTATGAAACAGACAATTCAGACAATCTAGAACTCACTCATGAAGATCCTGAACCAACAACACTCACTTCCCAAGCTGTGTCTGAAACTGAATCTGATGAGCTGCAAGTTGATAAGACTTGCACTTCATCACTCAACTGATCAAACTTTCTTTTTATGTGCAGGAACAGTCCACTCATCTGAATGACATATGGTACATGGATAGTGGTTGTTCTAGGCACATGACTTGTGACAAGAGGTTTCTTGTCAACTATGAAGAAAAGTATGAAGGTCCTGTAGCTTACTTCTGTTACAAGAGGAGCCATTGACAACTCTTCTACAAAAGAAAGGGATCAGACTTACTTCTGTTACAAGTGTATGTGGATGACATCATCTTTGGATCTACAAATGAACAAATGTGCATGGAGTTTGAAGGGGTAATGAAGTCCAAATACAGCATGAGTTCTATGGGTGAAATGAACTTCTTTCTTGGATTGCTAGTTCAACAGAAAGCTGAAGGGATCTTCATTCACCAAAACAAATATGTGCAGGACATCTTGAACAAGTTCAACTGTCATGAGTACAAGACTGCTTCCACTCCAATGGACACCAAAGAAAAGATGATTGCAGCTGAAAAGGGGGAGCCTGTTGATGAATATGAATATAGAGCCAAAATTGGATCTCTGATGTATCTGACTGCAATAAGACCAGATATCATGTTTGTTGTATGTGTGTGCGTAAGATTTCAATCAAATCCAAAAGTCTCCCACCTGAATGCTGTTAAGAGAATATTCAGATATTTAAAGGGAAGACCAGACTTAGGAATTTGGTATCCAAAGAACCAAACTTTTGATCTAATTGCATATACAAACATTGATTATGATGGATGTAACATGAATAGAAAGTCAACATCAGGAGGATGTCAATTTTTGGGTGAAAGGCTAGTGTAATGGCAAAGCAAAAAACAGACTACAGTCTCAATTTCTACTGTAGAAGCTGAATATGTTGCTGCATCTGCCTGCTGTGCACAAGTTCTATGGATTCAAAACCAGATGCTGGACTATGGTTTGAATTTTCTGAACACCCCTATTCTTATTGATAATACTGCTGCATATTTTACTGTTATGAATCCAGTTCAACATTCTAAAACTAAGCACATTGAAATCAGACATCACTTCATCAGGGATTGCAGTGAAAAAAGTTTGATTGAAATGCATAGAGTTGATACAAGTGACAATTTGGCTGACCTATTCACCAAACCACTTGATAGAACCAGGTTCAACTTTCTTTTGAAAGCCCTGGGAATGATCAACTCTGATGAAATCTGATTGAGGATGTGTGTCTGGTTGTGTACCTCTATGTGCTAACTGATTATTTTATTCAGAGGTTTCACAAATTGAATGTTATGTGAATATGCTTGAGTATGTTACTGATTATGCTACAGAATATTTAAACTGATATGCTTTAACTGATGATGATTAAATAGTTTTGACATGATTGATCTGATTGATATGCTTGTTTGATTATCAGTTGTTGTGCATTTGTGATGTTAGTATAAGTGTCTCTGTTAAGATTTAATTGTTAGGGTAATCTTATCTGACATCATTGCTTAATTGCTTGAATATGTGCTTTATCCGATCTGCTGATGTTATTAAGATAGACTTTGAATGAATGTAATGTCTACTTGTCCTGATAATATTAAATTTGATTAAGATTTGATTATGTTACAACTGTTTATGTCAAAAATGTGTTTTATGTCAAAATTAAGTAATAAAATGAATTCTATAATGAATTTTGCATAAATACTTTATTTTGATCAAAACATGAGCATGTTGTTAATGGTGAAGAGATATGATAAGATTATGCAGTTCAAGCTTGAAAGAAGCTTAAAAGAAGGAGTTTTAAAGAAAAGTCTCAAGTAGTTGTTTTTGCTAAAAATTATGTCATTTGCCCAGTTGGAAGGACACTTGTGTATGTTTGGTCCTTGAATCTCTACAGATTCAAAGGATAGCCATTGACCTGAAAACTGAATGCATTTGGGGCAATTATGACTTGTTTCTTATTCCTTCACTTAAAACTATGTCAATAGCTCTGACTTTGAAAGGACATATATTCACATGTATGTTTGGTCCTGTTGACCACTTTTGGTCAAACAGGATAGCCATTTACCTGCCAATGAAGAGATATTGGGGTGATTGAATATTAAACTGTGTTTTAATGGGAAATGATAGTACATTGACTACTTAGCCAATCATATGGATTTAATAGGCTAAAAAGGCCTTAGTATAGTCATTAATATGTATGGTTGCTTTCTCATGATGATGTAAAATCTAAGGTGATATAAACATAATGAATATGCTAATCTTTATGTGGAGATACATAGTTGTCTTTGCATGTCTCAAGATAAATCTCTCCAAATGATAGGCAAAAAAGTGATTACCTAGTCATACACAAGCCTGTTGTTATTTGGTCAACCAAAAATGAAACATCTTTAAATATGACAAAGAACATGTGTTAGAAAATTTGAGAAAATATCAAAAAAAGGGGAAGAATGAATAAATCAACCAAAAGTTGATAAGTGTTTTAAATATTTTATCAAACAAGAGGGATACAACAAGAACTACAAAGATGTTGAAAAAATCTGTCTCATCTTGAATGAAAGGCCTGTTATTTGAACTGTAAGTCCAACGTTCAACCTCTATATATGTTTGAATATAAAAAAAATAATACAAAACGATCCAATAAGTTCTGTCATACAAAAAAAAGTTTTTGACCAAATACAGGAGGTTGGAGTCAAATTGGGGTGATCTGGGGAAAGCCAAATAAGCTTTGAGAAGAGATATGAGGCATCGTAGCATAGTGTTGACCATTAACGCATTATGCTTAAATTGAACCTTAATCATATCACCAAAGAGATGAAATTCATGCTAAGTTTATATCTGCTGTTAACCTATCTATGTTGTCATAATAATGCTGAGAATGAAGTATTGAGAAACCTACTTAGTCAATATGATCCCATTCTTGAGATCTTTTCAGAAAAATGGAACAAACTGTTTTGAAGTGAAATACAACTGAAATTTGATCTCTAAATGCACCATTTGCTCTTAAACTATGATATGTAATGAAATATATATTTTGACAAAGTGGTTTAAGTCAAAAGTGTTGCATTTTGCCTTTAATAGGCTGAATATGTAAGTTCGGGTAAGGTTTGATGTTTTATAACCTTTCCGAGCACAAAACAGTTGAATATGTTTGAATATGTATTTTCGGGTAAGGTTTGATGTTTTATGACCTTTCCGGGCAAGCTTAGTCATTATTGACTAAGTTTATGATTTTCGGGCATGCTTTGAAGTGTTTACACTTTCCGGGTAGAGTACACTGGTGTACTCATTTCCCGAACAATCTTGAAGTCGTGAGATGATTATGTGTTATAGCTAGCTTTTAACAAGATATTCTTGTTTCGGGCAAGCTTTTCATTTTATATGCTGATTGTTAGTTCAAGCAAACTTTGTGAACTTAAGTTAGTACACCGAGTAAGCTTTGCGATTTGTATGAATATGTTGTTAGGAAAGGTTTGTTAACCTTTCCGGGCACACTTAGATATTATTATTTAAGTTTGTCATTTTCGGGTAAGGGCATACCTGATGATTGAATATGTGTATCCTAGCAAGCTTAGTGCTAACATAGGATATCGGGCAAGTTCTTTGAAATTTTAGACTATAGCACACTTAAATGTTTATATGCTTTATTTTCATACCTAGCATGCTCTGTGATATTTGTGTTTATGATCTCTTTGAAATTACAAGTGTTTTCGGGCAAACTTTGTTTTCCGGGCACACTTTATATTCCGGGTACATCTCTGTTCCCTCAATATATTTGGTAATTTCAAAACCTGACTTTCCGAGAACACTGTCTGTTAGAAGTCCTTTCCGGGCACACTTTGTATTCTAGGAAGGTTATTCGGGTATACTTTGCATAAGAAGGTTGTTCGGGCACATTAAACACTGTAAAGGTTGCTCGGGCACACTATGCTTTCAAGTATGTTGTTAAGTATGACTGATTGATTATGTTTTTATTTTTAATAGGGTTTATGATAGATTAAGTCATTTAATTTGATTTTAAGAAATTTATATGGGGATCTTAATTGATTCCTTGTAAGGATGTTTATTTGATGCTAAATACTTGATTATTTGTCTTGTGATTAATTTCTCAAGAAATCAGGTATTTCAGATTAACTTCCTTCATTTTACTTAACTTTATTTCAAGAATTACTTTAACTTTAAAGACTTTACCATTTCTGGACATATTCCAAAGCAAACATTCCTTAAGTAGATAAAGAACTTATGAGCCAAAAGACAAAACACTTTTTAAGTTTCTCACTTTACCTGACATGTAAAAGAAAAGGGTAGAATCAAAAGAGCTTTATCTACAGCTTTTCTGCCAAAATTTGCAGTGATGTACTTTACATTTGTCTCAACTCTCATTAAAAGGAGACCTGCATATGTTGTTCAAAATTGAAACTTCACATTTCAAGAGTAACTCACTTTTCTGTTTTGTGCAGATTTCAATAACATTCAAGACAACGGTTTGAATCGAAATATTCTTTGTGCCTTAATCTTTATTTGTCTCTTAAATACACTTACTTAGAAATCTAACTGACAATTGTGTATTCATTTCTTAACAGAGAATCATCAATGGATCCAACTCCAAGTAATTCCAATTCCTACAAACATCATCTTTCTGAAGAGCTGAAGAAAGCATTGCAACGAGTTCAAATCCTAATGTCTGAGGTTGAGAAGATCTCAGCTGCCCCAAAACAGGGGGAGAAATCACTGAATCAGAGGAAGAATTCGTTAAAGGTTCTTTCTATTTATGAAGAAAACAGTTCGGATGCTGAAACTGACAATGTTCCAGAAGATGAAAAGAGATTAGGGCACGTTTTTCAAGGTAAACGAAGGTACGATTTATGAAGCTTAAAGATATGTTAGAGAGAGGGAAATGAGAGCTGATTTTGGGTGTGAAAAATAACAAACCCGGACTTGCTATTTATAGACAAAATTCTGAGACCCATCGCGATACGCGATGGTCCTCTTGGTCACCCGTCGTGTATCGCGACGTAGCATCACCCAGTCACCACTAGACCTACCACGTGGTGGACGCGGTGCCACGTGGCGAGACCATGTGCCACTAGCTGACACGTGGCAATACGTGTCTTGGCTATCAGACCACGTCATCACGATACTCGATGACGTTGGCTCTTTGACGATCGCGTATCATCATGCATCTCTTTTCTTGGATTTATAACCAAGCCCTTCACGATACGCGATGGGCTTGTCCTTTGTCCCGTCGTGTATCGCTATGGGACAAGAAAACAATTTTTTTCATTTTAAACCTTGAAGTTTAGAATTTGACATTTTTAGTCCTTTATCTTTTGAAACTTGGCATTTTTGATCTGAAACTTTCACGATGTTACAGAGTGTTAATTGTATTGGCTTGGATTCCGAGACTATACGGAACAAGTTTTGATCAATTACTGGATTTGTATTTAATTGATATCAAATGTGACTCAAGAACTGTTCATAATTAGATCCTGAGTGTTCGTTATCGTTTAATTGTATTAGTTTGCTTAAATTCAAGTGAATTGAAGATTTGAAAGTAATGGTGGGAGAGGTTGTACGGTTTGGTTTTGAGTGAAATTGGATAAGTTTGGATTGCATTTTGGTATTTGGAATGGTTTGTTGAGGTACGGAACAACTGGACAAGTACTTTGATAGTTGATTTGTTGAATTTGGTTGAGATTTTGACTAGTAATCCAAGTTTGATTAAAGTTTGAATTTGAGTCTGAATCTGGATTGTTGATGAATGTTTGAAGATTTGAATGCCTAATCGTTATGGATGAACACTCATTCATTATCTGTAACTGATCATTCGCATGAACAGTAGTAACCACTTTTGACACATGTAATTCATTTATAACTGATCATTCGTCAACAATAGCTCATTCGTTACATCTACAGTACTACATTCGTTACTCAAGCATCATTCCTTATCATTCGCGTGATCATTCGTTAATGTATCATTCGTGTGAACAGTACCTTCCCATTCTTCATCATTCGTTACCAAAACCATTGCTTCATTCGTTAAAGTATTTGGTTCGTTCGTTAATCAAACTTTCATCATTTGACCATTTAAACCCAAAAATTCATAAATTTGACAATTTAAACCGTACACACTCTGAAATGGCTAATTTCTATCATTTGGATGCTGAGATCGGGTCTAATTCGAAGTGTCCAAGGCTGATGAAACTTAGTGACTTCACCAAATGGGAACTGAGGTTTAGAGCTCATTTGGGATCCGTACAACCTGATTGTGCTCAAAGTCTCGATAATGTATACAGTCCTCCCATGATTGGTGATCCGAGTACGAACTTTGAAGAAAAACATTTTATACTTACTCTCAAGATTAGAAGAAATCCATGGAAATCGAGACTTAATATTGTTCGACGTTGACCACGGCATTACCTAATAATATATTCCATCAAGTTAGAAGTATATGTGCTTCTCTTTTCCAACACTTAAGAATGAGAAGTATGGGTAATACGTTGGAAAGCAAGAAGGTCATGTTGAAGTTTCAATACAGAAACTTTTGTTTATTGAAAGGTGAAACCGCCGAAGAAAGGTTGATGTAACGGTTAAAAGGGTACGAACCGTCACTAACTTCGCAACAGGTGCAAAAATTTCGTGAAATTCTATCCCTTCCATTTGAGTGTACATATTTGGGATGTTGTAACCTATTACAAGCTTCCTCATTATCGAGTTCCATAAACTCAAATTACCATATGGACCAAAATAGGAAACGAGAGGTATTAGTATTCTTCGCTCGATAGCCTGACTTGATCGGTAAATGAAACTCTTATATACAAATTCATCTTTATGAACTACCATCTCCTTGAGCTATAGAAGCCTTATTCGGTAAATTCTTAACATTTGTATCATTTCCGCAATGGTAGCCGTACCCATTACTAAGCTTATCTGGAAATGAGATTGAACTATTGTTGGGTTTAAATATGGGCAATGAACTTGGGTTACTAAAAAAAAGAAAGAAGGAAGATGGACCATGGGCTTAAGCCCATGACCCATGGTAAAGTACCATAATTATCCACTAATCCATTCATTCCACCCATTCCAAAACACACACTTAAGCTCTTTCTCATACTTCTCTCTTTCTCTAACCGAAACCAAGAAGGAAAACCGAGCATTTATCCGAGGTATGAATAGTATGACCATATATGGATCCAAACCCGCTAGATCTAGTTGCGAAACGACTAGCCGACACACTTAATCATCAAAGTCACGAGATTCAGATAGAATTGGGTATAAACCGATCAAAAGACCAGCTTGGGGGTCACCCTAGCTCGGATCTGGATCGAACGGACGAACAACGGTGGAAAACGACTGAGATCTCTCTTTTCTGGCGAGATCCTGGTTTTCCAGTGACGACGACGCCACAAAGGCGGCGCTGGAAAATGTGTATGGGGTTAAAGGGAATGTCAGAGAATATTCTGACATTCTCTGACCTAACCCTAATTCGTTAATGGAAGAATAACGAATTACCAAGAAATTCGTTATGCCCATTCGTTAAGAAGAATAACAAATTAGCAGCAGTTCGTTAAGCCATCCGTTAAGCCATTCGTTAAGTAATTCGTTAACGGGGAACTGACGAATGAACCCCCAGTTTTTTATAAAAGCCCGTTCGTTATAAAGCCCAGTTCGTTATAAAGGTCCATTCGTTATGAGAGAACACATTCGTTAAGGAATGGCGAAGGAGTCCATTCGTTAAAGGACTGGATGACGAACTAAAGTTTGAAAGAATGACAGAAAGGTCCCTGGACTTAAGAAAAATGGATTATTTACATAGAAACCCTCAAACTTTATGAGTTAGAAAACAAAACAATAATTAAAAATGTGTTAAGACAGCTCGACCCCAGCCAGAGGCTCTGCCCCTTGGACCCTGCTAGGGGCTGCTGCCCCTAGAACCTCATTACCAAGGCCGCTGCTCCCAGACCCCCGTTCGTCGAGGGGTTATAATTAAACTAGAAACACGATATGGGTAGTGATAGTCAATTGATACATATAATTGTTATACAGTTAGTCGCGCACAGCTAACGAAAGGAATAACCGTGCCTAAAGCTTATGACTCTAAAATTCAAGAATTCTGAACGGGTTAATAGGGTTCTCGAGGATTGGCACTTTCCGCGGGGAGTTTCCCACCAAATTGATGATAATGGTTGATTTGTTTTTGTTTTGTTTATTTACTTGGTTCTTGTGTAAGCTTTAGCTGTGTTTACCAGTGTTTGGTGGTTTTGGTTTTGTTTACTCTTGTATGGCATGTCATACATGAGAACTAATATGGCACTCTGTCATATTACTTGTAATTTTTGGTTGTGTGGAATGCATTTTACCGGGTGAATCCCTTTACCCAAAAAAAAACGAAAGGAATAACCATTAACGGTGAATGTAACCGAGTTTAGGTGAGTTTCTAACCCCATTTCCTTGTTATGTTTTCGGGGCTGTGTGCATACTCAATGTGAATGTTAATACACTTACCTTAAATGGTAAGTGTGTTCTATGATGAATGATGTGATAGTATGTATGAATGTTATGATAGTATGCATGTTGGTACGTGAACGATCTTCGAATATTGCACGTATCGCCAGGAAAGGTGTGTCTTATATAATATACATGAATGATGTATGGATGAGTAAGAATATATATATGAACGTAATAGAATGTATGTATGAAGATGCGTATGAATGGTTGAACAGATAGAGAAGGAAGGGACAGACCCTAATAACATCTGAGATAGAGAAGGAAGGGACAAAAACCCTAATAATATCTGAGATAGAGAAGGAAGGGACCAGACCCTACTAATATCTGAGATAGAGAAGGGACCAGGCCCTAAAAATATCTGAGATGGTAAAGATAGTTATGTATGTATTATGAATGTATGAAAGTATGAAAGACAGAAAGAAAGTATGTATGTACGAACAAAAGAAAGATAACAGGCTAAGTATGTATTATGTATCTAGAGATAAGTATATATATATATATGAACGTATTGTTTGTTTCCTGATTAACTAGAACTCACTCAGCGTAACTTACTTTTAGTATGCACGCAGGTGAGTAGGTTGAGACAGATGGCTTGAAGGGGGACACATGGCAGATGAATAAAGAAGCTGGCATCTGAAGACTCATTTGTTAATGTTTGAACTAAAAGACATGTTTTAAGTTGTGTTTTAAAGACAAGTTATAAATGTTTTGTAATGAATGTTGAAGTTTTATTTATTCCGCGAAACTTTTAATTAACTCTGATATTTACAACTGTGTTTATGAGTAAATCCAACGTTAAAGTAGGGCACCGGGAGAGGGGCTTTACACATTAAAATCGTTAATCTTAGCACTTCCTATTTACTTGTACTGCCAAGACGCTTTCACTATCAAGAAACTATGGTTATAGTTTCCATATATCATAATTAAAATTTCGAGTATGAAATTTCTTTCAACAAGGGGATGATGTGACAAATGGAAAATTTTGCTTAAATACGAGTAACACTGCCCAAATATTAGTGGCACAAATATATAGACTGAAAGTTTTCTGACATACTGAATGTAAAGTGAACAAACATATAGACATGAAGTCTACTAAATTTACTAAGACCAAACACATAGACGAAAGTCTACTGGTGTACTTAGTAGCATATCAATTTTCGGGACGAAAATTCTTTCAACAAGGGGATGATGTGACACCCAGAATTTTCAGGTTAACTCTGTTAACAATAACCAGTTAAATCCTGTTGACTGTGCCAGTAAACCTAGTTAGTTCTGTTAACTAATTTAATGAACTCCCATGCATGTAGTGTCATGTATGCATACTTTTGAGTTAGTCGTGTTGTTGGTGGCCTAAACAAGCATAACTAGTTATTTGTAACTAGTATAAACTCGTCACACATGTTATAATAAACATGATATGCTACATGTATCTTATATAATAAGTATAATGCGTTACATGCTTAATATGTTACATGACTAGTTGGTATATGCTTATATGGTATTGTAAGAAAGTTGGGTAATTAAAATGATACAACATACGACGTTTTACATGATAATTAGTTAGATGAACTATTAAACTTTAGACTAAAGAATTACTTAGAAAATGTTTTAAAAGTTGTAACATGTCACACATAAAATAAAAAAAAATTATCTAAGGTTGGATTTAATTAATATGGACTTAATGATGTGTTAATAACAATGGAGGTTATAACTCTTTCTTTACCCCTCTTTGGCCATCTACTTTACCCACACACACATACACTTTCATTTACTAAAAACTCTCAAAGATCTTAAGTATTTTGGTGAATTTGGAAGCAAGAGTATTGGATTTTTGGATCAAGCAATAGGTAAACATGATTAATACATGCTTTTTATTCATGTTTTTTATTTTGATTTATGGGATTAGTATCCAAATGATTGGATCATACAAATAAATAAAGTATGATCAAGTTTGATTGTTTAAACGGAGTTTTGTGTCTTGTTATAAAAGAAAAGATGGAAACCTTTTGTATATAAATGTTATGTTATAGACTGGGTACAATATTGGAAACCATGAGTTTTGATCATATAAAATGGTTTCTTGGTGATTTATGATCATAAGGATATAAAAACCATGATTTTTGTAAGTTTTGGTTTGGATCTGCTTGCTGACAGATTTTATGATCAAGATTGCTTGTTGTATAACTTGTTGATACGATGGTATTTTCGATTAATTTTTGAGACTACGGTGAAGTACTTTGAGTCTAGTTTTAAAAATTCAGAAATCATAATTTTTGGACTTGTTTTAACTAGTTTTTATTTATTTACAAAATCGGGTTTCAATCCTGATTGAAAAAGAAATTTTCTGAGCCGTGCTGTAAATTGTATAACTTGTGTTTGAAAATAGATAATGATGTGATTCCACTTCTGTTATTTTAGAAATTGAAGTAGGAATACAATACAATTTGTCTTGTTCACTTGTACACATGGAATTTTTGGTAAGTATTTGTATTATGTTGTGCTAATAAAGAGACTGAAAATAGGTTGCTGTAGAGTATGAATTATATGTATGTTTGTGAGCATTGAAAAATTATAAGAAAAATTTATGTTGTACCTAATACTTGAAATTATATGTGTGAATTATTTGGTAATTTATTTACATGTTTTGGTTGGTTGGAAAAATAAGTTTTTATGAATTAAAACTTATTTAGATTGATCGGCATACGGTTTGTAAAGATAATTGTAGTTTGTGCTAGGATTGTTGTAGTAAATTGGATTTTGACGTTATTGGTTAACTTGGAACTATTTGACTAAATGTTTAGTCTTACTTGCGAAAATTTTAAATTGGTAAATGTGGGAATTAGTCATAGGATTGCATGAAAAGTGGCTAAGTGCACATTACATAATTTGTTTTTAAGTTGTGACTAGGAATGTCATATAATTATTCTAAGTCTAGATACTTGGTCAAAAGTCACCAACGGGCCGTCGGTCAGTATTTTGAGTCAAAGGTCAACATTTTGGTCAACGGTCAATACTTTGGTCAACGGTCAACAAAACCCAAATTTTAGTCTTCGGTCATCGAGACTTGGACTTTTCAGTCAATGGCCAACAACTTGGACCTTTTAGTCAAAAGTCAACAAAAAGTCAAACTTAGGTCAAACTCAAACAAAAAGTCAAACATTGGTCAAAGTCAAACTTTGGTCAAACTTCTAATTAACAAATGGAATTGTTTGGATACTAAGGATTCTAGGAATCGCTTAGAAAATACTTATAGTGCTTGTATGATTTACGCACTAGAACAACTTTGACTTAAGCATATGACTTTCATTTGAACCGCATTCGAGGTGAGTTTCACTGCCCCTCTTTTTACTTACTCCTTTTGGGGGAGAAAGCATGCATACAAAACCTTTTTGGATATTGTAAACTTTTTAATACCTCATGTGTACATAGTGAACTTAAACTGAAGTCCCCCATACACATTGGACCGTTAACAATTGTTCATTAGCTGGGTAATGAAAGGTAGTACTACTGGTTTTTACGAAGCCCCTCGGGGCTCTCGGGTGAGGGAGTCGCCGGGTGTCTTCATTTACCAGAAACGCAATGTGCACTAGTCTTATATTAGACTCAGTGGGTGACAAACAAACTAACAAGTCAGCCTCGGTCAAAATGGAACTTACATTAATGTAACATGATTACTAGCCTAATTAACTAGTGGTATTACTAATGCATACATTATCCATACTTAAACATTTACAATGTTTACTACTTAATGGTTTGTTTGACAAACCTGTGTTTTATACTCAAACATGTGAACTCACCAACCGTTGTATTGACCCATTTTAGCCTGTCTTTCTCAGGTGTTTAAGGTACACGTGCGAAGTTGAAATGAGTCTAGGGTGCATGGATCCCACTAAGCATCGAATTACCCTGGGAGTCTTTAATGAAATGTTATGACTAGGCGTCTTAACACACACTCTGGGTTTTTAAGTGTTTTCATAAATTATACGTTTTCACAAATGTAAAAACTTTATTGTAAATGTACTTACCTCATTTATGATGAGCAATAATATTTAAATATGTTCCATTATAAATTGGTTGTTCGTTATGACACATGGCTAGATCCTGATATGTCACGCGCCTCACGGTAAAACCCCCATTAGTCGAAAATTGAGGGTGTGACACAAACCTCCTGTTAAGAAAGAACAACTATTATATACATATGAAGAATGGAACTCTAAAAGCAATCAAGAAAAACGTCATGGGAAAGGCATGATGGGAACCGAATCAAGTAAAAAGAAAAAGGGAAAAGGTAAGGTTGTGGATCGGGAAAAGAAACAAAAGTATACAAGTTGGTTAAAGTGTTATACGGCCTACGCCAAGCACCGAAGGCATGGAACACTAAACTAGATAGACGTTAAAGGAACTTGGTTTCATTAGATGTAAACTAGAACAAGTAGTTTAAAAACAATGTTCCAGTCAAAAGATACTACTCATGGGATTTTATGTGGGATTTGATACTGACTGGTACAAGTGTGCGAGAGATATCAAGTTTCAGAAGACAAATGGAATCAAGGTTCGAGATGAATGACCTCGGGTTATTGCATTATGTCACACCCCGCCTTGGCGAAATCACGAGGGGTGAAGAATGTGGTTGTCAAAGCATATGATTATTGCAAACACAAACACACAAATTGGATACATAGTTAAAATTCAGAGTTTACATCCCAAAATCAACGTTTAAGTCTCAAAACATTTATTAAAAGACATTGTTTCTAAGATTTTGCCCATATGACCCAAGGCATGGGTTATACAAGTAAAATCCTTCAAAATGCGTATCCAACACTTGTGTGCATGTTATCCTACGACGCTTTCCACTTGAGTGATTGTGCTTTAAGTACCTGAAAAACATACTTTAAAATGTCAACGTAATGTTGGTGAGTTCACAGGTTTTAGCGTTACAAGTTTGTAAAACCTCTTAGTATGAAAATGCTTCCATGTACACGATAAGCAAAAACAAGTAACGATTGACCTATCGTAAGCTAGCAAAGAATATGATAAATATGAACTATATGAGGCATAACCAAACCAAGACACAGGTATTTCTCCCCTCACTCGTACCTCACGAGCAACGACTAGACACTATGCAATCATTCGACCATACGGATCGGCAGTTAGAGCGACTAACCATGATTGGGGGTGTCAACACCAATAGTACTATTCACAGAATCTCTGGCTAAAACATAGCTAATGGTTATAAATAAACGATATGGGGACTTTATGGATCCAAACGGTAACTCATGTAAACATAAAGGTCGGATCTTGTTTCTTATTAATGCATAAAGTCGAGTATTTGTATGTTTTTCCCCCAGTTTATAAAACGTTTAAAAGTAAAGGGGCCGTGAAACTCACCTTTGAGTTTCTGCGTGAATAGTTAGCGAATATCAAAAACAAGCGTGAGACTTCTCCTAACCGTGACCTAATCAGTTATGGTTACTTAGAATCTCATAGTACAATATCAACATACAAGTTGATCTTGTATAGAGTCCACCCAACATGTTAGACTTGATGGTGTATGCGTTTATTGTTAATGTATATCCCGATGAACCGTTGGTGATTTGTTTATGTGGTTTATCGTACATTTAAGTTTTGGATAAATATATATAGGGTAATATATATTAAGCCCGTTATAATTAGTCCATAGGTTCTCTTGTATGCTTCATATTGGGATTAGATGACTTAGAATTAGTATTCATCATTTTATGTGTACACAAATTCTTCATAGATTCTATAGATATTTTGGGGTACAAAGTTACCGTGTTTTATAGTATCAAACGATCATCTTTTGACTTGAAATTTTTATCACATAATCTCACATGTATTAGATTTCCAGAAAGCTATTATCCGTAATTTTTGGAGGTGTTTAAGATGTCCAAACACATTTATTAGTGCACAAGGGTCGTACAGAGAAATTATTTGATAGTTTGTGGAAAAACCTTTATTTAACTGATCTAAACCTATTTTCATGAAACGTGTGAGTACAAACTTTAAACCTAAGACATAAAGGTATCTTTTGCAAAAGGAATCATGTCATTTGGACTTAATATGACTGAGTTATGGGTCCTTGAGTAAGAGCCAAATCTGTTAACAAACTGACAGTTTTGACACATATTTTTGTAAAGTCCGTTTCGGGTATCAAAACTTGTCCAAATCGCTTTAAACCGCTTTAACATCATGTTTACAATGATATAGGCCTTTTTTTCCAGATCTTTAACACTTTTATTTGTTGATTACGAGTCTTGGGTTCTTAGTTTCGTTTTTGTCCATAGTTCTTGATTTTCTCATACATGTTCTTGTAGATCTTTGTTCCTCATAAGTTCTTTAGTTAGATCTTGTTACTATAAGTTTTCATATACCTTAAATAACATAAGTTGGTTGTTTTTCATATTTAAAGAGGATGAACACATCACTTTTGTTAGTTTAAAACAACTCATTCTTAGATCTTTAGTGGTATTTCATGGTTACCAAAAATATTACTCTTTTACTAACAAATCTTATGAAGGACTTGCATTAAATATATCTTCTATATAAACACTTTAATATGCATTGATTTAGAGCAGATGTTTGTTTAGAGAAAATAAAGTTTTTGTTACTAGTTTGTGTTCATTCATCTTTTAGTCTAATGATTTGGGTGGTTCATTATACAAGCTTTCAAGACTTGTATATATACATATTAACAAAGAATAAAGGATTAGAGTGTAGAGGCTCACTTAGGTAAAGGATAGAGGAGATAATAAAAATAATAAGAAGAAAAGAAGAAATCTTGAGCTCTTAGCACCACTCTTGCCTTCTTGCCCTTGAATCATCATCTTTTGCTAGTGTTCTTGAATTTGCTATGAGAATAAAATATGAAAACGGTGCTTAAAAGGTGGGTTTGGTTTGGCTATGAAAATGCATGTGAACTTGTTTGTGTCTTACTTGGAATGGACAGTGAATAGGCAACGGATGTGTGTGTGTGTGTTGAATGTTAGGAGTTAAAACAAAGGGTGGGGTTTGGTTGGAAAGGTGCCGAGAAAGTTAGAGGTATTTGGGTGAGGGTGTAATTCAGTTTTTGTGATAATGGTTTGTTTAAGTAAGGATTGTGGGATTTATTATTCCTTTGGATAAATCCTTGATCCAATGATATTTAACTTGGATTGAGTGATTAGGTAGAAAGTTTGAAAGGTTGTGTTGGATTTGTCGGCCATGGGGAAAAAGTGGATTTGATTGATGATTTGCACAAGTCTTAGAGGTCTCCCTAGGTAGTTATTTTAAATTCAAACTTGTATTTAGTCAACCCCTTCTAACTACTTAAAATCCAGGAAGAAAAGGGGGTCCCCTTTTTGTTTTGTGATGTATAAATTGTGAATGTGAGAACTTCAATTATTAGTTTACTTATAGTAGTATATAAATAGTTTGTGTATAATAACTAGTTTGAAATTCGTTGTGTGATCTATAAGGTATTGAACCATTCCAATTACATTATTTAAGGATGTTCGCTTAATACAAAGTTTTGAAGTTATATTACTATGAATTATAAGTTCACCGGCTTGAGTATATAATTAACAAGTTTATATGTTGGAACATTAAATCTTGATTTGATTTTATAATACTTTATTACCAGCATTCGGTTTCGTCGGGTTAACTCGCATTATGTGTACTAGTAAATTCTAAAATTTCATAACGTATAACAACCGTACGTATGTAGTCACTAGATTTTATATGACTTAGTTAATGAAATTTAAGCCAAATAGAAACTCATAAAATGTAAGCGCGTTTAGAACATGTACGGATATTGACCTGAAAATTGACGGTTGTCACACATTACTATCAAGGGATCGAAGTTAAACAAAGCGATCATAGGATAACGTTAAAGTAAAGCGATTATGCAACAAAGATCCTTAAATAAGCAAATCTTTGGGAGTGTAACTCGGCTCAAATCCTGATGGAACTGGGCATAAAGTTGTCTATAGAAGACGAAAATCCAAAGGTAGATCCGACCGAGTATAGAAAAATAATCGGAAGCTTGCGGTATTTAACTCATACGAGACCCGATTTGAGCTACTCGGTTGGTTATGTGAGAGAATCTGATCTAAACAAACACGAGCGTGTATACAATATGGATCTAGTCTTAGAAATGATAATACGATTAGTATTATGTTTACTTTAACTGTTTGTAAGTGAGTTTGTTGAGAGAGAAATCCGAGAGTAACATTATGGGATATATGATAATCGTTGATAAGAAATAATCTTACATGATATATATAAACGATGAGCTCATTCGTTAGACATGCCCTAACGAAAGAGCCTCATTCTCTATCAATACATTAACCCTATTCGCTAACATAACGAATAATCACATATGTTTGTCTCATTCGTCAACATTCCTTTACGAATGAGCACTAATAACATGGGGACAAATTCGTTATTATCTACTCTAACGAATGAGCCTTACATATAGCTAATGTACAAATACAATTACCAAAATTCCGTTATTTTACATTATTCTAATCCCAAAATACATTACACAAAGACCGAGACGCAAAATCGTGCACCAACATTATGCAAGTCGGTCCATGAAATCACCAATTCAAGCTCATGCTCAAGTGGTTAAATATATTCTCCGATATCTAAGAGGTTCACTAGACTTTGGTATTATTTACTTGAGAGGTGGAAACAATATGTTGCACGGGTATAGTGATAGAACTCACACGGTGGATATGATTGTCGGAGTACACCAGGTTTGATTTTCTACTATGATACATCGCTGATATCATGGGTTTCTCAGAAACAAGGAACGGTGATGTTATCATCGTGTGAGGCTGAATTTATGGCAACTACATTGGCTGCATGTCAAGCCTTATGGCTTCGGAATTTGTTGTCAGAGATGACCGGAGTAAAAGATGAAATCGTGATGTTGAAGGTGGATAATTCATCGGCTTTCGCTTTAATGAAGAACTCGGTTTTTCATGGGAGAAGCAAACACATCAACAATCGATACCATTTCATTCGGGAGTGCATCGAGAGAGAACAAATCAAGGCAAAGCATGTCATTGGAGATTTAGAAAAAAAAACAGACATCCTTACAAAAGTGTTGCCACGGTTTAAGTTTAACGTGATGCAAAACTTCATCAGTGTCACAAGATTAGGAGTGATTGTTACTGTAATCTTGTGTAAGTGTTAGGACCTAATTGTCGTGCTTACAAACCTAGGGTGTTTTTGAGTTAGTTTTTCTACAATTCTTGTCTAAGGTATTGTATGGTTATAAATATGGCTATTTGTAATCAAGTAATAACAACATTAACAATCAATAATACAATCAAGGTTAGACTTGAAATCTGATTGTCGTCAACCCCTTCATCCTAGTTCCCAATTGAAGGATTAGGTAAATACTTAAATCCTTTCGATTCGAAAATAGTATGGTTACAATCAAAATTCTTATAATTTGAAAACCATTAATTTCATGATTAAATCAAGTTTGATCAAACCTGTATAATACACGAATCTCACAAATCTCAAACCAGTTGAAACCTCCTCTAAAACTTAAAAGACATGGACTTCAACAATGGCGGATGTGAACGTGTTACATACTACTTTAAAAAGACAAAAATGCCCCTAAGTGAACGTTAAAAAGTAGACGGGGTTAGTGAATTTGACGATATTAACAACAACCGAAAAACATGGATGGTAGAATTGCATAAAATAATAATAATAATAATAATAATAACATAATTATTAAACCAAATTCACAAAAACTGGCCATTTTATGGATGATATTTTGTCGTTTACACTTTAAATTAATTTATTTTCTTACGGTGGTAGATATATAATGACAGAAGGGGAATCAGGGGAACTCCTTAATTTTCGAAACTATAGTGTAACGTTGTGTAGAAGCTAACCCCTTATAAAATGTAGTGAACCACCTAACAGAACTAGATAAGTTGTGTTGTAAATTTGGATGTTCGGGTACAAGTCCCATATCTGTCCGTTTTTTTGTCTTTTTGTTTATTTCACATGTTTAAGCCGCTATCCAACTCTGACTCTCCATCAATAGACTTGACACCTCCTTGACCCCAACTATCAGCACCACTGCTGCCGGCCAGCAGCCGCCGACGCCTACCATTCTTTGTCTCCTCCACGGGTTTGTTCTCAGTTTGTTTGCATAGCAAATCCTGAAAGACTAAAAGTCATGTAATGTGTTTTTTAATTCGTAAAAACCATTGTATTTATTTTATGTGTGTTTTAACATCAAATGATGATGTCTTTTTATTATTATATCGTATTTATTATGTGTTTAATCTTACCCAACCCGAACCGTCGAACCAACCGGAATTTTGTTTTCCGACATGAAATATTAGCATCTATGAAATCCTTGATCCGACACTATTTTCTAATACAAAAAACTTAATATACTTTTTTTGGAACGACATAAATTTAAATTTCATAGTGTTGTTTGTTACAAACTTAGTAAGGAAACGCTCAAATTAATAGCTTCAAACAAAACAGCTTTAGTTGATTTGAGTTGTTAACCACTACAAGTTAAAACTTAATTTGGCAATACAATTGTTGGTCGTAAACTTTTTGGGTTGACTTGGTTTCTTATACAAAATCAAATGCAACAAATAGTTCACAATATAAAAAAACGGTTAAAATTTTTACGTTTTGAATAATGGATAAATTACGTGATGCCACTTAAATGTATTTGCTTGTTTACATATCATCACTAGCTTGTAACATGTGTATTACACGAGATTTTTCAATTCAATAACAAAAATAAAAAAATATTTATATTTGAATGAAAGAAAATAAAAAATCAAGGTAAAAACAAATAAAATAAATAAGATCTGCTATTTTAATTGTGATTCTAAAAATACTACTTATTAGTGAATTTGCGTGTGGCTTTGCATACCATGAATTAAATCCAAAAGCGTTTTTGACGATGTGGAGGGAGAAAAACTATTTACCATGAATTAAATCTAAAAGTTTTAAGAACTCGAAAGAATTCAAGGTAACAATTTTTTTTTTTTGAATTTTATATTACACATATGTAATACGTAACTGTAAGTAACGTAAAAGAAATTACAATATTTTTTTACACACTGAATCGACTTATTACCCATGTGTAACTAACATTTAAACTTGTGAAATCATCAAAAATCTTTGTTCTCTCTCTTGATTAATTTTTTAATCAGATTTATTCTCAATCACATACTTAGTACCCATTTAGATGATTGTGTGGTCCTGTCCATATTGAGTTTTAAAGTTCTTACAATTTATCAAGTTCTCTAAAGATCCTTCCCATAACCTACCTACACGCATATACATGCGTACCTACACACATTCAAACCTGCATACACACATAAAAACGTATCGAGCCACATTCAAACCTACGTAACAACACACAAAAAAACATACATACACATACAAAAATACGTACCTACACACGTACATACGCACCTACACAATAAGAAAAGGAGTGAAATTAGGGGTTAATGGAGTTACACCTTCACTTCTCGCACTTCTCGCTGTAAAAAAACTTCTGAAATGATCCAATACATACATACATATATATATACATATATATATGTATATATATATATATATATATATATAGAATAAGGTTAAAATAAAAATAAATAGTTTTGCAGGAAGAATAGGAATGACACAAAATTTAGAGTTAGGAAACTATGTAGCTTAAATCCTTGATCCTAGGAAACTATTTGCTATTTTGAAAACTACCAATCTCAACCACTAGATCCTAGATCTAGGGCCTAGATTTATTCTTACTCTTTCTAGAAAACTATTTCTTTTTATTATAACTCACCCCTATATATATATATATATATATATATATATATATATATATATATATATATATATATATATATATATATATATATATATATATGGAGAGAGGATCATGAGAGAACTCCTTTTTATGGAGAGAACTAATAATGAAATATTTTTAATTTAATTAAAAAAAATATTTTTAAAATTTTTTTTCCTTTCATCCTTCTTATATGTTGTTATTCTTCACCACAAAAAAAATATAAAAATGAAAAAAAAATAAAAAAATAATAAAAAAAGTAACGAGTAATGCATATATATACACCGACTTTTTTTATAATGCATATGTGCAATAGTGTGTATTTTGATATTTTAAATAGTGTTGACTAGCATATATATAGTTGTTTGTATTGTATATTTGCAATAGTGTTATATTATATACAATAATTAAAAAAATCTATATAGTGCATATGTGCATTAGTGTTGTATTAAATATATGCGATAATGTGGTTTGTATACAATTATTAGTGTTGTATTTGCATATATTCAATAGTGTGTATTGGATAATGCAATTGTGTTGTATTATATGCAATAAAACACTATTGTATATACGCAATAGGCATTAGTGCGCATATGCACTACAGTACTACACCGACAAGTTTTTTTTTAAAGGAACAATATAATCTTATTAGAAGGAGGAAAGAAAAAGAAATCACAAAATATTTTTTTAAAAATAGTTAAAAATAATTCTTTATTAGTTCTCTAGTTCTCTCTTTAAAAGGAGTTCTCTCTAGATCTCACCCCTATATATATATATATATATATATATATATATATAAGTGTTCAAAGAAAAAACAATTGTTTTGTGAGAAATGTGAAAAACCATTAAAATAAAGTACAACGCCTAAATAGGACACTATAACATGTAAATATGAAACTATACAACTTTTAAAAGTTATCAATCTCAACCACTATATCCTAGATCCAATGGTGTACATCTATTCTTTTAAAAACTATTGTTTTTTACATTAACCCTACCCTATATATATATATATATATACATATTAAATAACAAATGGTAGTTAACTTACATAAAGTAATTATTCATGAAATAATAGATATATTAACCACTTATAACTTGACACATGTAACATCCCGTTTTCTCGTTTCGGTTAATAAAATAAAAAGATGAGTTATTAAGAGTCGGGCTCGTGTTGGGTTAAGGAATATGGGTAATGGACTTGGGTTAATAAGAAACGGAGGAAAATACCATGGGCATAAGCCCATGATCCATGATATAAATACCATAATTACGATTAATTAATTCATTCTCTAACTCTCTTTCTCTCTTTCTCTAAACCGAAACCAATAAGAAGAATGGATCCCAGCCCAAGGTAATGATAGTATGATATTGTATGGACCCAAACCTGCTAGATTTAGTCGCGAAACGACGAGTCGACACCCTTAAACTGTTAAAGTCACGAGATCCTGGTGGAATCGGGTATAAACCGATCAAAAGATAAGCTTAGGGGTCACCCTAACTCAGATCTGGATCGAACAAGACGAAAAACGGTGAAAACGGTGGAAAATAATTGAGATCTCACTTTTCCGGCGAGATTCCGGTTTTCCGGCGCTGGAAAAGTTGAGTACGAGGTTAACGATTGCCAGAAATTGTTTCTGACATTCTCTGACCTAACCCTAGTTCGTTAGCGGAGACATGACAAATTAACAACCAATTCGTTATGCCCATTCGTTAAGAAGAGACAATGATCTAGAAGCAGTTCGTTTAAAAATTCGTTAAGTAATTCGCTAACGGAGAACTGACGAATGAGCCCCAGCTTAACCCCAGCCAGGGGCCCTACTCCTTGGACCCTTCAACGCGCTGCCGCCCCTAGAACCCCGCTGCCAGGGCCGCTGCCCCCGGACCCCCATTCGTTGAGGGTTATAATTAGACTAGAAACGCGATATGGGTAGTGATAGTTAATTGATACGTGAATATGTTATACAGTTAGTCGCGCGCAGCTTTAGAAAGGAATAACCATTAATGGTGAACGTAACCGAGTTCAGGTGAGTTTCTAGCCCCAGTTCCTTGTTATGTTTTCGGGGATGTGTGCATACTCAATGTGAACGTTAAGACACTTACCTTAAATGGTATGTGTATGCTACAATGATTGATGTGATAGTATGTATGAATGTTATGAATAAATGTTTGTCGATGCGTTAACGATCTTCGGATATTGCACGTATCGACAGGGAAAGTAATATGTAGTAAGCCTAGTATAAATATGTATGTATGAAAGTACGTAATGATATGAGTATGTACGTAAGGACGGCAATATAAAGAAAGGTGTGTATGGTTATATGACGAATGAAAGGTATGGTTATATAGCGAACCGACCCTAATAATATCGGCGAATGTAGGAAACCGGCCCTAATAATATCGGCGAATGTAGGGAACCGACCCTAGTAATATCGGCGAAGGTTATAGGGCGGAATGCTCTTTAAAAGCTATATGTATGAATGAAAGTATGTATGTATGTATGTATGAAAGAAAGATTGAAAGTACGGATGTATGTAAGTAAATATGAAGGTATGTACCTTCAGGTGCATATGTAAGTGTGTGAATGAATTGTATGCCGTCTGATTTACTAGAGCTCACTAAGCGTAGCTGACTTTTAGTATGCACACAGGTTAATCAACTTAGACAGCTGGCTTGAGGGAGACACATGGCAAGATTTGAAGAGGCTGGTATCTGAAGACTTGTCATGATGTTTTGATACTATGTTTTATTTATGCTTTAAAAGGACAAGATACGAATGTTTGTAATGAATGGTTGAACCGTGTTTATGAGTAAATCCAACGTCCAATGTAGGGCACCGGTAACAGGGCCTTACAAGTTGGTATCAGAGCAAAGTTCGAGAGAATTAAGCATCCAGCATGCTTAGACTCAAACAGAGAATGGGATTAAAGTGATAAAAGAAAGAAGATGCCAGTTCAAGATAGCCATGTGTCACTTAAGCAAGCTAAGTAAAGGTAAAGTACATGATTAATTTCATGTGTAATGTAAGAATGTTTAAGTAAGTTAGCTTAATTTCTAGAGATAGGAGTATGTGATTATTCGAATTGTTTGAATGTTTGATTGTTAGAAGTAGAACTAGGACAATTGGACTCACAAAGGGAAGTGTATATGACACTGAGAGTAACGTGATCAGCTAGTCATAGCTGGATACTGTTATTACCTGTTAGCGTTACTATCCTTGTACTAAATGGTTCCTTAAATGATGACGTTTGTGTTTCCTTATAGAATACGGTTGACTGGAGCAAGAAAGGTCGTCGGTCAAGGAGGCCGTATCGGACGTCGTGGTAGGCCACGTATTATCCAAGAACCTTCTGTAGAATTAGCTTCTAACACAAGGGAAGAAGGAAGGGCAGTTGGACAAGATCTGAGCAACAATGAAGGGTATCAACTTGACCCTGTTGTTCAGGCAGCCATTGCTCAAGCTGTAGCTGCTGCAGTAAAGAACTTACAACCTAAAAAGCCTGCTGGAAGCCATGCAATAACTGCTGAGAGGTCAGGAGAGAATGGTAAAAAGAATGACGAGCGACAAAAAGGTGACTCGAGTGAGGTTAGGTCTATGAAAGTTGATGATAGAAGAAGAGGCCGCGGCAGGTGTAACTACAAGTCATCAAAGGTTGTGACCCGCCGAAGCTGACTGGTTTAGGAGACGCAATCGCTACTCTCCAATCCGAGTTAGTGAATGTCGTCCTGACCAAGCAGTGGGTTATGCCACTCAGTCGTTTGGTGAAGAGGCTATGTATTGGTGGGAGACTGTGGAGCAGAGGAAGAGTCGAGAAGAGATTAAGGCTTTGATGTGGGATGACCTGAAGGATATGATTATGAAGAGTTTTTGTGCTGATGCTGAGGTTGAGAGGGCTGATATGAAGTTTCCAAATTTGAAGGCGGGTAAGTTGACACACCGTGAGTACACTACCAAATTCAACCGCATGTCTAGGTTGGTGCTGGATATGGTAAACACTGATTGAAAAGAATAAAATGCTACCTCAGAGGACTTCCACAAAATGTCTGCACCTTAATCAGGGCAAGTAAACCTGCTACCTTTAACTCTGTTGTCGAACTCGCAGAGATGGTTTACGATGACCTGGTTGTGGACGATGTGGCGTTAGAAGAGAAGAAAGAGAAGAAATTGGTTGTTCCTGCCAATTGACCCGGTACTCAAACGTGGAACCCTAGAGATAAGCGACAGAAAGTGTGGGAGAAGAGGTCATGTAGGACTTGCGGGAAGATGCACGCTGGAGAGTGCAAGTGGGGAACTTGGTCTGATGTGTGCCATAAGTGTGGAAAGTCCCATGGTGGAGAATGCAGATCAGGGTCAAATGCTTGTTACAAATGTGGCAAAATGGGGCATTTTGCTCAGGATTGCCAAGCAAAGCCCACGTGTTATAAGTGCGGACAGACAGATCACTTGGCGAGGGCTTGTGCCAGTGGTGAAGCTGGAGGAAAGGAGTAAAAGGATGCTGACCAAGATAGGCCAAGGACTAGGGCCTACATGCTAACTCATGAACAAGCCAGACAGATTCCAGATGTTGTGACAGGTACGTTTCTAATAAACGGTATTTCTGCTTCATTACTGTTTGATTCGGGTGTTAATAGAAGTTTTGTTGCTACGACATTTAGTAAGTTAGCAAAAATGATATGTTGACGAGTGCCTGAAACCTTTATAGTAGAAACCGCTAGTGACACCTCGGTTAAAATATTGAGAATGGTTAAGGATTGTAAGATAGAATTACAGGGACATGAGTTCCCTGCTACTTTGTATGTTATAACCTTAGGAGGGTTCGATGTGGTTTTGGGAATGGATTGACTACCTGAGTTTGAAGCTCAGATAGTGTGTAGGAGTAGATTAATAAGGTTAAAATCCTTGGATGATGGTACAATAACGGTTTATGGTGATAAAGAAAGTTCAGGGCTTTAAGTCATTTCGATGATAAACGTCGAATGATTGATAAGGCGAGGGTGTGGTGCCTACCTGGCGTATGTTTTCAAAGCTACGGCCGAGGCAAGAGAACTGAAAGACGTTCCCATTGTGTGCGACTATCCAGAAGTGTTCCCTGAGGACCTTCAGGGGTTGCCACCAGGGCGTGAGATAGACATTCAGATAGATTTAATACTAAGATCACAGCCCGTCGCGAAAGCACCTTACCGCCTGGCACCATCTGAGATGAAAGAATTAATGTCCCAACTGCAAGAACTCCTCGACAAAGGTTTTATTAGACCAAGTGTTTCCCCGTGGGGCGCACCGGTGTTATTTGTTAAGAAGAAGGAGGGAAGTATGAGAATGTGCATAGACTATCGCGAGTTGAACAAGCTTACGATAATGAACACACCCCTTGCCAAGGATTGATGATCTGTTTGACCAACTGCAAGGTTCAAGTTGGTTCTCACGAATAGATCTCAGATCAGGTTATCATCAGCTAAAGGTGAAGGAGGCAGACATCCCTAAGACAACGTTTCGGACGCAGTGTGGACACTACGAGTTCCTCGTAATGTCATTCGGTCTAATAAATGCTCCCGCAGTATTTATGGACATGATGAATAGGGTGTGTCGGCCGATGTTGGGTAAGTCAGTTGTCATTTTCATTGATGATATATTGATTCAAAGAGCGAGTCTGATCATGCTAAGCATCTAAGGGAAGTGTTGGAGGTTTTGAAGGAAGAGAAGTTGTATGATAAGTTTTCGAAATGCGCGTTCTGGTTAAGAGAAGTACAGTTTCCAGGTCATGTGATCAATCCTGAAGGGATTACCGTGGACCCAGCAAAGATTGAGACTATAACAAATTGTTAGACTCCGCAGAACCCGACTGATATGTGCAACTTCTTAGGGTTGGCTGGCTATTACAGGAGATTCATCGAACATTTCTTCAAGATAGCTGCACCGTTGACCGGAATGACCCGAAAGTCTATAGTGTTTAGTTGGGGTAAGTCTCAGGAGGAAGCTTTCGAGGAATTGAAGAAAAGACTCACACAAGCTCCAATCCTTGCTCTACCCGAAGGTGATGAGGATTTGTTTGTTTGTACTGATGCCTCACATCGTAGGTTAGGTTGCGTGTTGATGCAACGAGGAAAAGTGATAGCTTATGCGTCCAGACCGTTTAAAGTTCACGAAAGTACTTATCCGACACATGATTTAGAGCTAGCGGCAGTAGTGCATGCTCTTAAGATATGAAGACATTATCTGTATGGTACTAAGTGTATGATTTACACGGATCATAAGAGTCTGAAGTATTTCTTTGAGCAGAAAGAGCTGAACATGAGACAGGGAAGATGGTTAGAGTTGATAAAGGACTATGACTGTGATATCAAGCATTATCATGGTAAAGCTAATGTGGTCGCCGACGCGCTAAGCCGTAAGAATGAAGAAGTCATTGCAACCGTGAAGTCGTATAAGTTGATTATTAACTCAGATCTCTTCGAAGAAATCGTCAAGGCGCAGTCTGAGGTGCTTACAAATGAAGGATTAATGAAGAAAGAAAGGATTTTCGGGCAGAAAAACAAGCTGATGGATAACACTCATGATGTGAAGATTAGGTTTGACCGTATGTGGATTCCACGCCATGGAAATCTCAGAGGTCAAATCATAAATGAAGCTCACAAGTCGAGATACTTGATCCATCCGGGATCCACCAAGATGTATCAGGATCTAAATAGAGATTACTGGTGGAAGGGTATGAAGAATGATGTAGTAGATTATGTCAGTAACTGTTTGACTTGCTTGCAAGTCAAAGCTGAACACCAGAAGCCTTATAGGAAGATGCAGCCTTTAAAGATACCAGAATGGAAATGGGAACACATCACCATAGATTTCATAACTAGGCTACCCCGTACAGCTAAGCATCATGATACCATTTGGGTGTTGTGGACCGTTTGACTACGAGTGCTTACTTTCTGCCTATACGAGAGGCGATTTCGTCAAAAACGTTAGCAAATGTGTTCATAAAAGAACTTGTGGCTAAGCATGGAGTGCCGTTATCAATTGTGTCAGATGGAGATACTCGCTTTACTTCAGGATTCTGGAAGAAGTTCCATGAATCTATGGGAACAAGGTTGAACATCAGTACAACGTGTCATCCTCAAACAGATTGGCAGTATGAACGGACTATTCAAACCCTTGAGGATATGCTACGTGCTTGCGTGTTAGACTTTTGAGGAAGTTGGGATGATCATCTATATTTGGCAGAAGTCTCTTATAACAATAGTTACCATTCAAGTATTGGTATGCCACCGTTTGAGATGCTATACAGTAGACGTTGTAGAACTCACATATGTTGGGGAGAGATTGGTCAGAAGGAGATTGGAAGCTTGGAAGTTGTGCAAGAAACCTTGTCAACGTTCGATCAGATCAAAGCAAGAATGAAAGCTGCTCAAGACTGACAGAAGTCGTATGCTGATAAGCGGCGACGACCGATTGAGCTTAACTTTGGCGACAATGTGATGCTCAAGGTCTCGCTTTGGTATGGAATTATTCGTTTCAGGAAGAGAGAGAAGCTAAGTCCAAGGTACATTGTACCATTTAATATCATCGATCGCGTGGGCGAAGTGGCTTACAAGCTGGACTTACCTGAAGAGCTAGAGGGAATTCACTCTACCTTTCATGTTTCTCATCTGAGAAAATGTCTAGCTAATGACACGTCTCACGTGCCATTAGTAGACATCGAGGTTAATGAACTGTTAAACTATATCGAGCAGCCGGTAGAGATAGTCGGTCGCAAGGAGAAGCAGATTCGTCATAAAATTATACCTCTAGTGAAAGTAATATGGAAGCATCGTAAGGGATCGGATGCCACTTGGGAAGTGGAAGAAGATATGCACAACTTTTACCCGAGATTGTTTAAGTAATAGTTAAGTTTCGGGGATGAAACCTCTTTAAGGAGGGAAGACTTGTAACATCTCGTTTTCTCGTTTCGCTTAATAAAATAAAAGATGAGTTATTAAGAGTCGGGCTCGTGTTGGGCTAAGGAATATTGGTAATGGACTTGGGTTTATAAAAAAAGAAGGAAAATGCCATGGGCTTAAGCACATGATCCATGATTTAAATACCATAATTACCATTAATTAATTCATTCTCATCCATTCCATACACCACCCAGAACACACACTTAAGCTCTTTCTCTTTTTCTCTAAACCGAAACCAAGAAGAAGAATCGATCCCGACCCTAGGTAATGATAGTATGATATTGTATGGACCCAAACCCGCTAGATTTAGTCGCGAAACGCGAGCCGACACCCTTAAACCGTTAAAGTCATGAGATCCGGGTGGAATCGGGTATAAACTGTTTCGATCAAAAGATGAGCTTATGGGTTACCCTAGCTTAGATTTGGATCGAACGGGACGAAAAACGGTGAAAAACGGTGGAAAATAACTGCTTGTCAGTGCGTGAACGATCTTCGGATATTGCACGTATCAACAGAGAAAGTAATATATAGTAATCCTAGTATGAAATATGTATGTATGAAAGTACATAATGAGATGAGTATGTACGAAAGGACGACTATATAAAGAAAGGTGCGTATGGTTATATGACGAACAAAATGTATGGTTAGATAGGGAACCGAACCCAATAATATCGGCGAATGTAGGAAATCGGCCCTAATAATATCAGCAAATGTAGGGAACCGACCCTAATAATATCGGCGAAGGTTAGAGGGTGGAATGTTGTGACATTCGTGACAAAACGAGGTATACCTTATTTAATACGTAGCGAGTAAACGATAAATCGGTTAATTCGTAGTGCTTAAACGAGTAACCGACTGATACTGATTATGGCCCGTATATATACTGAGGGGTCATATACGATTTATATATATATTATAGAGGCTAACATATTGATATTTAGGCCCCAGTACGTTTAAAACCATTTAAACGAAAAAGGTTTCGTTTATTGATACGCTATGAGTTTAAACGCAATCATTAACATCAAAACGAGCATTTTAGCATCCGTTAAACCGAAAAAGATTTATAAAACACTTATGTGACATGTTCTAAGCAATCCTTGAAAATATTTTGGATTTTTACAACGAGTCAGTACGTTTTTCTTATTTTACAAAAATATGCTGAAAAACACTCGTTTTCGCGCTGTTTTTCGCACTTGAACTAGTTTTCTTGCGAAAAACCGAATCCGAATTAAATTTTGGACCGATATTTACGCATGGCACAGAAACCGAGGCATTAATGGGCCAAAAGGAGGCCCAATGGGCCCCTTTATGGGCCGACAACAAAAAATGGGGTGGGACCCCTTGTATAAGGCTTGTTATACAAGCTTGTTACTTGATATTTTCACACAAACTTCAACCTAGATAAGAAATCACAGCTGAGTTCTTCATTATCCAGCCAAAACCCTAAAGGTAATCTTCAAATTTTCATCCATTTCATGCTTGATTAACAAAGTTTAAGCACGAAAAATTAAGTCTTGTTTAGTTTTTAACATGTTTAACCATTCAAAAATCATAAAAATCAAGTAAAATTATGTTTTGATGTTAAAAATCTTTACAAACCAGGAACATATAATTTTTTGGTCAAAAACGCGGATTAGAACATGAATACAACGTTTTTCCGGTTTGAAAGTTCGGTTTGAACCCAAAACCGAAACCCTAATTATCAAGGCTGTTAAATGGATGATTTATGCTTGGTTTGATGTTATATGATATGTAGATACACTGAGTTTGCAACCCGAGACCCGGAAAGTCGTTTAAGCTAGCAAAACTCATCGAAAACTGACAAGGTAAACCCGTAACACTCGTTTAGGGGCTGTTTAGTATTAGGTTGTGACGTTCTTGTTGTTAGCTTGTGAAAATTTTCAGGGACATTAGGGATCATTTAAATGAGTCCCTGCTCAAATTTGGTAATTTTTCGATAAACGGAGAATATTTGGCGAATTTATTACCGTTTATTGGCGTTTATTCGGAAAAAATAGGTAAACTTCATAAAAAATTATGAAATTTGGTTTGGAACCCATAAATGATATATTAAGATCACTGGTAAAGTTGAGAACATTTGGAGATGTCTAGGTATTATTTGTGCAATTGTGTTTTAACCGAGTTTTAATAGCCGAAAAACGCGCAAAAAGGCATTTTGACCAAAGAGTTAGATTCTGGAGATTTTGCAGGGGATATTACTGATATTGAGACCACTTGGAAAAATTATCGGATTTTTCGGATGTCGTTTATAAACGGGCTATTTATTACTCAATTATAGCACATTAAATGAATTTTTATTAATAGATAATTAAACATAAAATTTCTGAAAATATTTTTATAAAGATCTCCATATTTTAATTTATTTTTATTAAAATTTTCATAATTTATATATGAGTACATCATAAGTTATGATTAATCAAAGATTTAAACTATATTTGTTTTAACGAAACCGGCAGTTTCGTGTTTAACGGACTAACTGGTATGTCAAAATGTCAAAAGTAGTCAAATATCATAGTTTCGAATGAATTTGATAAAAACAAACCTTTTTACGAGAATTCTGGACAAATTGGGTGGATTGTACGTGTTTTGTATAATCAAACCCGTGTGAAAACGGAAATGGACCCTGTGATCAATCCAGATACCGAAACCTTAAAATTCTTTTATAAATTAAATCATTTTATCAATCAATATGTTTACTTAAGTTTTTATGATCTTACCTATTCCCGAAATACGTAAACGATCAGCTTGGCTAGGCTCGGAAAACGGTGAAACTGAGCCAAATCTGATTTTAAGTATTTCACAGTATACAACGTCACAATCTAAGACTATGGTCATGTTTTGGGCCTAACAGCTATAACCAGACTAGTTATACAGCCCAATTTGGTTTAAATATTGTACTAGTATTAACAGTACGATACCGATTATAGGATACGAGTTATAATCGAGGCATAACACTTATTGACGTATATTACCTGCTCGAACTACAATAAGGTGAGTTTCACGACCCCACTTCCTAAACTGTTTTACGAACTTTTGGGGTGGAAAGCATGTTTACATATACTTATATACTTGAAAACGTGTGGTGATTTGAATTATCTAAGTACTAACACTTGAAAGTCCCCACAAACACAAGTGATTAACTTCGTGCCGGTGACGTGTGGATAGTACTATCGGTTTGACAAACCCAACTGACAGAGCCGGTGGGGTATGCCGGAACATGTTAACCCAGTTGCACATTGTCATTTAAACTTATTACATACTGTTATGTGGTGTTAGACATAGTACATACTTGGGGCAAGGTGGTTGTTAAATGCCAACGGGAGTGCATGGGCAGGGGTGGCCATGTGTTTTAGCTCGTTTCGGTTTCACTTGTGGCTTAGTATAATACATCATACACATACATGTATACATACACACTGTAAACTTTACGAACTCGTATACTGATTTCGTTGATACTCGTGAAACTTGAAACTCACCAACTAGACGTAGTTGACCCGTTTTAACATGCTTTTCAGGTCAAGCAAATGTGGAATGATTTGCTTACGTTCTTGGTGTTAGGAATGAAGTTGAATAGCTGTGAATAGACGCAGATATATAATATTGAATAAGAAGCTCGTAAACCGGTTATGTGATTCTCATCTAGTTTGTAAACATAGTACCAACCCATGTAATATGATGTAAATTAGTTTGTGAATTTCTTTATAAACAATGTTGTTTATACCAGTATTATCTGTTACATTCCCGTTTTACGCTTCCGCAACTACCTAGTCGGGGTGTGACAAATGCTCTTTAAAAGCTATATGTATGAATGAAAGTATGTATGTATGTATGTATGAAAGAAAGATTGAAAGTACGTATGTATGTAAGTGAATATGAAGGTATGTACCTTCAGGTGCATATGTAAGTGTGTGAATGTATTGTATGTCGTCTGATTAACTAGAACTCACTGAGTGTAACTGACTTTTAGTATGCACGCAGGTTAATCAACTGAGACAGCTAGCTTGAGGGAGACACATGGCAAGATTTGAAGAGGCTGGTATCTGAAGATTTGTCATGATGTTTTGATACTATGTTTTATTTATGTTTTAAAAGTACAAGATACAAATGTTTGTAATGAATGGTTGACTATTATTATTATTCCGCGAAAGTTTTTAATTCACTCTGATATTTAAAATCGTGTTTATGAGTAAATCCAACATCCAATATAGGGCACCGGTAACAGAGCCTTACAACACCTCACTTACTTTTTTTTTATTTCTATAGCTAACTTTTGATTTTAACATATTTTATTTTTCTCATGCATACTTTAATAAACTATATTTTCTTAAATTTTATATATACCATCACGAACGCTTTTTTTTTACGTTTCAACATGAGTTCCGTTTAAAACCGACGTTGGTAAAATATTATATATTTTTTACTCTTTTTCGCAACTTAATGTTACTCTAAATTTGTATACAAACGACAATGTTTCTACGTACGCTTTATTTTGTTTTCTCTGGGATATTTTTTTTACTAAGATTACCTTATTTCTACATACGCTTCGATGTAAAAAAAAATTTTAGAACCAAGCCACTATAATGCGTGGGCAAACTTTATTAACCTTATGTTTAATCAATGTCCTCATTCTAATGCACAAACTAATGTGTATCAATGCTCCCATTGCAATGCACCAGATCATTTATTAGTTAAAAAGTATTTACCAAAATGATTTTTTTTACTCATATTTTTCATTCCAAATTTTACATTTCTATTAAAAATTTCTATATTTTTTCAATTCAATGACAAAAATTAAAAAAACATTTTTATTTGAATGAAAGGAAATAAAAAATTCAAGGTAAAAATAAAATAAATAAGGTCCGTTAGTTTACTTGTGATTCTCAAAATACTACTTATTAGTGAAATTGCGTGTGGCTTAGCATACCATGTAATAAATCTAAAAGCTTTTTTGACAATGTAGAGGGGGAAAAGTTATTTACCAAAATAAGTGAATTATATATATATATATATATATATATATATATATATATATATATATATATATATATATATATATATATGACTGATCTCTTTTGAGAACCACTTTGAGTTTTAAGAACTCGAAAGAATTCAAGGTAACAAATTTTTTTTGAATTTTATTTTACCCATATGTAATACGTAAGTGTAAGTAACGTAAAATAAATTACAGTATTTTTTTACTCACTGAATCGACTTATTACACATGTATAACTAACATTTAAACTTGTGAAATCATAATATATATATATATATATATATATATATATATATATATATATATATATATATATATATATATATATATATATATATATATATATATATAGGGGTGGGATCTAGAGAGAACTCCTCTTAAAGAGAGAACTAAAGAACTATTAAAGAATTATTTTTAACTATTTTTAAGAAATTATTTTGTGAATTTGTTTCTTTCCTCCTTCTAATAAGATGATATTGTTTCTAAAAAAAACCGTCGATGTAATGCGTATGTGCATTAATGTGTATTGTATATATAAAATAGTGTTTTATTGCATATAATACAACACAAATACATTATCTAAATACACACTATTGAATATATGCAAATACGACACTAATAATTGTATGCAAAAGACAGTATCACATATATGTAATACAACACTAATGCACATATGCACTATATCGATTTTTTTTAATTTTTGTATATAATATAACACTATTGCAAATATACAATACAGACAACTATATATATATATGCTATTCAAAACTATTTCAAATATCAAAATGCACACTATTGCACATATGCATTATAAAAAAAGTCGATATGCATTACTCGTTAACTTTTTTTTTTATTTTTATTTTTATTATTTTTATATTTTTTATGGTGAAGAATAACAACATATAAGGAGGATGAAAGAAAAAAAATTTGAAAATTATTTTTTTTAATTAAATTAAAAATACTTCATTATTAGTTCTCTAGTTATCTCCATAAAATGGAGTTCTCTCATGATCCTCTCCCTATATATATATGGGAGGGATATTTTGAAAACCTTGACGAGTTGTAAGAACTTTAAGAACTTAATATGGACCACACATTTAATTAAATGAGTATGAAATATGTGACTGAGAATAAATATGATTAAAATTTAATCAGGAGAGAGAATAAGTATTTTTTATGATTACACAAGTTTAAATGTTAGTTACACATGTGTAATATGTCGATTCGTTGTGTAAAAAATACTGTAATTTTTTGTACATTACTTACACTTACGTATTACACATGTGTAAAAAAAATTCAAAAAACAATTGTTATGTTGAGTTCTTTCGGAGTTCTTAAAACTCAAAGCGGTTTTCAAAAGAAATCATTCATATATATATATATATATATATATATATATATATATAAGGGTTCAAAGAAAAAATAATTGTTTTGTGAGAAGTGTGAAAAAGCTTTAAAATAAAGTACAACATGTAAATAGAAAACTATACAACTTTTAAAAACTACCAATCTCAACCAATAGATCCTAGATCCAATGGTGTACATTTATTTTATAATTTTCACAAAACTATTGTTTTTTACATTAACCATACCATATATATTTATATATATATATATTGAATAACAAATGATAGTTAACTCACATAAAGTAATTATTAATGAAATAATAGATATATTAACCACTTATAACTTAGACACCTCACTTACTTTTTTTTTATTTCTATAGCTAACTTTTGATTTTAACAAATTTTATTTTTCTCATACATACTTTAATAAACTATGTTTTCTTAAATTTTATATATACCATCACGAACGCTTAATTTTTTTATTTTTTTTACGTTTCCACAAGAGTTTCGTTCAAAACCGATGTAGGTAAAATATTATATATTTTTTACTTTTTTTTGCAACTAAATGTTACTCAAAATTTGAATACAAACGACAACGTTTCTACGTACGCTTTATTTTTGTTTTCTCTGGGATATTTTTGTTTTTACTAAGATAACCTTATTTTTACATGTGTTTCGATATAAAATTGTTTTATTAAAACCAAGCCACTATAATGCGTGGACAAACTTTATTAACTTTATATTTAATCAATGTCCTTATTGTAATGCATAGACTAATGTGTATCAATGCTTCCATTGTAATGCATCCGATCATTTACTAGTTAAAAAGTATTTACCAAAATGAGTTTCTTTTACTCCTAATTTTATATTTCTCTATGAGTGTAGTAGATAAAATAAATGAATTAAAAATAATAAAACTTTTTAATGTTTATGTTCTCATTTATATCAAGCTTATTAAAAAAATATACTTGGAAACTCTTATTTATATTTATATTTTTTATTTAACAACCCGATTTAAAGCAAAAAAAAATGTTTTTTTTTATTGTTTTTGTTTTTAGCTGCTTTATTATATGCTAACAAAACGACATTCACGCTTTGTTTTTTCTTATACATGATTCTTTAAATATTGATATTGTTAATGGTGTTGGTTTTTCGGAATCATTTCAAGTAATGTCGTTACTTGTATCGATGTTATTCATTTAAAATCGGGTCAGTTCATGATACCGATAAAATACCAATAATCGTATAGCTTATAATGATAATAAAAAGTGTTTGAATACAACTTTGTATTCAACAAAATTTATAATTGAATGTCGAGAAAAAAAATTAAAACACAACAGTGTATTATGTTTTTAATAAATAAAAATTGATGGAAAGGGCAGGGCATGAAGGTAATAACCCACCTTTGTTGACTTTCCCTCCCCACATGCAAGGCACATGTCAATTCTCCCATCATTTTAAAATGACCATAACTTTTTCATACGACATTATTTTTTAAAAAAAATTCACCATAATAATAAGTTTTTTTATCTTTAATATGAGTATCATATTGTTTTTGGGTAAAAGGGGGTTACCCAGGCTATATTAAAATTAAAAACTGGCGTAATGACAGAGTATCAAAACGGCAACAAAAAAACACAACCACAAACTAGACGAGAGGCATACCACTCGCTAGTCCAAAACACACTAAACACAGCCCATAAAACTACAAGAAAACCAAATAAACATTAGACTTCCAACGTAGCATTAGGCAGCTTCCAAACTTCCATCCACTTCCTTGAGCCCGAACGTAACCGACTCGAGAGAAGTTTCAATCTGACAATGCCCACTACCGCTTCAATGATCTGATTGCAATCCCTCTTTTGATTTTTGAATAGTCTTAAATTCCTTTCCTGCCAAATCAAGTAGCAACACGCAGCTAAAACAAGTTTAGCAGTAACCACATCCACCGCTTTACAAGAAGTAAGAGACTCGTATTTCACCAAGATATCCCCCCAAAAATCAGAATAGGACTCAATCTTAGCAAAATCACAAACACCTTTCCAGACTTTAAGCGAAAACGAGCATCGAAAGAATAGATGATCATGAGAATCGGGTTGAGAATCACAAAACGGACATACCTGGCTGACATCAGTTCGGGTCTCCCAATACCTCACCTTATCCTGAGTTTTTAATCGATTCTTAATGATCAGCCACAATAAAAATGCATGCTTTGGAATACAGTTAGGATGCCATACAACATTACACCAAGTGACCTTGCGATCCTTAGTTCGAAAAGCATGCCAAATATCCTTAACAGAAAACTGAACAAACTTTCCATTCAAATCTTTGATCCAAACTTCATCATCTTTATGATTTTGAATTGAAGGAAACTGCACTGAATGAAAAATAGAATTCCATTCAACCGGCCACCTCCAAAAACCCTCTTCAACCAAATTTGAAACTTTGTCAGATAACGAAAAACCCTCCCGATGGATTGATCTAGTAGAAACCATATCAATCAGAGGACGCATAGCACACCAGTTATCATACCAGACATAAGTAGATTCACCGTTCCCTATTCGAAACCAGAAAAATTGTCTCACCATTTGCCGAATATGTAAGAGGTTTCTCCAAGTCCAAGACATATTACCCCGATTTTGGACAGCCCAGAAACTTACACCCCGCAGTTTATATGTATGAATCCATCTGACCCAAAGAGATTCCTTATTACTAAGCAACTTCCATATATGAGCAGACAAAAGCGCAACATTAAATTCGGAAAACCTTCGAATACCAAGACCACCTTCAGATTTAGGAAGGCATACAGCCTCCCAAGCCACTTTAGCTTTTCCCCGACAACTATCCCCATTAGACCATAAGAATCTTCTCATGAGTTTATCAATTTCAGTGATTAATTTAGCCGGAAGTAAGAACATCATACCCCAATAAATATGCATAGAAGAAATAACTGATTTAATTAATTGAAGCCTACCCGCAAAAGACAAACTCTTATTTTTCCAATCAGCTAACCTTCCTCGAACACGATCCACTAAAACCCGGCAATCCTTGTAAGAAAGACTTTTAGAAACCAGCGGTACACCAAGATACTTTACGGGCAAATTACCTTCAGCAAAAGGGGAGATATTTAGAATAGCTAGTTTGACATGGTTCAGAGTATTGCAGAAAAAAGCAGTACTCTTTGGTAAACTAGGAGCCAAACCCGACACATCCTTAAATTCCTCCAAACCTCCCATAATAACTTGAACTGACACCGGATCTGCATGGAGAAAAATGAAGAGATCATCCGCAAAACATAAATTAACAATGTCCAAGTCTTCACAATTCGGGTGATAAATAAAACCCCCAGAATTTCGAACCCTACGCTTCAAAATAAGAGTGAGAACCTCCATAACAAGAGTAAATAAATAGGGGGATAACGGGTCCCCTTGACGCAATCCACGTTTACCCACGAAGAAACCATGCGGAATGCCGTTCACCGAAACTGAGAAAGAGGACGAGGTAACACAAGTCATGATCCAATTGATCATTTTAGGATGAAACCCAAAACCATTTAAAATCCTCTTCAAGAACGACCAATCAACAGTGTCATAGGCTTTCTGAATATCCACTTTGAAAGCACATCGAGGCGTTCCACGATCAAGGTGGTAGCTATGCATCAACTCCTGGGCGAGTAAAATGTTATCTGAAATACTCCTACCAGGAATAAAAGCCGATTGATTTATATCAACTATACCCTCCAACGAACCTTTAATACGATTTGCAATGATTTTAGTAATACATTTATACACCACATTGCAAAGAGATATAGGCCTATAATCTTTCGGATAACGAGCATTTCCCACCTTAGGTAATAAGGAGAGAATAGTATGATTAACTTCTTTAAGCAATCTCCCCGACATAAAGAAATCCTGCACCGCCAAAATCACTAAAGGACCGACAATATCCCACGAACTCTTAAAGAAAGCGGCTGAAAAACCATCCGGACCGGGGGCTTTATCATCTCCAATATCAAACATAGCACCTCTAACCTCCTCACACGAAACGGGACCTACCATACTGTTAGCTTGAGTCGTCGAAAGTTTTGTACGAAAAAGATCTTGATCATCCAACTCAGACACCGTACCCATATTACCAAGAAAACCTTTAAAATAATTTACTAAAACTCTAGCAACATCCTCCCCATGAAACACATTTCCCGCCTCATTTTCAATACAATCGATCCGATTACGAGACTGATTAGCTTTGACAACTTTATGAAAATAAGCTGTATTCGACTCACCCAACTTTAGCCATTCCACCTTTGCCTTTTGTTTAAGAAAACGTTCCTCATCCAAAATAGCATCATTCAGCGCAAAAACTAACGCAGCATGATCCTCGCGCAAGATCTGATTAAACGGATCCGCATTAATACTCCTTTGAACAGAATCCACTTCCATCTGCAATTTATTAACTCTAGTATGGAGATTACCCTTGTCATATAACAGTTTACGAAGAGGTTTCTTCAAATTTTTCAGCTTTTTAATCAAAGAGAACATATAATAGCCCTCTACCTCTATATTCCAACCAGCCGTAACCACCTGTTTAAAACCTGGATGCGAAATTAGAACATTTGAAAACTTAAACGGCTTCGGACAGAACTTCTTGGACAACGGAATAGAAATAATAGCCGGCGTGTGGTCCGATATTCTATAAGGCAGAAACTCAACATAAGACCCCGGGAAAACATCATTGAAAACCTGGTTCCCCATTACTCTATCCAGCTTCTTCATTAGACCCGAATCACCCTTAGGTTTTTGGTTCCAAGTGTATTGAAGACCAGAAAATTTTAAATCTAAAATTTCCAGCTCTAGAATACAATCCTTAAGCTCAACCATCGAGATATTCCTCGAAGAGGAACTAGAAGTAGACTCATCCAGACTCATAATAGTATTAAAGTCCCCCATCACAATCCAAGGCTGATTATTTACAAAATTGTTATGAATCAGAAGATTTTGCCACAATTGACGCCTCAAAAGATACGAATTATGAGCATAAATAAAAGAAAAGAAAATTACTTTCCGATCAGCCTTAAGGGTAATTTGCGTATGAACCACTTGATCCGATTGAGAGAGAATCATCAAATCCATCACATTCGTATCCCATCCAACAATAACCCGAGAATACTTATCACAAACATTTCCATTCGAACTCCAGCTCCAATTACGAAATATCCTACAACAAATCCCATTCAAATTAGAAGGTTGAACATGCGATTCTAAAATAGCACATAACGAAATCTTATTTTCAGCTATAACCTGCCGAACCTCACTTTGTTTAGGGGAGCGGTTCACACCCCTCACATTCCAAGACATAGCATTAAACATTGGGAACCATTGAAACGGGAGTGCTTGCCCCCTCAGAATTTACCTTACAATTAATCTCATTAAAAACTTCCTCAATATCATCATCCGACTCTTCATTGAACCCATCCACATCTCCTATGGTTTCTGGCAAAGGTGCAAAAGAATTTTCAATCCCTTTCATTTTATCAGAGTTCTGAATTTTTTTAACACGGTAAACGAATTTTGGCTTAGGTTTAGAGAGATGAACACCCTCAATAATCTTATGCTCACTACCACCAGCTTTTGATTTATGCTTTCGTTGAACTTGTTGGTATCCCTCCTCATCATTCCGATTCTTCTCTTTAACAATCTCCTTAACTTGTTTTGGACACTTCCTATCAGCATGGCCAAACGATTTACAAGTGCTACAATGAGGGGGTTTCCATTCATACTCAATCTCCACTGTTTGTTTAATGACACCCTCTCCGAGCAACGCTGGAATTCCAACCACTAAAGAATCTTTAAACTCATGATCAGCTTTCAATTCAATCAAAGCTCTAGCATAGCTACTACGACCCCAAGAATCAACACACATTGATGATGTATAAGAATCCAACATAATCGGATCACCAACCTTTGTGGCTAACATACTTAACCCATCCTCCGTATAAGCAACTAACGGCACATGATGCATTTTAACCCAAACCGGGACACGGGTAACTTCAGATTTACATAAAACAGTAAACGGGGTCCATATATTTAAAATAAGAGGCATCGACCTGATTAGCCAAGGACCATGTTCCATAACTCTATCCATTCCCTCCTTTAAATCAAATTTAAAAAAGAAAAATCCATCCGCATTCATCATGCATCGTTGGATACCAAACTTAACCCAAGTATTTTTAACATATGATTCAACAACCGGAAACGGGAGTCTTTTGTCCAAAAAGTAACCATACAAAGTATTTTCGTACCTTTCATTGACCTCCTTTATTGATGATTTCGGAAGAATGACATCCACACCTTCAATATTTGAATCCGACTCCAAGCACCTAAAGTTTATCTTCTTTTTCTCAGAATTACCAGTTTTGAGAACCCCGGCATATGAAGCTTTTGAACCACTATTTTCAACACCATCTTTCCTACCAGAATCGCCTTTGGGATCAGCAATCTTATCATCCTCCAAATCAACATTCAGATCATTAATATTTCGGGAAACACCTCCATTTTTGTTAACTGAATTTGGTAAAATAATATCCTGATTCATAGAATCATGAATATTATAAGAAACCCTAGCCACCTTTGTATTATGTGGAACCCTAGCCACCTTAGAATCAGCCGCCACATGAGTAGAAACATCATGATTATGTTTCTTAAGAATACTACGGATCGGAGCACCATCAATGTTCTTGACCTTTGTAACAAGATTGACCTCCTCTTTAGACTCCATACTCGGACATCAAAAGCACAAGAGAGGCTTAACTTCTGCCAAAAAAACGGACGAGAAAAAAACCAGAATCACAAGATCCAAATCACAAAGAACCAATGATCCTTAAAAGGTTAATAGAATTCGTACCAATCTAGCTGAACTATAGCAATAGCCGCGATCGGTAACAGACCTACTAAGCAATCAGAATCAAAGGGTATGATACGGATGAACGACAACGAAACCCTAATTCAAAAAAGAAACGATAAAGAAGATCGATGCACAGATTTGAATCAAGAAGAAAAGAAAAACCCTAATCGCCCATAATTGCCCATAATCGCCCAGAGAGAAAACCTCGTTCCGTTTGTTGAGTTTCTTTATATGAGTTTCATATTGTTATATAAAATAAAAAAATAATTGGTTTTTTTAATTGTGTTTTTTTCTTGTTCATTGTGTCTTATAGTTGAGTTTTCATATGAATTGTATTATAAATTTTGATCATTATATTTTTCAACTGGTACTCATATTAAAGACAAAAATTAAAACAAAGATTACGTCATTGTGTCGTTTTGTTCGTCATTAACTTTTAGTCATTATGTAATACGTTCATTGTCTTCTATTCAGATTGACATATGACAAATTCATTTAATTTGAGAAAAATAGTATTGCGTTCATTGTATATTACGTTCAAGTCATTGTGTAATATGTTGTTTCCATTGTGTTTTACGTGTCAAGTCATTGTGTTATATACATTCACCATTGTGTCTTACGTTTTAGGTAATTGTGTTATACATATTCACCATTGTGTTTTACGTTTCAAGTTATTGTGTAACATGTATTAATCATCGTGTTTTATGTATTAGATAATTTGTTGTTATTTTATCATTATATTTACATATTATTATTACACAACGGTGTTATTAGTATTTAAAAAACATAATGATGAGTTGAAAGACACAATGACGAAAAAACACAATGACGAAAAAAGACATAATGATAAGCGAAACAACACAATGATATGCGAAAAGACACAATGACGAAAAAAGACACAATGGTGTGCGAAAAGACACGATGACAAAAAAAAGACACAATGATAAGCGAAAAGACACAATAGTGTGCGAAAAGACACAATGACGAAAAAAGACATAATGATATGCGAAAAGACACAATGGTGTGCGAAAAGACACAATGGTATACGAAAACACACAATGACGTAATTTTTGTTTTAAATTCTATATAACAAAAATCACACTCATATTAAAGATAAAAAAACGCTTGTTATTATGATGAATTTAATTTTTTTTTTTAAATATCATACTAAAAAGTTATAGACGTTCTAAAATGATGGAGGTATTAACATGTGTCTTGCATGTGGAGAGAGAAAATGTTTACAATTACCTCTATACCCTTTTCCTTTTGGTCCCCACCTGACACATGTCAATTATTTATGGCTTCTCACACTTCTTATTTTTGGAACCCTTTGTAGAATAACTTGACTCATTATCAATCATACTGTACCCGATATAAAAAGGAAATGCTAAAAATCAAACAAAAGAAAAATCAATAATAAATCAACGAAAAATATGAAAAACACTAACACGTGACTTTTATTTCAAATTAGTTTTGATAAATAAATAATGTGAATATAAAAATCGATTTCAAAAAACATTTTTTAATAATCAGATTTAAACAAGATAAAAATTATATATATATATATATACGGAGAGAATCATGAGAGAACTCTATTTTATGGAGAGAACTAAAGAACTAAAAATGAAGTATTTTAATTTAATTAAAAAAATATTTTTAAAATTTGTTTTCTTTCATCCTTTTTATATGTTGTTATTCTTTACCACAAAATATAAAAATAAAAAAAACAAAAAAAAAAAAACCGTTGTAATGCATATATGCAATGCATCGACTTTTTTATAATGCATATATGCAATGCATCGACTTTTTTATAATGCATATGTCAAATAGTGTGTATTTTGATATTTGAAATAGTGTTAAATAACATATATACAGTTGTTTGTATTGTATATTTGCAATAGTGTTGTATTATATACGAAAATTAAAAAAAAATCGATATAGTACATATGTTCATTAGTGTTGTATTACATATTTGCATATATTCAATAGTGTGTATTAGATAATGTATTTGTGTTGTATTATATGCAATAAAACACTATTTTATATATACAATACACATTAATGCACATACGCATTACATCGACGGATTTTTTTAGGAATAATATCATCTTATTAGAAGGAGGAAAGAAAAAAAATTCACAAAATATTTTATTTTAAAATAGCTAAAAATAATTCTTTACTAGTTCTCTAGTTTTTTCTTTTAAGAGGAGTTTTCTTTAGAATATATATATATATATATATATATATATATATATATATATATGTTGTACTATCAATTATTCATTTCTTTATATAATTTTAATGTAGAAATGATTTTAATCAATAAATTAGGAGTGAGAAAACACAGGGTTATAAAATAACTGATTTTGGTAAATACTTTTCAATTCACCTATTTTGGTAAATACTTTTTCCTCCTTCCCCATTTTGGTTAAAAAAAACATACAAATGCAAGGTCCTCCACTGGTCGTTGAAACAATTTTCCTCCCCAAGTTGTATCCGCCGTGAATAAACATATAAAAGAAAGGACAATGTTGATATGTAATAAGTACATTTATAGATGTGTATACGAATATACACCCGAAACTTTAAATGTTTCAATTTAAAAAGAAAAAGAAACAGATAAAAATATGCAATGCTTTTGTTTATCATCCATTTCAATTTTAGGATTAGATTACTTTTTTTTATTGAAGTTAAATCTATAACCATCACAACAATATCAATTACACAACAATATCAATTACAAGCATCTATCTACATTATTATATAAAAGAAAACAATAAATAAATATAGTTATTAATAAATATTACTTAAATGTGCTTAACTCACATGTATTTTCAATCATAGATAGTTTTTTTTATATGTAGGCCTACAAGCACTAAAAATTTAACTTCATATACTATTAAGAAAATACATATATATTTTTAAACATTATTATTATAACAATTATCTTCAGTAGTTATTTGTTTAATCCTAACTATTTTGTAATTAGTAACCATTGCAATTAAAGTATTTTAGGAGAAACTATGAAGAATGTTGTACCAAGTCACTCTTTAAAATAAGATAAAGCTTTTATCTTAATCTACATGTTTATGTTGATGCAAGGTGTTTGAAGCATTAGAAGCATTAAACATTAAAGCTCGTTTTTATTCAAAAAGCTTTGTTTCGTTCATTTTCCCAAAATTCTAAATGCCCAATCATTTACATCACAAACATTAAACGTGTTAAACATGTCGAACCATTTTAATATTTATCTTTTAGACTCACCATTTTGACCATTTTCTAATTTGGATAAAAGCCAGCCCTCGTATCAATTTTTATTAGTGTTGTTTTGACCTGTAAGGCCTCGGCCTGGTGCCCTACTTTGGTGTTAGATTTACTCATAATCACAGTTCTAAATATTAGAGTTAATTAAAACTTTTCGCGGAATATAAATAGCATCAATCATTCATTACAAATCATTCCAAATCGTGTCTTTAAATATAACATAGAACATCATAACACTTCTTCTTCCGACGCCAGTCTCTTAAGTCCAAGTTATGTGTCCCTCTCTCAAGCCAGTTGTTTCATTCTACTACCTGCGTGCATACTAAAAGTCAGCTTTGCCGAGTGAGTTCTAGTTAATCAGGTAACATACAATTCATTCACATACTTACATATATACGTATCCAAAGACACATATTCATACTTAGCCTGTTACCTTTCTGTCATACATACATACATACATGCATACATACATACATACATACATACATACATACATACATACATACTCAACACTTACCTTAGTCAACCAAGAGTATGTTCATAGTCCGCTGTCTATACCTACTCAAGGTCATGAACACGTACAAGGTCCGCAGTCCTTACGTGTGTTCACCATTCATGGTGCGTACAAGGTCTGCAGTCCTATCTATACCATCATGTAATAACAACACGTGCAAGGTCCACCGTCTTTCCCTATGTTGTCACCTATATCATAGCACGTACGAGGTCCACAGTCCTCCCCTATGCTACCACATTACATTTATAGCACGTATAAGGTCCACAGTCCTTTGCTATGCTGACACCTATATCATAGCACGTACGAGGTCTGCAGCCATCCCTATGCTACCACATTACATTTCCAGCACGTATAAGGTCCGCAGTCCTTTCCTATGGTAACACCTATCTACAATATGTATAAGGTCCACAACCCTTATCTACGTTGGCATCTATCATCTATAACAGGTATAAGGTTCACATTCCTTAACTACGCTATCACATGCCATGCCTATGTCAAACAGAAGTTAGAGGGATTTGTTATCCTAACATACTATGTCAGACGTACAGCCAGCATACGGTACATACACCTGCTTACACATACCACATATACAATAAATATATATATAACTTACCGGCGTAAATAAATAAATTTACATCATAACATACAGACACACTAGCCATCCTTCATCTAAATCTTCTGACTTACCTTCATTGGCGATAAGTGTAATATCCGAAGATCGTTCACGCATCGACAAGAATTCATTCATAAACTCAATATAATATCTATCACATAAATCATATATGGCATACACTTACCACTTAAGGTAAGTGTATTAACATTTCACATTGAGTATGCACACAACCCCGAAAACATAACAAGGAAATGAGGCTAGAAACTCGCATGTGTCCTGCATCTGATGACAGTTATGTCCTTCCTTTGCAACGTACGACTGGCTGTGTAATATGGCACATTAATCAGTTACTACTTCTAGAGTTCGTTTACTTCATTGGCATTTCTCTTCTAAGTCCCTTTCATTATTAATTCTTAGTCTTATCTTACCATCGTACAAGTCCATATCTAACGCTTACATACGTATACGTCATGCATACATATATGTTATACATACACATACGTTGTACATATATACACGTTAGACATACATATACGACATGCACACATCCACGTCCTATATACGACAGGGAGGGGTTATTATAAAAAGATGAGAGTGTCTAAGAAGTGTAGGAAGAAATCTGGGTGGTTGGATCTTATCAATCAACGGTCAAAATGGAAAGTTGACTGAACTGGGGGTGTGTTTTATTTTAAAGGCCTAGAAAGGTGTGTTAAAGGGTATAATCGTCTAGTGTGTTACAATATATTTGGAACTATTATCAATCTATGATTTATCACATTTTAATACAAATTAAAACATAACAACATGGACATCAAAATCTCTATTACAGTGTGTTTTAGATTAAATTTTAATCAAAATTAAATACAACACCAAATTTTAATCCAAATTTAAAACACAACATCAAGAACACTAAGAACTAAAACACACCTGTATGGTGTTGGCGGATTTAAAACATCAACATCAAGAACATGAACACAAAGAACTAAAACATAACATCAAAATCAATATTTCAGTGTGTTTTAAAACACGACACGAAATTTTAATTCAAATTTAACATAACACCAAAAACAATAAGAACAAAAACACACTTATTTTTTTAATGTACAGATTTAATGAAAAAACTAAATAAAAAATCATTCTGAGCCAAAAAAAAGTAATCTTTCTTAGAACGCCAATATCCAATCACCTTGTTTCATCACCACCACGTTCAAAAGGCTTGTCACAAAACAATATCTCAAAAAAAACTGGTCTTTGGCGATGGTGTCCGACAATGTCTTATTCAATCTACACATCAGAATCATATCTCAAACTCCGACGAAGAACATTCTTTAATTCTTTTCCAAACTGACTATCGTGGTGTAGGCGGATTTTCCGGCACACTTTTAATATTAATTGCATCGGATTTCATGACAAGAAAAGGAGTGACCAAATCAATGGTATTGAAGATGGAATTAGTTATGTTCATCATAAGCATAATGTAAACAAAAGCGTCCTCCAAATTTTGGTCGGCATAAAGTTTTCAGATTTTATAGAGTTTTCACCATCTACCATTGCAAGAACTTTTTAATAAAGTTTATGATATATTAAGCAAATTCACGCTTGAATTTGAGTTGATGTAACCATAATTGAATATTTTCGAAAAGGAATATAGATATGATGATTGATAAAGCTTCCAGTTATGAAATAACTTGACAACAAATATTTTTGTTTTATATTTTGCATAAAAGGAGGAATCTCTCATTAACTACATGCATAAATGCTAAAATTAAAAAGAAAATTATGGTAAAAAATGTCCTTGTGTGTGGTTAAGGGCTAAGATCTTTTCTTACACTTCTCAAGAATCTATGTTTTTTTATTATAGCCTTCCTCACCTCATATACGACATACATACATACATGGCATGCATACATACATATGCGTTTCAATATACACGGCATACATACATAGATACATACATATGTGTTGCATACATATATACACTACATACATATATACATATATACATACGCGACCATATATATATATATATACTTCATTATATACATATACGTCATACATATACATATACACCCATATATATATACGTCATACACATGCATATACGCCCACACATATACTTCATACACGACATGCATACATACATATGCTTCTATACATATGCGGTATACATATATACATATATGCTTATACATACACGGCCTGCACGCATACATATGCATCTTTACATATGCGGTGCCGGTATAGATATATACATATACGCTTATACATACACGGCATGCACACATACATATGCGCCTATACATATACAGTATACTTATATACATTTACGGCTAGACATATACGGCTTATACATACTTATACGACCATAAATACTTATGCGGCCATACATATACGGCTGTATACATATACGCCCTTATAAGTGCAGGTCAACCTTCTTCGTATTTTAAGGGTTTTTCTTTGATTCTGTCGCCGTTAACCACCATGGTTGGTAGTAGTTAACAATTGTTTTTTATTTGAACCATTATATATATATATATATATATATATATATATATATATATATATATATATATATATATATATATATATATATTCTACAATGTTGAGAAACTACCACCAACCCAAGAATTGATTCTATTTATAATCAACTTTTTTTGAAGGTTGATTATAAATGTGACATTTTCACACAATTGAATAATGAATAAAACCAATCGATGTTATCACCCAATTTACAACATGATTTTGACCAATGACCCCTCGTCCCATAGATAGCTAGGATGAATGAGATAGAAGATTAGGAATTAGGAGAGAAAATTACCTTATCGGTGAATATGGGATTAATACCAAAGCCTCAACATATTCTTTTATTAGTATATAATAGCATTCTCATTCAATCTCCTATTTTATGTGTGAGATGTTTTTATAATTTAGAGAGTGATTTAGGGTGTTGTGAGTGAAGTGTTTTTATATTTTATAAAATGCAGTGATTTTTTTGTATATTTGAAAAGTTATTGTTCACACCCTATAATTTTTTTAGTATATTTTGTAAGAAGTTATGATGTGCTCAAAGTAGTTTAATTATTATTAACTAAATTACGCTAATTTAGACACTAAGTAATAAATTCTAGAATCTTAGACTCGACTAAACTACTAACCGGCAAGTGAACCGGTCGACTCTAGTACAGCTAAGTCCGGATATCGAACCCACGAGACTCTTTAAATTATGTAACTAACTAAATTAGACTCAACTACAAGACACGACTATTTATTAATAATATTTGAGGGGCATGAAAGTCTTTGTCTCATGAAATATGATTTTAGTATACGACTTTTATATATTTTTTTTACAACATAATCTACATAAATGACACCAAACATATGCAATTTGTATTTTTATAGATTTCTATACAAAACAAACATTAACTCTACACCGTTGGTGGATGTTAAGAAAGTTGATGATGCCCTACACAAAATAACCTACACAACAGGAAGTGTACAATCTTACACAATTGTTTTTATAGGTTTTCATTCAAATAAATAAACAATAAAAAATAAAAAAACCTTATACAAAATAACCTACACAAATAAATTTAGATTGTTTCTATTAAACAACATTAATATAAGTCATAACTAGAGGAATCTTTGGATTACTTAGTATCTTATTTATACCCCTTGTAATTCCTCTATTGAATAAACAAGGAATACAACTCTTCATATACAATTCAATCAACTGATCATATACCAAGTTTATCTTGGTATCAAAGTCAGGCTTTCTGCCACCCTAATTCTCCCACTCACAACCATCATACAATCGCTGGCTGCCGTCATACAATCGATGGCTCTTCTCGCAGCACTCTCTACATCTGACAAAACCTCACATTATTCTCACAAATTCGGCTTCACTCTATCTCCTACAAACTATGGATATTGGAAAGCTATGGTACAACCCTCCCTTGTTACCAAAATTTTGTTCAGATACATTGACGGAACCATACCTTGTCCGTCACAAACCCTCCCAACAACTTCATCAGAGAAGGGTGATGCCATGACACAACCATCGCCAAACCCTAATTATGCAACATGGGTGTCAAACGATGCACACGTACGAACGCCACTCACATCAACCATATCAGAAGCTTCCTTTCAACATGTTCATGGTGTTACATCCCGATATCTTTGACTTTCTCTTGAACGTGCGTATGCACCCTAGACTTCTTTAAGAGAATATACACTCAAAACGCAATTGCTTAAAATTGCTATGAAAGGTGATGAGACCCCTCTGACTTACCTAACCCGGGCACAGAGGTATGTAGATGCCCTTGCTAATATTGGTGAACCGATGAAAGAAAAAGATATTGTCAAGTTCGTGATTTCCGGGCTTCCTGACGAATATAACGGTTTAAAGTCAACCTTGCTAGCCAGGCAGTTCCCTACCGCATTTGCTGAATTACATGGACTCTTATCTGATTATAATTTTATGACCAAGCAGTCCTTCTTAGAGACTGTTACACCGGTTCAATCCTTCACGACTGCTACCACAAATCAGGTTCCCAATGTTTCTGTTCCATCAATCACAATGCAGGCCCTACAACAGTTGGCTGCCAATATTGGTTTACAATTACAGCCCGCTTCGCAATCCTCCTCAGGTCACTCCACACAAGCCTTTTATGCCAACAGATCTAATAACCATGGTCGTGGTAAATACAATCGTCGTGGGGGGCATAGAAATTACAACAATAACCACAATCAGACCCGAGGAGGAAACCGGGGTCAATTCAGTTGGGCTTCTAATCAAAACACCGTTTATGGTTATTGCAATAGGTGTGGCATTGGTCATGTAACATCACAGTGCCCTAACCGTGATCCCGCCACCATTCGGACGAGACAACCATCTGTGTTGGAACCCGGAGATCAATCCTAATAACTATAACAGATCTCAGATCTGTGTGTATTCGATTAATTCTCTATATGGATCTAGCTCATAATTACGTTTGATTATGTGTAGTATATGTATATATTATCATTATATTAGTAGTTGAATAAGATTAAAGATGAAGATCGAGAGAGAGTTTGGACAACGTATCGTTAATTATCTCTCAAAACTTAAATTACTTGTGAATAGAGTTCACTATAAATAGAAGATAGGTCCAGTTCGCTAACATTCCCTAGCGAACTAGATTCGTTAACATCCCCTAACGAATCAGGAGGGAATAAACTTAAGTCTTAGTTTGCTAAACAACCTTAGCGAACTAGACATTACATATAACGAACTAAACCGATAAATACTTGTTTATTACATTAAACAAAAATGACAAATACATTAAAGATAAATACAAAGACTCAAGACGCAAAACCGTGCCCAAACAAACACCCCCTCGTCTTGAGCTCTTTGTCTTTAAGTTACTTGAAACGCTTGGACTGCCAGTCTATGCAACTATGAATTCCATTTTCATAACAAACACGCACAACGCGTTGGAATTGCATAGCCAGATCTTAGTCTTCATTGCGTTCTAACAGAATCTGGCTCCTGTGTAGCACGTCATTGTCTGTTGCAGATAAATTAACCAACCACATAGGGTCGATTATCTTGATAAGCTCAGTCTTCAGTCATTTACAAAGTACAATGACGGCCTCGCCAGTACAATTGTCATAGTACCGGCGGTTGAACGAGAGATGCATGTGTTGGGGCATCGTCTTCACAGGTACCTGCTTCATCGTCTTCGGCGACTTTACCTTAAGAACAAGTTTCCTCCAGCCAGTCCTTGGATCAATCTCGTCAATACGTTTACGTCTCGGGACCTGGGGCTTGAAGAACTAGAAGCCATGATTGACCTCGAACGGTAAGTGTTGATGAAACCACTCAGCTGTCCGGTAGCCACCACGATTGATAAATGGACGACGCGCAAGTGTACAAACATCCCACCGCGGTAATGTCAGAACGTCTATTATCGTTTCGTAGTACTGGATCCCCTTCTACCATTTAACTATACATACTTTAAGCTCAGAATCATAAAGCCACGAGACTATATCACCATGTACCTTGGATACAGTCTTGAAGGAGGTCACTTGGTTTGCCTTGACCCAAGTTGCAGCTATGTCTTTTCGTTCTTGATCAACAGACCGATATGCCTTTATAATCTTACCCGCCGCTTTGTAGTTGAACCACTTAGCAATATCGGTATCAGTTGGGTTTTCAATCGATCTGAACCGAGTGTCCACAACCTTCTTTCCCTTAGACGTCTTTTCCAAATCATCTTCAGCCGTTTTAACCGTCTGTTCATCAAATACTGGAGCACCTTGATCAACGTTCGTGTGTTGAAACAAGTCAGGATACTCCTCAGTAGTGACGTCTTCCATCTCAACATCCTCGTCTTCATAATCGAAATCCGTATTTATCTGAATAGACGGATCATCTTCTATACCTTCCTCATTCACCACTTTGACATCAGGCTCAGTCTCTAACACGGTCAACTGTTCGTCATTCAACCCAAGAAGTATGGAAATCTGCTCCCGTGTCAGAGACCTATCAACGAACTCACCAACCTCTATCTCATCCCTATTCACCATACACTTCACAACTCCCGAACCATCAATAAAAATTACAGTGTCAGCTTCAATTCTATCCAAAGGCTTAGCCTCTGTGTAATCTTGATGAACAATGATTTGTTTATCTAAGTCACCACCTTCACTAGTACCAGCACCCGAAGATCAGCCGTGCGCTTGTTTAGGCTCACCTCCTGCACCAGACTCGTCCTTGATCATCATTCTTGAGTTTCTTTAAGGCATCCTCTTTGCAAGTCAACTGCAAGATTAAATTCTCTTGTTCCTTCATTTTCACCCCCCGAGACTCAACAATCGCACGTAACGCTTTAGTCTCTTTTTGGCAAAAAGAAATATAACTCATCACCCGTCTTTGATTCTCCATAAGGCGTTCCTGATTCTGACGGTTAGCAGACATTTGGTTCTCATAAAGATGAAGAAGATTCAACAACATATCAGTCTGATGGTTCAGTGGCAAGTTGTACAGGGATGGATGAACAGGTTGGATCGGTCCTTAAGGCCGAGTGATTCTCATGAAAGAGACATCACTGGGAGGAGGAGGAGGCCTCATGGATGGTGTTGGGGGGACAGTAGACAATGTAGCAGGAGGCCTTGGAATTTCAGATAAAGTCATCTGTGGAATTAGACCAAGCCTTTCATGAGACACCATCGTTGTTGTTAATGTGAGCATCGGAGTGCTAGTAGTAGGCGACACTACCCAGAGTTGAGACGTTGTTTGACGAGGTGGTGGCACACCAATAATTACCCCAGCCCTAGCTGTTACACATCTTTTCTTTGATGGTTCTCCAGTTGCCACTGCTTTCCCTTTTCGCTTTCTTTCTTATTGAGCTTCAATGGTGGCAGCTAACGCAACATTTACTGCATCTTGTTGTTCTTGAAAAGCAGCATCACCAGCTCCACCATTCCCACCATTTCCATCATTATTATCATCATCATCGTTCCCACCTTCTCCCCCTTCACGCTCGGAATCCGAGTCGTCATGGATCCAGCGTTCATTAGGAAGACATACATAATTCGGATTAATTATATGACCAATCATTCGCTAATCCGTTGGCCTCCCATTTCTATAAAGTGACATTCGACGCACGGTATCCGCTGTCATGTGTTCCATAGGAAGCACATCATTCACCAAGGTCTGATCGATAGCTAAATTAGGTATCAAATCTTGAATAATCACCTACAAGAAACGAGGATACATTAAAAATTTCTTCGTCTGAATCGTTTGCTGAACTTGTTCTTTCAAATGATCGAAGACTAGCTCCGAGAAGTTAAATGGCTTGTTCAGAATTAAAGCTACAAAGGCTGATTGCAAACTGAGTCTACATTCGTCAAATCCGCCACAACGACCACTCATGCAATGAATTAGAACATGGAGAAGATACTTGTATGGTAGGCATAATCCATTCTTGTTCAACATAGATTTATCAATGTCTCCACCATAACGCACACGTGTAAACAAACCCTTGATTAGTTGCTTGTCAAATTCACTCGGGTTGTCATCATTGTCATCAAATCGAAACACACGCCGAACTACTCCAACATCAATTGTAATAGGAGTTTGATTAATCGTTGCTCGAATATGATTCTCCACCTCAACATACTCAGCAGTAACCCAAAACTGCCTGATAATACTCAGATACACCTTAGGTCGAGCAGTGATGGCGTAATGTATCACTGACCGTCTTAGAAAAGCTAACATATCTCCAAATGTAGCTACATCAGCAACGTCTGAGTCAACATAAGCACATATGTTGTGCTTCTTGTCAATGGTAACAGAATAATTTCATCTTGTTGTTCCTGTTGAGGTGGTTGTTCTTGTTGTGGTTGTTCTTGTTGCCCTTGATCGGCAGCCGGTAAATCTTGATTTAATTGATCAGCCATTTCAACTGAATGAAAGTTTAAACGTGTATAAGTAATGTGAAAATGTAATATATATTTAGCACTTATGTCATGTGTATAGATAGTGTATGTAATTTTAGATGTTGTGTAATCAATATATCGACGCGTTTAAACGGTTGGAATAATTTATTAAATACACCAGTTAATTAACCTTTTTTTAAAAAAAAATTTCAAAATAAGTATGTCATTCGTTTGATTATCACTTTGATTCGTTACCAATCTGTAACGAATCAAGTGATTCGCTATCATGTAAATATATTAACGAATTAGACCAAGCGAAATTACTATAAATATTGACGAACTAAATCCCAGTTCGTTTCAATTTTAATGAATTCACATTTGATTTGTTGAGAGAGTGATTCACTAGACTAAATCGTATGCATCCTTAACGAATTGGACACAAAGCAGTTCCAGTTCGCTAAGGTTAACGAATGGTCAATAATTAGACTTGATCTTTGACTCACACAGTCAAAGTCAAAATTAATATGAACACCGAAAGTCAACAACACGAATCAACCTTCAATTAATCCATAACTGTCGTCGGATAACCGAAACATTATGTGTAGTGATCTCGGAAACATATTACTAAGAATATGATGTTGAGATTGAGGCTCAAGACCAAGAAATAACTTAGGTTAACCAGAGTATACAAACCCCGAAACCATAAACACTCAATCGACCCCGCAACAGAAACCATACTTCGATTAAAGTCTACCAAGGGTCTCGGAATCGCATTCCGATCACAAATAACTATACATCAACTATATAAACACAGTATATCATAAATAAATCAGAGTTTTGAACTCGGAAAACCCTTAGAGCAAGAGAATGCATAATTAGTTTATCAACACAGCATCATTTTTTATGAAAATCACAAAGATGTGATCGTCTATACCTGAGCAACACAATGATATTCTTGAAAGATCGAAATTCGAAGGTCGAAAATCAGAGAAAAAATTTGAAAAGGGTGACTTTAGGTGTAAGGAAGAAGGTGAATAGTGAAAGGACGGTTATAGACTTACACGCTACCCAATGTACCCTATGTACGAATCAAGAGATTCGTTAGAAATTTAAATTACGAATCAATCAATTCGTTACCCTTATGTTAAGACGTGGCATAACGAATTAACTTCAAATTATGTCTTGATTCGTTAAATATGCATAACGAATTGGATGCATTTCGTTACAGAGTGCGGAAGCGAATTAGGTGAGCGAACTAGTAAGTAGTTCGCTAAAGAGCGACCTAATTCGTTATCTATAATTAACGAATTAACGTTTATTTAATTTTAACTTAAATAATTAAAAATAAATAATTAATTAAACATAATCCAATAAATAAAAAAATTTAACTTAAAAGAATTACCGAGGACCTTTATCCCGATAATCAAATACATTAAAAGTGTTTCACGTTTTCGAAACATAACTTTAAAGATATTAAATAATATGTAAATTAAAAAGATAAAATATTTTTGGTATTTTGTAAAAAATTAAAGAATGTTTTTACAAAAATATCCGAACATTTAAAAAAATAGACAATTCTTTTGTGATTTTCTATGATTTTTCGAAAGCAATACATATTTTTGTGTTTTTGTTGAGTTCGAGCAGAGAATCATATTGACTAAAATGCCCTTTCATCACAGTTTTATATTTCAGCGATATTATGACTGGCGTTAAGTTGGTCATTGATATTGTTGTCCACTTAAATCTTATAACAAACCTTCGAGCATTTATGTGATATGATTTATGGTTCAATTAGTGTACAGAATATCAGAAACTATCAGCCCCTAATCTCGGTTCAAGCTTAATTTGATTTGGCCGAATCACCCCAACTTGACTTAAACCATTATAGTGTTGATCAAAAATTTTTAATACCAATTGAGAAATTATGAGCAATGCATCAAGTTTCCTTTACCGTGAATGAGTATGCACGAGTCCATCTGTCGGCTTACATACAATGTGTTAGTGCACGGATCCGGGAACCAACACAATGTATCCCCTAGGGTCCGTTTCTTATTGGTATTGAGATGCACGCAAAGGGAGGAACAATTGTATGACTAACAACGGATTTTGATCAAGTCAGTAATTTGGATTGTACGAAGTACAGCAGTGATCAAGTTTAATGACTTTGGGTTTGCTATGAAAGCGAGTAAAATATTCATGCTTATGAATACCCAGATGATTAAACCGCATAAAGACTCACAGTGTCTAAAATCCTAACTCTTGTTATTTGCTTTATTATATTTTTGGGAGATCAACAACTATAAGGCTTGAGTATGACCAGTTATTACATTTCTGCCATCCTCACCGAGACTTTTGCTAGAGACTAACACCTCTTTCAATTTGGCTTTTCTTTAGGTTTATATCACTTACTTTACTCTAACAGCTTGTTTAAGACCTATCAATGCACCAATGATTAAAGCACACAGTCTTTTAAGCTTATTTCTTACTGGATTTGGAGTCAAATAATCAATGTACTATCATTTTCTCTTTTTGCTTCAAAAACTCAAAATGTTGAGGAGCATTATAAAAAAAAATTTTAATCGCCCCAGTTACTTTGAGTCTATAGATAAATGGCTATCCTATCCGTCTACATGCAGATAACAGGACCAAAACATGCAAGCATGCTCCACAAACTTAAATAACTGACAAAATTTTCAGCGAGAAAATAAAGTAGAAAGCTTAATGAACGCCCCAAGTACTTTCCATTTGTCAGATAAATGGCTAACCCGAATATTTACGAGAAATTATCAGGACCAAACATATACAAGTATATGTCCTTCAAAATAGAAGCAAATGACATAATTTTCAGCGAACATAAACAAAAATCTTTTTGGGTTTTATCTGTAAAAACTAAAACACAATCTTTTTGTCTTTTCGGATTTTTCTTTACAAAACGAGAAAAATTCACATTCTTTTTAACTTTTTCAGAATTTTCTGTACAAACAGAAATCACAATCTTTTTGGTATTTTCTAATTTTAAAATGTTTTTGGTTTTTCAAATATTAAAATAAAACAAGAAAGAACACAATATTTTTGATTTTTCAAAGTTTTCTAATGTTTTTGGGTTTTATCTATACAAACTAAAAGCACAATATTTTTGTATTTTCTAAGATTCACCCCCTAAAACCGAAAAACAAAATAAATTGAAACTAAAACAGACTAAAATAAAAAAAATAATTATCCTAATGTTAGGATCTCAGCAAAGGTCTTCAATCCATTTAAACCAAGCAAAAAGTGAAAACGTGTTTTATCAAAGGCTTTGGTAAATAGATCGGCTTTTTGAAAATCTGTATTTACTTTCTCAAGGTCAATTAATTTCTTTTCATAACAATCCCGTATAAAATGATATCGAATTTCGATATATTTTGTTTTAGAATGTTGTACGGGATTCTTGGTGATACTAATGGCAGCAGAATTATCAATCAAGATGGGAGTATTAAGAAACTTCAAACCGTAGTCGCGAAGATGTTGTTGTATCCACAAAACCTGGGAACAGCAACTCGAGGCTGCAACATACTCAGCTTCGGCGGTTGAAGTGGAGACCGTTGTTTGCTTTTTACACTGCCAGGAAACAAGCCGGCTTCCTAAGAATTGACATCACGCTGTAGTAGACTTGAAATTGATCTTGCATCCTCCATAGTCTGAGTCTGAATAAGCGGTAAGGTCGAAAGTATCACCTTTGGGGTACCATAACCCGATGTCAGGATTTCCCCTTAGATATTGCAGAATACGCTTGACCGCTGTCAGGTGAGTCACTCGGGGACTAGCTTGTTATCTAGCACATAAACAAACAGCAAACATTATGTTGGGTCGAGAAGCAGTTAAATACATTAAAGAACCAATCATAGCATGATAGAGGGTCGGATCAACGGTATCTTCCAATTCATCCGGTGATAAATTGTGACCCACGGGAAGAGGAGTAGAAGGGATTTTTCCGGCAGTAATCTTGAATCGGCTCAAGACTTCGTTCACATATTTTGTCTGATGAATGAAGATTCCCTTCGCAGACTGATGAACCTGCAACCCTAAAAAGAAATTCATCTCTCCCATCGAACTCATCTCGAACTTGGTTTGCATCGATTTCTCGAACTCCTTACACAACATGTCGTTTGTAGACCCAAAGATTATGTCATCAACATAAATCTGAACGAGGAGAAGATCATCACCAATATTCTTATAAAATAAAGTGCAGTCGACAGTTCCACGTTTGAAGCCATTATCCGTCAGATGGCCGGCGAGATTGCATACCAAGCTCCTGGGGCTTGATGTAGACCAAATAATGCCTTGTTTAATCGGTAAACACGGTCAGAATAACCTGAATCTTCAAAACCTGGAGGCTGTATAACAAACACTTCTTCATGAAGTTCACCATTGAGAAAAGCACTCTTGACATCCATTTGATAAACTTTAATATTCTTATAAGCAGCATATGCCAGAAAGATTCGAATCGACTCTTATCTAGCAACTGGAGCATACACTTCAGTGTAGTCAATACCCTCTTGCTGATGAAAACCTTGCACAACTAATCGTGCTTTGTTTCTCACAATTACCCCACGGTCGTCTTTCTTACATTTATATACCCACTTAGTAGGAATCGCCTTCTTGACTCTAGCAGGTTTGTCGATAAGATCCCAAACACCTAAACGTGCAAATTGCTGTAATTCTTCTTGCATGGCTTCTATCCGTGAAGGATCTTGAAGTGCCACACGAGGAGTCGTTGGCTCTACTTGAGATAGAAGCAAGTGAATTTTGCAAGATTTACAATCCCAGACGAGTGTAAGTCAGCATAAGCACATAAGACATTATTTTCACTTGAAGAAGCAACTTGATGTCGTGTTTGAACTCCCACATCAAGTTCTCCAATAATGTTTTCTTGTGGATGGTAATTGTGAATCCTGAGATTAGGATTCTCAGAAACAGCAACATTTTCAAATAAATTAGTGTAATGTTCACCCAATTCAGGAGATGAAACATCACTATCAAGTTCAATAACTTGATCTACAACAGCATCAGATGAAGTAGAAGCATTATCATAATGAACAGGAGACTCATTGTCAGGTTCTTCAGTTGGAGCAACAATTGGTGCTTCAACATCATTTGAACTTGCAAACCTTGGAATTTCCAAATGTTCTTCAAAATAAGCACGGACTAAATCTTCATCTGGATGATCGGTTGTTGGAGTAAATGAATTAAATAAGCCATCATAGTCAAACATACAATCGGGACCTTTTCCTTGAGAAGGAGTAGTGTACTTTTGACAGTCCACATGGTACCATTCTTCAACACAACCGGACGTAAAGTTAAACACTCTTTTCTTAGGTGACGCATACCCCAAGAAATAACCCTCAATGGCTTTTTCATCAAACTTTGCCACATCCTTTTTCAACATAGTACAAGGACACCCAATTGGTTCCAAGTACTTTAAATTACGTTTACGATTATTTAACAATTCATAACTGGTCTTCTTGTGTCGTTTAACAGTTAGAACACGATTGAGTGTATAACAAGCAGTATTCACCGCCTCATTCCAAAACTGGAAAGGAAGCTTTGAATCAGCAAGCATTGTTCTAGCAGCTTCAATCAACGTTCTATTCTTTCTTTCAGCTACACCGTTCTGTTGTGGTACATATGGGGCACTGTATTCTCAATGAATTCCTTTTTGGATACAAAAGAAATCCAATACAGTATTTTTAAATTCAGTACCATTGTCACTTCGAATTCTCCTCACTTTCAGTTTGTAAAGTGATTCGATCTTAGTGATTAGATTTTGAACAAGACCCGATGTTTGATCTTTTGAACACATAAACAAGACCCATGAATATCGTGAATAATCATCTGTAACTACTAGGCGGTACCAGTCTCCAGAAATACTCGCACGGTTCACTGGACCAAATAAATCCATATTAAGTCGTTCAAGCGGAGTATCAATGGAATTTAATAACTTAGACGGATGCGATTTCTTCTTCTGTTTGCCCTTCTTGCAAGCAACACAGTGATCAGATAATTTAAAATTCTTTAACGACACACCCTCTACCAGATCGTTTGCCATTAAGTAATTCATCTTTCGAACATGTATGTGACCCATTCTTCGATGCCAAAGAACTGAGTCTTTCTCGGTCGCTTTCGAGACAAAACACGTTTCGATTGAAGTAGATACTTTAGAATTCATATTCAAGACATAAATATCATTTGATCGCGGTGATCGCATGACAACCATGTCCTCGGGAATCACCTAATCCGGTTTCAAAATCAGACACTCTTTATCTGTAAATAATGTAGTGTATTGCATATCACAGATTTGCGACACACTCAATAAATTATGATCTACTTTATCACAATAGTTGACCTTCTCAAAAGTAATCTTCCCATTTGAAACGTCACCTTCTTGTGTAATCATACCCCCAGAATTCCCAGCAAACGCCACATAACCCCCTTGAATATTTCTCACGTTTGTTAAGAGGTTGAGATTCCCAGTAATATGACGAGAACATCCACTATCCATAATCCAGTTTTCACCAGAAATTGTCTTGGATGTACCCTACACACAAAAGAAAATGATTAGTTCAAAAAGGCAGCCCAGGCCTCGGTCTTGGGCACCTTTTGGCTTTCTTGAGAAAACTTAACTTTAGTTGCATTCAATTGTTGTTCAGCAACTTGAGAATAAGTTACAGGTTTCTTAGACTTTCGTCTTAGATACGCAGCTTGAACCACATTTGAATTAACATTTTTGCATAATGGTTCAGTTGGAATAAACTTAGGTTTAACGGAACCATGAGTTTCATTCACATGAACAACTTTTCGAGGATGTACATTTGAAAACATAATATGAGTATCATCAGCATATGACATAGGTCGTTTTAGAATCTTCTTTACCAAAGGAACCGGCTTAGAATGGTCCTTGATAAAAGGATGAAGATTCTGATAGCTCATTTGACTACAATTCCTCACTACATGACCATGTTGACCGTAAAGAAAACAACTTCGCATGTCTACACGATGATGTTGAGAATTATTTGGAACAAAAGAAGCAGAAGTTTGATGATTACTCACATTTTTGGTCATGCTCTTAGCAAACTCATCAGATAATTCAGATTTCTTTTTCAAGTAGAAATCTAAATTAGAACAGTTCGAAAAACTTTTCAACGTATCTGTCCCAGTTGACTTCACAAAGTTAATTTTCTTAGCTTGTTTAAAACCTGCTTTGCTTTAGTCAATGGGTCAGATGGAGCTGATGTTTTCGCTTGAGCATACAAACGTTCAAGTTCATGAATCTTGGAAGTTTCATTTTGAAACACACTCTCAATCAGTTCAGGTTTAATGATACTTATTGGAATGTCTTTCTCAGTGAACATCGTGTCCATCCCCTTTAACTTAAAAACACGAGTAGATGACGGCTTAGATGCCTTAGGATTTATGAAACGCAACAAATCATCATCAGAAATTTTGGGTTTTTCTGGTTTCTTAGCCTTCACTGGTTTGACAAGAGCATCTTGTTTCATCTTAGTTGTGTGCGAACCATACACAGCTTCCTCAAATTCATGAGGTTCACAAAGTATGTGATTAGAACTTGGAATGTTCTTGTTTTTGTGTATAATTTCAGGTTCAAACACATCCTCAATGATAACTTTGTCAACATTTTCAACAAAAACTTTGTTGCTTTGAACATGAGGTTTCTGAGTTGAAGATTAGGGTTTAAGACCTTTAGTAGAAACAGGTTTTGATTTTTCTGAAATCACAGGTTCTTTAAGAATAACATCTTCCTCAGTTGAAGCAAAAGGATTAGTTTTATAATCATTGTGAAATGGTGGTGGAATTTCAACAAAACCTATACCTTTCTTTGAATTCTTTTGTTTTCCAGAAACTTCAATAATTTCATTCAATAGAAAAGAGGAATTTCGAAATTTACCCAATTTATTCTTTAACTCAAGAACCTCATTCTCAAGCTCGGTTATCTTCGAACGATGTTTCAAAATTTCTTGAAACTTTTGATCATTAATTGTCATTTTTACAGATAACTCAGCTTTGAGATCATGGTTACTTGTCGACAATGCTTCAATCTTTTCACGAGATCTCATTTGAGATTCGAGAGATTGTCGATAAGTATCCTTTAGAGAAGCAATTTCTCTCACTAAATTATCATTGTGATTCTTTAAAGATTCTAACTTAGGTTTGTTAGATTCACATTTAGCACAATTTACTTTAACAGATGATGTAGCAGAAATAGAATGACTAACCTCATTGATCTTAGCCATGCAAGCAAAAACAGTTTTAGGCTTGTCACAAGAATCATCAGACTCCGATCCAGAATCATTATCTGAAGACACTTCACTTCCACTAGCATCATGGAAATCTTGAGTCAACCCGAGCAATGCCAAATTAGCTTGAGTATCATTGCACAGTAGTCGTTATGACCAATCATCTCCATTAGCTAACATTGCTTGTGACCAAGAACTTGATGGTTTCTTCTCAGCATCATTACCTCGTGATGTTGAAGAGTTTGAAGAGTTTGAACTTTGACCACAAGGACCATTATACTCCTTTTTCGGTTTGTCACATTCTTTTGCAAAATGTCCGAATTCTTGACAATTATAACATTTCACCTTCAACTTGTCAAATCCCAACTTCTTGTTCAGGGCAGGAAGATCTTTTCCGGTTCTTTGCATGAATCTTTTCACCTTACGAACAATCATTGCCATGTTCCACTTTAAATCCATGATTTCTAAGTCGTCTGGATCAATCTGATCATAGTCTTCATCGGTCAGATCACTAGTGGCAATTTTGCTACTCACCAGATTTTCGTAAGAAGTCATGAAAGCTGATAAGAAGGCAATTTGTTCAGCTTCTTTCATGTTAACATTTGGAGGTGAAGCAAACTGACTTACAGTGGATGAACTTCCTGAACCAGCAGAAACATTTAGGGATCCAGAGTTACCAGCAGTATAAAAACATGCTCTGGGATCACTGTAGATGGTTGTTTCATTTTCTCTTGCATTCTGAATCAAAAATGCAGTAAATGGTGAAATGGTGGAACTCAGAGGCATGTTACCACCATAGAAAGCAGGATCTTGACTTTCCTTGGATGACTTTTGACACTTGAGGTCATACTCACGAGCTTCAATCTTTTGTAAGAATTCACTTGCAGTCAAGTCTTCATTAAAATAACTGTTTTCTTTTAATACCATTAGAAAAGTGGAGTACAAACTTGGTAATGCACTCTTAATAGTATCAATCTTGTCAATCTCAGAAATTTCCAACTTCATTTTATCCATTTCTGCAATCAAGTGATTGAATCTCGTTGTCATCTCTTCAACCGTTTCACCTTTGAGTAAATTAAAGTTTCTGAATTGAAACTTAAGCATCACCTTTTTGCTTTCAGCCGTGTTTCCCATACTTCTCATTCGGATATGTTGAAACAAAGAAGCACAGATTTTTATACTACCCACTTGGTGGAAAATATTTTCCGGTAAAGCCATGGTTAGAGTATGCTTTTGTCTCTATCTTTAGTGCTTTCTTCTCTTCTTGTGAATATTGAGATATAGCTTTAGGTCTGAATCCAATAGTCTCATCCCCAATCATAGGAACAGTATAAACTTCAACTAAACAATATGAGCAGTCAGGATGAATTGATCCTAGATGAGCACGAAACCTAGGTTCCCATTTGGCAAAGTCACTGAACTTCATCAATCTTGGACATTTAGAATGTGACCCTATCTCGGCATCAAGTTGCAACATTTGTTGCATCAACATGTTTTGAGAAGCTAATGCATACATACCGACCATTTTTGATAAGTTTCAAAAATTCAAGGATGTAACGAATCAATTAACGAATAAGGTTAACGAATAAGGTGAACAGTGAATGTAACGAACTGTAAACAGTTGTAGCGAACTGTGAACAGTAAATTAACGAATCAAATCTCAACGAAGCTAAGATTGATCAGATAGCGAATCAAGATTGATTTTAACGAATCAATCCAATGAATCAGGTTCAACAATAAGGCAAATTAACGAATTGACTAACGAATCAGCTAGCGAATTGATAAGAGGAATCTTGACGAATTAGAAAGTTTCCAGTAACAAATCGCTAAGAAAGACTTAGCGAAATAGATAACGAATCAGCTACAGTTGATAGCGAATCAACTATAGCAAATCAGGTTGTTACAACGGTTTGTAACAAACTTTGACACCTAATGCTACGTGGCAAAGGTTGTTATGACACAAATCCCAAGGTAGACGCGTGTCACACGAATCTGTTAACCCAAATCACGAATTAGGTAACACGAATCAAATATTGATGCGAACTGGTTAACGAATTACTTGGAGTTTATAACGAATCGACTAACTTAGATAACGAATCAAAGTGAACAAGATAATGAATCAATCATAAAGATGATAACGAATCATGTTCAACTTCAAATCTTCAAAGAAGATTACCAGATATTCTGGAAATGAAGAACACGAAACCCAGAAACCCAGAATACTCAAATTCATAATACTACCTCAATTCTTAACCAAAACACACAAATCAAATACCAAACGACTCATAAATCGACACGAATCCAAAACACCTAAATTCGTAACCAATTAGCCCCTATTACCCGTCCAACTATACCAAAACACACACCCTGTTTCGGTTAACACCGAAATAAGTACCGAATCCATCCAAAATCAAACCAAACATCAATTCCGATTCACAATACCTTAACCAACTCAAATCCAGTCCAAACCTACCATAATTACATCAATTAACCTCAAATTGATCCAAATTCACCCAAACAGAACTCTATCAATATCTAATACTAATTAAACGTCCAATACTCTAAATAAACCACCAAATCAAGTGTGATTGAGCCCCGAAAGCTTTGATGCCACTTGTTGGAACCCGGATATCCATCCTAATAACTATAACAGATCTCAGATCTGCGTGTATTCGATTAATTCTCTATATGGATCTAGCTCATAATTACGTTTGATTATGTGTAGTATATGTATATATATTATCAGTATATTAGTAGTTGAATTAGATTAAAGATGAAGATCGAGAGAGAGTTTGGACAGCATATCGTTAATTATCTCTCAAAACTTAAATTACTTGTGAACAGAGTTCACTATAAATAGAAGATAGGTCCAGTTCGCTAACATTCCCTAGCGAACTAGACACTACTTCGTTACATACATAAATAAAGTAAACAACTTAACGAATCACCCCCTGATTCGTTAACATCCCCTAACGAATCAGGAGGGAATAAACTTAAGTCTTAGTTCGCTAAACAACCTTAGCGAACTAGACATTACATATAACGAACTAAACCGATAAATACTTGTTTATTACATTAAACAAAAACGACAAATACATTAAAGATAAATACAAAGACTCAAGACGCAAAACCGTGCACAAACAATCTGCCAATTATGTTGATCACCGCTCACAAGCATCCTCTACATGGCTTCCCGACACGGGTTCCAGCAACTGTTACTCCAGATCTCTCAGGTCTTGATACCTCCCAGCCTTATTTTGGTGAGGATAACCTTCATGTTGGTAATGGTAAGGGTTGTCCCATTCTCCATATTGGTTCATCACGTTTTTACTCACCCAATAAAACATTTTCTCTTAACAATATTCTCCATGTACCTGAAATAAAAAGAAAATCTTCTTTCAGTACAACAATTTTGTCATGATAATGATGTCTATTTTGAATTTCACTCTACTTTCTTTAATGTGAAGGACAAGTTTTCACACATTACCCTCCTCACGGGTCCAAGTAGTGGTGGCCTTTACTCCATTCGTCTTCCTCGAGCAATGCCTATCAAGCAATTAGCTTTCTCCACCACTCGTGCTTCCTCCAATACGTGGCATCAACGATTGGGTCATCCACATTTTCAACTATTTAAATCTATGTTATCTAAGTATCATTTACCAGTTTCAAATAAACATTTGTTTACTCATTGTACTTCTTGTTCCATTGGGAAATCTTCAAAATTGCTCCTGTTATCTTCTACTTATAAAAGTTCTTGTATTCCGGATCTTGTTTTTTGTGATGTGTGGGGACCTGCACCTACTACTTCTTTTGATGGACATAATTATTTCTTACTATGTGTTAATCATTTCTCTCGCTTTATGTAGCTTTTCCCCTTGAAATTAAAATCAGATGCCTATGACACATTTAAACGGTTTGTCGTCATGGCTGAACGACAATTTCAAACAAAATTAAAATCTGTCCAGACCGATTGGGGAGGAGAGTTTAGGAGACTTTCTCAGTTTTTCTCTTCTCAGGGGATCATCCATCGTTTATCTTGTCCTCACACGAGTGAACAAAACGGTGTCGTCGAACGACGACATCGACATGTTGTTGAAACCGGCCTTACTTTACTAGCTCAATCTAACGTCCACAACGTTTTTGGCATTTCGCCTTTGAGATGGTTGTTTATCTTATTAATCGAATGCCATCCAGAACGAATACCGGAACCTCACCTTTCGAGCAACTGTTCAAACACAAACCTAATTTTTCATTCCTTCTGGTTTTCGGTTGTCAGTGCTTCCCTCATCTTCGCCCATACAATAAACATAAGATGGATTTCCGATCGGCATTGTGTGTTTTTCTTGGGTACAGCACCTCTCACCACGGGTATCGGTGCTTTAATCCTGATTCTAAAAAAATCTATATAGCCCGACATGTTCGGTTCAATGAACAGTTTTTTCCTTTTCACATCCGTTCTTGTGATGAATCCATACCATCATCTTCCAATCCCTATGTCTCGGCCTACCCAACTCCTCCCTTCTCACCATAATCTAACCCAATTTCGACACAAGAATCCCAACAACAGCCTAACATATCTACACAACAACAGTCCCCTATGCCACCTACAACATCTCCAACACCAACCCACTACTCTACCCAGCCCACTTCCCAGTCACATACATGTTCAGCCCCAACCAGCCCTTCCTCTTCAGCCCAAACTACTCCATCACAGTCCACTCCAGAACAACTGAGTCCTTCCTCTTATGTTCCACCTCCACCCCGGGTTAGACCCTCACATATTAGACAAAATCCCAAACAAACAAAACCTTTCAATCTTGCCTCCTTTCACACAGCTACCAATTTGCCCGTTACCGAACCCGCTACCTTTTCCATTGCCAACAAAGACCCACATTGGTGAAAGGCCATGGCAGAAGAATATTCAGCACTAATGAGAAATGGTACGTGGTCCTTGGTTCCCTGTGTCTCTGGAATCAATGTTCTTGCATGTAAGTGGGTTTACATAATTAAAAAGGACCAAACCGGTGCCATCAAGCGTTACAAAGCACGACTTGTCGCGAAAGGGTTTCATCAACAACCGGGCATTGATTATACAGAAACTTTTAGTCCCGTTATTAAACCCACTACTATATGAGTAGTGTTGTCCCTTGCTGTAACACAAAGTTGGCCTCTTAGACAGTTGGATGTTCAAAACGCGTTTCTACATGGTGATCTAACAAGAAAAGTTACTTACAGCAACCACCTGGTTTCGTTGACTCAACTAGACCTGATCATGTATGATCATTATATGGTCTAAAGCAGGCCCCTCGAGCATGGTTCCAGCGCTTGTCTCTGGCCTTGACAGCTCTCGGTTTCAAGGGATCCAAAACTGACCCCTCTCTTTTCATTTATTCATCGAAAGGGACACTTTAATATGTGCTCGTTTATGTTGACGACATTATCTTGACAGGTAACAATCCTAAAGCAATTGATCAGGTGGTTCGTAATCTTAGCCACTCTTTCGTGGTTCAAGACATGGGTCCTCTCTCTTAGTTTTTGGGTATTGAGTTTACCCACAAAGGACATGATGTGGTTCTTTCACAAAAGAAATACATCATTGAGCTCCTTGAACGCGCTGGGCTCTCATCTGCCAAACCAGTTCCATCGCCGATCACTACATCAGCTAATCTCCATATTGGTGATAGTGCCCCCTTGGTTGATCCAGTCAAGTATCGCCAAATTGTTGGTGCTTTACAGTATGTTACCTTGACCAGACCTGATATCACCTTTGAGGTTAACAAAGTTTGTCAGTTCTTACACTCACCGACAGAAAATCATTAGTCTGCTGTCAAACAGATCTTATGTTATCTTCAGGGCACGTCTGGTCATGGTCTTTTGATAACCCACAACTCGTGTTCATGGTTACATGCTTATACTGATGCAACTTTTAATTCCTTGAGCGCTTTCTCTGATGCTGATTGGACTGGATGTCCAGATGACCGTCGATCCACAGGGGGATCTGCCATCTATCTTGGCTCCAACTCAGTGTCGTGGTCAGCACGAAAACAACGAACAGTATCTCGGTCATCCACCGAATCAGAGTACAAAGCGTTAGCAGATACGTTTGCTGAATTAACTTGGATAGAAACTCTTCTACGCGTGCTTCGTCTTCATGTGGCATCTACTCCAACCTTGTGGTGTGATAACCTAGGCGCTACGTATCTATCAGCAAATCCAATTTTTCATGTTCGAACAAAACATGTAGAAGTTGATTTCCATTTCGTTCGAGAAAAGGTTGCTCAAAGAAAACTATCTGTCCAGTTTATCTCTACACAAGATCAAATTTCTGACATCTTCACGAAGCCACTACCGTCTGAACATTTTCTCCTTTTGAGGTCCAAGCTACAGGTCAATTCCCGGCCTTAGCTTGAGGGGGAATATTAAACAGCATTAATATAAGTCATAACTAGAGGACTATTTGGATTACTTAGTATCTTATTTATACCCCTTGTAATTCTTCTATTGAATAAACAAGGAATACAACTCTTCATATACAATTCTCTCAATTGATCATATACCAAGTTTATCCATCTTAAAATAGCCTACACATATGGCATCCAACATACACAGTTGTATTTTTATATCCTACACAATATTTTAATCATACCCAGTACAAATGATATACTACAACATAACATATTTAAAAATACATAAAACTACACCTTCATGTTAACAACGCAAACGCGTAATATACTACATGTTATGAAGAAGTAATTATTGTTATTTTCCATATTCCGTTTTTCACACTAATGAAGATAATAAATCAAATCCTGCCAAATCTAGAGAACAATCATTTTTGCTACACAGTAGTATTACATAAACATACAACCTGTGTTTAGTTAAGAATAAAGTAATATATACATCATGTTGTGATACAAAACATAAACATTTAAACTTTAAAACAAAAGCCCCGACACTACAGCTTATATTTACACTTTTTTATATAGACGAGCATTATTTTAGGGGAACTTTGTAACAACTCGGATTTTTCAATAATAAACAATACCATATTACCCGATCAGTTTTCGTTTTCAGGAAGTTTAAATCAATATAAACTATTATTTATCTTTCTCATTATTATTATATTGTTTATTGTTATCTTTATTATTATATTGCTTATTATAGTTATATTATTATTATATATTATATAATAAAACTTTTTGAAAATACAAAAAAATTACCCAAACACAAACTTTAACCCAAAACTGTTTCCATCTCTTAAGTTCAGGAACCAAGATGCAAATAAATCAAAGTTATAATATAATAATAACAACAACAACAACAACAACAACAATAATAATAATAATTATTATTATTCAAATTAGAAACCAAAAACCAAACCCGTATCCATATTAAACCCCGTAACCCGTTCTAGGTTTTCTTGGTCCTTAATCTTCGTTAAAATCAAAATCGATCTTACCAAATCGCGTATAATGTTTAAACGATCACAATTATAACTTATGACTGGAAAAACGAATATAAGTGATCGTAATTCTTAATTTATCAAACCGTCAATAAACATTTATGGTTCGTCTATGAATCGTTCATCATAATCCAATTAAACCTGCATACACGATCTCGATAGCAGCGCCAACAAAACCACTAAGTTGAATTATATTATCGTTGTGGTTTAGTATTTGTTCTTGTTTCTGTTGTGGCCGTTGTCTGTCTATACAAATTAACACCTGATTAATCATCATACAAGGTAATAAATTATGTAGTTCTGTTCGTTTTGATTTCCCCTTCAATAGCCCCATGGTTAATTGATCCTATATAAACGGGATTAATCGACTGGATGTTCTAGTGTTCATAGATCACATGTTTGTTGTCTTTCTAAGTTATATTTAATCTGTGTTGTATTGTATTCAATTAGCACCCCAACGCAGCTAGTGGTGCGTGCGTATGATGAATTGTGCCGGCCACGCTATGCGGGTTCGAGTCCCGGCAGCCATGTTTTGTTCTATTTTTTCTTTTGTTAAGCTGATCTAATTATTTTAATGGTTATTAATTCATTTTTAATTTATAATAAATACAAGATAAACATTATTTTAGTAAACCAACATCATTAAGTTGCGTCTTTCGTCAAAAGCTCGTTAAAAGCTTTCGTTTACGTGTGTGTATATATATATGTATGTATGTATTATAAGTATATTTAAATAATAATAAATCATCATTAATTTATTAAAACCCGACACTATTATTGGTGTTTTCTTGTCGTTGAACATCTTTAAAAAATTTGCTTATATTTATTATATATATATATATATATATATATATATATTTATATATATATATGTGCGTATATAGGTATTGGATCAGTTCAGAAGTTTTTTTACAGCAAGAAGTGCGAGAAATGAAGGTGTAACTCCATTAATCCCTAATTTTACTCCCTTTCTTAGTGTAGGTTGTTGTGTAGGTGCATATGTATGTGTGTAGGTACGTATGTTTGTATATGTGTACGTATGTTTGTATATGTGTATGTATGTTTATATGTGGGTAGGTACATAGATTTGAATGTGGCTCGGTACATTTATATATTTGTAGGTAGGTTTGAATGTGTAATTAAGACATAAATGCATCCAACCTACATATATGTATGTAACATCATATGAAAGTGAATGAAATTAGGGATTAATGGAGTTATACTTTCACTTCTCGCTGTAATATCACTTCTCACAAGATCCATCCCCTGTGTGTATGTATATATATATATTATATGTATTATTCTTTAAATAAAAATTGTAACAAACGTATTTTAAACTTATTAATTATATTTATAAAATTAGATTTTCGTTAAAGATTCCAAGATATATATATATATATATTATATGATATATATATATATAGGGAGGGGTTATCCTAAAAAGATGAGAGTGTCTAAAAAGTGTAGGAAGAAATATGGATGGTTGGATCTTGTCAATCAATGGTTAAGATGGAAATGTGAGACAATTGAAGGAGTGTTTTATTTGAAAGGCCTATAAGGGTGTGTTAAAGGCTATTTCCGTCATAGTAGTTATGGAAACATGCAGGATGTCAACTAGGACTGTTCAAAGGGTAAGACCCGACCCTTTTGCCTAATACCCTACCCGGACCATTTACCCTTTTAGGAAGAAACGTGGACCCTAGACTCTACCCTCTAAACAATAAAAGGGTCGGGTATAAATAAGGGTTTCAAGGGTTCAACCCTTTACCCTTTATGACATTAATCACATCTCTTTTTTTTTTTTTGCATTTATTAGTTGCATATCTCATATATGACTTTAATATATGAATCCTAGAAGAATTATACTTTCATTTAATAACATAGTAAAGTCTAACTTCGAAAGTTTATCACCATTTAAATTGATGCAAACAATATTCACATTCACAAATTACATGTAGAATACAATTCAGTGATTTCTATATATATGTTTCCATTCAGTAGTATGACCCTTTAGTTTTATTTTTCTTTGTAGTTGGGAAATTTCTGGTGAATCATATATTAAATAAAAACTCATAAAATTCAGATTAATCGTAAATCTGATGTATGGGTCAAGGTTTGAAAAAGGGTCGGACCCTTGAAACCCTTTTACCCTTTAAGGTGAAATTTAAATACCCTTACCCTACCCATATTATTTATTCGGGTCTAATTAAGGGTCTTGTGAATCGGGTAACCGGGGGTCCGAACCTTTTCTTGCTCACCCCTAATGTCAACTGGGTATCTTTGGAAACTCCTAAATTTATGTAATCATTCTCTATTTACTTCAACTATGTTTAAGATTTTCTCATCTGTTGAACCATAATACACAATATTCAAATAGGTTTAGCCAAATTTGTTAAAAACACACGAACATAACACACTACATTCAAAATATACACACATAAAACACACTACTGTAACCGTAATGAAGCTGATTTTTTTAAAAACACATAATTGTATCCAAATAATAAAACACACTACTGTATTAATAATGAAGTTGGCGTGGAGCGGTGTGTTTCTGTAAATCATGGTGTGTTATTGTAAGGAAATAGTTCATTACAAATGGTTTAATTTCCCCCTGTTCAAATCAAATTGCAATAACACACCGCTCCACGCCAACTTCATTATTTTACAGTATTGTGTTTTACTATTTGGATACAATTATGTGTTTTAAAAAAATCAGCTTCATTACGGTTACAGTAGTGTGCTTTATGTGTGTATATTTTGAATGTAGTGTGTTATGTTCATGTGGTGTTTTTATCAAAATTGGCTAAACCATTTGAATATTGTGTATTATGGTTCAACAGATGAGAAAATCTTAAACATAGTTGAAGTAAATAGAGAATGATTACATAAATTTAGTAGTTTCCAAAGATACCTAGTTGACATCCTGCATGTTTCCATAACTACTATGACGGAAATACACTCTAACACACCCTTATAGGCCTTTCAAATAAAACACTCCTCCAATTATCTCACATTTCCATCTTAACCATTGATTGACAAGATCCAATCCATATTTCTTCCTACACTTTTTAGACACTCTCATCTTTTTAGGATAAACCCTCCCATATATATATATATATATAACGTTTGTATAAAATTATTTAATATATTACAATTATTTGTTAGTATAATTGCATTATTTATTTAATATTTATATGTGTATTATATCTCATATTTAATTTATAAATTGTATATTACTAGTATTTTATAAATATTTAAGCTAATAACCTTATAAATAAATGGTGAATAATAATATTGTTTTCGCAATAACAATAACCGTAGAGATCACTCGTCCAATCAATAATGTATTAATATGCAACATCCTACTTTCGATAAAATTAATAAAACAAATTTCGTTTATTTTATAGTGTGTCGTGTACTAGTTTAGATAAATAAACTATAAGAGGGTGGGCTTGGGCTTTAAAAGATGGAATGGGAGATGGAATGGGCCTTAGGTCCATGGGCTTAAGGGAGTATAAATACCCTTAAACCCTAAACCTTTCCATTTTTAACCATCTCTACACCATAGCCTACACCATCAAGAACACACACAAACACCATCCTATAAACCGAGCAAAGATCCAAAGGTGAAAACCCTAACTCGTTGGTGCTAGAACGTTGTGACGAACCAAAACAACATCAAGACTAGACCGTGTTCGTAAACCGACTCGTTTAAGGTACGTTTATATCGAGAACTTGTTTGTTTAGGTACGGATTCGTCTAGAAATCTTAGATCTATGTTTAAATGGTAAAAGTTGAATCCAACGCAGCAAACCTTACTGAAATCCATTACAGTTTGATAGGTTAATCGTTGGTCTAAAGAGTCATATATAAACATCAATCAAATAGCCATTAAACGCGAATATTTGGATTATTGATGGTTTGGGGTTTGTAGGATCTAGGATTACAAGCTCAATGATACCAAATTCGTGTTGATTAATCGCGATATGAGGATTTAATTGAAAACCTGATGCCTGTTGACTGTTATTGTTCTTGACCATTTTGACTTTGACCCTTGAGTCAAAGATCTGGATAAGAACTGTTGATAGTTCGTTATGGTTGATCATTCGTTACGCGTTCATAAAGAATGGGACACATTTGTGTGACTTGATAACGAATGAGCCCTTAATTCGTTATCTATCCATTCGTTAAATAAGATAACGAATCTGGTAATTCGCTATACGTTCTGTCACACCTCGACCAAAGGCGGCGGAACACGCCGAGGTGTAACGATTGCCCATAAACGCATGACACTATTTAAAGCGACAATATTTAACAAACTCATTTCATTTCACAACATCGAAAATGTCACATAACAATATTCATAAGTCGAATACAACAACATATCACAAAATGTAGCAAATCAAATATTGTTCACTGTTACTAATATCCTAAAGGTATTTGTGACGTTTTCTCCAAGCATCCAACATCAACCTAAATGCAAACCTGTAACATTTCATAAAATAAAGTTTGTCAATACAAAGGTTGGTGAGCAATTCATAGTTTTGAGCATATATGTATATAATAAGAAAAACCACAATCTTGTATACGAAACAAACAAATAAATAGCAATAATTTGGATAATATAGGTCGCTAATAAAAATACATTAGCAGCACCGTCTATAAGAGAATACCAAATAGATTCGGTTTTCATGAGGTCGTTAATAAGAATACATTAACGGCACCGTGCTATAAGAGAATACCATATAGTTCACAGATTTATGATTCAACCCTCCAAATGCGGTAAACACATAAGCACGTAATCATGTGAGCATATAACACCAAGTTGAGCATTTATTTAAGTAATGTATACAATAACGTTTGTGGTTTAAGACTCAAGTATAAAGCATTTCATTTGAAAAAATATGAAATGCCACCCCCAAAACAAAAGATAGAAAACGAGGGATGAATGTACTCACGTTCAAGTAATAAACTTGAAAAGTTGGTAATTTGAAGATTTGCCGGAATGACGGGTTTAACGTATGAAGCCTAACCAAAAGAAAGTCTTGGATTTAGAAAGGTTGTCTTGAAGATCTTTAAATAAAATAATCGTTGCAAAAAGTAAACATTTAAAGTTCAAGGTTTAAATTGTAACTATTTAAGAGTTTATAATAATAACCTTTTAAAAATGTAAGTTTGCTCGAAACCGGGTTAAAGTATCTAACCTTAATATTCACTTAACTAATGTTAAGAAATAAGGTGGGAAAAATGCTAAAATGCAAGTTCCATTGGGATAAAGATACTAAAATGGGTCTTTAACGAGTGTTCGGGTTGTTGGTTCGGGTCTTGATAATTGGTCAAACCCAAAGTCAACTTTCCAAAATAATGAATGTTATGAGATAACTCAATAAAACTTTATAAAACTTAACCAAGTATGTTGATCTATTGTTTTAGAACTAACAACGTACGTTAAGCTAGTGTTCGGCTTTGTCGGTCCAAACTTTGTTATGAGATCAAGTTGGATCCAACATTTCCAAGTACTTAAGAAAATAATTAAAATCAGTTTGTAAACTATTTTTAAAGAAATATACAAGTCTTGATAGCTAAAAACACACTTGTGTGTCTTAAGCGAGTAAAAATCGGATCGGTTCGGTTTCCATCTCACAATACGTTCGTTGATGGTCTCCACATTTCCAAATAACCAAGAACTTGTATAAATGAATTTTAGAAACTTAAATCTAACATAAAGCATGTTTAAAACAATTATTTAACAAAACTAGTAACAAGTTCGGTTCACGGTTTGGACTATTTACGGTTAAACCGAGGTTAGTCTCTACAAACCCCCACCATGGAACTTCATAAATATGATAAACAAACTAAAAAGGGCATAAGTTAAACAGGATCAATAGGCGCAACAAGTTATGTGTGTGTGATCAAGAACACGAAGTCCTCCATGAAGCCATTCCTTTCGAGGTCCGAAACTTAGCCAACCGGAGTCGGAGAAGTAACTACCAAAGGAAACAAGGGGTGTGTATTATATATATGTTGTACCACCAAAATCAAGTGTTAGTAATGTTAGATGAACAAGTTAGAATGGAAGATTATGGTTAGTTTGACTTGAGAAGTCAAACCTTCAAGAACACAATAATAACAACCTTAAGATCTTTGTATTTGGGAGAGAAAATGGAGATGTAGTAGGTGTAAATGAGGAGGAAAGAGTGTGTGTATATATAGGATAATGTTGGTGGTAAAATATGGGTGTTAAACACAAAAAGTTTCATGCAAAAAGGATAAAAAAAACAAGCACAAAACAACAAAAACCGTTTGCTGATATGATGCTGCTCGTGTCGTGGGACGGCCTTCCTTGCCCAGGTCGCGCAGCGCAGTGTACCCGGTGGGGGGGGGGGGTGTTCCAGCTCGTCTAGCGTAGTTCGTTTCGCGTTCAAAAGTTCGTTTTTGATGTATTTTTCTCGTTTTAAATGCGTTTTCGAATCCGTAAAAGGGGTTTTTCAAATTGAACAAATGGTAATGATTTGGTAACATAAAAACCCAATATTTTATATATCATGAGTTTCGGTTTATAACATAAAATAAATACAAAACGAATACAACCAAGACCCGAAATTGACGAATGTCACATGCTCTTTCGCTATGCTAAGGTAATGAATCGGAATGGCAAACCAGATGATGACAAGATGACGAACTAGGATAACGAACAAGACCATGTTAAGATAATGAACCAGAATAACGAATCAGCTAACAAAAGATAACGAATCAGTTAACGAATCATGCTTAATGCGTTTAGCAAACGAGTTAGCGAATTAAATAATAATTAAGAATCCTAATGGAAAATGTGTTAAGACGAGTTAGCTTAACCCCAGCCAGGGCTCTGCCCCTTGGACCACGCTAGGGGCTGCCGCCCCTAGAACCCCTCTGCTAGGGGCGCTGCCCCCGGACCCCCGTTTGTTGAGGTTTATAATTAAACTAGAAATACGTTATGGAAAGTGATAGTAATTAATATGCGTAATTGTTATACAGTTAGTCGTGCACAACTAAAAAAAGGGATTACCATTAACGGTAAATGTAACCGAGTTCAGGTGGGTTTCTAGCCCCATTTCCATGTTATGTTTTCGGGGTTGTGTGCATAATCGACGTGAATAGATAATACACTTACCTTAAGTGGTAAGTATATGTATTATATGATTTATGTATAAATGAATGCTTGATGATGCATGAACGATCTTCAGATATTGCATGCACTGTCAAGGGATAGTTTAAAGATATAATTGATATATACGTATATGATATATAGGTGATGTATGTACGTATGGAAGTTATAATTATGAATGTATAGAAAGGTGTGGAAGGTATGGTTAGAAAGGGAACATACCCTAATAGTGTCCGCGAATGAGGGGAACGGACCCTAATATTATCCGCGAATGTAGGGGACGGACCCTAATAATATCCGCGAATGTAGGGAACGGACCCTAATAATATTCGCGAATGTAGGGAACAGGCACTAATAATATCTGTAAATGTTTTAGGACGAGGTATATGTATAAGTGTATGTATAAAAGGAAATAAGGAAAGTATGATAGTATATGTACCTTCAGGTGCGTATATAAGAATGTGTATGGATGTATTGTATGTTACTTGATTAACTAGAACTCACTCAGCATAGCTGACTTTTAGTATGCCGCGAGTAGGCTGAGGCAGCTCGCTTGATGAGGACACATGGCATGATATTGAAGATACTGGCATCTCAAGGAAATGTTATAATATTTTAAAGGCTATGTTTTGTTTTTAAATGACTATGAATGTTTGATAAGACAAGATATGAAAGTTATGTATAATATGTTATCGTTGAAGTTTTATATTCCGCGTAAAGTTTTAATTAACTCTGATATTTAGAACTATGTTTATGAGTAAATCCAACGTCCAAAGTAGGGCACCGGTAACGGGGCCTTACAAGTCACAAACATAATTTAATTCATATCGAAATCTTAAATCTCGTGTTATATCTTTTACAATTAACTCATATTATTATTATTATTATTATTATTTAAATAGGAATCCTTGACGGTATATCCTGAAGGGATTATCTTTCTCATATCATCCTCATTTGTATTCCGTTCATCTTCACTTGTTCTAATTTATCAGGTGAGTATCACACTCCCCATTTTTAACTCATTTTTACTGTTTTAGGGACGTATGCGTTAGTACATATTTTATTATTATTTAATACACAACTTGCAACTGTTAATCATGTGTGCTTAACAATTTATGCCTAACATGTTATATGCTTATATGCTTTATTTGAATACATTTCAGAGAGGTCCATCATAATCTCAGAATAGTATGATCATACGACTGTCGTAGTAGCCATCGTCCAGTTCATCTGGCATCGTGCTTAACGACTACTTATTTAGCCATCGTACAGTTCATTTGGCATCGTGCTTACCGACAACATATTTACTTGCTCATTTGGTTAAATTGCTTATCTTACTTGATACAGTTTGCACATTTTTCTATACTTAGTATATATTCAGTTATCTGGTGTTTTACTCACTCAACCTAGTGAGACAAAATTATTGTATTTTTAACGCATATACCAGTAATTAAATTTTGGATTTTTGTTATACTTGTTTAGTTATGAATTTATGTACTTTATTTATTTGAAATTGTTAGATTATTGAATTGGAATAATAGATATTATCATTTTACTATTACATGATAGTACATTGAGAGCTGTGAGCAATCAGCTCACGCCTAGACATTTCCGCCTTAAGTTAGGGTGTGACAAACTTGGTAATGAGCCTTAATTTTGATTTAAATCTGCCTACATGCTGATGACGATTTGCCCTTTTTTATTTTAAAAAAATTATTTTAAGGTCATGGTAATTACATATATGCCAATTTTGATGTCTACCATTGATTACACATGATCAATGGTTCAGATCGATTTCTCTCATTTCTCGCTGTAATATCATGTCAACACTAGGTTGAGTGAGTAAAACACCAGATAAGTGAACTAAGTATAGAAAAATGTGCAAACTGTACAAGTAAGATATGCAATTTAACCAAATGAGCAAGTAAATATGTTGTCGGTAATCACGATGCCAGATGAACTGTACGATGGCTAAATAAGTAGTCGGTAAGCACGATTCCAGATGAATTGATGGCTACTACGACAGTCATATGATCATACTATTTTGAGATTATGATGGACCTCTCCGAAATGTATTCAAATAAAGCATATAAGCATATAGCGCATGCGCTTGTGTGTGAGATGCATATATACATTTGATGGGTGAGAGTGGATGGCCATGGCATCCATCTGTTGCGTGTTTGCAACCATAAACGTTGGCTTTCTAAACGACACTCCACAACCCTAAAAATGTTTTTGGCTTGGTCTGTATAGGGCCAACTAGATCCGAACCTCAAGTTCCGAATGCATTATAGGTGCTTTGAGTCTTTAACTTTTTTTTTAAGTGACAAACATGAAACTTATCAATACAAATAAACTTAAAATAATACTTATCTCACATATAGTTACAAAGGGGGTGTTTGAGATTCTTTATTTTACCACCTTATAACTTTTCATTAAGTTAATAAGTTACAAAAGTGTAACTTGTGGAACTTTTCCTCTCACAACATAAGCAATCTCAAACACCTTATTACTTTTTAAAAAGTTTATAAGTTATAAATTGGTAAAAATAAGCAATCCCAAACACCCCCAAAATAATAAATCAATCATTTTTGTTAAAAAATAATAATTTAAAAATGAATGATAAACAATAACTATTAATTCTATTATCCGGGGAATCCCTCAATAGTGGACTGCTAGGGGCTCCGTCCGTCCGAACTCGTGGCCGGCTCAGGCTACCTTTAGCCAATGGGGGTCGCGTACGAAGTACCCGACGTTACTTAGTTGGTCGTTTCGAAAAAAAAACTTCTATACAAAGTTCTTAAAGCCAAATTATGATTTGAAAATTAAGCGTTACATGCTATTTCCGGATAATTTTTATAGTTTCCTAGATCTCTGAAATATATCACACTAATGTAGACCTTTAAATAGTTTTATACATGAGACGATTTAATTTCATATATTATGTTAATGGCATAATGTTTTAGTAAAATTCATTAGTACATTAATATTAAATGGTAAAGTTAAAATACAAAGGGAGACATAAATGAGAAGTGTGAGAAGGATTTGTAACCACACAAAAAACTCTTTAAAAAGAAATTTAAAAAATAATAAAAAAATCATAACTCAAAATATAAATAAAAAATGAAAAAATTTAAAAAACTAAAAATGTTTCCGCCATCGATCCCGTTCAAAAAATAATAACAAAAAATGACGAAAAAATAAAAAAATAACAAAAAGACACAATGACGAAAATGAACAAAAGACACAATTATAACTAAAAAAGACAAAATAGATCACAAAATATAACGCAATGCTGAACAAAATATAGCTCAATGTTGAGTAATATAATACAATATAAAGAAAAAATGACACAATGTCAAGGGAAAAAGACACAATCAATTACGAAAACAAACCCAAAACACAATGATAAACAAAAACACACGACTTTTTTCACAATGATAAACAGAAAGACGGGGGAAACATTTTTGTGCTTTTACTTTTTTCGTTTTTTTATTAAATTTTGAGTTATGATTTTTTTATTAATTTTTTTTATAGGTTTTTTTTTTTTTTTTTTTTTTTGGGTAAAGGGTTTTACCCGGTTAAATTCATTCCACACAACCAACAAAGAACAAGTAATATGCCAAAGTGCCATATTAGTTCTCATGTATGACATGCCATACAAGAGTAAACAAAACCAAAACCACCAAACAAAGGTTTTTTTTTTGTGTGAGTACAAATACAATTCTCATCCTTTTCATTATTGTTTCCCTTTATAGAATAACTTGACCCCTAATATTAAATATTAAAGTTATTAATAAAATAATTAACATGAATATATAACAATCTCGGACAACTTAATTTACTTGTTTCATTCGTTTAGAGAAATGCAATATTATTTTCACTTTCTGGTTACTAGATACAAAACATTATCCCGACATAAAAGAAAATGAGTTTGTTACAAATTGATTGATTGTTTTGGGGGAAAAGAGAAATGATCATGTATTTCTTAGCTTTATTTTCTTTTGTGGTATTGATCAATGGCGAACCAATTGTTCCGGCATTATGTATCTTCGGGGACTCTACAATGGACGCAGGAAACAACAATCATTTTAACACTTTGTTCCGAGCAAACTTCCTTCCTTATGGAAGAGATTTCGTAACTCATAAACCTACGGGTAGGTTTTGCAATGGAAAATTGGCAGCAGATTATACTGGTAAATAAATTTATGACAAAAAAAAAACAACATAAATGCATGGTCTTGGTGTTGATCATTAGTTTTTAACAGTTTCCTATACTATGTTATAAACAGCTGAATTCTTGGGTTTTGAAACATATCCACCACCGTATCTTAGTACAACGAACAAAACCCGTCTTCTTGGTGGCGCCAACTTTGCCTCCGCAGGTTCTGGTTATGCATACCAGACAGCTCGACTATATGTAATAATAAATATCTTGCTAATTTAAATGCACTTTGGGTACCAATATATAATTTAAACTATATATATATGTTTGTGGCAGAAAGCGGTTTCTTTACGACGACAGGTATCCTATTACCAGGAGTGGCAAAAGCAAGTGGTCAGTATGGTCGGAAACGAGAGCGCAAAGGCCATATTTTCTGGCGGAATTCACATTTTAGGTGCGGGAAGCAGTGATTTCCTTCAGAACTACTACATCAATCCGGTTTTGAGGAAATTGTATACACCTTTAAGGATTGCAGACATTCTTTTGAAATCATATTACGCCTTCGTGGAGGTAATTTTGAATCAAACTTAAGTTATACTAGTTGTATACATGACACATAAATTATATGCTGATATATACGTAATTTATGTACGCGTAGAAGCTTTATAATTTAGGAGTAAGAAGAATAGGAGTAACTACGTTACCACCAGCCGGATGTTTGCCCGCAGCCATCACGCTATTTGGTTCGGGAAGCAATGAGTGCATACACAGGATAAACCGGGACGTTATCATGTTTAACAACAAACTAAACGCCACGTCTCAAAATCTACTGGCCAAATATCCGGACCTAAAACTTGTGGTCTTCGACATCTATCATCCTCTTCTTCATCTTATAACAAAGCCTTCAGATTACGGTACTAACGTTTTTTATACTTGACTACTCATGAAACATGTTATCTTTTGGTATGGGTTAGCTATATAGCAGCTATAAAAAGTAAACTATCATTTTTTATCCTATGGTTTGCCACTTTCTCTTCCCGTCTAAAAATATTTATTAGACATTTCCATTTTCAGGAATTCATTTTCTTGTCATATTTCAAGTCACTAACACCACTAAAATATACTTCATCCGTCCCATCAAAAGTGTCCATTATAAATGTCCAATTTCAAAATTTATTAGTCAATTCTAAGTTTACTCTTAAACACACACAACTAGCATTAATAAACAATTTTGATGGACCCCAATTTACAAAAGCATTATTTTCATTTGGTAAGCAAAATCATTCAATACCTTTACTTTATGTTTTTCAAATCATGACACTAAAAGAGGGACATAGAGGTCAAAATGACCAACTTAAGCCTAATAAGATATAAAAATAACATTAACAATAAATAAATAAATTAATGGATTAGCATATGAAATTGTTTCTATTTAAAATTATTGGAAATTCAACAGAGATAGCTTCGAGTTCGAGAGTTAATCATTAAGACGACATTAGAGAGGTGGAGAAATGACAGATTGGTGGCAAGATTAGTAATGGGGGGGGGGGGGGGGAGGGGTTTACCTATGGTGGAGGAAGACAGTGGGGCGGCGTCGTTGGCATTACTAACGATACCTGGTTATAGGCAGCTGTAGTGGTGTTGTCGGCAATCTTTGTTCCAGAATTAAGATATTAGTTATTTATTGTTAATGGTATAATATATAGTATGGTGTAATATAATAAATGCGGGTTATAAAAGATTAAAAACCTAAAAAGACAATGTATTTCCAGTTAACATAATTAAATCACGGTGTTCGAATACAACGATTGACAACTTTCTATGCGTTAGAAATAGAAGCTTTTAAAACGGTACAAACATTTGACACTTTCAACTGCTAGCTATATTCTTAGATATTTTTTAGTTAAAAGTCGATATTTTTGTTTTGATGATTGATCGATTCCATTATGTGTAGGTTTTTTTGAGTCAAGGAGGGGATGTTGTGGAACAGGGATAGTTGAGACTTCATTGTTTTGTAATGCAAGGTCAGTTGGTACATGTTCAAATGCAACAGGGTATGTGTTTTGGGATGGAGTTCATCCATCAGAAGCTGCAAACCAAATCTTGGCACAAAATTTGCTTGAGCAAGGACTTGGCTTAATATCTTAGAGCATTTTCATTTATTATTTCTTTTTATATCTTTGTGTTCGTGTTTCTGTTTGTGCATAAATGTCAAAATTTACAATAAAAGCAATCATATTAGAGTTCTTAGCTTTGAAGGAAAAGATAAATAAGAAAAAAAACTTCATTTCATCAAATTACTTATATATAAAATTTACAATAAAAGCAATCATATTAGAGTTACTATAACTTCTTAGCTTTTAAGGAAAAGATAAATAAGAAAAAAAAACTTCACTTCATCAAATTATTTATATATAGTTTTTCATACCTATAAATTACAAGGATTATAACTATAGATTCAATACTGATTTAATATATTTACCAACTCACTATTTCTCCCACACTTTTTTTTTGAATGAAATGGAAAATGATTATAGTCTGGGCACTGAGTTGGTAAATTTATGAAACATGATGATGGTAAATATAGTGATTTCATATAATGGTGAACTGTTCGATAGACCTTCCATTGGGGATGGAAGATGATGATAGTCTGGGCACTGAGTTTCTCAAGTTTATCAAAGACACAACCCAAAGGAGACTATCAAAATATGACAATGGAGCAAAAGAAATAAATGGTTTTGACATCATTAGTTCAGGGGGATATTGTTGAACCTGGCAAAGAACTGGTGACCAATAACCAAACAACTTATGGCCAAAAGCATAAGTTTTTCTCCATTATGATGTTTTGTTTTCTGTTGCTCTAAACTGCTGACAATGCAAACTGCTGACATCAAAGAACTAAAGTGTCAACAACTGTTTTACAAACTATAGAAGCTTCCAACTGCTGAAGATAAACAACTAATGACTCAAACATCAGTTGTTAGAACAAAGATCAGTAGCTAGCATAGGATTCTCTATAGACAATTGTTTGTATTTAGTTCATCATCAGTTTGCAACTATTTTTGTTAGTTGTCACTATCACATTTAGCTCATCAGTAACTGTACACTTGTATAGAATGAAAATGAGACTCTCATTTTCATTAACACTTTTCACATCACAAAACTCACCTGAATCGTGTACTTTCGTAATATAAAATTCAGTGTGAATGATGAGCTAAAGTTGAGGGGGAGCAATAGATTGTAATTATTCGATTATAGTGTTAGAATCGGTCTACCCAAGACACATATTATAATTGATGTGGGTAGTACGTTATGATCCAAGTCGGGTCATACCCAATAACAAGCTAGACAAACACCACGATATATATTTTAGATATGATTGATCTAACAAACAAATATTAACACTTACGATATTTAGAAAATGAGTTTCTAAATATTTGCACTTGTGGAACTAATAAAATATATGGATGATTTATTATAATATTTTTTAAGTTGGTTAAATAATATATATATATATATATATATATATATAATATGTAATACTTGGGTTAATAGTGTGTTATATATAACTTATAACATGTTAATATGTTACATGTCACAAAGTTATAAACACATATGTATAATGTGTTAAAAGAAAATAAGATTATAATATATTAAAGAGGGGGGGGGGGGCATTATGGTTAGAGACCTCCCACCTCCTTTTAAACCAGTTATCTCTCTCTATGTTCTTCTTGGTACAACACAAACCTAACCCATTCAAATTACATGCATTTTTGAATCTCTCTCTCTCTTTAAAATCGGCCAAGAGAAGGAACAAGAGCAAAGGGTTTTTCTTAATCAAGTGTAAACAAATCCTAGAATAACAAGGGTGTTTGTTGGTGGCTTGAAGGGTATACAAGCTTGAGGTTCTTCTATCTTGAAGACTAGCTATTCAAATCATCATCTCCTTCATTTTCTTGGATTCTTGAAGGTATATTACATAAACACCCTATGGTTGTTTATATTGGTAAGTATGTAATTTCGTATATGGATCTGGGGCTTGGTTTTTATATATAAAATTGGTTTTATATTAATCTAAATAACAAGATTTAAACCTATGTTATCCGCTGCATTTTTCACATAAATTAGGGTTATATGACTTTTGATTATTAAAACTCAACCATGACATCAAAAGCCGCTTATTGTGTGGTTCACCATATGGCCAAAGTTTTGGAGCTTTTGGTTACCCCTTGTTTTTCATGATTATACGTTACATGCATGTGGTAATCTTGAAGAATTAAGTCATTTGGATGATTGGTTATTTTGTTTGGACAAAACCCAAAATTTTCGGTTTGTTTAACCTTGACCGAAAATCTAAGGATTAAAAGGGGAACCATTTTGGATTTGTATTACTTGCATATTTGGATGTTCATAAACTAGCCATGACCTTGTGTTTGGATGATGATTGTGTTGTGATTTATTTGGTTATTTAATATGGTTGTAATATTTAATTATTTGGGTTTGTAATCTATTTATTTATTTCATATTGGTATGTAATACTAGGCTGATTAGTTGTATTTCTTTTACTAGAGAAAAATGTATTAGGATACATATATTTTTTTGTAAAAGAAAATACATAAAATATTAGGGATTTTTGGTTTTGGGCCTTAATGGACCTCATAGTTCAAGATGGAATTTTAGCCCAATGATCAAAACCCAAACTTGCATACCCAAGAAAGCTAGGAGCTGAAGTTGGAGCCCAAAAGGGAGCCCAAATAAAGTGGAAGAGTCATAACACAATGTGGGCACTTGAGACATTTGGATGCAGGGTCAGGAGGGAGTTCACCAACACAAGCCATGTGCCAACTTTGTCCCTTAGGAAAGACCTTATGACACACTTGTTTCAGTCAACAAGTGTTGTCAAGATTAGTTGTCTATGGTTATGAACTTGTGGTTGTTTTATTTATGCATGTTTAGTTGTTTAGTTTGCATATGGATTGCTAACATCTTAAAATCAACAACTTGCATAAAACTGGTTCCTTAGAAATCATTAGGTAATAAAAATTGGTTTTATTAAAGGTTAATGATTTCACAATAAAATGGTTTTTATTAAAAGGAACTTTGAAAATGAGTTTTCAACAAAGTACCATACATCTGAATGCATGCAAATGCAAGGTACATAAATAGTTTTCCAATTTAGAATTTAGAAAACCTAAATCCCTTTTAAAACAAGTCTAACACCATCCTCTTGTACCACACTCGAATCTCTTGGGAACTCGATGTGGGATAAAGGTTACCTAACCACATTGGAGGAAACTTATTAGTTTGAGGTAGGTTTGCCATATTTGTGGGATAAAGGTCACCTAATCACTTGTATGTGTAAATTCACACGTGTGTGTAAGTAGGACGACTTGATTTGGAAACTATGAGAATAGGGTCACCGAAGCATGTCGTACAATGGTGTTGATGGGATTAAACATGCCAACTAACCATAAAGATGTTTAACCGATCCCGTAAAGCTAGAAGTTGCAAATGGTTGCAATCGTCAAACGTTGACTACCTTGTTAATTTGAATTGGATAAAGGTCACCTAACTACTATTTGAATGTAACGTTGGGTTCTAGATTTTAATCATTAATTGTCTTGGATATATAAAAAGGGTATTAACGATTAAAATTGATTAATGATATAGAAAATACTAAAATTGAGTTTTGTTAAATTATGTAGATGGCCGCAATCAACAATCCACCTAACACAATTATCCAACCCGTGCATAACCTATCACTAAGAGCCATAATCGATAAGGATCGTCTTAACTACAACAATTTTATGGATTGGTATCGAAACTTGAGAATCATTCTCAAGCAAGAAAAGAAATCCTACATATTCGACGATCCTATTCCTAAAAAACCTAACATTGACGATTTTGATTCCTATAACGATTGGTTGAAATAAATCGAGGATTCGGTGCAAGTTTCTTGCCTCATGTTGGGAACTATGATTCCCGAGATTCAAAGGATTTTGAAAATCATGGGGAATATGACATGATCACCCAACTAAAGGAAATGTTCATTACTCAAGATAGGGTGGAACACTTCGAAATGGTTCGAGCGCTTCATGCATGTCGTATGGAAGAAACCCAATCAGTTTCATATTATGTGCTTAAGATGAAAAGCCACATTGATTGAATTGAATGGCTAACTTGTCCCGTCTCAAAAGAGTTAGCCATAGTTATGATCCTCAATGGCCTAACCAAAAGATTTGAGACTTTTGTCATGAACTTTAACATGAATGGATGGGACAAGAGCATTGGTGAGCTTCACACACTGCTCAAACTGGCCGAAGCGAAAATGGGTAAAAAGGTATTACCGGTTCTCACGATCAATGAAGGTGGCAATAAGAAGAGGCATTACCCGGGACCTAAGGCAAATGTTGCTAAAGGTAAGGGACACATCAAGGGTAAGTTCAAAGGGAAGACTAAAGAGGAACCACCCAAACCAAAGGAGAAGAAGCTAAAGGTTAGCTCGGAGGACCAGTGCTTTGGTTGTGGTGAGATGGGACATTGGATGAGGAATTGTCCAACCTATCTCAAAGAGTTGAAGGACAAGAGGAATGCGGAGCAAACCTCGGGTACAACTTTCATGATCCATATTGATCTTAATGTTATTTCTTCTAACACATGGATATTAGATACCGTATGTGGAACTCATATATGCAATTTGTTGCAGGAGTTCAAAAGAAATAAACATTTCAAGAAAGGATATACAAGTCTCTTCATGGGCACAGAGCAAAAGTTGATGTCGAAGCCCAAGGAGACTGCATTTTGAAGCTTCCACAGAGCAAAACATATTGTATTCTCTTAGTTTGACTAGGAATATTATCTCCGTTTCTCTTTTAAGACAATGTGGTTATGATTTGAAGTTTGTAGACAATTGTATTTGTGTTTTCATGAATGATGTGTTTTTATTTTGAAGAAATGCTGTCTAATGGCATTTATGAATTAGTTCATGATAACACATCCTTTGATAACACGTTTTACCAATCAAGCACCAAGAAACTCAAAATGGATTTGAGTAAGACTTATCTTTGGCATGTCGCCTTGGTCACATAAACAAAGATCGCATACATACACTTCTAAAGAATGGTCTTTTGGAAACAAATGAAGATGATTCATTTGATAAGTGTGAATCTTGTTTACAAGGAAAAATGACCAAGGAACCGTTTAGTGGAACTAACGAAAGGACAAAAGACTTATTAGGTATCATACATTCGGATGTATGCGGTTCTTTAAGGCAATGACAAGGAATGGTGAAAGATACTTCATTATCTTTATCGACGATTATAGTCATTATGGGCATGTGTACTTGTTAAGACACAAAGATGAATCTTTTGAAATGTTCAATGTCTTCCAAAATGAAGTAGAAAATAAACTCAATAAAACCATCAAAGAACTTCGTTCAATTAGAGTAGGTGAATACCTTAGTGATGCTTTTCAAGATCATCTTAGGAGTAGTGGGATCATCTCACAACTCACTCCACCAGGGAACACCACAACATAATGGTGTGTCCGAAAGGAGAAATCGAACTCTATTTGATATGATTCGATCTATGATGGATAGATGCACATTGCCTCTATCATTTTGGGGTTTTGCATTGCTCTCCGTGGCCCGTATTCTAAATATGGCCTCAACCAAGAAAGCGGACAAGATACCTTTTGAAATATGGCATGAAAGGGTTCCATCATTATCATATTTAAAGGTATGGGGTTGTGAGGCTTATGTCAAGCCCAACACCTAAAACGAATTAGAAAGCCGATCCACTAAGTGTATCTTTGTAGGATATCCCAAAGACTTTATGGGATATTATTTCTACAACCCAACCGAGCAAAAGGTGTTCACTTCTCGATAGACAGAGTTCTTGGAAACTAAGTTCCTTATGGAAGGAACTAGTAGAACGATGGAACTCAAGGAGGATCGAGAACTACAAGCCGATACACGTTTGGTTATACTAGCAATCAACAAGAGGTTAAGAGGTTGTTGAGAATGATCAAATGGTTGATCAAGACACACAAAACGTTCAAAAATCTGGTAGAATTAGTAATCCACCCCAAAGATATGGATTTTTCATGGTTGGATGCTATGTGGTAGATTCGGATGAACCCACCACATTCCATGATGCAATGTTACAATCCGATTGTTGTCAATGGCTGAGGCCATGGATGTTGATATGTAATCCATGCATGACAACCAAGTATGGGATTTGGTTGTACCACCTCTTAACTCCAAACCGGTTGGAAGTAAGTGGGTTTTCAATAAGAAAGCCGATATGCATGGAAACTTGGATACTTACAAAGCAAGACTTGTAGCAAAAGGTTTTACTCAAACTCAAGGGGTTGATTATGATGAAACCTTTTCGCCCGTGGCAATGCTAAAGTCAATTAGTATATTATTTTCCATAACCGCATATTATGACTATGAGATTTGGCAAATAGATGTAAAAATCGCGTTTCTAAATGGACATCTTCAAGAAGATGTCTATATGGTTCAGCTCGAAGGTTTTATTGATCCACAACATCCTAATAAAGTATGCAAGTTAAAGAAATAAATATATGGATTGAAACAAGCATCTAGAAGTTGGAATCACCGTTTTGATGAAGATGTTAAGAAATTTGGATTCATCAAGAACGCTGATGAGGCTTGTGTGTATAAGAAAGCTAGTGGGAGCATCATTACTTTCTTAGTATTGTATGTTGATGATATACTACTATTTGGAAATGACATTCCAACAATGGAGGTGTAAAAGCCTGGCTTGGGAGTAGTTTTTCCATCAAGGATCTGGGTCAAGCCACCTATATTTTGGGAATAAATATTTATAGGGATAGATCAATGCGGTTGATAGGTTTAAACCAAAGTGCATACATTTATAAAATCTTGAAATGTTCAAGATGGAGAACTCTAAGAAAGGTTTGGTACCTATTTAAAGTGGAACGATATTGAGTACGTCTCAATGTCCAAGCTTAAAGGATGAGCAAGAGAAAATGAAAGGAATCCCATATGCATCGGCTATAGGATCCATAATGTATGCAATGATATGCACTATACCGGACGTGTCATGCGCTTTGAGCATTACATCTAGATACCAATAAAATCCGGAAGTAGCCATTGGATGGAGGTTAAGTGTATACTGAAATATCTAATAAGGACTAAGGATATGCTTCTAATATACAGTTATGGTGAGGAGGAACTCGTTGTAAAAGGTTACACGGATGCGAGTTTTCAAACTGATCGAGATGATTCTCGATCACAATCGGGATATGTTTTCGTTATGAATGGTGGGGCAGTCGCTTGGAATCGGAATACATCGCCGCCTCATTGGCAGCTCAAGAAGCTGCATGGATAAAGAAGTTTTTTGCCGACCTAGGGGTAGTCCGTACCATTCAGGATCATCTAGATATCTTTTGTGACAGCGAGGGTGTGATTGCTCAAATCAAGAAACCCTGTGCACATGAAAAGACGAGGCACATTCAGCGGAGATTCAACTACATAAGGGATGAAGTTGAAAAGGAAAGATATGTATTCGCAAAGTTCCTTGAATGGCCGAAGCATTGTGGATCCACTCACGAAGCTCCTTGAATGGCCGAAGCATGAAGGTCATACTTGCACCATAGGACTTCGAGTTTTAGTGATTGGATTTGATCGATTTTCTATTTGGATATCGGAAAAATTGTTATTTTGACTCATTCATATGATTATGGTTTATGATTATTACATTTTGAGTTATGTTCCATTTTAGCATGTTTAAATCCATGAATAAGTTAATTATTTTAAACGTCTGTAGTCGGTCATATTTGTGGGAACAAATATGAAGGTAAGACTATTATGAACTTGGATTGGTTGATATTCATAAGGTATAAATATAGAGCAAGGAGTTGCTACCAAGGTTCATAGATATTTATGGGATATAAATATTGGACTGACCCGCTCTCAAATGTTACTACATGGAATCTTTGTGATTGATCATAAGTAAATTTGTGTAAAATTGAATATCATAGTATCCTCCCCCCCTGAGATACATATTGGGTATATTCACCAAATATTATACTTTGACTTAGTTCTTCGCTGCTCTGAAACATGACAGTACATAAGGCTAAGCTCAAGTGTAGTACAAGGTGATTGTGAGAGACGTATGTAGTCGAGAGAGGATTTGTCCCTCATATTCGTTGACAGTAAGATGTCTAAGGCCTGCTAAGTTAAATCAAAAGGTATGATCACTCAGTGTCTCTGGATTTGACATGAAATCTGAGGCAAAAGGATAGATAGATTCACCTAAATCATTTTAAAGTAAGGGACTTGAATCGGATGATGTTATTGAATGGCACTTCTCATACGTATTAGGGGTAGTAAACCGTTGTTAGGCGATATTTTCTACTTGCATCAATTTTCTATGTATCCTGTGCAAGTGGGAGAGTGTTGGTATCAGTCTGCCTAGGACACACATTATAATTGATGTGGCTAGTACGTTATGATCCAAGTCGGGTCATACCCAATAACAAGCTAGACAAACACCACGATATTTATTTTAGATATTATCTAACAAATAAAATATCAACACTTACGATATTTAGAAAATGGATTTCTGAATATTTGCACATGAGGAAGTAATAAATTATATGGATGATTTATTATGATAATATTTAAGTTGGTTAAATAACATATTTATATGTAATACTTGGGATAATAGTATGTTACTTATAACTTATGGCATGTTAATATGTTACATGTCACAAAGTTATAAACACATGTGTATTATGTGTTAAAGAAAATAAGATGATAATATAATAAAGAAAAGGGGGGGGGGGGGGGAGGCATTATGGTTGGAGATCTCCCACCTCCTTTTAAAGCAATTATCTCTTTCTATTTTCTTCTTTTTTGGGTAAAGGGATTCACCAGGTAAAATGCATTCCACACAACCAAAAAATACAAGTAATATGACAGAGTGCCATATTAGTTCTCATGTATGACATGCCATACAAGAGTAAACAAAACCAAAACCACCAAACACTGGTAAACACAGCTAAAGCTTACACAAGAACCAAGTAAATAAACAAAACAAAAACAAATCAACCATTATCATCAATTTGGTGGGAAACTCCCCGCGAAAAGTGCCAATCCTCGAGAACCCTATTAACCCGTTCAGAATTCTTGAAATTTAGAGTCATAAGCTTTAGGCGTGTACCCCTAATGATTTCGTCCGCAACAATCTTAGGAGTCTTCAAAGAGCTCTTGAAAAGCCGGTTGTTTCGCTCCTTCCAAATAACGTAAACCGAAGCCCCAAATAGCAGCCGATTAACAACATTTTCAATAGTGTTGGACATTCCAAAATGAGACACATATTGAAGAATATTCGCCCAACCATTCCTACACCCCTGAAACTTCCCTTTCATTTTTACAATACTCCAAACCTCAGAAGAGAACTTACACTCAAAGAAGAGATGATTACGAGAATCCGGCTCTCCATTACAAAGAAGGCAGCAATACAAGTTATGATTTGGATACCCACCAATTTTCCACCCCATAATACGATTCTGTGTGCTCAACCTATCATGAAGCACAATCCACAACATAAAGGAGTGTTTTGGAACACATTGAGAGAACCAAACAACATGCACCCAAGACACCTTATCAGCCGGTCTCCGAATAAGATGCCATATTCCAGAAGTCGAGAAATTTATTGAAGTCCCATTCTCATCTAAAACCACGATCTTGTCCCTCTTATCCGGACAAATGCTAACTTCTTTTAAGTTCGAAAGAATTGGATACCTCAAAATCCAATCAGGCGGCCAACCCCAGTTATTATGATGAACAACATCACTGACACAGGTCTCTAAAGACAAGCCAGCCCGATGAATAGCTCTTGGGTTAATATAGTCAATTAAAGGACAATGATCATCCCATTTATCATACCAAACTGAAGTAGATCTCCCATTACCAATTTCATGCCATATAAATTGTCTAATATGAGGACGAAATTGAAGGATTTTCCTCCACCCCCACGTACACGAGTTAGGAATCTGCAAGCTCCAAAAATTTCGCCCCTTCATTTTATACTCATAAATCCATTTAACCCACAACGAGTTACGCACATTGATTAAGCTCCAAATATGATAAACCAGAAGAGAGTTATTAACATCCCGGATACGCCGGATACCCAAACCACCTTCACATTTCGGCCGACACACAATATCCCAAGAGACTTTATGCTTTCCCTTACTTTGACCATAATCCCAAAGGAAGTTTTTAATCCGTTTCTCAAGGTCAGCAATAAGTCTAGAAGGGAGAGAAAACACAGCAGACCAATAAATATATAAAGACGAAAGAACAGACCTGACCAGCTGCATTTTACCCGCAAAAGATAAAGTTTTATTCTTCCAATCTCCAATCCGACTATCCATACAATCCAGCAACCTCTTACAATCCCGGTAATTTAACCTTGTGGAAATAAGAGGAACCCCCAAGTATTTAACCGGGAGCCTTCCTTCAACGAAGGGCATAATTTTCAAAATACCACTTTTAACACGGTTCGGGACATTACAGAAAAACGCGGTACTTTTCGGAACACTCGGAGTAAGCCCGGACATATCTTTGAAATCATTCAGAGCCCCCATAATAGTTTTGGCAGAATTCACCTCACCTCGAGCAAACAGGAACAAATCATCCGCAAAGCAAATATTGATAATATTTAATTTATCACAACAATGATGAAAACGGAACGAGCCTTCAATACGAACCTTTCGATGCAAAATTAACGTGAGAGCTTGCATAATCAGCGTGAAAATATAAGGGGACATCGGATCACCCTGTCTCAGACCTCTTTTACCACTAAAGAACCCGTGTAAATTCCCATTAACGGCTATCGAAAAAGAAGAAGTGGTTATGCACTCCATTATCCAATGAATCATCTTATCGTGGAAACCATACCCAAAAAGAATATCACGAATGAAGTCCCAACTGACCGTATCATAAGCTTTCTGGATATCAACTTTAAAAGCACATCTAGGCGGACCAGTATTAGTGTGGTAATTATGCATTAACTCTTGGGTCAAAAGGATATTATCAGAAATCCTACGCCCAGGCACAAACGCAGACTGATTGATATCAATTAACGACTCCAACCCCTTCATCATACGAACCGAGATAATCTTGGTAATGCATTTATATAAAGTGTTGCAGCACGAGATGGGACGAAAATCATTAGGAGTCACAATATTGGTCACTTTAGGAATAAGAGCAATAATAGTGTGGTTTACCTGTTTAAGGAGACTTCCTCTGCTGAAAAATTCATGAACCGCCAAACAAACATCTTTCCCAACAATATCCCAAGAACTCTTGAAGAAGGCCGAGGAAAAACCATCAGGTCCCGGCGCCTTGGAATTCCCAATAGAGAAAAACGCATCCTTGATTTCCAAATCGGAGATAGGCCTAACCATAAACTCCGCCTGAGAGGCCGAGAGCTTAGTAGTAAAAATCCGATTATCCGGTTTTCTCAATGGTTGCAAATCAGAACCAAAGATGTTCATAAAATGATTAACAAACACCGAAGGAACATCCAACCCCTCAAATAAACGGCCCTGAGCATCACTTATAATATCAATGCGACTCCTATGGTTTCGCATTTTCAAAGAATTGTGAAAGTATGCAGTGTTAGAGTCACCAAGCTTTAACCAATCGACTTTAGCCTTCTGTTTAAGGAAATCTTCCTCATCTTTAGCCGCCTCATGATAAGCCTTAAGATAACTACTCTGCTCCCGAATCAACTCCAAACTAGTAGGGTCAGTGTCAAGCCGGGTTTGACAAGAATCCAGAAGGGTTCTAAGATCACTAACTTTCTTATGGAGATTGCCTTGCCGGTGCAGCAAGGAACGGATAGGATGTTTTAAGTTTTGGAGCTTCTTTGCCACGCGAAACATGTGATAACCGTTAACCTCAATATTCCAGCCGTTAGCAATAATATCATTATAACCCGGTTTTCCAATCAAGAAATTAGGGAATTTAAACGGTTTAGGCTTACCTTTACTAAGAGAGGGGAATTTCAATAGACATGGCGTGTGGTCTGAAATCCGGTACGGAAGGAACACCGCCGAAGAATCATTTAAAATCTCCATGAATTTAGAGTTTCCCATCACCCTATCAAGCTTTTTGAAAAGACCCATACCCGTTTTCGGTTTATTGCTCCAAGTGTACTGGAGCCCGACCCCATTAATATCCTCAACTTCAATGTTCTTAACACAATCACGAAAATCAATCATTCCAGTGGAGATTTTGGAAGAACCATGCAAGCTGTCTTCCAAATTAAGAGCACAATTAAAATCTCCCAGTAAAGCCCAAGGTTTACCATGAGTGAATTGTTTATGAACAAGAAGATTTCGCCATAACTCCCTTCTTTTCAAATAACAATTCTCAGCATACACGAAAGAACCATACATCACCTTGCTATCAAGCTTGAACTTTAACTGAACGTGAAGAACCTGGTTCGAATAATCAATAACCATAAGATCAACCAAATCCGTATTCCACCCCACAATAATCCGAGTACCTTTATCACAAACACTACCATTGCTGGTCCAATCCCAATTTTTACAAATCTTCTTACAAACATCAAAAACCGCGTTTAATTTGACGTGAGACTCAAGAATAGCACATACCTGAATATTATTATCTTGTATTACCTTACGAACCTCTTTTTGTTTAAGAGGGCGGTTCAACCCTCTTATATTCCAAGTGGCGATGGTACCCATTAAACACCCAATTCACCGGGTGTGCTTGCACCCTCAGAACCAATATCCGCTTTCATAGCTTTAGCCACATCCGTAAACAGCTCCTCCACATCATCATCATCTTCATCACTTTCCGATTCGTCCGCCAACTTACCAAACCTGTTACTGGTTTGGACAGTATGCTTTTCCTTTAACTGGACCCCCTCAGCCATAGAAGTTGTAGGTTTACCCACATAATAATTATTGTCTTGTCCTTGAGCGGATGGTTTATTTATAGGCACAGCAGGTTTAACCACCGGTCGGTAGACAAGATTATGTTTCTTGATTTGCGTATTAACTTTTTTCTTTCCCTTCACCCTCTGGAAACCATCATCATTAGTGACTTTCGTTTGTTCTTCATTTAACTTTTTATCGTGAACTTGTTTCGGGCATTGAGTGTTCGAATGGCCAAACACCTCACATAAAGAACATCTGGGGGGCTCCCAATCATATTCAATTTTAATCTCCGAGATCTTATTTGTCTCCCCCCACGTATCCGGAACAGCAACAACAAGCTTCCTTTTAATCTCCTGATTTGCATGGAGCTCAACCTGGACTCTAGCAAAACTACTTCTTCCCCACGATTCCTTACACATATTAGCCGTATAAGAATCCATACTTATCGGATCCCCAATTCTTGACACAAGCATACTTAGACCCTCCTCAGTAAAAGCACCCAGGGGAATGTTCAGTAATTTGACCCAAACCGGAACAGACCGTACATCCTCCTTCTCCAAATCTGACTCCATAGTCCAAATTTGGAGAATAATGGGGACATTCCTAATCATCCAAGGACCATCTTCAATCAACTTCATCATCCCGGCTTCCGTATGGAACTTGAAAAAGAAAAACCCTTTCGCATTCATCATTAGTCTCGTAAGCCCATATTTGTTCCAATTTTTCTTAGCAAAATCCTCAACAACCGGAAAAGGAAGCCTGTTACCCAAAAAATAGCCAAACAAAGTATTATTAAACCTTTCGTTAACTTTCTTGACAGATTCAACCGGGATAACCACATCAACTCCTTCCATTGTTGACTCCACATTTACTTTTCTTAATGTTGCCTTCGATGTTTTGTTTTCAAGTTGAACAACACTCATGTAGGAAGGTTTTGAATTTTCCATATGTTTTTCCTTCCCTACATCCTTCTGAATATTAGAAGATTCAGATCCAACCACCTTGTTTTCGTTCAAGACAAAGGCTGAAAAACCTTTATCTTGTTGACTATTTAGCGAAACTGATCCAATACCCTTGTTATCGCTCGAGCAACCACTAACTTTGTTCCCCACGGCTGAACAACCACCATCATTGTGGATAACATCATTTAAAGGAGCAGTGAATGTAGTGTTGCAGCAAACGAAACAAACGAACCCGTAACATTAGGGTTTCCCGAAGAACCAGTTTTCAGAACCCCCCTACGAGGGAGAGCCCCATCAATGTTCGTTACCCGATTAGCTGGAAACCCATGTATAACATGATCAACAAAAGCATTACCACCCTTATGCTCCATGCAAATCCAGTAAAAACCAGCCAAGATACCCCAAAATCAATACCAAGATCAAGATCAATAAACAAGGAAACACAAATCGGCCAAGATCAAACCAAATCAAGATCAAGATCTCGATCAAAATAAAACCAAATCAGCCAAGAACAAGATCCGTCAAGAACAAGATCAAGATCAAGGACAAGATCAAAAACAAATCAGCCAAGAACAAGATCAAGATCAAGGATCGGCCAATATCCAAGAAACCAAGATCAAGATCAAGAACCAAGATCAAGATCCAAGAAACCCAGCCGACCAATCCAAGGAACCAAGAGGCCAATGAAACCCTAATCCAGATCTGCCCAAAGATCAAAGAACAATCAACCCAACGATCGATCAAGAACAAGAAACAACCCTAACCTTGATAACCACAAGATCCTTAATCAATTAATAGGATGTTATCGATCTAACTAAACTATAACAATAGCAGTGATCAATAACGAACCTACTAAGCAATCAGAATCAAGGATTGGAACAAGATTAAAGCAACCAAAAGCCAAGAGAAGCCAAGAACCCTATGCGGCCGATCGCATAGGGTAATCTCCAAAATCGCCTTTCCTAGAGAGAAAACCTTTTTTCTACTATTTTCTTCTTGGTACAACACAAACTTAACCCATTCAAATTACATGTATTTTTAAATCTCCTCACTCTCTCTCTCTCTCTCTTTGAAATCGGCCAAGAGAAGGAACAATAGCAAAGGGTTTTTCTTAATCAAGTGTAAACAAATCCTAGCGTAAGAAGGGTGTTTGTTGGTGACTTGAAGGGTATACAAGCTTGAGGTTCTTCTATATTGAAGAATAGCTATTCAAATCATCATCTCCTTCATTTTCTTGGATTCTTGAAGGTATATTACATATACACCCTATGGTTGTTTATATTGGCAGGCATGTAATTTTGTATATGGATCCGGGTCTTGGGTTTTTATATATAAAATCGGTTTTATATTAATCTAAATAACAAGAATTAAAACTATTTTATCCGCTGCGTTTTTCATATAAAGGAGTGTTATATTACTTTGATAATATTGTTATAACTCAACATATATTTAATGCAAAGTTGTTCTTCCATATGAAATCTACTATTTAGCTCAAATGAACTCTGTTGATTAACTTGTTAATTTCATAGACTAATTGAAGTTGTAATTCAAATATGATTTCAAATAAAAGGATACTAATCCATTCAAAGGATTAGATTAGTTTTTTACTGTTTCATTGATTATGATTTGTGTTCAAGTAGCTTAGATTATTAGATCTACGATCCTAGCACAACTTAGCCATCCAACCAGACATTTCAGGTTTTCGCAAAACATTTTTAATAGGATTAGTTTTAACGAAAATAGTGTGTTTCAAAATAGTGCTTGAACTTGGTAGAAGCCATAACCAAAGCTAAAATTAATTTCTCTAGATGGGAGTGTTGGGTTTCAACGATGGTTCGAGAAACGGTTAAAACAACTATAACCCGTTTTAATATGTATATTCGTTTAAGTAAATATTAATCAAATATATATATATAAACGAACCAAATAAACGCAGCGGATAAAACGAACGGCCATTGAACCGAAACCCGAACTTGGATTCGGTTACAACTTATACGAGTACGAAGTTATAAACGACAACCATAGATAAAGTATTAAAGATTATACCTCGGTTATACACAACCGGGTGAGACACCGAGGGATAACGAAACGGATCTAGAAAACGACACACAAGGAAGTCACGAACTTCGGCGACTCAGTGGCGGCGGCTGTTAGTGGCAGACAGTGGCAGTGACGTGCGGCAGCGGTGGTCCGGGGGCTGAGGGTGACGACGCCAGCAAGGGGTGGTGGCGGCGGCTTTAAATAGGTGATGGTGGCTAGGGTTTATTTTTGATAAGTTAGGTTAAATAAACAATAAGATGTTTATATACTAGAAGATTAGGGTTAAACCTAATCTTAAACCCATTGGGCTTTAAGCCCAATCACCAAACTAAAGCCTATAATCACCATTAGCCTTGTTCAATCGTGTCTAGCCCAGTTAACAATTTAAGTGAGCTTAATGTTTCATTACCCTCGGTGTAACCCTTACCGGGTCATAATCGGGTCGGACCGCGTTGACTTGACCCGAACCGACCATTTTTCCAACATTCTCCCACTTGGAAGGTTTTAGATCAAGTAGCACAACACTGACAGCTAGAGGCGTTCTAGCTACACATAGTTGTCCCTATCTAATTATGACATTTTTAAATTCATAACCAAAATATCGTGGAATATATTATTGCAAGATAATGAACTTATAGTAATCGTTGTCATTTATCCTTTCTGTATAAGACATCAATTGAACAATTAGACATGGATCAAATCAATCCCATATAGTGTTCAATTAATGTAGTTCTCGATGTAGAGTCAAAGTGGTCCAATCAAACACACAGTAAGTTTGGGTGAGGCCTCACACTTTAACAGTTTGAATCAACGAGGGCGCCAAGATGTCTAACTGTTACATTTCATGTAAGAGTACACAATCCCATCTTGACTACATACAACTGTGACACTCGTCAATTTCAGGTTATTTCCGTTAATCCAAACTCCGTCAATTCAAACTTAAGATCACTTGATCTATAACGCACATCTCATTACATTTAAACTAGGGTTTTAAATGACGCTTGACAATCACTATACATGTAGTCTTTCGGGATTGCCCGAACTCAATCAGAACTTCGACAACATCCCACAGCAACAACACTACCGTAAGCCCGAACTCAATCAGAACTTCAATAATCAGAGTTCCAACAATAACAACAACGGTGGCGGGTAGGTTTCGAGTGGCTATGCTGGGAAATACCCGAAATGCAGCAAGTGCAACTATCATCATGTTGGGCCATGCGACCGTATCAAATGTCTGAGATGCGGAAAATTTGGTCATCAGGCCAAGGAATGTAGGGTAGACCTAGCGGCAAAGGGTGCTCCTAAACATCCTACGGCGACTAAAGGGTGTTTCGAGTGTGGTCAAGAGTGTCATTTCAAGAAGGATTGCCCCAAAATAAAGCAGAATGAGAACAATGGAGGCAGCAGCAGTGGCGGAAGCAGTGGTAAAGGTAGAGCTTTCGTCATTGGGTCGGGCCAGGCCCGCAACGATCCGTATGTGGTGACCGGTAAGTTTCCTGTGAACAACTGTTTTGCTTCTATTTTGTTTGACACTGGAGCTGATAGGAGTTTTGTATCGAAAGCCTTTAATAAACTCTTAGACTTAACTCCAACTCCGTTAGATGCTAAGTTTCCTGTCGAATTAGCTGACGGTAAGTCTATAGAAACAACTCATGTACTTGCGGGATGTAAGTTGAAACTGTCGGGTCATACTTTTGATATCGACCTCATACCTTTTACACTCGGTAGTTTCGATGTCGTTGTCGGCATGGACTGGCTGTCCGAGAACCGAGCGGAGATTATATGTCACGACAAGATATTCCACATCACTACCCCTTCCGACGAGATCATTTCGATCCAGGGCGAGAAGAGCGGCATGACCACCAACGTCATCACCCTCATGAAGGCGCAGAAATACCTACGAAAGGGTCATCCGGCAATTTTAGCCCATATTGTCGAGAAACCCGCGGAGGAGAAGCAAATCGAAGACATACCGATTGTGCGAGATTTTCCGGAAGTCTTCCCAGAGGATTTGCCTGGACTCCCACCTATTCGACAAGTCGAGTTCCAAATCAAATTGACCCCCGGTGCAGCACCCATAGCACGAGCCCCGTATCGGCTCGCACCGGCAGAGCTTCAGGAGTTGTCTACTCAATTGCAAGATTTGTTGGATAAGGGTTTTATCCGACCTAGCTCATCACCATGGGGAGCCCCTGTCTTATTTGTCCGAAAGAAGGACGGGACTTTCCTCATGTGCATCGACTACCGAGAGCTGAACAAGGTGACGATCAAGAACCGTTATCCCTTACCCCGAATTGATGATCTGTTCGACCAGCTGCAAGAATCGAGTTACTACTCGAAGATCGATCTGAGATCTGGTTATCATCAATTAAGAGTGCGCGAAGAAGACATTTCAAAGACGGCTTTCAGAACTCGGTACGGTCACTACATGTTTTCGGTCATGCCTTTTGGCTTAACCAACGCACCAGCCGTATTTATGGATCTCATGAATCGAGTATGCAAGGCGTACCTCGACAAGTTTGTGATTGTTTTTATTGATGATATCCTCGTCTACTCCAAGAACCAGACCGACCACGAAGAACACCTGAGATTTATCCTAGAATTACTAAAGAAGGAACAACTGTACGCTAAACTCTCGAAATGCGAATTTTGGCTTCGCGAGGTTCACTTCTTAGGACTTGTGATCAATGAGAATGGTATCCATGTCGATCCCGGTAAAGTAGAGGCCATCAAAAACTGGGAAGCACCAAAGACTCCGACTGAGGTGCGACAATTCCTAGGACTGGCCGGCTACTACCGGCGTTTTATCGAGGGATTTTCAAAGATTGCTCAACCCCTCACCGCTTTGACTCACAAGGGTACTAAGTACAATTGGGGTGACGCGCAGGAATCCGCTTTCCAACTGTTGAAAACCAAACTCTGTAGCGCCCCTATCCTAGCCCTTCCCGAGGGAACAGAAAATTTTGAGGTACATTGTGACGCATCGATACAAGGTCTCGGTTGCGTGCTGATGTAACTCGAGAAAGTTATAGCCTATGCCTCTCGACAACTACGGATTCACGAGAAGAACTACAAGACCCATGACTTGGAACTCGGAGCCGTGGTGTTTGCTCTTAAGATATGGAGGCATTACTTGTACGGTACCAAGTTTACCATTTACACCGACCACAAGAGTCTCCAACATATCTACGATCAGAAGGAGCTGAACATGCGACAGCGTCGTTGGGTCGAGCTGCTTAAGGATTATGATTATGCAATCAAGTACCACCCTGGCAAGGCCAATGTGGTGGCCGATGCTCTCAGCAGAAAAGAAACCGATAAACCTAGACGAGTGCAAGCATTACAACTCACGATCCACGCCAACTTACCCGATCAGATTCGCGATGCGCAACTCGAAGCCTTGAAAGACGATAATCTCCCATCAGAACTTATGCGGGGCATGAACAAGCAACTTGAAACCAAATCGGACGGGGTCCGATATTTCGAAAACCTGATTTGGGTCCCTCGATACGGAGAGTTGAGAACTCTAGTGATGGACGAAGCACACAAGTCCCGATATTCCATCCACCCTGGCTCAGATAAAATGTACCATGACCTGAAAGCATTTTACTGGTGGCCAAACATGAAAGCCGACATTGCCACCTACGTGAGCAAATGCTTGACTTGTGCAAAAGTCAAAATAGAATATCAGAAACCATTTGGTCTGCTACAGCAACCGGAACTTCCAACGTGGAAATGGGAACACATTTCAATGGATTTCATCACGGGATTACCCAAAACACCGACGGGATGCGATACCATCTGGGTGATCGTTGACCGGTTGACTAAGTCTGCACACTTCTTAGCAATCAAAGAATCGAACAAAATGGATAGACTGACTCGCATCTACATGAAAGAAGTAGTGTCTAGACACGGAGTGCCTGTCTCAATCATATCTGATCGAGATTCCCGTTTCACTTCGCACTTTTGGAAGTCACTACAGAGCGCACTAGGGCACCCGCCTTGATATGAGCACAGCATACCATCCTCAGACGGATGGCCAAAGTGAGCGCACCATTCAGACCTTGGAGGACATGTTGCGTGAATGCGTGTTGGATTTCGGAAGAAGTTGGGAACCTCACTTACCTTTGGTAGAGTTTTCGTATAATAACAGCTACCACGCAAGCATTAAAGCAGCGCCGTTTGAAGCGTTGTACGGACGGAAGTGTCGATCACCTCTCTGCTGGGCAGAGGTGGGTGGTAGCCAAATCACTGGTCCAGAACTAGTACTTGTAACCTTTGACAAGATTGTCCAAATCCAAAACCGCATGGCAGCAGCACGAGATCGCCAAAAGAGTTACGCCGACAAGCGCCGAAAGCCTCTTGAATTTCAAGTGAACGACCGAGTATTACTCAAAGTCTCACCTTGGAAAGGTGTGGTTCGTTTCGGAAAGCGAAACAAACTCAATCCACGATATGTTGGCCCTTATCGGATAACTGAGCGCACTGGTCCGGTGGCGTACCGACTGGAATTACCAACATAACTCAGTAGCGTACACAACGTATTCCACGTATCCAATTTGAAGAAACGCCTTTTCGATGAAACCCAAGCAGTCCCTTTGGACGAGTTGCAAGTTGATGAACAGCTACGCTTCATCAAAGAACTAGTCGAAGTTTTGGATTGGGAAACCAAAACACTCAAGCACAGCAAAATTCAAATCATTAAGGTTCGTTGGAACTCGAAACGTGGACCGGAGTTCACGTGGGAACGCGAGGACCAAATGATGAAAAAGTATCCTCACCTTTTTGAAGGGTTGACCAAACACCGAAAACCGCGAAAGCCGTCAAACCGTCAGAAATCACCAGAGGTATGAATTAAATTTCGAACGAAATTTCTTTCTACTAGGGGATGATATGACAAACTGAAAATTTTTCTTGCTTTTTCAGACACCCATCGCGACTTGACTCAAATTTTCGGGACGAAAATTCTTTCAACTTGGGAATGATGTGACACTCGTCAATTTCAGGTTAACTCCGTTAATCCAAACTCCGTCAATTCAAACTTAAAATCACTTGATCTATAACGTACATCTCATTACATTTATAATAGAGTTTTAAATGACGCTTGACAATCACTACACATGTAGTCTTTCGGGATTGCACCGAAACGCAAACGAGTTGACGCAAACCATTGGTGAATAAACGACAAACATCCAAACAATAACTATTTGATAATTATGTGTTAGGCTTATGTGTTATGTGATAATATTGTGTAGAACATTAACTCAAGATGCAAAAAGCTACTTTATGCTAGAAAAGTAATAACTAAAAGTTGAGGGGCCATTGTGTAACATGTTATTATTAAATAATAACAAAACCCTAACCTCTTCCCTACCCTCCCAAACCCGATCGGCCCCCTCCCGTTCTCCCTTGGCTGCCGTCACACTACACACACATACACACAAGGATTTTTCAAGTTTGGTTGAAGAATTAAGGTGCTAGGAAGGTATTAACAACTACTATATGCATTCTTTGTGTTTAATTTTGATATTGAATGGGTTAATCAAAACCCTAGACTCTTGAAAGTGATGATTAAGATGAGTTAGGGTTTGATCATATGCTTGATGATGATTTGCTAATGAAATTGATAACTAATTGTGTTATTGTTGTTGTTAATCATTTTTCTTTGATTTTAAACTTTCAAGAAAAACCCTAACTATGTGTGTAATGTGAGATTGATATGCATGGTTGGTAAATATTGTGTCTAGAGTGTTATATGCATGGATTATGGTTCATAGATTGCTGTTATGTTGAGTTTTGATGTAAACTGGTACTGGACAGATTGTTAAGTTTATGTTGAGACGACTGTAACTGAATGTTAATGTGGTAATTGGCCGAGATTATTAACACTACAGTGTACTAGGTTGAGTCTAGTTTCTATAAAGTCCAAGTTTGTAATTTTTGGACTTGTAAAAGTTAAATTTTATTATTTTACAAAACTGAAGTGCAAGTCTGAATTATGAGACCTGCTGTTAGGCTGTTTTGTAATTATCATATCTCATGAACTACAAGACCAAATGGGTTGGTTCCACTTCTGGAAGTTAACATGTTGAGTTAAGAACCTAACCCAATTGGTCTTGCATTAATTGGAATCACCATTTAACAGGAATAAGAAATATCATTCTGTTGCGCATGATTCTGACTGCTGTGAGTTTATTGTAATATTTTGACCATTGTGAGAAATCTATGTAGAATAAAAATATAATAAAAATAGTTCTGGAAACCTAACTCATGTGTGCTTTTGTGACGATTTTTGGTGAATTAATTGATATGTTATGATCGGTTGAATAGAGTAATCTTTCAAGTAGAATTCTGTCTTGATAAAACTAGCTGCTGAACTATGTGAAAATACATGAAACGTGCTTGTTGTTAGATATTGCTATGTTGTTGACTAAATTGCCCTTGTGGGGAATGATTGCTAGTAATGTACAATATTAATACTTGACACGTGAGTAGTTGTTCACACATGTAACGTATCACCAATGTGTTTGTTGAGTCACACACCATTCACAAACGAAACACGAAACGTATCTCATGCATAGGTATTACGTGCCGAGTCTAGAGACTCAATAATAGTCCAACACTTAGAAAATATCATTCTTGTTTTAGAACGCTAGTGAGGATTTTTTGTGACGCGCATCTCTTGGTTGACTTGTTTTTGAATTCTTCGCAAACAGTGAGTTTCACGTTTTGGTGGTTTTGGTTTTGTTTACTCTTGTATGGCATGTCATACATGAGAACTAATATGGCACTCTGTCATATTACTTGTACTTTTTTGGTTGTGTGGAATGCATTTAACCGGGTGAATCCCTTTACCCAAAAAACAGTGAGTTTCACGTTCCCTTTTTACTCTTTTAAACGCTTTTTACTTGGGGGAGATAACATACTCCAAACGCTTTAGATTTTGTTATTAGTTATATATCACTTGTAAAGGCTAAGTGGCAAGCGAACCAACTAAAGTCCTTCATAACATCGAACCGTTTAATATTGGATAATAGCGAGTCACTGTTGAGTAGTACTACTGGGTTTGACAAACCCCACCCAACTCTAAACTCGACTGGAGGTCGAGTGGGTGTAATCTTGGCTAACACATTTCCATGGTCGTGGTAGACATGGTGGCAAGGCAATTGATAAACAGTCAGCTTCGGTGTCGAACACTTAGTTATACTTGTTGTATAGGCTAGCTACCTATCGATATATAATTGACATAACATTATCTGGTAACGCAAACGCAAAACGTAAACACAAACGCAAACGAAAACGCTTCATTTATATAAACATGTGAACTCACCAACCCCGTGTTGACACTTTTAGTATGTTGTTCTCAGGTAGCCGAGGCGAGCGCGCGGTATAGGAACATGCATTACACCGAACTCTATCGTTTTTGCAAACTTGTTTTTAAACTGTTATTAATTGGGTTTTAAGTCGTCCTGCGTGACGCAACACTTGGTTTATGATTTTACGCTTCCGCACTTATTTACACTTAAATGTTTTCGTGGTTTTGAAAACTTTACTTATGGTTTGATTATAACTAATGATTCTGATCCTGTTAGTTCACACCCTCTGACGGTAAAACTCCGTTAGTGGATTTTGAGGGTGTGACAACAACTCCCACTGAACTCCAGAACATTCACAATCAGTGCCTTTATGACTGGCAGTTACGCAACAGCGATTAACATGATCAAAGAATATTCCTTGGTTAACGAAAGTTCGAGTATGTATCTCAGGTCTAAGGAAACTAAATGAGCATACTATTATCAAAACATCTTATGATCAAGATCCATGAAGATGATTTGATGCGAGTTACATCCAACGTCATTCATAATGAGGTCTGTGAGTTTGGAAGTGAACTCCTTGAGTCCAAAGTCAGAATAGTCTTAATTCAGAATCGTTTCCACAAATCTGATCGACTAATTTATAATATAATATTAACGGATTAAACGTATTAAAAGGAACATAGTAGTATCATTCAACGTTTGCATTTAACCATTAAATCAAAATTGAACTTCAAAGTACAACTGTTTAAATATTCATACATCCAAATACTAAATCAAAATAAATCACTAGAAAGTCTAAGCCCGATAGCATCTCTATGCTGATCATGCTTGTCCTGAGTCATTAGCTTAGTGAACGGGTCAGCTAGATTTTGATCTGTGTCAACTTTTCTTATCACGATGTCACCTCGTTCCAATATTTCCCGAATAAGATGGAACTTCCTTAGGATATGCTTGGTTTTGTGATGAGACCTTGGCTATTTGGCTTGATCAATAGCACCTGTGTTATCACAGAACACCTCAATTGGTTTGCGAATACTCGGGACCACATCGAGATCGGTGATGAACTTCTTCATCCAAGCAGCCTCTTTAGATGCATCCAGTGCAGCTATATATTCAGATTCTGTGGTAGAATCCACCACTATACTATGCTTGGAGCTCTTCCAATAAATAGCTCCTCCATTGAGACTGGAAACGAAAACTGACTGTGAGCGAGAATCATCTTGGTCATTCTGGAAGCTAGCATCAGTGTAACACCTTACAGTGAGATCCTCTTTCACTCCCCCAAACACCAAGAACATATCTTTGGTCCTATTCAAGTACCATAGAATGCCAGGACTCTGTTAAAAACGACTGGTCATGCTCAAGGCATACGAGACGTCAGGTCTGGTACATAACATAGCATACATGATAGAACCAACCGTAGAAGCGTATGGAATTGCTTGCATTTGCTTAGATTCAATGTCCATTGCCGGAGATTGCGATTTGCTCAACACGGTTCCTTTAGTTATTGGAACAGCTCCTTTCTTGGACTTTTCCATTGAGAAGCGTGCCATTACTTTTTCTATGTAAGTACTTTGACTTAGCCCTAGAAGTTGCTTAGATCTATCCCGGTAGATCTTTATTCCCAGAATATATGCGGCTTCTCCAAGATCTTTCATTGCAAAACAAGATTCCAACCAGTGCTTAACTTCTTTAAGCATAGGAATGTTGTTTCCAATATCATTCACATACAAGATAAGGAATGATATGGTGCTTCCACTAGCGTTTCTGTAAACACAAGGCTCATCTTCATTCTTGATAAAACCAAACTCTTTGATTTTCTCATAAAAATGAAGATTCCAGCTGCGAGATGCTTATTTAAGTCCATAAATGGACTTATTCAATTTGCGAACCCTTTTAGGATATTTAGGATCGACAAAACCTTCAGGCTGAACCATATAAACATCTTCAGAAAGATGCCCAATAAGAAAAGCGGTTTTGACATCCATTTGTCGTATCTCGTAGTCATAGTACGCGGCTATGGCAAGTAATATCCTTATTGGCTTAGTCATAGCAACGGGCGAAAAAGTTTCATCATTGTCAACCCCATGAGTTTGAGTAAAACCTTTTGCGACTAGCCGTGCTTTATAGGTTTGCACATTTCCATGCATGTCATTTTCTCTTGAAAATCCACTTGCTCCCTACTGCCCGACTATCGGGGGGTAACTCAAAATAATATCTCGTAGTCATAGTACGCGGCTATGGCAAGTAATATCCTTATTGGCTTAGTCATAGCAACGGGCGAAAAAGTTTCATCATTGTCAACCCCATGAGTTTGAGTAAAACCTTTTGCGACTAGCCGTGCTTTATAGGTTTGCACATTTCCATGCATGTCATTTTCTCTTGAAAATCCACTTGCTCCCTACTGCCCGACTATCGGGGGGTAACTCAACCAAGTTCCAAACTTGGTTGTCATGCATAGACTGCATCTCGGCGTTCATGGCGTCACACCATTTCTCAGATTCTGGATCCAAGATAGCATACTTGTAGTTAGTTGATTCATCGTTAGACTCGGCTACTAATAAGACTTCGAGATCATCTAAATGCCATAAGTATCTAGAATTTAGTACGGGAGTCCTACTACTTCTGCGAGCGCTCGTGTTCATGTCTGACGTGTCAGCAGCAACTATTTGTTGATCAGACGCTCCAACTTCCTCATCGGTTGTTTGTGGTTATTGAATTTCTTCAATATTGACAATGTTATCTCCAGTTCCTCGATCGAGAAATTCTATCTCGAGGAAGTGGCCTTTCCTCTTGATAGAAATTGAATTTGTATCAAGATGAAAGAAATAATAACCGTTTTGGTTATAGTATTTGATGAAAACAACTTTTACACCGCGCGGATCGAGCTTATCATCTGATTCACTTGTGATATAAGCATAACATCCCCATACTCTAAGGAAAGACAAGTTGGGCTTTCGCCCATGCTATATCTCATATGGGGTTTTGTCTACCTTTTTAGTTGGAGCCAGATAGACAATGCGGGCAGCGGTCATAAGGGCGTAACCCCAAAAGGAGTGAGGCAAGTTGGTTTTACACATCATCGATCGAAACATGTTTAGCAAAGTTCGATTCCTCCTCTCGCTCACACCATTATGTTGGGGTGTGCTAGGTGGAGTGAGCTGTGAAACAATTCCACGCTCTTTTAGATGAGTGATGAACTCTGAGCTAAGATATTCTCCACCTCGATCTGATCGAAGCATCTCAATGGTTTTACCATGTTGGTTTTCCACTTCGTTCTGAAACTCTTTGAACTTTTCAAAAGTTTCATGCTTGTGTTTCATAAGATACATAATATTGACTATAATCGTCGATAAAAGAAACGAAGTATCTTTCATGGTTTCTAGACATAGTTCTAAAAGGTCCACATACATCAGTATGTATGAGTCCTAACAGATCTTTTGCTAGTTCATTCTTATGAGTGAAGGAGTCCTTGGCGAGTTTGCCAGCTAAGCAAGATTCACAATCGTCAAAAGAGTCTGGTCATGTGGATTCAAGAATCCCTTTGGATTGGAGTCTTTTAACTCGTGCCTTGCTTATGTGACCAAGTCGGCAATGCCATAGAAATATATCATTGATTCTAGATCTGATACGATTTGAAAGATTATATACGTTATTATTAGTTTGAACATCAATTTCATAAATACCATTTCGAAGTTTAGCCTCAAAATAAAAGATATCATTTAAGTAAGCATAAATAGCCATGCCATTAAAAACATACTTAAAACCTTGTTCAAACAACAACAATACTGAAATGATGTTTCTGGTCAAATCAGGAGCATACAAACAATTATTCAAAGGAAAAACTAGGCCAAATGGACAAGTAAAATAAAAAACTCCAATTGCTAGAACTGGTACTCTCTTCCCATCTCCAACGATGAGTTCCATGCTGCCTTTATTCAGCTTCCTCCACTTCTCAGGCTCCTTTAAGACATTAACAATGTGGAAACCACATCCGGTATCAAATATCCATGTGTTGCTAGAGACATTGAAAAGTTCAATAACGTATATGGAAATACCTTGAGAAGAGCCTTCACCATTTGCTCTCTTCTTCTTGATCTCAGCAAGGTATTCGGGGTAGTTGCGGATCCAGTGCCCCATTTGGTTGCATTTGTAGCACTGGCGCACCTCAAAGGGCAACGGTGGTGGCTTTGCAACTTTCTTGTTAGTGTTGGTGGAAAACTTGTCAGCAACAGGAACCTTCTTCTTGCCTTTTCCCTTATAACCCTGATTCTTGGGTTTAGGCTTCTTCACACCAGCAGATCGGATCATCAGAACTTGATTGGTCCTTGAAGGAATGTTCATCTCAGCTGTTTTGAGCATGTTGTGCAGCTCCGGCACTGTCTTCACCCATGTTGAAATTCATTACTAACTGATCGTAAGAGTGGGGGAGAGAGCTATGGATGAAATCCACTGCCATCTCATCAGGCAGGGGATAATCAAGTTTCTTGAGCTGATCGATGTGCCCCTTCTTCTTTAGGACATGCGCACTAACGGGTCACCCCTCTGCCATCTTGCAGCTAATGAGTTGTTTCATGATTTCGAAACGTTCTTGACGTGCTTGTTTTTGAAACATGCCCTTGAGTTGCTTAAGCATCTCATAGGCACCAAAGTCTTCCAAGCCTTTTATAAGCTCAGAAGTCGTGCTGGCTAGCATAATGTAGGAGACATCAGCCGAGTCATCCCTATGCTTCTCAAGAACTTTTCGAGCAACGTCTGTGTAGCTTTCAGGCTCATTTGTAACAGGTCCATCGAGAACATACAGGCGCTTTGCCATGGTGAGAACGAGTCTCAACTTTCGGTGCCATTCGATGAAGTTGGTACCGTTCACTTTCTCCTTCTCAAGGATAGACTTAAGGGCGTAGGGTGAGTTTTCGTTTGACGACATCTGATTAATAAAGCAAAAGTAAATTTAATTAGTATTTTCGACGTGGTAATCCTATTATTAATGACCCGATAACATTAATATAATAGGAACTTGAGAATCTATTTTCCAATTATTAAAGGCAGCTGTAGCACACAACATTAATAAGTGGTTAGGCAGACTGACAACGATTGCCAATTGTGAATTGAGCACAACTCTCGGTTATGAGGCCTATTGAGACAACAATTGCCTGAATAGATACGTTTAGCCTCATCTATGCCCACTTTAAGTCTCCAGACAGCAGTAGCACGTAACATGAGAGTAAAGTAATAGTCATCCTAGTACGGTCACGTGTGAAAGGGCCGGATGTGTCAACGAAACGCTTTCACCTTGATGGGATATGGTAGAAAACAAATGCGGCGCTGTAGCTCCAAACACTTGAAATTTCGCAGTATGCCTCAAGTGTGATTTGTAGTAGGATTGGCATAAACTATTGGTTTTAAATTGGGATTAATTTTTGAATTACGGAATAGAGTAAAAGTCAAATTTTACTGTATATATTATCGGGACAAAATGATGAACCCTCTCATCTCTCAGGACACTTAGTTTTAAATAACCTATTAAAACTAAGTTTTTCGCGATACGGCTAACCAATTTTAAGTTAATAAAAAATCTATTAAGTCATAAGTTTTGGAAATCAAAAGGCTTTTAATTTGCAAAACATAATTGGTTAATTAAAAATTGTTTATTTTAAAAAATATTTGGTATTAGGTTGGTGATATTATAATCCTATTATAAACAATACAAGCAACCACAATAGCAAATAAAATATGTAAATCCATAAAGGCCAAAAGAGGTGATCGCTCTCGCTAGAGCCAATTAGTAAGACCGATCGGGTCAAGGGGTTCACAACACAAAAAAAAAAAAAACCACAAGGATGGACTCTTCATGCATCCCGTCATCTTATCCGAACTCCCATTGACTCCAAGAAATTCTTGAGCTCGTCCTCGGTTATCTTCGGGTCTTCTTTATTACAAATTTATAATACTAATAATGATTTCCTATTACAAATTTGGACCATCAATATGGCCAAAAAAAACCGAAAAATAAAATATAACTTTTTACAACTTTGAACCATCCATATGGACAAATAACAAGCTCAACAATCAAACACAACCAATCATACATAGGTCGGGGCTGGATTTACATATTTAAATATAAATAATATTCGGGTCTTTTTGACTTGGTCAAATAAAATAAATAAAATTTTGACCAAATCTAAAATTACCCGAAAACAAATCTAGATCAAAAAACTTTAAACGATTTAAAGTCTATGATGTAGATCCGGTTCGGAGAAAACGGTTAAGACAAATCTAACCCGTTTTTAATGTATTTTCATTGAAGTAAATATTAATCATTTAATATATAAAAACGAACCAAATAAACACAGCGGACAAAACGAACGACCATTGAACCGAAACCCGAACTTGGATCCGGTTACAACTTATACGAGTACGAAATTATAAAGGACAACCATAGATAAAGTATTAAAGATTATACCTCGGTTATACACAACCGGGTGAGACACCGAGGGATAACGAAACGGAGCTAGAAAACGGCACACAAGGAAGCCATGAACTCCGGCGACTCGGCGGCGGCGGCGCGGCGGCTGTAGGTGGCGGACAGCAACAGTGACATGCTGCAGCGGCTGGAAACAGCAACCGCGGCTTTGGACACTACGGCTTCCGAAGGCGGTGGTCTGGCGGTTGAGGGTGGCGGCGACGGCAAGGGGTGGTGGCGGCTGCTGTAAATAGTTGATGGTGGCTAGGGTTTCTTTTTGATAAGTTTTTTTTTTTTTTTTGGGTAAAAGGGGGTTACCCAGGCTATATTAAAATTAAAAACTGGCGTAATGACAGAGTATCAAAACGGCAACAAAAAAACACAACCACAAACTAGACGAGAGGCATACCACTCGCTAGTCCAAAACACACTAAACACAGCCCATAAAACTACAGGGAGTACCTAGTTTCAGATGTTTGATAAGTTAGGTTAAATAAACCATAAGATGTTTATATACTAGAAGATTAGAGTTAAACCTAATCTTAAGCCCATTGGGCTTTAAGCCCAATCACCAAACTAAAGCCTATAATCACCATTAGCCTTGTTCAATCGTGTCTAGCCTAGTTAACAATTTAAGTGAGCTTAATGTTTCGTTACCCTCGGTGTAACTCTTACCGGGTAATAATCGGGCCGGCCTGCGTTGACTTGACCCGAACCGACCATTTTTCCAACAGGGAGTACCTAGTTTCAGCATCAAGTAGCCTTTTACTTTGATAGTAGATAGGTTTTGTTGTTCTTCGTGATATTTAACTAGCATAACATTCACAGTATCTCAAGATACTGCCAAATAGAGGAATAATGGCTCACCATCTTTAGGCTTCATGAGTAAAGGTGCTGATGAAAAATATTCTTTTATATATTCAAGAGCCTTCTCATGCCTTTATCCCTATTTGAAGTTTATGTTCTTCTTAAGGATGTCATAGAACTCTTTGCAAATTTCTAAGGATCTCGAGATAAATCTGTTCAGGTGTGACACCCGACTATTTTAAGCATAATCCATTACTAATAAATCAAAGATTATGAATAATAAAATATTATTTTTACTAAAAATAATGTTATGTTAGTCCAAAAACTCCAAGAATATATGAGTTAGTTTTATTACGTTAAAAAAAAGTTAAACTTTGCCGTGTAGCAGACACTGTGCGAAACAAACGCCGGTGACAACGAATAAAAACTGAAAGTCCAAAATTAATTAAATCAGTGGAAATGACCCAAAATAATATATTGTTAATAAAATTATTAATAATAGGTCATAACTTATTAATATTACTATTTTATAGGCTTTGGTTCGTGAAACTTAGAAAGTAAACGCATAGGAGCCGGTATAGCACACCATAATAGCACCAAATCCAACGTTCACCAAAACTTGATAATAATATCTAGTACTGTAAGGAATTTAATATCAAATTTAACTAGTAAGCTATTAGAATTTATGAAGACTATTTTCTTAGTTAAAAGTTATAATATTTAGAATATGCAGCGCCATGTGTCAACACATGAACCTATGACCTCATTAGACACGTGTTATGTGTGTGTAACATGTGTTGCCATGTGCCGCAATAATCATGACAAGTGTCATGATTTTTGACAAGTGTCGACATATGAGCATGCCTCTCTTCTACATGCGACAAGTGTCCCGATGACTCATCACTTGATTTACTATATATAGAAGGTTCGGGTGGCAGTTTTGACACACCGAGAAACCCGACCAGTCACGACACGTACACCAGAAACCACCCAAGTTACTATCTTTTTCATTTCATCATCCTAAAAATATTATGCCAGAAACCATCCAAGTTTAAGTGTTGAAGTTAATCTAGAGCCACTTTTTGAGCTACGTTAAGGAGTTATAAAAGATTAATTGTAGTAACACACTAAGGAACAATCATCTTCACCCCTAATTGTAAGATAAAAACCCACAAGTTAAGTTATGATTTCTTTTAAAGCCTTGATAATAATTTGTTCATACAATTAGATAAATCACACAAACAAAGAACCACACCAAATAAAATGTAAAAATATAAATTTTGGAGATGTGTGTGCATGTGTGTATAGTTGCGAGTGTGTATGTGTGTATATACATACACACTTATTTGTGTTCACCCCTTATTTGTGTTTTGTAAACTAGTTACATAGAAATGCTAGTTTGTTAAGTTTAAATGATGATCCATGTTGATGATTGTTATAAAAGTTAGTCAATATGTAGATTTATATAAAAGTTATATAATAAAATATGCATAAAATATATAATTGGTCATTCATGAATTACACACACACACACATATATATATATACATGATTGTTTAATGTAACTTTAAATATAAAATAATAATTGGCATATTATAAAAATGTAAAACAAAAACTTAATGTTATGTTAAGAATTCTAGATTTTTATGATATGTTTAAGTGTTATAATAATTCGAAGATAATTAGATATTTTATATTATAAATAAATGTCAAACTTGTGTAAATATTCATGTTTGAATATTATTGGCTAAACAACGTCTGTCACCTCCCAAATTAGCCTAATTAAGTCTTCCGCTGTTAAATTAATGATTTTGGGGTGTGGCAGAAGTTGGTATCAGAGCAGAGCCAATGGTTATAGAGAACTAGAAATTTTTAATGAAAATTTTTTAGACTATAACCCGAATATTCGTAACAAACATTTTTCCCACTTCACGAAGCAAGGTAAACAAAATAAACTAATATTTTTCCTATTACTTGTGGCTTCATTACTGTATCCCACCAAGACTGAAGATTACTTTACAACCTCGTATTCGGGAATGTTCATTCTCTTCAAGGTTTCAAAATAAATGAAATTTACTGAACTTCCATTTATCCACCAGAATCATGCGTACAAAACAGTTAGCAGTATATAGGGTTATAACCAAACCGTCGTGATGAGGATCGTGAATTTTATCCCGATCTTCATCATCTGATAAGACTCCGACTTCTTTGGGCAAGGTCGTCGTCTTGGTTGGTCCCTCTGGCCTCTCTGTCTTAGAGACCTTAGCATTCCTCTTAGCTCCTGAGTAGGATGTATCACATATATTTGAACCTCCAGAGATAACATTCACGATTTGAGCATCTGGAGGTGGGGATTCCGCCCTTTTAGGATCCTTCTCAAGATCCTGATTTCTAGTATTTCTTCCCAGCAATTCCTTTAAGTGACTTTTGCTAAGTAAATAGTCGATTTCCCTTCTTTGAGCAATGCAATATCATGTTACATGACCAAACTCTTCATGAAAAGCTCTCCACTTGGATTTGACAGTCCAAACAACGTTTTTCTCGTTCTTGTGTGGCCAACATGCCTTTCACCTAGATCCTGCATTGCACATATTAGTCCAAGAATATCAACAGAAAAATAATAATCATTTAATCCTCATCATCATCCACCATATTGACCCTATCTTTTCTGGAGTATGGATTGGGTCTGTACGGTTTGGATGATGAGGATTCTGACTTTTTGTTTGGGTTGTTGTAGTTGTTGAAACTATCCAACCTTTGGTGAATCATCCTGTATTCCTCCAAACTGATGAACCCTAAAGCCTCGTTTCTCGCTTCGTCTATGTTCCTACTAGGATTTATAATGAGATCCTTAAAGAAAGAGCGATCTTTCTTGAGTCCTATTTTGAAAGCTTACACCGTTGTTGCTGTGTTAAGGTTGGGATCTCCAAGGCCTCTTTGCTGAACTTGCTGACATAATCCATGAGGGATTCATTGCTGCTTTGGGTCACCCTGTACAAATCACTAGTTATCCTTTCAAAGCTTCTGCTACAAGAAAGCTGATTATTAAATAAATTAACTAAAGGATTGAACAGAAAATAAAGGAACACTTATGAGCCATTTTAAGGAAGCTCCAGTCAAGGTTAAAACAAAGCCTTTGCATAAGAAGGCTTCTTTGAGATTATGAGGTATGAGGTTGATCTCCATCCTTTCACAGTATTGGGCGACATGCTCATGGGGATCTGTACTTCCATCATACAACTTCATGCTAGGAATTTGGAATCGTTTCGGGATCTCAGCATTACATATGGGGTTTGCAAATTTTGAGATCTTGTGACAGCTTGGAGACACTTCCCAAATCGATTGAACTATCCCAGCAACGCTGAAGATCAACTCCTTGAGCTTTTGCAATTCCTTCTGCAGTATCGGACTAATACCGGAATCTTGCGAATCATCAAGGTTCGTCATACGCATATTAAACTTAATATTAAAGTTACTAATTTCGGGATTCCTAGCCAAGGATCCCGAAACAACGCCAAAATCCCTAGTGATAAAACTCCTTGTATTATGAATGGGATTAGGTGTTCCTGTTGCAGGTTGCATGGGTAGGAAATCAACATAGTGATTCCCCTGGGATCATGACACCACGAATTCAAGGCGCTTGGTTGCAATGAAGCGAAGTAATAACTTCTTCCTTGTGCCCAGATATCCCGGAGCTCCCTCATGACAGAATTGTTGGTTTCCTTCTGAGTCTCCATGTACTCATTCATCTACATTAAAATATCAAATATATCGTTGTTAAACATGAGAACAAGTCTCGCGTTGGTAGAACCTGCTTCTTGAGTTGGCATGCTGGTAGAAGGCATTGTTGTAGGAAGAGGCATGCCACCTGATCTTCCGGCTCCTGAGATGCTGATGTTGGCATTGGTCGTATTTCTCTAGGAAGCAGGTGGTGGAGGAAGTGATTGAGAGACTCCGGAAATTGCAGACGACATGGAGGAAGAAGCCGTGTTGGATTGAGAAGCTATTTTTAGTAGAGTTTCATAAGATAATGGTTTAAAACGTGTTTGAGTATGGATTTGAATTCGAAAAACACCATTTGACCCACAGTGGGCGCCAAACTGTTTTGTTCAAAAATTACTGAGGCATTAGTTGAACAATTTCGTTAAGTGTGGTAGTGTTTTCTTCAAATATACGGTAAGTAAATGCGGTAAAAGTAAAAGGTCGATGCATCGATGTAGTGAGGAAAAGCCTTAGATCCTAGTGAGGATCCTCAGGAGGGGAAAATTATCCCCTGCCTCAATTTTTTTAATGGTGAAAAAGTGATTACAGCTCGAGAAGAAAATGACAGCTAGAGTACAATAGCAGGTGTTGTATATGCAGCGAGTGTGTTCTAAGTCGTTTCATCAAGCCTCATTATATTAAAAGAAAAAATAACTGAAACTCCTGATACGGCCTAAAATATACATAATTCATATAAATATTTTATACACTTTTGAGTTGGTTTGTTATTGATATTACTCGTTCTTGGTTCTTGTTTAATTTTTAAATTTCTCAAGAGAAAATAAGCTGAAACGTTTTTAATCAAGTTATAAAGAAAAAAAATATAAGAAAGTTTACAATTGCAATTTAATGAAGTATTAATAGGTAAACAAGTCTTAATTAACATTAATATAGTAAACCCCATGTTTGATAAGGGTCGTGAGGGTTCAAGTAAAAAAAGAAAGAAGAATATAATTGTAGTAAATGGGTTTTTAATTATTAGTTAAACTAGATTTTCTTCCCGGCAACCTCAACATTGAAATCTGGGTGTTGGTAAAACCCGAGCGTTACCGGTGAGTTAACGCGAATTCAGTTAGTATCGATTACATTCTTTATAGTATAGGCACCATTGGTAAAACTTAAGCGCCCAAAAATATATATATTCATCAAATTAACATATACAAAAATTAAATTATTTAATACGAATTTTGTTTCGTCTGTAAACCCGGGAGATGGTAAAATCCAAACATTGTAAGTCCCGAGCATTGAAGCGGTAACTGGACACGAATTCGATCGGTTTTTGCTACGTTATGCTAACAAAGATAAAAAGGAAAATAAATATAAAATTTGAGTGGACCAGTGGGGTGGTGTAAGGCTGTTAGTTAGTATACTCGGGTGTTGGTAAACCGAGCGTTGTCGGTCCCGGACGTTGAGACGCTGAGTCTATGCGAATTGGGTCAGTTTTCGTCACGCTCGTTATGATATCAGAATTAAAACAAACAAAAGAAAAAAAAAACAGAATTATCATTCGGTCAACTTTCATTATGTTCGTTACGGTATTAAAACGAAAAAAAAAGCAAAATTATACGAACAAGTAAGGTGCCGCCAAGTGACCCAGTGTCGACTTAGCGACACCAAGCTTGTAGTTTATATATATTAGATAATTCTATCCTAATCGATTTAAATATGATTATAGTGTTACTAAAGTTTTGAATTGTTATTAATTGAAACCATGTTATGCTAAAAAGCACAAGTTTAAATGGTTGAAAGAGATTGTGAGCTAAAATAAATAAAAAAAAAGGTGTCACTATGTTAGATGTGTTATTCGATTGAAATAGTATGACCATAAATTTAAATGTAAATATATCGTGGTCTAAGAGAAATAAACAAATTATATATATCTACAATCCCACCACATAGACCTGGATCATATATTCATATGTCGGCAATTTAAAAAGATACCATAGGCAAATTTGAAAGGTTTGACATTAGAGGGTTATAAAAAGAAGAATATTACTCTCTACGTCCCATTATAAGTGTCCACATTTTCTTTTTTATTTGTCTCATTAGAAGTGTCCCTTAAACACACACAACTAACACTAATAAACAATATTGATGGACCCACTTTTCAAGGGTATTATTGTTACTTGATAAGAAAAAAATTTAATCATTCAATTCACCTTACATTTTGTGTTTTTCAAACCTGGACACTTATAATGGGACAGAGGGAGTACTATTTTCTTGTGGTTTAAAAACGGCTGGATTGGGACGCAAGTTTTGAGTTGGTCACGGAGAAAAAGAGCTGGCCCTTTTGAATCGAAGATAGCAAGAGAAGAGCACATTGGTTCAAGTAGAGACCGTTCGGGTTCGACATCTATTCAATTGATTGTTTTTCGTGATGTATTCATTATTTGAACATATTTTTTTTGGTTTGTTCTTGAGTAGGGGTGTTCATCGGGTCAACCCGATCGGTTTTCGTTTTAATCGGATCGGGTTAGTTGGGTTTTCCTAAAAAAATATCTAACCCGCAAACCGACCCAATTAAGGTTCGGGTTATTCGGGTTTCGGGTTAGTCGGGTCGGGCTAGTCAGGTAAATTGGGTTAACCTTGTTACTTTATAATTTTAAGTTGTTTTTTGTGTTTGTAACTTGTAGGTTGCAAAATTTCTAATTCCACTCTATTTTCAAATATTTTTTTACAAATTATCTTATAATAACATATATAGGCCTTAAAATGAACGGAACGAACATGAAAAAATGTATGTTCGTGTTTTATCTTTTAACTTTTAACCAACACGAACACTTAATCAAACATATACTTGTGTTTATGTCATTTAGTTAAAAACTAAACATGTTCGTGTTCGTTTATGTTCGTTCATTTAAAATCTAAAAGAATAGTTCACGAACATAATTAAACAAAGATAAACCAACATAAAGGAACATATATTTACGTACATTAACGAACACAAACATATATAAACGAACATAAATGAATGTAATTTAATAAACACAAACAAATATAAAACATATTAAGGTGATATAATTTTTAAATACAAATAATATTTAATAATTTTATATTAATATGTGCACGAACATGAACTGATGTAAAGAAACTTAAATGAACTATCATAAACGAAAGTTCACGAACAAAGATAAACGAGTGAAACATGTGTACATGTTCTTTCGTTTAGTTTTACACAACATCAAAGAACTTTCCGCCGAACGGTTCATGAACAAACAAAATAATTAACTTCTCCATAAAGCCTACATTATTGCCTTTATTGTGCTTATATCATGTTGGGACTTATGTTTTAGACCGACGCATCGAATTTATATGTGAGTGAAAAATATATTATTTTGGTCTCAACCAAGGGTGGATGGCTTGAAGACCAAGTCATGCTAGGCTAGTACAAATAGATGTTTTTTATTCATTTGTCTAGTATGAGTGACGGTATTGTGTATGTGTGAGATTTAGGGTTTTATCTCTTTGAGAGAGTCTCCGCCTCCAGGATGAGCTCTCCTGGTGGCGGCTGATATTTCTTAATCGACTGTATGTGATAAGGGTTACAAAGTCAGTTTTGATGATTCTCACTGTTTCATTCTAAAAATGATTATGATGATGGCACCAAGAAATGACAACTTATATGAATTGAATATGAAAGAAGCTGTTTCAAGAGGGGGTGCATGTTTTGTTTCCAAAGCCGCTGAAAATGAATCAAAATTGTGGCATAGGAAACTTTTTCACGTGAACTTAAAGAAGATGAATAGACTTGTCAAAGGTGAGCATGTTATTGGCTTACCTACAAGAGAGTTCAAATTGAAAGATCATTGTAATTCATGCCAAAAGGGAAAACAACACAAATCTACTCATAAGCCAAATCTCATCAACTCAATTGATCAAGTACTTGAATTACTTCACATGAATCTCTTTGGTCCTGTGAGTGTGCCAAGTATAGGAAAGAAAAGATATTCTCTTGTGATCATTGATGACTATTCAAGATATACTTGGGTTTATTTCCTAAGTGCCAAGTATAGGAAAGAAAAGATATTGTCATGTGTGCATTGTGAGATTTATTATTGTATTAGGAGAGTTAACCCCGGGGAAGAGATCTCCCCGGGTGGCCGTTCATTTGTATGTATGAATGTATGTATGAGTGTTCTTCATGACAATCATTCGGTTAATGAAATCATACTACTACATCTATCTATTGTGTTTCGATTACATACAATTGTTCATCCTACTTTATTGATTATTGTTAATCGAAACGAACTCTCCACATCCGTCCATTATTATCGTTCAAGAGTGAATACGTGTTACGATCCTAACCTGGATCCGAGCTCCACCGTTAATACCGACTATACACGCTTCCGCACCGGGGCTCGGTTCTCACATATCACTTTTTAAATCATTGTATTTGAAGTTAAGTATCACCAGTAATCGGGTTATTCGGGTTAACCCGAAACCTGACTTTTTTCCAAAAATGAACCCGAAACCTGACCCTATTAACAATTTGGGTTAACCCGAATAACCCGATTAATACTTTTTGACCCTATTAACCCAACTTCTTATTTTGGTTCGGCTCGGGTTGGGTTAATCGGGTTGGGGTATTTTGGACACCCATATTCTTGAGTATGGTTGTTGGCTAAACCCCTAGACTTTCTAAGCTTATGATGAACTACTTTTGACATTTGATTTTGGTTTGGATTTTTTTTTGTTTATAGATTTATGATTAAATAATAGGTTCATTGATTTTCATTCGACGCGTTTGTGTGCTTAGAATTGATTTAGAAGTTATTAGTTTTACATTTTCTTTAGTGATTATTTCATATGATTGGATTTTGTTAGGTCATCTACTGTGTGTTTTTGACTAGTTGGTGGTTGATTTGCTATAAAACCATAGGAACAATATTAATAAATCAAGTAGACCTAAGTGTGTTGCTAGTCTAAATAGTTGTAAGGTGATAGATTAGGTGATAGGTCTTGGTTGATGAATTGTTAGATCTAGTTCTCTATACTGAGTCCATCTAGGGTTGGTTTATTTGCCTTGTTTATCTAGTCGAGTGAATTCTTTAAACTACCTTTGATTTCCACATTATAATGTAGGATTATTATAGAGGTAGTTGTCATAAAATAAATTACTGGCCGAAAACGTGTCCAATTAAACTGGTAATTTTAATAGCTTATCAGGGTTCCATAGTTGTCTACTTGAGAATGGTCGAGGGTCTTGTTCGGTTTCCCCTTAACTGAATAATTTAAGATCCTGGTTCCATAACATAGCATTTTCAGAGTGATGCATTAGGGATTCTAGTCTAGGTGGTTATTTGTTATCATCTGAATTAAGTCCAGATTGTAAGTCGAATCGTCTTTAGTTTTATTAATTAGTTTTAATGTTAGTTTAATATTAGTTTTTAGTAAAAATCCCGCAATAATAATAAATAAATAGTCCTGTTTGTATTTGAGTCTAGTCTAGTTACTTAACATAATTTAATGAGTCTGTGGGTTTGATATCTGGACATGCTAAACTGTATTAAAGTCGACCGGTACACTAGTCATTTATTAGTTTTAGTTAAGTTTAACAGTCTAGAATTATTACTTAAGGTTTAGATTATCGTATTTTAGTTAATAAATTTATAACTATTTTTTGCAGATCAAACTTTTGGCGCCGTTGCCAGGGACTCTTGGTGATTGCGTTCATTAGATTTGAATAGACTTTCTTCGTAGATACGTGCTATTTTTTTGTTTTTTGTTTTTGTGTCGTATGAGTCTAAGTCTAAGTAAATCCCAACCCAAACAATTTAAAAGTGTTAAAATTAAACGGTTTAAAAAAAACAATAAACCATGCGTTCAAACATGCACAACCCATAAAATGTAAACAAAGTGAAATAAAAGTTCATGCGAAAAATGCGACTCCTGACATATGCAATGCAATCAGCTCCTTAGAAAACGAGCAAGCTGACAAGTATATATACTCAAGGTTCAACACGAGGTTGGTGAGTTCATAAGTTGTAGTAAAAAAGCAGTTTGTATAGTATATGCAGTATACGTAGCATAAGTAATGTATGTGAAAGTAGATTTTGCACTTTTCAAATATACCAGGGTAGTTAACCAATTTACAACCTACTAGACATTTGAATCGAAGCTGACTGTTTTTATGCCTTCTTACTAGGTTTATCACAAAACACTAGCACAAGTATGTTAGGACAATTTACACCCATCGACCTGTAGTCGAGTTATAGCAGGTGGGGTTTGTCAAATCCAGTAGTACTACTTATTTTTCTTTCTATTTTTCTTTTTTTTTTTCGCGTTCCTTTTGAATCGTAGGAGTTAGGTTAATATAATTTTGGTTAATTGCTTTAAACTAGATTATTTTTCTTTAATATACTATTTATTTTAATGCTATTTAGTGCCCGTGATCCTTTTCTCTTTAAATTATCTTTACAGTGCTCTTCGTGGAGTGTTATAGCCTGTAACCTAAATTATGTCTGCTGTTTGATAAGATGGGAAGTGTTCTCGGTTGTAAAGAATCATCTTGTGCAATGATGAATCACATACCATATTCAGAAGATATTATGCGATTTCTTATGTGTCATCCATGGCACTAATGCAAATGCACCACATTTGAATATTAAAGAGGATTTTTGGCTAGGCTTAGTGAGTCAAATACAATTTAGTGAGCCAATTGTCACACCATCAAATTTCGATTAACAAATTGTTACCACGAGACGTATCGCATACCAAGATCTAACTCATTACTTATTCCAAACAACCAATCTAAAATACTCATATCATTATTTATGTCTCATACAAACATGAGAAAGTAAGCCCAACCTAAAAAATTTAAAAGTGTTACGAAACGGTTAAAAGTAAACGGTTTAAAAAAACAATAAACCATGCGTTCAAACATGCACAACCCATCAATTGTAAACGAAGTGAAATAAAAGTTCATGCGACAAATATGACTCCTGGCATATGCAATGCAACCCGCTCCTTAGCTCAACGAGCAACATGGGAAAGTATAATGTGACAAGCTGGAAATTTTTGCTTTTTTCAGACAGCCATCGCGACATGACAGAAATTTTCGGGACGAAAATTCTTTCAACATGGGAATGATGTGACCTCGTCAAATTCAGGTTATCTCCGTTAATCCAAACTCCGTTAATTCAAACTCAAGATCACACGAACTATGTCATTCCAGTTAACGCATATCTCATTACATTTAATAAGGGTTTAAATGACGCATGTCAATCATTACATAAGTAGTCTTTCAGAGTTTCACCGAAACACACACGAGTTGACTCAAACCGTTGGTGAATAAACAATAAATATTATAAACAAGTACTTAATATAATTATGTGTTGCGTTTATGTGTGTAAATGTGTGCTTGTATGCATGTCATCATATTATGGAGGTGATTGATGTTTTATGCTAGATTTATTCAAAATAGAAGTTGAGGGTGATAGTTGTAACTTGTAATTTATTTAATTAATATATAAACAACCTTAACCATAAAACCCTAACTCCCTCTTCCTCTCTCTCCCTTTGTGCGACAGCAGCCCTACCCCCTCCCCTCTCCCTTGATCGATCAAAAACACACCACACACACATACATAAAATCCAACTTGCAAGCTTGTTTTAAGCTGCTAAGTACGTAAACAAAACACTATGTCTAATCTATTCTATGCATATTTGCATCATTAAACATTAATAATAAACCCTAAATCCTATATATATTGATAATTGATTGAGTTAGGGTTGTATGCATGATTGTTAGTTCAGAGGTTAATAGTTTGTTTAGTTTTTGATGTAAACTGATGCTGGACAGATTCATAATTGAATGTTAAAATGACTGTAACTTGATGTTAATGATGTGTTTTGAAGTGATTATTGATTCTATTATTTAGCAGGTCGAGTCTAGTTAGAGTCTGAGTTTGTAATTTTTGGACGTGTGAAAGTTAGTTTTTATTAATTTACAAATCTGTTGTGCAAGTCTGATTCGAGGAGCCTGCTTGTAGGCTGTTTTGTAATTACTTTATCTCACAAAAGACAAGACCAATTTCGTTGATTCCACTTCTGGAAGTTAATAATTTGAGTGAGGAATCTAACCCAATTGGCCTTGCATTAATTGGATTAACCATGTAACGAGAACAGTAAATAACGTTTTGTTGCGCATGATAATGACTGTTGTGTGCTTACTGTGTTGTTTTGATCATTGTGGGAAAACCCTATGTAGTAAAATATAATAAAAATATTTTTAGAAACCCAACTCACGGTTGCTTCTGTGGTGAATTTTTGGTGATTTTATCTACATGTATGGTTAGTGAAGTAGAGTAATCTTGACGTGTTAAAATCTGTATTGGTAATTTAGCTGCTGAATTCTTTGATTTAACATGAAAAGTGATGATTTGATCGATGGTTGCTATGTGTTTGACTTATTTGCCCTTGTGGGAGATAGTTTACCGATGATGTACCATAGTAACACTTAACACTATACTTGTTCACACATGTAACTTATCACCAACGTGTTTGTCGAGTCGCACTTGTTTCACAAACGAACACATCTCATGCATAACTTTTATGTGTCGAGTCTAGAGACTCACTCGTAGTTTAAACACTTAGTAATCTCATTCTTGTTTTTAGAGCACTAGTGAGGATTTTTGTTACGCGCGCTTTTCTCGGATCTTTTTGTTAACTTCGCAAACAGTGAGTTTCACGGCCCCTTTTACTCTTTTAACGCTTTTATTAGGGGAGATAACATACTCCAACGATTTAGATTTGGTTACTCATTGTATATCACTTGTAAGGCTAAGTGGCAACAAACCAACTAAGTCCTTTAGAACATCGAACCGGTTAATATTAGGATAATAGGGAGTCACCTTTGAGTAGTACTACTGGGTTTGACAAACCCCACCCAACTCTAAACTCAACTGTAGGTCAAGTGGGTGTAATTTTGGCTAACACATTTCCATGGTCCTGGGTGACATGGTGGCAAGGAAATCGTTTAAACAGTCAGCTTCGGTGTCGAACACTTAGTAATACATGATTGATAGGTTAGCTACCTATTGATATATAATTGACATAACACTATCTAGTAACGCTAAAACGCAACACTTAATTTATGTAAACCTGTGAACTCACCAAACGTGTGTTGACACTTTTAGTATGTTTATCTCAAGTAGCCGAGGCGGGCGAGCGGTATAGGACATGCATTCTCTGAACTCTATTGTTTTGAACTTCTTTTAAATTTTATCATGATAACTGTGTTTTAAGTCGTCCTGTGTGGCGCAATTATTTGCTTTACAATTTACGCTTCCGCATTTTTTTACTTAAGACTTGATGTCTTGGCTGTTTTTAAAACTTTAACTGTGGTGTTTGATATAACTAATGATTCTGATCCTCTTAGTTCACACCCTGTGACGGTAAAACTCTGTTAGTGGATTTTGAGGGTGTGATAGATTGGTATCAGATGCATTGGTTATAGCGAACTAGAATTGCTTGCATACTAGACTATAACCACAACGACCCATTAGTTATGATCTTACGCACTGCATATATATATATATATATATATATATATATATATTTAGTTATTCATTTTCTTTATCTTTTATTCCTCATTCACTCATACGCGCGTAAACCATACACGACTTATCCTGTAGGGATGTCAATGCCATCATCATCATCCGACCCGGTGTCCCACGCCCTAGGAAAGGAACCACAGCTTCCCAACTCATCACCACCTCGAGTAGTCCCAACCCTAGCAGCCCCCGCACCGAAGGGAACCCGCCCATTTGGAGACGTGTCGAGGAAAACGGTAACTGGAGTTGGTACCCAAGTTTGATCGAGCGGTTGGTTTACCGTGAGCAAGTTCCAACACTACCTCTCCCGGGCTGTCCAATGTCCTTCAACACACTACCACCCCTAACCCAACCAATGGAACGTGCTTTCGCAGCTCTCGCTTCCTGTTTATAGCGTGAAGTTGACATTATGCGCTAGACGAGAACGAAAGTTACTGAATTGAAAGGGGATGGAGCTGATGCTTGGAGGAAAATTTCCTACCTGACCGAATCCATGAAGGAAGTTCAGGATGCTCATGTTCAGCAAATGAAGATAGTGGCCAAAATGCAATCAGAGATGATAGACTTGCAGGAAGAAGTTTGGAAAGCAAGAGGCCTTGCATCAGTAGCTCTAGCTCGTTGCGATGTGCCCCCGAATGCAGTAGAAACGGGGGAGGATCCTGAAGAAGAACCGGAGGTAGAGTCGGCTGAGGAGAAGGCACACTCAGACATGTCCTCAGACAACGACATCTAAGGATGATAACACCTAGACGGAGGGGTTGTCTCCATCCAAACTTATATTTTCTATGATTTTAATGATTGATTTTAAATACTATGTAGTGGATACAATGGTTTTAATCATGAATTATTATTTGGATTATTATATGCTTGTGATGCGATGTTTCTATTTCTTTTTCTTTCCTTTCTTTTCTACCTTTTATTACATGTATGGTGTGTTTCATATGAAACCGAGAGTTCATGTCTAACTTTTTATGCTGTGATTCTAGGAGATGTCTGGAAGAAACGCTGGACGTGGTCGCGGTAACATCAACATGACCGCAGCAGAACTCCAAGCCCTACTGAAAGACCATGCGGCGACAGCTCTGGCTGCTCATGTTCAAAATCAAGACGAAGGTCAAGCTGGAGCCTGTACTTTCAAGAATTACTTGGATTGTAAAACCAATTTGTTCGACGGCACAGAGGGAGCCATAGGTTTCCTGCGTTGGGCGGAGAAGGCGGAGTCAGCCTTTGAGATGTGAAACTGTCCACCAGCCAGCAAGGTCAAGTTTGCTTCTGGAACACTACAAGATTCAGCCCTCACCTGGTGGAATTCAAATGTGCGGATTCTTGGTTTGGAATTGGAGAATGCTATGAATTGGGAGGAATTCAAGAATATGATGCGGGAAGAGTATTGTCCTAGATTAGATATCTCAAAGTTGGAGTCAGAATTTTGGCCTTTGAAGATGGTGGGTTCTGAAATTGAAGCCTATACCACCCGTTCTCAGTGATGTGCCCGCGGATGGTAGACCCTGCCAAGTAAGAGGATTGAGATGTATATTGATGGTTTGGTACCCCAGATTCAGGGTATGGTGACGTCTTCCAAACCGACCACTATTCAGCAACCGATCCAAATAGCCCACAAGCTGATGGATCAAGCAGTGGCACAAGGTGCGTTACCATATAGAGGTTCCACATCTAAAACCCTTAACAACTCGAGCAATGACAACAACAACAACTCTTGGAATGAAAAGAGGAAGTTTGATAACACAAGGTCCTCATCATCGAACCCCCCACAACAACAACATCACCGTAAACCGAAACTCGCTCGAAACATCAATAATCAGAGAGTTCCAACAACAACGGTGGTGGATAGAGTTCGAGTCACTATGCTGGAAAGTACCTGAAGTGTAACAAGTGCAACTATCACCATGCTGGCCCATGCGACCGTATCAAGTGTCTGCGATGCGGTAAAGACTGTAGAGGCGACCTCGCGGGTAAGGGCGCTCCTAAATAGCCTGCAACAACGAAAGGGTGCTTTGAGTGTCGTCAGGAGGGTCATTTCAGGAAGGACTGTCCTAAATTGAAACAAAATGAGGACAACGAAGGCAATAACAGTAACGGAGGCGGTACTATGGGTAGAGCCTTTGTCATTGGATCGGGCCAGGCCCACAACGATCCGAACGTGGTTACTGACTGTTTTGCTTCTATTTTGTTTGACACTGGAGCTGATAGGAGTTCTATGTCGAAAGCCTTTAGTAAAATCTTAGACTTAACTCCAACACCGTTAGATGCTAAGTTTCCTGTTGAATTAGCTGACGGTAAGTCTATAGAAACCACACATGTCTTAGCGGGATGTAAATTGAAACTGTCGGGTCATACCTTCAATATCGACCTCATACCCTTTACACTTGGTAGTTTCGACGTTGTTGTCGGCATGGACTGGCTATCCGAGAATAGAGCAGAGATTATATTCCTTGACAAGATTGTCAATATCAATACTCCTTCCGGCGAAGTCATCTCAATACAGGGCAAGAAGAGCGGCATAACCACCAACATCATAACCCTCATGAAGGTGCAGAAATATTTACGAAAGGGTCATCCGTCGATTTTAGCTCATGTTATTGAGAAACCCGCGGAGGAGAAGCGGATCGAAGACATACCGATTGTGCGAGATTTTCCTGAAGTCTTTCCGGAAGATTTTCCAGGACTCCCACACATACGACAAGTCGAGTTCCAAACCAACTTAGCCGCCGGTGCGGCACCCATAGCACGAGCCCCGTATCGGCTCGCACCGGTGGAGCTTCAGGAGTTGCTCACTCAGTTACAGGACTTTTTGGATAAAGGTTTCATCTGACCCAGCTCATCACCATGGGGAGCCCCTGTCCTATTTGTTCGAAAGAAAGACGAGACTTTCCGCATGTCCATCAATTACCAGGAGGTGAACAGGTGACGGTCAAGAACCGTTATCCCCTACCCTGAATTGATGATCTTTTCGACCAGCTTCAAGGATCGATTTACTACTCGAAAATCGATCTGAGATCTGGTTACCATCAATTAAGAGTGCGCGAGGAAGACATTTCAAAGACGACATTCAGAACCCGGTACAGTTACGATGAGTTTTCGTTTATGCCTTTTGGCTTAACCAATGCACCAGCCGTATTTATGGACCTCATGAACATAGTATGCAAGGCGTATCTCGACAAGTTTGTTATTGTTTTCATTGGCAATATCCTCATCTATTCCAAGAACAAGACCGATCATGAAGATCACCTGAGGTTAATCCAGGAATTACTAAAGAATGAACAATTGTAAGCTAAGCTTTCGAAATGCGAATTTTGGCTTCGCGAGGTTCACTTCTTAGGACATGTGATCAATGAGAGAGGTATCCATGTCGATCCAGGCAAGGTAGAGGCCATCAAAAACTGGGAAGCACCTAGAATCCGACTGAGGTGCGACAATTCCTAGGACTGGCCGGCTACTACAGACGTTTCATAGAGGGATTTTCAAAGATTGCTCAACCCCTCACCGCACAGACACACCAGGGTACTAAGTACAATTAGGGTGTTGCGCAGGAGTTTGCCTTCCAACTTTTGAAAACAAAACTCTGTAGCGTGCATGTCCTAGCCCTCCCCGAGGGAACATAAAATTTTGAAGTACATTGTGATGCATCGATACAGGGTCTTGGTTGCGTGTTAATGCAACTTGAGAAGGTTATAGCCTATGCCTCTCGAAAACTATGGGTACACGATAAGAACTATACTACCCATGACTTGGAACTCGGAGCTGTGGTGTTTGCCTTTAAGATATGGAGACATTACTTGTACGGTACAAAATTCACCATTTACACCGACTACAAGAGTCTCCAACATATCTACGATCAAAAGGAGTTGAACATGCGACAACGTCGTTGGGTCGAGCTACTTAAGGATTATGATTGTGCCATCAAATACCACCCTGACAAGGCCAATGTTGTGGCTGATGCTCTCAGCATAAAGGAAACCCTTAAGCCTAGACGGGTGCAAGCATTACAACTCACGATTCATGCCAACTTACATGATTAGATTCATGATGCTCAACTCGAAGCTTTGAAAGACAATAACCTCCCATTAGAACTCACGCGGGGCATAGATTAGCAGCTTGAAACCAAACGGACGGGGTCCGATATTTCAAAAACCGGATTTGGGTCCCTCGATACGGAGACTTGAGAAATCTCGTGATGGACGAGGCACATAAATTCCAATATTCCATTCACCCGGGCTCAGACAAAATGTACCATGACCTGAAGGTACTTTATTAGATGGTCGAACATGAAAGCAGACATTGCCACCTACGTGAGCAAATGTTTGACTTGTGCAAGAGTCAAGGCGGAATATCAGAAGCCTTCTGGTCTGTTACAACAACCGGAACTCCACACGTGGAAATGGGAACACATTTCCATGGACTTCATCACAGGACTACTGAAAACACCGACGGGGTTGGATACCATCTGGGTGATCGTTGACCGGTTGACTAAGTCTGCGCACTTCCTAGCGATTAATGAATCGGAAAAAATGGAAGACTGAATGGCATATACATGAAATAAGTAGTGTCTAGACATGAAGTGCCTGTCTCAATCATATCTGATCGAGATTCCCGTTTCACTTCGCACTTTTGGAAGTCACTATAGAGCGCACTAGGCATCCGCCTCGATATGAGCACAACATACCATCCTCAAATGGATGGGCAAAGTGAACGCACCATTCAAACCTTAGAAGACATGTTGCGTGCATGTATATTGGATTTCAGAAATATTTCGGAACCCCACTTTCCCTTGGTAGAGTTTTCGTATAATAGCAGCTACCACGCCAGTATTAAAGCAGCGCCGTTTGAAGCGTTGTACGGACGATAGTGTCGATCACCTCTTTGTTGGGCAGAAGTGGGTGATTGCCAAATCACTGGCCCAGAATCAGTACTTGAAACCTCAGAAAAGATTGTCCAAATCCGAAATCGCATGGCAGCAGCACGGGATCGCCATAAGATTTACGCCGACAAGCGCCGAAAACCTCTGGAATTCCATGTGGATGACAAGGTTTTACTGAAAGTCTCACCTTGGAAAGGTGTAGATCGCTTTGGAAAGCGAAACAAACTCAATCCATGATACGTTGGCCCATATCGGATAACCGAACGCCTCGGCCCGGTAGCGTACCGATTAGAGTTACCAGCAGAACTCAGTGGCGTACATAATGTTTTTCATGTATCCAACTTGAAGAAATGCCTCTGTGACGAAACACTAGCAGTTCCTTTGGGCGAATTACAAGTTGATGAACAGTTACGCTTCATCGAAGAACCAGTCGAAATTTTGGATTGGGAAACCAAAACACTCAAACACAGCAAGATTCCTATCGTTAAATTTTGTTGGAACTCGAGACGTGGACCAGAGTTCACGTGGGAATGCGAGGATCAAATGATGAAAAAGTATCTTCACCATTTCGATGGAACCAAACACCGAAAACCGCGAAAGCCAACAAACCGTCAGAAAACACCAGAGGTATGAATTAAATTCCGGGACGAAATTTCTTTCACATGGGAATGATGTGACACTCGTCAAATTCAGATTAAATATGTTAATCCAAACTCCGTTAATTCAAACTCAAGATCACACAAACTGTGTCATTCCAGTTAACGCATATCTCATTACATTTAATTAGGGTTTAAATGACGCACAAAAATCATTACACAAGTAGTCTTTCGGAGTTTCACTGAAACACACGCGAGTCGACAAACCGTTGGTGTACATACAATAAATATTATAAACAAGTACCTGATATAATTATGTGTTACGTTTATATGTGTAAATGTGTGCTTGTATGCATGTCATCATATTATGGAGGTGATTGATGTTTTATGCTAGAATTATACAAAATAGAAGTTGAGGGTGCTAGTTGTAACTTGTAATTTATTTAATTAGTATAAAAAAACCTTAACCATAAAACCCTAATCCTTCTCCCTCTCTCTCCCTTTGTGTGACGGTAGCCCCACCCCCCTCTCCTCTCCCTTGATCGATCAACAACACACCACACACACATACATACAATCCATCTTCCAAGCTTGTTGAAGGTTTAAGGTGCTAACTAGGTAAACCAAACACTATGTCTAATCTATTCTATGAATATTTGCATCATTAAACATTAATCATAAACCCTAAATGCTAAATATATTGATAATTGATTGAGTTAGGGTTGTATGCATGATTGTTAGTTCATAGGTTAATAGTTTGTTTAGTTTTTGAGGAAAACTGATGCTGGAAAGATTCATAATTGCATGTTAAAACAATTGCAACTTGATGTTAATGATGTGTTTTGAAGTGATTATTGATTCTATGATGTAGTAGGTCGGTCTAGTTAGAGTCTGAGTTTGTAATTTTTGGACGTGTGAAAGTAAGTTTTTATTAATTTACAAATCTGTTGTGCAAGTCTGATTCGGGGATCCTGCTTGTAGGCTATTTTGTAATTACTGTATCTCACAAAAGACAAAATAAATTGCTTTTATTCTACTTCTGGAAGTTAATAATTTGAGTGAGGAATCTAACCCAATTGGCCTTGCATTAATTGGATTAACCATGTAACAGGAACAGTAAATAACGTTTTGTTGCTCATGATAATGACTGTTGTGTGCTTACTGTGTTGTTTTGATCATTGTGAGAAAACCCTATGTAGTAAAAATATAATAAAAATATTTTTAGAAACCTAACTGACGGGTGCTTCTGTGGTGAACTTTTGGTGATTGTATCTACATGTATGATTAGAGAAGTAGAGTAATCTTGACATGTTAAAATCTGTCTTGGTAACTTAGCTGCTGGATTCTTTGATTTGACATGGAAAGTGATGATTTGATCGATGGTTGCTATGTGTTTGACTTATTTGCCCTTGTGGGAGATAGTTTACCGATGATGTACCGTAGTAACACTTAACACTATAATTGTTCACACATGTAACTGATCACCAACGTGTTTGTCGAGTCGCACTTGTTTCACAAACGAACACATCTCATGCATAACTTTTATGTGTCGAGTCTAGAGACTCACTCGTAGTTTAAACACTTAGAAATCTCATTCTTGTTTTTAGAGCACTAGTGAGGATTTCTGTGACGCACTCTTTTCTCGAATCTTTTTGTTAACTTCGCAAACAATGAGTTTCACGACCCCTTTTACTCTTTTAACGCTTTTATTAGGGGGAGATTACATACTCCAACTATTTAGTCTAGTTAGTTAAACATCCTTAACGAACTAGGCGACTACCTTAACGAACTAGCTCAAATATCTTAATAAATATTACATTAAATAAACAATAAATACATTAATGATAATTACAAAGAGTCGAGACGCAAAACTGTGTACTAACAGACACCCTCTCGTATTGAGCTCTTTGTCTTTAATTTACTTGAAGCGCTTGCTTTGCCAATCTATGCAGCTGTGAATACCATGTTCATGACACACACGAACAACACGCTGAAACTATATTGCTCGGTCATAGTCTTCACGGCGCTAAAATAAAATCTTATTCTTGAAAAGCACGTCGTTGTCAGTCTCTGTCAAGTTCACCAGCCACATTGGATCGATGATCTTTATCAGCTCGGTCTTTAACCCTTTACCCAAGATAACAACGGCCTCGCCAGTTCGGTTGTCGTAGTAGCAGCGGTTGAATGATAAATACATATGTTGATTCAACGTCTTCACTAGCACACGCTTCATAGTATTTGGCGGCTTTACTTTAAGAACCAACTTTCTCCAACCCGTTCTTGGATCAATCTCATTGATGCGCTTGCGAGTTGGAACCTGTGGTTTAAAAATTTAAACCCATGGTTGACCTCGAAAAGCAGATGTTGATGAAACCAATCTACGATTCGATCTCCCCCACGGTTTATAAACGGCCGACACGTAGGGTACGAACATCCCAACGCGACAAGGATAGAACATCGGTAATCTTTTCATAGTATTGGATGCCTTTCTCCCATTTAACAATACAAACTTTCAAATCAGGATCAAATAGCCATGAAATAATATCACCTTGAACATTCGACACGGCCTTGAAGGAAGTCATCTAATTAGCTTTGGCACGTGCAATAGCTTCAACTTCTTGCACTTTATTCACGTACCGATATGCTTCGATGATCTTTCGAGACTTCTTGCTTCGATAACCAAACCATCTTTGAATGTCAGCAAAAGTCGGATCATTGATAGAGTCAAATCTTGTATCAACCACACGTTTACCCTTTGACACCTTTTCCAAGTGATCCTCAGCTGCTTTGACCGTTTCCTCAGTAAATATAGGAGCACCCTGATGAACATTGGTATGCTGAAATAGATCAAGGTATTCCTCAGCTGCCATATCCTCGATCTCCACCTCCTCGTCTTCATAAATAAAATCCGTGTTGATCTGAATAGTTGGATCATTCAAGATCTCTTCATCATTTTCAACTTCCACATAAGGCTCAGCTTCTAACACGGTCAAATTATCATCATTCAAGCCAAGCAATAACGAAATCTGCTCTCGTGTTAGTGACCTCTCCACAAATTGTCCTTCCTCAATCTCATCCTTATTCACAGCTCTTCTAACCACCCCTGATCTATCAACAAAGATGACGTTGTTAGCTTCAATCATCTCAATGGGTTTGGTGGCTGTATAATCACGATACACGATAATCTCCTTTCTTGAATCACATACCAGAGGACGAGCCGTGAGCTTGTTTCGGCTCACCTCCTCCAGCACCCGACGCATCTAGATCTGCATCATCGTTTTTAAGCTTCTTTAATGTATCGTCCTTGCAAGTCAGTTGCAAGATAAGGTCCTCTTGCTATTTCAGCTTCACCCCTTGAGACGTAACAATATCACGAAGGGCTTTTGTCTCCTTTTGACAGAAAGAGACATAACTTAACAACCTTTTCTGATTCTCCATGAGACGTTCTTGATTTAGACGATCAACATACATTTGATTTTCATAGAGATAAAGTAAGCTCAAAAGCATGTTCGTCTGCTGAACCTGAGACATTGCATGAAACGGTGGAGGGATGGGTTGAACTGGACCTTGTGGAAAATTAAGTCTCATAAATGAGATGTACAACGATGGTGGAGGCATCATCATCAGTGTAGGAGAGACCACCGAGGTAGCAGTTGAAGACCTTGGCAAAGTAGATAATACTGACTATGGAATCATGCCAAGCCTAGGATCTGACGTGAGCATGGTCGTCAAAGTAAGCTTCGGGTGCTAGTAGTAAGCGGCACCACCGGTCGTTGAGTAATAGACGGCCTTGGAGGTGGAATTCCAATTGAGATGCCAGCACCAGCCGACACTCGTCGCTTAGACGATCCTTCTTTCACCAATTCTTTCCCTTTCCTTTTATGATGAGCTGCTATAGCACCAGCTAGAGCAGCTTCAACCTCAGCTGGTTGTAACACAGGAACATACCAGCACCACCATTACCACCATTATTATCATTACCATCTTCGTCGTTCCCACCTGCTCCTTCCTCACGCTTGGAATCCGATTCATCATGGATCCAACGATCATCGGGAGGACATTCATAATCTGGATTTACCAGATGACCAATCAAACGTTTGGTCCTAGGTATATCCTTCCGATAGATCTTCATCCGTATCGTTTGAATTTTGAAATAACGAATCAGGTGATTTGTTATCTTAAGTTAACACGTGGCATAGCGAATTAGACCCAATTCGTTAACTTAGAGACATAAGATTAACTTAAATGAATTACCGAGAACCCATATCTCAATGATCGGATACCTTAACGTGTTTAACGTTTTGAAACACATAACTTAAAATGAATTAAATTATATGTAAAAAGAAAGGAAATTTTTTTTTGGTATTTTGAGAATATAATCATACGGTTTTGTTGTCCGTAGAAATTGAATAAGTTAAAACAAAAACTAACTAGAAAGTAAAATATATACAAGAAAAAAATATCAAAAAATAAAAAAATAGAAGAGAAAATGTTTTTGAGTTTTTGTATGTTTTTTTTAGAAACAGTACATATTTTTGGTTTTTTGTTGGGTTTGAGCAGAGAATCATATTGACCGAATTGCACGTCCATCTCAGTTTTATATTTCAACGATATTATAACTGGCGTTAAATCGGTTATTGATGTTGTTATCCACTTAAATCTTATAACAAACTTTCAAGCATTTCTTTGATATAGTTAATGGTTCAATTAGCTCACAGAATATCAGAAACTATCAGCCTCTAATCTCGGTTCCAGCTTAATTTGATTTTTGCCATATCACCCCAACTTGACTTAAACCATTATAGTGTTGATCAAAATTTGAAATTTAAATAATTTTCGAGCAATGCATTAGGTTTCCTTTACTGTGAATGAGTATGCATGAGTCCATCTGTCGGCTTACATACATTATATCCCCTGGGGTCCGTTTCTTATTGGTAATGAGACCCACGCTAGGGAGGAACAGATGTTTGACTAACAACAGATTTTGATCAAGTCAGTAATTTAGATTGTACAAAGTATAGCGGTGATCAAGTTTAATGACTTTGGGTTTGCTTTAAAAGTGAGTGTAAATATTCATACTTATGAATTCCCAGATGATTAAGCCGCATAAAGACTCACAGTGTCCAGAATCCTAACGCTTGTTATTTGCTCTATTATATTTTTAGATGATCAAACAACTATAAGGCTTGAGTATCACCTCTTTCAATTTGGCTTTTCTTTATGTTTATATCACTTACTTTACTCTAACAGCTTGTTTAAGACCTATCAATGCACCAATGATTAAGCACTCAGTCTTTTAAGCTTATTTCTTGCTGGATTTGGGGTCAAACAATCAATGTACTATCATTTTATCTTTTTTCTTCAAAAACTCAAAATTTTGAGCAGCATAAAGCAAAAAATGAATTTAATCGCCCTAGTCATTTTCAGTTTATAGATTAATGGCTATCCTATCATGCAAGCATTTTGAGGACCAATACATGCAAGCATGCTCCACAAACTTAAATAACCGACATAATCTTCAGCGAGAAAATAAAGTAAAACCGCATAACGAACGCCCCAACTACTTTCCATTGTCAGGTAAATGGTTATGCCGAATATTTACGAGAAATTATCAGGACCAAACATATATAAGTATATGTCCTTCAAATATGAGTAGTTGACATACTTTTCAGCGAACGTAATCAAAAAATCTTTTTGGTTTTTCTCTTTACATACATAAAACACAATCTTTTTATCTTTTTTGGATTTTTCTGTACAAACGAAATATTCACAAATCTTTTTGAATTTTCAAATTTTCTTATAAATAAAGAATAAAACTTCATAATCTTTTTGGATTTTCGAATTTTTCTTATACAAACGAAAACACAATCTTTTTGGTTTTTCGGATTTTAAAATGTTTTTAGATTTTCAAAATTTTTAAAGAAAAACATTAAAGACATGAAACCACACTAATTTTGATTTTTTTAAATTCTTCAATGTTTTTGGGTTTTATCTATACAAACTAAAAGCACAATATTTTTGTATTTTCTAGTAGATATACCAAGTTATCGCTGCAAACCCCGAGATACTATTGCGGCGAGGGATGAACAAAAATCTAGATCTCTAATTCAAAATTCTCTCGACTCATCCCCTCCTCAGGAATTGCCTAACCATTTGACTCTTCAACCATTCCAATATAAAAGGATTAGTCAATCAAATAATAGATAATAAATGGGTCGGCTTGAAAATAAATGAATTGCTAGTTGTAGAATATTATTCTCGTCAGACTTAAACCTAAAAAAAAGAAAATAAAAACGAATAAGAATAAGGGTTCGACCCATTTTGCTCCCTTTCGGCGAAGTAAATTAACCTACAAAAATAAAATGTAAAGGAAAAATAAACCGAAAATAAAGATAGTTATCCTAGTTTCGGGATATCAGCAAGGGTCTTTAAGCCATTTAAATAAGAAAAAATTGAAAACGTGTTTTGTCAAATGCTTTGGTAAATAAATCAGCTTTTTGAAAATCAATATGCACTTTCTCAAGATCAATTAATTTCTTTTCAAAACAATCCCATATGAAATGATATCGAATTTCGATATGTTTCGTTTTAGAATGTTGCACGGGATTTTTGGTGATGCAAATGGTAGCAGAATTATCAATTAAAATGGGAGTAGTAAGATACTTCAAAATGTAGTCGCGAAGATGTTGTTGTATCCACCAAACATGGGAACAGCAACTCGAGGCAGCAACATACTCAGCTTCGGCGGTTGAAGTGGAGACCGGTGTCTGCTTCTTGCACTGCTAGGAAACAAGCCGGCTCCCTAAGAATTAACATCCTGCTGTAGTCGATTTAAAGTTAATCTTGCATCCTCCATAGTCTGAGTCAGAATAAGCGGTAAGATCAAAGGTATCGTCCTTGGGGTACCAAAGCCCGGTGTCTGGATTGCCCCTCAGATATTGAAGAATACGCTTGACCGCAGCCAGGTTAGTCACTCGGGGACTTGCTTGGTACCTAGCACATAAACAAACAACAAACATTATGTCGGCTCAAGACATCGTTCACATACTTAGTCAGGTGAATGAATATTCCTTTCGCAGAGTAATGAACTTGCTACCCTAAAAGGAAGTTCATCTATCCCATCGAATTCATTTCGAACTAGGTTTGCATTGACTTTTCGAATTCCTTACATAACGCGTTGTTTGTTGACCCAAAGATAATGTCGTCGACATAAATCTGAACTAGGAGAAGATCATCATCAATGTTCTTATAAAATAAAGTGCAGTCGACAGTCCCTCATTTGAAACCATTAGCCGTCAGATGGTCGGCAAGCGTGCCATACCAAGCTCTCGGGGCTTGATGTAGACCATATAATGCCTTGTTTAAGCGATAAACTTGGTCAGGATAATCAAGGTCTTCAAAGCCCAGAGGCTGTAACAAAAACACTTCCTCGTGTAGTTCACCATTGAGAAAAGCACTTTTAACATCCATTTGATAGACTTTTACATTCTTGTATGCTGCATAAGCCAGAAGGATTCGTATAGACTCCAATCTAGCAACCGGAGCATATACCTCAGTGTAGTCAATACCCTCTTGCTGATGGAAACCTTGCACCACTAATCGTGCCTTGCTTCTCACGATCACCCCACGATCGTCTTTTTTATATTTAAATACCCACTTAGTCGGAATAGCCTTCTTGACTCTAGCAGGTTTGTCGATAAGATCCCAAACACCCAAACGTGCAAATTGCTGTAATTCGTCTTGCATGGCTTCTACCCAAGAAGGATCTTGAAGAGCCATATGAGGCGTCGTTGGCTCAACTTGGGATAGAAAGCAAGTGAATTTGGCAACACTTACAATTCTAGAAGAATGTAAAAATGCATAAGCACACAATACATTATTCTCATTCGACGAAGCAACTTGATGACGTGTTTGAACTCCCGCATCAAGTTCTCCAATGATGATTTCCTTTGGATGATAATTATGAATCCTAAGATTGGGATTTTTAGGAACAACAACATTTTCAAATAAGTTAGTGTAATGTTCTCCCAGCTCATGAGATGAATCGTCACTATCAAGTTCAATAACTTTATCAACAACTGGATTATCATCAGAAGAAGTAGATGCATAATCAAAGAGAACTGGAGAATCATCATGAAGGTTGGAGCATCGGTTGGAGCTTCAACATCATTAGAACATGAAAATCTTGGGATTACCAGTTGATCTTCAAAGTATGCACGAACCAGGTCTTCATCTGGTTGTTTAGTAGTTGGAGTAAATGAATTAAAAAAGCCGTCATAGTCAAACATCCAGTCGGGACCTTTCCCTTGAGGAGGTGTGGTGTATTTTTGACAATCCACATGATACCATTACTCAACACAACCAGACGTGAAGTTAAATGCCCTCTTCTTTGGAGAAGCATAACCCAAGAAATACCTCTCAATGGCTTTTTCATCAAACTTACCCACATCCTTTTTCAACATCGTACAAGGACACCCAAAAGGTTCCAAGTACTTCAAGTTAGGCTTTCGATTATTCAAAAGCTCATAACTTGTCTTCTTGAGTCTTTAACAGTTAGAACCTGATTGAGCGTATAACACGCAGTATTCACCGCCTCATTCCAAAATTGGACAAGAAGCTTAGATTCATCAAGCATAGTTCTAGCAGCTTCAATTAAAGTTCTGTTCTTTCGTTCAGCAACACCATTTTCTTGTGGTACGTATGGGGCACTGTATTTGCGATGAATTCCCTTTTGTACACAAAAAAATCCAATATAGTATTTTTAAATTCAGTACCATTGTCACTTCGAATTCTCCGCACTTTTTGCTTGTATAGTGATTCGATCTCAGTGATTAAATTTTGAACTAGAACAGGTGTTTGATCTTTCGAACTCATAAATAAGACCCATGCGTATCTTGAATAATCATCGGTAACGACCAGACAATACCAATCTTTAGAGATACTAGCACGATTCACTGGACCAAAAAGATCCATATGAAGTCACTCAAGAGGACTATCAATGGAATTCAATAAAGAAGGATGCGACTTTTTATTCTGTTTGCCCTTTTTGCAAGCAATACTGTGATCGGATAACTTAAAGTTCTTCAAAGACATACCGTCAACTAATCATTTGCCATTAAATAGTTCATCTTACGAACATGAATGTGACCCATTCTACGATGTCATAGAATAGAGTCTTTCTCGGTTGCTTTTGAGACAAAACATGTTTCGATAGATGTGGATACTTCAGAGCTTATATTTAAGACATAAATATCATTTGATCGACGTGATCGCATGACAAATATGTCCTCGGGAATCACTTATCTCGGTTTCAGAATCAGACATTCATTATCGGTAAATATTTAGTGCATTTCTTGTCACAGATTTGCGACACACTTAATAAGATATGGTCTACCTTGTCACAATAATTGACCTTTTCAAATGTAATGTGACTATTTGAAACTTCACCTTCTTGTGTGATCATACCCCCAGAATTCCCAGCAAACGCCACATAACCCCCTTGAATATTTCTCACATTTGTTAAGAGGTCGAGATTTCCAGTAATATGACGAGAAGCGTTTTGCATTACATTGCGTTACAGCGTTTTGCGTTACCAGATAGTTTTATGTCAATTATATATCTATAGGTAGCTAGCCTATAAAGCAAGTATTACTAAGTGTTCGACACCGAAGCTGACTGTTTATCAAGTGCCTTGTCACCAGGTCATCCAGACCATGGTACATGTTAGCCAAAATTACACCCGCTCGACCTCCAGTCGAGTTTAGCGTTGGGTGGGGTTTGTCAAAACCAGTAGTACTACTCAACAGTGACTCGATATTTCAAATATTAACCGGTTCGATGTGTAGGACTTCAATTGTTTCGTTTGCCACTTAGCCTTTACAAGTGATATATAATTTACTAACAAAATCTTAATTGCGTTTATCGGAGTATGTTATCTCCCCCAAGTGAAAAGCGTTTAAAACAGTTTAAAGGGGTAAGTGAAACTCACTGTTTGCGAAGAAATTCCCAAATTAAATCACCAAGATGCGCGTCACAGAAAAACTCTCTCTAGCGTTCTAAAACAACAAAGAGATTTTTCTAAGTGTCGGAATATTATCGAGTCTCTAGACCCGGCACATAATACCTATGCACATAACATGTTTCGTGTTTCGTTTGTGAATCGTGTGTGACTTTAACAAGTGTGTTTGTGACACATTACATGTGCAAGCAATCATATACATGTCATGTATTCATAAAGTACATCACTAGCAATTACTCCCCGTAAGGGCATTTTGGTCAAATCATGACAATTAACTAGCCATTATTCCCCATAAGGGCAATTTGGTCAAATTGTGACAATCAATTAGCAATTATTCCCCGCAAGGGTATTTTGGTCAAAACATAGCAATTATGTAGCAAGTATCATGTTTCATGCATTTTCACAAAACTCAGCAGCTATTTTCACTGAGACAGAACTTCTACCTAAAAGATTGTACTATTCCACCGATCATAGCATCTCAATTAATTTACCAAAAATCATCACAGAAGCATATATGTCTTAGGTTTCCAGAATATATTTAATTATATTTTTATTCCACATAGTTTTCTCACAATCATCAAATCATTACAGCAAACTCATAACAGTCAAATTCATGCACAACAGAATGTTATTTGCAATTCTCGTTAAACGAAAAATCCAATAAATGCAAGACCACTTGGGTTAGGTTCCTAACTCAGTAAGTCAACTTCCAGAAGTGGAACCAACCCAATTGGTCTCGTAGATCATGAGATATAACATTTACAAAACAACCTAACAGCAGGTCTAACAGCTCAGCTTTGCGCAACGTTTTGGTAAAATCATAAAAGTTAACTTCTACTTGTCCAAAAATTACAAATTTATACTCTATAGAAACTAGACTCAACCTAGTTTACTGTAGTACCAATAATCTCAACCAATCTTCACATTTACACTTCGTTACAGTCACTTAAACATCAAATACACATTCTGTCCAGAAACTGTTTGCTTCCAAACTCAACATATTAACAATCTAAAAAACGTTTTCTCTCTAGGGTTTTCTCTCTCTAGAAGGCGACTTGATGATTAACCCTATGCAATCGGCTGCATAGGGTTTTGGCTTTTCTTGGTCTTTTGTTGCTTTGATCTTGATCCAATCCTTGATTCTGATTGCTTAGTAGGTTTGTTATTGATCACGGCTATTGTTATAGTTTAGTTAGATCGATACTATCCAATTAATTGATTAAGGATCTTGTGGTTAATCAAGGTTAGGGTTGTTTGTTCTTGATCGATCCTAAGGTTTTCTTATCTTGATCCTTCGTTTGGCCGATCTTGATTAGGGTTTCTTGGCTGATTGGTTCCTTGGTTTGGCCGATTTGGTTCCTTGGATATTGATCTTGGCTGATTGATCTTGATCTTGATTGTTCTTGATCTTGAGTTTGATTGTTCTTGTTCTTGATCTTGGTGATTGTTCTTGATCTTGGTGATTGTTCTTGGCTGGTTTGGTTCTTTGGATCCTGATTTGGCAGATTTGGTTCTTGATTTTGGCTGATTTTGGAAGATTTGGCAGATTTGGCAGATTTGGATCTTGATTTTGGCAGATTTGGTTCTTGATTTTGGCTGATTTTGGGCAGATTTGGCAGATTTGGCAGATCTTGATCTTGATTTTGGCAGATTTTGGCAGATTTGGTTCTTGATCCTGGTTCTTGATCTTGATTAGGGTTTCTTGGCTGAGTGGATCTTGGCTGAGATTTTCTTAATCTTGATCTTGATCTTGTTTTGGATCTTGGCCGATTTGGTTTTGATTGTTTGGCCGATATTGATCTTTATTTTTTGGGTTTTCTTGGCTGTTTTGTGACCGACTTGGGGTGGCATGGAACAGAAGGGAGGAAACGATTTTGTTGAACGTGTTATGCAAGGGTTCTCAGCTAATCGGGTAACGAACATTGATGGGGTTCTCCCTCGTAGGGGGGCTCTGAAAACTGGTTCATCGGGAAACCCTAATGCTACGGGTGCGTGTGTTTCGTTTGCTGCAAACACTACATTCATTGCTCCTCTAAATGATGTTAGCAAAAAAGATGGTGGGTGTTCAGCCATGGGGAACAAAGATAGTGGTTGTTCGAGTGATATAAAGACTATTGGATCAGACTCGTTAAATTGGCAACATGATGAAGGTTTTTCAGCCTTTGTCTCGGACGACAACAAGGTGTTTGGATCTGAATCTTCTAATGTTCAGAGGGATGTAGGGAAGGAAAAACATATGGAAAAGTCAAAGCCTTCGTATGTGAGTGTTGTCCAACTTGAAAACAAGACATCGAAGGTAACATTAAGAAAAGTAAATGTGGAGTCAACAATGGAAGGAGTTGATGTGGTTATCCCGCTTGAATCGGTCAAGAAAGTTAACGAAAGGTTTAATAATACTTTATTTGTCTATATTTTGGGTAACAGGCTTCCTTTTCCGGTTGTTGAGGATTTTGCTAAGAAAAATTGGAACAAATATGGGCTTACGAGACTTATGATGAATGCGAAAGGGTTTTTCTTTTTCAAGTTTCATACGGAAGCTGGGATGATGAAGCTGATTGAAGATGGTCCTTGGATGATTAGGAATGTCCCAATTATTCTTCATATTTGGACTATGGAGGCAGATTTGGAGAAGGAGGATGTACGGTCTATTCCGGTTTGGGTCAAATTACAAAACATTCCCCTGGGTGCTTTTACTGAGGAGGGTCTAAGTCTGCTCGCTTCAAGAATTGGGGATCCGATAAGTATGGATTCTTATACTGCCAATATGTGTAAGGAATCGTGGGGAAGAAGTAGCTTTGCTAGAGTCCAGGTTGAGCTTCAGGCAAATCAGGATATTAAAAGGAAGCTTGTTGTTGCTGTTCCGGATACGTGGGGGGAGACAAATAAGATCTCGGAGATTAAGATTGAATATGATTGGGAGCCCCCCAGATGTTCTCTATGTGAGGTGTTTGGTCATTCGAACACTCAATGCCCGAAACAAGTTCATGATAAAAAGTTAAATGAAGAACCAACGAAAGTCACTAATGATGATGGTTTCCAGAGGGTGAAGGGAAAGAAAAAAGTTATTGTCAAAAAACATAATCTTGTCTATCGACCGGTCGTTAAACCTGCTGTGTCACAACCTATAAATAAACCACCTGCTCATGGACAAGTTAATAATCATCCTGTGGGTAAACCTACAACTCCTATGGCTGTGGGGGTCCAGTTAAAGGAAAAGCATGCTGTCCAAACAAGTAACCGGTTTGGTAATTTGGCGGATGAATCGGAAAGTGATGCAGATGATGATGATGTGGAGGAGCTGTTTACGGATGTGGCTAAATCTATGAAAGCGGATATTGGTTCTGAGGGTGCAAGCACACCCGGTGAATTGGGTGTTTAATGGGTACCATCGCCACTTGGAATATAAGAGGGTTGAACCGCCCTCTTAAACAAAAAGAGGTTCGTAAGGTAATCCAAGAGAATAATATTCAGGTGTGTGCTATTCTTGAGTCTCACGTCAAATTAAACGCGGTTTTTGATGTTTGTAAGAAGATTTGTAAAAATTGGGATTGGACCAGCAATGGTACTGTTTGTGATAAAGGTACTCGGATTATTGTGGGGTGGAATACGGATTTGGTTGATCTTATGGTTATTGATTATTCGAACCAGGTTCTTCACGTTCAGTTAAAGTTTAAGCTTGATAGCAAGGTGATGTATGGTTCTTTCGTGTATGCTGAGAATTGTTATTTGAAAAGAAGGGAGTTATGGCATAATCTTGCTGTTCATAAACAATTCACTCGTGGTAAACCTTGGGCTTTACTTGGAGATTTTAATTGTGCTCTTAATTTGGAAGACAGCTTGCATGGTTCTTCCAAAATTTCCACTGGGATGCTTGATTTTCGTGATTGTGTTATGAACATTGAAGTTGAGGATATTAATGGGGTCGGACTCCAATTCACTTGGAGCAATAAACCGAAAACGGGTATGGGTCTTTTCAAAAAGCTTGATAGGGTGATGGGAAACTCTAAGTTCATGGAGATTTTTAATGATTCTTCGGCGGTGTTCCTTCCATACCGGATCTCAGACCACTCTCCATGTCTATTGAAATTCCCCTCTCTTATTAAAGGTAAGCCTAAACCGTTTAAATTCCCTAATTTCTTGATTGGAAAACCGGGTTATAATGATATTATTGCTAACGGCTGGAATATTGAGGTGAATGGTTATCACATGTTTCGCGTGGTAAAGAAACTCCAAAACTTAAAACATCCTATCCGTTCTTTGCTGCACCGGCAAGGCAATCTCCACAAGAAAGTTAATGATCTGAGAACCCTTCTGGATGCTTGTCAAACCCGTCTAGACATTGATCCTACTAATTTGGAGATGATTCGGGAGCAGAGTAGTTATCTCAAGGCTTATCATGAGGCGGCTAAAGATGAGGAAGAATTCCTTAAACAGAAGGCTAAAGTTGATTGGTTAAAGCTTGGTGACTCTAACACTGCGTACTTTCACAATTCCTTGAAAATGCGAAACCATAGGGGTCGTATTGATATTATAAGTGATGCTCATGGTCGTTTATTTGAGGGGTTGGATGTTCCTTCGGTGTTTGTTAATCATTTTAGGAACATTTTTGGTTCAGATTTGCAACCATTGAGAAAACCGGATAATCAGATTTTTACTACTAAGCTCACGGCCTCTCAGGCGGAGCTTATGGTTAGACCTATATCCGATTTGGAAATCAAGGATGCGTTTTTCTCTATTGGGAATTCCAAAGCGCCGGGTCCTGATGGGTTCTCCTCGGCTTTCTTCAAAAGTTCTTGGGATATTGTTGGGAAAGATGTTTGTTTGGCGGTTCATGAATTTTTCAGAAAAGGAAGTCTCCTTAAACAGGTAAACCACACTATTATTGCCCTTATTCCCAAAGTGACCAACATTGTGACTCCTAATGATTTTCGCCCCATCTCGTGCTGCAACACTTTATATAAATGCATTACCAAGATTATCTCGGTTCGTATGATGAAGGGTTTGGAGTCGTTAATTGATATCAATCAGTCTGCGTTTGTGCCTGGGCGTAGGATTTCTGATAACATCCTTTTGACCCAAGAGTTAATGCATAATTATCACACTAATAATGGTCCGCCTAGATGTGCTTTTAAAGTTGATATCTAGAAAGCTTACGATACGGTCAGTTGGGACTTCATTCGTGATATTCTTTTTGGGTATGGTTTCCACGATAAGATGATTCATTGGATAATGGAGTGCATAACCACTTCTTCCTTTTCGATATCCGTTAATGGGAACTTACACGGGTTCTTTAGTGGTAAAAGAGGTCTGAGACAGTGAGATCCGATGTCCCCTTATATTTTCACACTGGTTATGCAAGCTCTCACGTTAATTTTGCATCGAAAGGTTCGTATTGAACGCTCGTTCCGTTTTCATCGCTATTGTGAAAAATTAAATATTATCAATATTTGCTTTGCGGATGATTTGTTCCTGTTTGCTCGAGGTGATGTGAATTCTGCTAAAACTATTATGGGGGCTCTGAATGATTTCAAAGATGTGTCCGGGCTTACTCCGAGTGTTCCGAAAAGTACCGCGTTTTTCTGTAATGTCCCGGACCGCGTTAAAAGTGGTATTTTGAGTATTATGCCCTTCGTTGAGGGAAGGCTCCCGGTTAAATACTTGGGAGTTCCACTTATTTCCACGAGGTTAAATTACCGTGATTGTAAGAGGTTGCTGGATTGTATGGATAGTCGGATTGGAGATTGGAAGAATAAAACTTTGTCCTTTGCGGGTAAACTGCAGCTGGTCAGGTCTGTTCTGTCGTCCTTATATATTTATTGGTCTGCTGTGTTTTCACTCCCTTCTAGACTTATTGCTGATCTTGAGAAACGGATTAAAAATTTCCTTTGGGACTATGGTCACAATAAGGGAAAGCATAAAGTCTCTTGGGATATGGTGTGTCGGCCGAAATGTGAAGGTGGTTTGGGTATCCGGCGTATCCGGGATGTCAATAACTCTCTTCTGGTTTATCATATTTGGAGTTTAATCAATGTTCGTAATTCGTTGTGGGTTAAATGGGTTCATGAGTATAAAATGAAGGGGCGAAATTTTTGGAGCTTGCAGATTCCTAACTCGTGTACTTGGGGGTGGAGGAAAATTCTTCAGTTTCGTCCCCGTATTAGACAGTTTATATGGCATGAAATTGGTAATGGGAGAGCTACTTCAGTTTGGTACGATAAATGGGATGTTCTTTGTCCTTTAATTGATTATATCAACCCTAGAGCAATTCATTGGGCTGGATTGTCTTTAGAGACCTGTGTCAGTGATGTTGTTCATCATAATAACTGGGGTTGGCCGCCTGATTGGTCGTTGAGATACCCAATTCTTTCGAACTTAAAAGATGTAAGTCTTTGTCCGGATATGAGGGACAAGATAGTGGTTTTGGATGAGAATGGGACTTCAATGAATTTCTCGACTTCAGGTATATGGCATATTCTTCGGAGACCGGCGGATAAGGTGTCCTGGGTGCATGTTGTTTGGTTCTCTCAATGTGTTCCAAAACACTCCTTTATGTTGTGGACTGTGATTCATGACAGGTTGAGCACGCAGAATCGTATTATGGGGTGGAAGATTGGTGGGTATCCAAATCATAACTTGTATTGCTGCCTTCTTTGTAATGGAGAGCCGGATTCTCGTAATCATCTCTTCTTTGACTGTAAGTTCTCTTCTGAGGTTTGGAGTATTGTAAAAATGAAGGGGAAGTTTCAAGGGTGCAGAAATGGTTGGGCAAATATTCTCCAATATGTGTCTCAATTTGGAAGGTCCAACTCTATTGATAATGTTGTTAATCGGCTGTTATTTGGGGCGTCGGTGTACGTTATTTGGAAGGAGCGAAATAACCGGCTTTTCAGGAACTCCTTGAAGACTCCTACGACTGTTGCTGAAGAAATTATTAGGGGTACTCGCCTAAAGCTTATGACTCTAAAGTTCAAGAATTCGGAACGGATTAATCGGGTTCTCGAGGATTGGCACTTTCCGCGGGGAGTTTCCCATCAAATTGATGATAATGGTTGATTTGTTTTTTGTTTTGTTTTTTCCTTGGTTCTTGTGTAAGCTTTAGCTGTGTTTACCAGTTTTGGTGGTTTTGGTTTGTCTACTCTTGTATGGCATGTCATACTTGAGAACAAATATGGCACTCTGTCATATTACTTGTATTTTTTGGATGTGTGAATGCATTTAACCGGGTGAACCCCTTTACCCAAAAAACATATTAACAATCTATGAACTATCATGCATTCATATAACATTCTAGACTCCATAAACACCATCCATGCACATCAATTACACATTACATACATGATTAGGGTTTTTGTTTGAACTCAAATCAAAGACACAACAATTAACGTGTAACAATATAAATTCTAGTTATCAAATCATTACTCAATCAACAACAATCATATTATTTACATGCACACATGAAAACGGCAGCTAGGGTTTGTAGTTAACCCATTAAACATCAAAATCAAGTAATAAGGATGCATAGGATAATCAATTATACCTTCCTAGCACCTAATTCTTCAATCAAACACTTGATTTCTTGGTTGTATGTGTGTGTATAGTGGACGGCAGCCAAGGAGAGCCAAGGGAGTGGGCTGATCGGTTTTGGTGTGGGGAAGAATAGTTAGGGTTTTATTATTAGTATTATTTATAATAATCTATGTTACACTTTGGCCCCTCCACTTCTAAGTATTACTTTTCCTAGCTTAAACTAACTTGTTTACATCTTGAGTTAACGTTTATAACCATGTTATCACATAACACATAAGTCTAACATAATTACTGTTTTGACGTTTTTCGTTTATTCATCAATCGTTTGCGTCAACTCGTTTGCGTTTCGGTGCAACTCCCGAAAGACTACACATGTAGTAAGTGTTAAGCGTCATTTAAACCCTAGTTTAAATGTAATGAAGTGTGCGTTATAGATTCAGTGATCTTAAGTTTGAATTGTCGGAGTTGAGTTAACGGAGTTAACCTGAAATTGACGATTGTCACAAATCTGAACTAGGAGAAGATCATCATCAATGTTCTTATAAAATAAAGTGCAGTCGACAGTCCCTCGTTTGAAACCATTATCCGTCAGATGGTCGGCAAGCGTGCCATACCAAGCTCTCGGGGCTTGATGTAGACCATATGATGCCTTGTTTAAGCGATAAACTTGGTCAGGATAATCAAGGTCTTCAAAGCCCAGAGGCTGTAACAAAAACACTTCCTCGTGTAGTTCACCATTGAGAAAAGCACTTTTAACATCCATTTGATAGACTTTTACATTCTTGTATGCTGCATAAGCCAGAAGGATTCGTATAGACTCCAATCTAGCAACCGGAGCATATACCTCAGTGTAGTCAATACCCTCTTGCTGATGGAAACCTTGCACCACTAATCGTGCCTTGCTTCTCACGATCACCCCACGATCGTCTTTCTTATATTTAAATACCCACTTAGTCGGAATAGCCTTCTTGACTCTAGCAGGTTTGTCGATAAGATCCCAAACACCCAAACATGCAAATTGCTGTAATTCGTCTTGCATGGCTTCTACCCAAGAAGGATCTTGAAGAGCCATATGAGGCGTCGTTGGCTCAACTTGGGATAGAAAGCAAGTGAATTTGGCAACACTTACAATTCTAGAAGAATGTAAATATGCATAAGCACATAATACATTATTCTCATTCGACGAAGCAACTTGATGACGTGTTTGAACTCCCGCATCAAGTTCTCCAATGATGATTTCCTTTGGATGATAATTATGAATCCTAAGATTGGGATTTTTAGGAACAACAACATTTTCAAATAAGTTAGTGTAATGTTCTCCCAGCTCATGAGATGAATCGTCACTATCAAGTTCAACAACTTTATCAACAACTGGATTATCATCAGAAGAAGTAGATGCATAATCAAAGAGAATTGGAGAATCATCATGAAGGTTGGAGCATCGGTTGGAGCTTCAACATCATTAGAACATGAAAATCTTGGGATTACCAGTTGATCTTCAAAGTATGCACGAACCAGGTCATCATCCGGTTGTTTAGTAGTTGGAGTAAATGAATTAAAAAAGCCATCATAGTCAAACATCCAGTCGGGACCTTTCCCTTGAGGAGGTGTGGTGTATTTTTGACAATCCACATGATACCATTACTCAACACAACCAGACGTGAAGTTAAATGCCCTCTTCTTTGGAGAAGCATAACCTAAGAAATACCTCTCAATGGCTTTTTCATCAAACTTACCCACATCCTTTTTCAACATCGTACAAGGACACCCAAAAGGTTCCAAGTACTTCAAGTTAGGCTTTCGATTATTCAAAAGCTCATAACTTGTCTTCTTGAGTCTTTAACAGTTAGAACCTGATTGAGCGTATAACACGCAGTATTCACCGCCTCATTCCAAAATTGGACAAGAAGCTTAGATTCATCAAGCATAGTTCTAGCAGCTTCAATTAAAGTTCTGTTCTTTCGTTCAGCAACACCATTTTCTTGTGGTACGTATGGGGCACTGTATTCGCGATGAATTCCCTTTTGTACACAAAAAAAATCCAATATAGTATTTTTAAATTCAGTACCATTGTCACTTCGAATTCTCCGCACTTTTTGCTTGTATAGTGATTCGATCTCAGTGATTAAATTTTGAACTAGAACAGGTGTTTGATCTTTCGAACTCATAAATAAGACCCATGCGTATCTTGAATAATCATCGGTAACGACCAGACAATACCAATCTTTAGAGATACTAGCACGATTCACTGGACCAAAAAGATCCATATGAAGTCGCTCAAGAGGACTATCAATGGAATTCAATAAAGAAGGATGCGACTTTTTATTCTGTTTGCCCTTTTTGCAAGCAATACTGTGATCGGATAACTTAAAGTTCTTCAAAGACATACCGTCAACTAATCATTTGCCATTAAATAGTTCATCTTACGAACATGAATGTGACCCATTCTACGATGTCATAGAATAGAGTCTTTCTCGGTTGCTTTTGAGACAAAACATGTTTCGATAGATGTGGATACTTCAGAGCTCATATTTAAGACATAAATATCATTTGATCGACGTGATCGCATGACAAATATGTCCTCGGGAATCACTTATCTCGGTTTCAGAATCAGACATTCATTATCGGTAAATATTGTAGTGCATTTCTTGTCACAGATTTGCGACACACTTAATAAGATATGGTCTACCTTGTCACAATAATTGACCTTTTCAAATGTAATGTGACTATTTGAAACTTCACCTTCTTGTGATCATACCCCCAGAATTCCCAGCAAACGCCACATAACCCCCTTGAATATTTCTCACATTTGTTAAGAGGTCGAGATTTCCAGTAATATGACGAGAACATCCGCTATCCGTTATCTAGTTTTCACCAGAAATGGTCTTGGATGAACCCTATACACAAAAGAAAATGATTAGTTAAAAAAAGGCAGCCCAGGCCTCAGTCTTGGGCACCTTTTAATTTCCATGAGTAACATTAAACTTGGTTGAATTCAACTGTTGTTCAGCAACTTGAGAATAAGTTACAGGCATCTTAGACTTTCGTCTCAGTTAAGCAGCTTGAACGACATTTGAGTACACGCTCTTGCATATCGGTTCAGTTGGAACAAACTTTGGTTTAACTTGACCGTAAGTTTCATTCACATGTACTACCTTTCGAGGATTCACGTTTGAGAACATGATGTGAGTATCATCATCATACGACACGGGTCGTTTCAAAATCTCCTTTATCAAAGAAACCAGTTTCGATTGGTCCTTGATAAATGGATGAAGATTCTGAGATTTCTTCTGTCCATAATTTCTCACAACATGACCTTGTTAACCGCAAAGAAAGCAACTTCGCATGTCCACATGATCGTTTTGAGATTTAGCAGTAACATATGACATAAAAGGATGATGACTCACGCTCTTGGTAAAGCTCTTAGCCAAATCATCAGATGACACCGATATCTTATCATATAAAAATCAATATTAGAACAATTTGAAAAACTTTGCAGTGAGATTTTACAAATTGAACTTTCTTAGCATTCTTCAATACATGTTTAGCTCTAATGAAGGGGTCAGATGTAATTGATGTTTTAGCTTGAGCATACTGACGTTCAAGATCTTGTAATTTAGAAGTATCATTATGAAAGACACTTTCAATCAGCTCAGGTTTGATAATGCTAATTGGAATATCTTTCTCAGTAAACATGGTATCCATACCTTTTAATTTAAACACACGACCAGTTGATGGCTTGGAGACATTTGGATTGATGAAACGCAACAAATCCTCATCCGAAATTTTGTACTTTTCTGGTTTCTTAGCTTTCACTGGTTTAACCTTAACATGATCTTCTTGTCTCACCTGAGTTGTGTGTGAACCATACATAGCCTCCTCAAATGCATGAGGTTCACAAAGAATGTGATTAGAACTTGGAGTGTTCTTGTTTTTGTATATTATTTCAGGATCAAAGACATCCTCAATGATGACTTTATCAACACTTTCAACAAAGACTTTGTTGCTTTGAACATGAGGTTTTTGAGTTGTAGAATGGGTTTTAACAGTTTCAGGTTTAACTGGTTTAGCTTTTTCTGAAATCACAGGTTCTTTTACAATCACATCCTCTTCTTTTTAAGCAAAAGGATTTGGTTTGAAATCACAGGTTCTTTTACAATAACATCCTCTTCTTTTCAAGCAAAAGGATTTGGTGGAATTTCAACAAAACCTATACCTTTCTTAGAATCTTTTTGCTTACTAGATACTTCTATTATTTCGTTTAGCAAAAAGGAAGAGTTTCTAAATTTGCCCAATTTCTTCTTTAACTCAAGAACCTCATTCTCAAATTCAGTTATCTTTGATCTGTGTTTCAAAATTTCTTGAAACTTTTGATCATTGATCGCCATTTTAACAGATAACTCAGCTTTGAGATCACGGTTACTTGGCGAGAAAGCTTCAATCTTCTCTTGAGATCTCTTTTGAGATTCCAGAGATTGTCGATAAGTATCCTTTAGTAAACGAAATTTCTTTCACTAAACATTCGTTGTGATTTTTCAAGGAATCTAACGTAGGCTTGTTTTTCTCACATTCAATACAAGAAACAGAAGAACTAACCTCATTGATTTTGGCCATACATGCAAAAGTGGTTGGAAGCTTTTCACATGAATCGTCAGATCAGACTTAGTTTCATTGTCGGTAGCTCACTCCCACTTGCATCTTCAAAAGTTTATTTTGACTCAAACATAGCCAGATTAGCTAGATTATCATTACAAAGCAGTCTTTGCGACCAATCTGTTCCATCCATGTTAGACATCATAGTTTGTGATCCAGAAGATGATGATTAAAATCCAAAAGACTTTCCCGCTTCATTCCACTTTTACCAGATGAATTTTGATCTTTCTTTCTGGGACCAGTTTACTCCTTCTTTGGCTTATACATTCTTTAGCAAAATGCCCAAACTTTTGACAGTTATAGCATTTAACCTTTATTTTATCAAAACCCAACTTCTTGTTTAATGATGGGAGATCTTTACTTGTTCTTTGCATAAGCTTTTTCACTTTCCTAACAATCATAGCCATATTCCACTTTATGTCCATAAGTTCAAAATCATCAGGATCAATTTGATCATAGTCTTCATCAGTCTTACTACTAACCAGATTCTCGTATGAAGTCATGAAGGCAGACAAAAAGAAAAATTTTGTTCGGCCTCCCTCATGTTCACATTTGGTTGTGATGAGAATTGATTTGCAAGTGATGAATTTCCAGACCCTCCAAACGAACCAGAAGCACTAGATGACCAAGAATTTCCAGCAGTGTAGAAACAAGCACGTGGATCACTATAAATAGCTGTAGTATTATCACTTGCATTTTGTGTAAGAAATGCAGTAATAGGAGAAATGGTTGAACTCAACGGCATACTTCCACCATAAAAGGCAGGATCTTGATTATCCTTAAAAGTCTTTTGACATTTAAGATCGTATTCTCATGCTTCGATCTTCTGCATGAATTCAGATGCTGTCAGATATTCATTGTTGAAGTAATTATTCTCTTTCAGGACCATTAAGAAAGTTGAGTAAGAACTCGGTAAAGCACTTTTAATGGTGTCAATCTTATCAACTTCAGATGTTTTCAACTTCATCTTATCCATTTCTGCTGTCAGGTGATTAAACCTTGTTGTCATCTCTTCAACAGTGTCACCCTTAAGTAAGTTAAAGTTTCTAAATTGAAACTTGAGCATAACCTTCTTGTTTTCAGCAGTGTTACCCATACTCCTCATACTAATGTGTTGGAATAATGAAGCACAAATCTTTATGCTACCAACTTGATGAAAAATGTTTTCGAGTAAAGCCATTGTAAGAGTAGAGTAGCCTTTTGTTTCAATCTCTAATGCCTTCTTTTCTTCTTGAGAGTTTTGAGAGATGGCCTTAGGAGTAAATCCGATAGTCTCATCTCTAATCATAGGAACGGTATATACCTCATCTAAGCAATACGAACAATCAGGGTGAACCGATCCTAGATGAGCACGGAAACGAGGTTCCCACTTAGCAAAGTCGCTAAATTTCATTAAACGAGGACACTTCGAATGAGATCCGATCTCGTTGTGTCCAGCTATGACATTTGCTGCATAAGCATATTTTGGGAAGCTAATGCATACATACCGGCCATGTTGCTAAATAACAATACTTTCAAACTCCAAGGGTTAAACTTGAAAATATATCAACTAACTGTGAACAGTGGTATTAACGAAATGTAAACAGTAGTTAATGAATTATGAACAGTAACGAATTAGAAATAGATTATAACAAACCGAGTCAACAAATTAAGTCAAAATTAATGAATATTGACGAAGTAGATCAACGAATCAGATTAAGGAACCCGGACTCAACGTAACGAATTAAGGAGACGAATCACTTAGTTCTCTGAATGAATCAAGTAACAAACCAAGAAGGGAAGTCTTAGCGAATCAAAATAATGAACTGGTGAGTTTCCTTAACGAATCACTAAGGCACTGGTAACGAATTAGATGACGAATTAGCTATAGTTGATAACGAATCAACAATAACGAATTAGGTTGTTAAAACGGTTGTAACAAACTCTGACAACTATTGCCACCTGGCAAAAGTTGTTGAGATTAAGTTAACAAAATAGGACAGGTGTCACACGAATTGAATGACACGAAATAGAAAGGATAAAAAATTGAGACACGAATTATAGAACTAGGTTAACGAATTAGTCAAGACTTTAACGAATCAGTTAACCATGGATGAAGAACTTCTAATCTTCAAAGAAAATTTCCAGAAATCTGGAAAATTCCCAGATTCAACAACACTAACACCTAGTCTCAAATATGTTATACAACCTCAATACTAAACCAAATCGTTCAGTTAACCTATCAAAATACACGTAAACACACCATGAATCCGACTCAAACCATCTTGTAACCCAATATACCTTAAACCGTAACCGATTTGACCAAAACAAATCCTCTATTTTCGGCCAAAACAAATCCAAATCAAAACAATCCAAATTCCAATTCCTCCTAACAACTCCTTCCCAATGTGACATCTGCCTGATCCGACCCGACCCAGGTACCCGTTTCTCTGACCCGATCTCTCTTTTATTATTTAATATTTATACTTATATTTTACTTTTAATAATAATATATATTTTCCTTCCCGCCTCTTTCTCTCTCTTTCTTTCCGCCGTCCCCTCCCTCTTCCTTCTCTCTTTCCGCCTTCTTTTCCCTCTTGTCGCCGTCCCGCCCTTAAGCCTTGTTTCCCTCAACTCTTTGCTTGTCCTTTGGTTCTTCCCGCCTAAGGATGTCTGCAGCTCCACGCGCCAGACTCCTTACATGGAAGCCTGCGTGAAGACATCTTGTTCCTGCGATGCGTGAAGAGAACTCTTCTCGCAGCGCGCTAAGAATGCATGTTCTTCCCGCAATGCGCTAAGAATGTATGTTCTTCCCGCGATGCGCTTAGAATTCTTGTTCTTCACGCAGCACGCTAAGGATTTGTGATTCTTCCCGCAGTGCGCTAAGGATTGTTGTGCCAGCCTTCGCGCTCGCGCACTCAGCCTTCCCGCGCTTAACCCTTGTATCTTCTGTTTATTCCAGCCTGTATGCTTTTGTGTTGTCTTATCTTCTGTGCTGTTGACCTAACCTATCTAATGTCTGAATAGTTACTTTCGGCGCAGCATGCGTACCAACCCCCATTGGTTGGTAGAAAAAGTGACTGACATTATCTTTTGAGATCTGCTTTTGCCATGCTTGACCAGTACCTTTATCTGACCCGCCCATGCCTGTTACTGTTTCCCTGACAGCTTTATCTTGCCCCCTGCAGCTGCCATATCTTTTGATATCTTTACTTTTCAGAACTTTTTACCGTTGATATCTTTTCTTTTACTTTTTGAGATCTTTTCCCCTTTTTCTAGGGTTTGTGTCTCCTAGGGTTTTCCTATAAATAATAATAATATTTTCATAACACATCACACACAAACACTTAATCTCTCCTGTTCTCTTGCTCCTTGCTCTCTGCCGTCTTCCTCTCTGCCTCCGTCGTCCTTCCTGTTCTGCCCTGCTTTTCCGGTAATATATATTATATATAATAATTTACTTATTTAATTATGCTAACTTATAATCAAGACTTAAAACAAATCATTAAAACAATAATCTTATTTATAGGTTAACTTGTGCTTGTTTAAAGTTGGTTCTTGCTTTATCTTACACCGCATCGTTTATCAAGTGAGTTATCTCGTATCTAATCCCTTTTTATTTTAAATGCTTTGGGATGTTCATGTGTTCATACAAAACTTGAGTCTTAAACTGTTTATGAACTTTAGTCGCGCAGTATCCCATGTGTTGAGGACGTAGACTTGGCTGTTTATTTGTATGTGTGGATCATTAACCGTCTTGTCGGTCTATTCCGCAGTTTTCATGGTACCATTAGATGAACACGGGAGAACATTCGTTTATGATTTTCTCTTTTGTTTACACATGCACAGTTAGTCTTGTTTGTGAGCTCAATTGTGAGCACTGGCAGTCTTGTCTCTTAGAGTTGGTCCCGATCAGATTACACCCTTGTTGAAAACCAGACATACACATGTTGCGCGCAGATTTTATTGATATCTATGTATTGTATTAAACTTGATTTCTCACCAACACGCAAGTGTTTGACGTTTATTTTAACACATGTTCAGGTTTGCAGTAGCTGTTTTGGAGCTTGTGGACACGTAGGACGTTTTTACTTTTGGACCTAGAATTAAAATGTATCAAGACAAGTTAATGTTGTTTGAATGTTATAATTTATAATATATTGATTTATGTTTGATTTATGTTCTTTATTTTCCCCGCTGCGCGTGCGCGATAAAATGTGTATTAATAAATATTGACACCAATAGTGTCGCGAGTAATGAAGCAATATGTGGCGCCCCGATGTATAATCCGCCTTTGGTCGGGGTGTTACAGATTGGTATCAGAGCTCGTTGACTTTAGGATAGGTGGTTAGACGTAACGGCCTAGAATACCTAAGAGTCCCTTCTCGCGCATGAGAGAAATCTCATGTTTGCGCGCTTATTGTTAATTACTCGTTATTTATGAATATGCTCGCACTTGCGCAGTATATGATTTTATGTTCTATTTCGCGATATTTCGATTTTGGTTGAATTTCGATTTTTATTGATTTTACTTACATATTCGTTTGTGGGATTTGAAAATCCGAAAAGTCATGGTGATACATGAATAGTTGATTTTCAATTTCCATTTACGATTATGTTCTGAGGTTGGAGACTTGAAAAGTCATGGTGATACATGAATTGTCAACCTCCAATACTCATTTTCTTGTATATTTTATATTGAAGATTGGAAAGTCATGGTGATACATGAATCGTCAATCTCCAATACTCGTTTACTCGTATATTTTAAATTGGGAATTCGGAAAGTCATGGTGATGCATGAATTGTCGATTTCTGATTCGAATTTGTTACCTTTATTAAGTCTGCATTTTGGGTCATTTATTTTACTTTAACTTTTGATAGCATCTAACTCCGTGAAACCAAGCTTTATAAAGTTATACTTTGCGATAAAACCAAGATATTAACTAAAATTAAAACTTTTATAGAATGCCTCCGCTATCTCGCCGATTTCAGAGAAGAGAAGCCTCGCGCATGCGTAGACAGCAACGTTCCCAGGAAATGACCGCCGCAATAGCCCAAGCTTTGAGCCAAAACAATGCTAATACCTCCAGTTATAACATTAAGTCCTTTAATGCGGGTAACCCTCCGAAGTTCACAGGTCTTGAAGGAGCCACCGTGATGCTCCAGTGGCTCGAGAAGATAGAAAACACTTTCCTTCACACCCAATGCCCCTCAGACAGACGAACCCTATATGCTTCCAGTGTCCTGGAATCCAGAGCGCTTACATGGTGGAATGGAGTAGCTCATGCGCGTGGCGCAGAGGCTGCTTCTAGCATGACATGGGAGGAATTCAAGGAAATTCTTACGCGAGAATTCTGCCCTCCCAACGAAGTTAAGCGCCTGGAGGAAGAATTTTGGAACTTGAAGCAGTACAGCGGTGAAGCGCGCGAGTACGCGACGCGCTTCCACGAGCTAAGCTTACTGGTCCCTCACCTTGTTACCCCTTCACGCCGAGCAATCGAGAAATTCCTTGGGGGTCTCCCCATGGAAATTCAAGATTCTGTATGGGCCAGAAACCCAGTTACCCTCTCTGACGCCATTGAGTTGGCCGCTGTGCTCAGCGACAACCATGTCAGAGCAGGAACTCTGTTCCTGCGGGGAACTGAGAAGACCAAAACCACCAAAACTGTCCCTGAACCCGCAGAAACCAAACCAGAACCCTCAAACCGTAACAACCTCAAGCGCAGGCGCAAGGCCTATGCGCTTACCAACCCGCCCATTGTCCAGCAACCCGTTTACCAACCCCCAGTTTACGCGCCTAACCCACTGTCAACCTACCCAGCACCTCCTGTAGTCCATAACTATGCCTTAACCAATCCAGCACTCCCTGCCCCGCCAACTAAGAAACCTTACACAGGAAACCATCCCTTTTGCCCAACCTGTAGATTTCACCACCCAACCCAAACCCCGTGTCGACTTTGTAACCGATGTGGCCGTACTGGTCACACTGCTGAGAACTGTAGAGTCCTTCTCGCCAATCCAATTGCGCCAACACCACCAGTCTACCCGCAGAATCCACAACCAACCTACCAAAACCCACGACCCAGATCGTGCTTTAACTGCGGTGATCCTAGTCATTTCCGGAACGCGTGCCCGAGACTGCAAGTGCAAATCACACAAGCGAATCCGGTGAACCAGATTTCGAACCAAGTGACGCGTGGACGAGCTTTTAACATAACCGCGCACCAAGCACAAGCGAATAACGACGTAGTTAATGGTACATTTTTGCTTAACGGATTTTATGCATCTATGCTTTTTGATACTGGCGCCGATAGAAGTTTTATTTCTCGCGCCTTCGAGCAGAAGCTTGCGCGACCGCGCAACGATTTAAAAGAAGATTTTTCAGTTGAATTGGCTAACGGTGAAACTGTTTTAATTAACTCAGTGATTAAAGATTGTACGCTTAATCTTAACGAAAACGATTTTCTGATCGACCTCATCCCTATGCCTCTTGGAAGCTTTGATGTTATTATTGGTATGGACTGGCTCTCGCATAATCGCGCCGAAGTTATTTGCGCCAAGAAATTGATTCGCATACCTCGAGAAAATGGTGATCTTCATATCTACGGCGAAAAACCCTCCAGTGGTCTTAAACTTATGTCTTGCGCCGAAGCCCAAAGACTCTTGCGGAAGAAGTATATTGCATTCCTAGCCCATGTGGTTAAACCCGATGAAGGAAAGAAGCTTCGCGATATCCCTGTTGTGCGTGATTTCCCTGAAGTTTTTCCTGATGATCTTCCTGGTATCCCTCCCGCTCGTGAAGTCGAGTTCCGTATTGATCTTGTCCCTGGTGCTTCCCCCGTGGCTAAATCTCCTTACCGTCTTGCACCCGCTGAGATGCAAGAATTGGCCAGCCAACTTCAAGAGTTGACTGCTAAAGGATTCATTCGCCCTAGCTCTTCGCCCTGGGGTGCTCCGGTGTTGTTCGTTAAAAAGAAAGATGGATCGTTTCGCATGTGTATTGATTACCGCGAGTTGAACAAACTCACCATTAAAAACCGGTATCCCTTACCGCGTATTGACGACCTCTTTGATCAACTCCAAGGTGCCTCTTGTTTCTCGAAGATTGATCTCCGCTCTGGTTATCACCAGTTGCGCATCCGCGATGAAGATGTCCCGAAGACTGCTTTTCGAACTCGTTATGGCCATTTTGAATTCTTGGTCATGTCCTTCGGTCTAACCAACGCACCCGCCGTTTTCATGGATCTTATGAATCGGGTGTGTAGGCCTTTCTTGGATAAATTCGTGATCGTGTTTATCGATGATGTTCTGGTGTATTCTAAGACCAAGGCCGAGCATGAGCAACATCTCCGATTGGTATTGCAAAAGCTTAGAGCCGAGCAACTCTATGCTAAGCTTTCCAAGTGTGAATTTTGGTCTGATGAAGTACAGTTTCTTGGTCATGTTGTAAACAAGATGGGTATTCATGTCGACCCATCCAAGATTGAAGCAATCAAGAACTGGATTACGCCATCCTCTCCTTCTGAGATCCGTTCCTTTCTAGGCTTAGCTGGTTATTACCGGCGCTTTATTTCGAACTTCTCGAAGATCGCTTTGCCTTTAACAGCTCTGACGCACAAAGGTAAACCGTATATTTGGGGCTCGAAGCAAGAAGAAGCCTTTCTAACGCTCAAGCGTTTGTTGTGTGAAGCTCCTGTTCTTGCGCTACCTGAGGGTAATGATGATTTTGTCGTGTATTGCGATGCATCCAACCAAGGTCTCGGTTGTGTTCTTATGCAACGAGGCAAGGTTATCGCTTACGCATCAAGGCAACTTAAGGTTCATGAAAAGAATTATACAACTCACGATCTCGAACTTGGTGCAGTTGTTTTTGCCTTGAAGATCTGGAGACACTACCTTTATGGTACTAAGTGTATCCTCTACACTGACCATAAAAGCCTTCAGCATATCTTTGATCAAAAGGAACTTAACATGAGGCAGCGCCGATGGAACGAACTCATCAGCGATTACGATTGTGAGATCCGGTATCATCCTGGTAAGGCTAATGTGGTAGCCGATGCGCTCAGCCGAAAACCCTGCCAGCTTAACTGTATCTTGCCGCGCACCCAGCTTCACTTCGCGCCGATTCAAAGCAACCTTGAATCGCGTATTCGTGACGCGCAGCGCGCATCCATCAGTAATGGTAACCTTCGCGCCGAGTTAGCGTGTGGCGCGGAAGCACTCTTTGTCCCTAATCTGAGTGGAATTCTCTGCTATCTCAATCGCATCTGGATCCCTTGTGATGAGAATCTTCGCGCTGATATCCTGAGTGAAGCGCACAAATCTCGGTATTCTATTCATCCCGGCGCTGATAAGATGTACAAGGATTTGCGCATAACTTATTGGTGGCCCGGTATGAAGAAGGATATTGCTGTGTTCGTAGCTAGATGCCTGACTTGTTCTAAAGTAAAAGCTGAACACCAACGCCCATCTGGTTTGCTCGAACAACCAGAAATTCCTACGTGGAAATGGGAATGTGTAGCGATGGACTTTATTACCAAGTTACCTTTGACAGCAAGCAAACATGATAGCATTTGGGTAATAGTGGATCGTTTGACTAAGTCTGCTCACTTCCTGCCCATTCGTGAAAACTACCGTGTTGAGCAACTCGCGCAGCTTTATGTCAAGGAAATTGTCTGCCGCCATGGTACTCCTTTGAGCATCATATCCGATCGCGATGGCCGTTTTATATCTCGCTTTTGGAAATCTCTCCAATCTGCGCTAGGAACTCGCTTGGACATGAGTACGGCATATCATCCTCAGACTGACGGTCAGTCTGAGCGAACTATTCAAACTCTTGAGGATATGCTCCGATCTTGTGTTCTTGATTTTGGAGGTAATTGGGATTCACACCTGCCTTTGATCGAGTTTTCTTATAACAACAGCTATCATTCCAGTATCGGTATGGCCCCATTTGAAGCACTTTACGGTCGTAAATGCCGCTCCCCTATTTGTTGGAGCGAAGTGGGTGAAACTCAAATCACAGGACCCGAACTTGTTCAAGAGACAACCGATAAAATCGCCAAGATCCGTGATCATCTGCTGACTGCTAGAAGCCGACAGAAGAGTTACGCAGATCGCAGACGAAAGCCTCTCGAATTTCAAGTTGGTGATCTTGTTCTCCTCAAAGTGTCGCCTTGGAAAGGTGTTGTCCGCTTTGGGAAGAAGGGTAAGCTTGCTCCTCGTTATGTTGGTCCATTCAAGATTCTCGCGCGTGTGGGAAAAGTTGCCTACAGACTTGACCTGCCGCTCGCGCTCAGTAATGTGCATCCAACGTTCCATGTTTCCAATCTCAAGAAGTGTTTAGCTGACGAGAACCTTCACATTCCACTTGATGAAGTTCAAGTTGATGAATCCATGCATTTCATTGAGAAGCCTGTTGAGATTATGGATCGCGAGGTTAAGCAAACCAAGCGCAGTCGTATCCCTATCGTGAAAGTTCGCTGGGAGTCCAAGCGCGGAGCCGAGTTTACATGGGAAAGGGAAGATCAAATGAAGATCAAGTACCCGCACCTGTTCTCTGCGCAACCTACTTCGAGATAAATTTCGGGACGAAATTTCTTAAAGTAGGGGAGACTGTGACATCTGCCTGATCCGACCCGACCCAGGTACCCGTTTCTCTGACCCGATCTCTCTTTTATTATTTAATATTTATACTTATATTTTACTTTTAATAATAATATATATTTTCCTTCCCGCCTCTTTCTCTCTCTTTCTTTCCGCCGTCCCCTCCCTCTTCCTTCTCTCTTTCCGCCTTCTTTTCCCTCTTGTCGCCGTCCCGCCCTTAAGCCTTGTTTCCCTCAACTCTTTGCTTGTCCTTTGGTTCTTCCCGCCTAAGGATGTCTGCAGCTCCACGCGCCAGACTCCTTACATGGAAGCCTGCGTGAAGACATCTTGTTCCTGCGATGCGTGAAGAGAACTCTTCTCGCAGCGCGCTAAGAATGCATGTTCTTCCCGCAATGCGCTAAGAATGTATGTTCTTCCCGCGATGCGCTTAGAATTCTTGTTCTTCACGCAGCACGCTAAGGATTTGTGATTCTTCCCGCAGTGCGCTAAGGATTGTTGTGCCAGCCTTCGCGCTCGCGCACTCAGCCTTCCCGCGCTTAACCCTTGTATCTTCTGTTTATTCCAGCCTGTATGCTTTTGTGTTGTCTTATCTTCTGTGCTGTTGACCTAACCTATCTAATGTCTGAATAGTTACTTTCGGCGCAGCATGCGTACCAACCCCCATTGGTTGGTAGAAAAAGTGACTGACATTATCTTTTGAGATCTGCTTTTGCCATGCTTGACCAGTACCTTTATCTGACCCGCCCATGCCTGTTACTGTTTCCCTGACAGCTTTATCTTGCCCCCTGCAGCTGCCATATCTTTTGATATCTTTACTTTTCAGAACTTTTTACCGTTGATATCTTTTCTTTTACTTTTTGAGATCTTTTCCCCTTTTTCTAGGGTTTGTGTCTCCTAGGGTTTTCCTATAAATAATAATAATATTTTCATAACACATCACACACAAACACTTAATCTCTCCTGTTCTCTTGCTCCTTGCTCTCTGCCGTCTTCCTCTCTGCCTCCGTCGTCCTTCCTGTTCTGCCCTGCTTTTCCGGTAATATATATTATATATAATAATTTACTTATTTAATTATGCTAACTTATAATCAAGACTTAAAACAAATCATTAAAACAATAATCTTATTTATAGGTTAACTTGTGCTTGTTTAAAGTTGGTTCTTGCTTTATCTTACACCGCATCGTTTATCAAGTGAGTTATCTCGTATCTAATCCCTTTTTATTTTAAATGCTTTGGGATGTTCATGTGTTCATACAAAACTTGAGTCTTAAACTGTTTATGAACTTTAGTCGCGCAGTATCCCATGTGTTGAGGACGTAGACTTGGCTGTTTATTTGTATGTGTGGATCATTAACCGTCTTGTCGGTCTATTCCGCAGTTTTCATGGTACCATTAGATGAACACGGGAGAACATTCGTTTATGATTTTCTCTTTTGTTTACACATGCACAGTTAGTCTTGTTTGTGAGCTCAATTGTGAGCACTGGCAGTCTTGTCTCTTAGAGTTGGTCCCGATCAGATTACACCCTTGTTGAAAACCAGACATACACATGTTGCGCGCAGATTTTATTGATATCTATGTATTGTATTAAACTTGATTTCTCACCAACACGCAAGTGTTTGACGTTTATTTTAACACATGTTCAGGTTTGCAGTAGCTGTTTTGGAGCTTGTGGACACGTAGGACGTTTTTACTTTTGGACCTAGAATTAAAATGTATCAAGACAAGTTAATGTTGTTTGAATGTTATAATTTATAATATATTGATTTATGTTTGATTTATGTTCTTTATTTTCCCCGCTGCGCGTGCGCGATAAAATGTGTATTAATAAATATTGACACCAATAGTGTCGCGAGTAATGAAGCAATATGTGGCGCCCCGATGTATAATCCGCCTTTGGTCGGGGTGTTACACCCAATACCTTATCCAACACAGATCCAATCCAATCAAACCATACTTCAATCAAATACACACGAAATTCGATTAAAATCAAACCAGAAACAAAATATTATCAAACTTAACAATTAACAGTCCTCTATTAACAAATTAACACTCAAATCACGAGCAATTGAGCAACCGAAAGCTCTGATACCACTTGTTAACACCTATCAGATCTCGGATCTAATAAACTATATAACGGATCTAGCTCATGATGATCTATATTGATTATACGTTAATGTTATGTATTAGTATTAGAAATATATATATATATATGTATGTATGTATGTATGTATGTATGTATGTATGTATGTATGATATTAAGATGAAGCTTGAGAGATGAGTTTGGCAGAGGTTCGATATATTAATCTCAAAAACTTAAGTTAACAATGGATAGAACAACTATATATAGAATATGGGTCTAGTTCGTTACACATTCCGTAACGAACTAGCCACCCCCTTCGTTACATTACATTAAATGAACATAAATAACAAATCACCCCCTGATTTGTTAAACATCCTTAACAAATCAGGATGGAACATAAATTATAGTCTAGTTCGTTAAACATCCGTAACGAACTAGTCTAGTTCGGAAATAGTTTGGAACCCCACTTGCCCTTGGTAGAGTTTTCGTATAATAACAGCTTCCACAACAGTATTAAAGCAGTGCCGTTTGAAGCGTTGTACGGACGAAAGTGTCGATCGCCTCTTTGCTGGGCATAAGTGGGTGATAGCCAAATCACTGGCCCGGAATTAGTACTTGAAACCTCAGAAAAGATTGTCCAAATCCGAAATCGCGTGGCAGCAGCACGGGATCGCCAAATGAGTTACGCTGATAAAGAGCCGAAAACCTCTGGAATTCCAAGTGGATGACAAGATTTTACTGAAATTCTCACCTTGGAAAGGTGTAGTTCGCTTTGAAAAGCGAAACAAACTCAATCCACGATACATTGGCCCATAGCGGATAACCGAACGCATCGGCTCGGTAGCGTACCGATTGGAGTTACCAGCAGAACTTAGTGGCGTACATAATGTTTTTCATGTATCCAACTTGAAGAAATGCCTTTCTGAAGAAACACTAGCAGTTCCTTTGGACAAATTAAAAGTTGATGAACAGTTACGCTTCATCAAAGAACCAGTCGAAGTTTTGAATTGGGAAACCAAAACACTCAAACATAGCAAGATTCCTATCGTTAAAGTTCGTTGGAACTCAAGACGTGAACTAGAGTACACGTGGGAATGCGAGGATCAAATGATGAAAAAGTATCCTCACCATTTCGAAGGGACCAAGGACCGAAAACCGTGAAAGCCGACAAACCGTCCGAAAACACCAGAGGTATGCATTAAATTTCGGGACGAAATTTCTTTCAGCATGGGAATTATGTGACAAACTGAAAAATTTTGCCTTTTTCAGACAGCCATCACGACATGACATATATTTTCGGGACAAAAATTCTTTCAAAATGGGAATGATGTGACACTCGTCAAATTCAGGTTAACTCCGTTAATTCAAACTCAATATCACTCGAACTGTGTCATTCCAGTTAACGCATATCTCATTACATTTAATTAGGGTTTAAATAACACATGAAAATCATTACACAAGTAGTCTTTCGGAGTTTCACTGAAACACACACGAGTCGACTAAAACCGTTGGTGAACAAACAATAAATATTACAAACAAGTACTTGATATAATTATGTGTTACGTTTATATGTGTAAATGTGTGCTTGTATGCATGTGATGTTATGGAGGTGATTGATGTTTTATGCAAGAATTATACAAAATAGAAGTTGAGGGTGCTAGTTGTAACTTGTAAATTATTTAATTAGTATATTAAAAACCTTAACCATAAAACCCTAATCCCTCTCTCTCTCTCCCCCTTTGTGCGACGGTATCCCCACCCCCCTCCCCTCTCCCTTGATCCATCAACAACACACCACACACACATACATACAATCCATCTTGCAAGCTTGTTGAAGGTTTAAGGTGCTAACTAGGTAAACCAAACACTATGTCTAATCTATTCTATGAATATTTGCATCATTAAACATTAATCATAAACCCTAAATGCTAAATATATTGATAATTGATTGAGTTAGGGTTGTCTGCATGATTGTTAGTTCATAGGTTAAAAGTTTGTTGAGTTTTTGATGAAAACTGGTGCTGGACAGATTCATAATTGCATGTCAAAACGACTGTAACTTGATGTTAATGATGTGTTTTGAAGTGATTATTGATTCTATGATGTAGTAGGTAGAGTCTAGTTAGAGTCTGAGTTCGTAATTTTTGGACGTGTGAAAGTTAGTTTTTATTAATTTACAAATCTGTTGTGCAAGTCTGATTCGGGGATCCTGCTTGTAGGCTGTTTTGTAATTAATGTATCTCACAAAAGACAACATCAATTGCGTTTATTCCACTTCTAGAAGTTAATAATTTGAGTGAGGAATCGAACCCAATTGGCCTTGAATTAATTGGATTAACCATGTAACAGGAACAGTAAATAACGTTTCGTTGCGCATGATAATGACTGTTGTGTGCTTACTGTGTTGTTTTGATCATTGTGAGGAAATCCTATGTAGTAAAAATATAATAAAAATATTTTTAGAAACCTCACGGGTGCTTCTGTGGTGAATTTTTGGTGATTGTATCTACATGTATGGTTAGTGAAGTAGAGTAATCTTGACGTGTTAAAATCTGTCTTGGTAACTTAGCTGCTGGATTCTTTGGTTTAACATGGAAAGTGATGATTTGATCGATGGTTGCTATGTGTTTGACTTATTTGCCCTTGTGGGAGATAATTTACAGATGATGTACCATGGTAACACTTAACACTATACTTGTTCACACATGTAACTGATCACCAACGTGTTTGTCGAGTCGCACTTGTTTCACAGACAAACACATCTCATGCATAACTCACTCGTAGTTTAAACACTTAGAAATCTCATTCTTGTTTTTAGAGCACTAGTGAGGATTTGTGACGCACGCTTTTCTCGGATCTTTTTGTTAACTTCGCAAACAGTGAGTTTCACGGCCCCTTTTACTCTTTTAATGCTTTTATTAGGGGGAGATAACACACTCCAACGATTTAGATTTTGTTACTCATTGTATATCACTTGTAAGGCTAGGTGGCAACAAACCAACTAAGTCCTTCTGAGCATCGAACCGGTTAATATTTGGATAATAGCGAGTCACCTTTGAGTAGTACTACTGGGTTTACCAAACCCCACCCAACTCTAAACTCGACTGTAGGTCGAGTGGGTGTAATTTTGGCTAACACATTACCATCGTGGTGGTTGACATGGTGGCAAGGAAATCGTATAAACATTCAGCTTTTGTGTCGAACACTTAGTAATACATGCTTGATAGGTTAGCTACCTATTGATATATAATTGACTTAACACTATTTGGTAACGCTAAATTGCAACGCTTAATTTTTGTAAACCTGTGAACTCACCAACCCTGTGTTGACACTTTTAGTATGTTTATCTCAGGTAGCCGAGGTGGGCGAGCGGTATAGGACATGCATACTCTTTTAACACTTCTATTAGGGGGAGATAACATACTCCTACGATTTAGATTTAGTTACTCATTGTATATCATTTGTAAGGCTAGGTGGCAACAAACCAACTAAGTCCTTCTGAACATCGAACCGGTTAATATTTGGATAATAGCGAGTCACCTTTGAGTAGTACTACTAGGTTTGACAAACCCCACCCAACTCTAAACTCGACTGTAGGTCGAGTGGGTGTAATTTTGGCTAACACATTACCATGGTCGTGGTTCACATGGTGGCAAGGCAATCGTATAAACATTCAGCTTTGGTGTCGAACACTTAGTAATACATGCTTGATAGGTTAGCTACATATTGATATATGATTGACTTAACACTATCTGGTAATGCTAAAACGCAACGCTTAATTTATGTAAACCTGTGAACTCACCAACCCTGTGTTGACACTTTAATATGTTTATCTCATGTAGCCGAGGCGGGCGAGCGATATAGGACATGCATTCTCTGAACTCTATTGTTTTGAACTTCTTTTAAATTTTATCATTATAACTGTTTTTTAAGTCGTCCTGTGTGCCACAATTATTTGCTTTACAATTTACGCTTCCGCATTTTTTTACCTAAGACTTGATGTCTTGGTTGCTTTTAAACTTTAACTGTGGTGTTTGATATAACTAATTATTCTGATCCTATTAGTTCACACCCTTTAACGGTAAAACTCCGTTAGTGGATTTTGAGGGTGTGAAATCAAGGTTCAACACGAAGTTGGTGAGTTCATAAGTTGTAGTAAAAAGTAGTTTGTATAGTATATAGCTTAAGTAATGTATGTGTAAGTAGATTTAGCACTTTTCAAATACACCAAGGTAGATAATCCATTTACAACCTACTAGATGTTTGTATGCCTTCTTACCAGGTCTATCACAAAACACTAGCGCGAGTATGTTAGGACAATTTACACCCATTCGACCTCCAGTCGAGTTATAGCAGGTCGGGTTTGTCAAACCCAGTAGTACTACCTAATTTTCCCCTAGATTCCATTATAACGGTTCACAGTATTTAAGGACTTTAAGTGATTTGAGGGCACCTAGTATAGACTTGTGATATATAAGAAATTACATAGATCCAAAATAAGTTGCTGCATTTTCCTCCATAAAACTAGTATGTAAGTATGTCCATGTTTTCTCCCCAAAAACAAGTAATTGTTTGTATTTTCAATCCATAAAACAAGTATACGAAAGTAATTTTATGTTTTAATCCAAAAAACAAGTAAGGAAAATGTTTTATGTTTTCAACCCAGAAAACAAGTGTACAAAAGTATTTTTGTGTTTCCTCTCTAAAAAACAAACTAGGAAAAGCATGAACTCAACGGGTGCCGCGTGTAATAGATTGTTCTCAAACCAAATTAATGCACTTGAGTGATAACTATTAACTGGTACAAGTGTTTAAGTGATGAGAGTGTGTTCAACAACACATGACTCTAAGACCCACGTATGGACTCACACACAAGCACAACCTTGACCCGACGACTTGTTGGTGATTGAAATTAATGTCAATAGTTGTAGATTGTTCTAGCATGCATCATATCCCACATCGTTATCAAACCAACAAGCAATTGCCATATAATTCAAATTCTAATCTAGCAGTTTACAAGACAGATTCTAGCATGAACAAACGGATTTTATTCACTAAGAAAAACTTAGAATAAATTCTACAGAATTTACCACTGTAGAATATATGAATTAGGTTTCTAAAAATAGTTTTATTATATTTTTCTCATGCATAGAAAACTCACATTAATTCAGTCATTGCAGATAGATACCAACAGTTCAGCAAATTGTGCATAATTTCATGGTTCTATCAACACAATTATCCAAATTGTGCAACGCTAATTGGGTTATCTTCTAAACTCATAATATTAAGTTACAGAATTGGAACCAACCGATTTGGTTTTGTCATTAGGTAGTTATGGTATCCGAAAGACTGACCAGAATATAACTCGTCCAAAATCATAAGTACTATTCAAAACTCGTCCAAAAATTACAAAATTTACCTTTCTAGAAACTAGACTCATAATACTATATCCTAGAATCGTGAATCAATCAATAATCATTGTTTACCATCGAGTTACCAAGCAATCAATAAATGAGAACAAATATATGTCAGCAAACTGTAGTCATCAAAACTCAAATCTTAACATGTTTATGACATCTCTAGGGTTCCAATTCATAAATTAACAATCATTGAACATCATAATCATGCTATATAATCAATATTACTGAAATTTAGACCTAGGGTTTCATCTAGAATGATTAAACTAGCACACAATGTGTAGTGCTTACATGTAATGATTAAACTAGAATACAAGCGTCGTTCTAATCACACAACAATAATCAAGAACTTGATTGGACATCTAGAGTTTCATAAGAACAAATCAAAATCACAAAATTAATCAAAATTGAGAATGATTCTTACTAGTTATGAGTGTAGGAGTTTTAGAATATGATCAAGAAACACCAACAATTGCAAGTAGTAGGCTTGATTGAAGATGAATTAGGGTTTGGAGGTGTTCTGCAATCGTACCAACGGAGAGGGGGGCATGCACCGATGATTTATGGCTGGTTATTTGGGTTGGGATATTTTATCAAGTATTATAATAATTATATTTACAAGAATGACCCCTTTAGAATGAGTTTTGGTCTTAAAAACTTTTAAAACCAAATAGAATTATAACGAATCATTCCGAGTAAAATACTAACCCAAATTTATAATAATAAAGCCATGTAAACAGATCTTTGAGTTAGCTTTGGTATTTATCGAGCATACCTTGTAATCCATAAGTGTGCTGGAACAGTTCTCCGAGCAAGCTTTTACTTTGAATATTTTCCATAGAAAATATTCCTCAAGCAGAATTCAATCTTCATTATATAACCAAACTTTGCTTATTCTAGTTAACTAAGTGTTTTGGGGTACTATAGCTTGCTCGAGGTTGAACCTTGCTTGTAGAAATACTTGTAATAATTCCTTTAACTTCTACTAGTGTGATGGAGATCATCATTTTTGAAACCTTGCTCGATCTACCAAATTACTAGTTTTAAACTTGGCTAAGTCTAGGGTTTGCTCTGAAACAAACCTTGCTCGACTGAAGAACAACCTTTCTTGATGAAGTGTAGTTTGTTCGAACTAAACACTTAGAAGAATTCCAGAAGATAAAATAGCTCGATGTAAGATACCTTGCTTGAATAAGTATTAGGCATGCTCGACTGCCTAGTTTGCTCGTATATCATACTAATAGTATTTACGAGGAAGTTGAGAAGATTATAATCTTCCTTGGTCAATTCTCGAGTCTTTGTATTTATCGTTTGATTATTATAATGTAAAAGTCATTTTATATTATTGTCTAGTTCATTATTGAATGTCTAGTTCGTTAAGGATGTTTAACGAACTAGATTGTTAAGTTATTATAGCTCCTAATTCGTTAAGGATGTTTAACGAATTAGAAGATAGTTCGTTACGTTTATTTAATGGTTTGTAATGTAATGAAGTGGAAGGCTAGTTCGTTACGGAATGTGTAACGAACTAGACCCATCTTCTATATATAGATGGTTCCCCCCTCTGTTAAGTTAAGTTTTGAATTAACCTTATTGAATTGCTTTGTTCTCTCATTCAAAGCTTCATGCTTATAACGTATTAATATAATATTTACACATATATACACCTAATATAACCTAATAGATAAGAGTAATCATAAACTAGATCCTCACGATATTAGATATAAGTGTTAATCGTTATAGATATGAGTTAGATCCGTGTTCAAACAAGTGGTATCAGAACTTTCAGGGTTCGATTGCTCTTGATCTAGTGTTCTAATTTGTTAATTGAGGGTGTATAAGTATAATTTTAGTTTTATTGAGTTTTGGTTTGAATTTCATCAAATTCAGTGTGAATTTGGTTGAATATGGATCGAGTTAAGGTGGATTGGTGTTTAGTAAGGTATACGGATTGTTTGGTTGATTGGAATTGGATATTGGTTTGGATTAGTGTTGGTTTTGATTGGATCGGAAATTGACCGAAAACAGGGGAGTGTTTTTTTTTTTTTTGACAATTGGATTGATTATTGATTGAATTGGTTAATTGCTAGTTGCGATTTGATTTCACGATGGATTTATGAGTAAATTGAGCTATTATACGTGTGATTTGGTGTAGTACCGAGCTTGTATTACGGATTTGAGATAGTATTCAGTGTTCTTCATTTTTCCAGAAATCTGGAAAGTTAGGATGAAGATTTGAAGATCTTCCTCTGTTGATAAAGATTCGTTATATCTTTAGCTAATTCGTTATTGAAGTTCGTTAAATTTTCTTAATTCATGCTCAATTCGTTACTCAGTTCATTACCAAATCTGATTCGTGTCATCTAGTTCGTCTAACCCGTGGTCTGATTCGTTAACCTCATATCTAACAAACTTTTGCCACGTGGCAATAGTTGCCAGAGTTTGTTTTAACTGTTATAACAACCTGATTCGTTAGTTAACTGTAGCTAATTAGTTAGCTTGATTCGTTACCTTGAATAAGAGATTCTTTAATCTGATTCGCTAGGTTGACCTGATTCGTAGGCAATTCGTTACTTTGATTCGTTAAGTGGATCCAGAGATTCGATTCGTTCATCTGATTTGTTACTTTGAATGTAGATTCGTTAATCTAATTCGTTAAACTGATTCGTCAACTGATTCGTCAACTTGACCTAATTCGTTGACTTAGTTCGCTAGTGATTCGTTACCAATTCGTCATAAGCTAATTCGTGTGACACTGTTCCTTGTTCATTACACAGATAACAATCAATTCGTTATAATTAATTCGTTATTTTAATTCGTTATAATCACTGTTCACAGTTCGTTAGAGTTACTATTCAAAGTTTGTTAATTTTCAAGATGGCTGGTTTTTATGCGTTAGCTTCTCAAAACGCACTCATGCAACAAATGTTTCTTTTGGATACTGAGATCCATTCAAAGTGTCATCTATTGATGAAATTTAGCGACTTTGCTAAATGGGAACCTCGTTTTCGTGCTCATCTTGGTTATGTTCATCCTGACTGTTCTTATTGTCTTGATGAGGTTTACACTGTACCGATGATTGGAGATGAGACTATTAGCATTACCCCTAAGGCTATTTCCAAATATTCTCAAGAGGAGAAAAAGGCACTAGAGATTAAACTAAAGCTCATTCGACTCTTACTATGGCCTTACCAGATAACATATTTCATCAAGTGGGTAGTGTCAAGATTACTGCTTCATTGTTTGTGATTACCGATAACAGATCTCAAATCTGATAGATTAATATAACTATAAGGATCTAGTTCATGATGCTCTTATCCGATTGTATAATAATGTTATATATGTTAGTATAGATTGTATATATATATGTATGTATAATATTAAGATGAAGCTTGAGAGAACAATTCGGCAGGGGTTCGTTAATCTTAACTCCAAACTTAAATTAACAGTGGAATGAAACCACTATATATAGAAGATGGGTCTAGTTCCTTACACATTCCGTAACGAACTAGCCACCCACTTCGTTACATACAATAAATATAATAAACTTAACGAATCACCCCCTGATTCGTTAAACATCCTTAACGAATTAGGAGGGAACATAACTTAAGTCTAGTTCGTTAAATATCCTTAATGAAGTAGATGATACCTTACCGAACAACATTAATTGTCTTTAATAATTATTACATAAATAAAATGATAAATACAATAACGATAAATACAAAGACTCGAGACGCAAAACCGTGTACTAACAGACACCCCCTCGTCTTGAGCTCTTTGTCTTTAACTTATTTGAAGCGCTTTGTTTGCCAAAGATCAGGTCCCTAGGGGTGTTCCATGGCTGCCCAAATGCATCAACATGACTATATTGTTTTATATGGGCTTATATGGGCTTGTTTGGACCTAGTTTGGCTTGTTTATCAATTTAATAATATATTTAATAACCCTAACGCCTAAAAACGAATAAATCATCATTCCAGCCTTCCAAGATCAGTTTAAGTCGAAATACTAAGGAGGAGGAGCTTCCGGATCGGAGTTTCATCAATCGGTTGTCGGTTTTGCTTGTTTTAACGTTTGTGAGTTCGTTTTTGAGTTTTAGACATTCAAACAAGTTGTAATCAGATTCTAATGATTATGCTTGGCTAAACTTGTTTAAATCACCTAGGTTTGATGTTTAACGGTTGATTTATCACTTTTCGGGTGCTAATTTCGTGTTTCATTATTTAGTTATTGTAAAGTTCATAATTTGTGATATTATTCCATGAAGCTTGCTGTCATTAGATGTATTTTAGGTTGCATGAGCCCCGAGTAGTTGATTATTGCATGAATTTGTTTCGTGTAGTCGTTAATTGTTAGTTCGGTTAATACTGAGTGTGTTGATTGATTGTGGTAGACGCGTGCCATTAGGGTTTGTGTTTCTTGAATCATATAGGTCAGTAGGATCATCCCCTTTGAGTTGGACCAAAACCTTAGGGGTTAGCTTATCTCTCTGCTTTAGTTGATTTAGTTACCCGTTGCGAGATCACGTGCGGTTTTCTAGCTATCGACTAGGTTAGTTTGTAAGTTGAGTTATATTATCCTTATTATTTAATTACCCCTCTCTTCCTAGGTTTGTAATTAGCTCAAGCCTTAGTGATGATTGTGATTTTGATACGGACCAGATAATAAATCATTAGGGTACGTAAATAAACAACCGTAGATTAAAAGCTAAATAGACGTTGTTAAGGTTCTATGGTAAAACTGACCGTAGGGACCCAGTTTTCTTGATTCTATCTATCTTAGTTCATCTTTAGAAGACGGTTTCAAGCACTTGTTAGCACCTGAGCCATCCTATGTCCGTTAAGTCATCCTACCTAGGTGCTTCGTTTTCTTATTATTGTTAAATCTCGTTAAGTTTCCAGCTAGTTTCGTTATGTTTCACCGTTAGTTAAGTTAAGTTAGTTTAGATATATAAGTTAAACAAATATATTATTTAGGCAGGACTTGAGTTGGGTTAGTAATCTGAGCCACCTCACGTGTCTTTGTGTTCGATACTCGGACTTCCTTAGTTTTTACTACATACGCTCGGTACACTTGCCGGTTGTGTGAACTTAAGTTAGGATATTCCGTTTTAATTTAAAGCTTAGTTGTGAGTCGTAATTTTCATAGGTACATTTTCGCACATCAAGTTTTTGGCGTCGTTGCCTGGGACACGGTTTGAGGCAATTGGAGAACGACCCGAGTTGAGGACTTGTTTTTATAGTTTTATATATATATTTAGGTTAATATAGTTTATTTTAGTTTTCTTTTAAATAATCTAATTTTAGTTTTAATTAATTTTTGTCTACTACTATCTTGTGCCCGTGATCCGTTTATGTTTAGTGTGCAGTAATGGAGACTTACGGGAATGAAGTCAAAGAACAAAAACGTGACACCATTTGGCAGATGGAGATAAAGAGGATTTTGGATTGCAAAGAGAAAAATCGAGTGAAACCCCAGTTATGTTTGATGTTTGATTTAAGGGGGAATCTTTTGGGTTATAAAAACTCATCCGGTGAATTCATTGAGCAAATACCAGATTGGTTGCGCATCATCCATGATACAAATCCAAATGCCCCATTTCCGACCCAACAAGATTTAGATGGAATTTGGCTTGGTTTAGTAAGTCAGTCACAACTTAGTAAGCCGACTATCGAATTTGAGAAGTTGGGGATGGAAAAGCAGTCAGAGGAGTATGTTCCTTCATGGGAGGACGAGTTTAGGGGTAAGTTTGGTGACGTGTTGGTGGATTTTACAGTGATGGATGAAGGAGACTTTGACCCACTTGGTGATTTGAAATTGCTCGAAGATTTATTGTATAACGAGCCAAGTGCGGGGGTCAAGAAGGAGCCTTGTGAGGAGAGCCATGAGGTGGTTGGTGATTCAGTCTTCCCACCATTGCACTTGGATTGTGAAAAACCAAAACATGAACCATACTCAATCTCCATTCGGGATGTGTCGAGGTTTAAAAATTTGGTTAAAAGAAAAAGGAGGATATCTAGGCTCAGAGATCATAGTGTGCAAAAGAGTTCGTCACTCCCATTTCACTTCAAGGAATCATTTTTGGGGGAGGCTACGAGTTGGTGGGCCAAGTTCACGTTGTATGTTTGGTCCTATGAGAGCGGTGCAGTTGGTTTCTTCCCGACCAGTTGAAGAGGAGAGTGTTGAGGAGTATTGATGGGAAGAGGATAAAGGAGAAGCCTCCTGATTGAGATTTCGGGAGCGAGTCTGGTTGAAGACTATTCAATAAACTTAGCGCTTCCCGGGACGCAACCCGGTAATATCTTTCCTTATTAATTTATTTTCATTTTTATTTTTATTTCCGAGTTTTGCCGGGTGTTTCTTCTCTTACTTGCAGGTTATTCCTTCGTTGGTTGATGACGGTTGATGAGCTAGAGTTTTAAACAGGTGTGGGGATGCAATTTCTTAAGGATTGCCGCTTTCGTTCGTGAGTGATAGCTTGATAGAGAGCACTGGAGTTTTAAGCTTGCGTTCGAATAGGAGGGCGAGGAACATGATTCACCGCACACTTTCATGATCACATATACCAAGGGAGTCTGTTCCACTTTATTTTTCTTTATGTTTAGTTTTGTCTTTCCTTGTCTCACATTGAGGACAATGTGAAATTTAAGTTTATGGATGGGGAACTGACGTTTTCATTTTTAAGAAAAATAAAAGAATATTGAAAATCTTGGGAGTTAATATTTAAAAAAAAATGTTTTACAAAAATGTCCCTTGAAAATTGTTTTTCTTCTAGGTTAAGCAGGAAATGATATTATTACCGTTGTGTTAACGAAATCTCGGAACTTTTGAAATATATAATATAATAATAAAAGAAGAGATGGTTTGCATATCTGATTTGGGATGTGTCGGTAGGCCCAACTAGCTTTGATAGTCCTCTTTAGCAGTTTTTATATATAATAATTTGAAAAAACGGTGAAATCGAATTTCGATGCTTAGGGAGGATTACCATAATCTGAAAACTTTGAGATGGTTATACTTAGATGCACTCAAACCAGCAGACCACCACATGTCCATCTTTTTGCGAGCTTAGAAATAGTTATATATTTTAGGGTGATATAAAAAAGATGAAAAAAAGAAAAAAAGAAAAAGAAAAAAAAAGTATGTTTTGAAAGTTATGTGTATTATTAAAAGTTGTTCAAGAAAAGAAAATGCTTGTGAAGAAAGTTATGTATTGTAAAATGCCAAAGAAGCATTCTTTAAAGTTAGTAAAAGAGGCCAAAGATGCACATACTAGACGTGACTTACAGTTTACGTGTTACCAAGGGGATAGTGACTCTGAGGATACACTATTGGGGCTTGAAGGTTCTTAGTTAATACATATCAAATTAGGAATCTATAGGACAAAGTCCAATAATATTTAGGAATAGCTCGTACGACCTCCACAGGACCATTCATCCATCAAATTTCACCGAGTGCATCTAATTAGTAACATCAACGAGTCCTTGGCTTATGGTGATTTGTCGAACCAGTTTTCTTCGACGCTAGTTCTTCTAGCTCTCTTTGTCTGAGATGGGGTAGGTGTAGCCGTAGCTTTTAAACTTAAAACGCTTAATGCAATGGGGGGCTTGATTGGTTAGTAGTTGGGTTTAAAGTGGAAAAATATACCGGCAATCGCGGTCAATATGTTGAGTGGTTTCTTGTGTTTTAGAAATGATAAATAATCTGGGAGTTTTTTGTTATTCACTTCGTTATGATCCTGTGTAGATTTCTTTTTCAGGGACGAAAAAGGTTCAAGTGTGGGGATATTTGATGTGTTGCAAAACACATAGCGTTTTATCCCGTTTTTGTGTTGTTTCGTGCGTAAACCGTTGACGATTATTTATTATTCTTGCATTAAATTACATGTTTGTGATTATTTTAGATTCCAATGTTGAAGAGAGCAAGAAAACGAATTAAATGCAGAAAGAATCAGCTAAACCGTAGGTACGCACAAACGAAGTTTAAACGAGTCAGCAGTCGACAAACGATGAACCAAAGGGCATGGCCACGCCGCGTGGCACCTGACCCTTCATGGCCACGTAGCTCAGGTCCCTAGGGGTGTTCCATGGCTGCCCAAATGCATCAACATGACTATTTTGTTTTATATGGGCTTGTTTGGACCTAGTTTGGCTTGTTTATCAAGTTTAATGATATATTTAATAACCCTAAAGCCTAAAAACGAATAAATCATCATTCCAGACTTCCAAGTTCAGTTTATGTCGAAATACCAAGGAGGAGGAGCTTTCGGATCGGAGTTTCATCAACCGGTTGTCGGTTTTGCTTGTTTTAACGTTTGTGAGTTCGTTTTTGAGTTTTAGACTTTGAAACAAGTTCCAATCAGTTTGTAATGAATACTTTGAGCTTAATTATCATTATTATCTATTGTTCATTCATTATTGTTGACTAAATTTGTTTGAATCGCCTAGGTTCGATGTTTAACGGTTGATTTATCACTTTTCGGGTGCTAGTTTCGTGTTTGATTGTTTTGTTATTGTAAAGTTCATAATTTGTGACACTATTCCATGAACCTTGCTGCCATTAGATGTATTTTAGGTTGCATGAGCCCCGAGTTGTTGATTATTAAATGAATTTGTTTCATGTAGTCGTTAATTGCTACTTCGATTAATATTAAGTGTGTTGATTGATTGTGGTAAACGCGTGCCATTAGGGTTTATGTTTCTTGAATCATTTAGGTCAGTAGGATCATCCTCTTTGAGTTGGACCAAAAGCTTAGGGGTTATCTTATCTCTCTGCTTTAGTTGATTTAGTTACCCGTTGCGAGACCACGTGCGGTTTTCTAGCTACCGACTAGGTTAGTTTGGAAGTTGAGTTATTTGATCCTTATTATTGAATTACCCCTCTCTTTCTAGGTTTGTAATTAGCTCGAGCCTTAGTGAGGATTGTGATTTGATACGGACCAAGTAATAAATCATTATGGTACGTAAATAAACAACCGTAAATTAAAAGCTAAATTGACGTTGTTAAGATTCTCTGGTAAAAGTGACCGTAGGGACCCAGTTTCCTTGATTCTATCTATCTTAGTTCATCTTTAGAAGCCGGTTTCAAACACTTGTTAGCACCTGAGCCATCCTATACCCGTTAAGTCATCCTACCTAGGTGATTCGTTTTCTTATTATTGTTAAATCTCGTTAAGTTTCCAGCTAGTTTCGTTAAGTTTCACCGTTAGTTAAGTTAAGTTAGTTTAGATATATAAGTTAAATAAATATATTATTTAGGCAGGACTTGAGTAGGGTTAGTAATCTGAGCCACCTCACATGTCTTTGTATTCGATACTCGGACTTCCTTAGTTTTTACTACATACGCTCGGTACACTTGCCGGCTGTGTGAACTTAAGTTAGGATATTCCGTTTTAATTTAAAGCTTAGTTGTGAGTCGCAATTTTCATAGATACATTTTCGCACATCAATCACGAATTAGTTCCACTTGAACCATGAATTTACTCTCAAACCTAGGTTTGAGTTAAAAAAATGTTTATTGGCTTACTAGCTTTTTCAAAAAGCTTTTTGAAAATTCAGAATTTGGGCTTCTAGAAAACTGTTTTTTAACACTTCCAAAATGCTAAAATAAAAAAGAATTTTTGGGATTGCCAAAAAGTTTTTAACTTATTGGCTTTTTGAAAACACCAATGTGTTTTCAAACTCAATCTCAAACATGCACTATATTGCTCCTACGAAATGGTTGATTTTTTATTTACTTTGTTTACATGAAAAGCTTTATTTTTATTGATAAATTATTTGGTAATAAAATATAATGTTTACTTCAGGACAAAAGTGTCACACCCCAACATACGGCGGAAATGCCGGGGCGTGAGTTGATTGCTCACAGCTCTCAATGTACTATCATGCAAATTTTAAAATGATAATATCTATCATTCCAATTTAAATAGTCCAACAAATTACAAATATCAAAGTACATAATCCATAAATAAAATAGGTGAAGACAAAAAAAAAATTTAAGTTCTCGTATCTTCTCTCTAGCATGCAACCCTAAGTTTATTCAAAAAAACATGATACTCATATCATACGGTGACCTGCATATGAGTAAAACACCAGATAGTGAATATATAACAAGTATACCAAAAATGTGCAAAATGTATCATGTGATATAAGCAATTTAACCAAATGAACAAGTAAATAAGTTGTCGGTAAGCATGATATCAGATGAACTGGGCGATGGCCACTACGATAGTCGTATGATCATACTATTCTGAGATTATGTTTGACCTTTCGGTATGCGTATCAAATAAAGCATATAACACGTTAGACATAAATTGTTAAACACACATGAATATCAGTTGCAAGCTAAGTAATAAATATAATAAAATATTTAGAAACACATACGTCCCCAAAACAATAAAAATGAGTTAAAAGAGGGGGTGTAATACTCACCTTATCAGATGAGCAAGCGGAAATAACAAGGTAATAATAAGAATTTTAACATCCTAAATATTATGATGTTAAATAAAGAAAGTTACGTTTGGTTATCAGGTGTTAATATTTAATTAGCAATAAACAAAGAAATATTGTGTTAAGTTGTCGTGTGTTAAATAATATTAACTAACATTTAATAAAGAAAAGATCATGGACTTAGATTAATTAAGTGGGTTAAAGGGGAATGGGCCGTAGGTCCATGGGCTTTAAGGGATATAAATATCCGCTTAAACCATTCTAAAACCCTAACTCCTCATTTCCATCTTCCATAATCTCTACACACACTCAAGAACACACACACATCTCCATTACTACGTACTAACGGCCACGAGAGAGAAACGAGATCGAAGACCAAAAATCAAGTCAAATATAGATAGATCTTCCATACACAAGCTAGACTCAAGGTTTTAAGTTCGTAAGCAAGCTAAAAGAGACCAAACGAACCCATAAAGGTATGTTCTTGATCTTAAAGTTTATGTTTCAATAAACGTTTGGCCTTGAAACTTGAAACGAGAATAGATCGGGTTTAAACGAAACATAAAGTAGCAAACTTGACATTAAAACGAACTTAATAAACCCACGGCTAGGCATGGCTCGTTAAGAAACCCTAGATCTAGCTTAAACATTCTTTTAAGCGTAAAGATCCAAGCTTTGTGATCTTCCGAGCCGAGCCTTATCTGAAAAGAGGCATTTACATATTTCCCCTTCTAAAAGTCACTTATTACATATTTCCTCAAATTAAAAAAGTTAATTACATATATCCCCTTCCTAAAACATGTATTTAACATATTTGTCCATTTCATTAAAATTATCTTACTAAATGACTAAAATACGCTCAATAACAAATTAAAGATATAATTTTGATATCACAAAATAATTTTCAATTTTTTGGTTTTTATTTCTGTTTTAGTTTTTTAAATATATTAATCAACTTTATTATTAATATTAATTTAATACAAAATTAAAACAACTTCAATATCATATTAAACTTTTTGTTCTCTGTGATAATTTCTCAACACTTCCCCTTATTACGAACAAAAAAAAAACATATGTTGCAGTCCAAGCAACACCACCGCTAGACATTACCGCCAAAACTCTTTGCCGGAAAACCGTTGTAGGATTTGGGCATAACCAACGATGGTGAAACTCTTCGCCGTTGGTTGGTCCACGTTCGCCCCTCCGCTGTCAGACCCTCACAACCCATATGTATATCGGATTCATGAGTGTTGCAAATATGAAGGGTGGTCCAACGAGGGTCGGGGTGGGTGTTTCATATTTGAACATTGGTGATTTCCCTTGCGGCGGGATTCAGTGGTTCTGGTGGTTGTGGCGGACAACGATGGTGGAGGAGGCGGTGGTTCAGGCTGGTCAAAAACAAACCCCATCTACAAGACTACAACAACTACAATTCAAATATATGAAGGTTGGGGGTAGGCTGCTGTTTGGTTCTGAAGTTCATTTAGGTTGAGTGGCTTTGTAAATTGTTAAGGGGTAAATGAGTAATTTAATCTGAAAAGGGGAAATATGTAATTAATGTTTAGAGGTTGGGGAAATATGTAATTAGTGGTGTTTAACAAGGGGAAATATGTAAAAACCCCATCTGAAAATGACCACGAGAGCACTTGCGGGGTGGGATAATATTATATTAAAGATTTGTTTGTTAAAAAAATAATTATAGTATAAATGCTTAGTGGGTTGACCCAACCCGTAGCCATGGGTGGTCCGAAACCCACCAGCCCAAACCCAATACAATAAGGACCCATCAGGTCACCGATTACCTTGCAGCCAAGATCACCACACTCAAACACATTAGAGGCCGGTTGCTTCTGGGTTTTGAATACATGTCACTCGATCACTCAGCTTAAGTCGATTACAAGGTTATCATCGCATACACCCATGTTCAATTACATCAGGAGTCGATTTCACTGCCTAATTGATCTGATATTCGTTCGATTACAATACAGATCGCTTACTATGGTGGGTCGATTACATGGAGTCTCTTACTCTAACGTTAAATCAGTTTATGAGTCGCTCACAATTGCATATCCGATTACAATACCTAATCAAGTACACTCGCATGCATTAGTCGATTACAAGTTCCCAGATGTTTCCTAGGATGTCGGTTACATTGTAGCAACTCGATTACATTGATAATCGCATGAACGGGATTCGATTACAAAGGAGACTATCGATTACTTTCTAACTCAATCACTCTCCTAGAATCGCTTACAAAAAGGCTCGAATACAACCATGGATCCGCTCACAATCTAAGAATTCGTTACTAGTTTCTGATCGATTATTTTGGAATCGGTTACATGGGGATTGGTTACCTTGAGTTCGGTTACAGTAGGCTTATGTTGGTTACAAGATGTCCCTTCACACTTAATACTCGATTACAGTAATGACTCGGTTACATCCCGTACTCGAGCGCAATAGGAACCCGATTTCATTGCCCTCCAATCACCCTATATCGCTTACAATATAAAGAACACGATCACTTATTATGCACATACAACAATAAGACTCACACGTTAAGACTTGGATACATAGGTACTCGCTTACTTATGTATTTCGCTTACATGATAACCCAATCACAAGTAAGGGTCCAAATACATACAAGGGGGCGTTTGCAAAGGACTTATATACATTTGTAAAACTCGCATACAATATAACCATATGAATAAAGATTATCTTTTAATAGAACCAAAAATAATGGATCATAGATTAACAAAGGAAAGGTAGAAGGAAACTTAATATACATAAAAGCATATGAGTACAATAGGGTTTAAAGGAATGGAATAATCTAAGTATAAAGTAATTTAATACAATACCATTAGATTAGGCCTGACTTAGCCAATTCTGGCTGGATACAAATGAAACAAGTATTAATACATGAGTTAAAGAAAGTAATAACGATAAACGGAGAAAGAAATAGGATCCAGGTGAGTTTCTAGCCCCATTTCTGTGTTATTCTTTCGGGGCTATGTGCATACTCGATGTGTTTGTTAATACATTTATCCTAAGTGATAAGTGTATGCCTTATGTGATTACGTGAAAGGTATGAATAATTGCTTGTCAATACGTGAACGATCTTCGGATATTGCACGTACTGTCAAGTTATAATGTTATGTTTAATGATAGTATGATATATATGATATATGAATGAATGTTAAATGGTGTATGGTTGTATGGTATCAAAGAGGGACCAAGCCCTAATAATACTTGAGGAAAGAAGAATCAAGCCCTACTAATTCTCGAGGAAAGAGGGACCGAGCCCTAATAATACTCGAGGTATGAGGGAACCGAGCCCTAATAATACTCGAGGAAAGTAGGGCGTAATGCTCTTTATAACTTAAGATATGAAGGTAAGTAAATATATGATAAAAGTATGATTGTATGAACGAAAGTAAGTATGAATGTGTTGCATGTTGTGTGATTAACTTGAACTCACTCAACGTAGCTGACTTTTAGTATGCACGCAGGTGAGTAGGATGAAGCTGCTCGCTTGAGGGAAACACGTGGCATTGAACAAGAGGCTGGCATCGAAAGACTCAAGACGTTTATAAACAATGTTTTGTTTATTTTGAAAGATAAGATGTTGTTTTAAGACATGTTATGGATTGTTATGAAATATTTTATGAAAGTTTATATATTCCGCGAATGTTTTTATTAACTCAGATGATTATAACTATGTTGATGAGTAAATCCAATGTCCCAGTGTGAGGCACCGGTAGCGGGGCCTTACAAGTTGGTATCAGAGAACGGGATTTAAGTAAGAAAAGAAAGAAGATGTTAGTCCAAGAATATCATGTGTCACTCAAGCAAGTTCAGTAAATGTTAATGTTAGCTCAAGAATGTCATGTCAAGTGTATGGTTAGATAATAAATGTTAATGTTAGCTTAAGATTAGTGATACAGATAGGATTTCTTTTTGTTTGATTGTTTAACTGTTTGAGATTAGAATCATCACAAATGGACTCATAAAAGGAAGTGTATAGGACACGGAAAGTAACGTGATCAGCTAATCACAGCTGGCCACTGTTATTACCTATTAGCCTTACTATCCTTGTACTACGTTGAGTCAAAGATTTGACCTAAAAGAGATATATGGAAGATTGGAATCTTCTCAACCTCATTGGAAATCGCTAAGTATGGAACCGGGCACACCTGAGACATCCGAGCAGGGTTTTACTTAGCCGGGCATGATATTTTGCCTATCGGGCAAGGTTATCTTCTAGAATTTTTCTTAAGTGGATATCCGGGCAGGGTTCGCCAATTAGTGTATAACCGAGCAAGGTTCACTAGTTAGTACATACCCCGGCAAGGATCACTTTATCTAGCAAGTTTGTTCTTCATAGCCGAGTAAGGTTTACTTCAGAGTAAACCTTATGAAGCCAAGTGATTGGAAGACCGGGCAAGGTATTCACTAATAACACTAAGTGGTCCAAGTATGCTTGATGTGCAATGAAATATCTCAAGTAACATTGGGCAGGGTTCAACTCAAGCAGGGTACAAGCTACCGAGCACACTTTGCTAATAAGCTATTTCCTAGTAATGAGTTGAAGGGACCATTGAAGAACAAGGTTGCTCGTAAGAGTTTGTCAAGCAAAGTCCAATAAAGTCAAGAAGATTGAACTCTATCCGGTGAGTATTTCACTTGGTGAAATACTCTTTAAGTGAAGTCTACCCGGAAACTGTTTCCGGGCACACCCCTATGTTACCATGTACTGAAGGAAGGCAGAGCACACAGTCTACTCGGAAAAGTCAATACTGCTACAAGGCCTACCCGAAAGACTTGTTTTACACTTAGAATAGTTTTGAGTATGTAATTTTAATATGTTTTAGTATTTAGGGTTTCTAGAAGGAATGACAGTTGTAAAAGAGGTGTCAAGTCTATAAAAGGAATAATTAGGGCATGCCTCCTAAGAACAAGACGGACAGACTCATTAATTGAGAGAGAATATTTGTGAGTGTGACGGCGGTACTAAGAATCGTACGGATATAACTTTCCCATCAAGAAACCCTAAATCGATTATCGTTTGTATGATTTATATTATATAAATGGAAATCTTTTGAGTGAGTCTTGTGTGTTAGTTGTCTTTGATTAGTTGTTCAGCAACCAAATCGTTTGTTATGGATTCCGCCTTTATCAAACGGTTTTCTTTCTAAATATAGCAACCCGTCAACACATTATTGTGTGAGTTATGACTTGATTCGTTTAAGATCTACCAACAATCGGGACCTAACAAATGGTATCAGAGCTTGTTGCTGCTATTATAGCAAGAAATTTGTTGTTGATTGAAAAAGAACAATGACGTAAGCAAAGCACTGTTCCATTGAAGAGTGACGTCAGCTGCTCTGTTTTTCTTCATTTCTATCCAGATCTACAACTTTCCGGTGTTTTCTTTTCCTTGTTTCACTTAATGTTTGAATTTTGCTTCCAAATCTTGTTCTAATCGCACCAGATTCATCAGATATGAAACACCGGTTATCAGACTTGATTTCTTTTAAAGTCTGTTTTTCGAACTAACTGATTTTGTTTTTCAAATGTCTGGTTACAGAGAACAAGAAGTGTCTACTAATAAGATTCCTAGAATTTATGGACAGGAAAACTTTACAAAATGGAATGTCTTATTTGAAGCAGCTGTTTGTTAAAATGATGTGGATATGTGGAACTCAGTTAAGTTTGAACCACAAGACACTACTGAGGGTGCAACTACAGCTGGATCGTATGGATAATCGGATTGGTGATTGGAAGAATAAAACTTTATCTTTTGCGGGTAAACTTCAGCTGGTCAGGTCTGTTTTGTTGTCCTTATATATTTACTGGTCTGCTGTTTTCTCACTTCCTTCTAGACTTATTGCTGATCTTGAAAAACGGATTAAAAATTTCCTTTGGGACTTTGGACACAAAAAGGGAAAGCATAAAGTTTCTTGGGATATTGTTTGTCAGCCGAAAAGTGAGGGTGGTTTGGGTATCCGGCGTATCCGGGATGTCAATAATTCTCTTCTGGTTTATCATATTTGGAGTTTAATCAATGATCGTAATTCGTTGTGGGTTAAATGGATGCATGAGTATAAAATAAAGGGGCGAAATTTTTGGAGCTTGCAGATTCCTAACTCTTGTACTTGGGGTGGAGGAAAATTCTTCAGTTTCGTCCCCGTATTCGACATTTTATATGGCATGAAATCGGTAATGGGAGATCTACTTCAGTTTGGTATGATAAATGGGATGATTTATGTCCTTTAAGTGATTATATTAACCCGAGAGCAATACATGGGGCTGGTTTGATTTTAATGACCTGTGTCAATGATGTTGTTCATCATAATAACTGGGGATGGCCGCCTGATTGGATTTCGAGATTCCCTATTCTTTCGAACTTAAAGGAGGCGAGTATTTATCCGGAAAAGAGGGACAAGATCGTGGTAATGGATGAGAATGGGACTTCAATGAATTTCTCGGCTTCAAAAATATGGCAACTTCTTCGAATACCGGCTGATAAGGTTTCTTGGATGCATGTTGTTTGGTTCTCTCAATGTGTTCCAAACCCTCATTTATGATATGGATTGTGCTTCATGATAGATTGAGCACGCAGAATCGTATAATGGGATGGAAAATTGGTGGGTATCCAAATCATAACCTGTATTGCTGCCTTTTATGTAATGGAGAGCCGGATTCTCGTAATCATCTCTTCTTTGAGTGTAAGTTATCTTCTGAGGTTTGGAGTATTGTCAAAATGAAAGGTAAGTTTCAGGGGTGCATGAATGGTTGGGCGAATATTCTTCAATATGTGTGTCAATTTGGAATGTCCAACTCTATTGATAATGTTATTAATCGGCTGTTACTTGGGCTTCGGTTTACGTAATTTGGAAGGAACGAAATAACCGGCTTTTCAGGAACTCTTTGAAGACTCCAATGATTGTTGCTGACGAAATCATTAAGGGTACTCGCCTAAAGCTAATGACTCTAAAGTTCAAGAATTCTGAACGGGTCAATCGAGTTCTCGATGATTGGCACTTTCCGAGAGGGGTTTCCCACCAAATTGATGATAATGGTTGATTTGTTTTTGTTATGTTTGTTTCTTTGGCTCTTGTGTAGGCTTTAGCAGTGTTTACCATTGTTTGGTGGTTTTGGTTTTGTTTACTCTTGTATGGCATGTCATACTTGAGAACTAATATGGCACTTTGTCATATTACTTGTACTTTGTTGGTTGTGTGGAATGAATTTAACCGGGTAAAACCTTTTACCCAAAAAAAAAAAACTACAGCTGTGCGTGAAATATTGAAGAAGGTGGATGACAGAGCCTTAGCTATGATAAAGCTGGGACTGTCTTGGGAAATATTGACCAAGGTTTCATATCATGCCATCACAAAGGCTATGTATGATGCAATCCTTGAAATGTTTGAGGGAAATACTGAGTTGAAGAACATCAATAAGCAAAGGCTCAAACAACAGTTAGAAAGGTTTAAGTATAAGGATGGAGAGAGATTGAAGTCAATTCTAGAAAGATTTCTGGCAATTGTGAATGAGCTGAGAACCACTGACTATGTCATGACTGATTATGACTTGAATACCAAGCTGCTCAACTCAATACCTAAGGAACGGTACACTGGCTACAAATTCATCCTTCAAAAGCCCAATTTCAATGATTTGAAAGTGGATGATATAGTGTGCTTCCTTCAGGCTGCAGAAATAGAAATGATTGAAAATGAGATGATCAAAGAAGAGAAGCCATGTTTCCAGGTCACTAATGCTCTCATTACACCTATGGGCAACTTGTCAACCAAAAACCAACAACAGATTCCCATAATAGAAGAACCAGTTGAGCATGGTGTTGACACACCAAAATCTTTTGTTGGTGGTAGTACAAGTCACCATGGTAACTAGCAAAGGTTCAATGTCCAATTGATTGATGATATTGATTCTGCCTTTATGGCAAGTGGACAGTTACCTTACACTGGTGGAAGTGGCCAAGAAAGTGAAACACATGCTTTGTTCTCCATGTTTACAGAATCATACAATGCATTTGTAGCAAAGAATCTGATTCATACCAGTGTCATCCAAGATGACCTTGAGCAGATAGATGCTGATGATTTGGAGGACATGGATTTGAAATGGCAAGCAGCCATGTTGGCTCTTAGAAGCAAGAGGCTATATAACAGGACTGGTAGATCACTTCTATCAGGGTTTAATGAAAGAATTGGTTTTGATAAGTCAAAAGCCATTTGCTATAACTGCCAACAGCCGGGTCATTTTTCAAGAGAATGTAACATGCCAAGTAACTTTCAAATGAACCAGTTCCAAAACCAGCCAAGAAATCAGCAGCATCAATATTAACAGAACCAGCAGAGAATCAACAATCCCAACAACAACAACTTCAACAACTATAACCCCAACTTTAACAACTTCCAGCCTCAAATGAACAATCATCATCAAGTTGTGCCACAGAACCAAGGTTTTCAAAGAAACAACAACCAAAACCATCAAACTGTTCCAAACAACAACTCAACCCCAACCAACCAAAACTTACCCATAAATCAAGGAAATGTGGCTGTAACTACACAGCATGAGGGTGGTTTTGACTGGAGCAATCATGAATAAGATATTGCAGATGATATCAAGAGAGAAAATGTGGCATATGGCCTTGATTAAGAAAGAAGCTGGATCATCATCTCAGATACACTCTGCTCCTACTATTGATTTAAATGAAATTATCAATGATTTAAAAGCAAAAGTAGGCAAGCTGGAAAGTGAGTGTTTTAGGAAACAAAGTATTATCAATGGGTATGAGACTAGTGAGCTGATCAGTGAAGAAAAGATGAAAAGTTTAGAAGATGACTGTCTAAGCAGTTATAGAGCTCAGAAAAGGTATACCACTGAGATAGATGGGTTGAAGAAAATGATTGTTGAAGAAAAGTTACAGAACACAAAACTGCAGGTTGAAAATGAATTCCTAAAGAACTTGGTCTCCACAGGAAACATCTGTGGTATTCTAAACCAAGTAAAAGAGGAAAACAAATACAAGGCAGTACCACCACCATTCAATAACAACTTTATGCCAAAATTTGACAAAGAGGAAAGAGATGCATATCTACAACAATTCAGAGATGTCTTTCAAGACATAGAAGAGTTTGTTGACTTGTACAAGAATGTTGAGGTGAATATAAAAGGAGAATTTGTGGTAAAAGAAGAAGTGAAAGAAGACAAGTCTATTGGAGTTCAAGTCTATGAAGATGACTTTGATTCTGTTGATCTGAATCAAGATGATTTAACTGATTTGAGTGATCAAATCACTGATGAATAAATTAAAACTGCTGAAAGAGGAAGAAGATACAAGAAACCAGATTCAGTTGAAAAGTTGCCACAACTTCCACCAGTGACACACAAGAGAAGAAAATGAATGAAATAATTAGAAGAGAACGTGTATCTTTTGATATATGTGAGAGAAATAAGGTAAGCTACAATGCAGTCAAGCCACCAAGCGATGATGTATTGGAGAGGATAAGTAAAAACAAAAAGAAAAGAGACAGTGAAGAATTTAATGTTGAGAAGTTTATTCCAGTTTACCCTGTTTTCTCTAGTCATGAGGTGTTTGACATTGGAGAGGTGGAAACCATGGAAGAGTATGAGAAGAGGCAATCAAGACATAGAGAAAGTCAAGATGAAGAACCTTTGAACATGCAAAAAATTGTGTTTGTGAAAAGCAAGATTGGAAGACAAGACATCAAGATTGAGGAATTTGTTCCTTTCTCAATTAATTTTGATAGTCTAAAACCTCAGAAGACACTTGGAGTCAAAGCACCAAGACCAAGTGAAAGGTTCAGAAAAGGAAGTGATCATGAAAAATACAAAGGAAAAGTTTGGTGCAAGAAATGTGATGAGTGTGGCCATCACACAGATTCTTGTAATGAGAGACTCAAATTCAAGCCTTTTCATGTCCCAGATGAGACAAAGTATGGACAAGAGTTTGTTCTGTACAAGCAAAATTATGATGCATACCTAGGAAAGGGAAAGGTTGTGAGAAAGGGACATTAAATGAAGAAAGTTTGAAACCATCAGTAGAGACCAAGAGAGAGAAGAAGACTGATGAAAAGATCAAGAAACATGTGGCTGAACAAGCTAAAAGGAGCAGATCTCCTAAGAAGCATGAGAAAGCTGTCAAGAAGAACTTTCAGCCCTTGAGAATCATTCCTAGAAGAGATACAAAATATGTCAAATCTGATAGCTCTCAAGGATCACCAGACAGTGAGAAGACAAGAATCAGAGGTATCTTTCCTAGAAAGAAACCAACTGAACTTACTGGTGATGAGAAGTTTCTAATGAAACTTGGTTATGAACCTGAAGGATTCCTTTGGAAGCCTAAGGTTGAGACTAAGGTGGACAAAGTTGTTGATGTAAGAGATTACTCAGAAAAGAAAGACTATGTGGTACAAGAGTATGACACTACACCAAAAGAATGCCAAAGCTCAACCTCATTTGTTAAAACTCCAAGAGAGTGTAGATATGAAACTGATAATTCAGACAATATTGAAGTCACTCATGAAGATCCTGAACCAACAACACTCACTTTCCATGATGCCACTGAAATTCAAATTGATGAGCTGCAAGTTGATATAGCTTGAACTCAACTAATCAAATTCTTTCTTTTGTGCAGGAACAATCCACTACACTGAATGACATATGGTACATGAATAGTGGATGTTCTAGGCACATGACTTGTGACAGGAGGTCACTTGTCAATTATGAAGAAAAGTTTGAAGGTCCTGTGGCATTTGAGAGTGATGAAAATGGTGGAAAGATAGTTGGGTAAGAAATTTTAACGAATGGTAAGGTTTCATTTGATAATGTGTTTCATGTTGAAGGTCTACAACATAATCTGCTGAGCATATCAAAAATGTGTGGGTTGGATGACTCATATTGTTTCATCCTAAAACCTAAGTTTGTAATCCCACCTGAAATGATTATGATGATGGCCCCAAGAAATGGCAACCTATATGAGTTGAATATGAAAGAAGTCGTTTCAAGGGGAGGTGCATGTTTTGTTTCCAAAGCCACTGAAAATGAGTCAAAATTGTGGCATAGGAAATTATGTCATGTGAATCTGAAGAACATGAACAAACTTGTCAAAGGTGAGCATGTAATTGGCTTACCTACAATAGAGTTCAAATTGGAAGATCATTGTAGTTCATACTAAAAAGGCAAGCATCACAAATCCTCTCATAAGATAAAGCTCATCAATTCAATTGATAAAGTACTTGAATTACTTCACATGGATCTTTTTGGTCCTGTAAGTGTGCCAAGTATAGGGATGAAAAGATATTGTGTTGTGATCATTGATGATTTTTCAAGATATACTTGGGTTTATTTCCTAAGTACAAAGGATGAGACTGCAGAGTTGATTAAGGGCTGTGTGACAATGATTGGGAACAAACTGAGTAAGAAAGTCAAAATGATGAGAAGTGATAATGGTACTGAGTTCAAAAATGGAGTCATGGAAGAATTTTGTGCAGGAAAGGGAATACTTCAGCAATTCTCAGCTCCTAGAACTCCTGAACAAAATGGTGTTGCAGAAAAAAGAAACAAAACACTTATTAAAGCTGCAAGAACCATGTTAGCAGATGCAAATCTACCAGTTACATTTTGGGCTGAAACCATAAATACTGTCTGCTATGTTCAGAATAGGGTACTAGTCAACAAAAGGCATAACAAGACACCATATGAAATATTATTTAATAGAAAGCCTTATATCAAGTTTTTCAAGCCTTTTGGATGTAAATGTTTTCTTCTAAACACTAGGGATTATTTGAACAAGTTTCAAACAAAATCCTTGGACTGTTTCTTTGTTGAATATTTTACACACTCAAAAGCATACAGAGTATATGTGAAAGACCACTTGAGTGATATTGAATCATCTGACATCATCTTTAATGAGAAATTGTTTGATGGTGCAGCATGGCTGTTTGATCATGAGAAATTGATAAGGTCTTTCAAGATTTACCCTGAAAACTTTGATGACTCATTCTACAAGACCAGTGTAATTGAAGAGAAAAAGAAGAAAACATTGGACTTGGAAGAATTGTGGAAGAAGGTTGCTTGTAAAGAAAAGGAATAACATTTGTAAAGGTTCCCTCAAATGATATTGTTGAACAAGCTCAAGACAATGATCAAGAGAACAATCACAGTCTAGAACAAGATCATGTAGATTTTAATCAAGAAAATCAAGAGATGCAGAATGATCAAGTTCAAAGTGAGGGAAACCCAAGCAACCAAACAAATGAAAAAGAAGCTGTAACTACATTAAGATTTCAAGATCTGTTTGATAGATTTAATATGGAAAACAATGGTGCATCCACTTCAAGACAAAACAATGAAGAAGCACCAGAGTTTCATGATGCAGAGACTGAATTGATCATTGATGAACCAGAACTCAATGAATCAAATCTTGACACAATTGTGTCTGCTGATATGATAATACAAACTCCCTATGTTGAAAAGAATCATCTCTCTGAAAACATCATTGGAAACATACAAGAAAGAGTCACAAGAAGTCATTCAGAAATTGCAAATATATGTTTGTACTCCTGCTTTCTATCCCAAATAGAACCAAAGAACATTGTTCAAGCTCTAAAGGATAATAGTTGGGTGGAAGCAATGCAGGAGGAATTGGCACAATTCAGAGATCTACATGTTCGGGATCTTGTTGATAGGCCAAGAAACAGGTCTGCAATTGGCACAAAATGGGTATTTAGAAACAAAAGGGATGAGAGGCGTTTGGTGATTAAGAATAAAGCTAGGCTTGTGGCACTGGGATGCCTTCAAGAGGAAGGAATAGACTTTGAGGAAGTCTTTGCACCTGTTGCAAGACTTGAGGCTATCAGGATTTTTCTTGCATATGTTGCCTCAAAGAACATTAAGGTTTTCCAGCTTGATGTAAAGTTTGCATTCCTAAATGGAAAGATTGATGAAGAGTTGTATGTTCTTCAACCTCCAGGTTTTGAGGATCCAATGTATCCAAACAGGGTGTACAAGTTAAACAAAGCCCTATATGGATTGCATCAAGCTCCTAGAGATTGGTATGACGAGCTGTCAAATCATCTTCTTGAAAATGGTTTTCAAAGAGGAGCCATTGACACTCTTCTACAAAAGAAAGGGATCAGATTTACTGCTGTTACAAGTCTTTGTGGATAATATCATCTTTGGTTCAACAAATGAACAAATGTGTATGGAGTTTGAAGGGGTGATGAAATCCAAATACAGCATGAGCTCTATGGGATAGATGACCTTCTTTCTTGGACTGCAAGTTCAACAGAAAGCTGAGGGGATTTTCATCTACCAAACTAAACATGTGCAGGACATTTTGAATAAGTTCAAATGTCATGAATTCAAGACAGCTTCAACTCCAATGGACACAAAAGAAAAGATGTTTGCTGATGAAAAGGGGGAGCCTATGGATGAGCATGAATATAGAGCCAAAATTGGGTCCCTGATGTACCTAACTGCTACAAGACCTGACATTATGTATGTTGTATGTGTCTGTGCAAGATTCCTATCCAGTCCAAAAGTCTCCCACAGGAATGCTGTCAAGAGAATTTTTAGATATTTGAAGGGAAGACCAGACTTAGGAATTTGGTATCCAAAGAACCAATCTTTTGATCTGATTGCCTACACAGACAGTGATTATGATGGCTGTAACATGAGCAGAAAGTCAACCTCAGGTGGATGTCAATTTTTGGGTGACAGGCTAGTGTCATGGCAATGCAAGAAGCAGATCACTGTCTCAATCTCAACTACAGAAGCTGAATACATTGCTGCATCTGCTTGCTGTGCACAAGTTCTCTGGATTCATAACCAAATGCTGGACTATGGTTTGAATTTTCTGAATACCCCTATTCTTATTAATAATACTGCTGCATATTTTACTGCTAAGAATCCAGTTCAACATTCTAAGACTAAGCACATTGAAATCAGACATCACTTCATAAGAGATTATAGTGAAAAAGGTTTGATTGAAATGCAAAGAGTTGATACAAGTGATAATTTGGCAGACCTATTCACCAAACCACTTGATAGAACCTGGTTCAACTTTCTTCTGAAAGCCTTGGGAATGATCAACTCTGATGAGGTATGATTGATGATGTGTGCTAGTTGTGTGCCTCTATGTGTTAACTGATTATATTGTTAGAGGTGGCACAAATTGAATGTTGTGTGAATATGCTTGAATATGATACTTGTTAAGTTGACTGATATGTGCTTAAGTGATTATCTGTGCAAATTAGGTATCATTGATGCTTATGTTTTTGCTTGTCAGTTAACTGCTATTGATATCATGATAAGTAGTGTTTATATTGTCAAAATTGATAGTTACTTGTCTGATGTCATGATTAATTGATTGATTATGTGGATTATCTGATCATGTGATATTATTAGGATAGACTAGACCTTAAATGTTAGTAATGTCTGCTTGTCTTGATGATGTTATGTTTGATTAAGATTTGATTATGTTATAACTGTTTGTGTCAAAATGAGTTTTATGTCAAAATTAAATGATAAAATGAATCTTCTAATGAATTTTGCATAAACAGTTTATTTTGGTCAAAACATGAGCAAGTTGTTAATGGTGAAGAGATATGATAAGACTATTCAGTTCAAGCTTTATAGAAGCTTAAAAGAAGGGTTTTTAATGAAAAGTCTCAAGTAGTTATTCTTGCTGAAAATTATGTCATTTGCCCAGTTGGAAGGACATACACTTGTGTATGTTTGATCCTATAATCTGTATAGATTTAAAGGATAGCCATTAACTAGAAAACTGAAAGCATTTGGGGCAATTATAATTTTTTTCTATTCCTTCACTTAAAACTATGTCAATAACTCTGACTTTGAAAGGACATATATTCACATGTATGTTTGGTCCTGTTGACCACTTGTGGCCAACCATGATAGCCATTTACCTGCCAATTAAGAGAAATTGGGGTGATTGAATATTAAACTGAATTTTGTATGGGAAATGATAGTGCATTGACTACTTAGCCAATCATATGGATTTAATAGGCTGAAAGAACACTCAGTATAGTCATTAACATGTATGGTTGCTTTCCCATGATGTGTAAAGTCTGAGGTGATATAAACATAATGAATATGATAATCTTTATGTGGAGATACATAGTTGTCTTTGCATGTCTCAAGACAAATCTCTCCAAATGATAGGCAGAAAAGTGATTACCCAGTCATACACAAGCCTGTTGTTATTTGGTCAACCCAAAAATGAAACATCTTTAAATATGACAAAGAAAATGCTTAAGAAAATTTGAGAAAATATCAAAAACAAGGGGAAGAAGAAATCAACCAAAAGTTTATAAATGTTTTAAATATTTTATCAAACAAAAGGGTTACAACTAGAACTACAAAGATGTTGACAAAATCTGTCTCATCTTGAATGAAATGCCTGTTATTTAAACAGTAAGTCCAACGTTCAACCTATATATATGTTTGAATATCAAAAATACAAAAAGATCCAATAAGATCTGTCATATAAAAACAAATTTTTGACCAAATACAGGAGGTTGGAGTCAAATACAGGGGTGATCTGGGGAAAGCCAAATAAGCTTTGAGAAGAGATATGATGCATCATAGCACAGTGTTGACCATTACTGAATTATGCTTAAATTGAACCTTAATCATATCACCAAAGAGATGAAATTCATGCTAAGTCTAGACCTGTTGTTAACCTATCTATGATGTCATAATAATGCTGAGAATGAAGTATTGAGAAAGCTACTTAGTCAATATGATCCAATTCTTGAGATATTTTTCAGAAAAAGGAAGAAATTGTTTTGAAAAGAAATATAACTGAAATTTGATCTCTAAATGCACCATTTTCTATCAAACTATGATCTTTAATGAAAAGTATAATCTGACAAGTGGTTTAAGTCAAAAAGAGTTGCATTTTACCTCAAAAAGGTTGGATAAGTATATTCGGGTAAGGTTTGATGTTTTCCAACTTTCCCAAACACAAAACAGTGTATTAAGTATTTTCGGGCAAGGTTTGATGATTTATAACCTTTCCGAGCAAGCTTAGTCACTTTGGACTAAGTTTATGATTTTCGGGCATGCTTTGAAGTGTTTACACTTTTCGGGTAGAGTACACTTAACAATACTAATTTCCCGAGCAAGCTTGATGTCTTTAGATGAATATGCGATTTAGCTAGATTTTAACAAGGATTTCTTGTTCCGGGCAACTTTTGCATCTTATATGCTAATTAATATTCCAAACAAGCTTTGTGAACTAAGCTTTAGTACACCGAGCAAGCTTTGTGTTTTTAAGTGATTAGAGTGAATATGTTTCTCTTTGAAATTACAAGTGTTTCTGGGCAAACCTTGTTTTTCCAGGCACACTATATATTCCTGGCACACTTTGAAGATTCAGATGTTCCCTTAATATACTTTGGTAATTTCACTGATTTTCTGAGTACACTTTGTGCTATGAAATCTCTAGCACACTGTTATTCATTATCGGGCATACTTTGCATCAAAGTATACTTGACTAATTACTTGTAAATTGAAATTGACCGAGTAAGGTTTGTGATTAACTGTTTTAAATGAGCAAGGTAGTTAAATTAGATGTAAATTTTATGGCATCTTAATTGATTCCTAGTAAGGTTGCATGCTTGATGTGTAATACTTGATTAATGTTTCTTGTGATTTAGTTCTCAAGAAATCTTGTATTTCAATTTAGCTTTCTTCATTTTAACTTCTAATTTATACCAACTTATAACCGAGTAAGCTTTAAGTGAAGTATACCGAGTAGACTTTGCAAAATTTACACTGAAAATTTCCGGGCAGGGTGTGTGAAACTTAATATTAAGAGTTGGATGTTTTACAAATGTTTAAAATATCAAGTGGACAAGTTTACTGTTTGACAGCTAATAACTCACTAAACGACAAAGCATTTAAAACCCACTTTTCAAAAGGTATATAAGATGGAGTGAGAGATGCTTTATACATTATTTTCCCTCTCTCTTTCTCTCTCTCCTTCCACTGATTACTCTACGAAATAACTAACCAACTCATCGCATTCGATTAAATCCAAACCCTAACTTTACCAGCCCACTAATTCCGACTCGGTAAGCAATAATAACTTGTTTTCGGACCACGATTAGATGATTATGGGCTTTGATTATGTATTTGTTTGCTAACACTCTGTTTTGTGTGTAGGTTATTAATTTGTCGAAGATCAGGTTCTTAATGATATTTCTCTCTTTCTTCTTCAAATTTATAACTTGAAATTGCTTAAAGTAATGAACTTTAGGGCTAATTTCACTTTGAATATGTTTGATTGTATGTTTCATATATGGCAGACGAAGAAAATCCCTTTGAACAGAAGCACAACATGTGTGTCATGTTGCAAATTACTCCTGACAATCACGAGGTGGCTAGGATGATAACGTGGTTGTCAAGATCACATGTCGGTTTTGCCTTCACCGAGTGCCCAGTTATTTATAGAAATCATTCACTTGATTTCTGGCGCTCAGCTAGACTGTATGATGATATAAATGGTCGAAGGATTGAAGCTATAGTGGCAAGAAAAGAAATTCAGATAACAGAACGATTAATCAGAAGATGCTTGCAGTTACACGATGACGACGACAATCCTATCAGCTTCAATACTGATCACCTGCTGAGAATTTTTGAACAAACAATGGGATATCAGGGGACAGTGCACGATGGGCAATTTCAAAAGGGCATGTTCCCTATGCTATATAGATTTCTGATCCATCATGTGATTCAGGGATTTGCCCCGAGGAAAGGATCATGGACTCTAATGAGTCGTGACTTGGCAAACGCCACTGTTGCTATCATCTATGATCTACCATTCAATTTCTCCAATATGATTTTTTAAGGAATGGTAGGAAATCTGAAGAAGGCAAAAAAGGACATATTTCTACAATATCCCAGGTTTCTGCAGATAATTTTCAATAGGGAGTTACATGATTTACCCACCATTAGCATTACTCATGTTCTACAGAATCCCAACACATTTAAACGAATTGTAAATCCGGGAAGAGCCAACAGATTTAATCCAAACATTCCGTTTGAGATTTTGCCATGGTTATTGAACCATGACTTGGATATTATGCCAGTACCTGAGTAGAGCTCAGAGGAGGACGAGGGGGGTGATGGAGGAGAAGGTGAGAATGATGAAGATGATGAGAGTTCAGATGATGATGGAAATGAAGGAGGGGCTGGAGGAGCCATGGCAGTTGATGTACTTACTCATGGGGAGAACCAACCGATACCAACACCACCATCCACACCTTTAGCCTCACAACCTCTTCTACCAACACCACCACAATCACCACTACCCATCCTAAACCAATCACAACCTCTGTCACCACAACCACAAGATCAAACCACACAATCCCCAACACCACAAACACCACCAACCAACAGCCCAATCCAAACAACACACCTTTCCTCAAAAAAAAAAAGTTTCTCTCTCTAGGAAAGGCGATTTTGGTGTCTAACCCTATGCGATCGGCCGCATAGGGTTTTTGGCTTTCCTTGGGTTTTTTGTTGCTCTAATCTTGTTCCAATCCTTGGTTCTGATTGCTTAGTAGGTTTGTTATTGATCACGGCTATTGTTATAGTTTAGTTAGATCGATAACACCCTATTAATTGATTAAGGATCTTGTGGTTTTCAAGGTTAGGGTTGTTTCTTATTTCTTGATCTTGTTCGTTCTTGGGGTTGTTAGATCTTGGATCTTTGGGCAGATTTGGATTAAGGTTCCATTCTCCTCTTGGTTCCTTGGATTCGGCTGGCTTGGGTTTCTTGGATTCGGCTGGATTAAGGTTCTTGTTATTGGTTCTTGATCTTGTTCTTGGTTTCTTCGTTCTTGGCTGTTACGTGAGATCTTGTTCTTGGCTGAATCTTGCTCTTGATCTTGATCTTGATCTTGTTATTGGCGGACCTTGTTCTTGATCTTGATCTTGATCTTGGTTTGGCCGAATCTTGTTTTTGATCTTGTTCTTGGCTGATTTGGTTTATTGTGAGTGAGATATTGTTCTTGATTTGGTTTGATCTTGGCTGATTCGTGTTTCCTTATTTATTGATCTTGATCTTGATATTGATTTTGGGGTATCTTGGCTGGATTTTTATTGGGGTTGCATGGAGAAAAAGGGTGGCATTGGTTCTGTTGATCAGGTTATACATGGGTTTCCAGCGAATCGGGTAACGAACATTGATGGGGCTCCCCCTCGTAGGGGGGTTCTGAAAACTGGTTCTTCGGGAAACCCTATTGTTACGGGTTCTTTTGGTTCGTTTGCTGCAAACACTACATTCACTGCTCCGTTAAATGACGTTATCCATAATGTTGGTGGTTGTTCAGCAGTGGGGAACAAAGCTAGTGGTTGCTTGAGCGATAACAAGGGTATTGGATCAGGTTCGCTAAAGAGTCAACAAGATAAGGGTTGTTCAGCTTTTGTTCCGAATGAAAATAAGGTGGTTGGAGCTGAATCGTCTAATATTCAGAGGGATGTAGGGAAGGAAAAACATATGGAAAATTCAAAGCCTTCCTACATGAGTGTTGTTCAACTTGAAAACAAAACATCGAAGGCAACTTTAAGAAAAGTAAATGTTGAATCAACGATGGATGGAGTTGATGTGGTTATACCGGTTGATTCTGTCAAGAAAGTTAAAGAGAGGTTTAATAATACTTTGTTTGGCTATTTTTTGGGTAATAGACTCCCTTTTCCGGTTGTTGAGGATTTTGCTAAGAAAAATTGGAACAAATATGGGCTTACGAGACTAATGATGAATGCGAAAGGGTTTTTCTTTTTCAAGTTCCATACGGAAGCTGGGATGATGAAGTTGATTGAGGATGGTCCTTGGATGATTAGGAATGTTCCCATTATTCTCCAAATTTGGACTATGGAGTCAGATTTGGAGAAGGAGGATGTACGGTCTGTTCCGGTTTGGGTCAAATTACAAAACATTCCCCTGGGTGCCTTTACTGAGGAGGGTCTAAGTATGCTCGCGTCAAGAATTGGGGATCCGATAAGTATGGACTCTTATACTGCTAATATGTGTAAGGAATCGTGGGGAAGAAGTAGTTTTGCTAGAGTACAGGTTGAGCTCCATGCAAATCAGGAGATTAAAAGGAAGCTTGTTGTTGCTGTTCCGGATACGTGGGGGGAGACAAATAAGATCTCGGAGATTAAAGTTGAATATGATTGGGAGCCCCCCAGATGTTCTTTATGTGAGGTGTTTGGCCATTCGAACGCCCAGTGCCCGAAACAAGTTCACGATAGAAAGTTAAATGACGAACAAACGAAAGTCACTAATGATGATGGTTTCCAGAGGGTGAAGGGAAAGAAAAAAGTTAATACGCAAATCAAGAAACATAATCTTGTCTACCGACCGGTGGTTAAACCTGCTGTGCCACAAACTATAAATAAACCATCCGCTCAAGAACAAGACAATAATTATCCTGTGGGTAAACCTACAACTTCCATGGCTAAGGGGGTCCAGTTAAAGGAAAATCATACTGTCCAAACCAGTAACAGGTTTGGTAAGTTGGCGGACGAGTCGGAAAGTGATGAAGATGATGATGATGTGGAGGAGTTGTTTACGGATGTGGCTAAAGCTATGAAAGCGGATATTTTTTCTGAGGGTGCAAGCACACCCGGTGAATTGGGTGTTTAATGGGTACCATCGCCACTTGGAATATAAGAGGGTTGAACCGCCCTCTTAAACAAAAAGAGGTTCGTAAGGTAATACAAGATAATAATATTCAGGTATGCGCTATTCTTGAGTCTCACGTCAAATTAAACGCGGTTTTTGATGTTTGTAAGAAGATCTGTAATAATTGGGATTGGACCAGCAATGGTAGTGTTTGTGATAAAGGTACTCGGATTATTGTGGGGTGGAATACGGATTTGGTTGATCTTATGGTTATTGATTATTCGAATCAGGTTCTTCACGTTCAGTTAAAGTTTAAGCTTGATTGCAAGGTGATGTATGGTTCTTTCGTGTATGCTGAGAATTGTTATTTGAAAAGAAGGGAGTTATGGCGTAATCTTCTTGTTCATAAACAACTCACTCGTGATAAACCTTGGGCTTTACTTGGTGATTTTAATTGTGCTCTTAGTTTGGAAGACAGCTTGCATGGTTCTTCCAAAATTTCTACTGGAATGATTGATTTTCGTGATTGTGTTAACAACATTGAAGTTGAGGATATAAAGGGGGTCGGACTCAAATACACTTGGAGCAATAAACCGAAAACGGGTATGGGCCATTTTAAAAAGCTTGATAGGGTGATGGGAAACTCTAAATTCTTGGAGATTTTTAATGATTCTTCGGCGGTGTTCCTTCCGTACCGGATTTCAGACCACTCTCCATGTCTATTGAAATTCCCCTCTCTTATTAAAGGTAAGCCTAAACCGTTTAAATTCCCTAATTTCTTGATTGAAAAACCGGGTTATCATGATATTATTGCTAAAGGCTGGAATATTGAGGTGAACGGGTATCACATGTTTCGCGTGGTAAAGAAACTCCAGAACTTAAAACACCCTATTCGTTCTTTGCTGTACCGGCAAGGCAATCTCCATAAGATAGTTACTGACCTAAGAACCCGTCTGGATGCTTGTCAAACCCGCCTTGACACTGACCCTACTAATTTGGAGTTGATTCGGGAACAGAGTAATTATCTTAAGGCTTATCATGAGGCGGCTAAGGATGAGGAAGAATTCCTTAAACAAAAGGCTAAAGTTGATTGGTTAAAGCTTGGTGACTCTAACACTGCATACTTTCACAATTCTTTGAAAATGCGAAACCATAGGGGTCGCATTGATATTATAAGTGATGCTCAGGGCCGTTTATTTGAGGGATTGGATGTTCCTTCGGTGTTTGTTAATCATTTTACGAACATCTTTGGCTCTGATTTGAAACCATTGAGGAAACTGGATAATCAGATGTTTACTACTAAACTCTCGGCCTCCCAGGCGGAGTTTATGATTAGACCTATCTCCGATTTGGAAATCAAGGATGCGGTTTTCTCTATTGAGAATTCCAAAGCGCCGGGACCTGATGGTTTTTCCTCGGCCTTTTTCAAGAGTTCTTGGGATATTGTTGGGAAAGATGTGTGTTTGGCGGTTCGTGAATTTTTCAGCAGAGGAAGTCTCCTTAAACAGGTAAACCACACCATTATTGCCCTTATTCCTAAAGTGACTAATATTGTGACTCCGAATGATTTTCGTCCCATCTCGTGCTGCAACACTTTATATAAATGCATTACCAAGATTATCTCGGTTCGTATGATGAAGGGGTTGGAGTCGTTAATTGATATTAATCAGTCAGCGTTTGTGCCTGGGCGTAGGATTTCTGATAATATCCTTTTGACCCAAGAATTAATGCATAATTACCACACTAATACAGGTCCGCCTAGATGTGCTTTTAAAGTTGATATCCAGAAAGCCTATGATACGGTCAGTTGGGACTTCATACGTGATATTCTTTTTGGGTATGGTTTCCACGATAAGATGATTCAGTGGATAATGGAGTGCATAACCACTTCTTCTTTTTCGATAGCAGTTAATGGGAATTTACACGGGTTCTTTAGTGGTAAAAGAGGTCTGAGACAGGGTGATCCGATGTCCCCTTATATTTTTACGCTGGTTATGCAAGCTCTCACGTTGATTCTGCATCGAAAGGTTCGTATTGATGGATCGTTCCGCTTTCATCGATGTTGTGAAAAGTTAAATATTATCAACATTTGCTTTGCGGATGATTTGTTCCTGTTTGCTCGTGGTGATGTGAATTCTGCTAAAATTATTATGGGGGCTCTGAATGATTTCAAAGATATGTCCGGGCTTACTCCGAGTGTTCCGAAAAGTACCGCGTTTTTCTGTAATGTCCCGGACCGTGTTAAAGGTGGTATTTTGAATATTATGCCCTTTGTTGAAGGAAGGCTCCCGGTTAAATACTTGGGGGTTCCTCTTATATCCACGAGGTTAAATTACCGGGATTGTAAGAGGTTGCTGGACTGTATGGATAGTCGGATTGGAGATTGGAAGAATAAAACTTTATCTTTTGCGGGTAAATTGCAGCTGGTCAGGTCTGTTCTTTCGTCTTTATATATTTATTGGGCTGCTGTGTTTTCTCTCCCTTCTAGACTTATTGCTGATCTTGAGAAACGGATTAAAAACTTTCTTTGGGATTATGGTCAAAATAAGGGAAAGCATAAAGTCTCTTGGGATATTGTGTGTCGGCCGAAGTGTGAAGGTGGTTTGGGTATCCGGCGTATACGGGATGTCAATAACTCTCTGCTGGTTTATCATATTTGGAGCTTAATCAATGTGCGTAACTCGTTGTGGGTTAAATGGATTTATGAGTATAAAATGAAGGGGCGAAATTTTTGGAGCTTGCAGATTCCTAACTCGTGTACGTGGGGATGGAGGAAAATTCTTCAGTTCCGTCCTCAGATTAGAAAATTTATATGGCATGAAATTGGGAATGGGAGATCTACTTCAGTTTGGTATGATAAGTGGGATGAGATTTGTCCTTTAATTGAATATATTAACCCTAGAGCTATTCATCGTGCTGGCTTGTCTTTAGAGACCTGTGTCAGTGATGTTGTTCATCATAATAACTGGGGTTGGCCGCCTGATTGGATTTTGAGGTATCCAATTCTTTTGAACCTAAAAGAAGTCAGCATTTGTCCGGATGAGAGGGACAAGATCGTGGTAATGGATGAGAATGGGACTTCAATGAATTTCTCGGCGTCTGGAATTTGGAATCTTATTCGGAGACCGGCTGATAAGGTGTCTTGGGTGCATGTTGTTTGGTTCTCTCAATGTGTTCCAAAACACTCCTTTATGTTGTGGATTGTGCTTCATGATAGGTTGAGCACGCAGAATCGTATTATGGGATGGAAAATTGGTGGGTATCCAAATTATAACTTGTATTGCTGCCCTCTTTGTAATGGAGAGCCGGATTCTCGTAACCACCTCTTCTTTGAGTGTAAGTTCTCTGCTGAGGTTTGGAGTATTGTAAGAATGAAAGGGAAGTTTCAGGGATGTAGGAATGGTTGGGCGAATATTCTTCAATATGTGTCTCAATTTGGAATGTCCAACTCTATTGAAAATGTTGTCAATCGGCTGCTATTTGGGGCTTCGGTTTACGTTATCTGGAAGGAGCGAAACAACCGGCTTTTCAAGAACTCTTTGAAGACTCCGAAGATGGTTGCGGACGAAATCATTAGGGGGACGCGCCTAAAGCTTATGACTCTAAAGTTCAAGAATTCTGAACGGGTTAATCGGGTTCTCGAGGATTGGCACTTTCCGCGGGGAGTTTCCCACCAGATTGATGATAATGGTTGATTTGTTTTAGTTTTGTTTATTTACATTGTTCTTGAGCTTTGGCTGTGTTTACCAATGTTTGGTGGTTTTGGTTTGTTTACTCTTGTATGGCATGTCATACATGAGAACTAATATGGCACTCTGTCATATTACTTGTACTTTTTGATTGTGTGGAATGCATTTAACCGGGTGAATCCCTTTACCCAAAAAAACAGCCCAATCCAAACTGACACATTCATTCCAAAACCAATCCATACCCAAATACCACCCCAAACTACACACCAAACTCCACCTGAAATCACATCCCAACCTTTAAATGAACCAATCTTTACAATCACCCACACCAAAACACTCTTAGTCCAAACCATCAACCCACTACCCTCAACCAATGAAAACATAATTGAAGATATAAACCCATTCATTACTCCTATAACTCAACAAGAACAATATGAACCTGAACCTTTCTCTACCTCACCCCCAATAACCCCACCTGTTGAAACAGATCTATTTCAGAGGAACTTGGATATGATGTTGGAAAATGCAAAATTAAGGGAAAGAAATGAAGAGGTGACCAAGGATAATGTGCACATTCTAGATCAGTTGGCCCGGGAAATGATGAGAATTCAAACCCTGGAGCAGGAGGTTAAGAAGACCTCAGCTGCCCCAAAACAGGGGAGAATATTAATATGCCAACTGATGCTGAGAATCATGCAGTGATGAAGGATGCAGGGGATGAGAATGTTGATGGGCTGACATGTATTCTGAATGCCTATGATGAAGATGAGGAAAGTTAAGAGAGGAGGATGGAGGATGTTGACTATGAGGCAGATTCATCTGATAAAGGAGAACAGAACTATGATGTTAATGATGAAATCATGAATGTTATGTGGAGAGAGGAAGGTGATGAGATGAGAGATGAAGAGGAGACAAGAGATGGAATGGAGAATGTGAATAATGAAATGAACACTAATGCTTTAACTGACAATCAGACTGAAACTCAAACTGAGATAAACAATGAAGGGGATACTGCTACTGAAGAGCCAATAATTACTGAAACTGAGAAACCTGAAAGCTCCAAGAGGGTAGAGTATGATCCAGAGTTGGAAGCATTGGAAAAGGAGATTGATGATTATCAACAATCTGAAGATGAGGAAGATGTACATAAGAGATTAGATACAGGAAAAACAAAAGTTAATGAAGAGGAAGAAGAGCCTGTTAAGGTAAATCCTGAGAAAGAAATCTTTTTTAAAGAAGATGAAGAAGCTTCTGCTGCTGCAAGGAGAAAACTTGAGAACGTAGTAAGAGAAACAAGGGAGAGGGAAATACTAGCCCAAACCTTGACTCCAGAAGAATTAGCAGAGCAGGAAGCACTGATCAGTCAAGCCAATGTTGCCAAAATGATAAATGAAGAAGAGGCTGATGATCATCTCTATGTAACCATAGAGATGTTTTGGGACAGCTGAGGTGTTCCAATCTAGGGGGAGATTGTTGAGTAAAATATTTGACCTAAAAGAGATATATGGAATATTGGAATCTTCTCAACCTCATTGGAAATCGCTAAGTATGGAACCGGGCACACCTGAGACATCCGAGCAGGGTTTTACTTAGCCGGGCATGATATTTTGCCTATCGGGAAAGGTTATCTTCTATAATTCTTCTTAAGTGGATATCCGGGCAGGGTTCGCCAATTAGTGTATAACCGAGAAAGGTTCACTAGTTAGTACATACCCGGGCAAGGATCACTTTATCTAGCAAGTTTTTTCTTCGTAGCCGAGTAAGGTTTACTTCAGAGTAGGCTCTTGGCTGACCAAGCTCATGAAGCCAAGTGATTGGAAGACCGGGGAAGGTATTCATTAATAACACTAAATGGTCCAAGTAAGCTTGATGTGCAATGAAATATCTCAAGTAACATCGGGCAGGGTTCAACTCAAGAAGGGTACAAGTGCTACCGAGTACACTTTGCTAATAAGCTATTTCCTAGCAATGAGTTGAAGGGACCATTAAAGAACAAGGTTACTTGTAAAGGTTTGTCGGGCAAAGTCTGATAAAGTCAAGAAGATTGAAGTCTTCAAGAATATTTCACTTGGTGAAATACTCTTTAAGTGATGTTTACCCGGAAACTGTTTCCGGGCACACCTCTATGTTACCAAGTACTGAAGGAAGGCAGAGCACACAGTCTACTCGGAAAAGTCAATACTGCTACAAGGCCTTCGCTGAAGACTTGTTTTACACTTAGAATAGTTTTGTATATGTAATTTGAATATGTTTTAGTATTTAGTGTTTCTAGAAGGAATGACAGCTGTAAAAGAGGTGTCAGGCCTATAAAAGGAATAATTAGGGCACGCCTCCTAAGAACAAGACGGACAGACTCATTAATTGAGAGAGAATATTTGTGAGTGTGACGGGCGTCCTAAGAATCGTACGGATATAACTTTCCCATCAAGAAACCCTAAATCGATTATCGTTTGTATGATTTATATTATATGAATGGAAATCTTTTGAGTGAATCTTGTGTGTTAGTTACCTTTGATTAATTGTTCAGCAACCAAATCGTGTGTTATTGATTCCGCCTTTATCAAACGGTTTTCTTTCTAAATATAGCAACCTGTCATTAACTCTCTTGTCAACACATTATTGTGTGAGTTATGACTTGATTCGTTTAAGATCTACCTACAATCGGGGACCTGACATACTAAATAGTTCCTTGAGTGATGACGTTTGTGTTTTCCCTTTTAGAATATTGGGCTGGAACATGAGGTAATGCGGGAGCTAGAGGAATCATGAGAGCTGGAGGTCGCACAGGACGTCGTGGCAGGCCTCGTCGTGTCCGACAACCTTCAGTTGAAACAGCTTCCAATACCGGAGATGAAGGAAGCACAGCTGGAAGAAACCTGAACAACAATGAAGGGGTTCAACTGGATCCCGCAATCCAAGCAGCTATTGTTCAAGCTGTAGCCACTGCTGTGAAGAACCTGACTCCTGAAGGAACTGCTCGAAGCCGTGAAAGAACTGCTGAAGGGGCGGGTGGTGATGGTAGGAGAGATGGGGAAGGAGAGAGGGAGGCCTCGAGTGGGGTTAAGTCTGTGAAAGTCGATGACAGGAAAAGAGGCCGAGGTGGGTGCAACTATAAGTCCTTCTAGGGATGTGACACGCCGAAGCTGACTGGTCTGGGAGACGCAATCGCTACTCTCAAATGGATAACCACTATGGACAAGGTTATCCGCATTAGCAGGTGCCGTCCCGACCAGGTTGTCGGTTATGCCACCCAATCGTTTGGTGATGAGGCGATGTATTGGTGGGAATCGATTGAGCAGATGAAGAGCTAAGAGGAGATCAAGGCTATGAAGTGGGAGGATCTGAAAGAACTGGTTATGAAGAAATTATGTGTTGATGCCGAGGTTGAGAGGGCGGATATGAAGTTCCTGAACTTGAAAGCTGGGAGGATGACACATCGTGAGTACACCACTGAGTTCAACCGAATGTCTAGGTTGCTGCCCGATATGGTCAACACTGAAGCTAAGAGAATTAAGTTCTATGTGAGGGGATTGCCTCAAAAACTTCGCGTACTAGTCAGGGAGAATAAACCTGCTACTTTTGACTCTGTTATCGAACTCGCAGAGATGGTTTATGAGGACCTAGCTGCAGATGATGTTGTTGTAGGGGAAGAGAAGAAGGATAAGAAGTGGGTCGCTCCTGTTAAACGACCCAGAACTCAACTATGGAACTCGAAAGATAAGAAACAGAAGGTGTGGGAGAAAAGGTCATGCAAAACTTGTGGCAAGGCACACGGTGGTGAGTGTAGGTGGGGTAAGGGTTCTAACGTTTGTTATAAGTGTGCAAAGATGCATGATGAAGAATGCAGGGTTGGATCGAATGCTTGCTATAAGCGTGGAAAGGCTTATGCTCTTGAGTGCAATGCTAAGCCCGCATGTTACAAGAGCGGTAGGACGGGTTACATTGCTAGGGAATGCACTAAGGGCAAAGCTGGAGAAAGTGGAAAGAAGGATGCTAAACCAACAAGGCCAAAGACCAGAGCCTGCATGCTGACTCAAGAATAAGCCAAGCAGATTTCCGATCTCGTCACAGGTACGTTTCTAGTAAATGTTATTTCCGCTTCTGTATTGTTTGATTCGGGTGCGAACAAAAGTTTCGTAGCCACGCCCTTTAGTAAATTAGCTAAAATGAAATGTTGCCTAGTGTCTGAAACTTTTATAGTAGAAACTTCTAGTGACACTTCGGTTAAAATAATGAGAATGGTTAAGGACTGTAAAGTAGAATTAGAGGTATGAGTTCCCTGTTACTTTGTAAGTTATGATCTTAGGAGGGTTCGATGTGGTTTTGCGAATGGATTGGTTGTCTGAGTATGAGACTCAGATAGTGTGTAAGAGTAGGATGATAAGGTTAAAATCCTTGGATGGTAGTGCGGTGATGGTTTACGGCTGGGCTTAAGTCATTTTGATGATAAAAGCCGAGGGATTGTTAAGGCGAGGTGCGGTGCCTACCTGGCGTATGTTGTCAACGCAAACGCCGAGACGAAAGAATTGAAAGGTGTTCCTATCATGCGCGACTACCCAGAAATATTCCCTGAGGATCTTCCGGGGTTGCCACCGGAGCGAGAGATAGAATTTCAGATAGACCTAGTACCAGGAGCCCAACCCGTCGCGAAAGCGCCATACCGTCTAGCGCCATCCGAGATGAAAGAATTGACGTCCCAGCTGCAGGAACTCCTCGAAAAGGGTTTTATTAGACCAAGTGTTTCCCCGTGGGGCGCACCAGTGTTGTTTGTGAAGAAGAAGGATGGAAGCGTGAGAATGTGCATAGACTATCGCGAATTGAATAAGCATACGGTAAAGAATAGATATCCTTTGCCAAGGATTGATGATCTATTTGACCAACTGCAAGGTTCAAGTTGGTTCTTGAGAATAGATCTCAGATCAGGCTATCATCAGCTAAAAGTAAAAGAGGCAGACATCCCTAGAACAGCGTTTCGGATGCGGTATGGACACTATGAGTTCCTCGAAATGTCATTCGGCCTAACAAATGCTCCCGCAACATTTATGGACTTGATGAATAGGACGTGTCGGCCAATGTTGGATAAATCGGTAATCGTCATTATGGATGATATATTGATTTATTCAAAGAGCGAGTCTGATCATGCTGAGCATCTAAGGGAAGTGTTGGAAGTTCTGAAGGAAGAGAAGTTGTATGCTAAGTTTTCGAAATGCGCATTCTGGTTGCGAGAAGTGAAATTTCTAGGTCACGTGATCAATCCCGAAGGGATTACCGTGGACCCAAATTACATTGAAGCGATAACGAATTGGAAGACTCCACAGAATCCGACTGATATACAAAGCTTCTTAGGGTTAGCTGGCTACTATAGGAGATTCATCGAAGGTTTCTCCAAGATAGCCGCACCGTTGACCGGTATGACCCGAAAGTCGGTAGTATACAGTTGGGGTAAGTTCCAGGAAGAAGCTTTTGAGGAATTAAAGAAGAGACTCACGCAAGCTCCAATCCTTGCTTTACCCGATGGTGACGAGGATTTGGTTGTTTGTACTGATGCTTCGTATCGTGGGTTAGGTTGCGTGTTGATGCAACGAGGAAGAGTGATATCTTACGCGTCTAGACAGTTGAAAGTTCATAAGAGTACTTATCCGACACACGATTTAGAGCTAGCAGCTATAGTGCATGCTCTCAAGATATGGAGGCATTATATGTATGGTACTAAGTGTACCAATTACACATATCATAAGAGTTTAAAGTATTTCTTCGAGCAGAAGGAATTGAACATGAGACAGAGGAGATGGTTGGAGTTTATTAAGGATTACGACTGCGACATTAAATACTATCCTGGTAAAGCTAATCTGGTCGCCGACACGCTAAGTCGTAAGAATGAGGAAGTAATTGCAACAGTAAAGTCATAACAGCTGATTATGAATTCAAGCCTCTTTGAAGAAATCATCAAAGCACAATTATAGGTGTTAGTAGATGAAGGGTTAGTGAAGAAAGAAAGAATTTGCGGCAGCAAGATGAGTTGATGGAAAACACTCATGGTGTTAAGACTAGATTTGACCGAACGGGGATTCCATGCCATGGTGATCTTAGATGTCAAATCTTAGATGAAGCTCATAAGTCAAGATACTCGATTCATCCTGGAGCTACAAAGATGTATCAAGATTTGAAAAGGGACTACTGGTGGCCAGGAATGAAAAACGATGTAGTGGAATACGTTAGTAAGTGCTTAACTTGTTTAAAAGTCAAAGCCGAACATCAGAAACCTTATGGGAAAATGCAACCGCTTGAGATACCCGAGTGGAAATGGGAACAAATCACTATGGATTTCATAACTAAGCTACCTCGTGCAGCTAAGAATCATGATACCATCTGGGTGATTGTGGACCGTTTGACCAAGGGTGCTCACTCTCTGCCCATACGAGAGACTATCTCGTCAGAAACGTTAGCAAGCTTGTTCATTAAAGAGGTTGTGGCTAAGCATGGAGTGCCGTTATCGATCGTGTCAGATAGAGATACTCGGTTTACTTCGATATTTTGGAAGAAATTCCACGAAGCTATGGGGACGAGAATAAACATCAGTACGGCATATCATCCTCAAACAGATGGACAGTCTAAAAGGACGATCCAAACGCTTGAGGATATGCTACGTGCTTGTGTTTTAGATTTCGGTGGAAGTTGGGATGATCATCTGCATCTGGCAGAGTTCTCCTATAACAATAGTTACCAATCAAGTATTGGTATGCCACCGCTTGAAATGCTCTATGGTAGACGATGTAGAACTCCCGTATGCTGGGGAGAGATTGGTCAGAAGGAAATGGGATGTTTAGAAGTGGTTCAAGAGACATCTTCAAAGTTCGATAAGATTAAGGCTAGAATGAAAGCTGCTCAAGACAGACAAAAGTCATATGCTGAGAAGCGGCGAAGACCGATTGAGTTTAGCGTTGGTGACAATGTGATGCTCAAAGTCTCGCCTTGGAAAGGGATTATCCGTTTTAGGAAAATAGGAAAGTTGAGTCCGAGATACATTGGACAGTTTAAGATTTTAGATCGTGTGGGTGAAGTAGCTTATAAGCTGGATTTACCCGATGAGTTAGAAGGAATTCATTCAACCTTCCATGTTTCTCACCTGAGAAAGTGTCTAGATGATGACACGTCTCACATGCCATTGATGGACATCGAGGTTGATGAACAACTAAACTACATTGAGCAACCGATAGAGATTGATGATCGCAAGGAGAGGCAGCTTCGTCACAAAGTTATACCCTTGGTGAAAGTAATACGGAAGCATTGCAAAGGATCAGATGCTACTTGGGAAGCGGAGGATGAGATGCGCAAGTTTTACCCTAATTTGTTTAAGTAATAGTTAGGTTTCGGGGACGAAACCTCTTTAAGGAGAGAAGACTTGTACCGTCCTAAATCTTATGATGTTAAATAAAGAAAGTTGCATTTGGTTATCGGGTGTTAATATTTAATTAGCACTAACAAAGAAAGATTGTGTTAAGTTGTCGGGTTTTAAATAATATTAACTAGCATTTAATAAAGAAAAGATCATGGACTTGGATTAATTAAGTGGGTTAAAAAGGAATGGGCCTTTGGTCCATGGGCTTTAAGGGATATAAATATCCTCTTAAACCATTCTAAAACCCTAACTCCTAATTTTCATCTTCTATAATCTCTACACACACTCAAGAACACACACACATTTCCATTACTACGTACTAACGGCCGCGAGAGAGAAACAAGATCCAAGACCAAAAATCAAGCCAAATATAGATAGATCTCCATACACAAGCTGGATTCAAGGTTTTAAGTTTGTAAGCAAGCTAACCGAGACCAAACGAACCCAAAAAGGTATGTTCTTGATCTTAAAGTTTATGTTTTAATAAACGTTTGGCCTTGAAACTTGAAATGAGAATAGATCGGGTTTAAACGAAACATAAAGTAGCAAACTTGACATTAAAACGATCTTAATAAACCCACGGCTAGGCATGGCTCGTTAAGAAACCATAGATCTAGCTTAAACATATTTTTAAGCTTAAAGATCCAAGCTTTGTGATCTCCCGAGCCGAGCCTTATCTGAAAATGATCACGAGAGCGCTTGTGGGTGGGATAATATTATATTAAAGATTTGTTTGTTAAAAAAATAATCATAGTATAAATGCTTAGTGGGTTGACCCAACCCGTAGCCATGGGTGGTCCGAAACCCACCAGCCCAAACCCAATACTATAAGGACCTATCATGTCACCGATTACCTTGCAGCCAAGCTCACCACACTCAAACACAATAGAGGCCGACTGCTTCTGGTTTTTGAATACAGGTCACTCGATCACTTAGCTTTAGTCGATTACAAGGTTATCATCGCATACACCAATGTTCAATTACATCAAGAGTCGATTTCACTGCCTAATCGATCTGATATTCGTTCGATTACAATCCAGACCGCTTACTATGGTGGGTCGATTACATGGAGTCTCTTACTCTAACGTTCAATCACTTTATGACTCGCTCACAATTGTATATCTGATTACATTACCTAATCAAGTACACTCGCATACATTAGTCGATTACAAGTTCCCAGATGCTTCCAAGGCTGTCAATTACACTGTAGCAACTCGATTACATTGATAATCGCATGAATGGGATTCGATTACAAAGAAGACTATCGATTACTTTGTAACTCAATCACTCTCCTAGAATCGCTTATAAAGAGGCTCGAATACAACCATGGATCCGCTCACAATCTAAGAATTCGTTACCAGTTTCTGATCGATTACCTTCAAATCGGTTACATGGGGATTGGTTACCTTGAGTTCGGTTACAGTGGGCTTATGTTGGTTACAAGATGTCCCTTCACACTTAATACTCGATTAAAGTAATGACTCAGTTACATACTGTATACTCGAGCGCAATAGGAACTCGATTTCATTGCCCTCCAATCACCTTATATCCCTTACAATATATAGAACACGGTCACTTATTACGCGCATACAACAATAATACGCACACGTTAAGACTTGGATACATGGGTACTCGCTTACTTATTTCGCTTACATGATAACCAAATCACAAGTAAGGGTCCAAATACATACAAGGGGTCGTTTGCAAAGGACTTATATGCATTGGTAATACTCGCATAACATACAAACATATGAATAAAGATTATCTTTTAATAGAACCGAAAAGAATGGATCATGGATTAACAAAGGAAAGCTAGAAAGGAACTTAATATACATAAAAGCATATGAGTACAATAGGGTTTAAAGGAATGGAATAATCTAAGTATAAAGTAATATAATACAATACCATTAGATTAGGCCTGACTTAGCCAATTCTGGCTGGATACAGATAAAACAAGTATTAATACATGTAACTTATATATAGTTAGCAGAACTCAGTTAAAGAAAGAAATAACGATAAACAAAGAAAGAAACAGGATCCAGGTGAGTTTCTAGCACCATTTATGTGTTATGCTTTCGGGGCTATGTGCATACTCGATGTGTTTGTTAATACATTTATCCTAAGTGATAAGTGTATGCCTTATGTGATTACGTGATAGGTATGAATGATTGCTTGTCAATACATGAACGATATTCGGATATTGCACGTACTGTCAAGTTATAATGTTATGTTTAATGATGGTATGCTATATATGATATATGAATGAATGTAAAATGGTGTATGGTTGTATGGTAACGAAGAGGGACCGAGCCCTAATAATACTCAAGGAAAGAGAAAACAGGGCCCTAATAATACTTGAGGAAAGTAGGGAGTAATGCTCTTTGTAACGTAAGATATGAATGTAAGTAAATATATGATAAAAGTATGATTGTATGAACGAAAGTAAGTATGAATGTATTGTATGTTGTGTGATTAACTAGAACTCACTCAGCGTAGCTGACTTTTAGTATGCACGCAGGTGAGTAGGATGAAGCAGCTTGCTTGAGGGAAACATGTGCCATTGAATAAGAGGATGGCATCGGAAGACTCAAGAAGTTTGTGTTTAATGTTTTGTTTATTTTGAAAGATAAGATGTTGTTTTAAGACAAGTTATGGATTGTTATGAAATATTTTATGAAAGTTTTATATCCCGCGAATGTTTTTATTAACTCTGATGATTAGAACTATATTGATGAGTAAATCCAACATCCCAATATGAGGCACCGGTAGCGGGGCCTTACAAGAATGAAGATCGACAATTCAACCATTGACGATATAGCCTAATAAAAGATTAAATGTGGAAACAAACATATGGAATTGACGGATCGAGTTTGAGAGTGTGATGGTTAATTATAATTTTGTTAGATATAAATTACTTAATTTAATTATTTATTAGATCTTTTAATTTATTCAGTATTATATTTTATTTGTAATAATACTTGTTTAAAATATAAAAAGGTTATAAAATACGTGTTATAATATAAAAATAAATTAGTTAGTTAAATCATATAAATATATATATATATATATAATGTATATATGTGATAATAAGATTTATTAACCATTTGAATATATTAAATCAATTAATCTTAAGGAATTAAACAAGTTATATATATATATATATATATATATATATATTTATATACACACGTATATGTATATTTATACATATATATACACACACACACATGGATATAGTTTTTGATAAAGATGCGAGAAAAACACAAGTAACATTGTCGGTTTTTATAAAAATATAATTTATTTACTGATTATGATAATTATTATTAATTAAAATGCATTAATAAATCAATTTACCAAAAATAACAAAAAGATAGGGGTGGTTGGTTCTCGAACCCACGACCCGCCATTCACAACCTTAACCAGGGGTGCACCAACCAAATGGGTTGGTGTCTAACCTGGTTATAACATCGTCTGAATTAATTAAAAACTAACAGAAACTTATCCAAGTTAAATAAACCCTAGAATTAACAATCACGTTAATCAGTGGATTGTTAACCCGATTTATGTTAGGGCTTTTGTTAATTGACCAGTAGCGATCCATAATCATAATTCAATTACCTCTTAATCACGTTTTATGATGGTTTAATTGAACGAACAGTGGCCGACTATATTTGATGGTGAACAGACTATCAAACAGCGATAAAAATCGAATTAAGTTGAGGGTTAAGGATGACTAGGGTTAGGAGAGGGTTACTGCAAGTTTAATTAGATTATTAAGATCGTTTATATGTATAACGAATTAGATTTAGGGTCGACATGTATAATACGAGAAAACAAATCTTTTTGATTGTATTAACTTAAATACATTGTCGGTTTTGCCGATAATGGAATGTATAACACGTCCATTGATCCAATTTCCATAACTTCTACGAGAATTGAGATCCAAGACATCTATATTGTAGTCGGGTTTGTGAATGGGTTTGGGTTAACTGGTCGGACTTTGATTAAACGGGTTAAACAGATATTAATAATAATAATAGTAGTAGTAGTAATAATAATAATAATAATAATAATAATAATAATAATTTCAATCTACTCCCTGAAGATTGAATATGGATACATAAAGTGGTAATAGTTTTAGTTTTGGGTAATTTTGCCAAATATAAAAGTTTTAAATATATAATATAAGAATAATATTTAACAATAAATTAAACTCAATAAGTGTGGTATTTTATTGATAGGATAGCTAGAACCTATAAATGGAGTGAGTCGGGTAACGGTTATAAAAAGAAATATATAAAAACCCAAATTGTTACAAAAAGGTAAATGAACAACAAGCTATGTAATTTAACTAGTAGAATATTATATATCTACACCAAATATCTTACTCAATTTAATTTAAATTAGTTTTAATTTTGACCCCAAAAATAAACATTTGTAATTTCAAAACAATGATCCTTAATTTTTTAACATATGTTGTTTTTATATTCACTTTTAACTCAACTTTCTCCGTAAATTTTAGACGTTAATAACATATTTAAACATTAATATATTTTTTTCAAAATTGTACCATAAAACTTTACGTATGGGTGTTTGTGGTCTACTTTTGATGGTTTTTAAATTAAACTGTGAGCCAAATCGTTAGTAACTGTTTTTTCATCAAAAACCGAAACTGAACATTTGAAAATTGAAAACGACTATCCAAAAGGTAAAGAAAAAATCAACCGTGAAATCAAACCAATTATTGGTTTGAAGAGTTATGAACACCCATAAATGAATATTTTTTTAAAAATGGGGTATATCAAGAAATTCTTAATCAGGAGGGGGGGGGGTTGACTTGTCTTTTTAATCACAAATAGGGTATTAGTTGTTAATAATGATGAGTTAGAAATTTGGGTAAACGCATGTAAGAGATAGTCAGAGAATGTAAAAGGGTTTTCACATCAGAAACCCTTATTTGTATTTGATAGTGACGAATAAGCTTAATTTCCTCTGATAGTGACAAATAATGATGAACTCACATGACCAAATAGTATTAGTATTTGTTATTGACGAATGCCCTTTAACATTGTCGAATAAGGGAGCTAGCTTTTTCATATTTTTTGGACGTGAACCCAATAGTAGTAGGTCTTAGCCCCCTTATTCACGAATATCAAATACCAAGTGCTAATTGCATTTGGTCACGTGAGTTCACCCTATCAATAAAAATAAGGGTTTATGATGTGAGAACTTCTTACATTCTCTGGTAATCTCTTACATATCTAGATCCAAATTTTTCATTCGTCAATATTAAAAACTAATAACGTATTTGTGATTACAAAGAAAAGTCAGCCCCAAAGTGATTAAGAATCTCAAATATATCTCATTTCTAATAAAAATATAACCTCATACACTTGTCACATAATTACCAAAGTTTGCGTTTCCCACTATATTACGCAAACACCCGTCTATTAATTTACAAAATATCACTGACAATTTGTCTTAGGATCTGACTAAAACCGTCTAAACCGAATGGACCTTCTATCTTTTATTGATGCTTAATCTTTGCCTCGAATTTCAAAATATAATTAAAATTGAAAGTTTGGACGTTGACGAGTTGTCCTTCCGAAGATAGAAATAAAAGTAGAATATTATAATGTGTCTTTCACAATGCTAACGCAAGAAGATAATGCCATCAAATAAGAGCATAAGTTTTTGTATCTATATTTTGAAAACAACCTAATAATAGTTAAATAATTAAAATATGTGGCATTGTATTTTCAGATAACTTTAATAAAACTAAAAACTAAAAATGATGGAGACAATTATGATTAAAATAATAATAAAGTACACTTTGGCTCACAGAAAATGATTATAGATTTGGCAATGTTTGATTACATAAGTTACGGATCGTCTAATTGGTGGATTGATAGTTAAATATATAATCAAATAGTGCTTTTCTAACCACGTCGACTGTGTGGTTAGAAAACCGATCAAATCGTGACATATAGTTTTATCCGTGATATATAGGGGTATTTCAAAAAAAATGTTTTTTTATGTTTTTATGTTTAATATTTATTTTAGTTTTAGTTTAATTTTATTTATTTTAATTATTGTTTTTTATATTGTTGTTTTATTGTAAAAAAAAATTTATTTTTGTTATCAACAATCAACTTTTAAAAATTATAAAGAACAAATGTAAATAAATGATATATATATACATATAACCATTACAACAAATTTGCACAAATAATAACAAAATGTAGAAATCTATCAAAATGGCAGCGTCACCAGCGTGCTAACAGACGTTGATTAAATCTTAGGATTTACGTGACGATAAAAAAAACATAAAAAAATCTCCACCACATTATAACCATGAAGCAGGCACATCGGACATTAGGTGCGGCCGCGAGGACGACAACAACGACGTTGTACAATAAAAAACCACAAAAATTACCACCATTACAACGAGTCTGTACAAATAATAACAAAATGTAGAAATATATCTAAATAACAACGTCATTAGCGTGTTAACAGACGATGATTAAATCTTAAGATTTGCATGACAGTAAAAAAACACAGAAAAAGGAATACAAAAAAACACAAAAAACCATCACCACATTCTGACCATGAAGCAGCACACCAGGCGCGGCCACGATGACAAGGACGACGATAGACTGTGACGACATTGGTGACGCTGCCATTTAAATAGATTTTTCTTATTATTTGTAATAACTCATAATATTTTGTGTGTGTGTGTATATATATAAACTTTATTTACATTATTTACGTTATAATTTTTATAATTGTTGATAAAGGCAAACAATCGTCTTTTAAGAAAACACTTCTATATACTACGAAGAGAATTATTCTTGGCTTATAAGGGGTGTGGAGTGTGGTTAGTACGACCTAATCAAATATGCCATAGGATTTTGGTCTATAAATACCTTCATTGCTTCATTGATTGATGTTTCCATCTGTCAAATAAACTCTCGAAGAAGTAACACAAACATGAGCATATAATAAATCAAGGTGACTAATTTTATAGAATATCACGATATGGTTAGACTTTAAATCTTTACAGTTACGCCTTTTATGTGTGTATACAAATGTTACATTCTCAACTAGTATATATTCTCACTTGTTGATAGTTGCATCTGTCTTTTAGTTTCAGATACAAACTTGGAATCCAGCAATGGAATATTTGAAGCTTCTGGGATTCGTTTTACTTTCAGTGGTATGGGTTCGATGGGCTTATCATCGACGCCGCATCCACCTCAACAAGCTTAGCTTGCTACCACCCGGGCCAACACCGTGGCCAGTGGTAGGAAACATATTTCAGTTGGGGTTTGTAAAAGTACCCCACAAGTCATTCACACAACTCGCTCGTGTTCATGGCCCCAACGTCATGACCCTTTGGCTAGGCTCCATGTGCACGGTTGTCGTCTCCTCCAACGAGGCAGCACGTGAGATGTTCAAGAACCACGACGTGGTGCTCGCTGGTCGAAAGGTGTACGAGTGCATGAAGGGAGATTTCGGTGAAGAAATGGGGTCTATGATAACCGCACAGTACGGGGCTAACTGGCGCTTGTTGAGAAGACTCAGTACCACAGAGTTCTTCTTAAACAGCCGTCTGGATGCCACTTCTAGTATCCGTACTAGATGCATAGACCAGCTGGTGCAGTCGGTACAAGATGCTGCTAGTGGGGGCGATAGCATCGATGTTGGTCGGTTGTTTTTCCTGATGGCGTTTAATCTCATCGGCAACTTGATGTTTTCAAAGGATCTTTTGGATCCAAAGTCGAACAAGGGTGCAGAATTCTTCTACCACGCAGGAAAGGTGATGGAATACGCTGGAAAGCCTAATGTGTCTGACTTCATGCCCTTCTTAAAGTGGCTAGATCCTCAAGGTATCCGAAAGAACATGCAAAATCATGTACGCGAAGCCTTTCGTATAGCCGGAGGGTTCATTACAGAACGCATGTTGGAAGCGTCGGTTGAAAGGAGAAGCAAGGATTACTTGGACGTGCTGTTGGAGTATCGTGGTGATGGTATTCATGGACCCTCTACCTTCTCTTCCACAACCATCAATATTATCGTCTTCGTAAGTATTCCTCCTTCTATTTAATTAAACAATAATGAAACTCAATTAATGGTTATTTCCCTTTTTTATTAATTTATTTGATTCATTAAAAAATATTAGTGTTACTGTTTTTATATGCAAAACATATCAAAGCGTTCGGTGCACGAGATTTATCATTCAATATGCAAAAAGATTTATTTAAAATTAATTTTGTTTGATTAGCATGCTATTAATATTGTTTGATTTGTTACAAAACGTGCCAGGACACTCGGTGTACAACCTAGCTTGATCTATTTTTTAAGATAAAACCTAAAATCATCTAAAAGGCGTTCAAAGTCATCACTTTAGTGATTCAATCTTAGTTCTTGGTGTTAAGCTTAATAACTAAGAGAATTACAAGACTTCAGATTGTTTAAAAGTTAATCGATCCGTCATGTCTATATCATTGTAATAGGAAATGTTCACAGCGGGGACAGACACCACTACAAGCACGCTAGAATGGGCAATGGCAGAACTACTTCACAATCCTCATGCTTACGAAAAGTTACAAAGTGAAGTACGGAATGTTGTTCCGAGGGATGGAAAGCTTAAAGAGAAGCATATAGACAATCTTCCTTACCTAAGAGCAGTGATTAAGGAAACTCTAAGGCTTCACCCACCGCTCCCTTTCTTAGTCCCCCACAAGGCCATGGAATCATGCACGATGTTAGGGTACAATATCCCAAAGGAAACACAAGTGCTAGTTAACGTATGGGCAATTGGGCGTGACCCTAAAACCTGGAAAGATGCGTTGGAGTTTAAGCCAGATAGGTTCTTGGATCATGACAAGAACATTGATTACAAGGGCCAAAATTTTGAGTTCATACCATTTGGTTCTGGTCGAAGAATGTGTCCAGCTGTAACCCTTGCATCACGAGTGCTTCCACTCACTTTGGGTTCACTTTTGCATAAGTTTGATTGGGTTTTGGGTGACGAGCTTAGAGCCAATGAGATGGATATGAGGGAAAGAATGGGTATAACTCTTAGGAAAGCTGTTCCGTTGAAGGCTATACCAATACCATAAGACTACGATATACGTTGAAATTGATAGGAAAATATGTGTATATAACAGTGAAAGACATGGGAAAAATTAAGAGTGTGTGTTGTAAAATAAATCATTGTTCTTTCATCTTTAAGCAATACATTTGAAATCGCATGAAGATGTAAGAGAAAAGGGTGAACGAAATGGGTTTATTTGTTTGTTTTATATATTATTAATTTATATATATTTTATACTACGTTTTTGTATTATTAGATTTTATTAGGTATATTGGTTTTAAATAATCATAACTATTATCTATTGGTCAGCAATAGTCTTAATTAAAGAGAGTGACAGTCCCAACATTTAACATATTTTGTTCCAACGATCTCACATTAATAGAATCTTAATTGTAACATCATGAAATTATTGGGTCAAAAATACCAAGTTTCAAAAGTCCAAGGACCAAACTGTAAAAATTATGTTTTCATGTCCCGTCGCGATACGCGACGGATCATAAGGCAAGCCCATCGCGTATCGCGAAGAGCATATTTACAAAACCAAGAAATGGGCGATACGCGACGGCCAAAGCACTAGCGTCATCGCGTATCACGATGACGTGGTATGACAAGGGTGACACGTGCCTCGCCACGTTTCCACACGTGGCACATCGTCCGCCACGTGGCACCGCGTTCGCCACGTGGCAACCCTATTGGCAACTCATCAACCCTACATCACGATACGAGACGGGGTTCTCCCCAAGCCATAGCGTATCGCGATGGGTTCCCGACTCAGCCTATAAATAGGGCCAACCAGTCCTCATTCCATTCACACTCAACTCTCATATCCCTCTCTCTCTCTCAAAAACATCTCTCTACCTCGAAAAACGTGTCACCGAACCCACCTCGTAATTCGTGCCCTAAACCGACAATACCCCGAAGTATCGACGATAATATCTCGAAGAACGTGCCATCCCAAGACGAGCCGACGCCCGCCTCGAAGTGCGTACCAAACAAGATTGAAGAACGGCGTGCCTCGATTTGAGTGCCAAAGGTGTGTTGATCAAGAAGCTCGAGAAACAAGGAGGCGTCAAAGTGTTGTCCAAGTAACTAGGGTTTGATACGCGAAACAAGGTAGGCATAATGCTCGTATAAAATAAATAAATATTAAAGGCTTAAAACCGTAAGTCGAGGATATACTTGATACCTCGAAAATAACAAAAGAAAACATAACAAAGAAATATAAAAGAAATAGATATAATGTGTTCTTTCTTATAAATATTATTTAAGTTTATTATTATTATTCTTAAATAATAAGTAAAGAAAAGTATACGTTTCATCAAGAAGAAGAAACGTAGAGTTTAAGAAAAGTAAAACAAGTAAAACTAGAGGTTTAACTTGTAAAAAGAAAAGAAAGAATATTTAAACTAATATTTTAAAAAGAAAATATAGTCGAGGTAAAGATTATATAAAAGAGACTAGAGGTCTTAAGCTAGATTAAAGATTTGGAATTAACAAAAGTTATACTGGTACTATAGGTGCGAGATAGCAAAGAAAGGAAGAACTTATCAGTGTATTGAAGCTGGTCTTTTCAACGAAAGGTGAATATGCCCAAATTTATAAACTTGTAATAAACGTGTCTAACAAATTGATTACATGAGATTACATATCTTTAAAACATCATAAACAAAAGTAATCGCTAGCCCTCAGGTTGTCGTGTACGTTTGTTTGGATCCTTACATATGTGGTAAAAAGTCGGTGGGCACACCGCGCCACACCTGGTCATAAGCCTCCGCCACGATGGGTCGGACCTGAGTTACGTCCGAGTGAGGGTGATCCTGTGTATACTGATGGTACTAAGTAATGTCGAACGCTGTGGTGTTTGCTGAGTGGTTTGTGTAGAACTTAAGCTTATAATTGTGTTTTAAAACTTGATTATTCCTAAGCCACGATGGGACGGACCTAAATTATGTCTCGAGGGGTAATCAAGTAAAAAAAATATTGTTATGTGTCAGCTTATTCACCAGCATGTGTTGCTGACGTATTTTCCAAACATTTTACAGGTAAAAAATATTAGCCGCTTGGAAAGGACGAAGTGACATCTAGGCGATCTGATGGCTCAGATCATTTTGTTAATATTAAAATATATGAATGGTGGTTTTTGTATAAACAAGTAATCTTTGTAAAACACTAAACCTGGTACTCCCTCCGTCCCATTATAAGTGTCCTAGTTTGACTTTTCAAGTCTTTCTTTTGCAACCTTGACCGTAAATATTTTTGTTCGTGTCATATAATACTTGATGAAAATTATATCAATGTAAAATACATTTAAAAACCAATCCATTCATATATTTTACATCAAGTATTATATAACACAAACAAAAATATTATCGGTCAAAGTTAAACAAGAAAGACTTGAAAAATCAAACTATGACACTTATAATGGGACGAAGGGAGTATTTTATAATCCTGTGTTTTGTAATGAAAATATAATATTTTAATCCACGCAAAAATATTTTCCGGGTGTGACATTAATGTTGTTAGTCTTTTGACGGTGTGGCATGCTTGTGTGTCAAAAACATACTTATGTGGCGAATACGTGGCAAACTCGTGCTTGTGTAGCAAATTATATCACCACCACCATGGCAGCTACCACCATCTGCACTATCACCTCCACCATCTTCGGCCACCCTCTCCGTCCAACACCAGTAACCAGTAAACCCCCTAGGTTGTGCGATTACAAGTAGCCAAGGGGAAATGACGGTGGCTAGAGTTCCTAATGTTGGACTCGGTATGCCCAAGAGACATATTAAATTGATGTGGCTAGTACGTTATGATCCAAGTCGGGTCATACCCAATAACAAGCTAGACAAACACCGATAATATTCGTTCATATATGATGTGATCATAACAAATGAATATTAACACTTGAGTTATTTGGAAAGGGGTTTCTAAATAAAATGTACTTGTGTAATAAACAAATCATATGGATGATTTATGTTTTATGAAAGAACATTACATAGTGTTATTTAAGTTGGTTAAATAACAATATGTGAATAATAATAACCAAGCATGTCTCTTAACATATAATAGGTTTTATAAGTTATAAGTTTAAAGTTTTATAAAAGAAAAAGATAATAACTCTTTCAAATGTAATATTATTATATGTTTGAGTGGAGACATGCAAGGTGAGTGGAGACATGCAATGGTTATTATTGGTGGAGAGAAAGATGCCTTTAAATAAAACCAAGTCTTTCTCTTTCATTCTTTCATAACACACATAATTTCCAAGTAAACTTTTCTATCTTCCTCTCTTGGGTATTTTCATCCAACATAAGAAAAGAAGAAGAAAATTTCAAGTGCAAATCCTAGCTAGAAGTGGTGTGTTGTTGAAGCTTGGGATACGCTAGCTTGAGGAGCTTCCATATTCAAGTTCTTACCTTTCAATCATCATCTCTTTCACCCGGTTTTGTCATATTGAAAGGTAGTAGTAACATGCATGGACTTATAGTGACATGCATGTATTTGATAGTGTGTAATTCGTATTTGGATCCGGGTTTGGGTTTTGCATGTTTAAAATTGGTTTTATACATATCATATTAACAAGATTTAAAACTTTTATATCCGCTGCGTTTTTGGTAAAATAGGGATTTTATCACTTTGATAAATCTTGTTAAAACCCAACACCTAATTATCCGACAATTTGGTTACGGTGGCGGCTAGGGTTCCGTCCTTACCAAGCAGGCGCACACTATAATTCAGGGGATGGCAGTAGCTCCATGTTCCAATTAGATGTTAGAGGAGAGTTATGAGGGTGGACTAAAGAGTACAAAACATCTCCATCACAAAGAGCGGTTTTCCAACGACCTGGTGCACTTTTAGGGCACATCAGTTTTCTGGCGAGGAACTTTAGTTTTAGTTCTCGTTCTGTGTGACTCGTCTATAGGTAGACTGACAATATTGAAGGTGAATACCCAAGATTGAGGTAGGATTATACCCTTCACAAGATTTCCGGCCAGAAGAACGATGGTGGGGGTAGGTTTGAAGGCTTCAAGTTAGGCTGACTGGTTACAAGGTGGTGGTCGTAGATGCTGGCGGTGACCAGAGTTAGTGGTGGCAAGGCGGATGGTAGTGGTTGCCATGTTGTTAGTGGTATAATCTGCCACATAAGCACGAGTTCGCTACGTATTCGCCACATGATCATGTGTTTTGACATGCAAGCATGCCACATCATTAAAAGACTAATGACATTAGGATTTCGTTAGTATAGGACCATTGGAAGAAAATGCGTTAAAAGGTGGGACTTTCACTAAGCAATTTGTTAGTTGAGACAGTTGCTGGCCAATAAACAATAGTTGAGATTATTTAAAACCAATATACCATTTTATTATCATTAATTTATTTTTCTTAATGCTATTTTCAAATTAAAAATAGGGTTGTCTATTCACATACCCCTTTTTGTTATTAACACCCTTTTTTCACACATTTGCTCCCTTACGTACACCCTCACTTTTGGTGACAGGGTTTCTACATAGCATCTCCCTTAGACACTTGAAAAATATTTTGGGATGAATGAGTGGAATGAAAAGTGATACACTTTGAGAATTCTAAGATGTATGGTAAATGGAAAAAAAAAGTTTTTGGGCTAAACGAGTTGTACCATCCGTCAATTTTGGTTATATATTTGTATTTGTGTACCCGACCCGGGATTGTATTCGAATCTTTATTATTAATGAAATCAAGTTTTATTAGTATTTTAGGGTATTTAATTCATTTTATACTGTTTTGATGTTTAAACATGTTAAAATCTCCTAAAAACACATATTACTGCCTAAAAACACATATTTGGAAGTTGTAGGGACCTAAATAGACAAAACATGAAAGCCTGCCAACCAACCTCGCCAGGCTATGCGAAGAGGGGGGCTTAGTTGGCCAAGAGACGCAGCCAAGGGCCTATGCAGCTGCAGTTTTGTGATTAGTTCGTGTTTCAACTCGTTTAAGCTAGTTTTTGACTCGTTTATCTCTTAATCTTCATCCTAATGCCATCTAATGTTCAAATATTTGGTTCTAGCATATTCCCTAGCATAATCTATCGTTAATCTATGAATTTAATCAGCAAACTCAAGATAACATCCAATTTGAGTGTTTATCATAATAACTTTTGAGTTTGAAACAGAGTTTTAAGATCATGTGTTAAACACTAGGTTTTAAATCCGATTCCTATATAAACTAAGTAGTTTGTCATTCATAGCCTTCTACACAACTCAAAAAACTTTCTCACTTTCACAAATTTAAGTCCTAGCTCAAGTGTTCTTCAAAGTTTGACTTTCCAATGAGCTTAGATCTTCTAGTTCCTCATTCACTTGCCAGGTACATTTTGATTTTTGTTGTTAGTTATGAACTCTAGAATGAAAGCCCTCAAACAATTTCAATGGATTTGGGGGATTTCATGTTCAATTTAATTGATTTCGATATTATGTTAGGAGTTAAATTGAGGCTTTTCAGTTAGATCTGGAATTGACCCAAATTAGCTTATGTTTCTTCAATGTTGTATGCTTATATTTATGTTTTGGTCATGTTGGACCCGAAATTGACCTCAAATTAACATTTGGGTTGGACACGAACCAAACACTCGTTTAAAACAAACTTTATGTTTTTCGTTTATAACATATCAGATTTGATTAGTTATTTTATTTTTTTTGGGTAAAGGGGTTCACCCGGTTAAATGCATTCACACATCCAAAAAATACAAGTAATATGACAGAGTGCCATATTAGTTCTCAAGTATGACATGCCATACAAGAGTAGACAAACCAAAACCACCAAAACTGGTAAACACAGCTAAAGCTTACACAAGAACCAAGGAAAAAACAAAACAAAAAACAAATCAACCATTATCATCAATTTGATGGGAAACTCCCCGCGGAAAGTGCCAATCCTCGAGAACCCGATTAATCCGTTCCGAATTCTTGAACTTTAGAGTCATAAGCTTTAGGCGAGTACCCCTAATAATTTCTTCAGCAACAGTCGTAGGAGTCTTCAAGGAGTTCCTGAAAAGCCGGTTATTTCGCTCCTTCCAAATAACGTACACCGACGCCCCAAATAACAGCCGATTAACAACATTATCAATAGAGTTGGACCTTCCAAATTGAGACACATATTGGAGAATATTCGCCCAACCATTTCTGCACCCCTGAAACTTCCCCTTCATTTTTACAATACTCCAAACCTCAGAAGAGAACTTACAGTCAAAGAAGAGATGATTACGAGAATCCGGCTCTCCATTACAAAGAAGGCAGCAATACAAGTTATGATTTGGATACCCACCAATCTTCCACCCCATAATACGATTCTGCGTGCTCAACCTGTCATGAATCACAGTCCACAACATAAAGGAGTGTTTTGGAACACATTGAGAGAACCAAACAACATGCACCCAGGACACCTTATCCGCCGGTCTCCGAAGAATATGCCATATACCTGAAGTCGAGAAATTCATTGAAGTCCCATTCTCATCCAAAACCACTATCTTGTCCCTCATATCCGGACAAAGACTTACATCTTTTAAGTTCGAAAGAATTGGGTATCTCAACGACCAATCAGGCGGCCAACCCCAGTTATTATGATGAACAACATCACTGACACAGGTCTCTAAAGACAATCCAGCCCGATGAATTGCTCTAGGGTTGATATAATCAATTAAAGGACAAAGAACATCCCATTTATCGTACCAAACTGAAGTAGCTCTCCCATTACCAATTTCATGCCATATAAACTGTCTAATACGGGGACGAAACTGAAGAATTTTCCTCCACCCCCAAGTACACGAGTTAGGAATCTGCAAGCTCCAAAAATTTCGCCCCTTCATTTTATACTCATGAACCCATTTAACCCACAACGAATTACGAACATTGATTAAACTCCAAATATGATAAACCAGAAGAGAGTTATTGACATCCCGGATACGACGGATACCCAAACCACCTTCACATTTCGGCCGACACACCATATCCCAAGAGACTTTATGCTTTCCCTTATTGTGACCATAGTCCCAAAGGAAATTTTTAATCCGTTTCTCAAGATCAGCAATAAGTCTAGAAGGGAGTGAAAACACAGCAGACCAATAAATATATAAGGACGACAGAACAGACCTGACCAGCTGCAGTTTACCCGCAAAGGACAAAGTTTTATTCTTCCAATCTCCAATCCGACTGTCCATACAATCCAGCAACCTCTTACAATCACGGTAATTTAACCTCGTGGAAATAAGTGGAACTCCCAAGTATTTAACCGGGAGCCTTCCCTCAACGAAGGGCATAATACTCAAAATACCACTTTTAACGCTGTCCGGGACATTACAGAAAAACGCGGTACTTTTCAGAACACTCGGAGTAAGCCCGGACACATCTTTGAAATCATTCAGAGCCCCTATAATAGTTTTAGCAGAATTCACATCACCTCGAGCAAACAGGAACAAATCATCCGCAAAGCAAATATTGATAATATTTAATTTTTCACAATAGCGATGAAAACGGAACGAGCGTTCAATACGAACCTTTCGATGCAAAATTAACGTGAGAGCTTGCATAACCAGTGTGAAAATATAAGGGGACATCGGATCTCCCTGTCTCAGATTAGTTATTTTATTTAATCATTATTATTTTTATTTATTCATACTTCTAACCTCATGTTAGGGACTTTTCATTGAGTTTGGTCGTCAGCTCACTTATCTCATAATTCAAGTTATTTTATTATATATCTTCACTTGCATACTTTCAAGGTGAGTATTCTCATCCATTTTTCATATTGTATTTTGGTAGTATTATGTGTCCCATACATGTCAAGTTATTTGTTTATTTACATCTATATCTCATCAAACCACAGTTCCATATTATGTGTTTATAGATTTATTGTTCATCGATGACAAACTATATGGTTATGTGTTTATTTTTATTGTTTGACGATTGGGTCACCTCATTCTCATCTAGTATGCATACATCACACTGGTAATCTAGCTTTGTGCTACACTGAAAGGGTCCAAATCTATTTTATTTGGTAATTATTATATATATCATTAATGTTGTAATTATTCATATTCGCATACGAATTGTTTTGTTTACAATATAATAATAAATCTATACTTGTGTATTGCTCACTCAACTTTATGTTGATCAAACTATATTTTTACGTGTGTAACATGTTAGCTAGTTGAAGAAGTGGATGTTGAGAGGATATTTAGTTTTACTCTAGGTTTTTAAATAAAGAGCTATTTTTTATGATGTATTGTTTCTTTTGTTTGTATTGTGATGTATTTCGATTTATGAAATAAATTAATTAGTTATTGTCATTACTATTAATAGTGTCTTATGAGCTATCGTGCGATCAGTTTCACCCCGACATATTCCGCCGTAGGTTGGAGTGCGACACAATTGGAATGAAAAGTGATACATTTCGGCAATTCTAAGATGTGCGAAAAAATAACCCTAACAAATAAAAAAGTACCAAGTTCGTCATTGTAACCAAGCTATCATTCAAGTCACGTATAAGTCATAAAGGAGAACTTTTTTTATACCAGTCATAATTGGGTTTTCCCAAAACATGAACACCTGTATATTTTGATACATAAAAAAAACTTATGCATGTACACTAACGTCAATCGTGTTTTAATGCTGTGCATATATGTATTATTTCTTTCGGTGTTCATAGATTATGAATTTTAGTTAAGACAATGTGCAAAATTGGGCCAACAAAATATACCACCACAATGCGCAAATGTTGTCTAGTATGCAAAGAATATGGTACCAACTCAACTCGCCTCCACTCGAGCGTAGGTTACTAGTTTCATTTATATGCACTTTAACTTGGTTTACGCTCATTTAGTTGAATTAATATATCCTTGAATTTGTTGGCAAATTTAGTGGAAAATATGTTTTCTTACTTATTTTGGATACGAATAATTATTGGTGATCATCAGTAAGATATTATTATTTAGTAGGTTCATGTTTTTCTACGTGGAACGATCACAACAAACCAAAACATGTTAAAATCGGAGATGAATGATAATTAATACCTTATTAAATTTTATGTTTGAAACTTTGAAGCTATGGAAATGAGTTTGTCCAACATCGATGGAACAATAAATCTAAAGTGGATTTATAAGTGAGAACTTGTGAAGAACTTTATTTTTCTATTACAAGACACACCTAGTGGCAATTGCAAGGGTGTGACACACCCGTGCTCGACCCTTGGCCAGGGATGGTGACATGACTATGGGTGAGGACGAGGAGGGATGTGCATAATGTGACTTTTAATGGCTTACTTTCTAGATTCCACCGGTTAGATGATTTATGTGCTTCATTGACTTCAAAATCAACTTTTGACTTACATTCAAGTGTTCAAAAAATCTCTTGCTTGCATACAAATAATGCTTGCGTAGATTAAGAGTAGCAACTAAACTCGTTAATGCAATCATACTCCGACTAAGAAGATTTTTCAGCTTTCGCAAACCTGCATGCTCTCATTTCGGTACAGCCTTGGGTGCTTGGCTAATCCCGGCAATATATTTTGCTTCGACTGTAGATTCACCTGGGTGCTCTGGGACCCTCTATTTAAAATAAATCATTAGCCAACTCACCTACTTTGTATCTGGGTTTTTTTTGCTTAATCTTTGTTTTTGTTATGTTCTATGTATTTTACATTTTTTTTATGAATTATAAAAGTTTTGTTTATTTACGTTGTATTGTAATATGAATGTTATTTTGTTTTAAACGTTTGTCCGACAATATTTTCTTTCATTTATATTTCTTGGATTACGTATATTTGTTTATGATTGCTCGTTCAATTATATTCGTTTAAGATCATTCGTTCATCTATATTCATTTATGTTTGTTTACTAATGTAAATCGTCTACTTATATTGTTAACAAAAAAATACGATAATCTTTATTTTCTTAGCGAACGAACCTGACCTTGCTTCATTCTTTTAGTTATTCATGTTCAATCGGATATTCGAATTTTAGTGAAACGGACGAACATGTTTGTTAAGAAATTTAATATGTTCATATTAGTTTATTTACTTGTGTTTACAAACTTCCATTATTAATTATCATGATTGCACATTTTGGAAGTTTGATACATTGTAGATGAGTGCGACAACGGTGGTTTATAGAGGTGGCAATGTGAGTGGGTTGGGTTGGATTTTGGTGATGGGTTAGAATAGGGTGTGTGTCCACGTTGTTATAACCATGCACATGGCTAGGTTTATCCCATCCTATTACAAGAAGACACGCGTCCAGGTTGTTACAACCATGCACATGGGCCGTATAGCTCAACCTATCATTTGAGGACACGTGTCTAGACAGTTATGAGAGCATCTTCTCGAAAGGGACAGCTGGGCCAATTATATTCCCACATCCTTCGGCTATAAATACCTTCACAATCTTCGTGAGGTATTCATTCACTCTCCACTATCTACTCTAAATACTTAAGTACTTTCGCTTTATCGGAACTGTACTGGTTCTCACGCCGAAGGGTAGCTACGGGAAGACCCCCCTTTCTTGTCCTTCCCGTAACGAGCTCACGGTGTCTGTTTTGCAGGTTTTTATCACTGGACTTTGGGAGATTGGACTCGTATCGTTGTTAGTTGTTTGTATCCTATCCTGTGGACTCATTGGATCTAGGACCCGTCTAGGGGATTAGATCCGTGTTTCTTCATTGGCGCCATCCGTGCTTGTGTTAGAACTGTGAAAGTTTTTTTGTTGGTTTTTGGTTCGTACGATATGAGCCAATTTTCTGAGGGTCCGATGGAAACTCTTGTAATTGCTAGACGAACTGCTGATGTCGAAACACCTGGGGGTCTTACTCCAGGTGCCCTAGGACGTGTCACGGCACCAGTAGGTCCTACTCCTGGTGACCTAGGACATGTCACGGCGCCAGGAGGTCCTACTCCGGGTGATTTAGGACCAATCACGGTAGAAACTCGCCGGACCCGAACAAAATTGGGTCTAGAAGTCGATTCTGACAATTTTGAACTGGTGAGAACTCATCATCGAAATTCCAGAGATAGATGACCCTTATCCCCTGAGGAATGGTTCCGCATCCAGCAGGAAAATGTCACAGCTGAGTACGAGCGCATGGTTCATGAAGAGCGACTGCACATTCGCACTCTAGCTTATGATGAATATCCCAGGAGATCCCCTTCTCCTCCCACAGCTATGCGGAGGAGTCTGATGCGTAGAAGCATGCAAACTGACGGATTCCCTAGAGATGAATTTGCTTAGAGAACGCATGATTATCCTCGAATAGTCACACGCCCTCCCTCCTACAAAGAAGAATTTGAAAGTTTCGATCCATTGTACTTTCCAAGTGCTATCAGCTATTAAAGCGGGGATATCAGACTTGATGGTTGGGAGGAAACTAGTCGCTCGCGTGCGGTAGTTCGCCATACCCAATACCATAGTGATGCGGAAGAAGACTTTACTAAACCATGTCGCCGAGCAGCCTTTGCTGAGAAGTCAAAATTTGTCGCGCGCATAGCAACAGCACCGTTCCCGGTTAACGCGAAGATCCCCACATCTTTGGGAAAGTATGACGGGATGACTGATCCTAGTGATCACCTGTTGAACTTTGTGGCAGTGGGAGGTGTCAATGGTTGGACCCTCCCTTACTGGTGTCACATGTTTGCGTTAACGTTAATGGGGGCATCGCGTGAATGGTTTGAAAAACTCCCAGACGGACAGATTCAGAATTGGGACGGCTTGGTGGCTAAGTTCTCCCACCATTTCAGTTAGCAGAAGAAGCACACTCGTGATCCTTCTGAAATATTAGACGTTGTTAGAAGAAAAAATGAGTCTGTCGAGGATTTCATTTCTCGATTCAACAATGAAAGTCTTATTATTGGCGTTATCAGCGAGGACATCCTAAGGGGAGCATTCCGCAAGAATGTGAAATGTGATGATTTGATCCGAACGTTGACTGGTAGAGACGGAATGCCCAAAACTTGGGATGAAATTATGAGCGCGGCCAAGTTGTTCGCAAGAACGGAAAAGACTTTGGGTTCTGAGAACCAGAAACAAATTCCAAAAGTAGAATTTCAAACTCCGCGGCCAAATAGGCAGGCCAAGGGATCTATTTGGTCAAGGCTCTAGCCTTCTGCGGAAAAATCAAAGCAGTTTGATGCCAGATCTCTGATAGGCAATAAGAACAAAGCGAATTCTTCAGCGCGAGTCACTATGTTAGTACACAGTTTTGCGTCTCGAGTCTTTGTATTTATCGATTATGTATTTATCGTTTTATTTATGTAATAAATTATTAAGTTATTAATGTAGTTCGTTAAAGTATAGTCTAGTTCGTTAAGGATGTTTAACGAACTAGATCTAAGTTAATATCCCTCCTGATTCGTTAAGGATGTTTAGCGAATCAGGGGGGTGATTCGTTAAGGTTATTTCATTTAAATGTATGTAACAAAGTGGATGCTAGTTCGTTACGGAATGTATAACGAACTAGATCCATCTTCTATATATAGCGGCTTTAGTCCAATGTTTAAGTTAAGTTTTGAGTTTACTTTAACGAATTGCTGCCCAGATTTAGTCTCAAGCTTCATACTAATCTTATTATACATACATACAGTTAATATATATATATGTATATATATATAACGTATAACTAACAATCAATGGCAATTACGAGCTAGATCCGTACTTAGGTTAATTATACATAGATCTGAGATCTGTGTGTTGGATTAACGAAGATCAAACAAGTGGTATCAAAGCTGTTGGTGCTCTTTTGCTCTTGATTTTGATGATTAATTCGTTATTACAATATTGTTAATTGTTATTTTGGTATAATTCTGTTTTCGGTTGAGTTTTGATCAAATTGAGTTTGATTTAAACTTGTTATGGACTGATTGGTTTGGAGTTGTGGTATATAAGGTATTGGAAAGGTGTGGATAATCGGAATTGGTATTTGATTGGAGTTCGGATTGAATTGGGTTGGATTTGGTTTTAAGCCGAAACAGGGGATTGGTTTTGGTTAGTTTGGATTCGAGGTAATAGGTTATTGATTACGGGATGAATTGTAGTGGTTTCGCGATGTATTTGCGAGTGTCTCGGTAGTTTAATCGAGTGTTTTGGTAGTTTAATTGAGTGTTTTGGTTACGTATTGAGTGAGTGTTACGGATTTGGTTTCTGGGTTTGTGTTTATGTGTTTTCCAGAAATCTGGAAAAATGAGTTTGAATGTTTGAAGATTTGAAGATTCAAATGGTTCGTTAACTCTTCAGTCTAATTCGTTAACTCTTTCAGCCTAATTCGTTCACATCTTTATGCCGATTCGTTAAGTTGATTAGCTGATTCGTGAACTATTTCGTTACACATATCCGATTCGTACTACACATTCTAATTCGTGTTATCTAATTCGTGTGACACGTGTCTCACCTCGGTAACTGTTTATAACAACTTTTTCCACGTGGCATTAGTTGTCAGAGGTTTGTTACAACCGTTGTAACTACCTAATTCGCTATAGGTTGATTCGTCATTAACTGTAGCTGATTCGCTACTTCATTCCTTAAGCATACACTTAGTGATTCGTTAAAGAAAACCATTCTGCTTCGTGAACCAATTCGTTAAAATCATTTCTGATTCGTTACCTGATCTATCTTAACTTTGTTAAGGTGTGATTCGCTACTACTTTTCACAGTTCGTTACCACTGTTCACAGTTCGTTAATTAAATTTTCAATTTTAACCCTTGAGTTTGAAAACTTTGTCATTTAGCAAAAATGGCTGGTATGTATGCACTAGCTTCCCAAAATATGTTAATGCAACAAATGTTACAACTGGATACTGAGATCGGTTCACATTCAAAGTGTCCATTGTTGATGAAAGTTAGCGATTTTGCTAAATGGGAACCCCGTTTCCGTGCTCATCTAGTTTCAGTTCACCCTGATTGTTCTTATTGCTTGGATGAGGTTTACAACGTTCCAATGATTGGGGATGAGAATATTGGTTTTACACCTAAAGCTATCTCATAATATTCAGTTGAAGAGAAGAAAACATTGGAAATTGAAACAAAGGCTTATTCCACTCTTACTATGGCTTTACCTGAAAATATCTTTCACCAAGTAGGGAGTATAAAGATTTGTGCCTCATTATTCCAACATATTCGTATGAGAAGTATGGGTAACACCGCTGAAAGCAAAAAGGTTATGCTCAAGTTTCAATTCAGAAACTTTAACCTACTTAAGGGTGAGACTGTTGAAGAGATGACAACAAGGTTTAATCATTTGATAGATGAGATGGATAAGATGAGATTGGAAACTTCTAATATTGATAAAATTGATACCATTAAAAGTGCACTACCGAGTTCCTACTTGACTTTCTTGATGGTTCTTTAAGAGAATAATTATTTCAACAATGAAGATTTGACGGCATCAGAATTTATGCAAAAGATCGAAGCACGAGAATACGATCTTAAATGTCAAAAGTCTTCAAAAGATAGTCAAGATCCTGCATTTTATGGTGGGAGTATGCCATTAAGTTCAACCATTTCACCCATCACTGCATTTCTCACACAAAATGCAAGTGAGAATGCAACAACTATGTATAGCGATCCACGTGCTTGTTTCTACACAGCTGGAAATACTGGATTCTCTGGTGTTTCTGGTTCATCTGGAGGATCTGGAACTTCATAACCCATAAATCAATTCTCGTCTCAAACAAATGTAAACATGAGGGAGGCCGAACAAAACTTTGCGTTCTTGTCTGCCTTCATGACTCATATGAGAATTTGGTTAGTAGTAAGATTGCAACGAGCGACCTGACTAATGAAGATTATGATTAGATTGATCCTGATGATTTAGAACTTATGGACTTAAAGTGGAACATGGCTATGATTGTCAGGAAAGTGAAAAAGTTTATGCAAAGAACGGGTAAAGATCTTCCGTCTTTGAACAAGAAATTGGGGTTTGATAAATTAAAGGTCAAGTGCTACAATGGTCAAGAGTTTAGGCATTTTGCAAAAGAATGTGATAAGCCTAAAAAGGAGTATACCGGTTCCAGAAAGCATGATCAGAATTCATCTGGTAAAAGTGGAAGTGATGCAGGAAAGTCTTCTAGAATTAAACCGTCGTCTTTCGGATCTCAAGCAATGTTGTCCAACGTAGATGGAGATGACTGGTCACAAAGGCTGCTATGTGGTAACAATCAAGCGAATCTGGCAATGTTTGGATTTCCTGAGAATTTTCAAGACGCAAGTGGAAGTGAACTCTCTTCGGATGCTGATACTGAGTCTGATTCAGATGATTCAAGTGAAAAGCTTCCAACTACTTTCGCGTGTATGGCAAAAATCAGTGATCCAACCATGTCTGCTTACATGGCTAAGCAAAATGAGGTTAGTACTTCAATTTCTATGTTATCATGTGCTGATTGTGAAACCAATAAGCCTAAGATAGATGCCTTAAAACTTTAAAATGATAATTTGCTAAAAGAGATTGTTTCGTTAGAAGATACTTATAGACAATCCTTGACTTCTCAAATGAATTCAAGAGAGAAAATTGAGGCCTTAACTATAAGTAATCATGTTCTTAAGGCTGAGTTATCGGTTAAAATGACAATCAATGATCAACAGTTTCAAGAAAATTTGAAACATAGATCAAAGATAATAGAGCTTGAAAATGAGGTTCTTGATTTAAAGAACAAATTGGGCAAATTCAGAAACTCTTCCTTTTTGCTAAATGAAATAATTGAAGTATCTGGTAAGCAAAAAGATTCAAAGAAAGGAATAGTTTTTGTTGAGATTCCACCACCTTTTCAAAATGATTACAAACCAAATCCTTTTGCTAGAAAAGAAGAGGATGTGATTGTTAAAGAATCTGTGATTCCTGAAAAAGCAAAACCAGTTAAATCTGAAACTGTTAAAACCAAATCTTCAATTTCAGAAACCTCATGGTCAAAGCAACAAAGTCTTTGTTGAAAATGTTGACAAAGTTATCATTGAGGATGTGTTCGAACCTGAAATCATACAAAAGAACAAGAACATTCCAAGTTCTAATCAGATACTGTGTGAACCTCATGAATTTGAGGAGGCTGTGTATGGTTCGCACATAACTCAGGTGAAACAAGATACTCATGTTGATGTCAAACCAGTGAGAGCTAAGAAACCAAAAAAACCCAAAATTTCTGATGAGGATTTGTTGCGTTTCGTAAATCCAACTGTTTCTAAGCCATCTACTGGTCGTGTGTTTAAATTAAAGGGGTTAGACACGATGTTCACTGAGAAAGACATTCCAATAAGTATCATTAAACCGGAACTTATTGAGAGTATATTTCACAATGAAACTTTCAAGATTCAAGATCTTGAACGTCGGTATGCTCAAGCTAAAACATCGGTTTTATCTGATCCTTTGACTAAAGTCAAGCAAGTTTTAAAACATGCTAGGAAAGTTCAATTTGTAAAGTCAACTGGAACAGATACTTTGAAAAGTTTCTCAAATTGCTCTAACCTAGATTTTTATTTGAAAAAAAAAATCTGAGTTATCTGATGATTTAGCTAAGAGCTTTACCAAAAACGTGCGTTATCATCAACCTTTTGTTTCATATGTTACTGCAAATTCTCAAAACAAACATGTGGAAATGCGAAGCTGTTTCCTTTGCGGTCAACAAGGACATGTGGTGAGAAATTGTGGTCAGAAGAATTATTAGAATCTTCACCCATTTGTCAAAGATCAATCAAATTCTGTACCTTTGATAACTGAGATTCTGAAATGACCAGTGTCGTATGATGATGATACTCACATCATGTTCTCAAACGTGAATCCCCGAAAAGTTGTTCATGTGAATGAAACTCATGGTTCTGTTAAATCAAAGTTTGTTCCAAGTGAACCATTATGCAAAAATGTGAACTCAAATGTAGTTCAAGCTGCTTACCTAAGACGAAAGTCTAAGAAGCCTGTAACTTATTCTCAAGTTGCTGAACAACAGTTGAATTCAACTAAGTTTAACTTTTCTCAAGAAAACCAAAAGGTGCCCAAGACTGAGGCCTGGGCTGCCTTTTGGAACTGATCATTTTTTTTGTTTGTGTGTAGGGTACATCCAAGACCATTTCTGGTGAAAACTGGATTATGGATAGTGGATGTTCTCTTCATATTACTGGAAATCTCGACCTCTTAACAAATGTAAGAAATATTCAAGGGGGTTATGTGGCGTTTGCTAGGAATTCTGAGGGTATGATTACACAGGAAGGTGATGTTTCGATCATTATATTGCTTGCAAAAAGGGCAAACAGAAGAAAAAGGTGCATCCCCCTAAGTTTTTAAATTCCATTGATACTCCTCTAGAGCGACTTCATACGGATATTTTCGGTCCAGTGATTCGTGCGAGTATTTGATATAGGTATTGCCTGGTAGTTACTGATGATTATTCACGATACTCATGGGTCTTGTTTATGAGTTCGAAAGATCAAACACCGGTTCTCGTTCAAAATTTAATCACTAAGATCGAATCACTATACAAACAGAAAGTGAGGAGAATTCGAAGTGATAATGGTACTGAATTTAAAAATACTATATTGGATTTATTTTGTTTACAAAAGGGACTTCATCGAGAATACAGTGCCCCATATGTACCACAACAAAACGGTGTTGCTGAACGAAAGAGTAGAACATTGATTGAGGCTGCTAGAACTATGCTTGCTGATTCAAAGCTTCCTATTCATTTTTGGAATGAAGCGGTAAATAAGGCTTGTTATACACTCAATCGTGTTCTAACTGTTAAAAGACTCAAGAAGACAAGTTATGAGCTGTCGAATAATCGTAAACCTAATTTAAAGTACTTGGAACCGTTTGGGTGTCCTTGTACAATGTTGAAAACGGATGTGGGAAAGTTTGATGAAAAAGCCATTGAAGGGTATTTCTTGGGATATGCTTCTCCTAAGAAACGAGTATTTAACTTTACGTCTGGTTGTGTTGAGGAATGGTACCATGTGGACTGTCAAAAGTACATCACACCTTCTCAAGGGAAAGGTCCCGACTGGATGTTTGACTATGATGGCTTATTTAATTCATTTACTCTAACAACTGATCAACCAGATGAAGATTTAGTCCGTGCGTATTTTGAAGTTCCAACCGATGTTCCAACTGAAGATCCTGATAATGATTCTCTAGTTAGCTTAGATAATGTGTCTACTTCGTCTGATGATACTCCAGTTGTTGATCAAGTTATTGAACTTGATAGTGATGTTTCATCTCACGGCCTGGGTGAACACTACACTAATTTATTTGAAACTGTTGATGTTCCTGAGAATCCCACTCTTAGGATTCATAATTATCATCCAAAAGAAAATATTATTGGAGAACTTGACGTGGGAGTTCAAACACGTCATCAAGTTGCTTCATCAAATGAAAATAACGTATTATGTGCTTATGCAGATTTACATTCATCTGGAATTGTAAATTTTGCTAAATTCACTTGCTTTCTATCACAAGTTGAGCCAACGACTCCTCATATGGCACTTCAAGATTCTTCTTGTGTAAGGCCTCGTTACCGGTAGCCCTACATTTGGTGTTGGATTTACTCATAAACACAGTTCTAAATATCAGAGTTAATTAAAACTTTCGCGGAATAATAACAATAGTCAACCATTCATTACAAACGTTCTTAACTTGTCTTTAAAACATAACACAAATGATAATATCAAAACATCACAACAAATCTTCAGATGCCAGCCTCTTCGATCTTTCCATGTGTCCTGCTCAAACTAGTTGTCTCAACCTGTTAACCTGCGTGCATACTAAAAGTCAGCTACGCTGAGTGAGTTCTAGTTAAACACATAACTTACTTTACATACACATACACGTGCCCAAAGGTACGCATTACATACTTAACATGTCCATCAATCTTTCATACACATACATAACTAACCATACGTTATAAGGAGCATTCGCCCTACATAACTCGGATATTATTAGGGTCCGGTACCCTCCATCCTCGGATATTATTAGGGTCCGGTCACCCTTCATCCTCGGATATTATTAGGGTCCGGTACCCTTCATCCTCGGATATTATTAGGGTCCGGCACCCTTTCTTCCATACCTCTTTAACATACTTTCTATATACATAATGTAAGTTTCGCGCATACATACATCATTCATAATTCATCTTACAACATACAACCATTTCCTAGCAGTACATGCAATTCCGAAGATCGTTCATGTATCAAAAAGAAATCATTCATACATTTCACATAATGCATATATGGCATACACTTATCACTTAGGATAAGTGTATTAACTAATCACATCGAGTATGCACACAGCCCCGAAAACATAACAAGGAATGGGGCTAGAAACTCACCTGAAGTCGGTTACGTTCACCGTTAATAGTTATTCCTTTCTTCAGTTGGGCACGGCTAACTGTATAATAATTACATGCATCAATTACTATCACTACTCATAACGCGTTTCTAGTCTACTTATAACCCTCAACGGACGGGGGTCCGGGGGCAGCGCCCCTGGCAGCGGGGTCAAGGGGCGGCAGCCCCTAGCAGGGTCCAAAGGGAAGAGCCCCTGGCTGGGGTCGAGCTGTCGACACCCATTTTCCATTAAGATTTTGAATTATCACTTAATTCGCTAATTCAAAAGTTCAAGGGCTTAATTGTAATTAATTCATTCTTTTTCTATGTTTAGGGACCATTCTGTCATTATGTTAAACTTCTAATTCGTTACGTTATTCTTAACGAATCGGGATTTCATACGAACTGGTTCTTGTAACGAATTGAACCCCTTAACGAACTGGTTGTTTAAAAGAATTAGTTCCTGTAGTGAATTGGATAATCTAATTCGTTATCTCCTTTAACGAACTGGCTAATACGAATCAAGGGTAATTCGTTACCCTTTTCCCTTAACGAATCGGATACGAATCAAGTCTAGTTCGTTAGGATTCCAAATGCGAATCAGCTAAAGAATCACCCTCCGATTCGCTAAGTTCCCATAGGGAACTAGGGTTAGGTCAGGGAATGTCAGAACATTCCCTGACGTTCCTATTACCTCGTATTAACTTTTCCGGCGCCGCCTGTCCGGCGCCGCCGCAAACGTTTTATAACTCGTTTTTCACCGTTTTTCATCACGTTCGATCCAGATCTGAGCTAGGGTGATCCCTAAGCTCATCTTAGGTTCGGTTTATACCCGATTCCATCCAGATCTCATGACTTAAATGGTTTAACGGTGTCGGCTCGTAGTTTCGCGATTATATCTAACGGGTTTAAGTTAATAAACATCATACTAGTATTACCTCGGGTCGGTGCTCGGTTTCCTTCTTGGTTAGAGAGAAAAGAGAGAACTAGAGAGAAGCTTAAGTGTGTGTTTTGGTTGGTGTATGGAATATGTGTGAAATGAAATTAAATGGTGATTAAGGGTTTATATACTTATGGATCATGGGCTTAATCCCATGGTCTTTCCTTCTTTGTTTCCTAACCCAAGTCCATAACCCATATCCATTTACCTAACACTAGCTCTACTCGTAATCTATTTATCTAAACCGGTAACGACCCACTATAAGACGAAATTTATTTTATTATTAAAACTAAAAGTAGGATGTTACATCTTGGGTAGAAGCCATGCAAGAAGAATTACAACAATTTGCACGTTTGGGTGTTTGGGATCTTATCGACAAACCTGCTAGAGTCAAGAAGGCGATTCTGACTAAGTGGCTCTATAAGTGTAAGAAAGACGATCGTGGGGTGATCGTTAGAAACAAGGCACGTTTAGTGGTGCAAGGTTTTCATCAAAAAGAGGGTATTGACTACACTGAAGTATATGCTCCTGTTGCAAGACTGGAGTCAATACGAATCTTTCTAGCCTATGCAGCTTATAAGAACATAAAAGTCTACCAAATGGATGTCAAAAGTGCTTTTCTCAATGGTGAACTTCATGAGGAAGTGTTTGTTTTACAGCCTCTGGGTTTTGAAGACCCTGATTATCCTGACCGAGTTTAACGATTAAACACGGAATTATATGGTCTACATCAAGCCCCAAGAGCTTGGTATGGCACGCTCACCGACCATCTGACGGATAATGGTTTCAAATGTGGGACTAGTGACTGCACTTTGTTTTATAAAAATATTGGTGATGATCTTCTCCTCGTCCAGCTTTATAATCTTTGGGTCAACAAACGACGCGTTGTGTAAGGAATTCGAGAAATCAATACAAACCAAGTTCAAGATGAGTTCGATGGGCGAGATGAATTTCTTTTTAGGGTTGTAGGTTCATCAATCTGCAAAAGGAATCTTTATTCACCAGACAAAATATGTGAACGACGTCTTGAGCCGATTCAAGATTAATGCCGGAAAAACCCCTTCTACTCCTCTCCTCGTGGGTCACAATTTATCACCGAATGAATTGGAGGATACTGTCGATCCTACCCTCTATCGAGCTATGATTGGTTCTTTGATGTATCTTACTGCTTCTCGACCCGACATAATGCTTGATGTGTGTTTATGTGCTAGATACCAAGTTAGTCCCCGAGTGATTCACCTGGCAGCGGTCAAGCGAATTCTTCAATATCTGAGGGGCAATCCGGACACCGGGTTATGGTACCCCAAACACGATATTTATGATCTTACTGCTTATTCCGACTCAGACTATGGAGGATGCAAGATTTTTCAAGTATACCACAGCGGGATGTCAATTCTTAGGAAGCCGGCTTGTTTCTTGGCAGTGTAAGAAGCAGACAACGGTCTTCACTTCAACCGCCGAAGCTGAGTATGTTGCAGCCTCGAGTTGTTGTCCCAGGTTTTGTGGATACAACAACATCTTCAGGACTACGGTCTGAAGTTTCTTACTACTCCCATTCTAATTGATAATTCTGTTGCTATTAGCATCACCAAAAATACCGTACAACACTCTAAAACAAAACATATCGAAATTCGATATCATTTTATACGGGATTGTTTTGAAAAGAAATTAATTGACCTTGAGAAAGTACATACCGATTTTCAAAATGCTAACTTATTTACCAAAGCATTTGATAAAACACGTTTTAAATTTTTGCTTGGTTTAAATGGCTTAAAGACCCTTACTAATATACTAAAATTAGAATAACTATTTTTTTTTATTTTTTTAGTTTATTTTTTTTTATTTTAAATTTCATTTTGATTTTGGCTTTTAGGGGGTGAGTTTGCATAGAATGTGCTTTTCGTTTGCATAGATAAAATCCAAAAACATTAAAAATTCTAAAAAATATAGTGTGTTTTTATGTCTTTAAGTTTCAAAATTTTGAAAAATCCAAAAACATCTTAAAATTTGAAAAGTCAAAAAGATTGTGAATTTTGTCGTTTGTAAAGAAAAATCCAAAAAATACAAAAAGATTGTGTTTTTAAGTATGTAAAGAGAAAAACCAAAAAGATTTTTGCTTACATTCGCTGAAAATTATGTCAATTAATTATATTTGAAGGACATATACTTGTATATGTTTGGTCCTGATAATTTCTTGCAAATATTTAGGATAGCCATTTACCTTACAATGGAAAATATTTGGGGTGTTCGTTAAGCTTTCTACTTTATTTTCTCGCTAAAAATAATGTCAGTTATTTAAGTTTGTGGAGCATGCTTGCATGTTTTAGTCATGTTATCTACTTGTAGATGGATATGATAGCCATTAATTTATAAACTTAAAGTAACTGGGGCGATTAAATTCATTTTGTTTGATGCTCCTCAAAATTTTGAGTTTTTGAAGTAAAAACAGAAAATGATATTACAATGATTATTTGACCCCAAATCTGGTAAGAAATAAGCTTAAAAGACTGAGTGCTTAATCATTGGTGCATTGATAGATCTTAAACAAGTTGTTAGAATAAATTATGTGATATAAACACAAAGAAAAGCCAAATTGAAAGAGGTGTTACTCTCTAGCAAAAATCTCGGTGAGGATGGCAGAAATGTAATAACCAGTCATACTCAAGCCTTATAGCTGTTGATCACCCAAAAAATTAATAAAGCAAATAACAAGCGTTAGGATTCTGTACACTGTGATTCTTTATGCAGCTTAATCATCTGGGTATTCATAAGCATGAATATTTCACTCTCTTCTAGAGCAAACCCAAAGTCATTAAACTTGATCACTGTTGTACTTCGTACAATCCAAATTACTGACTTGATCAAAATCCGTTGTTAGTCATACAATTGTGTTTCCCTTGCGCGCGTCTCATTACCAATAAGAAACGGACCCCAGGGGATACAATGTATGTAAGCCGACAGATGGACTCGTGCATACTCACTCACAGTAAAGGAAACTTGATGCATTGCTCAAAAATTGCAAAATTCTAAAAAAATTTTATCAACACTATAATGGTTTAAGTGAAGTTGGGTTGATTTGGCAAAAATCAAATTAAGCTTGAACCGAGATTAGAGGCTGATATTTTCTGATAGTCTGTGCGCTAATTGAACCATTAATCATATCACAAAAATGCTTGAAGGCGTGTTATAAGATTTAAGTGGACAACAATATAAATGACCGACTTAACGCCAGTCATAATATCGCTGAAATATAAAACTGTGATAGAAGGGCAATTCAGTCAATATGATTCTCTGCTCAAACTTAACAAAAATCCAAAAAAAAATATGTACTGTTTTTGATAAAACATACAAAAACACAAAAATATTTTATGTTCTATGTTTTGGTTTCGGATATTTCTTTTGTAAATATTTTAAATCAAAAGATCAAATACAAAAAGATTTTGCGTTTTCATTTTTTACATATTATTTAATTCTTTAAGTTATCGATTTCAAAACGTGAAACAATTTAAGGTATTTGATTATCGAGGTATGGGATCTCGGTAATTCTTTAATTTAAAAGAGCCACTTAATGAACTCTTTTATTTATTATTTAATTCATCATTTATTTAAATTCTTTAATTTTTTTATAAAAATTTAATTCATTTATTTATTTATTTAAACTTAAATAATGTATACTTCATTAAATATGAATAACGAATTCGGTCATGATAACGAACTACATCCTAGTTCGTTACCCTAATTCGCTTTCGCACTCTATAACGAACGACTTCAATTCGTTGTACATATGTTAATGATGTTGAGTCAAACAATTGACCAAAGGGGGAGATTGTTGAGTCAAAGATTTGACCAAAATGAAGTACATGGAAGATTGGAATCTTCTCAACCTCCTCAGAATTCGCTAAGTATGAATCTGGGCACACCTTAGACCTTCGAGCAAGCTTTTACTTAGCCGGGTAAGATATTTTGTCTATCGGGCAAGGTTATCTTCAAGAAGTCTTCTTTAGTGGATATCCGAGCAGGGTTTGCAAATTAGTGTATTACCGGGCAAGGTTCACTTTATCAAGCAAGTCTGTTCTTCATAGCCAAGTAAAGTTCACTCCCGAGTAAGCTTTTGGCTAACCAAGTCTATGAAGCCAAGTGATTGGAAGACCAGACAAGGTATTCATTAATAATAGTGGTCCGAACATGCTTGATGATTGAAATGAATATCTTTAAGTAATATCGAGCAAGGTTCAACTCAAGCAAAGGAACAGTACTCCCGAGTACACTTTGCTAATAAGTTATGTTATAGCAAGAAGTTGAAATGGACCATTGAAGAACAAGGTTGCTCGTAAGGGTTTGTTGGGCAAAGTCTGGCAAAGTCAAGAAGATTGAAGTCTACCCGGTGAGTATTTTACTTGGTAAAATACTCTTTACGTAAAGTCTACCCGGAAACTGATCCAAGCACACTTCTATGTTACCAAGTCCTGAAGGATGGCAGAGTACACAGCGTACTCGGAATGTGAAGATTGATGCAAAGTCTACCCGGAAGACTTGTTTTACACTTAGACTATTTTCTGATTATGTAATTTGAATATGTATGTACGTTTGGGGTTTCTATAAGGAATGACAGCTGTCCTAGGGTGACAGGACTATAAATAGAATGTTTTAGGGCACGTCGCCAGAGGACAAGACGGACAAGGCAAACAGACACATTTATTAAGAATAGAATATTGTGTGTGGACGGCTGTCTTAGTACGAATAAACCTTCAAGAAAACCTAAATCGATTATCCACTTTGTATGATTGATATGATATAAATGGAAATCTTTTGAGTGAATCTTGTTCTTGTTCGTTACCTTTGATTACTGATTTTGCAACCGTATGTTTGTTATTGATTCCGCCTTTAACAAACGGTCGTCTTTCTAAATATAGCAACCCGTCATTAACTCTCTTGTCGACATATCTATTTTTGTGAGTTATGACATGATTAAGTAAGATCCAACTGAAATCAAAGGACCAGACAAGTGGTATCAGAGCTAGTTGCTGCTATTTTGGAAAGATTGTTGCTGATTGTAGATTTGAAAAAGAATGACGTTAGCAGACCATTGTTACATTGAAACGTGACGTCAGCAGCTCTGTTCTTCATTTTTCTTCCTGTTCTACAATCATTTGGTGTTTTCTCTTCCTTATTTTAATCAAAGTTTTAATCTTTATATATAAATCTTGCTCTTATCGCATCAGACACCTCAGATCTGAACAATCGGTTTTCAGATCTGATTATTTTGAACTCTGTTTTTACAAAGAAACTACTTTTGATTTCTCAAAATGTCTGGTTACGAGGAACAAGAAGTCTCTACTAACAAGATTCCTAGACTGTCTGGACAAGAGAATTTTACTAAATGGAAGGTCTTGTTTGAAGCAGCCGTTTGCTATAATGATGTTGATATGTGGAACTCCATCAAGAATGGTCCATAAGGGGAAGTTGTAGAAGGTGCAAATCAGGAAGCAACTGCTGCTGTAAGAGAAAGGATGAGAAAGGTAGATGACAAGACTTTAGCTATGTTGAAGCTTGGTCTGTCTTGGGATATACTTACGAAGGTTGCACATCATCCCAATGCCAAGGCAATGTATGATGCAATACTTGAAATGTTTGAGAGAAATGTTGAACTCAAAAACATCAAGAAGCAGATATTGAAGCAGCAGCTAGAAAGATTCAAGTATAAAGAAGGAGAAAGGTTGAAATCAATTCTTGAGAGGTTTCTGGGAATTGTGAATGATCTCAGAACCACAGATTATGTAATGACTGACTTTGACCTCATACCAAGCTACTCAACTCTATGCCAAAGGAATAGTATACTGCCTGCAAGTTCATCCTTACAAAGCACAACTTCAATGAGCTAAAAGTGGATGATGTAGTGTGCTTTCCTCAAGCTGCAGAAATAGAAATGATAGAGAATGAAATGATTAAGGAGGAAAGACCCTGCTTCAATGTTTCAAGTGCATTGATTGCACCTATGGGTAATTTGACTATCAAGAATCAACAGCAGATTCCTATCATTGAAGAACCTGTTGAATTTAATTCTGATACTCCAAAATCATTTGTTGGTGTTAGCAATCAAGAAAACCAGCAAAGATTCAATGTGCAGCTGATTGATGACACTGATTCTGCCTCTATGGCAAGTGGGAATGTTCCTCACACTAGTGGTGGAAATGGTCAAGGCAGTGATACTCAAGCTTAGCTTTCAATGTTCACTGAGTCGTATAATGAATTTGTTGCAAAGAATCTAATTCACACAAGTGTAGTACGAGATGATCTTGAGCAGATAGATGCTGATGATTTGGAGGACATGGATTTGAAGTGGCAAGCAGCCATGTTGGCTCTTAGAAGCAAGAGGCTTTACAACAGGACTGGTAGGTCACTCCTATCAAGACCAAATGAAAGAATTGGTTTTGACAAGTCAAAAGCCATCTGCTACAACTGCCAACAGTGTCACACCCCGACTAGGTAGTTGCGGAAGCGTAATACGGGAATGTAACAGATAACACTGGTATCAACCACATTGTTTATAAAGAAAATTCAACAACTAATTTACATCATATTACATGGGTAGGTACTATGTTTACAAACTAGGTGAAAAACACATAACCGGTTTACGAGCTTCTTAAACAGTATTATATCAGCGTCTATTCACAGCTATTCAACTTGTCTTTCTAACACCAAGCATGTAAGCAAATCATTCCACTTTTGCTTTACCTGAAAAGCATGTTAAAACGGGTCAACTACGTCTAGTTGGTGAGTTTCAAGTTTCACGAGTTTCAATTAAATCAGTACACGAGTTCGTAAAGTTTACAGTGTGTATGTATATATGTCTGTGTATGATGCATTATACTAAGCCACAAGTGAAACCGAAACGAGCTATACTGCATGGCCTCTCCTGCCCATGCACTCCTGTTGGCATTTAACAGCCAATTTTGCCCCATGTATGTACTATGTCTAACACCACATAGCAGTATGTAAATATATAATGACAATGTGCAACTGGTTTTACATATGTTCCGGCTTACCCCACCGGCTCTGTCACAGTTGGGTTTGTCAAACCGATAGTACTATCCACACGCCACCGGCACGAAGTTAATCACTTGTGTTTGTGGGGACTTGTCAAGTGTTAGTACTTAGATAATCCACATCATCACACGTTTTCAAGTATAACAGTTTATGTAAACATGCTTTTCACCCCAAAAGTTCGTAAAACAGTTTAGAAAGTGGGGGTCGTGAAACTCACCTTATCGTAGTTCGCACAGAAATCACGTATCAATAAGTCAGATGCCTCGTTTATAGCCTGATTCCTATAAACGGTATCGTATCGTTATTACTAGTACAGTGTTCAAGCTAAGTCGGGCTGTATAGATAATCTGGGTATAGCTGTTAGGCCCAGAACATGACCATAGTCTTAGATTGTGACGCTATATACTATGAAATGTTTAAAACTGGATTTGGCTCAGTTTCACCGTTTTCCGAGCCTAGCTCAGTTGATCGTTTATACGTTTCGGGATTAGGTAAGATCACATAAAACTTAAGTAAATATATTGATTGATAAAATAATTTGATTTATGAAAGAATTTTAAAGTTTCGGTGTCTGGTTTGATTGCAGGGTTCGTTTCCGTTTTTACACGGGTTTGATTATACAAAACGCGCACAATCCACCCGAATTGTCCGGAATTCTCGTAAAAAGTTCGTTTTTATCAATATCATTCAAAAATATGATATTTGACCACTTTTGACATTTTGACATACCAGTCAGTCCGTTAAACACAAAACTGCCGGTTTCGTTAAAACAATTATAATTTAAATCTTTGATAAATCATAACTAAATATGTAATTATATATAAATTATGTAAATTTTTGTAAAAATACATTAAGACATGTAGAATTTTATAAAAATATTTCCAGAAATTTTATGATTATTTATTTATTTATAAAAATTCATTTAATAGGTTATAATCATGTAATAAATTGCCCGTTTATATTAAACGACCTCCGAAAAATCCCATAATTTTTACCAATGGCCTCAATGTGACTACATAGCCCCTGCAAAAATTTCCAGAACCTAACTCTTTTGACAAAATGCCTTTTTGTGCGTTTTTCGGCTGTTAAAATTCGGTTAAGCCATGATCGCACAAACCATACTTAGACATTTCCAATGATTCCCAAACTTTACCAGTGATCTTACCATCCCATATCAAGCTTCAAAACCAAGTTTCATAATTTTTCAATATGTTTTGCTATTTTTCCCAAATAAACGCCCATAAACGGGAATAAATTCACCAAATATTCTCCGTTTAACGAAAAATTACCAAATTTGAACAGGGACTCATTTATATGATCCCTTATGTCCCTGCAAATTTTCACAAGCTAAAAACAAGCACGTCACAACCTAATACTAAACAGCCCCTAAACGAGTATTACGGGTTTACCTTGTCGGTTTTTGATGAATTTTGCTAGCTTAAACGACTTTCCGGGTCTCGGGTTGCAAACTCAGTATATCTACATATCATATAACATCAAACCAAGCATAAATCATCCATGTAACAGCCTTGATAATTAGGGTTTCGGTTTTGGGTCCAAACCGAACTTTCTAACCGTAAAAACGTTGTATTCATGTTCTAATCCGCGTTTTTGACCAAAAAAGTATATGTTCCTGGTTTGTAAACATGTTTAACATCAAAACATAATTTTACTTGATTTTTAGGGTTTTTGGATGGTTAAACATGTTTAACACTAATCAAAACATGTTTATATGTTAATCATATGGATCAAACTTTGTTAAAACTTGTTAGAATTGAATCTTACCTTAGGGTTTTTGAAAGGAGTTGATAGAGCAGAGGTTGGGAGCTGCTATGGACTTCAAATGGTTTGTATGTTAAAATGAATAAACAAGCTTGTGGTGTAAGCTTTATAAAAAAAAACATGTGGGGGAGTTAAGGGGCTGCGATCGGAACTATTAGAAGGCCCTTAATGGGCTGTTTTGGCCCATTAAATTATGCATACAAGCCCAAACATGAAAAGCCCATTTTAAATTTAGTTCGGGTTCGGTTTTTCGCAAGAAAATTAATTCGGGTGTGAGAAATAACGTAAAAACGTGTGTTTTTCAGCTTGTTTTTGTAAAATAAGAAAAACGTACTGACTCGTTGTAAAATTCCAAAATATTTTCACGGATGGCTTAGAACATGTCATATAAGTGTTTTATAAATCTTTTTCGGCTTAACGGATGCTACAATGCTTGTTTTGATATTAACGATTGCGTTTAAGCTTATAGCGTATCGATAAACGAAACCTTTTTCGTTTAAAGAGTTTTAAACGTACCGAGGCCTAAATATCAATATGTTAGCCTCTATAATATATATATATATAACTCGTATATGACCCCTCAGTATGTATACGGGTCATAATTAGTATCGGTCGGTTACTCGTTTAAGCACTACGAATTAACCGATTTATCGTTTTCTTGTTACGTAAAGAATATAGTGTACCTCGTTTTGTCATGAATGTCACAAACAGCCTGGTCATTTTGCAAGAGAATGTAACATGCCAAGAAATTTCCAAGTGAACCAATTTCAAAACCAACCAAGAAATCAGCAGCCTCAGTATCAACAACAGACTCAGTATCAGCAGAGACCCAACACCAACAACTTCAACAACAATCCCAACAACAACTATAATCCCAACTTCAACAACATTCAACCTCAAATAAACAATCATGATCAAGGAATGCATCAGAATCAAGGTTTTCAAAGAAATAACAATCAAAACCATCAAAATGTTCCAAACAACACTGTTCCAGCCAATCAGAACCAGATCAGAAATCAAGGAAATGTTGTTGTAACAACACAGCATGAGGGCAACTTTGATTGGAGCAATCATGAAGAAGACATTGCATATGATATCAAGAGGGCTAATGTAGCATTCATGTCTATAATTGAGAAAGAAACTGGATCATCATCTCAGGTACATTCTGCTCCTACTATTGATTTAACTGAAGTTATCAATGAACTGAAAATGAAAGTAGGCAAGCTGGAAAGTGAGTGTTTTAAGAAACAAAGTATCATCAACGCATATGAGGCAAGTGAACTAGTGAGTGAAGAAAGAATGAAAAGTTTGGAAGAAGACTGTGTAAACAGTTACAGAGCTCAGAAAATATTCACCACTGAAATTGATGGGTTGAAGAAAATGATTATAGAAGAGAAGGTGCTAAACACAAAACTGCAAGCTGACAATGAATTCTTGAAGAACTTGGTCTCCACTGGAAACATCTGTGGAATTTTAAACCAAGTTAAAGAAAAGACAAGTACAAAGCAGTACCACCACCTTTCAACAACAACTTTATGCCAAGAGTTGATAAAGAGAAAAGAAATGCATATCTACAACAATTCAAAGATGTCTTTCAAGACAAAGAAGAACTTGTGGATTTGTACAAGAATGTTAAGGTGAGTGAAGAAGGAAAGTTTGTTGTGAAGAAAGAGTTGAAAGAAGAAAAGTCAATTGGAGTTCAAGTCTCTGAAGATGACCTTGAGTCAATTGATTTGAATCAAGATGACTTGAGTGATTTGAGTGATCAAATTACTGAAGAGGAACTCAAAGCTGCTGAAAGAGGAAGAAGATACAAGAAGCTAGAATCCATTGACAAACTTCCAAAATATCCACCTGTCACATCAAGAATGAAGAAACAGAATGAAAGAACAAAGAGAGAACATGTGTCATTTGATATATGTGAAAAGAAAAAGGTAAATTACAATGCAATGAGACCTCCAAGCAAAGAATTATTGGAAAAGTTAAAGCAAAAAGGCAAGAAAAGGGTAAAAGAAGATGTGAATATTGAAAACTTTATTCCAGTTTACCCTATTTTCTCAAGCATTGAAGACTTTGACATTGGAGAAGTAGAAACAATGGAGGAATATGAAAAGAGGAAATCAAGACAAAGGGAAAACATAGAGGATGAACCTTTGAGTTTAAGGGAAATTGTCTTTGTTAAAGGGAAAGTAGAAAGAAGTGACATTGGGATAGCTGAATTTGTTCCCTTCTCAATTGATTTTGACAGTTTAAAATCTAAAAAGACAATTGGAGTTGATTCACCAAGACCAAGTGAAAGGTTCAAGAAACCAAAAGAACATGAAATATTCAAAGGAAAGGTTTGGTGCAAGAAGTGTGATGAGTATGGTCATCATACAGACTCCTGCAATGAAAGATTGAAGTTTCAACCATTTCATGTCCCAGATGGAACAAAGTATGGCCAATACTTTGTAGCCTACAAAATGAAGTATGAAAAATACTTGGGTATGGGAAAGGTTTGTGAAGAGAAAGTTCTGGAAACTGAGAGCCAAAGGCATTCAATGAAAGCCAAGAAACATGTGGACAAACCTGTTAAAAGGGGTAAATCTCCAGTGAAGCATGTGAAAAATGTTAAAAAGAGCTCTCAACCCTTGAGAATAATCCCAAAAAGGGATACTCAATCTGTCAATTCTGATGGTTCTCAAGGATCATCAAGCAGTGAGAAAACAAGAAGAAAAGAAGCATATCCTAGAAAGAAACCAGCTGAACTCACTGGTGATGAAAAGTTTCTGATGAAGCATGGATATGAACCACAAGGTTTTCTTTGGAAACCTAAAACAGAAACAAAGGTTGAGCAAGTTCCTGATGTGAGAGACTACTTTGAAAAGAAGGACTATGTGATAAAGGAGTATACCTCTGACTCAGCTGAGTATCAGAACTCAACCTCACTAGTTAAAACCCCAAGAAAGTGTGGTTATGAAACAGACAATTCAGACAATCTAGAACTCACTCATGAAGATCCTGAACCAACAACACTCACTTCCCAAGCTGTGTCTGAGACTGAATCTGATGAGCTGCAAGTTGATAAGACTTGCACTTCATCACTCAACTGATCAAACTTTCTTTTTATGTGCAGGAACAGTCCACTCCTCTGAATGACATATGGTACATGGATAGTGGTTGTTCTAGGCACATGACTTGTGACAAGAGGTCTCTTGTCAACTATGAAGAAAAGTATGAAGGTCCTGTAGCTTACTTCTGTTACAAGAGGAGCCATTGACAAGACACTCTTCTACAAAAGAAAGGGATCAGACTTACTTCTGTTACAAGTGTATGTGGATGACATCATCTTTGGATCTACAAATGAACAAATGTGCATGGAGTTTGAAGGGGTAATGAAGTCAAAATACAGCATGAGTTCTATGGGTGAAATGAACTTCTTTCTTGGATTTCTAGTTCAACAGAAAGCTGAAGGGATCTTCATTCACCAAAACAAATATGTGCGGGACATCTTGAACAAGTTCAACTGTCATGAGTACAAGACTGCTTCCACTCCAATGGACACCAAAGAAAAGATGATTGCAGATGAAAAGGGGGAGCCTGTTGATGAATATGAATATAGAGCCAAAATTGGATCTCTGATGTATCTGACTGCAACAAGACCAGATATCATGTTTGCTGTATGTGTGTGCGCAAGATTTCAATCAAATCCAAAAGTCTCCCACATGAATCCTGTTAAGAGAATATTCAGATATTTAAAGGGAAGACCAGACTTAGGAATTTGGTATCCAAAGAACCAAACTTTTGATCTAATTGCATATACAGACATTGATTATGATGGATGTAACATGAGTAGAAAGTCAACATCAGGAGAATGTCAATTTTTGGGTGAAAGGCTAGTGTAATAGCAATGCAAAAAACAGACTACAGTCTCAATTTCTACTGTAGAAGCTGAATATGTTGCTGCATCTGCCTGCTGTGCACAAGTTCTATGGATTCAAAACCAGATGCTGGACTATGGTTTGAATTTTCTGAACACCCCTATTCTTATTGATAATACTGCTGCATATTTTACTGTTAAGAATCCAGTTCAACATTCTAAAACTAAGCACATTGAAATCAGACATCACTTCATCAGGGATTGCAGTGAAAAAATTTGATTGAAATGCAAAGAGTTGATACAAGTGACAATTTGGCTGACCTATTCACCAAACCACTTGATAGGACCAGGTTCAACTTTCTTTTGAAAGCCCTGGGAATGATCAACTCTGATGAAATCTGATTGAGGATGTGTGTCTGGTTGTGTACCTCTATGTGCTAACTGATTATTTTATTCAGAGGTTTCACAAATTGAATGTTATGTGAATATGCTTGAGTATGTTACTGATTATGCTACTGAATATTTAAACTGATATGTGCTTTAACTGATGATGATTAAATAGTTTTGACATGATTGATCTGATTGATATGCTTGTTTGATTATCAGTTGTTGTGCATTTGTGATGTTAGTATAAGTGTCTCTGTTAAGATTTAATTGTTAGAGTAATCTTATCTGACATCATTGCTTAATTGCTTGAATATGTGCTTTATCCGATCTTCTGATGTTATTAAGATAGGTTAGACTTTGAATGAATGTAATGTCTACTTGTCCTGATAATATTAAGTTTGATTAAGATTTGATTATGTTACAACTGTTTATGTCAAAATGTGTTTTATGTCAAAATTAAGTGATAAAATGAATTCTATAATGAATTTTGCATAAATACTTTATTTTGATCAAAACATGAGCATGTTGTTAATGGTGAAGAGATATGATAAGATTATTCAGTTCAAGCTTGAAAGAAGCTTAAAAGAAGGAGTTTTAAAGAAAAGTCTCAAGTAGTTGTTTTTGCTAAAAATTATGTCATTTGCCCAGTTGGAAGGACATGCACTTGTGTATGTTTGGTCCTTGAATCTCTACAGATTCAAAGGATAGCCATTGACCTGAAAACTGAATGCATTTGGGGCAATTATGACTCGTTTCTTATTCCTTCACTTAAAACTATGTCAATAGCTCTGACTTTGAAAGGACATATATTCACATGTATGTTTGGTCCTGTTGACCACTTTTGGTCAAACAGGATAGCCATTTACCTGCCAATGAAGAGATATTGGGGTGATTGAATATTAAACTATGTTTTAATGGGAAATGATAGTACATTGACTACTTAGCCAATCATATGGATTTAATAGGCTAAAAAGGCCTTAGTATAGTCATTAATATGTATGGTTGCTTTCTCATGATGATGTAAAATCTAAGGTGATATAAACATAATGAATATGCTAATCTTTATGTGGAGATACATAGTTGTCTTTGCATGTCTCAAGATAAATCTCTCCAAATGATAGGCAGAAAAGTGATTACCTATTCATACACAAGCCTGTTGTTATTTGGTCAACCAAAAATGAAACATCTTTAAATATGACAAAGAACATGTGTTAGAAAATTTGAGAAAATATCAAAAAAATGGGGAAGAATGAATAAATCAACCAAAAGTTGATAAGTGTTTTAAATATTTTATCAAACAAGAGGGATACAACAAGAACTACAAAGATGTTGAAAAAATCTGTCTCATCTTGAATGAAAGGCCTGTTATTTGAACTGTAAGTCCAACGTTCAACCTCTATATATGTTTGAATATAAAAAAAATAATACAAAAAGATCCAATAAGTTATGTCATACAAAAAAAAGTTTTTGACCAAATACAGGAGGTTGGAGTCAAATTGGGGTGATCTGGGGAAAGCCAAATAAGCTTTGAGAAGAGATATGAGGCATCATAGCACAGTGTTGACCATTAACGCATTATGCTTAAATTGAACCTTAATCATATCACCAAAGAGATGAAATTCATGCTAAGTTTATACCTGCTGTTAACCTATCTATGTTGTCATAATAATGCTGAGAATGAAGTATTGAGAAACCTACTTAGTCAATATGATCCCATTCTTGAGATCTTTTCAGAAAAATGGAACAAACTGTTTTGAAGTGAAATACAACTGAAATTTGATCTCTAAATGCACCATTTGCTCTTAAACTATGATATGTAATGAAATATATATTTTGACAAAGTGGTTTAAGTCAAAAAGTGTTGCATTTTGCCTTTAATAGGCTGAATATGTAAGTTCGGGTAAGGTTTGATGTTTTATAACCTTTCCGAGCACAAAACAGTTGAATATGTTTGAATATGTATTTTCGGGTAAGGTTTGATGTTTTATGACCTTTCCGGGCAAGCTTAGTCATTATTGACTAAGTTTATGATTTTCGGGCATGCTTTGAAGTGTTTACACTTTCCGGGTAGAGTACACTGGTGTACTCATTTCCCGAGCAAGCTTGAAGTCTTGAGATGATTATGTGTTATAGCTAGCTTTTAACAAGATATTCTTGTTTCGGGCAAGCTTTTCATTTTATATGCTGATTGTTAGTTCAAGCAAACTTTGTGAACTTAAGTTAGTACACCGAGTAAGCTTTGCGATTTGTATGAATATGTTGTTAGGAAAGGTTTGTTAACCTTTCCGGGCACACTTAGATATTATTATTTAAGTTTGTCATTTTCGGGTAAGGGCATACCTGATGATTGAATATGTGTATCCTAGCAAGCTTAGGATGTCGGGCAAGCTCTTTGAAATTTTAGACTATAGCACACTTAAATGTTTATATGCTTTATTTTCATACCTATCATGCTCTGTGATATTTGTGTTTATGATCTTTTTGAAATTACAAGTGTTTTCGGGCAAACTTTGTTTTCCGGGCACACTTTATATTCCGGGTACATCTCTGTTCCCTCAATATATTTGGTAATTTCAAAACCTGACTTTTCGAGTACATTGTCTGTTAGAAGTCCTTTCCGGGCACACTTTGTATTCTAGGAAAGTTATTCGGGTATACTTTGCATAAGAAGGTTGTTCGGGCACATTAAACACTGTAAAGGTTGCTCGGGCACACTATGCTTTCAAGTATGTTGTTAAGTATGACTGATTGATTATGTTTTTATTTTTAATAGGGTTTATGCTAGATTAAGTCATTTAATTTGATTTTAAGAAATTTATATGGGGATCTTAATTGATTCCTTGCAAGGATGTTTATTTGATGCTAAATACTTGATTATTTGTCTTGTGATTAATTTCTCAAGAAATCAGGTATTTCAGATTAACTTCCTTCATTTTACTTAACTTTATTTCAAGAATTACTTTAACTTTAAAGACTTTACCATTTCTGGACATATTCCAAAGCAAACATTCCTTAAGTAGATAAAGAACTTATGAGCCAAAAGACAAAACACTTTTTAAGTTTCTCACTTTACCTGACATGTAAAAGAAAAGGGTAGAATCAAAAGAGCTTTATCTACAGCTTTTCTGCCAAAATTTGCAGTGATGTACTTTACATTTGTCTCAACTCTCATTAAAAGGAGACCTGCATATGTTGTTCAAAATTGAAACTTCACATTTCAAGAGTAACTCACTTTTCTGTTTTGTGCTGATTTCAATAACATTCAAGACAACGGTTTGAATCAAAATATTCTTTGTGCCTTAATCTTTATTTGTCTCTTAAATACACTTACTTAGAAATCTAACTGACAATTGTGTATTCATTTCTTAACAGAGAATCATCAATGGATCCAACTCCAAGTAATTCCAATTCCTACAAACATCATCTTTCTGAAGAGCTGAAGAAAGCATTGCAACGAGTTCAAATCCTAATGTCTGAGGTTGAGAAGACCTCAGCTGCCCCAAAACAGGGGAGAAATCACTGAATCAGAGGAAGAATTCGTTAAAGGTTCTTTCTATTTATGAAGAAAACAGTTCGGATGCTGAAACTGACAATGTTCCAGAAGATGAAAAGAGATATCTTGAGGAAAGAAAGAAATTAAAAGGGAAAGAAATTGCTTTAGAAGATGATAAAATTCAGACTTTCAATTTTCAAGAGAATACAATGAACTCAGATATGGATGAATCTGAATTAGAAGCCGAAAGAGTCTATGTGCAAAGAATGACAGAAATTTATGACAGAGAACTTCTAAATCAAATGTTGACTGACAAAGACTTTGAAGAACAAGAGAGTTTGATGAAGCTATTTGAAGACAATAAGAAATTAAGAGATGAATCAAACTATGAACATCAGAAGGAAGTTCCTCAAGAATTGATTGAAAGTTTCATAAATGATGAGGAAATTCCAAAAGGTGTGCTAGTATCTCTGCTCAAGCTGATTAAACAGGAAGAACCAGAGACAGAGGTAAAAGAGAAACTATACACTGTTATTGATAAAATTTAAAAAACATTGAACGAAGAGACTGTTCAAGACAAAATGAAAGATAAATTGGAAGAAGAAATGAACAATCAAATGTTCTTGTGCCAATATGGTGGAAAACCAAAATTTTTGGTTGAAAATGGAATTTCCTTTGATTCAGTAAAAGTCATGACAAGAAAAGAGATTTTGAGCAACTTCAAGAAAATGAAAGGACAACAGTTGAACATGAAGAAGGGAGCTGCTCAGTCTTAATCTTGATGTCTTGTCTTTCAGTCTTACTCTTTACAAATACAATTTTTTGCATATTCAATGGTTCTTCAACTTGACTCAATACAATTTTTTGCATATTCAATGGTTCTTCAAGTTGACTCTCTCTATGTCTTGACTGTCTCTTCTCATATTCTTCCATAGTTTCCACCTCTCCAATGTCAAACACCTCATGAATAGAGAAAACAGGATAAAGTTCTCAATATTAACTTCTTCAGTTTCTCTATTCTTTTTGTTTTTACTTATCCTCTCCAATGCATCAATGCTAGGTGGCTTGACTGCATTGTAGTTTATCTTCTTTCTCTCACATATATCAAATGATACATGTTCTCTTCTGTGTCACTGGTGGAAGTTGTGGCAGTTTCTTAACTGAATCAGGTTTCTTATACCTTCTTCCTCTTTCAGCAGCTTTAATCTCTTCATCAGTAATTTGATCACTCAAATCACCTAAATCATCTTGATTCAAATCATCAGAATGAAAGTCATCTTCAAATACTTGAACTCCAATTGACTTGTCTTCTTTCACATCTTTCTTTACCATAAATTCTCCTTCTTCATTCACCTCAACATTCTTATACAAATCCACAAACTCTTCTTTGTCTAGAAAGACATCTTTGAATTGTTGTAGATATGCATTTCTTTTCTCTTTATCAACTTTTGGCATAAAGTTGTTGTTGAATGGTGGTGGTACTGCCTTGTATTTGTCTTCTTCTTTTACTTGGTTTAGAATTCCATAAATATTTCCTTTTGAAATCAAGTTCTTCAAGAATTCATTCTCAACCTGCAGTTTTGTGTTCTACACCTTTTCTTCAACAATCATTTTCTTCAACCCCTTTATCTCAGTTGTAAACATTTTCTGAGCTCTATAACTAATTACACAGTCCTCTTCCATGCTTTTCATTCTTTCTTCACTTATCAGCCCACTTGCCTCATATCCATTGATATTACTTTGTTTCTTAAAACACTCACTTTCCAGCTTGCCTACTTTTGTTTTCAAATCATTGATAATTTCATTTAAATCAACAGTAGGAGCAGAGTGTACCTGAGATGTTGATCCAGCTTCTTTTTCAATCAGGGCCATGAATGCCACATTTACACGGATGCGAGTTTCCAAACTGATCGAGATGATTCTCGATCACAATTGGGATATGTTTTCGTTATGAATGGTGGGGCAGTCTCTTTGAAGAGGGAAAAACAAGATGTTGTAGCATTATTCACCACTGAATCGGAATACATCCCCGCCTCATTGGCAGCTCAAGAAGCTGCATGGATAAGAAAGTTCATTGCCGACCTAAGGGTGGTCCATACCATTCGGGACCCTCTAGAGATCTTTTGTGACAACGAGTGTGCGATTGCTCAAATCAAGGAACCCCGTGCACATCTAAAGACAAGGCACATTGAGCGGAGATTCAACTACATACGGGATGAAGTTGAAAAGGGAAAGATATGTATTCGCAAAGTTCACAACGACCAAAACATTGTGGATCCACTCACGAAGCTCCTTGAAAGGCCAAAGCATTACCTTAGGACTTCGATATTCTAGTGACTGGATTTGATCTGTTTTGAATTTGGATATCGGAACAATTGTTATTTTGACTCATTCATACGATTATGATTTATGATTATGACTTTTGAGTTATGTTCCATTTTAGCATGTTTAAATCAGTGTAATTTTTCTAAATGTTCGTAGTCGTTCATATTTGTGCAAACAAGTATGAAAGTAAGACTATTATGAACTTTGATTGGTGGATATTCGTAAGGTATGAATATAGAGAAAGGGTTTGTTGCCAAGGTTGATAGATATTTATGGGATGTAAATATTGGACTGACCCGCCCTCTGATATGACTACATGGAATCTTTGTGATTGATCATAAGTAAATTTGAGTAAAGGCAAATATTATAGTATCCTCTTACCTGAGATATATATTGGGTCTTAATATTCACCGAATATTACACTTTGACTTAGTTTTTCGCTACTCTGAAAGATGACGGTACATAAGGCTAAAATCAAGTGTAGTACAAGGTTATTGTGAGAGGCGTATGTTAAAAAGGGGATTTGTTCCTCTTATTCGTTGAGACTAAGATATCTAAGGCCTGCTAAGTTTGATCAACAGAGAATGACCAATTTGTGTCTCTGGATTTGACATGACATCTGTAGCAAAAGGATAAATGATAGATTCACCAAAATCATTTCAAGTAAGGGACTTTAAGTGGATGATGTTATTGAATGGCACTTCGTCATACGTATTAGGGGTAGTAAACCGTTGTTAGGCGGTATTTGCTACTCGCATCAATCTTCTATGTATCTTGCGCAAGTGGGAGATTGTTGGAATCGGTCTGACCAAGACATATATTATAATTGATGTGGCTTGTATGTTATGATCTAAGTCGGGTCATACCCAATAACAAGCTAGACAAACACCATGATATTTATTGTAGATATGATCTAGCAAATAAATATTAACACTTATGATATTTAGAAAATGGGTTTCTAAGTATTTAAACTTGTGGAATCAATAAATTATATGGATAATTTATTTAAAGAGATTATCTTAAGATATTATTTAAGTTGGTTAAATAATATATATATATATATATGATAATGGTTATGATATATTTCATGAAACTTATGGCATGTTAAAAGCGTAACATGTCACAAAGTTTCAATAGACCGGCGACTAGTACATGAAGTATTAGTGTGTTACCAGAAAATATAATAAATGGGCTGGTAGGGCTAGCCATTTATGGGGGGGATCTTCCCACCCACATTTTTAAAAATTATCTCTCTTTATATTTCTTATAACACAACAAAAACGCAACCACTAAGATTACATGCAATATTGAAAACTCACTCCTCTCTCTCTTGGATTTTGGCCAAAGGAGGAGCAACAAGAGAAGAAGTTTTCCTTAATCAAGTATTATCAAATCCTAGAAAGACAAGATGTTTGTTGGTGGCTTGGGTGTCACACACCGACTAGGTAGTTGCGGAAGCGTAATACGGGAATGAAACAGATAACACTGGTATCAACCACATTGTTTATAAAGAAATTCAACAGCTAATTTACATAATATTACATTGGTAGGTACTATGTTTACAAACTAGATGAAGAACACATATCTAGTTCTCGGTTCCTTATTCATTAGTACGTATTTGCATCTATTCACAGCTATTCAACTTCATTCTAACACCAAGCACGCAAACAAATCATTCCATCTTTGCTTTACCTGAAAAGCATGTTAAAACGGGTCAACTACGTCTAGTTGGTGAGTTTCAAGTTTCACGAGTATCAACGAAATCAGTATACGAGTTCATAAATTTTACAGTGTGTATGTATACATGTATGTGTATGATGTATTATACTAAGCCACAAGTGAAACCGAAACGAGCTAAAACACATGGCCACCCCTGCCCATGCACTCCCGTTGGCATTTAACAGCCACTTTGCCCCAAGTATGTACTATGTCTAACACCACATAGCAGTATGCAACAAGTTTAAATGACAATGTGCAACTGGGTTAACATGTTCCGGCATACCCTACCGGCTCTGTCAGTTGGGTTTGTCAAACCGATAGTACTATCCACACGTCACCGGCACGAAGTTAATCACTTGTGTTTGTGGGGACTTTCAAGTGTTAGTACTTAGATAAATCACATCATCACACGTTTTCGAGTATATAAGTATATGCAAACATGCTTTCCACCCCAAAAGTTCGTAAAACAGTTTAGAAAGTGGGGTCGTGAAACTCACCTTATCGTAGTTCGCACAGAAATTATGTATCACTAGTCAGGTGCCTCGCTTATAGCCTGATTCCTATAAACGGTATCGTACTGTTAATACTAGTATAGTGTTTAAGCTAAATCGGGCTGTATAACTAATCTGGGTATAGCTGTTAGGCCCAGAACATGACCATAGTCTTAGATTGTGACGTTGTATACTATGAAATGATTAAAACTGGATTTGGCTCAGTTTCACCGTTTCCCAAGCCTGCCAAGTTGATCGTTTACGCGTTTCGGGAATAGGTAAGATCATAAAAACTTAAGTAAATATATTGATTGATAAAATGATTTGATTTATGAAAGAATTTTAAGGTTTCGGTATCTGGTTTGATCGCAGGGTTCGTTTCCGTTTTCACACGGGTTTGATTATACAAAACACGTACAATCCACCCGAATTGTCCGGAATTCTCGTAAAAAGTTCGTTTTTATCAATTTCATTCAAAAATATGACATTTGATCACTTTTGACATTTTGACATACCAGTCAGTCCGTTAAACACAAAACTGCCGGTTTCGTTAAAACAATTATAATTCAAATCTTTGATTAATCATAACTAAATATGTACTTATATATAAATTATGTAAATTTTTGTAAAACTACATTAAAATATGGATAATTTTATAAAAATATTTTCAGAAATTTTATGATTAATTATTTATTTATAAAAATTCATTTAATAGGTTATAATCGTGTAATAAATGGCCCGTTTATATCAAACGACCTCCGAAAAATCCGATAATTTTTACAAATGGCCTCAATGTTATTACATAGCCCCTGAAAAATCTCCAGAACCTAACTCTTTTGACAAAATGCCTTTTTGTGCATTTTTCGGCTGTTAAAATTCGGTTAAAACACAATTGCACAAATAATACTTAGGAATTTCCAATGATCCATAAACTTTACCAGTGATCTTACCATCACATATTAATCTCCAAAACCAAATTTCAGAATTTTTAAATATGCTTAGCTATTTTTCTCAAATAAACACTCATAAACGGAAATACATTCACCAAATATTCTCCGTTTATCGAAAAATTACCAAATTTGAACAGGGACTCATTTATATGATCCCTAATGTCCCTGAAAGTTTTCACAAACTAAAAACAAGCACGTCACAACCTAATACTAAACAGCCCTTAAACGAGTGTTACGGGTTTACCTTGTCGGTTTTCGATGAGTTTTGCTAGCTTAAACGACTTTCCGGGTCTCGGGTTGAAAACTCAGTGTATCTACATATCATATATCATCAAACCAAGCATAAATCATCCATGTGACAGCCTTGATAATTAGGGTTTCGGTTTTGGGTTCAAACCGAACTTTCAAACCGTAAAAACGTTGTATTCATGTTCTAATCCGTGGTTTTGACCAAAAATCAATATGTTTCAGCTTTGTAGACATGTTTAACATCAAAACATGATTTTACTTGATTTTTATGGTTTTTGGATGGTTAAACATGTTTAATACTAATCAAGACATGTTTATAAGATTATAACTTGATTAAAACATGATTAAAACTTGGAAAGAATTGTGATCTTACATGGGATTTTTGCTGTGGATATTTAAGAAAAAGCTGGCCAGAAAGTTCTAGGATATTTTGGTGTGAATATAACTTCAAAATAATAAAGAAACACAATATATACTAGGGGTGTTGATTTGTATCTCTTAGCCGCCATATGGGGGGGTCCCCATGGGCCCCTCCTTTGACCATTAGCTGCCTCTTTTTGCATGCCAAGGCAAAATCCTAAGTCCAAATTTAGTTCGGGTTCGGTTTTTGATGCGAAAAATTGTTCGGTTTTGATAAACAGCGCGAAAATGAGTGTTTTTCAGCCCATTTTTGTAAAATAAGAAAAACGTACTGACTCGTTGTAAAAATCCAAAATATTTTCACGGATTGCCTAGAACATGTCATATAAGTGTTTTATAAATCTTTTTCGGCTTAACGGATGCTACAATGCTCGTTTTGATATTAACGATTGCGTTTAAGCTTATAGCGTATCGATAAACGAAACGTTTTTCGTTTAAAGAGTTTTAAACGTACTGGGGCCTAAATATCAATATGTTAGCCTCTATAACATATATATAACTCGTATATGACCCCTCAGTATGTATACGGGTCATAATTAGTATCGGTCGGTTACTCGTTTAAGCACTACGAATTAACCGATTTATCGTTTACTTGCTATGTAGTGAATATAGTATACCTCGTTTTGTCACGAATGTCACATTGGGGGTATACAAGCTTGACGCACTTCTCTCTTGAAGGCTAGCTATTCAACCATCATCTTCTTCATTTTCCTTGCATCTTGAAAGGTTGTATTACATAAACACCCTATGGTTGTTGATTTTGGTAAGCACCTAATTTCTTATATGGATCCGGGGCTTGGGTTTTTATATATAAAATCGGTTTTATGTCAATCTAAATAACAAGATTTAAAACTAATTAATCCGCTGCATTTTTCATATAAATGGGTTTATATGACTTTGATAAACTTGTTAAAGCCCAACATATTCATCTAATTAACAAGCTTTAAAACTTCTTCTTCCGTTGCGTTGTTCATATAAATGAGGTTATATGACTTTGATAATCTTGTTAACACCCAACAGGAATGACACGGTTGGTTGAGATATCAACATGCGGTATTTAGATGATCGAAATCAAAGAATTCACAATCAAAGGCATGCAGGAGATCCAGTCATACCGGATCCACCAAACGTCGAATACACGACTTTACCTTCGTAAGATGGTTCTATGCGTTATCCCGAACCACCTCTCCACCACCATCTGGAGAGAGCAGTAGCGGATGCAGCGGGGCGTTTAACTTTGGTGAATTTTTCAGATTTTATGACGCCCATCTTCGGGCCGCCCCAACCGCCTTACTATTGATTGAGTTTCCATCGTGTCAGGTGATCCTCGTTTTGTATATTATGTGCATAGTTTAGTTTTCGTTTATTCGCTTTTATATCTCGGTGTATGGGAGGGGATGAAGCACTTGTGATTAAGTGTTTTGTGTCATGAAAGGAAGTGGTGTTTTAAGTAATAATGTCTTTGTTTTATTCTCTACAAGCCATACATTGGGGACAATGTATCCCAATTGTGGGAATGAGGGAATTTTTCGTTTGCAAAATTTTTCAAAAAGAAATAAAAAGAAAATTAATTAAAAGAAAACCGGAAAGTGGTAAGATGGTCGGGTAAAGTTTTGGTCCCTTTTCATGGTCACAATTCCCTAATTGACAAGTTTGCCTAGTTGTTTTAGAAACGATGTTGTTTAGTATTCTAGTCAAGGTTAGCATGTTTTCAGTACAATAACATGCATAAAATATCCATATACACTTGTGTATTGAGAAATTTAAGATTGGTGACAGATTTGATATTCTCCGGTAGAACTTGTGCAATCAATACATTTCAAGACCTTAGCTTGGCATTAGTGCAAAACTGATAGAAGCAATTAGGTTGAAGCCTCGCCTGGATGATTGCGAGTGTGAGGTTTAGGGGGTGGGCCTCATACATTACACATATGAGTGTGGTTAATGAGAGGGGCGGGGGGTGGGTATTTATTTGTATTTGCGAGACGATCTAGGTTAATAGGTATTTCTTTGTATTTGTATTAGTACTAATTGATAGGAAGTATTAAGTTTAATGTTTATTTGTAATGCGAAAAAAGCAAAAAAAAAACAAAAAGTTGAGATTCAATGTTCAAATTATAGTGTAGTGTGGAAAAAAAGTCAGAGGTGTATATAGTTGGTTATTTAACTTTTTATTAGTTTTTATGTAATAAGTTGGACCGGATTGCCTGAGCTACTTTCAATATTCCCCTTCCATACCCTTATACCTAGCCCCGTTATAACTCGTTTTAAACCATCTTGATTTGCATTTGGGTCCAAGAATTTATATAGGTGGAGACGATGGTGCAAGCATATGCAAGGAGAATCGGTTATGATTAAAAATGTGTGAATGATCACTAAGAAGAGAGTTAATGTGTGAAGGAGTGTTATGTGTGGGTAAAAACCGAAATCATGTTAGGTTTGATTAGAATTCTATGCTTTAAATATAATATCAAATATACTAGTGCAAGCCTATAGTAAAGAGGGAATAGGGTATGACTTGGGACCTTGACTAAACCGGAATTGCTTGGTATGTATGGTGGCTATAAGTTAAAAAATCAAAAAACAATTGTTGTTTGAGGTGTTGCTTGGGGGCAAGCAATGGTTAAGTGTGGGAATGTGACATGTGCATCGGAGTATGATCCGTAATTGAGTGTAAATGTGTTAAACATCTATGTTTTAACTGTTATATTGTTAGAGATAGATAACTACGGCCACACATCTTATTTGTAGGTTAAAAGGAGCTTTGGGAGCTAACACGGACGTTTAGAAGTTATTGGACGGAGTAGGAAAGATCAAGGGACTAAAAGGGACAAAAAGAAAGAAGTTGGAAGTGAAGACCACCGTGGCCCACGGTCAACACCGTGGACCACGGTCAATCCAGCACCAAAACACCAGAATGCACCGTAGTGAGGTGTCTAAATTGACTGTGGCCCATGGTCTGGACCGTGGACCACGTTCCGAATCTTAACAGATATCTTTGGTCGTATTTTTATCCCGTTTTTTGGATGTCCTTCGATATACTTTTCAATTGGAACGAGTCTAGGGCGATTTTGGGTGTGCAAAACAATATTTTGGGTGATTGAAATCATTGGTTTGTGTCTTTGATTCCTATGAACGACACAATTGAAATGATGATGATTCACCATACCATGAGTGGCTAATTCCATTGGTGATCATATTGGATGTAAAGTTCAATTGATACACTATGTTATGCTTGAATTTCTAGAATAATAACTTTGCAATGTTTGTTTAGTTGTTATGGTGTTTGAATAATTGTTTGTAAATTGTTGCTTGTGTTTGATTATAATCTAAACGATGCGTTATTGGTGCCATTGGCAATCGAGATATCATAGGAGGAATCAAGATTGAATATTAGTTAATTGATTATCTGGTAACAACCTTGCATTATATTAATCCAAGTACTTAGTTCCCTTTTATCATAAACAAGTAATCAAATATGAACTATGTCTATGTGGTTCTTTCTAGTAAGCATGAATATTACTTTTGATTTAAACCCGAAATCTAGGATGATCGCTTTCTCTTAATCGGTTTATTAATCTTAATAATTGTTTGCAAGCTATTTTACTTCCTTTTAGTTAATCAAATCCAATCAATCAAAATCTGAATATAATTTTTATGCAATTTAGTTTAATTTATATAGTTGTCTGTTAAAGCTACTATTAAACACGCATTCCACAAACTCTATGTGTTTGACATGCACTTACTGCTATCTATTTAGTTGTATTTGGTTAATTTTTGAGTGAATCCTCGACCTCAAGTCAAGATCCTTACGATGCTTATGATGGCACGATGGGCGAATCATAGAAGTCCAGCACTGTACCTGCCCACGACAAAGATCTTCAGGTGCCAGCCGGTCGACCAATCAGGAGCCATTTTCATGCTCAACCATGAGAATAGAAGGTTCCATTAAGTGGGATAGCTGCCCCATTCTCCTACCTTCCTTATGCTATAAATATGAGAAGAATACCAACAGTAAAGGGATTCACACTCTCTCATTCTCTCTAATTTTACTCATCACCTACCATACTGATTCTTACGCCGGAGGGCGGTTATGAGAAGACCCCCCAATTCCCCTTCTCGTAACGAGTTCACGATGTTCCATTTACAAGTCACGGTTAACGGAATTCATATTTGCTGTTAAACCAATCGGAATGTATTAAGTTAAACCCACCGGGGATTAGGTTGATATTCGTACACTCTTGGTTGAGATATTAGGTTAAGCCTACCAATGGTTAATTTATTGTTTTGTTCAATTGAATCTTTGGATTTATATTGACATACCATAATAGCATTAATCTCAGTTAGACTGTTTATGTATAAGAGATTAATGTTTTACTGATTTCACTAAATTATGAAATTAATGTTAACATTAATTAGGAACAAATCTTAAAAATTGAAAAAATTTAGTAATAATTACTTAAAAATTTGAATAAGATGTTCAAAAGTGACGTGTGTTAAAAGTGGCCTAAATATTTGAGTAGTGGCAAAAAAAGATTTTGTGTTTTTATGATTTGGAATTGATTTGTACTTTCGAATTACGCAATAATTAAAACCTTTTAACTTTGTTTAACAATTATAATAACAAAATTTTTATTTAATCATTTCACAATTTATTAAAACCTCATTTTTATTTGTGTTAGACATGTTTAACCATTGAATGACTCATATATTTAGTAATTGCTTATGTTGTAACATTTTAAATTTATGTTAGTAGTGATGTTAAATATATGTATCTGAACATAGAAATCAATATCAGTAGAAATTCAAAAGGGACTCAAGGATGTTGTTAAATATTATAATATGGGAGCAATCCTCTCTTGACATCATATAACACTCAAATTACATTAGCTTGATCACACTGAAGGACTATTTTCCTCACGTGCTTATAATAATATGTGATTTTGATCGCAACACTTTGTCTACGATCTCACTCTAAACATAGAATAGTAGACTAAATTGTCTAAATGTAATTTTACTCCCATAATACTGATCGTCATCGGGAATTTAGAATTACTTTATTTATGGATATAACATGCAAATGCAAAACACAATAATCATTAACATATAGTCAAGAACCTTCGTTTATTACTTTTTAATATCATGGGCAAAATGTTATCACATAATTAGGGCTGGTATTACATGTAAAAGTGCTTGATTTATCATCATAAGCATAAGAGTAAGCCTTTGGGCAAAGATTCTTAAAAAACCTAGAATAGTTTGTTGGTGGGCATGTTTCAGGTGTATTATGGTCCCCGGAACAACAATATTCTGGCTTGTTAAACGCAACACATGCACTTTCACATCCGATCGTACCCCCAGAATCATCTTTCACAGCGAGCTCAGATGGGCACTTACTATTAATATCAACCAGACAGTTCGTGACTGGGCAACCACCTTGAGGAACCACTGAAACTGGTAGATTAAACCCATCAACAAGGCTTACATCATAAAAGTATTTTCCACTTGCATCTGATAATGTGAACTCTACAAGGGTTGCTGGTGGGGTTGCACCGGAACCATTGCATTCCACTTGACCCAAACCACAATCACCACTTTTACAACTAAACCTCCCTCCATCATTTGAGCATTGAAACTGAGCCCAGACTCGTCCAGACCAAGGTGATGGCATGTTAATAGTGTTTGAGGCTTGGGGTGAGAGTTCAAATCCTGTTGATACCGACACCACAGATCCGGTCAAAGTTGCTGGGGCAATATTGTAATGGCAGTTATTTTTTATTGTAAAAACTGTTGAATGTACACCTAAGAAAATAAAATATTTGTTAAGAAATTAGTTGTGGGGAGTATAATAGAGGCTTAAATCTCTTGTAAATTTAAGTTAACGACACACAAATATATACATAGACACGTTAAGTAAATCTCTACCATGCATTAAACTGGTCGCAAGAACAAATTTTAAGAGAAACTGAATCTCCATGATCATGTAATTTTATGTATGTGATATGTATGGAAAGATATATAAATGTTGGCATATATAGATGAAAAAAGTTGACTTTATTACAACAAGATAACTTACAATTAATGACAGTATTTAATTTCAAGCATACGATATCAACTTCAATTTAATTAACCTCAACGACATTTTAGTTATGGAACCCATTACTTAGGCCATGGGGTATACTCTAACCCCTACATAGGTTAAAATGACATGGCACTTTAAACACGGATTAAACCAATCCCCGCTTGTGCTAAGTGTGTTAAAAAGCCCCATGGGTTATGCTTTTAACGGGTTAAAAGTAACAATATGTATTAAATACTAATTGATTTGTTATTTTAGTTATGAATTAAAAGGAGAGAGATGAAGTTAAATAGGTTAAACCATTTCCTTTGATGACATGGAGTGGAAGAGAGAAAAATGAGTGATGTGGAGCTTATGTGGAATTAAGATGGGTTAGAGTATACCTCATGGTCTTAGTGGTATGATGCTTCCCTCTCATAAAATCTGCATGTATTCAAATCCTTGTAAGTGCAAAATCAGTTGGTATTTAGATGTAAAAATTCTATTAAATAACTAACATTCATGATATGAATACATGATAAAGTAAATAAAAAAATTACGTGTATGCTTGACATGACTAGTTTTGGTGATTTTAAGCTTAATAAAAAAAATTACGTGTATGCTTGACATGACTAGTTTTGGTGATTTTAAGCCTGAACAAACATTCATATGTACAATGCAAGTTATGCTCAACCAGGTTCATAAGTTGACTAGTAACTGTTTGAAAGTAAAAAAAATAAGTATTAGCTCTTAAATTAAAATGATTAGATACTCTAATAAGAGCAACCCCAATAGAATAACCATCATATATTTGATTTAATTTTAAAGTGCATTTACTCACATTGAAGATTATGAACAAATCTTCAATGTAAGTGAAATAAACAAATGAACTAGAGGAGCATTTAAATACAAATCTATTCTAAATATATAATTAATGATACTAAGATTTCTATTGGGAATAAATGTAAAAGTTAGTATTGTCATTGGCAAATTTACAAATATGAATTAATTTTAGCCAATGGAAAGGCTAGCCATAGTTAGAATTTTAGAATTGTAACTTTAGCGTAACATTATATTTTATTAGAGTATAATAATGCAAAAATATAATTAACAAATTTTGTTTGTGGCATTTAATAAAAGCACGTATTGTATTCGATTTAATTTTTCTAACATGATATTCAGATTCATATATGTTTTGCCCATCAACCCCATAAGCTGCACGTTTAAAATCGTACTAAAGATAACCTAAAAACCAAATTTTTACGAGGATTGCCAATATTTTTTTATCGATCATTTAGTCAAAAAACCAAACTATGAATATTTTATAGAGTCATTTATATTTTAACCGTTCATATCAACTTTTACTTATTCACTTTTTAGTTATTTTTATTTTTAACATTTTAGCTTTAAATATTTAAAGAAACTTTCAATCTACCTTTCGAGTATTTTTCTTCCATTTTTGTTTTGGTCTTTTAAATAACAAATTATTTTTTTGAAAATATTTTCCGAATACAGTTTAATTAAAATACATATTTTTTGTTTACTTTTATATCAAAAATATCTTTTTGTATAAATGATATTTTAAAAAGTGATATTCTGGCTTATCGTAATTTGTTTTGGTGTATACACTAATTCTATGAATTTATTCTTTGTATAAGGTGATCGAGGTATACTTCCTATCTTATATACTTTTAGGTGGTTTGAAAGACCTTTTGTTACACTTTGTTGTTATATTTCTAGTAGTGCACTTAATATTTTAATTATATTTTTATAATTATGTTATGTTGTGGTACGAGTCTCATTTAACCGCTATTAATGTTTATCGTTATTTCAACCATCTTGTATAGTACTTTTATGAATTAGATTAAACAACTATATTTTGTCGATTGGGATAATTAACATTTATTTCTTTGTGCTTTGAAAAACATTTTAATTATAGTTTATGATTCACTTAATATAAATAGTTTTTTTTTTAAAAAGAGTTCTTATAATAATAAACATATAATATCTCTATGCATCTTTCACTTTGTTAGTGCATTAGGTCTTATGGGCTTATTATGTTACTATTGTATAGTTAAAGGGCTGAAGGTGTCAATATTAGAATCTGTTAAGATCCGTATAAGTGTAAGACAACGTATATGATTTATACGTGGCGAATAAGTCTTATACGCCAAGAAGGCTTATACAGATCATAGGCATGTGTATAAAATAGCCTTTAACTTGTCATATTTGTAACAGTTCTGAAAATCTGATTAGAGAGAACATATTTTGTACTTTGAGTGTTATATCAATATAATGATGTTTATAAGTGAATGTGTTAGCAATTCCTTTATGATATGATTCCACAATATTTTTTAGTATAGTAAACACGATATTATTGATTCGTATCTTATCGTTTTACAGGTATATGAGGACGTATATGATTCGGAACAAGGACTTTCAAGTGGTATCAGAGCATTTGGCTCGTGTTTGATACTGAATTGAGCACAATTACTTGAAGATTTGAAGAACACAATGTCAAAACCATAGCCGATTACTATTTCTTCAATTACGCACTCATTTACGAGTAAAATTCAAATTCCTTAGGAGATTATGATCGTTTGTACTTGTTAATCACTTTTGTACGAGTGGAATCATCAAATTCAAGTTAAAATTCAAGTTTCTGATCATGCATAAGTCAAGTTGATTCCGTATAAGTTTCTAAAGCCACATATAAGTTTGGTTCATGTTTGCATAAGAGTTTTGGCTGTATATGTGGATTGTTTCGTATAAGTTTGGTATACGCTGTAGTGGTTATGCGTTGGTTGTTTTCCGTATAAGCTGTTATTCATTGATTAGTTTATACGCACTTTCAAGACACATATACGCTAGCTTAGCTGATTTCTTGATTATTGTGCAACGATGGAAGATTTGAATGCTTTTGTGATACAACCGTCACCAATACTTCAGAATATCAATTTGAAGAATGAAATGGAACATCTACGAAGCCCCCAAAACTTTTAAGGATGGAAGATTATCTAAATTGGGAAAACAAGTTTGCGACTTATGTTCAAACTGTGAATTATGATGCTTGGGAAGCTGTTGAGATACATCATTCCACGAAATGAGAATGGTACTAGTCATTGGCTATCTCAAATTCCTGAGGCTGAAAAAGCAATATTTCTTCGTGAGAAGAAAATGATGAATCCGTTTCAACAATCGATAAAGTCTGAGATTATTCAATTGTTACAACACAATGGATCATGCTACTCAATCTGGGATGCGTTGCTGCATAAAGATAGAGGAAATCTAGACATGAGAAAATCTAAAATGGCTCTATTGAAGAAAGAGTTTGACATATTTACCATGATCAAAGGTGAATCAATGCCTCAATTGACTGAGAGATACTGTCATCTTGCGAATGAGATGAAAAGATTTGAAATTGATATAGAAGAGTATGAATACATTGACAAGCTTGCTGATTCTTTATCTGACCATTAGGAAAAATTAATTATTATTCAACAATTAAACCCGATTAACTATGCAAGATTGACCCTAGCTCAATTGATTGAAAAGTTGGAAGCCCATAAACTTGAGATTCACAAGAAACTGAAGATGAAGAATACTTTGGTTACTCAAGACATTGGATTATACTTTAATTCATCACAATTTGTGATTGTTCCTAGCCCGAAGATTCAAACTGCTTTGTCACAAATAGTAGTTTTGATGGTAGTTCTCAAACAAGTCAACCTCTTAACATACCACACTACCCAAGTTCTTACACTAGAACCAATTCAACCAATTATGCTCCTAATCAATCTCCAAAGCTTGTTAGTCCATTCATTTGATGTTGTTCAATGCAACATTACTGTAAATATCAAGAAAAACAATGGACTGATTGTTGAAAACGTTCAAGAACATATGGCTTTCTTAGGATCCGTCCTAGACTCATATGAGTGTTTGATTGCTGGACGTATTGGGAATTACAACATGACAAACAAAAGATTATGATCAGATTGATCATGAGGAAGTGGAAATGTTAGATATTCGTTGGTGTATGGCGAGTGTTGTGAGAAGGGCATAAAGATTCAAAGAGATTACTGGTAAGAACTGCCTTGATGGGACAACTTCAAAACTTGGATTTGACAAGTCAAAGGTCTGATGTTTTCGATGCAAAGAAAAGGGTCACTTTGAATGGGAATGCACTAATCCAGAATTTGTAGATGCTAGTCTTAATCCTTTAGGTAAGGACTACAACCGGCAAGCCATCTATCATCAGAGTTCACCTGCACCAGCTGAAACTTCGAAAAAGAATGAAGCATCGTCATCAAAAGCATGTCATGCATAACTGGATGAGGGTTTCAACTGGAATTCTATGTTCATCAAACTGTTGGGTTTTAGCAAGATTATCAAAGTCATATAAACCCATTTATATGAAAAGCGCAATGGATTAAATAGTTTTAAATCTTGTTGTTTAGATGAATATAAAACCGATTTTATAAGCAAAACCCAAGCCTTGGATCCATATACGAAATTACATGCTTGCCAATATAAACAACCATAGAGTGTTTATGTAATATACCTTCAAGACTCCAAGAAATGAAGGACATGATGATTTGAAAGGCAAGTCTTCAATGAGAGAAGAGCCTCAAGCTTGTATACCCACAAGCATCCAACAAACACCCTTTCTTGCTAGTATTTGATAACACTTGCACAAGAAAACTCTTCCTTGTGTTCTTCTTCTTCTTTGGCTGAAATCCAAAAGAGAGAGAGAGAGAGAGAGAGAGAGAGAGAGAGAGAGAGAGAGAGAGAGAGATGAGAGAGTTTTTAATATTGCATGTAATCTTAGTGGGTGTGTTTTTGTTGTGTTCCAAGAAATATAAAGAGAGATAATTTTTAAACAAGTGGGTGGGAAGTTTTTCCCGCATAATTGCCTGCCCCTACCAGCCCATTTATTTTCTCTTTATTTTCTGGTAACACACCAATACTCCATGTACTAGTCGCACGTCTATTGAAACTTTGTGACATGTAACACTTTTAACATGCCATAAGTTGTATGCAATATATCATAATCATTATCATATATATTATTTAACCAACTTAAATAATATCATAAGATAATCACTCTAAATAAATTATTCATATGATTTATTGATTCTCAAGTTCAAAGATTTAGAAAACCATATTCTACAATAAATATCATGGTGTTTGTCCAGCTTGTTATTGGGTATGACCCGACTTGGATCATAATGTACTAGCCACATTAGTTATAATATGTGTCTTGGGCAGACCGATTCCAACAATCTCCCACTTGCACAAGATACATAGAAGATTGATGCAAGTAGCAAATACCGCCGAACAACGATTTACTACCCCTAATTATGATGAAGTGCCATTAGATAACATCATCCACTTCAAGTCCCTTACTTTAAATGATTTAGGTGAATCCATCATTTATCCTTTTGCCACAGATGTCATGTCAAATCCAGAGACACAGAGTGATCATTCTCTGTTGATTTAACTTATCAGGCCTTAGACATCTTACTCTCAACGAATAAGAGAGACAAATCCCCTTTTGACTACATACGTGTCTCACAATCACTTTGTATTGCACTTGATCTTAGCCATATGTACCATCATTGTTTTAGAGTAGCAAAGAACTAAGTCAAAGTGTAATATTCGATTGTTGTAATCGGTTTGCCAAGACACATATTATAATTGATATGGCTGGTACATTATGACCAAGTCAGGTCATACCCAATAACATGCTAGACAAACACCATAAATTTATTGTAGATATGATCTAACAAATAAATATTAACACCTATGGTATTTAGAAAATGGGTTTCTAAATATTTGCATAATTAATTTGCACTTGAGGAATTGATAAATTATATGGATAATTAATTTAGAGAGATTATCATATAATATTATTTAAGTTGGTTAAATAATATATATATGATAATGGTTATGATATATTGCATAAACTTATGGCATGTTAAAAGTGTTAAATGTCACAAAGTTTTAATACTCCTGCGACTAGTACATGGAGTATTAGTCCTGCGGCTAGTACACGGAGTATTAGTCATGTGACTAGTACATGGAGTATTAGTGTGTTGCCAGGAAAGAAAGAGAAAATATTTCTGGTGGTACCAGTCATTTTGGGGGGGGGGGGGGGAATTCTCACCCTTTTGTTTAAATTTACTTTCTCTTTATATTATTTCTTGGGACACAAAACATGGAAAAACCCAATAATATTACATGCAATATTATCACTTTCTCTCTAATCTCTCTCTTCTCTACAAAATCGACCAAGAAGAAGAACCAAAGCAAGAAGCTTTTGAGGTGCAAAGTGTGATTAAATCCTAGCATACAAGGGTGTTTGTTGGATGCTTGTGGGTATACAAGCTTGAGGCTCTTCTCTCCTTGAAGACTAGACTTTCAAATCATCATCTCCTTCATTTCTTGGAGTCTTGAAGGTGTAATACATAATCCCCCTATGGTTGTTGATTTTGGTATGCATGTAATTTCGTATAGGGATCCGGGGCGTAGGTTTTACATATAAAAGGGTTTTATATTAATCTAAATAACAAGATTTAAAACTAATTTATCCGCCACGTTTTTCATATAAACGGGTTTATATTACTTTGATAATCTTGTTAAAACCCAACAATGGCATCGAGAGCCGCTTATACGGATACATGCTTCAATAGATCTAAATTTTTTTCGAGTTTTATGGTGTGGTTCACCATATGGCCGAAATTTTTGGGGCTTTTGGTTACCCGTTGGTTTTCCAAGATTATACTTTACATGCATGTGATAATATTGAAGAATTAAGTCATTTGGATGATTGGTGGTTTTGTTTGGACAAAACCCGAAACTTTAGGTTTTCCTTATCCTTGGCATAAAGTTTGAGGTTCAAACGGGGAACTATTTTAAACATGTAATAATTGCATATTTGGATGTGCATTTGAATGTTCATAACCTAGCCATTACCTTGTGTTTGGATGTGTGTTTTTGTTGTGATTTATTCAATATTCAATTTGGTTGTAATATTATTTTATTGGGGTTTGTAATCTATTTATTAATTTCATATTTGTTTGTAATAATAAGTAGATTAGTTGTATTTCTTTTACTAGAGAAAAATGTACTAGGATATATATTTTTTTTTGTAAAAGAAGAAGCAACAAAGTTAGGGTTTTGGTTTTGGGCTTTAATGGACCTCATAATCCAAAAATGGGATTCTAGCCCAATAACCAAAGCCCAAACTTGGAGGCCCATGGAAGCAAGGAGTTGAAGTTAGAGCCAAAAAGGAAGCCCAAATAAAGGGTTGAAGTCACAACACAAAAGTGGAAACTTAAGGCATTTGGATGCGGAATCAAGTGGGAGTTCACCGACACATGACTTTGTTCACCTAGACATGACTTTGTTCACATGGGCATGAAGTTTTTCACCTGGACATGACTTTGTTCACCTGAACATGCCTTTGTGCATTTGGTCCCTAAGGGAAACTTTTGGCAGACTTGTTCCGGTCGACAAGTGTGGCCAAGATTAGGAGGGTATGGTTATGAATTTGTGGTTTTTTATTTATGCTTGCATGGTTGATTTATATATTTTGTATTATCTTATTTGGATAAGGATAATTAACAAACATAATATAAACAACTTGCATAAAATTGGTTCCTTAGAAATCATTAGGTAATAAAATTGGTTTTATTAAAGGTTAATGATTTCACAATAAAATGGGTTTTATTAAAAGGAACTTTGAAAATTGGTTTTCAAACAAAGTACCATACATTTGAATGCATGCAAATGCAAGGTATATAAATGGTTTTCCAATCTAGAATTTAGAAAACTTAAATCCCTTTTAAAACAAGTTTAACACCATCCTTTTATACAACACTCGAATCACTTGGGAACTCGATATGGGATAAATGTCACCTAATCACATTGGAGAAAACATGTGAGTTTGAGGTGGGTTGCCATATTTGTGGGTTAAAGGTCACCTAACCACTTGTATGTCAAATTCACATGTGTGTGGTAGGACGACTTGATTTGGAAACCATGTGAATAGGGTCACCGACGCATGGCGTACAAAGGTGTTGATGGGATTAAACATGCAAACTAAACATATGATGTTTAACCGATCCCATCAAACTAAAAGTTGCAAAGGGTTGCAATCGTCAAGCGTTAACTACCTTGTTAATTCAATAGTAGGATAAAGGTCACCTAACTACTTTATGTCTATACTCTTTATAGACATAAAGAGTATTAAAGATTAAAATTAGTTAATTGATATCGAAAATTCTAAATTGAGCTTTGTTAAATTATGTAGATGGCTGCAATCTAAAATCCACCTAATGCAATTATCCCACCCGTGCATAACCTATCACTAAGATCTATAGTTGATAAGGATCGTCTTAACTATAACAATTTTATGGATTGGTATCGAAACATGAGAATAGTTCTCAATCCATAAAACTAATCCTATATATTAGACGATCTTATTTCCGACAAACTAAACATTGACGATTTAGATGCCTATAACGATTGGTTGAAATACATCGAGGATCCGGTTCAAGTGTCTTGTCTAATGATGGGATTTATGATTCCCGAAATTCAAAAGGTCTTTGAAAATCATGGGGTATATTACATGATCGCCCAACTTAAGGAAATGTTCCTTACTCAAGTTAGGGTGGAACGCTTTGGAAGGGTTCAAGCGCTTCATGCATGTCATATGGAAGAAACACAATCAGTGAAGAGGCATCACCTGGAACCTAAAGCAAAAGTTTCTAGAGGTAAGGGACACATCACGGGTAAGGTCAAAGGGAACACTAAAGCGGAACCACCCAAAACAAAGAAAAAGAAGCTAAAGGTTAGCTTAGACGACCCGTGCTTTGGTTGTGGTGAGATAGGACATTGGAAGAGGCATTGTCCAACCTATCTGAAAGAGTTGAAAGTAAACAGGGATGCGGGGAAAACCTCGGGTAAATATTCATGTTCCATATTGATCTTAATGTTATTTCTTCTAACACATGGGTATTGGATACCGGATGTGGAACTCGTATTTGCAATTTGTTGCAAGAGTTCAAAAGAAATAAGCATCTCAAGAAAGGAGATACAAGTCTCTTTATGGGCAACGAAGCAAAGGTTGATGTCGAAGCCCAAGGAGACTATATTTTGAAGCTTCCAAATGGTTTGGAAGTTGTTTTGAAAAACATTTTGTATGCTCCTAGTTTGACTCGGAACATTATCTTCGTTTCCCTTTAAAAACAATACGGTTATGATTTAAAGTTTGTAGACAATGGTATTTGTGTTTTCATGAATGATGTCTTTTATTTGAAAGCAATGTCGTTTAATGGCATTTATGAATTACTTCATGATAGCACATCCTTTGATAACACGTTGTACCAATCAAGCACCAAGAAACTCAAAAGGGATTTGAGTAATACTTATCTTTGGCATTGTCGCCTTGGTCACATAAACAAGGGTCGCATACATACACTTCAAAAGAATGGTATTTTGGAATCAAATGACGATTCATTTGATAAGTGTTGGGAACTATGATTCCCAAAATTCAAAAGAGCTTTGAAAATCATGGGACATATGACATGATCATCCAACTAAACTAAATTTTCCTTTCTCAAGCAAGGGTGGCAGGCTTCGAAAGGGTTCGAGCTCTTCATGCATGTCATAAGGAAGAAAACCAATCAGTTTCATCTTTCGAGCTTAAGATGAAAAGCCACATTGATCGACTTGAACGGCTAAATTATCCCGTTTCAAAAGAGTTAGCCGCGGATATGATCCTCAATGGCCTAACCAAAAAATTTGAGACTTTTGTCATGAATTATAACATGAATGGATGGGACAAGAGCATTCGTGATCTTCACGCAATTATCAAAACGGTCGAAGTGGGAATGGGTAAAAAGGTTTTACCGGTTCTCATGATCATTGAAGGTGGCAATAAGAAGAGGCATCACCCGGAACTTATGGCAAAGGTTGCCAGAGGTAAGGGACACATCAAGGGTAAGTCCTATTGGAAGGAAAAGGCGGAAGAAAGGAGATACAAGTCTCTTCATGGGCAACAGAGGAAAATTGTTGTTGAAGCCCAAGGAGACTACGTTTTGATGTTTCCAAATGGTTTGGAAGTTGTTTAGAAAAACATTTTGTATGCTCCCTGTTTTACTAGGAACATTATCTCCGTTTCCCTTTTAAGACAATATTGTTATGATTTCAAATTTGTGGACAATGATACTTGTGCTTTCATGAATAACGTTTTTTTATTTTAAAGCAATGCCATCTAATGGCATTTATGAATTAGTTCATGATAACACATCCTTTAATAACAATTTGTACCAATCAAGCACCAAGAAACTCAAAATGGATTTGAGTAAGACTTATCTTTGGCGTTGTCTCCTTGGTTACATAAACAAAGATCGCATACATACACTTCAAAAGAATGTTCTTTTGGAATCGAATGATGATTCATTTGATAAGTGTAGTCTTAGTGGAACTAACGAAAAGACAAAAGACTTATTATGTATCATACATTCAAATATATGTGGTCCTTTTAAGACAATCACAAGGAATGGTGAAAGATACTTTATTACCTTTATCGATGATTATAGTCGTTATGGGTATGTGTACTTGTTAAGACACAAAGATGGAGCCTTTGAAATGTTCAAAGTCTTTCAAATGATGTAGAAAATTAACTCAATAAACCCATAAAAGTACTTCGTTCGAATAGGGGATTAGTTATGCTTTTCAAGATCATCTTAGAAGTTGTGGGATTGTCTCACAACTCACTCCACCCGGAAAACCACATCATAATGGTGTGTCCGAAATGAGGAATTGAAGTCTATTGGATATGTTTTGCATATGGAATTGGTTTTATTAAAGGTTAATGATTTCACAATAAAATTGGTTTTATTAAAGGAATTTTGAAAATTGGTTTTCAAACAAAGTACCATGCATTTGAATGCATGCAAATTCAGGTATGCAAATTGTTTTCCAATCTTGAATTTAGAAAAAAATAAATCCCTTTTAAGAACAAGTTTAACACACTCGAGTCACTTGGGAACTCGATGTGAGATAAAGGTCACCTAACCACATTGGAGGAAACTTGTGAGTTTGAGGTGGGTTTGTCATATTTGTGGGGTAAAGGTCACCTTACCACTTGTGTGTGCAAATTCACACGTGTGTGTAAGTAGGACGACTTGATTTGGAAACCATGTGAATAGAGTCACCGAATCATGGCGTACAAAGGTTTTGATGGGATTAGGCATGCAAACTAAACATATGATGTTTAACCGATCTCATTAAACTAGAAGTTGGAAAGGGTTGCAATCGTCAAGCGTTGACTACTTTGTTAACTCAATAGTAGCATAAAGGTCACCTAACTACTATGTGAATGTAACCTTGGGTTCTAGATTTTAATCATTAATTCTCTTAAAGGCATAAAAGGGTATTAAAGATTAAAATTGATTAATGATATCGAAAATACTAAAATTGAGATTTGTTAAATTATGTAGGTGGCCGCAATCTACAATCCACCTAATGCAATTATCCCACCCGTGCATTACCTATCACTAAAAGCCATACTAGATAAGGATCGACTTAACTACAACAATTTTATGGATTGGTATTGAAACTTGAGAATTGATCTCACGCAAGAAAAGAAATCCTATATATTAGACGATCCTATTCCCGACGAACCAAATATTGACGATGTAGATGCTTATAACGATTGGTTAAACTACACCGAGGATTCAGTGGTGTTTCTTGTATCATGTTGGGAACTATGATTCCTGAAATTCAAAAGAGCTTTGAAAATCATGGGACATATGACATGATCCTAACTAAACGAAATTTTCCTTTCTCAAGCTAGTGTGGCAGGCTTCGAAAGGGTTCGAGCTCTTCATGTATGTCATAAGGAAGAAAACCAACGGTTTAATCTTATGAACTTAAGATGAAAAGCCACATTGATCGACTTGAACAACTAAATTGTCCCGTTTCGAAAGAATTAGCCACGGATATTATCCTCAATGGCCTAACCAAAAGATTTGAGACTTTTGTCATGAGTTATAACATGAATGGATGGGACAAGAGCATTGGTGAGCTTCACACAATTATCAAAATGGCCAAAGTGGGAATGGGTAAAAAGGTTTTACCGGTTCTCACGATCATCGAAGGTAACAATAAAAGGAAGCATCACCCGGAACTTATGGCAAAGGATGCCAGAGGGATATATCAAGGGTAAGTCCTATTGGAAGGAAAAGGCGGAAGAAAGGAGATACAAGTCTCTTCATGGGCAACAGAGGAAAATTGTTGTTGAAGCCCAAGGAGACTACGTTTTGATGTTTCCAAATGGTTTGGAAGTTTTTTTGAAAAATATTTTGTATGCTCCTAGTAAAGCTCCTAGTTTTACTAGGAGCATTATCTCCGTTTCTCTTTTAAGACAATATTGTTATGATTGCAAATTTGTGGACAATGATACTTGTGCTTTCGTGAATAACGTCTTTTATTTTAAAGCAATGCCGTCTAATGGTATTTACGAATTAGTTCATGATAACACATCCTTTAATAACAAGTTGTACCAATCAAGCACTAAGAAACTCAAAATGGATTTGAGTAAGACTTATCTTTGGCATTGTCTCCTTGGTTACATAAACAAAGATCGCATACATACACTTGAAAAGAATGGTCTTTTGGAATCGAATGATGATTCATTTGATAAGTGTGAATCTTAGTGGAACAAATGAAAAGACAAAAGACTTACTAGGTATCATACATTCGGATATATGTGGTCCTTTTAAGACAATGACAAGGAATGGTGAAAGATACTTCATTACCATTATCGATGATTGTAGTCGTTATGGGTATGTGTACTTGTTAAGACACAAAGATGAAGCCTTTTAAATGTTCAAAGTCTTTCAAAATGATGTAGAAAATCAACTCAATAAACACATAAAAGTACTTCATTCGAATAGGGGATTAGTTATGATTTTCAATATCATCTTAGGAGTTGTGGGATTGTCTCACAATTCACTTCACCCGGAACACCACATCATAATGGTGTGTCCGAAAGGAGGAATCATACTATATTGGATTGCTCAAAAGTCTATTACTCGATCTACGCCAGCTGTTGAAGAACCAGTTCCCAAAGAGACTCCTAAAGCACATTTGAATGTATCACAACAATCCTTGGGTAGTTATTCTGATGCTTATTTATTGTTGGATGAGCCGTCAATGGTAGAATTCAGTTTCTTGAAAAGGTTCGGATTACAAGTTTGGCTGAGGAGAACGGTAGATTGAAAGCTAAGAATGTGGAAATCAAGAAAAGATTGGATAAAAGTGAAAGAAAAGGAAAGTTAGCTGATGATTTGTTGAATGAACTTATGAAATATATTGTTATCATCGAGAAGAAGCTTGGGATTACTTTAGCAATGTTTACCTTTGTTTGGTGGTTTTGGTTTTGTTTACTCTTGTATGGCATGTCATACATGAGAACTAATATGGCACTTTGTCATATTACTTGTTCTTTGTTGGTTGTGTGGAATGAATTTAACCGGGTAAAACCCTTTACCCAAAAAAAAAAAAAAAAGAAGCTTGGGATTAGACTCAATTCTGAGGTTGATCGTGCTGAAGCTAGTGACACTTTATTTGTAAGAGTGTATGGTGGGGATATTGGTGTTGCTGAGGGCTTATTCCATATTGATTATGATAATGAAAAATCTGCTGATAAAGGAAAGTCTAAAATTGAAGATCCGATGATTATTGATGATTCAATTATAGAAGTTGCATCTAAGCAGGCTGGGGGATCTAGTGATACGGGTATGCAGGTGAATGAACCTGTGGTCGATATTGCTCAATCTATGGTATTACCTGAAGGAACCAAAGTTGTGGAGGAAGATAAAATAAAGAGGAAGAAGAAAAAGAGGACAAAGAAAAGTTGGATTTTAATGACTGAATTGATGACTTCACTGATCATGATGATGATGAGGATCCAGAAGGAGGTGCTGGTGCTGTGTCTGGAAAATCTAATAAAAAGTATGACTCTGTTGGTGGTAATATTCAATCTGATGATGGTGGATGAGATGGAAGAAAGGAGAGATACCTGTTGATCGATTTGAGCTAGCAAAGATGTTATATGTATCAGTGGATGATCTAACTTTTGATTTTGAGAAAGATATTTCTGCGGCAAGTATAAATGAAGACTGGTTGAATCAAGATGTTGTAGTGAATCAGAAGAGTTTGATGCCTTTGATGAGGTATTCGATGAAGAGATTGAGATGGAGCCTGATCCTTCTAAAAAGTCTAAGAAATTTTCTAAAGAGGAGATGAAGGGTTGTGATTTTTAGCATACTCTAGAGCCAAAACAAGTATACTTGAATCCAGTGAAGTATTAAAAGAAAACTCAAAAAGATGTTGCGTTGGGGAAGTGCATAAATGTAACATCATGAAAATTTCGGATCAAAATATACAAGTATTCAAATTTAAAGGACTTAAAATGAAAAATCTGATTCCTTGACCCATCGCGTATCGCTATGGGTATATTACAAAACCCAAGCATGGGCGGCAATGTGATACGCGATACCTCTAAGTCTCAATGTCATCGCATATCGCGATGACGTGGTCTGACAGGCGATGAAACGTGCCCCTCCACGTGTCTCCACGTGGCGCTGCGTGTCTAGCCACGTGGCAAGTCTACTAGGTTACGCGACAAGCCTAGTCACAATATGCGAAGACATCCAAATAGGTCCATCGCGTATCGCTATTTATTAAAATATCATTAAAGGATCCAATAACCCATCGCTATACGCGATGGATCCTTAACAAAACCCATCGGGTATCGCGACGAGTCAGCTGATAAGTGCCTATAAATAGAGCCATCAGCCCTCATTCACACTCACACGTCATGTTATATCACTTTCTCTCTCTAAAACACTCTCTCACTACCTCGATAAGCATGCCCCAACCCTCCTTGAAATCTATACAATAAAACCGAAAATGTTGCCTTGAAGTACGTGCCACCCGAGACGAGCTGACACCCCGCCTCGAAGTGCATGCTGCCGAAGTTTGAGGATCGACGAGCGTCGTTTAACATGCAAGAAATGTAAATCAAGATCCTCGATAACCGTGCAAGCGTCAAAGTGCTGCCCGAGAATCTAGAAAATTATAAGCCAAACAAGATAGGGGTAATGCCCGAATAAAATATTACTATAATATTAAAAGGCTTAGATCCTAGTCGAGGATATTCGATACCTCGAGCAAATAAACAAAGAAATAAATAAATAAAGAGAAAATATAAAACAAAGAAAATATAAATAAAGAGAAAAAGAAATAAATATAATTCTTTGTTATCAATAAAGTATTAATTATTATTTAAGTGATTTTAAATAATAATAATAAAGAAATAAAGTATACGTTTCTTCGAAGAAACATAGTGTTAGAAATGTAAATGATAAATTAAACTAAAGGTTTGAATATCTTTAAAATAAAAGGAAAGTGTTTTAAACTAAAGGTCCGAATAAGAAAATATAATCGAGATAAAGATTATACGAAGAGAAACTAAAGGTCTTAAGCTAGATTAATGATCTAGTAATGACAAAAAGGTTATACTCGTACTATAGGTCTGAGATAGCAAAGACAAACCGATTGGTGAAATGAAGACGATCATTTCTAAAGGTGAATACACCTCAAACTCTTATAACTTGTTTACTCGAGTCAAAGTAAATTGATTACATCAAATTACGTATCTCTAAACCATTATGAACAAAAGTAATGGCTGGCCCTCAAGCTATCGTGTACGTTCGTTTGGATCCTCACATATGTGGTTAGTCGGTGGGCACACCGTGCCACACCTGGTTATGTGCCTCCGCCACGATGGGTCTGACCTAAGTTACGTCTGAGAGAGGGTAATCATATGTAAACTGATCGTAGCTAAGTAATCTCGAACGGTGTGGTGTTTGCTGAGTGGTTTCGAGTAGAGCTTAAGTTTGTAATTGTGTTTTAAGTTTTTAACTTGATTATTCCTAAGCCACGATGGGCCGAGACCTAAGTTATGTCTCGAGGGGTAATTAAGTAATTAAAATATTTTATTCATCAGCTTATTCACCAGCATGTGTTGCTGACGTTTTTTCAAATTGTTTTACAGGTAATGAAGAATAGGTGCTTGAAGAATCGAAGTCTTCAATAGCCGATATAATGGATCAGATCATTTTGTTAAAACATTAAATATTAAATGGTGGTTTGATAAACAAAGTAATCTTTTGTAAATACTACCCATGAATTTTTAAATCCCGTGTTTTGATTATGTAATTATTAATGTTTAATCCATGTTAATATATTTTCGCATTAACCCGTAACTCTGATTAATATGGGGGATAGAAAGTGGTACCAACTAATGATCACACGCCTAGGCCTAATATGGGGGGTGTGACAGGTTGGTATCAGAGCCATCAATCTTAGCGAATTAGGTATTACTGAATAAATACCTAAGCTTCGATCCAAGTGAATAAGAATTTCTATATTTATTATGTGTTTATATAATTAGAGATAAGATAGGCTGTTAACACTTTCTATCCCCCCCCCCCCTTCAATCCAAACCACCCATAGATGTCATTCAAGAAACTGATAAAAGGTTTTATGCGCGACGCAAAAAGAGTGGGATGCCCCGAACCAATTCCCAAAGATAACATAAGTGAAGACTACTATGAAGACTTCTTTAACCAAGATCATCCGATTGACCGACTCACACCTGCATATTTTTCCTAGAACACAACAACTACCGATCAATCTTTCAAACAATCCACCAATGTAAGAGTACGAACCCCCAAGAACCTCAAATTACCATCTGTCAAGCATCCCGTAGTATCATCTGTCCAACATTCCAATGTATCACCGATCCGACATTCCGATGTATCATCCACCCAATATCTTGAAGTACTATCCGTCCAACAAATTGTTGGCCAGTAAACAAATCAAGGTTGAACCAGAATCTGACTCATCCGACCGGATGCAATGCCATTCCTACCAAAGGAGATGGCACACTGGAACCTCTTCTTACAACTCTGTCTATTATCGCGCCAACTCCTATAATGGACCTTCTCAAATACCAAAGATGAGAGTCATTCAACAATACGAAAGGTACCACCTAGACCCTTTAGTGACTGATACAGCAAAGGCCATGGAAGAAGAGGAAGACCCTGGAGAAAGGAAGATCCAAATGAGGAAACCTCTGAAGCTGTAACCACTCCAAGAGAGAAACCATCAACAAACTCCAAGTGTGACTGCCCGCTAGATAAAGGATGTATGCACCCGTTCATCCACATGAATCCATGTTATGATCCTGAAGATCCTTATGTGCAAAGTATTCAAGGGATTCAGATAAGGTTCCCACCAAATTTTCCTCCTTCTCAAGGAAGAATCCTTCGATCTCGAAACAAGCTAATTAAATCCGTCAAAAAGAGGCGGTCGCATAATCATTTTTCAACCATCCATTTGAAGCACTCTCGTCGCCGTATCCGAAGAGTCACTATGACATTGTGATGATGGGTAACCGTGACCCACCACCACAATATGGATACCAAAACATTATGCCGCAATCTCAAGAGGAACATCTCGACCGAGCTCTGCATGAGAGTGTTGAACTGAGGAAAAAGGTTGCTAATGATGAAAGCAAAAAAGAAGAAGATGGAAGATAAGCTTCTTCACAAATGTAACAGGATAAAGAAGATGGTCAAGAAGTTCATGAAGTATTAGAAACTACGATGGTGTGATTAAGTTTATGTTTTTTAAGTAATCATTATGATATGCAAAAATAAGAACGATGATCATTCTAGTAAGGATAGGGATATATATATATCAAGTGTTGATATATATATATATATATGTATATATATAAATCTGTAATATGGTGTAATAATATATATATATGTGTGTGTGTGTGTGTGTGTGTGTGTGTGTGTGTTTTTAAGAAAAGAATGTAATTATTTCATAATGTCAAATCAAAGATCTCAAAACGCGGAAGCTTCTCGAAAGGGGAAGAAAACCGCGCTCAAAATGAACAAGATCAACGAATACCCGAACAATACATGAAAAAAATACAAGAAATGATAACAAAAGCCTTAAGAGCTGAATCACACCTTAGAACCGAATATAGGCAAACTCATACCGAACATTCTCGAAAATCCATAAAATCCAAATCTCGTCCTAACCCGTCTCATCCCAAAGAAAGCGTTCACGAATCAAACGTTGGTGGCGACTTTAATCGCAAATTCAAGAAACTCAAAATCGAGAGTTGTTCATTCAAGGACTTCAAAAACGTTGGTCCTAAAGAATTCCATGGCGATAAGGGCGCCATTGCCACACTAAGGTTGTTAGAGGAAGTGGAATCAATTGTAATGATTAGCAAGTGCGCTGAACAAGAAAAGATTCAATATACGGCGCAAATGTTCAAAGGTGAAGCTCTGGAATGGTGGAACACTCTGATCATGACCAAGGGAAGACATACGTTATATCAACTGATGTGGGAAGAATTCAAGGAGATGGTGCTAGCGAAATTGTGCCAAATACATGAAACCGATCCAAGTTCCTTAACCACAAGGTGGTTGTAACTAATATCCGTGAGTACAATACCAAATTCCATGAGTACTGTAGACTCGTGCCCCCGCTGGTGACGCCTGAATCCATCAAAGTAACCCGATACATATAGGGACTTCCGTGAAAAAATCGCGACATGGTAAGGTCTCACTTAACCAAACCGCTGACTCTGCCATGGAGTTAGCTGGGTTATCTGATGAACAGATTTATCCGTAACAAATAGGAAGACAAGAAAGTGGTGCAATCAAGTGACAAAAAAAAACTGGAAGTGCCCAATTCAAGGGCAAGGGTTTAGAGCTATGAAAAGCTGGATCCAACTCCAACTACACCCAATGTAAGATTTGCAAGATGTACCACAAAAGTCGTTTCCATTTCGCTTCATCTACAACTGTTTGTGACTCGTGTCACAAACCCGGTCACGCCATGGCCGACTGCTAGAAGAAGTCCATGACTTGTTACAACTGTTAAGAAATGGGACACCTCAGTTTCGAATGCCCCATGAACAAACCCATTGCTGGAGGTGCGGGTGGAAGTGTTCAAAGAAACGAACCAAAGAAAGGCAACACAAGAGTCTTCGTTCTAGACACCAAGAAAGCGACCGACATGCAGGAAACCATCACTGGTACGTTCTTAGTTAACGACACGTATGCTAGAGTTTTATTCGATTCATGTGCCAATCCAAGTTTTATAGATTATAACTTTTGTAGTCTATTAAACGAACCTCTTAAAAATTAAATAAAACTTTAAGTGTCGAGACCGCTAGTGGCAAATTCGTGAAAATCTCTTAAGATTTAGAAAATGGAAAGATCTTGTTAGCTGGTTACGTTTTACCCGTCCAATTGCTATTGATAATTCTTGCTGTTTTTGATATAGTACTTGGTATGGACTGGTTATCCAATAATCATGCTCATATCATTTGCAATAGGAAAACCATTGAACTTCGGGCCCCTGATAAACGAACCATTCGAATTGAAGGGGATAAAGACGCTGGCCAAGTTAGCATAATCTCCATGATTAGGGCTATTAAACGTTTAAATCAAGGATGCTTAGCATTCATGGCCTACGTCACTGAAGAATCCAAACCAAAGGAGATAAAGGGGATGCCTATTATCTCCAAATTCTCTGATATCTTTCCCGAAGAGCTGCCAGGAATTCCTCCCGATCGAGAAGTCGAGTTTAGAATAGATCTCATGTCTGGAACCGCACCAATCGCAAAAGCCCCGTATCGCTTAGCTCCAACAGAAAAAAAAAGAACTGGCAAAACAATTAGACGACCTGCTCGAGAAAAGTTTCATTCGTTCGAGTTCATCACCATGGGGAGCACCGATTCTCTTTGTCAAGAAGAAGTATGGATCCATGTGAATGTGTATCGACTATCGAGCCCTAAACAAAGTAGCCATCAAGAACCAATACCCACTACCTCGAATCAATGATCTGTTCGACCAACAGAAAAGAGCCAGTTATTTCTCTAAGATAGATCTTCGTTCTGGTTATCATCAAGTCAACATTCAAAATGAAGATATTCCGAAAACCGCATTCCAAACAAGGTATGGACATTATGAGTTCACGGTCATGCCGTTTGGTCTCACTTATGCCCCATCCGCGTTTTTGGACATGATGAATCGAATCTGTAAACCTTACTTAGATAAATTTGTTATCGTATTCATCGATGACATACTTATTTATTCTAAGTCAAAGGAAGATCATGAAATGAATCTCAGAATCCTGCTTGAATTACTTAAAAACGAGAAGTTGTACGCTGATTCTCTCTGTCAAGAAGAAGGATGGATCCATGCGAATGTGTATCGACTATCAAGCCCTAAACAAAGTAGCCATCAAGAACCAATACCCACTACCTCGAATCAACGATTTGTTCAACCAACAGCAAGGATCCAGCTATTTCTCTAAGATACATCTTCGTTCTGGTTATCATCAACTCAAAGTTCAATCTGAAGATATTCCGAAAACCGCATTCCGAACAAGGTATGGACATTATGAGTTCATGGTCATGCCGTTTGGTCTCACTTATGCCCCAGCCGCGTTTATGGACATGATGAATCAAATCTGTAAACCTTACTTAGATAAATTTGTTATCGTATTCATCGACGACATACTTATTTATTCTAAGTCAAAGGAAGATCATGAAATGCATCTCAGAATCCTACTTGAATTACTTAGAAACGAGTTGTTAGTGCACGGTTTTGCGTCTTGAGTCTTTGTATTTATCGTTAAATGTATTTGTCATTTTTGTTTAATGTAATAAACAAATATTATTGCTTGTAGTTCGTTAAATATTAGTCTAGTTCGCTAAGGATGTTTAGCGAACTAGATCTAAGTTAAGACCCTCCTGATTCGTTAAGGATGTTTAACAAATCTGGGGGTGACTCGTTAAGTTTATTTCCTTTTTATGTATGTAAAGAAGTAGACCCTAGTTCGTTAGGGGATGTTAACGAACTAGGACTATCTTCTATATATAGTGACCTGGTCACTGTTTAAGAAATGTTTTTGAGAGTTAATTAACGAACTCCTGTCCAAATCTCTCTCGATCTTCATCTTAATATTATAACATACATACACATCATACTATTGATAATATACATACATATAACATACAATTTAACATAACTATGTGCTATATCCGTATTTAGGATTAATCGTATTCATACAGATCTGAGATCTGTTTATAGTTTAAGGATTGATCTAGGTTCTAACAAGTGGTATCAGAGCTTTCGGTGATCTTATTTACGCTTAAATTGACTGATTATAGATATTATTAAGGTGTTTTCGGTATAGATTTGAATACAGTTTGAATTTGACTCAATTTGAGCTTGATTTGGTTTGATTATGGCTTAATGGATTATATTTGAAGTTGTTAAGGTATTGGATAGGTGTGAGTGAATGGAATTGGAGTTTTGATTATGTTTGGATTGTTTGGTTGGATCTGAGTTTGGCCGAGAAACAAGGGATTGATTGTGGTCAAATCGGATATGTGTTAAGGTAAATTGGATTACGGGATCGATACGAGTGTAATCGTGTTTGATTCACGAGTATTTGGTAGTTTATATGTGGAATTTGGCTGAGAATTGAGGTTGCATTACAAATTTGAGTTTCTGGATTGGTGTTCATCATTTCCAGAAAATCTGGAAATCTTCCATGAAGATTTGAAGATTTGAACATGATGGTGATTCGTTATCATATTCACGTTGATTCGTTAACTGATCTAGTCAATTCATTATAAATTTTTATGTGATTCGTCAACCAATTCGTTACTTAATCCGATTCGTGTCCAACAGATTCGTGTGACACATGTCCACCTTGGAATTTGTGTTATAACAACTTTTGCCACGTGGCACTAGGTGTCAGAGTTTGTTACAAATAGTTGTAACAACCTGATTCGCTATAGTTTGATTCGCTATCAACTGTAGCTGGTTCGTCATCTTATTTCGCTAAGCTTATCTTAGTGATTCGTTACAGGAAATACTCTAATTCGCTAAGCTTGTAGTACGTGATTCGCGTAGTCAATTCGCTTACTCATTCATCAGATTTGTTAATCATCAAATACTAATTCGTTACATGATAAACCTTAACTTCGTTAAGATTTGATTCGTTGATTACTGTTCACAGTTCGCTACAACTGTTTACAGTTCGTTACATTCACTGTTCACCATTCGTTAACCTTATTCTTCACAAGTCATCCTTAAATTTTTTAAACTTGTAAAAAATGGCTGGTATGTATGCATTAGCTTCTCAAAGCATGTTGATGCAACAAATGTTACAACTTGATACCGAGATAGGTTCACATTCGAAATATCCAAGGTTGATGAAGTTTAGTGACTTTACCAAGTGGGAACCTCGGTTTCGTGCTCATCTAGGATCAGTTCATCCTGACTGCTCATATTGTTTAGATGAAGTTTATACCGTTCCTATGATTGGGGATGAGACTATCGGCTTCAGGCCTAAAGCTATATCTCAATACTCACAGGAAGAGAAGAAAGCATTAGAGATAGAGACAAAACCCTATTCTACTCTAACCATGGCTTTACCTGAAAATATCTTTCACCAAGTTGGGTAGTATAAAAATCGTGCCTCTTTGTTTCAACATATCCGAATGAGAAGTATGGGAAACACTGCTGAAAGCAAAAAGGTTATGCTTAAGTTTCAATTCAGAAACTTTAATTTACTCAAAGGTGAGACGGTTGAAGAAATGACAACGAGATTCAATCATTTGATTGCAGAGATGGATAAAATGAAGTTGGAAATTTCTGAGATTGACAAGATTGATACTATTATGAGTGCACTACCAAGTTCATACTCTACTTCTCTAATGGTATTAAAAGAAAACAGTTATTTTAATGTAGACTTGACTGCAAGCGAGTTTTTACAAAAGATTGAAGCTCGTGAGTATGATCTGAAGTGTCAAAAATCATCCAAGGAAAGTCAAGATCCTGCTTTCTATGGTGGTAGCATGCCTCTAAGTTCAACCATTTCACCGATTACTGCTTTTCTTACACAAAATGCTAAAGAAAATGAAACAACCATCTATAGTGATCCTAGAGCATGTTTTTATACTGCTGGTAATTCTGGATCACCTAATGTTTCTGCTGTTTCAGGAAGTTCATCCACTACAAATCAAAACTCATCACCTCCAAATGTCAACATGAAAGAAGCTGAACAAAATTTTGCCTTTTTATCAGCTTTCATGACTTCTTTTAAAAATTGGGTAAGTAGCAAGATTGCCACTAGTGATTTGACTGATAAAGACTATGATCAGATTGATCCAAATGACTTAGAAATCATGGATTTAAAGTGGAACATGTCAATGATTGTTCGTAAGGTGAAAAGGTTTATGCAAAGGACTGGAAAAGATCTTCCTGCCTTGAACAAGAAATTAGGATTTGACAAGTTAAAGGTGAAATGTTACAATTGTCAAGAATTCGGACATTTTGCAAAGGAATGTGACAAACCTAAAAAAGAGTATACTGGTCCTCTTGATCAAAATCAAAATTCTTCAACAACACGAGGTAATGATGCTGAGAAGAAACCATCAAGTTCTGGGTCACAAGCAATGTTAGCTGATGGAAATGATTGGTCACAACGACTATTGTGTAATGATAATCAAGCTAATTTGGTTTTGTTTGGGTTGACTTAAGATTTTCATGATGCTAGTGGAAGTGAGATGTCTTCTGATAATGACTCTGGGTCTGATTCTGATGACTCATGTGACAAGCCTACAACTGTCTTTGCGTGCATGGCTAAAATCAATGAGGTTAGTCATTCTATTTCTGCTACATCATTTTTTTGGGTAAAAGGGGGTTACCCAGGCTATATTAAAATTAAAAACTGGCGTAATGACAGAGTATCAAAACGGCAACAAAAAAACACAACCACAAACTAGACGAGAGGCATACCACTCGCTAGTCCAAAACACACTAAACACAGCCCATAAAACTACAAGAAAACCAAATAAACATTAGACTTCCAACGTAGCATTAGGCAGCTTCCAAACTTCCATCCACTTCCTTGAGCCCGAACGTAACCGACTCGAGAGAAGTTTCAATCTGACAATGCCCACTACCGCTTCAATGATCTGATTGCAATCCCTCTTTTGATTTTTGAATAGTCTTAAATTCCTTTCCTGCCAAATCAAGTAGCAACACGCAGCTAAGTTAGAATCTTTAAAGAATCACAATGATAATTTAGTTAGATAAATTGCTTCACTAAAAGATACTTATCGACAATCTCTCGAATCTCAAATGCGATCTCGTGAGAAGATTGAAGCATTGTCGACATGTAACCATGATATCAAAGCAGAGTTATCTGTGAAAATGACAATTAATGACCAAAAGTTTCAAGAAATCTTGAAACATCGTTCAAAGATAACCAAGCTTGAGAATGAGGTTCTTGAGTTAAAGAACAAATTGGGTAAATTTCGAAACTCTTCGTTCTTGTTGAATGAAATCACTGAAGTATCTGGAAAACAAAACGATTCAAAGAAAGGTATAGGTTTTGTTGAAATTCCTCCACCGTTTCACAATGATTATAAAATTAATCCTTTTGCTAAAACAGAAGAAGAGGTAATTGTGAAAGAACCCGTGATTTCAGAAAATCCTAAACCCAGTAAATCTGAAACTGTTAAAACCCAATTTGCTCCTCAAAAATCTCATGTTCAAAGAAACAAAGTCTTTGTTGAAAATGTTGACAAAGTTATCATTGAGGATGTGTTCGAACCTGAAATTACACACAAGAATAAGAATATTCCAAGTTCTAATCACATACGTTGTGAACCTCATGAATTTGAGGAGGCTGTGTATGGTTCGCACACAACCAAGGTGAAACAAGGTGCTCATGTTAATGTCAAACCAATGAAGGCTAAGATATCAGAAAAACCCTCTGATGAGGATTTGTTGCGTTTCATAAATCCTAATACATCTAAGTTGTCATCTGCTCGTGTGTTTAAGTTAAAGGGGATGGACACGATGTTCACTGAGAAAGACATTCCAATAAGTATCATTAAACCGGAACTGATTGAGAGTATGTTTCACAATGAAACTTCCAAGATTCGTGAACTTGAACGTCAATATGCTCAAGCAAAAACATCAGTTTCATCTGATCCATTGACTAAAGCAAAGCAAGTTCTAAAATAGGCTAAGAAAAATCAATTTGTAAAGTCAACTGGAACAGATATATTGAAAAGTTTTTCAAATTGTTCTAATTTAGATTTTACTTGAAAAAGAAATTTGAATTATCTAATGAGTTTTCTAAGAGCATGACCAAAAATGTGAGTCATCATTCATCATCTGTGTCACATGTTCCAAATAATTCTCAACATCATCATGTTGACATGCGAAGTTGTTTCCTTTGCGGTCAACAAGGTCATGTAGTGAGAAGTTGTGGCCAAAAGACCAATCAGAATCTTCACCCTTTTATCAAGGATCATTCTAAACCAGTTCCTTTGGTAAAGGAGATTCTGAAACGACCTGTGTCGTATGCAGTTGATACTCATATTATGTTCTCTAATATACATCCTTGAAAAGTTGTTCATGTGAATGAAACTCATGGTTCCGTTAAACCTAAATTTATTCCAACTGAACCGTTATGCAAAAATGTTAATTCAAATGTAGTTCAAGCTGCGTATCTAAGACGAAAGTCTAAGAAACCTGTAACTTATTCTCAAGTTGCTGAACAACAATTGAATGCAACTAAGGTTAATTTTTCTCAAGAAAACTAAAAGGTGCCCAAGACCGAGGCCTGGGCTGCCTTTTTGAACTAATCATTTTCGTTTGGGTTTAGGGTACATCCAAGACCATTTCTAGTGAAAACTGGATTATGGATAGTGGATGTTCTCGTCATATTACTGGAAATCTCGACCTCTTAACAAATGTGAGAAATATTCAAGGGGGTTATGTGGCGTTTGCTGGGAATTATGGGGGTATGATTACACAAGAAGGTGATGTTTCAAATGGGCATATTACTTTTGAGAAGGTTAACTATTGTGATAAAGTGGACCATAATTTATTGAGTGTGTCGCAAATCTGTGATAAGCAATACACTACAGTATTTACTATTAAAGAGTGTCTGATTCTAAAACCGGGTTATTTGATTCCCGAGGACATGGTTTATGTCTTGAATATGAGCTCTAATGTATCTACATCGATCGAAACGTGTTTTGTCTCGAAAGCAACCGAGAAAGATTCTATTATATGGCATCATAGAATGGGTCATATACATGTTCGAAAGATGAACTACCTGATGGCAAATGACCTGGTAGAGGGGGTGTCGTTGAAGAATTTTAAATTATCCGATCACTGTGTTGCTTGCAAGAAGGGCAAACAGAAGAAGAAACCGCACCCATCTAAGTTATTAAATTCCATTTCTGGAGACTGGTATTGCCTAGTAGTTACATATGATTATTCACGATATTCATGGGTCTTGTTTATGAGCTCAAAAGATCAAACACCGGGTCTTGTTCAAAGTTTAGTCACTAAGATCGAGTCACTATACAAATAGAAAGTGAGGAGAATTCGAAGTGACAATGGTACTGAATTTAAAAATACTGTATTGGATTTCTTTTGTTTACAAAAGGGAATTTATCGAGAATACAGTGCCCCATATGTACCACAACAAAATGGTGTAGCTGAAAGAAAGAATAGAACGTTGATTGAAGCAGCTAGAACGATGCTTGCTGATTCAAAGCTTCCTGTCCAGTTTTGGAATGAGGCGGTGAATACTGCTTGTTATACACTCAATCGAGTTCTAACTGTTAAAAGACTCAAAAAGACCAGTTATGAATTATTGAATAATCGTAAACCTAATCTAAAGTACTTGGAACCATTTAGGTGTCCTTGTACTATGTTAAAGAAGGATGTGGGAAAATTTGATGAAAAAGCCATTGAAGGTTATTTCTTGGGGTATGCATCACCTAAGAAACGGGTATTTAATTTTACATCTGGTTGTGTTGAAGAATGGTACCATGTGGACTGTCAAAAGTACACTACTCCTTCTCAAGGAAAAGGTCCCGATTGTATGTTTGACTATAATGGCTTATTTAATTCATTTACTCCAACAACCGATCATCCAGATGAAGATTTAGTCCGTGCTTATTTTGAAGAACATTTGGAAATTCCAAGGTTTGCAAGTTCAAATGATGTTGTAGCTCCAATTGATGCTCCAACTGAAGAACCTGATAATGAGTCTCCTGTTCATTATGATAATGCTTCTACTTCATCTAATGATAATGCTATTGTAGATCAAGTTATTGAACTTGATAGTGATGTTTCATCTCCTGAATTGGGTGAACATTACACTAATTTATTTGAAAATGTTGCTGTTTCTGAGAATCCCACTCTCAGGATTCATAAATACCGTCCACAAGAAAACATTATTGCAGAACTTGATGTGGGAGTTCAAACACAACATCAAGTTGCTTTATCAAGTGAAAATAATGTTCTATGTGCTTATGCTGATTTACACTCGTATGGAATTGTAAATCTTGCTAAATTCACTTGTTTTCTATCTCAAGTTGAGCCAATGACTCCTCGTGTGGCACTTCAAGATTCTTCTTGGGTAGAAGCCATGCAAGAAGAATTACAGCAATTTGCACGTTTAGGTGTTTGGGATCTTATCGATAAACCTGCTAGTCAAGAAGGCGATTCCGACTAAGTGGGTATATAAGTGTAATAAAGACGATCGTGGGGTAATTGTTAGAAACAAGGCACGATTAGTTGTGCAAGGTTTTCATCAGCAAGAGGGTATTGACTACACTGAAGTATATGCTCCAGTTGCAAGATTAGAGTCGATTCGAATCTTTCTGGCATATGCTGCTTACAAGAATATTAAAGTTTATCAAATGGATATCAAGAGTGCTTTTCTCAATGGTGAACTTCATGAGGAAGTGTTCGTTTTACAGCCTCCAGGTTTTGAAGATCCTAATTATCCTGACCGTGTTTACCGATTAAACAAGGCATTATATGGTCTACATCAAGCCCCGAGAGCTTGGTATGGCACGCTCGCCGACCATCTGACAGATAATGGTTTCAAACGTGGAACTGTCGACTGCACTTTGTTTTATAAGAATATTGGTGATGATCTTCTCCTCGTTCAGATTTATGTTGATGACATAATCTTTGGGTCAACAAACGACACGTTGTGTAAGGAATTCGAGAAATCTATGCAAACCAAGTTCGAGATGAGTTCGATGGGAGAGATGAATTTCATTTTAGGGTTGCAGGTTCATCAGTCTGCGAAAGGAATCTTCATTCATCAGACAAAATATGTGAACGATGTCTTGAGCCGATTAAAGATTACTGCCGGAAAAATCCCTTCTACTCCTCTTCCCGTGGGTCACAATTTGTCACCGGATGAATTGGAGGATACCGTTGATCCGACCCTCTATCGTGCTATGATTGGTTATTTAATGTATCTAACTGCTTCTCGACCCGACATAATGTTTGCTGTTTGTTTATGTGCTAGGTACCAAGCTAGTCCCCGAGTGACTCACCTGGCAGCGGTCAAGCGTATTCTGCAATATCTAAGGGGCAATCCTGATATCGGGTTATGGTTCCCCAAGGACGATACTTTTGATCTTACCGCTTATTCCGACTCAGACTATGGAGGATGCAAGATTAATTTCAAGTCTACCACAACGGGATGTCAATTCTTAGGAAGCTGGCTTGTTTCCTGGCAGTGTAATAAGCAGACAACGGTCTCCACTTTAACCGCTGAAGCTGAGTATGTTGCAGCCTCGAGTTGCTGTTCCCAGGTTTTGTGGATACAACAACATATTCGCGACTACGGTTTGAAGTTTCTTACTACTCCCATTTTGATTGATAATTCTGCTGCTATTAGTATCACCAAAACTCCCGTACAACATTCTAAAACGAAACATATCGAAATTCGATATCATATCATACGGGATTGTTATGAAAAGAAATTAATTGACCTTGAGAAAGTACATACTGATTTTCAGAAAGCCGATCTATTTACCAAAGCCTTTGAAAAAACACGCTTTCAATTTTTTCTTGGTTTAAATGGATTGAAGACCCTTGCTGATATCCTGAAACAAGGATAATTATGTGTTTTTTCTGTTAATTTTTGATTTCTCATTTTATTTTGTTTTTAGGTTTTAGGGGGGGGGGGGGGGTCTTAGAAAATACACAAATATTGTGCTTTTCGTTTGTATAGATAAAACCCAAAAACATAGAAAATTAAAAAAAAAAACAAAAATATTGTGATCTTTCCTGTTTTTAATATTTGAAAAATCAAAAACATTTTAAAATTTGAAAAGACAAAAAGATTGTGTTTTTTTTTCTGTTTGTACAGAAATTTTTGAAAAAGTAAAAAAGAATGTGAATTTCTCGTTTGTAAAGAAAATCCGAAAAGACAAAAAGATTGTGTTTTAAGTTTGTATAGAAAAAAACCAAAAAGATTTTCGCTTATGTTCGCTGAAAATTATGTCATTTGTTTCTATTTTGAAGGACATATATGTTTGGTCCTGATAATTTCTTGTAAATATTCGGGTTAGTCATTTACCTGACAAATGGAAAAGTACTTGGGGCGTTCGTTAAGCTTTCTACTTTATTTTCTCGCTGAAAATTTTATCAGTTATTTAGGTTTGTGGAGCATGCTTGCATGTTTTGGTCCTGTTCTCTACCTGTAGATGGATAGGATAGCCATTTATCTATAGACTCAAAGTAACTGAGGCGATTAAATTCATTTTCATTATGCTCCTTAAAATTTTGAGTTTTTGAAGCAAAAATAGAAAATGATAGTACATTGATTATTTGACCCACCCCAAATCCAGTAAGAAATAAGCTTAAAAGGCTGTGTGCTTAATCATTGGTGCATTGATAGGTCTTAAACAAGCTGTTAGAGTAAAGTAAGTGATATAAACCTAAAGAAAAGCCAAATTGAAAGAGGTGTTAGTCTCTAGCAAAAGTCTCGGTGAGGATGACAGAAATGTAATAACCAGTCATACTCAAGCCTTATAGCTGTTGATCTCCCAAAAATATAATAAAGCAAATAACAAGCGTTAGGTTTCTGGACATTGTGAGTCTTTATGCGGCTTAATTATCTGGGTATTCATATGCATGAATATTTCACTCGCTTTTAGAGCAAACCCAAAGTCATTAAACTTGATCAATGTTGTACCTCGTACAATCCAAATTACTGACTTGATCATAATCCGCTGTTAGTCATACAATTGTTCCTCCCTTGCGTGCGTCTCAATACCAATAAGAAATGGACACCCCAGGGGATACAATAATGTATGTAAGCCGACAGATGGACTCGTGCATACTCGCTCACAGTAAAAAGGAAACTTGATGCATTGCTCAAAATTTATAAAATTCTCAATTGGTATTCAAAATTTTGATCAACATTATAACGGTTTAAGTCAAGTTGGGGTGATTTGGCAAAAATCAAATTAAGCTTGAACCAAGATTAGGGGCTGATAGTTTCTGATATTCTGTGCGCTAATTGAACCATAAATCATACCACAAAAATGCTCGAAGGTTTGTTATAAGATTTAAGTGGACAACAATATCAATGACCGACTTAATGTCAGTCATAATATCACTGAAATATAAAACTGTGATGGAAGGGCATTTTGGTCAATATGATTCTCTTCTCAAACTTAACAAAAACACAAAAATATGTACTGCTTTTGAAAATCTTTGAAAAACACAAAAAGATTGTCTACTTTTCTAGTTCGGAAATTTCTGTACATACATTCTTTAATTTTCACAAAATACCAAAAATATTTTATATTTCATTTTTTACATATTATTTAAGGGATATTTTTAATGAACGTAAAAACGTTTTAAGTTATTTGGTTATCGAGATAACAGGCCTCGGTAATTTTAGTAAGTTATTTAATTCATTTATTTATTTAATTATTTAAGTTAAAATTAAATAAAATATGATTCGTTAATTATGGATAACGAATTAAGTGTTGTTTTAACGAACTACAATCTAGTTCGTTCACCTATTTCGCTTCCGCACTCTGTAACGAAACACCTCTTGTTCGTTATACATTCTTAACGAATCAAGCACGATTCATGTCTTATTCGCTACTCTACAATAACGAATTGCAATAACGAAATTCGTTAGTTTAAAATTCAAACGAATCTCTTAATTCGTACATAGAGTACATTGGGTAGCGTGTAAGAGTATAAAAGACAGGTGAAACGAACCGTCCTTCACTATTCACCTTTCTCCCTTATACCTAAAGCTACCTTGTTCAAATTTTCTCTGATTTTTCAACCTTCGAAATTCAAACTTTTGAATACACCATTGTGTTGCTAAGGTGTAGATGGTCAATTTTATGTGATTTTTGTCAAAAATGTCACTGTATAGATAGGTTAATTGGACAATTTCGTTATAAGGGTTTTACGAGGTTTGAAACTCTGTGATGCTATACTGTGTTAAAATAGCTTGTTTTTTTTTGGGTAGAGGGTTTTACCCGGTTAAATTCATTCCACATAACCAACAAAGAACAAGTAATATGACAAAGTGCCATATTAGTTCTCATGTATGACATGCCATACAAGAGTAAACAAAACCAAAACCACCAAACAATGGTAAACACTGCTAAAACCTACACAAGAACCAAAGAAACAAACATAACAAAAACAAATCAACCATTATCATCAATTTGGTGTGAAACGCCTCTCGGAAAGTGCCAATCTTCGAGAACCCGATTGACCCGTTCAGAATTCTTGAACTTTAGAGTCATTAGCTTTAGGCGAGTACCCTTAATGATTTCATCAGCAACAATCTTTGGAGTCTTCCAAGAGTTCCTGAAAAGCCGGTTATTTCGTTCCTTCCAAATTACGTAAACCGAAGCCCCAAGTAACAGCCGATTAATAACATTATCAATAAAATAGCTTGTTTTGTTATCATTATGATCGAAATATGATACCGAGACCCTTGGTGGATTTTAATCAGGGTTTGATTATTATTTGCCGGGTCAATTAAGTGTTTATGTTTTCGGGAGTTTATGCTCTGTTAAAACTCCGATTAAAACTAACTTATTTCATGGTATTGAACCTCAATTTCAACTCGGTCTGGTCCCTGATTTCAGCTGGATCTTACTTAATCATGTCATAACTTACACAAATAGATGTGTCGACAAGCGAGTTAATGACGGGTTGCTATATTTAGAAAGACGACTGTTTGTAAAGGCGGAATCAATAACAAACATACGGTTGCTTAATTAGTATTCAAAGGTAACCAACACAAACAAGATTCACTCAAAAGATTTCCATTCATATAATATTCATCATACAAATTGGATAATCAGTTTAGGGTTTCTTGAATAAGGGTTTTTTCCGTACGTATCCTAGGACAGCCAAAAGTGTAAAGGCTTAATCCGTGGCTGATCCGTAGGCGGCGTGCCCTAAAACATCCTATTTATAGGCCTGCAAACCTAGGACAGCTGTCATTCCTTCTAGAAACCCCAAACATTAATACATATTCAAATTACATAATCACAAAATAATCTAAGTGTAAAACAAGTCTTCCGGGTAGGCTTTATATTAATCTTCATTCTCCGAGTACGCTGTGTACTCTGTCATCCTCCAGGACTTGGTAACATAGAAGTGTGTTCGGATCAGTTTCCGGGTAGACTTTACTTGAAGAGTATTTTACCAAGTAAAATACTCATCGGGTAGACTTCAGTCTTCTTGACTTTGCCAGACATTGCCCGACAAACCTTTACGAGCAACCTTGTTCTTCAATGGTCCAATTCAACTCTTTGCTATAAAATAACTTATTAGCAAAGTGTACTCGGGAGTACTGTTCCTTGCTTGAGTTGAACCTTGCCGACATTACTTAATGATATTCCATTCAATCATCAAGCTTTCTTGGACCACATAATTATTAATGAATACCTTGCCCGGTCTTCCAATCACTTGGCTTCATGGACTTGGTTAGCCGAAAGCTTACTCGGAAGTGAACCTTACTTGGCTATGAAGAACAGACTTGCTTGATAAAGTGAACCTTGCTCGGATTTACATAAACTAGTGAATCTTGCCCGGCAATGCACTAATTTGCAAACCTTGCTCGGATATCCACTAAAGAAGACTACTTGAAGATAACCTTGCCCGATAGACAAAATATCATACCCGGCTAAGTAAAAGCTTGCTCGGAGGTCTAAGATGTGCCCAGATCCATACTTAGCGAATTCTGAGGAGGTTGAGAAGATTCCAATCTTCCATATACTTCATTTTGGTCAAATCTTTTACTCAACAATCTCCCCTAGATTGGAACACCTCGGCTGACCCAAAACATTTCTAAGGTTACTTACACTTAGTCAAAAATACACATCAAATTAAAAGTCAAATTACATATTCAAATAACGTAAACACATTACATAATCAAAAGTTGTCCGAAGACATTACATCACAAAGCCTATTCTATTAATCTTGTTTCTTTCTTGCATTATGAGCGGCTTGTCTTCTATTGATTATCTCTGATGCAGCTTTCATTTTGAAGATATTAAGGATTTGGTAATGAGTATGACTTTCTTGTATGATCAAATCTCTTATATTCATTAGATCCTCATCATGCAGGTAGGTCAAGTCTTCATCTTTCTTAATGATCCCCAGTATTTTTCCATCAGAGTTTCTCAGCAAGTAATGGTCATCTTTTTCTTTATACTCAATTTCAGCTATAATGCCATTCTTTTGTACTGTGTAGTTGGGGCGTATCATTCTTCTTTTAAGACTTATGCATGTGTTCATTTTTGACAATGGATTCCTGTCTCTGACATTCATCATAAAGTCTCTTTCAGCAATGCCCATTATCTTGAATTTTTCTGTCCTTTTTGACTTGTGAAGTTGAATCATTCTCCAACTTCTCTTTTCTTTTAAGAACTTGAATCCTTTGTCAGCTTTATCTTTCAGATACTTTGACAGATCATTCATCTGCCTTCTTGCCATTCTGTTTCTATTTCTGTAATCATACAAGTTAAGAGTGGCCATCCTTTCCAATTGTTCTTCAGTATATTCACGGAAGTCACTTCTAACAACAATTTCTCTCAATTGTCTACTTTCCATAATCACCTTCAAAGATTCAGTGACAGAGTCATAGTAGAGTTCTCTTGGAAGATCCACATCAGATTGTGGTCTTATTGTTCTTTGTTGTGCAGCTCTACTAGATTCACCTCTTTCTCCTTGTGGTTGTCTTCTTGAGATTGGAGGTCTAAATGGGATAGACTTCTTTGATTTTCCAGGCCTTAAGTTGAAAACTTTAATGTAGATGGCCTTTACCATTTCTGTTGGAAGGTTAGCCAAATCAACAATATTCTGTCCTGCTAGTTCTTTAAGATCCAGCAGCATTCTTGCCATACCGGGAGTGTTTGCCAATCCAGCAGGCACAAAACTTCCACAAGGTTCTAGGGTTATCACTTTCCCTCAAAGCTTTCTCCCATTCAGCCTTTTGTATATAAAAAAGTTCTTTCAAATCTTGTTTCTCCAAGGCATTGAAATCTGCTTCACTCATTCCCCTTTGATCAATCATAACACTTCTTAGAATATTTATCATCTCTTCATTTTCCCAAGGGACAATGGGTTCATCTTCAGGATCAGGCTTCACTTCTTGTGGGGTAGAAGTTTCAACTGATCTGACCTGTTCTTTTAGTTTCTCCCTCATGGTCTGAGTTCTTCTTTTCTTTGCTTGGGGTTCATCAGTTGGTTCAGATTGTTTGGTGGATCTCTCAGTTTGGACTCTCTTCAGTTTTTCTTTTCTTTTTAGTTTATTGTACTGGTCCAACGTTGATTCTTTTGACAGGTTTTCAACAATTTTAGGCTTTAATCCTCTCTCCACAGTATCCCACACATACCTCCATATTTTTTTTCAAATTTTCCATCTTCTCAAGTTTCTCATTTTCTCTTACACACTTCTCAATCACTTTTTCTCTTTCACTATTATACAGATCTAGAAGTTGATCAAAATTGAAGTGAGTCAGATCCTTTTTTGAATAATTGTGCCTTCTTAGATATTCTCTGAATTTCTGGCTTTCCCTGTTCTTTTCTTCTATCTTTTTCTTGAGGTCATCTCTTTCTTTATCAAGTCTCTTTTGCAACTGATCATCATCAAGATCAGCCAAAGTTTCAAAACTTATGCCATATCTTCTCAACTTCATAACCAATGGATTACTTCTTTTTGCTTCTCTTATGCTTGACTCAATGTTGGCTCTCTGCTCATCTGTCATTTCAACTTGTGGAGATTCAACATTTACAGCTTCTCCTCCTTTCCCTTGATCATCATTGTTTTCATCAGAATCATCAGTTTCATCATCCTCTTCAGTTGATACATTGACTGCATCTATCTTTGGTTCATCTGAGGGTGGATAATCTGGATCTTGTTCAGTTCTAACTAGTACATCAGGAACACCTTGAACCCTTTCACCTGGTTGCAAGGTTTGTAGTGGGACAGCCCTTATAGGACTAGGATCATAATCTGGAGTTTCAACAAAGTATTTATTTTTGTCATCCCACTTTCCTCTCTTAGCAGATCTTTCATGCTCAGTCTGCTCAGATGATCTTTTTCTCCTCATGTAGGTCTTGGCAAACCTATTGACTTTCTCAGCAAATTCTTCATGTAGTTTTGAAAGTCTTTCTCTTTTCTGTTGAAGTGTTTCATGAGGTTGAGTTATATTCACCCTTTCAGACCAGCTGTCAGTTGGGTTCTTCTTCAAATCTTCTTTCACTTGCTCTGCCTATTTCTAGGCAGCCATATAAGCAATAGACTCACCAATTTCTTCTTCAACTATCATGTCAGTATTCAAGTTGGCAGCTTCAGCAGTTTCTGAGGACTTTCTTTCTTGTTGATTCTGTGATTGAAACATGCTGACCACCATAGCTAAGGAATTGTCAGCTTCCTCAGCTCTGTTCATCATAATCAATGTTTCAATTGCTTCTTGATCAGCCACATCATCAATGATTTCTCTTGCAATATTGGCTTGATTGATCAAGATTTCCTGTTCTGCCAGTTCTTCTGGAGTCAAAGATTGGGCCAGTTTCTCCCTTTCCATTGTCTCTCTAATAATATTTTCTTCTCTCAAGGCAGCAGCAGCAGCAATAGCATCATCTCTAAACAATACATCCTTTTCTGGATATGCCTTAACAGGCTCTTCTTCTGTAACCTTTTCTTTGCCTTTATCCATCCTTTTAGGCCTTTCTTCCTCATCTTCATCAGATTGTCTATAGTCATCAATCTCCTTCTCAAGTGCTTCTAACTCAGGGTCATACTCTGGCCTCTTGGAGCTTTCTGGTTGTTCAGTTTGAGTGATGGCTTCTCAACAACAGTATTCCCTTCATTCAACACTTTAGTCTCAACTCCAGTTTGAATGTCAGTTAAGACATTAGTAGCTATATCAGTAGCAGCTACATTCTCCTCAACATTTATCTTTTCAACTCTATCCTCTGTCTCTATATTCTCATCATCCCTCTCCACATTCACTATTTCATCAATATAATCATAATCTTGTTCTCCAACCTCTGATCTATCACCATCATACTCATCGTCCTCAGCTCTCCTCTCCTCACTACTCTCCTCTCCATCATCATAAACATTCATAATCAATTTTAAACTGTCTGCAGTCTCCACAACTGTTATAGTTTCAGCAACATTTACACCAGAGACAATTAGCATATTCTCATTCTCCCCCTGTTTTGGGGCAGCTGAGGTCTTCTCAACCTCCTGCTCCAGGGCTTGAATTTTCAAATTTGCTTGTACCAACTTCTCTAACAACATCACATTCTCCTCTGTCACCTCCTCATTCCTTCTCCTCAGTTCAACATTTTCTTTTAACAAGGTCAACAGGTCAGTGTCAGTGGGTGGTGTTGTAGGTGGTGATGCAGTGAATTGTTCATATTCAGGTTGTTCTTGGTTTGTGGTGTGGGTTTGAAATATGGATAGTGGTGGTGATTGTGTATAAGGTGGGCTTGGAATGAATGGATCTATGTGAGTTGGGCTATATGTTGGTGGTGTTTGTGGTGTTGGGGATGTATGTGTTGATGATTCTGGTTGGCTTATGGTTAGGGTTTGAGGTGGGGATTGAGTGGTTTGATGTGGTGGAGTTTGTGGTGGTGTTGGAATAGGTTGTTCTGGTTGCTCAAGTTGCTCCCCCCTGATCAGGTGCACCAACAATCATGGCTCCTCCAGCCCCTCCTTCATCTCCAACAATATCATCCTCAGAGCCATCATCAACATCTTCAACATCATCTCCTCCTTCCTCCTCTGAGCTTAACTCAGGCACTGGCATCACATTCAAGTCATGGTCCAACAACCATGGCAAGATCTCAAATGGGACATTTGAGTTATACATATTATAAACACCTGGATTTTTGATTCTTCTGTATGTGTCAGGATTTTGCAGTAGGTGTGTAATGCCAACAGTGGGCAAATCTTGTAATTCACTATTGAAGATTATCTGTAGGAACCTTGGATATTGTAAGAATCTGTTCTTCTCGGCCTTCTTCAAGTTTCCTACCAATCCTTCAAATATCATCTTTGAAAAGTTGAAGGGTAGATCATACATAATTCCAACCGTGGCATTTGCCAAATCATGACTCATCAAGGTCCATGATCCCTTCCTTGGGGCAAATCCATGTATCATATGATGGATAAGAAACCTATACAACATAGGGAACATTCCCTTTTAAAACTGTCCATCATGTATGGTTCCTTGATACCCCATTGTTTGCTCAAATATCCTCATCAAGTGAGGTGTGCTGAAGTTTATTGAATTATGATAATCATCATTTAATCGTAAGCATCTTCTTATCATCCTCTCTGTTATGTGTATTTCTTGTCTTGCAACAGTTGCTTCGATTCTCTTTCCATTGATGTCCTCAACGAGTTCTGCGGATCTCCAGAAATCCAGAGAATGATTTCTGTAGATGACAGGGCATTCAGTGAATGCAAAGTTGACATTTGACCGAGCCATCCATGTTATCATCCTCACCATCGGCTCATTGTTAGGTGTGACTTGTAACAGTGCACACATGTTATATTTTGGTTCGAAGACATATTTGGGTTGATCTTCTGCCATATCTGAATCACATAAATAAACATATTCAAAGTGAAATTAGTCATAAAGTTCTCAACTTTAGGTAATTTCAAGTTATAAAAATGAAGAAGAAAGAGAGAAAAATCATCAAGAACCTGTTCTTCGACAAGTTTATAACCTAAACACATAAACAGAGTATTAGTAATCAAATACACGATCAAACCCCATTATAGTCTAATCGTGATCAGAAAACACATTATTATTGCTTACCGAATCGGAATTAGAGGGCTAATTCAAGTTAGGGTTTGGATTAAAGTTGAATGCGATAAGTCGGTTTAGGTTTCTTTGCGAGTAAGCAGTTGCAGTGGAAGGAGAGAGAGGGAAAAGTAATGTTGAAAATTTTGCCTAACTCCCTCTTATACCTTTTGAAAGCGGGTTTTAAATGCTTTTTGTCGTTTAGTGAGTTATTAGTTGTTACACAGTAACATTATCCACTTGATATATTAAAACATTTCTTTACTCTTTTAGCAAACCTTACTCAGAAAATTTTAATATATCCAAAGTCTACTCGATATACTTCCACTTACACAAAGCTTACTCGATTAAAATAAAAACATCAAACCTTGCTTGGCCAAGCTAAGTAATTTAAAGTCAAGACACTATGAAGAAAGCTTACCCGAAACACTAGATTTCTTGAGAAATTAATCACAGGGCATATAATCAAGTATGAAATATCAAATAATCATTCTTACTAGGAATCAATTAAGATCCCCATATAAATTTCTTAAATTCAAATTAAAAGACTTGGTCAAGCATAAACCCTAATGAAATAAGAATCATAATCAATCAATCATACTGAAAGCATATTCAATCAAACATACTTGGAAGCATAGTGTGCTCGAGCAACCTTGCTGATGTATAGTGTGCCCGAACAACATTCTTATGCAAAGTACACCTGAATAACCTTCCTATAGTACAAAGTGTGCCCGAAAAAGGACTTCTAACAGATAGTGTACTCGGAAAGTCAAGTTTTGATATTACCAAGTATATTGAGGTAACAGAAGTGTACCCGAAATATAAAGTGTGCCCAGAAAGCAAAGTTGCCCGAAAACACTTGTAATTTCAAAGAAAACATAAACACAAATATCTTAGAGCATGCTAGGAATGAAATTAAAAACACATAAACATTTAAGTGTTCTATAGTCTAAAATTTCAAAGAGCTTGCCCTAATAACCTATGTTAGCATTAAGCTTACTAGGATACACATAATCAATCATCAGGTATACCTGAGAACTAAACTAAACAGAGATTAGTCTACTCTAGAAACTTCAACGTGTCAGACCATACCCGAAAATGACAAACTTAAATAATAATATCTAAGTGTGCCCGGAAACCTTTCCTAACAACATATTCACACAAATCACAAAGCTTACTCGGTGTACTAACCTAAGTTCACAGAGTTTGCTTGGAATATGTCACACCCCGACTAGGTAGTTGCGGAAGCGTAATACGGGAATGTAACAGATAACACTGGTATCAACCACATTGTTTATAAAGAAAATTCAACAACTAATTTACATCATATTACATGGGTAGGTACTATGTTTACAAACTAGGTGAAAAACACATAACCGGTTTACGAGCTTCTTAAACAGTATTATATCAGCGTCTATTCACAGCTATTCAACTTTCTTCCTAACACCAAGCATGTAAGCAAATCATTCCACTTTTGCTTTACCTGAAAAGCATGTTAAAACGGGTCAACTACGTCTAGTTAGTGAGTTTCAAGTTTCACGAGTTTCAATGAAATCAGTACACGAGTTTGTAAAGTTTACAGTGTGTATGTATATATGTCTGTGTATGATGCATTATACTAAGCCACAAGTGAAACCGAAACGAGCTATACTGCATGGCCTCTCCTGCCCATGCACTCCTGTTGGCATTTAACAGCCAATTTTGCCCCATGTATGTACTATGTCTAACACCACATAGCAGTATGTAAATATATAATGACAATGTGCAACTGGTTTTACATATGTTCCGGCTTACCCCACCGGCTCTGTCACAGTTGGGTTTGTCAAACCGATAGTACTATCCACACGCCACCGGCACGAAGTTAATCACTTGTGTTTGTGGGGACTTGTCAAGTTTTAGTACTTAGATAATCCACATCATCACACGTTTTCAAGTATAACAGTTTATGTAAACATGCTTTTCACCCCAAAAGTTCGTAAAACAGTTTAGAAAGTGGGGGTCGTGAAACTCACCTTATTGTAGTTCGCACAGAATTTACGTGTCAGTAAATCAATTGCCTCGTTTATAGCCTGATTCCTATAAACGGTATCGTATCGTTAATACTAGTACAGTGTTCAAGCTAAGTCGGGCTGTATAGATAATCTGGGTATAGCTGTTAGGCCCAGAACATGACCATAGTCTTAGATTGTGACGTTGTATACTATAAAATGTTTAAAACTGGATTTGGCTCAGTTTCACCGTTTTCCGAGCCTAGCTCAGTTGATCGTTTATACGTTTCGGGATTAGGTAAGATCATATAAACTTAAGTAAATATATTGATTGATAAAATGATTTGATTTATGAAAGAATTTTAAAGTTTCGGTGTCTGGTTTGATTGCAGGGTTCGTTTCCGATTTTACACGGTTTTGATTATACAAAACGCGCACAATTCACCCGAATTGTCCGGAATTCTCGTAAAAAGTTCGTTTTTATTAATATCATTCAAAAATATGATATTTGACCACTTTTGATATTTTGACATACCAGTCAGTCCGTTAAACACAAAACTGCCGGTTTCGTTAAAACAATTATAATTTAAATCTTTGATAAATCATAACTAAATATGTAATTATATATAAATTATGTAAATTTTTGTAAAAATACATTAAGACATGGAGAATTTTATAAAAATATTTCCAGAAATTTTTTGATTATTTATTTATAATAAATGGCCCGTTTATATTAAACGACCTCCAAAATTCCCATAATTTTTACCAATGGCCTCAATGTGACTACATAGCCCCTGCAAAATTTCCAGAATCTAACTTTTTTGAAAAAATGCCTTTTTGTGCGTTTTTCGGCTGTTAAAACTCAGTTAAACCATGGCTGCACAAACCATACTTAGACATTTCCAATGATTCCCAAACTTTACCAGTGATCTTACCATCCCATATCAAGCTCCAAAACCAAGTTTCATAATTTTTCAATAAGTTTAGCTATTTTTCCCAAATAAACGCTCATAAACGGGAATAAATTCACCAAATATTCTCCGTTTATCGAAAAATTACCAAATTTGAACAGGGACTCATTTATATGATCCCTAATGTCCCTGCAAATTTTCACAAGCTAACAATAAGCACGTCACAACCTAATACTAAACAGCCCCTAAACGAGTATTACGGGTTTACCTTGTCGGTTTTCGATGAATTTTGCTAGCTTAAACGACTTTCCGGGTCTCGGGTTGCAAACTCAGTATATCTACATATCATATAACATCAAACCAAGCATAAATCATCCATGTAACAGCCTTGATAATTAGGGTTTCGGTTTTGGGTTCAAACCGAACTTTCTAACCGTAAAAACGTTGTATTCATGTTCTAATCCGTGTTTTTGACCAAAAAAGTATATGTTCCTGGTTTGTAAACATGTTTAACATCAAAACATAATTTTACTTGATTTTTAGGGTTTTTGGATGGTTAAACATGTTTAACACTAATCAAAACATGTTTATATGATAATCATATGGATCAAACTTTGTTAAAACTTGGTAGAATTGAATCTTACCTTAGGGTTTTTGAAAGGAACTTGAGAGAACAGGACTAGAGCTGCTGGACTTGAAAAGTTTTGAGAATTAAAATGAATAGGAAAGCTTGTTGAGTAAGCTTTATAAAAGAAAAAAAAACATGTGGGGTAGTTGCTTTATTTCCGATCGGAACCTTTAAATGGACCTTAATGGGCTGTTTTGGCCCATTACTCCAATCACACAAGCCCAAACATGAAAAGCCCACTTCAAGTTTAGTTCGGGTTCGGTTTTTCGCAAGAAAATTAATTCGGGTGTGAGAAATAACGTAAAAACGTGTGTTTTTCAGCTTATTTTTGTAAAATAAGAAAAACGTACTGACTCGTAGTAAAATTCCAAAATATTTTCACGGATTGCTTAGAACATGTCATATAAGTGTTTTATAAATCTTTTTCGGCTTAACGGATGCTACAATGCTTGTTTTGATATTAACGATTGCGTTTAAGCTTATAGCGTATCGATAAACGAAACCTTTTTCGTTTAAAGAGTTTTAAACGTACCGAGGCCTAAATATCAATATGTTAGCCTCTATAATATATATATAACTCGTATATAACCCCTCAGTATGTATACGGGTCGTATTTAGTATCGGTCGGTTACTCGTTTAAGCACTACGAATTAACCGATTTATCGTTTACTTGTTACGTAATGAATATAGTGTACCTCGTTTTGTCATGAATGTCACATTCTCCCCCCGTTAAGAAATTTCGTCCCCGAAATTTAATGTGTCATCGGTTTTCTAGGGAACAGGTGTGGGTATTTCTTTCGGAATTCGTCCTTTCGTTCCCAAGTGTATTCGGGTCCTTGTTTTGAATTCCACCGAACTTTTACCAATGAAATTTTGTTGTGTCGTAACTGTTTGGTTTTCCCGTCTACAATTTCTACCGGTTCCTCTACGAAGTTGAGTTTTTCGTTGATCTGAACATCTTCCAGTGGTACTATTATCGTTTCATCAGTCAAACACTTTTTCAGATTCGATACATGAAACACGTCATGAATAGTGCTCAGTTCTAAGGGTAGTTTTAATCGGTAAGCTACGGGACCAATTTTTGCAATAATCTCAAAATTCCTTTCATTTCCATGTAGTTCTTCTTTTTCTAGCTGATCTGCCTTCAAGGCCTCATCTTGTGCAACGCGAACTTGTTCGGTTAGGCTACTTTGAACAATCATTCCGAGTGCTCGTACCCTTAATGGTTTGATTCTGTCTTTTCGGCTTAAAGCATCAGCTACTACGTTGGCTTTACCCGGATGGTATTTAATCTCACAGTCATAATCATTTAACAGTTCTACCCATCTCCTTTGTCTCATGTTTAGCTCTTTCTGATCGAATATGTGTTGTAGGCTTTTGTGATCAGTATAGATGGTACATTTAGTGTCATACAAGTAATGTCTCCAAATCTTCAATGCAAAGATAACTGCTCCCAATTCCAAATCATGGGTCGTATAATTCTTTTCATGTACCTTTAATTGTCGGGAAGCATATGCTATTACTTTCTTTCTTTGCATCAGTACGCATCCTAAACCTTTACGAGATGCGTCACAATATACCACCAATTCATCAGTTCCATCTGGAAGGCTTAATATTGGAGCCTCACATAACTTCTGTTTTAACATTTGGAAGGCCATTTCTTGTTCTTCTCCCCATTCATATGCTCGATCTTTTTGAGTTAGGAGGGTTAGAGGTTGTGCAATACTTGAAAAGTTTTCAATGAATCTTCTATAATACCCGGCTAGTCCTAAGAATTGACGAATTTCTCTTGGTGACTTAGGCACTTGCCAATTCTTAATGGCCTCAATTTTATTTGGGTCTACATGGATCCCTTGATGGTTCACAATGTGTCCCAAAAACTGTACTTCTTGCAGCCAAAACTCACATTTGGACAACTTTGCGTGTAACTTCTCTTGTCTCAATAATTTTAAGATTTCCCGCAAATGTTGTTCGTGTTCCTCCTTACTTCTCGAATATATCAAAATGTCATCGATAAACACTATAACGAACTTGTCAAGGTAAGGTTTGCAAACCCGGTTCATAAGGTCCATAAACACTGCAGGTGCATTTGTCAACCCAAACGGCATAACAAAAATTCATAGTGACCATACCGAGTTCGGAAGGCTGTTTTTGGTACGTCTTCTTCCTGAATTCTCACTTGATGATAACCAGATCTAAGATCAATTTTTGAAAAATACTTCGCACCTTGGAGCTGATCAAACAAGTCATCAATTCGAGGTAAGGGGTATCTATTCTTTATAGTCACTTTATTCAATTCCCGATAATCAATACACATTCGAAAACTCCCATCTTTCTTCTTTACAAACAACACTGGTGCTCCCCACGGTGAGTAACTAGGGCGAATAAAACCCCTGTCCAGTAATTCTTGTAACTGGTTGGACAGTTCTTGCATTTCAGAAGGCGCAAGTCTATAAGGTGCCTTAGCAATGGGTGCTGCTCCCGGTATCAAGTCAATACGGAATTCAACTTGTCGGGTCGGTGGTAAACCAGGCAAATCATCGGGGAATACATCTGAATACTCGTGTACCACTGGGATGTCTTCTATTCGTTTTTCCTCGGGTTCCTTAACTGTTACACTCGCCAAGTATAACGTACAACCTTGGCGTAAATATCTCAATGCCTTAAGTTGAGATATGAGAGGCAGTACTGTACCAGAGTTCTCACCTTGAACAATCATAGCTTCATCATTCGAAAGAGGTATTCTAACGGTCTTATCCTTACAGACAATTTCAGCTTTATACTTAGATAGCCAGTCCATACCGACTATAACATCGAAACTTCTCAATTCCACTGGGAGTAAATCAATAAGGAATGGGTGGTCGTTTAGGATAAGGGAACAGTCTCGGACTATTCGGTTAACAAGTATAGACTTACCGTTAGCGAGTTCTATAGTATATGGTTTTGTTAGTTCACTAACCGGCATATTTTCTAAAGGTAAGACATTAACAGATAGGAAACTTCTATCGGCACCCATATCAAACAAAACTGAAGCATACTGACCCGAAACTAAGAATGTACCTGTCACCACATTCGGATCATGACGCGCTTCACCCGGTCCTAATACAAACGCGCGTCCCTTAGCTGTGTTTGAGGTTGATGCTTGTGCTTGGTTCTGCCTTCTCACTGTACTCGGGTTCAAATTGGGGCAGTATCTCCGAAAATGTCCCGTACTGCCACATTTATAACATGTATGAGGGTTCATTGTAGATGGAGTTTGCTGATTAGATTGTTGTCGGATTGGTTGGTGACTAGGTGTTTGTGAACGACGGGGTTGGGTTGTTTGAAACTGTCGGTTTGAAGTATTCATTATTGTTCTACCACTTGGGGTATTATGCCCAATATTTCCGCTTCTCTGACATATGATCGTTTCACAATTTCCAGTATGATGAAAATTACACTTTCCACACTTCGGAAATGACCCCTTGTATGTATCATGTTTCATGTCGAAACTGGTCATAGCATAGTCCTGAGTTGTAGGGCATAATCGTTTATTCTGAGATTTCACTTGTGTTCTAGAGGTATAACTAGTTCGTTTCAAACTGGATGATTCTCCTGGAACTCTTAATACACCATTTCTTGTAAGGTCAAAAGTAGCGATGCTGGCTTGTAACACGGCACTCTCTAAAGTTGGGTGGGCTGCGGAATAGACTATACTTCTCACAGCTGGGGTTAGTCCCCAAATATAACGCTCAATGCGCTTGGATTCCGGAATAATTGACCATGGTACCAAACGAGTCAATTCAATGAAACGATTTACGTAACTTCGATGATCAGTGCCTCTCATTTCCAAATTCCAAAGTTTGTGTTCTAATTTCAGAATCTCATCTCTTGGGCTAAATTGTTCTAACATAAGGGTTTTTAATTCAGCCCATGACATACGATTAATGGCATCTTGTCCCCTTATTTGGACTACCGTGTTCCACCACATCAGCGCTTGGTCTAGAAACATACTGGTAACAAATTTGACCACGCGGTTCGGTGGACACTTACTGATATTAATTTCTAATTCGGTGTCTTCTATCCATTCGACCAGTCCACCAGGTCCTTCAATACCCTTAAACTCAATCGATTTACATGATGGAAATTGTTTGTATGAGTACTCCTGACGCGGGGGTTCTCGGTTATTATTATTATTATTATCGGTATTGGTCTGAGTATTATCATTGTTAGTTGTGTTAACAAGCGGTACAGGGTTCGGGATATTATCAGGGTGCACAACAGGTTCTGGGTTCCCAGTGACATTCATAGTTGGGAGAGTGTTATTATTATTTATGACATTATCAGTATTCACCGGGGTAGTAACACCCGGGGCTACATTAGTGTCCGGCGGAGGTGTATTAACAGTGGCCGTGGTGGTGCTCGTAGGTTGATTAACCGTATTGTTAGCACATATGCCTGCAGTGACTTGTGCTACAATTGTTGGTATCACTGCTTGTAGTTGACGAGCAATCATTGCGGCCACTTCCGCCTCAGACAAAGGGTTTGTTTTCCTCGGGGCCATTCTATAAAATAATCAATTATATAATAATCAATATCGTTTCACTATGATCAACACAACTTTACGATATTACACCTTCACAACACATAAATATGCCAAAGAAAACACGTTTGTGTTAATTATAATCATTACTGTACATATGCATCCAAAATTAGCGCATAGGCTTAACCTGGTATAGGCCAGCGCTTGAGATAGTACAAAACCACAAACAACTCCCAAGCCAGCCCAACACGCTGTAACAAAATGCTGCTTGGGATATCAAAAGACTATATACATAAGACCAGACTACTAGGTCCTATCCATTCTTTGCAACATGGAACCACAACCAAATCACAGCAGCTACTAGGGCCGCATTAACCGCTAAACACGCCCCCGGTAGTATCATCGCTCGATCCTGACGCCCGTGGCTGTCAGCACTGGATCTTTGTACAATTCTGATTTCCTGCTGCATATACCTCATGTGATCATACATATCATGTCTATGCTGGTTTAGGCTATTTATCGTATGTGAGTGTTCTAAGAGCTTATCAGTTGCTAAACCAAACCATGCTGAATCAGAATGACGAGGTGGCTCGGGTACCGGGGCGGGTAAACCCCAAGTAGGAATAGGTATCTCAGTGACCTGGACACGTGATGTTTCTCCCCTATGGTACGTAGATCGAGGTGGGAAAGAAGTGTGCTCGGGTGGACGTACTGAAATGCGAGCAGTCTGACGGTTTCTAATAGTGGGTGGGGGTACTGGTGTATACTGTACAGGTGGAGTAGGGGATCTGGGTGCTCTAACAGGTGAACGATAAGCACTAGTAGCTCCCTGTCCTGTAACATTCCTAGGGGATTCCCTAGGGGGATAGGTGTCACAACGATAACCCGATAAGTCGGGTTGATCCGCGGGTACCTCGTAAGGAATTACCGCATCTGTACCTTCTTCTATTTCCTTTGGGTCCTCCTCCGTTTCTTCTTCCGGATCCTCCTCCTCCTCCTCAGGCCTTGTTGGTAGGGTAGTAGGTAAACGATCAGTAGATCTTGACATATTCCTGCACAATTGTTAGTGATAAGAATAATATCCTTCTATATTAATCATAGTAAGATACGTGCAGGTATTTATACACATAAGCACAAATAATCGTTTATATACACAAATATTTATCTATTATTATATTTTATACACATATGTTGCTGTTTTTACCTATTCGATTGTTTATCGACTTCTTCTCGAATTTCCTCGTACAAACAAGTCCGTTATTAAGTTCCGGACCATAATAACCCACTTGTCCATTCGCGTTCATCACGAGAATCATTCGTGTATATAATTTAATATTATTTTATTCCCAGAGTTAATCGAGCCTACGGTTATCTTAGGGTATCCTAAGGGACATCCTAATTCTTTATAACCAATGGCTCTGATACCAACTTCTGTCACACCCCGACTAGGTAGTTGCGGAAGCGTAATACGGGAATGTAACAGATAACACTGGTATCAACCACATTGTTTATAAAGAAAATTCAACAACTAATTTACATCATATTACATGGGTAGGTACTATGTTTACAAACTAGGTGAAAAACACATAACCGGTTTACGAGCTTCTTAAACAGTATTATATCAGCGTCTATTCACAGCTATTCAACTTTCTTCCTAACACCAAGCATGTAAGCAAATCATTCCACTTTTGCTTTACCTGAAAAGCATGTTAAAACGGGTCAACTACGTCTAGTTGGTGAGTTTCAAGTTTCACGAGTTTCAATGAAATCAGTACACGAGTTTGTAAAGTTTACAGTGTGTATGTATATATGTCTGTGTATGATGCATTATACTAAGCCACAAGTGAAACCGAAACGAGCTATACTGCATGGCCTCTCCTGCCCATGCACTCCTGTTGGCATTTAACAGCCAATTTTGCCCCATGTATGTACTATGTCTAACACCACATAGCAGTATGTAAATATATAATGACAATGTGCAACTGGTTTTACATATGTTCCGGCTTACCCCACCGGCTCTGTCACAGTTGGGTTTGTCAAACCGATAGTACTATCCACACGCCACCGGCACGAAGTTAATCACTTGTGTTTGTGGGGACTTGTCAAGTGTTAGTACTTAGATAATCCACATCATCACACGTTTTCAAGTATAACAGTTTATGTAAACATGCTTTTCACCCCAAAAGTTCGTAAAACAGTTTAGAAAGTGGGGGTCGTGAAACTCACCTTATTGTAGTTCGCACAGAATTTACGTGTCAGTAAATCAATTGCCTCGTTTATAGCCTGATTCCTATAAACGGTATCGTATCGTTAATACTAGTACAGTGTTCAAGCTAAGTCGGGCTGTATAGATAATCTGGGTATAGCTGTTAGGCCCAGAACATGACCATAGTCTTAGATTGTGACGTTGTATACTATAAAATGTTTAAAACTGGATTTGGCTCAGTTTCACCGTTTTCCGAGCCTAGCTCAGTTGATCGTTTATACGTTTCGGGATTAGGTAAGATCATATAAACTTAAGTAAATATATTGATTGATAAAATGATTTGATTTATGAAAGAATTTTAAAGTTTCGGTGTCTGGTTTGATTGCAGGGTTCGTTTCCGATTTTACACGGTTTTGATTATACAAAACGCGCACAATTCACCCGAATTGTCCGGAATTCTCGTAAAAAGTTCGTTTTTATTAATATCATTCAAAAATATGATATTTGACCACTTTTGATATTTTGACATACCAGTCAGTCCGTTAAACACAAAACTGCCGGTTTCGTTAAAACAATTATAATTTAAATCTTTGATAAATCATAACTAAATATGTAATTATATATAAATTATGTAAATTTTTGTAAAAATACATTAAGACATGGAGAATTTTATAAAAATATTTCCAGAAATTTTTTGATTATTTATTTATTTATAAAAATTCATTTAATAGATTATAATCATGTAATAAATGGCCCGTTTATATTAAACGACCTCCAAAAATTCCCATAATTTTTACCAATGGCCTCAATGTGACTACATAGCCCCTGCAAAATTTCCAGAATCTAACTCTTTTGAAAAAATGCCTTTTTGTGCGTTTTTCGGCTGTTAAAACTCAGTTAAACCATGGCTGCACAAACCATACTTAGACATTTCCAATGATTCCCAAACTTTACCAGTGATCTTACCATCCCATATCAAGCTCCAAAACCAAGTTTCATAATTTTTAAATAAGTTTAGCTATTTTTCCCAAATAAACGCTCATAAACGGGAATAAATTCACCAAATATTCTCCGTTTATCGAAAAATTACCAAATTTGAACAGGGACTCATTTATATGATCCCTAATGTCCCTGCAAATTTTCACAAGCTAAAAATAAGCACGTCACAACCTAATACTAAACAGCCCCTAAACGAGTATTACGGGTTTACCTTGTCGGTTTTCGATGAATTTTGCTAGCTTAAACGACTTTCCGGGTCTCGGGTTGCAAACTCAGTATATCTACATATCATATAACATCAAACCAAGCATAAATCATCCATGTAACAGCCTTGATAATTAGGGTTTCGGTTTTGGGTTCAAACCGAACTTTCTAACCGTAAAAACGTTGTATTCATGTTCTAATCCGTGTTTTTGACCAAAAAAGTATATGTTCCTGGTTTGTAAACATGTTTAACATCAAAACGTAATTTTACTTGATTTTTAGGGTTTTTGGATGGTTAAACATGTTTAACACTAATCAAAACATGTTTATATGATAATCATATGGATCAAACTTTGTTAAAACTTGGTAGAATTGAATCTTACCTTAGGGTTTTTGAAAGGAACTTGAGAGAACAGGACTAGAGCTGCTGGACTTGAAAAGTTTTGAGAATTAAAATGAATAGGAAAGCTTGTTGAGTAAGCTTTATAAAAGAAAAAAAAACATGTGGGGTAGTTGCTTTATTTCCGATCGGAACCTTTAAATGGACCTTAATGGGCTGTTTTGGCCCATTACTCCAATCACACAAGCCCAAACATGAAAAGCCCACTTCAAGTTTAGTTCGGGTTCGGTTTTTCGCAAGAAAATTAATTCGGGTGTGAGAAATAACGTAAAAACGTGTGTTTTTCAGCTTATTTTTGTAAAATAAGAAAAACGTACTGACTCGTAGTAAAATTCCAAAATATTTTCACGGATTGCTTAGAACATGTCATATAAGTGTTTTATAAATCTTTTTCGGCTTAACGGATGCTACAATGCTTGTTTTGATATTAACGATTGCGTTTAAGCTTATAGCGTATCGATAAACGAAACCTTTTTCGTTTAAAGAGTTTTAAACGTACCGAGGCCTAAATATCAATATGTTAGCCTCTATAATATATATATAACTCGTATATGACCCCTCAGTATGTATACGGGTCGTATTTAGTATCGGTCGGTTACTCGTTTAAGCACTACGAATTAACCGATTTATCGTTTACTTGTTACGTAATGAATATAGTGTACCTCGTTTTGTCATGAATGTCACATTCTCCCCCCGTTAAGAAATTTCGTCCCCGAAATTTAATGTGTCATCGGTTTTCTAGGGAACTGGTGTGGGTATTTCTTTCGGAATTCGTCCTTTCGTTCCCAAGTGTATTCGGGTCCTTGTTTTGAATTCCACCGAACTTTTACCAATGAAATTTTGTTGTGTCGTAACTGTTTGGTTTTCCCGTCTACAATTTCTACCGGTTCCTCTACGAAGTTGAGTTTTTCGTTGATCTGAACATCTTCCAGTGGTACTATTATCGTTTCATCAGTCAAACACTTTTTCAGATTCGATACATGAAACACGTCATGAATAGTGCTCAGTTCTAAGGGTAGTTTTAATCGGTAAGCTACGGGACCAATTTTTGCAATAATCTCAAAATTCCTTTCATTTCCATGTAGTTCTTCTTTTTCTAGCTGATCTGCCTTCAAGGCCTCATCTTGTGCAACGCGAACTTGTTCGGTTAGGCTACTTTGAACAATCATTCCGAGTGCTCGTACCCTTAATGGTTTGATTCTGTCTTTTCGGCTTAAAGCATCAGCTACTACGTTGGCTTTACCCGGATGGTATTTAATCTCACAGTCATAATCATTTAACAGTTCTACCCATCTCCTTTGTCTCATGTTTAGCTCTTTCTGATCGAATATGTGTTGTAGGCTTTTGTGATCAGTATAGATGGTACATTTAGTGTCATACAAGTAATGTCTCCAAATCTTCAATGCAAAGATAACTGCTCCCAATTCCAAATCATGGGTCGTATAATTCTTTTCATGTACCTTTAATTGTCGGGAAGCATATGCTATTACTTTCTTTCTTTGCATCAGTACGCATCCTAAACCTTTACGAGATGCGTCACAATATACCACCAATTCATCAGTTCCATCTGGAAGGCTTAATATTGGAGCCTCACATAACTTCTGTTTTAACATTTGGAAGGCCATTTCTTGTTCTTCTCCCCATTCATATGCTCGATCTTTTTGAGTTAGGAGGGTTAGAGGTTGTGCAATACTTGAAAAGTTTTCAATGAATCTTCTATAATACCCGGCTAGTCCTAAGAATTGACGAATTTCTCTTGGTGACTTAGGCACTTGCCAATTCTTAATGGCCTCAATTTTATTTGGGTCTACATGGATCCCTTGATGGTTCACAATGTGTCCCAAAAACTGTACTTCTTGCAGCCAAAACTCACATTTGGACAACTTTGCGTGTAACTTCTCTTGTCTCAATAATTTTAAGATTTCCCGCAAATGTTGTTCGTGTTCCTCCTTACTTCTCGAATATATCAAAATGTCATCGATAAACACTATAACGAACTTGTCAAGGTAAGGTTTGCAAACCCGGTTCATAAGGTCCATAAACACTGCAGGTGCATTTGTCAACCCAAACGGCATAACAAAAATTCATAGTGACCATACCGAGTTCGGAAGGCTGTTTTTGGTACGTCTTCTTCCTGAATTCTCACTTGATGATAACCAGATCTAAGATCAATTTTTGAAAAATACTTCGCACCTTGGAGCTGATCAAACAAGTCATCAATTCGAGGTAAGGGGTATCTATTCTTTATAGTCACTTTATTCAATTCCCGATAATCAATACACATTCGAAAACTCCCATCTTTCTTCTTTACAAACAACACTGGTGCTCCCCACGGTGAGTAACTAGGGCGAATAAAACCCCTGTCCAGTAATTCTTGTAACTGGTTGGACAGTTCTTGCATTTCAGAAGGCGCAAGTCTATAAGGTGCCTTAGCAATGGGTGCTGCTCCCGGTATCAAGTCAATACGGAATTCAACTTGTCGGGTCGGTGGTAAACCAGGCAAATCATCGGGGAATACATCTGAATACTCGTGTACCACTGGGATGTCTTCTATTCGTTTTTCCTCGGGTTCCTTAACTGTTACACTCGCCAAGTATAACGTACAACCTTGGCGTAAATATCTCAATGCCTTAAGTTGAGATATGAGAGGCAGTACTGTACCAGAGTTCTCACCTTGAACAATCATAGCTTCATCATTCGAAAGAGGTATTCTAACGGTCTTATCCTTACAGACAATTTCAGCTTTATACTTAGATAGCCAGTCCATACCGACTATAACATCGAAACTTCTCAATCTAAAGGAATTATGTACCAGAGTTCTCACCTTGACAAGAGATCTCTTGTCACAAGTCATGTGCCTAGAACAACCACTATCCATGTACCATATGTCATTCAGAGGAGTGGACTGTTCCTGCACATAAGAAAAAGTTTGATTAGTTGAGTGATGAAGTGCAAGCCTTATCAACTTGCAGCTCATCAGATTCAGTTTCAGACACGGCTTGGGAAGTGAGTGTTGTTGGTTCAGAATCTTCATGAGTGAGTTCTATATTGTCTGAATTGTCTGTTTCATAACCACACTCTCTTGGAGTTTTAACATATGAGGTTGAGCTTGGACAGTCTTCTGATGCAGTGTCACACTCCTTCACCACATAGTCTTTCTTCTCAGAGTAGTCTCTCACATCAGGAACTGTCTCAACCTTAGTTTCATCTTTAGGTTTCTAGAGAAAACCTTGTGGTTCATATCCATGCTTTAACAGAAACTTTTCATCACCAATGAGTTCTGTTGGTTTCTTTCTAGGATATGCATCTTTTCTTCTTGTCTTCTCACTGCTTGATGATCCTTGAGAACTATCAGATTTAACAGATTGAGTATCACTTTTTGGGATTATTCTCAAGGGTTGAGAGCTCTTTTTAAAATTTTTTACATGCTTCACTGGAGATTTACCCCTTTTAACAGGTTTGTCCACATGTTTCTTGGCTTTCATTGAATGCCTTTGGCTCTCATTTTCCAGAACTTCCTCTTCACAAACCTTTCCCATACCCACGTATTTTTCATACTTCATTTTGTAGGCCACAAAGTCTTGTCCATACTTTGTTTCATTTGGGACATGAACAGGCTTGAATTTGAGTCTTTCATTACAGGAGTCTGTATGATGACCATACTCATCACACTTCTTGCACCAAACCTTTCCTTTGAATATTTCATTTTCTTTTGGTTTCTTAAACCTTTCACTTGGTCTTGGTGAATCAACTCCAATTGTCTTTTTAGATTTTAAACTGTCAAAATCATTTGAGAAGGGAACAAATTCAGCTATCCTTATGTCACTTCTTTCTACTTTCCCTTTAACAAAGACAATTTCCCTTAAACTCAAAGGTTCCTCCTCTATGTTTTCCCTTTGTCTAGATTTCCTCTTTTCATATTCCTCCATTGTTTCTACTTCTCCAATGTCAAAGTCTTCAATGCTTGAGTAAATAGGGTAAACTGGAATAAAGTTTTCAACATTCACATCTTCTTTTACCCTTTTCTTGCTGTTTTGTTTTAACTTTTCCAATAATTCTTTGCTTGGAGGTCTCACTGCATTGTAATTTACCTTCTTCTTCTCACATATATCAAAGGACACATGTTCTCTCTTTGTTCTTTCATTCTGTTTCTTCATTCTTGATGTGACAGGTGGATACTTTGGAAGTTTGTCAATGGATTCTGGCTTCTTGAATCTTCTTCCTCTTTCAGCAACTTTAATTTCCTCTTCAGTAATTTGATCACTCAAATCACTCAAGTCATCTTGATTCAAATCAATTGACCCAAGGTCATCTTCAGAGACTTGAACTCCAATTGACTTTTCTTCTTTCAACTCTTTCTTCACAACAAACTCTCCTTCTTCACTCACCTCAACATTCTTGTACAAATCCACAAGTTCTTCTTTGTCTTGAAAGACATCTTTGAATTGTTGTAGATATGCATTTCTTTTCTCTTTATCCACTTTTGGCATAAAGTTGATGTTGAAAGGTGGTGGTACTGCTTTGTACTTGTCTTCTTCCTTAACTTGGTTTAGAATTCCACAGATGTTTCCAGTGGAGACTAAGTTCTTCAAGAATTCACTGTCAGCTTGCAGTTTTGTGTTCAGCACCTTCTCTTCTATAATCATTTTCTTCAATCCATCAATTTTAGTGGTGAATCTTTTCTGGGCTCTGTAACTGTTTACACAGTCTTCTTCCAAACTTTTCATTCTTTGTTCACTCACTAGTTCACTTGCCTCATATGCATTGATGATACTTTGTTTCTTAAAACACTCACTTTCCACTTACCTACTTTCATTTTCAGTTCATTGATAACTTCAGTTAAATCAATAGTAGGAGCAGAATGTACCTGAGATGATGATCCAGTTTCTTTCTCAATTATGGCCATAAATGCCACATTTTCCCTCTTGATATCATCTGCAGTGTCTTCTTCATGATTGCTCCAATCAAAGTTACCTTCATGTTGTGTTGTTACAGCAACATTTCCTTGATTTCTGATCTGGTTCTGGTTGGCTGGAACAGTGTTGTTTGAAACATTTTGAAGGTTTTGATTGTTGTTTCTCTGAAAACCTTGATTCTGAGGCACTCCTTGATCATGATTGTTCATTTGAGGTTGGAAGTTGTTGAAGTTGGGATTGTAGTTGTTGTTGGGATTGTTGTTGAAGTTGTTGTTGAAGGGTCTCTGCTGATATTGAGTCTGCTATTGATACTGAGGCTGCTGATTTCTTGGTTGATTTTGAAATTGGTTTACTTGGAAATTTCTTGGCATGTTACATTCTCTTGCAAAATGACCAGGCTGTTGGCAATTGTAGCAAATGGCTTTTGACTTGTCAAAACCAATTCTTTCATTTGGTCCTGATAGGAGTGATCTACCAGTGCTGTTGTAAAGCCTCTTACTTCTAAGAGCCAACATGGATGCTTGCCACTTCAAATCCATGCCTCCAAATCATCAGCATCTATCTGCTCAAGATCATCTTGTACTACACTTGTATGAATTAAATTCTTTGCAACAAATGCATTATATGATTCAGTGAACATTGAAAGCAATGCCGTGTATCACTGCTTTGACCATTTCCACCATTAGTGTGTGGAACATTCCCACTTGCCATAGAAGAAGAATCAGAGTCATCAATCAATTGCACATTGAATCTTTACTAGTTTCCATGATTACTTGTGCTACCACCAACAAATGATTTTGGAGTTTCAGAATTAAGTTCAACAGGTTCTTCAATGATAGGAATCTGCTGCTGATTCTTGGTAGTCAGATTACCCATAGGTGCAATCAATGCACTTGAAACATTGAAGCAAGGTCTTTCCTCCTTTATCATCTCATTCTCTATCATCTCTATCTCTGCAGCTTGAAGAAAACACACTATATCATCCACTTTTAATTCATTGAAGTTGTGCTTTGTAAGAATGAACTTGCAGGCAGTATACCATTCCTTTGGCATAGGTTTGAGCAGCTTGGTATTGAGGTCAAAGTCAGTCATGACATAGTCTGTGGTTCTGAGATCATTCACAATTGATAAGAACCTCTCCAGAATAGATTTCAACCTTTCTCCTTCTTTATACTTAAATCTTTCTAGCTGCTGCTTCAATCTCTGCTTCTTAATGTTTTTGAGCTCAACATTTCCCTCAAACATTTCAAGTATTGCATCATACATTGCCTTGGCATTGGGATGATGTGCAACCTTGGTAAGTAGTTCCCAAGATAGACCTAGCTTCAACATAGCTAAAGCCTTGTCATCAACCTTTCTCATCCTTTCTCTCACAGCAGCAGTTGCTGCTGGATTTGCACCATCTTCAACTTCCCATTGTGGACCATTCTTGATGGAGTTCCACATATCAACATCATTGTAACAAACGGCTGCTTCAAACAAGACCTTCCATTTAGTGAAATTTTCCTGTCCATACAATCTAGGAATCTTGTTTGTAGACACCTCTTGTTCCTCGTAACTAGACATTTTGAAAAATCAAGAGTAGTTTCTTTCTAAAAACATTATTTAAAAATAATCAGATCTGAAAACCGATTGTTCAGATCTGAGATGCCTGATGCGATAAGAACAAGATTTATATATAAAGATTAAAACTTTAATCAGAAAAAGGAAGAGAAAACACCAAATGATTGTAGATCTGGAAGAAAAATGAAGAACAGAGCTGCTGACGTCACTTTTCAATGTAACAGTGGTCTGCTTATGTCATTCTTCTTCAAATCTTCAATCAGCAACGATCTTTCCAAAATAGCAGCAAATGGCTCTGATACCACTTGTCTGGTCTCTGATTTCAGCTGGATCTTACTTAATCATGTCATAACTCACACAAATAGATGTGTCGACAAGCGAGTTAATGACGGGCTGCTATATTTAGAAAGACGACCGTTTGTTAAAGGCGGAATCAATAACAAACATACGGTTTCTTAATTAGTATTCAAAGGTAACCAACACAAACAAGACTCACTCAAAAGATTTTTCATTCATATAATATTCATCATACAAATTGGATAATCAATTTAGGGTTTCTTGAATGAGGGTTTTTTCCGTACGTATCCTAGGACAGCCGTCACTTTCAAGAAAAATATTCTTTCTTATCCAAAAGTGTAAAGGCTTAATCCGTGGCTGATCCGTAGGCGGCGTGCCCTAAAACATCCTATTTATAGGCCTACCAACCTAGGACAGCTGTCATTCCTTCTAGAAACCCCAAACATTAATACATATTCAAATTACATAATCAAAAAATAATCTAAGTGTAAAACAAGTCTTCCGGGTATGCTTTACATTAATCTTCATTCTCCGAGTACACTGTGTACTCTGCCATCCTTCAGGACTTGGTAACATAGAAGTGTGCTCGGATCAGTTTTTGGGTAGACTTTACTTGAAGAGTATTTTACCAAGTAAAATACTCACCGGGTAGACTTCAGTCTTCTTGACTTTGCCAGACTTTGCCCGGCAAACCCTTACGAGCAACCTTGTTCTTCAATGGTTCAATTCAACTCTTTGCTATAAAATAACTTATTAGCAAATTGTACTCGGGAGTACTGTTCCTTGCTTGAGTTGAACCTTGCCCGACATTACTTAATGATATTCCATTCAATCATCAAGCTTGCTTGGACCACTATTATTAATGAATACCTTGCCCGGTCTTCCAATCACTTGGCTTCATAGACTTGGTTAGCCGAAAGCTTACTCGGAAGTGAACCTTACTTGGCTATGAAGAACAGACTTGCTTGATAAAGTGAACCTTGCTCGGATTTACATAAACTAGTGAACCTTGCCCGGCAATGCACTAATTTGCAAACCTTGCTCGGATATCCACTAAAGAAGACTACTTGAAGATAACCTTGCCCGATAGACAAAATATCGTACCCGACTAAGTAAAAGCTTGCTCAGAGGTCTAAGATGTGCCCGGATCCATACTTAGCGAATTCTGAGGAGGTTGAGAAGATTCTAATCTTCCATATACTTCATTTTGGTCAAATCTTTGACTCAACAAACTCCGTGTGCTTCGTATTGTGTTTCCGAGATCACTACGCCTGTTGATTCAGTTATTCAACGATGATAATGGATTAATCGATACTGGGTTCATATTGTTGACTTTCAGTGTTCTTAATCTAATTTTGACTTTGACTATGAGGGTCAAAAATCAAGTCATTATTGACCATTCGTTATTTTTAGCGAATTGGAACTATTTAGTGTCCATTTCGTTAATAAGACACACGAACTAGTTTAGCGAATAAATTATTCAACGAATTAGATTTGAATTCGTTAAATCATAACGAACTAGATCCTAGTTCGTTCTTTGAATAGTAATTTGCTAAGTTTATTTCGTTAACATATTTAACTGATAGCGAATCACTTGATTCGTTACATGTTTGTAACGAATCAGATTGATAATCAAACGAATGACATTTTACTTTTATTTATTTAATTAAATTCATTAACCATTGTAATTAATAAATTATTCCAACCGTATAAACGCATCAATATATCGATTACACAAGACATATAAGATTAATTACACCATCTGTTGATATATATATATATATAAGTGCTAAATGTATATTATATCTTCACATTACTTATATTCGTTTGTATTTATTTAGTGAAATGGCCGATCAAATGGACCAAGATCCACCCGTTGCTCCTCAAGAACAAGAACAACCCCAAGATCAAGAACAACAAGAAGTTCAACTGCTATCATATGAAAAGAAGCACAACATATGTGCTTATGTTGATTCGGATGTTGCTGACGTGGCTATGTTTGGGGATATTTTGGCATTTCTACGTCGTTCGGCATTACATTATGCTATAACTGCAAGACCTACGGTTTATCTGAGTATTATTAGGCAGTTCTGGAATACTGCTGAGTTTGTTGAAGCCGAGAATCAAATTCGAGCAACAATCAATCAAACTCCTATCACTGTGGATGTTGAAGTGATTAGGAGAGTACTTCGGTTTGGGGACAACGATAATAACCCAAGTGAGTTTTATAAGAGATTGATCAAGGGTTAAACGTGTTTGATATGGTAGAGATGTCGAGCAATCCATGCTTAACAAGAATGGCCTGTGCCCGCCTTACAAGTATCTTTTACATGTCCTAATTCATTGCATAGGAGGTCGTAAAGGGGGATTTGATGAATGTCGTATAAGTCTGCAATCGGAATTTGTAGCTCTTATACTTAACAAACCATTCAACTTCTCGGAAATGGTCTTTGATCATTTGAATGAGCAAGTCCAACAAACGATTCAGACAAAGAAGTTTTTAATGTATCCCCGATTTCTGCAATTGATAATTCAAGATTTGATACCAAACCTGGTTATTGATCGAACATTGGTGGACGATGTGCTTCCTTTGGAACACATGAAGGCTGACACTGTACGTCGAATAATGATTTACCGTAAGGAGAGGCCTCGGGACAAACGTATGATTGGTCATATCATTAACCCTAATTATGTATGTCCTCCCAATGAACGCTGGATCCACGATGACTCGGATTCCGAGCGTGAGGGGGGAGAAGGTGGGAACGATGACGATGGAAATGATGATGGAGATGGTGGTAGCGGTGGTGCTGGTGATGCTGCTCTTCAAGAGCAACAAGATGCAGTAAATGCTGCGTTAGCTGCTACCATTGCAGCTCAACGTGAACGAAAACGGAAGGGTAAAGAACCAGCATCTGAAGTTCCAGCTAAGAGACGAGTATCAGCTGGAGCTGGTGTATTATTGGTGTGCCACCGCCTCTTCAAACATTGCCTCAACGCCCGGTAGTGCCACCTACTACTAGCACTCTGGCGCTTACATTAACAACAACGACGGTCCATCATAAGCAGCTCGGTTTGATTCCACAGATGGCACTAGCTGAAATACCATTGCCCTCTACTACATCTTCCACTATTCCTCCAACACCGTCAATGAGACCTCCTCCACCTAGTGATGTCTCATTCATGAGAAGTACAAGGCCACAGGAACCAATCCAACCTGTCCATCCATCCTTATACAACATGCCACAGAATCGTCAGACAGACATGTTATTGAACTTGTTACACTTGTATGAGAATCAGATGTCTGATGACTGACTGAATCAGGAACGTCTCATGGAGAACCAAAAGTGTAACACCCTGTAACCGCAGCGGAAACGTACACGGGATGCAACAGACACATCTGATATCAACAGCATTGCTTATAAAGAAAATACCACTACATTAATTTATATCATATTACATTGATGCGAGTTTCGTTACTGTCTAGGTGTTACACACATGATTTACCGATAAGACATTAATATATTCATTACAAAATATAGATCAGCAAGCTTCCAACAAGTAGCACAGATCATTAAGCACATATCAATCATTCCAACTTGGGCATACCTAGAAAACATGTAAAGAGAACGGGTCAACTACGAATAGTTGGTGAGTTTCACTAATTTAAATAAACACTGACAGATCATTTTAATAATAATTTATTAGTAATGTAATTATGCTGGGAACTATGTTACCCCAGAACTTTTCCATTAATCTTCTGGGAACTACGTTACCCCAGAACAATAATAACCTCTGGGAACTATGTTACCCCAGAACAATAATAACATCTGGGAACTATGTTACCCCAGAACAATAATAACCTCTGGGAACTATGTTACCCCAGAACAATAATAACCTCTGGGAACTATGTTACCCCAGAACAATTCCACACGATAAACAATTTACATATTCTGTGCATCAGACCATATATATATAAATATACAAGTGTTTCCATACGATCGGTATGTACTTAAATACTTTAATAAAGACATGCTTTCCGCCCCGGGAAAATATTTAAAACAGTTCAGTAAAAAGGGGCTCGTGAAAACTCACCTTTCTGTGAGTCGGGGCGTGCTACAATGAACTGCTATAAGCCTGGATCTGTAATATGACATCTAAGTCGTTACTATATAATTCCCATAAATTAAATCCGTGCCAATCGGTACATCTGGGGACATTGTTAACCCAGTACTGTACTCGATCCGGGGACAATGTTAACCCCGTGACACTTCTAAGGACTCAGATTGTGACATTACTTAGAGTCTGACGGTCAAAATTATCATTTTTATGTTTTCCTTGATTTGCGTGCCTAGCACGGTTATCCGTTTTTAGTTTCAAAAATGGGTTTGTTCACAACCGACCCAAAAATGGTGTTTGACTGTTATTTTAGTTAAAGTGATGAAATTAGAGCTCGGTTTGGACACCCCGATTGGCCGCGGGGCCCGTTTCCGTCATTTAGGTGCCGGAAACAGTAAAATCGGGTAAAATTACCCAAATCATCCGAATTATTTTCGGATGATTTACTTTTACTTAATTTACTTAGTTTTATGAAAATAGTCCATTTTTAGGGTTTTTATGCACCAGTCAGCTCGCTTATGCGAACTTTGCCGGTTTACACGTTTTAAGCTTTAGAAATTTGTTTTTATGTTCTTTTTAGCACAAATAATTACCCGTTTAGTCTCGGGTCTTGAAATTTTACACAACACTTATTTTGACAGTAAGAAATTTTACAAAAATTTTCCAGATTTAATTTTTATATTTACATTTATTTATTTATTTTTAATCATCGTTAAAACACTAAATATGTCAAAAATACGAAAAGACTTTAGAAAAATCCCAAATTTTTCCGGGATGATCCCTGCCATCCTCATAGCTCCCTGGAATTTTTCCAGAACCCAAAACTCATTTTTCAAGCCATTTTCACAAAAACCGAGCTAGAAAGCCCTAGAACTCGTTTTACCGAAAAGCCCCCTTAGACTTCTCCAACTGAGCTCAAATTTTGTGTGTGACTTTTATATGTTATAAAAACCTTATCCTAAATTTTCTAGAATTTTTCATCAAGTTTAGCTATTTTTCACCAGTTTTGGCCAAAACCGAGCATTAAATTCACCAAATATTCATCCTTTATCCAAAAATTACCAAAAATTCACAGATCTCATATTTTCATGTGTAGATCATCTCTGTGAAATTTCGTGACCCGACTCTAAGCACACTACAATCTGTCCAAAATCACTAAATCACACGAAAACCGAACTATCTTGTGTTTTCTAGCGTTAGATCGCAAAGATCTTGGTTTCTAGCCTTTGCTAGCCACTAGATACAACACTTACAAGCACAATAACACTATACCAAGCAAGTTACACCAACAATCAAACCATTTCTTTCATGGTGTCGGTTTTGATATAAAAACAAAGGTTTTAACCGTAAAAATCCGTTCTCGACTCTTTTTACTCATTTCTTGGACCAAGATCCCTTGTATAACTTGTATACATCTCTTGATCATGCAAGAGTCGGTTTCATCTCGGGTTTTCACCCGTCTTTCACTTGGAAATTCATTTTTAAAGATTTTAACCGTAAAAATTCGTTATTGACACTTTTAACTCGTTTCTTGGACCAAGATCCCGTGTATAACTTGTATACATCACTTGATCAAGCAAGGATCGGTTCCATCTCGGGTTTTCACCCGTATTTCACTTGGAACCTCTTGTTCTTGCAAAACAACTCAAAATTAAGAAATCAACACCAAAGATTATGCATTATAACATGCTTATACCTTGTGTTCTTGGTTAAAAGTGGTGAATTTGGATGAACACTTGAATTGTATGGAGAGATTTGAGAGAGTTTGATATTGAAAAAAAGAAAATGAAATGGTATTATGGAAGGGGTGGGCCGATCGGTCCACCATATGGGGTGGGATGGGACCCACAAGTCCATTCTAAGCCACATATTCGGATTTCCGTAATCCGGATAATGTTTTGGATAATCTGGTTCAGTTCGTTTCTCGTTTAAACGCGTAATTCGGCTTAAAACGAGTCCAAGATGGTCGTTTTTCGGGTTAAAATAAAATTTACATAAAATCGACTTAAAACTTAAAAAAAAACTTAACCCATGACGTTTATTGACTTAAAACATCATATTATTAATAATTACGCATCTTTTTCGGCTTGATCGATCGTCTCTTGCTTGGTTTGATGTTAAAGGTTTCGTTTATCGTACCGACGTATTAATAAATCAAATCCTTTTTCTGTGCTATAATTCACTTATCCCGAAGCATTAATACTTCGTAAACATCACTAAACATTATATACTTCGTCGATAATGTAATTCCCGATTCGTTCGGGTTTCAATAATCGTTCATTGTTTATTGTAATTCCAATACGATTCACTATATAATCGAGTATGATTCGTACTATGAATCATATATACTCGTATAAACGTACTATAACTCATATAATCAATATTAAATGACACGTAAATAGTATATACCGGCTAGGGTATACCTGGATTTGCCGGAATCGTTACAAAAAGAGACTAATGGGATATGTTTCCTTCTGCCAGAAAGAAACGAAAGCCCTACGTGAGATTTTTACGTCTCAGGGGGTGAAATTAAAAGAGCAAGAGGTAACTTATTCTACAACTGACTTGTAAGGATGATGCACTGAAAAGACTCAAGAATGACGATGAAGATCCAGATGAGTCTGGTGCTGGTGGTGAGATGAAACAAGCTCACGATTCATCTATAGGTGCAAGTGCAGGTACTAGTGGTGGTGGTGACTCAGATAAGCAGATTGTTGTACATAAAGACTATATAGCTGCCAAACCTATTGAGATTATTAAAGCTGATACATTCTATTTGTTGATGGATCGGGAAGGGTTAGGAGTGTGGTGAATAGGGATGAGATCGAGGTTAGTGAGTTTGTTGAAAGGTCTCTAACACGAGAGCAGATTTCCATACTGCTAGGGTTGAATGATGAACAGTTAACCGTGTTAGAGACAGAGCCTGACGTTGAAGTGGTGAATGAGGAAGGTATAACAAATGATCCGTCTATTCAAATGAATACGGATTTTATTTATGAAGAAGAGGAAGTTGAGATGGAAGACGTCACTGCTGAGGAGTATCCTGACTTGTTTCAACACACAAATGTTGATCAAGGTGCTCCAGTGTTCAATGAGCAAACGGTTAAAGCAGCTGAGGATGATTTGGAAATGACGTCCAAGGGTAAGAAGGTTGTGGACACTCGTTTCAACTCGATTGAGAACCCAACAGATGCCGGTATTACTAAGTGGTTTAGCTATAAAAAGGTGAGTAAGATTATCAAGGCGTATCGGTATGTTGATCAAGAGCGAAAAGACGTAGCTGCAGCTTGGGTCAAAGCAAACCAAGTGACTTCTTTCAAGACTGTATCCAAGGTTCATTGTGATATCGTCTCTTGGCTATATGATTCCGAGCTTAAGGTATGTATACTTAAATGGGAGAAGGGAATCCAGTACTACGAAACGATTATGGACGTTCTTACACTACCGCGTTGGGATGTTCGTACCCTCGCATGTCGTCCATTTATCAATCGTGGTGGCGACCGGACAGCTGAGTGGTTTCATCAACACTTACTGTTCGAGGTCAATCATGGTTTCAAGTTCTTCAAGCCCAGGACCCTACACGTAAACGTATTGATGAAATTGATCCAAGGACTGGCTGGAGGAAGCTTGTTCTTAAGGTAAAGCTGTCGAAGACGATGAAGCGGGTGCCGGTGAAGACGATGCACCAACACATGCATCTTAGGTTTGACCGCTGGTACTACGACAATCGTACTGGCGAGGCCGCCATTGTGCTTGGTAAAGGACTGAAGACTAAGCTTATCAAGATTATCGACCCGATGTGGTTGGTTAATTTATCTGAGACAGATAATAACGTGCTTCACAAGAACAAGATTCTGATCGAGCACAATGAAGACTACGATCTGCTATGCAATTCCAGCGCGTCGTGCGTGTTTGTTATGAAAACGGAATTCATAGTTGCAGAGACTGACAATCCAAGCGTTTCAAGTAAAGACCAAAGGCAAAGAGCTCAAGACGATGGGGTGTCTGTTAGTGCACGGTTTTGCGTCTTGAGTCTTTGTATTTATCGTTAAATGTATTTTCCGTTTTTGTTTAATGTAATAAACAAATATTATTGCTTGTAGTTGTTTAATATATTAGTCTAGTTCGCTAAAGATGTTTAGCAAACTAGATCTAAGTTAAGACCCTCCTTATTCGTTAAGGATGTTTAACGAATCAGGGGGTGACTCGTTAAGTTTATTTCGTTTTTAATGTATGTAACGAAGTAGACCCTAGTTCGTTAGGGGATGTTAACGAACTAGGTCTATCTTCTATATATAGTGACCTGGTCACTGTTTAAGAAATGTTTTTGAGAGTTAATTAACGAACTCCTGTCCAAATCTCTCTCGATCTTCATCTAAATATTATAACATACATACACATCATACTATTGATAATATATATACATATAACATACAATCAAACGTAACTATGAGCTAGACCCGTATTTAGGATTAATCGTATTCATACAGATCTGAGATCTGTTTATAGTTTAAGGATTGATCTAGGTTCTAACAGAAGTTGTACGCCAAATTCTCGAAATGCGAATTTTGGCTTCACAAAGTACAATTTCTCGGTCACATCATAAACATGAATAGATATCAAGTAGATCCCACAAAGATTGAAGCCATCTCTTAGTGGGAGATTCCCAAATCTCCAACCGACGTCCGAAGTTTCTTAGGTTTGGCTAGCTACTATCGTAGATTCATTGAAAATATCTCTCGAATTGTCGTTCCTCTAACCTCGTTAACCCGTAAAAATATCAAGTATGAATGGGGAACCGAACAACAAAAGGCGTTCGATATTCTTAAACAAAACCTCACCAATGAACCTATACTGGCCTTTCCAGGAGGTACTGAGGATTTTGTTGTCATTAGTGACGCGTCAAATTCCAGTTTGGGATGCGTACTAATGCAATCAAAGAAAGTAATCGCTTACGCCTCTCGTCAACTGAAGGTACACGAAAAGAACTACACAACTCACGATCTAGAGTTAGGCGCCATAAATATTTGCCTTGAAGTTATAAAGGCACTATCTCTATGGAGTCAATTTCTTCGTGTACAATGATCACAACACTTTAAGACATATTTTTAAGCAAAAAGAGCTCTACTTGCGTCAAAGGAGATGGATGGAAACATTGAATGACTACGACTGTGAAATCGTTTTTCATGATGGTAAAGCCAACGTTGTGGCTAACGCCTTGAGTTGTAAGGAACATGAGAAACCAAAAGGAGTCTGAGCAGTACGACTAGAACTTCAAGTAGATCTAGTCGAGAAATCCGATTAGCTCAACTTCAAGCAATCAAAGAAAACAAGATCTCCGACAAAAAATGTAACGGCACCATTGACTCGTTAGTCAAATGTGACGATGGTATACTTAGAATTTGAAACAGGATATGGGTACCAATCATTGGAGAATTGCGAGAAAAGATCTTGAGCGAAGCTCAAAAGTCCAAATACATGATGCACAAGTGAAAAAATATATCAAAACCTTAAGCCGAACTACTAGTGGAATGGAACGAAGAAAGATATCGCTTTGCATGTTGTAAAATGATTGACATGTTTGAAGTTCAAGGTCGAACACCAAAGGCCCTCGGGATTGCTTCAGTAACCCGAACTTCACGTTTGGAAATGGGAAATCATAACCATGGACTTCATCACGAAACGCCGAAAACCACTAGTCAGCATAATGCGATATGAGTTATCGTCGATAGGTTAACCAAATCCGCTCATTTTATACCCATTAACGATACCTATTCTATGGATATAATAGCACGAATCTATGTAAAAACATCGTTGCGTTGCATGGAGTGCCTCTGTCTATCATCTCTTATTGAGACAGTCGCTTTGCGTCTCATTTCTGGAAAAGCTTTCAACAAGCGTTAGGGACCCAATTAAACCGTAGCACCGCCAATCATCCTCAGACCCAATCAAGTGCTTGAAGATATGCACCGCGCTTGTGTGATTGACTTAGGAGGATGTTGGGACGACCATCATCCCCTAATTGAATTCTCGTATAACAATAGTTATCACACAAGTATTCAAGTGGCACCCTTCGAAGCGTTATACGGTCAAAAATGTAAAACGCCGGTATGAGGGTCTGAAACTGGAGACAATCAATTATCTGGACCCGAGATAGTCCAAGAAACCACTGACAAGGTATTGAAAATCCATGAATGAATTAAGACAACGCGAGACTGACAAAAGAGTTACGCTGATATCCGTCGTAAGCCGTTGAACTTCAATGTAGGCGATAGAGTCTTATTCAAAGGAAAACTAAGTCCACGCTTTGTTGGACCATTTTAAGTACTTGAGCGAATCGGTACTGTCGCTTACCGACTACGACTACCTGAGAAAATGAAACGGATACACGATGTATTCCATGTCTCCAATCTGCATAAATGTCTAGCCGACGAATCCCTGTCGATGCCCTTAAAAGATGTCGAAATAAATGAAAACCTCAAATTCGTAAAACGATCTTTATAAATTGAAGAGTTTAAAACATAGAAACTTAAGCGACGAAATCTAAAATTGTTCAAAGTAAGATGGGACTCTCGAAGAGGCCCTGATTACACTTGGGAATTAGGATCCAAAATGAAGAAAAAATAACATCGTGAAAATTTTGAATCAAAATTTACAAGTATTCGAAGTTAAAGGACTTAAAATGAAAAATCTGATTTCTTGACCCATCGTGATACATGATGGATCAAAAGACAACCCATCGCGTATCACTATGGGTATATTACAAAACCCAAGAATGGGCGGCAACGTGATACGAGATACCTCTATGTCTCAACGTCATCGTGTATCGTGATGACGTGGTCTGACAGGCAATGGCACGTGCCCTTCCACGTGTCTCCAAGTGGTGCTTCGTGTCCAGCCATGTGGCAGACGTGGAAGGTCTACTAGGTTAAGCGACAAGCCTAGTCGCAATACGCGATGACCTCTAGATAGGTCCATCGCGTATCGCTCTTCATTAAAATATTATTAAATGATCTGATAACCCATCGCTATACGCGATGGATCCTTATCAAGAACCATCGCGTATCGTAACGGGTCAGCTGATCAGCGCCTATAAATAGGGCCTTGAAGTACGTGCCACTCGAGATGACCCGACAACCGGCCTCGAAGTGTGCGCCGACGAAGTTTGACGATCAACGAGCCTCCTTTAGCGTGCAATAAGTGTTAATCAAGATCCTCGATTAAGGTACTTCCTGAATAAAAGGTAGGGGTAATGCCTGAATAAAATATTAATATAATATTAAAAGGCTTAGACCCCAGTCAAGGATATACTCGATACCTCAAGCAACTAAAAAAAGAAAATTTAAATAAAGAGATAAAGAAATAAATATAATTCTTTGTTATCAATAAAGTATTAATTATTACTTAAATGATTTTAGATTATAATAAAGAAATAAAGAATATTTTTCTTGGTGAAGAAGAAACGTAGTGTTAGATTTATAATTGATAATTTGAACTAAAGGTTTGAATATCATTAAATAAAAGAAAAGTGTTTTGAACTAAAGGTTCGAATAAGAAAATATAATCTTTGTAAAAATTATACAAAAAGAGACTAAAGGTCTTAAGCTAGAATTAAGATCTAGTAATGACAAAAGGTTATACTCGTACTATAGGCCCGAGATAGCAAAGACGAACCGATTAGTTAAATGAAGCTCATCCTTTCTAAAGGTGAATACGCCCCAAACTTTTATAACTTGTTTAACCCAGTCAAGGTAAACTGATTACATGTCACACCCCGCCAAGGCGGAAGCGTGGGCGCGTGATGTCATGTATGTCGTAAGCATATTATTATCGCAAACATAAATTTAAATAGGATACAAAACATGAGTTATTCAAAATACATAGTAAGATTTCAAAACATTTTAAGTTATAACAATGAAATTCTTCAAAAAGTGGTATCCTATGATCGCATGTGAGGTCCCTACCTGTATTCCATGACTTCGGTATTAACCTGAAAAAACATACTCGAAAACGTCAACATAATGTTGGTGAGTTCACAAGTTTTAGAGTCGTAATGTAAAACAGTTTTCCAAGGAACATTAAAAAGGTTTACGTGCTCGTAATACAAAAACATTCTTGCGGAAACCGTTAGTAGGAATTCTTGTCCACAAATAGAAATACGTTTTTCATAAAAACATCACATATATTCCAAAGACCATATTTAGAAAGCGTCTTCCCTTAATAATGACCAGTAACAGTAATAATATAGGGGTCGTAACAAGTAATCCTTTCCTAAAAAGAAACTTCAGTATCAACAGTGATCTTGTGTATAAGTATGATTCAATCCTCGTGAGTCTAGGTCTAGCTTGGACTACAATTATGTTATTATATGAGCTTATATCCAACACTTGACCTATAAATCATATATTCCTAGAGTTTTTATGCGCCTCTTTTGATAACGAGTATCGGCGATTTAAGTGTCCAACCATCATCGAAGATGTCAACCCATTAGTCCTATTCGTGTAACCTTAGGCTAAGTCGTAGCTAATGGTTTAAAGTGTGAATGATCTCAACAATGCTTAGTGAATGATCCTACAATCCCCGAGTGAATGATCTTTCGATCCTACGTGAATTGAATGAACTTTCGAACACAGTGAATGATCTTTCGATCCCAAGTGAATGATCTTTCGATCCAATGAATGATCATTCGATCCCAGTGAATGATCTTTCAATCCAATGAATGATCTTTTGCTTTCGTGAATGATCAGTAATTTATAGTCTTGTGTTCGCATAAATTAGTTATATCCAGTAAAATTTGGTTATAAAATATTTCAAGTATAATATGGTCTAGTGATTGTATAAAAATAGGTTTGAGTATGTTTCTCCCACGGAGTTATAAAATCACTAAAAAGCATAAAAGGGGGTTGTGAACTCACCTCGTGAACGTAGATGTAGTTAGCTCTCAAATTTGTTTAAGCCTGATTCTCGTAGCCTTTTTGCGCCCTAATCGCATAAGGTCAGTTGATTTTTAGTTAATGACTCGTAAGTCGGTTTATGCCAATCCTTCACCCAACTTATTTATGTTCGTTTAATTCCCGTGTGACATTATGGACGTTAAATGTCAACAACACAATGGTGACATGTTGTTGTGTACTTGAAAACAAATATATTTATTTAAGCTATGCAAATAATGAGAGTATATTGGTTTCTTCTCGTAATCACTTTTGTTATTTGCCGTTTGTTAGAATATTGCTACAGGAAGGTTATATTAATTCCCGAATAATATTGGACTTTTATTCCCATTTATACATGCATAAAATTCATACTTAGTGTCTAAAGATTTTATGTTTCCATGTATGTATTTTCCTCATGTTTCATTATATATGTATGTTTATTTAATATAAACACATGTTACCCCCATAAAAATAATATTTTCTAATAAGTGTTATTTTTCTACAATATATACACACACACATATATATATAAAAGGGAAAATTCTAAAAGTTGCCCACTATAGTTAGTGTTTCTAAGTTTATCTCTCATAATTCAAGTTTCCAATTTTATCCCTTTGGTATCTCGGGGAAGGTAGCAATAAGAAGAAGCATCACCCGGAACTTATGGCAAAGGATGCCAGAGGGACATATCAAGGGTAAGTCCTATTGGAAGGAAAAGGCGGAAGAAAGGAGATACAAGTCTCTTCATGGGCAACAGAGGAAAATTGTTGTTGAAGCCCAAGGAGACTACGTTTTGATGTTTCCAAATGGTTTGGAAGTTTTTTTGAAAAATATTTTGTTATGATTGCAAATTTATCTCCGTTTCTCTTTTAAGACAATATTGTTATGATTGCAAATTTGTGGACAATGATACTTGTGCTTTCGTGAATAACGTCTTTTATTTTAAAGCAATGCCGTCTAATGGTATTTACGAATTAGTTCATGATAACACATCCTTTAATCACAAGTTGTACCAATCAAGCACTAAGAAACTCAAAATGGATTTGAGTAAGACTTATCTTTGGCATTGTCTCCTTGGTTACATAAACAAAGATCGCATACATACACTTGAAAAGAATGGTCTTTTGGAATCGAATGATGATTCATTTGATAAGTGTGAATCTTAGTGGAACAAATGAAAAGACAAAAGACTTACTAGGTATCATACATTCGGATATATGTGGTCCTTTTAAGACAATGACAAGGAATGGTGAAAGATACTTCATTACCATTATCGATGATTATTGATGATTCAATTATAGAAGTTGCATCTAAGCAGGCTGGGGGATCTAGTGATACGGGTATGCAGGTGAATGAACCTGTGGTCGATATTGCTCAATCTATGGTATTACCTGAAGGAACCAAAGTTGTGGAGGAAGATAAAATAAAGAGGAAGAAGAAAAAGAGGACAAAGAAAAGTTGGATTTTAATGACTGAATTGATGACTTCACTGATCATGATGATGATGAGGATCCAGAAGGAGGTGCTGGTGCTGTGTCTGGAAAATCTAATAAAAAGTTTGACTCTGTTGGTGGTAATATTCAATCTGATGAACCAGAACAGAAGTCTGAAATTAAAGATGCTTCTACAGATAAACCGTTGGAGGAATTAGAAGATCTTGATCCTTCGAAATTCAGAATATCATATATGGTGGATGAGATGGAAGAAAGGAGAGATACCTGTTGATCGATTTGAGCTAGCAAAGATGTTATATGTATCAGTGGATGATCTAACTTTTGATTTTGAGAAAGATATTTCTGCGGCAAGTATAAATGAAGACTGGTTGAATCAAGATGTTGTAGTGAATCAGAAGAGTTTGATGCCTTTGATGAGGTATTCGATGAAGAGATTGAGATGGAGCCTGATCCTTCTAAAAAGTCTAAGAAATTTTCTAAAGAGGAGATGAAGGGTTGTGATTTTTAGCATACTCTAGAGCCAAAACAAGTATACTTGAATCCGGTGAAGTATTAAAAGAAAACTCAAAAAGATGTTGCGTTGGGGAAGTGCATAAATGTAACATCATGAAAATTTCGGATCAAAATTTACAAGTATTCAAATTTAAAGGACTTAAAATGAAAAATCTGATTCCTTGACCCATCGCGTATCGCTATGGGTATATTACAAAACCCAAGCATGGGCGGCAATGTGATACGCGATACCTCTAAGTCTCAATGTCATCGCATATCGCGATGACGTGGTCTGACAGGCGATGAAACGTGCCCCTCCACGTGTCTCCACGTGGCGCTGCGTGTCTAGCCACGTGGCAAGTCTACTAGGTTACGCGACAAGCCTAGTCACAATATGCGAAGACATCCAAATAGGTCCATCGCATATCGCTATTTATTAAAATATCATTAAAGGATCCAATAACCCATCGCTATACGCGATGGATCCTTAACAAGACCCATCGGGTATCGCGACGGGTCAGCTGATCAGTGCCTATAAATAGGGCCATCAGCCCTCATTCACACTCACACGTCATGTTATATCACTTTCTCTCTCTAAAACACTCTCTCACTACCTCGATAAGCATGCCCCAACCCTCCTTGAAATCTATGCAATAAAACCGAAAATGTTGCCTTGAAGTACGTGCCACCCGAGACGAGCTGACACCCCGCCTCGAAGTGCACGCTGCCGAAGTTTGAGGATCGACGAGCGTCGTTTAACATGCAAGAAATGTTAATCAAGATCCTCGATAACTGTGCAAGCGTCAAAGTGTTGCCCTAGAGTCTAGAAAATTATAAGCCAAACAAGATAGGGGTAATGCCCGAATAAAATATTACTATAATATTAAAAGGCTTAGATCCTAGTCGAGGATATACTCGATACCTCGAGCAAATAAACAAAGAAATAAATAAATAAAGAGAAAATATAAAACAAAGAAAATATAAATAAAGAGAAAAAGAAATAAATATAATTCTTTGTTATCAATAAGGTATTAATTATTATTTAAGTGATTTTAAATAATAATAAAAAAGAAATAAAGTATACGTTTCTTCTTCGAAGAAACATAGTGTTAGAAATGTAAATGATAAATTAAACTAAAGGTTTGAATATCTTTAAAATAAAAGGAAAGTGTTTTAAACTAAAGGTCCGAATTAGAAAATATAATCGAGATAAAGATTATACGAAGAGAAACTAAAGGTCTTAAGCTAGATTAATGATCTAGTAATGACAAAAAGGTTATACTCGTACTATAGGTCTGAGATAGCAAAGACAAACCGATTAGTGAAATGAAGACGATCATTTCTAAAGGTGAATACACCTCAAACTCTTATAACTTGTTTACTCGAGTCAAAGTAAATTGATTACATCAAATTACGTATCTCTAAACCATTATGAACAAAAGTAATGGCTGGCCCTCAAGCTATCGTGTACGTTCGTTTGGATCCTCACATATGTGGTTAGTCGGTGGGCACACCGTGCCACACCTGGTTATATGCCTCCGCCACGATGGGCCGGACCTAAGTTACGTCTGAGAGAGGGTAATCATGTGTAAACTGATCGTAGCTAAGTAATCTCGAACGGTGTAGTGTTTGCTGAGTGGTTTCGAGTAGAGCTTAAATTTGTGATTGTGTTTTAAGTTTTTAACTTGATTATTCCTAAGCCACGATGGGCCGAGACCTAAGTTATGTCTCGAGGGGTAATTAAGTAATTAAAATATTTTATTCATCAGCTTATTCACCAGCAAGTGTTGCTGACGTTTTTTCAAATTGTTTTACAGGTAATGAAGAATAGGTGCTTGAAGAATCAAAGTCTTCAATAGCCGATATAATGGATCAGATCATTTTGTTAAAACATTAAATATTAAATGGTGGTTTGATAAACAAAGTAATCTTTTGTAAATACTACCCATGAATTTTTAAATCCCGTGTTTTGATTATGTAATTATTAATGTTTAATCCATGTTAATATATTTTCGCATTAACCGGTAACTCTGATTAATATGGGGGATAGAAAGTGGTACCAACTAATGATCACACGCCTAGGCCTAATATGGGGGGTGTGACAGGTTGGTATCAGAGCCATCAATCTTAGCGAATTAGGTATTACTGAATAAATACCTAAGCTTCGATCCAAGTGAATAAGAATTTCTATATTTATTATGTGTTTATATAATTAGAGATAAGATAGGCTGTTAACACTTTCTATCCCCCCCCCCTTCAATCCAAACCACCCATAGATGTCATTCAAGAAACTGATAAAAGGTTTTATGCGCGACGCAAAAAGAGTGGGATGCCCCGAACCAATTCCCAAAGATAACATAAGTGAAGACTACTATGAAGACTTCTTTAACCAAGATCATCCGATTGACCGACTCACACCTGCATATTTTTCCTAGAACACAACAACTACCGATCAATCTTTCAAACAATCCACCAATGTAAGAGTACGAACCCCCAAGAACCTCAAATTACCATCTGTCAAGCATCCCGTAGTATCATCTGTCCAACATTCCAATGTATCACTGATCCGACATTCCGATGTATCATCCACCCAATATCTTGAAGTACTATCCGTCCAACGAATTGTTGGCCAGTAAACAAATCAAGGTTGAACCAGAATCTGACTCATCCGACCGGATGCAATGCCATTCCTACCAAAGGAGATGGCACACTGGAACCTCTTCTTACAACTCTGTCTATTATCGCGCCAACTCCTATAATGGACCTTCTCAAATACCAAAGATGAGAGTCATTCAACAATACGAAAGGTACCACCTAGACCCTTTAGTGACTGATACAGCAAAGGCCATGGAAGAAGAGGAAGACCCTGGAGAAAGGAAGATCCAAATGAGGAAACCTCTGAAGCTGTAACCACTCCAAGAGAGAAACCATCAACAAACTCCAAGTGTGACTGCCCGCTAGATAAAGGATGTATGCACCCGTTCATCCACATGAATCCATGTTATGATCCTGAAGATCCTTATGTGCAAAGTATTCAAGGGATTCAGATAAGGTTCCCACCAAATTTTCCACCTTCTCAAGGAAGAATCCCTTCGATCTCGAAATAAGCTAATTAAATCCGTCAAAAAGAGGCGGTCGCATAATCATTTTTCAACCATCCATTTGAAGCACTCTCGTCGCCGTATCCGAAGAGTCACTATGACATTGTGATGATGGGTAACCGTGACCCACCACCACAATATGGATACCAAAACATTATGCCGCAATCTCAAGAGGAACATCTCGACCGAGCTCTGCATGAGAGTGTTGAACTGAGGAAAAAGGTTGCTAATGATGAAAGCAAAAAAGAAGAAGACGGAAGATAAGCTTCTTCACAAATGTAACAGGATAAAGAAGATGGTCAAGAAGTTCATGAAGTATTAGAAACTACGATGGTGTGATTAAGTTTATGTTTTTTAAGTAATCATTATGATATGCAAAAATAAGAACGATGATCGTTCTAGTAAGGATAGGGATATATATATATCAAGTGATGATATATATATGTATATATATAAATCTGTAATATGGTGTAATAATATATATATATATATATATGTGTGTGTGTGTGTGTGTGTGTGTTTTTAAGAAATAATGTAATTATTTCATAATGTCAAATCAAAGATCTCAAAACACGGAAGCTTCTCGAAAGGGGAAGAAAACCGCGCTCAAAATGAACAAGATCAACGAATACCCGAACAATACATGAAAAAAATACAAGAAATGATAACAAAAGCCTTAAGAGCTGAATCACACCTTAGAACTGAATATAGGCAAACTCATACAGAACATTCTCGAAAATACATAAAATCCAAATCTCGTCCTAACCCGTCTCATCCCAAAGAAAGCGTTGACGAATCAAACGTTGGTGGCGACTTTAATCGCAAATTCAAGAAACTCAAAATCGAGAGTTGTTCATTCAAGGACTTCAAAAACGTTGGTCCTAAAGAATTCCATGGCGATAAGGGCGCCATTGCCACACTAAGGTTGTTAGAGGAAGTGGAATCAATTGTAATGATTAGCAAGTGCGCTGAACAAGAAAAGATTCAATATACGGCGCAAATGTTCAAAGGTGAAGCTCTGGAATGGTGGAACACTCTGATCATGACCAAGGGAAGACATACGTTATATCAACTGATGTGGGAATAATTCAAGGAGATGGTGCTAGCGAAATTGTGCCAAATACATGAAACCGATCCAAGTTCCTTAACCACAAGGTGGTTGTAACTAATATCCGTGAGTACAATACCAAATTCCATGAGTACTGTAGACTCGTGCCCCCGCTGGGACGCCTGAATCCATCAAAGTAACCCGATACATATAGGGACTTCCGTGAAAAAATCGCGACATGGTAAGGTCTCACTTAACCAAACCGCTGACTCTGCCATGGAGTTAGCTGGTTATCTGATGAACAGATTTATCCGTAACAAATAGGAAGACAAGAAAGTGGTGCAATCAAGTGACAAAAAAAAACTGGAAGTGCCCAATTCAAGGGCAAGGGTTTAGAGCTATGAAAAGCTGGATCCAACTCCAACTACACCCAATGTAAGATTTGCAAGATGTACCACAAAAGTCGTTTCCATTTCGCTTCATCTACAACTGTTTGTGACTCGTGTCACAAACCCGGTCACGCCATGGCCGACTGCTAGAAGAAGTCCATGACTTGTTACAACTGTTAAGAAATGGGACACCTCAGTTTCGAATGCCCCATGAACAAACCCATTGCTGGAGGTGCGGGTGGAAGTGTTCAAAGAAACGAACCAAAGAAAGGCAACACAAGAGTCTTCGTTCTAGACACCAAGAAAGCGACCGACATGCAGGAAACCATCACTGGTACGTTCTTAGTTAACGACACGTATGCTAGAGTTTTATTCGATTCATGTGCCAATCCAAGTTTTATAGATTATAACTTTTGTAGTCTATTAAACGAACCTCTTAAAAATTAAATAAAACTTTAAGTGTCGAGACCGCTAGTGGCAAAATCGTGAAAATCTCTTAAGATTTAGAAAATGGAAAGATCTTGTTAGCTGGTTACGTTTTACCCGTCCAATTGCTATTGATAACTCTTGCTGGTTTTGATATAGTACTTGGTATGGACTGGTTATCCAATAATCATGCTCATATCATTTGCAATAGGAAAACCATTGAACTTCGGGCCCCTGATAAACGAACCATTCGAATTGAAGGGGATAAAGACGCTGGCCAAGTTAGCATAATCTCCATGATTAGGGCTATTAAACGTTTAAATCAAAGATGCTTAGCATTCATGGCCTACGTCACTGAAGAATCCAAACCAAAGGAGATAAAGGGGATGCCTATTATCTCCAAATTCCCTGATATCTTTCCCGAAGAGCTGCCAGGAATTCCTTCCGATCGAGAAGTCGAGTTTAGAATAGATCTCATGTCTGGAACCGCACCAATCGCAAAAGCCCGTATCGCTTAGCTCAAACAGAAAAAAAAAGAACTGGCAAAACAATTAGACGACCTGCTCGAGAAAAGTTTCATTCGTCCGAGTTCATCACCATGGGGAGCACCGATTCTCTTTGTCAAGAAGAAGTATGGATCCATGTGAATGTGTATCGACTATCGAGCCCTAAACAAAGTAGCCATCAAGAACCAATACCCACTACCTCGAATCAATGATCTGTTCGACCAACAGAAAAGAGCCAGTTATTTCTCTAAGATAGATCTTCGTTCTGGTTATCATCAAGTCAACATTCAAAATGAAGATATTCCGAAAACCGCATTCCAAACAAGGTATGGACATTATGAGTTCACGGTCATGCCGTTTGGTCTCACTTATGCCCCATCCGCGTTTTTGGACATGATGAATCGAATCTGTAAACCTTACTTAGATAAATTTGTTATCGTATTCATCGATGACATACTTATTTATTCTAAGTCAAAGGAAGATCATGAAATGAATCTCAGAATCCTGCTTGAATTACTTAAAAACGAGATGTTGTACGCTGATTCTCTCTGTCAAGAAGAAGGATGGATCCATGCGAATGTGTATCGACTATCAAGCCCTAAACAAAGTAGCCATCAAGAACCAATACCCACTACCTCGAATCAACGATTTGTTCAACCAACAGCAAGGATCCAGCTATTTCTCTAAGATACATCTTCGTTCTGGTTATCATCAACTCAAAGTTCAATCTGAAGATATTCCGAAAACCGCATTCCGAACAAGGTATGGACATTATGAGTTCACGGTCATGCCGTTTGGTCTCACTTATGCCCCAGCCGTGTTTATGGACATGATGAATCAAATCTGTAAACCTTACTTAGAAAAATTTGTTATCGTATTCATCGACGACATACTTATTTATTCTAAGTCAAAGGAAGATCATGAAATGCATCTCAGAATCCTACTTGAATTACTTAGAAACGAGTTGTTAGTGCACGGTTTTACGTCTTGAGTCTTTGTATTTATCGTTAAATGTATTTGTCATTTTTGTTTAATGTAATAAACAAATATTATTGCTTGTAGTTCGTTAATATATTAGTCTAGTTCGCTAAGGATGTTTAGCGAACTAGATCTAAGTTAAGACCCTCCTGATTCGTTAAGGATGTTTAACAAATCAGGGGGTGACTCGTTAAGTTTATTTCCTTTTTATGTATGTAAAGAAGTAGACCCTAGTTCGTTAGGGGATGTTAACGAACTAGGACTATCTTCTATATATAGTGACCTGGTCACTGTTTAAGAAATGTTTTTGAGAGTTAATTAACGAACTCCTGTCCAAATCTCTCTCGATCTTCATCTTAATATTATAACATACATACACATCATACTATTGATAATAACATACATATAACATACAATTTAACATAACTATGTGCTATATCCGTATTTAGGATTAATCGTATTCATACAGATCTGAGATCTGTTTATAGTTTAAGGATTGATCTAGGTTCTAACAAGTGGTATCAGAGCTTTCGGTGATCTTGTTTACACTTAAATTGACTGATTATAGATATTATTAAGGTGTTTTCGGTATAGATTTGAATACAGTTTGAATTTGACTCAATTTGAGCTTGATTTGGTTTGATTATGGCTTAATGGATTATATTTGAAGTTGTTAAGGTATTGGATAGGTGTGAGTGATTGGAATTGGAGTTTTGATTATGTTTGGATTGTTTGGTTGGATCTGAGTTTGGCCGAGAAACAGGGGATTGATTGTGGTCAAATCGGATATGTGTTAAGGTAAATTGGATTACGGGATCGATACGAGTGTAATCGTGTTTGATTCACGAGTATTTTGGTAGTTTATATGTGGAATTTGGCTAAGAATTGAGGTTGCATTACAAATTTGAGTTTCTGGGTTGGTTTTCATCATTTCAAGAAAATCTAGAAATCTTCCATGAAGATTTGAAGATTTGAACATGATGGTGATTCGTTATCATATTCACGTTGATTCGTTAACTGATCTAGTTAATTCATTATAAATTTTTATGTGATTCGTCAACCAATTCGTTACTTAATCCGATTCGTGTCCAACAGATTCGTGTGACACGTGTCCACCTTGGAATTTGTGTTATAACAACTTTTGCCACGTGGCACTAGGTGTCAGAGTTTGTTACAAATAGTTGTAACAACCTGATTCGCTATAGTTTGATTCGCTACCAACTGTAGCTGGTTCGTCATCTTATTTCGCTAAGCTTATCTTAGTGATTCGTTACAGGAAATACTCTAATTCGCTAAGCTTGTAGTTCGTGATTCGCGTAGTCAATTCGCTTACTCATTCAACAGATTTGTTAATCATCAAATACTAATTCGTTACCTGATAAACCTTAACTTCATTAAGATTTGATTCGTTGATTACTGTTCACAGTTCGCTACAACTGTTTACAGTTCGTTACATTCACTGTTCACCATTCGTTAACCTTATTCTTCACAAGTCATCCTTAAATTTTTTAAACTTGTAAAAATGGCTGGTATGTATGCATTAGCTTCTCAAAACATGTTGATGCAACAAATGTTACAACTTGATACCGAGATAGGTTCACATTCGAAATATCCAAGGTTGATGAAGTTTAGTGACTTTACCAAGTGGGAACCTCGGTTTCGTGCTCATCTAGGATCAGTTCATCCTGACTGCTCATATTGTTTAGATGAAGTTTATACCGTTCCTATGATTGGGGATGAGACTATCGGCTTCAGGCCTAAAGCTATATCTCAATACTCACAGGAAGAGAAGAAAGCATTAGAGATAGAGACAAAACCCTATTCTACTCTAACCATGGCTTTACCTGAAAATATCTTTCACCAAGTGGGTAGTATAAAAATCCGTGCCTCTTTGTTTCAACATATCCGAATGAGAAGTATGGGAAACACTGCTGAAAGCAAAAAGGTTATGCTTAAGTTTCAATTCAGAAACTTTAATTTACTCAAAGGTGAGACGGTTGAAGAAATGACAACGAGATTCAATCATTTGATTGCAGAGATGGATAAAATGAAGTTGGAAATTTCTGAGATTGACAAGATTGATACTATTATGAGTGCACTACCAAGTTCATACTCTACTTCTCTAATGGTATTAAAAGAAAACAGTTATTTTAATGAAGACTTGACTGCAAGCGAGTTTTTACAAAAGATTGAAGCTCGTGAGTATGATCTGAAGTGTCAAAAATCATCCAAGGAAAGTCAAGATCCTGCTTTCTATGGTGGTAGCATGCCTCTAAGTTCAACCATTTCACCGATTACTGCTTTTCTTACACAAAATGCTAAAGAAAATGAAACAACCATCTATAGTGATCCTAGAGCATGTTTTTATACTGCTGGTAATTCAGGATCACCTAATGTATCTGCTGGTTCAGGAAGTTCATCCACTACAAATCAATACTCATCACCTCCAAATGTCAACATGAAAGAAGCTGAACAAAATTTTGCCTTTTTATCAGCTTTCATGACTTCTTTTAAAAATTGGGTAAGTAGCAAGATTGCCACTAGTGATTTAACTGATAAAGACTATGATCATATTGATCCAAATGACTTAGAAATCATGGATTTAAAGTGGAACATGTCAATGATTGTTCGTAAGGTGAAAAGGTTTATGCAAAGGACTGGAAAAGATCTTCCTGCCTTGAACAAGAAATTAGGATTTGACAAGTTAAAGGTGAAATGTTACAATTGTCAAGAATTCGGACATTTTGCAAAAGAATGTGACAAACCTAAAAAAGAGTATACTGGTCCTCTTGATCAAAATCAAAATTCTTCAACAACACGAGGTAATGATGCTGAGAAGAAACCATCAAGTTCTGGGTCAAGCAATGTTAGCTGATGGAAATGATTGGTCACAACGACTATTGTGTAATGATAATCAAGCTAATTTGGTTTTGTTTGGGTTGACTCAAGATTTTCATGATGCTAGTGGAAGTGAGATGTCTTCTGATAATGACTCTGGGTCTGATTCTGATGACTCATGTGACAAGCCTACAACTGTCTTTGCGTGCATGGCTAAAATCAATGAGGTTAGTCATTCTATTTCTGCTACATCATCAGTTAAAGTAACTTGTGTTGAATGTGAATCTAACAAACCTAAGTTAGAATCTTTAAAGAATCACAATGATAATTTAGTTAGATAAATTGCTTCACTAAAAGATACTTATCGACAATCTCTCGAATCTCAAATGCGATCTCGTGAGAAGATTGAAGCATTGTCGACATGTAACCATGATATCAAAGCAGAGTTATCTGTGAAAATGACAATTAATGACCAAAAGTTTCAAGAAATCTTGAAACATCGTTCAAAGATAACCAAGCTTGAGAATGAGGTTCTTGAGTTAAAGAACAAATTGGGTAAATTTCGAAACTCTTCGTTCTTGTTGAATGAAATCACTGAAGTATCTGGAAAACAAAACGATTCAAAGAAAGATATAGGTTTTGTTGAAATTCCTCCACCGTTTCACAATGATTATAAAATTAATCCTTTTGCTAAAACATAAGAAGAGGTAATTTTCAAAGAACCCGTGATTTCAGAAAATCCTAAACCCAGTAAATCTGGAACTGTTAAAACCCAATTTGCTCCTCAAAAATCTCATGTTCAAAGAAACAAAGTCTTTGTTGAAAATGTTGACAAAGTTATCATTGAGGATGTGTTCGAACCTGAAATTACACACAAGAATAAGAATATTCCAAGTTCTAATCACATACTTTGTGAACCTCATGAATTTGAGGAGGCTGTGTATGGTTCGCACACAACCAAGGTGAAACAAGGTGCTCATGTTAATGCCAAACCAATGAAGGCTAAGATATCAGAAAAACCCTCTGATGAGGATTTGTTGCGTTTCATAAATCCTAATACATCTAAGTTGTCATCTGCTCGTGTGTTTAAGTTAAAGGGGATGGACACGATGTTCACTGAGAAAGACATTCCAATAAGTATCATTAAACCGGAACTGATTGAGAGTGTGTTTCACAATGAAACTTCCAAGATTCGTGAACTTGAACGTCAATATGCTCAAGCAAAAACATCAGTTTCATCTGATCCATTGACTAAAGCAAAGCAAGTTCTAAAATAGGCTAAGAAAAATCAATTTGTAAAGTCAACTGGAACAGATATATTGAAAAGTTTTTCAAATTGTTCTAATTTAGATTTTGCTTGAAAAAGAAATTTGAATTATCTAATGAGTTTTCTAAGAGCATGACCAAAAATGTGAGTCATCATTCATCATCTGTGTCACATGTTCCAAATAATTCTCAACATCATCATGTTGACATGCGAAGTTGTTTCCTTTGCGGTCAACAAGGTCATGTAGTGAGAAGTTGTGGCCAAAAGACCAATCAGAATCTTTACCCTTTTATCAAGGATCATTCTAAACCAGTTCCTTTGGTAAAGGAGATTCTGAAACGACCTGTGTCGTATGCAGTTGATACTCATATTATGTTCTCTAATATACATCCTTGAAAAGTTGTTCATGTGAATGAAACTCATGGTTCCGTTAAACCTAAATTTATTCCAACTGAACCGTTATGCAAAAATGTTAATTCAAATGTAGTTCAAGCTGCGTATCTAAGACGAAAGTCTGTAACTTATTCTCAAGTTGCTGAACAACAATTGAATGCAACTAAGGTTAATTTTTCTCAAGAAAACTAAAAGGTGCCCAAGACCGAGGCCTGGGCTGCCTTTGTGAACTAATCATTTTCGTTTGGGTGTAGGGTACATCCAAGACCATTTCTAGTGAAAACTGGATTATGGATAGTGGATGTTCTCGTCATATTACTGGAAATCTCGACCTCTTAACAAATGTGAGAAATATTCAAGGGGGTTATGTGGCGTTTGCTGGGAATTCTGGGGGTATGATTACACAAGAAGGTGATGTTTCAAATGGGCATATTACTTTTGAGAAGGTTAACTATTGTGATAAAGTGGACCATAATTTATTGAGTGTGTCGCAAATCTGTGATAAGCAATACACTACAGTATTTACTATTAAAGAGTGTCTGATTCTAAAACCGGGTTATTTGATTCCCGAGGACATGGTTTATGTCTTGAATATGAGCTCTAATGTATCTACATCGATCGAAACGTGTTTTGTCTCGAAAGCAACCGAGAAAGATTCTATTATATGGCATCATAGAATGGGTCATATACATGTTCGAAAGATGAACTACCTGATGGCAAATGACCTGGTAGAGGGGGTGTCGTTGAAGAATTTTAAATTATCCGATCACTGTGTTGCTTGCAAGAAGGGCAAACAGAAGAAGAAACCGCACCCATCTAAGTTATTAAATTCCATTTCTGGAGACTGGTATTGCCTAGTAGTTACATATGATTATTCACGATATTCATGGGTCTTGTTTATGAGCTCAAAAGATCAAACACCGGGTCTTGTTCAAAGTTTAGTCACTAAGATCGAGTCACTATACAAATAGAAAGTGAGGAGAATTCGAAGTGACAATGGTATTGAATTTAAAAATACTGTATTGGATTTCTTTTGTTTACAAAAGGGAATTTATCGAGAATACAGTGCCCCATATGTACCACAACAAAATGGTGTAGCTAAAAGAAAGAAAGAATAGAACGTTGATTGAAGCAGCTAGAACGATGCTTGCTGATTCAAAGCTTCCTGTCCAGTTTTGGAATGACACTCAATCGAGTTCTAACTGTTAAAAGACTCAAAAAGACCAGTTATGAATTATTGAATAATCGTAAACCTAATCTAAAGTACTTGGAACCATTTAGGTGTCCTTGTACTATGTTAAAGAAGGATGTGGGAAAATTTGATGAAAAAGCCATTGAAGGTTATTTCTTGGGGTATGCATCACCTAAGAAACGGGTATTTAATTTTACATCTGGTTGTGTTGAAGAATGGTACCATGTGGACTGTCAAAAGTACACTACTCCTTCTCAAGGAAAAGGTCCCGATTGTATGTTTGACTTTAATGGCTTATTTAATTCATTTACTCCAACAACCGATCATCCAGATGAAGATTTAGTCCGTGCTTATTTTGAAGAACATTTGGAAATTCCAAGGTTTGCAAGTTCAAATGATGTTGTAGCTCCAATTGATGCTCCAACTGAAGAACCTGATAATGAGTCTCCTGTTCATTATGATAATGCTTCTACTTCATCTAATGATAATGCTATTGTAGATCAAGTTATTGAACTTGATAGTGATGTTTCATCTCCTGAATTGGGTGAACATTACACTAATTTATTTGAAAATGTTGCTGTTTCTGAGAATCCTACTCTCAGGATTCATAATTACCATCCACAAGAAAACATTATTGCAGAACTTGATGTGGGAGTTCAAACACAACATCAAGTTGCTTTATCAAGTGAAAATAATGTTCTATGTGCTTATGCTGATTTACACTCGTATGGAATTGTAAATCTTGCTAACTTCACTTGTTTTCTATCTCAAGTTGAGCCAATGACTCCTCGTGTGGCACTTCAAGATTCTTCTTGGGTAGAAGCCATGCAAGAAGAATTACAGCAATTTGCACGTTTAGGTGTTTGGGATCTTATCGATAAACCTGCTAGAGTCAAGAAGGCGATTCCGACTAAGTGGGTATATAAGTGTAATAAAGACGATCGTGGGGTAATTGTTAGAAACAAGGCACGATTAGTTGTGCAAGGTTTTCATCAGCAAGAGGGTATTGACTACACTGAAGTATATGCTCCAGTTGTAAGATTAGAGTCGATTCGAATCTTTCTGGCATATGCTGCTTACAAGAATATTAAAGTTTATCAAATGGATGTCAAGAGTGCTTTTCTCAATGGTGAACTTCATGAGGAAGTGTTCGTTTTACAGCCTCCAGGTTTTGAAGATCCTAATTATCCTGACCGTGTTTACCGATTAAACAAGGCATTATATGGTCTACATCAAGCCCCGAGAGCTTGGTATGGCACGCTCGCCGACCATCTGACAGATAATGGTTTCAAACGTGGAACTGTCGACTGCACTTTGTTTTATAAGAATATTGGTGATGATCTTCTCCTCGTTCAGATTTATGTTGATGACATAATCTTTGGGTCAACAAACGACACGTTGTGTAAGGAATTCGAGAAATCTATGCAAACCAAGTTCGAGATGAGTTCGATGGGAGAGATGAATTTCTTTTTAGGGTTGCAGGTTCATCAGTCTGCGAAAGGAATCTTCATTCATCAGACAAAATATGTGAACGATGTCTTGAGCCGATTAAAGATTACTGCCGGAAAAATCCCTTCTACTCCTCTTCCCGTGGGTCACAATTTATCACCGGATGAATTGGAGGATACCGTTGATCCGACCCTCTATCGTGCTATGATTGGTTCTTTAATGTATCTAACTGCTTCTCGACCCGACATAATGTTTGCTGTTTGTTTATGTGCTAGGTACCAAGCTAGTCCCCGAGTGACTCACCTGGCAGCGGTCAAGCGTATTCTGCAATATCTAAGGGGCAATCCTGATATCGGGTTATGGTACCCCAAGGACGATACTTTTGATCTTACCACTTATTCCGACTCAGACTATGGAGGATGCAAGATTAATTTCAAGTCTACCACAACGGGATGTCAATTCTTAGGAAGCCGGCTTGTTTCCTGGCAGTGTAATAAGCAGACAACGATCTCCACTTCAACCGCTGAAGCTGAGTATGTTGCAGCCTCGAGTTGCTGTTCCCAGGTTTTGTGGATACAACAACATCTTCGCGACTACGGTTTGAAGTTTCTTACTACTCCCATTTTGATTGATAATTCTGCTGCTATTAGTATCACCAAAAATCCCGTACTACATTCTAAAACGAAACATATCGATATTCGATATCATATCATACGGGATTGTTATGAAAAGAAATTAATTGACCTTGAGAAAGTACATACTGATTTTCAGAAAGCCGATCTATTTACCAAAGCCTTTGAAAAAACACGCTTTCAATTTTTTCTTGGTTTAAATGGATTGAAGACCCTTGCTGATATCCTGAAACGAGGATAATTATGTGTTTTTTCTGTTAATTTTTGATTTCTCATTTTATTTTGTTTTTAGGTTTTAGGGGGGGGGGGTCTTAGAAAATACACAAATATTGTGCTTTTCGTTTGTATAGATAAAACCCAAAAACATAGAAAATTTTGAAAAAAAACAAAAATATTGTGATCTTTCCTGTTTTTAATATTTGAAAAATCAAAAACATTTTAAAATTTGAAAAGACAAAAAGATTGTGTTTTTTTTTCTGTTTGTACAGAAATTTTTGAAAAAGTCAAAAAGAATGTGAATTTCTCGTTTGTAAAAAAAATCCGAAAAGACAAAAAGATTGTGTTTTAAGTTTGTATAGAAAAAAACCAAAAAGATTTTCGCTTAAGTTCGCTGAAAATTATGTCATTTGTTTCTATTTTGAAGGACATATATGTTTGGTCCTGATAATTTCTTGTAAATATTCGGGTTAGCCATTTACCTGACAAATGGAAAAGTACTTGGGGCGTTCGTTAAGCTTTCTACTTTATTTTCTCGCTGAAAATTTTATCAGTTATTTAGGTTTGTGGAGCATGCTTGCATGTTTTGGTCCTGTTCTCTACATGTAGATGGATAGGATAGCCATTTATCTATAGACTCAAAGTAACTGAGGCGATTAAATTCATTTTCATTATGCTCCTTAAAATTTTGAGTTTTTGAAGCAAAAATAGAAAATGATAGTACATTGATTATTTGACCCCAAATCCAGTAAAAAATAAGCTTAAAAGGCTGTGTGCTTAATCATTGGTGCATTGATAGGTCTTAAACAAGCTGTTAGAGTAAAGTAAGTGATATAAACCTAAAGAAAAGCCAAATTGAAAGAGGTGTTAGTCTCTAGCAAAAGTCTCGGTGAGGATGACAGAAATGTAATAACCAGTCATACTCAAGCCTTATAGCTGTTGATCTCCCAAAAATATAATAAAGCAAATAACAAGCGTTAGGTTTCTGGACATTGTGAGTCTTTATGCGACTTAATTATCTGGGTATTCATATGCATGAATATTTCACTCGCTTTTAGAGCAAACCCAAAGTCATTAAACTTGATCAATGTTGTACCTCGTACAATCCAAATTACTGACTTGATAATAATCCGCTGTTAGTCATACAATTGTTCCTCCCTTGCGTGCGTCTCAATACCAATAAGAAACGGACCCCAGGGGATACAATAATGTATGTAAGCCGACAGATGGACAGAGCATACTCGCTCACTAGTAAAGGAAACTTGATGCATTGCTCAAAATTTATAAAAATTCTCAATTGGTATTCAAAATTTTGATCAACATTATAACGGTTTAAGTCAAGTTGGGGTGATTTGGCAAAAATCAAATTAAGCTTGAACCAAGATTAGGGGCTGATAGTTTCTGATATTCTGTGCGCTAATTGAACCATAAATCATACCACAAAAATGCTCGAAGGTTTGTTATAAGATTTAAGTGGACAACAATATCAATGACCGACTTAATGTTAGTCATAATATCACTGAAATATAAAACTGTGATGGAAGGGCATTTTGGTCAATATGATTCTCTTCTCAAACTTAACAAAAACACAAAAATATGTACTGCTTTTGAAAATCTTTGAAAAACACAAAAAGATTGTCTACTTTTCTAGTTCGGAAATTTCTGTACATACGTTCTTTAATTTTCACAAAATACCAAAAATATTTTATATTTCATTTTTTACATATTATTTAAGGGATATTTTTAATGAACGTAAAAACGTTTTAAGTTATTTGGTTATCGAGATAACGGGCCTCGGTAATTTTAGTAAGTTATTTAATTCATTTATTTATTTAATTATTTAAGTTAAAATTAAATAAAATATGATTCGTTAATTATGGATAACGAATTAAGTGTTGTTTTAACGAACTACAATCTAGTTCGTTCACCTAATTCGCTTCCGCACTCTGTAACGAAACACCTCTTGTTCGTTATACATTCTTAACGAATCAAGCACGATTCATGTCTTATTCGCTACTCTACAATAACGAATTGCAATAACGAAATTCGTTAGTTTAAAATTCAAACGAATCTCTTAATTCGTACATAGAATACATTGGGTAGCGTGTAAGAGTATAAAAGACAGGTGAAACGAACAGTCCTTCACTATTCACCTTTCTCCCTTATACCTAAAGCTACCTTGTTCAAATTTTCTCTGATTTTTCAACCTTCGAAATTCAAACTTTTGAATATACCATTGTGTTGCTAAGGTGTAGCTGGTCAATTTTATGTGATTTTTGTCAAAAATGTCACTGTATAGATAGGTTAATTGGACAATTTCGTTATAAGGGTTTTACGAGGTTTGAAACTCTGTGATGCTATACTGTGTTAAAATAGCTTGTTTTGTTATCATTATGATCGAAATATGATACCGAGACTCTTGGTGGATTTTAATCAGGGTTTGATTATTATTTGCCGGGTCAATTGAGTGTTTATGTTTTCGGGAGTTTATGCTCTGTTAAAACTCCGATTAAAACTAACTTATTTTTTTTGGTTAAAGGGATTCACCCGGTTAAATGCATTCCACACAACCAAAAAAGTACAAGTAATATGACAGAGTGCCATATTAGTTCTCATGTATGACATGCCATACAAGAGTAAACAAAACCAAAACCACCAAACACTGGTAAACACAGCTAAAGCTTACACAAGAACCAAGGAAAAAACAAAACAAAAAACAAATCAACCATTATCATCAATTTGGTGGGAAACTCCCCGCGGAAAGTGCCAATCCTCGAGAACCCGGTTAACCCGTTCAGAATTCTTGAACTGTAGAGTCATAAGCTTTAGGCGAGTACCCCTAATGATTTCGTCAGCAACAATCTTAGGAGTCTTCAAAGAGTTCCTGAAAAGCCGGTTATTTCTCTCCTTCCAAATAACGTAAATCGAAGCCCCAAATAACAGCCGATTAACAACATTATCAATAGAGTTGGACATTCCAAATTGAGACACATATTGAAGAGTATTCGCCCAACCATTCCTGCACCCCTGAAACTTCCCTTTCATTTTTACAATACTCCAAACCTCAGAAGAGAACTTACACTCAAAGAAGAGGTGATTACGAGAATCCGGCTCTCCATTACAAAGAAGGCAGCAATACAAGTTATGATTTGGATACCCACCAATTTTCCACCCCATAATACGATTCTGCGTGCTTAACCTATCATGAAGCACAGTCCACAACATAAAGGAGTGTTTTGGAACACATTGAGAGAACCAAACAACATGCACCCAAGACACCTTATCAGCCGGTCTCCGAAGAAGATGCCATATTCCTGAAGCCGAGAAATTCATAGAAGTCCCATTCTCATCCATTACCACGATCCTGTCCCGCTTATCCGGACAAATACTGACCTCTTTTAAGTTCGAAAGAATTGGGTATCTCAGAATCCAATCAGGCGGCCAACCCCAGTTATTATGATGAACAACATCATTGACACAGGTCTCTAAAGACAAGCCAGCCCGATGTATAGCTCTCGGGTTAATATAATCACTTAAAGGACAAAGATCATCCCATTTATCATACCAAACTGATGTAGATCTCCCATTACCAATTTCATGCCATATAAACTGCCTAATATGAGGACGAAACTGAAGAATTTTCCTCCACCCCCAAGTACACGAGTTAGGAATCTGCAAGCTCCAAAAATTTCGCCCCTTCATTTTATACTCATGAATCCATTTAACCCACAACGAATTACGAACATTGATTAAACTCCAAATATGATAAACCAGAAGAGAGTTATTGACATCCCGGATACGCCGGATACCCAAACCACCTTCACATTTCGGCTGACACACAATATTCCAAGAGACTTTATGCTTTCCCTTATTGTGACCATAGTCCCAAAGGAAATTTTTAATCCGTTTCTCAAGATCAGCAATAAGTCTAGAAGGGAGTGAAAACACAGCAGACCAATAAATATATAAGGACGACAGGACAGACTTGACCAGCTGAAGTTTACCCGCAAAAGATAAAGTTTTATTCTTCCAATCTCCAATCCGACTATCCATACAATCCAGCAACCTCTTACAATCACGGTAATTTAACCTCGTAGAAATAAGAGGAACTCCCAAGTATTTAACCGGGAGTCTTCCTTCAACGAAGGGCATAATATTCAAAATACCACTTTAACGCGGTCCGGGACATTACAGAAAAACGTGGTACTTTTCAGAACACTCGGAGTAAGCCCGGACATATCTTTGAAATCATTCAGAGCCCCCATAATAGTTTTAGCGGAATTCACATCACCTCGAGCAAACAGGAACAAATCATCCGCAAAGCAAATATTGATAATATTTAATTTTTCACAATGACGATGAAAACGGAACGATCGTTCAATACGAACCTTTCGATGCAGAATTAACGTGAGAGCTTGCATAACCAGGGTGAAAATATAAGGGGACATCGGATCACCCTGTCTCAGACCTCTTTTACCACTAAAGAACCCGTGTAAGTTCCCATTAACGGATATCGAAAAGGAAGAAGTGGTTATGCACTCCATTATCCAATGAATCAACCTATCGTGGAAACCATACCCAAAAAGAATATCACGAATGAAGTCCCAACTGACCGTATCGTAAGCTTTCTGGATATCAACTTTAAAAGCACATCTAGGCGGACCATTATTAGTGTGATAATTATTCATTAATTCTTGGGTCAAAAGGATGTTATCAGAAATCCTACGCCCGGGGACAAACGCAGACTGATTGATATCAATTAACGACTCCAAACCCTTCATCATACGAACCGAGATAATCTTGGTAATGCATTTATATAAAGTGTTGCAGCACGAGATGGGACGAAAATCATTAGGAGTCAAAATGGTGGTCACTTTGGGAATAAGGGCAATAATAGTGTGGTTTACCTGTTTAAGGAGACTTCCTTTTCTGAAAAATTCATGAACCGCCAAACAAACATCTTTCCCAACAATATCCCAAGAACTTTTGAAGAAAGCCGAGGAAAAACCATCAGGCCCCGGCGCTTTGGAATTCCCAATAGAGAAACAAGCATCCTTGATTTCCAAATCGGATATAGGTCTAACCATAAGCTCCGCCTGAGAGGCCGAGAGCTTAGTAGTAAAAATCTGATTATCCGGTTTTCTCAATGGTTGCATATCAGAACCAAAAATGTTCATAAAATGATTAACAAACACCGAAGGAACATCCGATCCCTCAAATAATTGGCCCTGAACATCACTTATTGTATCAATACGACCTCTATGGTTTCGCATTTTCAAAGAATTGTGAAAGTACGCAGTGTTAGAGTCACCAAGCTTTAACCAATCGACTTTAGCCTTCTGTTTAAGGAATTCTTCCTCATCTTTAGCCGCCTCATGATAAGCCTTAAGATAACTACTCTGCTCCCGAGTCAACTCCAAATTAGTAGGGTCAATGTCAAGACGGGTTTGACAAGCATCAAGAGGGGTTCTTAGATCATTTACTTTCTTGTGGAGATTGCCTTGCCGGTGCAGCAAAGAACGGATTGGATGTTTTAAGTTTTGGAGTTTCTTTACCACGCGAAACATGTGGTAACCATTCACCTCAATTTTCCAGCCGTTAGCAATAATATCATTATAACCCGGTTTTCCAATCAAAATTAGGGAATTTAAACGGTTTAGGCTTACCTTTAATTAGAGAGGGGAATTTCAATAAACATGGAGAGTGGTCTGAAATCCGGTACGGAAGGAACACCGCCGATGAATCATTAAAAATCTCCATGAATTTAGAGTTTCCCATCACCCTATCAAGCTTTTTGAAAAGACCCATACCCGTTTTCGGTTTATTGCTCCAAGTGTATTGTAGCCCGACCCCATTAATATCCTCAACTTCAATGTTCTTAACACAATCACGAAAATCAAGCATCCCAGTGGAAATTTTGGAAGAACCATGTAAGCTGTCTTCCAAATTAAGAGCACAATTAAAATCTCCTAGTAAAGCCCAAGGTTTACCACGAGTGAATTGTTTATGAACAGCAAGATTATGCCATAACTCCCTTCTTTTCAAATAAAAATTCTCAGCATACACGAAAGAACCATACATCACCTTGATATCCAGCTTAAACTTTAACTGAACGTGAAGAACCTGGTTCGAATAATCAATAACCATAAGATCAACCAAATCCGTATTCCACCCCACAATAATCCGAGTACCTTTATCACAAACACTACCATTGCTGGTCCAATCCCAATTTTTACAAATCTTCTTACAAACATCATAAACCGCGTTTAATTGTACGTGAGACTCAAGAATAGCACACACCTGAATATTATTATCTTGGATTACCTTACGAACCTCTTTTTGTTTAAGAGGGCGGTTCAACCCTCTTATATTCCATGTGGCGATAGTACCCATTAAACAACCAATTCACCGGGTGTGCTTGCACCCTCAGAACCAATATCCGCTTTCATAGCGTTAGCCACATCCGTAAACAGCTCCTCCACATCATCCTCATCTTCATCATTTTCCGGTTCGTCCGCCAAATTACCAAACCGGTTACTGGTTTGGACAGCATGCTTTTCCATTAACTCGACCCCCACAGCCTTAGGAATTGTAGGTTTACCCACAGGATAATTATTGTCTTGTCTTTGAGCGGGTGGTTTATTTATAGGTTGTGTCACAGGAGGTTTAACCACCGGTCGATAGACAAGATTATGTTTCTTGACTTGCGTATTAACTTTTTTCTTTCCCTTCACCCTCTGGAAACCATCATCATTATTGACTTTCATTGGTTCTTCATTTAACATTTTCTCCTGAACTTGTTTCGGGCATTGAGTGTTCGAATGGCCAAACACTTCACATAAGGAACATCTGGGGGGCTCCCAATCATATTCAATCTTAATCTCCGGTATCTTGTTTGTCTCCCCCAACGTATCTGGAACAGCAACAACCAGCTTCCTCTTAATGTCCTGGTTTGCATGAAGTTCAACTTGAACTCTAGCAAAACTACTTCTTCCCCACGATTCCTTACACATATTGGCAGTGTAAGAATCCATACTTATCGGATCCCCAATTCTTGAAGCGAGCATACTTAGACCCTCCTCAGTAAATGCACCCAGAGGAATATTCTGTAGTCTGGCCCAAACCGGAACAGATCGTATATCCTCCTTTTCCAAATCTGACTCCAAAGTCCAAATATTAAGAATAATGGGGACATTCCTAATCATCCAAGGACCATCTTCAATCAGCTTCATCATCCCAGCTTTCGTATGGAACTTGAAAAAGAAAAACCCTTTCGCATTCATCATAAGTCTAGTAAGCCCATATTTGTTCCAGTTTTTCTTAGCAAAATACTCAACAACCGGAAAAGGAAGTATGTTCCCCAAAAAATAACCAAACAGAGTATTATTAAACCTATCGTTAACTTTCTTGACAGATTCAACCGGGATAAACCACATCAACTCCTTCCATTGTTGACTCCACATTTAATTTTCTTAATGTTACCTTAGTTGCCTTGTTTTCGAGCTGTACAACACTCATATACGAAGGCTTTGAATTTTCCATATGTTTTTCCTTTCCTTCATTCCTTAGACTATTTAAAGAATCTGATCCATACACCTTGTTATCATCCGAAACAAAGGCTGAAAAACCTCCATCTTGCTGAATATTTAATGAATCAGATTCAATACCCTTGTTAACATTTGAAGCCATGGCTGAACAACCACCATCTTTATTGATAACATCATTTAGAGGAACATTGAATGTTGTGTTTGCAGCAAACGAAACAAACGAACTCGTAGCATTAGGGTTACCCGATGAACCAGTTTTCAGAACCCCCCTGCGAGGAAGCACCCCATCAATGTTCGTGACCCGATTGGCTGAAAACCCTTGCTTGACACGATCAACAAAACCATTACCACGCTTCTGCTCCATGCAAAACCCTATACCCAAGATTCCAATCTACAAATAGCACCCAAGATCAAGAACCAAAATTCCAAACGAACCAAGATCACGTATCAAGATTATGGCTGTATGAAAACCGTAATCAAGATCACGTATCAAGAATGGTTGTTTGAAACCCTAATACTCGAGAAACAGCAAGAACACGGCAACAAGCAATCAGAACCAAGGACAAAGATCACGATTCAATCAGCAAAACAAAACCCACAAACCCTAATCGGTCTCTCTCTCAACGAACGGAAGAAAGAAAAACCAAAATAGGTCTCACTCACTACAATCGGCTGAAAGAACCCTAATCAGCAAGAACACGGCAGCAAGCAATCAGATCCAAGGAAAAAGATCTCGATTCAAACAGCAAACAAACCCACAAACCCTAATCGGTCCCTCTCTCAACAATCGGAAGAAAGAAAAACCTAAATCAGTCTCTCTCACTACAATCGGCTGAAAGAACCCTAACCTTGATTAACCACAAGATCCTTAATCAGTTAATAAGATTGTATCGATCAAACTAAACTATAACAATAGCCGTGATCAATAACAATCCTACTAAGCAATCAGAACCAAGGATTAGATCAAGATTTAAGCAACAAAAACCAAGAAAAAACCAAAACCCTAAGCGGCCGATCGCAAAAGGGTTGGATCGCCCAAATCGCCTTCTAGAGAGAGAACATCTTTTCATGGTATTGAACCTCAATTTCAACTCGATCGCAAAAGGGTTGGATCGCCCATGAAAACTAACTTATTTCATGGTATTGAACCTCAATTTCAACTCTGTCTGGTCCCTGATTTCAGCTGGATCTTACTTAATCATGTCATAACTCACACAAATAGATGTGTCGACAAGCGAGTTAATGACGGGTTGCTATATTTAGAAAGACGACTGTTTGTTAAAGGCGGAATCAATAACAAACATACGGTTGCTTAATTAGTATTCAAAGGTAACCAACACAAACAAGATTCACTCAAAAGATTTCCATTCATATAATATTCATCATACAAATTAGATAATCAGTTTAGGGTTTCTTGAAGGAGGGTTTTTTCCGTACGTGTCCTAGGACAGCCAAAAGTGTAAAGGCTTAATCCGTGGCTGATCCGTAGGCGGCGTGCCCTAAAACATCCTATTTATAGGCCTGCAAACCTAGGACAGCTGTCATTCCTTCTAGAAACCCCAAACATTAATACATATTCAAATTACATAATCACAAAATAATCTAAGTGTAAAACAAGTCTTCCGGGTAGGCTTTACATTAATCTTCATTCTCCGAGTACGCTGTGTACTCTGTCATCCTTCAGGACTTGGTAACATAGAAGTGTGCTCGGATCAGTTTCCGGGTAGACTTTACTTGAAGAGTATTTTACCAAGTAAAATACTCATCGGGTAGACTTCAGTCTTCTTGACTTTGCCAGACTTTGCCCGACAAACCTTTACGAGCAACCTTGTTCTTCAATGGTCCAATTCAACTCTTTGCTATAAAATAACTTATTAGCAGAGTGTACTCGGGAGTACTGTTCCTTGCTTGAGTTGAACCTTGCCCGACATTACTTAATGATATTCCATTCAATCATCAAGCTTTCTTGGACCGCTATTATTAATGAATACCTTGCCCGGTCTTCCAATCACTTGGCTTCATGGACTTGGTTAGCCGAAAGCTTACTCGGAAGTGAACCTTACTTGGCTATGAACAGACTTGCTTGATAAAGTGAGCCTTGCTCGGATTTACATAAACTAGTGAATCTTGCCCGGCAATGCACTAATTTGCAAACCTTGCTCGGATATCCACTAAAGAAGACTACTTGAAGATAACCTTGCCCGATAGACAAAATATGATACCCGGCTAAGTAAAAGCTTGCTAGGAGGTCTAAGATGTGCCCGGATCCATACTTAGCGAATTCTGAGGAGGTTGAGAAGATTCCAATCTTCCATATACTTCATTTTGGTCAAATCTTTGACTCAACAATCTCCCCTAGATTGGAACACCTCGGCTGACCCAAAACATTTCTAAGGTTACTTACACTTAGTTAAAAATACACATCAAATTAAAAGTCAAATTACATATTCAAATAATGTAAACACATTACATAATCAAAAGTTGTCCGAAGACATTACATCACAAAGCCTATTCTATTAATCTTGTCTCTTTCTTGCATTATGAGCGGCTTGTCTTCTATTGATTATCTCTGATGCAGCTTTCATTTTGAAGATATTAAGGATTTGGTAATGAGTATGACTTTCTTGTATGATCAAATCTCTTATATCCATTAGATCCTCATCATGCAGGTAGGTCAAGTCTTCATCTTTCTTAATGATCCCCAGTATTTTTCCATCAGAGTTTCTCAGCAAGTAATGGTCATCTTTTTCTTTATACTCAATTTCAGCTATAATGCCATTCTTTTGTACTGTGTAGTTGGGGCGTATCATTCTTCTTTTAAGACTTATGCATGTGTTCATTTTTGACAATGGATTCCTGTCTCTAACATTCATCATAAAGTCTCTTTCAGCAATGCCCATTATCTTGAATTTTTCTGTCCTTTTTGACTTGTGAAGTTGAATCATTCTCCAACTTCTCTTTTCTTTTAAGAACTTGAATCCTTTGTCAGCTTTATCTTTCAGATACTTTGACAGATCATTCATCTGCCTTCCTGCCATTCTGTTTCTATTTATGTAATCATACAAGTTAAGAGTGGCCATCCTTTCCAATTGTTCTTCAGTATATTCACGGAAGTCACTTCTAACAACAATTTCTCTCAATTGTCTACTTTCCATAATCACTTTCAAAGATTCAGTGACAGGGTCATAGTAGAGTTCTCTTAGAAGATCCACATCAGATTGTGGTCTTATTGTTCTTTGTTGTGCAGCTCTACTAGATTCACCTCTTCCTCCTTGTGGTTGTCTTCTTGAGATTGGAGGTCTAAATGGGATAGACTTCTTTGATTTTCCAGGCCTTAAGTTGAAAACTTTAATGTAGATGGCCTTTACCATTTCTGTTGGAAGGTTAGCCAAATCAACAATATTCTGTCCTGCTAGTTCTTTAAGATCCAGCAGCATTCTTGCCATACCGGGAGTGTTTGCCAATCCAGCAGGCACAAAACTTCCATCCACAAGGTTCTAGGGTTATCACTTTCCCTCAAAGCTTTCTCCCATTCAGCCTTTTGTATATAAAAAAGTTCTTTCAAATCTTGTTTCTCCAAGGCATTGAAATCTGCTTCACTCATTCCCCTTTGATCAATCATAACACTTATTAGAATATTTATCATCTCTTCATTTTCCCAAGGGACAATGGGTTCATCTTCAGGTTCAGGCTTCACTTCTTGTGGGGTAGAAGTTTCAACTGATCTGACCTGTTCTTTTAGTTTCTCCCTCATGGTCTGAGTTCTTCTTTTCTTTGCTTGGGGTTCATCAGTTGGTTCAGATTGTTTGGTGGATCTCTCAGTTTGGACTCTCTTCAGTTTTTCTTTTCTTTTTAGTTTATTGTACTGGTCCAACGTTGATTCTTTTGACAGGTTTTCAACAATTTCAGGCTTTAATCCTCTCTCCACAGTATCCACACATACCTCCATATTTTTTTTTCAAATTTTCCATCTTCTCAAGTTTCTCATTTTCTCTTACACACTTCTCAATCACTTTTTCTCTTTCACTGTTATACAGATCTAGAAGTTGATCAAAATTGAAGTGAGTCAGATCCTTTTTTGAATAATTGTGCCTTCTTAGATATTCTCTGAATTTCTGGCTTTCCCTGTTCTTTTCTTCTATCTTTTTCTTGAGGTCATCTCTTTCTTTATCAAGTCTCTTTTGCAACTGATCATCATCAAGATCAGCCAAAGTTTCAAAACTTATGCCATATCTTCTCAACTTCATAACCAATGGATTACTTCTTTTTGCTTCTCTTATGCTTAACTCAATGTTGGCTCTCTGCTCATCTGTCATTTCAACTTGTGGAGATTCAACATTTACAGCTTCTCCTCCTTTCCCTTGATCATCATTGTTTTCATCAGAATCATCAGTTTCATCATCCTCTTCAGTTGATACATTGACTGCATCTATCTTTGGTTCATCTGAGGGTGGATGATCTGGATCTTGTTCAGTTCTAACTAGTACATCAGGAACACCTTGAACCCTTTCACCTGGTTGCAAGGTTTGTAGTGGGACAGCCCTTATAGGACTAGGATCATCATCTGGAGTTTCAACAAAGTATTTATTTTTGTCATCCCACTTTCCTCTCTTAGCAGATCTTTCATGCTCAGTCTGCTCAGATGATCTTTTTCTCCTCATGTAGGTCTTGGCAAACCTATTGACTTTCTCAGCAAATTCTTCATGTAGTTTTGAAAGTCTTTCTCTTTTCTGTTGAAGTGTTTCATGAGGTTGAGTTATATTCACCCTTTCAGACCAGCTGTCAGTTGGGTTCTTCTTCAAATCTTCTTTCACTTGCTCTGCCTATTTCTAGGCAGCCATATAAGCAATAGAATCACCAATTTCTTCTTCAACTATCATGTCAGTATTCAAGTTGGCAGCTTCAGCAGTTTCTGAGGACTTTCTTTCTTGTTGATTCTGTGATTGAAACATGCTGACCACCATAGCTAAGGAATTGTCAGCTTCCTCAGCTCTGTTCATCATAATCAATGTTTCAATTGCTTCTTGATCAGCCACATCATCAATGATTTCTCTTGCAATATTGGCTTGATTGATCAAGATTTCCTATTCTGCCAGTTCTTCTGGAGTCAATGATTGGGCCAGTTTCTCCCTTTCCATTGTCTCTCTAATAATATTTTCTTCTCTCAAGGCAGCAACAGCAGCAATAGCATCATCTCTAAACAATACATCCTTTTCTGGATATGCCTTAACAGGCTCTTCTTCTGTAACCTTTTCTTTGCCTTTACCCATCCTTTTAGGCCTTTCTTCCTCATCTTCATCAGATTGTCTATAGTCATCAATCTCCTTCTCAAGTGCTTCTAACTCAGGGTCATACTCTGGCCTCTTGGAGCTTTCTGGTTGTTCAGTTTGAGTGATGGCTTCTCAACAACAGTATTCCCTTCATTCAACACTTTAGTCTCAACTCCAGTTTGAATGTCAGTTAAGACATCAGTAGCTATATCAGTAGCAGCTACATTCTCCTCAACATTTATCTTTTCAACTCTATCCTCTGTCTCTATATTCTCATCATCCCTCTCCACATTCACTATTTCATCAATATAATCATAATCTTGTTCTCCAACCTCTGATCTATCACCATCATACTCATCGTCCTCAGCTCTCCTCTCCTCACTACTCTCCTCTCCATCATCATAAACATTCATAATCAATTTTAAACTGTCTGCAGTCTCCACAACTGTTATAGTTTCAGCAACATTTACACCAGAGACAATTAGCATATTCTCATTCTCCCCCTGTTTTGGGGTAGCTGAGGTCTTCTCAACCTCCTGCTCCAGGGCTTGAATTTTCAAATTTGCTTGTACCAACTTCTCTAACAACATCACATTCTCCTCTGTCACCTCCTCATTCCTTCTCCTCAGTTCAACATTTTCTTTTAACAAGGTCAACAGGTCAGTGTCAGTGGGTGGTGTTGTAGGTGGTGATGCAGTGAATTGTTCATATTCAGGTTGTTCTTGGTTTGTGGTGTGGGTTTGAAATATGGATAGTGGTGGTGATTGTGTATAAGGTGGGCTTGGAATGAATGGATCTATGTGAGTTGGGCTATATGTTGGTGGTGTTTGTGGTGTTGGGGATGTATGTGTTGATGATTCTGGTTGGCTTATGGTTAGGGTTTGAGGTGGGGATTGAGTGGTTTGATATGGTGGAGTTTGTGGTGGTGTTGGAATAGGTTGTTCTGGTTGCTCAAGTTGCTCCCCCTGATCAGGTGCACCAACAATCATGGCTCCTCCAGCCCCTCCTTCATCTCCAACAATATCATCCTCAGAGCCATCATAATCATCTTCAACATCATCTCCTCCTTCCTCCTCTGAGCTTAACTCAGGCACTGGCATCACATTCAAGTCATGGTCCAACAACCATGGCAAGATCTCAAATGGGACATTTGAGTTATACATATTAGAAACACCTGGATTTTTGATTCTTCTGTATGTGTCAGGATTTTGCAGTAGGTGTGTAATGCCAACAGTGGGCAAATCTTGTAATTCACTATTGAAGATTATCTGTAGGAACCTTGGATATTGTAAGAATCTGTTCTTCTCGGCCTTCTTCAAGTTTCCTACCAATCCTTCAAATATCATCTTTGAAAAGTTGAAGGGTAGATCATACATAATTCCAACCGTGGCATTTGCCAAATCATGACTCATCAAGGTCCATGATCCCTTCCTTGGGGCAAATCCATGTATCACATGATGGATAAGAAACCTATACAACATAGGGAACATTCCCTTTTAAAACTGCCCATCATGTATGGTTCCTTGATACCCCATTGTTTGCTCAAATATCCTCATCAAGTGAGGTGTGCTGAAGTTTATTGAATTATGATCATCATCATTTAATCGTAAGCATCTTCTTATCATCCTCTCTGTTATGTGTATATCTTGTCTTGCAACAGTTGCTTCGATTCTCTTTCCATTGATGTCCTCAACGAGTTCTGCAGATCTCCAGAAATCCATAGAATGATTTCTGTAGATGACAGGGCATTCAGTGAACGCAAAGTTGACATTTGACCGAGCCATCCATGTTATCATCCTCACCATCGGCTCATTGTTAGGTGTGACTTGTAACAGTGCACACATGTTATATTTTGGTTCGAAGACATATTTGGGTTGATCTTCTGCCATATCTGAATCACATAAATAAACATATTCAAAGTGAAATTAGTCATAAAGTTCTCAACTTTAGGTAATTTCAAGTTATAAAAATGAAGAAGAAAGAGAGAAAAATCATAAAGAACCTGTTCTTCGACAAGTTTATAACCTAAACACATAAACAGAGTATTAGTAATCAAATACATGATCAAACCCCATTATAGTCTAATCGTGATCAGAAAACACATTACTATTGCTTACCGAGTCGGAATTAGAGGGCTAATTCAAGTTAGGGTTTGGATTAAAGTTGAATGCGATAAGTCGGTTTAGGTTTCTTTGCGAGTAAGCAGTTGCAGTGGAAGAAGAGAGAGGGAAAAGTAATGTTGAAAATTTTGCCTAACTCCCTCTTATATACCTTTTGAAAGCGGGTTTTAAATGCTTTTTGTCGTTTAGTGAGTTATTAGTTGTTACACAGTAACATTATCCACTTGATATATTAAAACATTTCTTTACTCTTTTAGCAAACCTTACTCGGAAAATTTTAATATATCCAAAGTCTACTCGATATACTTCCACTTACACAAAGCTTACCCGATTAAAATAAAAACATCAAACCTTGCTTGGCCAAGCTAAGTAATTTAAAGTCAAGACACTATGAAGAAAGCTTACCCGAAACACTAGATTTCTTGAGAAATTAATCACAGGGCATATAATCAAGTATGAAATATCAAATAATCATTCTTACTAGGAATCAATTAAGATCCCCATATAAATTTCTTAAATTCAAATTAAAAGACTTGGTCTAGCATAAACCCTAATGAAATAAGAATCATAATCAATCAATCACACTGAAATCATATTCAATCAAACATACTTGGAAGCATAGTGTGCTCGAGCAACCTTGCTGATGTATAGTGTGCCCGAACAACATTCTTATGCAAAGTACACCTGAATAACCTTCCTATAGTACAAAGTGTGCCCGGAAAAGGACTTCTAACAGACAGTGTACTCGAAAAGTCAAGTTTTGATATTACCAAGTATATTGAGGTAACAGAAGTGTACCCGAAATATAAAGTGTGTCCAGAAAGCAAAGTTGCCCGAAAACCCTTGTAATTTCAAAGAAAACATAAACACAAATATCTTAGAGCATGCTAGGAATGAAATTAAAAACACATAAACATTTAAGTGTTCTATAGTCTAAAATTTCAAAGAGCTTGCCCTAATAACCTATGTTAGCATTAAGCTTACTAGGATACACATAATCAATCATCAGGTATACCTGAGAACTAAACTAAACAGAGATTAGTCTACTCTAGAAACTTCAACATGTCAGACCATACCCGAAAATGACAAACTTAAATAATAATATCTAAGTGTGCCCGGAAACCTTTCCTAACAACATATTCACACAAATCACAAAGCTTACTCGGTGTACTAACCCAAGTTCACAGAGTTTGCTTGGAATAACAATCAGCATATAAAATGCAAAGCTTGCCCGGAACAAGAGTTTCTTGTTAAAAGCTAGCTATAACACATAATCATCTTAAGACTTCAAGCTTGCTCGGGAAATGAGTACACCAGTGTACTCTACCCGGAAAGTGTAAACACTTCAAAGCATGCCCGAAAATCATAAACTTAGTGAATAATGACTAAGCTTGCCCGAAAAGGTTAAAAAGTATCAAACCTTACCCGAAAATACATATTCAAACATATTCAACTGTTTTGTGCTCGGAAAGGTTATAAAACATCAAACCTTACCCGAACTTACATATTCAACCTATTAAAGGCAAAATGCAACACTTTTTGACTTAAAACACTTTGTCAAAACATATTTTTCATTACAGATCATAGTTTAGGAGCAAATGGTGCATTTAGAGATCAAATTTTAGTTGTATTTCTCGTCAAAACAGTTTCTTCCATTTTCTGAAAAGATCTCAAGAATGGGATCATATTGACTAAGTAGCTTTCTCAATACTTCATTCTCAGCATTATTATGACAACATAGATAGGTTAACAGCGGGTATAAACTTAGCATGAATTTCATCTGTTTGGTGATATTATTAAGGTACAATTAGAAGCATAATGCATTAATGGTCAACACTGTGCTATGATTCCTCATATCTCATCTCAAAGCTTATTTGGCTTTCCCCAGATCACCCCAATTTGACTCCAACCTCCTGTATTTGGTCAAAAATTGTTTTTGTATGACAGAACTTATTGGATCTTTTTGTTTTTTTTTTTATTTTCAAACATGTGTAGAGGTAGAACGTTGGACTTACAGTTAAATAACATGCCTTTCATTCAAGATGAGACAGATTTTGTCAACATCTTTGTAGTTCTTGTTGTAACCCTCTTGTTTGATAAAATATTTAAAACACTTATCAACTTTTGGTTGATTTATTCATTCTTCCCCTTGTTTTTGATATTTTCTCAAATTTTCTAACACATGTTCTTTGTCATATTTAAAGATGTTTCATTTTTGGTTGACCAAATAACAGCAGGCTTGTGTATGACTGGGTAATCACTTTTCTGCCTAGGAGAGATTTATCTTGAGACATGCAAACACAACTGTGTATCTCCACATAAAGATTAGCATATTCATTATGTTTATATCACCTTAGATTTTACATCATCATGGGAAAGCAACCATACATGTTAATGACTATACTAAGGTCTTTTTAGCCTATTAAATCCATATGATTGGCTAAGTAGTCAATGTACTATCATTTCCCTTATAAATACAGTTTAACATTCAATCACCCCAATTTCTCTTCATTGGCAGGTAAATGGCTATCCTGTTTGACCAGAGATGGTCAACAGGACCAAACATACATGTGAATATATGTCCTTTCAAAGTCAGAGTTATTGACATAGTTTTAAGTGAATGAATAAGAAACAAGTCATAATTGCCCCAAATGCATTCAGTTTTCAGGTCAATGGCTATCCTTTGAATCTGTAAAGATTTAAGGACCAAACATACACAGGTGCATGTCCTTCCAACTGGGCAAATGACATAATTTTCAGCAAAAACAACTACTTGAGACTTTTCTTCAAAAATCCTTCTTTTGAGCTTCTTTAAAGCTTGAACTGAATAATCTTATCATATCTCTACACCATTAATCAACTTGCTCGTGTTTTGACCAAAATGAATAGTTTATGCAAAATTCATTAGTAGATTCATTTTATCATTTAATTTTGACATAAAACTTATTTTGACACAAACAGTTGTAACATAATCAAATCTTAATCAAACATAACATCATCAAGACAAGCAGACAATACTAGCATTCAAGGTCTAGCCTATCTTAATAACATCAAATGATCAGATAATACACATAATCAAGCAATTTAGCAGTCCATAACAGTAACACTCAGAAGTTTTCTCTCTCTAGAAGGCGATTTTGGAGAATAAACCCTATGTGATCGGCCGCATAGGGTTCTTGGCTTTTCTTGGTTTTTTGTTGCTTATATCTTGATCTAATCCTTGGTTCTGATTGCTTAGTAGATTTGCTATTGATCACGGCTATTGTTATAGTTTAGTTAGATCGATACAATCCTGTTAATTGATTAAGGATCTTGTGGTTAATCAAGGTTAGGGTTTTTCTTTCAGCCGATTGAAGCTTGTTTTTTTCAGCCGATTGAAGCTTGATTAATTGATTAAGGAACTTGTGTGATCGGGTAGGGTTGTGGGGTCTTGTTCCTTGGAGTTTTGCTGCATGAATCTTGTTCTAATCCTTGGTTATCTTGTGGTTAATCAAGGTTAGGGTTTCATTCATCCAGCCGATTGAAGGTTAGGGTTTCATTCTTGGAGTTTTTTGCTGCTTGAATCTTGATCTTTTCTTTGGTTCGGATTGCTTGGTAGCCGTGGTTTTGATTAGTAACGTGTACTAGGGTTTCAATCTTTGTTGTTTGGAATCTTGGTTCTGGTGCTTGGTTATTGTTCTTGGGTGTTTATTCGTCCTAGGGTTTTGCATGGAGCAGAAGGGTGGGAATGGTTTTGTTGATCGTGTCAAGCAAGGGTTTTCAGCCAATCGGGTAACGAACATTGATGGGGTTCTTCCTCGTAGGGGGGCTCTGAAAACTGGTTCATCGGGAAACCCTAATGCTACGAGTTCGTTTGTTTCGTTTGCTGCAAACACTACATTCAATGCTCCTTTAAATGATGTTATCAACAAAGATGGTGGCTGTTCAGCCGTGGGGAACAAAGATAGTGGTTGTTCGAATGATAACAAGGTTATTGGATCAGATTCGTTAAATATTCAACAAGATGGAGGTTTTTCAGCCTTTGTCTCGGATGACAACAAGGTGTTTGGATCTGAATCTTCTAATATTCAAAGGGATGTAGGGAAGGAAAAACATATGGAAAATTCAAAGCCTTCGTATATGAGTGTTGTCCAACTTGAAAACAAGACATCGAAGGTAACATTAAGAAAATTAAATGTGGAGTCAACAATGGATGGAGTTGATGTGGTTATCCCGGTTGAATCTGTCAAGAAAGTTAACGAAAGGTTTAATAATACTTTGTTTGGCTACTTTTTGGGTAATAGACTTCCTTTTCCGGTTGTTGAGTATTTTGCTAAGAAAAATTGGAACAAATATGGGCTTACGAGACTTATGATGAATGCGAAAGGGTTCTTCTTTTTCAAGTTTCATACGGAAGCTGGGATGATGCAGCTGATTGAAGATGGTCCTTGGATGATTAGGAATGTCCCCATTATCTTAATATTTGGACTTTGGAGTCAGATTTGGAAAAGGAGGATATACGGTCTGTTCCGGTTTGGGTCAGACTACAGAATATTCCTCTGGGTGCATTTACTGAGGAGGGTCTAAGTATGCTCGCTTCAAGAATTGGGGATCCGATAAGTATGGATTCTTACACTGCCAATATGTGTAAGGAATCGTGGGGAAGAAGTAGTTTTGCTAGAGTTCAAGTTGAACTTCATGCAAACCAGGAAATTAAGAGGAAGCTGGTTGTTGCTGTTCCGGATACGTGGGGGGAGACAAGCAAGATATCGGAGATTAAGATTGAATATGATTGGGAGCCCCCCAGATGTTCCTTATGTGAAGTGTTTGGCCATTCGAACACTCAATGCCCGAAACAAGTTCAGGAGAAAATGGTAAATGAAGAACCAATGAAAGTCAATAATGATGATGGTTTCCAGAGGGTAAAGGGAAAGAAAAAAGTTAATACGCAAGTCAAGAAACAGAATATTGTCTATCGACCGGTTACTAAACCTGCTGACCTGCTGTGACACAGCCTGCAAATAAACCACCCTCTCAAAGACAAGACACTAATCATCCAGTGGGTAAACCTGCAGCTTCTAAGGCGGTGGGGGTTGAGTCAAAGGAAATGCATTCTGTCCAAACCCATAACCGGTTTGATAATTTGGTGGACGAACCAGAAAGTGATGAAGATGAGGATGATGTGGAGGAGCTGTGTACGGATGTGGCTAACAGTATGAAAGCGGATATTGGTTCTGAGGGTGCAAGCACACCCGGTGAATTGGGTGCTTAATGGGTACTATTGCTTCATGGAATATAAGAGGGTTGAACCGCCCTCTTAAACAAAAAGAGGTTCGTAAGGTAATCCAAGATAATAATATTCAGGTGTGTGCTATTCTTGAGTCTCACGTACAATTAAACGCGGTTTTTGATGTTTGTAAGAAGATTTGTAAAAATTGGGATTGGACCAGCAATGGTAGTGTTTGTGATAAAGGTACTCGGATTATTGTGGGGTGGAATAAGGATTTGGTTGATCTTATGGTTATTGATTATTCAAACCAGGTTCTTCACGTTCAGTTAAAGTTTAAGCTGGGTATCAAGGTGATGTATGGTTCTTTCGTGTATGCTGACAATTGTTATTTGAAAAGAAGGGAGTTATGGCATAATCTTGCTGTTCATAAACAATTCACTCGTGGTAAACCGTGGGCTTTACTAGGAGATTTTAATTGTGCTCTTAATTTGGAAGACAGCTCACATGGTTCTTCCAAAATTTCCACTGGGATGCTTGATTTTCGTGATTGTGTTAAGAACATTGAAGTTGAGGATATAAATGGGGTCGGGCTCCAATTCACTTGGAGCAATAAACCGAAAACGGGTATGGGTCTTTTCAAAAAGCTTGATAGGGTGATGGGAAACTCTAAATTCATGGAGATTTTTAATGATTCTTCGGCGGTGTTCCTTCCGTACTGGATTTCAGACCACTCTCCATGTTTATTGAAATTCCCCTCTCTTATTAAAGGTAAGCCTAAACCGTTTAAATTCCCTAATTTTTTGATCGGAAAACCGGGTTATAATGATATTATTGCTAACGGCTGGAAAATTGAGGTGAATGGTTATCACATGTTTCGCGTGGTAAAGAAACTCCAAAACTTAAAACATCCAATCCGTTCTTTGCTGCACCGGTAAGGCAATCTCCACAAGAAAGTTAATGATCTGAGAACCCTTCTGGATGCTTGTCAAACCCGTCTTGACATTGACCCTACTAATTTGGAGTTGATTCGGGAGCAGAGTAGTTATCTTAAGGCTTATCATGAGGCGGCTAAAGATGAGGAAGAATTCCTTAAACAGAAGGCTAAAGTCGATTGGTTAAAGCTTGGTGACTCTAACACTGTGTACTTTCACAATTCTTTGAAAATGCGAAACCATAGAGGTCGTATTGATACTATAAGTGATGTTCAGGGCCGATTATTTGAGGGGTCGGATGTTCCTTCGGTGTTTGTTAATCATTTTATGAACATCTTTGGTTCAGATTTGCAACCATTGAGAAAACCGAATAATCAGATTTTTACTACTAAGCTTTCGGCCTCTCAGGCGGAGCTTAAGGTTAGACCTATATCCGATTTGGAAATCAAGGATGCTTTTTTCTCGATTGGGAATTCCAAAGCGCCGGGGCCTGATGGTTTTTCCTCGTCTTTCTTCAAAAGTTCTTGGGATATTGTTGGGAAAGATGTTTGTTTGGCGGTTCATGAATTTTTCAGAAAAGGAAGTCTCCTTAAACAGGTTAACCACACTATTATTGCCCTTATTCCCAAAGTGACCACCATTTTGACTCCTAATGATTTTCGTCCCATCTCGTGTTGCAACACTTTATATAAATGCATTACCAAGATTATCTCGGTTCGTATGATGAAGGGTTTGGAGTCGTTAATTGATATCAATCAGTCTGCGTTTGTTCCTGGGCGTAGGATTTCTGATAACATTCTTTTGACCCAAGAATTAATGCATAATTATCACACTAATAATGGTCCGCCTAGATGTGCTTTTAAAGTTGATATCCAGAAAGCTTATGATACGGTCAGTTGGGATTTCATTCGTGATATTCTTTTTGGGTATGGTTTCCACGACAGGATGATTCGTTGGATAATGGAGTGCATAACCACTTCTTCCTTTTCGATATCCGTTAATGGGAACTTACACGGGTTCTTTAATGGTAAAAGAGGTCTGAGACAGGGTGATCCGATGTCCCCTTATATCTTCACGCTGGTTATGCAAGCTCTCACGTTAATTCTGCATCGAAAGGTTCGTATTGAACGATCGTTCCGTTTTCATCGTCATTGTGAAAAATTAAATATTATCAATATTTGCTTCGCGGATGATTTGTTCCTGTTTGCTCGAGGTGATGTGAATTCTGCTAAAACTATTATGGGGGCTCTGAATGATTTCAAAGATATGTCCGGGCTTACTCCGAGTGTTCCGAAAAGTACCGCGTTTTTCTGTAATGTCCCGGACCGCGTTAAAAGTGGTATTCTGAATATTATGCCCTTCGTTGAAGGAAGGCTCCCAGTTAAATACTTGGGAGTTCCTCCTATTTCTACGAGGTTAAATTACCGTGATTGTAAGAGGTTGCTAGATTGTATGGATAGTCGGATTGGAGATTGGAAGAATAAAACTTTATCTTTTGCGGGTAAACTTCAGCTGGTCAAGTCTGTTCTGTCGTCCTTATATATTTATTGGTCTGCTGTGTTTTCACTCCCTTCTAGACTTATTGCTGATCTTGAGAAACGGATTAAAAATTTCCTTTGGGACTATGGTCACAATAAGGGAAAGCATAAAGTCTCCTGGGATATTGTGTGTCAGCCAAAATGTGAAGGTGCTTTGGGTATCCGGCGTATCCGGGATGTCAATAACTCTCTTCTGGTTTATCATATTTGGAGTTTAATCAATGGTCGTAATTCGTTGTGGGTTAAATGGATTCATGAGTATAAATAAAATGAAGGGGCGAAATTTTTGGAGCTTGCAGATTCCTAACTCGTGTACTTGGGGGTGGAGGAAAATTCTTCAGTTTCGTCCTCGTATTAGACAGTTTATTTGGCATGAAATTGGTAATGGGAGATCTACTTCAGTTTGGTATGATAAATGGGATGATCTTTGTCCTTTAAGTGATTATATTAACCCGAGAGCTATACATCGGGCTGGCTTGTCTTTAGAGACCTGTGTCAATGATGTAACACATCATAATAACTGGGGTCGGCCGCCTGATTGGATTTTGAGATATCCAATTCTTTCGAACTTAAAAGAGGTCAGTATTTGTCCGGATAAGAGGGACAAGATCGTGGTAATGGATGAGAATAGGACTTCAATGAATTTCTCGGCTTCAGGAATATGGCATCTTCTTCGGAGACCGACTGATAAGGTGTCTTGGGTGCATGTTGTTTGGTTCTCTCAATGTGTTCCAAAACACTCCTTTATGTTGTGGACTGTGCTTCATGATAGGTTGAGCACGCAGAATCGTATTATGGGGTGGAAAATTGGTGGGTATCCAAATCATAACTTGTATTGCTGCCTTCTTTGTAATGGAGAGCCGGATTCTCGTAATCATCTCTTCTTCGAGTGTAAGTTCTCTTCTGAGGTTTGGAGTATTGTAAAAATGAAAGGGAAGTTTCAGGGGTGCAGGAATGGTTGGGCGAATATTCTTCAATATGTCTCTCAATTTGGAATGTCCAACTCTATTGATAATGTTGTTAATCGGCTGTTATTTGGGGCTTCGGTTTACGTTATTTGGAAGGAGCGAAACAACCGGCTTTTCAAGAACTCTTTGAAGACTCCTAAGATTGTTGCGGACGAAATCATTAGGGGTACGCGCCTAAAGCTTATGACTCTAAAGTTCAAGAATTCTGAACGGGTTAATCGGGTTCTCGAGGATTGGCACTTTCCGCGGGGAGTTTCCCACCAAATTGATGATAATGGTTGATTTGTTTTTGTTTTGTTTATTTACTTGGTTCTTGTGTAAGCTTTAGCTGTGTTTACCAGTGTTTGGTGGTTTTGGTTTTGTTTACTCTTGTATGGCATGTCATACATGAGAACTAATATGGCACTCTGTCATATATTACTTGTACTTTTTTGGTTGTGTGGAATGCATTTAACCGGGTGAATCCCTTTACCCAAAAAAAACAGTGACACTCATCCTAACAACACAAATACACATTCACTGATAAACATGCAAACATATCAATCAAATCAATCATGTTAAAACTTTGCACACTAAATCAGTTAAGGCACATAACAGTTAACATATTCAGTAGCATAATCAGTTGTAACATAATCAAATCTTATTCAAGCATATTCACTGAACATTCATTATGACCTCTAACAAAAATAATCAATTATCACATAGAGGCACATAACTAGGCACACATCCTTAATCAGATTTCATCAGAGTTGATCATTCCCAGAGCTTTCAGAAGAAAGTTGAACCTGGTTCTATCAAGTGGTTTGGTGAATAGGTCAGCCAAATTGTCACTTGTATCAACTCTTCGCATTTCAATTAAACCTTTTTCACTGCAATCCCTGATGAAGTGATGTCTGATTTCAATATGCTTAGTTTTAGAATGTTGAACTGGATTCTTAACAGTAAAATATGCAGCAGTATTGTCAATAAGAATAGGGGTGTTCAGAAAATTCAAACCATAGTCCAGCATCTGATTTTGAATCCATAGAACTTGTGCACAGCAGGCAGATGCAACAACATATTCAGCTTCTGCAGTAGAGATTGAGACAGTAGTCTGCTTTTTGCATTGCCATGACACTAGCCTTTCACCCAAAAATTGACATCCTCCTGAGGTTGACTTTCTGCTCATGTTACAGCCATCATAATCACTGTCTGTATATGCAATCAGATCAAAAGATTGGTTCTTTGGATACCAAATTCCTAAGTCTGGTCTTCCCTTCAAATATCTGAATATTCTTTTAACAGCATTCATGTGGGAGATTTTAGGACTAGACTGGAATCTTGCACACACACATACAACAAACATGATATCTGGTCTTGTTGCAGTCAGATACATCAGAGATCCAATTTTGGCTCTATATTCATGTTCATCCACAGGCTCCCCCTTTTCATCTGCAATCATCTTTTCTTTGGTGTCCATTGGAGTTGAAGCAGTTTTGTACTCATCATAGTTGAACTTGGTCAAAATGTCCTGCACATACTTATTTTGGTGAATGAAGATCCCTTCAGCTTTTTGTTGAACTTGCAATCCAAGAAAGAAGTTCATTTCTCCCATAGAACACATGATGTACTTGGACTTCATTACCCCTTCAAACTCCATGCACATATGTTCATTTATAGATCCAAAGATGATGTCATCCACATACACTTGTAACAGAAGCAAGTCTGATCCCTTTCTTTTGTAGAAGAATGTCTTGTCAATGGCTCATCTTTTAAAACCATTCTAAAGAAGATTATTCGAAAGCTCATCATACTAAGCTCTAGGAGCCTGATGCAATCCATAAAGGGCTTTGTTTAGCTAATACACCTTGTTTGGATACATTGGATCCTCAAAACCTGGAGGTTGAGGAATGCAGACTTAACATCAAGCTGGAACACTTTAATGTTCTTTGAGGCAGCATATCCAAGAAAAATCCTGATAGCTTCAAGTCTTGCAACAGGAGCAAAGACTTCCTCAAAGTCTATTCCTTCTTCTTGAAGACATCCTAGTGCTACAAGTCTATCTTTATTCTTAATCACCAAACCCCTCTCATCCTTTTTGTTTCTAAAAACCCATTTGGTCCCTATTGCATATCTGTCTTTTGGCCTATCAATAAGATCCCACACATGTAGGTCTCTGAACTGTGCTAGTTCCTCCTGCATTGCTTCCACCCAACTATTGTCTTTTAGTGCTTGAGCAATGTTCTTTGGCTCTATTTGGGATAGAAAGCAAGAGTAAAGACAAATGTTTGCAATTTTTGAATGACTTCTTGTGACTCTTCATGCAAATCTCCAATGATGTTTTTTCAGAATGATGATTCTTTTCCACATAAGGAGTTTGTACAATCATATCCGTAGACAAATTTGTGTCAGATTTGTTTCATTGAGATCTAGTTCTTCAATGATCAAATCAGTTTCTGCATCATGAAATTCTGGTGCTTCATCATTATGTTGTCCTGAAGTAGATGCACCATTGTTTTCTAAATTCAATATTTGAAATAGATCTTGAAATCTTGCTATAGATGCAGCTTCTTCTCCACTTGCTTGGTTGCTTGTGTCACCCTTATTCTGAATTTGATCATTCTGTACATCTTGATTGTCTTGATTGTTCTCAGTATGATCATGTTCAGGATTGTGATTATTTTCTTGATCTTGTTCACCATTGTCATATGAGGGCTTCTTCACAAAAGTATACTCCTTTTCTTTTAGCAACCTTCTTCCATAATTCTTCCAAGTCCAATGATTTCTTCTTTTGCTCTTCAATTTCACTAGTCTTGTAGAAAGATTCATCAAAGTCTTCAGGATAAATCTTGAAGGACCTTATCAACTTTTCATGAACAAACAGCCATGCTGCACCATTAACTGTATTGAATTGATTCTCATTAAAAATGATGTCAGATGATTCTATAACACTCAAATGGTCTTTCACATATACTCTGTAAGCTTTTGAGTGTGTAGAATATCCAACAAAGAAACAGTCTAGGGATTTTGTTTGAAACTTGTTCAAATAGTCCCCTTGTGTTCAGAAGAAAACATTTGCATCCAAAGGGCTTGAAAAACTTGATATAAGGCTTTCTATTGTGAAATATTTCATATGGAGTTTTATTATGCCTTTTGTTGACAAGTACCCTGTTCTGAACATAGCATGCTGTATTTATGGCTTCAGCCCAAAATGTGACAGGTAAATTAGCATCAGCTAACATGGTTCTTGCAGCTTCAATCAAAGTTCTATTCCTTCTTTCTGCAACACCATTTTGTTCAGGAGTTTTAGGAGCTGAGAATTGTTGTAGTATTCCCTTTTCTGCACGAAATTCTTTCATAACTCCATTCTTGAACTCAGTACCATTGTCACTTCCCATCATTTTAACTTTCTTATTCAACTTGTTCTCAATCATTGTTACACAACCTTTAATCAACTTTGTGGTCTCATCCTTGGTACTTAAGAAATAAACCCAAGTATATCTTGAGTAGTCATCAATGATCACTAGACAATATCTTTTCTTCCCTATACTTGGCACACTCACAGGACCAAAGAGACCCATGTGAAGTAATTCAAGTACTTGATCAATTGAGTTGATAAGCTTTGGCTTATGAGTAGATTAGTGTTGTTTTCCTTTTTGGCATGAATCACAATGATCTTCCAATTTGAACTCTCTTGTAGGCAAGCCTATGACATGCTCACCTTTGACAAGTCTATTCATGTTCTTTAAGTTCACATGACACAGTTTCCTATGCCACAATTTTGATTCATTTTCAGTGGCTTTGGAAACAAAACATGCACCTCCTCTTGAAATAGCTTCTTTCATATTCAATTCATACAAGTAACCATTTCTTGGTACCATCATCATAATCATTTCAGGTGGAATCACAAACTCAGGCTTCAAGATGAAACACTAGGAGTCATCAAAACTGACTTTGTATCCCTTATCACACATTTGTGATATACTCAGTAGATTGTATTGAAGACCTTCAACATGAAATACATTATCAAATGAGACTTTCCCATTTGATAAGATTCCTTTTCCAACAATCTTTTCACCATTTTCATCACTCCCAAAAGCTACAGGACCTTCATACTTTTCTTCATAATTGACAAGAGATCTCTTGTCACAAGTCATGTGCCTAGAACAACCACTATCCATGTACCATATGTCATTCAGAGGAGTGGACTGTTCCTGCACATAAGAAAAAGTTTGATTATCAACTTGCAGCTCATCAGATTCAGTTTCAGACACAGCTTGGGAAGTGAGTGTTGTTGGTTCAGAATCTTCATGAGTGAGTTCTATATTGTCTGAATTGTCTGTTTCATAACCACACTCTCTTGGAGTTTTAACGTATGAGGTTGAGCTTGGACAGTCTTCTGATGCAGTGTCACACTCCTTCACCACATAGTCTTTCTTCTCATAGTAGTCTCTCACATCAGGAACTGTCTCAACCTTAGTTTCATCTTTAGGTTTCCAGAGAAAACCTTGTGGTTCATATCCATGCTTTAACAGAAACTTTTCATCACCAATGAGTTCTGTTGGTTTCTTTCTAGGATATGCATCTTTTCTTCTTGTCTTCTCACTGCTTGATGATCCTTGAGAACTATCAGATTTGACAGATTATCACTTTTTGGGATTATTCTCAAGGGTTGAGAGCTCTTTTTAAAATTTTTTACATGCTTCACTGGAGATTTACCCCTTTTAACAGGTTTTTCCACATGTTTCTTGGCTTTCATTGAATGCCTTTGGCTCTCATTTTCCAGAACTTCCTCTTCACAAACCTTTCCCATACCCACGTATTTTTCATACTTCATTTTGTAGGCCACAAAGTCTTGTCCATACTTTGTTTCATTTGGGACATGAACAAGCTTGAATTTGAGTCTTTCATTACAGGAATCTGTATGATGACCATACTCATCACACTTCTTGCACCAAACCTTTCCTTTGAATATTTCATTTTCTTTTGGTTTCTTGAACCTTTCACTTGGTCTTGGTGAATCAACTCCAATTGTCTTTTTAGATTTTAAACTGTCAAAATCATTTGAGAAGGGAACAAATTCAGCTATCCTTATGTCACTTCTTTCTACTTTCCCTTTAACAAAGACAATTTCCCTTAAACTCAAAGGTTCCTCCTCTATGTTTTCCCTTTGTCTAGATTTCCTCTTTTTATATTCCTCCATTGTTTCTACTTCTCCAATGTCAAACTCTTCAATGCTTGAGTAAATAGGGTAAACTGGAATAAAGTTTTCAACATTCACATCTTCTTTTACCCTTTTCTTGCTGTTTTGTTTTAACTTTTCCAATAATTCTTTGCTTGGAGGTCTCACTGCATTGTAATTTACCTTCTTCTTCTCACATATATCAAAGGACACATGTTCTCTCTTTGTTCTTTCATTCTGTTTCTTCATTCTTGATGTGACAGGTGGATACTTTGGAAGTTTGTCAATGGATTCTGGCTTCTTGAATCTTCTTCCTCTTTCAGCAACTTTAATTTCTCTTCAGTAATTTGATCACTCAAATCACTCAAAGTCATCTTGATTCAAATCAATTGACCCAAGGTCATCTTCAGAGACTTGAACTCCAATTGACTTTTCTTCTTTCAACTCTTTCTTCACAACAAACTCTCCTTCTTCACTCACCTCAACATTCTTGTACAAATCCACAAGTTCTTCTTTGTCTTGAAAGACATCTTTGAATTGTTGTAGATATGCATTTCTTTTCTCTTTATCCACTTTTGGCATAAAGTTGATGTTGAAAGGTGGTGGTACTGCTTTGTACTTGTCTTCTTCCTTAACTTGGTTTAGAATTCCACAGATGTTTCCAGTGGAGACTAAGTTCTTCAAGAATTCACTGTCAGCTTGCAGTTTTGTGTTCAGCACCTTCTCTTCTATAATCATTTTCTTCAATCCATCAATTTCAGTGGTGAATCTTTTCTGGGCTCTGTAACTGTTTACACAGTCTTCTTCCAAACTTTTCATTCTTTGTTCACTCACTAGTTCACTTGCCTCATATGCATTGATGATACTTTGTTTCTTAAAACACTCACTTTCCACTTACCTACTTTCATTTTCAGTTCATTGATAACTTCAGTTAAATCAATAGTAGGAGCAGAATGTACCTGAGATGATGATCCAGTTTCTTTTTCAATTATGGCCATGAATGCCACATTTTCCCTCTTGATATCATCTGCAATGTCTTCTTTATGATTGCTCCAATCAAAGTTACCTTCGTGCTGTGTTGTTACAGCAACATTTCCTTGATTTCTGATCTGGTTCTGGTTGGCTGGAACAGTGTTAACGATTTGATAACTAGTCTTGATATTGTTACACGTTAATTGTTGTGTCTTTGATTTGAGTTCAAACAAAAACCCTAATCATGTATGTAATGTGTAATTGATGTGCATGGATGGTGTTTATGGAGTCTAGAGTGTTATATGAATGCATGATAGTTCATAGATTGTTAATATGTTGAGTTTGGATGCAAACAGTTTCTGGACAGAATGTGTATTTGATGTTAAGTGACTGTAACGAAGTGTAAATGTGAAAATTATTTGAGATTATTGATACTACAATAAAGTAGGTTGAGTCTAGTTTCTAAAGAATATAAATTTGCAATTTTTGGACGTGTAGAAGTTAACTTTTATGATTTTACAAAAACGTTGTGCAAAGCTGAGCTGTTAGACCTGCTGTTAGGTTGTTTTGTAAATGTTATATCTCATGAACTACGAGACCAATTGGGTTGGTTCCACTTCTGGAAGTTGACTTATTGAGTTAGAAACCTAACCCAAGTGGTCTTGCATTTATTGGATTTTTCGTTTAACGGGAATTGCAAATAACATTCTGTTGCGCATGAATTTGACTGTTATGAGTTTGCTGTAATGATTTGATGATTGTGAGAAAACTATGTGGAATAAAAATATAATAAAATATGTTCTTGAAACCTAAGACATATACGCTTCTGTGATGATTTTTGGTATATTAATTGAGATGCTATGATTGGTGGAATAGTACAATCTTTCAAGTAGAATTTCTGTCTCGGTGAAACTAGCTGCTGAGTTTTGTGAAAATGCATGAAACATGATAATTGCTATATAATTGTTATGTTTTGACCAAATTACCCTTGCGGGGAATAATTGCTAATTGATTGTCATAATTTGACCAAATTGCCCTTATGGGGAATAATGGCTAGTTAATTGTCATGATTTGACCAAAAAGCCCTTACGGGGAGTAATTGCTAGTGATGTGCTTTATGAATACATGACACGTATATGATTGCTTACACATGTAATGTATCACAAATACATTTGTTAAAGTCACACACGATTCACAAACGAAACACGAAACATGTTATGTGCATAGGTAATATGTGCCGGGTCTAGAGACTCGATAATATTCCGACACTTAGAAAAATCTCTTTGTTGTTTTAGAATGCTAGAGAGAGTTTTTCTGTGACGCGCATCTTGGTGATTTAATTTGGGAATTTCTTCGCAAACAGTGAGTTTCACTTTCCCCTTTTAAACTTTTTAAACGCTTTTCTCTTGGGGGAGATAACATACTCCGCAACGCATTTAAGATTTTGTTAATATAGATTATATATCACTTGTAAAGACTAAGTGGCAAATGCGTAAACTAAAGTCCTTCATAACATCGAACCGGTTAATATTTGGATAATAGCGAGTCACTGTTGAGTAGTACTACTGGGTTTGACAAACCCCACCCAACGCTAAACTCGACTGGATGTCGAGCGGGTGTAATCTTGGCTAAACACATACCATGGTCTGGACGACCTGGTGGCAAGGCAAATTGATAAACAGTCAGCTTCGGTGTCGAACACTTAGTGATACTTGTTTTATCGGCTAGCTACCTATAGATATATAATTGATATAACACTATCTGGTAACGAAAAACGCTGTAACGCAAAACGCTGTAACGCAAAACGCTGAACGCAAACGCTAATCGCTTTATTTTTTTTATTTAAACTTGTGAACTCACCAACCTTGTGTTGACACTTTTAGTATGTTATTCTCAGGTAGCCGAGGCGGGCGCGCGGTTTAGGAACATGCATTGCTTGAAAACGCTTTTGTTATGCAAACTTAATTTTAACAGTTATCATTGGTTTTAAGTCGTCCTGCGTGACGCAACTTTTGGTTAAAGGTTTTTACGCTTCCGCATTAAATTACTCGTAAACGTTTTTCATGGTTTTGAAACTTTGTTTTATGGTTTGATTATAACTAATGATTCCGATCCTGTTAGTTCACACCCTCTGACGGTAAAACTCCGTTAGTGGATTTTGAGGGTGTGACAATACTAGTGTTATCTGTTATATTCCCGTATTAAGCTTCCGCAATTACCTAGTCGGGGTGTGACAGAAGTTGGTATCAGAGCCGTTGGTTATAATGAATTAGGATGTCCCTTAGGATACCCTAATATAACCTTAGGCTCGATTAGTTCTGGGAATAAAATAACATTAAATAATATGTGCTGGTGATTCTCGTGATGAACGCGAATAGACAAGTGGGTTATTATGGTCCGGAATGTAATAATGGACTTGTTTGTATGAGGGAATCCGAGAAGAAGTCGATAAACTATCCAATAGGTAAAAACAACAACATATGTGTGTAAAATGCATTGTTAAGTATATGTAAATAAGCAATTATCTGTGTTATTGTGTACGAATATATGTATATAATTATTATGACTAATATAATGGAAAGATATTATTCTTATTACTAACCATTGTGTAGGGACATGTCGAGATCTACGGATCGTTTATCTATTGCGGTACCAACCTTATCTGGAGAGGAGGAGGACCCAGAAGAGGAAACTGGGGAGGAATCGGAAGAAGAGATGAGTGAAAGCTTAGGGGACGCTGTTGTGCCACATGAGGTGCCAACCGACCAGCCCGACTTATCGGGCTACAGGGGTGATAGTTACCCCCCTAGGGAAACACCTAGGCTAGAGGCTGGAGCGACTAGTGCTTATCATTCACTGATTAGAGCACCCAGATCCCCTACTCCACCTGTACAACATACACCAGTACCCCCACCCACTATTAGAAACCGTCAAACCACTCGTATTTCAGTGCGCCCACCTGAGCACACCTCTCCCCCACCTCAATCTACATACCATATGGGAGAAACATCACATGTCCAGGTCACTGAGATACCTATTCCTACTTGGGGTCTACCTGCACCGATACCAGAGCCACCTCTTCTGTCTGATTCCGCATGGTTGGGTTTAGCAACTGATCAGATCGTAGAACAATCACACTCGATAAATAACCTTAATCAATTCAAACAAGAAACTCAGGAAGATGTTTGGTACCTACACCAGAATATGAGGGATGTGAGGAGAATGAATGCTGGCAACCGATGGCGAATGGAGCAGATTGAATCTCATCTTTGGATCGATAGGGCGATTTTGGTAGCTGTTATAGCTGTACTCGCTTGGTTGGTTTATCTTGTACGTATGGATAAATATAATAGAACAGTATAGTTGGTTGTACATAGTCTTTTGACTTCCTATGCAGCAATTTTGTAACAATATGTTAAGTAGGCTTGGGAGTTTTTTATAGCTTAGTACTATTACAAGCACTGGCCCTTAACGGGTTAAGTCTATATGTCACTTAGTGACAAGTTTTGATACGCATATACAAGCGCTGGCCTATACCAGGTTAAGCCTATGCGCTAATTTTGAGATGCATATGTACAGTAATGATTATGGTTAATACAAATGTGTTTTCTTTGGCGTAGTTGTGTGTTTGTGAATTTTAATATCGTAATGTTGTGCTGGTTATAGTGGAACGATAATAATTATTATATAATTGATTATTTTATAGAATGACCCCGAAGAAAGCAAACACTTTGTCTGAGGCGGAGGTGGCCGCAATGATTGCTCGTCAACTACAAGCAGTGATACCAACAATTGTAGCACAAGTCACTGCAGGCATACGTGCCAAAATACTGTTAACGAACCTACGAGCACCACTACGGCCACTGCTAATATACCTCCGCCGGAAACTAATGTTGTCACACCCCGTTAACCGAATTGCGGAAGCGTAAAACGGAAATGCAACAGATACAACTGGTATCAAATACATTGTTCATGAAGAAACATTACTAACTAATTTACAATATATTATATCGTTCTAACATCTTTTACAAACTAGGTGATACAATCAAACCGGTTCTTCAATTACTTTACTTCTAACTCAAATGCCCATGACATCAATCACCAATCAGACACGTAACGCACAGAGAATTACTTCTCATATCTGATTACCTGAAAAGCATGTTAAAATAGGTCAACTACGAATAGTTGGTGAGTTTCATAAGTTTAACGAAATCAGTTCTGCGTATCACACAGTCATAGTTTGTATGTACGCGCGTATGTAAAAATATGTATTTACGTTTGTATAAACATATACAGCCATATCCTTGTGTGTGCATATGCACACAGGTAAGTTTATAATATAAATTCGAAATTTCAGTAAAATCGTGATTGTTTGTTCGTACTACCTGTTTCCAATTTTCGTGTTTAACCAACCACTGTGGCCCCCCTTCCGCCCACAACGGTTCCGTGTTAACATCAACCACTGTGGTCCCCCCTTCCACCCACGATGATTCCACGTAAACTCAAACATTATATAGTGTACACGCAATTAATTAATATATTCTACACATAGTATTTCCTACGGCTAATCATGTAGCATGTATATAGACACATATACACATATAGTATTTATCACGTATCACCAAATACTGTGGCTCCCCATCCGCCCTCATTACGCATAATCACATTATTTTCTTAACATTCATGTCATAATCAAGTTAGTTCGTTTAATAAGTTGCAGCAGAACTTGGCTCATAGGCCATACTCAACTTTAGTTTATAAGTTGCAGCAGAACTTGGCTCATAGGCCATACTCAACTTTAGTTTATAAGTTGCAGCAGAACTTGGCTCATAGGCCATACTCAACTTTAGTTTATAAGTTGCAGCAGAACTTGGCTCATAGGCCATACTCAACTTTAGTTTATAAGTTGCAGCAGAACTTGGCTCATAAGTCATACTCAACTTTAGTTTATTACTATTGTGGCCCCCCTTCCGCCCACAATAGCCCCATAATCATCACAGACCACGTTATCCCCATGGCCATTACAGACCACATTGTCTCTAAAATTAGTTATGTTTAACATTACATAAAATGTTTGTATAAACCTGCTGTCACGTGTAATTTCATTATGTTTTGCAAATTCGTATTATCTCCACTTAATATATCAATCAACGATAATAATCATCTTTCATCAGCACGTAGTCAATCATCATGTTTGTAGGGACTTTTCATATAAAATTGTTCAGATATTTTATGTCCCGAATCGTTTTCAGATAGATAACGTGTATAAACATGCTTTCCACCCCAAAAGTTCGTAAAATAGTTCAAAGAGTGGGGTCATGAAACTCACCTTATCGTAGTTCGCACAGAAATTACGTATCAATAAGTCGGATGGCTCGTTTATAGCCTGATTCCTATAAACGGTATTGTATCGTTAATACTAGTACAGTGTTCAAGCTAAGTCGGGCTGTATAGATAATCTGGGTATAGCTGTTAGGCCCAGAACATGACCATAGTCTTAGATTGTGACGTTGCATACTATGAAATGTTTAAAACTGGATTTGGCCCAGTTTCACCGTTTTCCGAGCCTAGCTCAGTTGATCGTTTATACGTTTCGGGATTAGGTAAGATCACACAAACTTAAGTAAATATATTGATTGATAAAATGATTCGATTTATGAAAGAATTTTAAGGTTTCGGTGTCTGGTTTGATCGCAGGGTTCGTTTCCGTTTTCACACGGGTTTAATTATACAAAACGCGCCCAATCCACCCGATTTGTCCGGAATTTTCGTAACAAGTTCGTTTTTATCAATATCATTCAAAAATATGATATTTGACCACTTTTGACATTTTGACATACCAGTCAGTCCGTTAAACACAAAACTGCCGGTTTCGTTAAAACAATTATAATTTAAATCTTTGATTAATCATAACTAAATATGTACTTATATATAAATTATGTAAATTTTTGTAAAAATACATTAAGACATGGAGAATTTTATAAAAATATTTCCAGAAATTTTATGATTAATTATTTATTTATAAAAATTCATTTAATAGGTTATAATCGTGTAATAAATGGCCCGTTTATATCAAACGACCTCCGAAAAATCCGATAATTTTTACCAATGGCCTCAATGTTATTACATAGCCCCTGCAAAATTTCCAGAACCTAACTCTTTTGACAAAATGCCTTATTGTGCGTTTTTCGGCTGTTAAAATTCGGTTTAACCATGATTGCAAAAACTATACTTAGGCATTTCCAATGATTCCCAAACTTTACCAGTGATCTTACCATCCCATATTAAACTCCAAAACCAAGTTTCAGAATTTTTCAACATGTTTAGCTATTTTTCCCAAATAAACGCTCATAAACGGAAATAAATTCACCAAATATTCTCCGTTTATCGAAAAATTACCAAATTTGAACAGGGACCCATTTATATGATCCCTAATGACCCTGAAAGTTTTCACAAGCTAACAACAAGCACGTCACAACCTAATACTAAACAGCCCCTAAACGAGTGTTACGGGTTTACCTTGTCGGTTTTCGATGAATTTTGCTAGCTTAAACGATTCTCAGGGTCTCGGGTTGCAAACTCAGTATATCTACATATCATATAACATCAAACCAAGCATAAATCATCCATGTAACAGCCTTGATAATTAGGGTTTCGGTTTTGGGTTCAAACCGAACTTTCTAACCGTAAAAACGTTGTATTCATGTTCTAATCCGTGTTTTTGACCAAAAAAATATATGTTCCTGGTTTGAAACTTTTATTAACATCAAATTATATTTTTGGATGATTTTTGAGAGTTTTACACCGTTAACTTTGATTTTTACTAGCCAAGACATGTTTTTATGCTATTAAACGAGTATAAACGAATCAAAATCGAGTTTTTATGAAATCATACCTAGGGTTTCTTTGAAGTTCTGTGCTGAAGAAGGAATAATCCAGATTTTTCTGTTGCAAAATATCTCCTATCTCATTTATATAAAAAAAAATATAAGCATGGGGGGCTTTTTCCAAATTGGCGGCCGCAAGGAAGATTGGGCCACTTTGGGCCCAATTTGACCCATTAATCTGATTCTAAAGGCCCAAACACGAAAAGCCCAGTCCAAATTTAGTTCGGGTTCAGTTTTTGACGCGAAAAACTTATCGGGTGCGTCAAACAGCGCGAAAACGAGTGTTTTTCGGCTAGTTTTGTGTAAAATTATAAAAACATACTATATGTCTGTAAAAATCGAAAATATTTTCACGGATCGCTTAAAACATTTCATATAAGTGTTTTATAAATCTTTTTCGGCTTAACGGATGCTACAATGCTTGTTTTGATATTAACGATTGCGTTTAAGCTTATAGCGTATCGATAAACGAAACCTTTTTCGTTTAAAGAGTTTTAAACGTACTAAGGCCTTAATATCAATATGTTAGCCTCTATAATATATATATAACTCGTATATGACCCCTCAGTATGTATACGGGTCATAATTAGTATCAGTCGGTTACTCGTTTAAGCACTACGAATTAACCGATTTATCGTTTACTTGTTACGTAATGAATATAGTGTACCTCGTTTTGTCATGAATGTCACAAATGTAGCCCCGGGTGTTACTACCCCGCTGAATACTGATAATGTTATAAATACTAATAATACTCACCCGACTGCTAATGTCGTTGGGAACCTTGAAACTGTTTTGAACACCGATAATATCACGAATCCAAACCCCGTACCGGTTATCAACACAACCGCTAATAATAACGCCCAACCAAATACCGGTAATGATCGTAATAACCCCGAGCCCCCACGTTAGGATTACGCGTATAAACAGTTCACATCATGTAAACCGACTGAATTCAAAGGTATTGAGGGACCGAACGGATTGGTCAAATGGATTGAAAAGACCGAGTCCGTAATTAATATTAGTGAATGTCCACCAGACTGTATAGTCAAATTCGCTACGAGTATGTTTCTGGATCATGCTTTGATGTGGTGGAACACTGTGGTCCAAATAAGGGGACAAGATGCTATAAACCGTATGTCATGGACCGAACTTAAAACCCTTATGTTAGAGCATTTTTGCTCGAAAAGTGAGATTCAAAGACTAGAACATGAATTGTGGAATTTGGAAATGAAGGGTGCTGACCATGTGGGATACACAAATCATTTTAATGAACTGTCTCGTTTAGTACCGTGGTTAGTTACTCCGGAAGCTAAACATATTGAACGCTACATCAGGGGATTGACCCCTGCCGTGAGGAGTATAGTTAATTCAGTAGCCCACCCAACATTGGAAAGTGTTGTATCTCAAGCGGGTGTTGTTACCTTTGATCTAATGAGAAGTGGTGTGATAAGGATGCCAGGGGAAACATCGAGTTTAAACGATCTGATTATGGGACAAGAATGCAAGAGAACCCTCAAAACAAACGAGCCCGTCCGAATACCCGAAATTATGCCATGACCAGTTCGAATGTGAAACAAAAGACTTATAAGGGGACTTTACCAAAGTGTGGGAAATGTAATCTTCATCATACGGGTGATTGTAAATCAGTAGTTTGTCACAAATGTGGAAGAACTGGACACTATGCCCCCAATTGTAGAACCCCCACCAACAATGTAAACCGACCACAACAACCAACCCAACTACCTCGACCTCAACCAACCCGACCACAACTCAATCAACAAACCCCACCCACCATGAACCTCCGTACTTGCTACGAATGTGGTAGTACGAAACATTTTCGGAGACACTGCCCCATGCTGAACCAGGGTGTAGTGAGAAGGCAGAACCAAGCACAAGCATCAACCTCCAACGCAGCTAGGGGACGCGTGTTTGTTATAGGATCGGATGAAGCGCGTCACGATCCGAACGTGGTGACAGGTACATTCTTAGTTTCCGGTCAATATGCTTCAATTTTGTTTAATACGGGCGCCAAAAGAAGTTCGTATCTGTTAACTTTTTACCTTTAGAAAATATGCCAGTTAGTGAGCTAACAAAACCATATACTATAGAACTCGCTAATGGTAAGTCTATACTTGTTAACCGAATAGTCCGAAACTGTTCCCTTATCCTAAACGACCACCCGTTTCTTATTGATTTACTTCCAGTGGAATTAGGAAGTTTTGATGTTATAGTCGGTATGGACTGGCTATCCAAGTTTAAAGCTGAAATTGTTAGTAAGGATAAGACTGTTAGGATACCTCTTTCGAATGATGAGACGATGATTGTTCAAGGTGAGAAATCTGGTACTATACTGCCTCTCGTATCCCAACTTAAGGCATTAAAGTATTTGCGCCAAGGTTGAACATTATACTTGGCAAGCGCAACAGTTAAGGAACTCGATGAAAAGCGAATAGAAGACATCCCAGTGGTACATGAGTATTCAGATGTATTTCCCGATGAGTTGCCTGGTTTGCCACAAAACCGACAAGTTGAATTCCGTATTGACTTGATACCGGTAGCAGCATCCATTGCTAAGGCACCTTACCGACTTGCACCTTCTGAAATGCAAGAACTGTCCAACCAATTGCAAGAGTTACTAGACAGGGGATTTATCCGACCTAGTTATTCGCCGTGGGGAGCACCAGTGTTATTTGTGAAAAAGAAAGATGGAAGTTTTCGGATGTGTATTGATTATCTGGAATTGAATAAAGTGACTATAAAGAATAGATACCCCTTACCCCGAATTGATGACTTGTTTGATCAGCTCCAGGGTGCGAAATATTTCTCGAAAATTGATCTCAGATCTGGTTATCATTATGTAAGAATTCAGGAAGAAGATATCCCAAAAACAACATTCCGAACTCGATATGGTCACTATGAATTTTCGGCAATGCCATTTGGATTAACCAATGCACCTGCAGTGTTTATGGACCTCATGAACCGAGTTTGCAAACCTTACCTTAATAAATTCGTGATAGTGTTTATCGACGACATTTTGATATATTCGAAAAGTAAAGAAGAACACAAACAGCATATGCGGGTAATCTTGGAGTTATTGAGGCAAGAGAAGTTATACGCAAAGTTGTCCAAATGTGAATTCTGGTTACGAGAAGTACAGTTCTTAGGACACATTGTGAATCAACAAGGAATCCAAGTAGACCCAAGTAAAATTGAGGCCATTAAGAATTGGCAATTACCTAAATCAACAAAAGAAATCCGCCAATTTTTGGGATTAGCCGGGTATTACACACGATTTATTGAAAATTTTTTCACGCATTGCCCAGCCTTTAACCCTCTTAACTCAGAAAGATAGAACGTATGAATGGGGAGAAGAACAAGAAATGGCCTTCCAGACGTTAAAACAAAAGTGTTGTGAAGCTCCAATATTAAGTCTGCCATATGGAACTGAGGATTTGGTGGTCTATTGTGACGCATCTCGTAAAGGAAACTCAGGCACCAATGGGCCAAAAAGAGGCCCAATGGGCCCCATAGGTGAGCCGACCACAAGTTTGGGGTGGACCCCTTTTCTTTCTAGCTTGTTGTATAAGCTATTTACTTGATATTTTGCACAAGTATCATCAAACTAACTCACAAAGAAACCTGAGTTCTTCACCCTTGCAGCCAAAACCTAGAGGTAAACATTCTATTTTGATAATTTTCATACTTGATTAACCAAGTTTAAACATAGAAAATTAAGTCTTGTTTAGTTTTAAACATGTTTAACCATTCACAAATCATAAAAATCAAGTAAAATCACTTTTTGATGTTAAGCATGTCTACAAAGCAGAAACATATTGATTTTTGGTCAAAAACGCGGATTAGAACATGAATACGACGTTTTTACGGTTTGAAAGTTCGGTTTGAAACCAAAACCGAAACCCTAGTTAACAAGGCTTTTCAATGGATGATTTATTCTTGGTTTGATGTTATATGATATTTAGATACACTGAGTTTGCAACCCAAGGCCCGGAGAGTCGTTTAAGCTATCGAAAACCACCGAAAACTGACAAGGTATTACCGGTTAACTCGTTTAGGGGCTGTTTGTGCTTCGATTGTGACGTGCTTGTTTTAAGGTTATGAAACGTTTCAAGGAAATCAGAGATCACATAAGTGAGTCCCTGTTCAAATTTGGTAATTTTTCGATAAACGGAGAATATTTGGCGAATTTATTACCGTTTATTGGCGTTTATTTGGGAAAAATAGTTAAACTTCTTGAAAAATTATGAAATATGGTTTGGAAACATGAAATGTGATGGTAAGATCACTGGTAAAATTTGGGGACAATTGTACATGTCTAAGTATGGTTTGTGCAAGGGTGTTTATATCGAGTTTTAACAACCGAAAAACACACCAAACGGAATTTTGGCCAAAGAGTTAGATACTGGAGATTTTGAAGAGCTATGTGATGATATTGAGACCAATTAGAAAAATTATTGGATTTTGCGAATGTCGTTTGGTATAAACGGGCTATTTATTACTTAATTATAACACAATACATGAATTTTTATAAATATATAATTAATCATAAAATTTCTGAAAATATTTTTATGAAATTCTCCATATTTTAATTTATTTCTACAAAAATTTTCATAATTTATATATAAGTACATAATTAGTTATGATTAATAAAAGATTTAAACTATATTTGTTTTAACGAAACCGGCAGTTTTGTGTTTAACGGACTGACTGGTATGTCAAAATGTCAAAAGTGGTCAAATATCATAGTTTTAGACGAATTTGATAAAAAGGAACATTTTACTAGAATTTCGGACAATTCGGGATGGATTGTACGCGTTTTGTATAATCAAAACCGTAAGAAAACGGAAACAAACCCTGCAATCAATCCAGGTACCGAAACCTTAAAATTATTTTATAAATCAAATCATTTTATCAATCAATATGTTTACTTAAGTATATGTGATCTTACCTATTTCCGAAAAGCGTAAACGAGCAACTTGGCTAGGCTCGGAAAACGGTGAAACCGAGCCAAATTCGGTTTTAAATATTTCATAGTGTACAACGTCACAATCTAAGACTAAGGTCATGTTCTGGGCTTATCAGCTATACCCAGACTAGTTATACAGCCCGATTTATTTTAAACAATGTACTAGTATTAACAGTACGATATCGGTTATAGGAGTTAAGTTATAATCGAGGCACCTTACTTACTGATACATATTACATGCTCAAACTACGATAAGGTGAGTTTTATGACCCCACTTTTTAAACTGTTTTACGAACTTTTGGGGTGGAAAGCATGTTTACGTATACTTACTTACTTGAAATCGTGTGATGATGTGAATTATCTAAGTACTAACACTTGAAAGTCCCCACAAACACAAGTGATTAACTTCGTGCCGGTGACGTGTGGATAGTAGTATCGGTTTGACAAACCCAACTGACAGGGCCGGTGGGGTATGCCGGAACATGTTAACCCAGTTGCACATTGTCATTTAAACTTATTGCATACTGCTATGTGGTGTTAGACATAGTACATACTTGGGGCAAAGTGGCTGTTAAATGCCAACGGGAGTGCATGGACAGGGGTGGCCATGTGTTTTAGCTCGTTTTGGTTTCACTTGTGGCTTAGTATAATACATCATACACATACTTATATACATACGTACTGTGATCTTTACGAACTCGTATACTGATTTTGTTCGTACTCGTGAAACTTGAAACTCACCAACTAGACGTAGTTGACCCGTTTTAACATGCTTTTCAGGTAAGCCGAAGTTGGAATGAATTGCTTACGTGCTTGGTGTTAGAAGCAAAGTTGAATAGCTTTGAATAGATGCAAATACATAGTAATGAATAAGAAGCCCATAAACTGGTTATGTGATTTTCATCTAGTTTGTAAACTTAGTACCAACTCATGTAATATGATGTAAATTTGCTTGTTGAATTTCTTTATAAACAATGTGGTTGATACCAGTGTTATCTGTTATATTCCCGTATTACGCTTCCACAACTACCTAGTCGGGGTATGACAATAATACACAACCAAGGATAAAGGAACAATTTAGTTCAACACAAATTAGACCAACACAAACTCAAACCCGACAAGAATAGAACTCGTTTTCTTGCAATCCCAATCCTAGCATGCAAGGGCTATGAGACGACCTTACTTCTTAACACCTCTTGATCTCTAAGAAGGCGCTTACCCGCTGATTTTTAACATATAATTAACTTAACAAAACCCTATGGTTGTACCGATCGTAAGCAAACCCTAAACACAAAGTCTAGAATAAAAATGAAAAAAACAATCAAAACATGAGGTTTGTGAAGTATAATTTATAAAATCTCAGCCACTAAACACAACCTAGTTCAATATTAAACCAAACTTTACAATAGTAATTCAAGTATTTTGATCAAACAATCCATAAAACTCATCGAAACTAAACAATTATCTTCCAACCTAGGTAGAACTAACAATTTTAGCGAAGCATATTATTTGGATGACATCAAATACTCAACAAAACAATCATATTACTCATCCAACTCATAAGAAAATTCAATCCACAATCAAGTATAATCAAGCACAATTTAATCCTTAACACAATTGCAAAAGGAATTCAATTTCAAGATCAAAAACAAGAGAATTATGAAACATAAAACAAACCAAAGAGTATGGAGATATATTATAATTTTGATGGCTGAATTGGAGGCTTAAAGCACTTGTAAACTCTTGCACCTTGGTGCTAAAACTCTTTTTCTCCTCTGTTTCTTGGCTGCCGATCGGAACTAGTGGAAGAAGTGAAGAATTATAACTTTTCTTCTTTTCTCCTAGTGAGCTGCTGCCGATCGGACTGATTATGAGACCAGACTCTTTTTAATTTTTATTTTTCTTCTTTGCTACTTATGGCTGCCCCTTTTGACCACAAGTTAGCTTCTTTATATTTTTTTTTCTTCCTTAGTTTTCTTCATGCCGATCGGGATTCAAGAGAGAAAGCTCTTAAGGTTTTTTTTTCTTTTGTGTTATTTTATAATATAACATGCAAGGCTTCACACAAATGGATACGGGCGGGGCTTTTAACTTGGTTCATCAAGAACAGTGCGTAAAAGGCCTCCAAATCAAGTTAAAAAACAACGCTACAAAATAAATATTCATGTAAGATCATACCAACACTAGTTAAAAATATTAAATATTAGATAAATAAGCGGCTAAAAAATGGTAATTAATGAAGAAAATTAATGTGTTTTACAACACATCATATTTCTCAAGATATACATGGGTTTACTTTCTGAACTCAAAGGATGAGGCTGCTGAAATGATCAAAAGCTATGTAACAGGGATTGAGAACCAACTAGATGCAAGGGTGAAGGTCATGGAAAGTGATAATGGTACTGAGTTCAAGAATGGGGTAACGACTGAATTCTGTCAAGCCAAAGAAATTTTCTAACAATTCAGTGCCCCTAAGACTCCTGAATAGAATGGTGTTGTAGAAAGAAGGAACATAACAATAATTGAGGCTGAAAGAACCATGTTAGCAGATGCTTACTTGCCTATGACCTTTTAGGCAGAAGCTATAAACAGTGCTTGTTATGTTCAGAATAGGGTCCTTCTCATAAAAAGTCAAGCCAAAACTCCTTATGAGTTTTTGTACAAAAGAAAGCCCTACATCAAATTCCTTGAGCTTTTTGGTTGCAAGTGCTCCTTGTTGAATACTAAAGACCATTTGAACAAGTTTCATTCTAAATCTTTAGATTGTTTCTTTGTTGGGTATTCCACACAGTCAAAGGCTTATAGAGTATATGTGAAAGACCATCTGACTGTGATATTCAGATATAATCTTTAATGAAAATAGAATCATGGCTATTTGATATTGAGAAGTTGATCAAATCTTTCAAAACGTACCCTAAAGACCTTGATGAAACTTTATATAGAACAAGTTCTCTTGAAGTTACTTCAGAGAAGAATGTTAATTTAAGCAGATTATGGTCCAAGGTTGCTGATAAAAACACTGAATTTTCATTTGATAAAGATGTTTCTGATGTTGAATCTGAAGAAGAGCAAAATGAAAATGTTGATCATCAACAAGATCAAGAAAATCATGTCTTGAATGAAGAACAAACAAGTAACCTGCAAGATTAAGAACAAGCTGATAGACAATCAAGATTTGAAACCTTGTTTCAAAACTTGAATGTGGGAAGTGACCTTGCCACAACATCAGCTCGGATTGTTAAAGAAGAAGCTGAAATGACCAATGCATCATCAGATTTAGTCATTGAAGAACCTGAACTCAATGATACAAATCTTGATTCAACAATTCCTTCAAATCAAATCATCCAAACTTCTTCTGTTGAAAGAAATCATCCTGCTGAAAACATAATTGGTGATCTGCATGAGAGAGTAACAAGAAGTACATCTGAATATGCAATCATCTGTTTGTACTCCTGCTTTTTATCCCAAATTGAACCCCATAACATAGTTCAATCCTTGAAAGAGAATAGTTGGGTGGAAGCTATGCAAGAGGAATTGGCTCAGTTCAAGAATTTGCAAGTCTGGGAACTTGTTGATAAGCCAAGAGGAAAGTTTGCAGTTGGCACCAAAATGGGTTTTCGGGAATAAGAATGACGAAAGAGGGATTGTAATGAAGAGCAAAGCAAGACTAGTTGCACTAGGATTCCTACAGGAAGAAGGGATTAATTTTGAGGAAGTGATTACTCTAGTAGCAAGGCTAGAAGCTATCAGAATCTTCTTAGCCTATGTTTCTTCTAAAAATATCAGAGTATTTCAATTGAATTTCAAATCTGCTTTCTTAAATGGCAAGATTGAAGAGGAGGTGTATGTCACTCAACCTCCAGGTTTTGAGGATCCCGAGTATCCTAATAGAGTTTATAAACTGAACAAAGCTCTATATGGACTACATCAAGCTCCAAGAGCTTGGTATGATGAGTTGTCAAACCATCTACTTGACAATGGTTTTTAAGGAGGGGGGGGGGGGGGTAATTGACAAGGCCCTCTTCTACAAGAAAAGAGGAAGTGATTTTCTTCTAGTATAAGTATATGTTGATGATATCATCTTCGGATCTACAAATGAACAAATGTTTTTAGAGGTTGAGGAGGTTATGAAGTCTATGTATTGTATGAACTCTATGGGTGAGATGAATTTCTTTTTTGGTTGAGGAGGTTATGAAGTCTATGTGTGTATTTGGTCATGCTGTTTACCTCTAGACAGATTGGATGGCCATTAACCAAGAAGCTAAGAGTACTTGGGGTGATTGAATATGTTAAATGGGAAATGATAGTACATTGACCACTTAGCCAATCATATGGATTTAATAGGCTGAAAGGACACTTAGTATAGTCATTAACATGTATGGTTGCTTTCCCATAATGTGTAAAATCTAAGGTGATATAAACATAAAGAAACTACTAAGATTTATGTGGAGTTACATTGTTGTCTATGCATGTTCCAAGATAAATCTTTCTAGATGATAGGCAGAAAAGTGAATATCCAGTCATACACGAGCCTGTTAGTATTTGGTCCCCAAAATGAAATATCTTATTGAGAATGAAAAGAACAAAAGTGAACAAGTTATGTTAAATTTTTTTTAATCAACCAAAAGTTGATAAATGTTCACAAGCTTTTGAGAAAAACACAAACATGAGGTTTAATAACAGAACTACACGGTTGGAGGCAATAATATAAGTCCTCTAACATCCTGAATGAAAGTCTTGTTATTTAAATTGTAAGTCCAACGTTCAACATCAAATATGTTTGCAAATTTGAAAAGAAAAATCAAATAAATAAGTTCTGTCATTAAAAGTTTTTAAACCAAATCTAGCTGGTCAAAGTCAAATCGGGGTGATCTGGAGAAAGCCAAATAAGACTTGAGAATATATGTGGAGCATCAGAAAACAATATGTCTTATCCATTAAATATTATGCACCTTAATTGAACATTAATCATATCACCAAGGAAATGAAATTCATGCTAAGTCTAGACTTGCTGTTAACCTATCTATGTTGTCATAATAATGCTGAGAATGAAGTATTGAAAAAGCTACTTAGACAATATGATCCCATACTTGAGATCTTTTCAGTAAAAGAAAGAAATTGTTTTGAAAAGAAACATGGCTGAAATTTGATCTCTAAATGCACCATTTGCTCTTAAACAATGATCCTTAATGAAAAATATAGTTGATAACTGGTTTAAGTCAAAAAGAGTTACATTTTGCCTCAAAAAGGTTGAATATGTATTTTCGGGCAAGGTTTAACGATTTCTAACCTTCCCGAACATAAAACATTTGAACAAGTATTTTCAGGCAAGGTTTGATGTTTTATAAACTTTCCGAGCAAGCTTAGTCACTTTAGTCAAGCTTATGATTTTCGGGCATGCTTTGAAGTGTTTACACTTATCAGGTAGAGTACTCAAAATTCTAACTTTCCAAGCATGCCTGAGGTCTAAACATGTGCATATGTTTTCTAGCAAGCTTTTAACAAGTATAAATTTTTTGGGCACACTTAACGGTGAGATATTTCTTGTTCCTAGTAAGCTTTGCATCTTATATGTTGTATATGATAATTCTAGCAAGCTTTTATTTAGTTAAGATTTTCGAACATACTTGATGTTTTTGTTTGATTGCACAACTATTTAATAGCAAGCTATTTAATATGTTACTTTTCACTAGCAAGCTTTGTGACCTTAACTTTATCACTTTTAGCCAACCGAGCAAGCTTTGTGATTTTAAGTGTATTCTTGAATGTGTAAGTAAACTTCAAATTCTAGCAAACTTAATGACTAGTGTGAATATGTTTCTTTGATTTTACAAGTGTTTTCGGGCAAACCTTGTTTTCCGAATACACTTTATATTTCGGGCACACTTTGAAGTTTCAAATGTTCCCCTAATATACTTGGGTAATTTCAATCTAATTTCCCGAGTACACTTTGTGTTATGAATCCACTTCTAGTACACTTGTACTCTTGAAAGTTTTTCGGGCATTCTTTGCTTCAAAGTATACTTGACTGATTACATGTGAATTGTTTACTTTTTCGGGTAAGGTTTGTGATAAGAGCAAGGTAAGTAATTAGAAGAATGTTACTTGGGCATCTTAGTTGATTCCTAGCAAGGTTACCTGCTTGATGTTTAATACTTGATTATTTTATCTTGTGATTTGTTTCTCAAGCAATCCTGTATTTCGAGTAAGCTTCCCTCATTTTAACTTCTAATTTATACCAATAAATATAACCGAGTAAGAGATATTTTTCTTCATTTAAAACCCTCTTTCAAAACGTATATAAGAGGGAGTGAGAGATATTTTTCAACATTATTTTCCCTCTCTCTCTCCTTCCACTGATTGATCAAAGAAACCCAAACCGAGTCATCACATTCATCTTAATCTAAACCCTAACTTACCAGCCCTCATCACATTCATCTTAATCTAAACCCTAACTTACCAGCCCTCTAATTCCAACTCGATAAGCAGTAATTTTTCCGAACACGATTAGATGATAATGGGCTTTGATTATGTATTTTTTCTAACTCTCTGTTTTGTGTGTAGGTTATAAATTTGTCGAAGAACATGTTCTTAATGACATTTCTTTCTTTCTTCTTCAATTTTATAACTTGAATATGTTTGAAGAACATGTGCTTAAAGTACTAAACTTTAGGACTAATTTCACTTTGAATATGTTTGATTATGTTTGACAGATATGGCGGGCGATGAACAACCGACATATCCATTTTGAGCATAAGCACAATATGTGCGCTCTATTAGAAGTTACGCCTGACAATGAAGACGTGGAACCGATTAAACGATGGTTGCAACGATCGAATCTCCGATTTGCTTTAACGGAGAATCCGATTATCTATAGAAACCACTCGCTAGATTTTTGGAGATCAGCGAGGTTGCTTGATGATATAAATGGAAGAAGGATTGAAGCAACTATTGCAAACCAAGAAATTTGGGTGACTGAAGCTGTGGTTCAGAGATGTTTACTCCTGAATGATGATAACCCTAATCCGATTCATCTTACAACTACACAATTATTGAAGGTGTTTTTTAAAATAATGGGCTATCAAGGAAATATTCATTATGGGCAATTTCAGAAGGGGATGTTCCCAATCAATTACAAGTTTTTGATACACCATATCATCCACGGATTTGCTCCACAAAAGGGATCATGGACCCTGATGAGCAGGGATCTAGCCAACGCAACTGTGGCTGTGCTTTATAATCTACCATACAACTTTTCAAGAATGATCTTTGATGGAATGGTTCAAAACATGAATAAGAAAAACAAGCAAAAGTTTTTGGCATATCCAAGGTTCCATATATCATATTTAATCAAGAATTGGAGGGATTACCAACTGTTGGAACAACTCATGCTCTGCAAGATCCTGATACTTACAAAAGGATTGAAACAAATGCAAGTTCATGCAGATTCAATCCAGATGAGGTGTATGGAGATTTACCTTGGTTGTTTGTTGAGAATATTCGAATTCCTCGTTTACATGAGTTATTTTCAGAAGATGAAGTTGGTATTGTAGGAAATGATGATGATGGTAATGGAGATGATAATGATGATGCTGGCGATATGGAAGGGGGTGATGCAAACTTTGAGGTAATTGTACAACCTCAGGGGGAGTTTCAAATTATACCAGAACAACCATCAACACTATTTGGCACTCCACCACAAACACCACCCTACCCACCATCACTCATTGACCCAACTTACCAAACTCCACCACAATCACCACCTCAAACCTCCCAAACCCTACCCACCCAAACACCTATCCTAACCCTAACCCAAACTGAACCATTATACCAATCCCCTCCTCAAACCAGATCCCAAACACCACCTCAAACCACAACACAATCCCCACCCCAAACCCAAATCTCAATCCCTATACCAGAACCTTTCCACACTTCACTATCCAACACCTCTCCCTCAAATGTCTTCCTACTAGAAAGAAATTTTAAACTCATTTGCCAATTCATTGATCTAAAGGGAGAGAACTCTGAGTTAAGGATAGAAAATGATGAACTAAAGACTCAGTTGGTTGCTGCTCATGAACGAATTCAAACCCTGGAGCAGGAGGTTGAGGAGACCTCAGCTGCCCTAAAACAGGGGGATAATATAGTTGAACCAACTAATGCTATTGTCAGTATAGATGATGTTGTGATGGAGTATGCAAGTGGTAAAGATGCTGATGGATTGACTTGTTTACTGAATGCCTATGATGATGAGGATAGTGAAGAAAGGAGGATAATTGATGATGAGTATGAAGCTGACAAGTCTGAAGGTGATGAGCAAAACTATGATGCTGAAAATGATACTCTGAATGTGGTAAACAGAGATGAGGATGATGGAAGAGGAGAGAAGGAGACTGAAGTTGAAGATGAAATGATAAATGTTGATGAAGATGTGGCTACCACTGATGTTTTGACTGATATTTTAACTGAAGGATAAACTGATGTAATAATTGATGATGTTGCTGCTACTGAGGAGATTACACTTACTGAACCTGAAACTGAACAACCTGAAAGCTCCAAGAGGGTAGAGCATGATGAGGAGATGATTGAGTTAGATAGGGATATTGATGACTTCCCACCAGAAACTGAGGAAGACAAGAAAAGAAGAATGGATAAGGGGAAATCAAAAGTTTATGAGGAAGAGCATGTTAAGGCTAATCTTGTTAAAGAAAGAGTGATTGATGAAGAAGAGGAAGCCTCTGTTGCTTCCAGGAAAGAATTTGAAAATGTTGTGAGAGAAACAAGAGAAAGGGAAGTAATTGCCCAAATCTTGACTCCTGAAGAGCTGGCAGAACAGGAAGCCCTTATTGATCAAGCCAATGTTACTAAAGTGATTGATGAAGAGGAGGCTGATGATTAAATTGTAATTGAAACATTGATAAATTTAAAAAGGGCTGAAGAAGTTGATAACCCTTTAGCCTTGGTAGTGAGTATGTTTGCACAATCCACAAGCCATTCTCAACAGGAACCTGAAAAACCAACTGAAGATACAATTGAAAAGATGATGGATAAAGCATCAAAGATTCATGAGAATGTTGGCAGATTTGAAAAGTTTTACACAAGAAAAAGAAAAGCTTATGACCAGGCTGAAGGGGATGAATTGAGAACTAAAGGGAGATGGGATGAAAAGAATAGATATTTTGTGGAAACACCTGAAGATAAAACAAGTCCACTGAGGCCAGTTCCACTACAAACATTGAGGCCTGAAGAATTTGTTCAAGGAGTACCAAATGTTCCAGTCCCTGAGAATCCAACTCCAGATGAACCAAAAATTGATGTAGTCAATGAAACAATAGAGGAGGAGGATGAAACTGATGAATCTGATAATGATGCTGATGATGACAATGAAAGGGACCAGATAAATATTGAAAGTGCTAATGTTGTGGCTCCTGAAGTGACAATAACTGAAGATCAAAGAAGAAGCATTGAGCAAAGCTTGATTGAAGCTAAAAGGAAAAATCCTCTAGTTATCAAGCTGATGGGTCTTGGAATAAGTTTTGAAACCTTATCTTCTTTGAATGATGATGAACTACAAAGAAGATTAAACAATGAAAGGGACACTATTGAGAAATTAATACTACAAAAGAACATATATGGACAAAAGTATAGAGAGTATTTGAGAAAGCATGGGTATTCTGAGAAAGACTTAACTCATTTCAAGTTTGAACAACTAAGGGAAGCTTATAATAACACCATAGAAGAAGTGAAAGAATGATTTGTTAGAGAAGATGAGGTGGCTGAAAAACTTGATGCTTTGAAAATGAAGTTTGGAGGGATGTGTGGGTACTTATTGGAAAAAGGAATGAAACTTGACATGGTTGAAAGTTTGGATAAAGCTACAGTTGAATCAATTTATAACAACATGAAAAGAAAAGAAAAATTAAAGAGGGTGCAACCTGAGCCATCCATTGTACAAGAAAGGGGAGATCAATATGAACACCCTGCAAAGAAAAGAATAATAAGAACATTGAGAGAACAATTGAGTGATCAGTTTGAAAAAAAGACTGATGATACCCCAGTCCCAGAGGAAGTCAAACCTGAGCCAATAGATGAACCTATTGTTCCATGGGAAAATGAAGAAATGATTGAGATTTTGAGAGGGGTAATGGTAAATCAGAAGGGGATGGATGTGAACACCTTTAATGCACTTGATAAACATCAACTGAAAGAACTATTCTACTTGCAAAAAGCTGAATGGGAAAAAGTTCTTTTGGAAGGAGAAAATCCAAGGAGTTTTGTTGGAGGAAGGTTTGTGCCTGCATGGTTGTTAAACGATCCAAGAATGGCGAAAATGATTACAAGACTTGTAGAAGATGCAGGTGAAAACTTTGCAGATCTGATCTACTATCCTGGTGAACTGATTGAGTCAATGTTTATGAAAGCTTTTGCAATAACAAGGCCTAGTTTACCAATGAATTTTATCCCAACTGGGCCTTCTGCATCAAGGCAACATACATCAACACCCAAAGGTGAGTCAAGTAGAGCCGGATCACAAAGAACAATAAGACCACAATAACATGTGGATCTTCCAAGAACTCTATTATATGACTCAATCTCTCAGTCTCTGAAAGTGATTATGGAAAGTAAACAATTCAGAGACATCATTTTGAGAGATGATTTGCTGAATACACACAAGAGAAATTGGAGAAAATGGCCACACTTGATCTATATGACTATCATGACACAAACAAATTGGCTGAGAAACAGCAAAATGAACTTTCAAAGTACCTGAGGGATGAAGCTGATAATTCCCATTTTTGAAAGAAAAGAAAAAGTGGAAGTTGACAAAACATGATAGAACAAGAAGAGCAGCAAAATTGAAAGAGAGAGCTAGTGCTGAATTGAATTATCAGTTGAAAGTCGAAGTCAAAAATCCACTGTCAAATATGAACACATGTATAAGCCTTGAAAGAAGAATGGCACGCCCAAACTACAGTGTCCAGAAGAATGGCATCATTGCATAAATTGAGTATAAAGAAAGTACTAGCCACTATATTCTTCGTAATTCAAATGGGATTATCTTGGGCATTATCAAAAGGGATGAGGACCTGATTATCTGCATAATGAAGATCTTAGAGATATAAGGGATATGAACATTCCTGAGAGTCACACTCATTACCAGATCATCATTTCATTCTTGACCATATCATCTTGAATAGTTTTTGCATCAAGGTCAGTCACAAGTTGCTTATCAGATATTTCAGTCACAGGTTCAGCAGTTGGAATAGTTATCTCAGGCTCAGGAATTTGGCCAGATGTTTGTTCAGGGGTTTTGGGTTATTGGAAATTGTATATGACAGTTGCTAATGTATTGTCAGCTTCTTCAGCTTGTTGTAACCTTAACAACCCCTCAATTACCTCTTGTTCAACTGCCCCCCTTTTCTTCATCCAATTTCTTTAACTCATATTCCTCCAACAGTATCCTTTGTTCTTCCACCTCTTTATCACCTAAATACCTGCTAAGCATATCTTTCGACAAAGGGCAGGAACTGTAATAGTCAATCGAAGATAAGAAGCCTATGATACAAGAAGAAGATGAAGATCTTTAGAATAGGCTTTGATTTGTAATTTCTATAGACAGATTTTTGAATATGTAATAGTTTAAATTTTGATATGTAAAAGTTTGATTTTGATTTGAATATGTATTTTAACTAAGTGTATGTAACCTTAGAGATGTTTTGGGACAACTGAGGTGTTCCAATCTAGGGGGAGTTGTTGAGTCAAAGATTTGACCTAACCGATGTATAAGGAAGATTGGAATCTTCTCAACCTCCTGAGAAATTGCTAAGTGTGAAACCGAGCACACTTGGACATCCTAGCAGGGTTTTACTTAGCCGGGCACGATATATTGCCTATCGGGCAGAGTTATCTTCTAGAAATCTTCTTTAGTGAATATCCGAGCAGGATTCACTATGTCAAGCAGGGCTGTTCTTCAAGGCCGAACACAGTTTGCTTCCTAGCAAACCCTTGGTCTGACCAAGCTTTTGAAGCCAAGTATTTGGAAGATCTAGCAAGGTATTCTTTAATAAACAATGGTCCAAGCATGCTTGATGGAAGTTAAGAATTATCCTAAGGACACATCGGGCAAGGTTGAACTCAGGCAAGCTACATTGTTACCAAGCACACATTGCTTTGCTAATAAGTTATTTACTAGCAAGGAGTTGATAGGACCATTAGAAGAAAAAGTCTGCTCGTTGGATCATATCGGGCAAAGTTGGATATGATCAAGAAGACTGAAGTCTGCTTGGTGTAAGTAAAGTCTACCCGGGACCTGTTCCCCAACACACTTGAAGGTTACCAGGTTTACTCTAGGACAAAAGGCACCGAGCATACTCGGAAAAGACAAGCTATACAAAGTCTGTCCGGAATACCTGTTTTTACACTTAGTATAGTTTTTGAATATGAAATTTGAATATGTGTCAATCATTAGGGTTTTTAGAAAGAATGACAGCTGTCAGGAGGTGATAGGCCTATAAAAGGAATATTTTAGGGCACGCCTCCAGATGAGATGGAATACGGATTAGCTTTTACACTTTTCAGATAAGAACGGATAATCCTGATAGAGTGTGACGGCTGTCTTAGGTTATCATTGAATATACATTCCGACAAGAAACCCTAATTAATTATCATTTGTATGAATCACTTTATATAAATGGAAATCTTTTGAGTTATTGTTCGTGTCTATTACCATTATTAACCTCTTAGCAACAAATCTTGTTTGTTTCTGATTACAACGTTAACAAACAAGAATCTTTCCTTATTTAGCAATCCGTCATTAACCTTCTTGTTAACACATTATCTGTGGGTTATGACATTGTTATTGAATACTAAGTGATTATTCGGGACCGGCAATTTGGTTAATCATTCGGTTGATCAATTCTTTGTGCTTGCTTTTGTGCTTAAACGGTTTTTAGTAATTTATTGCTTATCTTTGGTTAGTTAATTGATTTGTGTTTATCAACAGTTAGGATTAAGTTCTTTCGTCATTGACCAGTTTATCACTAACCATATTATTGATTTTGTGTTTTAACACTTAAAATCGATAATCAATTAGATTTTCATTAAGCTGTGTCAATTGTTCGGATTCAGTTATGATGATCAACATAGCCAATCGTTAAGTCTTTTGGTTTACATATTTTAACAAGAAACCGTCCCAAGAAGTTTATCAATGTCCTAACTTGCTTCAAAACCAGAACCCTTGAGTATGGTTATTTTCATATAATTGTTTAGAAACTACTCATTTAAACCGCTTGACATAGTCTGTCCACTTTACTTATTTTATAAAAAAATTTGGGTTTCACTTGCACTTTGCACTAATTCCCTGTGGATTCGACACCTTACTTGCCCTAGCTATTAAATGCATTTTATAATTGTTTTGTATTGAACTTTCTGTTGGACTCGGTCTGCCCAAGAGACATTAAATTGATGTGGCTAGTACGTTATGATCCAAGTCGGGTCATACCCAATAACAAGCTAGACAAACACCGATAATATTCGTTCATATATGATGTGATCATAACAAATGAATATTAACACTTGAGTTATTTGGAAAGGGGTTTCTAAATAAAATGTACTTGTGTAATAAACAAATCATATGGATGATTTATGTTTTATGAAAGAACATTACATAGTTTTATTTAAGTTGGTTAAATAACAATATGTGAATAATAATAACCAAGCATGTCTCTTAACATATAATAGGTTTTATAAGTTATAAGTTATAAACTTATAAAAGTATATATGTATGGATATATATATATATATATATATATATATATATATATATATATATATATGTTTAAAGTTTTATAAAAGAAAAAGATAATAACTCTTTCAAATGTAATATTATTATATGTTTGAGTGGAGACATGCAATGGTTATTATTGGTGGAGAGAAAGATGCCTTTAAATAAAACCAAGTCTTTCTCTTTCATTCTTTCATAACACACATAATTTCCAAGTAAACTTTTCTCTCTTCCCCTCTTGGGTATTTTCATCCAACATAAGAAAAGAAGAAGAAAATTTCAAGTGCAAATCCTAGCTAGAAGTGGTGTGTTGTTGAAGCTTGGGGTATGCTAGCTTGAGGAGCTTCCATATTCAAGTTCTTACCTTTCAATCATCATCTCTTTCACCCGGTTTTGTCATATTGAAAGGTAGTAGTAACATGCATGGACTTATAGTGACATGCATGTATTTGATAGTGTGTAATTTGTATTTGGATCCGGGTTTGGGTTTTGCATGTTTAAAATTGGTTTTATACATATCATACTAACAAGATTTAAAACTTTTATATCCGCTACGTTTTTGGTAAAATAGGGATTTTGGTGATAATCTTGTTAAAACTCAACAATGGCATCAAGAGCCGCTTATACGAATGCATGCTTCATTAGACCCAAAATTTTTCGGGTTTATGGTGGGTTTCACCATTTGGCCGAAACTTTTTGGGGTTTTGGTTACCCCATGGTTTTTCAAGGTTATAATTTACATGCATGTGGTAATCTTGAAAAACCAAGTCATTTGGATGATTGTTTAGTTTGTTTGGACAAAACCCGAAACTTTCGGTTTGCTTAAGCTTTGGCCGAAAGTTTTGAGACAAAAAGGGGAACCGTTTTGGTCTTGTATTATTGCATATTTGGATGTGTAATAGATGTTCATAACCTAGCCATGGCCTTGTGTTTGGTTGAATGATTGTGTTGGTTGTTTGTTCATTCGATTTGGTTGTAATATTTATTTGGGTTTGTAATCTATTTATTCATTCATATGGCTTGTAATAATAAGTAGATTAGATGCATTTCTTTTACTAGAAAAATGTATTAGGACATATTTTGTAAAAGAAGATGCATGGATGGAAGCCCAAATAAAATGATGAAGACCACAACACCGGGAGTAAACACTTGGAGCATATGGATGCGGAATCAAGTGGGAGTTCACCGACACAAGTGCATGTTCTTTTGGGTCCCTTAGGAGAGACTTTTTGACACACTTTTCTTCGGTCAACAAGTGTGGTCAATATTAGGAGGCTATGGTTATGAACTTGTGGTTGTGTATATTTTATGCTTGCATGGTTGATTTACTTATTATTTGCAATATGGTTTGCTTAACAACTTAAAATCAACTAGCATAAAATTGGTTCCTTAGAAATCGTTAGGTAATAAAAATTGGTTTTATTAATAACTAATGATTTCATAAAAAATGGGTTTTATTAATTGGAACTTTGAAAATGGGTTTTTCAACTAAGTACCATACATTTGAATGCATGCAAATGAAAGGTACAATAAATAGTTTTCCAATCTAGAATTTAGAAAACTAAAATCCCTTTTTAAAAACAAGTTAAACACCATCCTTTTATACGACACTTAAGTCACTTGTAGACTTGAAAGTGAGTTAGGATCACCTAAGCACTTTTAAGAGAACTTGTGATCTTATGGTGATTTTACAAGTACTTTTGGCATTAGGATCACCTAACCACTTGTATGAGTAAACTCACACGTGTGTATAAGTAGGACGACTTGATTTGAAACCATGACTATAGGATCACCTTAACATGGCGTTCAAAGGTGTTGATGGGATTTAACATACCAACTAAACATATGATGTTTAACCGATCCCATAAAACTAGAAGTTGCAAAGGGTTGCAATTGTCAAACGTTGACTACCTTGTTAATTCGAATAGTAGGATAAAGGTCACCTAACTACTATTTGAATGAAACGTTGGGTTCTAGATTTTAATCAATAATTGTCTTGGAGACATTTAAAGGGTATTAAAAATTAAAATTTTATTAATATCGAAAATACTAATTTGAACTTTGTTAAAATTCTTTTAGACGGCCGCAAACAACGCACCGAACGCAATTATCCCACACGTGCATAATCTATCACTAAGATCCATTCTGGATAAGGATCGTCTAAACTTTAAAAACTTCATGGATTGGTATCGAAACTTGAGAATCGTTCTCAAGCAAGAAAAGAAGTCTTATATTTTAGACGATCCTATTCCCGATGAACCCGATGTCAATAACTTGGATGCCTATGCGGATTGGTTGAAATACACCGAGGATTCGGTGCAAGTTTCTTGCCTCATGTTGGGAACAATGATTCTCGAGATCCAAAAGGATTTCGAGAATCATGGGGCGTATGACATGATAACCCAACTTAAGGAAATGTTCCTTACTCAAGCTCGGGTTGAGCGATTCGAAACGGTTCGAGCGCTTCATGCATGTCATATGGAAGAAACCCAATCTGTTTCATCTTATGTACTTAAGATGAAGAGCCACATTGATCGGCTTGAACGGCTTAACTGTCCCGTCTCAAAAGAGTTAGCCACGGATTTAATCCTAAATGGCTTAACTAAAAGGTTTGAGACATTCGTCATGAACTACAACATGAATGGATGGGACAAAAGCATTGGTGAGCTTCACGCAATGCTTAAGACAGCCGAGGCCGGCATGGGTAAAAAGGTTTTACCCGTTCTTGCGATCAATGAGGGTGGCTCAAAGAAAAGGCATCACCCGGAACCAAAAGCAAAGGTTGCCGTTGGTAAGGGGCAAGTCAAGAAGGGGTTCAAGGGAAAGGCAAAGGCGGAGCCAAAGCCAAAGAAGCTAAAGGTTAGCGCTGAGGATCCGTGCTTTGGTTGTGGTGAGATAGGTCATTGGATGAGAAACTGTCCGACCTATCTCAAGGAGTTGAAAGCTAAGAGGGATGCGAAGCAAACCTCAGGTACAACTTTCATGATTCACATTGATCTTAATATTATTTCTTCTAACACATGGGTATTGGATACCGGATGTGGAACTCACATATGCAATTCATTGCAGGGGTTCAAAAGAAGAAATGAGGTGAAGAAAGGAGATATAAGTCTCTTCATGGGCAATGGAGCAAAGGTTGACGTCCAAGCCCGAGGAGATTATGTTTTAAAGCTTCCAAATGGTTTGGAAATTGTTTTGAAAAACATTTTATATTCCCCTAGTTTGACTAGGAATATTATCTATGTTTCTGTATTAAGACAATCTGGTTATGACTTTAAGTTTGTTGATAATGGTATTTATGTTTTCATGGATAATGTCTTTTATTTTAAAGCGATGCCGTTTTATGGCATTTATGAATTAATTCATGATGACTCATACATTGATAACTTGTTGTACCAAGCTAACACCAAAAGACTCAAAATGGATTTGAGTAATACTTTTCTTTGGCATTGTCGTCTTGGTCACATAAACAAGAATCGTATTCATACACTTCGAAAGAATGGTCTTTTGAAATCAAATGTTGATTCATTTGATGAATGTGAATCTTGTTTATTGGGAAAGATGACCAAAGAACCCTTTAATGGAACAAATGAAAGGGAGAAAGACTTATTAGGTATCATACATTCGGATGTATGTGGACCTTTTAGGACAATGACAAGAAATGGTGAAAGATACTTCATTACCTTTACCGACGATTATAGTCGCTATGGGTATGTGTTCTTGTTAAGACACAAAAATGAGGCCTTTGAAATGTTCAAAGTCTTCCAAAATGAAGTACAAAATCAACTCAACAAAACAATCAAAGTACTACGTTCTGATAGAGGAGGTGAATACCTCAATGATGCGTTTCTAGAACATCTTAGGAGTTGTGGGATTGTCTCACAACTTACTCCACCTGTAACACCACAACATAATGGTGTGTCCGAAAGGAGGAATCGAACTTTATTGGACATGGTTCGATCCATGATGGCTAGATGCTCATTACCTCTATCATTTTGGGGTTTCGCTGTGATCTCTGCTGCCCGTATTTTAAATATGGCACCAACCAAGAGAGTGGATAGGACACCTTTTGAAATATGGCATGGAAAGGCTCCAAAATTTTCATATTTAAAGGTATGGGGTTGTGAGGCTTGTGTTAAGATCTACACCCCTGACAAACTTGAATGTCGATCCACTAAGTGTATATTTGTAGGATATCCCACGGATTCGATGGGATATTATTTCTACAATCCAAGCGAGCATTAAGTGTTTATAGCTCGAAAGGCTAAGTTCTTGGAAAGTAGGTTCCTTATGGAAGGAACTGATAGAACTGTAGAACTCGAAGAGGATCGAGAACTACAAGCCGATACACGTTTGGTTGACACTAGCAATCAACAAGAGGTTGTTGAGGATGATCAAATGGTTGATCAAAACACACAAAACATTCGCAAATCTGGTAGAGTTAGCACCCCACCTGAGAGATATGGATTTTTCATGGATGGATGCTACGTGGTTGATTCGGATGAACCCACCACATACCGAGATGCAATGTCGCAATCCGATTGTGACAAATGGCAAGAAGCCATGAATGTTGAGATGCAATCCATGCATGACAATCAAGTATGGGACTTGGTTGCTCCACCTCTAAATTCCAAGCTGGTTGGAAGTAACTGGGTTTTCAAGAAGAAAACTGATATGCATGGAAACTTGGATACTTATAAAGCTATACTTGTAGCAAAGGGTTTCACTCAAACTCAAGGGGTTGATTATGATGAAACTTTCTCGCCCGTGGCGATGCTAAAGTCTATAAGGATATTGTTTGCCATAGCCGCATATTATGACTATGAGATATGGCAAATGGATGTCAAAACTGCTTTTCTAAATGGGCATCTTAATGAAGATGTTGCCTGAAGGTTTTGTCGATCCACAACATCCTAAAAAAGTATGCAAGTTGAAGAAATCAATCTATGGATTGAAACAAGCATCCAGAAGTTGGAATCACCGTTTTGATGATGAAGTTAAGAAATTTGGATTCATCCAAAACGCTGATGAAGTTTGTGTGTATAAGAAAGCTAGTGGGAGCATCATAACCTTTCTGGTATTATATGTCGATGACATATTACTGTTTGGAAATGACATTCCAACCTTGGAAGGTGTGAAAGCCTGGCTTGGAAGCTATTTTTCCATAAAGGATCTTGGTGAAGCCGCCTATATTCTGGGAATAAGAATCTATAGGGATAGATCAAGGCGGTTGATAGGTTTGAATCAAAGTGCATACATTGACAAGATCTTGAAAAGGTTCAAGATGGAAAACTCTAAGAAAGGTTTGGTACCTATTCAAAGAGGAACGATGTTGAGTGCTTCTCAATGTCCAAGCTCAAAGGATGAGCAAGACAAAATGAGTGGTATCCCATATGCATCTGCTATAGGATCCATCATGTATGCCATGATTTGCACTAGACCGGATGTGTCATGCGCCTTGAGCATGACAAGTCGATACCAACAAAATCCGGGAACTAGCCATTGGATGGTTGTTAAGAGCATATTGAAATAACTTCGAAGGACTAAGGATATGTTTCTAATATATGGCTCTGGTGAGGAGGAACTCGTTGTAAAGGGTTACACTGATGCGAGTTTCCAAACTGATAGAGATGATTCTCGATCACAATTGGGATACGTTTTCGTTCTCAATGGTGGTGCTGTCTCATGGAAGAGTGCAAAACAAGACGTGGTAGCTTTATCCACCACTGAATCTGAATACATCGCCGCCTCCCTGGCAGCTCAAGAAGCTGCATGGATTAGAAAGTTCATTGCCGATCTAGGAGTGGATCGTACCATTCAGGACCCTCTAGAGATCTTTTGTGATAACGAGGGTGCGATTGCTCAAATCAAGGAACCCCGTGCACATCAAAAGACTAGGCACATTGAGCGGAGATTCAACTACATAAGGGATGAAGTTGAAAAGGGAAAGATATGTATTCGCAAAGTTCACACTGATCAAAACGTTGCGGACCCACTCACGAAACTCCTTGAAAGGCCGAAGCATGAGAGTCATACTTGCGCCTTAGGACTTCGATTTTCTAGTGATTGGATTTGATCAAAATTTGTATTTGGATATTGGAACAATTTTATTTTAACTCAATCATATGGTTTTGGTTATGGTCATGTTCTTGAGTTATGTTCCATTTTAGTATGTTTAAATCCGTGAATAATTTGAATTATTCTAAACGTCCGTAGTCGTTCATATTTGTGGGAACAAATGTGAAAGTAAGACTATTATGAACTTGGATTGGTAGATATTCATGAGGTATGAATATAGCAAAGGGTTGCTGCCAAGGTTCATAGATATTTATGGGATAAATATTGGACTGACCCGCTCTCAATTTTACTGCATGGAATCCTTGGGATTTGTGATCATAAGTAAATTTGAGTAAAGGCGAACTTCATAGTATCAACAGGGAATGATCACTCTGTGTCTCTGGATTTAACATGACATTTGTGGCAAAAGGATAAATGATAGTTTCACCTAAATCATTTTCAAGTATGGGACTTGAAAGGGATGATGTTATTGAATGGCACTTCGTCATACGTATTAGGGGTAGTAAACCGTAGTTAGGCGGTATTTGCTACTTGCATCAATCTTCTATGTATCTTGTGCAAGTGGGAGATTGTTGGACTCGGTCTGCCCAAGAGACATTAAATTGATGTGGCTAGTACGTTATGATCCAAGTCGGGTCATACCCAATAACAAGCTAGACAAACACCGATAATATTCGTTCATATATGATGTGATCATAACAAATGAATATTAACACTTGAGTTATTTGGAAAAGGGTTTCTAAATAAAATGTACTTGTGTAATAAACAAATCATATGGATGATTTATGTTTTATGAAAGAACATTACATAGTGTTATTTAAGTTGGTTAAATAACAATATGTGAATAATAATAACCAAGCATGTCTCTTGACATATAATAGGTTTTATAAGTTATAAGTTATAAACTTATAAAAGTATATATGTATGGATATATATATATATATATATATATATATATATATATATATATATATATATATATATATATATATGTTTAAAGTTTTATAAAAGAAAACGATAATAACTCTTTCAAATGTAATATTATTATATGTTTGAGTGGAGACATGCAATGGTTATTATTGGTGGAGAAAAAGATGCCTTTAAATAAAACCAAGTCTTTCTCTTTCATTCTTTCATAACACACATAATTTCCAAGTAAACTTTTCTCTCTTCCTCTCTTGGGTATTTTCATCCAACATAAGAAAAGAAGAAGAAAATTTCAAGTGCAAATCCTAGCTAGAAGTGGTGTGTTGTTGAAGCTTGGGGTATGCTAGCTTGAGGAGCTTCCATATTCAAGTTCTTACCTTTCAATCATCATCTCTTTCACCCGGTTTTGTCATATTGAAAGGTAGTAGTAACATGCATAGACTTATAGTGACATGCATGTATTTGATAGTGTGTAATTCGTATTTGGATCCGGGTTTGGGTTTTGCATGTTTAAAATTGGTTTTATACATATCATATTAACAAGATTTAAAACTTTTATATCCGCTGCGTTTTTGGTAAAATAGGGATTTTATCACTTTGATAATCTTGTTAAAACTCAACACTTTCGACGTCGATCAAAATACAATATCGAGATTTTGACAACAGTGAATCATTAATTGTGGTACAGAAATATAAAGAAGTTGATGAAGAGTTGGATGATTTGTTGAGAGAGATTGATGAATTCCCACCCGCTATGGTGACAGAAGTAGGTCCTTCAAGGCTGGAAGATAAAGAAGATGAAAGAAGAAGAATCAAGGGCAAGGTTGTTGCTGAACAGAGAGCCAGCTACAACCCTTGAAAGAAAAGATAATTGAATCCAGTGATGAGCTACTCTTTGTTGATGAATCAGTAGAAGAAGGAATTAAAAGACATGATAAAATTGTTGAAGAGTGGATACAAAGAGATATGCTTAGCAGGTATTTAGGTGATAAAGAGGTGGAAGAACAAAGGATACTGTTGGAGGAATATGAGTTAAAGAAATTGGATGAAGAAAAGGGGGGAAGTTGAACAAGAGGTAATTGAGTGGTTGTTAAGGTTACAACAAGCTGAAGAAGCTGACAATACATTAGCAACTGTCATATACAATTTCCAATAACCCAAAACCCCTGAACAAACATCTGGCCAAATTCCTGAGCCTGAGATAACTATTCCAACTGCTGAACCTGTGACTGAAATATCTGATAAGCAACTTGTGACTGACCTTGATGCAAAAACTATTCAAGATGATATGGTCAAGAATGAAATGATGTTTCAAAGCTAATTTGATGAAATGAAAAGGGATGAAAAGATCTGGCCAGCTAATTTGATGTTTCAAAGCTAATTTGGTGTTGGAAACATTCCTGAAGAGGCCATGCCTAAACAGAATAAAAGAGCCATTAATGTTGTACCTTTGCAATCTGTGAAACCTGTAGATGATGTGCATGAGCCCAAGATTGATGCCTTGAATGACCTATCAGATTTTGAAGATGAGAAGGAGGGTAATGAGGAGAAAAATGAAGAGAAAGAACACACCTCTCCCCGTGTGGATTTTACACTGAAAAGGTTCATTGGGAGAAAGTGGAAGATGAACAAAGAAGATTGATGTCACTTCAATGTGGACCAAAGGGACAACCAGTGCAAAGACAAAGATCTCCTCCAACTAAACAACTTGATAAAGACACAGTGGATATTATCAAAACTTTGTCTAAAGAAGTGGGTGATTACTTGAAGCTGATCATGATGAGAAAGGTTGATATTGTAAAGATGTATGAAGCAAAAGGGCATGTGAGAAGATCCCAACCAAAAAGGTAATATAGGCTTCCACTGGAAGTGTCCCTATTCCAACCACAAGGTCAAAGCTGCAAAGACAACAAAGTCCACCTTCGAATATGGACCTACCAAAGAACCGTTACCATGACTCAAGAACAAAGACCATTAAGGTTATTATGTCAAGTGGTGAATTGAGGAATATTGTGTTCAAAGATGACTTTTAAAAAATTCAATAGAGAACAACTGGTAGAGATGGATAGATTGAATGTGCCTGATTACCAGCAGAGAAACAAACTTGCAGGTCAACAAAGGAATGGATTTCCAAAATTCTTAAAAGAACAATCTAGGAAGGGATTTCCTTTACTCAACAAGAAAACGAAGATAGAGTACTCTCAATCTGAAAGAACAAAAAGACTGAGGAGGATGAGTGACATTAGGATGGCTGAGTTATCCTTCAACCAAACAAGAAAATCCTCAAATCCTCTAGCCACCATGAAAGAGTGCATTAGCATGAAGCAGCAGATGCTAAGGCCGAATTATGATGTCCAGAATAAAGGAAAATTATAAAGATATAGTTTATGAACAGAAGAGATAATCATTCATATTGAGAAATTCGAAAGGACTGGTCTTAGGCGTCAATGTGTTGACATTGAGTTGGAGTATCTCCATGTGGAAGATCTTGAAGACATAATCCAATGGAATATGCCGTCTCAACATCCACACCACAGGGAGATCTCCTTATTTCAATAAAAGGCTGCAGCTGTCAAGTTTGATAGAAGATCAGAGGCTGTAAGTTCAAGCAAGGTATTTTACTTTCAAGCAAAGTTATCTTCTAGAATTCTTCTAAGTGTTAGTTCGAGCAAACTACACTTTATCAAGAAAGGTTGTTTTTCTAGTCGAGCAAGGTTTGTTTCAGTGCAAACCCTTGACTAAAACCAAGTATTTTGGTGGATCGGGTAAGGTTTATTAATAAACAGTGGTCAAAGCACACTTGAAGGAAGTTATTGAAGAAATTATTAAAAGGACTTCCAACGAGCAAGGTTCAACCCGAGCAAGCTACAGTGTCCCCAACACACTTATCTTGTTTCAGTAAGTTAAAGACCAAATGTTGAAAGGATCAATGAAAAACAAGTTTGCTCTTAGGATATTATCGAGCAAAGTTTGGTAATATTATGAAGATTGAAGTATGCTTGAAAAATATTTTCTGATGAAAATATTCTAAGTAAAGCTTACTCGGAGAAGTGTTCCAAGCACACTTATGGTTACAAGGTCTGCTCGACAAGGATAAAAGCTTACAAGCTTACTCGAAGACTTGCTTACACTTTTTTTAATACGTTTAAATATGTTATGTACCAATCAATAGGGTTTCTAGAAGATGTTAGGTGTGCCTATTTAAGGAAACTTTAGGGCACATTTATGACAACGGAAACAGAGCGAATATTGTGATTTGACGGCTAACACTTTATCGGAAAAGAGTATCTTTGTTCGAAAAGCTGCCTAAAATACAAACATTCCACCTAGAAATTCTAATGTATTTTTATTGTATCATTCACAATATTAATGGAAATCTTTTGACTTACTTCGTGTGTTTGTTCCATTTCTGTCTGTTGAGAAACACTTTGAATATTATTGTTTCCATCTTTAATGTTCATTGGATCTTCACAAGAGCAGAACTCGAAACCGTCTTGTCAACACATTGTTGTTGGTTACTAGACTGATTGAGTGGTTGATAGATCGGTCCTGAAAGAGGGCAGTAGCGGAGGCAGCGGGCATTTAACTTTGGTGAATTTTCAGATTTTATGACTTCCATCTTCGGGTCGGCCCAACCGCCTTAATATTGATCGAGCTCTCATCATGTCAGGTGAACCACATTTTGTGTATTATTTGTAAGGTTGTTTATCTTTTATGTTTTTTTTATATATATTTGGGTGGATGGGAGGAGGATGAAGTACTTGTGATTAAGTGTTTTGGGTCATTAAAACAAGTGGTGTTTTAGTTATTAATGTTTTTGTTTTATTCTTTACAAACCATACATTGGGGAAAATGTATCCCAAGTGTGAGGATGGGGGAAATTTTTAGTTTTCAAAAAAAAAAATTAATTTAAAAGAAAACCGAAAAGAGGTAAGATGGCGGGGTAAGGTTTTGGTCCCTTTTTATGGTCCCAATTTCCTAAAGGACATGTTTGCCTAGTTGTTTTAAAAATGAGGTTGTGTATTATTCTAGTCAAGGTTAGTATGCTTTCGGTACAATAACTAGCATAACATGTCCATATACACTTCTGCATTTAGAAAGTGAAGATTGGTGAGAAGTTGAAACTCTCTGATATAACTTGTGCAATCAATGCATTTCGAAACCTTAGCTTAGCATGAGTGCAAACGTGATAGAGGCAATTAGGTTAAAGCCCGTCTGGATCAGTGAGACTGAGGATTTGGGGGATTGGCCCTCATACATTACACATATGAGTGTGGTTAATGATTGGGGGGGGGGGAATTGGTTCCCTTACAAAACATTATTGGACTTATTCTTTCATTTTAATCAACCCCGATGTAATTTGAGAGACGATCCGACTTAGTAAGTGTTTCTTTGTATTTGTAATTGTTTAGTACTAATCAATAGGAAGTATTATGTATTATGTTTATTTGTGAAAGACCGGATGTCGAATCATAATTAGTCATCATATACGTGTACGAACGATACGATACGGATCGAAAACGTTGTGTTTACTATACTATGATAAATGGCGTAAATACGTAGCAAAGGAAGTAAAACACATGTCAACTCACTGTAATTAATTCTGGATTCATATAATAGTTTCAGTACTAGTGATAAGCAATTCTGCCAAAGATTACAAAATATGACATGATCAAGACTATTTATACACATGCCTATGGCCCGTATAAGTTGGTCAGCGTATAAGACTTATACGCTCCTTAACATACTATTATGACAATTCAGCTCGTTTAAACTATACAAGACCTAGCATTTGACATTTTTCACTAACAAACTCCCCCTTGGATAGTGCTAGGTCCTTGCATCTTCAATCAATACCAAAATACTTCTTGCGGTATGCTTTTTTTGTTTCTTCAAACGACGGCTTTGTTGATTTCAGTTATGAAGTTGGACGAGGAACTCGGCTTGTCATATATTGAAAACGATTTAATGAAGCCTGAGTAATCCTCTCTTGACGTTCAGCTTCAAATTCTGCATCAATACGTTCTTGTTCTGCACTAACCTCTCTACAATTAGTTTCCCAAACATGTCCAGAATGTATATTCTTCTCAAAACATAAGTCAACGACTTTCTGGAACTGATTAGCTTGAGTCTTAACTTTGTTATCGGAATACTGTATCCTGCTCGAATGCAAAACTTCTATGTCTTTCTGAGAGCAATTCACCAACCACATAGGATCATACACATGTATCACATCATACTTCTTTTCTCACGGTCCAAATTGATACCCGCATCACCAGGTAACGACAAATATGACTAGCAAAGGAAATAAGGATGAAAATCATGTTCCATTGGATATAACGGTAGAACACGTAGCGAATCTGGTCGAGTATATCTCAATGTATGTATCAACTCACCTTCAGGATTCCTTCTACCCCTTGACATAAACACTCGATGAACCTGAGGTGTCCACTTCTTGAATCCCCTATTCGCCTCATTCACCATGAACCCCCAAATATCCTTCACACGACCAATCTTCGGTTTGTAAATTAGGTCATAATGTGTACAAATATCATACGAAAAAAACCATGGTAACGTTTTAAGCTCCATCAAACTATTAAAGTATTGAACCCCAAATAGTCTACGTATAGCAATCTTCCGAATTTCACACAAATAAGCTATACTTATTCACTTTCCCAATGCCACATCTTTCTGTGTTTTCTTGTAATACTTCACTGGGTTCAAGTACACTTGTTTCGGCTCAACAGAATGATCAAAATACCAACCCTTCATTTCCTCCTTAATAAATTTCTTTGCCTTTTTAGAAGGATCCGACTCCATTTCAATCTCTTCATCGAATACTTCATCAAAAGCATCGAACTCTTCTGATTCTCCCACATATTTGACGGACTCTGGTCTCTCATCAGAAACAACATCTTGATTCAATCAGTCTTCATTTATACTTGTCATAGACCTCTAACATCTTTGCTACTCAGATCAATCAACAGGTATCTCTCCTTCTTCTAACTCTTCCATAATATTTGATATCTGAATTTCTAAGGATTAAGATCTTTTGATTCCTCCAACGGTTTATCAGTAGAAGCATCTTTGGTTTCAGGCTCCTGTTATGGTTCATCAGTTTGAACATTACCAATAACAAAGTCAAACTTTTTATCAGCTTTTCCAGACACAGCACCAGAACCTCCTTGAGGATCATCATCATCATCCAAATCAGTAAAATCATCATATGAGTTACCAAAGTCCAACTTTACTTCATCTTCCTCCACAACTTGGTTTCTTCAACATTCTGTTCAGCAGGTAAATCCACAGTTTGAGCAATATCGACCATAAGTTCATCCACATGCATACCCATATCATTAGATCCCTCATCCTGCAAAGAGGTATCTCATTTTACTGAATCATCAATAATAATTGGATCTTCAATTTTAGACATTCCTTTCTCAGCAGATCTTTCATTATCATAATCAATACGAAATAAGCCCTCAGCAACACCAATATCACCTCCATAAACTTGTTCAAATACAGTGTTACTAGCTTTAGCATGATCAACCTTGGAATTCAGTCTTATACCCAGCTTTTTCTCGATGATCACAAAATATTTCATTTGTTCATTCAACAAATATTCAGATAGCTTTCTTTTCCTTTCACTTTCATCCAATCTCTTTTTTATTTTAATATTCTCTGTTCTCAATCTACCGTTCTCCTAAGACAGACTTGTAATCCGAACCTCTTGATTATCAACTTTATCTTTCAACATATTGAACTCTATCCTAGACGGTCCATCCAACAACAAATAAGCATCAGAATAACTACCCAAGGATTGTTGTGATACATTCGGATTTGCTTTAGGAATCTCCTTTGGAACTGGTTCTTCAACGGCTGGTGTAGATCTAGGAATAAACTTTTGAGCAGTTGGGGTCTTTAACAGCTTATCAATAGCATCATCCATACTCACTTCAAGCACATGGTCTTTTCACCCTAACATACAAATCCTCTGGTTTATCAACCAAATTCAAACCAGACTTAGTCTTTTTAGCCATATGTTTTATATGTTTCTTCTTTCGCTGGCTAGACTCAGGCACATATGTTTCATCTTTATCAAATTTCTTCTTCAAACGCCTTTCCTTTTTCATTTCATACAATGCACGCTGATTAGCCAACATATTCCTTTGAATCTCGGGATCAGATTCTGTTTTATCTCCAGTTGTATCAACAGTTAGTTCAGCATCAACAACAGGTGGTTGTTGTGCAACTCGAGCAGGAGGTGTTACTTGTTCAACTTTAACAGCTCGCTTCCACTTCCTCTTGGACCATTGAGAACCCTCAGCTTCATTAGCTAGTTCGGCCTCAGATTTTACAAACCATCTACTCCCCCATATAGGCACGGACCTTTGCATACGAACCAACTCATTCTCATGATCAAAGTCACTTGCATCCTTTCTCCACTTGTTCTCTGAAGATGCAACATAATTTGGATCTCGTAGGTGTCCAAAATCGCTCGAAACACAGGAATCTATTCCTCCGACATATTCATGTAAGACTTCAACTTAGCAGACCCATTCTCAGGCATATGGGCCAACTTTATTTCTTCTCCATTATATAAAATTTAAAGGAATTGATGATCTATAATCAACTGAATGAAACGTGGGTACATCAGCAATTTGCTCTCAAAGTACATCTTCATATGTTCAATATAACTTTCGAAAAGTTATATTTCAAGTTCAAGCATAGAGCAATCATCATACGTGTGACATTCGTGACAAAACAAGGTATATTATATTCACTATGTAGCAAGTAAACGATAAATCGGTTAATTCGTAGTGCTTAAACGAGTAACCGACCGATACTAATTATGACCCGTATACATACTGAGGGGTCATATACGAGTTATAGATAAATTATAGAGGCTAACATATTGATATTTATGCCCCAGGACGTTTAAAACCATTTAAACGAAAAATGTTTCGTTTATTGATACGCTATGAGTTTAAACACAATCGTTAACATCAAAACGAGCATTGTAGCATCCGTTAAGCCGAAAAAGATTTATAAAACACTTATATGACATGTTCTAGGCAATCCGTGAAAATATTTTGGATTTTTAAAACGAGTCAGTACGTTTTTCTTATTTTACAAAAAATGGGCTGAAAAACACTCGTTTTCGCGCTATTTTTCGCACTCGAACTAGTTTTCTTGCGAAAAACCGAACCCAAATTAAATTTTGGACCGACATTTAAGCGTGGCACAAAAACCGAGGCACCAATGGGGCAAAAAGAGGCCCAATGGGCCCCATTCATGAGCCGGCCGCAAATAAGGGTATATCCCTTTTGTTTCTAGCTTGTTGTATAAGTTAAAAAAATTGGATATTTTAACACACAAACCAACCAAGATCAAGATCAGCTGATTTTTTGCATCTTACAGCCAAAACCTCCAAGGTAACAATCAAAACTCATGAGATTTTTACTTGATTAACAAAGTTTAACCATGAAAAATTAAGTCTTGATTAGTTTTAAACATGTTTAACCATCCAAAAACCCTAAAAATCACCTAAAATCATTTTTTGATGTCAAACATGTTTACAAGTCAGTACCATGTGGATTTTTGGCCAAACACACGGATTAGAACATGAATGTGTCGTTTTTACGGTTCGAAAGTTCCGCTTGAAACCAAAACCGAAACCCTAATTAACAAGGCTGTTATATGGATGATTTATGCTTGGTTTGATGTTATATGATATGTAGATACACTAAGTTTGTGACCCAAGACCTGGAGATTTGTTTAAACCATCAAAACTCATCGAAAACCGACAAGGTAAACCCGTAACACTAGTTTAGGGGCTGTTTAGTATTAGGTTGTGACGTTCTTGTTGTTAGCTTGTTAAAATTTGCAGGGACATTAGGGATCATTTAAATGAGTCCCTTTTCAAATTTGGTAATTTTCCGATAAACAGAGAATATTTGGCGAATTTATTACCCTTTATTGGCGTTTATTCGGGAAAAATAGTTAAACTTCATCAAAAATTATTAAATTTGGTTTGGAACCCATAAATTTTATGTGAATATCACTGGAAAAGTTTGAGGACATTTGGAGAAGTTTAGGTATTTTTGTGCAATTGTGTTGTAATCGAGTTTTAACAGCAGAAAAACACGCAAAAAAACATTTTGTCAAAAGAGTTAGGTTCTGGAGATTTTGCAGGGGCTATGTAATAACATTGAGGCCATTTGAAAAAATTATCGGATTTTTCGGAGGTCGTTTGATATAAACGGGCCATTTATTACACGATTATAACCTATTAAATGAATTTTTATAAATAAATAATTAATCATAAAATTTATGAAAATATTTTTATAAAATTTTCCATATTTTAATGTATTTTTACAAAAATTTACATAATTTATATATAAGTACATATTTAGTTATGATTAATCAAAGATTTAAATTATTATTGTTTTAACGAAACCGGCAGTTTGATGTTTAACGGACTGACTGGTACGTCAAAATATCAAAAGTGGTCAAATATTGTATTTTTGGATGAAATTGAAAAAAACAAACTTTTTACGAGAATTCCGGACAATTCGGATGAATTGTACGCGCTTCATATAATCAAAACTGTAAGAAAACGGAAACGAAACCTGTGATCAATCCAGATACCGAAACCTTAAAATTCTTTTATAAATCAAATCATTTTATCAATCAATATGTTTACATAAGTTTATATGATCTTACCTATTTCCAAAACGCATAAACGATCAACTTGGCTAGGCTCGGAAAACGGTGAAACTGAGCCAAATCCAGTTTTAAAATATATATAGTATACAACGTCACAATCTAAGACTATGGTCATGTTTTGGGCCTAACAGCTATAACCAGACTAGTTATACAGCCCGATTTGGTTTAAACACTGTACTAGTATTAACAGTACGATACCGATTATAGGATACGAGTTATAATCGAGGCATAACACTTATTGACGTATATTACCTGCTCGAACTACAATAAGGTGAGTTTCACGACCCCACTTTCTAAACTGTTTTACGAACTTTTGGGGTGGAAAGCATGTTTACATATACTTATATACTTGAAAACGTGTGGTGATGTGAATTATCTAAGTACTAACACTTGAAAGTCTCCACAAACACAAGTGATTAACTTCGTGCCGGTGACGTGTGGATAGTACTATCGGTTTGACAAACCCAACTGACAGAGCCGGTGGGGTATGCCGGAACATGTTAACCCAGTTGCACATTGTCATTTATACTTATTACATTCTGCTATGTGGTGTTAGACATAGTACATACTTGGGGCAAAGTGGCTGTTAAATGCCAACGGGAGTGCATGGGCAGGGGTGGCCATGTGTTTTAGCTCGTTTCGGTTTCACATGTGGCTTAGTATAATACATCATACACATACATGTATACATACACACTGTAAACTTTACGAACTCGTATACTGATTTCGTTGATACTCGTGAAACTTGAAACTCACCAACTAGACGTAGTTGACCCGTTTTAACATGCCTTTCAGGTAAAGCAAAGGTGGAATGATTTGCTTACGTTCTTGGTGTTAGGAATGAAGTTGAATAGCTGTGAATAGACGCAGATATATAATATTGAATAAGAAGCTCGTAAACCGGTTATGTGATTCTCATCTAGTTTGTAAACATAGTACCAACCCATGTATTATGATGTAAATTAGTTTGTGAATTTCTTTATAAACAATGTTGTTGATACCAGTATTATCTGTTACACTCCCGTTTTACGCTTCCGCAACTACCTAGTCGGGGTGTGACAATACGCATCTGGTAATCCAGTATCTCTGCCACCCTCCTTTACGATGCCCCAAACAATGAACAATAACATGAACTAAGAACTTGAACGGCCTTGAAAATCTAGTTTTCAAATAAGCAACCTTGTTCAACTCTCCGGAATCCATAACCTCGGGATCATTCACTTTCCCACCTCCCAAATTCTTAATTCCAATACGCCCCAATAAGTACAAAAATATGTTTTTATTGAAAGCTTTAGTAAAAAGATCAGCTTTTTGTTCGTCGGTGTTAATTTTTTCTACGGTGATCAACTTCCTTTCGTAGCATCACGAATGAAGTGATACTGTATTTCTATATGTTTAGTTTTAGAATGATTTACCGGGTTTTTTGTTATGGAGATAGCAGCAGAGTTATCTACATATATGGGAGTAGTAAGAAATTTCAAACCATAATCCTGCATCTGCTGTTGTATCCATAAAACCTTAGAACAACAACTAGATGCAGCCACGTACTCAGCTTAACAGGTAGACAGCGATGTAGTCGTATGTTTCTTACACTGCCATGTCACCAACCTGCTACCAAAGAATTGACAACCAGCAGTGGTAGACTTAGTATTCAGCTTGCAGCTTCCATAATCTGAATCAGAATATGCTCTCAGCTCAAATACAGCGTCTCTTTGATACCAAAGACCGACCCTGGACATCCCTATAGATACCTAAGTGTCCGCTTCACTAACGTCAAGTGAGAGACTTTTGGATTGGATTGATATCGGATGCACAAACAGGTAGGATACATGATGTTAGGCCTTGATGCTATGAGACACATGAGGTAAGCAATCATAGCATGGTAAAGTGTCTCGTCAACCTTTGCCCCGGTGGGATCAAGATCGATTCCAGGATTAAGAGGAATAGGAGTGTTGATCGGCGTTTATTCAACCATATTGAACTTTTCTAGGATATCTTTGACATACTTCATCTGGTGAATAAAGATACCATCAGACATCTGTTCAACTTTCAATTCCAAGAAAAACTTAAATTCTCCCATTGCACTCATCTCAAACTTCGATTTCATTACATCCTCAAATTCCTTGCACAGAATATCATATGTCGACCCAAAGATGATATCGTTAACATAGACCTGGACTATCAGTAAATGACCATCTACTTCGTTTGTGAAGATTGTACAATCGACGGTGCCACGAACAAAGCTATTGTTTAACAGGTGTTGAGACAATGTTTCATATCAAGCTCTCGGGGCTTGATGTAATCCGTAAATAGCTTTGTCGAGCATGTACACCTTATCTTTATGGATCGGATCGACAAACCCCGGTGGTTGTCCCACATAGACTTCTTCACCCAATTTTTCGTTAACGAAAGCAGACTTCACATCTAGCTGATAAACCTTGAATCCTTTCCAAGATGCAAAAATCCAAGAAAATTATGATTGCTTCAAGTCTAGCCACATGTGCATAGACTTCATTGTAGTTGATTCATTCCCTATGATTAAATCCAAGAGCCACCAATCGAGCTTTGTATCTGACATTGATTCCATTTTCATCCCTTTTACACTTGAAAACCCACTTGGTATTTATACACCTTTTACCTTCAGGTAGATCAACAAGTTTCCATACACCAAGTTTTTCAAACTATAATAACTCTTATTGCATCGCATAGACCCTTCTATCTTCTGTCAACGCTTGCTTATAGGTCTTCGGTTTGATTTGGGATATAAAACATTTGAACGAGAACCAATTTTGAAGAGGATTAACTTGAGTATAATAACAACGAAGGCTCTGGTCGATTTGATTTCGAGTTTGTACTCCAGTATTAAGTTCACCAATAATGTTCTCTTTCGGGTGATATGACATTTTTTGAGGCATAACCCAACAGGAACCACCACATCAGCTGGAAGATTATTGACATTTTCTTCTCCAACCACTTCATTAGAAACAGGTGTCGGTTGAACCAAGGATACAATCACATCATCGTGATCCTCACCATCATCGTCAATAGATGGTGTAGCTGGTGTATCTTTAAAAGGTTCATCAACATCTGGTGTCGGGTCATCATTGAAGATGGAACTTCTTGTGTTGTATTTTCTTCACGGCTTCCTTCACCCAAATGTTGTTGAATAAATAGTGTGGCCATTTCATCAGTAATTTCCTATTCAGGAAATGAGAGACAACTCCACAAACTGTCATAATCAAACATCCACGAATCGCCCTTTCTTTGAATTGAAGTAGCATAACATTGACAATTAATATGTTACACTTGCACAATCCAGTTAATGCTAGGTAAAAATACTTATCATAATGGACTAGCATAAAAAACAAAAAATCCTTCCAAGGACTTAGCACCAAATTTACCATTAGGATCAAGAACAGTACACTGTGATCCAAACGACTCAAGCCACTTCAAGTTCGGTTTTCATCGATTAAGCAGCTCGAAACAAGTTTTGTCATACTTCTTTACCGTTAGAACGCGGTTGAGAGTATTACAAGCAGAGGAAAATGCTTCTGACCAAAAGCTAATTGATAGTTTAGAATTAGCTGACTTAGCCCTTGCTGTCTCAATCAAAGTCCTATTACTTCGGTCAACAACTCCATTCTGTTATGGGGTATAATGAGCACTGAATTCATGAAGAATTCCACCCTTATGAAGCATTCGGTTGTTCCTGAACTCGGTACCGTTATCGCTTATGATTCTTTTGATTGGCAGATTATATAACGTCTTGAGTTTCTTAAATAGGATCATTAAGTTGTCGAAGGTCTCATCTTTCGACACAAGAAACATAACCCACGAGAAGCGTGTGTAATCACGGAACCAAATAAATCCATGTGGACCCTCTCAAAAGGTAAGCTGATTGAGTTGAGAAACTTCGCCAGGTGAGACTTCTTCTTTTGTTTTCCCTTCTTACAACTCAAACAGTCGGTACTCAAATGAAACCCTTTGACGTTTACTCCCTCAACAAGTTGGTTGTGAACTACATAGTTCATCTAAGGTATGTTGATATGACCCATCCGTCGATACCATAACATCGATTACTTTTCTGAAGCCTTGGTGACAAAGCATTGAACAGTGCCTTGAGTCGTTGATGACACACCCATATTTAGAGCATGTAGATCGTTCTCCCTTGGTGCTTTCATCAATACCCTTTCATCTGGTATCTTGAATCCTGGCTTCAGAATCATACATTCTTGACTAATAAAGTGAGTTGAAATGCCTTTGTCACAGATTTGTGAAATACTTAACAAATTATTCTCCAACTCAGTGATGTAATTCACATTTTCGAATATCACCTTCCTGTATGACAAAGTACCCTCACCAACAATTTGACCACCTTGATTTCCTGCAAACCCCACATATCCTCCCCGAATAGATTTAGCATTCTTCAGTAAATGGAGGGTTCTAGTCATGTGTCGAGAGGCTCCGCTATCCATAATCCAACATGAGTCATTGTATCTTAGAAGCCCCTACAAAAGTTATGCGGTTACTGAAACAAGGAAACCCAAGCCTTCTTGGTCTTGGGTTGTTAAATGTTATCACAGAAACAATAATCAAAATTATCATTCTCAGAATCATTCAACTGATGAGCTAGAATTAGAAGACTCAGATTTACACGATTTAACATCTTTTTCAATGGTTGAATTAACATGTTTATCTTTTATTTTACCCTTTACAACCCACTTCTTCCCAACATAATTTGTTTTCTTATGAAAAACATCATTAGTTTTCTTTATCTTTGAAGAATCACCGACCTCGAAAATTTCTTTGAACAGTTCCTTCTCCACACACCATTTTAAAATCTTTATGGGTGGAGATGTCAGTCTCACAAATGAAACTTTCATATTTGGTTTCTTGTTTACCATAGGCTTTTTCTCTTGGGAACGAGATATCGTTTTGGGCATGAGTAGAACAAATGTCCTTCATCATTACAACTAAAACAATTCCTCCTATCAACAAACTTATTAACAGGAAGAACTTGATTCTCTTCCCGGTCTCTCTCAGCCTTAAGTCTATAAAAATCATCATTAGATTGTTTTCTAAAGATGGCATCTTTCTCTTCTTCAGAGGTCTCACCTTTACCCTCTTTGAACCCAACACAATGTCTTTTATGATTAAAACTAGCTTTAGCAAATTTAAATTTTTGATTACCAGTTTTATCACTTGATTGAGTTTCTGTTTTTTTGCTTCAGACAACACATGTTTTGCAGCTTGCTTACCCACTTCGCTCTCGCACTCAGAGCTGTTGAAGGACTTAACATGTTGCTCTTCACACGAAAGAGATGATTAAGTATCACTATGCCAGTGAACCCGTCACCAATTCATTGCCTTGAAGAACCCTTTTGGTTCTTTTGGAACATAGGAGCTCAAAATAGGAGGTGGTACAGAATGATATTTCATATCATCCTTTCTGTCCGTTGAAATATCAACAGATTGTTTTGGGACAATGTGATCAAGGACATATGATGAGGTGGAATAACTTTCCAGTTTACTGTCGACTCATTCAGTTTGAGTTTTTATCTGTTGAAGTTCCTTTTTAAGTTCTGCTTTCTCATCAATATGCCTATTAATAGCAATCTGTTTATCCTCAATCGTATGTTTAAGCATAGAAATTGTTTTCTCATCTTGTAGGATTTTTACCCACAAGTTTTTCTCACACGTTGAAGCTTGTCATAAGCTTCTTTAATACTTTTATAATCAAGAAACACATTATTGTAGTCATTTTTAATGAATCAATAACAAAATAATTTCAATGCACGACTCATAAGCATGTTTACCCTCTTGAGTAGAAAATGTTACATGCCCAGCCATGTAAGCATGATGAGAGGACTTATCTTCAACATCTTCATTACTCACTTCATCAATTATCGCTGGAACACCTTCAGCTAGTACAGTTGCATCACTCATTTCTTCAATCTTTGCAGCTACTAGAATCATATTAGTTGTAACAATCTCATCTTCTTCATCGATTCCAAAATCAATCTTTCCATGTGGCACTTCCTCTCCATCTAACAAACCTGCAAAACTTTCAAACACCACATCAGGTAGTAAAAATGATTTAAAAAATTCATTTGGAATTGAATCAAAACTCTTAGGAGATTCTGTCGCCTCAAAATCACTTGATATCTCCTCAATGTTGTTCTCCTTTTGATCATCAGCCTTTTAAGCATCAATGAGATCATCTACTTTGATATCAGCAACATCTTCATTTTCCACATCTTCCACAGCTTCACCTGGATTCACAACATTTACCCGTTCTCCAGCTTGTTGATCCTCACCAGTTACTTCAGCTACATTTGCCTTATGAACGATTAAGTTCCAGTTGAAACATTCATCTATTTGTGCGTGACAAGATTTTGATGACGAAGCTTCGGGTTTCTTTGATGGTTCAGCTAGTGAAGGAGAGCTTTGATGACAATGGCCTATGTATTGTAGTCCCTACAAAAGGGTTAGAAATGTTTTCTCCCACTTCTGGGTTCGTGCATTCTCTCTTGAAATGCCCTTTCTCCTTGCATCGAAAACATCAGACTTTTGACTAGTCAAATCCCAGTTTTGAAGTCGTCTAATCAAGGCAATTCTTACCAGTAATTTCCCTAAATCTTTGAGCTCTTCGGACAACGCTAGCCATACACCAACGAATATCCAAGATGTCCATCTCTTCAAGACAATATTTGATCATAATCCTCATTTGTCATGTTGTAGTTCCCAATTCGCCCTGCTATTAAACATTCATATGACTCACAGACGGATCCTAGAAAAGCCCTATGTTCTTGAACATTCTCAGCAGTAACTCCATTTATGTTCTTGATGTTAATAGCTATGTTGCATTGCATACATCAGATGATGGACTTGTGGGTTTTGAGGATTGATCATGAGCAGAGTTGGTTCAAGTGTAGGTTCTTGTGTAGTGTGGTATGTTAGGTGGTTGACTTAATTGAGAACTACCAGCAAAACTACTGTTAGTAACAAAAGCAGTTTGAATTTTCGGGCTAGGAGCAACCACAGATTGTGATGAATTGAAGTATAATCCGGTATCTTGACCGTCGTACTCTTCATTTTCTGCTTCTTGCGTACTTCGAGCTCTTGTGTTTCCAATTTTTCAATGAATCGAGCTAGTGTCAATCTAGCATATTCAATTGGGTTTGACTATTGAATCATGATGAATGTCTCCCATTCGTCAAAAAAAGAATCAAAAAGTTTATCAATATACTCATACTCTTGCTTATCAATGCCCAGTGTCTTCATTTTATTCACCAGATGGAAGTAACTCTCGATCATTTGTGCCATTGATTCACCTTTGACCATGGTAAAGATATCAAATTCTTTCTTCACAGAGCTATTTTAGACTTCCTCATATCTGGAATCTCTCTATCTTTGTTAAGTAAAGCTTCCCAGATCGAGTGACACAAGCCATTGTGCTGTACCAATTGGAAAATCTCGGACTTAATGGCTTGTTGAAAGAGATTCATCATTTTCTTCTTTCGAATAAATCTTGCTGTATCACCCTTAGGAATTTGAGATAAACGATAGCTAGTACCATTCTCGTTACGTGGAATGATGTATTCCACTTCAACCACTTCCAATGCCTCGTAATTAACAGCTTGCACATAGGTCTCAAATTTATCCGCCCAACTCGGATAATCCTCCATTCTCAAAAGTTTCAGTGGCTTAGTATACATGCCCATCTCATTCTCTAGATTGATTTTTTGAAGTATTGGCGAATGGTGTGTCATGAAAGCATTCAATTCCTCTAAATCAGCAGTTATAGCGTATAAGTATGTTAAGCGTGTAAGTGTTAATGGCGTATAAGTATTAAGAACGTGTAAGTATCTTATACTTTGTATATAGGTTATACAACGTATAAGTCTTATGTGTATTTAAGTGACTTATACATTTAATACTTATACTCTTTAACAATCAGTTATATGGAACAACTACATATACGAAGAGATGAACATATACGGAGATCATGACTTATACGGTGAGCAAATTATACGTAAAACCACTTATACGGAGATCATAGGCTTATACGCTGCAGAAACTGTGGACTTGAACATGATATGAAGCTTGATTAATTTGCTTGAACTTGATGTATGACACTTGCAGAAATAATCCCTGGATGATTTCGAACATAAATCTAAGATGAATTTGAATTTGAACCATATTGAGTGTGTAATTGAAGAAATAAGTATTGTTGAAACTTTGACTAGCAAATATTCAAATTAGAACGAGTTGATGTGTTCAATTCAGTAGTAAACACGAGCCTAATTCTCTGGTACCACTTGAAAGACCGGATGTCATCATATACGTGTAAGAACGATACGATACGGATCGAAAATGTTGCGTTTAGTATACTATGCTAAATGGCGGAAACACGTACCAAAGGAACTAAAACACATGTCAACTCACTTTAATTATCACTAGATTCATATACCAGTTTCTGTACAAGTGATAAGCAATTTTGCCAAAGATTACAAAAGATTACTAAATATGACATTATCAAGACTATTAATATACATGCATATGGTCCGTATAAAATAGTCAGCGTATAAGACGTATACGCTGCGTATAAGTCTTATACATTGGTTAACCAACTTATACTCTCCTTAACATACTATTATGACAATTCAGCTTGTTTAAACTATACAAGACCTAGCACTAGACATTTTGCACTAACAATTCGTAATGTTAAAAGAAAATAAAAATAATAAAAAATAAAAAGTTAGAGATTCAATGTTTAAAGTATTGTATATTGAGAAAAAATAAGAGGGAGAGAAAGTTAGTGGTGTATATAGTTGTTTGTTACATTGTTTACTTAGTTTGTTTGTAATAATCCGGATGGGATCGTTTGAGCTACTTTTGTTGGGCCTAGTTATTTGGTTTGTACTTAGTTTATTTTTTTTATACTTAGTTTGCTTATTTTGGTTTGGGCTGCGTATGTAAACCGAGATCCGTTTGGATCTTGGTGGGCTTTAGGTTATGTTGGGCTAGTAGGTTGAGCACCCTATATATAGAGCATATTTGTATAGGGTTAAGGGTTGTTCATCGAGTTGCATTTTGGCTGTCTAAGGGTTATTCTAGACGTGTTTGTATTGATAGTGCTTAAGCACCCGACGTATAATAATACATGTGTTTTGAAGCAATTCCTCGTGTTTGTGTTTTTGTGTTCTTGAATCATCTAGTGTTGGAATTCCGCACCAACACCTAGATCGTTGATATCATAATTGAAAGATCCTTCTTGGGCCTTACAATTGATATCAGAGCCTTAGACCTATTCATGCTCGTTATTGTGATATCAAGGATTCAATAATTGCGTTTCTAGGTGGTTGGTTTGTTTTTTCCAGTGAACTACTGATCGGAGGTGAAGGATCTGCTTGATTTGATTAAAGATTGATTTTGGTTTGGAAACAAATCAAATTCCTTATTTTTCAAAAGTTAGTTACGATCTTGATTGATTTTTGGTGTAGAATCAGTGTTCTCAGCATAAATCAAGCGTTCCCGGCCATTATAATATGTTCTCGGCTGAGTTTCCAAGATTTCAGCCTAAAACAGGTGTTTTCGGCCAACCCCTGATAGTTTTCGGCTAAACTGTTGAGTTCTCGGTCATTTTTAGGTTTTCTGTCAACTTTTGTAGTTCTCGGCATTTGTTCTCGGCTGACATTAGTTCTCGGTAAACCCCTGGTCAACAATACCTAGTTCTCGGTCAAGATTACTAGTTCTCGGCCCAGTGATCTGTGAACATTGTTTGGGCCTGATTAATTAGATTTGGGCTTGTGACTGGACTATAAAACTTGTTGGACTATGATTACTCGTGGACTTTGCATTTTAAAATGGATCAGATAACAAATGGAAACAGTTCAACCAACAACACTTCACTTCATTAAGAACTAGACTCCATAATGGGAAAACCACTCGTATACCCCGTCTCTTGTCTCATGAGGGGTTTAGTGAATGAAAGTTTCGGTTTGAGAAATATGTTAAGATGAAGGATGCAAGGTTTGGAGAAGTATTATTAGGGGACCTCAAGGATCACTTATCAACGTGCTAACTCAACTAAAGTTATTGTGAATCCCGTTGCTCAGTATGATGATGATGATTTTGCTAAAGTTGAGGAAGATGAGAAGTCACTTTCAACCTTAACTATGGCACTCTCACCTGAAATTGCCCTTGGCTTTAGAGAATTGCGATCTGGTAAGGAACTGTGGGAGGCATTGATTGAAGTATATGAAGGAAACGAAGACATGAAAAGAAGTCGCCAAGACTTGTTGAGACAAAAGTTCAATATGTTTAACCATGTTCTGGGAGAGTTACTAGAAACCCAACTCCAAAGGTTCATATCTCTGGTGACTGAAATGATATCAGCAGGTATTTATCTAGCAACCTCTGAGATAAACAACAAGCTGGTGAACTCGTTGCCGAAGAGTTGTGTTGTTGTCATCAAGAAGATTAAAGATCTCAACAGAATGTCTCTCTCTGAGATGATGGCTACTATTAAGGCATGTGATATGGATGACAAGCAACGTGCAATAAATCATGCAAAACTCCTACAGTGCAGCCAGGTACAACGTTGCTTCCAACAATGCCCTTTTCTCTCAAGACAGTTTTTTATTGTTCAAGGCCACTAAACATCCACCTTAGGGAAACTTTCAAATGTTCACATCCACTCAAAGTCAACCATCTTCCATTCCACCTCAACCAGGTCCAGTATTCTTCACTAAGTCTAGTCAATATTCAGCTGATAATGGAAAGCCTTCATCCCCTGGGGTTACTTATGGACATAACTCCAGTTAGATTCCTTCTATTCCAAAAGAGACTCAGGAGAATATAGCTCTAATGGCGAGATTCATGAACAGTTATAATGCATTCCTAGCTGGATACTTGGTCCAACCTGTAATTGCTACTGAACTTGAGCAGATTCCACCTGACGATGTTGAAGAAATGGATATCTATTGGCAAAATGCCATGGCAGTATTTTGGGCCAAGAAGTTTACTAAGAGGACAGGTAGAAACAATTGGAATATGCATAATAAACAGAAGGTGGGTTTTAACAAATATTCTCTGAGATGCTACAATTGTCACGAGCCGGGTCATTTTGCTCGTGAATGTACTAACCCAGCGAAGGATGGAAACACAGAAAGGGCACTGGTTCCAGTGGGTAATGCTAGAGGTGAAGATGGGGGTATTTCGGGAAATGTAGAAAGGGGATTGGTTGCACAAAAATTATCTTCGGAGGATCAGATGGCTGCTCTCAACATTGAAAATCAGACCGCAAACTTCGCAAACGTTGAAGACACTGGAGAAGAAAATGCTACTAAGGAGAAAATCAAGGAACTTCAATTACCATATATGGCGTTCGCTTCTCCAAATTTATCTGAGGTAAGTTTTCAACCATGTTCTCTAGATTGTGTTGATAAGATAGAATTATATAAGTTCCATAATGATAATTTGATTAGAGACATGGAAAGAATAAAATCTAAAAATTTCAAACTTAAGAAAAATGAAAAAGGCTTTCTGGATAAGATGCAACTCAAAAAGATTTTTCAAAGCTTAAGTCTGAATTTATTATAAAATGTTGTCATTACCTAGACGCTGAACAAGAAATCGCTGAATTAACTGCTAAACTGGAAGCCTCCAAGTTGGAAATTCTGAATCAAACTAGTAAATTTGAAAAGGCTGAACTAGATTTAAAAAATTCGAGTGTTCTAGTAAAGTAGTTAACTCAATGATTGAAAATCAATTGTGATGGAAAGAAAAGGAAGGTGAGGGCATAGAATACAGTCAAATTCCCCCACCCTACAATCACAATTATGTTAGTACTCCTATTAACAAAGAACATGAATAAAAGGTAAGGGATGTGAAGTACGGTAAACAAGACAAATGTGATGAAGCTAGCTCTGTGAATGCAAGTCCGTCCACTTCGGAAGTGAACGATTCTAACGTGTTTACTTCATGTGTAGAAAAAGTAATTGTGAAGGAATGGACTGATGAGGATGACGACCCTTGTTTTGAGTTTAATAATGACATTGTTTTCAATGTTTTTTTAAAACTACCTGTTTTGAATTCTGTTATTCCAACTGTTTGTGTGGGCTCTATTTTAAAGAGAAAGGATTCTTGTGTGGTTTATTCTGTTAAAACTTTGAATTCTGATAATGTGGTTTCAAATAAAATTAAAAATTCAAAAAACTCTAGCAAATACTCACCGCCCAAATTTGTTAAAGAGGGATGATCTAATGACAAACAAGGTGGTCCTCGTAAGTTGAAGAAAACTGGTCCACACAACCAGTCTAGACGAGGAGTTTCCCAAAATGATTTTTACATAAATCGCCAAACCTATTTTAATTGTGGCACTCCTGGTTATATTACCAAAAATTGTCCACATAGTCCTTACGTTCCCTATTATGGATTTTATCAAAGGAATATGCCCTATATGCCTCATAATTCGTACAGACAATGATTCAAGCATAATCAAGATAGTCCCTCTGACAATGATTGGAACCGAAATAAATCTGGTGGGTTTAGTCCTCATCAAACCAAGCCTAACATGTTTCGCAATGGGGTTAGAAAAGGTGCTTCGATTCCAATTGGAAAAGACATTCTAAACTGAGACAGGTGGAAAAGGACTTACAATTGGAACAGACAAAACCATGTCATTCCAATTCTAAAACACCAGAGATGAAGTCAACCATTCGTACATATAATGCTAAATCTTACAATGGTAGACATAAATGGTTGCCTAAATCTCCAGTAAAAGAGTCTGCAAACTCAACGTTTGATGATAAAAAGGACATGTCATGGCAACCTGTGAGAACTTTAGATGCGTCAGGGTCACCCAGTGTAAGTATGGACTGGGTACCAAAGTCTAATTAATCCCACGCTTTGTGCAGGGACAACTATGGAGGAATATCATTAGACCTTGGTATGTTGATAGTTGCTGTTCCAGGCACATGACTGGTGACATTTCCCAACTACACGACATTCAAACATTTAATGGTGGGTATGTGTTCTTCGCGGGTGGAGAGAAAGGGAAGATTACTTAGAAGGGTACTGTAAGTAATGGTGTTCTAAAATTCGAAAATGTTAATTTTGTTCCAGAGTTGAAGCACAATTTGTTGAGCGTCTCACAAATCTGTGATAAAGATTTTTCAATTCATTTTACTAAAAAGGAATGCTTGATTTTGAAACCTGGTATAATTATACCAGAAGAGTGGATTCTTGTTCGATCACAACGAAAAGATAATGCTTATGTGATCGACATGAACAAAAATGTTCCTGATGAAATAACATGCTTGTTTTCAAAAGTTTCCGAACACAATGCCATGTTATGGCATCGTCGTCTTGGTCATGCTAATACTAAAAATTTGAATCGTCATGCTGAAAATGAATTGGTTCGTGGTCTACCTATTAAAGACTTTGTGATTATTGAAAATTGTTTGGCGTTTGCTTTGGGTAAACATCATCGAAAAACTCATAAGCCAAAATTAATTAACTCCATTTCATTGGTTTTTCAATTGCTGTATATGGATTTATTTGTACCGGTTCATGTCTTAAGTCTCTCTCACAGCTCTTATTGTATTGTTATTACTGATCGCTACTCATGTTTCACTTGGGTGTTTTTCTTGTCAAATAAGAGTGAAACTGCAGATTTGATCAAAAAGTTTGTGGTGCTCGTGGAGAACCAAATGAATTTGAAGCCGAAGGGATTACGTTGTGATAATGGCACAAAATTCAAGAACGCATCATTAAATTACTTCTGTTCAGAAAGGGGGTATGCGTCAGTACAGCTCAGTGCGGACACCACAACAAAATGGTGTGGCTGAAAGGAGAAACAGAACTGTTATCGAAGCGGCAAGGACTATGTTGTGTGATTCTAAGCTACCATTGTTCTTTTTTTTGGGTAAAGGGATTCACCCGGTAAAATGCATTCCACACAACCAAAAATTACAAGTAATATGACAGAGTGCCATATTAGTTCTCATGTATGACATGCCATACAAGAGTAAACAAAACCAAAACCACCAAACACTGGTAAACACAGCTAAAGCTTACACAAGAACCAAGTAAATAAACAAAACAAAAACAAATCAACCATTATCATCAATTTGGTGGGAAACTCCCCGCGGAAAGTGCCAATCCTCGAGAACCCGATTAACCCGTTCAGAATTCTTGAACTTTAGAGTCATAAGCTTTAGGCGCGTACCCCTAATGATTTCGTCCGCAACAATCTTAGGAGTCTTCAAAGAGTTCTTGAACAGCCGGTTGTTTCGCTCCTTCCAAATAACGTAAACCGAAGCCCCAAATAGCAGCCGATTAACAACATTTTCAATAGAGTTGGACATTCCAAAATGAGACACATATTGAAGAGTCTAAGCTACCATTGTTCTTCTCGGTAGAATCTGTTAATATGACGTGTTATGTTCAGAATCGGGTGATAATCAACAATTCAAAAATGAAAACTCCATATGAGATTGTCTATGGTCATAAACCTACTGTTGCGCATTTCAGAGCGTTTGGTTGTCCTTGCACTCTACTGAATCTTGAGTCTACCCCAAAATTTGGGGTCACAGCTGATGTATGTTACTTTGTTGGTTATGCGGGTCATACAGCATACATGGTCTACAATAAGTCAACCAAGCAGATTTTAGAGTCATATGAGGTTCGTTGGTTGGAAGAAAACGAGACTGATGCTCGTGTTGGTCCAGACTGGTTTTTCGACTACAATGAACTCTACAAACCGTTCAACGTGCTTCCAGTCACCAGATCAAATATCTCAGGTGAAGCTTCCGTAGACACTGTGAAAAAAGATCAAAATGTCGTGTCTCATATATCTCCTATTCTGGAAGATGATCTGACAAAACCAATCAATGTCACTCCATCTATGCCTGTATATCAACCAGAACCTGCCACAACTTCATCGTCTTCACCAACTCCATTAGAAAGTACTTCAACAGTTTAGAGGGAGAGTATTATTCGTCATATTTTCAGGAGCACACTATTTCCTGATGTCATTCCAAATGAATATGTCGTCGGTACCTCGTACTCACATAGTACAGTGACCTCTGGATGGAAGAACCCTCTTACTGATATTGATGAGAATTCGTCAAACTTACACTCTACCGGTAATGTTCCCGATCAATTATTTCCATCGAGGATTTAGAAAAATCATCCAATTGAGAATGTCATAGGTCCTCTTGAAACGGGCGTGTCCACTAGAAGTCAGACAAGACACATCAATAGTTGTGTTGTTCTCCTGTTTTATTTCCCAAATTGAGCCAAACGGTAAAAAGGCACTTCAAGAACCGAGTTGAGTTGATGCTATGCATGAAGAGTTGAATCAGTTTGATAAGTTGAAGGTTTGGAGATTGGTTGAGTTACCGGAAGGAAAGAAAACACTTAATACGAGATGGGTCTTCCGAAAGAAACAAGATGACACGGGGGGTTATTGTTAGAAACAAGGCACGGTTGGTAATTCATGGTTTTCATCAAATTGAGGGATTAGAATACACTGAAGTTTATGCTAGACTTGAGGCCATCAGAATCTTTCTAGCCTACGCGTCATTCATGTGGTTCACAGTATATCAGATAGATGTCAAGACCGCGTTTCTGTATGGGGAAGTCAAAGAAGAGATCTACGTGGACCAGCAACCGGGTTTTGTTGATTCCAAGACACCAAATCACATCTACAAGTTAGACAAGGCATTATATGGGTTACACCAAGAACCTCGGGCGTGGTATGCTACATTGACCGCACATTTTCTAGATCATGGTTACAAGCGAGGAACCATTGATCAAACCTTGTTCCACAAAAATGTCGGATAAGATTTGATTCTAGTCCAGATCTTTGTAGATGACATTATCTTTCGATCCACCAGTGCTGAGTTGTGCACAGAATTTGAAGAAGTAATGAAGAAATGATTTGAGATGAGTTGAGCACATTTTTGGGATTACAGGTCCGCCAAAGCTCGACGGGAATTTTACTGCATCAAGTGAAGTATGTTGAGGATATGCTCTCAAAGTTTGAGTTTCAAGATTCCAAGAGTGCTAACACTCCCATGGCGGAAAAGCCTCTACTGTCATCTGATCCGGAAGGGAGTCCCATAGATCAAACGTACTATCGATCGATGATCGGGCCTCTGATGTATCTCACTGCCAGTCGTCCTGACATCATGTTTGCAGTTTGCCAATGTGCTCGGTTCCAGGCTAATCCTAAACTCTCTCATTTAATTGCTGTTAAACATATTTTTAGATATCTGAAGGGACACCTGAAGTTAGGTCTTTGGTATCCTAAACAATCAGAATTTGATGTTTATGCTTTTGCTGATAGCAATTATGGTGGAGATGACATTAACATAAAATCCACATCTGCCGAATGCCAGTTCTTAGGAGATCGTCTCATTCCATGGCAGTGTAAGAAACAACAAACGATGGCAGGTTATTTGTATGCAATTTCAACTGTTGGATTACAGTTTGGAATTTTCTGATACTCCAATCTTTTGTGATAATGATGCTGCCATTGGTATTGTAAAAAAAATCCAGTTCAACATTCTAAACCAAGCACATCGATATTAAAATTCATTTTATTCGTGACTGTTACGACCGAAAATTAATTCATCTTGAGCAAGTCCACATTGATAACAATGTGGCAGGCTTATTTACAAAACCGGTCGGAACAGCCAAATTTAATGTGCTTTTGAGTTTTCTTAAAATGCTTCGTTTCGAGGATTGAGTCTTTTTGAGTGTAAACTTGTAAATATTTTATTAATTTGTACAATTTTAGGGCGAGAAAAATTAAAAAGCCAAAAATAGTGTGTGTGTGTGTGATGAAAAATCAAAAATCCAAAAATAGTGTGTGTGCATAAAAAATCAAAAAGCCAAAAATAGTTTGTGTTTATTTTTGTGACACGCTCTCGCTTAAAATTATGTCGGTTGCTCAAGTTTGAAGAACATATACTTGTATATGTTTGGTCTGGTGATCTACTTGTAGATTCATAGGATAGCCATTTATCTAAAGATTGAAAGCATCTGGGGAGATTGTGATGTGTTTTTGTTTTTGTGTTTTGAATTCTTTCACTTAAAATTATGCCGGTAATTCCAAGTTGGAGGGACACGTATTCTCATATGGCTTTTGGTCCTGTTAACCACTAGTGGTCATACGGGATAGCCATTTACCTGAAAACTGAAGAATGACTATGGTGACTGAGTTCTTAACATGTATGTCTTTTGTAACTCAAAGGGAAGTGATATTATTATTCAGTTAACATCTTTTAAGAAGCTTCAAAATATTTTCAAATGAAAATTGATCCAACCTTTGAAAAGTGATAGAGAAATTGTTTATGTGTGCCAAACGGGTGAAGTTATTAAGCTTAAAAGGCTTTAGAACAGTCATTGATTTGTATGGTAGCTTTCCACGATGCGTAAAAGTTGTAGTGATATAAACTAAATTTGCTAAACTTACTGTGGAGAGTCATTTTACAGAAATGTGCATGTCTCCATATACATCTCTCCGAATGATAGGTAGGAAAGCAATTACCCAGTCATACATGATCCTGTTAGTATCTTGATCAACAAAAATATTGTGCAGTCTTATTGTAGTGATCCAGATTTGGGACTTACAGGTTTTCCGTTACTTTATTATTACGTTAAAAAAATGTTTATTAAGTTAAGTTTGTATATAATCTCTGTTGTGGTACATCAATAGGCTGAAGGCTCAAAGTTTTATTGCTTCCTAAAATCTTTGATCAAGCACTAAGGGATTGGAGTTACATTGGGGTGATCTGGGGAAAGCCAAATAAGCTTTGAGAAGAGATAGGAGGCATCACAGGTCCATGAGTGATTTCCATCTAAGCTTTATGCCAAACTGAACCTAATTCATATCACTGATGTAATGAAACTCATGTTAAGTTCGTTATACCTACTATCAACCTATCTCTTTATGTCATAATAACGCCGAACATGAATTCTCGTGACAACACCTTAAACAATATGATTCCATGTTCAGATGTTTTCATAAAAGGCGGTGTTCTCATAAAAACTGAAATTTGATCCCATATTTGTAGGATTCAAAAGGTTAGATGCTTTTTGTTATATTTTTTATTTATTTTGTTTTACTTGAAATCAACTGGGTCGTTTTCGATGTGTTTTTAAATTGTTTTGGGCTGGATGTCTCTTATGTGTTAACATGATTTTGGGCTGATCAAATGATCTTGGGCTGATTGAGTGATTTTGGGCTGATCAAATGATGTTGGGCTGATTGAGTGATTTCGGGCTAATCAAATGGATTGGTTTGGGTTTGGGCTTGTTTGAGGGTTCTCGGGCCATATTTGCTAGGGTATAAGTAACCCCCAACCTCTATTATCATTCTCATTACCTTCAAAATTTAAAGGAGGAATCATGGGTTGTTAGGATCAGTGTTTGATGGTTTGATTAGTATTAGGGTTATAAATCAAGGACGTTTAAAGGTGTTATTGCAGGTTTAATGGAGATTTTGGTGTGTTTGGAGAAGATGGTGCGGCGTATATTTCAAGAAGGAAATCAAAGGGTTTTCTGTCTCCAGCTGTCAAACACAAAAAGGGTTCTCGGTTGACTTTTGTTGACTTTCGTTGACCGAAATCGCTGGCTTTAACCGAGAACTCATGTTCTCGGTTAATCTTGATAGAGATCATATATCATTGACTGAAAACCTTCTAGTTGACCGAAATCTCCCATGTGGACTGAAAATTCTTTGTTGGACCTAAATCTGCTACAATATCATTATAATTCTCTTGTGGTCCAACTAATGTGACCTTATCATCTTTGGTCCTTCATATTTTAAAATTTGACTAACATGCCTTAAAGTTTATCATCTATAGTCAACTTTGTATTTACTAACTTGACTCGTTTGGTGCAGTAATGGCCGATCAGGCTCCGTAATAGTTTGTGGAAACACTTAACATTATTGGACACTTATTTGATCCACCATTGGCTCACAAGGAGTTCAAATCTATGATCGTCGGTCTCAACACTGCCGGATTTCTCACGCGTTATGAGAAAACCCTGTCGTATGCAGGAAGATGATCACTGACTTTTGGAACAACGCCTCGATCAACCAGCGAGGACCAGGTGGAGTTTCGTCGTTTGACTCCAAAGTACAAAAGAAGCCCGTCGTCATCACAGAGACCATCATACGGGTGGTGCTTTTGTTTGGGGATCAACCTGATTACCCAACGGAATATTCAACTGCTGAGGTCTCCAAGGTTCTCACACGAATGGGATATGAGGGCACCTATCCTCCAGCTATCACCCGTCTAAGGGTTATTCTAGACGTGTTTGTATTGATAGTGCTTAAGCACCCGACGTATAATAATACGTGTGTTTTGAAGCAATTCCTCGTTTTCTAGTTGTTTGTGTTTTGTATTCTTGAATCATCTAGTGTTGGAATTCCGCACCAACATCTAGATCGTTGATATCATAATTGAAAGATCCGTCTTGGACCTTACAATATTCCCTTTCTATATCCTTCCACCTAGCCACGTGATAACCCATTTTAAGCCCTCTTGATGGTACAAGCATATGCGAGGAGAATCGGTTATGATTTAAAATGTGTGAATGATCAACAAGAAGAGAATTAATTTTTGAAGAAGTGTTATGTGTGGTAAAAACCGAAATCATGTTAGGTTTGATTAGAATTCTATGGTTTAAACTTAATATCAAGTACACTAGTGCAAACCTATAGTAAAGAGGGAGTAGGGTATGACATGGGACCTTGACTAAACCAGAATTGTTGGTATGTTTGGTGGTATGACTTTGAAATTCTTCAATGATACAACATCACCAAATCATTTTCCATCAAATGATTTATTTTACAAACGTGGATGTGACTCATCCTTTTATACCATAAATCATGTCTTTCTTAGTTGCTTTAGAGGCTTTAGAGATGAAACACGTTGCTGTTGAAGAAGATAATACTTTAAAAGCCATATTAAGCACATAGGTATCATTTGATCAAGGTGATCGCGTGATAACCATGGCCTCGAGAATAAAAAAACCCGGTTTAAGAATGACACGTTCTTTATTAGTGAATAAAGTGGTGTACTTATTATCAAAAAACTATGAAAAACTCAACAAATTATGATCCATTTTATCACAATAATTTACTTTCTTGAATGTAATACGACCATTCGATACTTCCCCCTTTTTGTAATCAATCCACTTGATTACCCGCAAACACCACATAACACCCTTGAATATCTTTCACATTAGTAAGGAGATTAAGGTTCCCAATAATACGCCGAGAGCATCCACTTTCCATGATCCATTTGTCTCCTAAAGCAGTCTTGGATGGACTCTGCCTATTCAAGTAGATGCTTAGGTCAAAAAGGCAGCACGACCTCAATCTAGGGCACTGCCTTCGTTTCGTTTTGGCATACAGTAACTTCGGGTTGCCTTACTGGAAGATCATCAACAAGAACCGTACTCACATATGATTCCTTTTTATTATATTATGATGTGACCGATGAAGTTGTTTATAAGTCAAAACCCTACCTTTTAGACACTCATCACAAATCACACCCGAATCAATATTCTTACAAATTGGTTTAACAAGCTCAACCGGTTTGCAAGTTACTTTAAAATCATTTAATAACATACACAATCTTTCTTGGATGAATGACATGAAACATTATTTGAGTATCATCAAGCTCGACTTGTGAAGATTGTCTTTATAAAATACTTTTAAACAAAGGAACTTGTTCTTTGACCAAAGGTTTCTCGATTGGTTTAACCCTAATTCCTCATTGTTTTGCAACATGCCCGCATTCACCTCACGATAAACAAGTTCTTATATCCACGGATATTGGTGGTGACACAACAGGTGTGTGTGAAACTTCAGGTTTACTTGAAACATGCTTTATATTAAAAAAACTCTATTGGCTTGCACGTTTGTTTTTTTAAAAATCCATATTAGAACAATTAGAAAAATCTGAAAGTGAAGTAGAAATTACAAACTGCATTGGTTTTAAAAATCGATTATTCAATTTTGGTTTAAATTTATTCTTGTTAACCAACTTTATCTTTTCAAATGCCTTCTCAAGTTCAATCAAGTTTGAAGTCTCATTCATAAAAACACTCTCAATCAATTCAGGTTTAATCAAACTTAAAAGGGATATCTTTTTCGTTAATCACTTTATCTACCCCTTTCAGTTTGAAAAACTCAATCATTTTTTACTTTAATCTCAACAGGATTTATAAATCTCAGGAAATCCTTATCAAAAATCACTAGTTTTTCTGATTTAATCTCACTTGAATTAGAAGTGTGTGAACCATACACAGCTTTTTCAAATTCATGTGGTTCACAAAGAGTATGACAAGAAAGTGGAATATTCTTTTCTTTGTGTATCAGATTTGGTTCAACAACATCTTCAATTAAAACTCCACAATCAGTTTCAGAGAAAACCACATTACCTTTAACATCAGATTCCAGAGTTGGATTTTTAAGAGTTGATTTTTCGGGCTTTACATGTTTAGGTTCTTCCTTTTGTTTACTTTATTCACATTCTTAGGAGGATCAATAGTCAAAGGATTATCAATATCAACTTCGTCACAATCTCCCATGACTGGAATCTTAGTATAATTATCATTAAAAGGATGTGGAACTTCAAAAAATCCCAAACCATTTTTACTTCCCTTTTGTAAACTAACTTCAATTATTTCTTATAAAAAAAAGGTTGAATCTCTAAATTTACCCAATTTTTTCTTCAACTCTAGAATTTCTTTTGTCAAGTTCAGTAATCTTGGTTCTCAATTTCAAGATCTTTTGAAACTTTTAATCAATAAGAATTAATTTGACTGAGACCACTTCTTTCGAATCATGATTACTATAAGACAAAGCATCAATCTTTGCGATTGATTTTCATTCGGTCTTAGATGCGTGTCTATAGTTATCATGAAGAATGGTCAAATTATGCTCTAATGTCTCATTGTGTTGACGAATTGCCTTAAGTTTAGACTTGTTTTCATCACAATGAGAACATTTTGTGTTTAGAGGTTCATCAACAATAGATGACGTTAAATTAACAGAGTTAACTGACACAGAATCAAAAGAGTTAGAACTAACCTATTCAATCTTTTGTGCAAGAGAAAGCTTCTGACTTCTCTATACTTGAATCATCCTAATGAATCTCAGTTTTTGATTCTTCACTCTTAGTTGATAGCTTATCTCCACATGCGTCTTCAAAATGTCCAGTCGGCTCAAACAATGCCACATTCACTTGGTTACCCTGAGAAGATGTATTTCCCAAAAGCCTTTGAACCAGTCAATCCTTTCTAGAGCAATCAAGGCTTGTGACCTTGTTGGCTTGACTGACTCGGCTCCTTTTATTTTTGTTGGGCCTAGTTTTGTATGGTTTGTACTTATTCTATACGTGTCTGGGTCGAGTATGTAGGTTGGGTTTGGGCTGCGTAAATGAACCGAGATCCTAAGGGATCTCGGTGGGCTTTTGGTTGTTTGGGCCAGCTTGTTGGTTCCCTATATATAGAATATCTTGTATAGGGTTTTAGGTTGCTCATTCACTTGTATGTTTACCATCTACGTGTTTACGAGACGAGATTGTAATAGTGCTTAAGCACCCGACGTATATTAATAATACGTGTGTTTTGAAGCAATCCTCGTGTTACGTTCTTGTGTTTATTAGTGTTCTTGAATCAACAAGTGTTGGCATTCCGCACCAATACTTGTTTGTTGATATCATAATTGTAGTGATCTAGATTCGAGAGTTACAATTGGTATCAGAGCCTTAGACCTTTTCAGGCTCGTTATTGTGATATCAAGGATTCAAGATCTTGACTCATAGGTGGTTTGTTTGTATTTTCCGGCTAAACAGTAACCGGAGAAGAGGAAGAAGCCATTTTTGGTAAAGAATTGATTTTGGTTTGGAAACAAATCAAAATCCCCTTTTTCTCGGGAGTTTGTTACGTTTAAGATTGAGTTTGTTGACAATATGTGTTCTCGGCCAAAACTAACCTGTTTCGGCTACTGTTAGTTCTCGGCCAAGACTAGTTCTCGGCCACTGTTATTTCTCGGATAAAACAGTTCTCTGTCAAAAGGGTTGGTCAACATTGTTTGTTTTCGGTCAGACCTGGTAAGACGTTGAGTTTTTTGTCAAAGTTTGGTCAACACTATTCGTTTTCGGTCAAACCTGGTCAGACGTTGAGTTTTCGGTCAAAGTTTGGTCAATACTGGTCGTTTTCGGTCAAACCTGGTCAGACATTGGGTTTTCGGTCAACCAGTGTGGACTTGTTCTCAGCCCAGTAAACTGTTTGGGCTTGTCTGATCTGAAATTGGGCTTATCATTTGGACAATTAGACTTTTGAACCTAATATTAATATGGATCAGTTAACAGTTAGTAGTGGATCAAACAACAACACTACACTCCATCAAGAACAAGACTCCATCATGGGGACTGCCAATCGTATACCCCGTCTCTTGTCTCATGAGGGGTTCAGCGAATGGAAATTTCATTTTGAACATTACACCAAAATGAAAGATTCCAAAATTTGGAAAAGTATTGTTAGGGGACTGTCAGGTCCCCGATTTCAGGTAGATCTTACTTAAATCATGTCATAAATCACACAAATAAATGTGTTGACAAGGGAGTTAATGACAGGCTGCTATATTTTGAAAGATTACCGTTTGTTAAAGGCGGAATCAATAACAAACAGGGTAGTTGCTAAACAATAATCAAAGGTAACTAACACACACAAGATTCACTCAAAATATTTCCATTAATATAATGTTAATCATACAAATGATAATCGATTTACGGTTTCTTGAAGGGAAAGTTTATACGTACAATTCCTAGGACGGCTGTCACATTCAGAATTATTCTCTCTTATCCTGAAAGTGTGAATGCCTTTTTTAGTTCTTAGCGCTGCAGGAGGTGTGCCCTAAATTATTCTATTTATAGGCCTGACACCTCCTTTACAGCTGTCATTCCTTCTAGAAACCCCAAATGTTAATACATATTCAAAATTATTCTAAGTGTAAAACAAGTCTTCCAGGTAGGCTTTGCAGCAATATTGTCTGGTCCGTTGATTTCATCTGGATCTTACTTAATCATGTCATAACTCACACAAATAGATGTGTCGACAAGAGAGTTAATGACAGGTTGCTATATTTAGAAATACGACCGTTTGTTAAAGGCGGAATCAATAACAAACATACGGTTGCAAAATCAGTAATCAAAGGTAACCAACAAGAACAAGATTCACTCAAAAGATTTCCATTTATATCATATCAATCATACAAAGTGGATAATCGATTTAGGGTTTCTTGAAGGTTTATCCGTACTAAGACAGCCGTCACACACACAATATTCTATTCTTAATAAATGTGTCTGTCTGCCTTGTACGTCTTGTCCTCTGGCGGCGTTCCCTAAAACATTCTATTTATAGGCCTGCCACCCTTAGACAGCTGTCATTCCTTCTAGAAACCCCAAACGGACATACATATTCAAATTACATAATCAGAAAATAGTCTAAGTGTAAAACAAGTCTTCCGGGTAGGCTTTGCATCAATCTTCACATTCCGAGTACGCTGTGTACTCTGCCATCCTTTAGGACTTGGTAACATAGAAGTGTGCTCGGATCAGTTTCCGGGTAAAAAGAGTATTTTACCAAGTAAAATACTCACCGGGTAGACTTCAATCTTCTTGACTTTGCCAGACTTTGCCCGACAAACCCTTATGAGCAACCTTGTTCTTCAATGGTCCATTTCAACTCCTTGCTATAACATAACTTATTAGCAAAGTGTACTCGGGAGTACTGTTCCTTTGCTTGAGTTGAACCTTGCTCGATATTACTTAAAAGATATTCATTTCAATCATCAAGCATGTTCGGACCACTATTATTAATGAATACCTTGCCCGGTCTTCCAATCACTTGGCTTCATGGACTTGGTTAGCCAAAAGCTTACTCGGGAGTGAACTTTACTTGGCTATGAATAACAGACTTGCTTGATAAAGTGAACCTTGCCCGGATTTACATAAACTAGTGAACCTTGCCCGACAGTGCACTAATTTGCAAACCCTGCTCGGATATCCACTAAAGAAGACTACTTGAAGATAACCTTGCCCGATAGACAAAATATCGTACCCGGCTAAGTAAAAGCTTGCTCGAAGGTCTAAGGTGTGCCCGGATCCATACTTAGCGAATTCTGAGGAGGTTGAGAAGATTCCAATCTTCCATGTACTTCATTTTGGTCAAATCTTTACTCAACAATCTCCCCCTTTGGTCAATTGTTTGACTCAACAATCTCCCCTTAGATTGGAACACCTCAGTTGACCCAAAACCTTTATAAGGTTACTTACACTTAGTCAAAATACACATCAAATCGAAAGTCAAATTACATATTCAAATAACATAAAAAAATTACATATTCAAAAGGTGTCCGATGACATTACATCTCAAAGCCTAATCTAGGAATTTTGTCTTTTCCATTCATTGTAGGCAGCTTGTCTTCTCATTGCCATTACAGATGCAGCTCTTTCCCTAAAGATATTGAGAATTTGGTAGTGAATGTGCCCTTCTGGAATCACCAAATCTCTTATATCCATCAAGTCTTCATTGTGCAAGTAGGTCAAATTTGCATCTTCCTTGATTATAGCCAGAACTTTCCATCAGAATTTTTTAGTACACAGTGACCAGCATTTTCTTTGTATTCTATTTCAGCAATGATACCATTACTTTTCACTGTGTAGTTGGGCCATGTCATTCTTCTTTCAAAACATATGCATGTGTTCATATTTGACAGTGGATTCCTATCTCTGACATTCATCACAAAATCTCTCTCAGCAATGTCCATTCTTTTCAATTTTTCTGTCCTCTTTGACTTGTGTAGCTGAATCAATTTCCAACTTCTATTTTGACTTAGGAATGGGAATCCCTTCTTAGATTCATCCAGTAAGAACTTTGACAGATTATTCATCTGTCTTCCAGCCATCCTACTTCTGTTTCGGTAATCTTACAAGTTGAGTCTGGCCATTCTTTCTAGTTGTTCTTGAGTGTATTCATAGAAGTCACTCCTCACAACTATGTCTCTCAACGATTGGCTTTCCATAATTACTTTTTTTTTTGGGTAAAGGGTTTTACCCAGTTAAATTCATTCCACACAACCAACAAAGAACAAGTAATATGACAAAGTGCCATATTAGTTCTCATGTATGACATGCCATACAAGAGTAAACAAAACCAAAACAACCAAAAAAAGGTAAACACTGCTAAAGCCTACACAAGAACCAAAGAAACAAACATAACAAAAACAGATCAACCATTATCATCAATTTGGTGTGAAACTCCCCTCGGAAAGTGCCAATCTTCGAGAACCCGATTGACCCGATCAGAATTCTTGAACTTTAGAGTCATAAGCTTTAGGCGAGTACCCTTAATGATTTCATCAGCAACAATCTTTGGAGTCTTCAAAGAGTTCCTTAAAAGCCGGTTATTTCGTTCCTTCCAAATTACGTAAACCGATGCCCCAAGTAACAGCCGATTAATAACATTATCAATAGAGTTGGACATTCCAAATTGAGACACATATTGAAGAATATTCGCCCAACCATTCATGCACCCCTGAAACTTACCTTTCAATTTGACAATACTCCAAACCTCAGAAGAGAACTTACACTCAAAGAAGAGATGATTAAGAGAATCCGGCTCTCCATTACATAAAAGGCAGCAATACAGGTTATGATTTGGATACCCACCAATATTCCACCCCATTATACGATTCTGCGTGCTCAATCTATCATGAAGCACAATCCACAACATAAAGGAGTGTTTTGGTACACATTGAGAGAACCAAACAACATGCATCCAAGAAACCTTATCAGCCGGGATTCGAAGAAGTTGCCATATTCCTGAAGCCGAGAAATTCATTGAAGTTCCATTCTCATCCCTTACCACGATCTTGTCCCTCTTTTCCGGATAAATACTCACCCCCTTTAAGTTCGAAAGAATAGGGAATCTCGAAATCCAATCAGGCGGCCAGCCCCAGTTATTATGATGAACAACATCACTGACACAGGTTTTTAAAGTCAAACCAGCCCCATGTATAGCTCTCGGGTTAATATAATCACTTAAAGGACATAAATCATCCCATTTATCATACCAAACTGAAGTAGATCTCCCATTACCGATTTCATGCCATATAAAATGTCTAATACGGGGACGAAACTGAAGAATTTTCCTCCACCCCCAAGTACAAGAGTTTGGAATCTGCAAGCTCCAAAAATTTCGCCCCTTCATTTTATACACATGCATCCATTTAACCCACAACGAATTACGATCATTTATTAAACTCCAAATATGATAAACCAGAAGAGAGTTATTGACATCCCGGATACGTCGGATACCCAAACCACCTTCACTTTTCGGCTGACAAACAACATCCCAAGAAACTTTATGCTTTCCCTTTTTGTGTCCAAAGTCCCAAAGGAAATTTTTAATCCGTTTTTCAAGATCAGCGATAAGTCTAGAAGGAAGAGAGAAAACAGCAGACCAGTAAATATATAAGGACGACAGAACAGACTTGACCAGCTGAAGTTTACCCGCAAAAGATAAAGTTTTATTCTTCCAATCTCCAATCCGATTATCCAAACGATCCAGCAACCTCTTACAATCACGGTAATTTAGCCTCGTAGAAATAAGAGGAACTCCCAAGTATTTAACCGGGAGCCTACCTTCAACGAAGGGCATAAAATTCAAAATCCCACTTTTAACGCGATCCGAAACATTACAGAAAACCCGGTACTTTTCGGGACACTAGGAGTAAGCCCGGACATATCTTTGAAATCATTCAGAGCCCCCATAATAGTTTTAGCAGAATCCACATCGCCTCGAGCAAACAGGAACAAATCATCCGCAAAGCAAATATTGATAATATTTAATTTTTCACAATGACGATGAAAACGAAACGAGCGTTCAATACGAACCTTCCGATGCAGAACTAAAGTGAGTACTTGCATAACCAGCGTGAAAATATAAGGAGACATCGGATCACCCTGTCTTAGACCTCTTTTCACTAAAGAACCCGTGTAAGTTCCCATTTATGGATATCGAAAAAGAAGAAGTGGTTATGCATTCCATTATCCAATGAGTCATCCTATCGTGGAAACCATACCCATATAGAATATCACGAATGAAGTCCCAACTGACCGTATCGTAAGCTTTCTGAATATCAACTTTAAAAGCACATCTAGGCGGTCCGTTATTAGTGTGATAATTATGCATTAATTCTTGGGTCAAAAGGATGTTGTCAGAAATTCTACGCCCAGGAACAAACGCAGACTGATTGATATCAATTAACGACTCCAAACCCTTCATCATACGAACCGAGATAATCTTGGTAATGCATTTATATAAAGTGTTGCAGCACGAGATGGGACGAAAATCATTAGGAGTAAAAGTGGTGGTCACTTTGGGAATAAGGGCAATAATAGTGTGGTTAACCTGTTTAAGGAGACTTCCTTTTCTAAAAAATTCATGAACCGCCAAACAAACATCTTTCCCAACAATATCCCAAGAACTTTTAAAGAAGGCCGAAGAAAAATCATCAGGCCCCGGCGCTTTGGTATTCCCAATAGAGAAAAAAGCTTCCTTGATTTCCAAATCGGATATAGGTCTAACCATCAGCTTCGCCTGAGAGGCCGAGAGCTTAGTAGTAAAAATCTGATTATCTGGTTTTTTCAATGGTTGCATATCCGAACCAAAAATGTTCATAAAATGATTAACAAACACCGAAGGAACATCTGATCCCTCATATAATTGGCCCTGACCATCACTTATAGTATCAATACGACATCTATGGTTTCGCATTTTCAAGGAATTGTGAAAATACGCAGTGTTAGAATCACCAAGCTTTAACCAATCGACTTTGGCCTTTTGTTTTAGGAATTCTTCCTCATCTTTAGTTGCCTCATGATAAGCCTTAAGATAACTACTCTGCTCCCGAATCAACTCCAAATTAGTAGGGTCAATGTCAAGACGGGTTTGACAATCATCAAGAAGGGTTCTTAGATCATTAGGTTTCTTGTGGAGATTGCCTTGTCGATGCAACAAAGAACAGATTGGATGTTTTATGTTTTGGAGTTTCTTTACCACGCGAAACATGTAATAACCATTCACCTCAATTTTCCAACCGTTAGCAATAATATCATTATAACCCGGTTTACCAATTAAGAAATTAGGGAATTTAAACGGTTTAGGCTTACCTTTAATAAGATAGGGGAAATTCAATAAACATGGAGAGTGGTCTGAAATCCGGTATGGAAGGAACACCGCCGTTGAATCATTAAAAATATCCATGAATTTAGAGTTTCCCATCACCCTATCAAGCTTTTTGAAAAGACCCATAACCGTTCTCGGTTTATTGTTCCAAGTGAATTGGAGCCCGACCCCATTTATATCCTCAACTTCAATGTTCTTAACACAAGCACGAAAATCAAGCATCCTAGTGGATATTTTGGAAGAACCATGTAATCTGTCTTCCAAATTAAGAGCACAATTAAAGTCTCCAAGTAAAGCCCAAGGTTTACCACGAGTGAATTGTTTATGAACTGCAAGATTATGCCATAACTCCCTTCTTTTCAAATAACAATTTTCAGCATACACGAAAGAACAATACATCGCCTTATTATCCAACTTAAACTTTAACTGAACGTGAAGAACCTGGTTCGAATAATCAATAACCATTAGATCAACCAGATCCGTATTCCAACCCACAATAATCCGAGTACCTTTATCACAAACACTACCATTGCTAGTCCAATCCCAAGTGTTACAAATCTTCTTACAAACATCAAAAACCGAATTTAATTGTACGTGAGACTCAAGAATAGCACACACCTGAATACTATTATCTTGGATTACCTTACGAACCTCTTTTTGTTTAAGAGGGCGGTTCAACCCTCTTATATTCCATGTAGCAATAGTACCCATTAAACACCCAATTCACCGGGTGTGCTTGCACCCTCAGAATCAATATCCGCTTTCATACTGTTAGCCACATCCGTAAAAAGCTCCTCCACACATCATCCTCATCTTCATCACTTTCTGGTTCATCCACCAAATTACCAAACCGGTTACTAGTTTGGACATAATGCTTTTCCTTTGACTCAACCCCCACAGCCATAGAAGTTGTAGGTTTACCCACGGGATGATTAGCGTCTTGGCTTTTAGAGGATGGTTTATTTACAGGTTGTGTCACAGCAGGTTTAGCTACCGGTCGATAGACAAGATTATGTTTCTTGACTTGCGTAATAACTTTTTTCTTTCCCTTCACCCTCTGGAAACCATCATCATTAGTGACTTTCATTGGTTCTTCATTTAACTTTTTATGATGAACATGTTTCGGGCATTGAGTGTTCGAATGGCCAAACACTTCACATAAGGAACATCTGGGGGGCTCCCAATCATATTCAATCTTAATCTCCGAGATCTTGTTTGACTCCCCCCACGTATCCGGAACAGCAACAACCAGCTTCCTTTTAATGTCCTGATTTGCATGAAGTTCAACTTGAACTCTAGCAAAACTACTTCTTCCCCACGATTCCTTACACATATTGGCAGTGTAAGAATCAACACTTATCGGATCCCCAATTCTTGAAGTGAGCAAACTTAGACCCTCCTCAGTAAAGGCACCCAGAGGAATATTCTGTAATCTGACCCAAACCGGAACAGACCGTATATCCTCCTTTTCCAAATCTGACTCCATAGTCCAAATATTAAGAATAATGGGGACATTCCTAATCATCCAAGGACCATCCTCAATCAGCTGCATCATCCCAACTTCCGTATGAAACTTGAAAAAGAAAAACCCTTTCGCATTCATCATAAGTCTCGTAAGCCCATATTTGTTCCAATTTTTCTTAGCAAAATACTCAACAACTGGAAAAGGAAGTCTGTTACCCAAAAAATAACCAAACAAAGTTAATGTAAACCTATCGTTAACTTTCTTGACAGATTCAACCGGGATAACCACATCAACTCCTTCCATTGTTGACTCCACATTTAATTTTCTTAATGTTACCTTAGTTGTCTTGTTTTCAAGTTGGACAACACTCACATACGAAGGCTTTGAATTTTCCATATTTTTCTCCTTTCCTTCATCCCTTTGAATATTTAAAGAATCAGATCCAAAAACCATGTTATCACCTGAAACAAAGGCTGAAAAACCTCCATCTTGTTGAGTAGTTAACGAATCAGATCCAAGAGCCTTGTTATCATTCAAAGCCACGGCTGAACAACCACCATCTTTGTTGATTACATCATTTAAAGGAACATTGAATGTTGTGTTTGCATCAAACGAAACAGACGAACTTGTAGCATTAGGGTTTCCCGAGGAACCAGTTTTCAGAATTCCCCTACGAGGAAGAACCCCATCAATGTTGGTGACCCGATTGGCTGGAAACCCTTGCTTGATACGATCAACAAATCCATTACCACCCTTCTGCTCCATGCAAACCCTAGAACGAAAATAACACCCAAGAACAAGAACCAAGAACAAGAACCAGAATTCCAATCAACAAATAACAACCAAGAACCAAGAACGGCTGTTTACTTCTTAAACAAATCGGCTGGCCCAAGAAGAAACCCTAATCGGCCAAGGAAACCAAGATTCATGCAGCAATAAACCAAGAAACGGGCAAGAAAACCCTAAAACGACCAAGGCACCAAGAAAAAACGGCCAGGAAACTCTTAATCGGCCAAGAAGAACACAGCTGCACCAAGATTCATGCAGCAAAAATCAAAAAACGGCCAAGAAAACCCTAATCGGAACACGGCTGCACCAAGAAGAAACCCTAATCTTGATTAACCACAAGATCCTTAATCAGTTAATAGGATTCGATCGATCTAACTAAACTATATCAATAGCCGTGATCAATAAGAAACCTACTAATCAATCAGAACCAAGGATTAGATCAAGATTGATGCAGCAAAAACCAAGAAACAGCCAAGAACCCTAATCGGTTCTCTCTCTAAATGATTGATTTTCCATAATTACTTTTAGCGACTCAGTAACAGAATCAAAGTAGAGTTCTCTTGGAAGATCCACATTGGATTGTGGTCTTGTTGTCCTTTCTTGCATAGATCTACTAGATTCACCTCTTCCCCCTTGTCGATACCTTCTTGAAATTGGTGGCCTGAATGGAATGGACTTCTTCGGTTTGCTAGGCCCCAAATTAAAAGTTTTTATGTAGATTGAAGTTACCATCTCAGGTGGGAGGTTGGCCAATTCAACAATATCTTGTCCTGCCAGGTCTCTCAGAAGAAGCATCATCTTTTCTATACCAGGATTGTTAGACAATCCTGCAGGTATAAATCTTCCATCTATAAAGCTTCTGGGGTTTTCCCCTTCTCTTAGAGCCTTCATCCACTCTGCCTTCTGAATGTAGAAAAGTTCTTTTAAATCTTCTTTTTCCAAGACATTGAAGTCTGCTTCACTCATTCCCCTTTGATTTATCATAATGTTCCTCAAAATATTTATCATTTCTTTATTTTCCCAAGGAATTATTCTTTCATCTTCATGTTCAAAATTTGGTTCCTTTGGGATGGATGTTTCAACAGTTCTGACTTGTTCCTTTAATTTCTCCCTCATGGTTTGAATTATTCTTTTCTTAGCTTGAGGTTCATTAGTTGGTTCAGACAGTTTGGTAGACTTTTCAATTTGAGCCCTTTTCAGCTTTTCTTTTCTTTTCAACTTATTGTACTGGTTTACCACTGATTCTCTTGACAAGTTTTCAACAATTTTAGGTTTCATACCTCTTTCCAGCAAATATCCACACATCCCTCCATATTTCTTCTTCAGAGACTCAATCTTTTCAAGTTCATCATTCTCTTTGACAATTTTTTCTTTCACTTTCTCTCTTTCACTATTGTAGAGGTCTTGAAGTTTATCAAAATTGAAGTGAGATAGATCTTTTTCTGAATAGTTATGCCTTCTGAGGTATTCTCTAAAATTTTGACTCTCACTGTTTTTCTCTTCCATCTTTTTCTTGAGTCTATCTTTCTCTTTATCCAGTCTCTTTTGCAACTGATCATCATCAAGATCAGCAGACGATTCAAAACTTATCCCATATCTTCTCAGCTTTATAACCAATGGATTATTCTTTTTAGCTTCTCTCATACTCAATTCAATGTTTGCCCTCTGTTCATCAGTCATTACAACTTGTGGGGACACAACATTTGTAGCTTTGACACTCTTTCCTTTATCATTCTCAGGATCATCATTATCATCATCAGAATCCTCAGACTCATCCTCTCCTTCAGTTAAGTCATTCATAGCATCAATCTTTGGTTCATCAAAGGATGGATGATCTTGTTCACTTCTTATTGGCACATCAGGAACACCCTGAACCTTCTCACCTGGTTGCAAGGATTGTAGTGGGACAGCCCTTATAGGACTAGCATCATCTTCTGGAGTTTCAACAAAGTACTTGTTCTGGTCATCCCACTTTCCCCTCTTGGCAGATCTTTCATGCTCAGTCTGCTCGAGTGCCCTCTTTCTTCTCATGTAGGTCTTAGCAAACCAATTGACTTTCTCTGCAAATTCTTCATGTAATTTTGAAAGTCTTTCTCTTTTCTGTTCAATTGTTTCATGAGGTTCAGTCACATTCACCCTTTCTGACCAGCTGTCAGTTGGGTTCTTCTTCAAATCTTCTCTCACCTGTTCAGTCCATTTCTTGGTAGCCATTGAAGCAATGGACTCACCAATTTCTTCTTCAATCATTACATCAGTATTCAAGTTGGCAGGTTCAGCAGTTTCTGAGGACTTTCTTCTTGATTCTGGGATTGAAACTTGCTGACCACCATAGCAAAGGAATTGTCAGCTTCCTCAGTTCTGTTCATCATAATCAATGTTTCAATTGCTTCTTGATCAGCCACATCATCAATAATTTCTTTTGCAAGTTTGGCTTGTTTAATCAAGATTTCCTGTTCTTCCATTTCTTCAGGAGTTAGGGATTGAGCCAGTATCTCCCTATCCCTTGTTTCTCTCAAGATATTCTGTTGTTCTCTTAGGGCATCAACAAAAGCAATAGCATCATCTTTAAATAGTACATCCTTTTCAGGATATGCCTTGACAGGCCTACACTGATTTTTTGCTTTTCCTTTCTCAATCCTCCTCCTCACATCCTCTTCATCCTCAGACTGTACATAGTCATCAATCTCTTTTTGTAGTGCCTCTAACTCAGGATCATACTCTGCCCTCTTGGAGCTTTCTGGTTGTTCAGTTTGAGTGATAGGCTCCTTAGCAGCAGTATTCCCTTCATTCAACACTTCAGTCTCAACTCCAGTTTGAATGTCAATTAAGACATCAGTAGCTATATATCAGTAGCAGCTACATTTTCTTCAACATTTATCTTTTCTATCACATCCTCTGTCTCAACATTTTCTTCACTCCATACTACTCTCACAATCTCATCATTCACATCATACTCCTGTACTGTAACATCAGACATATCTGCTTCATAATCAATCTTTTCAATTATCCCCTCCTCACTATCCTCATCTTCACTATCATACATATTCAAAATTAATTTTAAACTATCAACAGTCTCCACAACTGTTTCAGTTTCTTCAACATTCACACCAGATACAATTGGCCTATACTCATTCTCCCCCTGTTTTGGGGCAGCTGAGGTCTTCTCAACCTCCTGCACCAGGGCTTGAATTCTCAAGTTTGCTTGTACCAACTTCTTTAATAGCATCACATTTTCATTAGTCACCTCCTCATTTCTTCTTCTCAACTCAGCATTTTCTATCATTAAGTCCAGATTTCTTTGGAATGTGTCTGTATGTGAGGTTGTAGGTGGTGATGCAGAAAAAAGTTCAAACTCAGGTTGTTCTATGGTGTGAGTTTGGAAAATGGATGGTGGTGGTGATTGTGTATGAGGTGGGCTTGAAATGAATGGATCAGTATGAATTGGGCTTGTTGTTGGTGGTGTTTGTGGTGGTGGAGATGTATGTGTTGATGATGGTATAATTGGTTGGTCAATGTGTGGTGGTGACTGTGGTGGTGTTGGAATAGGTTGTTCTATTTGCTCAGATTGCTCCCCCTGATCAGGTGCAACTATCTCCATAACTACTCCAGCTCCTCTTTCATCTCCATCAACATTATCATCTCCATCATCAGAGTCTCCATCATCATCACTCTCATCATCATCTCCTCCTTCCTCCTCTAAGCTTAACTCAGGCACTGGCATTATTTCCAAATTATGATCTAACAACCATGGTAGAATTTCAAATGGATCTTCAGAATTGAATCTATTGGCCACACCCAGATTCTTAATTCTCTTGTATGTGTCAGGGTTCTGCAGTAGGTGTGTAATTCTGTCACTTAGTGACAAATTTTGATACGCATATACAAGCGCTGGCCTATACCAGGTTAAGCCTATGCGCTAATTTTGGATACATATGTACAATGATGATTATAATTAATACAAATGTGTTTTCTTTGGCATAGTTGTGTGTTGTGAAATTGTAATATCGTAAAGTTGTGCTTGTCATAGTGAAACGATATTGATTATTATATAATTGATTATTTTATAGAATGGCCCCGAAGAAAGCAAACCCTTTGTCTGAGGCGGAAGTGGCCGCAATGATTGCTCGTCAACTACAAGCAGTGATACCAACAATTGTAGCACAAGTCACTGCAGGCATACGTGCTAACAATACTGTTAATCAACCTACGAGCACCACCACGGCCACTGTTAATACACCTCCGCCGGACACTAATGTAGCCCCGGGTGTTACTACCCCGGTGAATACTGATAATGTCATAAATAATAATAACACTCGCCCAACTATGAATGCCACTGGGAACCCAGAACCTGTTGTGCACCCTGATAATATCCTGAACCCTGTACCGGTTGTTAACACAACTAATAATGATAGTACTCGGACCAATACCGATAATAACAATAATAATAACCGAGAACCCCCACGTCAGGAGTACTCATACAAATAATTTACATCATGTAAACCGATTGAGTTTAAGGGTATTGAAGGACCTAGCGGGCTGGTCAAATGGATAGAAAAGACTGAATTAGTGATTAATATCAGTGAGTGTCCACCGAACCGTGTGGTCAAATTTGCTACCAGTATGTTTTTAGACCAAGCGCTGATGTGGTAGAATACGGTAGTCCAAATAAGGGGACAAGATGCTATTAATCGTATGTCATGGACTGAATTAAAAACCCTCATGCTAGAGCATTTTTGTCCTAAAAGTGAGATTCAGAGGTTGGAACACGAGTTATAGAATCTGGAAATGAAGGGAGCGGACCACGTCGAATACACGAATCATTTTAACGAACTGTCCCGCTTAGTTCCGTGGTTAGTTACACCGGAAGCGAAGCGAATTGAACGTTATATCTAGGGACTGACCCCTGCTGTGAGAAGTATAGTGAATTCAGTAGCCCACCCAACATTAGAAAGTGCTGTATCTCAAACGGGTGTCGTTACTTTTGATCTGATGAGAAGTGGAGTGATAAGGATGCCAGGTGAAACAACAAGTTTAAAACGAACTGATTATGGGACAAGAATGCAAGGAAACCCTCAAAACAAACGGGCTCGTCCGAATACCCGAAGTTATGCCATGACCAGTTCTAATGTAAAACAAGAGACCTATAAAGGGATGTTACCGAAACTTCTGTCACACCCCGACTAGGTAGTTGCGGAAGCGTAATACGGGAATGTAACAGATAACACTGGTATCAACAACATTGTTTATAAAGAAATTCAACAACTAATTTACATCATATTACATGGGTTGGTACTATGTTTACAAACTAGATGAGAATCACATAACCGGTTTACGAGCTTTTTATCTAATATTATATGTCTGCGTCTATTCACAGCTATTCAACTCTCCTTCTAACACCAAGCACGTCACAACCTAATACTAAACAGCCCCTAAACGAGTGTTACGGGTTTACCTTGTCGGTTTTCGATGAGTTTTGCTAGCTTAAACGACTCTCCGGGTCTCAGGTTGCAAACTCAGTGTATCTACATATCATATAACATCAAACCAAGCATAAATCATCCATGTGACAGCCTTGATAGTTAGGGTTTCGGTTTTGGGTTCAAACCGAACTTTCTAACCGTAAAAACGTTGTATTCATGTTCTAATCCGCGTTTTTGACCAAAAAAGTATATGTTCCTGGTTTTTAAACATGTTTAACATCAAAACATGATTTTACTTGATTTTTATGATTTTTGGATGGTTAAACATGTTTAAAACTAATCAAGGATTAATTTTTCATGGTTAAACTATGTTAATCAAGTATGAAATCAATTAAAATTGGATGGTTTACCTCAAACCTTGGCTGGAACTTGAAGAACACAGGTGAGAGGGTTCTAGGGTTTGTTTGGAATAACTTATATTTTCAAGGTTTAGCTTATTTAACAAGCTAAACAAAAGGGGGGTCCATTCCCTTTCTAGCGGCCGCAAGGATATAAGGGCTCATTGGGCCTCCTTTTGGCCCAATGGTGCCTCGGTTTTCGTGCCACGCGTAAAAGTCGGTCCAAAATTTAGTTCGGGTTCGATTTTTCGCAAGAAAACTAGTTCGAGTGCGAAAACCAGCGCGAAAACGAGTGTTTTTCAGCCTAGTTTTGTAAAATAAGAAAAACGTACTGACTCGTTGTAAAATTCCAAAATATTTTCACGGATTGCTTAGAACATGTCATATAAGTGTTTTATAAATCTTTTTCGGCTTCACGGATGCTACAATGCTCGTTTTGATATTAACGATTGCGTTTAAGCTTATAGCGTATCGATAAACGAAACCTTTTTCGTTTAAAGAGTTTAAACGTACTGGGGCCTAAATATCAATATGTTAGCCTCTATAACATATATATAACTCGTATATGACCCCTCAGTATGTATACGGGTCATAATTAGTATCGGTCGGTTACTCGTTTAAGCACTACGAATTAACCGATTTATCGTTTACTTGTTATGTTGTGAATATAGTATACCTAGTTTTGTCGCGAATGTCACATTCTCCCCCGTTTAGAAATTTCGTCCTCGAAATTTAATGTGTCATCGATTTTCTAGGGAACAGGTGTGGGTATTTCTTTCGGAATTCATCCTTTCGTTCCCAAGTATATTCGGGTCCTTGTTTTGAATTCCACCGAACTTTTACCAACGAAATTTTGTTGTGTCGTAACTGTTTGGTTTTCCCGTCTACAATTTCTACCGGTTCCTCTACGAAGTTGAGCTTTTCGTTGATCTGAACATATTCCAGTGGTACTATTGTCGTTTCATCAGCCAAACACATTTTCAGATTCAATACATGAAACACGTCGTGAATAGTGCTCAGTTCTAAGGGTAGTTTTATTCGGTAAGCTACGGGACCAATTTTTGCAATAATCTCAAAAGGTCCGATGTATCTCGGGGCTAGTTTACCAGTCTTTCCAAATCTTATAACACCCTTCCATGGCGATACTTTTAAGAACACCTTATCACCTATTTCAAAAGATAACGGTTTTCTGCGAACATCGGCATAACTCTTTTGTCGGTCGCGGGCAGCTTCCAATTTTTGCTTAATCTGGTGAATCTTATCGGTGGTTTCCTGAATTAAATCTGACCTTGAAATTTGGGTATCACCCACTTCCGTCCAAAATAGTGGTGATCTACATTTTCGCCCGTATAGAGCTTCATAAGGTGCTGCTTGTATACTACTGTGATAACTGTTATTGTAAGAGAATTCAATGAGCGGGAGGTGTTGATCCCAATTCCCTTTGAAGTCCAGTACACAAGCACGAAGTAAGTCTTCTAAGGTTTGGATGGTTCGTTCGGATTGACCATCGGTTTGGGAATGGTAAGCCGTACTTAGATCGATTCGGGTTCCCAAGGCTTCTTGTACTGCTTGCCAGAAATGTTAAGTAAAGTGACTGTCTCGATCTGAAATAATCGAAAGAGGTACTTCGTGTCGGGATACAATTTCATCGATGTAAATTTGAGCGAGTTTTTCGGTGGTGTAGTTGTTACGGATGGGGATAAAGTGTGCGGATTTGGTTAATCGGTCAACAATTACCCAGATAGCATTGTGTCCTCGGGAGGTTTTAGGAAGGTGCGTCACAAAATCCATGGTAATTTGTTCCCATTTCCATTGTGGTATTTCGGGTTGTTGTAACATTCCCGAAGGTTTTTGATATTCCGCCTTCACCCTTGCACATGTTGCACATTTACTTACATACACGGCTATATCCTTTTTCATGCCAGGCCACCAGTAAAATTCTTTAACATCCTTATACATCTTATCAGTACCTGGATGAATATAATATTTGGACTTATGTGCTTCATCAAGAATCAACTTTCGGAGTTTATGAAGTGTTGGAATCCAGACCCGGTTTTTGTAATAATATACTTCATCAATTTTCTTCTCAAAATTCCTTTCATTTCCATGTAGTTCTTCTTTTTCTAGTTGATTTGCCTTCAAAGCCTCATCTTGTGCAACGCGAACTTGTTCGGTTAGGTTACTTTGAACAATCATTCCGAGTGCTCGTACCCTTAATGGTTTGACTCTGTCTTTTCGGCTTAAAGCATCGGCTACTACGTTGGCCTTACCCAGATGGTATTTAATCTCACAATCATAATCATTTAACAGTTCTACCCATCTCCTTTGTCTCATGTTTAGTTCTTTCTGATCAAATATGTGTTGTAGGCTTTTGTGATCAGTATAGATGGTACATTTGGTGCCATACAAGTAATGTCTCCAAATCTTCAATGCAAAGATAACTGCTCCCAATTCCAAATCATGGGTTGTATAATTCTTTTCATGTACTTTTAATTGTCGGGAAGCATATGCTATTACTTTCTTTCTTTGCATCAGTACGCATCCTAAACCTTTACGAGATGCGTCACAATATACCACCAATTCATCAGTTCCATCTGGAAGGCTTAATATTGGAGCCTCACATAACTTCTGTTTTAACGTTTGGAAGGCCATTTCTTGTTCTTCTCCCCATTCATACGCTCGATCTTTTTGAGTTAGGAGGGTTAGAGGTTGGGCAATACTTGAAAAGTTTTCAATGAATCTTCTATAATACCCGGCTAGTCCTAAGAATTGATGAATTTCTCTTGGTGATTTAGGCACTTGCCAATTCTTAATGGCCTCAATTTTACGACTTGGATTCATTGTTGGTTCACAATGTGTCCCAAAAACTGTACTTCTTGTAGCCAAAATTCACATTTGGACAACTTTGCGTATAACTTTTCTTGCCTCAATAATTCTAAGATTTCCCGCAAATGTTGTTCGTGTTCCTCCTTACTTCTCGAATATATCAAAATGTCATCGATAAACACTATCACGAACTTGTCAAGGTAAGGTTTGCAAAATCGGTTCATGAGGTCCATAAACACTGCTGGTGCATTTGTCAACCCAAACGACATCAGCAAAAATTCATAGTGACCATACCGAGTTTGGAAAGCTGTTTTTGGTACGTCTTCTTCCTGAATTCTTACTTGGTGATAACCAGATCTAAGATCAATTTTTGAAAAATACTTCGCACCCTGGAGCTGATCAAACAAGTCATCAATTCGAGGTAAGGGGTATCTATTCTTTATAGTCACTTTATTCAATTCCCGGTAATCAATACACATTCGAAAACTCCAATCTTTCTTCTTTACAAATAACACTGGTGCTCCCCACGGTGAGTAACTAGGTCGGATAAAACCCCTGTCCAGTAATTCTTGTAACTGGTTGGACAGTTCTTGCATTTCAGAAGGTGCAAGTCGATAAGGTGCCTTAGCAATGGGTGCTGCTCCCGGTATCAAGTCAATACGGAATTCAACTTGTCGGGTCGGTGGTAAGCCAGGCAACTCATCGGGGAATACATCTGAATACTCGTGTACCACTGGGATGTCTTCCATTCGTTTTTCCTCGAGTTCCTTAACCGTTACGCTCGCCAAGTATAATGTACAACCTTGGCGCAAATACTTTAATGCCCTAAGTTGGGATACGAGAAGCAGTACCGTACCAGATTTCTCACCTTGAACAATCATAGCCTCATCATTCGAAAGAGGTATCCTAACGGTCTTATCCTTACAGACAATTTCAGTTTTATACTTAGATAGCCAGTCCATACCAACTATAACATCGAAACTTCCCAATTCCACTGGAAGTAAATCAATAAGGAATGGGTGGTCGTTTAGGATAAGGGAACAGTTTCGGACTATTCGGTTAACAAGTATAGACTTACCGTTAGCGAGTTCTATAGTATATATGGTTTTGTTAGTTCACTAACCGGCATATTTTCTAAAGGTAAGAAGTTAATAGATACGAAACTTCTATCGGCGCCCGTATCAAACAAAACTGAAGCATACTGACCCGAAACTAAGAATGTACCTGTCACCACATTCGGATCATGACGCGCTTCACCCGGTCCTAGTACAAACGCGCATCCCCTAGCTGCGTTGGAGGTTGATGCTTGTGCTTGGTTCTGCCTTCTCACTGTACCCGGGTTCAAATTGGGGCAGTATCTCCGAAAGTGTTCCGTACTGCCACATTCATAGCAGGCACGGAGGTTCGTGGTAGGTGGGGTTTGTTGGTTGAGTTGTGGGCGGGTTGGTTGAGGTCGAGGTAGTTGAGTTGATTGCGATGGACGGTTAACAGTGTTGGTGGGGGTTCTACAGTTGGGGGCATAGTGTCCCGTTCTTCCACACTTTTGACAAATGATCGGTTTGCAATCACCCACATGATGAAAGTTACAAATTCCCATAGTTGGTAAATCTTGTAATTCTCTGTTAAAGATTATCTGCAAGAACCTTGGGTATTGCAAAAATCTATCTTTCTCAGCTTTTTTCAAATTTGAAATTAATCCCTCAAAGATCATCTTTGAGAAATTAAATGGCAAATCATAAATGATTCCAACAGTGGCATTTGCTAGATCACGACACATCAAGGTCCATGATCCTTTCCTTGGAGCAAACCCCTGTATCACATGGTGAATGAGGAATCTATACAGCGCTGGAAACATCCCCTTTTGAAACTGCTCATCATGTACAGTTCCCTGATAACCCATCGTCTCTTCAAAGATCCTCATCAGGTGATCAGTGTTGAAATTAATATGATTATGATCATCATCATTCAACCGTAAACATCTTCTGATCATCCTTTCTGTCACATGTATCTCATGGCCAGCAACAGATGCTTCAATTCTTTTTCCCATTGATATCTTCAACAAGTTCCGCAGATCTCCAGAAATCCAGTAAATGATTTCTGTAGATGACAGGATTTTCAGTGGAGGCAAAACTGACATTTGACCGAGCCATCCATGTAATCATTCTTTCCATCAGATCGTTGTCAGGTGTGACTTGTAAAAGTGCACACATATTGTGCTTTTTTTTTGGGTAAAGGGATTCACCCGGTTAAATGCATTCCACACAATCAAAAAGTACAAGTAATATGACAGAGTGCCATATTAGTTCTCATGTATGACATGCCATACAAGAGTAAACAAACCAAAACCACCAAACATTGGTAAACACAGCCAAAGCTTACACAAGAACAATGTAAATAAACAAAACTAAAACAAATCAACCATTATCATCAATCTGGTGGGAAACTCCCCGCGGAAAGTGCCAATCCTCGAGAACCCGATTAACCCGTTCAGAATTCTTGAACTTTAGAGTCATAAGCTTTAGGCGCGTCCCCCTAATGATTTCGTCCGCAACCATCTTCGGGGTCTTCAAAGAGTTCTTGAAAAGCCGGTTGTTTCGCTCCTTCCAGATAACGTAAACCGAAGCCCCAAATAGCAGCCGATTAACAACATTTTCAATAGAGTTGGACATTCCAAATTGAGACACATATTGAAGAATATTCGCCCAACCATTCCTACATCCCTGCAACTTCCCTTTCATTCTTACAATACTCCAAACCTCAGCAGAGAACTTACACTCAAAGAAGAGGTGGTTACGAGAATCCGGCTCTCCATTACAAAGAGGGCAGCAATACAAGTTATAATTTGGATACCCACCAATTTTCCATCCCATAATACGATTCTGCGTGCTCAACCTATCATGAAGCACAATCCACAACATAAAGGAGTGTTTAGGAACACATTGAGAGAACCAAACAACATGCACCCAAGACACCTTATCAGCCGGTCTCCGAATAAGATTCCAAATTCCAGACGCCGAGAAATTCATTGAAGTCCCATTCTCATCCATTACCACGATCTTGTCCCTCTCATCCGGACAAATGCTGACTTCTTTTAGGTTCAAAAGAATTGGATACCTCAAAATCCAATCCGGCGGCCAACCCCAGTTATTATGATGAACAACATCACTGACACAGGTCTCTAAAGACAAGCCAGCACGATGAATAGCTCTAGGGTTAATATATTCAATTAAAGGACAAATCTCATCCCACTTATCATACCAAACTGAAGTAGATCTCCCATTCCCAATTTCATGCCATATAAATTTTCTAATCTGAGGACGGAACTGAAGAATTTTCCTCCATCCCCACGTACACGAGTTAGGAATCTGCAAGCTCCAAAAATTTCGCCCCTTCATTTTATACTCATAAATCCATTTAACCCACAACGAGTTACGCACATTGATTAAGCTCCAAATATGATAAACCAGCAGAGAGTTATTGACATCCCGTATACGCCGGATACCCAAACCACCTTCACACTTCGGCCGACACACAATATCCCAAGAGACTTTATGCTTTCCCTTATTTTGACCATAATCCCAAAGAAAGTTTTTAATCCGTTTCTCAAGATCAGCAATAAGTCTAGAAGGGAGAGAAAACACAGCAGCCCAATAAATATATAAAGACGAAAGAACAGACCTGACCAGCTGCAATTTACCCGCAAAAGATAAAGTTTTATTCTTCCAATCTCCAATCCGACTATCCATACAATCCAGCAACCTCTTACAATCCCGGTAATTTAACCTCGTGGATATAAGAGGAACCCCCAAGTATTTAACCGGGAGCCTTCCTTCAACAAAGGGCATAATATTCAAAATACCACCTTTAACACGGTCCGGGACATTACAGAAAAACGCGGTACTTTTCGGAACACTCGGAGTAAGCCCGGACATATCTTTGAAATCATTCAGAGCCCCCATAATAATTTTAGCAGAATTCACATCACCACGAGCAAACAGGAACAAATCATCCGCAAAGCAAATGTTGATAATATTTAACTTTTCACAACATCGATGAAAATGGAACGATCCATCAATACGAACCTTTCGATGCAGAATCAACGTGAGAGCTTGCATAACCAGCGTGAAAATATAAGGGGACAACGGATCACCCTGTCTCAGACCTCTTTTACCACTAAAGAACCCGTGTAAATTCCCATTAACTGCTATCGAAAAAGAAGAAGTGGTTATGCATTCCATTGTCCACTGAATCATCTTATCGTGGAAACCATACCCAAAAAGAATATCACGTATGAAGTCCCAACTGACCGTATCATAGGCTTTCTGGATATCAACTTTAAAAGCACATCTAGGCGGACCTGTATTAGTGTGGTAATTATGCATTAATTCTTGGGTCAAAAGGATATTATCAGAAATCCTACGCCCAGGCACAAACGCTGACTGATTAATATCAATTAACGACTCCAACCCCTTCATCATACGAACCGAGATAATCTTGGTAATGCATTTATATAAAGTGTTGCAGCACGAGATGGGACGAAAATCATTCGGAGTCACAATATTAGTCACTTTAGGAATAAGGGCAATAATGGTGTGGTTTACCTGTTTAAGGAGACTTCCTCTGCTGAAAAATTCACGAACCGCCAAACACACATCTTTCCCAACAATATCCCAAGAACTCTTGAAAAAGGCCGAGGAAAAACCATCAGGTCCCGGCGCTTTGGAATTCTCAATAGAGAAAACCGCATCCTTGATTTCCAAATCGGAGATAGGTCTAATCATAAACTCCGCCTGGGAGGCCGAGAGTTTAGTAGTAAACATCTGATTATCCAGTTTCCTCAATGGTTTCAAATCAGAGCCAAAGATGTTCGTAAAATGATTAACAAACACCGAAGGAACATCCAACCCCTCAAATAAACGGCCCTGAGCATCACTTATAATATCAATGCGACCCCTATGGTTTCGCATTTTCAAAGAATTGTGAAAGTATGCAGTGTTAGAGTCACCAAGCTTTAACCAATCAACTTTAGCCTTTTGTTTAAGGAATTCTTCCTCATCCTTAGCCGCCTCATGATAAGCCTTAAGATAATTACTCTGTTCCCGAATCAACTCCAAATTAGTAGGGTCAGTGTCAAGGCGGGTTTGACAAGCATCCAGACGGGTTCTTAGGTCAGTAACTTTCTTATGGAGATTGCCTTGCCGGTACAGCAAAGAACGAATAGGGTGTTTTAAGTTCTGGAGTTTCTTTACCACGCGAAACATGTGATACCCGTTCACCTCAATATTCCAGACTTTAGCAATAATATCATGATAACCCGGTTTTTCAATCAAGAAGTTAGGGAATTTAAACGGTTTAGGCTTACCTTTAATAAGAGAGGGGAATTTCAAAAGACATGGAGAGTGGTCTGAAATCCGGTACGGAAGGAACACCGCCGAAGAATCATTAAAAATCTCCAAGAATTTAGAGTTTCCCATCACCCTATCAAGCTTTTTAAAATGGCCCATACCCGTTTTCGGTTTATTGCTCCAAGTGTATTTGAGTCCGACCCCCTTTATATCCTCAACTTCAATGTTGTTAACACAATCACGAAAATCAATCATTCCAGTAGAAATTTTGGAAGAACCATGCAAGCTGTCTTCCAAACTAAGAGCACAATTAAAATCACCAAGTAAAGCCCAAGGTTTATCACGAGTGAGTTGTTTATGAACAAGAAGATTACGCCATAACTCCTTTCTTTTCAAATAACAATTCTCAGCATACACGAAAGAACCATACATCACCTTGCAATCAAGCTTAAACTTTAACTGAACGTGAAGAACCTGATTCGAATAATCAATAACCATAAGATCAACCAAATCCGTATTCCACCCCACAATAATCCGAGTACCTTTATCACAAACACTACCATTGCTGGTCCAATCCCAATTATTACAGATCTTCTTACAAACATCAAAAACCGCGTTTAATTTGACGTGAGACTCAAGAATAGCGCATACCTGAATATTATTATCTTGTATTACCTTACGAACCTCTTTTTGTTTAAGAGGGCGGTTCAACCCTCTTATATTCCAAGTGGCGATGGTACCCATTAAACACCCAATTCACCGGGTGTGCTTGCACCCTCAGAAAAAATATCCGCTTTCATAGCTTTAGCCACATCCGTAAACAACTCCTCCACATCATCATCATCTTCATCACTTTCCGACTCGTCCGCCAACTTACCAAACCTGTTACTGGTTTGGACAGTATGATTTTCCTTTAACTGGACCCCCTTAGCCATGGAAGTTGTAGGTTTACCCACAAGATAATTATTGTCTTGTTCTTGAGCGGATGGTTTATTTATAGTTTGTGGCACAGCAGGTTTAACCACCGGTCGGTAGACAAGATTATGTTTCTTGATTTGCGTATTAACTTTTTTCTTTCCCTTCACCCTCTGGAAACCATCATCATTAGTGACTTTCGTTTGTTCGTCATTTATCTTTCTATCGTGAACTTGTTTCGGGCACTGGGCGTTCGAATGGCCAAACACCTCACATAAAGAACATCTGGGGGGCTCCCAATCATATTCAACTTTAATCTCCGAGATCTTATTTGTCTCCCCCCACGTATCCGGAACAGCAACAACAAGCTTCCTTTTAATCTCCTGATTTGCATGGAGCTCAACCTGTACTCTAGCAAAACTACTTCTTCCCCACGATTCCTTACACATATTAGCAGTATAAGAGTCCATACTTATCGGATCCCCAATTCTTGACGCGAGCATACTTAGACCCTCCTCAGTAAAGGCACCCAGGGGAATGTTTTGTAATTTGACCCAAACCGGAACAGACCGTACATCCTCCTTCTCCAAATCTGACTCCATAGTCCAAATTTGGAGAATAATGGGAACATTCCTAATCATCCAAGGACCATCCTCAATCAACTTCATCATCCCAGCTTCCGTATGGAACTTGAAAAAGAAAAACCCTTTCGCATTCATCATTAGTCTCGTAAGCCCATATTTGTTCCAATTTTTCTTAGCAAAATCCTCAACAACCGGAAAAGGGAGTCTATTACCCAAAAAATAGCCAAACAAAGTATTATTAAACCTCTCTTTAACTTTCTTGACAGAATCAACCGGTATAACCACATCAACTCCATCCATCGTTGATTCAACATTTACTTTTCTTAAAGTTGCCTTCGATGTTTTGTTTTCAAGTTGAACAACACTCATGTAGGAAGGCTTTGAATTTTCCATATGTTTTTCCTTCCCTACATCCCTCTGAATATTAGACGATTCAGCTCCAACCACCTTATTTTCGTTCGGAACAAAAGCTGAACAACCCTTATCTTGTTGACTCTTTAGCGAACCTGATCCAATACCCTTGTTATCGCTCAAGCAACCACTAGCTTTGTTCCCCACTGCTGAACAACCACCAACATTATGGATAACGTCATTTAACGGAGCAGTGAATGTAGTGTTTGCAGCAAACGAACCAAAAGAACCCGTAACATTAGGGTTTCCCGAAGAACCAGTTTTCAGAACCCCCCTACGAGGGGGAGCCCCATCAATGTTCGTTACCCGATTCGCTGGAAACCCATGTATAACCTGATCAACAGAACCAATGCCACCCTTATTCTCCATGCAACCCCAATAAAAATCCAGCCAAGATACCCCAAAATCAATATCAAGATCAAGATCAATAAATAAGGAAACACGAATCAGCCAAGATCAAACCAAATCAAGAACAATATCTCACTCACAATAAACCAAATCAGCCAAGAACAAGATCAAAACCAAGATTCGGCCAAACCAAGATCAAGATCAAGATCAAGAACAAGGTCCGCCAATAACAAGATCAAGATCAAGATCAAGATCAAGAGCAAGATTCAGCCAAGAACAAGATCTCACGTAACAGCCAAGAACGAAGAAACCAAGAACAAGATCAAGAACCAATAACAAGAACCTTAATCCAGCCGAATCCAAGAAACCCAAGCCAGCCGAATCCAAGGAACCAAGAGGAGAATGGAACCTTAATCCAAATCTGCCCAAAGATCCAAGATCTAACAACCCCAAGAACGAACAAGATCAAGAAATAAGAAACAACCCTAACCTTGAAAACCACAAGATCCTTAATCAATTAATAGGGTGTTATCGATCTAACTAAACTATAACAATAGCCGTGATCAATAACAAACCTACTAAGCAATCAGAACCAAGGATTGGAACAAGATTAGAGCAACAAAAAAACCCAAGGAAAGCCAAAAACCCTATGCGGCCGATCGCATAGGGTTAGACACCAAAATCGCCTTTCCTAGAGAGAGAAACTTTTTTCCAATTTTGGGTTCGTTTAGATCGCATATTGTGCTTCTTCTCGAATAAGTATTTGGGTTGTTCTTCTGCCATATCTGAACATCACAATCAAACATATTCAAAGTGAAATTAGTCATAAAGTTCAGTACTTTAACTAATTTCAAGGTATAAAAATGAAGAGGAACGAGAGAAAAAATCGTCAAGAACCTGTTCTTCGACAAATTTATAACCTGAACAAAGAAACAGAGTATTAGTAATCAGATACATAATCAAAGCCCATTATAGTCTAATCATGATCGGAAAACACATTATTATTGCTTACCGAGTCGGAATTAGAGGGCTAATTCAAGTTAGGGTTTGGATTAAAGATGAATGTGATAAGTCGGTTTAGGTTTCATTGCGAGTAAGCAGTTGCAGTGGAAGGAGAGAGAGGGAAAAGTAATGTTGAAAATTTTGCCTAACTCCCTCTTATATACCTTTTGAAAGTGGGTTTTAAATGCCTTTTGACGTTTAGTGAGTTATTAGATGTCACACAGTAACATTATCCACTTGATATATTAAAACATTTCTTTATACTTTTAGCAAACCTTACTCGGAAAATTTTAATATATCCAAAGTCTACTCGGTATACATCCACTTACACAAAGCTTACCCGATTAAAATAAAAACATCAAACCTTGCTTGGTCAAGCTAAGTAATTTAAAGTCAGGATACTATGAAGAAAGCTTACCCGAAACACTAGATTTCTTGAGAAATTAATCACAAGGCATATAATCAAGTATGAAATATTAAATAAGCATCCTTACTAGGAATCAATTAAGATCCCCATATAAATTTCTTGAATTCAAATTAAATGACTTAATCTAGCATAAACCCTAATGAAATAAGGATCATAATTAATCAATCATACTTAACAACATATTCAATCAAGCATACTTGGAAGCATAGTGTGCTCGAGCAACCTTTACAGTGTTTAATGTGCGCGAACATCCTTCTTATGCAAAGTATACCCGAATAACCTTCCTAGAATACAAAGTGTGCCCGGAAAGGACTTCTAACAGACAGTGTACTCGGAAAGTCAGGTTTTTAAATTACCAAGTATATTGAGGGAACAGAGATGTACCTGGAATATAAAGTGTGCCCGGAAAACAAAGTTTGCCCGAAAACACTTGTAATTTCAAAGAGATCATAAACACAAACCTTTCCTAACAACATATTCATACAAATGATATCTAAGTGTGCCCGGAAAGGTTAACAAACCTTTCCTAACAACATATTCATACAAATCACAAAGCTTACTCGGTGTACTACTTGAACAAACAATCATCATATAAAATGCAAAGCTTGCCCGAAACAAGAATTTCTTGTTAAAAGCTAGCTATAACACATAATCATCTCAAGACTTCAAGCTTGCTCGGAAAATGAGTGCACCAGTGTACTCTACCCGGAAAGTGTAAACACTTCAAAGAATGCCCGAAAATCATAAACTTAGTCAATAATGACCAAGCTTTCCTAGAAAGGTCATAAAGCATCAAACCTTACCTGAAAATACATATTCAAACATATTCAACTGTTTTGTGCTCAGAAAGGTTATAAAACATCAAACCTTACCCGAAAATACATATTCAAACATATTCAACTGTTTTGTGCTCGGAAAGGTTATAAAACATCAAACCTTACCCAAACTTACATATTCAGCCTATTAAAGGCAAAATGCAACACTTTTTGACTTAAACCACTTTGTCAAAATATATATTTCATTACATATCATAGTGTAAGAGCAAGTGGTGCATTTAGAGATCAAATTTTAGTTGTATTTCACTTCAAAACAGTTTGTTCCATTTTTCTGAAAAGATCTCAAGAATGGGATCATATTGACTAAGTAGCTTTCTCAATACTTCATTCTCAACATTATTATGACAACATAGATAGGTTAACAACAGGTATAAACTTAGCATGAATTTCATCTCTTTGGTGATATGATTAAGGTTCAATTTAAGCATAATGCATTAATGGTCAACATTGTGGTATGATGCCTCATATCTCTTCTCAAAGCTTATTTGGCTTTCCCCAGATCACCCCAAATTGACTCCAACCTTCTGTATTTGGTCAAAAACTTTTTTTGTATGACAGAACTTATTGGATCTTTTTGAATTTTTTTGATATTCAAACATCTATAGAGGTTGAACGTTGGACTTACAGTTCAAATAACAGGCCTTTCATTCAAGATGAGACAGATTTTGTCAACATCTTTGTAGTTCTTGTTGTATGCCTCTTGTTTGATAAAATATTTAAAACTTTTATCAACTTTTGGTTGATTTATTCATTCTTCCCCTTTTTTTTGATATTTTCTCAAATTTTCTAACACATGTTCTTTGTCATATTTAAAGATGTTTCATTTTTGGTTGACCAAATAACAACAGGATTGTGTATGACGACTAGGTAATCACTTTTCTGCCTATCATTTGGAGAGATTTATCTTGAGACATGCAAAGACAACTATGTATCTCCACATAAGGATTAGCATATTCATTATGTTTATATCACCTTAGATTTTACATCATCATGAGAAAGAAACCATACATGTTAATGACTATACTAAGGCATTTTTAGCCTATTAAATCCATATGATTGGCTAATTAGTCAATGTACTATCATTTCCCATTAAAACACAGTTTAATATTCAATCACCCCAATATCTCTTCATTGGCAGGTAAATGGCTATCGTGTGTGACCGAAAGTGGTCAACAGGACTAAACATACATGTGAATATATGTCCTTTCAAAGTCAGAGCTATTGACATAGTTTTAAGTGAAGGAATAAGAAACAAGTCATAATTGCCCCAAATGCATTCAGTTTTCAGGTCAATGGCTATCCTTTGAATCTGTAGAGATTCAAGGACCAAACATACACAAGTGCATGTCCTTCCAACTGGGCAAATGACATAATTTTCAGCAAAAACAACTACTTGAGACTTTTCTTTAAAACTCCTTCTTTTAAGCTTCTTTCAAGCTTGAACTGAATAATCTTATCATATCTCTTCACCATTAACAACATGCTCATGTTTTGATCAAAATAAAGTATTTATGAAAAATTCATTGTAGAATTCATTTTATCACTTAATTTTGACATAAACACATTTTGACATAAATAGTTGTAACATAATCAAATCTTAATCAAACTTAATATTATCAGGACAAGTAGACAGTACATTCATTCAAAGTCTAACCTATCTTAATAACATTAGAAGATCAGATAAAGCACATATTCAAGCAATTAAGCAATGATGTCAGATAAGCGTACTCTAACAATTAAATCTTAACAAAGACACTTATACTAACATCACAAATGCACAACAACAGATAATCAAACAAGCATATCAATCAGATCAATCATGTCAAAACTATGTAATCATCATCAGTTAAAGCACATACCAGTTTAAATATTCAGTAGCATAATCAGTAACATACTCAAGCATATTCACATAACATTCAATTTGTGAAACCTCTAAATAAAATAATCTGTTAGCTCATAGAGGTACACAACCAGGCACACATCCTTAATCAGATTTCATCAGAGTTGATCATTCCCAGGGCTTTCAAAAGAAAGTTGAACCTGGTTCTATCAAGTGGTTTGGTGAAAAGGTCAGCCAAATTGTCACTTGTATCAACTCTTTGCATTTCAATCAAACCTTTTTCACTGCAATCCCTGATGAAGTGATGTCTAATTTCAATGTGCTTAGTTTTAGAATGTTGAATTGGATTCTTAACAGTAAAATATGCAGCATTATTATCAATAAGAATAGGGGTGTTCAGAAAATTCAAACCATAGTCCAGCATTTGGTTTTGAATCCGTAGAACTTGTGCACAGTAGGCAGATGCAGCAACATATTCAGCTTCTGCAGTAGAAATTGAGACTGTAGTATGTTTTTTGCAAAAATTGACATCCTCCTGATGTTGACTTTCAACTCATGTTACATCCATCATAATCACTGTCTGTATATGCAATCAGATCAAAAGATTGGTTCTTTGGATACCAAATTCCTAAGTCTGGTCTTCCCTTTAAATATCTGAATATTCTCTTAACAGCATTCATGTGGGAGACTTTTGGATTTGATTGAAATCTTGCACACACACATACAGGAAACATGATATCTGGTCTTGTTGCAGTCAGATACATAAGAGATCCAATTTTGGCTCTATATTCATGTTCATCAACAGGCTCCCCCTTTTCATCTGCAATCATCTTTTCTTTGGTGTCCATTGGAGTTAAAGCAGTCTTGTACTCATGACAGTTGAACTTGTTCAAGATGTCCTCCACATATTTGTTTTGGTGAATGAAGATCCCTTCAGCTTTCTGTTGAACTTGCAATCCAAGAAAGAAGTTCATTTCACCCATGGAACTCGTGTTGTATTTGGACTTCATTACCACTTCAAACTCCATGCACATTTGTTCATTTTTAGATCCAAAGATGATGTTATCCACATATACTTGTAACAGAAGTAAGTCTGATCCCTTTCTTTTGTAAAAGAGTGTCTTGTCAATGGCTCATCTTGTAAAACCATTTTCAAGAAGATGATTTGACAGCTCATCATACCATGCTCTAGGAGCCTGATGCAATCCATAAAGGGCTTTGTTTAGCTTATACACCCTGTTGGGATGCATTGGATCCTCAAAACCTGGAGGTTGAGCTACATACACCTCTTCATCAATTTTTCCATTTAGAAATGCAGACTTAACATCAAGCTGGAACACTTTAATGTTCTTTGAGGCAGCATATGCAAGAAAAATCCTGATAGCTTCAAGTCTTGCAACAGGAGCAAAGACTTCCTCAAAGTCTATTCCTTCTTCTTGAAGACATCCTAGTGCTACAAGTCTAGCTTTGTTCTTAATCACCAAACCCCTTTCATCCCTTTTGTTTCTAAAAACCCATTTGGTTCTATTGCATATCTGTCTATTGACCTATCAACAAGATCCCACACATGTAGGTCTCTGAACTGTGCCAGTTCCTCTTGCATTGCTTCTACCTAACTATTGTCTTTCAGAGCTTGAGCAATGTTCTTTGCCTCTATTTGGGATAGAAAGCAGGAGTGAAGACAGATGTTTGCAATTTCAGAATGACTTCTTGTAACTCTTTCATGCAAATCACCAATGATGTTTTCAGAAAGATGATTCTTTTCCACATAAGGAGTTTGTATAATCATATTTGAAGACAGATTTCTGTCAAGATTTGTTTCATTGAGCTCTGGTTCTTCAATGATCAAATCCGTTTCTGCATCATGAAATTCTGTTGCTTCATCATTATGTTGTCCTGAAGTAGATGCACCATTGTTTTGTAAATTTAATCTTTGAAATAGATCTTGAAATCTTGTTGTAGATGCAGCTTCTTCTCCACTTGTTTGGTTCCTTGTGTCATTCTCATTCTGAACTTGATCATTTTGTACATCTTGATTGTCTTGATTGTTCTCAGTATGATCATGTTCAGGACTGTGATTATTTTCTTGATCTTGTTCACCAATGTCACATGAGGAATTCTTTTCTAGCAACCTTTTTCCATAATTCTTCTAAGTCCAGTGGTTTCTTCTTTTTCTCTTCAATTTCACTGGTCTTGTAGAATGAGTCATCAAAGTCTTCAGGATAAATCTTGAAAGACCTTATCAATTTCTCATGTCAAACAACCATGCTGCGCCATCAACTGTATTGAATTGATTCTCTTTAAAGATGATGTCAGATGATTCTATGACACACAAATGGTCTTTCCCATAAACTCTGTAGGCTTTTGAGTGTGTAGAATATCCAACAAAGAAACAATCCAGGGATTTTGTTTGAAACTTGTTCAAATAGTCTCTTGTGTTCAGAAGAAAACATTTGCATCCAAAGGGCTTGAAAAACTTAATGTAAGGCTTTCTGTGGTGAAATATTTCATATGGAGTTTTGTTATGCCTTTTGTTGACAAGTACCCTTTATTGAACATTGCAGGCTATATTTATGGCATCAGCCCAAAAGGTGACAGGCAGATTAGCATCTGCTAACATGGTTCTTGCAGCTTCAATTAAAGTTCTATTTCTTCTTTCTGCGACACCATTTTGTTCAGGAGTTCTAGGAGCTGAGAATTGTTGTTGTATTCCTTTTACTTCACAAAATTGTTGCATAACTCCATTCTTGAACTCAGTGCCATTGTCACTTCTCATCATCTTGACTTTCTTATTCAATTTGTTCTCAATCATTGTTACACAACCTTTAATCAACTCAACAGCCTCATCCTTGGTACTTAGAAAATAAACCCAATTGTATCTTGAATAGTCATCAATGATCACAAGACAATATCTTTTCTTCCCTATACTTGGCACACTCACAGGACCAAAGAGATCCATGTGAAGTAGTTCAAGTACTTGATCAATTGAGTTGAAGAGCTTTGACTTATGAGTAGATTTGTGTTGCTTTCCCTTTTGGCATGAACTACAATGATCTTCCAATTTGAACTCTCTTGTAGGTAAGCCAATGACATTCTCACCTTTGACAAGTCTATTCATGCTCTTTAAGTTCACATGACAAAGTTTCGTATGCCACAATTTTGATTCATTTTCAGTGGCTTTGGAAACAAAACATGCACCTCCTCTTGAGATAGCTTCTTTCATATTCAATTCATACAAGTAACCATTTCTTGGTGCCATCATCATAATCATTTCAGGTGGAATCACAAACTCAGGCTTCAAGATGAAACACTGGGAGTCATCAAAACTGACTTTGTATCCCTTATCACACATTTGTGATATACTCAATAGATTGTATTTGAAGACCTTCAACATGAAATACATTATCAAATGAGACTTTCCCATTTGATAAGATTCCTTTTCCAACAATCTTTCCACCATTTTCATCACTCCCAAAAGCTACAGGACCTTCATACTTTTCTTCATAATTGACAAGAGACATCTTGTCACAAGTCATGTGCCTAGAACAACCACTATCCATGTACCATATGTCATTCAGAGGAGTAGACTGTTCCTACACATAAAAAGAAAGTTTGATCAGTTGAGTGATGAAGTGTAAGTCTTATCAACTTGCAGCTCATCAGATTCAGTTTCAGACACAGCTTGGGAAGTGAGTGTTGTTGGTTCAGGATCTTCATGAGTGAGTTCTAGATTGTCTGAATTGTCTGTTTCATAACCACACTCTCTTGGGGTTTAATTAGTGAGGTTGAGTTCTGATACTCAGCAGAGTCATAGGCATACTCCTTTATCACATAGTCCTTCTTTTCAGAGTAGTCTCTCACATCAGGAACTTGCTCAACCTTTGTTTCTGTTTTAGGTTTCCAAAGAAAACCTTGTGGTTCATATCCATGCTTCATCAGAAACTTTTCATCACCAATGAGTTCAGTTGGTTTCTTTCTAGGATATGCTTCTTTTCTTCTTGTTTTCTCATTGCTTGATGATCCTTGAGAACCATCAGAATTGACAGATTGAGTATCCCTTTTTGGGATTATTCTCAAGGGTTGAGAGATCTTTTTAACATTTTTCACATGCTTCACTGGAGATTTACCCCTTTTAACAGGTTTTTCCACATATTTCTTGGCTTTCATTGAATGCCTTTGGCTCTCAGTTTCCATAACTTTCTCTTCACAAACCTTTCCCATACCCAAGTATTTTTCATACTTCATTTTTTAGGCCACAAAGTCTTGGCCATACTTTGTTCCATCTGGGACATAAAATGGTTGAAACTTCAATCTTTCATTGCAGGAGTCTGTATGATGACCATACTCATCACACTTCTTGCACCAAACCTTTCCTTTGAATATTTCAAGTTCTTTTGGTTTCTTGAATCTTTCACTTGGTCTTGGTGAATCAACTCCAATTGTCTTTTTAGATTTCAAACTGTCAAAATCAATTGAGAAGGGAACAAATTCAGCTATCCCAATGTCACTTCTTTCTACTTTCCCTATAACAAAGACAAATTCCCTTAAACTCAAAGGTTCCTCCTCTATGTTTTCCCTTTGTCTTGATTTCCTCTTTTCATATTCCTCCATTGTTTCTACTTCTCCAATGTCAAAGTCTTCAATGCTTGAGAAAAAAGGGTAAACTGGAATAAAGTTTTCAATATTCACATCTTTTTTTACCCTTTTCTTGCCTTTTTGCTTTAACTTTTCCAGTAATTCTTTGCTTGGAGGTCTCACTGCATTGTAATTTACCTTTTTCTTTTCACATATATCAAAGGACACATGTTCTCTCTTTGTTCTTTCATTCTGTTTCTTCATTCTTGATGTGACAGGTGGATATTTTGGAAGTTTGTCAATGGATTCTGGCTTCTTGTATCTTCTTCCTCTTTTAGCAGCTTTGAGTTCCTCTTCAGTAATTTGATCACTCAAATCACTCAAGTCATCTTGATTCAAATCAATTGACTCAAGGTCATCTTCAGAGACTTGAACTCCAATTGACTTTTCTTCTTTCAACTCTTTCTTCACAACAAACTCTCCTTCTTCACTCACCTCAACATTCTAGTACAAATCCACAAGTTCTTCTTTGTCTTGAAAGACATCTTTGAATTGTTGTAGATATGCATTTCTTTTCTCTTTATCAACTCTTGGCATAAAGTTGTAGTTGAAAGGTGGTGGTACTTCTTTGTACTTGTCTTCTTCTTTAACTTGGTTTAAAATTCCACAGATGTTTCCAGTGGAGACCAAGTTCTTCAAGAATTGATTGTCAGCTTGCAGTTTTGTGTTTTCTTCAACCCATCAATTTCAGTGGTGAATCTTTTCTGAGCTCTGTAACTGTTTACACGGTCTTCTTCCAAACTTTTCATTCTTTCTTCACTCACTAGTTCACTTGCCTCATATGCATTGATGATACTTTGTTTCTTAAAACACTCACTTTCCAGCTTGCCTATTTTCATTTTCAGTTCAATGATAACTTTAGTTTAATCAATAGTAGGAGCAGAATGTACCTGAGATGATGATCCAGTTTCTTTCTCAAGGTCATCTGCAATGTCTTCTTCATGATTGCTCCAATCAAAGTTGCCCTCATGCTGTGTTGTTACAGCAACATTTCCTTGATTTCTGATCTGGTTTTGATTGGCTGGAACAGTTTTGTTTGGAACATTTTGTTGGTTCTGATTGTTGATTCGTTGAAAACCTTGATTCTGATGCATTCCTTGATCATGATTGTTTATTTGAGGTTGAATGTTGTTGAAGTTGGGATTATAGTTGTTGTTGGGATTGTTGTTGAAGTTGTTGGTGTTGGGTCTCTGCTGGTATTGAGTCCGTTGTTGATACTGAGGCTGCTGATTTCTTGGTTGGTTTTGAAATTGGTTCACTTGGAAATTTCTTGGCATGTTACATTCTCTTGCAAAATGACAAGGCCGTTGGCAGTTGTAGCAGATGGCTTTTGACTTGTCAAAACCAATTCTTTCATTTGGTCCTGATAGGAGTGACCTACCAGTCCTGTTGTAAAGCCTCTTGCTTCTAAGAGCCAACATGGCTGCTTGCCACTTCAAATCCATGTCCTCCAAATCATCAGCATCTACATGCTCAAGATCATCTTGTACTACACTTGTGTGAATTAGATTCTTTGCAACAAATGCATTATATGACTCAGTGAACATTGAAAGCAATGCTTGAGTATCACTGCCTTGACCATTTCTACCACTAGTGTGAGGAACATTCCCACTTGCCATAGAGGTAGAATCAGTGTCATCAATCAGCACATTGAATCTTTGATGGTTTCCTTGATTGCTAACACCAACAAATGATTTTGGAGTATCAGAATTAAGTTAAACAGGTTCTTAATGATAGGAATCTGCTGTTGATTCTTGATAGTCAAATTACCCATAGGTGCAATCAATGCATTTGAAACATTGAAGCAGGGTCTTTCCTCCTTAATCATTTCATTCTCTATCATCTCTATTTCTGCAGCTTGAAGAAAGCACACTACATCATCCACTTTTAGCTCATTGAAGTTGTGCTTTGTAAGGATGAACTTGCAGGCAGTATACCATTCCTTTGGCATAGAGTTGAGCAGCTTGGTATTGAGGTCAAAGTCAATCATTACATAATCTGTGGTTCTGAGATCATTCACAATTCCCAGAAACCTTTCCAGAATTGATTTCAACCTTTCTCCTTCTTTATACTTGAATCTTTCTAGCTGCTGCTTCAATCTCTGCTTCTTGATGTTTTTGAGTTCAACATTACCCTCAAACATTTCAAGTATTGCATCATACATTGCCTTGGCATTGGGATGATGTGCAACCTTCGTAAGTATTTCCCAAGACAGACCTAGCTTCAACATAGCTAAAGCCGTGTCATCTACCTTTCTCATCCTTTCTCTTACAGCAGCAGTTGCTGCCTGATTTGCACCTTCTGCAACTTCCCCTTGTGGACCATTCTTGATGGAGTTCCACATATCAACATCATTATAGCAAACGGCTGCTTCAAACAAGACCTTCAATTTAGTGAATTCTCCTGTCCAGACAGTCTAGGAATCTTGTTAGTAGAGACTTCTTGTTCCTCGTAACCAGACATTTTGAGAAATCAAAAGTAGTTTCTTTGTAATTCAAAATAATCAGATCTGAAAACCGATTGTTCAGATCTGAGGTGTCTGATTCGATAAGAGCAAGATTTATATATAAAGATTAAAACTTTGATTAAAATAAGGAAGAGAAAACACCAAATGATTGTAGATCTGGAATAAAAATGAAGAACAGAGATGCTGACGACACGTTTCAATGTAACAGTGGTCTGCTGACGTCATTCTTCTTCAAATCTTCAATCAGCAACAATCTTTCCAAAATAGCAGCAACAAAATCTGATACCACTTGTCTGGTCCTTTGATTTCCGCTGGATCTTACTTAATCATGTCATAACTCACACAAATAGATGTGTCGACAAGAGAGTTAATGACGGGTTGCTATATTTAGAAAGACGACCGTTTGTTAAAGGCGGATCAATAACAAACATACGGTTGCAAAATCAGTAATCAAAGGTAACCAACAAGAACAAGATTCACTCAAAAGATTTCCATTTATATCATATCAATCATACAAAGTGTATAATCGATTTAGGGTTTCTTGAAGGTTTATCCGTACTAAGACAGCCGTCACACACACAATATTCTATTCTTAATAAATGTGTCTGTCTGCCTTGTACGTCTTGTCTTCTGGCGGCGTGCCCTAAAACATTCTATTTATAGGCCTGCCACCCTTAGACAGCTGTCATTCCTTCTAGAAACCCCAAACGTACATACATATTCAAATTACATAATCAGAAAATAGTCTAAGTGTAAAACAAGTCTTCCGGGTAGGCTTTGCATCAATCTTCACATTCCGAGTACGCTGTGTACTCTGCCATCCTTCAGGACTTGGTAACATAAAAGTGTGCTCGGATCAGTTTCCGGGTAGACTTTACTTAAAGGGTATTTTACTTGGTAAAATACTCACCGGGTGGACTTCAATCTTCTTGACTTCGCCAGACTTTTCCCAACAAACCCTTACGAGCAACATTTTTCTTCAATGGTCATTTCAACTCCTTGCTATAACATAACTTATTAGCAAAGTGTACTCGGGAGTACTGTTCCTTTGCTTGAGTTGAACCTTGCTCGATATTACTTAAAGATATTCATTTCAATCATCAAGCATGTTCGGACTACTATTATTAATGAATACCTTGCCCGGTCTTCCAATCACTTGGCTTCATGGACTTGGTTAGCCAAAAGCTTACTCGGGAGTGAACTTTACTTGGATATGAAGAACATACTTTCTTGATAAAATGAATCTTGCCCGGATTTACATAAAGTAGTGAACCTTTCCTGGCAATGCACTAATTTGCAAACTATGCTCGGATATCCACTAAAGAAGATAACTAGAAGATAACCTTGCCCGATAGACAAAATATCGTACCCGGCTAAGTAAAAGCTTGCTTGAAGGTCTAAGGTGTGCCCGGATCCATACTTAGCGAATTCTGAGGAGGTTGAGAAGATTCCAATCTTCCATGTACTTCATTTTGGTCAAATCTTTGACTCAACATTCTCCCCCTTAGGTCAATTGTTTGACTCAATAAATATTGACTTTCCGAGTAGGATGTGTGCTCTGCTATCCTTCAGAACTTGGTAACATAGAAGTGTGCTTGGGATCAGTTTCCGGGTAGACTTTACTTGAAGAGTATTTTACCAAGTAAAATACTCACCGGGTAGACTTCATATTCTTGACTTTGCCAGACTTTGCCCGACAAACCCTTACGAGCAACCTTGTTCTTCAATGGTCCCTTTCAACTCTTTGCTAGAGAATAGCTTATTAGCAAAGTGTGCTCGGCAGCACTGTGCCTTGCTTGAGTTGAACCTTGCTCGATGTTACTTAGAGATATTCCATTTAATCATCAAGCCTACTTGGACCACTGTATTATTAAAGAATACCTTGCCTGGTCTTCCAATCACTTGGCTTCATGAGCTTGGTTAGCCAAAAGCTTACTCTGGAGTGAACCTTACTTGGCTATGAAGAATAGACTTGCTTGATAAAGTGATCTTTGCCCGGATTTACATAAACTAGTAAACCTTGCCCGACAATACACCAATTTGCAAACGCTGCCCGGATATCCACTAAAGAAGACTTTTAGAAGATAACCTTGCCCGATAGACAAAATATCATGCCCGACTAAGTAAAAACTTGCTCGGAAGTCTAAGGTGTGCCCGGATCCATACTTAGCGAATTCTGAGGAGGTTGAGAAGATTCCAATCTTCCATGTATCTCTTTTAGGTCAAATCTATGACTCAACATTCTCCCCCTAGATTGGAACACCTCAGCTAACCCAAAACATTTCTATGGTTACTTACACTTAGTCAAAAATACACATCAACTTAAAAGTCAAATTACATATTCATCAAAACATAAACAAATTACATAATCAGAATTATGTCCCCCATCTAGGGCCTAGGAGTATGACTATAGTTGGTACCATAATTATAAATTAAATCAGAGTTGCGTGTGTAAGCAGAAGACTTATAAAACTTTAAGGATCAAAATGTAACATATATATATATTCAAAAGACGGGGATTATAAAATACCCGTTTAAGTTGTTAACAAAATAAATCCGAGCCATCGGATATTAGTAGCACTTCGTCATTCCAAGCGCTATCATTGTTCACCTGCAAAATGTAAATAAAATACGTCAGCAACGAATGCTGGTGAACACGCTGACGCTAAAATATTTCTTTTACTTCATTACCCTTCGAGACTACGCCTGCCTCGGCCCAACGTGGCTTAGGAATAACAAAGTTAAAATAACACATTATAAATTCGAGCCTCTACACTAGGTCACCTCAGCAAACACCGCAGCGTTCGACTTAGTTAAGTACCCGTAAGTATACACTTGGTCGTACTTCCTATAGGAAGTTGTCCTACGACCAAGCGTGGTGCGATGTGCCCGCTGCGTACTACCATATAAGTAAGGATCCAGACACACATATACTACAGCCTGACGGCTAGGCTTATACTCTTATTTATAACGGTTTTAGAACACATAGTTCCTTGTAAACTATTTTCATATAACATGTTTGACTCATTTGAAAACAAGTTTATAAAAGTTTGGGGGCGTATTCACCGTTTCTCTTTGGGATCGGCTTCACTCACCGTCCGAGGGTCTTTCCCTTTTTATCTCGCACCTATAGTACGAGTATAAATATTTGTTAGTCGGATATACAATCCGGCTTAAGAACTTTAGTCTTGTTCTATACCTCGATGAACCTTAAGTTCATATATCTCATTTACTTGAAAACCTTTAGTTTAAAAGTAATTATAAACTTTTAGTTTATATAAAAACTTGACGTTTCTTCTTCTCTAAGAAACGTATTCTTTTTCTTTTATTATTTAAGAATACTCATTATTGCTTAAATAATAATTTCATAACAAAGAATATACATATATACTTACACACATATATACATATTCACAATTCATTCTTTTATTCTTTTGTTTGTTATGTTTATATTTCTTTTTATCGAGGTATCGAGTATAACCTCGACTTTAAGGTTTAAGCCTTTATAATAATTCTTTATTATATTCATTGGCGTTTAAGCCTTACCTTAAAGGCCTATGAAAACCCTAATGATTTGAGCAGCACTCCAACGCCGCTTCACTTCTCGATCAATTCTTTTCTCAACACGCAAATCAATGAACGCCAATCTTCAACATTCGTTAGCACGTTTCTCGAGACTCATCTTCATGATAACAAACGCCTTCTTGGTATATGGGTGGAGGGTGGCACGTACTTTTGAGGAATCGTCGGTACACAAACAAGGGATCGGGGCACGTTTATCGAGGCGGATCGTTTATATGATTGTGGGAATGTAGAGAGATGTTAGAGAGATTATTTTTGTGTGTGTTTTGTGGTATGAATGGACTGAACTCGTAACCTACTATTTATAGGCAAAATTTGGATCCCATCGCAGTACGCGATGGGTTCCTGGGCACCCGTCGTGTACCGCGACGTAGCCCCGCCCAATCACCTAGTAGGCCTACCATGTGGCGACACGTGGCAGGCGTTGCGCCACGTGGCGACCGTGTTGCCACATGGTGACACGCGGCGGCAGACGATGCCACCGTGTGCCACGTAGCACATGTGTCACAACTTCTCAGATACCCCATCGCGATATGCGATGGGTTTCTCCTCTGATCCATCGTGTAGCGCGATGTGTCAGGAAATCAGAACTTTCATTTTTAACCTTGGAGTTTGGAATTTGGCAAAATTGATCCTTAGACTTTGAAAACATGTTAGTTTTGGCTCAAAATTTCCATGATGTTACATCCTCCCCACCTTGAAATAAATCTCATCCTTGAGATTGCTTCACAAGAATAAGTGGGGGTATTTCTTTCTCATTTCTGATTCGAGTTCCCATGTATATTCAGGCCCTCTACGCGAGTCACATTTTACTTTCACAATTTTCAATGTTCTTTTTAATTTCTTTGTTTTCGAATCTTCAATTTGAATTGGACGTTTACAAATTTTAAGTTTTCATTTATTTTAACGTCTTTTAATGGCATAGCTAAAGATTCATCAGTCAAACATTAACGCAGATTTGAAACATAGAATACATCGTGTATCCCTTGCATTTCCTCGGGCAGTCACAAACGGTATGCAACAGTACCAATTCGTTCGAGTACCTCGAAGGGTCCAACGAATCGAGGACTTAACTTTCCTTTCTTACCAAAGAAAACGACGCCTCTCCAAGGTGAAACCTTTAATAATACTTTGTCACCAACATTAAACTCTAACGTCTTACGACGGATATCGGCGTAACTCTTTTGGCGATCACGTGTCGTCTTAAGTCATTGTCGGATTTGGAGAATTTTATCAGTGGTTTCTTGGACTACCTCGGGTCCAGATAACTGATTGTCTCCGGTTTCAGACCAACACACGGGCGTCCTGCACTTACGACCATATAACGCCTCGAATGGTGCGGGTTCAATACTTGTGTGACAGCTATTATTGTACGAGAATTCCATTAGGGGTAAGTGGTCATCCAACTTCCACCTAGGCCGATCACACAAGCCCGAAGCATGTCTTCTAACGTTTGAATAGTTCTTTCGCTTTGCCCATTGGTTTGCGGATGATAAGCAGTGCTAAGGTTTAACTTTATGCCGAGTGCTTGTTGGAAGCATTTCCAGAAGTGAGACGTAAAACGACTGTCTCGATCAGAAATTATAGACAGCGGTACTCCATGCAAAGCAACGATGTTGTTTACATAAATACGCGCTAGTCTATCCATTGAATATGACTCATTGATGGGTATAAAGTGTGTGGATTTTGTCAATCGATCCACAATCACCCAAATAGCATTGTGTTGTCGAGTCGTCTTTGGGAGTTTGGTAATGAAATCCATATTGATTAACTCCCACTTCCATACAGGAAGTTCGGGTTGCTGAAGCAATCCTGAATGCTTTTGGTTTTCAGCCTTGACTTTCAAACAAGTTAAGCATTTCGCAACATGCGAAGCAACATCTCTTTTCATCCCATTCCACCAGTAATTTGCTTTGAGATTATGATACATTTTTTCGCTCCCGGGATGCATCATGTACTTAGATTTGTGAGCCTCATTTAAAATTTTCTCACGCAAATCCCCAACGATTGGTACCCAAATTCTATTGCCGAGTCTAAGGATACCATCGTCACCTTTGACTAACGAGTCGATGGTGCCGTTACGTTTTTCGTCAGAGATTTGATTTTCATTTATCGCTTGACTTGGGGCAGATTTGATTTGTTCGAAAAGATCAATTTGAAGTTCTAGACGCAATGCTCGAACTCTTTTGGGTTTATCATGTTCCTTGTGACTTAAGGCATCAGCCATGACGTTGGCTTTGCCTTCATGGTAAACTATCTCACAATCATAATCATTGAGTGTCTCCATCCATCGTCGTTGGCGTATGTTAAGCTCTTTTTGAATAAAAATATGTTTCAAACTTTTATGATCAGTGTACACGGTAAATCTTACTCCATAGAGATAGTGCCTCCATATCTTAAGTGCAAAGATTATGGCGCCTAACTCTAGATCGTGAGTCATATAGTTCTTATCGTGTATTTTGAGTTGACGAGAGGCGTAAGCGATTACTTTCTTGTGTTGCATTAGTACACATCCCAAGCTGGAGTGGGATGCGTCACTAAATACTACGAAATCCTCAGTACCTTCTAGCAAGGCCAGTATAGGTGCTTGTGTAAGCTTTTGTTTGAGTATATCGAACGCCTCTTGTTGCTTTGTTCCCCATTCATATTTGATGTTCTTGCGAGTTAAGGAAGTTAGGGGAACAACGATTCAAGAAAAAATTTCAATAAACCTACGGTAATTGCCGGCCAAACCTAAGAAACTTCGAATCTTGGTTGGCAACTTCAGGACCTCCCACTTAGATATAGCTTCAATCCTAGCGGGATCCACTTGAATACCGTTGGCGTTGATGATATGACCAAGAAATTGCACTTCGTGCAACCAGAACTCGCATTTCGAGAACTTGGCGTACAACTTCTCGGTTCTAAGAATTTCAAGCAAAGTTCGAAGATGGACTTCATAATCAGCCTTTGACTTAGAATAAATAAGTATGTCGTCGATGAATACGATAACAAATTTATCCAAGTAAGGCTTGCAAATACGATTCATCATATCCATAAACGCGGCTGGAGCATTAGTAAGTCCAAACAGCATGACTGTGAACTTATAATGTCCATACCTTGTTTGAAACGCGGTCTTCGGATCTTCGGATGGAACTTTGAGTTGGTGATAGCCGGAACGAAGAGTTCATCAGGAAATATATCAGAAAAACGTCCTTGATTTCTTTTGGCTTGGATTCTTTAGTGACGTAGGCCATGAATGCGAGGCATCCTTGATTCAAACATTTGTTAGCCCTAATCATGGAAATTATGCTAACTTGGCCAGCGTCTTTGTCCCCTTCAATTCGAATCGTTCGTTTATCGGGGGCTTGAAGTTCAATGGTTTTGCTATTGCAAATGATACAAGCATGGTTATCGCATAACCAATCCATACCTAGTACAATATCAAATCCAGCCAGACTCATGGGCAACAAACAGACAGATAGAATATAACCAGCTAGGAGAATTTTTCCGTTTTCAAGGGCTTCGGAGATTTTAACGATTTCGCCACTAGCAGTCTCGACGCTTAGAGTTTTATCTAATTTTGTTAAAGGTTCGTTTAATAGACTACAAAAACTATAATCTATAAAACTTAAACTGGCACCTGAATCAAATAAAACTCTAGCATAGGTGTCGTTGACTAGAAACGTACCGGTAATGGTTTCCGGCATGTCAGCGGCTTTCTTTGTGTCGAGTACGAATACTCGAGCGTTTCCTTTTTTGTCATTGCCACTTCCATCCACACCACCAGTCGCGGGTTTGTTCTTTGGGCATTCAAAACTCAAGTGTCCCATCTCCTTACAATTGTAGCACGTCATTTTCTTCTTCCAACAGTCAGCAGCCGCATGACCCGTACATGACTCACACACTTTAGGAGGCGGGGTGAAGTTACATCGTCCCTTGTGATACCTCCTACATGTTTTGCATGGCGTAGAATTGTATTGACTTTGGTTTACGCCTTTGCCTTTGAAATTGGCACCTCCTCCAGATCTCCCTTAAGCGGTTGTTGTTGTAACCTTCTTGTCTTCTTCTTTGTTGCGGACCATGCCGCCCATTAAATAACCAGCTAACTCCATTGCGGAGTCGGCATTTTGAGGTAGGTGAGACCTCACCATGTCGCGGATTTCCCGCGGTAGTCCCCAAATATACCTTGTTACCTTGCTGGATTCCAGATTCACCAGCTGGGGAACCAGACGGCAATATTCGTGAAACTTTGTGTTGTATTCACGAAGGTTTGTCCCCATGACCTTATGATTAAGAAATTTTGTTTGGATTTGATCAGTTTCATGCGTGGGACAAAATTTTGCCATCAACATCGCTTTGAATTCATACCAACTCAAATTATACATCACTTCTCTCCCTTTACTCATCAACAAAGCATTCCACCACTCAAGTGCTTTTCCCTTGAACATGCAGAATATTGGATCTTTTCCTCGTCGGAACACTTGTTGTTATCACGATTGTCTCCATCTCCTCAAGCCACCTCACAGTCGCGATGGCTCCTTTATCACCATGGAACTCTTTTGGTCCATAGTATTTAAAATCGTTGAATAAACACTCACTAATTTTGAGTTTCTTGAACTCTCGCCTAAATCCACCCGGCGTTAGACTCATGAACACTCTCCTCAACACGAGAAGGGTTCAGACGGGATTTAACAGATTGAGAATTTCTAGATTGTCTAGAGTGGGTTCTATTCATGGATTCTTCCCTAACCGCATCCTTAATCATCTTTCGTATTTTATTCATATATTTTTTGGGAATTTCTTTCTCTCGTTCGTTCTCGGGGCCTTTCCCCTTGTCTTTTATTTCTTTTTCTTTTCGAGCATTCTTGTTGTTATTACTTTGTTTAGACATTTTCAATATATCTTTTTGTATCTGAAAGTTTAACAACATTCCTTTTATTAACACACATTTCATTACATACTTATATATATCACTAAAGGATATATATATACTTATTTATACATACACACATACATATATCGTTTGATAGATATATATATGGATTATCCTATCTTTATTTAACGTTTTAACGTTCTTGTTACACACTTATTTTACATTTCATACAAAGCTATATTACACATAACTTCACATAGCATTCTTCTTCATCATCTTCAATCTTTCAAGAACTTCTTCACCACCTTTGTTAATTTGTTTCACTTACGAAGAAGTGTTTCTCCCATCTTCTTCTTTTTCTTTCCTTCATCGGCCACCTTCTTTATCCAATCATCGGTTTCATGTAGGGCACGGTCCAAGTGCTCTTCATATGATTTCGGCACTAAGTTAGGGTATCCGTATTGTGGTGGTGGGTCGCGGTAACCCAATGTCACCATCTCATAGTGATTCCTTGGTTCTGGATACGGAACGTAAGTCATATCGGATGAAAGGTAGAGGTAAGTTTTAGCAGCCATGTTTTGTTCTCGGATCTCATTAGCTTGCTCTTCAATTGATGGAACTTCTCCTTGGAATGGTGGGAAGCTTGATGAAGCTTAGTTCCTGAGTTTCTCGAGATATTAGACATATGGATCAACAGAACCATAGCTTGGGTTTTGGGAAGTGAGTGATCCTTCTGTTGATGTTGATATCTCATTGGGATTATCGGGATGCTCTTCTTCCGGTTCAGACTCTTCTTCGGGGTCCTCTTCCTTGGGTTCTTCCTCTTCTTCAGGTTCATCCTCTTCCATTGACTGGGTGGTTTCATTGTTTATTGGGGGCATTAGGAAACTTTCATAGGACATCATTATCCTCATTTTAGGTTTGCGGGACGGCCCTCCATTATTGTTTGGTTGAGAGTTGAATTCATTGAAAGTGGAGCTTTCGGTATGCCATCGTCGTTGATCGGAGTGACATTTCATCCAGTCGGAGGATCAGGATCTTGGTTCTTCTTTGATGGGTAAGTTGGAAAGGAAGGCATAGGATGGATGAGGATTCGGTGGTAGGTATCCAGTTGGGTAGTATTGCGGTTCCTCCTGGGGTTGGTAAGTGGGGATCTCAGATGGATGGTACGTTGGTACTTCAGAAGGATGATACATTGGTATTGTTGGTGGATGGTAACTTGAATGCCTTGGTGGTTTAATCCTTTTTTTTGGTGGACTATCGGGAACGTCTATTGGGTAGTGTTTGCTTCCAGGATAGTACACAGGTTTGGTTAAGTCATGTTCTATACCCTGATCGAAGTATGCTTCATAATACCCATCACTCATGTTGTCCTGGGGGTAAGGTTCGGCGATTCCAGCCTCTTTTGCCTTGCGCACATAATTCTCCATATAAGCTTTGAATGACATCTATTAGGGGTGGTTTAGATTATGGAGGGAAAGAAAAGGTTACCAGCCTATCTTATCCCTAAAATACATAAACAATTATTTCCTATACTTGGATCGAAGCTTGGGTATTGTTTTATGATACCCAATTCGCTAAGATCGATGGCTCTGATACCAACCTGTCACACCCCCATCTAGGGCCTAGGAGTAAGACTACAGTTGGTATCATAAATGTAAATTAAATCAGAGTTGCGTGTGTAAGCGGAAGACTTATAAAACTTTAAGGATATATATATATATATATATATATATATATATATATATATATATATATATATATATATATATATATATATATATATATATATATATATATATATATATATATATATATATATTCAATTGACGGGATTATAAAATACCCGTTTAAGTTGTTAACAAAACATTACTTGTTTATAATTACTAACCACTAATTTAGTATGTTAAGTTTACAAAATAAATCCATAAAGTTGTTTGTAGTTGGGTGGTTATTTTGTATCATTCCTGAACTATCACCTTATTGATTGGTTTTCTCTCTCTAGAAGGCGATTTTGGATAATAAACCCTATGCGATCGGCCGCATAGGGTTCTTGGCTTTTCTTGGTTTTTTGTTGCTTATATCTTGATCTAATCCTTGGTTCTGATTGCTTAGTAGGTTTGCTATTGATCACGGCTATTGTTATAGTTTAGTTAGATCGATACAATCCTGTTAATTGATTAAGGATCTTGTGGTTAATCAAGGTTAGGGTTTTTCTTTCAGCCGATTGAAGCTTGTTTCTTTCAGCCGATTGAAGCTTGATTAATTGATTAAGGAACTTGTGTGATCGGTTAGGGTTGTGGGGTCCTGTTCCTTGGAGTTTTGCTGCATGAATCTTGTTCTAATCCTTGGTTATCTTGTGGTTAATCAAGGTTAGGGTTTCATTCATCCAGCCGATTGAAGGTTAGGGTTTCATTCTTGGAGTTTTTTTGCTGCTTGAATCTTGATCTTTTCTTTGGTTCGGATTGCTTGGTAGCCGTGGTTTTGATTAGTAACGTGTACTAGGGTTTCATTCTTTGTTGTTTGGAATCTTGTTTCTGGTGCTTGGTTATTGTTCTTGGGTGTTTATTCGTCCTAGGGTTTTGCATGGAGCAGAAGGGTGGGAATGGTTTTGTTGATCGTGTCAAGCAAGGGTTTTCAGCCAATCGGGTAACGAACATTGATGGGGTTCTTCCTCGTAGGGGGGCTCTGAAAACTGGTTCATCGGGAAATCCTAATGCTACGAGTTCGTTTGTTTCGTTTGCTGCAAACACTACATTCAATGCTCCTTTAAATGATGTTATCAACAAAGATGGTGGTTGTTCAGCCGTGGGGAACAAAGATAGTGGTTGTTCGAATGATAACAAGGTTATTGGATCAGATTCGTTAAATATTCAACAAGATGGAGGTTTTTCAGCCTTTGTCTCGGATGACAACAAGGTGTTTGGATCTGAATCTTCTAATATTCAAAGGGATGTAGGGAAGGAAAAACATATGGAAAAATTAAAGCCTTCGTATATGAGTGTTGTCCAACTTGAAAACAAGACATCGAAGGTAACATTAAGAAAATTAAATGTGGAGTCAACAATGGATGGAGTTGATGTGGTTATCCCGGTTGAATCTGTCAAGAAAGTTAACGAAAGGTTTAATAATACTTTGTTTGGCTACTTTTTGGGTAATAGACTTCCTTTTCCGGTTGTTGAGTATTTTGCTAAGAAAAATTGGAACAAATATGGGCTTACGAGACTTATGATGAATGTGAAAGGGTTCTACTTTTTCAAGTTTCATACGGAAGTTAATCTGGGTGTAATCTTGTAAGGGTTTTCTCTCTCTAGAAGGCGACTTGATGATTAACCCCATGCAATCGGCTGCATAGGGTTTTGGCTTTTCTTGGTCTTTTGTTGCTTTGATCTTGATCCAATCCTTGGTTCTGATTGCTTAGTAGGTTTGTTATTGATCACGGCTATTGTTATAGTTTAGTTAGATCGATACTATCCTATTAATTGATTAAGGATCTTGTGGTTAATCAAGGTTAGGGTTGTTTGTTCTTGATCGATCCTAAGGTTTTCTTAATCTTGATCCTTCTTGTTTCATTGGCCGATCTTGATTAGGGTTTTTTGGCTGATTGATCTTGATCTTGATTGTTCTTGATCTTGAGTTTGATTGTTCTTGTTCTTGATCTTGGTGATTTTTCTTGGCTGGTTTGGTTCTTTGGATCCTGATTTGGCAGATTTGGTTCTTGATTTTGGCTGATTTTGGAAGATTTGGCAGATTTGGCAGATTTGGATCTTGATTTTGGCAGATTTGGTTCTTGATTTTGGCTGATTTTGGGCAGATTTGGCAGATTTGGCAGATCTTGATCTTGATTTTGGCAGATTTTGGCAGATTTGGTTCTTGATCCTGGTTCTTGATCTTGATTAGGGTTTCTTGGCTGAGTGGATCTTGGCTGAGATTTTCTTAATCTTGATCTTGATCTTGTTTTGGATCTTGGCCGATTTGGTTTTGATTGTTTGGCCGATCTTGATCTTTATTTTTTGGGTTTTCTTAGCTGTTTTGTGACCGAATTGGGGTGGCATGGAACAGAAGGGAGGAAACGATTTTGTTGAACGTGTTATGCAAGGGTTCTCAGCTAATCGGGTAACGAACATTGATGGGGTTCTCCCTCGTAGGGGGGCTCTGAAAACTGGTTCATCGGGAAACCCTAATGCTACGGGTGCGTGTGTTTCGTTTGCTGCAAACACTACATTCATTGCTCCTCTAAATGATGTTAGCAAAAAAGATGGTGGGTGTTCAGCCATGGGGAACAAACATAGTGGCTGTTCGAGTGATATAAAGGCTATTGGATCAGACTCGTTAAATTGCCAACATGATGAAGGTTTTTCAGCCTTTGTCTCGGACGACAACAAGGTGTTTGGATCTGAATCTTCTAATGTTAAGAGGGATGTAGGGAAGGAAAAACATATGGAAAAGTCAAAGCCTTCGTATGTGAGTGTTGTCCAACTTGAAAACAAGACATCGAAGGCAACATTAAGAAAAGTAAATGTGGAGACAACAATGGAAGGAGTTGATGTGGTTATCCCGGTTGAATCTGTCAAGAAAGTTAACGAAAGGTTTAATAATACTTTGTTTGGCTATTTTTTGGGTAACAGGCTTCCTTTTCCGGTTGTTGAGGATTTTGCTAAGAAAAATTGGAACAAATATGGGCTTACGAGACTTATGATGAATGCGAAAGGGTTTTTCTTTTTCAAGTTTCATACAGAAGCTGGGATGATGAAGCTGATTGAAGATGGTCCTTGGATGATTAGGAATGTCCCAATTATTCTTCATATTTGGACTATGGAGGCAGATTTGGAGAAGGAGGATGTACGGTCTATTCCGGTTTGGGTCAAATTACAAAACATTCCCCTGGGTGCTTTTATTGAGGAGGGTCTAAGTCTGCTCGCTTCAAGAATTGGGGATCCGATAAGTATGGATTCTTATACTGCCAATATGTGTAAGGAATCGTGGGGAAGAAGTAGCTTTGCTAGAGTCCAAGTTGAGCTTCAGGCAAATCAGGATATTAAAAGGAAGCTTGTTGTTGCTGTTCCGGATACGTGGGGGGAGACAAATAAGATCTCGGAGATTAAGATTGAATATGATTGGGAGCCCCCCAGATGTTCTCTATGTGAGGTGTTTGGTCATTCGAACACTCAATGCCCGAAACAAGTTCATGATAAAAAGTTAAATGAAGAACCAACGAAAGTCACTAATGATGATGGTTTCCAGAGGGTGAAGGGAAAGATCTTGTCTATCGACCGGTCGTATAAACCACCCGGTCATGGACAAGTTAAGAATCATCCTGTGGTTAAACCTACAACTCCTATGGCTGTGGGGGTCCAGTTAAAGGAAAAGCATGCTGTCCAAACAAGTAACCGGTTTGGCAATTTGGCGGATGAAGCGGAAAGTGATGCAGATGATGATGATGTGGAGGAGCTGTTTACGGATGTGGCTAAAGCTATGACAGCGGATATTGGTTCTGAGGGTGCAAGCACACCCGGTGAATTGGGTGTTTAATGGGTACCATCGCCACTTGGAATATAAGAGGGTTGAACCGCCCTCTTAAACAAAAAGAGGTTCGTAAGGTAATCCAAGAGAATAATATTCAGGTGTGTGCTATTCTTGAGTCTCACGTCAAATTAAACGCGGTTTTTGATGTTTGTAAGAAGATTTGTAAAAATTGGGATTGGACCAGCAATGGTAGTGTTTGTGATAAAGGTACTCGGATTATTGTGGGGTGGAATACGGATTTGGTTGATCTTATGGTTATTGATTATTCAAACCAGGTTCTTCACGTTCAGTTAAAGTTTAAGCTTGATAGCAAGGTGATGTATGGTTCTTTCGTGTATGCTGAGAATTGTTATTTGAAAAGAAGGGAGTTATGGCATAATCTTGCTGTTCATAAACAATTCACTCGTGGTAAACCTTGGGCTTTACTTGGAGATTTTAATTGTGCTCTTAATTTGGAAGACAGCTTGCATGGTTCTTCCAAAATTTCCACGGGGATGCTTGATTTTCGTGATTGTGTTAAGAACATTGAAGTTGAGGATATTAATGGGGTCGGACTCCAATTCACTTGGAGCAATAAACCGAAAACGGGTATGGGTCTTTTCAAAACGCTTGATAGGGTGATGGGAAACTCTAAGTTCATGGAGATTTTTAATGATTCTTCGGCGGTGTTCCTTCCATACCGGATCTCAGACCACTCTCCATGTCTATTGAAATTCCCCTCTCTTATTAAAGGTAAGCCTAAACCGTTTAAATTCCCTAATTTCTTGATTGGAAAACCGGGTTATAATGATATTATTGCTAACGGCTGGAATATTGAGGTGAATGGTTATCACATGTTTCGCGTGGTAAAGAAACTCCAAAACTTAAAACATCCTATCCGTTCTTTGCTGCACCGGCAAGGCAATCTCCACAAGAAAGTTAATGATCTGAGAACCCTTCTGGATGCTTGTCAAACCCGTCTAGACATTAACCCTACTAATTTGGAGATGATTTGGGAGCAGAGTAGTTATCTCAAGGCTTATCATGAGGCGGCTAAAGATGAGGAAGAATTCCTTAAACAGAAGGCTAAAGTTGATTGGTTAAAGCTTGGTGACTCTAACACTGCGTACTTTCACAATTCCTTGAAAATGCGAAACCATAGGGGTCGTATTGAGATTATAAGTGATGCTCAGGGTCGTTTATTTGAGGGGTTGGATGTTCCTTCGATGTTTGCTAATCATTTTAGGAACATTTCTGGTTCAGATTTGCAACCAATGAGAAAACCGGATCATCAGATTTTTACTACTAAGCTCACGGCCTCTCAGGCGGAGCTTATGGTTAGACCTATTTCCGATTTGGAAATCAAGGATGCGTTTTTCTCTATTGGGAATTCCAAAGCGCCGGGTCCTGATGGGTTTTCCTCGGCCTTCTTCAAAAGTTCTTGGGATATTGTTGGGAAAGATGTTTGTTTGGCGGTTCATGAATTTTTCAGAAAAGGAAGTCTCCATAAACAGGTAAACCGCACTATTATTGCCCTTATTCCCAAAGTGACCAACATTGTGACTCCTAATGATTTTCGCCCCATCTCGTGCTGCAACACTTTATATAAATGCATTACCAAGATTATCTCGGTTCGTATGATGAAGGGTTTGGAGTCGTTAATTGATATCAATCAGTCTGCGTTTGTGCCTGGGCGTAGGATTTCTGATAACATCCTTTTGACCCAAGAGTTAATGCATAATTATCACACTAATAATGGTCTGCCTAGATGTGCTTTTAAAGTTGATATCCAGAAAGCTTACGATACGGTCAGTTGGGACTTCATTCGTGATATTCTTTTTGGGTATGGTTTCCACGATAAGATGATTCATTGGATAATGGAGTGCATAACCACTTCTTCCTTTTCGATATCCGTTAATGGGAACTTACACGGGTTCTTTAGTGGTAAAAGAGGTCTGAGACAGGGTGATCCGATGTCCCCTTATATTTTCACGCTGGTTATGCAAGCTCTCACGTTAATTCTGCATCGAAAGGTTCGTATTGAACGATCGTTCCGTTTTCATCGTCATTGTGAAAAATTAAATATTATCAATATTTGCTTTGCGGATGATTTGTTCCTGTTTGCTCGAGGTGATGTGAATTCTGCTAAAACTATTATGGGGGCTCTGAATGATTTCAAAGATATGTCCGGGCTTACTCCGAGTGTTCCGAAAAGTACCGCGTTTTTCTGTAATGTCCCGGACCGAGTTAAAAGTGGTATTTTGAGTATTATGCCCTTCGTTGAAGGAAGGCTCCCGGTTAAATACTTGGGAGTTCCACTTATTTCCACGAGGTTAAATTACCGTGATTGTAAGAGGTTGCTGGATTGTATGGATAGTCGGATTGGAGATTGGAAGAATAAAACTTTGTCCTTTGCGGGTAAACTGCAGCTGGTCAGGTCTGTTCTGTCGTCCTTATATATTTATTGGTCTGCTGTGTTTTCACTCCCTTCTAGACTTATTGCTGATCTTGAGAAACGATTTAAAAATTTCCTTTGGGACTATGGTCACAATAAGGGAAAGCATAAAGTCTCTTGGGATATTGTGTGTCGGCCGAAGTGTGAAGGTGGTTTGGGTATCCGGCGTATCCGGGATGTCAATAACTCTCTTCTGGTTTATCATATTTGGAGTTTAATCAATGTTCGTAATTCGTTGTGGGTTAAATGGGTTCATGAGTATAAAATGAAGGGGCGAAATTTTTGGAGCTTGCAGATTCCTAACTCGTGTACTTGGGGGTGGAGGAAAATTCTTCAGTTTCGTCCCCGTATTAGACAGTTTATATGGCATGAAATTGGTAATGGGAGAGCTACTTCAGTTTGGTACGATAAATGGGATGTTCTTTGTCCTTTAATTGATTATATCAACCCTAGAGCAATTCATCGGGCTGGATTGTCTTTAGAGACCTGTGTCAGTGATGTTGTTCATCATAATAACTGGGGTTGGCTGCCTGATTGGTCGTTTAGATACCCAATTCTTTCGAACTTAAAAGATGTAAGTCTTTGTCCGGATATGAGGGACAAGATAGTGGTTTTGGATGAGAATGGGACTTCAATGAATTTCTCGACTTCAGGTATATGGCATCTTCTTCGGAGACCGGCGGATAAGGTGTCGTGGGTGCATGTTGTTTGGTTCTCTCAATGTGTTCCAAAACACTCCTTTATGTTGTGGACTGTGATTCATGACAGGTTGAGCACGCAGAATCGTATTATGGGGTGGAAGATTGGTGGGTATCCAAATCATAACTTGTATTGCTGCCTTCTTTGTAATGGAGAGCCGGATTCTCGTAATCATCTCTTCTTTGACTGTAAGTTCTCATCTGAGGTATGGAGTATTGTAAAAATGAAGGGGAAGTTTCAGGGGTGCAGAAATGGTTGGGCGAATATTCTCCAATATGTGTCTCAATTTGGTAGGTCCAACTCTATTGATAATGTTGTTAATCGGCTGTTATTTGGGGCGTCGGTGTACGTTATTTGGAAGGAGCGAAATAACCGGCTTTTCAGGAACTCCTTGAAGACTCCTACGACTGTTGCTGAAGAAATTATTAGGGGTACTCGCCTAAAGCTTATGACTCTAAAGTTCAAGAATTCGGAACAGATTAATCGGGTTCTCGAGGATTGGCACTTTCCGCGGGGAGTTTCCCATCAAATTGATGATAATGGTTGATTTGTTTTTTGTTTTGTTTTTTCCTTGGTTCTTGTGTAAGCTTTAGCTGTGTTTACCAGTTTGGTGGTTTTGGTTTGTCTACTCTTGTATGGCATGTCATACTTGAGAACTAATATGGCACTCTGTCATATTACTTGTATTTTTTGGTTGTGTGAATGCATTTAACCGGGTGAACCCCTTTACCCAAAAAAAAAAGTTTCATACGGAAGCTGGGATGATGCAGCTGATTGAAGATGGTCCTTGGATGATTAGGAATGTCCCCATTATTCTTAATATTTGGACTTTGGAGTCAGATTTGGAAAAGGAGGATATACGGTCTGTTCCGGTTTGGGTCAGACTACAGAATATTCCTCTGGGTGCATTTACTGAGGAGGGTCTAAGTATGCTCGCTTCAAGAATTGGGGATCCGATAAGTATGGATTCTTACACTGCCAATATGTGTAAGGAATCGTGGGGAAGAAGTAGTTTTGCTAGAGTTCAAGTTGAACTTCATGCAAACCAGGAAATTAAGAGGAAGCTGGTTGTTGCTGTTCCGGATACGTGGGGGGAGACAAGCAAGATATCGGAGATTAAGATTGAATATGATTGGGAGCCCCCCAGATGTTCCTTATGTGAAGTGTTTGGCCATTCGAACACTCAATGCCCGAAACAAGTTCAGGAGAAAATGGTAAATGAAGAACCAATGAAAGCCAATAATGATGATGGTTTCCAGAGGGTAAAGGGAAAGAAAAAAGTTAATACGCAAGTCAAGAAACAGAATCTTGTCTATCGACCGGTTACTAAACCTGCTGTGACACAGCCTGCAAATAAACCACCCTCTCAAAGACAAGACACTAATCATCCAGTGGGTAAACCTGCAGCTTCTAAGGCGGTGGGGGTTGATTCAAAGGAAATGCATTCTGTCCAAACCCATAACCGGTTTGATAATTTGGTGGACGAACCAGAAAGTGATGAAGATGAGGATGATGTGGAGGAGCTGTTTACGGATGTGGCTAACAGTATGAAAGCGGATATTGGTTCTGAGGGTGCAAGCACACCCGGTGAATTGGGTGCTTAATGGGTACTATTGCTTCATGGAATATAAGAGGGTTGAACCGCCCTCTTAAACAAAAAGAGGTTCGTAAGGTAATCCAAGATAATAATATTCAGGTGTGTGCTATTCTTGAGTCTCACGTACAATTAAACGCGGTTTTTGATGTTTGTAAGAAGATTTGTAAAAATTGGGATTGGACCAGCAATGGTAGTGTTTGTGATAAAGGTACTCGGATTATTGTGGGGTGGAATACGGATTTGGTTGATCTTATGGTTATTGATTATTCGAACCAGGTTCTTCACGTTCAGTTAAAGTTTAAGCTGGATATCAAGGTGATGTATGGTTCTTTCGTGTATGCTGAGAATTGTTATTTGAAAAGAAGGGAGTTATGGCATAATCTTGCTGTTCATAAACAATTCACTCGTGGTAAACCATGGGCTTTACTTGGAGATTTTAATTGTGCTCTTAATTTGGAAGACAGCTTACATGGTTCTTCCAAAATTTCCACCGGGATGCTTGATTTTCGTGATTGTGTTAAGAACATTGAAGTTGAGGATATAAATGGGGTCGGGCTCCAATTCACTTGGAGCAATAAACCGAAAACGGGTATGGGTCTTTTCAAAAAGCTTGATAGGGTGATGGGAAACTCTAAATTCATGGAGATTTTTAATGATTCTTCGGCGGTGTTCCTTCCGTACTGGATTTCAGACCACTCTCCATGTTTATTGAAATTCCCCTCTCTTATTAAAGGTAAGCCTAAACCGTTTAAATTCCCTAATTTTTTGATCGGAAAACCGGGTTATAATGATATTATTGCTAACGGTTGGAAAATTGAGGTGAATGGTTATCACATGTTTCGCGTGGTAAAGAAACTCCAAAACTTAAAACATCCAATCCGTTCTTTGCTGCACCGGCAAGGCAATCTCCACAAGAAAGTTAATGATCTGAGAACCCTTCTGGATGCTTGTCAAACCCGTCTTGACATTGACCCTACTAATTTGGAGTTGATTCGGGAGCAGAGTAGTTATCTTAAGGCTTATCATGAGGCGGCTAAAGATGAGGAAGAATTCCTTAAACAGAAGGCTAAAGTCGATTGGTTAAAGCTTGGTGACTCTAACACTGCGTACTTTCACAATTCTTTGAAAATGCGAAACCATAGAGGTCGTATTGATACTATAAGTGATGTTCAGGGCCGATTATTTGAGGGGTCGGATGTTCCTTCGGTGTTTGTTAATCATTTTATGAACATCTTTGGTTCAGATTTGCAACCATTGAGAAAACCGGATAATCAGATTTTTACTACTAAGCTTTCGGCCTCTCAGGCGGAGCTTATGGTTAGACCTATATCCGATTTGGAAATCAAGGATGCTTTTTTCTCGATTGGGAATTCCAAAGCGCCGGGGCCTGATGGTTTTTCCTCGGCTTTCTTCAAAAGTTCTTGGGATATTGTTGGGAAAGATGTTTGTTTGGCGGTTCATGAATTTTTCAGAAAAGGAAGTCTCCTTAAACAGGTTAACCACACTATTATTGCCCTTATTCCCAAAGTGACCACCATTTTGACTCCTAATGATTTTCGTCCCATCTCGTGCTGCAACACTTTATATAAATGCATTACCAAGATTATCTCGGTTCGTATGATGAAGGGTTTGGAGTCGTTAATTGATATCAATCAGTCTGCATTTGTTCCTGGGCGTAGGATTTCTGATAACATTCTTTTGACCCAAGAATTAATGCATAATTATCACACTAATAATGGTCCGCCTAGATGTGCTTTTAAAGTTGATATCCAGAAAGCTTATGATACGGTCAGTTGGGATTTCATTCGTGATATTCTTTTTGGGTATGGTTTCCACGACAGGATGATTCGTTGGATAATGGAGTGCATAACCACTTCTTCCTTTTCGATATCCGTTAATGGGAACTTACACGGGTTCTTTAGTGGTAAAAGAGGTCTGAGACAGGGTGATCCGATGTCCCCTTATATTTTCACGCTGGTTATGCAAGCTCTCACGTTAATTCTGCATCGAAAGGTTCGTATTGAACGATCGTTCCGTTTTCATCGTCATTGTGAAAAATTAAATATTATCAATATTTGCTTTGCGGATGATTTGTTCCTGTTTGCTCGAGGTGATGTGAATTCTGCTAAAACTATTATGGGGGCTCTGAATGATTTCAAAGATATGTCCGGGCTTACTCCGAGTGTTCCGAAAAGTACCGCGTTTTTCTGTAATGTCCCGGTCCGCGTTAAAAGTGGTATTCTGAATATTATGCCCTTCGTTGAAGGAAGGCTCCCGGTTAAATACTTGGGAGTTCCTCTTATTTCTACGAGGTTAAATTACCGTGATTGTAAGAGGTTGCTGGATTGTATGGATAGTCGGATTGGAGATTGGAAGAATAAAACTTTATCTTTTGCGGGTAAACTTCAGCTGGTCAAGTCTGTTCTGTCGTCCTTATATATTTATTGGTCTGCTGTGTTTTCACTCCCTTCTAGACTTATTGCTGATCTTGAGAAACGGATTAAAAATTTCCTTTGGGACTATGGTCACAATAAGGGAAAGCATAAAGTCTCTTGGGATATTGTGTGTCAGCCGAAATGTGAAGTTGGTTTGGGTATCCGGCGTATCCGGGATGTCAATAACTCTCTTCTGGTTTATCATATTTGGAGTTTAATCAATGGTCGTAATTCGTTGTGGGTTAAATGGATTCATGAGTATAAAATGAAGGGGCGAAATTTTTGGAGCTTGCAGATTCCTAACTCGTGTACTTGGGGGTGGAGGAAAATTCTTCAGTTTCGTCCTCGTATTAGACAGTTTATTTGGCATGAAATTGGTAATGGGAGATCTACTTCAGTTTGGTATGATAAATGGGATGATCTTTGTCCTTTAAGTGATTATATTAACCCGAGAGCTATACATCGGGCTGGCTTGTCTTTAGAGACCTGTGTCAATGATGTTGTTCATCATAATAACTGGGGTTGGCTGCCTGATTGGATTTTGAGATATCCAATTCTTTCGAACTTAAAAGAGGTCAGTATTTGTCCTGATAAGAGGGACAAGATCGTGGTAATGGATGAGAATGGGACTTCAATGAATTTCTCGGCTTCAGGAATATGGCATCTTCTTCGGAGACCGGCTGATAAGGTGTCTTGGGTGCATGTTGTTTGGTTCTCTCAATGTGTTCCAAAACACTCCTTTATGTTGTGGACTGTGCTTCATGATAGGTTGAGCACGCAGAATCGTATTATGGGGTGGAAAATTGGTGGGTATCCAAATCATAACTTGTATTGCTGCCTTCTTTGTAATGGAGAGCCGGATTCTCGTAATCATCTCTTCTTCGAGTGTAAGTTCTCTTCTGAGGTTTGGAGTATTGTAAAAATGAAAGGGAAGTTTCAGGGGTGCAGGAATGGTTGGGCGAATATTCTTCAATATGTGTCTCAATTTGGAATGTCCAACTCTATTGATAATGTTGTTAATCGGCTGTTATTTGGGGCTTCGGTTTACGTTATTTGGAAGGAGCGAAACAACCGGCTTTTCAAGAACTCTTTGAAGACTCCTAAGATTGTTGCGGACGAAATCATTAGGGGTACGCGCCTAAAGCTTATGACTCTAAAGTTCAAGAATTCTGAACGGGTTAATCGGGTTCTCGAGGATTGGCACTTTCCGCGGGGAGTTTCCCACCAAATTGATGATAATGGTTGATTTGTTTTTGTTTTGTTTATTTACTTGGTTCTTGTGTAAGCTTTACCAGTGTTTGGTGGTTTTGGTTTTTTTTACTCTTGTATGGCATGTCATACATGAGAACTAATATGGCACTCTGTCATATTACTTGTACTTTTTTGGTTGTGTGGAATGCATTTAACCGGGTGAATCCCTTTACCCAAAAAAATAAATCCGAGCCATCGGATATTAGTAGCACTTCGTCATTCCAAGCGCTATCATTCTTCACCTGCAAAATGTAAATAAAATACGTCAGCAACGAATGCTGGTGAACACGCTGACGCTAAAATATTTCTTTTACTTCATTACCCTTCGAGACTACGCCTGCCTCGGCCCAACGTGGCTTAGGAATAACAAAGTTAAAATAACACATTATAAATTCGAGCCTATACACTAGGTCACCTCAGCAAACACCGCAGCGTTCGACTTAGTTAAGTACCCGTAAGTATACACATGGTCGTACTTCCTATAGGAAAGTGTCCTACGACCAAACGTGGTGCGATGTGCCCGCCGCGTACTACCACATATGTAAGGATCCAGACACACATATACTACAGCCTAAGGGCTAGGCTTATACTCTTATTTATAACGGTTTTAGGAACACATAGTTTCTTGTAAACAATTTTCATATAACATTTTTGACTCATTTGAAAACAAGTTTATAAAATTTTGGGGGCGTATTCACCTTTTCGCTTTGGGATCGTCTTCACTCACCGTCCGAGGGTCTTTCCCTTTTTATCTCGCACCTATAGTACGAGTATAAATATTTGTTAGTCGGATATACAATCCGGCTTAAGACCTTTAGTCTTGTTCTATTCCTCGATGAACCTTTAGTTCATATATCTCATTTACTTGAAAACCTTTAGTTTTTTTGGGTAAAGGGATTCACCCGGTTAAATGCATTCACACAGCCAAAAAATACAAGTAATATGACAGCGTGCCATATTAGTTCTCAAGTATGACATGCCATACAAGAGTAAGCAAACCAAAACCACCAAAAACTGGTAAACACAGCTAAAGCTTACACAAGAACCAAGGAAAAAACAAAACAAAAAACAAATCAACCATTATCATCAATTTGATGGGAAACTCCCCGCGGAAAGTTTTAGTTTAAAAGTAATTATAAACCTTTAGTTTATATAAAACCCGACGTTTCTTCTTCTCTAAGAAACGTATTCTTTTTCTTTTATTATTTAAGAATACTCATTATTGCTTAAATAATAATTTCATAACAAAGAATATACATATATACTTACACACATATATACATATTCACAAGTCATTCTTTTATTCTTTTGTTTGTTATGTTTATATTTCTTTTTATCGAGGTATCGAGTATAACCTCGACTTTAAGGTTTAAGCCTTTATATTAAATCTTTATTATATTCATTGGCGTTTAAGCCTTACCTTAAAGGCTTATGAAAACCCTAATGATTCGAGCAGCACTCCAACGCCGCTTAACATCTCGATCAATTCTTTTCTCGACACGCAAATCAATGAACGCCAATCTTCAACATTCGTTGGCACGTTTCTCGAGACTCATCGCCATGATAACTAACGCCTTCTTGGTATGTGGATGGAGGGTGGCACGTACTTTGAGGAATCTTCGGTACACAAACGAGGGATCGGGGCACGTTTATCGAGGCGGATCTTTTATATGATTGTGGGAATGTAGAGAGATGTTAGAGAGATGATTTGTGTGTGTTTTGTGGTGTGAATGGACTGAACTCGTAAACTACTATTTATAGGCAAAATTTGGATCCCATCTCGGTACGCGATGGGTTCCTGGGCACCCGTCGCGTACTGCGACGTAGCCCTCCCAGCCACCTAGTAGGCCTGCCACATGGCGACACGTGGCAGGCGTTGCGCCACGTGGCGACACGTGGCGGTCGTGTTGCCACGTTGTGACACGTGGCGGCAGACGAAGCCACTGTGTGCCACGTGGCACACGTGTCACAACTTGTCAGATACCCCATCGCGATACGCGATGGATTTCCCTCTGATCCATCGCATAGCGCGATGGGTCAGGAAATCGGAATTTTCATTTTTAACCTTGGAGTTTGGAATTTGGCAAAATTGATCACTAGACTTTGAAAACTTGTCATTTTTGGCTCAAAATTTCCATGATGTTAAACTTTTATAGAAGAGTGTCTTGTCAATGGCTCCTCTTTGAAAACCATTTCCAAGAAGATGATTTGACAGCTCATCATACCAAGCTCTAGGAGCTTGATGCAATCCATATAGGGCATTATTCAACTTATACACCCTGTTTGGATACAAAGGATCCTCAAAACCTGGAGGTTGAGCAACATATACTTCTTCATCAATCTTTCCATTTAGGAATGCAGACTTAACATCAAGCTGGAACACCTTAATGTTCTTTGAGGCAGCATATGCACGAAAGATCCTGATAGCTTCAAGTCTTGCAACTGGTGCAAAGACTTCCTCAAAGTCTATTCCTTCTTCTTGAAGGCATCCCAGTGCCACAAGCCTAGCTTTATTCCTAATCACCAAACCCTCTCATCCCTTTTGTTTCTGAAAACCCATTTAGTTCCAATTGCATATCTGTCTATTGGCCTATCAACAAGATCCCACATATGTAAATTGGAACTAAATGGGTTTTCAGAAACAAAAGGGATGAGAGGGGTTTGGTGATTAAGAATAAAGAATTTGTTCTTTGGCTCTATTTGGGATAGAAAGCAGGAGTAAAGACAGATGTTTGCAATTTTAGAATGACTTCTTATGGCTCTTTCATGCAAATCTCCAATGATGTTTTCAGAAGGATGATTCTTTTCTACATAAGGAGTTTGAACAATCATATCTGCAGACACATTTGTGTCAAGATTTGATTCATTGAGATCTGGTTCTTCAATGATCAATCAGTTTCTGCATCATGAAATTCTGGTGTTTCTTCATTATTTTGTCCTGGAGTAGATGCACCATTGTTTCCTAAGTTTAGTCTTTGAAACAGATCTTGAAACCTTGCAGTAGATACTGCTTCTTCTTCATTTGCTTGGTTACTTGTGTTTCCCTCATTCTGAATTTGATCATTCTGTACTTCTAGATTGTCTTGATTGATATCAGGATGATCTTGTTCAGGACTGTGATTGTTTTCTTGATTATTTTCTTGAACCTGTTCAACAATATCACTTGAGGAATTCTTCACAAAAGTATATTCCTTTTCTTTTCTAGCAACCTTTTTCCACAACTCTTCTAAGTCCAATGGTTTCTTCTTTTTCTCTTCAACTACACTGGTCTTGTAAAATGAGTCATCGATCAAAGTCTTCAGGATAAATCTTAAAAGACCTTATCAACTTCTCATGATCAAACAACCATGATACACCATCAACTGTGTTGAATTGATTCTCATCAAAAATGATGTCAGATGATTCTATAACATTCAAATGGTCTTTCACATATACTCTGTATGCTTTTGAGTTTGTAGAATATCCAACAAAGAAACAATCTAGGGATTTTGTTTGAAACTTGTTCAAATAATCCCTTGTGTTCAGAAGAAAACATTTGCATCCAAAGCGCTTGAAAAACTTGATATAAGGCTTTATATTGTAGAATATTTCATATGGTGTCTTGTTATACCTTTTGTTGACAAGTACCCTGTTCTGAACATAGCAGGCTGTATTTATGGCTTCAGCCCAGAATGTAACTGGTAAATTAGCATATGCTAACATGGTTCTTGCAGCTTCAATCAAAGTTCTATTCCTTCTTTCTGCAACACCATTTTGTTCAGGAGTTCTAGGAGATGAGAATTGTTGAATGATTCCTTTACTTACACAAAATTCTTCCATAACTCCATTTTTGAACTCAGTACCATTGTCACTTCTCATCATTTTAACCATCTTACTCAGTTTTTTTCAATCATTGTTACACATCCCTTAATCAACTCTGCGATCTCATCCTTGGTACTCAGGAAATAAACCCAAGTGTATCTTGAATAGTCATCAATGATCACAAGACAATATCTTTTCTTTCCTATACTTTGCACACTCACAGTTACAAAGAGATCCATGTGAAGTAATTCAAGTACTTGATCAATTGAATTGATGAGCTTTTTATGAGAAGATTTGTGTTGCTTTCCTTTCTGGCATGAACTACAATGATCTTCCAATTTGAATTCTCTTGTAGGTAAGCCAATTGCATGCTCACCTTTGACAAGTCTATTCATGTTCTTTAGGTTTACATGACACAGTTTCCTATGCCATAATTTTGACTTATTTTCAGTGGCTTTGGACACAAAACATGTACCTCCCCTTGAAACAACTTCTTTCATATTCAATTCATATAGATTGCCATTTCTTGGTGCCATCATCATAATCATTTCAGGTGGGATCACAAACTCAGTTTTTAGGATGAAACAATGTGAATCATTAAAACTGACTATCACACATTTGTGATATGCTTAGTAGATTGTACTGTAGACCCTCAACATGAAATACATTATCAAATGAAACTTTTCCATTTTTTTAGGATTCCTTTCCCAACAATCTTTCCACCATTTTCATTACTCCCAAAAGCTACAGGACCTTCAAACTTTTCTTCATAATTGACAAGTGATCTTTTGTCACAAGTCATGTGCCTAGAACAACCACTATACATATACCATATGTCATTCAGAGAAGTGGACTGTTCCTGCACAAAAGAAAGAATTTGATCAGTTGAGTGATGAAGTGCAAGCTATTTCAGCTTGCAACTCATCAACTTCAGTTTCAGTGGCAGCTTGAGAAGTGAGTGTTGTTGGTTCAGGATCTTCATGAGTGACTTCTATGTTGTCTGAATTGTCTGTCTCATAACAACACTCTCTTGGGGTTTTAACAAATGATGTTGAACTCTGGCATTCTACTGATGCAGTGTCATACTCTTTTATCACATAATCTTTCGTTTCTGAATAATCTCTCACATCAGCAACTTTCGCAACCTTAGTTTCAACCTTAGGTTTCCAAAGGAACCCTTCAGGTTCAAACCCATGTTTCATTAGAAACTTTTCATCACCAGTAAGTTCAGTTGGTTTCTTTCTAGGAAAGACACCTCTGATTCTTGCCTTCTCACTGTTTGGTGATCCTTGACAACTATCAGATTTGACAGATTGTGTATCTCTTTTAGTAATGATTCTCAAGGGTTGAAAGTTCTTTTTGACATTTCCCTCATGCTTTACAGGAGATTTACTCCTTTGAGCTTGTTTAGCCACATGTTTCTTGGCTTTTACTGATGGCTTCTGGCTTTCTTTCTTCAGATCTTCCTTTTCACAAATTTTTCCCTTTCCCAGGTACTCATCATATTTTTACTTATACACAACAAAGTCTTGTCCATACTTTGTTTCATTAGGGACATGAAAAGGTTTGAATATGAGTCTTAAATCTTTCACTTGGTTTAGGTGCTTTAACACCAAGTGTCTTCTGAGGTCTTAGACTATCAAAATCTATTGAGAAAGGAACAAATTCCTTAATCTTGATGTCTTGTCTTTCAGTCTTGCTCTTTACAAACACAATTTTTTGCATATTCAGTGGTTCTTCATCTTGACTATCTTTATGTCTTGATTGTCTCTTCTCATATTTTCCATGGTTTCCACTTCTCCAATATCAAGCACCTCATGATTAGAGAAAACAGGGTAAATTGGGATAAAGTTTTTAACATCCACATTTTCATTCACCTTTTTCTTGTTGTTCTGCTTTATCTTTTCCAATACTGCTTTGCTTGGAGGTCTTACAGCATTGTAATTTACCTTCTTCTTTTCACATATGTCAAAGGACACATGCTCTCTCTTCATTCTTTCATTCTGTTTCTTCATTCTTGGTGTGATAGGTGGATACATTGGAAGTTTGTCAATGGATTCTGGTTTCTTGTATTTTCTTCCTCTTTCAGCATCTTTAATTTCCTCATCAGTGATTTGATCACTTAAATCACTCAAGTCATCTTGATTCAAATCAATTGAATCAAAGTCATCTTGATTCAAATCAATTGAATCAAAGTCATCTTCAGAGACTTGAACTCCAATTGACTTTTCTTCTTTCAAATCTTTCTTCACTACAAATTCTCCTTCTTCATTCACCTCAACATTTTTATACAAATCCACAAATTTTTCTTTGTCTTGAAAAACATCTTTGAATTGTTGTAGATATGCATTTCTTTTATTTTTATCAACTTTTGGCAAAAAGTTGTTGTTGAATGGTGGCGGCACTGCCTTGTATTTGTCTTCTTCCTTTACTTGGTTTAGAATGCCACAGATGTTTCCAGTGGAGACCAAGTTCTTCAAGAATTCATTGTCAACTTGCAGTTTTGTGTTCTTCACCTTCTCTTCTATAATCATTTTCTTCAACCCTTCTATTTCAGTTGTGAATTTTTTCTGAGCCCTGTAACTACTGATACAGTCATCTTCTAGACTCTTCATCCTTTCTTCACTAATCATCTCACTAGCCTCATACCCATTGATGATCTTCTAGACTCTTCATCCTTTCTTCTATAATCTTTGTTTCTTGAAACACTCACTTTCCAGCTTGCCTACTTTTACTTTTAGATCATTGATAATTTCATTTAAATCAACAGTAGGAGCAGAGTGTACCTGAGATGATGATCCAGCTTCTTTCTCAATTATGGCCATGAATGCCACATTTGCTTTGTTGATATCATCTGCAACGTCTTCTTCATGATTGCTCCAATCAAAACCATCCTCATGCTGTGTAGTTACAACAACATTTCCTTGATTTCTGATCTGATTTTGGTTAGTTGGAACAGTGTTGTTTAGAACAGTTTGAAGGTTTTGGTTGTTTCTTTGAAACCCTTGATTCTATGTCACATCTTGATGATTGTTGAAGTTGGGATTGTGGTTGTTGAATTTGTTGTTGTTGTTAGGATTTTAGTTTCTTTGCTGGTTTCGTTGATATTGGTTCTGCTGATTTCTTGGCTGGTTTTGGAATTGGAATGTCTGAAAATTTCTTGGAATGTTACATTCCCTGGCAAAGTGACCCGGCTGTTGGCAACTATAGCAAATGGCTTTTGACTTATCAAAACCAATTCTTTCATTAGGCCCTGATAGAAGTGATCTACCAGTCCTGTTGTATAGCCTCTTGCTTCTAAGAGCCAACATGGCTGCTTGCCACTTCAAATCCATGTCCTCCAAATCATCAGCATCTATCTGCTCAAGATCATCTTGTACCACAATTGTGTGAATAAGATTCTTTGCAACAAAAGCATTATATGACTCTATAAACATTGAAAACTAGGCATGTGTTTCACTCCCTTGGCCATTTCCACCACCAGTGTAAGGAACTTGCCTACTTGCTATTAAGGCAGAATCAGTATCATCAATCAATTGCACATTGAACCTTTGTTGGTTTCCATGATTACTTGTGCTACCACCAACAAAAGATTTTGGAGTATCAGCATTATGCTCAACTAGTTCCTCAATAATGGGAATTTGCTGTTGATTCTTGGTAGTCAAATTTCCCATGGGTGCAATTAATGCATTTGAAACATTTTTTTTTTTTTTTGGGTAAAAGGGGGTTACCCAGGCTATATTAAAATTAAAAACTGGCGTAATGACAGAGTATCAAAACGGCAACAAAAAAACACAACCACAAACTAGACGAGAGGCATACCACTCGCTAGTCCAAAACACACTAAACACAGCCCATAAAACTACAAGAAAACCAAATAAACATTAGACTTCCAACGTAGCATTAGGCAGCTTCCAAACTTCCATCCACTTCCTTGAGCCTGAACGTAACCGACTCGAGAGAAGTTTCAATCTGACAATGCCCACTACCGCTTCAATGATCTGATTGCAATCCCTCTTTTGATTTTTGAATAGTCTTAAATTCCTTTCCTGCCAAATCAAGTAGCAACACGCAGCTAAAACAAGTTTAGCAGTAACCACATCCACCGCTTTACAAGAAGTAAGAGACTCGTATTTCACCAAGATATCCCCCCAAAAATCAGAATAGGACTCAATCTTAGCAAAATCACAAACACCTTTCCAGACTTTAAGCGAAAACGAGCATCGAAAGAATAGATGATCATGAGAATCGGGTTGAGAATCACAAAACGGACATACCTGGCTGACATCAGTTCGGGTCTCCCAATACCTCACCTTATCCTGAGTTTTTAATCGATTCTTAATGATCAGCCACAATAAAAATGCATGCTTTGGAATACAGTTAGGATGCCATACAACATTACACCAAGTGACCTTGCGATCCTTAGTTCGAAAAGCATGCCAAATATCCTTAACAGAAAACTGAACAAACTTTCCATTCAAATCTTTGATCCAAACTTCATCATCTTTATGATTTTGAATTGAAGGAAACTGCACTGAATGAAAAATAGAATTCCATTCAACCGGCCACCTCCAAAAACCCTCTTCAACCAAATTTGAAACTTTGTCAGATAACGAAAAACCCTCCCGATGGATTGATCTAGTAGAAACCATATCAATCAGAGGACGCATAGCACACCAGTTATCATACCAGACATAAGTAGATTCACCGTTCCCTATTCGAAACCAGAAAAATTGTCTCACCATTTGCCGAATATGTAAGAGGTTTCTCCAAGTCCAAGACATATTACCCCGATTTTGGACAGCCCAGAAACTTACACCCCGCAGTTTATATGTATGAATCCATCTGACCCAAAGAGATTCCTTATTACTAAGCAACTTCCATATATGAGCAGACAAAAGCGCAACATTAAATTCGGAAAACCTTCGAATACCAAGACCACCTTCAGATTTAGGAAGGCATACAGCCTCCCAAGCCACTTTAGCTTTTCCCCGACAACTATCCCCATTAGACCATAAGAATCTTCTCATGAGTTTATCAATTTCAGTGATTAATTTAGCCGGAAGTAAGAACATCATACCCCAATAAATATGCATAGAAGAAATAACTGATTTAATTAATTGAAGCCTACCCGCAAAAGACAAACTCTTATTTTTCCAATCAGCTAACCTTCCTCGAACACGATCCACTAAAACCCGGCAATCCTTGTAAGAAAGACTTTTAGAAACCAGCGGTACACCAAGATACTTTACGGGCAAATTACCTTCAGCAAAAGGGGAGATATTTAGAATAGCTAGTTTGACATGGTTCAGAGTATTGCAGAAAAAAGCAGTACTCTTTGGTAAACTAGGAGCCAAACCCGACACATCCTTAAATTCCTCCAAACCTCCCATAATAACTTGAACTGACACCGGATCTGCATGGAGAAAAATGAAGAGATCATCCGCAAAACATAAATTAACAATGTCCAAGTCTTCACAATTCGGGTGATAAATAAAACCCCCAGAATTTCGAACCCTACGCTTCAAAATAAGAGTGAGAACCTCCATAACAAGAGTAAATAAATAGGGGGATAACGGGTCCCCTTGACGCAATCCACGTTTACCCACGAAGAAACCATGCGGAATGCCGTTCACCGAAACTGAGAAAGAGGACGAGGTAACACAAGTCATGATCCAATTGATCATTTTAGGATGAAACCCAAAACCATTTAAAATCCTCTTCAAGAACGACCAATCAACAGTGTCATAGGCTTTCTGAATATCCACTTTGAAAGCACATCGAGGCGTTCCACGATCAAGGTGGTAGCTATGCATCAACTCCTGGGCGAGTAAAATGTTATCTGAAATACTCCTACCAGGAATAAAAGCCGATTGATTTATATCAACTATACCCTCCAACGAACCTTTAATACGATTTGCAATGATTTTAGTAATACATTTATACACCACATTGCAAAGAGATATAGGCCTATAATCTTTCGGATAACGAGCATTTCCCACCTTAGGTAATAAGGAGAGAATAGTATGATTAACTTCTTTAAGCAATCTCCCCGACATAAAGAAATCCTGCACCGCCAAAATCACTAAAGGACCGACAATATCCCACGAACTCTTAAAGAAAGCGGCTGAAAAACCATCCGGACCGGGGGCTTTATCATCTCCAATATCAAACATAGCACCTCTAACCTCCTCACACGAAACGGGACCTACCATACTGTTAGCTTGAGTCGTCGAAAGTTTTGTACGAAAAAGATCTTGATCATCCAACTCAGACACCGTACCCATATTACCAAGAAAACCTTTAAAATAATTTACTAAAACTCTAGCAACATCCTCCCCATGAAACACATTTCCCGCCTCATTTTCAATACAATCGATCCGATTACGAGACTGATTAGCTTTGACAACTTTATGAAAATAAGCTGTATTCGACTCACCCAACTTTAGCCATTCCACCTTTGCCTTTTGTTTAAGAAAACGTTCCTCATCCAAAATAGCATCATTCAGCGCAAAAACTAACGCAGCATGATCCTCGCGCAAGATCTGATTAAACGGATCCGCATCAATACTCCTTTGAACAGAATCCACTTCCATCCGCAATTTATTAACTCTAGTATGGAGATTACCCTTGTCATATAACAGTTTACGAAGAGGTTTCTTCAAATTTTTCAGCTTTTTAATCAAAGAGAACATATAATAGCCCTCTACCTCTATATTCCAACCAGCCGTAACCACCTGTTTAAAACCTGGATGCGAAATTAGAACATTTGAAAACTTAAACGGCTTCGGACAGAACTTCTTGGACAACGGAATAGAAATAATAGCCGGCGTGTGGTCCGATATTCTATAAGGCAGAAACTCAACATAAGACCCCGGGAAAACATCATTGAAAACCTGGTTCCCCATTACTCTATCCAGCTTCTTCATTAGACCCGAATCACCCTTAGGTTTTTGGTTCCAAGTGTATTGAAGACCAGAAAATTTTAAATCTAAAATTTCCAGCTCTAGAATACAATCCTTAAGCTCAACCATCGAGATATTCCTCGAAGAGGAACTAGAAGTAGACTCATCCAGACTCATAATAGTATTAAAGTCCCCCATCACAATCCAAGGCTGATTATTTACAAAATTGTTATGAATCAGAAGATTTTGCCACAATTGACGCCTCAAAAGATACGAATTATGAGCATAAATAAAAGAAAAGAAAATTACTTTCCGATCAGCCTTAAGGGTAATTTGCGTATGAACCACTTGATCCGATTGAGAGAGAATCATCAAATCCATCACATTCGTATCCCATCCAACAATAACCCGAGAATACTTATCACAAACATTTCCATTCGAACTCCAGCTCCAATTACGAAATATCCTACTACAAATCCCATTCAAATTAGAAGGTTGAACATGCGATTCTAAAATAGCACATAACGAAATCTTATTTTCAGCTATAACCTGCCGAACCTCACTTTGTTTAGGGGAGCGGTTCACACCCCTCACATTCCAAGACATAGCATTAAACATTGGGAACCATTGAAACGGGAGTGCTTGCCCCCTCAGAATTTACCTTACAATTAATCTCATTAAAAACTTCCTCAATATCATCATCCGACTCTTCATTGAACCCATCCACATCTCCTATGGTTTCTGACAAAGGTGCAAAAGAATTTTCAATCCCTTTCATTTTATCAGAGTTCTGAATTTTTTTAACACGGTAAACGAATTTTGGCTTAGGTTTAGAGAGATGAACACCCTCAATAATCTTATGCTCACTACCACCAGCTTTTGATTTATGCTTTCGTTGAACTTGTTGGTATCCCTCCTCATCATTCCGATTCTTCTCTTTAACAATCTCCTTAACTTGTTTTGGACACTTCCTATCAGCATGGCCAAACGATTTACAAGTGCTACAATGAGGGGGTTTCCATTCATACTCAATCTCCACTGTTTGTTTAATGACACCCTCTCCGAGCAACGCTGGAATTCCAACCACTAAAGAATCTTTAAACTCATGATCAGCTTTCAATTCAATCAAAGCTCTAGCATAGCTACTACGACCCCAAGAATCAACACACATTGATGATGTATAAGAATCCAACATAATCGGATCACCAACCTTTGTGGCTAACATACTTAACCCATCCTCCGTATAAGCAACTAACGGCACATGATGCATTTTAACCCAAACCGGGACACGGGTAACTTCAGATTTACATAAAACAGTAAACGGGGTCCATATATTTAAAATAAGAGGCATCGACCTGATTAGCCAAGGACCATGTTCCATAACTCTATCCATTCCCTCCTTTAAATCAAATTTAAAAAAGAAAAATCCATCCGCATTCATCATGCATCGTTGGATACCAAACTTAACCCAAGTATTTTTAACATATGATTCAACAACCGGAAACGGGAGTCTTTTGTCCAAAAAGTAACCATACAAAGTATTTTCGTACCTTTCATTGACCTCCTTTATTGATGATTTCGGAAGAATGACATCCACACCTTCAATATTTGAATCCGACTCCAAGCACCTAAAGTTTATCTTCTTTTTCTCAGAATTACCAGTTTTGAGAACCCCGGCATATGAAGCTTTTGAACCACTATTTTCAACACCATCTTTCCTACCAGAATCGCCTTTGGGATCAGCAATCTTATCATCCTCCAAATCAACATTCAGATCATTAATATTTCGGGAAACACCTCCATTTTTGTTAACTGAATTTGGTAAAATAATATCCTGATTCATAGAATCATGAATATTATAAGAAACCCTAGCCACCTTTGTATTATGTGGAACCCTAGCCACCTTAGAATCAGCCGCCACATGAGTAGAAACATCATGATTATGTTTCTTAAGAATACTACGGATCGGAGCACCATCAATGTTCTTGACCTTTGTAACAAGATTGACCTCCTCTTTAGACTCCATACTCGGACATCAAAAGCACAAGAGAGGCTTAACTTCTGCCAAAAAAACGGACGAGAAAAAAACCAGAATCACAAGATCCAAATCACAAAGAACCAATGATCCTTAAAAGGTTAATAGAATTCGTACCAATCTAGCTGAACTATAGCAATAGCCGCGATCGGTAACAGACCTACTAAGCAATCAGAATCAAAGGGTATGATACGGATGAACGACAACGAAACCCTAATTCAAAAAAGAAACGATAAAGAAGATCGATGCACAGATTTGAATCAAGAAGAAAAGAAAAACCCTAATCACCCATAATTGCCCATAATCGCCCAGAGAGAAAACCTCGTTCCGTTTGTTATGCATTTGAAACATTAAAGCAAGGTCTTTCCTCCTTAATCATATAATTTTCAATCATTTCTATTTCTGCAGCCTGAAGGAAGCACACTACATCATCCAATTTTAAATCATTGAAATTTGGTATTCAAATCATTGAAGGAAGCACACTACAACTTGGTATTCAAATCAAAGTCAGTCATGACATAGTCTGTGGTTCGGAGGTCATTCACTATTGCTAAGAACCTTTCAAGAATGGACTTCAACCTTTCTCCATCTTTATACTTAAACCTCTCTAACTGTCGTTTCAGTCTCTGCTTTTTGATGTTTTTGAGCTCAGTATTTCCTTCAAACATTTCAAGTATTGCATCATACATTGCCTTTGCGGTGGCATGATGTGCAACCTTGGTAAGTATCTCCCAAGACAGACCTAACTTTAACATTGCTAAAGCCTTGTCATCTACTTTTCTCATTCTTTCTCTCGCAGCCGCAGTTGCAGCTGGATTTGTACCATCCTCCTCAGTGCCTTGTGGACCTTCCTTGATTGGCTTCCACATATCCACATCATTATAGCAAACAACTGCTTCAAACAAGACCTTCCATTTTGTGAAATTTTCATGTCCATACAGTCTAGGAATCTTGTTAGTAGACACTTCTTGTTCTTCGTAACCAGACATTTTGAAAGATCAAAATCATTTTCTTTGTAAAAGCAGAGTTTTAAAATAATCAGATCTGAAAAACCAGTTGTTCAGATATAAAGTATCTGGTGCGATTAGAACAAGATTTATAAATAAAAATTAAAGCTTTAATTGAAATAAGGAAGAGAAAACACCAATAGATTGTAGATCTGGAAGAAAAATGAAGAACAGAGCTGCTGACATCACTTTTCAATGGAATAGTGGTCTGCTTACGTCATCTTTCTTCAAATCATCAATCAGCAACAAGAATCTTTCCAAAATAGCAGCAACAAGCTTTGATACCACTTGTCAGGTCCCCGATTTCAGGTAGATCTTACTTAAATCATGTCATAACTCACACAAATAAATGTGTTGACAAGGGAGTTAATGACGGGCTGCTATATTTAGAAAGATTACTGTATGTTAAAGGCGGAATCAATAACAAACAGGGTAGTTGCTAAACAATAATCAACGGTAACTAACACACACAAGACTCACTCAAAAGATTTCCATTCATATAATGTTAATCATACAATGGATAATCGATTTAGGGTTTCTTGAAAGGAAAGTTTATCCGTACGATTCCTAGGACGGCTGTCACACTCAGAAATATTCTCTCTTATACTGAAAGTGTGAATGCCTTTTTCACTTCTTAGCGCCGCAGGAGGTGTGCCCTAAATTATTCTATTTATAGGCCTGACACCTCCTTTACAGCTATCATTCCTTCTAGAAACCCCAAATGTTAATACATATTCAAAATTACATATTCAAAATTATTCTAAATGTAAAACAAGTCTTCCGGGTAGGCTTTGCAGCAATATTGACTTTTCGAGTAGGCTGTGTGCTCTGCCATCTTTTTTTTTGGGTAAAGGGATTCACCCGGTTAAATGCATTCCACACAATCAAAAAATACAAGTAATATGACAGAGTGCCATATTAGTTCTCATGTATGACATGCCATACAAGAGTAAACAAACCAAAAACCACCAAACATTGGTAAACACAGCCAAAGCTTACACAAGAACAATGTAAATAAACAAAACTAAAACAAATCAACCATTATCATCAATCTGGTGGGAAACTCCCCGCGGAAAGTGCCAATCCTCGAGAACCCGATTAACCCGTTCAGAATTCTTGAACTTTAGAGTCATAAGCTTTAGGCGCGTCCCCCTAATGATTTCGTCCGCAACCATCTTCGGGGTCTTCAAAGAGTTCTTGAAAAGCCGGTTGTTTCGCTCCTTCCAGATAACGTAAACCGAAGCCCCAAATAGCAGCCGATTAACAACATTTTCAATAGAGTTGGACATTCCAAATTGAGACACATATTGAAGAATATTCGCCCAACCATTCCTACATCCCTGAAACTTCCCTTTCATTCTTACAATACTCCAAACCTCAGCAGAGAACTTACACTCAAAGAAGAGGTGGTTACGAGAATCCGGCTCTCCATTACAAAGAGGGCAGCAATACAAGTTATAATTTGGATACCCACCAATTTTCCATCCCATAATACGATTCTGCGTGCTCAACCTATCATGAAGCACAATCCACAACATAAAGGAGTGTTTTGGAACACATTGAGAGAACCAAACAACATGCACCCAAGACACCTTATCAGCCGGTCTCCGAATAAGATTCCAAATTCCAGACGCCGAGAAATTCATTGAAGTCCCATTCTCATCCATTACCACGATCTTGTCCCTCTCATCCGGACAAATGCTGACTTCTTTTAGGTTCAAAAGAATTGGATACCTCAAAATCCAATCCGGCGGCCAACCCCAGTTATTATGATGAACAACATCACTGACACAGGTCTCTAAAGACAAGCCAGCACGATGAATAGCTCTAGGGTTAATATATTCAATTAAAGGACAAATCTCATCCCACTTATCATACCAAACTGAAGTAGATCTCCCATTCCCAATTTCATGCCATATAAATTTTCTAATCTGAGGACGGAACTGAAGAATTTTCCTCCATCCCCACGTACACGAGTTAGGAATCTGCAAGCTCCAAAAATTTCGCCCCTTCATTTTATACTCATAAATCCATTTAACCCACAACGAGTTACGCACATTGATTAAGCTCCAAATATGATAAACCAGCAGAGAGTTATTGACATCCCGTATACGCCGGATACCCAAACCACCTTCACACTTCGGCCGACACACAATATCCCAAGAGACTTTATGCTTTCCCTTATTTTGACCATAATCCCAAAGAAAGTTTTTAATCCGTTTCTCAAGATCAGCAATAAGTCTAGAAGGGAGAGAAAACACAGCAGCCCAATAAATATATAAAGACGAAAGAACAGACCTGACCAGCTGCAATTTACCCGCAAAAGATAAAGTATTATTCTTCCAATCTCCAATCCGACTATCCATACAATCCAGCAACCTCTTACAATCCCGGTAATTTAACCTCGTGGATATAAGAGGAACCCCCAAGTATTTAACCGGGAGCCTTCCTTCAACAAAGTGCATAATATTCAAAATACCACCTTTAACACGGTCCGGGACATTACAGAAAAACGCGGTACTTTTCGGAACACTCGGAGTAAGCCCGGACATATCTTTGAAATCATTCAGAGCCCCCATAATAATTTTAGCAGAATTCACATCACCACGAGCAAACAGGAACAAATCATCCGCAAAGCAAATGTTGATAATATTTAACTTTTCACAACATCGATGAAAACGGAACGATCCATCAATACGAACCTTTCGATGCAGAATCAACGTGAGAGCTTGCATAACCAGCGTGAAAATATAAGGGGACATCGGATCACCCTGTCTCAGACCTCTTTTACCACTAAAGAACCCGTGTAAATTCCCATTAACTGCTATCGAAAAAGAAGAAGTGGTTATGCACTCCATTATCCACTGAATCATCTTATCGTGGAAACCATACCCAAAAAGAATATCACGTATGAAGTCCCAACTGACCGTATCATAGGCTTTCTGGATATCAACTTTAAAAGCACATCTAGGCGGACCTGTATTAGTGTGGTAATTATGCATTAATTCTTGGGTCAAAAGGATATTATCAGAAATCCTACGCCCAGGCACAAACGCTGACTGATTAATATCAATTAACGACTCCAACCCCTTCATCATACGAACCGAGATAATCTTGGTAATGCATTTATATAAAGTGTTGCAGCACGAGATGGGACGAAAATCATTCGGAGTCACAATATTAGTCACTTTAGGAATAAGGGCAATAATGGTGTGGTTTACCTGTTTAAGGAGACTTCCTCTGCTGAAAAATTCACGAACCGCCAAACACACATCTTTCCCAACAATATCCCAAGAACTCTTGAAAAAGGCCGAGGAAAAACCATCAGGTCCCGGCGCTTTGGAATTCTCAATAGAGAAAACCGCATCCTTGATTTCCAAATCGGAGATAGGTCTAATCATAAACTCCGCCTGGGAGGCCGAGAGTTTAGTAGTAAACATCTGATTATCCAGTTTCCTCAATGGTTTCAAATCAGAGCCAAAGATGTTCGTAAAATGATTAACAAACACCGAAGGAACATCCAACCCCTCAAATAAACGGCCCTGAGCATCACTTATAATATCAATGCGACCCCTATGGTTTCGCATTTTCAAAGAATTGTGAAAGTATGCAGTATTAGAGTCACCAAGCTTTAACCAATCAACTTTAGCCTTTTGTTTAAGGAATTCTTCCTCATCCTTAGCCGCCTCATGATAAGCCTTAAGATAATTACTCTGTTCCCGAATCAACTCCAAATTAGTAGGGTCAGTGTCAAGGCGGGTTTAACAAGCATCCAGACGGGTTCTTAGGTCAGTAACTTTCTTATGGAGATTGCCTTGCCGGTACAGCAAAGAACGAATAGGGTGTTTTAAGTTCTGGAGTTTCTTTACCACGCGAAACATGTGATACCCGTTCACCTCAATATTCCAGCCTTTAGCAATAATATCATGATAACCCGGTTTTTCAATCAAGAAATTAGGGAATTTAAACGGTTTAGGCTTACCTTTAATAAGAGAGGGGAATTTCAATAGACATGGAGAGTGGTCTGAAATCCGGTACGGAAGGAACACCGCCGAAGAATCATTAAAAATCTCCAAGAATTTAGAGTTTCCCATCACCCTATCAAGCTTTTTAAAATGGCCCATACCCGTTTTCGGTTTATTGCTCCAAGTGTATTTGAGTCCGACCCCCTTTATATCCTCAACTTCAATGTTGTTAACACAATCACGAAAATCAATCATTCCAGTAGAAATTTTGGTAGAACCATGCAAGCTGTCTTCCAAACTAAGAGCACAATTAAAATCACCAAGTAAAGCCCAAGGTTTACACGAGTGAGTTGTTTATGAACAAGAAGATTACGCCATAACTCCCTTCTTTTCAAATAACAATTCTCAGCATACACGAAAGAACCATACATCGCCTTGCAATCAAGCTTAAACTTTAACTGAACGTGAAGAACCTGATTCGAATAGTCAATAACCATAAGATCAACCAAATCCGTATTCCACCCCACAATAATCCGAGTACCTTTATCACAAACACTACCATTGCTGGTCCAATCCCAATTATTACAGATCTTCTTACAAACATCAAAAACCGCGTTTAATTTGACGTGAGACTCAAGAATAGCGCAAACCTGAATATTATTATCTTGTATTACCTTACGAACCTCTTTTTGTTTAAGAGGGCGGTTCAACCCTCTTATATTCCAAGTGGCGATGGTACCCATTAAACACCCAATTCACCGGGTGTTTTAGAACATCCAATTCACCGGGTGCTCTGCCATCTTTTAGAACATGGTAACATAGAAGTGTGCCTGGGATCAGTTTTCGGGTAGACTTTACTTGAAGAGTATTTTACCAAGTAAAATACTCACCAGGTAGACTTCAATCTTCTTGACTTTGCCAGACTTTGCCCGACAAACCCTTACGAGTAACCTTGTTCTTCAATGGTCCCTTTCAACTCTTTGCTAGAGAATAGCTTATTAGCAAAGTGTGCTCGGCAGCACTGTTCCTTGCTTGAGTTGAACCTTTCCCGATGTTACTTAGAGATATTCCATTAAATCATCAAGCCTACTAGGACCACTGTATTATTAAAGAATACCTTGCCCGGTTTTCCAATCACTTGGTTTCATAAGCTTGGTTAGCCCAAAAGCTTACTCGGGAGTTAACCTTACTTGGCTATGAAGAACAAACTTGCTTGATAAAGTGATCTTTGCCCGGATTTGCATAAACTAGTGAACATTGCCCGGCAATACACCAATTTGCAAACCCTGCCCGGATATTTACTAAAGAAGACTTCTAGAAGATAACCTTGCCCGATAGACAAAATATCATGCCCGGCTAAATAAAAGCTTGCTCGGAAGTCTAAGGTGTGCCCGGATCCATACTTAGCTAATTCTGAGGAGGTTGTGAAGATTCCAATCTTCCATATATCTCTTTTAGGTCAAATCTTTGACTCAACAGGGACCTCAAAGAATCACCTATCAAAATGATAACTCTACTGAAGTCCTTGTGAAACCAGTTGCACAATATGACGATGATGATTTTGCTAAAGTTGAGGAAGATGAGAATGCTCTCTCCACTCTAAACATGGCACTCTCACCTGAGATTGCTCTTCAATTTATAGAACTTCAGTCTGCTAAAGAGTTATGGGAGGCACTGATCGATGTATATGAGGGGAATGAAGATATGAAGAGAAGTCGCCAAGATCTGCTGCGACAAAAGTTCAATATGTTTAATCATGTCTTGGGAGAAATGTTGGAAACCCAACTTCAAAGATTCATATCACTTGTGACTGAAATGAGATCAGCAGGTATTTATCTACAAACTTCAGAAATAAACAACAAGCAAGTGTACTCATTGCCAAAGAGTTGGGACATGAATGTTGCGGTTATCAAAAAGACTAGTGATCTCAACAGAATGGGTATGACTGAAATGATAGACACTATTAAAGCATGTCATATGGATGATAAGCAACGTGCAATAAATCATGCAAGCTCTTACAGTGCGGCTGGATACAACGTTGCCTCCAACAGTGCTCTTATTTCTCAAGACAATTTCTCACTGTTTAAGGCTAATCAACAACCACCTCAGGGTAACTTCCAGATGTTCACATCCACTCGAGGATCATCTATCCCACCCCAACCAGCTCCAATATTCTTTACTAAGTCTGGACAGTCTACAAATGATACTGGAAAAACTACTCACTCAGGGGCCACTCCCAGTCAGAACTTTAGTCAGATCCTGAAAATGTGAGACATTGCCTGTGATTTTGTTTGTTACACGACATTTTCAGAGTTCGTGCCTATGTCAAGTTTGAAGCATAGTTTATTGAGCGTGTCACAAATCTGTGACAAAGATTTTTCAACTCATTTTACTATGAAAGAGTGTCTGATTTTGAAACCTGGTATAATTATACCAGAAGACTAGATTCTTGTTCGATCACAACGAAAAGATAATGCTTATGTGATCGACATGGACAAAAATGTTCCTGATGAAATAACTTGTTTGTTTTCAAAAGTGTCAGAACATATCGCCATGATATGGCATCGCCGGCTTGGTCATGCTAATACTAAAAATCTGAATCGTCTTGCTAAAAATAATTTGGTACGTGGTTTACCAATCAAGGATTTTGTGAGTAGTGAAAAAGGTGTGGATTGTGCTTTGGGTAAACATCATCGAAAATCAACTAAACTTGAAGCTGAAAGGAATTCGCGGTGATAATGGAACAGAATTCAAGAATGCATCATTGAACCATTTCTGTTCAGAAAGGGTGGTTCTTCGTCAGTATAGCGTCGTTCGGACACCACAACAAAACGGTGTGGCTGAAAGAAGAAACAAAACTCTTATCGAGGCAGCAAGTACTATGTTATGTGATTCTAAACTGCCATTGTTCTTATGGGCAGAAGCTCTTAATACGGCAAGTTATGTTCAAAATCGGGTGATAACTAACAAGTCCAAGATAAAGACTCCATATGAGATTGTTTACGGTCACAAAAAATCTACAACAAAGTTCAGGGCCACAGCTGATGTGTGTTATTTTGTTGGTTAAGCGGGTAATACAGCTTACAGGGTATACAATAAATCAACCAAACAGATTCTGGAGTCCTATGAAGTTCGTTGGTTAAAAGAAAATGAGAATGACGCTCTTGTTGGTCCCGATTGGTTATTTGAATACAACGAACTCTTCAAACCATTCAATGTGTTTCCAGTCATCAACACAGAACCTTAAGGGGGTCCCACAATGGAAGCTGCAAAAAATAAATCACAGGCAATGTCTCACATTTCTCCATTACTGGATGATGATGTCGCTAAGTTAAGTAATGATTCACCTGCAACTGACACTCAGCCCAAGGAATCTTCATAAACCGAATGTTCGCCGAACACGTCTGAAGATGTTGTTGCAGTTGAGGAGGAGAGTTCCATCCGTCAGATCTTTGGGAGCACACTGTTTCCCGATGCCATTCCAAATGAATATTTTGCTGGTACTTCGTACTCTCATAGTACGGCGACCTCTGGCTGGAAGAATCCCATTGCTGATGTTAGTGAGAACTTGTCAAATCTACAACCTAACAGTGATGTTTCCGATCATTTAATTCCATCAAGAATCCAGAAGAATCATCCGATCGTGAATGTCATAGGTCCTATTGAAGCAGGAGTGTACACTAGAAGTCAAATAGGACACATAAACAGCTGTATGTTTTCCTGCTTCATTTCTCAAATTGAACAAAAAACTGTAGAAATGGCTCTTCAGGAACCTAGTTGGGTTGATGCTATGCACGAAGAATTGAATCAGTTTGATAAGTTGAAGGTTTGGAGATTGGTTAAGTTACCGGAAGGAAAGAAAGCTCTTGATACAAGATGGGTCTTTAGAAACCAGCAAGATGACACAGGGGTTATTGTTTGAAATAAGGCACGATTGGTAGTTCGTGGTTTCGTCAGGCTGAGGGATTAGATTACACGAAGTCTTTGCCCCAGTGGCTAGACTTGAGGCCATTTGAATGTTTCTGGCCTATGCATCAAATATGGGGTTCACAGTATATCAAATGGATGTTAAGACTGCCTTTCTGTATGGTGAAGTCAAGGAACAGATTTATGTTGATCAGCCACCGGGTTTTGTTGACTCTAAGTAACCAAATTATGTTTACAAGCTAGACAAGGAGTTATACAGGTTACATCAGGCTCCTCGAGTGTGGTATGCTACATTGACCGCACATCTTGATCATGGCTACAAGCGTGGAACCATCGAACAAACCTTGTTCCGGAAAATTATCGTGTTAGTACACGGTTTTGCGTCTCGAGTCTTTGTATTTATCGTTAATGTATTTGTCGTTTTATTTATGTAATAAATATTAAGTTATTTCTCTAGTTCGTTATGTTTGTCGTCTAGTTCATTAAGGATGTTTAACGAACTAGACTTAAGTTAAGATCCCTCCTGATTCGTTAAGGATGTTTAACGAATCAGGGGGTGATTAGTTAAGTTAAATCATATTTTATGTATGTAACGAAGTGGAAGCAAGTTCGTTACGGAATGTGTAACGAACTAGATCCATCTTCTATTTATAGAGGTGTTCACCTCTGTTAATTTAAGGTTTTGAGTTTTATATTATCGAACCTCTGTTGAATCATTCTCTCAATCTTCCTTAACGTATTCAAACATAATATTATAAATACACATATATACAATTAATACTATACATAACATTAATACGTAATTAAATCAGAGCATCATGAACTAGATCCGGTTTATAATTACTAAATCTTAGATCTGTTGATTAGGTTCGAACAAGTGGTATCATTTTCGGTGTTCGATTGCTCTTGGTTCGTGTGTTAAGTTGTTATTATTGGACTTTAATTGGTATTTTAATATAATTTTGTGTTCGGGTTGAGTTTGGATTGAATTGAGTTGATTCAGATTTTGGATATGGTTTGATTGGATTGGATTGGAGATTGTTAAGGTATTGGTAAGGTCTGGGTGGAAGGAATTGAGATTGGGTTTGGTTTTGGACTGAATTGATTTGGTTTTGGATATTGGCTGAAAACAGGGTAATCGTTTTGGTCAAATTAGTTGTGATATAGGGTAATTGGATTTACGGGATGATGCGATTTGGATTCGCGTTGTGTTTCCGAGTGTTTTGGTAGTTTGATTTAATGATTTGGTTGTGTATCGAGTAAGTATTACAAATTTTTTACTGGGTTTGTTGTTCATAAGTTTCCAGAAATCTGGTAATTTGTGTTTGAAGATTTGAAGATTTGAAGATTCAGGTTAATTTGTTAACATTTCTGGCTAATTCGTTCACATTTTAAGCTGATTCGTTATGATGATTAGCTTATTCGTGAACCAATTCGTTACACTTTCTGATTTCTGTCAACTAATTTGTGTGACACGTGTCTTACCTCTTTAACTATTATTATAACAACTTTTGCCACGTGGCAATTGTTGTCAGAAGTTTGTTACAACCGTTGTAACTACCTGATTCGCAATAAGTTGATTCGTTATCAACTGTAGCTAATTCGCTACTTAAGTCGCTAAGATTACACTTAGTGATTCGTTAGTGGAAACCATCTGTTTCGCTAACCAATTCTTTATAATCTATTCCGCGTGAGTTTATTCCTGATTCGTCAAAGTTACTGTTTCAGATTCGTTAAAATCATTCCTAATTCGTTACCTGACCAATCTTACCTTCGTTAAGTTGTGATTCGCTAACTACTGTTCACAGTTTGTTACTTTTACTGTTCATAGTTTGTTACTATAATATTTAATTTTAACCCTTGGAGTTTGAGAAAATTGTCATTTAGCAAACATGGTTGATATGTATGCATTAGCTTCCCAAAATATGTTAATGCAACAAATGTTGCAACTGGATACCGAGATCAGTTCACATTCAAAGTTTTCATGTTTAATGAAATTTAGCGATTTTGCTAAATGGGAATCCCGTTTCCGTGCTCAACTAGGGTCAGTTCACCCTGATTGTTCGTATTGCTTAGATGAAGTTTACACCGTTCCAATGATTGGGGATGAGACCATTGGTTTTACACCTAAAGCTATCTCGTAATATTCATTTGAAGACAAGAAAGCGTTAGAAATTGAGACAAAAGCTTATTCTACTCTCACTATGGCTTTACCCGAAAACATCTTTCATCAAGTTGGAAGCATAAAGATTTGTACCTCATTATTCCAACACTTTCGTATGAGGAGTATGGGTAACACTACTAAAAGAAAAAGGGTTATGCTCAAGTTTCAATTTAGAAACTTTAACCTACTGAAGGGTGAGACTGTTGAAGAGATGATTACTAGATTTAATCATTTGATAGCTGAGATGGATAAGATGAGGCTGGAAACTTCTGAGTTTGACAAGATTGACCATTAAAAGTGCATTACCGAGTTCTTACTCGACTTTCTTGATGGTTCGGAAAGATAATAATTATTTCAAAAATGAAGATTTGACAGCATCGGAATTTATGCAAAAGATTGAAGCACGAGAATACGATCTTAAATGTCAAAAGTCTTCAAAAGATAGTCAAGATCCTGCATTGTATGGTGGAAATATGCCATTAAGTTCAACCATGTCTCCTATCACTGCATTTCTATAACAAAATGCAAGCGATAATGCAACAACTATCTATAGTGATCCACGTGGTTGTTTTTACACAGCTGGAAATACTGGATCATCTGGTATTTCTGGTTCATCTGGAGGATCTAGAAATTCATCACCTTCAAATCAATTCTCATCACAACCAAATGTAAACATGAGGGAGGTCGAACAAAATTTTGCTTTCTTATCTGCCTTCATGACTTCATATGAGAATCTGGTTAGTAGTAAAATTGCAACAAGCGATTTAACTGATGAAGACTATGATCAAATTGATTCTGATGATTTCAAACTGATGGACTTGAAGTGGAATATGGCTATGATAGTCAGGAAAGTGAAAACGTTTATGCAGAGAACGGGTAAAGATCTTCCATCTTTGAACAAGAAATTGGGATTTGATAAATTAAAGGTCAAGTGCTACAACTATCAGGAGTTTGGGCATTTTGCTAAAGAATGTGATAAGCCAAAGAAAGAGTACACTGGTCCCAGAAAGCAAGATAAGAATTCATCTGGTAAAAGTGGAAGTTATGCAGGAAAGTCTTCTGGAACCAAACCGTCGTCTTTTGGATCCCAAGCAATGTTGTCCAACTTAGATGGCGCTAATTGGTCACAACGATTGCTGTGTCATGACAATCAAGCTAATTTGGTAATGTTTGGATCAAATGCAAGTGGGAGTGAGCTATCTTCTGATTCTGATACTGAGTCTGATTCAGATGATTCAAGTGAAAGCTTCCAACCACTTTCGCATGTATGGCTAAAATCAGTGATTGAACAACGTCAGCTTACATGGCTAACCAAAATGAGGTCAGTACTTCAACTTCTAAATTTTTTGTTAGTGTTTCATGTGCCGATTGTGAAATCAACAAGCCTAAGATAGACTCATTAAAACTTCAAAATGATAATTTGTTAAAAGATATTGTTTCTTTAAAGGATACTTATAGGCAATCCTTAACCTCTCAAATGAATTCAAGAGAGAAAATTGAGGCTTTAACTATAAGTAATCATGATCTTAATGCTAAGTTATCGGTTAAAATGACTATGAATGATCAAAAAATTTAAGAAATTTTGAAACATAAATCAAAGATAACCGAGCTTGAAAATGAGGTTCTTGAGTTAAAGAACAAATTGGGCAAATTCAGAAACTCTTCATTTTTGCTAAACGAAATAATTGAAGTATCCAGTAAGAAAAAAGATTCAAAGAAACGAATAGGTTTTGTTGAAATTCCACCACCTTTTCAGAATGATTACAAACAAAATCCTTTTGCTAGAAAAGAAGAGGATGTGATTGTCAAAGAACCTGTGATTTCTGAAAAAGCAAAATCAGTTAAACCTGAAACTGTTAAAGCCCAAACTACATCTCAAAAACCTCATGTTCAAAGTAACAAAGTCTTTGTTGAAAATGTTGACAAGGTCATCATTGAGGATGTGTTCGAACCTGAAATCATACACAAAAACAAGAACATTCCAAGTTCTAATCACATAATTTGTTAGCCTCATGAATTTGAGGAGGCTGTGTATGGTTCGCACACAACTCAGGTGAAACAAGAAAATCATGTTAAGGTCAAACCAGTGAGAGCTAAGAAACCAGAAAGAAACAAAATTTCATATGAGGATTTGTTGTGTTTCATCAATCCAAATGTTTCCAAGCCATCTACTGGTCGTGTGTTTAAATTAAAGGGGATAGACACGACGTTCACTGAGAAAGACATTCCAATAAGTATCATTAAACCGGAACTGATTGAGAGTGTTTTTGACAATGAAACCTCCAAGATTCTAGATCTTGAACGACAGTATGCTCAAGCAAAAACATCAGTTTCATCTGATCCTTTGACTAAAGCTAAGCATGTTTTTAAACATGCTAAGAGAGTTCAATTTGTAAAGTCAACTGGAACTGATACTTTGAAAAGTTTTCAAAATTTTTCTAATCTAGATTTTTATTTAAGAAAGAAATCTGAGTCATCTGATGATTTAGCTAAGAGTTTTACCAAGAACGTGAGTCATCATCATCCTTCTGTGTCATATGTTACAGTTAAATCTCAACACAATCATGTGGACATGCGAAGCTGTTTCCTTTGCGGTCAACAAAGTTATGTGGTGAGAAACTGTGGACAGAAGAGTTCTCAGAATTTTCACCCATTTGTCAATGATCAATCAAAACCAGCTCCTTTGAAAAAAGAGATTCAGAAACGACCTGTGTCATATGATGATGATACTCACATCATGTTCTCAAACGTGAATCCTCGAAAAGTTGTTCATGTGAATGAAACTTATAGTCAAGTTAAACAAAAGTTTGTTCCAACTGAACCGTTATGCAAAAATGTGAACTCAAATGTAGTTCAAGCTGCTTATCTAAGGCGAATGTCTAAAAGCCTGTAACTTATTCTCAAGTTGCTGAACAATAGTTGAATTCGGCTAAGTTTAATGTTTCTCAAGAAAACCAAAAGGTGCCCAAGACTGAGGCCTGGGCTGCCTTTTTGAACTAATCATTTTCTTTTGTGTGTAGGGTACATCCAAGACCATTTCTGGTGAAAACTGGATTATGGATAGCGGATGTTCTCGTCATATTATTGGAAATCTCGACCTCTTAACAAATGTGAGAAATATTCAAGGGGTTATGTGGCGTTTGCTGGGATTTCTGGGGGTATGATCACACAAGAAGGTGATGTTTCGAATGGGCTTATTACTTTTAAAAAAGTCAATTACTGTGACAAGGTAGACCATAATTTATTGAGTGTGTCGCAAATCTGTGATAAGCAATACACTACAATATTTACAGATAAAGAATGTCTGATTTTGAAACCGGGTTATGTGATTCCCGAGGACATGGTTATCATGCGATCACCTCGATCGAATGATATTTATGTCTTAAATATGAGCTCTAAAGTATCAACATCTATCGAAACATGTTTTATCTCGAAAGCAACTGAGAAAGACTTCTATGGCATCGTAGAATGGGTCACATTCATGTTCGTAAGATGAACTATCTAATGGCAAATGACCTAGTTGAGGGTGTGTCTTTGAAGAACTTTAAGTTATCCGATCATTGTATTGCTTGCAAAAAGGGCAAACAGGAGAAAAAGTCGCATCCTTCTATGTTATTAAATTCCATTGATACTCCTCTTGAGCGACTTCATATGGATCTTTTTGGTCCAGTCAATCGTGAGAGTATTTCTGGAGATTGGTATTGCCTGGTAGTTACTGATGATTATTCAAGATACTCATGGGTCTTATTTATCAGTTCGAAAGATAAAACACCAGTTCTTTTTCAGAATTTAATCACTAAGATCGAATCACTATACAAACAGAAAGTGAGGAGAACTCGAAGTGACAATGGTACTGAATTTAAAAATACTGTATTGGATTTCTTTTGTTTACAAAAGGGAAGTCACCGAGAATACAGTGCCCCATATGTACCAAAACAAAACGGTGTTGCTGAACGAAAGAATAGAACCTTGATTGAAGCTGCTAGAACTATGCTTGCTGATTCAAAGCTTCCTGTCCAATTTTGGAATGAGGCGGTGAATATTGCTTGTTGTACACTCAATCGACTTCTAACTGTTAAGAGACTCAAGAAGACAAGTTATGAGCTGTTGAATAATCGAAAACCTATTTTAAAGTACTTGGAACCGTTTGGTTGTCCTTGTACGATGTTGAAAAAGGAGATGGGAAAGTTTGATGAAAAAGCTATTGAAGGGTATTTCTTGGGTTATGCTTCTCCTAAGAAACGAGTATTTAACTTCACGTCTGGTTGTGCTAAGGAATGGTACCATGTGGACTGTCAAAAGTACACCACACCTGCTCAAGGGAAAGGTCCTGACTGGATGTTTGACTATGATGGCTTATTTAATTCATTTACTCCAACAACTGATCAACCAGATGAAGATATAGTTCGTGCTTACATTGAAGAACAACTGGCAATTCCACGATTTTCAAGTTCAAATGATGTTGAAGCTCCAACCGATGCTCTAACTGAAGATCCTGATAATGATTCTCCAGTTCTCTTTGATAATGCATCTACTTCTTTTGATGATACTCCAGTTGTGGATCAAGTTATTGAACTTGATAGCGATGTTTCATCTCACGAGCTGGGTGAACATTACACCAATTTACTTGAAAATGTTGATGTCCCTGAGAATCCCACTCTTAGGATTCATAATTATCATCCGAAAGAAAACATTATTGGAGAACTTGATGTGGGAGTTCAAACACGTCATCAAGTTGCTTCGTCAAGTGAAAATAATGTATTATGTGCTTATGCAGATTTACATTCCCCTGGAATTGTAAATCTTGCTAAATTCACTTGCTTTCTATCCCAAGTTGAGCCAACGACTCCTCGTATGGAACTTCAAGATCCTTCTTCGGTAGAAGCCATGCAAGAAGAATTACTGCAATTTGCACGTTTGGGTGCTTGGGATCTTATCGACAAACCTGCTAGAGTCAAGAAGGCAATTCCGACTAAGTGGGTATATAAGTGTAAAAAAGACGATCGTGGGGTGATTGTGAGAAACAAGGAACGGTCAGTGGTGCAAGGTTTCCATCAGCAAGAGGGTATTGACTACACTGAGGTATATGCTCCGGTTGCAAGATTGGATTTCATACGAATCTTTTTGGCCTATGCAGCTTATAAGAACATAAAAGTCTATCAAATGGATGTCAAAAATGCTTTTCTCAATGGTGAACTTCACGAGGAAGTGTTTATATTATAGCCTCTAAGTTTTGAAGACCCTGATTATCTTGACCGAGTTTATCGCTTAAACAAGGCATTATATGGTCCACATCAAGCCCCGAGAGCTTGGTATGGTACGCTCGTCGAACATCTAACGGATAGTGGTTTCAAACGTGGGACTGTTGACTGCACTTAATTTTACAAAAACATTGGTATCAAGCTAGTCCCCGAGTGACTCACTTGGCAGCGGTCAAGCGTATTCTTTAATATGTGAGGGGCAATCCTGACACCGGGTTATGGTACCCCAAGGACGATACTTTTGATCTTACCGCTTATTCTGACTCAGACTATGGAGGATGCAAGATTAATTTCAAGTCTACCACAGCAGGATATCAATTCTTAGGAAGCTGGCTTATTTCCTGCCAGTGTAAGAAGCAGACAACGGTCTCCACTTCAACCGCCGAAGCTGAGTATGTTGCAGCCTCGAGTTTCTGTTTCCAGGTTTTGTGGATACAACAACATCTTCGCGACTACGGTTTGAAGTTGCTTACTACTCCCATTTTAATTGATAATTCTGATGCTATTAGCATCACCAAAAATCCTGTTCAACACTCTAAAACGAAACATATCGAAATTCGATATCATTTCATATGGGATTATTTTGAAAAGAAATTAATAAACCTTGAGAAAGTACATACCGATTTTCAAAAAGCTGATTTATTTACCAAAGCATTTGACAAAACGCATTTTCAATTTTTGTTTGGTTTAAATGGCTTAAAGACCCTTGCTGATATCCTGAAACTAGGATAACTATCTTTATGTTTGATTTATTTTTCATTTAAAATTTTTTATTTTCAGTTTATGAATTTTCGGGGGTGAAAATAGAAAATAAAAAAGATTGTGCTTTTCGTTTGTATAAATAAAACCAAAAAACAATAAAAAAATTTAAAAGATCAAAAATAGTGTGTTTTCATGTCTTTAGTTTTCATTTTAAAATTTGAAAAATCCAAAAACATTTTAAAATTTGAAAAGACAAAAAGATTGTGTTTTAAGTGTGTAAAGAGAAAAACCAAAAAGATTTTTGCTTACGTTCGCTGAAAAATATGTCAATTACTCCTATTTGAAGGACATGTACTTGTATATGTTTGGTCCTGATAATTTCTTGTGAATATTCGGGATAGCCATTTACCTGAAATTGTAAAGTAATTGGGGCGTTCGTTATGCTCTTTATGTTATTTTCTTGCTGAAAATTATATCGGTTATTTAAGTTTGTGGAGCATGTCTGCATGTTTTGGTCCTATTATCTACTTGTAGATTGATAGGATAGACATTAATCTATGGACTAAATGTAACTGGGGCGTCTAAATTCATTTTGTTTTATGTTCCTCAAAATTTTGAGTTTTTGAAGCAAAAAGAGAAAATGATAGTACATTGATTGTTTGCCCCAAATCCGGCAAGAAATAAGCTTAAAAGACTGAGTGCTTAATCATTGATGCATTGAAGGTCTTAAACAAGCTGTTAGAGTAAAATATGTGATATAAACATAAAGAAAAGCCAAATTGAAAGAGGTGTTAGTCTCTCTAGCAAAAATCTCGGTGAGGATGGCAGAAATGTAGTAACCGGTCATACTCAAGCCTTATAGCTGTTGATCACCCAAAAATATAATAAAGCAAATAACAAGTGTTAGGATTCTGGACACTGTGAGTCTTTATGCGGCTTAATCATCTCGGTATTCATAAACATGAATATTTCACTCGATTTTAAAGCAAACCCAAAGTCATTAAACTTGATCACTACTGTACTTCGTACAATCCAAATTACTGACTTGATCAAAATCCGCTGTTATTCATACATTTGTTCCTCCCTTGCGCGCGTCTTATTGCCAATAAGAAACAGACCACAGGGGATACAATGTATGTAAGCCGACAGATGGACTCGTGTATACTCACTCACAGTAAAGGAAACTTGATGCATTGCTCAAAAGTTCTAAAATCTTTAAAATTTTTATCGACACTATAATGGTTTAAGTCAAGTTGGGGTGATTTGACAAAAATCAAATTAAGCTTGAACTGAGATTAGAGGCTGATAGATTCTGATATTCTGTGGGCTAATTGAACCATTAATCATATCACAAAAATGCGTGAAGGCTTGTTATAAAATTTATGTGGACAACAATATCAATGACCGACATAACGCCAGTCATAATGTCGCTAAAATATAAAACTGAGACGGAAGGGCATTTCAGTCAATATGATTCTCTACTCACTCAACAAAAAATCCAAAAATATTTACTGCTTTTGAAAAGTCATAAAACATAAAAATATTTTCTATTCTATGTCTTTCATTTTCGAATATTTCGTTTGTAAATATTTTTACTTTTTAATAAGTAAATTATTTTTAACTTATTCGATTGCTACGGACACCAAAACGGTGCACTAACATTAATTATTATTTAAATTCCTTTTAAGTTATAAGTTTCAAAACGTGAAACGATTTAAGGTATTCGATTATCGAGATAAAGGGCCTCGGTAATTCATTTTAAGTTAAAATTGCATTATTTAATTCTTTATTTTATATATAAATATTTAATTCATTAATTAATTTGTTAATTTATTTAAAATTAAATAAAGGATAATTCGTTAATTATGAATAACAAATTAGGTCATCTTAACGAAATATATCCTAATTCGTTATCCTAATTCGCTTCCTCACTATGTAACGAATAACACTTAATTCGTTATGCATATTTAACGAACTAGACAAGAATAAAATCTATTTCATCATGCCACGTGTTAATTTAACCTAACGAATCAGGTGATTCGTTAATTCAAAATTCAAACGAATTGGCTGATTCGTTACATTGGGAATCGTGCTGTGTCAAACTATATAGGACGGTGTGCATACGAACCGCCTCACTATTCACTATCTTCTTCCTTTCTTGTCAACTCTTACTCTGCCAAAATTTTCAACAATTTTTCAACCTTTCGTTGTTTTGATTATACCTCTGAGATCCTAAGGTATGTCTACGATCATATCTTCATGTTTTTCATCAAATATGATGACGATTTGATAGATTAATTATACAGTTTTGTTACCGTGTTTTTGAGGTTTATATCAACCTTAATCTATATGCTTTATATCATGTTGTGAACCATTTGTTTGATACCTTTGTAGTCAGAATGTGATTCCGATATCCATTAAGGTCACTGATTTGGTTTCATGTTGATGATTATAGTTGTCTCAGATTTCCGATTGCATATTTGACTTTTGAAGTTCTTGGTTAATTTTGACCTTGGCTAATTAACTCAAAGATTAAGCTGATTGGCCATTCGTTATGCTAGCAAATAGGAAGTAATTCGTGTCCAATTCGTTAAACAATTCAAACGAATTAGAATAGCAATCAATTGTCTTAACGAATCAGATTGGTATTTGTTAATTATAACGAACTAGATGGTTAGTTCGCTACTTCTCATTCGTTATTTATTTACTTGATAGCGAAACAGATGATTCGTTATAATAATGTAACGAATCAGTCTGTTTTTAACGAATGACATTTTCATTTAATTAATTTAATATTTTTTAATTGATAATATTCCAACTTTACAAATTTATATTTATATAATTTTGAATATTACTGATTCTCGACGTTATTTATTTAGAAATAAGGCTGATAATATGGAACAAGATCCACTGGCTGCTGATCAACAACAGCAACAACAACAACAAGATATACCGTTACTTCTGTATGATAAAAGGCATAATGTTTGTGCCTTTGTCGGTGCAAATTTTGCAGACGAAGCTTTAATTTGGGATTTACTAGCCTTTCTGAGACGTTCAGTGATACATTTTGCTGTAACTGCTCGGCCTATGGTTTACCTAAGTATTATACGTCAATTCTGGAACACGGCTGAGTACGTTGAAGTTGAGACCAACATCAGAGCCACAATCAACCAAACTCCTATCACTGTAGATACCGATGTGATTAGACGTGTTCTTCGTTTTGGGGACAACATTGACAATTTGTGTGAGTTCGACAAGGAGTTGTCAAGGGTTTATTTAGTCGGGTATTTTACGGTGGTGACATCGAAGATTCTATGTACAACAAGAATGGATTGTGTCCAACTTACAAGTATCTACTGCATGTGTTGATCCATTGCTTGGGAGGACGTAAAGGCGGTTTTGATGAATGTCGGATCATGTTACAGTCGGCTTTCATTGCACTAGTCCTTAACAAGCTGTTCAACTTTTCAAAGATGATTTTTTATCATCTTAAAGAACAGCGTCTTCAAAAAGTTCAAAAGAAGAAGTTCTTAATGTATCCACGATTCCTCCATTTAATTATTCAAGACTTGATTCCAAATTTGGTCATCGATCAAACATTGATAGACGATGTGTTGGAACTAGATCATATGACAGCTGATACTGTACGAAGAATGAAGATCTATCGAAAGGATAAACCTAGGACCAAACGTTTGATTGGTCATTTGGTGAATCCTGAATATGTATGTCCTGACAATGATCGCTGGATCCATGACGATTCGGATTCAGAGCGTGAGGAGGGACCAGGTGGGAATGCTGGTGGTGATGATGGTGGTGATGGTTGTAATGGTGGTGATGGAGATGCAGCTATCTTTGAACAACAAACTGCAGTTGAAGCGGCTTTAGCTGCAACAAATGCCGCTCAACGCAAGAGAAATGGTAAAGAGTTGGCTACTAAGGAATCCGCTAAGCGACGAGTGTCGGTTGGCACTGGCGTTTCGTTTGGAGTTCAACCTCCAAGGTCGTCCACGTCGCAATGCCCGGCGGTGCCGCTTACTACTAGCACTTCGGAGCTTACATTAACGACGACGCTTACGTCCAATCCTAGGCTTGGTATGATTCCTCAAACTATTTTATCTCCTATACCTTGGCCTACAACTGCTACATCGGCGGTTTCTTCTACACCGACTATGTTGCCTCCACAACCAATGGACTTCTCATTCTTGAGGCTTAACCGACCTCAAGGTCCTGTTCAACCTATTCCAGCTTCGTTTCTTTCCATGACGCATGATCAACAAATGAATATGGTTCTGAGTCTGCTTGATTTATATGAAAATCAAATGTCTGCTGACCGTATGACTCAAGAACGAATGATGGATTATCAACGAAGACTGATGGGATATATATCTTATTGTCAGAAGGAAACAAAGGATCTTCGTGAGATTGTTAAGTCTCAGGGGGTGAAGATCAAAGAACAGGAGGATCTCATCTTACAGTTAACGTGTAACGATGATGCACATAAAAAGATCAAGAATGATGAAGAAGATCCGGATGAGTCTGGTGCAGGTGGTGAGCCTAAACAATCTCAAGGTTCATCCTCAGGTGCAGGTACAAGTGCTACTGATGACTCTGGCAAGCAGATTATTGTGTATCATGACTATACAGCTGCCAAACCCATTGAGATGATCGAGCTGACAACGTAATTTTTGTTGATGGATCAGGGGTGGTTAGGAGCGTGGTGAATAAAGATGAGATTGAGGTGGGTCAGTTTGTCGAAAGGTCTCTAACACGAGAGCAGATTTCACTACTGCTTGGATTAAATGACGATATATTGACCGTGTTAGAGACTTAGCCTGATATTGAGGTCGAGAACGATGAAGAGATCTTAAATGACCTGACTATTCAAATGAATACGCCATTTATTTATGAAGATGAGGAGGTTGAGGTTGAAGATGTTACAACTGAGGAGTATCCTGACATGTTTCAACACACCAATGTTGATCAGGGTGCTCCAGTATTTACCGAGGACACATTTAAAGAAGCTGAGGATAATTTGGATAAGTTATCAAAGGGGAAAAGTGTGGTTGATACGAGATTCGATTCGATTGAAAACAGGATCGATGCTGATATTGAAAGGTGGTTTGGGCATCAAAGCAAGAAAGCTCATAAAATTATTGAGGCTTATCCGTATGTGGATCAGGAGCAGAAGGATGAAGCTGCTGCTCATGCCAAAGCCAACCAAGTGACTTCATTCAAGAACGTGTCAAAGGTTCAAGGTGATATTATCTCTTGGTTATTTGATTATGATTTGAAAGTATGTATTGTTAAATGGGAAAAATGGATCCAATATTATGAGAAGATAATGGATGTTCTCACACTACCGCGTTGGGATGTTCGAACCCTCGTGTGTCGTCAATTTATCAACCGTGGGGGTGATCAGAAAGCAGATTGGTTCCATCAACATCTGTTATTCGAAGTCAACCATAGATTTAAGTTTCTTAAGCCACAAGTGTAGGAATCGGTCTGCCCAAGAAACATATTAGAGTTAATGTGGCTAGTACGTTATGATCCAAGTCAGGTCATACCAAATAACAAGCTAGACAAACACCATAATATTAATTTTAGATATGATCTAACAAGTAAATATTAGCGCTTATGATATTTAGAAAATAGGTTTCTAAATATTCGCACTTGAGGAATCGATAAATTATATGGATAATTTATTTAGAGAGATTATCTTATGATATTATTTAAGTTGGTTAAATGATATATATATGATAATGGTTGTGGTATTTTGCATAAAACTTATGGCATGTTAAAAGTGTTAAATGTCACAAAGTTTAAATAGACCTGTGACTAATACATAGAGTATTAGTCCTATGAACTAATACATGGAGTATTAGTCCTGCGATTGGTATGTGGAATATTAGTCCTAAGACTAGTACATGGAGTATTAGTCTGGTTCCAGGAGGAAAGAGAAAATCATTTCTGGTAGGACCGGCCCACTTTGGGGGGGGGGGGATTCCCACCCTTTTGTTTAAAATCCATTTTCTCTTATTAATACTTCTTGGGACAACAAACACAACCACCCAACCACATTACATGCAAAGGCTCTCTAAAACCTCTCTCTCTCTCTCTCTCTCTCTCTCTCTCTCTCTCTCTCTCTCTTTGATTTCGGTTCAAGGAAGAAGAAAACACAAGAGATTTTATCTTTCAAGTGCAAGAGTTATTAAATCCTAGCAAGTAAGGTGTTTGTTGAAGGCTTGGAGGGTATACAAGCTTGAGGCTCTTCTCCATTGAAGGCTAGCCATTCAAACCGTCATCTCCTTCATCTTCTTGCCTCTTGAAAGGTTGTATTACATAAACCCCCTATGGTTGATTATTTTGGTATGCATGTATTTCGTATATGGATCCGGGGTTTGGGTTTTACATATAAAACGGGTTTTATATTTATCAATATAACAAGATTTAAAACAAATTAATCCGCTGCGTTTTTCATATAAATGGGTTTATATGGCTTTGATAATCTTGTTAAAACCCAACAATGGCATCAAGAGCCGCTTATACGGATACATGCATCAATAGATCTAAAAAAATTTCAGGTTTTATGGTGTGGTTCACCATATGGCCGAAATTTTTGGGGCCTTTGGTTACCCCTTGGTTCTTCAATATTATACTTTACATGCATGTGATAATCTTGAAGAATTAAGTCATTTGGATGATTGGTTGTTTTGTTTAAACAAAACCCGAAACTTTCGGTTTTTCTTATCCTTGGCCGAAAGTTTGAGGTTTACAAGGGGAACCATTTTAGATATGTAATACTTGCATATTTGGATGTGAATTTGGATGTTCATAACCTAGCCATGACCTTGTGTTTGGATGTGTGTTTGTGATTGTGATTTATTCAATATTCTATTTGGTTGTAATATTATTTTATTTGGGTTTGTAATCTATTTATTCATTCATATTGGTTTGTAATAATAAGTAGATTAGTTGTATTTCTTTTACTAGAGAAAATGTATTAGGATATATTTTTGTAAAAGGAGATGCAACAAGGTTACGGTTTTGGTTTTGGGCCTTAATGGACCTTATAGTCCAAGATGGGATTTTAGCCCAAAGGCCAAAGCCCAAACGTATAGGCCCAAGGAAGCAAGGAGCTGAAGTTGGAGCCCAATTGGAAGCCCAAATAAATTTGAAAGGTCACAACACAAGGTGGACGCTTGAAGCATATGGATGCGGGATCAAGTGGGAGTTCACCGACACATGCCTTGTGTCATTTCTCTTCCTTTAGGAGAGACCTTTTGGCACACTTGTTTCTGTCAACAAGTGTGGCCAAGATTAGGTGGCTAAGGTTATGAACTTGCGGTTGTTTATTTATGATTGCATGGTTGATTTATATTTTTTGTTTTATCTTATTTGGATAAGGATAATTAACAAACTTAATATCAACAACTTGCATAAAATTGGTTCCTTAGAAATCATTAAGTAATAAAATTGGTTTTATTAAAGGATAATGATTTCACAATAAAATGGGTTTTATTAAAAGGAATTTTGAAAAATGGGTTTTCAAATAAAGTACCATACATTTGAATGCATGCAAATGCAAGGTACATAGTTTTCCAATCTAGAATTTAGAAAACTTAAATCCCTTTTGAAAACAAGTTAAACACCATCCTTTTATACAACACTTAAGTCACTTGTAGACTTGATGTGGGGTAAGGGTCACCTAACCACATTTAAGAAAACTTGTGATCTTGAGGTGGTTTTACAATACTTGTGGAATGAGGGTCACCTAACCACTTGTATGTGTAAAATCACACGTATTTGTAAGTAGGACGACTTGATTTGAAACCATGTGAATAGGGTCACCGGCACATGGCGTTCAAAGGTGTTGATGGGATTAAACATGCCAACTAAACATATTATGTTTAACCGATCCCATAAAACTAGAAGTTGCAAGGGGTTGCAATTGTCAAACGTTGACTACCTAGTTAATTTGAATAGTAGGATAAGGATCACCTAACTACTATTTGAATGAAACGTTGGATTCTAGATTTTAATCAATAATTGTCTTGGAGACATTAAAGGGTATTAAAGATTAAAATTTATTGATATCGAAAATACTAAATGTGAACTTTGTTAAATTGTGTAGATGTCCGCAATCAACAATCCACCTAACGCAATTATCCCACCCGTGCATAACCTATCACTAAGAGCTATACTTGATAAGGATCGTCTTAACCATAATAATTTTATGGATTGGTAGCGAAATTTGAGAATTGTTCTCAAACAAGAAAAAAGGTCCTACATATTGGACGATCCTATTCCCGATGAACCAAACATTGACGATTTAGATGCCTATGCGAATTGGTTAAAATACACCGAGGATTCGGTGCAAGTTTCTTGTCTCATGTTGGGAACTATGTTTCCTGAGATTCAAAAGGATTTTGAACATCATGGGGCATATGACATGATCACCCAACTTAAGGAAATGTTCCTTACTCAAGCTAGGGTGGAACGCTTCGAAACGGTTCGAGCTCTCCATGCATGTCATATGGAAAAAACCCAATCGGTTTCATCTTATGTGCTTAAGATGAAAAGCCACATTAATCGGCTTGAACGGCTTAATTGTCCCGTCTCAAAAGAGTTAGCCACGTATTTGATCCTTAATGGCCTAACTAAAAGGTTTGAGACTTTTGTCATGAATTATAACATGAATGGATGGGACAAGAGCATTGGTGAGCTTCACGCAATGCTCAAAACGGCCGAAGCGGGAATGGGTAAAAGGGTTTTACCGGTTCTCACGATCAATGAAGGTGGCAATAAGAAGAGGCATCACCCGGAACCTAAGCAAAGGTTGCCAAAGGTTAGGGACACGTCAAGGGCAAGTTCAAAGGAAAGGCTAAATCGGAACCAACCAAACCAAAGGAAAAGTAGCTAAAGGTTAGCTCAGAGGACCCGTGCTTTGGTTGTGGTGAGAAAGGACATTGGATGAGGAATTGTCCAACCTTTCTCAAAGAGTTGAAAGCAAAGAGGGATGCGGGGAAAATTGCGGGTACGACTTTCATGATTCATAATGATCTTAATGTTATTTCTTCTAACACATGGGCATTGGATACCGGATGTGGAACTCATATTTGCAATTTGTTGCAGGAGTTCAAAAGAAATAAGCATTTCAAGAAAGGAGATACAAGTCTCTTCATGGGTAACGGAGCGAAGGTTGTTGTCGAAGCCCAAGGAGACTATGTTTTGAAGCTTCCAAATGGTTTGGAAGTTTTTTTGAAAAACATTTTGTATGCTCCTAGTTTGACAAGGAACATTATCTCCGTTTCTCTTTTAAAACAATTTGGTTATGAATTTAAGTTTGTTGTCAATGATATTTATGTTTTCATGAATAATGTCTTTTATTTTAAAGCGATGCCGTCTAATGGCATTTATGAATTGGTTCATGATAATACATCCATTGATAACTCGTTGTACCAAGCTAGCACCAAAAGGCTCAAATGGGATTTGAGTAAAACCTTTCTTTGGCATTGTCGCCTTGGTCACATAAACAAGGATCGCATTCATACACTTCAAAAGAATGGTCTTTTGAAATCAAGTGATGATTCATTTGATGAATGTGAATCTTGTTTATTGGGAAAGATGACCAAGGAGCCCTTTAATGGAACTAATGAAAGGGCGAAAGACTTATTAGGTATCATACATTCGGATGTATGTGGTCCTTTTAGGACAATGAAAAGGAATGGTTAAAGATACTTCATTACCATTACCAACGATTATGATCGCTATGGGTATGTGTTCTTGTTAAGACACAAAAATGAAGCCTTTGAAATGTTCAAAGTCTTCCAAAATGAAGTACAAAATCAACTCAACAAAACAATCAAAGTACTGCGTTCCGATAGAGGAGGTGAATGCCTCAATGATGCGTTTCTAGAACATCTTAGGAGTTGTGGGATTGTCTCACAACTTACTCCACCTGGAACACCACAACATAATGGTGTGTCTGAAAGGAGGAATCGAACTTTATTGGATATGGTTCGATCCATGATGGCTAGAAGCACATTACCTCTATCATTTTGGGGTTTCGCACTAATCTCTGATGCCCGTATTTTAAATATGGCATCAACCAAGAAAGTGGAAAGGACACCTTTTGAAATATGGCATGGAAAGGTTCCATCAGTATCATATTTAAGGGTATGGGGCTGTGAGGCTTATGTTAATAACTACACCCCGGACAAACTTGAAAGTCGTTCCACTAAGTGTATCTTTGTAGGATATCCCGAAGATTCGATGGGATATTACTTCTACAATCCAAATGAGCATAAAGTGTTTATATCTCGCAAGGCTAAGTTCTTGGAAACAAGGTTCCTTATGGAAGAAACTGATAGAACTATGGAACTCGAGGAGAACCGAGAACCACAAGCTGATACACATTTGGTTGACACTAGCAATCAACAAGAGGTTGTTGATGATGATCAAATGGTTGATCGAAACACACAAAGCGTTCACAAGTTTGGTAGAGTTAGCACCCCACCTGAAAGATATGGTTTTTTCATGGATGGATGCTACGTGGTAGATTCGAATGAATCCACCACATACCAAGATGCAATATCGCAATCTGATTGTGATAAATGGCTGGAAGCCATGAACGTTGAGATACAATCCATGCATGACAACCAAGTATAGGACTTGGTTGCTCCACCTCTTAATTCCAAACTAGTTGGAAGCAAGTGGTTTTCAAGAAGAAAACTGATATGCATGGAAACTTAGATAGTTATAAAGCTAGACTCGTAGCAAAGGGTTTCACTCAAACTCAAGGGGTTGATTATGATGAAACTTTCTCGCCCGTGGCGATGTTAAAGTCTATAAGGATACTGTTTGCCATAGCCACATATTATGACTATGAGATATGGCAAATGGATGTCAAAACTGCTTTTCTAAATGGACACCTTGAAGAAGATGTCTATATGGTTCAGCCCGAAGGTTTTGTCGATCCACAACATCCTAATAAAGTATGCAAGTTAAAGAAATCAATCTATGGATTGAAACAAGCATCTAGAAGTTGGAATCACCGTTTTGATGAAGAAGTCAAGAAATTTGGATTCATCAAGAACGCTGATGAGGCTTGTGTGTATAAGAAAGCTAGTGGGAGCATCATTACTTTCCTAGTATTGTATGTTGATGACATACTTTTGTTTGGGAATGATATTCCAACCATGGAAGGTGTAAAAGCTTGGCTTGGGAGTTGTTTTTCCATCAAAGATCTTGGTGAAGCCGCCTATATTTTGGGAATAAGGATCTATAGGGATAGATCAAGGCGGTTGATAGGTTTGAATCAAAGTGCATACATTGACAAAATCTTGAAAAGGATCAAGATGGACAACTCTAAGAAAGGTTTCTTACCCATTCAAAGAGGAACAATATTGAGTGCTTCTCAATGTCCAAGCTCAAAGGATGAGCAAGACAAAATGAATGGAATCCCATATGCATCGGCTATAGGATCCATAATGTGTGCCATGATATGCACTAGACCGGATGTGTCATGCGCTTTGAGCATGACAAGTCGATACCAACAAAATCCGGGAAGTAGCCATTGGATCGATACCAACAAAATCCGGGAAGTAGCCATTGGATGGCGGTTAAGAGCATATTGAAATACCTTAGAAGGACTAAGGATATGTTTCTAATATATGGCTCTGGTGAGGAGGAACTCGTTGTAAAGGGTTACACGGAAGTGAGTTTCCAAACTGATCGAGATGATTCTCGATCACAATCGGAATATGTTTTCGTTATGAATGGTGGTGCTGTCTCTTGGAAGAGCGCAAAACAAGATGTATTGAATCTGAATACATCGCCACCTCATTGGTAGCTCAAGAAGATGCATTGATTAGAAAGTTCGTGGCCGATCTAGGGGTAGTCCATACCATTCGGGACCCCCTAGAGATCTTTTGTGACAACGAGGGTGCGATTGCTCAAATCAAGGAGCCTCGTGCACATCAAAAGACAAGGCACATTGAGCGGAGGTTCAACTACATAAGGGATGAAGTTGAAAAGGGAAAGATATGTATTCGCAAAGTTCACACTGATCAAAACATTGCGGATCCACTCACGAAGCTCCTTGAAAGGTCGAAGCATGAGGGTCATACTTGCGCCTTAGGACTTCGATATTCTAGTGATTGGATTTGATCTATTTTGTATTTGGATATCGGAAAAATTGTTATTTTGACTCATTCATATGATTATGGTTTATGATTATGACATTTGAGTTATGTTCCATTTTAGCATGTTTAAATCCGTGAATAAGTTAATTATTCTAAATGTCCGTAGTCGTTCATATTTGTGGGAACAAGTATGAAGGCAAGACTATTATGAACTTGGATTGGTAAATATTCATAGGATATGAATATAGCAAGGGTTGCTGCCAAGGTTCATAGATATTATGGGATAAATATTGGACTGACCCGCCCTCAATTTTACTGCATGGAATCCTTGTGATTTGTGATCATAAGTAAATTTGAGTAAAGGCGAACATCATAGTATCCTCCGACCTGAGATACATATTGGGTCTAGATATTCATCGACTATTATACTTTGACTTAGTTCTTCGCTGCTCTGAAACATTTCAGTACATAAGGCTGTGCTCAAGTGTAGTACAAGGTGATTGTGAGAGACGTATGTAGTCAATAGGGGATTTGTCCCTCTTATTCGTTGAGAGTGAGATGTCTAAGGCCTGCTAAGTTTTTTTTTTTGGGTAAAGGGATTCACCCGGTTAAATGCATTCCACACAATCAAAAAGTACAAGTAATATGACAGAGTGCCATATTAGTTCTCATGTATGACATGCCATACAAGAGTAAACAAACCAAAACCACCAAACATTGGTAAACACAGCCAAAGCTTACACAAGAACAATGTAAATAAACAAAACTAAAACAAATCAACCATTATCATCAATCTGGTGGGAAACTCCCCGCGGAAAGTGCCAATCCTCGAGAACCCGATTAACCCGTTCAGAATTCTTGAACTTTAGAGTCATAAGCTTTAGGCGCGTCCCCCTAATGATTTCGTCCGCAACCATCTTCGGGGTCTTCAAAGAGTTCTTGAAAAGCCGGTTGTTTCGCTCCTTCCAGATAACGTAAACCGAAGCCCCAAATAGCAGCCGATTAACAACATTTTCAATAGAGTTGGACATTCCAAATTGAGACACATATTGAAGAATATTCGCCCAACCATTCCTACATCCCTGCAAATTGAGACACATATTGAAGGCCTGCTAAGTTAAATCAACAAAGAATGATCATTTTGTGTCTTTGGATTTGACATGACATCCGTGGCAAAAGGATCAATGATAGATTCACCTAAATCATTTCAAGTAGGGGACTTGAAGGGGATGATGTTATTGAATGGCACTTCGTCATACGTATTAGGGGTAGTAAACCGTTGTTAGGCGGTATTTGCTATTTGCATCAATCTTCTATGTATCTTGTGCAAGTGGGAGATTGTAGGAATCAGTCTGCCCAAGACACATATTAGAGTTGATGTGGCTAGTACGTTATGATCCAAGTCAGGTCATACCAAATAACAAGCTAGACAAACACCATAATATTTATTGTAGGTATGATCTAACAAGTAAATATTAGCGCTTATGATATTTAGAAAATGGGTTTCTAAATATTCGCACTTGAGGAATCGATAAATTATATGGATAATTTATTTAGAGAGATTATCTTATGATATTATTTAAGTTGGTTAAATGATATATATGATAATGGTTGTGGTATTTTGCATAAAACTTATGGCATGTTAAAAGTGTTAAATGTCACAAAGTTTAAATAAACCTGTGACTAATACATAGAGTATTAGTCCTGTGAACTAATACATGGAGTATTAGTCCTGCGACTGGTATGTGGAATATTAGTCCTAAGACTAGTACATGGAGTATTAGTCTGGTTCCAGGAGGAAAGAGAAAATAATTTCTTGTAGGACCAGCCCACATTTGGGGGGGGGGGGGGGGGGGGGGAAATTCCCACCCTTTTGTTTAAAATCCATTTTCTCTTATTAATACTTCTTGGGACAACAAACACAACCACCCAACCACATTACATGCAAAAGCTCTCTACAACCTCTCTCTCTCTCTCTCTCTCTCTCTCTTTTTGATTTCGGTTCAAGGAAGAAGAAAACACAAGAGGTTTTATCTTTCAAGTGCAAGAGTGATTAAATCCTAGCAAGCAAGGTGTTTGTCAGGCTTGGAGGGTATACAAGCTTGAGGCTCTTCTCCATTGAAGGCTAGCCATTTAAACCGCCATCTCCTTCATCTTCTTGCCTCTTGAAAGGTTGTACTACATAAACCTCCTATGGTTGATTATTTTGGTATGCATGTATTTCGTATATGGATCCGGGGTTTGGGTTTTACATATAAAACGGGTTTTATATTTATCAATATAACAAGATTTAAAACAAATTAATCCGCTGCGTTTTTCATATAAATGGGTTTATATGGCTTTGATAATCTTGTTAAAACCCAACAACAAGTCCCTATTCGTAAGCGTATTAATGAGATTGATCCAAGGATGGGCTGGAGAAAATTGGTCCTCAAAGTAAAGCCGCCAAAGAATATGAAGCGTGTGCCAGTGAAGACGTTGAATCAACATATATATGTCTTTATCATTCAACCGCTGGTATTACGTTAACCGAACTGGTGAGGTCGCCATTGTCTTGGGTCAAGGTTTAAAGACAGAGTTGATCAAGATCATCGATCCAATGTGGCTTGTTAACTTAACTGAGACCGACAACGAAGTGCTACATAAGAATAAGATATTGGTCGAGCGCAATGAAGACTATGATCTGGCTATGCAGTTCCAACGCGTCGTGCGTGTATGTTATGAGAACGGGATTCATAGTTGCAGAGGTTGGCAGTCCAAGCGCTTAAAGTAAAGTAAAAGACAAAGAGCTCAAGACGAGGGGTGTTTGTTAGTACACGGTTTGCGTCTCGAATCTTTGTATTTATTGTTAATGTATTTGTCATGTTATTTACTAATAAATATTAAGTTATTTCTCTAGTTCGTTATGTTTGTCGTCTAGTTCGTTAAGGATGTTTAACGAATTAGACTTAAGTTAAGATCCCTCCTGATTCGTTAAGAATGTTTAACGAATCAGGGGGTGATTCGTTAAGTTAAATCATATTTTATGTATGTAACGAAGTGGAAGCTAGTTCGTTACGGAATGTGTAACGAAGTAGATCCATCTTCTTTTTATAGAGGTGTTCACCTCTGTTAATTTAAGGTTTTGAGTTTTATATTATCGAACCTCTGTTGAATCATTCTCTCAAGCTTCCTTAACGTATTCAAACATAATATTATACATACACATATATACAATTAATACTTTACATAACATTAATACGTAATTAAATCAGAGAATCATGAACTAGATCCGGTTTATAATTACTATATCTTAGATATGTTGATTAGGTTCAAGCGTGTCGGAAATGATTTGATTCTCGTCTAGATCTATGTAGATGACATTATTTTTGGATCCACCAACGCTGAGTTGTGCACAGAATTTGAAGGGGTAATGAAGAAAAGGTTTGAAATGAGCTCATTAGGTTAAATGACAACTTTTCTGGGATTACAGGTTCGCCAAAGCTCAGCAGGAATTTTACTTCATCAAGGCAAGTATGTTGAGGATATGCTAACAAAGTTTGAACTTCAAGATTCCAAGAGTGCCAGCACTCCCATGGCAGAAAGGCCACTACTGTCATCTGATCCTGAAGAGAGTCCCGTAGATCAAACATACAATCGATCGATGATCGGGTCTCTGATGTACCTCACAGCCAGTCGTCCTGACATCATGTTTGCAGTTTGCCAATGTGCTCGTTTCCAGGCTAATCCTAAACTGTCTCATTTAATTTTTGTTAAACGTATTTTTAGATATCTGAAGGGACAACTGAAGTTAGGTCTTTGGTATCCGAAACAATCAGAATTTGATCTTTATGCTTTTGCTGATAGCAATTATGGTGGAGATGACATTGACAAGAAATCCGTGTCTGTTGGTTGCCAGTTCTTAGGAGACCGTCTCATTTCATGGTAGTGTAAGAAACAACAGACGGTGTCTACCTTGACTGCCGAAGCGGAGTATGTTGCCGCGTCTGCTTGTTGCTCTCAGGTTATGTCAGGTCCCCGATTTCAGCTGGATCTTACTTAATCATGTCATAACTCACACAAATTGATGTGTCGACAAGGGAGTTAATGATGAGTTGCTTTATTTAGAAAGATGACCGTTTGTTAAATGCGGAACCAATAACAAACATACGGTTGCTTAATCAATATTCAAATGTAACCAATACGAACAAGATTCACTCAAAAGATTTCCATTTATATATATTATCAACATACAAAGTGGATAATCGATTTAGGGTTTCTTGAAGGAAGGATTTTCCGTACAAGGACAACCGTCACACACACAATATTCTTTCTTAATTAATGTGTTTGTCTGCCTAGTCCTTAGGCGGTGTGCCCTAAAACATTCTTTTTATAGGCCTGCCACCCTAGGACAGCTGTCATTCCTTCTAGAAACCCCAAGCGTAAATACATACTCAAATTACATAATCAGAAAATATTCCAAGTGTAAAGCAAGTCTTCCGGGTAGGCTTTGCATTAATCTTCATTTTCCGAGTACGCTGTGTACTCTGCCATCCATCACAACTTGGTAACATAGAAGTGTGCCCGGGATCAGTTTCCGGGTAGACTTTACTTGAAGAGTATTTTACCAAGTAAAATACTCACCAGGTAGACTTCAGTCTTCTTGACATTGCCAGACTTTGCCTGACAAACCCATACGAGCAACCTTGTTCTTCAGTGGTCCATTTCAACTATTTGCTATAAAATAACTTATTAGCAAAGTGTACTCGGGAGTACTGTTCCTTGCTTGAGTTGAACCTTGCTCGATATTACTTAAAGATATTCCAATAAATCATCAAGCTTGTTCAGACCACTATTATTAATGAATACCTTGCCCGGTCTTCCAATCACTTGGCTTCATAGACATGGTTAGCCAAAAGCTTACTCGGGAGTGAACTTTACTTGGCTATGAAGAACAGGCTTGCTTGATAAAGTGAACCTTGCTCGGATTTACATAAACTAGTGAACCTTACTCGGTAATACACTAATTTGCAAACCCTGCTCGGATATCCACTAAAGAAGACTTCTTGAAGATAACCTTGCCAGATAGACAAAATATCGTACTCGGCTAAGTAAAAGCTTGCTAGGAAGTGTGCCCGGATCCATACGTAGCGAATTCTGAGGAGGTTGAGAAGATTCCAATCTTCCATATACTTCATTTTGGTCAAATCTTTGACTCAACAATCTCCCCCTAGATTGGAACACCTCAGCTGACCCAAAACATTTCTAAGGTTACTTACACTTAGTCAAAATACACATCAAATTAAAAGTCAAATTACATATTCAAATAACATAAACACATTACATAATCAAAAGCTGTCCGAAGACATTACATAACAAATCCTATTCTATTGATCTTGTCTCTTCCTTGCATTATGGGCAGCTTGTCTTCGGTTAACTATTTCTGATGCAGCTTTCATTTTAAAGATATTAAGGATTCGATAGTGAGTATGACTTTCTGGTATAACCAAATCCCTTATATCCATCAGATCTTCAATATGCAGGCAGGTCAAGTCTTCATCTTCCTTAATAATCCCCAGTATTATTCCATCAGAGTTTCTCAGTACATAATGATCAGCATTTTCTTTATACTCAATCTCAGCTATAATGCCATTCTTTTGTACTGTGTAGTTGGGGAGTATCATTCTTCTTCCAAGACTTACGCATGTATTCAAATTTGACAATGGATTCCCATCTCTGACATTTATCATATAGTCTCTTTCGGCAATGTTCATTCTTCTCAATTTTTCTGTCCTTTTTGACCTGTGAAGTTGAATCAATCTCCAGCTTCTCTTTTCCTTTAAAAACTTGAATCCTTTGTCAGCTTCATCTTTCAAAAACTTTGATAAATCATTCATCTGCCTTCCTGCCATTCTGTTTCTGTTTCTGAAATCATACAAGTTTAGAGTGGCCATCCTTTCCAATTGCTCTTCAGTATAATCACGGAAGTCACTTCTTACAACAATTTCTATCAGTAATCTGCTTTCCATAATTACCTTCAGAGACTCAGTGACCGAATCATAGTAGAGTTCTCTTGGAAGATCCACATCAGATCGTGGTCTTATTGTTCTTTGTTGTGCAGATCTACTAGATTCACCTCTTCCACCTTGTGACTGTCTTCTTGAGATTGGAGGCCTAAAAGGTATAGACTTCATTGGTTTTCCAGGCCTTAAGTTGAAAACTTTAATGTAGATTCCTCTACCATTTCTGGTGGAAGATTGGCAAGATCAACAATGTTTTGTCCTGCTAGTTCTTTAAGATCAAGCAACATCTTTGCCATACCAGGTCTGTTTGACAATCCAGCAGGTACAAATTTTCCATCTACAAAGCTTCTAGGGTTTTCTCCTTCCCTTAGAGCTTTCTCCCACTCTGCCTTTTGGATATAAAAAAGGTTTTTCAAATCCTCCTTTTCCAAGACATTAAAATTTGCTTCACTCATTCCCCTTTGATTGATCATAATCCTTCTTAGAATATTTATCATTTCTTCATTTTCCCAAGGAACTATGGGTTCATCTTCAGGTTCAGGCTTCACTTCTTGTGGGGTAGGGGTTTCAATTGATCTGACTTGTTCTTTTAATTTCTCCCTCATAGTTTGAATTCTTCTTTTCTTTGCTTGATGTTCATCAGTTGGTTCAGACTGTTTACTAAAGCTCTCATTTTGGACCCTCTTCAGTTTTTCTTTTCTTTTCAGTTTATTGTACTGGTCCAACACTGATTCTCTAGTTAGGTTCTCAACAATTTCTGGCTTCAAACCTTTTTCCAGTAAGTAACCACACATGCCTCCATACTTACTCTTCAAGGTTTCCATCTTCTCAAGTTTCTCATTTTCCTTTACACATTTTTCAATCACTTTTTCTCTTTCACTGTTATACAGATCTTGGAGTTGGTCAAAGTTGAAGTGAGACAGATCTTTCTCTGAATAATTGTGCCTTCTGAGATATTCTCTGAATTTCTAGGCTTTCCCTGTTCTTTTCTTCCATCTTTTTCTTGAGACTATCTCTCTCCTTATCAAGTCTCTTTTGCAACTGATTATCATCAAGATCAGCCATAGTTTCAAAGCTTATGCCATATCTCCTCAACTTTACAACCAATGGATGACTTCTTTTTGCTTCTCTCATACATAACTCAATATTGGCTCTCTGCTCATCAGTCATTTCAACTTGTGGAGATTCAACATTGACAGCTTCACCTACCTTTCCTTGATCATCATTGTTTTTATCAGAATCATCAGTTTCATCATCCTCTTCAGTTGATACATTTACTGCATCTATCTTTGGTTCATCTGAGGGTGGATGATCTGGATTTTGTTCAGTTCTAACAGGGACATCAGGAACACCAGGAATCTGTTGACCTGGTTGCAGTGTCTGCAATGGAATTGCCCTGATTGGACTAGCATCATCATCTGGAGTTTCAACAAAGTATTTATTCTTGTCATCCCACTTTCCTCTCTTAGCAGATCTTTCATGCTCAGTCTGCTCAGATGCCCTCTTTCTTCTCATGTAGGTCTTGCAAACCTATTGACTTTCTCAGCAAATTCTTCATGTAGTTTTGAAAGTCTTTCTCTTTTCTGTTGAAGTGTTTCATGAGGTTGAGGTTGAGTTATATTCACCCTTTCAGACCAGCTGTCAGTTGGGTTCTTCTTTAAATCTTCTTTTACTTTCTCAGCCCATTTCTTGGCAGCCATAGAAGCAATGGACTCGTAATTTCTTCTTCAATCATTATATCAGTATTCAAATTGACAGGTTCAACAGTTTTTGAGGATTTTATTTCTTGTTGATTCTGAGATTGAAACATGCTAACCACCATATCTAAGGAATTGTCAGCTTCCTCAGCTCTGTTCATCATAATCAGTGTTTCAATTGCTTCTTGATCAGCCACATCATCAATGATTTCTTTTGCAAGTTTGGCTTGTTTGATCAAGGTTTCCTGCTCTGCCATTTCTTCTGGAGTCAGGGATTGGGCCGGTATCTCCCTATCCCTTGTCTCTCTTAAAATGTTCTCTTGTTCTCTTAAGGCAGCATCAGCAGCAATAGCATCATCTTTGAACAATACATCTTTTTCTGGATATGCCTTAACAGGCTCTTTTTTACTGACTTTTGTTTTACCTTTCTCAATTCTCCTCCTCACATCCTCTTCATCTTCAGACTGTACATAGTCATCTATTTCTTTTTCAAGTGCTTCTAACTCAGGGTCATACTCTACCCTCTTGGAGCTTTCTGGTTGTTCAGTTTGAGTAATAGGCTCCTCAGTAGTAGTATTCCCTTCATTAATCACTTGAGTCTCTACTCCAGTCTAAAAGTCAGTTAGGACATCAGTAGCTGTATCAGTAGCAGCTACATTTTCTTCAACATTTGTCTTTTCAATCCTATCCTCTGTCTCAACATTCTTATCATCCCTCTCCACATTCACTATTTCAACATTATAATCATAATCCTGTTCTCCAACATCTGATCTATCACCTTCATACACAACATCCTCAGCTCTCCTCTCCTCACTACTCTCCTCTTCATCATCATAAGCATTCATAATCAATTTCAAACTGTCTACAGTCTCTACAACAGTTACAGTTTCATTTTCAACATTTACATTAGAGACAGTTGGCATACTTTCATTCCCCCCCTGTTTTGGGGAAGCTGAGGTCTTCTCAACCTCCTGCTCTAGGGACTTTATTTTCAATTCAGCTCTTACCAACTTCTCTATCAACATTACATTTTCATCAGTCACCTCCTCATTCCTTCTTTTCAATTCAACATTTTCTAACATTAAATCCTGATTCTTTGGAATAAGTCTGTGTAAGTGAGTGGTGTTATAGGTGGTGATGTGGAAAATGGTTCATGTTTAGGCGGTTCTTGGTTTGTGGTGTGGGTTTGAAATATGGATAGTGGTGATGATTGTGTATGAGGTGGGCTTGGGATGAATGGATCAGAATGACTTGGGCTATATGTTGGTGGTGTTTGTGGTGTTGGGGATACATGTGTTGATGTTTCAGGTTGGCTTATGGTTAGGGTTTGACGTGGGGATTGAGTGGTTTGATATGGTGGAGTTTGTGGTGGTGATGGTATAATGGGTTGGTCAATGTGTGGTGGTGATTGTGGTGGTGTTGGAATATGCTGTTCCAATTGCTCAGGTTGCTCCCCCTGATCATGTTCACCAATAATCACGGCTCCTCCAGCCCCTCCTTCATCAACATTATCATTTCCATCTGAGTCATCACTATCACCTTCAGAGTCATCTTCTCCTCCTTCCTCCTCTGAGCTTAACTCAGGCACTGGCATCACCTCCAAGTTATGATCCAACAACCATGGCAAAATTTCAAATGGAACATTTGAGTTATACATGTTAGCAACACCCCGGATTTCTAATTCTTTTGTTTGGGTCAGGATTCTGCAGTAGGTGTGTAATGCCAACAGTGGGTAAATCTTGTAATTCACTATTGAAGATTATCTGTAGAAACCTTAGATATTGTAAGAATCTTTTCTTCTCGGCCTTCTTCAAGTTTCCTACTAATCCTTCAAATATCATCTTTGAAAAGTTGAAGGGTAGATCATACATGATTCCAACTGTGGCATTTGCCAAATCATGACTCATAAAGGTCCATGATCCTTTCCTTGGTGCAAATCCATGTATCACATGATGGATAAGAAACCTATACAACATAGGGAACATCCCCTTTTGAAACTGTCCATCATGTATAGTTCCTTGATAACCCATCGTCTGCTCAAATATCCTCATCAAGTGAGGTGTGTTGAAGTTTATTGAGTTATGATCATCGTCATTCAACCGCAAGCATCTTCTTATCATTCTTTTAGTTATGTGTATTTCTCGACTTGCAACAGTTGCTTTGATTCTCTTTCCATTGATATCTTCAACAAGTTCTGCAGATCTCCAGAAATCCAGTGAATGATTTCTGTAGATGACAGGACATTCAGTGAAAGCAAAGCTGACATTTGATCGAGCCATCCATGTTATCATCCTTGCCATCGGCTCGTTGTCAGGTGTGACTTGTAACAGTGCACACATGTTATGTTTCGGTTCGAAGGAATATTTGGGTTGATCTTCTGCCATATCTGAATCACATAAATAAACATATTCAAAGTGAAATTAGTCATAAAGTTTACAACTTTAGGTAATTTCAAATTATAAAAATGAAGAAAAAAGAAAGAGAAAATCATCAAGAACCTGTTCTTTTACAAGTTTATAACCTAAACACATAAACAGAGTATTAGTAATCAAATACATAATCAACGCCCATTATAGTCTAATCGTGATCGGAAAACACATTATTATTGCTTATCGAGTCGGAATTAGAGAGCTAATTCAAGTTAGGGTTTAGATTAAAGATGAATGCGATAAGTCGGTTTAGGTTTCTTTGCGAGTAAGCAGTTGCAGTGGAAGGAGAGAGAGGGAAAGGTAATGTTGAAAATTTTTCCTAACTCCCTCTTATATACCTTTTGAAAGTGGGTTTTAAATGCTTTTTGTCATTTTGTGAATTATTAGCTGTCAAACAGTAACATTATCCACTTGATATATTAAAAACATTTATCATTTAAGTTAATAAAACCTTACTCGGAAAGCTTAATATATCCAAAGTCTACTCGGTATACCTCCACTTACACAAAGCTTACCCGAATATAAACATCAAACCTTGCTTGGTAAGATTTTCATTTAAATTTACAAGGTTTGCCCGATCTCTTTCACTTACAAACTTTGCTTGGTCAAGCTAAGTAATTTAAAAATCAAGACACCATGAAGAAAGCTTACCCGAAATACTAGATTTCTTGAGAAATTAATCACAAGGCAAATAATCAAGTATAATATATCAAATAATCATTCTTACTAGGAATCAATTAAGATCCCCATATAAATTTTTTGAATTCAAATTAATTGACTTAATTTAGCATAAACCCTATTATAATTGAACAAACATACTAAGAAACATATTCACTCAAGTATACTTGGAAGCATAGTGTGCCCGAGCAACCTTCACAGTGTTTTATCGTGCCCGAACAACCTTCTTATGCAAAGTATACCCGAATAACCTTCCTATAGTACAAAGTGTGCCCGGAAAAGGACTTCTAGCAGACAGTGTACTCGGAAAGTTAAGTTTTGAAATTACCAAGTATATTGAGGGAACAAAAGTGTACCCAGAATATAAAGTGTGCCCGGAAAACAAGGTTTGCCCGAAAACACTTGTAATTTCAAAGAGATCATAAACACAAATATCACAGAGCATGCTAGGAATGAAATTAAAACAGATAAACATTTAAGTGTGCTATAGTCTAAAATTTCAAAAAGCTTGCTCGAATACCCTACATTAGCACTAAGCTTGCTAGGATACACATATTCAATCAGGTATGCTCATACCCGAAGGATTTTAACAAGTCAAACCATACCCAAAAATGACAAACTAAAATAATAATATCTAAGTGTGCCTGGAAAGATTAACAAACCTTTCCTAACAACATATTCACACAAATCACAAAGCTTACTCGGTGTACTTACTCAAGTTCGCAAAGTTTGCTTGGAATAACAATCAGCATATAAGATGCAAAGCTTGCCCGAAACAAGAATTTCTTGTTAAAAGCTAGCTATAAGACATAATCATTTCAAGACTTCAAGCTTGCTCGGGAAATGAGTACACCCGTGTAGTCTACCCGAAAAGTGTAAACACTTCAAAGCATTCCCGAAAGTCATAAACTTAGTCAAAAAAATGACTAAGCTTGCCCGGAAAGGTTATGAAGCATCAAACCTTACCCGAAAATACATATTCAAACATATTCAACTGTTTTGTGCCCGGAAAGTTTATAAAACAGTAAACCTTACCCGAACTTACATATTCAACCTATTAAAGTCAAAATGCAACACTTTTTGACTTAAACCACTGTCAAAATATATTTTTCATTACAGATCATAGTTTAAGAGCAAATGGTGCATTTAGAGATAAAATTTCAGTTGTATTTCTCTTCAAAACATTTTCTTCTATTTTCTGAAAAGATCTCAAGAATGGGATCATATTGACTAAGTAGCTTTCTCAATACTTCATTCTCAGCATTATTATGACAGCTTATATAGGTTAACAGCAGGTATAAACTTAGCATGAATTTCATTTCTTTGGTGATATGATTAAGATTCAATTTAAGCATAATGCATTAATGGTCAACACTGTGCTATGATGCCTCATATCTCTTCTCAAAGCTTATTTGGCTTTCCCCATATCACCCCAATTTGACTCCAACCTCCTGTATTTGGTCAAAAATTAATTTTGTATGACAGAACTTATTGGATCTTTTTGTATTTTGATATTCAAACATATATAGAGGTTGAACGTTGGACATATTGTTAAATAACAGGCCTTTCATTCAAGATGAGACATCTTTTGTCTACATCTTTGTAGTTCTTGTTGTAACCCTCTTGTTTGATAAAATATTTAAAACACTTATCAACTTTTGGTTGATTTATTCATTCTTCCCCTTGTTTTTGATATTTTCTCAAAGTTTCTAACACATGTTCTTTGTCATATTTAAAGATGTTTTATTTTTGGTTGACCAAATAACAACAGGCTTGTGTATGACTGGGTAATCACTTTTCTGCCTATCATTTGGAGAGATTTATCTTGAGACATGCAAAGACAACTATGTATCTCCACATAAAGATTAGCATATTCATTATGTTTATATCACCTTAGATTTTACATCATCATGGGAAAGCAACCATACATGTTAATAACTATATTAAGGTCTTTTTAGCCTATTAAAACCATTTGATTGGCTAAGTAGTCAATGTACTATCATTTCCCAAATTAAATACAGTTTAACATTCAATCACCCCAATTTCTCTTCATTGGCAGGTAAATGGCTATCCTGTTTGGCCAGAAATGGTCAACAGGACCAAACATACAAGTGAATATATGTCCTTTCAAAGTCAGAGCTATTGACATAGTTTTAAGTGAAGGAATAAGAAACAAGTCATAATTGCCCCAAATGCATTCAGTTTTCAGGTCAATGGCAAGTGCATGTCCTTTCAACTGGGCAAATGACATACTTTTCAGCAAACATAACTACTTGAGTCTTTTCTTTAAACATCCTTCTTTTAAGCTTCTTTTAAAGCTTGAACTGAATAATCTTATCATATCTCTGCACCATTAATCAACTTGCTCATGTTTTGACCAAAATAAAGAGTTTATGTAAAATTCATTAGAAGATTTATTTTATCATTTAATTTTGACATAAAACTTATTTTGACACAAACAGTTTTAACATAATCAAATCTTAATCAAACATAACATCATCAAGACAAGCAGACAATAATAACATTCAAGGTTTAGCCTATCTTAATAACATCAAATGATCAGATAATACACATAATCAAGCAATTTAGCAGTGATGTCAGATAATTACACTAACAAGCAGTTCAACATAAACGAACTCATCTTAACATCACATTCACACATCAACTAATAAACATGCATAAACTTTAATCATATCAAACTTTTGCACTCAAAAACAGTTTAAAGCACATATCAGTCAACATATCAAGCAACATAATCAGTATCATACTCAAGTAACATAATCAAGCATATTCACTGAACATTCATTATGACCTCTAACAAAAATAATCAATTATCACATAGAGGCACATAATTAGGCACACATCCTTAATCAGATTTCATCAGAGTTGATCATTCCCAGGGCTTTCAGAAGAAAGTTGAACCTGGTTCTATCAAGTGGTTTGGTGAATAGGTCAGCCAAATTGTCACTTGTATCAACTCTTTGCATTTCAATCAATCCTTTTCACTTCAATCTCTGATGAAGTGATGTCTGATTTCAATGTGCTTAGTTTTAGAATGTTGAACTGGATTCTTAACAGTAAAATATGAAGCAGTATTGTCAATAAGAATAGGGGTGTTCAAAAAATTCAAACCATAGTCCAGCATCTGATTTTGAATCCATAGAACCTGTGCACAGCAGGCAGATGCAGCAACATATTCAGCTTCTGCAGTAGAGATTGAGACAGTAGTCTGCTTCTTGCATTGCCATGACACTAGCCTTCACCCAAAAACTGACATCCTCCTGAGGTTGACTTTCTGCTCATGTTACAGCCATCATAATCACTGTCTGTATAGGCAATAAGATCAAAAGATTGGTTCTTTGGATACCAAATACCTAAGTCTGGTCTTCCCTTCAAATATCTGAATATTCTTTTAACAACATTCATGTGGGAGACTTTCGGGCTTGATTGAAATATTGCACACACACATACAGCAAACATGATATCTGGTCTTGTTGCAGTCAGATACATTAGAGATCCAATTTTGGCTCTATATTCATGTTCATCCACAGGCTCCCCTTTTTCATCTGCAATCATCTTTTCTTTGGTGTCCATTGGAGTTGAAGAAGTCTTGTACTCATGACAATTGAACTTGTTCAAAATGTACTGCACATATTTATTTTGGTGAATGAAGATCCCTTCAGCTTTCTGTTGAACTTGTAATCCAAGAAAGAAGTTCATTTCTCCCATAGAACTCATGCTGTACTTGGACTTCATTACCCCCTTCAAACTCCATGCACATTTGTTCATTTGTAGATCCAAAGATGATGTCATCCACATACACTTGTAACAAAAGCAAGTCTGATCCCTTTCTTTTGTAGAAGAGTGTCTTGTCAATGGCTCCTCTTTTAAAACCATTTTCAAGAAGATGATTTGACAGCTCATCATACCAAGCTCTAGGAGCCTGATGCAATCCATAAAGGGCTTTGTTTAGCTTATACACCCTGTTTGGGTACATTGGATCCTCAAAACCTGGAGGCTGAGCTACATACACCTCTTCATCAATCTTTCCATTTAGAAATGCAGACTTAACATCAAGCTGGAACACTTTAATGTTCTTTGAGGCAGCATATGCAAGAAAGATCCTGATAGCTTCAAGTCTTGCAACAGGTGCAAAGACCTCCTTAAAGTCTATTCCTTCTTCTTGAAGACATCCCAGTGCTACTAGTCTAGCTTTATTCTTAATCACCAAACCCCTTTCATCCCTTTTGTTTCTAAAAACCCATTTGGTTCCTATTGCATATCTGTCTCTTGGCCTATCAACAAGATCCCACACATGTAGGTCTCTGAACTGTGACAGTTCCTCTTGCATTGCTTCCACCCAACTATTGTCTTTCAGTGCTTGAGCATTGTTCTTTGGCTCCAATTGGATAGAAAGCAGGAGTAAAGACAGATGTTTGCAATTTCAGAATGACTTCTTGTAACTCTTTCATGCAAATCACCAATGATGTTTTCAGAAGGATGATTCTTTTCTACATAAGGAGTTTGTACAATCATATCTGTAGACAAATTTGTGTCAAGATTTGTTTCATTGAGATCTGGTTCTTCAATGATCAAATCAATTGTTTGCATCATGAAATTCTGGTGCTTCATCATTATGTTGTCCTGAGGTAGATGCACCATTGTTCTCTACATTCAGTCTTTGAAATAGATCTTGAAATCTTGCAGTAGATGCCGCTGCTTCTTCACTTGCTTGGTTGATTGTGTCTCCCTCATTCTGAACTTGATCATTCTGTTCATCTTCATTGTCTTGATTGTTCTCAGTATGATCATGTTCAGGATTGTGATTGTCTTCTAGATCTTGTTCACCAATGTCACATGAGGAATTTTTCACAAAAGTATACTCCTTTTCTTTTCTAGCAACCTTCTTCCATAATTCTTCCAAGTCCAATGATTTCTTCTTTTTCTCTTCAATTTCACTGGTCTTGTAGAAAGTTTCATCAAAGTCTTCAGGATAAATCTTGAAGGACCTTATCAACTTCTCATGATCAAACAACCATGCTGCACCATTAACTGTATTGAATTGATTCTCACTAAAGATGATGTCAGATGATTCTATAACACTCAAATGGTCTTTCACATATACTCTGTAATCTTTTGAGTGTGTAGAATATCCAACAAAGAAACAGTCTAGTAATTTTGTTTGAAACTTGTTCAAATAGTCCCTTGTGTTCAGAAGAAAACATTTGCATCCAAAGGGCTTGAAAAACTTTATAAAGGCTTTCTGTTGTGAAATATTTCATAAGGAGTCTTGTTATGCCTTTTGTTGACAAGTACCCTGTTATGAACATAGCAGGCTGTATTTATGGCTTCAGCCCAAAAAGTGACAGGTAAATTAGCATCTCCTAACATGGTTCTTGCAGCTTCAATCAAGGTTCTGTTTCTTCTTTCTGTAACACCATTTTGTTCAGGAGTTCTAGGAGCTGAGATTTGTTGAAGTATTCCCTTTTTTGTACAAAATTCTAGGAGCTGAGAATTGTTGAAGTATTCCCTTTTCTGTACAAAATTCTTGCATGACTCCATTCTTGAACTCAGTACCATTGTCACTTCTCATCATTTTAACTTTCTTATTCAACTTGTTCTCAATCATTGTTACACAACCTTTAATCAACTCTGCAGTCTCATCCTTGGTACTTAGGAAATAAACCCAAGTATATCTTGAGTAGTCATCAATGATCACTAGACAATATCTTTTCTTCCATATACTTGGCACACTCACAGGACCAAAGAGATCCATGTGTAGTAATTCAAGTACTTGATCAATTGAGTTGATGAGTTTTGGCTTATGAGTAGATTTGTGTTGTTTTCCTTTTTGGCATGAATCACAATGATCTTCCAATTTGAACTCTCTTGTAGGTAAGCCTATGACATTGCTCACCTTTGACAAGTCTATTCATGTTCTTTAAGTTCTCATGACACAGTTTCCTATGCCACAATTTTGATTCATTTTCAGTGGCTTTGGAAACAAAACATGCACCTCCTCTTGAAACAGCTTCTTTCATATTCAATTCATACAAGTTGCCATTTCTTGGTGCCATCATCATAATCATTTCAGGTGGAATCACAAACTCAGGTTTTAAGATTAAAGAGTGGGAATCATCAAAACTGACTTTGTATCCCTTATCACACATTTGTGATATACTCAGTAGATTGTAGTGAAGACCTTCAACATGAAACACATTATAACATGAGACTTTTCCATTTGTTAAGATTCCTTTTCCAACAATCTTTCCACCATTTTCATCACTCCCAAATGCTACAGGACCTTCAAACTTTTCTTCATAATTGACAAGAGACCTCTTGTCACAAGTCATGTGCCTAGAACAACCACTATCCATGTACCATATGTCATTAAGAGGAGTGGACTGTTCCTGCACATAAGAAAAAAGTTTTGATTAGTTGAGTGATGAAGTGCAAGTCTTATCAACTTGCAACTCATCAGATTCAGTTTCAGACACAGCTTGGGAAGTGAGTTTTGTTGGCTCAGGATCTTCATGAGTGACCTCTATATTGTCTGAATTGTCTGTTTCATAACCACACTCTCTTGAAGTTTTAACAAATGAGGTTGAGCTTAGACAGTCTTCTGATGTAGTGAGACACTCATTCACTACATAGTCTTTCTTTTCAGAGTAGTCTCTCACATCAGGTACTATTTCAACCTTAGTTTCAGACTTGGGTTTCCAAAGGAATCCTTCAGGTTCAAATCCATGTTTCATCAGAAACTTTTCATCACCAGTGAGTTCTGTTGGTTTCTTTCTAGGAAATGCATCTTTCTTTTTTGTCTTCTCACTGCTTGATGATCCTTGAGAACTATCAGATTTGACAGATTGAGAATCCTTTTTAGGAATTATTCTCAAGGGTTGAGAGCTACTTTTAACATGCTTCACAGGAGATTTACCCCTTTTAACAGGTTTATCCACATGTTTCTTGGCTTTCATTGAAGTGTTCCCAATTTCAGGTTCTTCAATGATAGGAATCTGCTGTTGATTCTTGGTAGTCAAATTACCCATAGGTGCAATCAATGCATTTGAAACATTGAAGCAGGGTCTTTCCTCCTTAATCATCTCATTCTCTATCATTTCTAACTCTGCAGCTTGAAGAAAGCACACTACATCATCCAATTTCAAGTCATTGAAGTTGTGCTTCTGAAGGATGAATTTGCAGGCAGTGTACCATTCTTTTGGCATAGAATTGAGCAGCTTGGTATTAAGGTCAAAGTCAGTCATGACATAGTCTGAGATCATTCACTATTGATAAGAACCTCTCCATAATAGACTTCGGCCTTTCTCCTTCTATATACTTAAATCTTTCTAGCTGCTGCTTCAACCTTTGCTTCTTGATATTTTTGAGCTCAACATTTCCCTCAAACATTTCAAGTATTGCATCATACATTTCCTTGACAGTGGCATGATGTGCAACTTTAGTAAGTATTTCCCAAGATAGACCTAACTTCAACATAGCTAAAGCCTTGTCATCAACTTTTCTCATTCTTTCCCTCACAGCAGCAACTGCTGCTGGATTTGCACCTTCTTCAACATTGCCTTGTGGACCATTTTGGATTGAGTTCCACATATCAACATCATTAAAGCATACGGCTGCTTCAAACAAGACCTTCCATTTTGTGAAATTTTCCTGTCCATACAGTCTAGGAATCTTGTTAGTAGACACCTCTTGTTCCTCGTAACCAAACATTTTGTGAAATCAAAAGTAATTTCTTTGTAAAAACAGAGTTAAAAAAATAATCAGATCTGAAAACTGATTGTTCATATCTAAGTTGTCTGATGTGAATAGAACAAGATTTATAGATAAAGATTAAAACTTTAAATAGAATAAGGAAAAAGAAAACACCAAATGATGTAGATCTGGAAGAAAAATGAAGAACATAGCTGCTGACGTCACTTTTCAATGTAACAGTGGTCTGCTTACGTCATTCCTCTTCAAATCTTCAATCATCAACGATCTTTCCAAAATAGCAGCAACAAGCTCTGATACCACTTGTCAGGTCCCCGATTTCAGCTGGATCTTACTTAATCATTTCATAACTCACACAAATTGATGTGTCGACAAGGGAGTTAATGATGGGTTTCTATATTTAGAAAGATGACCGTTTGTTAAAGGCGTAATCAATAACAAACATACGGTTGTTTAATCAATATTCAAATGTAACCAACATGAACAAGATCCACTCAAAAGATTTCCATTTATATATATTATTAATCATACAAAGTGGATAATCGATTTAGGGTTTCTTGAAGGAAGGTTTTTCCGTACAAGGACAGCCGTCACACACATTAATTAATGTGTCTGTCTGCCTAGTCCTTAGGCGGCGTGCCCTAAAACATTCGATTTATAGGCCTACCACCCTAGGACAGCTGTCATTCCTTCTAGAAACCCCAAACGTAAATACATATTCAAATTACATAATCAGAAAATATTCTAAGTGTAAAGCAAGTCTTCCGGGTAGGCTTTGCATCAATCTTCATTTTTCGAGTACGTTGTGTACTCTGCCATCCTTCACAACTTGGTAACATAGAAGTGTGCCCGGGATCAGTTTACGGGTAGACTTTACGGGTAGACTTTACTTGAAGAGTATTTTACCAAGTAAAATACTCACCGGGTAGACTTCAGTCTTCTTGACTTTGCCAGACTTTGCCCGACAAACCCTTACGAGCAACCTTGTTCTTCAATGGTCCATTTCAACTCCTTGCTATAAAATAACTTATTAGCAAAGTGTACTCGGGAGTACCGTTCCTTGCTTGAGTTGAACCTTGCTCGATATTACTTAAAGATATTCCAATAAATCATCAAGCTTGTTCGGACCACTATTATTAATGAATACCTTGCCCGGTCTTCCAATCACTTGGCTTCATAGACTTGGTTAGCCAAAAGCTTACTCGGGAGTGAACTTTACTTGGCTATGAAGAACAGGCTTGCTTGATAAAGTGAACCTTGCTCTGATTTTCATAAACTAGTGAACCTTACTCGGTAATACACTAATTTGCAAACCCTGCTCGGATATCCACTAAAGAAGACTTCTTGAAGATAACCTTGCCCGATAGACAAAATATCGTACCCGGCTAAGTAAAAGCTTGTTCAAATCTTTGACTCAACAGGTTATCTGGATGCAAAACCATTTGTTGGATTACGGTTTGGAATTTCTTGACACTCCTATTTTCTGTGATAATGATGCGGCCATTGCAGTTGTGAAAAATCCAGTTCAACACTCTAAAACCAAGCACATCGATATTAAAATTCATTTTATTCGTGACTGTTTCGATCGAAAATTGATTCACCTTGAACAAGTCCACACTAACAATAATGTGGCGAACTTATTTACAAAACCGGTCAGAACAACAAAATTTAATATGCTTTTGGGTTTTCTTAAAATGCTTCGTTTCGAGGATTGATTCCTTTTGGGAATAAATTTGTACATATTCTTCTAATTTGCACAAATTTAGGGGGAGAAAAATTAAAAAGTCAAAAATAGTGTGTGCGCGTTGCTTTCTTTTTTATAAAAATCAAAAGTCAAAAATATTGTGTGTGCGTTGGTTTTATGTTTATTTAAAAAAAATTTAAGATTCATTTTTGCTTAAAATTATGTCGGTTTCTCAAGTTAGAAGGACATATACTTGTATATGGTTGGACCGGTGTTCTACTCTTAGATTCACAGGATAGCCATTTACCTAAAGGCTGAAAGCACCCGGGGCGATTATGATGTGTTTTTGTGTTTTGTGTTCTTTCACTTAAAATTATGTCGGTAACTCTGAGTTGGAAGGACACGTATCGTCATACATGTTTGGTCCGGTTGACCACTTTTGGTCATACAGGATAGCCATTTACCTGAAAGCTTAAAGTGACCGGGGTGACTGAACTCGTAACACGTGTATTTTATGTAACTCCATGGGAAATGATATTAATATTTAGTTTACAGCTTTTTAGAAGCTTCAAAATATTTTTAAATGAAAATTGATCCAACCTTTGGAAAGTGATAGATAAATTGTTTCTGCGTGCCTAACGGGTGAAGTTATTAAGTTTAAAAGGCTCTAGAACAGTCATTGATTTGTATGGTAGCTTTCCATGATGCGTAAAAGTTGAAGTGATATAAACTAAATAAGCTAAACTTATTGTGGAGAGTCATTTTGAAGAAATATGCATGTCTCCAGATACATCTCTCCGAATGATAGGCAGAAAAGCACTTACCCAGTCATACACGAGCCTGTTAATGACTTGATCACCAAAAATATTATATTATATTATTCGTTTAAAAAAAATCTTCAAAAGAGTTCACTTTATCCTTTCGAAATCTATGTTTTTGAAAGTTTAGAGGGTCAAACTAGAACTACAGAGATGGGGGCATAAAGTAAGTCCTGTCATGTCTCGAATGAAAGGCCTGTAAGTCCGGATGGCTTGTAAGTCCAACGTTCAACCTTAAAGCATAAACTATGTGTACTATCTACAAAATCTTTTGATCAAGCACTAGGGGGTTGGAGTCAAATTGGGGTGATCCGGGGAAAGCCAAATACGCTTTGAGAAGAGATAGGAGGCATCACAGATCCATGAGTGATGTCCATCTAAGCTTTATGCCGAACTGAACCCTAATCATATCACTAATACAATGAAAATCATGCTAAGTATGTTATACATGCTAGCAACCTGTCTCTTTATGTCATAATAACGCTGAGCATGAATCCTAGTGACAGCCTCTTAAACGATATGATTCCATGTTTGGATCTTTTCATAAAAAGGGCGGCGTTTTTACAGAAACTGAAATTTGATCCCAATCTTATAAAACTTAAGAGAGTTTCTTTGTATGTTAATGTTTTTTTTATTCGTCTCATTTTTTATTCTATTTCATTTTTATCTCGAATCTACTCTCCTCGGAACGTTTTAATTAACTGAGTTTGTTCTTAATATAGGTTTTTAGAAGGGTGTTGGGCTGCCCATTTTTTTGGTCATCTTGAATCTGGGATTACTGAATGTTTTTGAGCCCATTGTGGGTTCTTGGCCCATGTTGGGTGGGGTATAAGTAAAGCCCCAAAACCTTTTATCTTCTACTTTTCACTTTTACTTCTCTAGTCTTTCATCTCTCTCAATTTTCTCTGGCAACCGAAAGCTTTCCTGCATAAGTTTGATTAACCCTATTGACTTGTTGGTACTCATTGACTATCTCACAAGTAAAAAGGACTAGGTCTAATCTTTATGAGGCTTGTGTTCTTCTAGGATTTGACACATGGATAGCCGAATGCTATGGACTAATGAATGAATTGATAGATTAATCGGAATCATGGGTTATTAGGACTGTGATTAGTTTGTCAGTTGATTCCTTAGGGTAAATAGAGGTTCTCGGTTACAAGTTTAATGGATTTTTGCAGGTTTAATGGAGATCTCGGTCACTTGAAGAAGATAACACTCTTTCTAAGAAGGAAACCAAAGGGTTTTCTGTCAACAGCTATCAAGGTGTTCTAGGTTGACTTTCGTCGACCGAGATCACCTAGACTTGACCAAGAACTCCCGTTCTCGGTTAAATATTGACCGAGAACTCTTGTTCTCGGTTAAATATAGACCTAGAATTCCTGTTCTCGGTTGACTTTCGTTGACTGTTGACCGAGAACACACTTCGTTGACCTAGATCTTCCCATCTGGGCTTAGAACTGACTCTTGGGCTTAACTAGTGTTGTTTTCATGTTCTCTTGGGCCATCAAATGAATTTTTGGGCCTGCTTTAAACTTTTTGGCCCAAATCCACTTATATATCTTGGACTGCTTTTGAACATTAACAAATGAGTCTATATATCCACTAACTTGATACGTTTGGTGCAGAAATGGCTTATCAGGCTTCGTTAAAATTTGTGGATACTCATAATATTGCTGGACATTTATTTGATCCACCCATGGCTCACAAAGAATTCAAATCTATGATTGTCGCCCTTAACACCTGCAGGATTTCTCACGCACTACGAGAAAATCATGTTATGTGCAAGACGATGATCACATATTTCTGGAAGAATGCAAAAAATCAATCAACATGGACTACTTGGAGACGTGTCAATATACTCCAAAGTACAAGAGAAGCCAGTGACTGTCACGGAAGCTATTATCAGAGAAGTGCTGCTGTTTGGTGATCAACCAGATTACCCAACTGAATATTCTCATGCAGCTGTTTCTGAGATCCTCACCAGGATGGGCTATGAGGGTACTTATCCTCCGGCGATCAAGAAATTATTTCACCCATACTGGCGATTCTTACAGGTTCTTTACTTGTGTGTCTGGGAGAAAGGGAGGATCAGACGAGATTAGTCATACTTAGATGTCTGCTATAGTTGCTCTGATCATGGATTGGAATTACAACTATTCCAAGTTCGTTTTCAATGAAATGATGAGCAATCTGAAAGGGATGAAGAAAGAGATGTTCCTCATGTATCCAAGATTATTGCAGATGATATTCGATTTTCACCACACCGATCTCGTCAAAACCGTTGACACCTTGGATATGAAGTCAATGGGACCCAACACCTTCGGGTTAATGAAACACTCCAGAAAAGGATCCAAGATTGTATATCAGGGCCTAAATGCTCTGGTGAAATTTGGATGATTTGCTGAAACAGAAGCTGAGCCAGTTATAGCTCAGGTTGCTGATGAGCATGTGGCACCAGTTCAACCACGTGCTGCAGCTTTTGAGATTTCTGATGATGAAGAAGATGAGACAGAACACCGTCAGACAGATACTTCTCCAAGTGCTAATAAGTTAAGTGCTCTTGAAGCTGCCAAAGCTTTATTACAGTCAACTGCTCTGAAACCTCCTCAGACAATTGCTGAAAACGTTAAAGAATATTTGAGTGAAGAACCAACTGCTGATCTCATCCCTTGTAAACGAAAAAGGATTGATCCGAGATCACAGACTCATAACCTGAGTCAATGACCACAACACCAACACAAACAACAACCACCAGCCTACAACAACAAACTCATTAACCTGGGTCACCTACTCCAGAGACTCAAGTTGAACAAGATGCATCTACTACAGAGCCGTCATTTCAAGATCGGATGTTTGACGACTTTGCTAGTGACTTTGACTTCGAGATAGATATTCCACACATCGATAATGTAGATATTCCCTCAGGTTCATCTGGCCTAGCTGTTCAGGGTCAGTCAAGCTCAGGTACGTCAGACAAGATTTCCCAAATTCTTGCCATGCAAGAAACTTATTTTCAGAACAAGGGTAAGGGAGTTGTTCTTGAAGATGCTCATGTTGACATTCACACGTTACAACGTCGAGTCTTTGAACTCGAGCAAGATTCAGTAGTCAAGGATGTCCGTATACAAGAATTGGAAGCAAGTAACTCTGAAAAGGATTCCAAGAGTAAAGAGTTACAATCTGGCATGGGAGGATTAACGGCCATGTATCTTGACCTCCAACAAAAACTATTTCAAAAGTTTGGAGATGAATTTAAAGGCAATGATGATGTGGCCTCTCAAACACCCAACGCTGATCAAGGTAAGAGCTCCCCTATTCGTCCAGCTGACAACATTTATGAGTTCTTGACCTTGAAACAGTATATGTCTGCACCACCAATCTCCAAAGAAAAGTCAGACAGAGTTCTGAGAAAGCTAATGGTGATGACGAAATCAAATCAGAATGTGGAATCATCAGACAATCCAGACAGGTTCGTCGTAACTTTCCCAAAGGGTTTCTCGGATAAATATGGTGATAGGTCGGAAGTTGTATCGTGGGGTTTTGACGCTGAGAAAAATATGTGGTTGGTAAAAAGGAAGTCGGGAACCACAGAGTAATATAAAAAGATGAAAGACTTTGGTTTTTGAACTAGAGTTGATCTCAGTGACTTGATAAACTCCCCGTTCCACAACCCGTTGAATGATAAACGGGCTACGAATTTCTGGAACTTTTTGAGAAATCAGGTTGATCGAGGTTTTCCAACAATGCCAACTGCCGAATCATTCCTGGAGAAAGCCAAGGGGGTCATAGATCCGAAGACAGGAAAAAAAATGGTAATCGTTATGTGGCCTGCACAAAGAAGGCTACTCATATTCCTGTACCTGACGCAATTCCAGATGGTACATTGGACAATATGAGATTCTAGATCTATGACAGTGCAACTGCTACCGCTGTTGTCAAACTATAAAAGGGCAAGTGGCAGTATAGATTTGTTGATCCAAGGGATCTGCTCAAGTTTGGAGAGAAGGACATTCACACTCTAAGCGCATTCCAGATTATTGCTGAACCAATCTTTGAAACGGCTGCCAAAGAATACACAAGCATGGTTGCATCCATTATCAGGTGCAAGTTTTGGGCAGGTGCGTTAAAGGATGCGGATGTTGACTACATGGAGCATGACTGAAGACGAAGCTACAAACCAAGGGGGAGATTGTTGGGCCTAGTTTTGTATGGTTTGTACTTAGTCTATATGTGTCTGGGTCGAGTATGTAGGTTGGTTTTGGGCTGCGTGAATGAACCGAGATCCTAAGGGATCTCGGTGGGCTTTTGGTTGTTTGGGCCAGCTTGTTGGTTCCGTATATATAGAATATCTTGTATAGGGTTTAGGTTGCTCATTCACTTGTATGTTTGCCGTCTACGTGTTTACGAGACGAGATTGTAATAGGGCTTAAGCACCCGACGTATATCAATAATACGTGTGTTTTGAAGCAATCCCCGTGTTACGTTCTTATGTTTATTAGTGTTCTTGAGTCACCAAGTGTTGGCATTCCGCACCAATACTTGTTTGTTGATATCATAATTGTAGTGATCCAGATTTGAGACTTCCAATTTTCTTCTTTGACTCAAAGTTACTATACTTCTGGTTTGAATTTATATCATGATTCCAGGGCCCGAATACTCTTTCTTCGGTTTATAACACTCTTTAGAAAAATGACCGAATTCCTGAAAATTGTAGCATTTGACGTTTAATTTATCAAAGTCAACTCTTGTGTTCATCGCACGTAAATCTCTTCCGGTCTTTTGCATGAAATTATTGACTTTCCTCACAATCATGGCCATATTTTATTTTAGATCCATTAGTTACAGATCAGTGGATTGATTTGATCATAGTCCTCATTAGTTAAATCACTCGTAGCTATCTAGCTACCCACCAATTGTTCATATGAAGTCATAAAAGCAGACATGATGGCATATTGTTGTTATGTCTCCTCCATGTAACCTTCAGTGGTTGTGCAGTTGAGGAATTATACCAGAGAACGACAAGATCTAGATTCCATAAAAGATACATTAGGAATAACATAAGAACTCTGAGGAATCTCTTGATTCATCGGAGAATAAAAAGTTTTGATTGGTACAGATGTACAGCTTGAAGGATGTGCTTCCCCATAAAGAGTTGAATCTTGATTATCTTTGGAAGGATTTTGACACTTCAAATCAAACTCTCATTCTTCTAATTTTTGAACGAATTCCATCGGTGTGAGTTCTTCATTTTTGAAGAAACCGTTTTCTTTAACCATAGGTAAGTACTTGGAATATGAAGCAGGTAGAGCACTCTTCACAGAAATCAATCTGGTCAATCTTACTTGGAGGCATTTTGAAATTACTCATCTCAGCTATTAAAAGACAATACCTTGTCAATAATTCAGTCATAGTTTCTCCCTTTCACAAACAAAAGTTTCTGAACTGAAACTTTAGCATCGATTTCTTGTTGTCATTTATATTCCCCGTGCTCCTCATGTTCAAGTGTTTAAATAAGGAAGTACATACTTTAATGTTGCTAACTTGATGAAAGATGTTTTCAGATAATGCAATGTAGAATAAGCCATTGTTTCGGTCCCATGGGCTTTCTTGTCTTCATTAGTCATATTAGTAACCATTTTCTCTATCCACCCAACATAATCACTACCAACCAACATAGGTCTATAGATAACTTCCAAACTTTGTATACAATCTGGATGAACAGATCCCTGGTGAGTTTTATACCTTGGTTCCCATTTTGGGAAATCACAAAAATTAATGAGTCTCGGGCATTTATTATGATACCCGATCTTAAAATCTAGGTTTAACATTTGTTTCATTAAAGCTTTTTGGGACACAAGTGCACAAAAGTTTGCCATTTTGGAAATTCAAAGGTTAAAATTGTTAAATTTGAAAGTATGGGGTGAAAATAGACAATCTGTGAAAGTCAAATGTAACAAATGAGTATACTTTTAGGTAAAGAATGTGGTGTGTAAGTGTAAGGAATGAACAATAACGAATGGTGCTGCTCAAAAGAATGAGGAGTATACGAATGAAGTAATGACGAATGTAAGCAACAAATGAATAGTACTGTTCACGCGTATGAACAATAACGTATGAGTGTAGTGAATGAAAGTTTAATGAACAAATGAGGAACTGTAGCGAATAGGCTGTTAGAAATGTTGAACAGCTATCAAAAACAGTTACAACTGCTTATGAATGAGTCATTGAATCTAGCAAATGAACTCAAGAAAAGAAAGAATGAGCATTCATATCTTCAAATCTTCAAACACTTTCCAGACTCAAACTCAATATGAACCAATACTAAATCAATTCAAACTCGTTCAAACCTCAACCAAATCTCACAATTAACCACTCAATCAACTCATCTATCCATTCTAAACATCATCGAACCAATGCAAACCACAAACACAAACCAAATCTTGTCAAATTCTATAAAAAAAAGTCAAACTTAACCTCTTTTCCCGCATAAACTGAATTCAACAATTTATGAAGAACTAATACAATTAAACACTATCAGATGCTTATATCATCATCATGAACAATCCTATAGTCCAATTAATATTGATTATGATTAATTCAGTACCTAATTGAACGATTCTACACCATTAACAGTCCGAAATCAATTTCAATACATTTAAACACAATTAAAAGTGAATTGATGTATCAATTGTGTCAAAAAAATTCCTAATCACAATTCAATATACCACTTGAGGAACCACTAATCTGATTCAGTAAATTTAATGATCTAGCCATTTGATATGACTTACGAATAGATCTTGATTATTACGTTTCCGTGTGTAACATTGTGTGTTGAAAGAGAATTTGGACACAGTAACGAGGCTCATAATATTATAATTGTTGGGTTTTAACAAGATTATCAAAGTGATAAAATCCTAATTTTACCAAAAGCGCAGCGGATATAAGTTTTAAATCTTGTTAGTTTTAGTGTACAGAACCAATTCAATACATGCAAAACCCAAACCCGGATCCAAATACGAATTACACACTATCAAACACATGCATGTCACTATAAGTTCATGCATGTTAAACTACCTTTCAAGTAACCAAAGAAGTGTGAAAAGGATGATGATTGAAAGGCAAGAACTTGAATATGGAAGCTCCTCAAGCTAGTATACCCCAAGCTCCAACAAGACACCACTTCTAGCTAGGATTTGAACACTTGATAACCCTTTCTTTCTTGCCTTTCTTCCTTGGCCGAAAATCCAAGAGGAAAAGAGAAGAGAGAAACCTTTGTTACTTGTGTATAATTAATTATGTTATGTGAAAGAAGGAAAGAGAGAGACTTGGTTTTATTCAAAAGCATCTTTCTCTCCACCAATGATATCCATTGCATGTCTCCACTAACTCAACTTTAATAATAAAATAATATCAAGTGCAAGAGATTCCTTTACATTATTAATATTATTAATTTTGTTTTATAACACAAATATATATCAATATATATATTTATAAGATATAACAAAACTTATTACATGTTGGGTGACATGCTTAGTAACCATTATTCACATATTGTTATTTAACCAACTTAATTAACAACATGTAATGTTCTCTCATAAAACATAAATCATCCATATGATTTGTTTATTACACAAGTACATTTTTATTTAGAAACTCAAGTGTCAATATTCATTTACTTATGATCATATCATACATAAACAAATATTCTCGGTGTTTGTCTAGCTTGTTATTGGATATGACCCGACTTGGATCAATACGTACTAGCCACATCAACTCTAATATGTGTCTTGGGCAGATCAATTCCAACAATCTCCCACTTGCACAAGATACATAGAAGATTGATGCAAGTAGCAAATACCGCCTAACTACGGTTTACTACCCCTAATACGCATGACGAAGTGCCATTCAATAACATCATCCCTTTCAAGTCCCATACTTGAAAATGATTTAGGTGAAACTATCATTTATCCTTTTGCCACAAATGTCATGTTAAATCCAGAGACACAGAGTGATCATTCCCTGTTGATTTAACTTGTCAGGCCTTAGACATTTAACTCTCAACGAATAAGAGGGACAAATACCATATTGACTACATACGTCTCTCACTATCACCTTGTACTATACTTGAGCTTAGCCTTATGTACTGACATATTTCAGAGCAGCGAAGAACTAAGTCAAAGCATAATAGTCGATGAATATCAAGACCCAATATGTATCTCAGGTCGGAGGATACTATGAAGTTCGCCTTTACTCAAATTTACTTATGATCACAAATCACAAGGATTCCATGCAGTAAAATTGAGAGCGGGTCAGTCCAATATTTATCCCATAAATATCTATGAACCTTGGCAGCAACCCTTTGCTATATTCATACCTCATGAATATCTACCAATCCAAGTTCATAATAGTCTTACTTTCACATTTGTTCCCACAAATATGAACGACTACGGACGTTTAGAATAATTCAAATTATTCACGGATTTAAACATACTAAAATGGAACATAACTCAAGAACATGACCATAACCAAAACCATATGATTGAGTTAAAATAAAATTGTTCCAATATTTAAATACAAATTTTGATCAAATCCAATCACTAGAATATCGAAGTCCTAAGGCTCAAGTATGACCCTCATGCTTCGGCCTTTCAAGGAGTTTCGTGAGTGGGTCCGCAATGTTTTGATCAGTGTGAACTTTGCGAATACATATCTTTCCCTTTTCAACTTCATCCCTTATGTAGTTGAATTTCCGCTCAATGTGCCTAGTCTTTTGATGTGCGCGGGGTTCCTTGATTTGAGCAATCGCACCCTCGTTGTCACAAAAGATTTCTAGAGGGTCCTGAATGGTACGGACAACCCCTAGATCGGTAATGAACTTTCTAATCCATGCAGCTTCTTGAGTTGCCAATGAGGCGACGATGTATTCTGATTCAGTGGTGGATAAGGCTACCACATCTTGTTTTGCACTCTTCCATGAGACAGCACCACCATTGAGAATGAAAACATATCCCGATTGTGATCGAGAATCATCTCGATCAGTTTGGAAACTCGCATCAGTGTAACCCTTTACAACGAGTTCCTCCTCACCAGAGCCATATATTAGAAACATATCCTTAGTCCTTCTAAGGTATTTCAATATGCTCTTAACAGCCATCCAATGGCTAGTTCCCGGATTTTGTTGGTATCGACTTGTCATGCTCAAGGCGCATGACACATCCGGTCTAGTGCAAATCATGGCATACATGATGGATCCTATAGCAGATGCATATGGGATACCACTCATTTTGTCCTGCTCATCCTTTGAGCTTGGACATTGAGAAGCACTCAACATCGTTCCTCTTTGAATAGGTACCAAACCTTTCTTAGAGTTTTCCATCTTGAACATTTTCAAGATCTTGTCTATGTATGCACTTTGATTCAAACCTATCAACCGCCTTGATCTATCCCTATAGATCCTTATTCCCAGAATATAGGCGGCTTCACCAAGATCCTTATTGGAAAAACAGCTTCCAAGCCAGGCTTTTACACCTTCCAAGGTTGGAATGTCATTTCCAAACAGTAATATGTCATCGACATATAATACCAGTAAGGTTATGATGCTCCCACTAGCTTTCTTATACACACAAGCTTCATCAGCGTTTTTGATGAATCCAAATTTCTTAACTTCATCATCAAAACGGTGATTCCAACTTCTAGATGCTTGTTTCAATCCATAGATTGATTTCTTCAACTTGCATACTTTGTTAGGATGTTGTGGATCGACAAAACCTTCAGGCTGAACCATATAAACATCTTCATTAAGATGCCCATTTAGAAAAGCAGTTTTGACATCCATTTGCCATATCTCATAGTCATAATATGCGGCTATGGCAAACAATATCCTAATAGACTTTAGCATCGCCACGGGCGAGAAAGTTTCATCATAATCAACCCCTTGAGTTTGAGTGAAACCCTTTGCTACAAGTCTAGCTTTATAAGTATCCAAGTTTCCATGCATATCAGTTTTCTTCTTGAAAACCCACTTACTTCCGACGAGTTTGGAATTTAGAGGTGGAGCAACCAAGTCCCATACTTGATTTCATGCATGGATTGCATCTCAACATTCATGGCTTCTAGCCATTTGTCACAATCAGATTGCGACATTGCATCTCAGTATGTGGTGGGTTCATCCAAATCTACCACATAGCATCCATCCATGAAAAATCCATATCTCTCAGGTGGGGTGCTAACACTACTAGATTTGCGAATGTTTTGTGTGTTTTGATCAACCATTTGATCATCCTCAACAACCTCTTGTTTTTTGGGTAAAGGGTTCTACCCGGTTAAATTCATTCCACACAACCAACAAAGAACAAGTAATATGAAAAAGTGCCATATTAGTTCTCATGTATGACATGCCATACAAGAGTAAACAAAACCAAAACCACCAAACAATGGTAAACACTGCTAAAGCCTACACAAGAACCAAAAAAACAAACATAACAAAAACAAATCAACCATTATCATCAATTTGGTGTGAAACTCCTCTCGGAAAGTGCCAATCTTCAACAACCTCTTGTTGATTGCTAGTGTCAACCAAACGTGTATCGGCTTGTGGTTCTCGATCCTCCTCGAGTTCCATAGTTATATCAGTTACTTCCATAAGGAACCTTCTTTCCAAGAACTTAGCCTTTCGAGCTATAAACACTTTATGCTCGCTTGGATTGTAGAAATAATATCCCATCGAATCCGTGGGATATCCTACAAATATACACTTAGTGGATCGACATTCAAGCTTGTCAGGGGTGTAGATCTTAACATAAGCCTCACAACCCCATACCTTTAAATATGAAAATTTTGGAGCCTTTCCATGCCATATTTCAAAAGGTGTCCTATCCACTTTCTTGGTTGGTGCCATATTTAAAATACGGGCGGCGGAGATCACAGCGAAACCCCAAAATAATAGAGGTAATGAGCTTCTAGCCATCATGGATCGAACCATGTCCAATAAAGTTCGATTCCTCCTCTCGGACACACCATTATGTTGTGGTGTTCCAGGTGGAGTAAGTTGTAAGACAATCCCACAACTCCTAAGATGTTCTATAAACGCATCATTGAGGTATTCACCTCCTCTATCAGAACGTAGTACTTTGATTGTTTTGTTGAGTTGATTTTGTACTTCATTTTGGAAGACTTTGAACATTTCAAAGGCCTCATTTTTGTGTCTTAACAAGAACACATACCCATAGCGACTATAATCATCGGTAAAGGTAATGAAGTATCTTTCACCATTTCTTGTCATTGTCCTAAAAGGTCCACATACATCCGAATGTATGATACCTAATAGGTTTTTCGCCCTCTCATTTGTTCCATTAAAGGGCTCTTTGGTCATCTTTCCCAATAAACAAGATTCACATTCATCAAATGAATCAACATTTGATTTCAAAAGACCATTCTTTCGAAGTGTATGAATACGATTCTTGTTTATGTAACCAAGACGACAATGCCAAAGAAAAGTATTACTCAAATCCATTTTGAGTCTTTTTGTGTTAGCTTGGTACAACGAGTTATCAATTTATGAGTCATCATGAATTAATTCATAAATGCCATTGAACGGCATCGCTTTAAAATAAAAGACATTATCCATGAAAACATAAATACCATTATCAACAAACTTAAAGTCATAACCAGATTGTCTTAATACAGAAACAGAGATAATATTCCTAGTTAAACTAGGGGAATATAAAATGTTTTTCAAAATAATTTCCAAACCATTTGGAAGTTTTAAAACATAATCTCCTTGGGCTTGGACGTCAACCTTTGCTCCATTGCCCATGAAAAGACTTATATCTCCTTTCTTCATTTCATTTCTTCTTTTGAACCCCTGCAATGAATTGCATATATGAGTTCCACATCCGGTATCCAATACCCATGTGTTAGAAGAAATAATATTAAGATCAATGTGAATCATGAAAGTTGTACCTGAGGTTTGCCCCGCATCCCTCTAAGCTTTCAACTCCTTGAGATAGGTCGGACAGTTTCTCATCCAATGACCTATCTCACCACAACCAAAGCACGGATCCTCAACACTAACCTTTAGCTTCTTTGGTTTTGGTTCCGCCTTTGCCTTTCCCTTGAACCCCTTCTTGACTTGCCCCTTGCCAACGGCAACCCTTGCCTTTGGTTCCGGGTGATGCCTTTACTTTGAGCCACCCTCATTGATCGCAAGAACGGGTAAAACCTTTTTACCCATGCCGGCTTCGGCTGTCTTAAGCATTGCGTGAAGCTCACCAATGCTTTTGTCCCATCCGTTCATGTTGTAGTTCATGACAAATGTCTCAAACCTTTTAGTTAAGCCATTTAGGATCAAATCCGTGGCTAACTCTTTTGAGACGGGACAGTTAAGCCGTTCAAGCCGATCAATGTGGCTCTTCATCTTAAGTACATAAGATGAAACAGATTGGGTTTCTTCCATATGACATGCATGAGGCGCTCGAACCGTTTCGAATCGCTCAACCCGAGCTTGAGTAAGGAACATTTCCTTAAGCTGGGTAATCATGTCATACGCCCCATGATTCTTGAAATCCTTTTGGATCTCGGGAATCATTGTTCCCAGCATGAGGCAAGAAACTTGCACCGAATCCTCGTTGTATTTCAGCCAATCCGCATAGGCATCCAAGTTGTTGACATCGGGTTCATCGGGAATAGGATCGTCTAAAATATAAGACTTCTTTTCTTGCTTGAGAACAATTCTTAAGTTTCGATACCAATCCATGAAGTTGTTAAAGTTTAGACGATCCTTATCCAGAATGGATCTTAGTGATAGATTATGCACGTGTGGGATAATTGCGTTCGGTGCGTTGTTTGCAGCCATCTAAAAGAATTTTAACAAAGTTCAAATTAGTATTTTCGATATTAATAAAATTTTAATCTTTAATACCCTTTAATGTCTCCAAGACTTATTGATTAAAATCTAGAACCCAACGTTTCATTCAAATAGTAGTTAGGTGACCTTTATCCTACTATTCGAATTAACAAAGTAGTCAACGTTTGACAATTGCAACCCTTTGCAACTTATAGTTTTATGGGATTGGTTAAACATCATATGTTTAGTTAGTATGTTAAATCCCATCAACACCTTTGAACGCCATGTTAAGGTGATCCTATAGTCATGGTTTCAAATCAAGTCGTCCTGCTTATACACACATGTGAGTTTACTCATACAAGTGGTTAGGTGATCCTAATGCCAAAAGTACTTGTAAAATCACCTTAAGATCACAAGTTTTCTTAAAAGTGCTTAGGTGATCCTAATCCACTATCAAGTCTACAAGTGACTAAGTGTCGTATAAAAGGATGGTGTTTAACTTGTTTTTAAAAGGGATTTTAGTTTTCTAAATTCTAGATTGGAAAACTATTTATTGTACCTTTCATTTGCATGCATTCAAATGTATGGTACTTAGTTGAAAAACCCATTTTCAAAATTCCTTTTAATAAAACCCATTTTATTATGAAATCATTAGCTATTGATAAAACCATTTTTTATTACCTAACGATTTCTAAGGAACCAATTTTATGCTAGTTGATTTTAAGTTGTTAAGCAAACCATATTGCAAATAATAAGTAAATCAACCATGCAAGCATAAAATATACACAACCACAAGTTCATAACCATAGCCTCCTAATATTGACCACACTTGTTGACCGAAGACAAGTGTGTCAAAAAGTCTCTCCTAAGGGACCCAAAAGAACATGCACTTGTGTCGGTGAACTCCCACTTGATTCCGCATCCATACGCTCCAAGTGTTTACTCCCGGTGTTGTTGTCTTCATCATTTTATTTGGGCTTCCATCCATGCATCTTCTTTTACAAAATATATCCTAATACATTTTTCTAGTAAAAGAAATACATCTAATCTACTTATTATTACAAGCCATATGAATGAATAAATAGATTACAAACCCAAATAAATATTACAACCAAATCGAATGAACAAAACAACCAACACAATCATTCAACCAAACACAAGGCCATGGCTAGGTTATGAACATCTATTACACATCCAAATATGCAATAATACAAGACCAAAATGGTTCCCCTTTTTGCCTCAAAACTTTCGGCCAAGCTTAAGCAAACCGAAAGTTTCGGGTTTTGTCCAAACAAACTAAACAATCATCCAAATGACTTGGTTTTTCAAGATTACCACATGCATGTAAAGTATAACCTTGAAAAACCATGGGGTAACCAAAACCCTAAAATTTTCGGCCAAATGGTGAAACCCACCATAAAACCGAAAAATTTAGGGTCTAATGAAGCATGCATTCGTATAAGCGGCTCTTGATGCCATTGTTGGGTTTTAACAAGATTATCAAAGTGATAAAATCCTAATTTTACCAAAAACGCAGCGGATATAACGAATTACACACTATCAAACACATGCATGTCACTATAAGTTCATGCATGTTAAACTACCTTTCAAGTAACCAAAGAAGTGTGAAAAGGATGATGATTGAAAGGCAAGAACTTGAATATGGAAGCTCCTCAAGCTAGTATACCCCAAGCTCCAACAAGACACCACTTCTAGCTAGGATTTGAACACTTGATAACCCTTTCTTCCTTGCCTTTCTTCCTTGGCCGAAAATCCAAGAGGAAAAGAGAAGAGAGAAACCTTTGTTACTTGTGTATAATTAATTATGTTATGTGAAAGAAGGAAAGAGAAAGACTTGGTTTTATTCAAAAGCATCTTTCTCTCCACCAACGATATCCATTGCATGTCTCCACTACCTCAACTTTAATAATAAAATAATATCAAGTGCAAGAGATTCCTTTACATTATTAATATTATTAATTTTGTTTTATAACACAAATATATATCCATATATATATTTATAAGATATAACAAAACTTATTACATGTTGGGTGACATGCTTAGTAACCATTATTCACATATTGTTATTTAACCAACTTAATTAACAACATGTAATGTTCTCTCATAAAACATAAATCATCCATATGATTTGTTTATTACACAAGTACATTTTTATTTAGAAAACCTTTTTTCCAAATAACTCAAGTGTCAATATTCATTTACTTATGATCATATCATACATAAACAAATATTCTCGGTGTTTGTCTAGCTTGTTATTGGATATGACCCGACTTGGATCAATACGTACTAGCCACATCAACTCTAATATGTGTCTTGGGCAGATCAATTCCGACAATAATAAGAATTGTTATAGGTTAACATACATTACATGTTATATATAGAAGACAAGCTAAGCGTAACGAATGAGCCTCTCATTTGTTATCATACGTTAAGTTCATTTGTTTAACATCCCGTAATGAATGAACCTTATACATTAACTATCATTCGTTAACATATATAACAAATGAGGACTAAACAAAGCCGGTCTCATTCGTTAGACAGACCTAATGAATGAGCCTCTACATTAATGACCAAAATAACCCTAAAACATTATTCTAATAACCAATATACATTATTCAAAGACTGAGACGCAAAACCATGTATCAATAAACCTTATATTCAAGCTTGCTATAATTGTGGTGATGTGATGCATCTTAGAATGCGTGCCCTAGACTCATTTATGCAAATGAAGTTCAAATTTATCCGACCCAATTTAACCAAACCAAAACCGATCAAACACAATTTCCACAAGCCCTATACAATCAAGACCCATTTGCTCAAACTCAACGAATCCAAGCTCAACCCATTTACTTTATTCAAGCCCAACCTAATATTCTCAATCAAGTTCAAGGAGATCAAGCCACTCAAGTTGATCAAGGACGAATGTTTATTGCTAATAACTCCAAGTAATGAATACCTAAGAGGTTGTAGTCCTTATCGTTATCCTCTTTCAGCTCTCCGTCTATCTTCTTTTTTGTCATTTACGTCTTTTCAATCATTCCTTGTATTCAAGATTTCCAAGATTTATTTTTTGTCTATTTTCAAGTACTCATTATCGAACAATTTGTATTATCAATCCAGTTATGATATTTTCTCATTATTTCTTAGTAGGGTTGTTGCTTTCATTTTACAAAATCTATGACCAGTTACCACACTTAAATGTTTACTCAAAACCAGGTGATAGAAGTCTTAGGTATTCAATATTTTCATGATTTTCTCAATTTACATCTCAATCCTCATATTATTTATTTTCATGCATCTCATCAAAATTAGTGTGGTTTTATTCAAATCTATATACTCACAATCTATTTTTTTTTCATTTCTACCTCGATAGTTTCAATTGATTTAAAAGTCTTATTTACTTTGGTTGTTCTACAAGTTTTTTATTTCATTTGATATCCTTAAATTTTAAAATCATTTATATTTTTAAAGTTCACATGTCTTAATTCATTATTGAAAGGTTTTCTTAAATAGTTTTATTATATACCCACAATAAAAAATTTTGAACCCTCACAAACAAATAAACTAAGAGGAGAATGAGAAGATCAAAGTAATTACGGATGCATACGTAATTATCAAAATACTCGCATGAGAATAATGGTATGTATGGTTGTGTGGCGTGACTCGGAACATAGGCCGCTTTCGATAACGGTACAAATATGATATGATAAGGACATCGTGGATACGCCGCTGGTACATTCTATATAAGTGTCCTTGTCATATCTTATTTTGTATCGTTTTTTGTGTTGGAATCGATCTGCCCAAGACACATATTAGAGTTGATGTGGCTAGTACGTATTGATCCAAGTCGGGCCATACGCAATAACAAGCTAGACAAACACTACGATAATTATTATTAGATATGATCTAAGAAATGATTATCAAACACTTAGAATATTTAGAAATGGGTTTCTAGATATTTGCACTTGTGTAATATATAAATTATATGGTTAATTTATATTTTGAGAGAAAGTATTTTATGTTGATGTTTAAGTTGGTTAAACAACAAACACAAAAGCCATGTCACATAAGTAAAAAATAATAATACTTGAAGATTTGAAATTGTTGATGGGAAACAAAGGGTGGGCCACCCCCTTCCCCCCCCCCCCTCTCATCCCTTTATTCTTTTGTTATTTACTAGGACATGCAAGTAATGTTGTTGATAGAGAGTTATTATTCAACAACACTTTTTCTCTCACACACACAAGAACTCGTTATCTTCTCCTTTTATTTCGGCCTTAGGAAGAACAAGAACAAGGAGATCCTATCTAAGTACAAATCCTAGCATACAAGGTGTTTGTTGAAGGCTTGGAGGGTATACAAGCTTGAGGTTTCCTCCTTTGGAAGCTCGTCATTCAACCTCATTCATCCCTTTCATTCTCGGATTTGAAGGTTGTATTACATAAACCCCCTATGGATGTTTTTTTGTATATATGCATGCAAATTCGTATATGGATCCGGGGCTTGGGTTTTACATTTAAAATGGGTTTTATATTAATCAATATAACAAGATTTTAAACTAATTAATCCACTGCGTTTTTCATATAAATGGGTTTATATGACTTTGATAATCTTGTTAAAACCCAACAATGGCATCAAGAGCCGCATATACGGATACATGCATCAATAGATCTAAAAATTTTCGGGTTTTATGGTGTGGTTCACCATATGGCCGAAATTTTTGGGGCTTTTGGTTACCCCTTAGTTCTTCAAGGTTATACTTTACATGCATGTGATAATCTTGAAGAATTAAGTCATTTGGATGATTTGTTGTTTTGTTTGGACAACACCCGAAACTTTTCGTTTTCTTATCCTTGGCCTAAAGTTTGAGGTTCACAAGGGGAACCATTTAGAGATGTAATACTTGCATATTTGGATGTGCATTTGGATGTTCATAACCTAGTCATGACCTTGTATTTGGATGTGTGTTTGTGTTGTGATTTATTCAATACTCAATTTGGTTGTAATATTATTTTATTTGGGTTTGTAATCTATTTATTTATTCATATTGGTTTGTAATAATAAGTAGATTAGTTGTGTTTCTTTTACTAGAGAAAAATGTATTAGGATATATTTTTTTTTTTTTTTGGGTAAAGGGATTCACCCGGTTAAATGCATTCCACACAATCAAAAAGTACAAGTAATATGACAGAGTGCCATATTAGTTCTCATGTATGACATGCCATACAAGAGTAAACAAACCAAAACCACCAAACATTGGTAAACACAGCCAAAGCTTACACAAGAACAATGTAAATAAACAAAACTAAAACAAATCAACCATTATCATCAATCTGGTGGGAAACTCCCCGCGGAAAGTGCCAATCCTCGAGAACCCGATTAACCCGTTCAGAATTCTTGAACTTTAGAGTCATAAGCTTTAGGCGCGTCCCCCTAATGATTTCGTCCACAACCATCTTCGGAGTCTTCAAAGAGTTCTTGAAAAGCCGGTTGTTTCGCTCCTTCCAGATAACGTAAACCGAAGCCCCAAATAGCAGCCGATTAACAACATTTTCAATAGAGTTGGACATTCCAAATTGAGACACATATTGAAGAATATTCGCCCAACCATTCCTACACCCTGAAACTTCCCTTTCATTCTTACAATACTCCAAACCTCAGCAGAGAACTTACACTCAAAGAAGAGGTGGTTACGAGAATCCGGCTCTCCATTACAAAGAGGGCAGCAATACAAGTTATAATTTGGATACCCACCAATTTTCCATCCCATAATACGATTCTGCGTGCTCAACCTATCATGAAGCACAATCCACAACATAAAGGAGTGTTTTGGAACACATTGAGAGAACCAAACAACATGCACCCAAGACACCTTATCAGCCGGTCTCCGAATAAGATTCCAAATTCCAGACGCCGAGAAATTCATTGAAGTCCCATTCTCATCCATTACCACGATCTTGTCCCTCTCATCCGGACAAATGCTGACTTCTTTTAGGTTCAAAAGAATTGGATACCTCAAAATCCAATCAGGCGGCCAACCCCAGTTATTATGATGAACAACATCACTGACACAGGTCTCTAAAGACAAGCCAGCACGATGAATAGCTCTAGGGTTAATATATTCAATTAAAGGACAAATCTCATCCCACTTATCATACCAAACTGAAGTAGATCTCCCATTCCCAATTTCATGCCATATAAATTTTCTAATCTGAGGACGGAACTGAAGAATTTTCCTCCATCCCCACGTACACGAGTTAGGATATATTTTTTTTTTGTAAAAGAAGAAGCAACAAAGTTACGGTTTTAGTTTTGGGCCTTAATGGACTTCATAGTCCATGATGGGATTCTAGCCCAATGACCAAAGCCCAAACTTGGAGGCCCATGGAAGCAAGGAGCTGAAGTTGGAGCCCAATTGGAAGCCCAAATAAAGTGGAAGACTCACAACACAAGGTGGACACTTGAAGCATATGGATGCGGGATCAAGTGGGAGTTCACCGACACATGCCTTGTGTCATTCTCGTCCCTTAGGAAAGACCTTTTGGCACACTTGTTTCGGTCAACAAGTGTTTTCATCTTAGGTGGCTATGGTTATGAACTTGTGGTTGTTTATTTATGCTTGCATGGTTGATTTATATGTATTTTGTTTTATCTTATTTGGATAAGGATAATTAACAAATTTAATATCAACAACTTGCATAAAATTGGTTCCTTAGAAATCATTAGGTAATAAAATTGGTTTTATTAAAGGTTAATGATTTCACAATAAAATGGGTTTTATTAAAAGGAACTTGAAAATTTGTTTTCAAAGGTACCATACATTTGAATGCATGCAAATGGAAGATACATTTAATAGTTTTCCAATCTAGAATTTTGTAAACTAGAATCCCTTTTAAAACAAGTTGAACACCATCCTTTTATACGACGCTTAAGTCACTTGTAGACTTGAATCGTGGAATAGGGTCGCCTAACCACATTTAAGAAAACTTGTGATCTTAAGGTGGTTTTACAATACTTTTGGCATAAGGGTCACCTAACCACTTGTATGTGTAAACTCACACGTGTGTGTAAGTAGGACGACTTGATTTGAAACCATGTGAATAGGGTCACCGACACATGGCGTTCAAAGGTGTTGATGGGATTAAACATGTCAACTAAACATATGATGTTTAACCGATCCCATAAAACTAGAAGTTGCAAACGGTTGAAATTGTCAAACGTTGACTACCTTGTTAATTTGAATAGTAGGATAAAGGTCACCTAACTACTATTTGAATGAAACGTTGGATTCTAGATTTTAATCATTAATTGTCTTGGAGACATTAAAGGGTATTAAATATTAAAATTTATTGATATCGAAAATACTTTTATAGATGGCCGCAATCAACAATCCACCCAACGCTATTATCCCTCATGTGCATAATCTATCACTTAGATCCATTATGGATAAGGATCGTCTAAACTTTGACAACTTTATGGACTGGTATCGAAACTTGAGAGTTGTTCTCAAGCAAGAGAAGAAGTCCTATATTTTAGATGATCCTATTCCTGATGAACCCGATGTCAACAACTTGGATGCCTATGCGGATTGGTTAAAATACACCGAGGATTCAGTGCGAGTTTCTTGCCTCATGTTGGGAATAATGATTCCCGAGATCCAAAAGGATTTCAAGAATCATGGGGCGTGTGACATGATAACCTAGCTTAAGGAATTGTTCCTTACTCAGGCAAGGGTGGAGCGCTTCGAAACGGTTCGAGCACTTCATGCATGTCATATGGAAGAAACCTGATCCGTATCATCTTATGTGCTTAAGATGAAAAGCCACATTGATCGGCTTGAATGACTTAACTGTCCCGTCTCAAAAGAGTTAGCCACGGATTTGATCCTGAACGGCCTAACTAAAATGTTTGAGACATTCGTCATGAACTACAACATGAACGGATGGGACAAAAGCATTGGTGAGCATCACGCAATGCTTAAGACAGCCGAAGCCGGCATAGGTAAAAAGGTTTTACCCATTCTTACGATCAATGAGGGTGGCTTGAAAAAGAGGCATCACCCGGAACCAAAGGCAAAGGTTGTCGTGGGTAAAGGGCAAGTCAAGAAAGGGTTCAAAGGAAAGGTAAAGGCGGAACCCAAACTCAAGAAGCTAAAGGTTAGCGCTGAGGATCCGTGCTTTAGTTGTGGGGAGATAGGTCACTGGATGAGAAATTGTCCGACCTATGTCAAGGAGTTGAAAGCTAAGAGGGATGCGGGGCAAACCTCAGGTACAACTTTCATGATCCATATTGATCTTAATATTATTTCTTCTAACACATGGGTATTTGATACCGGATGTTGAACTCATATCTGCAATTCATTGCAGGGGTTCAAAAGAAGAAATGATTACAAGAAAGGAGATATAAGTCTCTTCATGGGCAATGGAGCAAAGGTTGACGTCCAAGCCTGAGGAGATTATGTTTTAAAGCTTCCAAATGGTTTGGAAGTTATTTTGAAAAATATTCTATATTCTCCTAGTTTGACTAGGAATATTATCTTTGTTTCTGTATTAAGACAATTTGGTTATGATTTCAAGTTTGTAAACAATGGTTTTTATGTATTCATGAATGATGTCTTTTATTTAAAAGCAATACCGTTTAATGGCATTTATGAATTGGTCCGTGATAATATATCCATTGATAACTCGTTGTACCAAGCTAGCGCCAAAAGACTCAAATTGGATTTGAGTAAAGCTTTTCTTTGGCATTGTCGCCTTGGTCACATAAACAAGGATCGCATTCATACACTTCAAAAGAATGGTCTTTTAAAATCAAGTGATGATTCATTTGATGAATGTGAATCTTGTTTATTGGGAAAAATGACCAAAGAACCATTTAGTGGAACTAATGAAAGGGCGAAAGACTTATTAGGCATCATACATTCGGATGTATGTGGTCCTTTTAGGACAATGACAATGAATGGTGAAAGATACTTCATTACCTTTACCGACGATTATAGTCGCTATGGGTATGTGTTCTTGTTAAGACACAAAAATGAAGCCTTTGAAATGTTCAAAGTCTTCAAAAATGAAGTACAAAATCAACTCAACAAAACAATCAACGTGTTACGTTCCGATAGAGGAGGTGAGTACCTCAATGATACGTTTCTAGAACATCTTAGGAGTTGTAGGATTGTCTCACAACTTACTCCCCCTGGAACACCACAACATAATGGTGTGTCTGAAAGGAGGAATCGAACTTTATTGGATATGGTTCGATCCATGATGGCTAGAAGCACATTACCTCTATCATTTTGGGGTTTCGCACTGATCTCTGCTGCCCGTATTTTAAATATGGCACCAACCAAGAAAGTGGAAAGGTCACCTTTTGAAATATGGCATGGAAAGGTTCCATCATTATCATATTTAAGGGTATGGGGCTGTGAGGCTTATGTTAAGATCTACACCCTAGACAAACTTGAAAGCCGATCCACTAAGTGTATCTTTGTAGGATATCCCGAAGATTCGATGGGATATTACTTCTACAATCAAAATGAGCATAAAGTGTTTATAGCTCGCAAGGCTAAGTTCTTGGAAAGAAGGTTCCTTATGGAAGTAACTGATATAACTATGGAACTCGAGGAGGATCGAGAACCACAAGCCGATACACGTTTGGTTGACACTAGCGATCAACAAGAGGTTGTTGATAATGATCAATTGGTTGATCAACCCACACAAAACGTTCGTAAATCTGGTAGAATTAGCACCCCACCTGAAAGATATGGATTTTTCATGGATGTATGCTATGTGGTGGATTCTGACGAACCAACCACATACCGAGATGCAATGTCACAATCTGATTGTGATAAATGGCTGGAAGCCATGAACGTTGAGATGCATTCCATGCATGACAGCCAAGTATGGGACCTGGTTGCTCCACCACTTAATTCGAAACTGGTTGGAAGTCAGTGGGTTTTCAAGAAGAAAACTGATATGCATGGAAACTTGGATACTTATAAAGCTAGACTTGTAGCAAAGGGTTTCACTCAAAATCAAGGGGTTGATTATGATGAAACTTTCTCGCCCGTGGCGATGTTAAAGTCTATAAGGATATTGTTTGCCATAGCCGCATATTATGACTATGAGATATGACAAATGGATATCAAAACTGCTTTTCTAAATGGACACCTTGAAGAATATGTCTATATGGTTCAGCCTGAAGGTTTTGTCGATCCACAACATCCTAATAAAGTATGCAAGTTGAAGAAATCAATCTGTGGATTGAAAGAAGCATCTAGGAGTTGGAATCACCGTTTTGATGATGAAGTTAAGAAATTTAGATTCATCAAAAACGCTGATGAAGCTTGTGTGTATAAGAAAGCTAGTGAGAGCATCATTACCTTTCTGGTATTATATGTCGATGACATATTACTATTTGGAAATGACATTCCAACCTTGGAAGGTGTAAAAGCCTGGCTTGGAAGCTGTTTTTCCCATCAAGGATCTTGGTGAGGCTGCCTATATTCTGGGAATAAGGATATATAGGGATAGATCAAGGCGGTTAATAGGTTTGAATCAAAGTGCATACATTAACAAAATCTTGAAAAGGTTCAAGATGGAAAACTCTAAGAAAGGTTAAGAGCATATTGAAAAACCTTAGGATGACTAAGGATATGTTGAGTGTTTCTCAATGTCCAAGCTCAAAGGATGAGCAAGACAAAATGAGTGGAATCCCATATGCATCTGCTATAGGATCCATCATGTATGCCATGATTTGCACTAGACTGGATGTGTCATGCGCTTTGAGCATGACAAATCGATACCAACAAAATCCGGAAACTAGCCATTGGATGGTGGTTAAGAGCATACTGAAATACCTTAGGATAACTAAGGATATGTTTCTTATATATGGCTCTGGTGAGGAGGAACTCGTTGTAAAGGGTTACACTGATGCGAGTTTCCAAACTGATCAAGATGATTCTCGATCACAATAGGGATATGTCTTCATTCTAAATGGTGGTGCTCTCTCTTGGAAGAGTGCAAAACAAGATGTGGTAGCATTGTCCACCACTGAATCTGAATACACAGTCGCCTCATTGGCAGCTCAAGAAGCTGCGTGGATTAGAAAGTTCATTGCCGATCTAGGGGTAGTCCGTACCATTCAGGACCCTCTAGAAATCTTTTATGACAACGAGGGTGCGATTGCTCAAATCAAGGAACCCCGTGCACATCAAAAGACTAGGCACATTGAACGGAGATTCAACTACATAAGGGATGAAGTTGAAAAGGGATATGTATTCGCAAAGTTCACACTGATCAAAACATTGCGGATCCACTCACGAAGCTCCTTGAAAGGCCAAAGCATGAGGGTCATACTTGCGCCTTAGGACTTCGATATTCTAGTGATTGGATTTGATCTATTTTGTATTTGGATATCGGAACAATTGTTATTTTGACTCATTCATATGATTATGGTTTATGATTATGACTTTTGAGTTGTGTTCCATTTTAGCATGTTTAAATCCGTGAATAATTGAATTATTCTAAACGTCCGTAGTCGATCATACTTGTGGGAACAAATATGAAAGTAAGACTATTATGAACTTGGATTGGTAGATATTCATAAGGAATGAATATAGCAAAGGGATTGCTGCCAAAGTTCATAGATATTTATGGGATAAATATTGGATTGACCCGCTCTCAAATTTACTGCATGGAATCCTTGTGATTTGTGATCATAAGTAAATTTGAGTAAAGGCGAACATCATAGTATCCTGCGACCTGAGATACATATTGGGTCTTGATATTCATCGACTATTATACTTTGACTTAGTTCTTCGCTGCTCTGAAACATGTTAGTACATAAGGCTGAGCTCAAGTATAATACAAGGTGATAGTGAGAGACGTATGTAGTTAATAGGGGATTTGTCCCTCTTATTCGTTGAGAGTTAAATGTCTAAGGCCTGAAAAGTTAAATCAACAGAGAATGATCACTTTGTGTCTTTGGATTTAACATGACATTTGTGGCAAAAGGATAAATGATAGATTTACCTAAAACATTTTCAAGTATGGGACTTGAAGGGGATGATGTTATTGAATGGCACTTCGTCATGCGTATTAGGGATAGTAAATCGTTGTTAGGCGGTATTTGCTATTTGCATCAATCTTATATGTATCTTGTGCAAGTGGGAGATTGTTGGAATCGATCTGCCCAAGACACATATTAGAGTTGATGTGGCTAGTACGTATTGATCCAAGTCAGGTCATACCCAATAATAAGCTAGACAAACACCACGATAATTATTATTAGATATGATCTACGTAATGATTATAAAACACTTAGAATATTTAGAAATGGGTTTCTAGATATTTGCACTTGTGTAATATATAAATTATATGATTAATTTATATTTTGAGAGAAAGTATTTTATGTTGATGTTTAAGTTGGTTAAACAGCAAACATAAAAGCCATGTCACATAAGTAACAAATAATAATACTTGAAGATTTGAAATTGTTGGTGGGAAACAAAGGGTGGGCCACCCCCCTTGTGACATTCATGACAAAACGAGGTACACTATATTCATTACGTAACAAGTAAACGATAAATCGGTTAATTCGTAGTGCTTAAACGAGTAACCGACTGATACTAATTATGACCCGTATACATATTGAGGGGTCATATACGAGTCATATATATGCTAACATATTGATATTTAGGCCTCGGTACGTTTAAAACTCTTTAAACGAAAAAGGTTTCGTTTATCGATACGCTATAAGCTTAAACGCAATCGTTAATATCAAACCAAGCATTGTAGCATCCGTTAAGCCGAAAAAGATTTACAAAACACTTATATGACATGTTCTAAGCAATCCGTGAAAATATTTTGGAATTTTACAACGAGTCAGTACGTTTTTCTTATTTTACAAAAATAAGCTGAAAAACACTCGTTTTTACGCTATCTCTTACACCCGAATTAATTTTCTTGCGAAAAACCGGACCCGAACTAAATTTGAAGTGGGCTTTTCATGTTTGGGCTTGTATGTATAGTTTAATGGGCCAAAACAGCCCATTAAGGGCCTCTAAGAAGCTCCGATCGGCCAGCATGGGGATACCCCACATATTTTATACAAAGCTTATGCTTTAAGCTTTACTATCCAATTTAACTTTCAAATATTTCAAGTCCAAAGCAGCTCTAGTTCTGCTCTTCCAAACCCTTGCCCAAAACCCTCAAGTAAGTTTCATTTACATGAATTTTTAACCATCCTTTAACTAAGTTATAATCTTATAAACATGTTTTAGTTAGTTTTAAACATGTTTAACCATCCAAAAACCCTAAAAATCAAGTAAAATTATGTTTTGATGTTAAACATGTTTACAAACCAGGAACATATACTTTTTTGGTTAAAAACGCGGATTAGAACATGAATACAACGTTTTTACGGTTAGAAAGTTCGGTTTGAACCCAAAACCGAAACCCTAATTATCAAGGCTGTTACATGGATGATTTATGCTTGGTTTGATGTTATATGATATGTAGATATACTGAGTTTGCAACCCGAGACCCGGAAAGTCGTTTAAGCTAGCAAAATTCATCGGAAACCGACAAGGTAAACCAGTAACACTCGTTTAGGGGCTGTTTGGTATTAGGTTGTGACGTGCTTGTTGTTAGCTTGTGAAAACTTTCAGGGACATTAGGGATCATATAAATGAGTCCCTGTTCAAATTTGGTAATTTTTCGATAAACGGAGAATATTTGGTGAATTTATTTCAGTTTATGAGCGTTTATTTGGGAAAAATAGCTAAACATGTTGAAAAATTCTGAAACTTGGTTTTGGAGTTTAATATGGGATGGTAAGATCACTGGTAAAGTTTGGGAATCATTGGAAATGCCTAAGTATGGTTTGTACAATCATGGTTAAACCGAATTTTAACAGCGGAAAAACGCACAAAAAGGCATTTTGTCAAAAGAGTTAGGTTCTGGAAATTTTACAGGGGCTATGTAATAACATTGAGGCCATTGGTAAAAATTATCAGATTTTTCGGAGGTCGTTTGATATAAACGGGCCATTTATTACACGATTATAACCTATTAAATGAATTTTTATAAATAAATAATTAATCATAAAATTTCTGGAAATATTTTTATAAAATTCTCCATGTCTTAATGTATTTTTACAAAAATTTACATAATTTATATATAAGTACATATTTAGTTATGATTAATCAAAGATTTAAATTATAATTGTTTTAACGAAACCGGCAGTTTTGTGTTTAACGGACTGACTGGTATGTCAAAATGTCAAAAGTGGTCAAATATCATATTTTTGAATGATATTGATAAAAACGAACTTGTTACGAAAATTCCGGACAAATCGGGTGGATTGGGCGCGTTTTGTATAATCAAACCCGTGTGAAAACGGAAACGAACCCTGCAATCAAACCAGACACCGAAACCTTAAAATTCTTTCATAAATCAAATCATTTTATCAATCAATATATTTACTTAAGTTTATGTGATCTTACCTAATTCCGAAACGTATAAACGATCAACTGAGCTAGGCTCGGAAAACGGTGAAACTGAGCCAAATCCAGTTTTAAACATTTCATAGTATACAACGTCACAATCTAAGACTATGGTCATGTTCTGGGCCTAACAGCTATACCCAGATCACCTATACAGCCCGACTTAGCTTGAACACTGTACTAGTATTAACGATACAATACCGTTTATAGGAATCAGGCTATAAACGAGGCATCTGACTTATTGATACGTAATTTCTGTGCGAACTACAATAAGGTGAGTTTCACGACCCCCACTTTCTAAACTGTTTTACGAACTTTTGGGGTGGAAAGCATGTTTATACACGTTATCGATCTGAAAACGATTCGGGACATAAAATATCTGAACAATTATATATGAAAAGTCCCTACAAACATAATGATTGACTACGTGTTGATGAAAGATGATTATTATCGTTGATTGATATATTAAGTGGAGATAATACGAATTTGCAAAATATAATGAAATTACACGTGACAGCAGGTTTATACAAACATGTTATGTAATGTTAAACATAACTAATTTTGGAGATAACGTGGTCTGTGATGATTATGGGGCTATTGTGGGCGGAAGGGGGGCCACAATAGTAATAAACTAAAGTTGAGTATGGCCTACGAGCCAAGTTCTGCTGCAACTTATAAACTAAAGTTGAGTATGGCTTACGAGCCAAGTTCTGCTGCAACTTATAAACTAAAGTTGAGTATGGCCTACGAGCCAAGTTCTGCTGCAACTTATTAAACGAACTAACTTGATTATGACATGGATGTTAAGAAAATAATGTGATTATGCGTATTGAGGGCGGATGGGGAGCCACAGTAATTGGTGATACGTGATAAATACTATATGTGTATATGTGTCTATATACATGCTACGTGATTAGCCGTAGGAAATACTATGTGTAGAATATATTAATTAATTGCGTGTATACTACATAATGTTTGAGTTACGTGGAATCATCGTGTGTGGAAGGGGGGGACCACAGTGGTTGATGTTAACACGGAACCGTTGTGGGCGGAAGGGGGGCCACAGTGGTAGATTAAACACGAAAATTGGAAACAGGTAGTACGAACAAACAATCACGATTTTACTGAAATTTCGAATTTATATTATAAACTTACCTGTGTGCATATGCACACACAAGGATATGGCTGTATATATTTATACAAACGTAAATACATATTTTTACATACGCGCGTACATACAAACTATGACTGTGTGATACGCAGAACTGATTTCGTTAAACTTACGAAACTCACCAACTATTCGTAGTTGACCTATTTTAACATGCTTTTCAGGTAATCAGATATGAGAAGTAATTTCCTGTGCGTTACGTGTCTGATTGGTGATTGATGTCATGGGCATTTGAGTTAGAAGTAAAGTACTTGAAGAACCGGTTTGATTGTATCACCTAGTTTGTAAAAGATGTTAGAACAATATAATATATTGTAAATTAGTTAGTAATGTTTCTTTATGAACAATGTATTTGATACCAGTTGTATCTGTTGCATTTCCGTTTTACGCTTCCGCAATTCGCTTAACGGGGTGTGACACCCCTTTTCCCCCTCTCTCTCATCCCTTTATTGTTTTGTTATTTACTAGGACATGCAAGTAATGTTGTTGGTAGAGAGTTATTATTCAACAACACTTTCTCTCTCACACACACAAGAACTCTCTCTTTCTCTTCTCCTTTGATTTCGGCCTTAGGAAGAACAAGAACAAGGAGAGGCTATCTAAGTACATATCCTAGCATACAAGGTGTTTGTTGAAGGCTTGGAGGGTATACAAGCTTGAGGTTTCCTCCTTTGGAAGCTCGTCATTCAACCTTATTCATCCCTTTCATTCTCGGATTTGAAGGTTGTATTACATAAACCCCCTATGGATGTTGTTTTGTATGCATGCAAATTCGTATATGGATCCGGGCCTTGGGTTTTACATATAAAACGGATTTTATATTAATCAATATAACAAAATTTTTAACAAATTAATCCGTTGCGTTTTTCATATAAATGGGTTTATATGACTTTGATAATCTTGTTAAAACCCAACATTTTGAATCATTCGAAGATATGTGTTATGTGATTTATATATAAAAACTATTTATTTGTATTAAATAACTTTTGTTGTAGTTTTTCCTTAATTTGGGACGAAATTTCCAAAAGTAGAGGATACTGTAACATTCGTCAATTTTTTAACCCCAAAACCCGACGCGTTTCAAAGCCAAAGTTATTTTATATACTATTTTCAACAAAAATACTATACTATATTATATAGTTCCTGAAAGATCAATTTAATTTAATATGGTAACTACAACGTGCTTTCTATAATTTATAAAAGTTAAACCCAATTTACATAATTATATCATTACAATAAAAAATAATAAAATATTAATAAGAAAGTGGAGGCAATATTCCCGTTCATTATTTTAATAATAAAACAATAATTTCTATCTCAACAATAAGTTTCCCGTTTTTCAAATCTGTACTTCTCTCCCAAAAACATTCCATCAAGTAAGTTTTAATTTATGTTCGTCATATTTTCTCTAAAGTTAGTTTAATTTATTTTGATTCAAAAACGCTAAAGTTTAAAGTTTCTAATAATAAATGATCACACATATTATATTCATCATACCACAAGTGGTTCAAAATTTTTCTTCGTCAAAATCCATTCCAAAACATCAATAACATTCTTATTTTCAATGTTTCGGATTTGACAGCAAGAATGGTCTTCAAGGATTAATCCATATCTCGGTCATAAAAAAATTGTAATGATGCAATTTTATTGAATTACGGTTCTAATAACTATTTATTTGTATATTTATTCTTTCTTATGGCTTCAAAATCGTTATTCAAAATTAATGCGCATATATGTACCATCAATGAAGCTCGGCTATTTTAGCCTATCTCGGGTCCGAATATGGGCAAACTTTATAAAGAAAGTTTGTTCTTTACATGATAATTTATTTAACTGGAGAATTTTATAATTTTTGAGAATTTATTGATATTTTTAAACATTTATACAATTTGATACAGAAATATGTTCAAAACTGATTTCGTTTTCCTTGTTTCTTCTTCAACTTCTAGTTAGGTTATTTGAATACATATTTTGTTTTCTTTGACCTTTATTTATCAAACACATTATAAAGAAGCCCTGTAACTTGGAATTAGGGATTACTCATTAAGACTCACCCAAGCTTAACCAAGATCTTAATCTCTCAACTCGCCAAACTCAAGGTGAGTAATTCACACCCTTTTTTTCCATCTTTTTTACTTTTTGGGGATAACATGCGTACCATATTTATCAAAATTTTATTTATTCACATATATACCTCATTAACCACAATTTGATATTATGTGATTATGGGTTTATTGATCATCTATGAATGTTATATGGTTATGTGTTTATTTTTATTGTTTGGTGGTTGGGCCACCTCATCCTAATAGAGTATGCATACCTTACCTCCGGTAAGCTGACTTTGTGACCGAAAGCGTCCGCATTTATTTTACTTGGTAATGGTTATATATTATCAATTGTTGTGATTGTTTATATTCACATATAGAATTTTTTGTTTTACAATATAATAATGCATCCAAACTTATGTGTTGCTCACTCATTTTATGTTGATCATACTTTATTTTTGCTCATGTCACAATTATGCTAGTTGAAGAATTAGAAGTTCGAGAAGACATTTAGTTGGACTTTAGTTTGTTGAAAAAATAAACAATTTATTTGGATAATATTTGTAAAACTAATTAATTAGTTATGGTCATTATTATTATTATTAATAGTATCTTGTGAGATACTGTGTAATCAGTTGCACCCCGACATATTCCGTCATAGGTTGGGGTATCACAGATTAGTATCAGATCCAGGTTAGGTTGTTAGACGTAATGACCTAGTAGCATGCTTAGGGTCCCATACGTGCTTATGTGATTGCCTAATGTTTATATTTGATTTTTCGTATCATGCTTATTTAATAATTTAGTTTTATATAATTGATGTAACAACACACATTATTCCGAGGTTATGCCTCAGTCTCAAAATTTACTTTCAAACCCTAGTTGTTATTTTATTTTGAAAATTCCTTAACAATTCCCGCATTTTCGATTATTACTCTCCTTAACTTGAGGTTGATTCATAAAACGGGTTATGTATTAACTGGAAAGGGGCACACCTGTGATCCGAACCCTTGACACCAAGGCCTACGAGCCTAAGGAAACGTAATGCATATAATCTCAATCACCCGCGAGATCCGGTTGCTTTCCAAGAGGTGTTCGGTGAGGGTTGCGAAACCTATTAAGACAAAGCAAACCACACCAAACGTTATACGAATCAACAATCCTCAAGGCGTCAATGTAATCATGCTTAATGGTCGCACTCATCTTTATAGTAGAATCCATGGTAATACATGAATAAATTCGATTTTCTTATATATATATATATATAAAGAGAGAGAAAGAGAGTACTCCTCCTTAGAGAGAGAACTAGAGAACTAATAATAAAATATTTTTTAATTTAATTAAAAAAATATTTTTTATTTTTTTTCATCATTTTTATATGTTTTTCTTCACCACAAAAAAAATATAAAAATAAAAAAATTAAAAAAAAAACTCGTTGTAATGCATATATGTAATACGTTGAATAGCATATATACAGTTTTTTGTATTGTATATTTGCAATAGTTTTATGTTATATACAAAAATAAAAAAAATCGATATAGTGCATATGTGCATTAGTGTTGTATTACATATATGCGAAACTGTGTTTTGTATACAATTATTAGTGTTGTATTTACATATATTCAATAGTGTGTATTGTATAATGCATTTGTGTTGTATTATATGCAATGAAACACTATTTTATATATGCAATACACATTAATGCACATATGCATTACATCGACAGTTTTTTTAGGAACAATATCATCTTATTAAAAAGATGAAAGAAAAAAATCGCAAAATATTATTTTTAAAAATAACTTTTTAATAGTTATTTAGTTCTCTCTAGATCTCACCCATACACACACACACACACACATATATATATATATATAGCTCAAGTGGCCAGCCAAATGATGGGTAAGAACTTGATGCCGGTTGGCCTCTCAAGTTCGAATCTTGATGGCGACACGGGTTTTCTATTAGAGTGTCCCTTTCCAGAGAGCTTGATCTTTTGGGCGGACAACTCCTGTCAAGTGGCAGGGGGCTCGAAATTTTCTCGTGGAACGCCTAGCCAAACTCGGATGCCAAGTGTGGGCCCGGTTAAGACAACATAGTCTTGGTCCGAGTGGGGCGGTTGGGGCTCTCTCCGAAAGTTGTGGCTGATTATTCAACCACTATGAAAGTCACCGTTTAAAAAAAAGAGTTTTACCACTCTTAAAGCACACCTTACAATCTAATGTTGCATACAAAGGGATGACAGTGGTTTATTGAATGTTGGGAAAATGGACGAAGCCATTCAAATTCATATCTTCAATCAAACTTTTTAGGGTTGAGGCTGCATTCCAACCATTTCTCTCCCCTATTCAAATTACCGCATACTCATTTCAATTACCTCCATGTCAATCAGGTAAGAAATCACAACCCAAAATCACTCTCAAAGGTCTATTTGTAGTAGAAATAAAGGAGTCCTAATTTGATATGTGAAGGGTTCTCGAAGCTAATTAGGGTTGTTCATGCTAATTAAGCCGGTAACCTTTAGAAGAAATTTCGTTAGCCACCTTCATTCAGCAGTAACCTGAAATCGCATATTCAAAGCTCCATTGTTCTAATTGACGATTTTTAAATCGTGGAATCCTAATTTAGAGCCAAATAGGTAACATTCTTTGATTTCGATCCATTCATCAAAATTTTGTTCATTCATCAACCATTGTTGAATATTGAATATTTTATTATCTTATGATGTAGATTGTTAGCTCACAATGGTATATTACAGAAGGTTCACAATATTTCAAACACACCTTGACGTTATATGAATTAAAGTTACAGGAAATATCATAAGGTATTACTATAAGATATGATTTGATCATGTAATGTTGTTGTATGTAAATACACTAAAAGTTTACTTTATATTTTTATGTTTTTTAGTTTGCTGTTTTTATTGAAGGACAACAAATCGAAGAATTAAAACCCGATGAGGTTTAGAAAGGTGTATATATATATATATAATGGATCTCGCGAGAAGTGATATTACAGCGAGAAGTGCGAGAAGTGAAGGTATAACTCCATTAATCCCTAATTTTACTCCCTTTCATATGATGTTACATACATATATGTTGGTTGATTGTATTTATGTATTAATTACACATTCAAACCTACATACAAACATATAAATGCACCGAGCCACATTCAAACCTATGTAACACACATACAAGCAGACTTACACATATACAAACATACGTACACATATACAAACATACGTACCTACACACATACGTATGCACATACACAACACACCTACACATAAGAAATGGAGTGAAAATAAGGATTAATGGAGTTGCACCTTTACTTCTCGCACTTCTCGCTGTAAAAAAACTTTTGAAATGATCCAATACCTACATATATATATATAGGATTGATTTCTTTTAAGAACCACTTTGAGTTTTAAGAACTCTAAAGAACTCAACGTAACAATTTTTTTTCGATATTTTTTTACACATGTCTAATACGTAAGCGTAAGTGATGTACAGAAATTACGGTATTTTTTTACACAGCGAATCGACTTTTTACACCAATGTAACTAACGCTTAAACTTGTGTAATTATCAAAAAAACTTATTCTCTCTCCTGCTTCATTTTTTAATTGAATTTAATCTCAGCCACATATTTCATATCATTTAATTAAATGTGTTGTTCAAAATTGAGTTCTTAAAGTTCTTAAAACTCATCATGGTTCTCAAAATAACCCTCCCCTATATATATATATATATATATATATATATTTATTTATTTGATTTTTATTTTTCTATTGATGCTTCTGCTGGGTAACGGTGTAACATGGTGATTCTCTCATTTCTTATAATTGTTGCTTTAGAGCTTATCTCACATTTTAATGATAATGTATAATTTTTTAAATTTGATTTTGTGAGACTGGAGGTTAGAGTTAGATTATCAGGCACAATTGAGGCATTAGCCAAGCGAAACAGTTTGCATAGTGATTACTCGAGACATAGATCTCCAGGTGATACAACACCATCCAAAGAATTGGTAAGTTTATTATATATTATAAATTTAACTAAATGATTAAAAATATTTCTTAATAAATCTACCCTTGAAACTAGCCTGTTTTGACCATTTACAATACCCTCGGTGCATGAACCTATAAAAACTGACCCATAATGGAAAAATCGATTAACTGAACCCAAACAATAGTCGACGATTTGATTTGATATTTCTTGTAAAAGCTGAATTTTTGGTTCAGTTTCAATTTGCGTGTAATTAAAAAAAAAGCTGAACCGAATGTATGAGTTTCCATTTTTTATTTTGTAACAGATTAATAATTTGATTTGATATTTGTATATGTAGCACGTCGACTCAAAAAAAGGCTGCATCACATGACTTGTAGTATTTCAAAAAGAGCTGTCGTAACAGGCAACCGATCAAGCTCATTTGGTAAGCCTATCAAAAGACCACATGTATGAGATACCTTGCTTTTGCGGGTAGTTTACAGAACTAAAAATAAGCTTATGCGGTTTCTGATGGGATAGCCAAGCAGGCGTTTTCTTCGATCAATATAGTTCATTCTTATGTTGGAGAGAAGAAAACAGTATGTTGTATTATTTTTATAGGCAACTCTTTATTTTGCCCATCAATACACGCCAATATTAATTACACTAAATCAACTCATTATCAGTTTAAAAAAGAAATTTGTTGCTAGCATGGACAACAGTGGGAATATTTGTTTGGGCTAAGCATAATAAAATTTTAACTGTGAACATCAAGAGTGTTGGAGCTGATTATGAGGTTTACACATGCATATGTTTTTTTATGTATTCTTAGGCTTGTAAAATGCACTGAATGAACACGAGTCGGTCATTATCATGTCCCTTCCTTTAACTTTTAATGAACAAATGATTGAACGCGAACAATTAAACGAACGAGGACTTCTTGTTTGTGTTCGTTCGTTAAAAAAATTAGCGTGCTCCTTTGTTAATATTAAAACTAACTGCTTACGAGCATAAACGAATGAACATAATTTACAACCAAACTGTTCAAATTTGTAACCCGTAAACCAATTACAAATCTACCAGAAATGCCCCTTGAGCCAAAAATTGATACGGAACTGATATGAATTCGAGCCAAAAATCCACCAAATCTGTTTCGGTTTTTTGTTTTGGGTTCATTCGGTTTTGATTTCTTGGTTTGGTTTAGATTTTTTGGGTTTTTACCATTTGGGCACAGAGTTAAAAAAATATGCTCAAAATGTTGTTACACTTCTTTTAAAACTTGCATGAAATTTGGTCATGTGTTCATAAAAAAAGGTTAGGTCAGTATCTAAAACCTTTTTTTTTTACTGTTTTCAAATAAAGTTAACACCTTCATATCAATTCAAAGACCTGATTATCGGTCCGAATAGTACCCCCAATATTAGCAGATCCTTTAGTGAATGCATGCTGTGATTTAGCTTTCAATTGGAAAGGCAGTCGAGGAGTTCAATGTTGGCCTTAATTTTGGGAGAAGGTCAAAACACTAGAGCGTATCGACCACAGGTAAAACAACTGTTGTGCTAAATAGGCCGGGTCAAAACACTAGAGCGTATGGACCACAGGTAAAACAACGGTTGTGTTAATTCAATCTCTTGATTTGGATTAACTCTGTAGGGAGCTTCAAACAACTTTATGCACAACAAAGAGGCAGGTTTGTTTATGTTATAGCTTATAATAAACTAATTTGAGTTAATTTAGTTTTGAACATCAATTATCGAATTCATTTTGTTGAGTTTCAAAGAGCTGTTAGACAGAAGTACAACAACAATTTTAATACTGTTAAATTTTTATGCTTAAAGTTTGTGCCATTTGCGATTATAGTGTTATAGGGGTATAAACGAGCTCAGTTGCTCAAGCCTAAAAATAAGCTTGAATCGGTTTGCTAAAAACTATTTCAAGTTTGTAATTAAAGTATATAAAAAATATAAATGTGTGATAATTATATATTAAGTATTCATTAATAAATACTCCCTCCGTCCCATTATAAGTGTCCTAGTTTGATTTTTCAAGTCTTTCTTGTTTAACTTTGACCGATAATATTTTTGTTTGTGTTATATAATACTTGATGTAAAATATATGAACGGATTGGGCTTTAAATGTATTTTACATTGATATAAATTTCATCAAGTATTATATGACACGAACAAAAATATTTATGGTCAAAATTGCAAAAGAAAGACTTGAAAAGTCAAAGTAGGACACTTATAATGGGACGGAGGGTGTAATAAACAAACCAAGTTCAAACCAAACTCGAGCTAGAAAACAAGCGTGTAACTGAGCCGAGCCAGAGCCCGTGCTCGCTTGTGAGTCACTTTTACGAACTCGTATTATTTATTAATTTATTTAGAGTTCTGAGCTAGCACGTGCTCGGCTTGAAGGACTCTCTTTCCATTTGCTTTTGTAATATGAATATTTATTGCTAATGCAGAGTTTATGTTATTTATGTGTCATGTAGATGAAATGCTGGTCCGACCTGCTGATGAGTTACAAGCCCTTCAAGAAGAAATAATGGGTTGTCGGTTAATCCTATTTAGGTTTGTCGTTTTTGTGTTTGTTCATATAACTTTAACCTAACATGAACACGACCTATTAAACGAATGATTTTTTTTCATGCCCGTTTGTTAAGAAAAATAACATGTTGGTGTTCGTTTATGTTTTTAGTTAACATTCTATTCAGACAGCTCATGAACACAAATAAACAAAAACCAAAATATATAAATGAACATGAACAAGAGAACCTAAACGAGCAAATATAAATCAACATAAAAAAAACATAAATAGATGTACATAAACGGGTTGGGGTGGGTTACTAACATGTTTAATTATCTTTAAAAAATTATAAAATTTCATAGTAAAGCCGGTTAAACAAACTAAAAATTTCATGTCGCATTCAGCTCGTCACAAAGTTTTGTGCAGCTGCAAATGTGAATAGTGAAAATAGTGAAAAGGAGACGATGATTTAAATCTCTATTATTGGTTAGTGTATTAAAAACTTTGACTTTCAAATAGTTAAATTAACATAGATTTAGTTTGCATCAAGGAAAATTTGGGTATCTCTAGAAGTTTTGCATCTGATTTTTTTTAGAAATTTAGTTGCATCGGGGGAGACACAATACTTTGGATATTCAGATAGTCTAAATTACATACAGGTCAAATATCATGCTTTACAAAAACGCAACGAGTCAAATTTCAATTATGTTTCAAAAGCTTCTGAAATTTGATATTTTCGATCATGAGTAAGCCAAGCTCTTATCATGTTAAAAGTTTTGTACTGATCTTTTGTTTTATTTTTTTATATGCGCAGATGTGAGTTTGTTTTCATCAATGAAAACAATGAAAAGATTGCATCAAGAATAGTGAAGCGGTTTGTAATTAAAGGTTGAAGAGGATTGAGTCCCGTTTGCAAAATCTGGAGTTTCTTACAGACCCTAAATTGTAAACGTTGCTGCTTTGGTCGATGAAAAAAAAACCATTAAATACTCAGAAATGGGAAAATCCTAGCAGGCATCGGTTGGCCATGTAAGTGATTATCTAAATTTTGACAGCTTGTCAAGCTTCATTGACCTCACTAATTGCTCTCTTACTTTGATTTTGTAGATTTGATGGTCGTGTTTTTCTCGATTTTATAAGTGATTCTGATTCTATATGTTTTCGTGCTGTAGAGAAGACCGAAGAAAAACCAGAGTTTGTTAATTTTTAGCGTTACTGGGATTTAATTAAGCATCAATGGTACTTTTAGTTTGGCGATCATGTTTTAAAGTATTCGGCTATTTGTATACATATGTTTCTAAATAATTTTTTTTTTTTGGGTAAAAGGGGGGTTACCCAGGCTATATTAAAAATTAAAACTGGCGTAATGACAGAGTATCAAAACGGCAACAAAAATAAACACAACCACACACTAGACGAGAGGCATACCACTCGCTAGCCAAAAACACACTAAACTCAGCCCATAAAACTACAAGAAAACAAAATAAACATTAGACTTCCAAAGTAGCATTAGGCAGCTTCCAAACTTCCATCCACTTCCTTGAGCCCGAACGTAACCGACTCGAGAGAAGTTTCAATCTGACGATGCCCACAATCACATCAATGATCTGACTGCAATCCCTCTTTTGATTTTTGAATAGTCTTAAATTCCTTTCCTGCCAAATCAGGTAACAACATGCAGCTAAAACAAGTTTAGCAGTAACCACATCCGCCGCTTTACTAGAAGTAAAAGACTCATATTTCACCATGATATCCCCCCAATAATCAGAATAGGATTCAATCTTAGCAATATCACATACACCTTTCCAGACTTTGAGCGAAAACGAGCATCGAAAGAATAGATGACCATGAGAATCAGGCTGAATATCACAAAACGGACATACCTGGCTGACATCAGTTCGGGTCTCCCAATACCTTACCTTATCCTGAGTTTAAACGATTCTTAATGATCAGCCACAATAAAAATGCATGCTTTGGAATACAGTTAGGATGCCATACAACATTACACCAAGTGACCTTGCGATCCTTAGATCAAATAGCATGCCAAATATCCTTAACAGAAAATTGAACAAACTTTCCATTCAAATCTTTGATCCAAACTTCATCACCTTTATGATTTTGAATTGAAGGAAACTGCACTGATTGAAAAATAGAATTCCATTCAACCGGCCACCTCCAAATACCCTCCTCAACCAAAATTGAAACTTTGTCATATAACGAAAAACCCTCCCGGTGGATTGATCTAGCAGAAACCATATCAATCAGAGGACGCGGAGCACACCAGTTATCATACCAGACAGAAGTGGATTCACCATTCCCTATTCGAAACCAGAAAAATTGTCTCACCATTTGCCGAATCTGTAAGAGTTTTCTCCAAGTCCAAGACATATTACCCCGAATTTGGACAGCCCAGAAGCTTAAACCCCACAGTTTATATGTATGAATCCATCTGACCCAAAGAGATTCCTTATTACTAAGCAATTTCCATATATGAGCAGACAAAAGCACAACATTAAACTCGGAAAATCTTCGAATACCAAGACCACCTTCTGATTTAGGAAGGCATACAGCCTCCCAAGCCACTTTAGCTTTTCCCCGGCAACTATCCCCATTAGACCATAAGAATCTTCTCATGAGCCTTTCAATTTCAGTAATTAATTTAGCCGGAAGTAAGAACATCATACCCCAGTAAATATGCATAGAAGAAACAACTGATTTAATTAATTGAAGCCTACCCGCAAAAGACAAACTCTTATTTTTCCAATCAGCTAACCTTCCTCGAACACGATCCACTAAAACCCGACAATCCTTGTATGATAGATTTTTAGATACCAGCGGAACACCAAGATACTTTACGGGCAAATTACCTTCAGCAAAAGGGGAGATATTTAGAATAGCAAGTTTGACATGGTTCAAAGTATTGCAGAAAAAAGCAGTACTCTTGGGTAAACTAGGAGCCAAACCCGACACTTCCTTAAATTCCTCCAAACCTCCCATAATAACTTGAACTGACACCGGATCTGCATGAAGAAAAATGAAGAGATCATCCGCAAAACATAAGTTAACAATGTCCAAGTCTTCACAATTCGGGTGATAAATAAAACCCGCGGAATTTCGAACCCTACGCTTCAAAATAAGAGTGAGAACCTCCATAATTAGTGTAAATAAATAGGGGGATAACGGGTCCCCTTGACGCAACCCACGTTTGCCCGCGAAGAAACCATGCGGAATGCCATTTACCGAAACTGAGAAAGAGGACGAGGTCACACAAGTCATGATCCAATTGATCATTTTAGGATGAAACCCAAAACCACTTAAAATCCTCTTCAAGAACGACCAATCAACAGTGTCATAGGCTTTCTGAATATCCACTTTGAAAGCACACCGGGGCGTACCGCGATCAAGGTGGTAGCTATGCATCAACTCCTGGGCCAGTAAAATGTTATCTGAAATACTCCTACCAGGAATAAAAGCCGATTGATTTATATCAACTATACCCTCCAACGAACCTTTAATGCGATTTGCAATGATTTTAGTAATACATTTATACACCACATTGCAAAGAGATATAGGCCTATAATCTTTCGGATAACGAGCATTTCCCACCTTTGGCAATAAGGAAAGAATAGTATGATTAACTTCTTTAAGCAATCTCCCCGAAATAAAGAAATCCTGCACCGCCAAAATCACTAACGGACCAACAATATCCCAAGAATTCTTAAAAAAAGCAGCTGAAAAACCATCCGGACCGGGAGCTTTATCATCTCCAATATCAAACATAGCACCTCGAACCTCCTCAGACGAAACGGGACCCACCATACTGTTAGCTTGAGTCGTCGAAAGTTTTGTACGAAAAAGATCTTGATCATCCAACTCAGACACTGTACCCATATTACCAAGAAAGCCTTTGAAATAATTCACTAAAACTTTAGCAACATCCTCCCCATGGAAAACATTTCCAGCCTCATCTTCAATACAATCAATCCGATTACGAGACTGATTAGCTTTGACAACTTTATGAAAGTAAGCTGTATTCGACTCACCCAGCTTTAACCACTCCACCTTTGCCTTTTGTTTAAGAAATCGTTCCTCATCCAAAATAGCATCATTCAGCGCATTAACTAACGCAGCTTGATCCTCGCGCAGGATCTGATTAAACGGATCCGCATCAATACTCCTTTGAACAGAATCCACTTCCATCCGCAATTTATAAACTCTAACATGGAGATTACCCTTGTCATATAACAGTTTACGGAGAGGTTTCTTCAAATTTTTCAGCTTTTTAATCAAAGAGAACATATAGTAGCCCTCTACCTCTATGTTCCAACCAGTCGTAACCACCTGCTTAAAACCTGCATGCGAAATCAGAACATTTGAAAACTTAAAAGGCTTCGGACAGAACTTATTAGACAACGGAATAGATAGAATAGCCGGCGTGTGATCCGATATTCTATAAGGCTGAAACTCAACATAAGACCCCGGGAAAATATCATTGAAAACCTGGTTCCCCATGATTCTATCCAGCTTCTTCATTAAACCCGAATCACCCTTTGGTTTTTGGTTCCAAGTGTATTGAAGACCAGTAAATTTTAAATCTAAAATTTCCAGCTCTTGAATACAATCCTTGAACTCAACCATCGAAATATCCCTCGATGAGGCACAGGAAGTAGACTCATCCAGATTCATAATAGTATTAAAATCCCCCATCACAATCCAAGGCTGATTATTTACAAAGTTGTTATGGATCAGAAGATTTTGCCATAATTGACGCCTCAAAAGATACGAATTATGAGCATAAATAAAAGAAAAGAAAATTACTTTCCGATCAGACTTAAGGCTAATTTGCGTATGAACCACCTGATCCGATTGAGAGAGAATCATCAAATCCATCACATTCGTATCCCATCCAACAATAACCCGAGAGTACTTTTCACAAACATTACCATTAGAACTCCAGCTCCAATTACGAAATATCCTACTACAGATCCCATTCAAATTTGAGGGTTGAACATGCGATTCTAAGATAGCACATAACGAAATCTTATTTTCAGCTATAACCTGCCGAACCTCACTTTGTTTGGGGAAGCGGTTCACACCCCTCACATTCCAAGACATAGCATTAAACATTAGGAACTATTGAAATGGGAGTGCTTGCCCCCTCAGAATTTACCTTAATATTGATCTCATTGAAAACTTCCTTAATATCATCATCCGACTCTTCATTGACACCATCCACATCACCAATGGTTTCTGACAAAGGTGCAAATGGATTTTCAATCCCTTTCATTTTATCACTACTTTGAGAATTCTGAATCTTTTTAACACGGTAAACGAATTTTGGCTTAGGTTTAGAGAGATGAACACCGTCAATAACCTTATACTCACTACCACCAGCTTTTGATTTATGCTTTCGTTGAACTTGTTGGTATCCCTCCTCATCATCCCAAGTCTTCTCTTTAACAATCTCTTTAACTTGTTTTGGACACTTCCTATCTGCATGGCCAAACGATTTACAAGTGCTACAATGAGGAGGTTTCCATTCATACTCAATCTCCACTGTTTGTTTAATGACACCCTCCCCAAGCAACGCTGGAATTCCAACCACTAAAGAGTCTTTAAACTCATGATCCGCTTTCAATTCAATCAAAGCTCTAGCATAACTACTACGACCCCAAGAATCAGCACACATAGCTGATGTATAAGAATCCAGCATAATTGGATCACCAACTTTTGTAGCTAACATACTTAACCCATCCTCCGTATAAGCAACTAACGGCACATGATGCATTTTAACCCAAACCGGGACACGAGTAACTTCAGATTTGCACAATACAGTAAACGGGGTCCATATATTTAAGATTAGAGGCATCGACCGAATTAGCCAAGGACCATGTTCCATAACTCTATCCATTCCCTCCTTAGAATCAAATTTAAAAAAGAAAAATCCATCCGCATTCATCATGCATCGTTGGATACCAAACTTAACCCAGGTATTCTTAACATATGATTCTACTACCAGAAAAGGTAATCTTTTGTCCAAAAAATAACCATACAATGTATGTTCATACCTTTCATTGACCTCCTTTATTGATGATTTCAGAAGAATTACATCCACACCTTCAATGTTAGAAACTGACTCCAAACACCTAAAGTTTATCTTTTTTTTCTCAGAATTTCCCGTCTTAAGAACCCCGGCATAAGAAGCTTTTGAACCACAGTTTTCAACCCCATCGTTCATACCAGAATCACCTTGAGGATCTGCAATCTTATCAACCTCCAAAACAACAATCTGATCATTATTATTTCGGGAAACTACTCCATTTTTGTTAACTGAATTTGATAAGATAATATCCTGATTCTTTGAAATTACATCATGAATATTATATGAAACCCTAGCCACCTTTGTATCAGCCGCCGTCTTACCCTCTTGATTAGGTTTCTTTAGAATACCACGGATCGGCGCACCATCTATCTTCTTGATTTTAGTAGCAAGGTTGTTCCCTTCTTTAGACTCCATGCTCGAAAATCACAACGTAAACACACGAGAATACACTTCTTCTCAAAACGGAAAAAGAGACCAAGAAAAACGAAAATCCAAATCACAAAAAGCCAACGATCCTTAAAAGGTTAATAGAATTCGTACCAATCAAGCTGAACTATAACAATAGCCGCGAACCAAAAGGATATTTCGATCGATAGTTTTTAAACTTTGACTTCTTGGTTAAAACGACCTGTTATGTTTCTAAATAATTGATTAGCTAGATTTGTAGCTTTGTAGTAATGTTTACATTTCACTATAATAGTGGCAATTTACGTTATGTACATCTTTAGGTTGTCGTATTGCAAGCCATATATGGATCCCACCGCATCGCGGGAGTAAACTACTAGTATATATTATATGTATGTTTAGATATTTCAATTATCTGTTTTCAAATTTTCAAATTTGTTTTCACGGTTTTGTTGGGATCATCTGCGGTGACTTGTGGAAATCTCAATGACCCGTTTTCATCATTATTATTAATTTTTATTATTATTAAGTGAACTTCTATGGTGATCCATGGTAGGGGTATTCATTGGATCGGATAACGGATTATTCGGGTTAATCGGTTCGGGTTATTCGGATTTGAAAATTTTTAGACCTTATCTGAAATCCGATCGGATCCGAATTAGGAATATTCCTATCCGATCCGGATCGATCCGAATTCAATTAGGAACGGATTCGGATAATATCCGAATAATCCGAAATTATCCGAATAATCTGAAATAAAGCTAAAAATTTTTATATTTTTTTGTTCATAACATTTAATTGTTTAGAACCACAATAAACATACAAACCGGAAATACGAATTACTCTTAACATAAATTTAAAGTTTAAACTTTAAATAATAGTCTAAAATATATACCAAACCGGAAAATACCATTAAAACATGTTTTTTATTCGGATTAATCGGATATCCGAATAATCCGAATTTTTTAAAATTCCATATCCGAATCCGATCCGAATCCGAATTACTTGATCCGAATATCCGAATATGAATTCGGATCGGTTTATTTGGGTTTCGATTTCGGTTCGGATTTTGGTTTTTTTCGGATTTCGGATTTTTTGAACACCCCTAATCCATGGATAACTCAATTACTCATTTCGTTTTACATATGATATTTTCATGATTTTTGTTGAAAATCCACTTAGATTTGTGGATATCTCAATGACCATTTCTACGTTATTATTAAATATCATTGTTTTGGTCAAAAATTACTGAAGCAATAATTGAGCAAATTAGTGAAGTGAGGTATTGTGCTTTACAGTAGTGAGGTAAGTGGTAAGTAATGTGGTAGACTAATAATTAATTTAAATTATATTTCAATTTCAATTAGTTACTACAAAATGATTATAATAAAGTGGCAGGAAAATGGGCAACAAGCTGCACCGCAACCCCCCTTTTGAATAGCAAAGTCAGTCCAACTAAAAACGAAACTTTGGGACCTAGGAGCCAAAGAGGTTCCATGTACGACACGCTGAACCCTGCTGTGAGAACCAAGCCGGGGTGCGGAAACGTGTCGAAATGATGATAAACGAGCTTAGTTCAGGATCGATCTACAACTTGTATTCACTCTTGAAAGATCTAATAAACGGATGTGGAGAGTTCAATTCGATTAACAATCAAAATAGGATAAACAATTACAATCGAAACACAAACAGCTCGATGTAGTAGTATGATTCCATTAACCGAACGATTCTCACACACACACACACACACATGGAGAGCTCTTCCCGGAGGCAAACTCTCTAATAAGAACACATGAACGAATACAAATGACCAAATTATCTATTTGTACCAATAGTCCATGCGTTGGGCTTGAAGCCATCCACCCTTGGTTGTGTCCAAAGAAATATTAACAAAACATTATATATTTTTCACCCAGATAATAACTCGATGCGTCGGTCTAAAATATAAAACCCAACAATCTCCCCCTTAGACCGATGCCATCGAATTACTTCCATGATCACCTCATGACCCGTTGTCTTTCATTGAAATTCTCCCCCTCATATGAAGCGTCCCCCGTTGTTCATTTATACCATCTTCTCTTATAACTCATTTGGATATAGCTGTATAGGCATAATAACGAGGCTTTGAACTTTAATGATCAACTTCAAGTAACAAGGTCATCACAAAAGAAATAAACTCAATGTGATAATCAAATAATCTTCAATTCTTCAACTCGTTTCCTTCCTTGTAATTCATCTTTAAACCAATCCCGAATTAAGAATCCAGTTCAGGATCAAACTATAACCCGTTCTTGAATTTCAAGTGACTTCTTTTCATAGGAAGAGATTCCAACTACTTATACATACTAGGAAATCCAAAAACTTACAAACAATGAAACATTTTCGAAGAACCTTGGATTATTGATCTTGATCAACTTTTCCTTTATTTGAGTCTTTCACTTGATTTGAAACTAACAATTTGCAATGAAATTCATAGAATTTTTCTCCCCCAATTTCGTTGCAATTATCTTTAACAAAAGTGTCTTCAAATCATGTGTGGGTGAAAACATGAAACTCTTTAATCCTAACAATCTTGACCATCCCTATCAAGAATTGTTGATGAAATTCAAAATAAACGAATTAAAATGATACTTTTGTGGTTGAAAGTTGACATAAGACTTGGTTAATTTATGAAATAAACTAGGTAAATCAACCATCTTGATCTTGTAAGCACCTTGTTGAAGTTCTGAAGGTTTCGTGAATTTTGCCCAATTTTTGCTCAAAAATCTATAAAAATGACCAAAATGTCCCTCATTGACCCGACACAATCAACAGACGAGTTGAATAAAAAAATCAATTCTAAACGGTCACTCATACTTGGGCAAACATCTTTCATATAGAACACATGGTCAAAAGTTAACGGATAAACGAATATTAAATCTTTTCCCCATCTTGGCCCGTTTGACTTTAGAAAGTCAACTACATAAAATTATCCCAGAACTTCTTCCAAACACTTGAAATATTTCACAAAAACTTGTTTTTTTTCACTAGCACGGTAGCACCTATATCTTGTTCACGATCACTTAAAATGGTTAGAAAAATTTCAAGTACTCAAGCTCAAAACTAGTGCGCTACAGTGACCTATACTCTTCAAAACCTTCACGAGTAACCACTTTTTCAATAAAAATAACTACTCGTGACCAAATTGCAAGTACTTATGAGTATTCTTGTAAAATAATAAGTACTTAGAAAAAACATTATCCTCTCAGAACCAAAATCATCTACTCGAAGCATTAATACCTAACCCTTTGGCATCAAACTTGACATGTCGAACACCATACACTTGAAATTTTCATTCTGCCATGTTGTAGCAACATACTGTTTGAGAATTAAGCTCTCAATTTAGCACATAACCGCTCGTGTAAATCAGATTTCGTCAACATTATATCAACTCGTATAAATTAGTGCAGTAGCAATTGTTCAAAAAAGAAACTGATCTGCACACAAATAATTCAGGAACTTCCATGTACAGCAGGATCCGAACTAACAACACGTTTTAACAGCCATTTCAGCATGTTTTAAAAACAATTTCAGTACATTCTAACAACAATTTCAGTACTTTTACCAGCAAATAATCAGCTCGTTAACAGCAAATAATCACCTCGTTAACAATCGTTTGAACAACATTTGTATCATGTTAACAACACATTTTAACATCAATTTCGACATGTTAATAGCACATTTTATCAGTAGTAATAATACCATATTACCCCTCTTTAATTGTGCAGCAATTACATGTAAGTGTTTGGGGATTAGAGCATACTAGCAACTTATTCGATTATGCAGCAGTAACTGATTAGTTGCTCGAGAATAAATAAATATGCGGCATAACAGCTCGTATTCAGCATTTTGTTCGACCATATCTATTTAAACTCATCTCCGATTCCAACTCAGTACCAACTCGAAACATTTAGTCGCATCTGCTCAAACATATTATCCATTTCCCTTATGTTCTTAAAAATTATTCTAGACAATAAGTACTCATGACATATGGCTAACTGTTTGTGAACCTTCTGCTGCAACTACTCGATACCCTTGGTGCATCAATAATTTTATCAAAATTGCACATAATGAAATAGTGAGGGAGTTGTAGCCTGTACATTTGGCAGAAAAACTTGTACCACAGGCTGAAATTACGAGAATACCCCTTTTTTATGTTGTGCAGCAGCCCTTGTTTCAACTCAGTCAGAATACGAACACTGTTCACACTCGATTCAAATCAGCAATCTTTAACCAAAAGCTGCTCGAAAACCTTTCAATTCATCTGCTTCTGATCGGCTCTAATTGTTCGAGATACATAAGCTGATCGGCTCTAATTGTTCAAGTCATCTGCTTGTGATCGGCTTTATATCAGCAGTAATAAGTTTGGAATAACCAGATCATAGCAGCTGTTTGAGATACATAAATGATTGTTCGTCATCTACTCGTGAGCTGTAGACCATTTGATAATACGTATAGCAACTACTTGAGCCAGTAGTTCTGCTCGTAAACCATATCCTTCTTATCACAACTCAACAATTTCTCCTTCTGGATTTAAATGGTTTGAAAATAAAGTTGTATCATCAGCAAACCTTAACTAGTCTATGGAATAAGCGGCATGCTTCCTGAGTTTGAACGCCTGAAGAAGGAGCAAGCTAACCTCAAAGTCGCCCATGCCAACGAGCTGAGTGATTTCAAGACCAAACTCAGGAAGCATGCCGCATATTCCATATGATGTGTCGGGATCAAGATGATGGATAAGGCTAGAAAGCTCGTCTTTGATGCATTTTCTTGGGACGTCGAAGGGTTAAAGGTGAGGGAGGCAGAGATCAGGGTTGAATTAGGCTTAGCTTCCGAGGAGGATCCCACGGAATCAAGAAAGGCTCTTGAGGAGAAGGCTGGAGATGTTGGGGTGAAAGCTGGAGATGGAGACAAAGTGGCGCAGGTTGGGATAATAGCCGGTTTCTCAAAGGGGCAATGAAGGATGACGAAGACAAGGCCCAAGCCCCTCTTTATTTGTTAACTTTGGTTTTGTAGCATTCGATATGGTTGTACCCATGGACAATTTACTTTTCCTGTTATGTGGTTGTGGTCTTTTGAACAGTTTACTATTTATGCTTTTAAGACAATGGATAGTTTAAGGTGTAGGAATCATGAGTTTCAAGACGAAGCCTTAGCTATCCCTAGCTTATTTAGGAAAATTTTTCTAATCTCTCTGATGGAGGGATCCGGAGTTTCAGGTGAAAGTCAAAGATATTAACCTTGATATATATGATGGCAGCCTTTTGCTTTTACTTGTGTCTATCTCATTTTACTTGTATAAGATTTTTGGTAAAAACGTGGTTGAAAAAATACTTAGAAGAATAACTCTTTACTACATATCTAGAAAAGAAAACAAATGATCAAACCTGGTAGGGGTAGGGCATAGTTTATCCTAATAAGCTTCCAAAATTCCAATCAATCGTCACAATTTCTACCTTGGTTTGAACTTTAAATCCTGTAAAATAATGTTAGGATGATAACTGAGATTGTTAAATGATCTTGAGGATCCTTGGGAAGATCCCAATTGTAGTTTTAATCGGAAAGATCCTGAGAGTAATCTCAAAAACAAATTTGATCTTGAGCTAACAGATAAATGTCAAAGGCTTACGTAGATACTTAGGACAAGCCAATCGTGAATGACATGAAAATGTCAAAGCCTTATGTAATTACTTGCGACAATCCACTGTTGTATAACATGTCCATGTTATTCCATTAATAATATACTTGAGAATTGACACAACCCGACTAGGTAAATGCGGAATCGTAATATTGGAATGTAACAGACACATCTGGTATCAACCACATTGTTTATAAAGAAATTAACAAACTAATTTGCATTATGTTACATCGTTTTGTATTATTTTTAAAACTAAGTGAAATACACATAACCGTTTCTTCAGGCCGTTTATTCTTTAATAGTATATACTGTTTCTATCTACGTCAATACGGTTAATCACTTGAGCATATAACATTTAACACATCATTCCATATTTGGAATACCTGAAAAGCATAGTAAAACGGTTCAACTACAAAGAGTTGGTGAGTTTCACAAGCTTAAATAAAAGCAGTATATGTAATCGTAATATTCATGTTTTGTATGTATGCGATATAATTATACTGAGCCACGAGTGAATCCTCCACCAGCTTCTATTACGTGGTTTCCACTGCCCACGCACTTCCTATGCCCACATTGGCTCTATTTTTCCCAATAGGTACTATGTCTAATACCACATAGCATATTATAAAAGGTTTGCATGGTCATGTGCAATTGTAAAAACATGTTCAGGCATACCACACTAACCATGTCAATTGGGTTTGTCAAACCAATAGTACTATTCACATTCCTTCGGCTCGTAGTTAATCACTCATGTGGGGGGGGATTAGATAATTCACATCATAAAACGTTTTTAGATAAATACATATACATTAACATGTTTTCCACCTCAAATGTCTGTAAAAAAATTTAAAAAGTGGGGTCATGAAACTCATCTTATTGTAGTATCGATCAGTTACACGTGCAGTATGTATTATGCCTCGATTATAGCTTGTATCCTAAAATCGATGTAGTAATATAAATACTAGTGCAGTCTTTAAACTAAATCGGGCTGTATATCTAGTCTGGGTATGGTTGTTATGCCCGGAACATGTCAGTATTCTTTAAACAAGATTGTAACATCGTACGTTATGAAATGTTCAAAACTAGTTTTGGCTCAGTTTCACCGTTTTCCGTTCCTGGATAAGTTGGTCGTATACGCGTTTCAGAAATAGGTTAGATCACAAACATTTGAGTCAACATAATGTTTGATAAAATGATCTGATTTTTAGAAGAAAATTAAGGTTTCAGTATCTGGATTGATCGTAGGGTTCGTTTCCGTTTTCATACGGGTTTGATTATACAAAACGCGTACAATCCATCCGAATTGTTCGGCAATTTCGTAAAAAGTTCATTTTAATCAAATTCATTCAAAACTATGATATTTGACCATTTTTTACGTTTTGACATATCAGTCAGTTCGCTAAACATAATGTTGCCGGTTTTGTCAAAACATACATAATTTAAATCTTTATATTATCATAACTATTTATATAATTATATGTAAATTATGAGAATTAGTGTATAAATAAATCAAAATCTTTAGAATTTTATAAATATTTTCAGAATTTTTACATTTATTTATTTTTAAAAATTCATTTTGTGTGTTATAATTAACCGATAAATCACCCGTTTATACCAAATGATTCTCGAAAATCCAATAAATTTCGTGAATGGTCAGATATCATCAAAGAATCCCTGTAAAACTTCCAGAGCTTAAATCTTTTGTTAAAACGCCTTTTTGTGCATGATTCGTCTATTAAAACTCGATTAAACGAAAATGCACAAACCATACTAAGACTTTTCTAAATATTCATTGTGATATAAAATTGATATTTCCAAGTTTTCCACCAAATTTCATAATTTTTCCAGTAGTTTAACCATTTTTCATAATAATTCATCAATAATCGGTAATAGATTCACCAAATATTCTCCGTTTATCAAACAATTACCAAGTTTGGACAGGGACTCTATTACATGATCCCTGATGTCCCTAAAATGTTTCATAGTCTAATAAAAAGCACGTCACAATCTAAGCACAAGCATCCCTTAAACGATAAATCGGTTTAGTAACTTTGCGGTTTTTCACTTGTTTACGCTCTTTTATCAAGTTTCCGGGTTCTTGGCTCACAATATAGTGGATTTATAGATCATATAATACAAAACCAAGCATCCAACATCAATCAACAAGCCTTGTTACCTAGGGTTTCAGTTAAGGTTTCAAACCAAACTTATAAATCGTAAAAACAAAATAAAAACGTTATAATCCATGTTTTTGGTAAAAAAAAACTATATGTTTTTGGTTTTAATCATGTTTACTATTAAAACATGTTTTTAGGTCTTAAGAGATTTTTGACAGTTAAACACATTTTATACTAATCAAAACATTTTTTTCTGATCAAAACTAGTTAAAATAAAATTAAAACTTTTTAATTTGAATTATACCTTAAAGGTTTTGCTAGGAAAATGGAAGAACACAGGTGTTTGGTCTAGTTTTTTGGTGTAATATGTGAAAATGGATAAGGAAAGCAAGATATTTTAACCAAAATATCAAAAAGTGTGTGTGTGGGTGTATTGCAGCCGCAAGAAAAAGGGGGCCCAAGTGCCCCTCTTTTGACCTATTTTCCTTTTTTTGTGTGTCCAAAGTCTAATCTTGGTTCCGAGTTTAGTTCAGTTTTTTCGTGATAAATATTGTAGTGATGATGCTATTTTTGTACTGATAAACAACGCAAAAACGAGTGTTTTTCAGCTATTTTTGTAAATTAAGAAACACGTACTAAATCGTTGTAAAATTCCAAAATATTTTCATGGGTTTCTTAAATCATCTTATATAAGTCTTCTATAAGTATTTTTTGGCTTGACTGATGATGAAATGCCTGTTTTGGTATTAACGACCACGTTTAAAATTCTATGCCAAGTTTGAAATTCAATTCCAACTTACACAAAGTAGAATTTAAGGTGAACATCATTCCAGGGTCTTGGAAGGATCCTATCCATAGCAGATAGCTGATATACTCATATTCATGCCTCAGCTTCGATCTTATATGGTTCTTCCCATTTGGGTGCTAATTTTCCATCCTTAGGATTCGTTGTATTCTGAAATGCCTTACTTAGAACTAGATCTCCCACTTGATATCTTCTTACCCTGATGTTCTTGTTGTGGGATTTGGTGATCCTTTGTTGATATGATGCCGTACGGATTCTTGCAGAATCCCTGAGTTCATCTATAACGTCAAGATTATCGGCAAGATCCTGATTGTTGTTTCAGGATTATGGAGGCAGGATCTTGCAATAGGGATCACCATCTCGATCGGAAACATATCTTCGGTACCAAACATTAAAGAGAAAGGAGTTTGTCCTGTCGTGTTCTTCGACGTAGTTCAATCTGCCCATAATACGAGTGGTAGCTCTTCAGCCTACTTTGCTTTCTTTGTCCCCAGCTTCTTCTCCAAATTGCTGACGATGATCATGTTTGAAGATTCTTCTTGTATATTGGCTTGAGGATGTACTGGCGTGGAAATGATCATCTTTCTTCCCCATGCAACACAAAATTCGGTAGTTCTTTTGCCAATGGATGATCCGTTGTCACATATGATCTCGGTTGGGATTCCGAAATGTGTGAGGTTATGTCTTTTGATGAAGAATATCACCTCTTTTTCTCTTACTTGGAAAAGTAATATGTCATTGCTAACATGAAAACCTTTCCTCCTTGAGCCTTTGGTAGTTTACCCACAATATCCATTCCCCACTTCATGAAGGACAAAGGAGATTTTTTTGACTGTCTTTGACTGGCATCACACTTTTGAGCATAGACCATTGCATCCTTCCTCATGGTTGGCCAATATTAACCGGTCCTAAAGATTTTAGAAAAAAAAGATCGACCCCTAGTGTGATTCCCACAGCCACCTTCATGGATCTCATTTAGAACTTCTTATATTTCAGGATCCTCCAGACATCTCAAGTATGGACCCGCAAGAGATTTTTTTATAGAGAATAACGTTTAAGATTACAAATCTGGATACATTCATATGAAAAGCTTTAGGATTGTTATGCTTAGGGATCTTGTTGTGTCGCAAAGAGCTCTTATTAGGTTGAATCCAGGATTCCTGATAAGCTATATCTTTAGAATCCGTTATTTCATCGACTTGGGAATCCTGCTTGGCATTATCTATTATTGTTTCCTTTTTATCGAGTGAAGGCATCTTTGTAGCTCGATTGAGGATATGTATGATCGGAATTTTTATTTCCGTTGGAAACCTGAAGGCGGATCCAAGGTTTCCCAAGTCGTCTGGTTTAGCATATTCCTCCCTAGCTACCTGTTCAATAGTAATTGAAACGAATTTCTCTGCCATACTTTTAACAATATATTCTGTTATTTTCTCACTTCTAATGGCATAAGATCTATTGAAGTGGTTGACAAGAAATAAGGAACCCAAAAATACATGAATATTTATAATTTCTAAATCCTTGGACAACTGAAGGCCAACAATTAACGCTTCATACTCAGCTTCATTATTAGTGGCTTGGAAATCACATTTGATTGCCTGGGGTCTGTGGTGTTTTCTGGATGATAACTAAGCTTGTCCCCCTGAAATTTGAGGCCCCATCAGTAAATAATATCCACTTACCTTTATCCTGATCTAGTTGTTGAACTTCCCAGTCAGCCATAAAGTTGGCTAAATCTTGGGATTAAATTGGTGTCTTAGGGTCATAAACTACATCAAAATCACTCAAATTAATAGACCACTTAGCCATCCTACTGGACATTTCAGGTTGTCTCAAAACATTTTTAACATGATAATTAGTTTTAACAATAATAGTATGTGTCTCAAAATAATGTCTTAACTTAATAGATGCCATAACTAAAGCTAAAATTAACTTTTCTAAATGAGAATACATGGTTTCAGCATTAAGCAGACTTTTACTTACATAGTAGATAGAATGTTGTTGCCCTTCTTGATCCTTGACTAATACGGAACTTATAGTGTCTCGAGACACCGCAAGATTGAAGAGTAACGGCTCACCATCCTCAGGTTTCATTAACAATGGTGTTGATGAGAGATACTCTTTCAAATCTTCAAGCGCCTTGTCATGCTTTTGCTCCCATTCAAATGTTTTGTTCTTTTTCAGGATCTCGTAGAAATCCTTAGATCCTTCTGAGGATCTTGAAATGAATCTATTTAAGGCTACGATCATGCCAGTTAACCTTTGACATCTTTCACGTTAGCTGGTGTCTTAAGGTCCTCAATGGCTTTGATCAGACCTACACTTGCTTTTATCCCCCTTTTGGTAACCATATTCCTAAGAACTTGCCTGCCCCCACTCCAAACTGACATTTGGACAAGTTCTGCTTCATTTTGTTTTGGTCCAGGATATCAAACACTTCCTGAAGATCCCGGAGGTGATCCCTATATTTCTTTAACTTAACTGCCATGTCATTGATATAGACTTCCATAGTGTCCCCGGTTGTTCTCTGAACATCATGTTGACCAATCTTTGGTAAGTGGCACCTGTATTTTTCAAACCAAAAGGCATCGCAATATAACAATATATACATGTTAGAGTCATAAAAGTCGTGTCTTCCTGGTCTAAGGGTTCCATTTGAATTTGTTGGAATCCCGAGGAGGCGTCCATAAAGGACAACATCTGGTTCCCAGCAATTGCGTCTACCATGGAGTCTATGTGTGATAATGGGAAATGATCTTTAAGGAAAGCGTTGTTGAGGACTTGAGGTCCATGCAGTTGACACAAACTCTCCACTTGCCATTCTTTTTCTGGACCACCACCACATTGGCAAACAATCTTGGGAACTTTATGTTAGTACACGGCTTTGCGTCTCGAGTCTTTGTATTTATCGTTTAATTTAATGTAAAAGATATTTATATTTAAGCTAGTTTACAGTTGATGCGTCTAGTTCGTTAAGGATGTTTAACGAACTAGACTATAAGTTAAGTTCCCTCCTGTTTCGTTAAGGATGTTTAACGAATCAGGGGGTGATTCGTTTGTTTTTTATTTAATGTAATGTAACGAAGTGGGTGGCTAGTTCGTTACGGAATGTGTAACAAACTAGACCTATCTTCCTATTTATAGAGGTTCAGCCTCTGCATAAATTAAGTTTTGAGTTTAAGATAACGAACCTCTGCCCGATTGTTCTCTCAAGCTTCGTTTTAATTAATCTCTCCATAACGTATATACACATATCTATATAACTAATATTAATATATAACACTAACATATAATCAATATAGAGCATCATGAACTAGATCCGTTTATAGTTTATTAAGCCTTAGAGCTGATATCTTAGGTGTTTTACAAGTGGTATCAGAGCTTTCGGTTGCTCTATTGCTCGTGATTTGATAATTAATTTGTTAATTAAAGACTGTTTGATATAATTTGGTATTAGTGTGTTTCCGGTTTGATTTGGATCAAATTGAGTGTGAATTTGTTTGGTTATGGATTGATTTGGATTCGATTTGTGTTTGTTAAGGTATTTGGAAGGATATGTGAGTTGGAATTGGAAATTGGTTTGGTTTTCGATTATTTCGGTTTGGATCTTAATTCGACTGAAACTGGGGATTGTTTTGGTTTGGGTGAATTCGAGTTAAGTGTTAATTGGTTACAGAATGGTTTGATTTGGATTCGCGATGATGTTGCGAGTATTTCAATAGGTCATATGAGCGATTTGGTGTAGTTTTGGAATAGTATTACAGATCTGGGTTTTTGGTTTGATGTTCTTATTATGTCCAAAATTCTGGAAATGTATGATGAAGGTTTGAAGATTTGAAGATTCGTTAAACCTCAAGCCAATTCGTTATTGTTATTCGCTAATTCGTTATTGATATTCGCTAATTCGTGTGTGGTTTGGTTACTCAGTTCGTTACTTGTTCTGATTCGTGTCATTCAAGTTGTGTGACACGTTTCCATTTCATTAACTTTATTTCCAACAACATTTTTCATGTGGCAACAGTTGTCAGAGTTTGTTACAACCGTTTTAACAACCTAATTCGCTATTGTTGATTCGTTATCAACTGTAGCTAATTCGTCATCTTGGTTCGCCACCTAATTCGTTAACAGTTTCTTAGTGATTCGTTAAAGAAACTCAGCAATTCGTTACCTTAATTTGTTAACCCAGTTTATTATAATCTATTTCGTGTGACTATTCCTGATTCGTTACTGTTCACAATTCGTCAAAGAACTGTTCACATTTTGTTAAAGTATTTTCAAATTTAACCCTTGAAATTTGATTATCTTGTCATTTTTCAAAATGGCTTGTATGTATGCTTTAGCTTCTCAAAATATGTTGATGCAACAAATGTTGCAACTAGACACCGAGATTGGTTCGCATTCAAAATGTCCACTTTTAATGAAATTTAGCGACTTTGCTAAGTGGGAACCCCGTTTCCGTGCTCATCTAGGGTCGGTTCACCCTGATTGTTCATATTGATTGGATGAGGTATATACCGTTCCAATGATTGGAGATGAGACTATCGGATTTACACCTAAAGCCATCTCTCAATACTCTCAAGAAGAAAAGAAAGCATTAGAGATTGAAACAAAAGCCTACTCTACTCTTACAATGGCTTTACTCGAAAACATTTTTCATCAAGTTGGTAGCAAAAAGATTTGTGCTTCATTATTCCAACAAATTCATATGAGGAGTATGGGTATCACTGCTGAAAGCAAGAAGGTTATGCTCAAGTTTCAATTTAAAAACTTTAACCTACTTAAGGGTGAGACTGCTGAAGAGATGACAACAAGGTTTAATCATCTGATAGCTGAAATGGACAAGATGAAGTTGGAAACTTCTGAAATTGATAAGATTGACACCATTAAAAGTGCTTTACCGAGTTCTTCTCGACTTTCTTGATGGTCCTGAAAGAGAATAATTACTTCAACAATGAAGATCTGAAAGCATCTTAATTCATGTAAAAGATCAAAGCACGAGAATACGATCTTAAATGTCAGAAGTCTTCTAAGGATAATCAAGATCCTGCCTTTTATGGTGGAAGTGTGCCGAGTTCAAGCATTTCTCTTATCACTGCATTTCTTACACAAAATGCAAGTGATAATGCTACAACTATTTATAGTGATCCACGTGCTTGTTTCTACACTGCTGGGAATTCTAGTTCATCTGGTGAACTGGTTCATTTGGAGGGTCTGGAAATTCATCACCTGCAAATCAATTCTCATCACAACCAAATGTGAACATGAGGGAGGCCGAACAAAATTTTGCTTTATTGTCTGCCTTCATGACTTCATACGAGAATCTGGTTATTAGTAAGATTGCAACGAGCGATTTGACTGATGAAGACTATGATCAAATTGATCCCGATGATTTGGAACTTATGGACTTGAGTGGAATATGTCTATGATTGTCAGGAAAGTGAAAAAGTTTATGCAAAGAACCAACAAAGATCTTCCATCATTAAACAAGAAGTTGGGTTTTGATAAATTAAAGGTTAAATGCTATAACTGTCCAGAGTTTGGGCATTTTTCTAAAGAATGTGATAAGCTAAAGAAGGAGTATACTGGTCCTAGAAAGCAAGATCAGAATTCATCTGGAAAAAGTGGAAATGATGCGGGAAAGTCTTATGGACCTAAATCATCCCTTCTGTGTCACAAACTATGCTGTCCAATATGGATGGAACTGATTGGTCACAAAGACTGCTGTGTAATGATAATCTAGCTAATCTGGCTATGTTCGAGTCAAAAGAAACTTTTGAAGAGGCAAGTGGGAGTGAGCTATCGTCCGACAATGAAACTGAGTCTGATTCTGACGACTCGTGTGGAAAGATTCCAACTACTTTTGCATGCATGGCCAAAATCACAATGAAACTTAGTTCTTCTGCTTCTTGTATTGAATGTGAGAAAAACAAGCCTAAGTTAGATTCCTTGAAAAATCACAATGACTGTTTAGTGAAAGAAATTGCTTCACTAAAGGATACTTATCGACAATCTCTTGAATATCAAATGAGATCTCGAGAGAAGATTGAAGCTTTGTCGACAAGTAACCATGATCTCAAGGCCGAGTTATCCGTTAAAATGACGATCAACGATCAAAAGTTTCAAGAAATTTTGAAACATAGATCAAAGATAACCGAACTTCAGAATGAGGTTCTCGAGTTAAAGAACAAATTGGGAAAATTTAGAAACTATTCCTTTTTGCTAAACGAAATAATAGAAGTATCTGGTAAGCAAAAAGATTCAAAGAAAGGTATAGGTTTTGTTGAAATTCCACCACCTTTTTAGAATGATTAGAAACCAAATCCTTTTGCGAGAAAAGAAGAGGATGTGATTGTGAAAGAACCTATGATTTCAGAAAAAGATAAACCAGTTAAATCTGAAACTGTTAAAGCCCAATCTACAATTAAAAAACCTCATGTTGAGAGCAACAAAGTCTTTGTTAAAATGTTGATAAATTTATCATTGATGATGTGTTTGAACCTGAAATAATACACAAAAACAAGAAAATTCCAAGTTCTAATCACATTCTTTGTGAACCTCATGAATTTGAGGAGGCTGTGTATGGTTCACACACAACTCAGATGAGAATAGAAGATCATGTTAAGGTTAAACCAATGAAAGATAAGAAACCAGAAAAGCCCAAAATTTCTGTTGATGATTTGTTACATTTCATCAATCCTAAAGTTTCCAAGCGATCAACTAGTCGTTTGTTTAAATTAAAAGGAATAGGCACGATGTTCACTGAGAAAGACATTCCAATTAGTATCATTAAACCGAAACTGAATGAAAGTGTTTTTCACAATGAAACCTCCAAGATTCAAGATCTTGAACGTCAGTATGCTTCTGCCAAAACATCAAACACATCAGATCCACTGGTTAAAGCTAAACAAGTCTTAAAAAATGCTAAGAAAGTTCAGTTTGTAAAATCTACTGGAACCGACAGTTTGCAAAGCTTTTCAAACTGCTCTAATCATGATTTCTATTTGGAAAAAAAATCGGTGTCGCCTGATGAATTGGCTAAGAGCTTTACCAAGAACGTGAGTCATCATCTTTCTGTGGCATCTGTTTTTGCTAAATCTCAACCTGATCGTATGGACATGCGAAGCTGCTTTCTTTGCGGTCAACAAGGACATGTTTTAAGAAACTGTGGACAGAAGAAATCTCATAATCTTCATCCATTTGTCAAGGACCAATCGAAACCAGTTCCTTTGATAAAGGAGATTTTGAGGCGACCTTTGTCGAGTGATGATGATACTCACATCATGTTCTCAAATGTGAATCCAAGAAAGGTAGTTCATGTGAATGAAACTTATGGTCAAGATAAACCAAAGTTTGTTCCAACTGAAACGATATGCAAGAACGTGAACTCAAATGTTGTTAAAGATGCCTATCTGAGACGAAAGTCTAAGAAGCCTGTAACTTATTCTCAAGTTGCTGAACAACAGTTGAATTCGACTAAGTTTAATGTTTCTCCTGGAAACCAAAAGGTGCCAAAGACTGAGGCCTGGGATGCCTTTTTAAACTAATCATTTTCTTTTGTGTGTAAGGTACTTCCAAGACCATATCTGGTGAAAACTGGATAATGGATAGCGGATGTTCTCGTCATATTACTGGAAATCTCAACCTCTTAACAAATGTGAGAAATATTCAAGGGGGTTATGTGGCGTTTTCTGGGAATTCTGGGGTATGATCACACAAGAAGGTGGAGTTTCAAATGGTCACATTACATTCGAAAAAGTCAATTATTGTGACAAAGTAGACCATAACTTATTAAGTGTGTCGCAAATCTGGGACAAGAAATACACTACAATATTTACCGATAAAGAATGTCTGATTCTGAAACCGGGATATGTGATTCCCGAGGACATGGTTGTCATGCGATCACCTCGATCGAATGATATTTATGTCTTAAATATGAGATATAAAGTATCAACATCTATCGAAACATGTTTTGTCTCAAAAGTAACCGAGAAGGACTCTATTCTATGGCATCGTAGAATGGGTCACATTCATGTTCGTAAGATGAACTATATAATGGCTAATGACCTAGTTGAAGGTGTGTCTTTGAAGAAATTTATCTTATCCAATCACTGTATTGCTTGCAAAAAGGGCAAATAGAAGAAAAAGTCATATCCATCTAAGTTATTGAATTCCATTGATACTCCTCTTGAATGACTTCATATGGATCTTTTTGGTCCAGTGAATCGTGCTAGTATCTATGGAGATTGGTATTGCCTGGTGGTTACCGATGATTATTCAAGATACTCATGGGTCTTATTTATGAGTTCGAAAGATCAAACACCTGTTCTTGTTCAAAATTTAATCAATAAGATCGAATCACTATACAAGCAAAAAGTGAGGAGAATTCGAAGTGATAATGGTACTTAATTTAAAAATACTTTATTGGATTTCTTTTGTGTACAAAATGGAATTCATCGAGAATACAGTGCCCCATATGTACCACAACAAAACGGTGTTGCTGAAAGGAAAAACAGAACTTTGATTGAAGCTGCTAGAACTATGCTTGCTGATTCTAAGCTTCATGTCCAATTTTGGAATGAGGCGGTGAATACTGCGTGTTATACGCTCAATCGGGGTCTAACTGTTAAAAGACTCAAGAAGACAAGTTATGAGCTTTTGAATAATCGAAAGCCTAACTTAAAGTACTTGGAACCTTTTGGGTGTCCTTGTACTATGTTGAAAAAGGATGTGGGTAAGTTTGATAAAAAAGCCATTGTGGGATATTTCTTGGGTTATGCTTCTCCAAAGAAAAGGGTATTTAATTTCACTTCTGGTTGTGTTGAGGAATGGTACCATGTGGACTGTCAAAAGTACACCACACCTCCTCAAGGGAAAGGTCCCGACTGGATTTTTGACTATGATGGCTTATTTAATTCATTTACTCCAACTACTGAACAACCAGATGAAGACCTGGTTCGTGCATACTTTGAAGATCAATTGGTAATTCCAAGATTTTCAAGTTCTAATGATGTTGAAGCTCCAACCGATGCTCCAACTGAAGATCCTCATGATGATTTTCCAGTTCTCTTTGATAATGTATCTACTTCTTCCGATGATAATTCAGTTGTTGATCAAGTTATTGAACTTGATAGTGACGATTCATCTCATGAGCTGGGAGAACATTACACTAACTTATTTGAAAATGTTGTTGTTCCTAAGAATCCCACTCTTAGGATTCATAATTATCATCCAAAGGAAAACATCATTGAAGAACTTGATGTGGGCGTTCAAACACGTCATCAAGTTGCTTCGTTGAGTGAGAATAATGTATTGTGTGCTTATGTAGATTTACATTCTTCTGGAATTGTTAATGTTACCAAATTCACTTGCTTTCTATCCCAAGTTGAGCCAACGATTCCTCGTGTGGCACTTCAAGATCCATCTTGGGTAGAAGCCATGCAAGAGGAATTACAGCAGTTTGCACGTTTGGGTATTCCGACTAAGTGGGTATTTAAATGTAAGAAACAAGGCACACTTAGTGGTGCAAGGTTTCCATTAGCAAGAGGGTATTGACTGCACTGAGGTATATGCTCCGGTTGCAAGATTGGAGTCTGTACGAATCTTTCTAGTTTATGCAGCTTACAAAAATATAAAAGTCTATCAAATGGATGTTAAAAGTGCTTTTCTTAATGGTGAACTACACGAGGAAGTGTTTGTGTTACAACCTCCTGGCTTTGAAGACCCTGATTATCCTGACCGAGTTTATCGCTTAAACAAGGCACTATATGGTCTATATCAAGCTCCGAGAGCTTGGTATGGCACGCTTGCCGGCCATTTGACGGATATTGGATTCAAACCAGGGACTGTTGACTGCACTTTATTTTATAAAAACATTGGTGATGATCTTCTCCTTGTTTAGATTTATGTCGACGACATTATCTTTGGGTCAAAAAATGACACGTTATGTAAGGAGTTCGAAAAGTCAATGCAAACCAAGTTCGAAATGAGTTCGATGGGAGAGATGAACTTCTTTTTAGGGTTGCAGGTTCACCAGTGTGCAAAAGGAATTTTCATTCACTAGACTAAGTACGTGAGCGATGCCTTGAGCCGATTCAAGATTACTGCCAGGAAAACCTCTTCTACTCATCTCCCCGTGGGTCACAATTTATCACCGGATGAATTGGAAGGTACTGTCGATCCTACCCTCTATCGAGCTATGATTGGTTCTTTGATGTATCTTACTGCTTCTCGACTCGACATAATGTTTGCTGTTTGTTTATGTGCCAGGTACCAAGCTAGTCCCCAAGTTACTCACCTGGCAGCGGTCAAGCGTATTCTTCAATATCTAAGGGGCAATCTAGACACAGGGTTATGGTACCCCAAGGACGATAACTTTGATCTTACCGCTTATTCTGACTCAGACTATGGACCATGCATGATTAACTTTAAATCAACTACAGCTGGATGTCAATTCTTAGGAAGTCGGCTTGTTTCCTGGCAGTGTAAGAAGCAGACAATGGTCTCCATTTCAACCGCCGAAGCTGAGTATGTTGCAGCCTCGAGTTGCTGTTTCCAGGTTTTGTGGATACAACAACATCTTCGCGACTACGGTTTGAAGTTTCTTACTACTCCCGTTTTGATTGATAATTCTGCTGCCATTAGAATCACCAAAAATCACGTGCAACACTCTAAAATGAAAAATATCGAAATTCGATATCATTTCATACGGGATTGATTTGAAAAGAAATTAATTGATCTTGAGAAAGTACATACAGATTTTCAAAAAGCCGATCTATTTACCAAAGCATTTGACAAAACGCGTTTTCAATTTTTGCTTGGTTTAAATGGCTTAAAGACCCTTGCTGATATCCTGAAACTAGGATAACTATCTTTATTTTCGGTTTATTTTTCCTTTAAATTTTATTTTTAGTTTTGGATTTTAGGGGTGAAAATAGAACATACAAAAATATTGTGCTTTTAGTTTGTATAGATAAAACCTAAAAACATTAAAAATTTTGAAAACTCAAAAATATTGTGTTTTCATTATGTTTCTTTATTTTTAGAAAATCCAAAAACATTTTAAAAATCCGAAAATCCTAAACGATTGTGAAGTCTTTAATTTTTATTTTTAAGAAAAATTGAAAATTCAAAAAGATTGTGAATTTCTATTTTGTACAGAAAATACGAAAAAATATAAAAAGATTGTGTTTTATGTATGTAAAGAGAAAAACCAAAAAGTTTTTTGCTTATGTTTGCTGAAAAGTATGTCAATTACTCATATTTGAAGGACATATACTTGTATATGTTTGGTCGTGATAATTTCTCGTAAATATTCGGGATAGCTGTTTACCTGACAATGGAAATTAGTTGGGGGCGTTCGTTATGCGGTTTTACTTTATTTCCTCGCTGAAAATTATGTCAGTTATTTATATTTGTGGAGCATGCTTGCATGTATTGGTCATTTTGTCTACTTGTAGATTGATAGGATAGCCATTAATCTATAGATTGAAAGTGACTGGGGCGATTAAATTCATTTTGTTTTATGCTCCTCAAAATTTTGAGTTTTTGAAGAAAAAGTGAAAATGATATTACATTGATTATTTGACTCTATATCCAATAAGAAATAAGCTTAAAAGACTGAGTGCTTAATCATTGGTGCATTGATAGTTCTTAAACAAGTTGTTAGAGTAAAGTAAGTGATATAAACATAAAGAAAAGCCAAATAGAAAGAGGTGTTAGTCTCTAGCAAAAGTCTTGGTGAGGATGGCAGAAATGTAATAACCTGTCATACTCAAGCCTTTTAGTTGTTTGATTACCCAAAAATATAATAAAGCAAATAACAAGCGTTAGGTTTCTGGACACTGTGAGTCTTTATGCGGCTTAATCATCTAGGTATTCATAAGCATGAATATTTCACTCGCTTTTAGAGCAAACCCAAAGTCATTAAACTTGATCATTGATGTACTTCATACAATCTAAATTACCGACTTTATCAAAATTCGTTGTTAGTCATACATCTGTTCCTCCCTTGCACGCGTCTCATTACCAATAAGAAACGGACCCCAGGGGATACAATATATGTAAGCCGACAGATGGACTCGTGCATACTCACTCATAGTAAAGGAAACATGATGCATTGCTCGAAAATTCTATAAATTCAAATTTTGATCAACACTATAATGGTTTAAGTCAAGTTGAGGTGATATGGAAAAAATCAAATTAAGCTTGAACCAAGATTAGAGGCTGATATTTCTGATATTCTGTGTTAATCGAACCATTAACCGTATCACATAAATGCTTGAAAGTTTGTTATAATATTTAAGTGGACAACAATATCAATGACCGACTTAACACCAGTCACAATATCGCTGAAATACAAAACTGTGAAGGAAGGGCAATCTGGTCAATTGATTCTCTGCTCAAACTCAACAAAAATCCAAAAATATGTATTGCCTTTGAAAAACCATACAAAAACACAAAAACATTATCTATTCTATGTTTTCATTTTCAGATATTTGTTTTGTAAATATTTGACTTAAAAATTTTAAAATACCATAAAGATTTTGCTCTTTCATTTTACATATTATTTAATTCTGTTAAGCTATGTGTTACAAAACGTAAAACACAATAAGGTATTCGTTTATCCAGATACGGGCTCTCGGTGATTCATTTAATTTAATTGATTTATTTAATTTATTTGTGATCGGCGATGGTTATAAGGTCGTGTATGCATCTTCACTTGAGTTTATATAAATGTTTACATGTATAAAAATTAAGGGTTTAAGTCAGCTAAATGATATACGAGCTGTTGATTTGTTAGATACAATTAACATACTAATATTGTTCTTTAAACCACAAATTGGCATAATTAATATACTTTTGATTTAGTTTCTATAATCAATACGAGAATTCAAGGACAAGCAATCCCCAATTTGAGATCGGATTGTGATTAGGGTTTATATTTGGGGTCGGGTTATTGGGTAAACGCGTCAAGATACCAGATTTTAATGGGTTATGAAGTGAATTTACACTTAAGCCCTTAAAGATTGAAGATGGATACAAAAGGAGGTAATAGTTTTTGTTTGGGTAATTTTTGCCAAAATACTAAATTTATAATTATATAACTAAGAATAATATTATAATAATGAGTAAATAATTAAGAAAAAATATTATAACAATGAATTAATTCGATAAACACGTTAAAATTTCCAGAACATCGAAACAGGTCGGGTTATGACTAATGAATATTAATTTAGAAAACCCGAGGTGTTACATTAGAGCCTTGTTTCTTGCCTCATCCAGATTCCTGCAATGATTCATCACGAGATCCTCATAGAGAGGAGTATCTCTTTTGAGACCCATTTTGAAAGCTTGCACAGTCATTACAATGTCCAGGTTGGAGATCTCTAAAGCTTCCTTGCTGAATTTGCTGATGAAATCCTTAAAAGTTTTTTCATTACTCTGTGTTACTCTATACAAGTCAATAGTTGACCTTTCAAAACTTCAATTGCAAGAAAATTGGTTATTAAACAAATTAACTAAATGAGCAAAAGATTTAATAGAGAAAGTAGGGACACTTAGGAGCCATGTCAATTTAGCTCAGGTGAGAGTTGAGCCAAAGCCTTTGCATAATCAGGCTTCCTTGAGATGCTGTGGTATGGGGTTGATTTCCATTCTCACTCGGTACTGGACGACATGCTCTTCAGGAAGCGTGGTCCCATCATACATCTTCATGCTTGGAGTCTGGAATCATTTTAGGATCTATGCATCACATATGGGGGTGTGAATGTTGAGATCTTGTGGCTACTTGGAGCCACTTCCGTAATTGGCTGGACTATTCCAGGTATGCTGGAGATTAATTCCTTTAGCTTTTGTAATTTCTTCTGAACCATTGGACTAAAACCAGAATCTTGCACATTATCATGGTTAGTTACAGCCTTACAGGTATAATATTATTGAAATTACCGGTATCGGGAATCCTAGATGGGTATCCCGAGATAAGACCAGTGATCGTGAAGACTGGACGGGATCACTTGTTATGGCCGCATATTGCATGGGAAGGAAATCATCATAACGATTCCCTTGGGATCCTAAAGCATCAAAGTTCAGGTTCCTAGGTAGCAATGGAGTGAAGGATTCGTCCACCGGTTTCTTCCCTTGTGCCCAGATATATTGGAGCTTGATCATGATAGAGCTATTGGTTAGATTTTGAGTCTCCATATGCTCCTTCATATGCACTAAAACATCAAGAATATCATCGTTAGACATAAGGACAGGCCTCGTGTTGGGAGACCCAAATCTCTTGAAGGACAAGCCGGCAAGAGGCTTTGTTTTGGTAGGAAGCATGTTGCTCGATCCTCCGGCTCCTGAGATGCTAATACCAGCAATAGTTGTCTTCCTTTGGACAACAGCTAAATTCAAATTGGCCTCTTCCTTTGGACAACAGGTGGAGGAGGAAATGGTTGAGCAACTTCGGATACTGCGTACGACATGGATGAAGATGTGGCTTTTGATTGAGAGGCCAATTTGAATTTAGCTTTGCATGGTAACATTTTAGGAAGAAAGTGAATATAGATTTGAGTATGAAAAACACCACTTTCCCCACAGTGGGCACTAAATTGTTTTGGTTAAAAAATACCAAAGCTATAACTAAGCAAATTAGTGAAGTGAGGTAGTGTGCTTTTCATGAGTGAGGTAAGTGGTAAGTATTGTGGTTGAAAAATGCGGTAAAAGTAAAGGTTGGCACAGAGATATAGCGAGGAAAAACCATAGATCCCGGTGAGGATCCTCGAAAAACAACCTTGGATTGGAAAATTATCCCCTGCCTAAGTATATTAATGAAAATGGTGATTACAGCTCGGGAACTAGTTGAGAGCGAAAGCTAGAATACACGTGTGAGTAATATGAGTGTAGAGAGTGTGTCCAATAACATTCTCAATAGCCCTATTTATATATTAAAAGAAAACAACAAAAGTGTTATAAACCCGGGAACCTTAGCCGCGATGAAGAAATAATGACTAAGTTTTCATCCCACGTATAGTTCATCTGTTTCTCCGAGATTTTCGTTAGAATAAGTCATCTAGCCATTGTAGACCGTTCAATTATTGCGAAACCTACAAACACAACAAAAATATAACAAACATAGTAAGTTAATTCATGATCCTGCCTCTAGCTAGGAATCCTAGCTGCTAGGATAACGGTAAGGATCGTGTTAGGGATAAAATGACCCCTAACAATCATTATTTAGTTGAATATCCACGGTGATACTTGGATATTTCAACTCTCCATCTCAATATTTGATTTATTAGTTCGATTATTTTGTTGATTTATGGATGTTTCGAATCTATAATTTTAATGATGATTTCATTTTTTTATTAGAATAGTCATGGTTATTCATGCGTTTTCAACCCTCATCTTCCACTTAAGTTTTATTTTTAATTTGAAATACCAAAATCTATGGTGCTTCATGGATATTTCAATGACCCATCTTGTATTATCTATTTTCAAAATTTAATGGAATAGGACTATCCCGTTGATTCGAGAATATTCACCTCCAAATTTAATCTCCTTCCAATTTACTCAAATGCTTACCTACTTCATTAATGTTTCAATTATTACCTTAAAGTTATTTTTAACATTTAAATTTCCGTCCGTCACCAATGTTATAATCATCCTTTAAACTTATGTTGCATTTTTCAATTATAATCTTATTTTTGAAATATTTTAATTTTAATCATAAAATTTTAATTTCCACATAAAAATATGTTTGTTTGAATTTTTATATCATTTTTGGCAAAATTGATCCTCAACCTCAACCTCAGTATCAATTTGCTAATTGGTTAAAATTCCGTGGTTTATTTATTCTTTACAATTAAGTGCATATGCAACCCTCTAAAAGTTAGTATTCACATCCCATCTCTCAACGTCATCTCATATTAACAATTTCAATGAATGTTTCAATTCCAACAATGTTACAAGCTACACCCCTCAAGTTTTATAAATTATTTCATATTACTCAATTTTTATTGTGGTCATGTTTTTTGTCTCATGTGATGTTTAATTATTTTACAATTTCAGTTACAAAGAATTTGGATTTTACAAGTTACTATACTATACCCACATGTTTCCACGAATGTTTCTCATATCTTCATTATTTTTCCAAATGTCTTCCTCTCTCCGCATCCATCGTATTACTAACCGTCATCCCGCCAGAACTTCCTGTCGTCATATGGTCGCTTTGTATGCAAATCGCTAATGTTACCACTAAATTTTTGACCCAAATGCAAATCATCAATGTTGAAAACACATAATCCTCAACCACTACTCTCGCTGCTTACAACTACAAGAAATTCACCAAATCACCTAAGCAATCCTAACCCCAAGATATGTAAGAACCTTATTGAAACCAACACTACCCAACCTCAAGTTCCTCAAGATTCCTCTAAGAAATAGTATTTGGGTCCATACCCATTTTAAGACACTTGCAAACGTCATCATATGGTCGGTGTTCCATGCCAATAATGTGCCAAATGTGGATGATTCGGACATCTCATCAATGAGTGTCGTGAACCTATTGTCACACCCCAACCTAAGGCGGAACATGTCGGGGTGCGACATTGATTGTATCATAGCTCAGAAGACACTAAGTAAAATACACGTGTCAATATTTAAATTATTCATTCATATATCAACGGTCAAAAACACAAACATTTGTCTCAAAAGAAATACCGTTACAATTAAATATTCAAAACATAATTAACTTAAAATAAATGTTTTCTTCAATCATCAAAGCAACCTACGGTCTCATCTAACTTCCAGTACTTGATTCATCCGATAAAGCTACTTGCGTTATACGTGAAAATATATATTTTTGTCAACGTAAAGTTGAGCAAGTAAACCACAGTTTTTGAGTATATATAATAATAAAAGGATAATTCCATGCAATAATCGTACATTACTACAACTAGAAAATAATAAATAAAAGTTGTCTTTTCAACCGAATCGCATTGATAACGGTTTACTTCGACGGCGTATGATCATACTAATGAGGATGAGGATGAGGTACCAACCAACATACAATAAACACATAGTCATATTCGCACATAACAACTAATTTAGCAATTACAATAATGCATATAACGGAATTGTAGTGAAAACAATAAGTTGATTTTGAACGCATAACGCCCCCAAAATTGTAAAGCGGTAAAAAGGGGATGTGAATTTACTTACCTTTAATTTGGGATAAATGAGGAAGATAAAAGAAAAAGGCTAGGATGAAAACGGTCAAGCTAGGTTGCGGCCAGAAGTGGCTTCAATTAGGCGCCGAGATGCTAATGTTAACTGAATTAGTTATAGGGGAAAGGGTACGACAGAGAGGAGGTGGTTTCTGCATGTTTAATTGATTCTTAACGAGTGTATTATATAAGGTCACGAGTTAGGGTTTGTTCGTGGCTTAATTAGGTTAATTGATCAAATTACGGACTAATTAACACGCTTATACTATAACTAAGTGTCGGTTACGCACTTATTCGTTGGAATATGCAAATTGCCTAACTTAATTGATCAAAACAAGCGGGAATTTGAATGTTTTGAATGGTTTGGGGCCGTTGGGTCGGGTTTGGTCAGCTGGACGGACCAGTGGATTTGGGTTAGGGTTATAATATATTATTTTAATATCAGAATTTACAGGTTAGGCCCCTAGAGTTTATAGATGGAAACGAGAAGGGGTTATAGTTTGAGTTTGGGTGGAAATTGTCAAGTTTGTAGGTTTATTAAATAATTTAATAAATAGTAAAGCTATAACAAACTAAATGCTTAATAAATGCGACGTTTTAATAAAATGTGACCTGAACCCTTAAACGGGTCGGGTACAATTACAAGAATACATGAATGAAAAACTCAAAATGTTACAGCATTCACTACTTTAGGAAATTTCGACCCGAATTAAATAATTTAATAAATAGTAAAGCTATAACAAACTAAATGCTTAATAAATGCGACGTTTTAATAAAATGTGACCTGAACCCTTAAACGGGTCGGGTACAATTACAAGAATACATGAATGAAAAACTCAAAATGTTACAGCATTCACTACTTTAGGAAATTTCGACCCGAACTTAGAAATTAAGCCGTAACGAAAAGGTGCGAGTACTTGGACTCCATTTGGTCTTTAAGTTCCCAGGTGAACTCAAGACCACGTTTAAATTCTCAACGAACTTTGACAAGAGGAATACGTCTACTCTTGGTTTCTTTGTCCATATGATCCACGATTTCAACGGGTTTGTCGATAGCACGCATAGATTCATCTACTTGAACTTCATTGAGGGGTATGTGAAGATTCCCCTCGGCTAAGCACTTCTTGAGATTGGAAACATGAAAAGTTAGATGAACATTGGAAAGCTCATTGGGTAGATCGAGACGATAAGAAACTCTACCAACCCTTTCAATAATCTCGAACGGGCCAACAAAACGAGCAGATAATTTATTCCTTTTGCCAAAACGAACTAACCCTTTCCATGGAGATACTATAAGGAGAACACGATCACCAACATTGAACTCGAGAGGTTTACGCCTCTTATCGGCGTAGCTCTTTTGAAGGCTACGAGCGGCAAGAAGATTTTGACGAATTAGAGTGATTCGATCGGAAGTTTCTCGAACAAGCTCCGGACCGGTGATTTGCGATTCACCAACCTCGTTCCTACATATCAGGGAACGAAATTTTCGGCCATAGAGAGCTTCAAAGGGTGCCATGCCAATACTAGTGTGAAAACTATTATTCTAGGAAAACTTTACAAGTGGTAAGTGAGTATCCCAATTTCCACCAAAGTCTAGTATGCAAGAGTGGAGCATGTCTTCGAGAGTTTGAATTGTTCTCTCGGATTGACCATCGGTTTGCGGGTTATAAGCGGTGCTTAGATCAATTCGGTTACCCAAGGCGGTTTGCAACGATCTCCAAAAATGAGAGGTAAACCGACTATCACGATCGGAAATAATGGTCAAAAGGTGTTCCATGGCGGCAATTGATGTTCTTGACATAGAGTCGGGCAAATTCGCTTACGAAGGATTTTCTCCGAACGGTATGAAGTGAGCTGACTTGGTCAAACAATCGACAATCACTCAAATACTATCATTATGGCTTTGAGTAGTGGGGAGTTTAGTAACAAAATCCATGCCTATGTCTTCCCATTTCCAAACAGGAATCGGAGGTTGCTCGAGCAAACCAAAAAGCTTTTGATGCTCGGCTTTAACCTAGAGCAAGTGAGGCATTTAGATACTGTCATGTCCCCGATTTCAGGTAGATCTTACACAAATCAAGTCATAACTCATACAAATAAATGTGTTGACAAGGGAGATAATGACGAGTTGCTATATTTAGAAAGATAACCGTTTGTTAAAGGCGGAATCAATAACAAATAGGGTAGTTGCTAAACAATAAATCAAAGGTAACTAACACACTCAAGATTCACTCAAAAGATTTCCATTCATATAATGTTCATCATACAAACGATAATCGATTTAGGGTTTCTTGAAGGGAAAGTTAAATCCGTACGATTCCTAGGACGACTGTCACACTCAGAAATATTCCTTCTTAACTTAAAAGTGTGATTGCCTGAATCCGTCCTTCCTTAAGAGGTGTGCCCTAAATTATTCCTTTTATAGGCCTGACACCTCCTTCTAGAAACCCTAAATGTTAAAACGTATTCAAAAATATTCTAAGTGTAAAACAAGTCTTCCGGGTAGGCTTTGTAGCAATATGACTTTCCGAGTAGATTGTGTGCTCTGCCTTCCTTCAATACTTGGTAACATAGATGTGTGCCCGAGATCAGTTTCCTGGTAGACTTTACTTAAAGAGTATTTTACCAAGTAAAATACTCACCGGGTAGACTTCAGTCTTCTTGACTTTATCAGACTTTGCCCGACAAACTCTTACGAGCAACCTTGTTCTTCAATGGTCCCTTCAACTCTTTACTATAAAATAGCTTATTAGCAAAGTGTGCCCGGCAGCACTGTTCCTTGCTAGAGTTGAACACTGCCCGATGTAAATTGAGATATTCCATTATTCATCAAGCCTTCTTGGACCAATGTATTATTAAAGAATACCTTGCCCGGTCTTCCAATCACTTGGCTTCATGAGCTTGGTTAGCCAAAAGCTTACTTGGGAGTAAACCTTACTTGGCTATGAAGTACAGACTTGCTTGATAAAGTGATCCTTGCCCGGGTATGTACAAACTAGTGAACCTTACCCGGTTATACACAAATTTGCAAACCCTGCCCGGATATCCACTAAAGACGAATTCTAGAAGATAACCTTGCCCGATAGACAAAATATCATGCCCGGCTAAGTAAAACCTTGTTCGGAAGTCTAAGGTGTGCCCGGATCCATACTTAGCGAATTCGAAGGAGTTTGAGAAGATTCCAATCTTCCATATATCTCTTTTAGGTCAAATCTTTGACTCAACAATCTCCCCCTAGATTGAAACACCTCAGCTGACCCAAAACAACTCTATGGTTACATACACTTAGTTAAAATACATAACAAATCAAAATCAAAATACATATTCGTAACAAAATCAAATAATTACATATTCAAATGTTGTCCGTAGAATTTACAAAACAAAGCCTATACTAATGTTCATTTTCTTCTTGCATTATAATAGGCTTGCCTTCTATTCAGAATGACTGTTGCTGCTCTTTGTTTGAAAATATCAAGGATTTGGTAGTGAGTGTGACTTTCTGGAATGACCAAATCCCTAATATCTCTTAAGTATTCATAGTGCAGGTAAGTCAAGTCTTCATCTCTTCTGATTACTTCCAAAGTTACTCCATCCGAGTTTCTAAGAACATAATGGCCTGAATTCTCCTTGTATTAAATCTCTGCAATGATACCATTCTTCTGCATAGTGTAATTTGGTCTTGTTACTCTTCTTTCCATTCTGATGCAGGTATTCATATTTGACAAAGGATTTTTATCTTTGATATTCATCTCATATCGCAGTTCAGCACTAGCTATTTTCTTCAGTTTAGCTGTTCTTCTTGTTTTCTCAAGTCTTTTCATTTTCCAGCTTTTCTTTTCTTTCAAGAAGAAGAATCCCTTGTCAGCTTCATCTCTTAGGAACTTTGAGAGTTCATTTTTTGTCTTCCTGCCATTTTGCTTGTATCATGATAGTCATAAAGGTCAAGCTTGACCATTTTCTCCAACTATTCTGGTGTGAACTCAGCAAAGTCTTCTTTCATAATAATGTCTCTTAATTGTTTACTTTCCATTACTACTTTCAGAGATTGAGAGACTGAATCATAGTAGAGTCTTCTGGGTAGATCCACATAAGATTGTGGTCTTGTTGTTCTTTGAAATTCAGCTCCACTTGATTCACTTCTGTGAGTTGTTGGTTGTTGCCTTGATGTAGATGGCCCTGTTTGTGTAGACACCATGGGTTGACTAGGCCCCTCTACTTCAAATCTTTTCTTGTTCCAACTCATGACCATTTCAGCAGGAAGATTGACTAATTCTTCCAAATTTTCACCCCTTTCACTAAACAATCTTGCAATCATTTCATCAATTGCCTCATCACGCAGTAAACTAGCAGGTACAAATCTTCCTACAATAAAACTTCTTGGATTTGCCCCCTGCAGCAATACCTTCTCCCACTCAGCCTTTTGCATATAGAACATTTCTTTCAGTTCATCTTTGTTCAGTGCATTAAAGGCATCTACATCCATTCCCTTCTGTGTAGTCATTACCCCTCTCAAGATATCAATCATTTCATCATTTTCCCAAGGAACAATGGGTTCTTCAACAGGTTCAGGCTTTACTTCCTCTGGGATTGGGGCATCATGGGTTTCACCTTTCTTTAGTCTCTCATCAGCCTCTTTCTTTCTCAATGCCATTAGTTTTCTCTTCTTTTTAGGTGGCTCAGACTTACTTTCTCTTTCTTGCTTTGAACCCTTTCTTTTTTCACTTGATATATCAGTTTGTACCAACTTTTTCAATCTTTCTTTTCTTTTCATATGGTATAGATGGTTTCAACTGTTTTCTCATTCAGAGTATCAACCATGTTTGGCTTCATTCCTCTTTCCAATAGGTATCCACACTTTCTTCCATATTTTTCTTTTAAAGCTTTTAGTTTTTCATCTTCCTCATGTTCTTTTACAAATTTTTCTTTTACCTTTTCGCTTTCACTATTGTAGAGATCTTGAAGCTTGTCAATATTGAAGTGAATTAAATCTTTCTCAAAGTACCCATGCTTTCTCAGATATTCTCTATACTTTTGAGCATCTCTATTCTTTTGTTCCATTCTTTTTTTGATTTCATATCTTTCCTTGTCCAATATTTTTTGCAACTGATTGTCATCCAAATCAGCCAAAGTTTCAGAGTTTATACCAAAGTTTCTCACTTTCATTACTAATGGATTTTTCTTTTTAGCTTCCAACATGCTCAGCTCAATGTTTTCCCTTTCCTCATCAGTCATTGTGACTTGTGGGGACACAACATTAGCAAATTCATCATCTTTTCCATCATTGTCATCATTATTATCAGATTCACCAGACTCATCCTCCTCCTTTGTTGATTCATTTACTGCATCAATTTTGGGTTCATCAGGAGTTGGACTTTCTGGTGTTGTATCAACATCTGGAACACCAGGCAGCTTTTCACCTGGTTTCAAAGTTTGCAATGGAACTGCTCTGACTGGACTCTTTTCATCATCAGGAGTTTCTACATAACATTTGTTCTTTTCATCCCATTTTCCTTTCTTGGTTTTCAGATCCTCCCTCATACTTTGAGTGAGGCTTTTCTCTTTCTAGAATATGTCTTTTCAAATCTGCCAACATTCTCATGTATTCTTGAGGCTTTAGCCAACATTTCTTCAATTGATTCTTCATTTTCCATTTCAGGTTCCTTCTCAGGTTCTTTTTGAGATTCTTTTTCAGGATCAGGATCCTTTTGTGCAAACATACTAACAACCATGGCTAAGGATTTGTCAACTTCCTCATCCCTTCTCAGATTTATCAATGCTTCAATAACTATTTGATCATCAGCCACTTCTTCATTTATTACTTTGGCAACTTTGGCCTAATCAATCAATGCTTCCTGCTCTGCTAATTCTTGAGGAGTCAAGGTTTGGGCCAATATCTCCCTCTCCCTTGTTTCTCTCATAATTTCTTCACGTTTTCTTCTTGCAGCAGCAGAAGCTTCTACATCTTCAGTGAATAAAATCTCTTTTATAGGATTTAACTTAACAGGATCTTCTTCAGTTACTTTTGCCTTTCCCTTGTCTAGTCTTTTCTTCATTTCTTCTTCATTTTCTAGAGGGAAATCATCAATATCTCTATCTAACTCATCCATTTCCTCATCATGCTCTACAGTCTTGGAGCTTTCATGTTGTTCAGATTCAGTAAGTATTAACTCCTCAGTAGCAGCATCTTCTTCATTTATTACATCAGTTTGTTCTTCAGTTAAAATGTCAGTTAAGACATCAGTTGCCTCATCAGTAGGAACCACATTTTCTTCATTGATCATCATTTCAGTTTCATTTACGTTCTCCTTTTCCCTTCTCTCCTCATCATCCTCTTCTCTCCATATCACATTCATTACTTCATCATTAACATCATAATTTTATTCTCCTTTATCAGAAGAATCTGCTTCATAATCAATATCCTCTATTCTTCTCTCTTCACTATCCACACCATCATCATATGCATTTAGTATACATTTCAAACCATTAATAGTCTCATCATTTGTATCCTTTTCAATCTCCACATTCTCCATAGCATCAGTTGGCACATTTATATTCTCCCCCTGTTTTGGGGCAGCTGAGGTCTTCTCAACCTCCTGCTCCAAGGTTTGAATTCTCAATTTTTCTCGGACCAACTGATCTAGCAACATCACATTCTCCATTGTCACCTCCTCATTCCGCTTCTTTAGTTCAGCATTATCTTTCATTAAATCCAAATTTCTTTGAAATAGGTCTGTTTCAGTAAGTGGGGTTGTAGGTGGTGATGTAGAGAAAGATTCATGTTCAGATTGTTCTTGGATTATGGTTTGAATTTGGATAATGGTTTGGGTGGGTGATTGTGTATGGGGTGGGCTTGGAATAAATGAATCTTTTTGAATTGGGCTAGTGGTTGGTGATGTGGTGTTGGGAATATATGAGTTGATATTTCAGGATGGCTTAGGTTTAAGGTTTGGATTGGGGATTGAGTTGTGTGGTCTTGTGGTTGTGGTGATACATGTGGTGATTGGTTTAAGATGGGTGGTGGTGATTGTGGTGGTGATGGTATAAGAGGTTGTAAGGCTAAAGGTGTGGATGGTGGAGTTGGTATCGGTTGGTTCTCCCCCTGATCAAGTACATCAACTGCCATGGCTCCCCTAGCCCCTCCTTCATTTCCATCATCATTATTATCTCGATCATCAGAATCATCATCATCACCTTCTCCAACATCATCCCCTTCTTCCTCCTCTGAGCTCAACTCAGGTACTGGCATAATCTCCAAGTCATGGTTCAATAACCATGGCAAAATCTCAAATGGGATGTTTGGATTAAATCTGTTTGCTCTTCCCGGATTTACAATTCTTTTAAATGTGTTGGGATTATGCAGCAAATGAGTAATGCAAATTGTGGGTAAGTCCTGTAACTCCCTGTTGAAGATTATCTGTAGGGATCTGGGATATTGTAGGAATCTATCCACTTCAGCCTTCTCCAAATTTCCTACCATTCCTTCAAATATCATCTTGGAGAAATTGAATGGTAGATCATATATGATAGCAACCGTGGCATTTGCTAAGTCACGACTCATCAAAGTCCATGATCCTTTCCTCGGGGCAAACCCCTGAATCACATGATGAATTAAAAATCTGTACAGCATAGGGAACATCTGTGACACCCGGTAATTTCCCAACCCTATAAACTAAGTAATCAACCTAATAATTAGGTGATTGTGAATATTATGCGCGCTAAATTAGAATCAGCGCGGGCATGTTATGTGCGCCCTGCGCGAGCGCGCCATGTTAATCAGCGCGGGTATTTGTTATGTGCGCCCTGCGCGAGCGCGCTATGTTAGTCAGCGCGGGCATGTTATGTACGCCCTGCGCGAGCGCGCTATGTTAGAACCAGCGTGGGCATATGTTATATGCGCCATGCGCGTTGTTTTGGTTTTATGTTTCCATAACTTTAATTTGTCTAATGGGTTGACCGTCCCGCATGATGCTAGGGCGGGTGCATCCCAAAACGTTTATGCGCATGCGGAAAGGGAACTAACCTCCCCGCATGGCGGGAACATTGAGAGCTAGTTTGTCTGAAGCTCCAAGATGGAATTGACTTCAACATGACTGATCACTATGTTGAAATACCAAGACCACCTGGAGAATCTACAAATGAAACTCAATGTCCCTAACTTCGAGAAGGTTACGCACCTACCCGCAGCAAAGAAATGTCCTTCACGCAGAAAGCTATGCGCACAAAGTCATACGCGCAGAACACTTAGTCTATTCTCCAGATGTAAGGAGATTATTCCCGCCCAAAAAGGAAACAGTTGCGTGTTTCAGAGATTTCTACTTTTTAACTGTACACTGACAAAAGCATCTGAAAAAGCATACTGTAACATGAAAAGTCAACTGTCAGCCACCCTACTCTCACCAACCACAGACCTGCATGTCCTGTCCAAATCAAATCAGAATCCACTCCTCCACTTTTAAATAAATAATAATAATTTCCATACTTTATCATCATTACACCTAGATATGAAAAGATTACAATCACCTAAAGCAAGGGATTGTGTTCCCTAAATCTTGCCTATAAATATGTAACCCAAATTATCACCCAAACACACTTCAAACTTCTCTCTTAAGAACTGCAAACTCGCACTAATCATCTCCCAAGCATCCGTTGTTTTCATTTCCGATCCTGTTACTAGGTAAGCCGAGATTATAACCCTGAGATCTACTTTCCAACCCTTATATTCTCCTATCTCTTGATCTTAATATATATACTTGTTATTTAATCGTATTCTAGACCTTCAATTCCGAGGCCAACACCAAGAAAACCCGAATCTCGATTAATCCCTTAACAAGAACCACAGGTGAGTCTCACAGCCCCTATTTTCACTGTTTTCACTATTTTTAAACTGTTTTCGGGGCGAGGGACACGTACTGAAATAATGTTTTATCATGGTATACTTACAAGCTATGCAAGCGATTATGTGTTTAAATTATGTTTCATGATGAGCAATGCAAACGGTTATCTATGGTTTTCGATGTTAGTGCACCAGATTCGAGTAAGTGATCACTTTACCATTGGAACTCTAAGGGTAGGGACTGCTGGTTTGATCCTCCCACTCGTAGGGGTCGCACCTCTTACACAGACGAGTGCCTAGCATGTCACGGGGCAGTACTATGGGATTGAGCCCGCTCGTAGAGGTCGCTCCTCTTACGCAGACGAGCGCCTTCTTTTCCGGCACAACGTCCGCGCGTAACCCGCGGGACGGTATTATTCGCTCGTAGTGGCAGCGCCACTTACACAGACGAGCACGGTTTTTCAGAAGTGTCCGCGCGTAACCCGCGGGACGGTATTACTTATTTCGCTCGTAGTGGCAGCGCCACTTACACAGACGAGCACGGTTCCCAGAAATGTTCGCGCGTAGCCCGCGGAACGATCTTATCAGAATATGTTATCAGAACTATGTTTTACTAAGCATGTGTTTCAATGATGCTATCAGAATTGTGTTTTAGAATGATTTTTATCGAGACTATGATGCAATACGAATTATCAAGTTACTAAAACTTGTGAACTCACTCAGTTTGTACTGATTCAAATGTTTTACGTGTCTTTCAGGAGATAACTAGGTAGCGCATGGAGTCATACTTAGAGCACCTCACGCTGAACATCTAAAACTAGCTTTTTGGAAGATTTTAGTTCTATCCCTTCGATGCGCGTGGTTGTTCCCGCCGCGTAAGGGGATATGGCGTGGAAATCTTCAACAGTTTTTATACTTGGATGTTTTTATGTAATTTTTAAACAATGTAATGTATTTTTATTAAACATTTCATGCGCAATGAAAATCTTACTTTGAATGTTTGCAATGGCCCGTGCTTAATTATCAATCCCCACTCGCGCGCGCCCGGCTGTTTCCGCCGTTCAGGGCTGGGTGTGACAGATTGGTATCAGAGCACTGGTTATAGCGAACTAGGAAAAGAAGTTTTAACCTAGACTATAACCGTTGGGGAATCGCATGAAATATTTTTCAAAGAAAATATTTTCAAAAGAAACTATACACACACTTAGGAACACGGGTCACACAGTGTCTAGTGAATAAAGATAAGAACATTATGTGCTCAGAGTACATGCGCTAAGTTTGATATATTTTCACTCTTTTAAAGCGAGAATGCCTCCAACCAGAGCCAAGGGAATTACCATGACACCCGAGGAACTCACGGAAATAATCGCGCAGGCGATCGCGACACATGAGGCCAGCAAGGCCGAATCTAGTCAGGGTCGTCAGGAGAACGAGACCCCAGAACCCGAATCAGGAGCCTTGGACAAAGGGTGCTCCTATAAGACATTTATGGCCTGTAGGCCTTGGCCATTCAAGGGTACCGAAGGGGCCATTGGGCTCTACAACTGGATTGACAAGATGGAGACAGTTCTCTCCATTAGCAGATGTTGTGAGAACCAGAAGGTCCTTTACGCAACCTGCATGTTCCAAGAAGCAGCTTCGTCTTGGTGGAAGCTTCAAGTGAAGACTTTGGGGCGAGAAGTTGCTCTTCGCAAGACCTGGGAGGAACTGAAGGAAATGTTGATGAGAAAGTTCTGCTCTCGCGCAGAAATTCAGAGTCTACAACAGGAATTCTGGAACCACACCATGGTAGGAACGGATATCGACGCCTACAACAACCGGTTCAACGAGCTTTGCCAGTTGGTGCCAGACATGGCAAACACGGAGGAAAAGAAGATCGAGAGGTATATCTTTGGGTTACCTCCTGTTGTTAGGGTTCCGCTCAACGCCGCAGCGCCTCCAACCTTTGATGAGGCGGTAGCGCGGGCCATCACCCTTACAAGGGATACGGTCCGTGCGGGTATGTTGACTACGCGCGGAAACGAGCAGCGAACCTCTGACTCCAAGAGGAAATGGAACTCTCACCACCGAGGGTCCGACTCCAAGCAGCCACCGTTCAAGAAGCAGGAAAGCGCAAGGGTTTACGCGATCCAAGCCGCGGAGCCATCAAGGAAAGGATACAGCGGGCCTTACCCATGGTGCAACAAATGCAAGTTTCACCACGAGGGTGAGTGCGCGAGCGTCATGTGCGCCAAGTGTAACAGGTCAGGGCACAAGACGGTGAATTGCCGTGCTAAGGAAGCTGGAGCCAGTGACAACTGCTACGCATGCGGAAAGCCAGGGCATTTCAGTCGGGATGCGCAAAGGGGAAACCAAGCTCGCGGGAGAGCTTTTGTGATCGGCGCGGGCGAAGCTAAAGAAGAGCCGAATGTGGTAACCGGTACGTTTTTGCTTAACGGCCATTTTGCATCTGTCTTATTTGATACTGGCGCTGACCTAAGTTTTATATCCGCTGAGTTTAAAGACTCCCTAGGCCTAGCAACCAGTAGGCTAGACACACCTTATACTATAGAACTAGCCAATGGTAGGCAGTTATGCGCGAACGAAAGAACTGAACAATGTGTAATAGTCATGGGAGGTCACGGGTTCAATATTAACTTGTTGCCAATAGACTTGGGAAGTTTTGACATTGTGGTAGGTATGGATTGGTTAGTCGAGAACCACGCGGAGGTTATTTGCCATGAGAAGCAGGTTCGGGTCCCACTGTTGAACGGAGAAACCTTGGTAATTCAAGGGGAAAGAAGGGGAGTTGCGACAAAACTGATTTCGTGCCTAAAGGCGCGCAAGTGCCTAAGGAAAGGGTGCTACGCCTTCCTGGCGCATGTAGTAGAGAAGGAAGGAGATGAGCGAAGAATTGAAGACTTACCAGTAGTGCGCGAATTTCCAGAAGTTTTTCCTGAAGATTTGCCCGGATTGCCGCCGCCGCGACAAGTCGAATTTCGTATTGATTTAGTCCCAGGAGCTGCGCCAGTAGCTCGAGCGCCTTATCGACTAGCTCCATCTGAGATGCAAGAGCTATCCAATCAGTTACAGGAACTATTGGATAAGGGTTTCATACGCCCAAGCTTTTCACCTTGGGGAGCTCCAGTACTGTTTGTTAAGAAGAAGGATGGTTCGTTCAGAATGTGTATTGACTATAGGGAGCTGAACAAGCTGACAGTCAAGAATCGGTACCCCTTACCGAGGATTGACGACTTATTTGACCAGTTGCAAGGATCCAGTTATTATTCGAAGATAGATCTACGGTCAGGATACCACCAACTTAGGGTCCATGAGGAAGATGTGCCGAAAACAGCCTTCCGAACTAGATACGGCCATTATGAGTTCTTAGTGATGCCTTTCGGGCTAACTAATGCGCCGGCTGTATTCATGGATCTGATGAACCGCGTGTGCAAACCATACTTGGATAAGTTTGTGATTGTATTTATAGATGACATTCTGATTTACTCTCGGACCAAGGCCGAGCATGAGCGACACCTGAGATTGATTTTGGAATTGTTGAGGAAGGAAAAGTTGTATGCGAAGTTTTCCAAGTGTGAGTTTTGGCTTAGAGAAGTTCACTTTCTCGGTCACGTTGTAAACGAGAAAGGGATACACGTCGATCCTTCCAAGGTCAAGGCCATCGAAAACTGGGAAGCACCAAAAACCCCAACTGAGGTGAGGCAATTCCTAGGACTAGCTGGCTACTATCGACGCTTCATTGAGAACTTCTCCAAGATAGCTCTACCTCTGACCGCGCTAACTCAGAAAGACAAGAAATTTGTTTGGGGCGAAAATCAGGAAGCGGCATTTCAAATGTTGAAACAGAAGTTATGTAGTGCGCCAATTTTGTCTCTGCCCGAGGGGACGGATGACATCGTCGTTTACTGCGACGCTTCACATCAGGGACTCGGATGTGTCCTTATGCAGCGAGACAAAGTCATAGCGTATGCCTCGCGCCAACTCAAGACCAATGAAAAGAACTACATAACGCATGATCTGGAACTTGGAGCGGTTGTCTTCGCGCTAAAGATTTGGTGCCATTACCTCTATGGTACAAAGTGTATAATCTTTACGGATCACAAGAGCCTTCAACATATATTTGATCAAAAGGATTTAAACATGAGGCAACGAAGATGGGTGGAGTTGTTGAATGATTATGATTGTGAAATTAAGTACCACCCTGGAAAGGCGAATGTGGTAGCAGACGCGCTAAGTAGGAAGGAGCGAATAAAAACGCTACGAGTCAAGGCTCTAAGGTTGACCATTCGCGCAGAGCTCTCTACCCGCATCCGAGACGCTCAGCAAGAAGCCTTGAAACCAGAGTTTGTTAAAAACGAATCCCTTGGGGGTATGATTAAGAATTTGGAGACCAAGGAAAACGACACTCGATATTTTGCTAACCGCATATGGGTCCCTCTCAAGGGAGGATTACGCGAGCAAGTATTAAACGAAGCTCACAAGACGCGGTATTCCGTACATCCTGGCGCAGACAAGATTTTTCAGATACGGGATCGCCTTAAGACAGCGCGCGACAGACAGAAGAGCTACGCAGATGTGCGAAGGAAACCGTTGGAGTTTCAAGTAGGGGATAGAGTACTTTTGAAAGTCTCTCCATGGAAAGGAGTCCCCCGTTTCGGCAAGCGAGGAAAGTTGAATCCGCGCTACATTGGACCATTTGAGATCCTGGAAAGGATCGGTCCGGTTGCTTATAAACTCCGTTTACCCGCCGAACTCAGTGGAGTTCATGATACGTTCCATGTATCCAACCTCAAAAAGTGCTTATCTGACGAAACGTTGATTTTGCCGTTGGACGAGATTCACATCGACAAACAACTACACATCGTAGAAGAACCTATAGCAGTAACCGATTGGAAAGAACAAAAGTTACGCAGAAGCAGAATCAAGTTAGTAAAGGTTCAATGGAACTCAAGGCGTGGGTCTGAATTCACTTGGGAAAGAGAAGAACAAATACGCAAGAAATACCCACACCTCTTTCAGAACATGGCTTCTGCCAGCGACGACTCCTAAATTTCGGGACGAAATTCTCTTAACAGGGGGAAAATGTGACACCCGGTAATTTCCCAACCCTATAAACTAAGTAATCAACCTAATAATTAGGTGATTGTGAATATTATGCGCGCTAAATTAGAATCAGCGCGGGCATGTTATGTGCGCCCTGCGCGAGCGCGCCATGTTAATCAGCGCGGGTATTTTTTATGTGCGCCCTGCGCGAGCGCGCTATGTTAGTCAGCGCGGGCATGTTATGTACGCCCTGCGCGAGCGCGCTATGTTAGAACCACCGTGGGCATATGTTATATGCGCCATGCGCGAGTGTTTTGGTTTTATGTTTCCATAACTTTAATTTGTCTAATGGGTTGACCGTCCAGCATGATGCTAGGGCGGGTGCATCCCAAAACGTTTATGCGCATGCGGAAAGGGAACTAACCTCCCCGCATGGCGGGAACATTGAGAGCTAGTTTGTCTGAAGCTCCAAGATGGAATTGACTTCAACATAACTGATCACTATGTTGAAATACCAAGACCACCTGGAGAATCTACAAATGAAACTCAATGTCCCTAACTGCGAGAAGGTTACGCACCTACCCGCAGCAAAGAAATGTCCTTCACGCAGAAAGCTATGCGCACAAAGTCATACGCGCAGAACACTTAGTCTATTCTCCAGATGTAAGGAGATTATTCCCGCCCAAAAAGGAAACAGTTGCGTGTTTCAGAGATTTCTACTTTTTAACTGTACACTGACAAAAGCATCTGAAAAAGCATACTGTAACATGAAAAGTCAACTGTCAGCCACCCTACTCTCACCAACCACAGACCTGCATGTCCTGTCCAAATCAAATCAGAATCCACTCCTCCACTTTTAAATAAATAATAATAATTTCCATACTTTATCATCATTACACCTAGATATGAAAAGATTACAATCCCCTAAAGCAAGGGATTGTGTTCCCTAAATCTTGCCTATAAATATGTAACCCAAATTATCACCCAAACACACTTCAAACTTCTCTCTTAAGAACTGCAAACTCGCACTAATCATCTCCCAAGCATCCGTTGTTTTCATTTCCGATCCTGTTACTAGGTAAGCCGAGATTATAACCCTGAGATCTACTTTCCAACCCTTATATTCTCCTATCTCTTGATCTTAATATATATACTTGTTATTTAATCGTATTCTAGACCTTCAATTCCGAGGCCAACACCAAGAAAACCCGAATCTCGATTAATCCCTTAACAAGAACCACAGGTGAGTCTCACAGCCCCTATTTTCACTGTTTTCACTATTTTTAAACTGTTTTCGGGGCGAGGGACACGTACTGAAATAATGTTTTATCATGGTATACTTACAAGCTATGCAAGCGATTATGTGTTTAAATTATGTTTCATGATGAGCAATGCAAACGGTTATCTATGGTTTTCGATGTTAGTGCACCAGATTCGAGTAAGTGATCACTTTACCATTGGAACTCTAAGGGTAGGGACTGCTGGTTTGATCCGCCCACTCGTAGGGGTCGCACCTCTTACACAGACGAGTGCCTAGCATGTCACGGGGCAGTACTATGGGATTGAGCCCGCTCGTAGAGGTCGCTCCTCTTACGCAGACGAGCGCCTTGTTTTCCGGCACAACGTCCGCGCGTAACCCGCGGGACGGTATTATTCGCTCGTAGTGGCAGCGCCACTTACACAGACGAGCACGGTTTTTCAGAAGTGTCCGCGCGTAACCCGCGGGACGGTATTACTTATTTCGCACGTAGTGGCAGCGCCACTTACACAGACGAGCACGGTTCCCAGAAATGTTCGCGCGTAGCCCGCGGAACGATCTTATCAGAATATGTTATCAGAACTATGTTTTACTAAGCATGTGTTTCAATGATGCTATCAGAATTGTGTTTTAGAATGATTTTTATCGAGACTATGATGCAATACGAATTATCAAGTTACTAAAACTTGTGAACTCACTCAGTTTGTACTGATTCAAATGTTTTACGTGTCTTTCAGGAGATAACTAGGTAGCGCATGGAGTCATACTTAGAGCACCTCACGCTGAACATCTAAAACTAGCTTTTTGGAAGATTTTAGTTCTATCCCTTCGATGCGCGTGGTTGTTCCCGCCGCGTAAGGGGATATGGCGTGGAAATCTTCAACAGTTTTTATACTTGGATGTTTTTATGTAATTTTTAAACAATGTAATGTATTTGTATTAAACATTTCATGCGCAATGAAAATCTTACTTTGAATGTTTGCAATGGCCCGTGCTTAATTATCAATCCCCACTCGCGCGCGCCCGGCTGTTTCCGCCGTTCAGGGTCGGGTGTGACAACATCTCCTTTTGAAATTTCCCATCGTGTACTGTCCCCTGATATCCCATCATTTGCTCTAAGATTCTCAGTAGGTGATCAGTGCTGAAATTGATAGGGTTATGGTCGTCATCATGTAACTACAAGCATCGTCTGATCAATCTTTCAGTTATCTGTATTTCTTGTCTTGCAACTGTTACTTCTATTCTTCGACCAATTATATTATCAACCAGTCTTGCTGAGCGCCAGAAATCGAGTGAATGATTTCTATAAATGACTGGGCACTCTAATTTTGAGGTTTAAGTCAAGTTGGGGTGGTCTGGTCCGGTAAAAGCTGAAAATAAGCGGGTCTTAATTGTGTAAACCACTGAGTAAAAGATTGTCGGATCATATTTTTCCCGGTAAAGATTAAGGCATGGGCTTAAGTGGACAACAATAACGGTGATCGCAGTTTTTGCGTTTTTCTGAGCTTTAAAAATTAACCTATATGTTTGTTAGACTATAATTTTCCGATTCTGATCCAACTGCATTAGACTTTTTCAGGGACGGAAAAAGAGTAAGTGTGGGGATATTTGATATACATGTATTTATACATCTCGAATCCCGTGTAAAGTTGTGTTTCCTTAATGTTTTAAGTTCGTTTAAGTTTGAGTTTTGTTTATCTTTTATTAATTTAGGTTTTGAGTCAAGTTTTATATATTTATCGTGTTTTAACTCTTTTGGTGTCTTGCATGTTTTACTTAATTCTTTTTATCTTTTCATGCGAAGTTTAAGTACGTTTTGCTCGTTAATGATTACATGATTGTTCCACTTAGCGTTTCGATTTGTTTTCATGTTGATGTGATGTAAAACACACATGTTTTCCTAATAGTTTTTATGTTATTTTGTGCTTAAACGTTAACGATTATTTTGTTATTCTGGCATTAAATTACATGTTTGTGTATGTGATAGGTCCCATGCTGAAGAGAGAGAGAAAACGAGTCAAGTGGAAAAAGAATCAGCTAAAATGGAGCTAGGATGAAGCCGGTACGCAAAAACGAAGACAAACGAGCTGAAAGTCGAAAAACGTCAGAAAATGTCATGTTCGAGCTACGCGACCAGGTCATACCATTCAAGAAGCATGTGGTAGATTCCAACATGTCCCAAGGCTGCCAAGAATGTTCAAGAATCAGCTACCATGTCTATTTTGTCTTCTAGTGGGCCTAGCGGGCTTGTTTTAACGAAATTATTCAAGTTTCCAGACATCCCACACCTGCTCTAGAGGAGAAACCAAGGAGGATCCAGAGTTCTTTCATCCGGGTGTCCAAGGATCAATCGCAAAGGATTTTATCGCTCTAACTTTCGTTCCTTATTCATTATTTGTCATAGCTTTCCTCTTTGTTTTTAATACTTGTTTAGGATTGTTTTTAATAATGTTTCTAGGCTAGACTTCATGTCTACCTAGGTTTGATGAGCATGTTTGACGCTTGATTCTTGCTTTGGATAATTGTTTGATTATGGATTTCGTTATTTAATAGTAAAGACTTAATTTTGTTTTCATGATGCATATAAGTATTTATTATCTTGATTAATTGTTAACTATTGCTTCACATAGATCTTTTATCTTTTGATTGTGTTCTTTAGATTTAGGGTTTATGTTTAAATCATTACTTGGTGTTTTGATTATTGTGATTAATGGGCCCATTAGATCATAGAAGCTTGTTGATAGTTGGTTAGGGTTTTAAATGTTTTGCTAAATTCCAATAGCTGTAAGGTGAGGAGTTGTTCATGTGTCTTGGTCAATTGCATGCTAGGATAGTTAGTAACAATATTCTTGCTTATTGTGTTGATCCATGTTCATGATGTCATGTTAGCTTATCAAGTTATCTAGGGTTTAGTGTTTCGTAAGATTGCTTGCTGTAGATACTATTAATTAACCCTAATTGATGACTTTGCGGAAATCAATAATACTGATTGCTTAATAATCTAGTAATTGTTCTTTGGGATTTCATTTGATTCACTCAAAGGTCCTTAGGGTTTGTTAGATGAATACGTTTAGAAATCAGTTTCCATAATCATGTTATTTGTCCATTGCTTGATGATTGTTGATGCATGGGATTCTTACCTAGGTAGATTCCTTCTCTATTTGATTTTGATCTTGTGTTTGGTTGCTTGTTTCTCGTTTACTTGCTTATTTGTTTTCTTATTTTAATATTAGTTTTAAAATCCCCCTTAAAACATTAATAATAAATAGTCATGTCGTAAGTCGAGTCTAATTAGTTAATTAACGTAATTTATAGAGTCCTGTTGGTTCGATATTCCAGACTTACTTAGCTTAGTACAATTGACCGGTTCACTTGCCGGTGTTTTGTTTAGTTGAGTCTTAGGTCTAGTTTTTATTACTTGTTTAATTTAGTTAATATTTATTGACTGTTTTGAGCACATCAAGTTTTTGGCGCCGTTGCCGGGAAACTCTTGGCAATTGCATTATTTGCGTTAATTGGACTTAATTGCTACATAAGTGCTATTTGTTTTATTTTTGTTTGAGTCGCAGGAGTCTAATTTAAGTTTTAGTTTATTTTAGTTATTTTTAAGTATTCGAGTCTACTCACTTGGTCTTTTGCGTTTTTCAGGTTTATGCCACATCTTCGTTCGCAAGGACCGCCTCTAGATAATCTTGGATTTTCTCCGTTGAAGTCTGAGGCTAGTTCGTCACAAAAATCATCTCCTCTCAGTTCACCACCCGAAAGTCCTAGAAGTCTAGATCCAATGGCCGACAATAGGACAATTGCTGCTCAAGCCTTCGATGGCTTAACCGGAAACCAATCATGCATCGTTGTCCCCGCGGTCGACAATCCCAACTCGTGGCAGATTCCGTCATACGTCATGAACAACATCGTTCAAACTAATCAGTTTCATGGGAACGATGAAGAGGATGCGCCGGCTCATATTAACCGACTTTACCGCGTTTTAAAAACTTTTAAATTGCAAGGTGCTACTGAAGATGCAATTTTCTTACATCTTTTTCCTTTTTCACTTACAGGTAAAGCAGCCACTTGGCTTGACACTCAGCCGCCCAGCACGTTCACTACGTGGGAAGCACTACGTTCGGCATTTATCAAGAGATACTTCCCACCGGCTAAAGCGGCTGTTCTTCGAGATCAGATTCACTCGTTTCACATGGAGCCGGATGAGCAATATTGTCATGCTTGGGAGCGTTTTCAGAGCTTGCTGTCTCGATGTTCATAGAATGGTCTCACACCATGGGCTCTCGTGGAGAAATTCTACAATGGGTTGAACTACGAAACCCAGGTTCGGTTCGACACGGCCGCGGGAGGAAGTCTACTGGCTAGGAAGAATGTCGCCGAATATAATGAGATGTTTGAGAGCTTCGCTCAATCGGACCTTGCCGGTGTTTTGTTTAGTTGAGTCTTAGGTCTAGTTTTTATTACTTGTTTAATTTAGTTAATATTTATTGACTGTTTTGAGCACATCAGAAAACAAGTAATTATTGCTTACCGAGTCGGAATTAGTGGGCTGGTAAAATTAGGTTTAGGATTAATCGAATGCGATGAGTCGGTTTGATATTACTTGGAGTAATCAGTGGAAGGAGAGAGAAAGGGAAAATAATGTATAAACCGTCTCTACTCCCTCTTATATACCTTTTGAAAAGTGGGTTTTAAATGCTTTTTGTCGTTTAGTGAGTTAGTAGCTGTCAAACAGTATCATTATCCACTTGATATTTTAAAAACATTTGAAAACATCCAACTCTTTAATATTTAAGTTTAGCAAACCTTGCTCGGAAAAGTAAACTTTGCAAAGTCTACTCGGTATACTCCACTTACTCAAAGCTTACCCGATTATAAGTTAGTATAAATTAGAAGTTAAAATAAAGAAAGCTTAATTGAAATACAAGATTTCTTGAGAACTAAATCACAAGTAACATTAATCAAGTATAACACATCAAGCATGCAACCTTACTCGGAATCGGTTAAGATACCCAAATAATTTACATCTAATAACTACCTTGCTCATTTAAAACAGTTAATCACAAACCTTACTCGGTCAATTACAAGTTGAATAATCAGTCAAGTATACTTTAATACAAAGTATGCCCGATATAGAATACATTGTGCTAGGGATTTCATAACACAAAGTGTACTCGGATAAACTGTGAAATTACCTAAGTATATTAAGGGAACATTTGAACATTAAAAGTGTGCCCGGAATATAAAGTGTGCCTGGAAAAACAAGGTTTGCCCGGAAACACTTGTAATTTCAAAGAAAGAAACATATTCACTCTTAATCAATTAAAAACACAAAGCTTACTCGGTGTACTAAAACTAAGTTCACAAAGCTTGCTTGGTATATCATTCAGCATATAAGATGCAAAGCTTGCCCAGAACAAGAAATTCTTGTTAAAAGCTAGCTAAATCACATATTCATCTCAAGACTTCAAGCTTGCTCGGGAAGTTAGTACAGTTGTGTACTCTACCCGGAAAGTGTAAACACTTCAAAGCATGCCTGAAAATCAAAAACATATTCCAAAGTGACTAAGCTTGCCCGGAAATGTTATAAAACATCAAACCTTACCCGAAATTACTTAATACACTATTTTGTGTTCAGGAAGGTTAGAAAACATCAAACCTTACCCGAAAATTCATATTCAGACCTTTTTAGGCAAAATGCAACACTTTTTGACTTAAACCACTTTTCAAAGTATATTTTTCATTAAAGATAATAGTTTAAGAGCAAATAGTGCATTTAGAGATCAATTTCAGTTGTATTTCTCTTCAAAAACAATTTCTTGTATTTCTGAAAAGATCTCAAGAATGGGATCATATTGACTCAAGAATGGGATCATATTGACTAAGTAGCTTTCTCAATACTTCATTCTCAGCATTATTATGACAACATAGATAGGTTAACAGCAGGTCTAGACTTAGCATGAATTTCATCTCTTTGGTGATATGCTTAAGGTTCATTTAGTAGCATAATACATTAATGGTCAACACTGTGCTAGGATGCCTCATATCTCTTCTCAAAGCTTATTTGGCTTTCCCCAGATCACCCCAATTTGACTCCAACCTCCTGTATTTGGTCAAAATTTGTTTTTATATGACAGAACTTATTGGATCTTTTTGTATTTTTGATTTTCAAACATATATAGAGGTTGAACGTTGGAATTACTGTTTAATTAACAAGCCTTTCATTCAAGATGAGACAGATATAGTCAACATCTTTGTAGTTCTAGTTGTAACCCTCTTGTTTGATAAAATATTTAAAACACTTATCAACTTTCGGTTGATTTATTCATTCTTCCCCTTGTTTTTGATATTTTCTCAAATTTTCTTAAGCATGTTCTTTGTCATATTCAAAGATGTTTCATTTTTGGTTGACCAAATAACAACAGGCTTGTGTATGACTGGGTAATCACTTTTCTGCCTATCATTTGGAGAGATTTATCTTGAGACATGCAAAGACAACTATGTATCTCCACATAAAGATCAACATATTCATTATGTTTATATCACCTTGGATTTTACACATCATGGGAAAGCAACCATACTTGTTAATGACTATACTAAGTGTCTTTTCAGCCTATTAAATCCATATGATTGGCTATGTAGACAATGTACTATCATTTCCCACATTAAATTCAGTTTAATATTCAATCACCCCAATTTCTCTTAATTGGCTGGTAAATGGCTATCTTGTTTGACCAAAAGTAGTCAACAGGACCAAACATATATGTGAATATATGTCCTTTCAAAGTCAGAGTTATTGACATAGTTTTAAGTGAAGAAACAGAAAACAAGTTGTAATTGCCCCAAATGCTTTCAGTTTCTGGTTAATGGTTATCCTTTAAATCTATACGGATTATAGGACCAAACATACACAAGTGTATGTCCATCTAACTGGGCAATTGACATAATTTTCAGCAAAAACAACTACTTGAGACTTTTCTTTAAAATCCTTCTTTTAAGCTTCTTTAAAGCTTGAATAGAATAGTCTTATCATATCTCTACACCATTAATCAACTTGCTCATATTTTGACCAAAATAAAGTGATTATGCAAAATTCATTAGAAAATTCATTTTATCATTTAATTTTGACATAAAACTCATTTTGACACAAACATTTGTCAAACATAATCAATTCTTAATCAAACATAATATCATCAAGATAAGCAGACCGTACTAACATACAAGGTCTAGCCTATCCTAATAATATCAAAGGATCAGATAAAGTACATAATCAAGCAATTAAGCAGTGATTTCAGATAAGCTTACAAATCAAGTAATTCAAAAACAAAAACACTCATCCTAACACCACATACACACATCAACTGACAAACATGCAAAAAAATCAATCATATCAAAATTTGCACACATAATAAGTTAAAGCACATATCAGTAGTAACATAATCAAGCATATTCACTTAACCTTCATTATGTGAAACCTCTAACAATATAATCAGTTAGAACAACGAGGCACACAACTAGGCACACATCCTTAATCAGATTTCATCAGAGTTGATCATTCCCAGGGCTTTCAAAAGAAAGTTGAACCTGGTTCTATCAAGTGGTTTGGTGAATTGGTCTGCCAAATTATCACTTGTATCAACTCTTTGCATTTCAATCAAACCTTTTTCACTACAATCTCTTATGAAGTGATGTCTGATTTCAATGTGCTTAGTCTTAGAATGTTGAACTGGATTCTTAACAGTAAAATATGCAGAAGTATTATCAATAAGAATAGGGGTATTCAGAAAATTCAAACCATAGTCCAGCATCTGGTTTTGAATCCATAGAACTTGTGCACAGCAAGCAGATGCAGAAATGTATTCAGCTTCTGCAGTTGAGATTGAGAGAGTGGTTTGCTTCTTGCATTGCCATGACACTAGCCTGTTACCCAAAAATTGACATCCTTCTGAGGTTGACTTTCTGCTCATGTTACAGCCCTCATAATCACTGTCTGTGTAGGCAATCAGATCAAAAGATTGATTCTTTGGATACCAAATTCCTAAGTCTGGTCTTCCGTTCAAATATCTAAAAATTCTCTTCACAGCATTCATATGGAAGACTTTTGGATTTGATTGGAATCGTGCACACACACATACATCAAACATAATATCTGTTCTTGTTGCCAGTAAGGTACATTAGGGATCCAATTTTGGCTCTATATTCATGTTCATCCACAGGCTCCCCCTTTTCACCAGCAATCATATTTTCTTTTGTATCCATTGGAGTTGAAGCTATTTTGTACTCATGACAATTGAACTTATTCAAAATGTCCGGCACATATTTGGTTTGGTAAATGAAAATCCCGTCAGCTTTCTGTTGAACTTGCAATCCAAGAAAGAAGTTCATTTCTCCCATAGAGCTCATGCTGTATTTGGATTTCTTTACCCCTTCAAATTCCATAGACATTTGTTCATTTGTAGATCCAAAGATGATATCATCCACATAAACTTGTAATAGAAGCAAATCTGATCCCTTTTTTGTAGAAGAGTGTCTTGTCAATGGCTCCTCTTTGAAAACTATTTTCAAGAAGATGATTTGACAGCTCATCATACCAAGCTCTAGGAGCTTGATGCAATCCATATAGGGCTTTATTTAACTTATACACCTTGTTTGGATACAAAGGATCCTCAAAACCTGGAGGTTGAGCAACATACACTTCTTCATGAATCTTGCCATTTAGGAATGCAGACTTAACATCAAGCTGGAAAACCTTAATGTTCTTTGAGGCAGCATATGCAAAAAAAATCCTGATAGCTTCAAGTCTTGCAACAGGTGCAAAGACTTCCTCAAAGTCTATTCCCTCCTCTTGAAGGTATCCCAGTGCCACAAGCCTAGCTTTATTCTTAATCACCAAACCCCTCTCATCCTTTTGTTTCTAAAAACCCATTTAGTTCCAACTGCATATCTGTCTATTGGCCTATCAACAAGATCCCACACATGTAAATCTCTGAACTGTGCCAAATCCTCCTGCATTGATTCCACCCAACTATTGTCTTTTAGTGCTTGAGCAATGTTCTTTGGTTCTATTTGGGAAAGCAGGAGTATAAACAAATATTTGCAATTTCAGAATGGCTTCTTGTGACTCTTTCATATACATTTTCAATGATGTTTTTTCAGAAGGATGATTTTTCTCAACATAAGGGGTTGGAACAATCATATCAGTAGACACATTTGTGTCAAGATTTGATTCATTGAGATCTGGTTCTTCAACGATCAATTCAGTTTCTGCATCATGAAACTCTGGTGCTTCTTCATTATTCTGTCTTGAAGTGGATGCACCATTGTTTTCCAAGTTTAGTCTTTGAAACAGATCTTGAAACCTTGCTGTAGTGACAGCTTCTTCATTGTTTGGTTGGTTGCATGAGCTTCCCTCATCCTGAACTAGATCATTGTTTGTTTCTTCATTTTCTTGATTCAAATCTACATGATCTTGTTCTGGACTTTGATTATTCTCCTGATTGTTGTCTTGAACTTGTTCAATAATATCACTTGAGGGGACTTTTACAAACGTATACTACTTTTCTTTACTGGCAACCTTCTTCCACAATTCTTCCAAGTCCAATGTTTTCTTCTTTTTCTCTTCAATTACACGGGTCTTGTAGAATAAGTCATCAAAGTCTTCAGGATAAATCTTGAAAGACCTTATCAATTTCTCATGATCAAACAGCCATGCTGCACCATCAACTGTGTTGAATTGATTTTCATTAAAGATGATGTCAGATGATTCAATAACACTCAAATGGTCTTTCATATACACTTTGTATGCTTTTGAGTGTGTAGAATATCCAACAAAGAAACAGTCTAGCGATTTTGTCTGAAACTTGTTCAAATAATCTCTAGTGTTTAGAAGAAAACATTTGCATCCAAAAGGTTTGAAAAACTTGATATAAGGATTTCTGTTAAAGAAAATCTCATATGGAGTTTTGTTATGCCTTTTGTTGACAAGTACCCTGTTCTGAACATAGCAGGCTGTATTTATAGCTTCAGCCCAAAATGTAACTGGTAAATTAGCATCTACTAACATGGTTCTTGCAGCTTCAATCAATGTTCTGTTCCTTCCTTCTGCAACACCATTTTGTTCAGGAGTTCTAGGAGCTGAGAATTGTTGATTTATTCCCTTTCCTACACAAAATTCTTCCATAACTCCATTTTTGAACTCTGTACCATTGTCACTTCTCATCATTTTAACCTTCTTGTTCAGTTTGTTTTCAATCATTGTCACACAACCCTTAATCAATTCTGCAGTCTGATCCTTTGTACTTAGGAAATAAACCCAAGTATATCTTGAATAGTCATCAAAGATCACAAGACAATATCTTTTCTTCCCTATACTTGGCACACTCACAGGACCAAAGATATCCATCTGAAGTAATTCAAGTACTTGATCAATTGAATTGATGAGCTCTGTCTTATGAGAGGATTTGTGTTGTTTGCCTTTCTGGCATGAACTACAATGATCTTCCAATTTGAACTCTCTTGTAGGTAAGCCAATTACATGCTCACCTTTGACAAGTCTATTCATGTTCTTCAAGTTCACATGACACAATTTCCAATGCCACAATTTTGACTCATTTTCAGTGGCTTTGGAAACAAAACATGCACCTCCCCTTGAAACAGCTTCTTTCATATTCAACTCATATAGGTTGCCATTTCTTGGGGTCATCATCATAATCATTTCTGGTGGGATGAAAAATTCCGGTTTTAGGATGAAACAATGTAAGTCATCAAACCCAACTTTGTAACCCTTATCACACATTTGTGAAATGCTCAGCAGATTATAATGTAGACCTTCAACATAAAACACATTATCAAATGAAACTTTTCCATTTGTTAAAATTCCCTTTCCAACAATCTTTCCACCATTTTCATCACTCCCAAAAGCCACAGGACCTTCAAATTTTTCTTCATAATTGACAAGTGACCTCTTGTCACAGGTCATGTGCCTAGAACAACCTATCCATGTACCGTATGTCATTTAGAGGAGTGGACTGTTCCTTCACAAAAGAAAGAATTTGATTAGTTGAGTGATGAAGAGCAAGCTATTTCAGCTTGCAACTCATCAACTTGAATTTCAGTGGCAGCATGGGAAATGAGTGTTGTTGGTTCAGGATCTTCATGAGTGACTTCTATATTGTTTGAATTATCTGTTTCATAACCACACTCTCTTGGGGTTTTAACAAATGAGGTTGAGCTTAGACATTCTTCTGATGCAGTGTCATACTCTTGCACCACATAATCTTTCTTTTCTGAGTAATCTCTTACATCAGCAACTGTCTCCACCTTAGTTTCAACCTTAGGTTTCCAAAGGAATCCTTCAGGTTCATAACCATGTTTCATCAGAAACTTCTCATCACCAGTAAGTTCAGTTGGTTTCTTTCTAGGAAGGACACCTCTGATTCTTGTCTTCTCACTATCTGGTGTTCCTTGAGAGCTATCAGATTTGACTGATTGTGTATCACTTTTGGGAATGATTCTCAAGGGCTGAAAGTTCTCTTGACATTTCTATCATGCTTCATAGGAGATTTACTCCTTTTAGCTTGTTCAGCCACATGTTTCTTGGCTTTTACTGATGGCTTCAGGCTATCCTCATTCAATGCTTCCTTCTCATACACCTTTCCTTTTCCTAGGTATTTGTCATACTTTTGTTTGTACACAACAAAGTCTTGTCCATACATTGTTTTATCTGGGACATAAAAAGGCTTGAATTTGAGTCTTTCATTACAAGAATATGTGTGATGGCCATACTCATCACATTTCTTGCACCCAACCTTTCCTTTGTATGTTTCATGATCACTTCCTTTTCTGAACCTTTCACTTGGTCTAGGTTCTTTGACACCAATTGTCTTCTGATTTTTTAGACTATCAAAATTAATTGAGAAAGGAACAAACTACTCAATCTTGATGTCTTGTCTTTCAGTCTTGCTCTTTACAAACACAACTTTTTGCATATTCAGTGGTTCTTCATCTTGACTCTCTCTGTCTTGATTGCCTCTTTTCATATTCTTCCAATGTTTCCACTTCCCCAATGTCAAAAACCTCATTAATTGAGAAAACAGGGTAAACTGGGATAAAGTTCTCAGTATTAACTTCTTCAGTTTCTCTTTTCTTTTTGTTTTTACTTATCCTCTCCAATACATCAATACTAAGTGGCTTGACTGCATTGTAGCTTACCTTATTTCTCTCACATATATAAAAGGATACATGTTCTCTTCTGATTCTTTCATTCATTTTCTTCATCTTGGGTGTCACTGGTGGAAGTTGTGGCAGTTTCTCAACTGAATCAGGTTTCTTGTACCTTCTTCCTCTTTCAGCAGCTTTAATCTCTTCATCAGTAATTTGAACACTCAAATCACTTAAATCATCTTGATTCAAATCAACAGAATCAAAATCATCTTCAAAGACTTGAACACCAATTGACTTGTCTTCTTTCACATCTTTCTTTACCACAAATTCTCCTTCTTCATTCACCTCAACATTCTAATACAAATCCACAAACTCTTCTTTGTCTTGAAAGACATCTTTGAATTGTTGTAGATATGCATTTCTTTTCTCTTTATCAACTTTTGGCATAAAGTTGTTGTTGAATGGTGGTGGTACTGCCTTGTATTTGTCTTCTTCTTTTACTAGGTTTAGAATACCACAGATGTTTTATGTGGAAACCAAGTTCTTCAAGAATTCATTCTCAACTTGCAGTTTTGTGTTCTACACCTTTTCTTCAACAATCATTTTCTTCAACCCATCTATCTCAGTTGTAAACCTTTTATGAGCTCTATAACTAATTACACAGTCTTCTTCCAAACTTTTCATTCTTTCTTCGCTTATCAGCTCACTTGCCTCATACCCATTTATAATACTTTGTTTCTTAAAACACTCACTTTCTAGCTTGCCTACTTTTGTTTTCAAATCATTGATAATTTCATTTAAATCAACAGTAGGAGCAGAGTGTACCTGAGATGTTGATCTAGCTTTTTTCTCAATCAAGGCCATAAATGCCACATTTGCTCTCTTGATGTCATCAGCAATGTCTTCTTCATGATTGCTCCAGTCAAAATTACCCTAATGCTGTGTAGTTACAGCCACATTTCCTTGATTTCTAGGTTGGTTTTGATTGGTTGGGACTGAGTTATTTGGAATATTTTGAAGGTTTTGGTTGTTATTTCTTTTGAAACCTTGATTTTGTGGCACAACTTGATTGTGATTGTTCATTTGAGGCTGGAAGTTGTTGAAATTCGGATTATAATTGTTGAAGTTGTTGTTGTTGGAATTGTTGCTTCTCATCTGGTTTTGCTGATATTGATGCTGCTGGTTTCTTGGTTGATTTTGGAATTGGTTCATTTGATAGTTTCTTGGCATATTACACTCTCTTGCAAAATGACCTGTCTGTTGGTAGTTATAGCAAATGGCTTTTGACTTATCAAAACCAATTATTTCATTCGGTCCTGATAGAAGTGATCTACCAGTCCTATTGTATAGCCTTTTGCTTCTAAGAGCTAACATGGCTGCTTGCCATTTCAAATCCATATCCTCCAAATCATCAGCATCTATCTGCTCAAGTTCATCTTGTATCACACTTGTATGAATCAGATTCTTTGAAACAAAAGCATTATATGATTCTGTAAAACATTGAGAATAAAGCTTGTGTTTCACTTCCTTGGCCATTTCCACCACTAGTGTATGGTACATGCCCATTTGCCATGGAGGCAGAATGATTATCATCTATCAACTGGACATTGAACCTTTGCTGGTTACTATGGTGACTTGTGCTACCACCAACAAAAGACTTTGGTGTGTCAACACCATGCTCAACTGGTTCTTCAATTATGGGAATTTGTTGTTGGTTTTTGGTTGACAAGTTACTCATGGGTGCAATAAGAGCATTAGTGACCTGGAAACAGGACTTCTCCTCTTTGATCATCTCATTTTCAATCATTTCTATCTCTGCAGCCTGAAGGAAGCACACTACATCATCCATTTTCAAATCATTGAAATTGGGCTTTTGAAGGATGAACTTGCAGGCAGTGTACCATTCCTTAGACATTTAGTTGAACAGCTTGGTATTCAAGTCATAATCAGTCATGACATTGTCAGTGGTTTTCAACTTATTCACAATTGCTAGAAATCTTTCTAGAATTGAGTTCAATCTCTCTCCTTCCTTATACTTAAACCTTTCCAGCTGTTGTTTAAGCCTTTGCTTTTTGATGTTCTTCAACTCTGTGTTTCCCTCAAACATCTCAAGGATTGCATCATACATAGCCTTTGCAGTGGCATATTGTGCAACTTTGGTCAATATTTCCCATGATAGACCAAGCTTTATCATAGCTAAGGCCCTATCATCCACTTTCCTCATTCTCTCACGCACAGCTGCCGTTGCAGCTGGATTTGCACCCTCAGTGGTGTCTTGAGGACCATTTCTGATTGAGTTCCACATATCAACATCATTATAGCAAACGGCTGCTTCAAACAAGACCTTCCATTTTGTGAAATTTTCCTGTCCATACAGTCTAGGAATCTTGTTAGTAGACACTTCTTGTTCTAACCAAACATTTTGAAAATCAGAATCAGTTAATTTGAAAAACAGACTTTAAAAGCAATCAGATCTGAGAATCAGTTGTTTAGATCTGATAAATATGGTGCGAATAGAACAAGATTAAGAGATAAAAATTCAAGCTTTAATTAAAATAAGGAAGAGAAAACACCAAGATGTGTGCCCGGGATCATTTTGTTCTAACCAGACATTTTGTTCCTTCCGGGTAGGCTTTGTAGCAATATGACTTTCCGAGTAGACTGTGTGCTCTGCCTTCCTTTCAGTACTTGGTAATATAGATGTGTGCCCGGGATCAGTTTTCGGGTAGACTTTACTTAAAGAGTATTTTACCAAGTAAAATACTCACCGGGTAGACTTCAATCTTCTTGACTTTATCAGACTTTTCCCGACAAACTCTTACGAGCAACCTTGTTCTTCAATGGTCCCTTCAACTCTTTACTATAAAATAGCTTATTAGCAAAGTGTGCCCGACAGCACTGTTCCTTGCTAGAGTTGAACACTGCCCGATGTAAATTGAGATATTCCATTGTTCATCCAAGCCTTCTTGGACCAATGTATTATTAAAGAATACCTTGCCCGGTCTTCCAATCATTTGGCTTCATGAGCTTGGTTAGCCAAAAGCTTACTCGGGAGTAAACCTTACTTGGCTATAAAGAATAGACTTGCTTGATAAAGTGATCCTTGCCCAGGTATATACAAACTAGTGAACCTTACCCGGTTATACACAAATTTGCAAACCTTGCCCGGATATCCACTAAAGAAGAATTCTAGAAGATAACCTTGCCCCATACTTAGCGAATTCTGAGGAGATTGAGAATATTCCAATCTTCCATATATCTCTTTTAGGTAAAATATTTGACTCAACAGATACATACACCGCGATATCTTTCTTCATTCCCGGCCACCAAAACATGGTACGAAGATCGGCATACATTTTATCCGCACCGGGATGAATAGAGTATCGTGACTTATAAGCTTCATCAAGGATGAACATTTCAAGGTGAAGTTCAGTGCCACACGATATCTCGTCGTATAAGTTACCCTCGGTGACGGAGACGTGTTGTGCGTCGAAGATGCGGTATTGGAGGTCAGATTGGATGGTGACACAATGGAGCAAGACGGATTTAACATGACTCTTACGACTAAGAGCATCGGCCACGAAATTCGCCTTCCCAGCGTGGTAGAGAATTTCACAATCGTAATCGCTTAACAATACGGCCCATCGTCTTTGTCGCATATTGAGGTCCTTTTGGTCGAAAATGTGCTATAAACATTTATGGTCGGTGAAGACCACACATTTCGTGCCGTAAAGGTAGTGTCTTCATATTTTCAAGGCAAACACGACCACACCAAGTTCGAGGTCATGCGTCGTGTAATTTTTTTCGTGTACCTTGAGTTGACGCGAAGCGTAAGCAATGACCTTTTTTCGTTGCATAAGAACACAACCAAGACCTTGAATAGAAGCGTCACAAAAGACAACAAAATCGTCGTTTCCCTCGGGAAGAGCAACGATTGGAGCATTGCAAAGCACGTCGTTAAGAGTTTGAAACGCTTCCTCTTGATCGGAACCCCATTCGTAAACCTTCCCTTTGTGGGTTAGTGCGTTAAGAGGTAAGCAATCTTCGAAAAGTTGCGATAAAACGACGGTAATACCCCGCTAAACCAAGAAATAAACGAACCTCCGTTGGAGTGGACGGGGTCATCCAATTTTTAATGGCCTCAATTTTAGCTGGATCAATGTGAATACCCTTTCCGTTAACGATGTGGCCCAGGAATTGAACTTGCTTTAGCCAAATATTGCATTTGGAGAACTTAGCATAAAGTTGTTCCTTTCGTAGCAAGTCGAGAATGGCGCGCAAATGGTCTTGGTGCTCGGTCTCAGAATTAGAATAAATTAAGATAACGTCGATGAAAAAAATCACGAACGTTTCAAGTTAGGGTTTACAAATACGATTCATAAGGTCCATGAAAACGGCGGGAGCATTAGTCAACCCAAAAGGCATAACACGGAACTCAAAGTGGCCATAACGAGTATGGAAGGAGGTTTTGGGTATGTCAGCTTCGTGGACACGGAGTTGGTGATAACCCGAACGGAGATCAACCTTAGAGAAACATGCGGCTCCTTGGAGTTGATCGAAAAGATCATCAATACGCGGAAGGGGATAACGATTCTTGATAGTAAGGTTGTTGAGCTCACGATAATCGATACACATACGAAGAGTACCATCTCTCTTCTTAACAAAAAAGACGGGTGCGCCCCATGGAGACGAACTCGGGCGAATAAAACCCTTTTTCGCGAGTTCTTGGATTTGGTTAGAGAGTTCTTGCATCTCGGAAGGTGCAAGACGGTAAGTTGCTTTGGCTACGGGGTTTGCTCCGGGTACAAGATCAATACGAAACTCCAGTTGACGAATTGGAGGGAGCCCGGAAACGTCATCGGGAAAGACTTCGGGGAAGTCGCGGACAATCGGGATGTCGGAAAGTTTCTTTTCTTCATCGGATTTTGTGGTGACGTGGGCTAAGAAGGCGACATACTTCTTGCGTAAGTAACGTTGTGCTTCGAGGCACGACATGAGGTTTAGCTTTGAGAAGGGTCTTTCTCGCACTAAAAAAAGTTGGTCATTAGAGACTAAACTATCAAAGACTAATAAATCAGTCTCGAATACATTATATTAGAGACTGATTTATCAGTCGCTAATTAAATTGGAGACTGATTTTTATGTGACTAATGTTAGCGACTGATAATCAGTCGCCAAAATCCTGACACCTTATTTGAGACTAAATTTTAGTCCCGAATATGTTTAGGAAATATAAGATTTTGGAAGGAAACTTATTGGCGACTGCGTTTCGGTCCCACATACATAGTAAAAATTGTCGCAAATGTACGACGACTGATATTCAGTCTCTAACACGGATGAAACATATTAGAGACTAAAAATTAGTTCTCAATATTTATAAAAACGAATCTAATTAGGGATTGATATTCTATCTTATATGTCTTTTGTATATGTAAGGATCAAAGATTGATTTTCAGTATTTAAGTATTTGACACAAATTAAAGCATTATTAAAAAAGAAACATATTTTGAAAATCAGTCACAAAAATTATATAAGTGACCTTTTTTAGAAATAGTAATACTGTTTGATATTTAGTCTCTAAAGTTGTATATGAAAGAATAAGAACTAATATGATTATTATTTATAATCAATTGCTAATTTTTTAACATCTTCTTTCAGACTATAAATTAGTAAAAAATATGTCGGCAATACAATGATTTTGAGGGAAACTTATTTGTGGATGCAATAATTATAGACTAATATTCTCTCTCACAATCTTATAATCAATGCATATTCTACTATTTGAAAGAAGTATATTGAAGACAGAAACATATTCTTAACATTTTAGACTCCTTATTAGGAACTGGTATTTTGTCTCAAAGGACCTTATTCAATCTGAAGTGTTTTGTAGACGAAAGATTAGGGCCCGATATTTACTTCTTTATAAAAGACGCATATTCTACCATTTTAAAAATATATTAGACACTAATGTCATTGATGGTAAATTATTTTCATTGGTATTTAATAAGCGTTAATGATGGTCGGTTAGAGTCATTAATGACCCGTTAGAGTCAATAATAGCCTGTTTGAGATGTTGATGGTCATTGGTAATAAATTATAATAAATGGTGGTTAATAAGAGCCAAAGATATCCGGTTAGGACCATTGACGGTCAATTACGTCCATTTATGATCAACTCAGGTAATATTGGGCAAATAGATTAATGATATAGTTAACTAAAGTCATAGATGTTGTTGATAGTTATAACATTATTATGGCCAATTGGGATCGATGATGATCAATTATAATCAATGGTGGTGGTTGGTTAGAGTCACCAATAGTCAATTTGGGTTATTGTTGGTTGTTTATGACAATTCATTATTAATTAGGGTCAATAATGGTTAATTAGAGTATTTGATTGTCAATAATGGTCAGTAATTACCAATTAGAGTTACCGATTACTAAATAATTAAATAGAGTCATTGGTTATCATTTAGGTCTTCAAATATCATTTAGTTGAATATGGCTATTGATAGTCAGATAGGGCTAATGACGGTTAGTTATTGATGGTCAATTAAGGTCGTTGATGATGATAGGATCGTTAATAATAGTCCATAGTTATTTAACTTTATCACATAAATAAATAATTATTTTATTATTATATTCCAATGTAATTATTATATTTATTTAAGCATATATATTAAAAATAAATATATTTTTAGCATCATTTAAAAAAAAAAAACTTCCCACCCAAAATTTTTCATCCTTCACATTTTTTCATACTCCCGCTCACACCCTCCAACCCTAAATCGATTTCACCTCTTTTTCAGTTTTGTTACTTCCGTTATGCTCAGAGCCGAGTAATAGAAAGGATGAAAGGTGGATTTGCATCTCACCATTTGGTGTTCACACTACCGATTTATTGGCTACGCCGCTCTGCACCACCCACCGAAAATCCTGGGATCTGGGTATGTTATGCTAATTTTACTCGATATGACTTTCAGACTTGATCTGTGTATGTTTTCTATCTCAACTGGTTGGTGATTTTTTATTACTTGCGGGGACGTAACCCTCTTAGCATTCCGATAAGATGCTTTTTATTTGTTATGAGTTGTATTAGTCTTCATTGCAACTGAATTAGCGATCAATTTTGGTTTTATTTCCAAAGAAATTTCTTTCCAACATTACTTCGATTGAAGTTAGCTTTTGTAGTTAATTAGTAAAGCTATAGTCTCAGAGTAGTCAAATTTTACATCTTTGAATCAATTGGTTCTCTGTGTGTTCAAGTAAAATTTATGAACTAAATTCTTAAATTCTCTGTGTTGTAATTTCTTATTAAAGGTCACACTTAGTGAAGAAATTGTTGATGATGTACTGCTTCTGCACATAGCAGGACACACTTTCAAATTAATCTTTTGATTTTCTTTAAAAATCTAATATTTTTTTTTTGTTTTCATTCGTGTTTTCTTTATGTTATTTTGGATCTTTTTATTGAGAATAACTTGGAACAACAGAGGTTTGTAATCTTAGTTTGGAGAAGATTAAATCAAAGAGACCATCGCTTTACGTTCAAAGGTTTGCACTCTCAAATCATATTAAAATGTTATTTTTTGTTTAAACAAAAACTATCTGATAGAATGCCACATAGAAATATGGTTAGCTAATATCTCCTTATTTTTGTTTTCCTTCAAGCAACATCCTCGTATCCTAATAAGAGTTATTTTCTCATGTTTAATAACTTTGTTTATTAATTTGTTGGTACTATCCATTCAAAAAGAAATATTGTTAAAGGTGCTAATATGATATAAGTTGAATGATTCGGTCTAAGAAGATGAATTATTGCCTTTGTATATATAGTTGTGTTATGAAATAGTTTTTGCTTTCCAGTTTGATAATTTACTGATTTTTTTGCTGATTAATATTTAAATAAGATATTTTCTTTTCTCTTTGTTATGAGCAAAGTGGGGCCTTTTAGGAGTCACACTAGAATCACACAAGAAGTAGGAGTAAGATGTAATTTAGGAAATATATTAATTTTTTTTATGTAATTTGGTTTTCGAATGTAAGATTTTGAATAAATTTGTAGAAAGTTGGGCCAATAATTTTTTTGTTTTTTTAAAAGTGGTTATGTATTCTTGTGTATTTGCCTTTACAGTTATGTACTAATTCATGATTTGGTTTAAACTTTGGCAGATGATTTGATATCATATTATCATACATCATGGTGTATGATAGGTCAAATTGTGAATGCTACTTTAAGGCTCATAGGTGGCAGAGCATGTTTTTAAACTTGTACTTATAGGCAATACGGCCAAGGAGGTGGCAGTATGTTTTTTAAACTTGTACGTGTAAATAATATGGCCAAAAGGGAGAAAATGATGAAAGACTATATTAGAGATCATCATAACTAAAGCACTTTCATTTGGATAATTCGGATGAAGAAAGAGATCATATAAGAAATCATGAGAAGTGAAGCATTTTCATTTGGATAATTCGAATTAATTGTTTTAGGTTTTGTTAAATATTACTGTTTTAGATTTAGGAAAAAAATGAGTATTTATTGTGTCATGTTTTGGTTAAGCGAATATTTATTGTTTTATCTTGTATAAATTTAATATTTTTAGAGAATTAATTTTAGATTTTAAATATATATTTGAGACTAAAATTTGTTGTCTAGTGCAGATTTTTAGACTTTAAAAACAACATCCGGGACTAAAGTGATACAATGTATGAGATAGTCCCCAAAATAAAGCATATTAACGACTGAAATCGAGTGGCACTGGGTACTAAATCCCAGTCTTTAAAGCATTTATTGGAGACTGATTTGATATGAAATCACAAGTATAACGACATGTATTGGGGAACATAGACTTGTTTAAACGGCTGATTTTTAGTCCCTAAAGTTAAAGATTAGGGACTGAAATATTATAATAATGAGACTAATTTGCAGTCACTAAAGAAATATTTTTGGGACTGAAATTATGTGGTACTGACGTTTAAAATAAGGACTAAATTTTAAATAAATCAGAGACTAACTATTAGTCCTTATTGGCTCTATGCAATAGGAACTGATTTTTAGTTACCAATACCACTATTTAGGACTAAGCATATGTTGCTGGTTTGGGACTGACAATTCAGTCCTTGATAACCATTAGGTACTGATAAAGGAGCTCCAAGAGCGTTTAGAATCACGCCCCCATCGATAGGGATTCGAATGAGTTTCTCGAAACATAAAATTTCGTCATGGTGGAGAGAGGGCCAATCCATACCGATGATAATGTCGAAGCTTCCCATTTGTATATGGATAAGGTTGATAGAGAACTTCTACCCATTGAGAGTAATCGTGCAATTTCGAATGACGGAGTCAATAGTGCTTGAACTACCATTTGATATCTCTACCGTAAAGGGCTTAGATAATTTACTACAGGGCACATCAAGTATGTATTCAAAATCAAAGGAAATAAAGCTCCTATCGGCTCCCGAATCAAATAATACCGAGGCATGGTGCTTATTAACTAGGAACGCACCGTTCGCCACATCATTCGAGTTTCGGTCTTGAAGAGCAATGATGGTGAAAGCTTGTCCTTGAGTTCCTCGAGGTGCTTGGGTTTGAGAGGTCGAAGCTTGGGGTGTTGGAGCTTGATAGGCTTGCATGACCATGGGTTGAGCTTGAAGAGTTGGAGGAGCCATGAGTCGGGGTACTTGGGGTTGATAAGTTTGCACTTGATAGGCTTGGGAGGTGTAGTAAGGTTGTGGTGCAATATAGGATTGGTGAACTTGGGCGAGTCGAGGACACGCGTTGCGAAGGTGATTTGTGTCACCGCAATTGTAGCAAGCCCAAACGGGGTTAATGATTGGACCACGAGGGATGGCTCGGTTGAGGGGTTGGTTTGTCGATACGAACCGCGAGGGAGCTGCTTGCACACGAGGTGCTTCTAGAAAATATTGGGTGAGGTGGCCGAATCGGCGACAATTGGTGCACACCCGACAAGTGGCTTGGGCCGGGTGGTGGCGTTGTCAAGTGTTGCAATATGGATGTGAGCCGGTGTAGGGCTTATTGTTTGGAGGGGCTTGTTGGGCTTATGGTTGGGCTAAGACATAATTTTGGGAGTTGGGCTTTCTCTTGTTATTGCGGTAGTGGGATGAGTTGTTGTGGTTGTTATTCTTGGAGGTTTCGGGCTTAGAAGATTCGGGCTTAGATTCCTTAGTGGGCTCAAGTGTGGGCTTATCATTGGGCTTCTTAGAACTCTTCCGCGTCATGGTCCCGGCCTTAACGTGGTTCTCGGTGAGGGCACCGGCTAGAATGATGGAAACATGGAGGGTTTGAGGGTCACGACTTAGGATGAAATCTTGGATTTGCATAGGCGAACCCAAGATTTACTTGTCGATTGCACGTTCAATGGGAGTGACCATGTGAGGGATGAGAAGGCTCAGTTCCTAGAAACGATCGTTGTAGACGGTTTCATTACCACTTTTTTGTTTCAAATTCCAAAATTCCTCTTCCATCTTCCGAAGCTCATGTTTCGGGGAAAACTTCTTGAGCATGAGTTTCTAGAGGTCATCCCATGGCAAGGCCATGGAAACCTCGGCGCCAAGCATGCGCTTCTCACCGTTCCACCAGTTTAGGGCATTCTTCTTAAGTACGCTTGAGGCGTAAGTGGTTTTCTTGTCCTCGGGACATTCACAATGGAGGAACACGCTCTCCACTTCTTAGAACCATTGGAGGAGAATGGTAGCACCGTCTATACCGAAGTATTCGGGGGGGGGGGGTTAGCACCCTTGAATTGCTTGATGGAGCAAGCAATTGGGTTCGGAGTTGTGGATGATGTTGGAGCATTCACAGTTTGCAATTGAGAGATGATCGTTGGGAGGGCTTCAACGATGCCCTTAGAAATGCGGGACGACATGTTGCGGCCAGAGTTGCCGGTGCGACGGTTATGGTTGATGAGGCGAGAAGACATACTGCAGGGGTAAAAGGTGTAAAATTCGTAAGACTCGGGTAAATGTCGCAAGTAAAGAAATTGATGATATATAGTTATCGTGCATTGAGATTGGGATTGTGTTTGAGGTTTAGAATTTCATTACTTAGGGAAAGTTGTAATTATACAAGTCTTGTTTTTTTTTAATATTATGAAAACATATCTTAAAATGTAAATGGATTCATTTGTTGGTTAGGGCTTCATGAACCGCCATGGGTCCTTCCAACAAAATGAAAAACGTTGAAAACTTAAATAAAATCATTTCAAAATCAAATTGAGGGGGCTGTTGAGGTAGACAATTGAAGTAAATCGGAACCACCCCTTATTTACATACTTCTCCCATCAACTTCAACAAAACACAATACAGAAAAACCAAGTTTAGCCACGTATCACCGTGAATTCGGTTTATAATTTAAGAGTGTGATCGTCAAATGACCACATTTGATACAATGAGGGCAGTAGATTCGGTTTCGTTTGGTGTGATATGCTTTGGCTTAATAAGTTTCACACCCTTACCGAACACTTCAGGAAGGCAACCGGGTCTCGCGGTTGATTGAGACATATGTGTATTGCACTTCCTTAGGCTCGCAAGCATTGGTGTCAATTGTTCAGTAAACAAGTGTGTCACTCTTACAGTTTACTACATATCCATCACACGAATCTTCCTCAAGGAGAGGGGAGTGAAAAGACATGATTTCTTAAGGAATTTCCCATTTTTTTAAAAATCGTCCTAAACTTTTGAAAAACAATTTTGAGAGTGAGGCACAGCCTCGGATTAGGCGTGTGCTTTTGTGTACAATTGTTTATGATGAACAATATAAATATGCTAAGCTATGTAAAAAATTTAAACAAGTAGGGTGCACGTATATGAACACGTATAGGGACCCTAAGCATGCTACTAGGTCGTTACGTCTAACCACTTATCTTATAGCCTTCGGCTCTGATACCAATCTGTCACAGCCCAACCTAAGGAGGAACATGCTGGGGCGCGACATTGATTGTATCATAGCTCAGAAGACACTAAGTAAAGTACACGTGTCAATATCTAAATGTCGGTCCTAATAATCACTCAATACCACAAAAGTGTCATAACCCACATAATAAATGTGTCGACAAGAAGATTAATGACGGGTTGCTAATTTGCGAAAGAAATCTATTTATTAACGGTGGAATCAGAAACAAACAGAGTAGTTGCTTAAGGATTAATAAATGTAACAGACAAAAACAATCACTCAAAAGATTTCCATTTATATAAATGATTCATACAAATGTTAATCGATTAGGGTTTCTTGTTTGGAAAGTTTATCCGTGCAATCCTATGACAGCCGTCACACTTAATCAGAAAATATTCCTTTAGGTCAGAAAAGTGTAATGCCTGCTGTCAAAAATCCGTAGGAGGCGTGCCCTAAAATATTCTATTTATAGGCCTGCCACCTCCTGACAGATGTCATACCTTCTAGAAACCCTAATGATTGGTACATAATCAAATTACATATTCAAAACTATGCTAAGTGTAAAAACAGGTCTTCCGAGTAGACTTTGTGATAATTGTCTTTTCCGAGTATGCTTTGTGCCTTTTTGTCCTTGACGAGTAGACCTGGTAACCTTGAAGTGTTCTCGGGAACAGTTCTCCGGGTAGACTTTACTTAGAGTATTTTCTAACGAAAATACTCACCTAGCAGACTTTAATCTTCTTGACCATAACAAACTTTGCTCGATATGGTCTTACGATCAAACTTGTTCCTTTGAGGTCCTTTCAACTCTTTTCTAGAGAATAACTTATTGGCAAAGCAATGTGTGCTTGGTAACACTGTAGCTTGCTCAGAGTTGAACCTTACTCTCCTTAGGATAATTATTTTAACTTCCATCAAGCATGCTCGGACCACTGTTTTATTAATGAATACCTTGCTAGATCTTACAAGTACTTGGCTTCAAAAGCTTGGTTTAGCCAAGGGTTTGCTAGTAAGCAAACTGTGCTCGGCTGGAAGAACAATCTTGCTAGACATAGTGAACCCTGCTCGGATTTACACTAAAGAAGACTTCATGAAGATAACTCTGCCCGATAGGCAAAATATCATGCTCGGCCAAGTAGAATCCTGCTCGGATGTCCAAGTGTGCTCGGTTCCATACTTAGCGATTTCTGAGGAGGTTGAGAAGATTCCATTCTTCCTTATACTTCTTTTTAGGTCAAATCTTTGACTCAACAATCTCCCCAGAGATTGGAACACCTTAGCTGTCCCAAAACATCTCTAAGGTTACATAGTCAAAATACATATCAAATCAAAATAAAATTTTTACATATCAAAAGTCAAAATATTACATATTCAAATTCTTTCCGTAGACATTACAAAGCGAACCCTATTCTATGAATTATCTTCTTCCTGCATTGTGGGCTGCTGGTCTCCTTGCAACAAGAACTATTCTTGCTCTTTGCTGAAAGATGGAAAGGATCTGATAATGAGGGTGGTTTCTAGGAATTGCCAATCCAACAATGTCCTTCAGATCTTCCCTATGCAAATAAGTCAGGTCTTTATCAGTTCTGATGATTCCCCTGATGAGTCCATCTGAATTTCGTAGAACATAATGGTTATCATTTTCCTTGTATTCAACCATTGTATTCGGCCATTTTTCTGGACTTCATAATTGGGAGGAGTCATTCTTCGTCCTATGCTGATGCATGTGTTCATATTTGACAAAGGATTTTTGTTTTTGACTTTTGAAACAAAGTCATACTCAACATTTCTTATGTTTCTCATCCTCGTTGCTCTCCTTGTCTTTTCATAACTTGTCAATTCCACTTCTTCTTTTGATTAGAAGTGGGAATCCTTTATCAGCTTCACTTCTTAGGTACTTTGAGAGCTCATTTTGCTGTCTTCCGACCAACTTCGTGGTATCATGATAGTTATACAAATTAAGAGTTGCCATTTTCTCAAGTTGTTCCCTTGTATAATCTGCAAAGTCATCTCTGAATATAATGTCTCTCAACTGTCTGCTCTGCATAATTACCATCAATGATTGAGGGACTGAGTCATAGTATAGAGTCATAGGTAGATCCACATCAGATTGTGGTCTTGTTTCTCTTTGTGTTCCTGCTCTGCTTGACTCTCCTCTGCTTGTTGAGGCATGCATTCTGAAGCAGAGGGCCTAGTTGGTATTGACTTCATTGGTTTTGTAGGCCCTGTGACTCCAAATGTTTTTTTATACATTGCAATAATCCTCTCAGCAGGCAAATTGATCAACTCAGTCAGATTTTCATCACCCTCTCTGAACAACCTTGCAATCATCTCCATAATCCTTTCATCATGTAGTTGTCCAGCCGGTACAAATCTACATCCAATGAAACTCCTTGGGTTTACACCCTCCAGCAACACTCTTTCCCATTCAGCCTTTTGTATAAAGAAGAGTTTCTTGAGTTGTGCTTTACCCAAGTTATCAAATACTTTCTCATTCATTCCTTTTTGATTCAGCATGATATTTCTCAAAATCTGTATCATCTCATCATTTTCCATCGATCTGTGGGTTCATCCACTGGTTCATCTTTGATTTCCATTGGGATTGAAGTCTCTTGAGTTTCATTTTTCTTAGATTCAGTTTCATCCCTTTGTTTCTCTCTCAATGTCATAATCCTTCTTTTCTTGAGAGGTGGTTCCTGTTCAGTCTGGGATTCCCTTGATTGTACAGCAGATGGTTCAGGTTGCACTCTTTTCAACTTTTCTTTCTTTTGCAACTTGTTATAGTGTGACTCAACAACAGCTTTTGATAAGCTGTTTACCATCTCTGGTGCCATTCATTTATCCAACAAATAACCACACTTTCCAGCATACTTCTTTCTCAATTCATTAATCATTTCAGTTAAAGCTGATTCTTTCACAAGTCTTTCCTTTTCTTCCCTTTCGACAGCTTTTCTGGTTGTGTTGCATGCTTCTCTATGTTTCTCAAATTTGAAATGGATCAAGTTTTTTTCAGAGAAACCATGATGTCTCAAATAATCTCTAAACTTTTGATTGTCTTTGTTCTTTTGTTGCATTTGTTTCTTAATGATGTCCCTCTCTCTATCCAATTTTCTTTGCAGCTCATCATCATTCAAAGAGACAAGATCTTCAAAACTAAATCCATGACTCATCAGCTTAATTACCAGAGGATTTTTCTTTTTGGCATCAATCAAGCTTTGCTAAATGTTTGTCCTTTGATCTTCTGTCATTGTTACTTGTGGGGACACAACATCAACATTTTCATCAACCTTACCTTGATCATTATCATCATCATCAGATGCATCATCCTCCTCTATTGATTCATTCACAACATCAATTTTTGGTTCAGTAGGAGTTGGAATATTTGGAACTCCTTGAACTACTTCCTCAGGCCTCAAAGTTTGAAGAGGAACCGGCCTTAACGGGCTTGCTTGATCATCAGGGGTCTCAACAAAGTACTTGTTCTCTTCATCCCATTTCCCCTACTTCACAGATTCAGCTCCATCAGCCTGATCATAAGCTTTCCTCTTCCTTGAATATATCTTTTCAAACCTGTTTACATTCTCATGACTTTTATAGGCTTTTGTCATCATCTCTTCAAAGGTTTCTTCAGTTTGCCTCTCAGGTTCCTTTTCAGGTTCCTTTTGAGGTTGATTTGTTGATTGTGCAAACATACTTACAACTATAGCTAGGGAATTGTAAATTTCCTCAGCCTTCTTCAGATTGATCAATGTCTCTATCAACACCTGCTCTTCTTCACCTTCATCATCAAGAATTTTTGCAATGTTGGCTTGCTCAATAAGTGTTTCCTGCTCTGCCAATTCCTCTTTTGATAGGGTTTGGGCAATGTGTTCCCTCTCCCTTGTTTCTTGTACAACTTTCTCAAGTCTTTTAGCAGCAGCATTGCTTTCATCTTCCTCTTCTTCATCAGTATTTGCCTCAACAGGCTCTTCCTCCTCCTCTTCATCAATAATGGCTTTCCCTTTATCTAGTCTTATTTTCAATTCTTCTTCTGTTTCAGGTGGAAACTCATCAATATCTTTGTCCAAATTATCCATTTCATCATCATGCTCTACCCTCTTGGAGCTTGGTTGATCGGTTTCAAGTTCTGTGGATACTAGATCCTCAGTAGCAGCATCCCCATCATTTATAACATCAGTCTACACCTCAGTTGCAGTTAAAACATCAGTCAAAACATCAGTTTGAATGTCAATGGCAACATCAGTGGTAGACACATTGTCATCAGTGATCATCTTCTCAACTTCATCCTCCGTATCTTTCTCTCTCCTTAACTCATCATCATCTCTAGCTACAATATTCAGTACCTCATTATTGACATCATAATTCTGTTCTTCTCCCGCAGACTCATCAGCTTCATATTCATCCTCCAATATCATTCTTGTACCACTGTCCTCATCATCACTTTCATCATAAGGATTCAAAATACAAGTTAAACCATCATCATTCTCCACAATCACCTCCTTCTCAGCTCTAGTTGCCACATCATTTGAAACATTCTCCTCCTGTTTTGGGGCAGCTGAGGTCTTCTCAAGTTGCTGCTCCAGGGTTTGAACTTTTAATTGTGCCAGGGCCAACTGAGCCTTCAACTCCTCATTCTGCTTTCTCAAATCAGCATTTTCTCCTTTTAGATCAATGTTTTGGTAGATAAGGTTGAAGTTCCTTTGTAATGGGAAGCCATTTGAGGGATGGGTATTGGATGGTGATTCGAATGGTGGGGTTATAGGTTGAGCTTGTGACTAGTTAGGATCAGGGACAGGGCTTGTTTGAGGTGGGGTTTGGGTTGTGGTTTGAGGTGGGGTTTGGGCTGTGGTTTGAGGTGGGGTTTGGTGTAAGGTTTCAGTTTGGCTTTGGGTAAAGGTGAGTGTGTGAGTGGGTGGAGATTGGGTGGTTTGGTCATTTGGTGGTGGAGAGAAAGGTGATGTTTGTGGTGGGGTTTGATAAGTTTGATCAATTGGTGATGGTGGGTAGGGTGGTGTTTGTGGTGGAGTGCCAAATGGTGTGGTTGGTGGTGTAGGTGTGATTTTGGACCCCCCTGAGGTTGTGCTACATCATTAAAATTTGCATCACCCCCTTCTTCATTACCAGCATTGTCATTATCATCCTCATCATTATCATCATCTGAATCATCGTCCCCATCATCTCCTTCATCATCCTCACTCTCCTCGTCCAGTTCTTCCTTAGACAATATCTCATGCAAATAAGGAATTTCAATGTCATCAACCATCAGCCACGGTAAATCTTCAAACACTTCATCAGGATTGAATCTGCTTGTGCTACCCAGAGTTGCAATCCTTTTGTATGTATCTGGGTCTACACATGAGTAACTATAGTAACATGCATTCCCTCCAACTCTTGATTGAAGATGATTTGTAAGAACCTGGGATATGCTAAGAACAAATCTTTGTTTGCCTTCTTTAGGTTGCTCACTAGTCCTTCGAAGATTAATCTTGAAAAATTCAATGGATATCTAAACAGAACAGCAACCGTGGCGTTTGCCAGATCCCGACTCATAAGAGTCCATGAGCCTTTTCGAGGGGCAAATCCCTGAATGATGTGGTGTATTAAGTATCTGTATATGTTGGGGAACATTCCCTTTTGGAATTGTCTGTCATGTACCATCCCCTGATAACCCATCACCTGCTCGAATATCTTGAATAGTTGAGCAATTGTTAAGTGAATCGAATTTGGATTATCATCATTCAATTGCAAACATCTTCTAATAAGCCCTTCGTTTATTCGAATATCTTGATTTGCTATAGTGACGTCAATCCGCCTTCCATTGATATCATCTAAAAGTCTTGCAAATTGCCAAAAATCAAGTGAATGATTTTTGTATATTACCGGGCACTCTGTCAAGGAAAATTTTATGTTTGACCGTTGAAGCCATCTTATTATCACAGCTACTTCTTCATTATCCGGAGTAACTTGCAACAAGGCACACATGTTGAGCTTGTGCTCAAAGATGTATCTCGGTTGGTCATCATCCGCCATATCTGAAAACATAAACAAACATATTTAAAGTAGAAATTAGTCCTAAAGTTCACAACTTTAAGTAATTTCGAGTTATAAATTTGAAGAAGATTAAGAGAAATTTTATTAAGAACCTGATCTTCGACAAGTTTATAACCTACACAAGAAACAGAGATTTAGTAATCATGAATAATCAGAGCCGTAATTTCGAGTTATAAATTTGTAGAAGATTAGGAGAAATTTCATTAAGAACCTGATCTTCGACAAGTTTATAACTTACACAAGAAATAGAGATTTAGTAATCATGAATAATCAGAGCCCATTATCATTTAATCGTTGTCGGAAAACATTTATTCAAAGCTTACCGAGTCGGATTGAAAGGGCTGATAAATTAGGGTTTGGATTATGATGAATGCGATAAGTCGGTTTAGGTTTTCTGAGAGCAATCAGTGGAAGGAGAGAGAGAGAGAGAGAAAATAATGTTGAAAAACTTCTTTCACTCCCTCTTATATACCTTTTGAAAGTGGGTTTTAAATGTTTTTTGTCGTTTAGTGAGTTAATCGATGTCATACAACAAGCTTATTTATAAAATGTTTAACACTTGAAAACCTTACTCGATAAAGTTCGATTAGCAAACCTTGCTCGGAATTATACCATTTGTTAGTTTTACACAAGGCTTGCTAAGTATATTCCACTTTCACAAAGCTTACTCGATTCAGTGTTGGTATAAATTAGAAGTTAAAATGAAGGAAGCTTACTCGAAATACAAGATGCTCGAGAACTGAATCGCAAGTTAAAATAATCAAGTATAAAACATCAAGTAGGCAACTTGCTAGGAATCAAATAAGATACCTGAATAAATAACATACTTGTAATTACTTACCTTACTCGTATAACTAAACTTATCACAAACCTTACCCGAAAATGTAAGCAGTTAGCAAATAATCAGTTAAATAAATTGTTACACAAAGTGTGCTCGAGATACTTGTTCATCAAGCAAAGTGTGCTAGAGTTGAGTTCTAGACACAAAGTGTTCTAGAAAAAACGACAGTAAGAAATTAACGAGTATGTTGAGAGAACACTTTGAAAATTTCAAAGTGTGCTCGAAACATAAAGTGTTCCCGGAAAACAAAGTTTGCCCGAAAACACTTGTAATTTCAAATAAACATATTCAGAATAATCATTAAGTGTGCTAGAATTTGAAGTTTACTCGAAGACAAATTCAAGCATGCACTTAAAACACAAAGCTTGCAAGAATTAATTCAAACAGTCAATCACAAAAGTGTGCTAGAAAGTTTAAAACAATAAAGCTTGCTCGAAGTGTCATTCATTCACAAAGCTTGCTCGGCTGACTAACAAAACAGTAAGTTTGCTAGAAAGTTTAAAGATCACAAAGCTTGCTAGTGAACACAGTAGATCAAATAGCTTGCTAGAAACAATTATACCTTCAAACAAAACACTAAGCACGCTCGAAAGTCTTAACTATATAAAAGCTTGCTAGTAACTAGTAACATATCAAATAGCTTGCTAGTAAACATTTGTATTTGTAAACAAGTTGGTAAAGTCTTCTAGACAATACAAACAAAATAAAAGCATGCTAGAATTATCATACACAATATTTAGGATGCAAAGCTTGCTAGAAACAAGAAATATCTTTCAAACTGCTAAGTGTGCTCGAAAAACTTGAACTTATTAAAGCTTGCTGGAAAACTTATTCATACACAATCAGATATCAATCCTGCTCGGAAGAGTGAAATTTTTGATAAAATAGTAAACTCTACCCGAAAAGTATAAAAACTTCAAAGAATGCTCGAAAATCATGAACTTAGACCAAAATGTCTAAGTATGCTCGGAAAACATAAACTTAGATCAAAATGTCTAAGTATGCTCGGAAAGGTTATAAAACATCAAACCTTGCCCGAAAATACATATTCAACCTTTTTGAAGGAAAAATGCAACACTTTTTTGACTTAAACCAAATATCACTAATATTTTTATTTAAAAATCATTTTTTAAGAGCAAATGGTGCATTAAGAGATAAAATTTCAAACATGTTTCCTTTCAAAATAGTTTCCTTCCTTTTCTGAAAAGATCTCAGGTATGAGATCATATTGACTAAGTAGCTTTCAAAATACTTCATTTTCAGCATTATTATGACAGTATAGACAGGTTAGCAGCATGTTTGAACTTAACATGAATTTCATTTTTATACAAACTTAAAGCAATTATCCAAAGGTTTTCTCTCTAGGAAAGGCGATTTTGGAGATTACCCTATGCGATCGGCCGCATAGGGTTCTTGGCTTCTCTTGGCTTTTGGTTGCTTTAATCTTGTTCCAATCCTTGATTCTGATTGCTTAGTAGGTTCGTTATTGATCACGGCTATTGTTATAGTTTAGTTAGATCGATAACATCCTATTAATTGATTAAGGATCTTGTGGTTATCAAGGTTAGGGTTGTTTCTTGTTCTTGATCGATCGTTGGGTTGATTGTTCTTTGATCTTTGGGCAGATCTGGATTAGGGTTTCATTGGCCTTTTGGTTCCTTGGATTGGTCGGCTGGGTTTCTTGGATCTTGATCTTGGTTCTTGATCTTGATCTTGGTTTCTTGGAAATTGGCCGATCCTTGATCTTGATCTTGTTCTTGGCTGATTTGTTTTTGATCTTGTCCTTGATCTTGATCTTGTTCTTGGCGGATCTTGTTCTTGGCTGATTTGGTTTTATTTTGATCGAGATCTTGATCTTGATTTGGTTTGATCTTGGCCGATTTGTGTTTCCTTGTTTATTGATCTTGATCTTCGTATTGATTTTGGGGTATCTTGGCTGGTTTTTATTGGATTTGCATGGAGCATAAGGGTGGTAATAGTTTTGTTGATCATGTTATACATGGGTTTCCAGCTAATCGGGTAACGAACATTGATGGGGCTCTCCCTCGTAGGGGGGTTCTGAAAACTGGTTCTTCGGGAAACCCTAATGTTACGGGTTCGTTTGTTTCGTTTGCTGCAAACACTACATTCACTGCTCCTTTAAATGATGTTATCCACAATGATGGTGGTTGTTCAGCCGTGGGGAACAAAGTTAGTGGTTGTTCGAGCGATAACAAGGGTATTGGATCAGTTTCGCTAAATAGTCAACAAGATAAAGGTTTTTCAGCCTTTGTCTCGAACGAAAACAAGGTGGTTGGATCTGAATTTTCTAATATTCAGAAGGATGTAGGGAAGGAAAAACATATGGAAAATTCCAAGCCTTCCTACATGAGTGTTGTTCAACTTGAAAACAAAACATCGAAGGCAACATTAAGAAAAGTAAATGTGGAGTCAACAATGGAAGGAGTTGATGTGGTTATCCCGGTTGAATCTGTCAAGAAAGTTAACGAAAGGTTTAATAATACTTTGTTTGGCTATTTTTTGGGTAACAGGCTTCCTTTTCCGGTTGTTGAGGATTTTGCTAAGAAAAATTGGAACAAATATGGGCTTACGAGACTAATGATGAATGCGAAAGGGTTTTTCTTTTTCAAGTTCCATACGGAAGCTGGGATGATGAAGTTGATTGAAGATGGTCCTTGGATGATTAGAAATGTCCCCATTATTCTCCAAATTTGGACTATGGAGTCAGATTTGGAGAAGGAGGATGTACGGTCTGTTCCGGTTTGGGTCAAATTACAGAACATTCCCCTGGGTGCTTTTACTGAGGAGGGTCTAAGTATGCTCGCGTCAAGAATTGGGGATCCGATAAGTATGGATTCTTATACGGCTAATATGTGTAAGGAATCGTGGGGAAGAAGTAGTTTTGCTAGAGTCCAGGTTGAGCTCCATGCAAATCAGGAGATTAAAAGGAAGCTTGTTGTTGCTGTTCCGGATACGTGGGGGGAGACAAATAAGATCTCGGAGATTAAAATTGAATATGATTGGGAGCCACCCAGATGTTCTTTATGTGAGGTGTTTGGCCATTCGAACACTCAATGCCCGAAACAAGTTCACGATAAAAAGTTAAATGAAGAACAAAAGAAAGTCACTAATGATGATGGTTTCCAGAGGGTGAAGGGAAAGAAAAAAGTTAATACGCAAATCAAGAAACATAATCTTGTCTACCGACCGGTGGTTAAACCTGCTGTGCCTATAAATAAACCATCCGCTCAAGGACAAGACAATAATTATTATGTGGGTAAACCTACAACTTCTATGGCTGAGGGGGTCCAGTTAAAGGAGAAGCATAATGTCCAAACCAGTAACAGGTTTGGTAAGTTGGCGGACGAATCGGAAAGTGATGAAGATGATGATGATGTGGAGGAGCTATTTACGGATGTGGCTAAAGCTATGAAACCGGATATTGGTTCTGAGGGTGCAAGCACACCCGGTGAATTGGGTGTTTAATGGGTACCATCGCCACTTGGAATATAAGAGGGTTGAACCGCCCTCTTAAACAAAAAGAGGTTCGTAAGGTAATACAAGATAATAATATTCAGGTATGTGCTATTCTTGAGTCTCACGTCAAATTAAACGCGGTTTTTGATGTTTGTAAGAAGATTTGTAAAAATTGGGATTGGACCAGCAATGGTAGTGTTTGTGATAAAGGTACTCGGATTATTGTGGGGTGGAATACGGATTTGGTTGATCTTATGGTTATTGATTATTCGAACCAGGTTCTTCACGTTCAGTTAAAGTTCAAGCTTGATAGCAAGGTGATGTATGGTTCTTTCGTGTATGCTGAGAATTGTTATTTGAAAAGAAGGGAGTTATGGCGAAATCTTCTTGTTCATAAACAATTCACTCATGGTAAACCTTGGGCTTTACTGGGAGATTTTAATTGTGCTCTTAATTTGGAAGACAGCTTGCATGGTTCTTCCAAAATCTCCACTGGAATGATTGATTTTCGTGATTGTGTTAAGAACATTGAAGTTGACGATATTAATGGGGTCGGGCTCCAGTACACTTGGAGCAATAAACCGAAAACGGGTATGGGTCTTTTCAAAAAGCTTGATAGGGTGATGGGAAACTCTAAATTCATGGAGATTTTTAATGATTCTCCGGCGGTGTTCCTTCCGTACCGGATTTCAGACCATTCTCCATGTCTATTGAAATTCCCCTCGCTTAGTAAAGGTAAGCCTAAACCGTTTAAATTCCCTAATTTCTTGATTGGAAAACCGGGTTATAATGATATTATTGCTAACGGCTGGAATATTGAGGTTAACGGTTATCACATGTTTCGCGTGGTAAAGAAGCTCCAAAACTTAAAACATCCTATCCGTTCCTTGCTGCACCGGCAAGGCAATCTCCATAAGAAAGTTAGTGATCTTAGAACCCTTCTGGATTCTTGTCAAACCCGTCTTGACATTGACCCTACTAGTTTGGAGTTGATTCGGGAGCAGAGTAGTTATCTTAAGGCTTATCATGAGGCGGCTAAAGATGAGGAAGATTTCCTTAAACAGAAGGCTAAAGTCGATTGGTTAAAGCTTGGTGACTCTAACACTGCATACTTTCACAATTCTTTGAAAATGCGAAACCATAGGAGTCGCATTGATATTATAAGTGATGCTCAGGGCCGTTTATTTGAGGGGTTGGATGTTCCTTCGGTGTTTGTTAATCATTTTATGAACATCTTTGGTTCTGATTTACAACCATTGAGAAAACCGGATAATCAGATTTTTACTACTAAGCTCTCGGCCTCTCAGGCGGAGTTTATGGTTAGACCTATCTCCGATTTGGAAATCAAGGATGCGTTTTTCTCTATTGGGAATTCCAAAGCGCCGGGTCCTGATGGTTTTTCATCGGCCTTCTTCAAGAGTTCTTGGGATATTGTTGGGAAAGATGTCTGTTTGGCGGTTCATGAATTTTTCAACAGAGGAAGTCTCCTTAAACAGGTAAACCACACTATTATTGCTCTGATTCCTAAAGTGACCAATATTGTGACTCCTAATGATTTTCGTCCCATCTCGTGCTGCAACACTTTATATAAATGCATTACCAAGATTATCTCGGTTCGTATGATGAAGGGGTTGGAGTCGTTAATTGATATCAATCAGTCTGCGTTTGTGCCTGGGCGTAGGATTTCTGATAATATCCTTTTGACCCAAGAGTTAATGCATAATTACCACACTAATACTGGTCCGCCTAGATGTGCTTTTAAAGTTGATATCCAAAAAGCGTATGATACGGTCAGTTGGGACTTCATTCGTGATATTCTTTTTGGGTATGGTTTCCACGATAAGATGATTCATTGGATAATGGAGTGCATAACCACTTCTTCTTTTTCGATAGCCGTTAATGGGAATTTACACGGGTTCTTTAGTGGTAAAAGAGGTCTGAGACAGGGTGATCCGATGTCCCCTTATATTTTCACGCTGATTATGCAAGCTCTCACGTTAATTTTGCATCGAAAGGTTCGTATTGAAGGCTCGTTCCGTTTTCATCGTTGTTGTGAAAAATTAAATATTATCAATATTTGCTTTGCGGATGATTTGTTCCTGTTTGCTCGAGGTGAGGTGAATTCTGCCAAAACTATTATGGGGGCTCTGAATGATTTCAAAGATATGTCCGGGCTTACTCCGAGTGTTCCGAAAAGTACCGCGTTTTTTTGCAATGTCCCGGACCGTGTTAAAAGTGGTATTTTGAATATTATGCCCTTCGTTGAAGGAAGGCTCCCGGTTAAATACTTGGGGGTTCCTCTTATTTCCACAAGGTTAAATTACCGGGATTGTAAGAGGTTGCTGGATTGTATGGATAGTCGGATTGGAGATTGGAAGAATAAAACTTTATCTTTTGCAGGTAAAATGCAGCTGGTCAGGTCTGTTCTTTCGTCTTTATATATTTATTGGTCTGCTGTGTTTTCTCTCCCTTCTAGACTTATTGCTGATCTTGAGAAACGGATTAAAAACTTCCTTTGGGATTATGGTCAAAGTAAGGGAAAGCATAAAGTCTCTTGGGATATTGTGTGTCGGCCGAAATGTGAAGGTGGTTTGGGTATCCGGCGTATCCGGGATGTCAATAACTCTCTTCTGGTTTATCATATTTGGAGCTTAATCAATGTGCGTAACTCGTTGTGGGTTAATTGGATTTATGAGTATAAAATGAAGGGCCGAAATTTTTGGAGCTTGCAGATTCCTAACTCGTGTACGTGGGGGTGGAGGAAAATCCTTCAGTTTCGTCCGCATATTAGACAATTTATATGGCATGAAATTGGTAATGGGAGATCTACTTCAGTTTGGTATGATAAATGGGATGATCATTGTCCTTTAATTGATTATATTAACCCAAGAGCTATTCATCGGGCTGGCTTGTCTTTAGAGACCTGTGTCAGTGATGTTGTTCTTCATAATAACTGGGGTTGGCCGCCTGATTGGATTTTGAGGTATCCAATTCTTTCGAACTTAAAAGAAGTTAGCATTTGTCCGGATAAGAGGGACAAGATCGTGGTTTTGGATGAGAATGGGACTTCAATGAATTTCTCGACTTCTGGAATATGGCATCTTATTCGGAGACCGGCTGATAAGGTGTCTTGGGTGCATGTTGTTTGGTTCTCTCAATGTGTTCCAAAACACTCCTTTATGTTGTGGATTGTGCTTCATGATAGGTTGAGCACACAGAATCGTATTATGGGGTGGAAAATTGGTGGGTATCCAAATCATAACTTGTATTGCTGCCTTCTTTGTAATGGAGAGCCGGATTCTCGTAATCATCTCTTCTTTGAGTGTAAGTTCTCTTCTGAGGTTTGGAGTATTGTAAAAATGAAAGGGAAGTTTCAGGGGTGTAGGAATGGTTGGGCGAATATTCTTCAATATGTGTCTCATTTTGGAATGTCCAACTCTATTGAAAATGTTGTTAATCGGCTGCTATTTGGGGCTTCGGTTTACGTTATTTGGAAGGAGCGAAACAACCGGCTGTTCAAGAACTCTTTGAAGACTCCTAAGATTGTTGCGGACGAAATCATTAGGGGTACGCGCCTAAAGCTTATGACTCTAAAGTTCAAGAATTCTGAACGGGTTAATCGGGTTCTCGAGGATTGGCACTTTCCGCGGGGAGTTTCCCACCAAATTGATGATAATGGTTGATTTGTTTTTGTTTTGTTTATTTACTTGGTTCTTGTGTAAGCTTTAGCTGTGTTTACCAGTGTTTGGTGGTTTTGGTTTTGTTTACTCTTGTATGGCATGTCATACATGAGAACTAATATGGCACTCTGTCATATTACTTGTAATTTTTGGTTGTGTGGAATGCATTTTACCGGGTGAATCCCTTTACCCAAAAAAAAAACATGAATTTCATTTCCTTGGTGATATGATTAATGTTCAATTAATATGCATCATACTTAATGGATAACACATATTGTTTTCTGATGCTCCATATCTATTCTCAAGGTTTATTTGGCTTTCTCTAGATTACCCCGATTTGACTTTGACCCCCTGGAGTTGGTTTAAAAACTTTTAATGACAGAACTTATTTATTTGATTTTTCTTTTCAAATTTGCAAACATATTTGAGGTTGAACGTTGGACTTACAGTTTAAAGTAACAAGCCTTTCATTCAGGATGTTAAAGGACTTATATTATTTCCTCCACCCCTTTAGTTCTGTTATTAACCCTCATGTTTGTGTTTTTTTTTCTCAAAAGCTTGTGAACTTTTATCAACTTTTGGTTGATTAAACATTTAAAATAATTTTGTTCACATTTGTTCTTTGTCATTCTTAATAAGATACATCATTTTGGAGACCAAATACCAACGGGCTCGTGTATGACTGAATAACAACTTTTCTGCCTATCATGCGGAAAGATTTATCTTGGAACATACATAGACAACAATGTAACTCCACATAAATCTTAGAAATTTCTTTATGTTTATATCACCTTAGATTTTACACATCATGGGAAAGCAACCATACATGTTAATGACTGTACTAAGTGCCCTTTTAGCATATTAAATCCATATAATTGGCTAAGCAGTCAATGTACTATCATTTCCCATTTTAACAGATTCAATCACCCCAAGTACTCTTAACTTCCAGGTTAATGGCTATCCTGTCGATCTACATGTAAACAGCAGGACCAAACACATAAATAAGTATATGTCCTTTTGGCTTAAAGACAATGGCATAATTTTGAGTGAAAGAATAAATTTCTATTGCCCCAAATGCTTTCAGTCTTTGGACTAATGGCTATCCTTTCAAATCTACAAGTAGATGGTAGGACCAAACATATACAAGTATATGCTCCTCAGACTTGGGCAAATGACATAATTTTCAGCAAAAGTAATTCTTTTGAGACTTTCCATTGAAAATCCTTTTAAGCTTCTTTAAAGCTTGAACTGAATAGTCTAATCATATCTCTACACCATAAACAACTTGATCATGTTTTGATCAAAATTTTGTTATCATGCAAAATTCATTTGAACATTTAATTTTGACATAAAGACACAATTTTGACACAAACAGTTGTAATATATTCAAATCTTAATCATAAATGACATTATCATAACAAGTAGACATTACTAAGATGCATAGTCTAGCCTATCCTAATAACATCATCTGATCAGAAAACACACATAATCAAACATTTAATCAAAGATGTCAGATAAGCATGCACAATCATATATGTCACTACATAATCACTTATCATGGCATCATTCACATATCAACTGATAAACCAGCAAAAGTATCAAGGAAACCTAATTTTGCACAGATAGTCAAATAAGCACATATCAGTTAACATCAAAAAGTTTCATATTCAAACATATTCACACAAACAACATTCATCAAGACTTTGAAAGATAGTCCGCTTGCTCAATCAAGCACATATCATAAATCAAACTTCATTAGAGTTGATCATCACCAAGGCTTTCAGAATAAAGTTGAACCTGGTTCTATCAAGTGGTTTTGTGAATAAGTCAGCCAAATTATCACTTGTATCAACTCTTTTTACCTCAATTAAACCTTTTTCACTACAATCTCTTATGAAGTGATGTCTGATTTCAATGTGCTTGGTCTTGGAATGTTACACAGGATTCTTAACAATAAAAGATGCAACAATATTATCAATGTAAATAGGGGTGTTTAGAACATTCAAACCATAATTCAGCATTTGAAACTGAATCCAGAGAACTTGTGCACAGCAGGCAGATGCATCAATGTATTCAGCTTCTTGCATTACCACGACACTAATCTATCACCCAGAAATTGACACCTCCTGAAGTGGACTTCCTGCTCATGTTCCAGCCATCATAGTCACTATCTGTGTAGGCAATTAGATCAAATGACTGGTTCTTTGGATACCAAATTCCCAAATCAGGTCTTCCCTACAAATATCTAAAGATCCTCTTGACCGCATTCATGTGAGAAACCTTAGGACTTGACTGGAACCTTGCACAGAGACACACAACAAACATGATATCAGGCCTTGAAGCAGTTAGATACATCAGAGATCCAATTTTTTCTATGTATTCATGCTCATCCACTGGCTCCCCCTTTTCATCAGCTACCATGTTTTCTTTGAATCCATAGGAGTTGAAGCTGTCTTCATATCATTATACTTGAATTTGTCTAGTATGTCTTGTACATACTTAGATTGGTAACTGAATATCCCATGCCTTTTGCTGAACTTGTAATCCAAGGAAGAAATTCATTTCTCCCACAGAGCTCATACTATACTTGGACTTCATTACCCCTTCAAACTCCATACACATCTGTTCATTGGTTGACCCAAAAATAATGCCATCCACATAGACTTGCTATAAGAGAAAATCTCTTCCTTTCTTCTTGTAAAAGAGGGTCTTGTCAATAGCTCCTCTTTGGAAACCATTTTCAAGTAGGTGCTTTGACAGTTTATCATACCAAGCTCTAGGAGCCTGATGAAGTCCATACAAGGCTTTGTTTAGCTTATACACCCTATTAGAATAAATAGGATCCTCAAAAACTGGTGGTTGAGAAACACACACCTCCTCTTCTATCTTTCCATTTAGGAATGCAGATTTGACATCAAGTTGGAATACCCTTATATTCTTTGAGGCAACATAAGCTAAGAAAATTCTTATTACTTCAAGTCTTGCAACTGGTACAAAGACTTCCTCAAAGTTAATCCCTTCTTCTTGTAGGCATCCCAAAGTCGCAAGTCTAGCTTTGTTCTTAATCAAAATACCCTTTTCATCCTTTTTATTTCTGAACACCCATTTGGTTACAATTTCATATCTGTTTCTTGGCCTATCTACTAGTTCCCAAACTTGTAGATCTCTAAATTGAGCCAACTCCTCTTGCATTGCTTCTACCCAACTGTTGTCCTTTAAAGCTTGAACAATATTATTTGGTTCTATTTGAGATAGAAAGCGAGTACAAACAAATGTTTAGAGATTCAGAATGACTTCTTGTAACTCTTTCATATATATTCCCAATGATGTGTTCAGAAGGATGATTCTTTTCAACATAAGGGGTTTGAATTATCATATCAGTAGACGCAACAGTGTCAAGATTTGATTCATTGAGATCTGGTTCTTCAATGCTCAAATCAGTTGTTGCATTTTCATCTTCTGGTGCTTCCTGATTATTCTGTCCTGAAGTAGATGCACCATTAACAAATAAGTCTTGAAACCTTTTCTCTGTAGGAGCTTCTCCTTCACCAGCTTGGTTTCTTGGATCATCTTCATTTTGAACTTGATCATTTTGCACTTCTTGATTGTCTTGATTATTATCTGGTTGATCTTTTTCTTGACTTTGATTGTTCTCTTGATCATTGTCTTGCACTTGCTCAACATTTGCACTTGAGGGATCCTTTACGAATGTATATTCACTTTCTTTACTTGCAACCTTTTTCCACAACTTTTTCAAATCCAATGTTTTTTGTTTTGACTCTTCAATCACACTGGTTTTGTAAAAGGATTCATCATAGTCTTCAGGATAAATCTAAAAAGACTTGATCAATTTCTCTAAATCTAACAGCCATGCTGCACCATCAACTGTGTCGAATTGATTTTCATTGAAAACTACATCAGATGATTCAATTACACTCAAGTGATCTTTCACATATACACTGTAGGCCTTTGAGTGTGTAGAGTAGCCAACAAAGAAACGTTCTAAGGATTTTGCTTGAAACTTGTTTAAGTATCCTTGGTGTTCAAAAGAGAACATTTGCATCCAAAAGGTTTAAGAAACTTGATGTGGGGTTTTCTATTAAAGAGAATTTCATATGGAGTCTTGTAGTGACTTTTGTTAAGAAGTACCCTGTTCTGAACATAGCAAGCTGTGTTTATAGCTTATGCCCAAAAAGTAACAGGTAGATAAGCATCAGCTAGCATGGTTCTTGTTGCTTCAATGAGTGTTCTGTTTCTCCTCTCAGCAACACCATTTTGTTCCAGAGTTCTTGGAGCTGAGAATTGCTGAAGTGTTCCTTTGTTGTTGCAGAATTCTTCAATAACTCCATTCTTGAACTCAATACCATTGTCACTCCTCATCATATTAACCCTTTTACCCAATTGATTCTCAACCCTTGTTACACAATTCAATATTAACTCAGCTGCCTCATCCTTTGTACTTAGGAAATAAACCCAAGTATATCTTGATAAATCATCAATGATCACAAGACAGTATCTTTTCTTCCCAATGCTTGATACACTCACAGGACAAACAGATCCATGTGAAGCATTTCAAGCAATGGATCAATTGAGTTGATGAGTTTAGTCTTGTGGGAAGATTTGTGATGCTTTCCTTTTTGACATGAAACATAATTTTCATCCAACTTGAACTCCCTAGTAGGCAACCAATGACATTTTCAACTTTGACTAGTTTGTTCATGTTCTTGAGATTGACATGACACAACTTTCTATGCCACAATTTTGATTCATTTTCAGTGGCTTTAGGAACAAAACATGTGTCACCCCTTGAAACAACATCCTTTATGTTAAGTTCATATAAATTGCCATTTCTTGGGGCCATCATCATGATCATATCAGGTGGAATAACATACTCAGGCTTTAAGATGAAACAGTGTGAATCATCAAAGCCAACTTTATAACCCTTATCACACATCTGGGATATGCTCAAAAGATTATATTGAAGTCCTTCAACATAGAAAACATTGTTAAATGTAACTTTACCATTTGTCAAGATACCCTTTCCAACAATTTTACCTCCATTCTCATCACTCCCAAATGCCGCTTGACTCTCAAACTTCTCTTCATAGTTAACAAGTGACCTCTTGTCACAAGTCATGTGCCTAGAACATCCACTATCCATATACCATACTTCATTCAGTGAACTGGACTGTTCCAACACATTACAAATAGAGTGATTAGTTAGATGATGAAGTGCAAGCTATCTAAACTTGCAAATCATCTGTTTCAATTTTAGTAGCAACATTGGGTGTGAGTGTTATGGGTTCAGGATCTTCATGAGTAACTTCAATGTGATCTGAATTATCTGTTTCATATCCACATTCTCTTGGAGTTTTCACAAATGAAATTGTGCTTTGGCAATCAGCCACTACACTGTCACACACTCTTGAACAACATAGTCCTTCTTGCTTGAGTACTCTCTTACATCAACAATTTTCTCCTCCTTAGCTTCAACCTTAGGTTTCCAAAGAAATCCTTGAGGTTCATAACCATGTTTCATTAAAAACTTTTCGTCACCAGTTAGTTCAGTTGGTTTCTTTCTTGGAAAGACACCTTTGTTTCTTTTCTTTTCACTATTTGGTGAACCTTGAGAATCATCAGACTTAACTGATTTTGTGTCTTGATTGGGAATAATTCTCAAAGGTTGAAAGTTCTTTTTCACAGTAGATTCATATTTCTTAGGAGATATGCTTCTTCTTACTTGTTAAACAACAGGTTTCTTAGGTTTCAACTCAACTTTCTTTTCCTTTCCTGCAACTTTCTGATCTTTTTCACTCATAGTCTCCTTTCCACATAACTTTCCCTTTCCCAAGTATTCTTCATACTTCTGTTTATAAAGCACAAAGTCTTGGCCAAACATTGTCTCATTGAGAACATAAAAAATGTTGGAAGTGAGCCTTTCATTACAGGAATCAGTGTGGTGACCATATTCATCACATTTCTTGCACCATACCTTTCCTTTGAATCTTTCATGATCACTTCCCTTCTTGAATCTCTCACTTGGTCTTGGTGGTTTGACACCAAGTGATTTCTGAGTCTTCAGACCATCAAAGTCAGTTGAAAAATGAACAAATTCTTCAATCTTGATATCTTGTCATTCAACTTTGCCCTTAACAAAGATAATTTTCTTCATATTCATAGGCTCTTCATCTAGGTTTTCCTTACGCCTTGACTGCCTTTTCACATATTCTTTCATGGTTTCAACTTCCCCAATATCAAACACTTCATGGTATGAGAAAACTGGGTAAACTGGAATGAAGTTGTCACCAACAATTGTTTCAGTGACCCTTTTCTTGTTGTTGTCACTAATTCTTTGCAAAACAGCCTTGCTTTGTGGCCTTACTGCATTGTAACTCACTTTTGATCTTTCACATATGTCAAAAGACACATGTTCCCTTTTAAACCTTTCATTGTTCTTAATCATCTTTTGAGTTAATTTGGGCAGTTTGGGCAGTTTATCAATTGATTCAGCCTTTTTCTATCTTCTTCCTCTTGCAGCAGCTTGAATCTCTTCGTCAGTGATCTGATCACTCATATCACTTAAGTCATCCATATTCAGATCTTCAGAATCGAAGTCATCCTCAGAGACTTGCACCCCAATTGACTTGTCTTCTCTTACATCTTCTTTCACTACAAACTCTCCCTCTTCATTCACTTCAACTTTCTTGTAAAGATCAACAAATTCCTCTTTGTCTTGAAAAACATCTCTAAATTGTTGAAGATATCCATCCATCTTTTCTTTGTTAACCTTAGGTAAAAAGTTGTTGAATGGTGGTGGAACAGCTTTGTATTTATCTTCATCTTTCACTTGATTCAAGATACCATAAATGTTTCCTGTGGAAACCAAGTTTTTGAGAAATTCATTTTCAACTTGTAACTTGGTGTTCTTCACCTTTTCTTCGATCAACATCTTCTTTAAGCCATCTATCTCAGTGATGTATCTCTCCTGAGCTCTATAGCTACTCACACAATCATCTTCCAAACTTTTGATTTTCTCTTCATTGACAATATCACTTGCTTCATACCCATTAATGATGCTTTGTTTTCTGAAACGCTCATCCTCTAGCTTGGCTACTTTTATATTAAAGCATTAATTGTTTCATGTAAATCAGTTATAGGGGATGAGTGTACCTGAGAAGATGATGTTCCAGCCTTATTCTCAATCTTGGCCATAAAAGCAACATTAGAATTTGTGATGTCATCTGCATGATCACTCCAATCAAAATTTCCTTCATGTTGTGCAGCAACAGCTACATTCCTTTGATTTCTAGGTTGATTATGATTGGTTCTGTTAAGGTTATTTTAAGCAGCATGAGGGTATTGGTTTCTTTGGTATATTTGATTCTGAGGAACAACTTGTTGATTATTCATTTGGGGCTGTTGATTGTTGTTGAAGTTGGGATTGTTGTTGTTGAAGTTGTTGTTTCTTGGCTAATTCAGATTCTGTTGGTATTGTAGCTTATTTCTAGGCTGTCGATTTTGGAACTGATTCATCTGAAATTTTCTGGGTTGGTTGCATTCTCTGGCAAAATGTCCAGGCTGTTGGAAATTGTAACAAATTTACTTGGACTTATCAAACCCAATCCTCTCATTTTGTCTAGAGACTAGAGATCTACCAGTCCTGTTAAACAACCTCTTGCTTCTGAGTGCAAGCATTGCAGCCTGCCACTTTAATTCCATATCCTCAAGGTCATCAGCATCTATTTGTTCCAAATCATCTTGTATGGCACTTGTGTGGATTAATTTATTGGCCACAAATGCATTATAGGACTCAGTGAACATTGTGAAGAGTGCTTGAGTTTCATTCCCTTGACCATTATTTCCACCAGAGTAGGGCACATGTCCTCTTGCCATTGAGGCAGAGTCATTGTCGTCAATAAGTTGAACATTGAACCTTGACTGGTTTCCTTGGTGACTTGAGCTACCACCAACAAATGATTTAGGTGTATCAAAACCATGTTCGGTTGGTTCCTCTATGATGGGAATCAGTTGTTGATTTTTGGTAGACAAGTTTCCCATAGGTGCAATAAAAGCATTGGACACATGGAAACATGGCTTCTCTTCTTTGATCATTACACTCTCAATCATCTCTATCTAAGCAGCCTGAAGGAAGCAAACTACATCATCCACCTTTAATTGATCAAAGTTAGGCTTTTGAAGGATGAACTTGCAGGCAGTATACCATTCCTTCGGCATTGAATTGAGAAACTTGGTGTTCAAGTCAAAATCGGTCATCACATAGTCAGTTGTTCTTAGGTCATTCACTATAGCCAAAATTCTGTCAAGGATTGTCTTCAATCTTTCTCCATCCTTGTATTTGAATCTTTGAAGATGTTGCTTGAGCCGTTGTTTCTTGATGTTCTTTAGTTCAGTGTTCCCTTCGAACATTTCAAGGATTGCATCATACATAGCTTTCGCTGAAGTGTGATGTGCAACCTTTGTTAAGATCTCCCAAGACAGTCCTAGCTTGATCATGGCTAAGGCCCTGTCATCTGCTTTCTACATTCTATCACGCACAGTAGTAGTAGAACCTGCACCATCAGCTGCTTGTGGACCATTTTTGATTGAGTTCCACATGTCTACATCGTTGTAGCACACAACAGCCTCGAATAAAACTTTCCATTTGGTGAAATTCTCCTGTCCATACAGTCTGGGAATCTTATTAGTAGAGACTTCCTACTCTTCGTAACCAGACATTTTGGTATTTTGAAAAGCAAACTTAGTAAATCAGTGAAAACAGAGTGAAAAATCAGATTTTGAATATAATCAGATCTGAGAATCAAATCTTCAAATCTAATGTATCTGGTTCGTTTGGAGCAAGATTAATCAGTAAAGATGCAAACTTTAATCAAAATAAGGAAAAGAAAACACCGGTAATTTGTAGATCTAGAAGGAAATGAAGAACAGAGCAGCTGATGTCACTCTTCAATAAAACAGTGTTCTACTTACGTCATCGTTCTTCCTCAAATCTTCAATCAGCAACAAATTCTTTACCTGAATCAGCAACCAACAAGATCTGATACCACTTTTCGGTCTCGATAATCACTCAATACTCACAACAATGTCATAACCCACACAATAAATTTGCCGACAAGAAGGTTAATGATGGATTGCTATATTGGGAAAAAAATATGCTTGTTAACGGCGGAATCGGAAACAAACAGAGTAGAGCTTAAGGATTAATAAATGTAACAGACACAAACAATCACTCAAAAGATTTCCATTAATATAAATGATTCATTCAAATGTTAATCGATTAGGATTTCTTGTTTGGAAAGTTTATCCGTACAATCCTATGACAGCCGTCACACTTAATTAGAAAATATTCTTTTAGATCTGAAAAGTGTAATGTCTGCTGTCAAAAATCTGTAGGAGGCATGCCCTAAAATATTTTATTTATAGGCCTGCCACCTCCTAACACCTGTCATACCTTCTAAAAACCCTAATGATTGGTACATAATCAAATTACATATTCAAAACTATACTAAGTGTAAAAACAGGTCTTCCGGGTAGACTTTGTGATATTTGTCTTTTCTGAGTAGGCTTTGTGCCTTTTTGTCCTTGACGAGTAGACCTGGTAACCTTGAAGTGTTCTCGGGAACAGTTCTCCGGGTAGACTTTACTTAGAAAATACTCACCTAGCAGACTTCAATCTTCTTGACCATAGCAAACTTTCCTCGATATGGTCATACGAGCAAATTTGTTCTTCTGAGGTCCTTTCAACTCTTTTCTAGAGAATAACTTATTGGCAATGCAATGTGTGCTTGGTAACACTGTAGCTTGCTCGGAGTTGAACCTTGCTCGATGAGTCCTTAGGGTAATTCTTTTAACTTCCATCAAGCATGCTCGGACCACTGTTTTATTAATGAGTGAACCCTACTCAGATATACACTAAGTACTTGGCTTAAAAAGTTTGGTTTAGCCAAGGGTTCACTAGTAAGCAAACTGTGCTCGTTTGGAAGAACAATCTTGCTAGACATAGTGAACCCTACTCAGATATACACTAAAAAAGACTTCATGAAGATAACTCTGCCCGATAGGCAAAATATCATGCTCGACCAAGCAGAATCCTGCTCGAATGTTCAAATGTGCTTGGTTCCATACTTAGCGATTTCTGAGGAGGTTGAGAAGATTCCAATATTCATTATACTTCTTTTTAGGTCAAATATTTGACTTAACACTAAATTATTCATTCATATATCAACGTTCAAAAACACAAACATTTATCTCAAAAGAAATACCGTTACAATTAAATATTCCAAACATAATTAACTTAAAATAAATGTTTTCTTCAATCATCAAAGAAACCTAAGGTCTCATCTAACTTCCAATACTTGATTAATCTAATAAAGGTACTTGCGTTATGCGTGAAAATATATATTTTTGTCAACGTAAAGATGAGCAAGTAAACCACAGTTTTTGAGTATATATATAATAATAAAAGGACAATTCCATACAATAATCGTGCATTACTACAACTAGAAAACAATAAATAAAAGTTGTCTTTTCAACCGAATCACATTGATAACGGTTTACTTTGACGGCATATGATCATACTAATGAGGATGAGGATGAGGATGAGGTACCAACCAACATAAAATAAACGCATAGTCATATTCGCACATAACAACTAATCGAGCAATTACAATTATGCATATAACGGAATTGTAGTGAAAACAATAAGTTGATTTTGAACGCATAACGCCCCCAAAATTGTAAAGCGGTAAAAAGGGGGATGTGAATTTACTTACCTTTAATGAGGGATAAATGAGGACGATAAAAGAAAAAGGCTATGATGAAAACGGTCAACCTAGGTTGCGGCCAAAAGTGGCTTCAATTAGGTGCCGAGATGTTAATGTTACCTGAATTGGTTGTTGGGGAAAGTGTAACATCCTACTTTTGATTATAATAAATAAATGAAATTTCGTTTATTCAATAAAGTGTCGTGTGTCGGTTTTGATAAATAAACTATAAGATGATGGGCTTGGACTTAAAAGATGGAATAGGAGATGGAATGGGTCTTAGGTCCATGAGCTTAAGGGAGTATAAATACCCCCTAAACCCTAAACCTTTACATTTTTATCCATCTCTACAACATAGCCTACATCATCAAAAACACACACAAACACCATCTTATATCCCGAACCAAGATCCAAAGGCGAAAATCCGAGCTTGTTGGTGCTGGAACGTCTTGACGAGCCAAACCTACATCAAGACCAGCTCGTGTTCGTAAACCAACTCGTTTAAGGTACGATTATAGTTAGAAATCGTTCATTTAGGTTCGGATTCGTTTAGGTAATCCTAGATATGTTTGAAAGTGATGAAAACGAAGCAAACGAACTAATCCACAGTGCAAATCGTTAACATCAGATAGGTTAATTGATCGAATATTGAGCCGCACCTATATATACATAAATCGCACCCTTTAAAATGTAATATTCGGATGATTTGATGATTAAGGTTTGTATGCGCCTTGATTCCGAGTTCATTGCTACCTAAATCGTGATGTTTCGTTAAGAATCAAAGGTTTAATCGCATATCTGAGGTCTGTTGACTGTTATTGTTCTTGACAATTTTGACTTTGACCCCTTAGTCAAAGTTTGGATAAGAACAGACGCTAGTTCGTTATGATAAATGGATTAAGACAACGAATCAAGTGATTCGTTACCCACCCAGTTCGTTATGTTAAGATAACGAATCAAGTGATTCGTTACTTTCCCAATTCGTTATGCTGAGATAACGAACCAGATGGCGAACCAGACCATGATAAGATAACGAATCAGTTAGTTCGTTACTCATCATTCGCATGTTAAGATAACGAACTAGACTAACGAATTAGATCACAAAAGGTAATGAATTAGTTAATGAATCGGGCATAATTCGTTATAGCAAATGATTTAGTGAACTAAATAATAATTTAAAATTCTAATCGACCCCAACCAGGGGCTCTGCCCTTGGACCCTGCTAGGGGCTGCCGCCCGTAGAACCCTGCTGCCAGGGGCGCTGCACCCGGACCCCCATTCGTTGAGGGTTATAATTAAACTAGAAACGCGATATGGGTGGTGACAGTTAATTGATACGTGTAATTGTTATATAGTTAGTCGCGCACAGCTCAAGAAAGGGATAACCATTAACTGTGAACGTAACCGAGTTTATGTGAGTTTCTAGCCCCATTTCCTTGTTATGTTTTCGGGGTTGTGTGCATACTCGATGTGATAGTTAATACACTTATCTTAAATGTGTATATCTTGAATGTGAACGAAATCTTGTCGGTACGTGAATGATCTTCGGATATTGCACGTATTGACAAGTGAGGTATGTATGTAATAGATGAATGTGTATGATAGATATATGTACAACATATGAATATGTATGAATGAGAAAAGATTGTATATGTATGCTACGTTTATGTGAAGACAGAATGTACCAAGATAAAGAAGTAAGGGATCAAACCATAATAATATCTGATATAGAGAAGAAAGGGATCAGACCCTAATAATATCTGAGATAGAGAAGTAAAGAGGGATCAGACCGTACTAATATCTGAGATAGACAAGAAATGGATCAGACCTTAATAATATCTGAGATAGATAAAAGAAAGAGGGATCAGACCTTAACAATATCTGAGATAGAAAAGGAAGGGATCAGACTCTAATAATATCTGAGATAAAAAGGACAACAATTATATAGTATGAAACTAATAAAGTATGAACGTATGTATGAAGTTATGTAATGAAAGTAAAATAGTGAAGTAATTATTATATATCTTCGGATAAGTAATTGAAGGTAAGTAAATGTATTGTATGATGTATGATTAACTAGAACTCACTCAGCGTAGCTGACTTTTAGTATGCACGCAGGTGACTAGAATGAGACAGTTGGCTTGAGCGGGGACACATGGCGGAAGAATAAGAGTCTGGCATCTGAAGACGCAAGTTGTGTTATGTTTAATGTTTTAATGTTGAAAGACAAGAATGTTTTCAGACAAGTTATGATTTATTATGTAATGTTTATGAAACATTTATATTCCGCGTAAAGTTTTAATTAACTCTGATATTTAGAACTGTGTTTATGAGTAAATCCAACGTCCAAAGTTGGGCACCGGTAACGGGGCCTTACAGAAAGGGTCACGACGAAGAGGCGGTGGTTTCTGCAAGTTTAATTGATTCGTATGAGTGTATTATATAAGGTCACGAGTTAAGGTTTGTTCATGGCTTAATTAGGTTAATTGATCAAATTACGAGCTAATTAACATGCTTATACTATAATTGAGTGCCAATTACGGGTTTATTCGATGGAATATGCCAATTGCCTAACTTAATTGATCAAAACGAGCGGGAATTTGAAAGTTTTGAATGGTTTGGGGCCGTTGGGTTGGGTTTGGGTCAGCTGGTCGAACCAGTGGGTTTGGGTTAGGGTTAGGGTTATAATATATTATTTTAATATCATAATTTACAGGCTAGGCCCCTGGAGTTTATAGATGGAAACGAGAATGGGTTATAGTTTGAGTTTGGGTGGAAATTGTCATGTTTTGTAAGTTTATTAAATAATTTAATAAATAGTAAAGCTATAACGAACTAAATGCTTAATAAATGCGACGTTTTAATAAAAGAGTGACCCAAACCCTTAAACGGGTCGGGTACAATTACAAGAATACATGAATGAAAAACCTGAAATGTTAACCCTATGCAAACCCAACTATAACCAACCCATAGCTCCATCATTTACTCAACCACGTACAATGCCATATGCTCAAACATTTGCTCTTGAACTCTCTATTATTCGAGCTTGCTATAATCGTGGTGATCCGAGTCATCTTCACAATGTGTGCCCTACACTCGGTTACGTGAATCAAGTTCAAATTTATCCAACCCAAGCCCATCAAACACAATTCTCACAAGCCATATACAATCGAGACCCATTTTCTCAAACTCAACCAATCCAAGCTTAACCCGTTTAATCTATTCAAGCCCAACCCAATCTTCTCAATCAAATTCAAGGAGATTAAGCCACTCAAGGTAATCAAGGACGAATGTTGTATGCTAATAATTCCAAGTAATGAATACCTAAGAAGTTGAAGTCCTTAACGCTATCTTCTTCGAGCTCTCCGTCTATCTATTTTTATTTTTCTTCGTCATTTATGTCTTTTCAATAATTCCTTGTATCCAAGACGAATTAAAGCAGGAGAACTTGCATATTAATTTCCTATATGAAAACAAGTTGAATTATTTGATCAAAATAGTATTCCATTCGAAATTAACATAGGATAGTTAAAGTTATATATATATATATATATATATATATGTCATACAAGAACATTTAACATAACTAATTAGTATCTAAACAAACTATAAAATGTATCCACATAATTATAAACTAATTAATTTTAACGAGTATGTGCATTGTTTTTTAAATGATTGGGTCTTCAGTTTAGTTTAGTTTACATACCCCATATTAGCCCGTTTCATTTAAAATTTATAAAATTTGTATATGAACCACTTAAGCCTAATATTTAATAAAAATCAACTCTAAAACAATACAAAGTTTAAAAAATATTTATATTATCTATATATAATTTAGCCCATATAAGCATCAGTTCACTACTGGAAAATTGAGCAATTGCTACCAAAATTTGCTACCTAAAAGAACGGTAGCAAACTTAGCAAACGATTTAGCCAATTGCAACCGAAAATGCAAATTAATTGATATGGTAGCTAAGTGGTCGGAGTTTTTGCAACCAAAGGCTAAACGGTCAGAGTTTCTACAACAGTTTATATTCGGTGGCTAAGCGGTCAAAGTTTTTACAGCAGTTGGATAAACGGTCGGAGTTTTCTTGCAAGAGTTTATTTATTTATTTGCGACATTATAGGGTGGCAATAGGTAAACCAATCGTCCAATCGTGCATTAGCTTGGTCACGGACTTTACTTTTAAATGGAATCAATTTCCAAATTGAAGATAGCTCCCAGCAGAGCCCAGTTGGACCCGCAAGACCCACCTTGAAGAGGAACGTCTGCGCAGAAACCAACTGGATCCGCAGGACCAACCATGCTCAGAGACGTGACGTCCTTACGCGCAGTACGCAAGCTGTTCCCGCAGGAAATGCTCCCAATGGTGAAGGACTCCGCCTGTCCCCGCAGCCTCGGATACAAGCCATCAGGGAAGGCCACCCGCGCAGCAAGGCTACACGCACAAGGTACTTAGCTCTCAATCATTCAGTGTCACCTGAAGGAATGAGCGAAGCCGGGAACAATCCCGCACAAGGGCGGGAGGGGGAATACTCCCGCCCAAATAAGCCAGTCCGTACGATACAGGAAGATCTTCTGTACTGTACCTGACGAGGTATGGGCAAAAGATCTGACTAAAGATACGACAGCTTATTGACAACAGTATGGCGAGCAGCATGCTCCTGCACTGTATGTCACTATTAGCCGCTGCCTACTCACCAACTCTTGTCATACCACGTGCGTAGCCAGCAGTTGGTGGAAAAGGAATAGTATACAGCAGGCCTGGTCTCTATCAGCCGCTGCCTACCCACCAACTACCAGCAGGGCACGTGCGTAGGCTACTGTTGGTGGAACAGGAATACTGCTGCAGCAGGCCACACCTCCTTGGAAACCTACCTTCGGCTATAAATACCACGAATGGTATGATCATCTAATGGCAACATATCTTATCTTGTATCATCATATTATACCTGATATCTGCTCTAGCAATCTCTTAATATACATTTATATTTAAAGAGCAATCTAGTCTGATTCTCACGCCAGAGGGTGGTCACAAGGAGGAACCCCCCCCCCTTCTCAGTGACAAGCTCACGGTGTCTGTTTTGCAGGTTATCAGAAGAACCATCTTCTCAGGGTCTAACCCCTCGTGGGAAACATCTATCTAACCCCCAGGTTACCCGTAATCTGTCCGGGGTCCGGTTAGTGTTTCTTCATTGGCGCCATCCGTGCATAAAGCTAGAACTTTATTTTTCTCCAGTTTTTTCAAACTTCTAAGATGGTTAAAGAAACTCCGGGAACCACAACCCCAGCTACTGGGGGGAATACCGGCAACACAGTCTTTACAAACACTACCCCGGTTACCCAAGCCGGGGCAAGTGAAGTAAATTTTACGAACACTACCCCAGCTGGGGCAAGTGCAGTAAATAATCGCCCACTGGGATTTACCGAAACCCAGTTTGAGAAACGAACAAGACTCCCCCGCCAAACTCTCGATGAAGTTAAGGCATGGGCGGAGGCACGACAAAAGGAATTCCAAGCTGAGTTGGACGAACGCTTGCGTTCCGCCCAACAGGCCGACGAATTCGAAAACTTGGACGATGACTCGGAGGAATCCGACTCAGACGCGAACCCTCGCCATAGGGCGAAAGGGAAGCGTAAGGAGACGGACTCCCAGCCGAGAAGGCATTTTGGAGAAGCCTTCAAACCAAAAAACACAGGTGGAAGTCCACGTGACTTCTCCAAAACATTCAGACCAAACGTTGCAAATGCGGGAACGTCCAAATTGGCAAGGGACATTGCGGAAGCAATCGCCCCAAAAAGTGCCAAACAAATGTCCAGCATAGGCACATATGATGGTATATCTGATCCAGACGATCATTTGAACAGATTCATAGCGGGGGCAACCGTCAGTAGTTGGACGGAACCTACGTGGTGTTACATGTTCCAAATGACGCTGGTCGGGGCTGCTAGAGCGTGGTTCGATCGTCTACCGGTCAACCACATCTACGACTGGGCTGACTTCCAACAGAAGTTTAGCCAACACTTCAGCCAGCAAAGAAAGTATACCGAGGAGCAATGGACAATCCTCAAATGCATTCGAGAGGAAGATGAATCTTTGCTAGATTTCATCACTCGCTTCAACTCGAAGAAGCTAAGTCTGGGTAACATTAGCGAAGATCTTGTTCGCGCTGCTTTTATTCAGGGCGCGAACGACCCAGAGCTCATCCGCACCTTAACGGGTAAAGATGGCATGCCATCCACATGGGATGCCATCATGACAGCAGCTAAACGCTTTGCGGAAACGGAGAAGCAACTGGGTAGAGATCTCCCACAGAACACAAACCTCTACACCCAGAAAACAAGAGAAGACAACGTCCTTACCGCCCGATTAAACAAAAAGCGGAAGCTAGGCATTTGGCAGTCAAGGGTAAACTTTGACACCTCATCCGGCTTGCAGCATCGGTTGGGCGGAAGGGATAACGTACAGTCAAACAAGAACTCAAGATGGACGCCGCTCACCAAAAGCGTCACTGAGATATTCGCCACCGAGGAGCTCCCATGGCCAAAGCCTCAAATAATCCGACATCGTCATAATGCTGATCGGAGCAAATACTGTAACTTTCACAGGACAAAAGGCCACAACACTGAAGAATGCATAGACGTAAAGGACATGGTCGAAGCATTTGTCAGAGATGGGACGCTCGCGCACCTCGTGGCGCAATGAACGCTGAGCAGTCTGATGCGTGTAGAACCCCAGCAGGGGAAAACACGAATAAAATTCCAGCTTCAATGTGGAGACTACATGCTGCGTAAAGAACGAGATCCCGAACCAGGTGCGTATCGGCTCGATGGCACTCCCATCCCAACAACATGGAAGGGAGCTCATTTACACAGTTTGCATGTAAATCAATTCCAAATTTGTAAAGGCCAAGAGCCACTTCTAATGGAAATGATTCTCCTTAAAACATCGATGCTGATGATTTTACATTTATACTTTATGAACTATCAACACGGATATGCCGGTTTTCACCGCATAATTACGTGAAAAACCGTTGCATGGGGAAGGCGGCAAAACCCGCATAAACCCAAAAAACGGGAAACCTTCACGCAGGTCAGTTGACGGGGAAAGGTTCAGTTATCCCACTAAATGAAAGTCCCGGTCTATCCGCATGAATCATGAGAGGAAACTGAACACTAACCTATCAACAACTAAGCGTCGAACGGTTAACTTATTCAACACTAATATGCCGGTTTTCACCGCATAATTACGTGGAAAGTCGTTGCATGGGGAAGGCGGCAAAACCCGCATAAACCCAAAAAACGACAAACCTTCACGCAGGTCAGTTGAAGGGGAAAAGTTCAGTTATCCCATTAAATGAAAGTGCCGGTCTATCCGCATGAATAATGAAAAAGGGAACTGAACACTAACCTATTGACAACCGCGCGTCGAACGGTTCAAAACAGAATTTCTAACAAAAGGATGAGAAAACCTACACGCAGGTCAGATATGGGTAAAGTTTAGCCATCCTACTAAGTGCAAGTGACGGTCCTACCCGCACAATCACGAAAGAGGAAGCAAAACTTCACACCTAATATCTACCACGTTCAAAGGTTAACTTATCCTCAGAAAAGATGAGGAAAACCTACACGCAGGTTAGACGCAGGTAAAGTTTAGCCATCCTACTAAGTGCAAGTGACGGTCCTACCCGCACAATCACGAAAGAGGAAGCAAAACTTCAACCTATTATCTACCACGTTCAAAGGTTAACTTATTCTACACTTGGAAAATTGCTAATTTAAACTAAAGTATTCAAGTCATATAACGTTTATAAAGCAAGGAATCCAATAAAAGAAAATAGCGGTCTTACCCGCACAAAGATTTATATTTCACAAGGATTCATTACAAGATTGGCCGGGTAACTACCCGCCTACAAGAGTAAATCTATACAAGCTAAATCTATCCTAGCAGTGGGAAGGGATCTTCAGGATTAGGCTTCAGGGCCACTTCCACTTGGACCAGCACCGTCAGTAGAGCGTGGCAGTTCAAGGAAAGCCTTAAGGATAGCTAGCCCATCATCAGCAGCAGCAACTTCATTCACCTTCTCCACCACCGGATGCGGGAGGCGGCGTACTGATTCACTGCTTGGTCGTAAACAGCTTCAGTATCAACATCGAATAAAGGGAAGTTGGAAGGCGGGATGCCTTTCTCAACGAACCCTAGACCAAGCAGGAAGCCGGCCTTTTCCCCATCCTCGTGAGAAGCGTTGAGGGTTGCGCTCATAGCATCGTCATAAGATGTCTCTGAGAAGACCCGATGCACAACCTACAAAGAAAAAATACAAGTGTCAAAACCTTTTCTATTTACAAAGAAAAGCGTAAAGACATGAAAACATACCTGAGACAACGCTTCTCGAAGAAGCCATTCCTTGGCAACCAGAGCTTCTTGGAGGGCAGCTTGAGCTTCGTTACGGGCGCGTTCGGCTTCACTCTTGTTGAGGTTGGCAAGCAACACTTCTTTAGCCGCAGCCTCTTCGACGCCCTTTAGCTTCCGCTCAGTATGGTCAAGCACCCCCCTCTGGTCCAAGATCTCCTGGAGCTTTTTGGCGTCTTCCATCGCCAAGGCATCATGAGCCTGCTGGAGAGCCTCTAATTTGGCTTTAAGTTCTTCATTCTCCACGCGTAGAGGCTCAGCAACAGCTTCAGCCTTGGTGGCCCTCTCGGTTGTGTTCCTTGCAGTCTCCTTAGCCAGCCGAAGCTGTTCATTAACAGCTTGGGCAGCCTTGGAACGGGCCTCGAGTCGAGCCTGAACTTCAACCTCGAGGGCCTTGAAGGCCTTCTCCTTTTCCGCAGCCACTGCGGAAAGCCTTTGGTTCTCCTCCCGGACAGCCCGCGCTTGAGCAACTTCTTTAAGGCGAGCTGCTTTTAACTTGTCGTTTTCACGACAAAGCAGCTCGACGCGCGGCTGCATCCGGGCCAGGAGAACCCGAAGCTCATTGGTTAGCCTACCCTCCTGGTAGCTAGCCATGGCTTCCCCCAACGCACCACTGGGAGCAGCGTGACGAGCCCATTCCACGCACTCCACAGGGGTACGAAGGGTTGTTCCTCGGCGAATGTTCCATCGTGGAACATACACTTCATTGGAATCCGACACTGCAAAAAACAAAAAGCAGTTAGGAAAAGATGATAAAAAATATATATAAAAAAGGGCCAAAGGAACCCTACGCACCTGTAGGGTCAATAACAGGCCGATAGCCGCCGAACCCATCACCTGAACCCAAAGGAAATCCATCCAAGAGGTCAGGCAGATGGGAAGGTGGCAAAGATTGGCGAGAAGCCCCATGCGTACCTGATGGACCGGCCGTCGTTGCCAATGGCGGGGGCATGGTAGCAGCCGCCGCGGTCGCCGCCGCAGAATCCGCAGCAATAGTAACCGCCGGCTCGGTGAAGGATGCTGTAAAAATCGCACTCACAGCCGGCGGTGACGTCATCTCGGCTGGAACAGTCGGCTCAAAGGAGTGAGCAACTGAACCAGCGGAAGCAGGCGCAGGCGCCTGGGTCGACGCCTCAGGTAGGCTGACCAAGCCTACCGTCATTGGCGGAGAGGTACTCCTCTGCGCTCCACCCTGGAATGCGTCAACATCCACGCCTGCGTAAAGAAGATAAGTGTTAAACGACACTAAACTATGAAGTTAAAGATAAAGGAAATTTGTACTTACGGGTTTTCTTGAGCCTGAAGGTACGGAGAGGCGGGGACGAACCCGATGGAGCCGGCCTCTTTGCGCCGGTCACCGTCGTCTTCTTGGGCTCTCCGGAGGTGACAGTCGCAACCTCCGGAGCAGTGGTCTTGTCACCACCGGGATTCCCGCCACCTCTACGCTCTCGGTCTCCGAATCAGACCGAGGCGCCGGATCGGCAGTGGAGGCCACCTTCTCTTTTCCCTTCCCGCCGGCAGCCTTCTTCTTCCGCACCAACGGAGGACCATCTGCGGAATCCTCATCAGAACATACGATTAGAGGAATTCCAGCAGAGGTTTCAACATTGAGGGGTCGAGGGTTGAAGAGTGCCTTACCTGGCCGCCTGGCGCTCAGGATCTCGTGGCCTAGCGGATAGACCTCCACGAACCGATCCGCAGTTTGTTCAAGGATGGGCAACTCGTTCTCGTCTAGAGCGTGAGTACCCATCCGTGCAAGACCGTCAGCCTCCCGCGGGTTAAGGAGCGACGGCAGGTCGTTCCCCTCTGAAATAAACAGGAAAAAAGTTAGAAGAAATTCAGAATCAACAAAAAGAAACAAAGCATACCGTAAGGAACAGAGTTCGAACCGTATTCGAGGACGATGGGAACCTTTTGCGCATCCGCCGCCTTCCACACCCGGCTCATCCCCAACATCACCATCCCGGACTCCGCAAACCGGTAAACCGGAGATTGGACCCGGGAAATCCTCGAAAACCATTCCGCCTCCTCGTAGTTGGAGGCGTGAAGGCTGGGAAGAGCTTGCCCGTTCTTAAACTTCATGGCAAGGGGGATGGCGCGAGCGGATATGAAGAAGAACTCCCACTTCCACGCGCGAAGACTGCGCTCGGTCGCGCAAATCTTCAAACCCTTAACCCGGGTTATCAACGTATACCACCCCTGGATGCACCTCCAAGTATAGAAGGTCATCAGGCGGTCAACATAGGGCTCAATGCCCAAAATCCGGCACACCCACTCGAAATGGCGAATCTTGGCGATCGCCATGGGGTGCAACTCGGTCAAATGAACACCGTGCCTCTCAAGGACACGGTAAACAAACTTTGTCAATGGGAACCTAAGATTCCCATAAACAAAGAATGCTGCATAAACCCCGATCTTGCCTCTGGGGGCATCGTACACAGTATGATGGGATTCAGGAAACTCAGGCTCGAGAGACTCGAGCATGAACTTCCTGACAACATACCGGTACAGATCACCAGGTAGAGCACACTGGCACTCGCCAGCAGTACTCTTGTCATCAGCTGTAGATTCAAGATCACGAGACGACATCTTGCAAAGGAAAGAAAGCGATTTCGAGAGAATGCTTGCCTGAAAAGGGGAGTATTCGCCGGAAATCGCTTAAAAGATGAAGAGAAGAGTGAAAGTGTGGATTACAAAGAACCCTCTCCCCCTTTATTTACTTATCGCAATTAATGCGATGAATTTAATGCGGAGGAGAGAGAAATCGAAGGTGCAATGAAACTATGACACGTGGCGAAAAGCAAGCTGGCAACAGCTGTTGACAGGACGCATACCATTAATTTCGCGGCCACGCGCCCGAAAAATCGCGCCCACGCGCCTTAAAAAGCGTCTGGAATGACCATGTACTGTCACGTCACCATAACTTCCTGCACGTCCTGACACGGTCAGAAGAAACCGTCGCACGACGTTTCAGAGGTTTGGACTGTTCTTATCCTTTCACCAACCTTTCGAATTTCAAAATTCAAAATTCAAAAAAGATTAAAAAGTAAGCGGGAAAATACCCCTTACCTTGGCAAACAAGTAACCGTAAGACGGATGCGGGTACAGTGTCAAGGCAAAACCCTTCACATACCTAGCACCCGCAGGGAATTGAAGCCAAGAATAACTTGGCAAACAAGTAACCGTAAGACGAATGCGGGTACAGTGTCAAGGCAAAACCCTTCACATACCTAGCACCCGCAGGGAATTGAAGCCAAGAATAACTTGGCAAACAAGTAACCGTAAGACGGATGCGGGTACAGTGTCAAGGCAAAACCCTTCACATACCTAGCACCCGCAGGGAATTGAAGCCAAGTATACCTCGGCAACCAAGTAACTATAAGACGGCTGCGGGTACAGTGTCAAGGCATAACCCTTCACATACCTAGCACCCGCAGGGAATTGACGCCAGGAATACCTTGGAAGTAAAGTAACCGTAAGACGAGCGCGGGTACAGTGTTAAGGCAAAACCCTTCACATACCCAGCGCTCCGCTGGGAATTGAAACCAAGAAGGATCTTCTGGACAATGCTTGCGAAAACGGAAATAACATCCCTGCATAGCGGGAACGTCGAGAACTACGTTGTTTGAAGCTCCAGGATGGAATTGGTGGTTTTAACATAATTGATCACTATGTTCAAAACTACCAAAACCTCATGGAGAATCCACACAAGTGGGACTCAACGCTCCTGACTTGCGAGGAGGTTACAGACCTACCCGCATCATACCCAAAGACCAAGCAGGAAACTCGGGAATTTCTGCAAGTGACAAGGACTTCCGCGGGGAGAATCCCCATGGAAAACCTTAAAAAACCCTTTTCAAAACCCTTTGCTTAAGTCTAAAAGTTCACCTCACTTTATTAAACACTCATGAGAAGAACAGTGGACTGGGGGGACTTGAAGAGGTAGGTCCCAGCAGAGCCCAGTTGGACCCGCAAGACTCACCTTGAAGAGGAACGTCTGCGCAGAAACCAACTGGATCCGCAGGACCAACCATGCTCAGAGACGTGACGTCCTTACGCGCAGTACGCAAGCTGTTTCCGCAGGAAATGCCTCCCAATGGTGAAGGACTCCGCCTGTCCCCGCAGCCTCGGATACAAGCCATCAGGGAAGGCCACCCGCGCAGCAAGGCTACACGCACAAGGTACTTAGCTCTCAATCATTCAATGTCACCTGAAGGAATGAGCGAAGCCGGGAACAATCCCGCACAAGGGCGGGAGGGGGAATACTCCCGCCCAAATAAGCCAGTCCGTACGATACAGGAAGATCTTCTGTACTGTACCTGACGAGGTATGGGCAAAAGATCTGACTAAAGATACGACAGCTTATTGACAACAGTATGGCGAGCAGCATGCTCCTGCACTGTATGTCACTATTAGCCGTTGCCTACTCACCAACTCTTGTCATACCACGTGCGTAGCCGGCAGTTGGTGGAAAAGGAATAGTATACAGCAGGCCTGGTCTCTATCAGCCGCTGCCTACCCACCAACTACCAGCAGGGCACGTGCGTAGGCTACTGTTGGTGGAACAGGAATACTGCTGCAGCAGGCCACACCTCCTTGGAAACCTACCTTTGGCTATAAATACCACGAATGGTATGATCATCTAATGGCAACATATCTTATCTTGTATCATCATATTATCCCTGATATCTGCTCTAGCAATCTCTTAATATACATTTATATTTAAAGAGCAATCTAGTCTGATTCTCACGCCGGAGGGTGGTCACAAGGAGGAACCCCCCCTTCTCAGTGACAAGCTCACGGTGTCTGTTTTGCAGGTTATCAGAAGAACCATCTTCTCAGGGTCTAACCCCTCGTGGGAAACATCTATCTAACCTCAGGTTACCCGTAATCTGTCCGGGGTCCGGTTAGTGTTTCTTCACAAATGTACATTAACTTAAAAGGGTGATGTCATAGATGATTTCAGCCTAAAACAAACTTTGTTCTTTACAGTTTCCACTTTCCATTGAGCCCAAAATCATCACATATTAGTTTTTAACCTACTATTCTGATTTGTCATAGCGTACAACCAAAATCATCCACATATTACAGATTTCATAGCCACAGATTCGTTTAGGTTGATTCATTCAGGTTTGTCATTCTTCCGATTCATTCTTCGTTTACTTCCAATTTGTGCCGATTAACTGTTCGATGTTGCTGATTCTGATATCTGATACTGATTTCAGGCCGATTTTCTATTCTAATATCAGTTTCGTTCAGGTCCATTCATCAGCTCTGATCCTAATTGCGGTCCTAATCTCCAATTTTGAAAGGTCCGTCAATTCATTCTGCCTTTACCTTCGATCTGTGCACCGATTTAGGTTAATGGGATATGTAATATGCATCGATTTAAGTTTTTGAGACCTGTAATGTTAGTTTATCTTTTCAATTTGTGCTAAATAACTGTTCGATGCTATTGGTTCAGTTAGGTTTTACTTAAATTTGATCTCAACTTAATTTGTAAACAATGGCAGATCCATGAATTCATTTCAAGTTGTGCACTACTTTTAGATGTTTCAATTTCATAGAGTCGAATATAAAAAAATTCCGAGTCGGTTTGAGGTTCGGGTCGGGTCGATGCTTCGGGCAAAGTTCATTACATAATAAATATACGATAAACTAATAAGAGAGACAACGTCATTAGAAATTAAAACCTACAAAAAACTAACAAACTAACAAATTAAAACCAACAATATATCAAACTAAAACTAAATTTAACAAATAACTTAACAATTAAGTAGTTAACTGTCATACCCCAACCTACGATGGAAATGCCGGGACGTGAACTGATTTCTATGGCTCTCAAGGTACTGTCATGCAACATTTGAAATTTCAATATCTATTTAATAAATTCAATAGAATATCCTAACAAAAATGAATAGTGCATCAAACAACCATAAATCATAAAAAAGTAAGTATTGCAACAAGTCAAATGAGAAAGCAATTTAACCAATGAACAAAAATAAATGAGATGTCGGAAAGCACGAAGCTATTACGACGTTCGTATGATTATACTATTCTGAGATTATGTTGGACCTCTCCAAATGCGATTTACAATAAGCATGTAAGCACGTAACAAGTATGGTACAAAATTGTTAACACATAAGACAATATTTTCAGTTTGAGTATATGTATAAATAAGAGAAAATATGTTGACGCATATGTCCCTAAAACATAGAAAACGGTAAAATAGGGGAATGTGGTACTCACCTCAATAGAAGAACAAAGGTGAATGAGAATACAAAGAATGCGTGAAATCACACGTTGACGATAAAGCCTAATAAGGTAAAAGAGAAGTACGAATACGCTAAGTAAATGTACAAGATCGTTTATGAAAACCCGATAATTATAATTATTAATAAATTAATATTATACTCCTTTTTTAGTCATAATTAATATAATATTATATATAAAGATATAATATATAAAATTATTAGTTTGTTAATCGTATATAAAAGAAAATATATCCTTTAAAAATATTACTAGTTATATATATATGTGTGTGTGTGTGTGTATGTATTAAAACATAAAGATTTGTTTTCAAGTTATTATATATGTATATGTATATATACGTATATGTTTACATATACATACACGGACTCAAGACGTGAGAAAACAAGTATTACATTGTCGGTTTTCAATGAAAATAGTTTTATTTGATTATTAATATTAATAATATACTTAATAAAATGTTTTCTAAAAATAAATAACAAAAATAAACTGAAAAATCAGGGTGGTAGGATCTCGACCCACGACCTGCCCCCCATAAGTCATATTAACTATCCAGCGACATGCAGTATAACCCAGAACCAAATAATTATAAACAGAAATAGAGATTGATCATGAACCCTAATTTGCAATTGGGAAATCGGGTCCATGTATAACAGATTAAGTTTTGGCTTTGGGGCTTTTAATTGCCTCAAAAAGCTGATCAAAACCGTATAAGCTAATTACCTTAACTCGTTTTAAATGAAGGTGAACGAGGCTCGGATGACGACGATCAGAATTCACTCCAAATGACTATCAGGATCAAACTAAAAATGAAATTGATTATGAGGGTATTAAAGGTGACTTCTTGAGGATATTGTGTGTGCTTTTAATTGACTCATGTCTAATGTTTATATAAGAATTGGTTTTTAGGGTTTCGGTTGAATTATAATTTGGATAATGATGTACGATCTGAAATTAATTAACACGTTTATATCGTTTATAAGGCCTTAATTATCATATTCACGAGATCAAATGCAACAAAAATAACAAAGATTATGGTCAACTTAACCAATTGTGAATTCGGGTTTTGAAATGGGTGAAACGGGTTTTGGAAATGGATTTCCAGTTTATGTGAAATGGATTATAACAAAATTTTCAGAAAGGACGCTGGAGTTTGAGTACGGATACAAAAGAAGTTCAAGCTTATAGTTTGGGTTAAAAATGTCAAAACGTAAAAGTTATAATTATCAATAAATAAATAATATATTAATAAATTTAAGCTCGATAACGCAGTATATTTATTTAATAAAATAACCCGAACACGGAACCTAGTTGGGTAAAAGTATAAGTTCGAAAACCCGAGTTGTTACATAACAATCAAGAACAATTAACATTTAAAAAGGAATGTAAACTTACCTTCAAAGTGACAGGATTCGAGGAAGAGTAGAAGGCAAAGGTGGAGTGACGGGGTGGTGCGGTGGTCGGAGTGACTAGGACGGCCGATTGCCGCTACTGGTAGGTTTGAAGAGGGTCAGGGGAGTCTGGGAGAGGCGTTGTGTGTTTTGTGGACTGTGGTTTCTGTGTTGTTATTATAAAACCCTAAATGATATTAGGGTGAGTTAGTAAAAAAATCAAAAACGGGAATAGAACCTGCGGCCTCCGGGTTACAAAACCAACAAGTTACCAACTGGACAAGCACTTCAACGATTTATAAGGTGGTTCCTTCCTTATCTATAAGGTGGATCCTTCCTTAATTATAACGTGGTTCCTATATTATTTTCTTTATAAATATACACTATTATTTTAAAACTCGGATGGTTCAGAGGAACCACCCGTTTACATCGTAGTTCCGCCCTTATCTGTAAATGTGTGTTTTAATTATTTTATCTCTTATACCAATTAGGTTTGCATTTTAGGTCATCTCGCTCCACAAATTGATTTTATTAATGTGTTTCTCGCTAGATTTAGGTTTGAGTATTTTTCAATTTGTGCTTTGTGTTAGTTCATCTTTTTAATTTGTGCATGAATTAGGTTTATTCATACGTATTAGAAGCAATTGCATCGTTATCTTGTTGAGATTAGTGTGTAAAGGTGATTGCATCTATTAGTTTATCAATTTGTGTAGGTTGTTAATTAAAATAAATGAAAGAGGATATATGTCTTTAAACTATTAGTCGTCTATTATCACAAGGTTAAAATTTAACAATTTTTGTTTTGCTTTATTTGATTATGGTGATAAAATGCAGTGATTTAATAATATGTATTTGTGAAGATATAATCAACTATATGTTATATGTTGTCATGACATGATTGTGGAAGTTCGAGCGATATGGGTAAAATCGTCACGGAATTTTGTTCAGCTACAGATTCCAAGCTCACGCTTCCTCTATTCTATTCGTATGTGTTATTTTGGTATTTGGTTTTATTTTCATAACCATTGATATAACAATTTAGTTATGATAAAGAGAAGGAAGAATTAGATCCAGCAATTGCACTTTCTTTGGATGTTAATACTATGCAAATCCTTTTAATATTCATATTTAGGTGTTGTTTGTTTTTCCTCAAAAGCACTTCTGTACCTCTTTTGTCTGCACTGAGAAGAGGACGCGCAGACGTTGGGCTCTGCAGTGTGTTTGTTTTTTCGAAGACGTTTCATTAAAAAACGTCTGCGCGTCCTCTTCTCCTAGAAGCATTATTCAACCCACTTCTCACCTCTTCTCCTCTTTTTCTAATTTTTTTCATCATTGTTCAAGCATATTTCAAAGCACTTCCAATCAATTAACAATAACAATGGCTGCAATCAGTTGTAGGTATCTTTCACTAACCTGCACAGCAACACCCATCAATCAACAAGACTCCAATTCAGCCACTTTGCCGACCAAGATAATCTTGCCCAACAAGAAGCCCCGGAAATGGTCCACCGGCGTTGCTCCGGGAGACTACGGCGGACCACCCACCACCAAGCTCCGTAAGTACCGGGCACCGGTGTTGCTCCGGGAGACTACGGCGACCACCCACCACCATCAAGCTCCGTAAGTACTGGGGCGGTGAAAAGGAAGACCATTTAACCTCCGATGAGTTGATCTGGAACAATGATTTCATGCCTCACATGAACGATTGATTGGAGATTCGAACTCGGACCCGACCATGTCCCCTGTTCAGGTTTTAACTTTTAATCCCAATTCAGTATTATTATTATTATTAAGAATCATATTTATATAATAAAAATGACATTTTGATGAGTTACCATGCATTTTGATGATTACCATTAGTTTGTTCGATTCGGTTTGTTTAAAAACACTCTGTTTTATTTTATCAGTTTCCAGACGTTAAAAACAAACAGTCTATTTCTTGCAGATTGCAGAGGTTTGGTCCACCTCTTCTGCTACAGATGCTTGCAGATGTAGTCCGCAGACTGCAGACGATTTACCTCTTAAAAAACAAACAGCACCTTAGTGTTTATCTTTTCACGTAAACATTTAGGTTCTAAACTTTCATTCATTCTTTTGTAAATGTTATTATATATGTTCTCTTTTAATGTTTACAACTCTGCAAATTCCCTCATTTTTAGTTTTAAAAGAAGATCCATCAATATTACTGTTAGTATACGGAAATTTGATACTGTGGATATGTTATCATGGCATATGTTTTGGATAAGTTATCCTTAGCGTGTGTTCTAGATCCCGTCAGGATCAAGGATCCACAGTACTTATTATTTACTAACGGTTGTTCTCATGTGTGGTCTTATATTTAGCAGGTATAACGGTTAGAAGACCCAGTCTATCCACTAAATTACAGTCAAGAAGATATTGACGTGTTTGGATTAATTATCCTTCTGAAGAGTTCCAGAGCTATGTCAGGATCATGGATCTTCGGTATTTGCTGCTATTAACGGTTGTATCTTATATGAAGGCTGATATTTAATAAGTGTAACGGCTAGAAGACCTGGTCTACCACCTATTTCGCAGCCTGAGGGATGGAGCACGTGGTCAAAGTGGCTGTTACTATTATATTGAAGACATAGCGGATTTTTAGGGATTATTAGTTAATAGTTTTTATTAATCATAACTCCCTTGAGTTATTATCTTATATATATATAAGGGAGATTGTGATCAGTTAGGGAACACATGTACTTACACACACACTAGAGCAGAAGCAAACATTCTCTCTACACACTAGCTTTGTTTGTAATCTCGATCATATACTCCACAAACACTTGTAACCACCTTCTATTTATCAATATAATCGATGGTGATAGTTTTCACCGTCTGAGGGTTTTTTGTGCCGGAGACCACGATAACCACATACTCATCGACCAAAGGTTACCTTGTTGATCATTGACTAAATTACTTCGACCAATGATTATCTCATTAATCCTTGACCGGAGCTATTTTACCAACGATTACCTTGATAAGTTTTGACGAAAGTAAGACTATCTTGGTTAAGGGCTTTTTCCCTCGAGATCAAACTTTGTGTTCACCAATATTACTCTCATACACTTGTTATTATCGAATTAGCACCTTACCTCACATAACAGATTTGGATACTTGATCCTTAACAGATTTTTGCCCAAAACAATTTGGCGCCCACCGTGGGGCAATTGGTGCTATAATCCGAATTATTCCTATCAATTTACAATTTTTCACACCCGTACCACTTGCAATGGCCTCTCAATCCACCTCCGCATCATCAACTATGCCGTATTCGGTTTCTCTCTCCTCAAGGACCTTGCCGCCAATGCCTCCGCCAATCACGGGAGCACCAAAGGCTGCTACTTCTGGGAGAAAGACGCAAATACCAGTCTTCCAGAGCTCGAGAACAACCACCGCTACTTCGGCGGTAAACTCTAACAATGACTTTTTCTCTATGTTTTTGCAGGTGAAAGCATATATGGAACAACAGAACAAGACCAACCAAAGGATCTTGCGTGAGATCGAAGACATCAGAAAATCCAAGAGGCCAGCAGAGGATCTCATCCCCCTGATGCTTAGGATGCTGGATTTTACCAGTCCAGGATCCCTGGCTCAACTTCCGCGAGGATCATCCATCCTTCAACAAGGATCCATGGATCCTCAGACTCAAGGATCCTCAATCTTTCAGCAAGGATCATCCATCCTTCAACAAGGATCCAAGGGTCCTCAGACTCAAGGATCCTCAGTCTTTCAGCCAGGATCATCCATCCTTCAACAAGGATCCACGGGTCCCCAGGTTCAAGGATACTCGGACTTCCAGCGAGGACCAACTAGCTTCAACCATGGGTCGATGGGTCAACCAACGCAAAGTTCCTCATTGTTCCAAAGCGGATCAGGGATACTTCCGCCTGGGTCCTCCGGGATTCCTTATCAAGGATCCTTCTTTCAGGATCAAGGATCCTTTTGATCCCAACATCAACGATCTTCCGAAGTCCATGATGGGGACATAATCCCCATGCAAACCATAGCCTCTGGAGGACCCACTCCGATTGCTGACTCCTCTTATCCCGGATACTCGTCTGGAATGCCAAACTCCACCCAGCATAGAGGTAACTGGTACGATCCTATATCTTTAGATACTTACCATGTTCCCATGCAGGATTCAAGTATCAACCAGGTCATGGCCAAGGAGTTACAGAAGCTAAAGGATATGATATCCAGTGTCCCGGGAGTGATACGTCAAATTCCTGAGATACCGGAGGGAAGTTGCAAATTTGCCAGATTCGCTCCGCCTATTTGTGATGCTGAAATCCCGAAGCGGTTACAAACTCCCAACATGAAGACATATGAGGGGAGCACCGATCCAGAGGAACATGTTGCCTAGTATAGGGAAAGGATGGAAATCAATCCTGTTCCTGAAAGACCCAAAAAGGCAAAGGATTTGGATCCACACTAACGGGAGCTGCACTAAAATGGCTGCTAAGTCTCCCCCTTTTTCGGTCACATCTTTCTCTCATTTAGTTAATTTGTTTAACACTCAATTTTCCTGTAGTCGAAAATTTGAGAAGTTAACTAGTGATTTATATCGTGTTGTTCAACCTAGTGATGAATCCCTTAGGGATTTCGTTACCAGGTTCGGCAAGGAAGCTTTAGAAATCCCAAACCTTGATATGACTACTGCTGTTGAAGCATTCAAAATGGGAATTCAAAATAGCTCCCCTTTTTATGATGATTTAGTGATGACTCCATGCAGGACATTAGATGAAGTCATAAACAGGGCATTGAGATACATCCGATTAGAGGAAGATAAAAAGATCCAGCATCGTCTCGGGGGGACAAACGAAACAAGAAACTCCCGAAAAGAATAAAGGATCCTGGAATAGGAACAACAATTCGAAGCCGTACGCCAAGTTCAACAATCAGAACGTACGGACAATTGAAGAAGGAGATGATGATGAAGACTATCCTTGCATCTCCGACTATTGTTTCTCTGTGGATACTCATGGCTTGATCTGTGCCATGAAGGATCTGGGAGAAAAAGCAAGGTGGCCCCGAAAGAATGAGAAGGTTGTTGGCTTCAAGGAAAAGTCTAAGTGGTGCGCCTTCCATGAAGATTTTGGCCACACAACAGACGACTGCATCGGCTTAAGGAAGGAGATTGGATACCTCCTGAGAAAGGGTCACTTTAAAGAACTCTTGGGAAGGAAGAAATCCAAGATCCAGGATCCTGAAGACCTTCCACAGAAAGCAACACCACCGCCGCCGGATGCTCATGTGATCAACTTTGTCTCCAGAGACTACGATTTGTTTAGAGATTCTTGTGCCATAGAAGAAAGTCCTGTGGAAGAATTCGAGTTGGATAATGAGAGAAGACCACTCATCCCCACTACTCGAGTGACTGATCAGAGAATCTTCTTCAACTCAAGGATCCAGGATCCTCACCAGGACAAGCTGGGTGTGCAAACAATCAATTTCATATCTGGAGGTTCAGACATCTGTGGAACTTCTTTCTCTGCAGCAAAAAGATTCGCCAAGGAGATCAAGATGGATAACGGGGATCATCCGATAGTGTCAACGACATTAACAACAGACAAGAGAATCTTCTTCGACGAAGAAGACAATTTGAACATTTAGGATACTCATCATGACGGTTTGATTATTACTTTATTTATCTCTAACCATTATGTACGCGTGATCCTAGTGGACGGTGGCAGCTCGGTCAACATTATCCAACATGATGTCCTCAAGAAGATGAACATCCCGGATTCAGAAATCATTCCTAGAACATCGGTGCTAGTTTCAGTGGTGAAACCAAGAAAACATTGGGGGACATCAACCTCCAATTTATATCGAAGGGTTAAATTCATACCAAAAATTTTGTGTTATAGATAACCTTTCCTGTTGCAATGTTATTTTAGGTAGGCCTTGGCTCCATGGAATGAAGGCTGTAGCTTCAACTTATCACCAATGCATCAAGCTACCTACTCCTTGGGGAGTTGTGAAGATAGTGGGTGACCAAGCGGAGGCTAAGAACTATTACTCTTCATCAATGAAGCCAACAGCCAAACCAACTATAGCATAGCAACTACAGCAACATCCTAGGGATGTGCTGGAAGCTCGGGAGAAAGACCTTAAAGAAGTATCATTGGACCCCGATGATCCAGAAATAAAGGTGTTCCTAGGATCCAGTATCCCTAGTAAGGTCGAGGAGGATATAATATCCTTCTTATGGCGAAGAAGATCTACTTTTTGCCTTCAAACACTCAGACATGATAGAAGCGAAGAAAATTTGCTCCTGAGAGGAATAAGATCATACAAGAAGAAGTTGAAAAACTTCTTAAGGCCGGTATGATCAGAGAGGTTCGGTATCCTCGATGGCTAGTGTTAGGGCACGGAAATTTGACACTGTGGATACGTTATCCTGATATATGTTCTTGGATCAGTTATCCTTAAACAGATCCTGTCAGGATCAGTGGTCCTCAGTACTTGGTATTATTAACAATTGTTTCTTGTGTGTAGGTTGTTATTTAATAAGTATAACGGCTCCAAGACTTATTCCATCGGATATCTCGCTATTGGACTTGTCAAACACGTGGTCAAATGGCTGTAACACGTTTAGTGGGAGAAGTGGCGGATTTATAGGACTTCTTGTTGTGTCACAAATAACTGAGTACTGAGGATATGTTATTGTTGAAGACATGTCTGGATCAATTATCCTTCTGAAGAGTTCCAGAGCTATGTCAGGATCATGGATCCTCGGTATTGGATGCTGTTAACGGTTGTTTCTCATATGAATGTTGATATTTATCAACATTAACGGCTCCAAGACGTGGTCTACCTAAAATTAAGCTACAAGGCACCTCTAGCACGTGGTCAATGGTGAAGACTAAGTTAGTGGGAGTAGTGCCATAAAATAGGAGTTAGTTAGCTTTTATTTATTATTTATATTGAGATTATGATCAAAGTTAGGTCACTTGTTCACATTCATTCACTGCTTACACTCTCAAATACTCTGTCAAGAACTCTCTCTAGCAGTTCATACACACACACACTTAGATATTCTTTGTAATCTTTGATCATATCTCCACCTTTATAACCTGATTTTTGTCATTAATATAATCGACGGTGATAGTTTTCACCGTCCGGGGGTTTTTTGTGCCGGACACCACGATAAACACATACTCATCGACCAAAGGTTACCTTGTTGATCACTGACTAAAGTAATTCGACCAAAGATTATCTTATTAATCCTTGACCGAAGCTATTTTACCAAAGATTACCTTGATAAGTTTTGACCGAAGTAAGACTATCCTGGTTAAGGGTTTTTTCCCTCGTGATCACATCACGGTGTTCATCTCTATTTAATTCATATAATCGTTGTTATCATTTTAGCACTAAACCTCACATAACAGATTTGGATACATTATCCTTAGCAGATTTTTGTCTAAAACAGCTAGCTAATGTGGTCGTTGTTTCAAAAAAGAATGGAAAGTGGAGGGTGTGTGTCAATTTCACGGATTTAAACAAGGCATGCCCCAAGGATCCTTTCCCATTACCACATATAGATGCCATGGTGGACGCAACGGCTGGACATGAAATGCTCACATTTATGGATACTTACTCTGGATTTCAAAAAATTCAGATGGAACCATCTTATCAAGAGGATTCAGCATTCATGACCCCAACCGGCATATATTGTTATACTGCTATGCCATTTGGATTAAGAAATGCAGGGGCAACGTACCAAAGACTAGTCAACATGATCTTCAAGGACTAATTGGGAAAACTATGGAGGTATGCATAGATGATATGGTGGTAAAGTCGAAGAAAGCCTCACCTCAGGGACCTTGAGGAAGCATTCAATATCCTTGACCACTATAACATGAAACTGAATCCATCCAAATGCCACTTTGGTGTTAAGGCTGGAAAGTTTCTGGGATACATGGTCACAAAGAGGGGAATTGAAGCGAGCCCGGAGCAGATCGAAGCCATCATCAATCTCAAGTCTCCTACAAATGTCAAAGATGTTCAGAGACTCACCGGAAGAATAGCGGCTTTGAATAGATTCATTTCAAGATCCTCCGAGAAGTGCAAAGACTTCTATGATATCCTTAGAAAGAACAAGAAATTTAAGTGGACTGAAAGACATGAGACTGCACTCAAGGCTTTGAAGGATTACTTATCCTCAGCACCAGCCTTTCAGCCTATAGATGGAGAACCCTTGTTTCTCTACCTCGCAGTGTCAGGTAATGCAATAAGTGCCGTCTTGGTAAAGGACCATGATGGTGAACAACACCCCGTGTATTATGTAAGTAAGAGTCTTTTGGATGCAGAATCCAGGTACTCCCATTTAGAGAAATTAATTCTTGTGCTTATTATGGCCTCTACTAAACTGAGACATTATTTTGAAACTCACCCAATTATTTTGAGAACTAACTATCCTGTAAAGAATGTTCTTAGAAAACAAGAGTTGTCAGGTAGAATGGCTAAGTGGGCTGTAAAGTTAAGGGCATATGATATCTAGTACGAGCCGAGAACAACAATCAAATCTCAAGAACTAGCGGACTTTGTGGCTGATTTCACTAGTGATCTACAAAAAGAAGCTGACTTGGAAGTTCAACAACTGGAAAAGACCAAGGATCCTTGGATACTCTTCACAGATGGAGCATCCAACGTAAGAGGAACAGGATTAGGGATCCTACTGAAATCACCACAGGGGGACATATTACCCCAGTCCATAGCTTGTGAATTCCAAGCAACAAACAATGAAGCAGACTATGAGGCACTAATCGCATGTTTGCAATTAGCCAAAAACATGAGGATCAGGTATCTTCAAGTTTATGTAGATTCTTTATTAATAACTAACCACTTTAATGGCTCTATGCTGTTAAAGGTGAGAAGCTAATGAAATATTTAGATGTTGTGAAGGAGTTATCGAAATCCTTAGAAATATTTAGTATTACACAGGTACCGAGGGAAGAAAACGATGGGGCAGACGCCTTAGCAAACTTAGCCTCATCTCTAAAGATTCATGAGGATTTGAAAATCCCAATAATCCACATTCTCTCACTAGAAATAGGAGAACAGGAAGTTGGAGAGATAACAAATGACAAAGAAATTGTGCTCTGGGATCCTTTATCCTCAAATAACAAAGGATCATGGATCCATCCTATCAAGAACTATATTCAGACTGGAGAAATTCCAGCCACAGAAAATCCCAAGTCATTCAAACTCAAGGTATCCCAGTATATTTTATTAAATGATATGGTATATAGAAAGTCTCTTGCAGTTCCGTATTTGAGATGCATTGAGGATCCTGAGATCCAAGAAGTACTCAAGGATTTTCATGAAGGAGATTGCGGCAATCACACAGGTGGAAGAACATTATTTTCCAGGATACTTAGAACTGGATAATTCTGGCCAACAATGAAGAAGGATGCAGTGGAGTATTCAAGGAAATGTGATGCTTGTCAAAGACACACGAACATCCTTCATCAGCCAATGAAGCCTCTGTATCCTATATCCTCCTCATGGCCTTTCATGAAACGGGGTATGGATATTGTAGGCAAGCTACTAAAAGCACCAGGTGGAAAGGTCTTTATGCTTGCTATGACTGACTACTTCTCCAAATGGATTAAAGCAGAAGCATTTGTACAGGTCCGAGAAAGGGAATTAATATCTTTTATTAAACGAAATATTATAACTAGATTTGGTATTCCCGCTGAAATTGTTTGTGACAATGGTTCCCAGTTTATCGGGAATAAACTTTTGTGACGTTGGGGCATCAAAATGATCACTTCCACTCCGGTTCACCCTCAAGCCAATGGTCAAGCAGAGTCTAGCAACAAAATCATCATCAACAATCTAAAGAAGAAGCTAGGATCCAAGAAGGGAAAATGGGCTGAAGAACTTCCTTATGTTCTTTGGGCAGACAGGACCACGCCCAAAAATGCAACATGCCAGACACCCTTCTCTTTGGTGTTTGGGTCGGAAGCTGTGATCCCTACAGAAATGGGGTTCCTACTGCAAGAACGAACATCCGTGATCCTGAAGCCAATGAAGAAATCCTTCTTGAAGACTTGGATACTATATAAGAACTCAGAGACCTAGTGAAAATCAGAATGGCAACTTATCAACAAAGAGTAGCTGGGGCATACAACAAAAATATCATAATCAGAAGATTTCAAGAAGGAGATCTAGTGTTAAAGAAAGCCTTTCAAAACACAACAAATCCGGCTGATGGGAAGCTAGCGCCCAAATGGGAAGGACCTTATCAAATTGAGTCGGAAGCAGGAAAGGGGGCATATCATTCGCTCACAATGGAAGGCAACAGGTTACAAAGAGCATGGAATGCCATCCACCTTAAGAAATATTTTTTCTAATCAGGATACATTATCCAGAGAGGATGTATTATCCAAATAAGGATCTAGGATCTAATCGGTAACATCTTTCTAGTCAGTTATTCTATTTGAATTATGGTTAATTTAAGGATAATATATATTCTTAACATTTTATTTTTTTCCAAGTTTTGAATAACCGTGCAGGATTATAATGATTCATTTGATGTTCAAGAGGTTGACCACCTCTCCTTTGCATTTGAGGTATTATCTTATTTCCCTTGGCCTAGCCCACATTTGGATATGACCCCCGATGGTCATATCCCCTACGGTTTAAAGGTTTTCACCTTTCTCACGATCGCCAGTTGCGCACACTATCCAACATATAGTTTGGGGCAGCGGGACCAGTACACGCTCAGTGGCTGACAATTTCGTTGTCTCCGGCTATATGGAGGATCCTACAAATTATGGTAGACGTACCATACCTCCGGTTTATAACGTTTTCACGTTATCTCACGTTTGGGCTAAATCCCGGTTCGGGCGAGTCCCCAGTTAACATCAGTATCTTTGGGCCAGTCCCCAGTTTGGGCTTGTCCCAGTTTATTTTATGGGCTTGTCCCCAATTTGTTGGGCTTGTCGCCAGTTACACGGGCTTGTCCCCAGAATATTTGTTGGGCTTGTCCCCAGTTTAATGAGTTTGATCCCGATTAATAATATGAATTATTTGCAGCAGAATTCCTAAGTTCTTTCTGAAGATCAAGAAACTAAGGATCCCGGATCCTAAGGCTGTTCCTTTACGGATCATTAAGAGTTCGATACTTCTGGTAACTTAGGTCTATCTAGACCTTATGGTATGATCTCTGTTAGTTAACTTATGTATAATATTTGTTGCAATAATTTTGGGTATTTCAGTTTAAAAAGCTATTCTCTTAAAGTTATTTGATTACTAAAATTTTTATCTATTTTAAGGATACTTTATCCTAAAATTTGCCCTTTGAGGGAATTCTCTTATATAAATTTTATCAACTATTAAGATATTTCATCTTAATATTAATTAGTTAAGGATATCTTATCCTGAATTATTTTCTTAAGGATCTTTTAACCTGTAAATCTTTTACTTAATATTATTTTAAACTAGTAAAAATGCTAAAGCTATATCAAACAAACTTTCAAAATAACAAGTAACAAGCGAATAGTCAAAAGTTTTATATTATTATTAAACATAAGTCACCTGGACTAATCCAAAAATCTTAACCCGGATTTTACCATTCAAAAAATGGACCATCCACCCGGGTTAATCAGGTGTTACTAGTTGATCATGATTTGCAGGGAGAAGGATATACAGCCGGAAGGAAGTTCCCAAGGAAACCCCATTAATATATATGACAATTATATCCAGCTTGTCAAATCTCATATGTTTTTGCAGGAAGTTTGAATTCAAAGGCAAAATGACAGCTGTGATCTTATCACAACCGCCATTTTGGGGGCAATTGTTAGAGCACATAAATTTGACACTGTGGATATGTTATCCTGGCATATGTTTTGGATCAGTTATCCTAAGCGTGTGTTCTAGATCCTGTCAGGATCAAGGATCCACAGTACTTATTCTTTTAAACGGTTGTTCTCATGTGTGGTCTTATATTTAGCAGGTATAACGGTTAGAAGACTCAGTCTATCCACTAAATTGCAGTCAAGAAGATATTGACGTGTCTGGATTAATTATCCTTCTGAAGAGTTCCAGAGCTATGTCAGGATCATGGATCCTCGGTATTTGCTGCTATTAACGGTTGTATCTTATATGAAGGCTGATATTTAATAAGTGTAACGGCTAGAAGACCTGGTCTACCACCTATTTCGCAGACTGATTGATGGAGCACGTGGTCAAAGTGGCTGTTACGATTATACTGAAGACATGGCGGATTTTTAGGGATTATTAGTTAATAGTCTTTATTAATCATAACTCCCTTGAGTTATTATCTTATATATATAAGGGAGATTGTGATCAGTTAAGGGACACATGTACTTACACACACACTAGAGCAGAAGCAAACATTCTCTCTACACACTAGCTTTGTTTGTAATCTCGATCATATACTCCACAAACACTTGTAACCACCTTCTATTTATCAATATAATCGACGGTGATAGTTTTAACCGTCTGAGGGTTTTTTGTGCCGGAGACCACGATAACCACATACTCATCGACCAAAGGTTACCTTGTTGATCATTGACTAAAGTACTTCGACCAAAGATTATCTTATTAATCCTTGACCGGAGCTATTTTACCAACGATTACCTTGATAAGTTTTGACCGAAGTAAGACTATCTTGGTTAAGGGCTTTTTCCCTCGTGATCAAACCTTTGTGTTCACCAATATTACTCTCATACACTTGTTGTTATCGAATTAGCACCTTACCTCACATAACAGATTTGGATACTTGATCCTTAACAGATTTTTGTCCAAAACAATTACTAATAAATATCGGACTAAACATCAATTGCATTTACTGCATTCGCTTTTCTCCTATCCCACACAGTTAAGTATTGGTTTTGATTTAACTCTTGAATTTTCTTTTGGTATATTGTTGTACTAGAATGATTTTGATCAATCTTTACACCAAATGTTACTGTAGATGGGAGTTCTGGTTTTAATTCTGAACCCGAGCTGCAAGATCTGGTTTTGAAAAGAACAATTCTGAACTCGAGCCGTAGAGGACGAACGCAGTTGTTTCTAAAAAAGTAGCACCTTCAATACCCGCACCCCATTGGTTGCTTCTACTTCCTCCTCTTCTCCTCATCAAAATGTACATGACTACATTCTTTAATCTGTAGGCTAATTATTATTCTTGGTGTTTGCACTTTTTAATCAAAATGTGCATTCTCTAATCTATAATCTCAAACATACACATTTGAGTAAAATGTTGTTAACAAGTTGGTATGCACTTTTTATTTTTGTATTTTAGCTTGTTCTATGTTTATGGTTTTTTTGAAATTGGAATATACTAATATGAAAGTATATAGTGTGTTTTTATCTCACTATACATTCTTTTTGCCAGATACCTAAGGGACTATGTCCTGAAAGGGTTGTTGATACCCCTATCACTGAGGTGTGTTAGTTATTCATTCCCTTCAGTTTTACCATATATACCTTTTTTCTAATTTCTAGAGTTAAAAATACTTCATCTTTTTAGGATGGAATTTTTGTTGGGTTGGAGTTGCATCTGCATATTATGGTTTGAGGCCCATGATAGGTTTTATGACTTTCAACTTCTCTATGTAGGTACATTTCTAATCTTAATTGTTGCATATGTAATGAAATCTTGTAGTCATGTTACAAAAAAATGAAGTTCAAATAGTTAGGTTTAGTAAAGTTGGTTCTTCAATAGGTGAAATGATTTTTTGAAAGAAAAACCAAGTTACTAATCTGATCCCAAAATCCCAAAGTTTAGTAAAGTTGGTTTTTAGTAGTGTCAGTAATTTTTAGATTGTTACAGCAGTAGTATAATCGTTTAGGTTGGATTGTTAAATCAGTAGTATAATCAGTTAATTTAGAAAGTTGATTAGTTATTTGTATTGGTTTCATGAAGATGCATTTCTGTAATCTCGTAGTGTGTGTTATAATTGATTAATTTGTAACGTTGGTGGTTTATTGGGAGTTAAATCTAGTAACTCAATGATTGTTGTATCTGAATTGGTTATAAATTGATGTTCGTCTATTGTTTACGCAATTTAGGATTTTATAGATAAATCTAGTGATTCGATGACTGATGGATCATAATTGGATATGATTCTAGGGTTTTAGAGCTTTACATTAGTCATTTAGTGGTTTTTTATTTTGGGGGGGGGGGGGTGATTTTGACGACGAATTGATCTTAGAGAATAGAAGTATTCAATGATGTTAATGTCACATTTAGATTATACATCTTTATCAAGATATGAATTAGTATACATTTACTTAATGGATACATGAAGTATTCAATAATTGTTATGTATCAATATTCAGGTTGCATTTAAGACCAAGGTTTACCGTCAAACATCAACAGTGCTGGTAGCATATGTTGTGATATTATCAAGAAACAATGTAGCTCAACACTAAGGTTTGATCCTCCATTTTCTCATTTTAGTTATATTTTAAACTCTTTAAAAGAGTGAATAGGTCTGGTCTAATGGGTGATGGTAGTATGTAATAATGGGTAGTGTGTGTTTGGCAGATATTGCTTTTCATCTTAACATACTCAAAGCCGGATGTCCTGTTGGTGCCAAAAGTTGCTCATATGCACAAGACTGATAAGTCCAAATGAAGCTACTGCTTGCGACTAGACATAGAAGTATGCAATTAGTTGATATTCAAAAGTATGGTAATTTTGGTTTTTGATTGCGTTTAGCTAGAATAACATTTTTATGTATGTTTGTTGAACTCGTTAACCTTTTGTTAATATTGAACTTCTTTGATACAAATTAATAGTTTGATTTGTGGGGTCAGGTTATTCTACAAAGGGGAACAAAACCGAGAAGTGTGATAAGCCATAAATAATTAACATGTGTCAAGTGGGGACCTAAAGGAAAAGAGTATAGAGGTAATTGAACACATTTTCTCTCTTCACATGCAAGGCACATGTTAATACCCCCATCATTTTAGAACGTCTATAACTTTTTCGTATGATATTTTTTTTTAAAAAAATTCATCATAATAACAAGCGTTTTTTTATCTTTAATATGAGTATGATTTTTGTTATATAAAATTTAAAACAAAAATTACGTCATGTGTCTTTTCGTACACTATTGTGTCTTTTCGCTTATCATTGTGTCTTTTTGCACACCATTGTATCTTTTCACTTATCATTGTGTCTTTTTTTCGTCATTGTGTATTTTCGCACACCATTGTGTCTTTTCGCTTATCATTGTGTCTTTTTTTCGTTATTGTGTCTTTTCACACACCATTGTGTCTTTTCACTTATCATTGTGTCTTTTTTCGTCAGTGTGTCTTTTCGCACACCATTGTGTCTTTTCGCACATCATTGTGTATTTTCTCTTATCATTGTATCTTTTTTCATCATTGTGTCTTTTCGCATACCATTGTGTCTTGTCGCTTATCATTGTGTCTTTTCGCACACCATTGTGCCTTTTCGCTTGTCATTGTGTCTTTTTTCGTCATTGTGTCTTTCAGCTCATCATTATGTTTTTATAAATACTAATAGCACCGTTGTGTAATAATAATATGTAAAAATAATGATAAAATAACAACAAATTATCTAATACGTAAACACAATGATTAATACATGTTACACAATAACTTGAAACGTAAAACACAATGGTGAATACGTATAACACAATGACCTAAAACGTAAGACACAATGATGAATATATATAACACAATGAATTGAACGTAAAACACAATGGAAACGACATATTACACAATGACTTGAACGTAATATACAATAAACGCAATACTATTTTTCTCAAATTAAATGAATTTGTCTTATGTCAATCCGAATAAAAGACAATGAACGTATTACACAATGACTTAAAATTAATGACGAACAAAACGATACAATGAAGTAATCTTTGTTTTAATTTTTGTCTTTAATATGAGTACCAATTGAAAATATAATGATCAAAATCTATAATGCAGTCCATATGAAAACTCAACTAAAAGACACAATGAACAAAAAAACACAATTAAAAAAACCCATTAATTTTTTTTATTTTTATATAACAATATGATACTCATATTAAAGATAAAAAACGCTTATTATTATGTTGATTTTTTTAAAAAAATAATGTCATATGAAAAAGTTATGGACATTTTAAAATGATGGGAGAATTGACAATTACCTTGCATATGGAGAGAGAAAGTCAACAAAGGTGTTTTATTACCTTCATGCCCTTTTCATCAATTTTTATTTATTAAATTAATCTCAGCCATTCAAATCTAAGATCAATGGGCTGGATTCCTTCTCACCCTTCTTATGTTTGTTGTCCTTTGTATTTTAACTTTACCCTTGATTTGTGTTTGTGTGTTTGCTTCTATATATATATATATATATATACACACACACATATATTGAACAATTATTATGGGTTGCCTAGAGACCAAAAACACAGGTGCAAGATTTGTAGTTTTGAAACCGCAGCACTGGTTGCAAGATTTGTGACTGCTGCGATGGTTGAAGGAATTGTAAAACGGTTGCAAGATTTGTGACGGCACAACAGAGCAGTTGCGACGAGTGTTATTCCCACCGCAAATTTGGTTGCAAAACGGTCGCAACAGGAAAATTGCGACTGGAAATGTCGTCGCAGTTGCCTAGTTTTCTTGTAGTGGTCATATACATCATAAATTCATATCAACCAACTATTTAAACGCAAATCATAGAAAGACATTAATTAACATAACATGTTAACTGATGTGCTGTGTGCGTTGCTGTTAAAATACGATAGATGGAATGATTTAGCTTTTGCACAAGATCGTGTTTTAAATTTATAAAAGTGATTTCTACTAGGACTAAACACACACAAAATTGGCAAGTGTACCTATCGTATATGTAGAATAGTATTGGTAAGAACCAAGTATCGATCCGTGGACCCAAATGTTTCTATTAAAAAATCGTTGTTTATTTTAATCGGAGGTTTTAATCATTTTGGGGTTAATTTTTGAACTTTTTATAAAATATAAATACTTATATATAATATATAGATGACCAAGACGAGAAATTCTAAACAAGTAGTTCAATTATATGAAGTTTACCATCTAAGATCAAGAATCCACTCCATTTATCCTTGATGATTAATATATAAACATGTGATAAACTTGACGTAATAATATATGATAGAATAGCCCCTCATTTCTAAGTGAGCATATCCTATGACATAAAAGAAAGTAGCATGAGCATTTTAAAGTCAACCCTTTCCTAATGTCATGCTACCACGAGAATGTTAATTTGAGTTGGCAAGTAGTTTAGTAAAGTAGAAATATTAGGATTGACTTCGATTTTCAAATACCAATTCTAACAACTTCGTGTGGTTATAGTTTAGTCACACAACCTCCCCTTGGTTGATTTAAGTAGGTTATAATTACACCTTCCGTTAACATATGATTTCTTTAACTATCCTAAGCAATCGCGTTAGGGATGCTATTTTCGGATTACCAAAACCTGGATAAATAGATCATAACTTATATCTCATCATTTTTAATTACAATATAAGGATCCATGTTTCGATAAGTTATCAAAGTATTTTTATCTTTCAAGAACATGAATCGATCATGAATGATTGTCAATATAATCGACAATCACCAACTTTGAATTGTTGAATTAAGATGGTGAAACATTCTCATAAAAAGATAATTGCAAGATAACCATGTACTTTACTAAACTAAGCCACATGTTTTATATAATCATCAAGTAAAACAAAGCTTCTTCATAGATTTTAGATGGTAAATGGAGTTTAGCTCATAATGAGCATTATTATGAACATTAGAATGGATGATGATAACAAACACATGATTAAACTAGAACAATCTAACCAAATGTGGATGAATCTTCCTTCTTAATGATGATGGTGGATGGATGATGATAATGGTTGATGATGATGACCTCCAAGCCTTCAAACTCTTCACTAGATTTTCAATATGAGTGTTAGTGGGTGTTTTTATAAGTGAAAACCGTATAGAACTCTCTTCAAGGCACAACAAATGAGTGCAACATGAGCCACTATTTACAGACAGTCTTGAGTGAGAGGCACAGCCCTGTGCTTAGGTAGGCACACCCCCGTGCTTTTTAATGACATGTGCTAAATTCGTTTTATCTTTTTGTTGAAGGTAACCACGGCCCCGTGGTCAAAGGGCACGGCCCCGTGCTTTTGTTCACAGTATTTTGTCTTTTCATGTAGATTTTTGTCTTTTCTGGTGTTCAGAAGCATGGGGGTGTGTTTCTTGAGGCATGGGGGCGTGTTTCTTGATTTTCTTGTGTTTTCTTCCGTTTTTCTTCGTCTTTTCGCTTGTTTCTTCGTTTGAGGCTTGGGTTTATTTTTATTATAATAAGTAGCCTTCCGTGCTATGTTATTTGATAGAAGTTGCAATTTTTAGAGATTATTTGATGCTAAAAAGATGTATAACTTTATGTACATCATTAACTAAGATTCATCATTGACTAATCGGTTAAAGACGGTTAGCCAGCACTATTAAGATTTATAAAACACATTGAAAACATAGACATAAGGTTCAGGTTACTTGAGAAGTAATCTTTCCCTCAATATATGCTTCCCTTGGTTGATTGCGGACTTCGCTAACCGTCTTCAACCATCACAGAGCTTCCTCAAACGTCTTCTTTTTGTCTTTTTGCATCTCTCTTTCTCTCTAGGTCAGCAGCCTAATCGCTTAAATATGTATTCTTTTAGGTTCGGGACCCTGCACAGTCCATGACGGGCTTTTGTATATGAGTCGTACATGTCCATTTAGTGACCCACTGACGTAACTTGTTCTTCAAGAAGTCTCTAATTTAAGCATAATATGTGGGACTTTTTAGGTGTACGGGTGGTGGAGCTTCACAGCTTTGCCTCCTTATTCTAGCCTCATTTCAAGCAATATTCTGCCCTTGAAATCCATCTTTTCTTCTTTAAGTCCTAAGATAACTGATGATGCAAATCATTAACATATTCTAAACATATTTAACCCAAAAAACCTTACGTATGGTCATAATTATATTGAAATCCATGTGTTCCTACGGGCACATCAATCACCGTGACAGACTGCCTGGGATCTCCCGACATTCCACCGCCACCGTGTCAAGGCAGGAAGTTTGAAAAGTTATTTAATTCTCAATTATACATCTTTTTAAATGATTTTCATCATCATATGAAGGAGTTCGATCTAGTTAAGGAGGAGAAGCGGTTGGTTGCAAGGAAGATTGCCCAGCATGAAGAACAGAGACTTTAAGCGAGTTTTCGTAACCAGTACACTTGACGATGTTGTGTTAAGCGTAGTTTTAGTGATTCCAGAATTTCAAAAACTCAGCTAACCTAGGTTATGATTGAGATTAATATTTTATATTATACATTTCACACGCATCATTTGTTAAATATTTAGAAACCCATTTTCTAAATATCGTGAGTGTTGATATTTATTTGTTAAATCATATCTTAAATAAATATCGTGGGTGTTTGCCTAGCTTGTTATTGGGTATGACCCGACTTGGATCATAACATACTAGCCTCATCAACTCTAATATGTGTCTTGGGCAGACCAATTCCTACAATCTCCTACTTGCACATGATACATAGAAGATTGATGCAAGTAACAAATACCGCCTAACAACGGGTTCACTACCCCTAATACGTATGACGAAGTGCCATTCAATAACATCATCCCCTTCAAGTCCCTCACTTGAAAATGATTTAGGTGAATCTATCATTTATCCATCTTCCACAGATGTCATGTCAAATCCAGAGACACAGAGTGATCATTCTCTATTGAATTAACTTAGCAGGCCTAAGACATCTTACTCTCAACGAATAAGAGGGACCAATCCCCTTTTAATTACATACTTCTCTCACAATCACCTTGTACTACACTTGAGCTTAGCCTTATGTACTGTCATGTTTCAGAGTAGCGAAGAAATAAGTCAAAGTATAATACTTGGTGAATATCAAGACCCAATATGTATCTCAGGTCGGAGGATACTACGATATTCGCCTTTACACAAATTTATTTATGACCACCAATCACAAGAATTCCATGCAGTAACATTTGAGAGCTGCTCTGTCCAATATTTATATCCCATAAATATCTATGAACCTTGGCAACAACCCTTGCTCTATATTTATACGTTATGAATATCCACCAATCCAAGTTCATAATAGTCTTACCTTCATATTTGTTCCCACAAATATGAGCTACTACGGACATTTAGAATAATTAACTTATTCACAGATTTAAATATGCTAAAATGGAACATAACTCAAAAGTCATAATAATAAACCATAATCATATGAATGAGTCAAAATAACAATTGTTCCGATATCCAAATACAAAATAGATCAAATCTAATCACTAGAATATCGAAGTCTTAAGGCGCAAGTTTGTCAAAAATGACTAAGCTTGCCCGAAAAGGTCATAAAGCATCAAACCTTACCCAAAAATACATATTCAACTGTTTTGTGCCCAGAAAGGTTATAAAACATCAAACCTTACCCGAACATACATATTCAAACATATTCAACTGTTTTGTGCCCGGAAAGGTTATAAAACATCAAACCTTATCCGAACATACATATTCAAACATATTCAACTGTTTTGTGCCCGGAAAGGTTATAAAAGATCAAACCTTACCCGAACTTACATATTCAACCTATTAAAGGCAAAATGCAACACTTTTTGACTTAAACCGCTTATCAAAATCTATTTTTCATTAAAGATCATAGTTTAAGAGCAAATGGTGCATTTAGAGATCAAATTTCAGTTGTATTTCTCTTCAAACAGTTTGTTCTATTTTCTGAAAAGATCTCAAGAATGGGATCATATTGACTAAGTAGCTTTCTCAATACTTCATTCTCAGCATTATTATGACAACATAGATAGGTTAACAACAGGTATAAACTTAGCATGAATTTGATCTCTTTGGTGATATGATTAAGGTTCATTTAGTAGCATAATTCATTAATGGTCAACACTGTGCTATGATGCCTCATATCTCTTCTCAAAGCTTATTTGGCTTTCCCCAGATCACCCCAATTTGACTTCAACCTCCTGTATTTGGTCAAAAATTGTTTTTGTGTGACAGAACTTATTGGATTTTTTTGTATTTTTGATTTTCAAACATATATAGAGGTTGAACGTTGGACTTACTGTTAAATAACAGGCCTTTCATTCAAGATGAGACAGATTTTGTCAACATCTTTGTAGTTCTAGTTGTAACCCTCTTGTTTGATAATATATTTAAAACACTTATCAACTTTTTGTTGATTTATTCATTCTTCCCCTTGTTTTTTGATATTTTCTCAAATTTTCTTAAAGCATGTTCTTTGTCATATTTAAAGATGTTTCATTTTTGGTTGACCAAATAACAACAGGCTTGTGTATGACTGGGTAATCACTTTTCTGCCTATCATTTGAAGAGATTTATCTTGAGACATGCAAAGACAATTATGTATCTCCACATAAAGATTAGCATATTCATTATGTTTATATCACCTTAGATTTTACATCATCATGAGAAAGCAACCATACATGTTAATGACTATACTAAGGTCCTTTTAGCCTATTAAATCCATATGATTGGCTAAGTAGTCAATGTACTATCATTTCCCAAATAAATACAGTTTAGTATTCAATCAACCCAATATCTCTTAATTGGCAGGTAAATGGCTATCCTGTTTGACCACAGGTGGTCAACAGGACCAAACATACATGTGAATATATGTCCTTTCAAAGTCATAGGTATTGACATGGTTTTAAGTGAAGGAATAAGAAACAAGTCATTATCGCCCCAAATGCATTCAGTTTTCAGGTCAATGGCTATCCTTTGAATCTATAGAGATTTAAGGACCATACATACACAAGTGCATGTCCTTCCCCAACTGGGCAAATGACATAATTTTCAGCAAAAACAACTACTTGAGACTTTTCTTTTAAAAATCCTTCTTTTAAGCTTCTTTAAAGCTTGAACTGAATAATCTTATCATATCTCAACACCATTAATCAACTTGCTCATGTTTTGACCAAAATAAAGTATTTATGCAAAATTCATTGGAAAACTTCATTTTATCACTTAATTTTGACATAAGACTCATTTTGACATAAACAGTTGTAACATAATCAAATCTTAATCAAACTTAATATTATTAAGACAAGTAGACAGTACTGACGTTCAAGGTCTATGCTATCTTAATAACATCAGAAGATCAGATTAAAACACATATTCAAGAAATTAAGCAGTGAAGTTAGATAAACTTACATTTGCAAGTAATTCATAGCAAGAACACTCATCCTAACATCACAAACACACATCAACTGATAAACATGCAAAAACATCAATCTTATCAAAACTTTGCGCTCGTAATCAGTTAAAGAACATAGTCAAGTAACATATACAAGTATCAAAATCAAGCATATTCACTAAACATTCATTATGTGTGACCTCTAACAAAATAGTCAGTTAGCACAGAGAGGTACACATCTAGGCACACATCCTTAATCAGATTTCATCAGAGTTGATCATTCCTAGAGCTTTCAGAAGAAAGTTGAACCTGGTTCTATCAAGTGGTTAGATGAATAGGTCAGCCAAATTGTCACTTGTATCAACTCTTTGCATTTCAATCAAACCTTTTTCACTGCAATCCCTGATGAAGTGATGTCTGGTTTCAATGTGCTTAGTCTTGGAATGTTGAACTGGATTCCTAACAGTAAAATATGCAGCAGTATTGTCAATAAGAACAGGGGTGTTCAACAAATTCAAACCATAGTCCAGCATCTGATTTTGAATCCATAGAACTTGTGCACAGCAGGCAGATGCAGCAACATATTCAGCTTCTGCAGTGGAGATTGAGACAGTAGTCTGCTTCTTGCATTGCCATGACACTAGCCTTTCACCCAAAAATTGACATCCTCCTGAGGTTGACTTTCTGTTCATGTTACAGCCATCATAATCACTATCTGCATAGGCAATCAGATCAAAAGATTGGTTCTTTGGATACCAAATTCCTAAGTCTGGTCTTCCCTTCAAATATCTGAATATTCTTTTGACAGCATTCATGTGGGAGACTTTTGGACTTGACAGGAATCTTGCACACACATATACAGCAAACATGATATTTGGTCTTGTTGCAGACAGATACATCAGAGATCCAATTTTGGCTCTATATTCATGTTCATCCACAGGCTCCCCCTTTTCATCTGCAATCATCTTTTCTTTGGTGCCCATTGGAGTTGAAGCAGTTTTGTACTCATGACAGTTGAATTTGTTCAAGATGTCCTGTACATATTTTGTTTAATTAATGAAGATCCCTTCAGCTTTCTGTTGAACTTGCAATCCAAGAAAGAAGTTCATTTCTCCCATAGAGCTCATGTTGTACTTGTACTTCAATACCCCTTCAAACTCCATGCACATTTGTTCATTTGTAGATCCAAAGATGATGTCATCCACATATACTTGTAACAGAAATAAGTCTGATCCCTTTCTTTTGTAGAAGAGTGTCTTGTCAATGGCTCCTCTTTTAAAACCATTTTCAAGAAGATGATTTGACAGCTCATCATACCAAGCTCTAGGAGCTTGATGCAATCCATATGGGGCTTTGTTCAACTTATACACTCTGTTTGGATACAAAGGATCCCCAAAACCTAGAGGTTGAGCTACATACACCTCTTCATCAATCTTTCCATTCAGAAAAGCAGACTTAACATCAAGCTGGAACACTTTAATGTTCTTTGAGACATCATATGCAAGAAAGATCCTTATAGCTTCAATTCTTGCCACAGGTGCAAATACTTCCTCAAAGTCTATTCCTTCTTCTTGAAGACATCCCAGTGCCACAAGTCTAGCTTTATTCTTAATCACCAAACCCTCTCATCCCTTTTGTTTCTAAAACCCTATTTGTTACCTATTGCATATCTGTCTATAGGCTTATCAACAAGATCCCACACATGTAGGTCTCTGAACTGTGCCAGTTCCTCCTGCATTGCTTCCACCCAACTATTGTCTTTTAGTGCTTGAGCAATGTTCTTTGGCTCTATTTGGGATAGAAAAACAGGAGTAAAGACAGATGTTTGCAATTTCAGAATGACTTCTTGTGACTCTTTCATGTAAATCTCCAATGATGTTTTCAGAAGGATGATTATTTTCTACATAGGGAGTTTGTACAATCATATCTGTAGACACATTTGTGTCAAGATTTGTTTCATTGAGATCGGTTCTTCAATAATCAAATCAGTTTCTACATCATGAAATTCTGGTGCTTCTTCATTATTCTATCCTGAAGTAGATGCACAATTGTTTTCCAAATTCAGTCTCTCAAATAGATCTTGAAATCTTGCAGTAGTTGCAGGTTCTACTTCATTCAATAGGTTACTTGTGTCTCCCTCATTCTGAACTGGATCATATGGTACTTCTTGATTGTCTTGATTGTTCACAGTATGACCATGTTCAGGATTGTGGTTGTTTTCTTGATCTTGTTCAACCAAATCACTTAATGATTTCTTCACAAAAGTATATTCCTTTTCTTTTCTAGCAACCTTTTTCCATAACTCTTCCAAGTCTAATGTTTTCTTCTTTTCTCTTCAATTACACTGGTCTTGTAGAAAGATTCATCAAAGTCTTCAGGATAAATCTTGAAGGACCTTATCAACTTCTCATGATCAAACAGCCATGCTGCACCATCAACTGTATTGAATTGATTCTCATTAAAGATGATGTCAGATGATTCTATAACACTCAAATGGTCTTTCACATATACTCTGTAAGCTTTTGAGTGTGTAGAATATCCAACAAAGAAACAATCTAAGGATTTTGTTTGAAACTTGTTCAAATAATCTCTAGTGTTCAGAAGAAAACATTTACATCCAAAGGGCTTGAAAAACTTTATATAAGGCTTTCTGTTGTGAAATATTTCATAAGGAGTCTTGTTATGCCTTTTGTTGACAAGTACCCTGTTCTGAACATAGCAGGCTGTATTTATGGCTTCAGCCCAAAAAGTAACAGGCAAATTAGCATCTTCTAACATGGTTCTTGCAGCTTCAATTAAGGTTATATTTTATCTTTCTGCAACACCATTTTGTTCAGGGGTTCTAGAAGCTGAGAATTGTTGAATCATTCCCTTTTCTGCACAGATTCTTGCATAACTCCATTCTTGAACTCAGTACCATTGTCACTTCTCATCATTTTAACCTTCTTATTCAATTTGTTCTCAATCATTGTTACACAACCCTTAATCAACTCTACAGTCTCATCCTTTTTACTTAGGAAATAAACCCAAGTATATTTTGAATAGTCATCAATGATCACCAGACAATATCTTTTCTTTCCTATACTTGGCACACTCACAGGACCAAAGAGATCCATGTGAAGTAATTCAAGTACTTGATCAATTGAGTTGATGAGCTTTGGCTTATGAGTAGATTTGTGTTGTTTTCCCTTTTGACATGAACTACAATGATCTTCCAATTTGAACTCTCTTGTAGGTAAGCCTATTACATGCTCACCTTTGACAAGTCTATTCATGTTCTTCAAGTTCACATGACAAAGTTTCCTATGCCAATATTTTGATTCATTTTCAGTGGCTTTGGAAACAAAACATGCACCTCCTCTTGAAACAGCTTCTTTCATATTCAATTTATATAAGTTGCCATTTCTTGGTGCTATCATCATAATCATTTCAGGTGGAATTACAAATTCAGGTTTTAGAATGAAACAGTGTGAGTCATCAAAACTGACTTTGTATCACTTATCACACATTTGTGAAATACTTAATAGATTATACTGAAGACCTTCAACATGAAACACATTATCAAATGAGACTTTTCCATTTGTCAAGATTCCTTTTCCAACAATCTTTCCACCATTTTCATCACTACCAAATGCTACAGGACCTTCAAACTTTTCTACATAACTGACAAGAGATCTCTTGTCACAAGTCATGTTCCTAGAACATCCACTATCCATGTACCATATGTCATTTAGAGGAGTGGACTGTTCCTGCACATAAGAAAAAGTTTGATTAGTTGAGTGATGAAGTGCAAGCTAGATCGACTTGCAACTCATCAGATTCAGTTTCAGAGGCAGCTTGGTAAGTGAGTGTTGTTGGTTCAGGATCTTCATGAGTGACTTCTATATTGTCTGAATTATCTGTTTCATAACCACACTCTCTTGGGGTTTTAACAAATGAGGTTGAACCTAGACAGTCTTCTGATGCAGTGTCACACTCCTTCACTACATAGTCTTTCTTCTCAGAGTAGTCTCTTACATCAGCAATTGTTTCAACTTTAGTTTCATCCTTAGGTTTCCAAAGAAATCCTTCAGGTTCAAATCCATGTCTCATCAGAAATTTTTCATCACCAGTGAGTTATGTAGGTTTCTTCCTAGGAAATGCATCTCTTCTTCTTGTCTTCTCACTGTTTGATGATCCTTGAGAACTATTAGATTTGACAGATTGAGTATCTCTTTTTGGAATGATTCTCAAGGGTTGAGAGTCCTTTTTGACATTTCTCTCATACTTCATAGGAGATTTACCCCTTTGAACAGGTTTAGCCACATGTTTCTTGGCTTTCATTGAATGCGGGCTCTCATTCTTCAGAACTTCCTATTCACAAACCTTTCCCATACCCAAATATTTTTCATACTTCATTTTGTAAACCACAAAATCTTGTCCATACTTTATTTCATTTGGGACATGAAATGGTTTGAACTTGAGTCTTTCACTGCAAGGATCTATGTGATGACCATATTCATCACATTTTTTGCACCAAACCTTTCCTTTATATTTTTCATGATCAGCTCCTTTCTTGAACCTTTCACTGGGTCTTGGTGGATCAAATCCAATTGTCTTTTTAGTTTTTAAACTGTCAAAATCAATTGAGAAGTGAACAAATTCAGCTATCCTTATGTCACTTCTTTCCACTTTTCCCTTAACAAAAACAATTTCCCTTAAGCTCAAAGGTTCCTCCTCTATGCTTTCCCTTTGTCTTGATTTTCTCTTTTCATATTCCTCCATTGTTTCTACTTCTTCAATGTCAAAGTCATCAATGCTTGAGAAAATAGGATAAACAGAGACAAAGTTGTCAACATCCACAATTTCTTTTACCCTATTTTTGTTGTTCTTCTTTATCCTTTTCAATACTTCTTTGCTTGGAGGCTTTACAGCATTGTAATTTACTTTCTTCTTTTCACATATATCAAATAACACATGTTCTTTCTTGGTTCTTTCATTATGTTTCTTCATTCTTGATGTGATAGGTGGATACTTTGGAAGTTTGTCAATAGATTCTGGTTTCTTGAATTTTCTTCCTCTTTCAGCAGCTTTGATTTCCTCTTCAGTGATTTGATCACTTAAATCACCAAGTCATCTTGATTCATATCAATTGAATCAAAGTCATCTTCAGAGACTTGAACTCCAATTGACTTTTCATCTTTCAAATCTTTCTTCACAACAAACCCTCCTTCTTCACTCACCTCAACATTCTTATAAAAATGCACAAGTTCTTCATTGTCTTGAAAATCATCTTTGAATTGTTGTAGATATGCATTTCTTTTCTCTTTATCAACTTTTGGCATAAATTTGTTGTTGAAAGGTGGTGGTACTGCTTTGTACTTGTCTTCTTCCTTAACCTGGTTTAGAATTCCACAGATGTTTCCAGTGGAGACCAAGTTCTTCAAGAATTCACTATCAGCTTGCAGTTTTGTGTTCTGCACCTTTTCTTCAATAATCATTTTCTTCAACCCATCTATTTCAGTTGTGAACCTTTTCTGTGCTCTGTAACTGTTTACACAGTCTTCTTCCAAACTTTTCATACTCTCTTCACTCACCAGTTCACTTGCCTCATATGCATTGATGATACTTTGTTTCTTAAAACATTCACTTTCTAGCTTGCCTACTTTCATTTTCAAATCATTGATAACTTCATTTAAATCAATAGTAGGAGCAGAGTGTACCTGAGATGATGATCCAGTTTATTTCTCAATTATGGCCATGAATGTCACATTGGCTTTCTTGATATCATCTGCTATGTCTTCTTCATGATTGCTCCAATCAAAGTTACCTTCATGTTGTGTTGTTACTGCAACATTTCCTTGATTTCTGACCTGGTTTTGGTTGGCTGGAACAGTGTTGTTTGGAACATTTTAAAGTTTTGGTTGTTGTTTCTCTGAAAAACTTGATTCTGAGGCACTCCTTGACCATGATTGTTCATTTGAGTTTGGAAGTTGTTGAAGTTGGGATTATAGGTTTTGTTGGGATTTTTGTTAAAGTTGTTGTTGAAGTTGTTGGTGTTGGGTCTCTGCTGATATTGAGGCTGCTGTTGATATTGAGGCTACTGATTTCTTGGTTGGTTCACTTGGAAGTTTCTTGGCATGTTACATTCTCTTGCAAAATGTCCAGGCTTTTGACAATTATAGCAAATGGCTTTTGACTTATCAAAACCAATTCTTTCATTAGGCCCTGATAGGAGAGACCTACCAGTCCTGTTGTAAAGCCTTTTGCTTCTAAGAGCCAACATGGCTGCCTGCCACTTCAAATCCATGTCCTCCAAATCATCAACATCTATATGCTCAAGATCATCTTGTACTACACTTGTGTGAGTTAAATTCTTTGCAAAAAATGCATTATATGACTCAGTAAACATTGAAAGCAAGGCATGTGTATCACTGCCTTGTCCAATTCCACCACTAGTGTGAGGTACATTCCCACTTGCCATTGAGGCAGAATCATTGTCATCAATTAGTTGCACATTGAATCTTTGTTGGTTACCAAGATTACTTGTGCTACCACCAACAAAAGATTTTGGAGTGTCAGTGCTATGCTCTAATGGTTCTTCAATAATAGGAATTTGCTGTTGATTCTTGGTGGTCAAATTACCCATAGGTGCTATCAATGCATTTGAGGCATTGAAACAGGGTCTTTCCTCCGTGATCATCTCATTCTCTATCATCTCTATCTCTGCAGCTTGAAGGAAGCACACTACATCATCCAATTTCAAATCATTGTAGTTGTGTTTTGTAAGGATGAACTTGCAAGCAGTGTACCATTCATTTGGCATTGAGTTGAGCAACTCTGTATTCAAGTCAAGGTCAGTCATGACATAGTCAGTGGTTCTGAAATCATTCACTATTCCCAAAAACCTTTCAAGGATAGACTTCAACCTTTCTCCATCTTTATATTTAAATCTTTCTAGCTGCTGCTTCAGTCTCTGCTTCTTGATGTTTTTGAGCTCAACATTTCCCTCAAACATTTCAAGTCTTGCTTTTCCAAGGCATTGAATAAGGCTTCATCCATCCCCCTTTGATTAATCATTATGCCTCTCAGAATGTTTATCATCTCTTCATTTTCCCCTTTGATCTGATACCAAGTTGATACAAGTGACAATTTGGCTGACCTATTCACCAAACCACTTGATAGAGCCAGGTTCAACTTTCTTCTGAAAGCTTTGATGCCACTTGTCAGGTCCCCTATTTCAGCTGGATCTTACTCAAATCATCTCATAACTCACACAAGTAGATGTGCCGACAAGAGAGTTAATAACGGGTTGCTATATTAGAAAGATTACCGTTTGTTAAAGGCGGAATCAATAACAAACATACGGTTGCTTAATCAATATTCAAAGGTAACCAACACAAACAAGATTCACTCAAAAGATTTCCATTTATATAATGTTCATCATACAAACGATAATCAATTTAGGGTTTCATGAGGAAAGGTTTATCCGTAAGAATCCTAGGACAGCTATCACACACAAAAATATTCTTTTTCAATTAATGTGTCTGTCTGCCTCTGTTGGGCGGCGTGCCCTAAAACATTCTATTTATAGGCTTGCCACCCTATGACAGCTGTCATTCCTTCTAGAAACCCCAAACATTAATACATATTCAAATTACATAATCACAAAATATTCTAAGTGTAAAACAAGTCTTCCAGGTATGCTTTGTTAGCAATATTATTTCCCGAGTACGCTGTGTACTCTGTCATTCTTCAAGACTTGGTAACATAGAAGTGTGCTCGGATCAGTTTCCGGGTAGACTTTACTAGAGGAGTATTTTACCAAGTAAAATACTCACCGGGTAGACTTCAATCTTCTTGACTTTGCCAGACTTTTCCCGACAAACCCTTACGAGCAGCCTTGTTCTTCAATGGTCCCTTCAACTCTGTTGCTATAAAATAACTTATTAGCGAAGTGTGCTCGGTAGCACTGTTCTTTTCTTGAATTGAACCTTGCCCGATGATACTTAAGATATATCATTATTCATCAAGATTGCCTGGACCAATCATTATTATAAATACCTTGCCCGGTCTTCCAATCACTTGGTTTCTTTGAGCTTAGTTAGCCAAGAGGTTACTCGAAGATAAACCTTACTCGGCTTATGAAGAACTAACTTGCTAGACAAAGTGATCCTTGCCCAGGAATATACTAACTAGCATACCTTACTCGGTAATACACTAATTAGTGAACCCTGCTTGAATAATCACTAAATAAGAATTCTAAAAGATAACCTTGCCCGATAGGCAAAATATTGTACCCGGCTAAGTAAAAGCTTGCTCGGATGTCTAAGATGTGCCCGAATCCATACTTAGCGAATTCTAAGGAGGTTGAGAAGATTCCAATCTTCCATATATCTCACTTTGGTCAAATCTTGACTCAACATTTGTCACACCCCGTTAAGCGAATTGCGGAAGCGTAAAACGGAAATGCAACAGATACAACTGGTATCAAATACATTGTTCATAAAGAAACATTACTAACTAATTTACAATATATTATATCGTTCTAACATCTTTTACAAACTAGGTGATACAATCAAACCGGTTCTTCAATTACTTTACTTCTAACTCAAATGCCCATGATATCAATCACCAATCAGACACGTAACGCACAGGAAATTAGTTCTCATATCTGATTACCTGAAAAGCATGTTAAAATAGGTCAACTACGAATAGTTGGTGAGTTTCATAAGTTTAACGAAATCAGTTCTGCGTACCACACAGTCATAGTTTGTATGTACGCGCGTATGTAAAAATATGTATTTACGTTTGTATAAATATGTACAGCCATATCCTTGTGTGTGCATATGCACACATGTAAGTTTATAATATAAATTCGAAATTTTAGTAAAATCGTGATTGTTTGTTCGTACTACCTGTTTCCAATTTTCGTGTTTAACCAACCACTGTGGACCCCCTTCCTCCCACAACGGTTCCACATAAACTCAACCACTGTGGCCCCCCTTACGCCCACAACGGTTCCGTGTTAACATCAACCACTGTGGTCCCCCTTCCACCCACAATGATTCCACGTAAACTCAAACATTATACAGTGTACACGCAAATAATTAGTATATTCTACACATAGTATTTCCTACGGCTAATCACATAGCATGTATATAGACACATATACACATATAGTATTTATCACGTATCACCAAATACTGTGGCTCCCCATCCGCCCACAATACGCATAATCACATTATTTTCTTAACATTCATATCATAATCAAGTTAGTTCGTTTAATAAGTTGCAGCAGAACTTGGCTCATAGGCCATACTCAACTTTAGTTTATAATTTGTAGCAGAACTTGGCTCATAGGCCATACTCAACTTTAGTTTAGTAAGTTGCAGCAGAACTTGGCTCATAGGCCATACTCAACTTTAGTTTATAAGTTGCAGCAGAACTTGGCTCATAGGCCATACTCAACTTTAGTTTAGTAAGTTGCAGCAGAACTTGGCTCATAGGCCATACTCAACTTTAGTTTAGTACTATTGTGGCCCCCCTTCCGCCCACAATAGCCCCATAATCATCACAGACCACGTTATCCCCATGGCCATTACAGACCACGCTGTCTCCCAAATTAGTTATGTTTAACATTACATAACATGTTTGTATAAACATACTGTCACGTGTAATTTCATTATGTTTTGCAATTCGTATTATCTCCACTCAATATATCAATCAACGATAATAATCATCTTTCATCAGCACGTAGTCAATCATTATGTTTGTATGGACTTTTCATATATAAATGTTCAGATATTTTATATCCTGAATCGTTTTCAGATAGATAACGTGTATAAACATGCTTTCCACCCCAAAAGTTCGTAAAATAGTTTAAAGAGTGGGGTCATGAAACTCACGGTTTTGTAGGCACTCAGTGCGAGATCAGCACGGGGTTCGTTTCCCTTGCTATCACTTAGTCCCTATAGTCCATATTATAATAATATTAATATTTTAATATTATTATAATCTCAGTATTAAACTGGGCTGTATAACTAATCTGGGTATAGCTGGTATGCCCAGAAAGTGGTAATAGGCTTAGGCTGTGATGTTGTTCAGTGTCTAATACTTAAAACCGAACTTGGCTCAGATTCCCGTTTTCCCAGCTGGGCCAAGTTGTTTGTTTACGCGTTCAGAAAACAGTTATAGGGAAATAAGCTTGGGTAAATGTATTGGTTAATAAAATGATTAAGCTATAAAGAATGATCACATACTAGGGTACCGGATTAGCCTTGGGGCCCGTTTCCGTTTATTCAGTTTGATTTAAGAAGAAACGCGCACAATCTATCCGGATTGTCCAGGTTTCTCATAAAAGTTCGTTTTACTTAATTAATCCAAAAATATGATTTTTGATCACTCTTGGTGTTTTGATATTCCCGCAGGTTCGTTAGTCGCGAACTTACCTATTTTTATAAAAACTGAATTTGCTTAATCTTCATATTAGTATAATTAATTAACCGTTAATCATTAAATTATGAAAATTTAGCCACTTATCAAATAAAATATGTATATTTTTATAAAAATATTTCTGGAATTATTTATTGATTTATTAATTTATAAAAATTCATTTTATCAGCTATATTTCGCCTGAAAATCGTCCGTTTATCCCAAACAACTTCCAAAAATTCCACCAAAATTCCTGAATACTCAAATCATGTCCCAAAACAATCTATATCAATTCCAGAATGTAAACAGCTTGTTCAATATTCTTTTCGGCCCAAATTCGGCTATAAAAATTCGCACAAACGCATATGTACAAAACACCTTTAGACTTCTCCAAATGATCTCAAAATTCATATGTCAACAAAATACATAATATCTGAGTTCCCAGAAAAATTTCATAATTTTTGAAGTATTTTAGCTATTTTTCCCAAATAAACGTCCCAATTCGGTAATAAATTCGCCAAATATTCTCGGATGGTCGAAAAATTACCAAATTTGAACAAGGACTTATTGACATAGTCCCTGATGTCCCTGCAAAATTTCAAGTCCTAAAAATATGCACATCACAACCTTAACCTAAACAGCCCGTAATCGAGTAAATCGGCATTACCTTTGCGGTTTTGGTTCGTTTTCGCTCTCTTAATCCAATTTTCGGGTTCTTTTGCTTCTAAGCAAGCTAGGTACAAGTCCTATATCACAAACCAAGCATGTATCATCAAGAGACCAGCCATGGAAATTAGGGTTTTGGTTAGGGTTCTAAACCGAACTTTTGAACCGTAAAAACTTCGTTTAAACCTGTAATCCATTTTTATGGCCAAAAAAACTTATCAATCAAGGTTCTTAACCATGTGTATGATCAAAATATGTTTTAGGATAATTTTTAGGGTTTTTGGATGGTTAGAAGTCATTTTTGATAATCAAGGATCAAGTTTTATGTAAAAACCATGTTTAATTCAAGTTCTAATGATCAAACATGAAGCTTACCTTGAAGGTTTCTTGGGTGTGTTAAGAAGGCAGGGGCTGAATGTCCAGAAATTGTGAGAAACATCTTATAAAAATATCAACTAATGGGTTTAAATGTGAAAAGGATTTTAAGGAGGGTTTAGTCCACTTTGGCGGGCTAGAAATTTTGGGCCTCCTTTGGGCCTAATTTTGGCCCATTAGTCTCGTTTTGCGTGCCCGAATATGAAATCCCGAGTCCAAATTTATATCGGGTTTGGTTTTTGGCATGAAAAAACATATCAGTTACGACAAATAGCGCGAAAATGAGCGTTTTTCGATCATTTTTGTGTAAATTTATAAAAACGTAGTATTTGTTTGTAAAAATCGAAAATATTTTCATGGATCGGTTAGAACATCCCCAAAAAGTATTTGGTAGATCTTTTTCGGCTTAATGGATGATACAATGCTTGTTTCGGAACTATCTTTCGCATTTAAGATCATAGCGAGTGGTTAAACTAGCATGTTTTCGTTTAACTGATTTGCTATCATTCTAAGGCTTTAATATCACTATATTGACTTATATTAAACGCATATCACTTATAGATGGCACCCCGGGATATCCGGACCATAACCAGACCCGTTTGGTTATTCGTTTATTCGTTACGCAATAAGCGGTTAAACGCTTATTCGAGTTTGTAAGTACTAAGGTGTATCCGGTTTTGTCATGAATGTCACATTCTCCCCCAGTTAGGAAATTTCGTCCCCGAAATTCAATATGCCAATTACGCCCCTTTAGGGGAAAAATTTTATAATTATTCGTTTCAGAATCATTCTTCTGTTTCCGAACACGTTGATTCCCCGTTGTGGATTCCACTAAACTTTAATCGATGAAATTTTGTTATGTCGTAACTGTTTGATTTTCCCCGTTCAACATTTTCATGGTTTCCTTTATAGAGTTTAGTTGTATACAAATTTTCAGGTAGAACTACGTCCGTCCAGTCAGTACGGCACTCGTTCTGATTCGATATATACAAAATATCGTTAATGAGATAATTTTGTCTAATACATTACGGAGTTAACCTTCAAGGATTTTTCCAGTTCCATGTATTTTCACGTTAACTCGTCGGTTTCATTAGCTCAACTAACACCTTCCAAGAATTGTCATCTTCTCACATATATCGGTATAGTCCTCTAGTTAGCCTCAAGCGGATTTTAGTTTGTTTCTGATATTACAAGCTTTATTTATGGTTTCCGAAATCGAATCGGAATTTATATTTTGGATGTCGCAAATTTTTTTTTTTTTTTTGAATTTAATAATGTAGCGATTTATATTCTTGCTCGTATAATGTAGTATATAACCGCTTGTACAATATTACGTTGACTGTTAATGTACGAGGATTGAAATTACCGGTCTCACTTTCCTCTAATGTTTGAATATTGATTGTTTGTTAGAGGATTAAATACCGTGTTCGGGTCGATTAGGGATCTAAGTTTCATATATAACTCACTAAGGATAAGATTTTGTTAAGGCGCGTTTTTCAGCTGGATAGTTGTTACAAATCAGAAGAAGGTATTTGGAGTGGATTAGTCAGGAAACTATCATTCAGCTTGAATTGCTTTCTCGGGATGTTTAAGGAACACATGTTAAGGGTTCCATTTTAGTTTGTTTCCCACTTCCAATGGGGTATCTCGAATTGTTGTAGCATCTCCGAGGATCTTTAGTATTCCCCCAGAACTTATAATAGCGCACACTTTACAACACATGAGCCTATGATTCCTTCATAGATTTCGCTTGCATCTTTATACTAGTACTCAGTTTATCCGAACATCTGGCCTGACTTTTCCTTGTTCATCACTCAGTTATTAAGGCTATAAAAATTTAAAGTTCAAGTTTCGGTTACGGATAGTATAGTTCTTCTCATCCGTGTTTCGTCATTGGGGTACTAGGTTTTGTTCCGTGTACGGGATCACTTCTTTATCTAGAAGAGGTAGTATAACAGTTCTATTTCTATATATAACCTTAATTTGAACTCAATTAACTAGTCCATACTGACTATTACACAATGATTCCTCACTTCCATCAGGAGTGCATTGATAGGGAATAGCTAGTTATTTAGGTTAAGAGGGTAGTTTTTCGAGTAATATGGTTAGTATTTATAGTCTTACTTTTGGTGGTTTCTATAATATACAGAATTGTTATTTTACTAGCCGGTATATTTTCCAAGGTAATAATTTGTAGGAACGAAACCTCTATCAGTGTCCGTAATAAATAAACTAAAGTATATTAGGCATTACTAAGAACGTACTCGTTACTACATTTGTTCTATCCGGTTTATTTACAATACGTGACCCCTAGTCGAGTTGGACGTCGATGCCGGTCCTTGCCTTTGTCTTTCCATCGCAATTGGGTTCAATTTAGGGCAGTCTTTCTTGATGTGCTTCACACTACCACACTCATAACAGGCATTATGGTTTATTATGGGTTGGTTTTGGTAGACTGGTTGTTGTCGTGTTGGTTGCGGTTGGGGTAGTTGTGAGTCCTGGAGTTGGGTTGGTGGATTTATAGTATTCATAACGGTTCTACAATTTCGGGCATAGTGTCCCACCTTCCCACATTTGTGACACACATTGGTCCGACATTCACCAACATGATGATAACCACATTTTCCACATCTAGGCAAAAGCCCGTTATACTTATCTTGCTTCACATCGGAACTGATCATAGCGTAATTTTGTATTGCAAGGCGCGCACATTTATTCCGTTGTCTTTCTTGTATTCCCGCTCCATAATTGGTTCGTTTTGTACCAGATGATTCCCCGGGCATTCTTAATGAACCACTTCTAATCAAATCAGAAGTTACAATGCCGGCTTGTAACACGGCATTTTCGAAAGTTACAGGGCCAGTTGAATTAACCAAACTCCTGACTTCGAGGGCTAAACCCCAAATGTAGCGTTCAGTACGTTTAGATTCTGGAGTAACTAACCATGGGACTAGACGAGCCAGTTCGTTAAAGCGATGGGTATACTCCAAGTGATCTGCACCCTTCATTTCTAGATTCCAAAGTTCTTGCTCTAATTTCTGAATTTCGTTTATCGGACAAAAGTGTTTTATCATAAGATTTTTAAGTTCTGTCCAAGACATACGATTGGTTGCCTCTTGTCCTTGAATTTGCACAACAGTATTCCACCACATTAGCGCGTGGTCTACAAATGTAGAAGTAGCAAATTTGACAATACAATCTAGTAGACAGTTAGTGATATTAATGATGGATTCAGTCTTTTCGATCCACTTTACCAGTCCATTTGGTCCTTTAGTACCGCTAAATTCCATAGGTTTACATAGCATGAAGTTCTTAAGTTGATATCCGTGTTGCGGGGGATTTTGATTGTTACAACTATTGTTCAAGTTCGGTAGGAGATTATCATTATTGAAAGTAATATTGGTATTCAACGGGGGAGTATTAGTTGTGATAGTATCAGTATTTTTCGGGGGAGCATTTGTGGTTGTATTAGTATTTGTCGAGGGATTAGTATTTACAATCGCGTTAGCGTTCGGCACTTGATTTGTATTCATAGTTGTATGGATACCAGCAGCGAATTGTGCTGCTATTGTCGGAAGTACTGTTTGTAGTTGTCGAGCGATCATCTCGGCTATATCTGCCTCAGACAACATGTTTACTTTCTTCGGGGCCATTCTATAACAATAACCAGTTATCCAACAATTAACAAAATTAACATACACTAATGATCACAAAAGGAATTACAATAACAAGTAATCAGGTATTTCAATTAACACGTATATATCACACGGGTTTGTTCTCGAGTTTGAATACTAAGGATAATATGTAAAGTTAGCCTAACAAAGGCCAATGTTTATATATATATATATATATATATATATATATATATATATATATCAAAAGTTGTCACCTAGTGACAAGTAATTGTAATCCAGTAAGGGTAAGTGTTTGTAATGAAATATCCAATGCGTCACCCATATCAACATAGCACCCTACCAGATGCTTGCATGGGGTATCGAAGGCTATATACAACAATATCGTACTACCCTTATCTATCTAAGTACACATTATACAATTATATACAGTTTACAACTTGCCCGAAAATTATTCCGGTACGATCCCATCATTAGGCAATTGTTTTTCTTTAGCATCTTCCATAAGTAGACAATTGCTCGTTATGAGTTTAGTTAGTGTATTTATCATATGAATGCACTCATATATTCAACTAGACCCTTAGAGGTTGTTAAATATAACTATAGAATATATTCCTTCGCCAGGTCATTCGGTGCACGCAAGTATGTTGGGCCTACTAAAAGTGGTAGTTTACTGGTTGGGTTAAGTATGTCCCGTTCCAGTCAGCATGTCATCAATTCGTGAGCATGAGGTTTCTCTCCTACAGTAACCAATTGGAATAGGAAAAATATAGGAGAGGTTGGATGTTCATGTTCATAGATGGTTCGAAGAGTTTGCTAGTTAAGGAGGTTCATCAGAGTTAGTTGTACTGGTGAATTGTAAAGGAAATTATTATTATTAATATTTCTTTTTGAGATATCGTTAGTATATTATATGTACTGGTAGTCACGGTCTGTTTATAGAATTGGGGAATCAATAAAGTAGTTATTATATTTATAATTTGATAAATCGGACTCATCACTAGGTACTTTCCTAGGAATAGTGTTTGTTTTCGAGAAGCGAAAGTGGAGAGACGAACGAAAAACTGTTTAGTTTACTGTTTGAAAACGAGTGTATAGGATAGGATTGGATCCAATCAGAAAAGTATTATATATATTCTTTTGAAATTATTGTATGTAGGTCACACCTCCCACAGTTCGTTCCCGGGCCTTGTATATTAAGCCCCTTTGTGGTTCTGTCACATCACCAGACTTAGTTAAACTTGTTGAAGCATTCTCATATTCTCACTCACAGGAAACACCGGTTCTTTATCTGTCGTAAAGCTACTCGATCTCGACATCTTTCGGTGCAATCGTGAATCAGAAGAAAACGTTTTTCGGTAGCTTAGGTCATCGTAAAGGATATTATTAATTAATACCGAAATTAAATATTTTATTTGTTACGAACAGGTATAATATTAATTATAAAAAAAATATAATATAAATTTTGATACGATATAATTTTAATCATAATATGAATTAATATTGATTATAACCGAATATAATATTCGTTACAATAAGATTCAATATCATCGGTAGTATCGTACGTACACATATCCCTATACCTCATCTCAGATAAGCACGTATGCACATTTCATATATACTTCACATCACCTTTATGCACATATGTTGCCATTTTTACCTATCAATATGTTCCGCGACTTCACCCCGAATTCCCTCGTACAAGCAAGTCTGTTATTACGTTCCGGACCATAATAACTCACTTGCCCTACGAGTTCATCCCGGCATCCATCAGTATCTATCGTTACTTATTAATAAGTTTCCCAGTGATAATCGAGCCTACGGTTATATTATAGGTATCCTAAGGGATAACCTAATCCTTTATAACCAATGGCTCTGATACCAACTTCTGTCACACCCCGTTAAGCGAATTGCGGAAGCGTAAAACGGAAATGCAACAGATACAACTGGTATCAAATACATTGTTCATAAAGAAACATTACTAACTAATTTACAATATATTATATCGTTCTAACATCTTTTACAAACTAGGTGATACAATCAAACCGGTTCTTCAATTACTTACTTCTAACTCAAATGCCCATGATATCAATCACCAATCAGACACGTAACGCACAGGAAATTACTTCTCATATCTGATTACCTGAAAAGCATGTTAAAATAGGTCAACTACGAAAGTTGGTGAGTTTCATAAGTTTAACGAAATCAGTTCTGCGTACCACACAGTCATAGTTTGTATGTACGCGCGTATGTAAAAATATGTATTTACGTTTGTATAAATATGTACAGCCATATCCTTGTGTGTGCATATGCACACATGTAAGTTTATAATATAAATTCGAAATTTCAGTAAAATCGTGATTGTTTGTTCGTACTACCTGTTTCCAATTTTCGTGTTTAACCAACCACTGTGGACCCCCTTCCTCCCACAACGGTTCCACATAAACTCAACCACTGTGGCCCCCCTTACGCCCACAACGGTTCCGTGTTAACATCAACCACTGTGGTCCCCCTTCCACCCACAATGATTCCACGTAAACTCAAACATTATACAGTGTACACGCAAATAATTAGTATATTCTACACATAGTATTTCCTACGGCTAATCACATAGCATGTATATAGACACATATACACATATAGTATTTATCACGTATCACCAAATACTGTGGCTCCCCATCCGCCCACAATACGCATAATCACATTATTTTCTTAACATTCATATCATAATCAAGTTAGTTCGTTTAATAAGTTGCAGCAGAACTTGGCTCATAGGCCATACTCAACTTTAGTTTATAAGTTGCAGCAGAACTTGGCTCATAGGCCATACTCAACTTTAGTTTAGTAAGTTGCAGCAGAACTTGGCTCATAGGCCATACTCAACTTTAGTTTATAAGTTGCAGCAGAACTTGGCTCATAGGCCATACTCAACTTTAGTTTAGTACTATTGTGGCCCCCCTTCCGCCCACAATAGCCCCATAATCATCACAGACCACGTTATCCCCATGGCCATTACAGACCACGCTGTCTCCCAAATTAGTTATGTTTAACATTACATAACATGTTTGTATAAACATACTGTCACGTGTAATTTCATTATGTTTTGCAATTCGTATTATCTCCACTCAATATATCAATCAACGATAATAATCATCTTTCATCAGCACGTAGTCAATCATTATGTTTGTATGGACTTTTCATATATAAATGTTCAGATATTTTATATCCTGAATCGTTTTCAGATAGATAACGTGTATAAACATGCTTTCCACCCCAAAAGTTCGTAAAATAGTTTAAAGAGTGGGGTCATGAAACTCACGGTTTTGTAGGCACTCAGTGCGAGATCAGCACGGGGTTCGTTTCCCTTGCTATCACTTAGTCCCTATAGTCCATATTATAATAATATTAATATTTTAATATTATTATAATCTCAGTATTAAACTGGGCTGTATAACTAATCTGGGTATAGCTGGTATGCCCAGAAAGTGGTAATAGGCTTAGGCTGTGATGTTGTTCAGTGTCTAATACTTAAAACCGAACTTGGCTCAGATTCCCGTTTTCCCAGCTGTGCCAAGTTGTTTGTTTACGCGTTCAGAAAACAGTTATAGGGAAATAAGCTTGGGTAAATGTATTGGTTAATAAAATGATTAAGCTATAAAGAATGATCACATACTAGGGTACCGGATTAGCCTTGGGGCCCGTTTCCGTTTATTCAGTTTGATTTAAGAAGAAACGCGCACAATCTATCCGGATTGTCCAGGTTTCTCATAAAAGTTCGTTTTACTTAATTAATCCAAAAATATGATTTTTGATCACACTTGGTGTTTTGATATTCCCGCAGGTTCGTTAGTCGCGAACTTACCTATTTTTATAAAAACTGAATTTGCTTAATCTTCATATTAGTATAATTAATTAACCGTTAATCATTAAATTATGAAAATTTAGCCACTTATCAAATAAAATATGTATATTTTTATAAAAATATTTTTGGAATTATTTATTGATTTATTAATTTATAAAAATTCATTTTATCAGCTATATTTCGCCTGAAAATCGTCCGTTTATCCCAAACAACTTCCAAAAATTCCACCAAAATTCCTGAATACTCAAATCATGTCCCAAAACAATCTATATCAATTCCAGAATGTAAACAGCTTGTTCAATATTCTTTTCGGCCCAAATTCGGCTATAAAAATTCGCACAAACGCATATGTACAAAACACCTTTAGACTTCTCCAAATGATCTCAAAATTCATATGTCATCAAAATACATAATATCTGAGTTCCCAGAAAAATTTCATAATTTTTGAAGTATTTTAGCTATTTTTCCCAAATAAACGTCCCAATTCGGTAATAAATTCGCCAAATATTCTCGGATGGTCGAAAAATTACAAAATTTGAACAAGGACTTATTGACATAGTCCCTGATGTCCCTGCAAAATTTCAAGTCCTAAAAATATGCACATCACAACCTTAACCTAAACAGCCGGTAATCGAGTAAATCGGCATTACCTTTGCGGTTTTGGTTCGTTTTCGCTCTCTTAATCCAATTTTCGGGTTCTTGTGCTTCTAAGCAAGCTAGGTACAAGTCCTATATCACAAACCAAGCATGTATCATCAAGAGACCAGCCATGGAAATTAGGGTTTTGGTTAGGGTTCTAAACCGAACTTTTGAACCGTAAAAACTTCGTTTAAACCTGTAATCCATTTTTATGGCCAAAAAAACTTATCAATCAAGGTTCTTAACCATGTGTATGATCAAAATATGTTTTTGGATAGTTTTTAGGGTTTTTGGATGGTTAGAAGTCATTTTTGATAATCAAGGATCAAGTTTTATGTAAAAACCATGTTTAATTCAAGTTCTAATGATCAAACATGAAGCTTACCTTGAAGGTTTCTTGGGTGTGTTAAGAAGGCAGGGGCTGAATGTCCAGAAATTGTGAGAAACATCTTATAAAAATATCAACTAATGGGTTTAAATGTGAAAAGGATTTTAAGGAGGGTTTAGTCCACTTTGGCGGGCTAGAAATTTTGGGCCTCCTTTGGGCCTAATTTTGGCCCATTAGTCTCGTTTTGCGTGCCCGAATATGAAATCCCGAGTCCAAGTTTATATCGGGTTTGGTTTTTGGCATGAAAAAACATATCAGTTACGACAAATAGCGCGAAAATGAGCGTTTTTCAATCATTTTTGTGTAAATTTATAAAAACGTAGTATTTGTTTGTAAAAATCGAAAATATTTTCATGGATCGGTTAGAACATCCCCAAAAAGTATTTGGTAGATCTTTTTCGGCTTAATGGATGATACAATGCTTGTTTCGGAACTATCTTTCGCGTTTAAGATCATAGCGAGTGGTTAAACTAGCATGTTTTCGTTTAACTGATTTGCTATCATTCTAAGGCTTTAATATCACTATATTGACTTATATTAAACGCATATCACTTATAGATGGCACCCCGGGATATCCGGACCATAACCAGACCCGTTTGGTTATTCGTTTATTCGTTACGCAATAAGCGGTTAAACGCTTATTCGAGTTTGTAAGTACTAAGGTGTATCCGGTTTTGTCATGAATGTCACATTCTCCCCCAGCTAGGAAATTTCGTCCCCGAAATTCAATATGCCAATTACGCCCCTTTAGGGGAAAAATTTTTATAATTATTCGTTTCAGAATCATTCTTCTGTTTCCGAACACGTTGATTCCCCGTTGTGGATTCCACCGAACTTTAATCGATGAAATTTTGTTATGTCGTAACTGTTTGATTTTCCCCGTTCAACATTTTCATGGTTTCCTTTATAGAGTTTAGTTGTATACAAATTTTCAGGTAGAACTACGTCCGTCCAGTCAGTACGGCACTCGTTCTGATTCGATATATACAAAATATCGTTAATGAGATAATTTTGTCTAATACATTACGGAGTTAACCTTCAAGGATTTTTCCAGTTCCATGTATTTTCACGTTAACTCGTCGGTTTCATTAGCTCAACTAACACCTTCCAAGAATTGTCATCTTCTCACATATATCGGTATAGTCCTCTAGTTAGCCTCAAGCGGATTTTAGTTTGTTTCTGATATTACGAGCTTTATTTATGGTTTCCGAAATCGAATCGGAATTTATATTTTGGATGTCGCAAATTTTTTTTTTTTTTTGAATTTAATAAGGTAGCGATTTATATTCTTGCTCGTATAATGTAGTATATAACCGCTTGTACAATATTACGTTGACTGTTAATGTACGAGGATTGAAATTACCGGTCTCACTTTCCTCTAATGTTTGAATATTGATTGTTTGTTAGAGGATTAAATACCGTGTTCGGGTCGATTAGGGATCTAAGTTTCATACATAACTCACTAAGGATAAGATTTTGTTAAGGCGCGTTTTTCAGCTGGATAGTTGTTACAAATCAGAAGAAGGTATTTGGAGTGGATTAGTCAGGAAACTATCATTCAGCTTGAATTGCTTTCTCGGGATGTTTAAGGAACACATGTTAAGGGTTCCATTTTAGTTTGTTTCCCACTTCCAATGGGGTATCTCGAATTGTTGTAGCATCTCCGAGGATCTTTAGTATTCCCCCAGAACTTATAATAGCGCACACTTTACAACACATGAGCCTATGATTCCTTCATAGATTTCGCTTGCATCTTTATACTAGTACTCAGTTTATCCGAACATCTGACCTGACTTTTCCTTGTTCATCACTCAGTTATTAAGGCTATAAAAATTTAAAGTTCAAGTTTCGGTTACGGATAGTATAGTTCTTCTCATCCGTGTTTCGTCATTGGGGTACTAGGTTTTGTTCCGTGTACGGGATCACTTCTTTATCTAGAAGAGGTAGTATAACAGTTCTATTTCTATATATAACCTTAATTTGAACTCAATTAACTAGTCCATACTGACTATTACACAATGATTCCTCACTTCCATCAGGAGTGCATTGATAGGGAATAGCTAGTTATTTAGGTTAAGAGGGTAGTTTTTCGAGTAATATGGTTAGTATTTATAGTCTTACTTTTGGTGTTTTCTATAATATACAGAATTGTTATTTTACTAGCCGGTATATTTTCCAAGGTAATAATTTGTAGGAACGAAACGTCTATCAGTGTCCGTAATAAATAAACTAAAGTATATTAGGCATTACTAAGAACGTACTCGTTACTACATTTGTTCTATCCGGTTTATTTACAATACATGACCCCTAGTCGAGTTGGACGTCGATGCCGGTCCTTGCCATTGTCTTTCCATCGCAATTGGGTTCAATCTAGGGCAGTCTTTCTTGATGTGCTTCACACTACCACACTCATAATAGGCATTATGGTTTATTATGGGTTGGTTTTGGTAGACTGGTTGTTGTCGTGTTGGTTGCGGTTGGGGTAGTTGTGAGTCCTGGAGTTGGGTTGGTGGATTTATAGTATTCATAACGGTTCTACAATTTCGGGCATAGTGTCCCACCTTCCCACATTTGTGACACACATTGGTCCGACATTCACCAACATGATGATAACCACATTTTCCACATCTAGGCAAAAGCCCGTTATACTTATTTCGCCTGAAAATCGTCCGTTTATCCCAAACAACTTCCAAAAATTCCACCAAAATTCCTGAATACTCAAATCATGTCCCAAAACAATCTATATCAATTCCAGAATGTAAACAGCTTGTTCAATATTCTTTTCGGCCCAAATTCGGCTATAAAAATTCGCACAAACGCATATGTACAAAACACCTTTAGACTTCTCCAAATGATCTCAAAATTCATATGTCATCAAAATACATAATATCTGAGTTCCCAGAAAAATTTCATAATTTTTGAAGTATTTTAGCTATTTTTCCCAAATAAACGTCCCAATTCGGTAATAAATTCGCCAAATATTCTCGGATGGTCGAAAAATTACCAAATTTGAACAAGGACTTATTGACATAGTCCCTGATGTCCCTCCAAAATTTTAAGTCCTAAAAATATGCACATCACAACCTTAACCTAAACAGCCCGTAATCGAGTAAATCGGCATTACCTTTGCGGTTTTGGTTCGTTTTCGCTCTCTTAATCCAATTTTCGGGTTCTTGTGCTTCTAAGCAAGCTAGGTACAAGTCCTATATCACAAACCAAGCATGTATCATCAAGAGACCAGCCATGGAAATTAGGGTTTTGGTTAGGGTTCTAAACCGAACTTTCGAACCGTGAAAACTTCGTTTAAACCCTGTAATCCATTTTTATGGCCAAAAAAACTTATCAATCCAGGTTCTTAACCATGTGTATGATCAAAATATGTTTTTGGATAGTTTTTAGGGTTTTTGGATGGTTAGAAGTCATTTTTGATAATCAAGGATCAAGTTTTATGTAAAAACCATGTTTAATTCAAGTTCTAATGATCAAACATGAAGCTTACCTTGAAGGTTTCTTGGGTGTGTTAAGAAGGCAGGGGCTGAATGTCCAGAAATTGTGAGAAACATCTTATAAAAATATCAACTAATGGGTTTAAATGTGAAAAGGATTTTAAGGAGGGTTTAGTCCACTTTGGCGGGCTAGAAATTTTGGGCCTCCTTTGGGCCTAATTTTGGCCCATTAGGCTCGTTTTGCGTGCCCGAATATGAAATCCCGAGTCCAAGTTTATATCGGGTTTGGTTTTTGGCATGAAAAAAACATATCAGGTACGACAAATAGCGTGAAAAGGAGCGTTTTTCGATCATATTTGTGTAAATTTATAAAAACGTAGTATTTGTTTGTAAAAATCGAAAATAATTTCATGGATCGGTTAGAACATCCCCAAAAAGTATTTGGTAGATATTTTTCGGCTTAATGGATGATACAATGCTTGTTTCGGAACTATCTTTCGCGTTTAAGATCATAGTGAGTGGTTAAACTAGCATGTTTTCGTTTAACTGATTTGCTATCATTCTAAGGCTTTAATATCACTATATTGACTTATATTAAACGCATATCACTTATAGATGGCACCCCGGGATATCCGGACCATAACCAGACCCGTTTGGTTATTCGTTTATTCGTTACGCAATAAGCGGTTAAACCCTTATTCGAGTTTGTAAGTACTAAGGTGTATCCGGTTTTGTCATGAATGTCACAACATTTACAACGAGTTCCTCCTCACCAGATCCATATATTAGAAACATATTCTTAGTCCTTTTAAGGTATTTCAATATGCTCGTAACCTCCATCCAATAGATACTTCCCGGATTTTGTTGGAATCTACTTGTCATACTCAAAGCGCATGACATATCCGGTCTTGTGCAGATCATTGCATATATGATGGATCCTATAGTTGAAGCGTATGGGATTCCTTTCATTTTCTCTTGCTCATCCTTTGATCTTGTGCATCGAGTCGCACTCAATACCGTTCCTGTTTGAAAAGGTATCAAACCTTTCTTAGAGTTCTCCATCTTGAACTTTTTCAAGATTTTACCGATGTATACACTTTGGTTTAAACCTATCAACCGTCTTGAACTATCCCTATAGATATTTATTCCCAAAATATAGGCGGCTTCACCAAGATCTTTGATGGAAAAACAACTCCCAAGCTAGGCTTTTACACCTTCCATGGATGGAATGTCATCTCCAAATAGTAGTATGTCATCAACATACAATACTAAGAAATTAATAATGCTCCCACTAACGTTCTTGATGAATCCAAATTTCTTAACATTTTCATCAAAATGGTGATTCAAACTCCTAGATGCTGAAATCCATAGATTGATTTCTTTAACTTGCATACTTTATTAGGATGTCGTGGATCGACAAAACCTTCGGGCCGAACCATATAGACATCTTCCTCAAGGGGTCCATTTAGAAAAGCGGTTTTGACATCCATTTGCCGAATCTCATAGTCATAATATGCGGCAATGGCAAATAATATCTTAATAGACTTTAGCATTGCCACAGGCAAAAAAGTCTCATCATAATCAACCCCTTGAGTTTGAGTAAAACCTTTTGCTACAAGTCTTGCTATATAAGTATCCAAGTTTCCATGCATATCGATATTTTTCTTGAAAACCCACTTACTTCTAACTTGTTTGGGGTTAAGAGGTTGTATAACCAAATCCCATACTTGGCTGTCATGCATGGATTGCATCTCAACGTTCATGGCTTCAAGCCATTTGTCGCAATCAGATTGTAACATTGCATCATGGTATGTGGTGATTCATCCGAATCTACAACATATTTGCGAACGTCGTGTGTGTTTTGATCAACCATTTGATCATTCTCAACAACCTCTTGTTGATTGCTAGTATCAACCAAAAGTGTATCGGCTTGTGTTTCTCGATCCTCCTCGAGTTCCACCGTTCTACTAGTTCTTTCCATAAGAAACTTAGTTTCCAAGAACTCGGCCTTTCAAGCATAAACACCTTTTGCTCGATTGAGTTGTAGAAATAATATCCCATAGAGTCTTTGGGATATCCTACAAAGATACACTTAGTGGATCGGTTTTCAATTTTTTTGGGTGTTGTGCTTAACATAAGCCTCAGAACACCATACCTTCAAATATGCTAATGATGGAACCCTTCCATGCCATATTTCAAAAGGTGTCTTGTCCACTTTCTTCGTTGGTGCCATATTTAGAATACGGGCTGCCGAGAGAAATGTGAAACCCCAAAATGATAGAGGCAATGTGATTCTAGCCATCATAGATCGAATCATATCCAATTGTCACACCCCGACTAGGTAGTTGCGGAAGCGTAATACGGGAATGTAACAGATAACACTGGTATCAACCATATTGTTTATAAAGAAATTCAACAAACTAATTTACATCATATTACATTGGTAGGTACTATGTTTACAAACTAGATGAAAAACACATAACCAGTTCTCGGTTCCTTATTCATTAGTACGTATTTGCATCTATTCACAGCTATTCAACTTTCCTTCTAACACCAAGCACGTAAGCAAATCATTCCAACTTCGGCTTACCTGAAAAGCATTCTAAAACGGGTCAACTACGTCTAGTTGGTGAGTTTCAAGTTTCACGAGTATCAACGAAATCAGTATACGAGTTCGTAAAGTTTACAGTGTGTATGTATACATGTATGTGTATGATGTATTATACTAAGCCACAAGTGAAACCGAAACGAGCTAAAACACATGGCCACCCCTGCCCATGCATTCCCGTTGGCATTTAACAGCCATTTTGCCCCAAGTATGTACTATGTCTAACACCACATAGCAGTATGTAATAAGTTTAAATGACAATGTGCAACAGGGTTAACATGTTCCGGCATACTCCACCGGCTCTGTCAGTTGGGTTTGTCAAACCGATAGTACTATCCACACGTCACCGGCACGAAGTTAATCACTTGTGTTTATGGGGACTTTCAAGTGTTAGTACTTAGATAATTCACATCATCACACGTTTTCAAGTATATAAGTATATGTAAACATGCTTTCCACCCCAAAGTTCATCAAACAGTTTAGAAAGTGGGGTCGTGAAACTCACCTTATTGTAGTTCGAGCAGGTAATATACGTCAATAAGTGTTATGCCTCGATTATAGCTTGTATCTTATAATCGGAATCGTACTGTTAATACTAGTACAGTGTTTAAACCAAATCGAGCTGTATAACTAGTTTGGTTATAGCTGTTAGGACCAAAACATGACCATAGTCTTAGATTGTGACGTTTTATACTGTGAAATACTTAAAATCAGATTTGGCTCAGTTTCACCGTTTTCCGAGCCTAGCCAAGTTGATCGTTTACGCGTTTCGGGAATAGGTAAGATCATAAAAACATAAGTAAACATATTGATTGATAAAATGATTTAATTTATAAAAGAATTTTAAGGTTTCGGAATCTGGATTGATCACAGGTTTCGTTCCGTTTTCTTATGGTTTTGATTATACGAAGCGCGTACAATTCATTCGAATTGTCCGGAATTCTCGTAAAAAGTTCGTTTTTATCAAAATCACCTAAAACTATGATATTTGACCACTTTTGACATTTTGACATACCAGTCAGTCCGTTAAACACAAAACTGCCGGTTTCGTTAAAACAAATATAGTTTAAATCTTTGATTATTCATAACTAATTATGCACTTATATATAAATTATGGAAATTTTTGTAAAATTACATTAAAATATGGATAATTTTATAAAAATACTTTCAGAAATTTTTTGATTAATTATCTATTTATAAAAATTCTTTAAATGTGTTATAATTAAGTAATAAATACCCCGTTTATACCAAAAAACATCTGAAAAATCCGATAATTTTTTCAAGTGGTCTCAATATCATCACATAGCTCCTGAAAAATCTCCAGAACCTAACTCTTTGGCCAAAATGCTTTTTTGCGTGTTTTTCGGCTGTTAAAACTCGATTACAACATACTTGCACAAAAAAATACCTAAACATCTCCAAATGTCCTCAAACGTTGCCAGTGATATTCACATAACATTTATGGGTTCCAAACCAAATTTCATAATTTTTGATGAAGTTTAACTATTTTTCCCGAATTAACGCCAATAAACGGTAATAAATTCGCCAAATATTCTCTGTTTATCGGAAAATTACTAAATTTGAACAGGGACTCATTTAAATGATCCCTAATGTCCTTGAAAATTTTCACAAGCTAAAAACAAGAACGTCACAACCTAATACTAAACAGCCCCTTAACGAGTGTTACGGGTTTACCTTGTCGGTTTTCGATGAGTTTTGATGGTTTAAACAACTCTCCAGGTCTTGGGTCACAAACTTAGTGTATCTACATATCATATAACATCAAACCAAGCATAAATCATCCATATAACAGTCTTGTTAATTAGGGTTTCGGTTTTGGTTTCAAACCGAACTTTCGAACCGTAAAAACGACAAATTCATGTTCTAATCCGTGTTTTTGGCCAAAAATCCACATGGTACTGTCTTGTAAACATGTTTGACATCAAAAAATGATTTTAGGTGATTTTTAGGGTTTTTTGATGGTTAAACATGTTTAAAACTAATCAAGACTTAATTTTTTATGGTTAAACTTTGTTAATCAAGTAAAAATCTCATGAGTTTTGATTGTTACCTTGGAGGTTTTGGCTGGAAGATGCAAGAAATCAGCTGATCTTGATCTTGGTTGGTTTGTGTGTTAAAATATCCAATTTTTTTAACTTATACAACAAGCTAGAAACAAAAGGGATATACCCTTATTTGCGGCCGGCTCATGAATGGGGCCCATTGGGCCTCTTTTTGGCCCATTAGTGCCTCGGTTTTCGTGCCACGCGTAAAAGTCGGTCCAAAATTTAATTCAGGTTCATTTTTTCGCAAGAAAACTAGTTTGAGTGCGAAAAATAGCGCGAAAACGAGTGTTTTTCAGTCCATTTTTGTAAAATAAGAAAAACGTACTGACTAGTTTTAAAAATCCAAAATATTTTCACGGATTGCCTAGAACATGTCATATAAGTGTTTTATAAATCTTTTTCGGCTTAACGGATGCTACAATGCTCATTTTGATGTTAACGATTGCGTTTAAACTCATAACGTATCAATAAACGAAACCTTTTTCGTTTAAATGGTTTTAAACGTACTGGGGCCTAAATATCAATATGTGAGCCACTATAATATATATATATATAACTCGTATATGACCCCTCAGTATATATACGGGTCATAATTAGTATCGGTCGGTTACTCGTTTAAGCACTACGAATTAACCGATTTATCGTTTACTCGCTATGTAATGAATAAGGTATACCTTGTTTTGTCACGAATGTCACATTCTCCCCCCGTTAAGAAATTTTGTCCCCGAAATTTAATGTGTCATCGGTTTTCTTTTTAGGGAACAGGTGTGGATATTTCTTTCGGAATTCGTCCTTTCGTTCCCAAGTAAATTCGGGTCCTTGTTTTGAATTCCACCGAACTTTTACTAATGAGATTTTATTTGAGGCGGAGGTGGGCGAAATGGTTGTTTGTGTTTCTACCGGTTTCTCTACAAAGTTGAGCTTTTCATTAATCCGGACATCTTCCAGTGGTACTATTGCCGTTTCATCAGTCAAACACTTTTTTAGATTCGATACGTGAAACACATCGTGAATAGTGCTCAGTTCTATGGGTAGTTTTAATCGGTAAGCTACGGGACCAATTTTTGCAATAATCTCGAAAGGTCTGATGTATCTCGGGGCTAGTTTACCAGTCTTTCCAAATCTTATAACACCTTTCCACGGCGATACTTTTAAAAACACCTTATCACCTATTTCAAAAGATAACGGTTTTCTGCGAACATTGGCATAACTCTTTTGTCGGTCGCAGGCAGCTTTCAATTTTTGCTTAATCTGGTGAATCTTATCGGTGGTTTCCTGAATTAAATCTGACCTTGAAATTTGGGTATCACCCACTTCCGTCCAACATAGTGGTGATCTACATTTTCACCCGTATAGAGCTTCATAAGGTGCAGCTTTTATATTACTGTGGTAGCTATTATTATAGGAAAACTCAATAAGCGAGAGATGTTGATCCCAGTTTCCTTTGAAATCAAGTACACAAGCACGAAGTAGATCTTCTAAGGTTTGAATGGTTCGCTCAGATTGGCCGTCGGTTTGGGGATGGTAGGCGGTACTCAAATCTATTCGAGTTCCCAAAGATTCTTGTATTGCTTGCCAGAAATGTGAAGTAAAGTGACTGTCTCGATCTGAAATAATCGAAAGAGGTACTCCGTGTCGGGATACAGTTTCATCGATGTAAATTTGAGCGAGTTTTTCGGTGGTGTAGTTGTTACGGATGGGAATAAAGTGTGCGGATTTGGTTAGTCGGTCAACAATTACCCAGATAGCATTGTGTCCTCAGGAGGTTTTAGGAAGGTGCGTCACAAAGTCCATGGTAATTTGTTCCCATTTCCATTGTGGGATTTCGGGTTGTTGTAACATTCCCGAAGGTTTTTGATATTCGGCTTTAACTCTTGCACACGTTGCACATTTACTTACATACACGGCTATATCCTTTTTCATGCCAGGCCACCAGTAAAATTCTTTAACATCCTTATACATCTTATCAGTACCTGGATGAATAGAATATTTGGACTTATGTGCTTCATCAAGAATCAACTTTCGGAGTTTATGAAGTGTTGGAATCCAGACCCGGTTTTTGTAATAATATACTTCATCAATTTTCTTCTCAAAATTCCTTTCATTCCCATGTAGTTCTTCTTTTTCTAGCTGATCTGCCTTCAAAGCCTCATCTTGTGCACCATGAACTTGTTCGGTTAGGCTACTTTGAACAATCATTCCGAGTGCTCGTACCCTTAATAATTTGACTCTGTCTTTTCGGCTTAAAGCATCAGCTACTACGTTGGCCTTACCCGGATGGTATTTAATCTCACAATCATAATCATTTAACAGTTCTACCCATCTCCTTTGTCTCATGTTTATCTCTTTCTGATCAAATATATGTTGTAGGCTTTTGTGATCAGTATAGATAGTACATTTTGTGCCGTACAAGTAGTGTCTCCAGATCTTCAATGCAAAAATAACCGCTCCCAATTCCAAATCGTGGGTTGTATAGTTCTTCTCGTGTATCATTAATTGTCGGGAGGCATATGCTATTACTTTCTTTCCTTGCATCAGTACGCATCCTAAACCTTTACGAGACGCGTCACAATATACCACCAATTCATCAGTTCCATCTGGAAGGCTTCATACTGGAGCCTCACATAACTTCTGTTTTAACGTTTGGAAGGCCATTTCTTGTTCTTCTCCCCATTCATACGCTCGATCGTTTTGAGTTAGGAGGGTTAGAGGTTGGGCAATACTTGAAAAGTTTTTAATGAATCTTCTATAATGCCCGGCTAGTCCTAAGAATTGGCGAATTTCTCTTGGTGACTTAGACACTTGCCAATTTTTAACGGCCTCAATTTTACTTGGGTCTACTTTGATCCCTTGATGGTTCACGATGTGCCCCAAAAACTGTACTTCTTGTAGCCAAAATTCACATTTGGACATCTTTGCGTATAACTTCTCTTGCCTCAATAATTCTAAGACTTCCCGCAAATGTTGTTCGTGTTCCTCCTTACTTCTCGAATATATCAAAATGTCATCGATAAACACTATCACGAACTTGTCAAGGTAAGGTTTGCAAACTCGGTTCATGAGGTCCATAAACACTGCAGGTGCATTTGTCAACCCAAACGGCATAACCAAAAATTCATACTGACCATACCGAGTTCGGAAAGCTGTTTTTGGTACGTCTTCTTCCGGAATTCTTACTTGATGATAACCAGATCTAAGATCAATTTTCGAAAAATATTTCGCACCCTGGAGCTGATCAAACAAGTCATCAATTCGAGGTAAGGGGTATCTATTCTTTATAGTCACTTTATTCAATTCCCGGTAATCAATACACATTTGAAAACTCCCATCATCCTTCTTAACAAATAACACTGGTGCTCCCCACGGTGAGTAACTAGGTTGGATAAAACTCATGTCTAACAATTCTTGCAATTGGTTGGATAGTTCTTGCATTTCAGAAGGTGCAAGTCGGTAAGGTGCCTTAGCAATGGGGGCTGCTCCCAGTATCAAATCAATACGGAATTCCACTTGTCGGGTCGGTGGTAAACCAGGCAACTCATCAGGGAATACATCTGAATACTCGTGTACCACTGGGATGTCTTCCATTCGTTTTTCCTCGGGTTCCCTAACTGTTACACTCGCCAAGTATAAAGTACAACCTTGGCGTAAATATCTCAATGCCTTAAGTTGAGATACGAGAGGCAACATAGTACCAGATTTCTCACCTTGAACAGTCATAGCCTCATCATTCGGAAGAGGTATCCTAACAGTCTTATCCTTACAAACAATTTCAGCTTTATACTTAGATAGCCAGTCCATACCGACTATAACATCGAAACTTCCCAATTCCACTGGAAGTAAATCAATAAGGAACAGGTGGTCGTTTAGGATAAGGGAGCAGTTTCGGACTATTCGGTTAACAAGTATTGACTTACCGTTAGCGAGTTCTATAGTGTATGGTTTTGTTAGCTCACTAACCGGCATATTTTCTAAAGGTAAGAAGTTAACAGATATGAAATTTCTATCGGCGCCCGTATCAAACAAAACTGAAGCATACTGACCGGAAACTAAGAATGTACCTGTCACCACATTCGGATCATGACGCGCTTCACCCGATCCTAATACAAACGCGCGTCCCCTAGCTGCGTTGGAGGTTGATGCTTGTGCTTGGTTCTGCCTTCTCACTGCACCTTGATTCAGCTTGGGGCAGTATCTCCGAAAATGATCCGTACTACCACATTCGTAGCAAGTACGGAGGTTCATGGTGGGTGGGGTTTGTTGATTGAGTTGGGATCGGGTTGGTTGAGTTCGAGGTAGTTGGGTTGGTTGTTGTGGTCGGTTTGCATTGTTGGCGGGGGTTCTACAACTGGGGGCATAATGTCCAGTTTTTCCACACTTGTAACACAAACTACCGGTTTACAATCACCCATATGATGAAGATTACATTTTCCACATTTCGGTAGTGTCCCTTTATAAGCTTTTTGTTTCACGTTCGAACTGGTCATGGCATAATTTCGAGTATTCGGACGGGCTCGTTTATTTTGAGGGTTCTCTTGCATGCTTGTCCCATAGTCAGATCGTTTCAAACTCGATGTTTCCCCCGGCATTCTTATCACACCACTTCTCATAAGATCAAAAGTAACAACACCCGCTTGAGATACAGCACTTTCCAATGTTGGGTGGGCTACTAAATTAACTATACTCCTCACGGCAGGAGTCAATCCCCAGATGTAGCGTTCAATACGTTTTGCTTCTGGAGTAACTAACCACGGTACTAAGAGAGAGAGTTCATTAAAATGGTTTGTGTAACCCACATGGTCAGCACCTTTCATTTCCAAATTCCACAATTCATGTTCCAGTCTTTGAATCTCACTTTTCGGGCAAAAATGCTCTAGCATAAGGGTTTTAAGTTCGGTCCATGACATACGGTTTATAGCATCCTGTCCCCTTATTTGGACCACTGTGTTCCACCACATCAAAGCATAATCCAGAAACATACTCGTAACGAATTTGACTATACGGTCTGGTGGACATTCACTAATATTAATTACGGACTCGGTCTTTTCAATCCATTTGACCAATCCGTTAGGTCCCTCAATACCTTTGAATTCAGTTGATTTACACGATGTGAACTGTTTATAAGCGTAATCTTGACGTGGGGGTTCGGGATTATTACGATCATTACCAGTATTGGTTGAGTGTTATTATTAACAGTTGGGTTGATAACCGGTACAGGGTTTGGATTCGTGACATTATCGGTGTTCAAAACAGTCTCAGGGTTCCCAACAACATTAACAGTCGGGCGAGTATTATTAGTGTTTATAACATTATCAGTATTCACCGGGGTAGTAACACCCGGGGCTACATTAGTGTCTGGCGGAGGTATATTAGCAGTGGCCATAGTGGTGCTCGTAGGTTCGTTAACAATATTGTTGGCACGTATGCCTGCAGTGACTTGTTCTACAATAGTCAGTATCACTGCTTGTAGGTGGCGAGCAATCATTTCGCCCACCTCCGCCTCAAATATAGTATTAGTTTTCTCCGGGACCATTCTATAACATAATCATAAACACACAACTATGCCAAAGAACACATTTGTATTACACATAATTGTTACTGTACGTATGTAATCCAAACCCAGCACATAGACTAACCTGGTGTAGGCCAGCTCTTAAATAGATATACTAAAATTTGTCACTATATAGAGGCTTAACCCAGTAAGGGTCAGTGCTTGTAACAATAGTAGATTAAAAACATCCTCCATGTCAGCGCAATATGCTACTACTAGTGCAGCATGGGGTATCAAAAAATTACGTATAACAAACAATACTACTTTTATTTATATTTATCCATATGTATATAATACAATAACCAACACAAACAACCATTTAAGCTGCAATAATTGCTTGACAACCGCATGTCTTGGTTGTCACTCTGTATAAGAGCCGTCAATAATGAGTATCGGATCAATGTGTGTTCATCACTACCTGTTGTATATCCAGCATGTAATCATATAGTTCACGTCTTCTATATATGTTGGTGATTATAGATACTAAGTGCTTTAGTATCTGATTAGTCAATACAGCTAACCAGGCTGGGTCGGCTAAATGGGGAGGTTCTTGATTAGGTATAGGTATACTCCGGGTAGGTAATCGAGCCTACGGTTATATTAGGGTATCCTAAGGGACATCCTAATTCTTTATAACCAATGGCTCTGATACCAACTTCTGTCACACCCCGACTAGGTAGTTGCGGAAGCGTAATACGGGAATGTAACAGATAACACTGTTATCAACCACATTGTTTATAAAGAAATTCAAAAAACTAATTTACATCATATTACATTGGTAGGTACTATGTTTACAAACTAGATGAAAAACACATAACCAGTTCCGGTTCCTTATTCATTAGTACGTATTTGCATCTATTCACAGCTATTCAACTTTCCTTCTAACACTAAGCACGTAAGCAAATCATTCCAACTTCGGCTTACCTGAAAAGCATGCTAAAACGGGTCAACTACGTCTAGTTGGTGAGTTTCAAGTTTCACGAGTATCAACGAAATCAGTATACGAGTTCGTAAAGTTTACAGTGTGTATGTATACATGTATGTGTATGATGTACTAAGCCACAAGTGAAACCAAAACGAGCTAAAACACATGGCCACCCCTGCCCATGCACTCCCGTTGGCATTTAACTGCCATTTTGCCCCAAGTATGTACTATGTCTAACAACACATAGCAGTATGTAATAAGTTTAAATGACAATGTGCAACTGGGTTAACATGTTCCGGCATACCCCACCGGCTCTATCAGTTGGGTTTGTCAAACCGATAGTACTATCCACACGTCACCGGCACGAAGTTAATCACTTATGTTTGTGGGGACTTTCAAGTGTTAGTACTTAGATAATTCACATCATCACACGTTTTCAAGTATATAAGTATAAGTAAACATGCTTTCCACCCCAAAATTTCATCAAACAGTTTAGAAAGTGGGGTCGTGAAACTCACCTTATTGTAGTTCGAGCAGGTAATATACGTCAATAAGTGTTATGCCATGATTATAACCCGTATCCTATAATCGGTATCGTACTGTTAATACTAGTACAGTGTTTAAACTAAATCGAGCTGTATAACTAGTCTGGTTATAGCTGTTAGGCCCAAAACATGACCATAATCTTAGATTGTGACGTTGTATACTATGAAATGTTTAAAACTGGATTTGGCTTAGTTTCACCGTTTTCCGAGCCTAGCCAAGTTGATCGTTTATGCGTTTCGGAAATAGGTAAGATCATATAAACTTATGTAAACATATTGATTGATAAAATGATTTGATTTATAAAGAAATTTTAAGGTTTCGGTATCTGGATTGATCACAGGTTTCGTTTCCGTTTTCTTACGGTTTTGATTATACGAAGCGCGTACAATTCATCCGAATTGTCCGGAATTCTCGTAAAAAGTTCTTTTTTATCAAATTCACCTAAAACTATGATATTTGACCACTTTTGACATTTTGACATATCAGTCAGTCCGTTAAACACAAAACTGCCGGTTTCGTTAAAACAAATATAGTTTAAATTTTTGATTATTCATAACTAATTATGCACTTATATATAAATTATGGAAATTTTTGTAAAAATACATTAAAATACGGATAATTTTATAAAATACTTTCAGAAATTTTATGATTAATTATCTATTTTTAAAAATTCACTAAATGTGTTATAATTAAGTAATAAATATCCCGTTTATTCCAAAAAACATCTGAAAAATCCGATAATTTTTTCAAGTGGTCTCAATATCATCACATAGCTCCTGAAAAATCTCCAGAACCTAACTCTTTGGCCAAATGTTTTTTTGCGTGTTTTTCGGATGTTAAAACTCGATTACAACACAATTGCACAAATAATTACCTAAACATCTCCAAATATCCTCAAACTTTGCCAGTGATATTCACATAACATTTATGGGTTCCAAACCAAATTTCATAATTTTTGATGAAGTTTAACTATTTTTCCCGAATTAACGCCAATAAGCGGTAATAAATTCGTCAAATATTCTCTGTTAATCGGAAAATTACCAAATTTGAACAGGAACTCATTTAAATGATTCCTAATGTCCCTGAAAATTTTCACAAGCTAACAACAAGAACGTCACAACCTAATACAAAACAGTCCCTTAACGAGTGTTACAGGTTTACCTTGTCGGTTTTCGATGAGTTTTGATGGTTTAAACAACTCTCCAGGTCTTGGGTCACAAACTCAGTGTATCTAAATATCATATAAAATCAAACCAAGCATAAATAATCCGTATAACAGCCTTGTTAATTAGGGTTTCGGTTTTGGTTTCAAACCGAACTTTCGAACCGTAAAAATGACATATTCATGTTCTAATCCGTGTTTTTGGCCAAAAATCCACATGGTACTGACTTGTAAACATTTTTGACATCAAAAAATGATTTTAGGTGATTTTTAGGGTTTTTGGATGGTTAAACATGTTTAAAACTAATCAAGACTTAATTTTTCATGGTTAAACTTTGTTAATCAAGTAAAAATCTCATGAGTTTTGATTGTTACCTTGGAGGTTTTGGCTGGAAGATGCAAAAATCAGCTGATCATGATCTTGGTTGGTTTGTGTGTTAAAATATCCAATTTTTTTAACTTATACAACAAGCTAGAAACAAAAGGGATATACCCTTATTTGTGGCCGGCTCATGAATGGGGCCCATTGGGCCTCTTTTTGGCCCATTGGTGCCTCGGTTTTCATGCCACGCGTAAAAGTTGGTCCAAAATTTAATTCGGGTTTGTTTTTCGCAAGAAAACTAGTTCGAGTGCGAAAAATAGGGCGAAAACGAGTGTTTTTCAGTCCATTTTTGTAAAATAAGAAAAACGTACTGACTCGTTTTAAAAATCCAAAATATTTTCACGAATTGCCTAGAACATGTCATATAAGTGTTTTATAAATCTTTTTCGGCTTAACGGATGCTACAATGCTCGTTTTGATGTTAACGATTGCGTTTAAACTCATAACGTAAACGAAACCTTTTTCGTTTAAATGGTTTTAAACGTACTGGGGCCTAAATATCAATATGTTAGCCACTATAATATATATATAACTCGTATTTGACCCCTCAGTATATATACGGGTCATAATTAGTATCGGTCGGTTACTCGTTTAAGCACTACGAATTAACCGATTTATCGTTTACTCGCTATGTAATGAATAAGGTATACCTTGTTTTGTTACGAATGTCACACCAATAGAGTTTGATTCCTCCTTTTGGACACACCATTATGTTGTGGTGTTCCATGTGGAGTGAGTTGTGAGATAATTCTACAACTCCTAAAATGATCTTGAAAATCATCACTAAGGTATTCACCTCCTCTATCCGAACGAAGTACTTTGATGGTTTAATTGAGTTGAATTTCTACTTCATTTTGGAAGACTTTTAACATTTCAAAGGCTTCATCTTTCTGTCTTAACAAGTACACTTACCCATAATAATTATAATCATCGATAAAGGTAATGAAGTGTCTTTCACTATTCCTTATCATTGTTTTAAAAGGACCACGTACATCCGAATGTATGATACCTAATAAGTCTTTTTCCCTTTCATTAGTTCCACTAAAGGGTTCGTTAGACATCTTTCCTTGTAAAAAAGACTCACACTTATCAAATGAATCATCATTTGATTCCAAAAGAGCATTCTTTTGAAGTGTATGTATGCAATCTTTGTTTATGTGACCAAGGAGACAATGCCAAAGATAAGTCTTACTCAAATCCATTTTGAGTTTCTTGGTGCTAGATTGGTACAACTTGTTATCAAAGGACGTGTTATCATGAACTAATTCATCAATGCCATTAGACGGCATTTCTTTAAAATAAATGACATTATTCATGAAAACACAAATACCATTTTCCACAAACTTTAAATCATAACCATATTATCTTAAAAGAGAAACGGAGATAATGTTCCTAGTCAAACTAGAAGCATACAAAGTGTTTTTCAAAACAACTTCCAAACCATTTTGAAGCTTCAAACATAGTCTTCTTGGGCTTTGGCATCAACCTTTGCTATGTTGCCCATGAAGAGACTTGTATATCCTTTCTTAAAATACTTATTTCTTTTGAACACCTGCAACAAATTGCATATATGAGTTCCATATCCGGTATCCAATAGCCATGTGTTAGAAGAAATAAAATTAAGATCAATATGGATCATGAAAGTTGTACCCGAGTTTCGCCCTTCATTCCTCTTGTCTTTCAACTCTTTGAGATAGGTTGGACAATTCCTCATCCAATTTCCTATCTCACCACAACCAAAGCACGGATCCTCCGAGCTAACCTTTAGCTTCTTCTTCTTTGGTTTGGTTAGTTCCACTTTAGTCTTCCCTTTGAACTTACCATTGACGTGTCCATTACCTTTGGCAACCTTTACCTTAGGTTTCGGGTGATGACTCTTCTTATTGCCACCTTCATTAATCGTGAGAACCGGTAAAACCCTTTTACCCATTACCGCTTTGGCCGTCTTGAGCATTATGTGAAGCACACCAATGTTGTTGTCCCGTCTATTCATGTTTTAATTCATGACTAAAGTCTCAAATCTTTTGGTTAGGCCATTTAGGATCAAATCCGTGGCTAACTCTTTTGAGACGGGACAATTTATCCGATCAAGTCGATCAATGTGGCTTTTCATCTAAAGCACATAAGATGAAAAGGATTGAGTTTCTTCCATATGACATGCATGAAGCACTCGAAACGTTTCGAAGCGTTCCACCCTAGCTTGAGTAAGGAACATTTCCTTAAGTTAGGTTATCATGTCATATGCCCCATGATTTTCAAAATCCTTTTGAATTTTGGGAATCATAGTTCCCAACATGAGACAAGAAACTTGCACCGAATCCTCGGCGTATTTCAACCAATCGTTATAGGCATCTACATCGCCAATGTTTGGTTCGTCGGGAATAGGATTGTCCAATATGAAGGATTTTTTTCTTACTTGAGAACGATTCTCAAGTTTCGATACCAATCCATAAAGTTGTTGTACTTAAGACGATCCTTATCAAGTATAGCTTTTAGTGATAGGTTATGCACGGGTGGGATAAATGCGTTAGGTGGATTATTCATTGCAGCCATCTACATAATTTTAACAAAGCTCAATTTTAGTGTTTTCGATATCATTAACTTATTTTAATTGTTAATACCCTTTATATCTCCAAGACAATTAATAATTAAGATCTAGAACCCAAAGTTACATTCACATAGTAGTTAGGTGACCTTTATCATACTATTGAATTAATAAAGTAGTCAACGTTTGACGATTGCAACCCTTTGCAACTTCTAGTTTTATAGGATCAGCTACACATCTTATGTTTAGTTGGCATGTTTAATCCCATCAACACCTTTGTACACCATGCTTCGGTGGCCCTATTCACATGGTTTCCAAATCAAGTCGTCCTACTTACACACACATGTGAATTTGCACATACAAGTGGTTAGGTGACATTTATCCAACAAATGTGGCAAACCCACCTCAAACTCACAAGTTTCCTCCAATGCAGTTAGGTAACCATTATCCCACATCGAGTTCCCAAGTGATTCGAGTGTTGTATAAAGGGATGGTGTTAAACTTGTTTTAAAAGGGATTAAGTTTTATAAATTCTAGATTGGAAAACTATTTATGTGTCTTGCATTTGCATGCAATCAAATGTATGGTACTTTGTTTGAAAACCAATTTTCAAAGTTTCTTCTATTAAAACCCATTTTATTATGAAAAATTAACCTATTTAATAAAACCAATTTTATTGCCTAATGACTTCTAAGGAACCAATTTTATGCAAGTTATTGATTTTAAATTGTTAACAATCCATATCCAACTATGATAAACAAAATATAAATCAACCAAGCAAGCATAAATAATACAACCACACATTCATAACCATAGCCACCTAAAATGACAACACTTGTTGAGCGAATCAAGTGTGCCAAAAGGTCTTTCCTAAGGGACGAGAATGACACAAGTCATGTGTCGGTGAACTCCCACTTGACTCCGCATCCAAATACTTCAAATGTCCACCTTGTGTTGTGACTCTTCCACTTTATTTGGGCTTCCATTTGGGCTCCAACTTTAGCTCCTAGCTTTCTTGGGCCTCCATGTTTGGGCTTTAGCCATTGGGCTAAAATCCCATATTGGACTATTGGGTTCATTAAGGCCCAAAACCAAAACCGTAACCTTGTTGCATCTTTTTTACAAAAAATATATCCTAATACATTTTTCATTAGTAAAATAATTACAACTAATCTACTTATTATTACAAACCAATATGAAATGAATAAATAGATTACAAATCCAAATAAATGAATATTACAACCATATTGAATAATTGAATAAATCACAACACAAACACGCATCCAAACACAAAGTCATGACAAGGATATGAACATCCAAATGCACATCCGAATATGCAAGGTCTTAGAAGACCAAAATGGTTCCCCATTTACCCATAAAACTTTCGGCCAAGGCTAAGCAAACCGAAATTTCGGGTTTTGTCCAAACAAAAAAAAAATAATCATCCAAATGACTTAATTCTTCAAGATTACCAAATGCATGTAAAGTATAATCTTGAAAAACCAAGGGGAAACCAAAATCTCAAAACCTTCGGCCATATGGTGAACCACATTATAAAACCCGAAAATTTTTAGATCTATTGAAGCATGTATCTGTATAAGCGACTCTTGATGCCATTGTTGGGCTTTAACAAGATTAACAAAGTCATGTAAACCCATTTAATGAAAAACGCAGCGGATAATAAAGTTTTGAATATTGTTAATTAGATTAATATAAAAACCGATTTTATATAAAACCTAATGCCCGGATCCATATACGAAGTTACATGCTATCAAAATTAACCATAGGGTGTTTTCAAGATACTACCTTTCAAGATGAAACTTGAAAAAGAGAATGATCTTGAATGGATAGTCTTCAAAGTAGAAGATCCTCAAGCTTGTATACCCCAAGCCACTAACAAAGCACCCTTGATATGCTAGGATTTTTAACACTTGAAACTGCTTCTAGTTCCTTCCTATCTTGGTCGAAAATAATGAAGATGGAAAGAGAGAGTTTACTAGCTTTTGTGTGTGAGAGAGAAAAAGAAAAGATGCAACCTTTGCACATTTTCGTTAGCCAATGAATCCACATGCATGTTCTTGAAAGACTATATTAATAAATAGATGAGAGAAAGATATATCCCTCTCAAAATTCAAACTCTTTCAATTTTAATTACTTATGTTATATTTGTTAAATAATATAAAATGTAACATAACATAATGTAAGTAACATGCACATGTTATTTAACCAACTTAAATAACACTACAAAATGTCTTCTCTCAAATATAAATTATCCATATAATTTATTTACTACACAAGTGCTGCAAATATTTAGAAACTCATTTTCTAAATATCGTGAGTGTTGATATTTATTTGTTAGATCATATCATAAATACTTATCATGGGTGTTTTTTAGCTTGTTATTGGGTATGACCTGACTTGAATCATAACGTACTAGCCACATCAACTCTATATATGTCTTGGGCAGACCAATTCCTACAGTAGAGGGGTACGAAATTAGGGGGGGGGGGTTGACACGTGGCCAAGTGGGGCGATATGTAGCACAAAAATCCCTCCACCTTTACTTGATCGCCACGTCAGCATCTTCATCACACAAGCCGGAGACAAAGGTAGCACCCCCACCCACTTATCGCTCAGGGGGCGGTGTTCAGCCCCTTTGTCACCCATGACACATAGACTAATTAAAACATAACATCATATAGTTACGTAAAACATTTTTATGAAAGTAAATAAGAAACATTGTATATTACTCATACGACTAAATTCTTCTACAATGTTTCTTAAATTCAAAGTTGAACAAGACAAATGACCTTTCAAGAGTGTCGTTTTAGATTTGATGTTTTATACTAGCCTTTAGAAGTAGCAAAGTGAAAACTTGTGATTGAAAATAGACCTCTTTCCAAGTTACACTTTGCATTTGATACATGGTTGGCCTAGACCCAATCCGGGGCTCGGCGACCTTTTAGAGCACGGTTTTGGCAGAGGGCGGACAAATTCAATTTTTTTAATATGTATCGGTTATTTTAAATATCAATCAGTGAAATTGGGTCAATGGCTCGTGAAATAATGAGAAAATGAAAAGGAAAAGGATATAACAAATAAAAATAAATATTGCCAGAAAGTTTTCCGGTGTTTATGGTTGCAGAGGGTAGCCAAGTATGGTCTGGAGGAGATGTTAAAAATAATTAATATTTTATTAAATGTACTTTTATACTTTCACTTTTTCTCGTTTGTTTTCTTGTTTCCATGTTGACTTTTTTTTATCTTTATTTTCTTTTCAAATAGAGTTAATGGCCATTTTCGTCCCTGTGTTTTGTTACTTTCACCACTTCAGTCTAAAGTTTGAAATTTTGTCAATTTAGGCCTCTTAGTATTAAATATTAGCCAATTACGTCTCATCCGTCTAACGGCATCCAACTATGCCGTTAGTTTAAGGGTATTTTTGTCTTTCTTCCTTTTATGTTGAGTTAATGGTCATTTTGTCCCTGTGGTTTGATACTTTTGCTACTTCAATACAAAGTTTGAAAATTTGTCAATTTAATGTTCAGTTTAATTCAGTTTTTTTTGTCTATAACCCCGAAGAACATAATCCAAGCCCAAAACCATCGAGCAACCTCTAATACAGGTATGAATTTACTATATTGACAACAATAATCATACTCCCTCGTATTTAGTTTCTAGACATTTCCTAAACTCTCCCCCATGGTGGAATTCAATGGTAAAGTGGTCAAGGTAATTCCCTGAAACCAAATTGTACATAAAATACTAAAAAACCTTTCTTTTGATTAATGTATAATAGTTTATTACGACCCAGATTTTCGTTACGATATGTTAATCTCTAAACCCTAACTATTATGCATTCATCAAAGAAACGATATTTAGCTTTTACTATACAATTTGGTTTTAGGGAATTGCTTTGACCACTTTACCATTGAATTCCACCATGGGGGGAGAGTTTAGGAACCGTCTGGAAACTAAATACGAGGGGAGGTGGTATAGACAAAAACAAATAATAAAATAAAAAAATGAATTAAAATTAACATTAAATTGACAAATTTTCAAACTTTGAACTGAAGTGACAAAAGTATCAAACCACGAGAACGAAAATGGCAATTAACTCAAAATAAAAAGGAGAAAGACAAAAATACCCTTAAACTAATGGCATAGTTGGATGTCGTTAGACAAATGGGACGTAATTGGCTAATATTTAAAACTATGAGGACTAAATTGACAAAATTTCAAACTTTGGACTGAAGTGGAAAGTAACAAACCACAGGGACGAAAATGACCATTAACTCTTTCAAATAATAGAAACTTGGAGTATATAATGTAGACTGTAGAGCATAGTAATTGGAATAGGCTTATGTCTAGATCCATAAGTAATTTAGCAATAAGCCCATCTATAAATGTGTTTTGTTTGCCAACCATAACATATCCACTTATGGAGGGTGTCTCGATTCGTAACTCTATTTGTTTTATCGCTTAACCTTTTCTATTTGTGTACGTAATTGCTATAGTAACTTTGTTTTCTTTTGTTTATCTTTATTACGTTTATCATCAATCTTTTGAATATATATATATATATTATATATGGTCTATATTTTATACTCGTCTTGAGCACTTGAAATCTCGAAGATGCCCTAATTTAATATATAACATAACTTTTCAATTATCAAGTCATAATAGATTATATTTTAAAATTCACATCAACTAATTTAGGTTACATATTGGGGGTGTTTGAAATAAGACAAAACGAGAAAGATTTTGGCTTCAAGTCTTACATGTGAACCCAAAAGAATAGGAGGTTTTATATTGTACTAATAGGTTTATTTTTTATTTTTGATGGGTTTCCTTCAAATAGTGAAATGATGAAGAAGGAATATATTATAGCTTGTCAGTTATCCAACCGGCCAAAGTCCAAACAACTATGTTAAATATACAAATAACAGGAATTGGTTTTGTTAAATTGGCTCGATCTAGGCTTGATGTAAGGAGTTTTGGTCTGTGTGGTTGGGTTTAAATCTAGGTATGGCCCAAGGTAGCTGTTTGATAAGGGATGTACATTTTTGTTTTCAAAATAAGAGAACTCTAGTGGTCCATTGAAAATTCAAGATTCCAGAAAATATTCAACCATTGGATTGAAAAGTTTAGTCCGTTCAAATCAACCTTATGTATTTTATGCATATGGTTTTCTGGTCTAATATCATGAGCTGATTGTTAGCTTGAAATTTTTTATGATCTCAAGCTCGAAATTATGATTTCAAGTTCGAAAAATAAGTCAAAGTGGTTGCAACAATCAGAATAACGAACAATAATAGTATGCCGATTCAAGAGTATGTGCCTATCGAAACTTCCTATCATGCAAAGAATCGAAGAAGAAACACAACCGGTTAGTCTCGCCGCATGAGGGGGTCTCTTGCGATCAACCTCCAGCGTAAGAATAAGTAACCATGTTGGTTGAAAGGAATGATAAGTGTAAAGAGACAGTAGAGAGGAAATAGGGTGAATAAGAATGAATATACATTTGGTGAAATGTTCTCTTTATATGTAGTCAGAAGCTTCTCTGGGAGAAGCTGAAGCTTCTTAAGTGGAAAATGCCAGCTTTTCTTTCAACTCATGCAGACTGGGTGCATGCTATTTCCGTGTAACCTTCGCTCAGCTTTTATTTGTCTTGTAGTTTACTTTTACTTTATGCCAGACGCCAGCTTTTAGTCAGTTGTCACTATTTCTGACATTATTGTAGCATTAGCTTCTTGATCAACTTAGGAATCTTGTTGGGCAAGTGTCGAGCTTCCCCATCTGGCAACTTATGTTTGTTGTTCTTTTATTCCTAAGCTTTCGTGGCCTGTGAACTGCTTCTTTATTTGTTAAGCTTGTGAGTGGGTTTTCCTACATTGGTGGGTTTCCTCATTGATAATGTTTGTAGACGAGTTTGACCTAAAGCGTCAAAATTAATATAAACGGTTGACATCTCGTCTTAAAAAGCCTCACTCGAGTATTAAAGATACTTCCAAACCTTGTTAAAAAAATAAATTTAACTCCATTTTATGTATGAATAAACCGTTACCTTTTTCTAACGGCTATGTTTATTAAAGATTAACATTAATGAATTGTATGCATTTAAAGATTATTAATAATTCGGTCCCCATTCTACACTTAATGGTTTGATCTTTGCATGGCTATTTCCAGCCAAAGAGGCACGGCCTCTAATGTCATCTTCTAACGATCGTGGTTGTAAATGAGTCAACATTCCCACGCGAGCAACGGGTATAAAATAAAATTTATAGTTGTTTTGATATGATAAATTATAATGAGAATAAAAAATTTATTAAGCGGTATTAAAATTTATTGTGAAAAGAAAGGTGACATGAGTTTAGTTTGGTATAAGTATCTAAATTTTGATTAAAAAACTAACATTTTCTATTTCTATGAATGTATTAGAAATCTTTTAAAAGTAAACTCATTTTGGAATAATTGAAATTTGGTTTAAATAATTTAAAGAAATAAAAGAATACATATAGAAATAGATTCCAACTCATTGAGCCAACCAAACTAGGTTCCATCAAAGAAACATGACTTTTACCCAACTTTTGCTTTGTGTATATGTAATTAAAATTAAAAAGAAATTTAACGAAAATGTTTCTTTTTGTAAACGGCCCAAGTGGGTTGGGGGGCCAATTGAAAATTATAAAAATAGGCTCCACAAAAATGTTGCTTTACTTTCTTAATTGCTGCATGTACACACATTTCAACTATAATTTAACAATTATGCATTATTATTTTATGGCATCATCAAACGTCTAAAATACTTTTAACCTCTTGAAATCTTGTATTATTAACATTTTTTTAATTTGCTATTTTATTTTTGTTTTTTAACAAATTGTTAAACTAAATGTAGTGGATGTGGTTGGGGCGCAACCCCCTTGCCATCTTAGCAAAGCATTAATTAAATCTTTCATCATAAAACGTAAGGGGCGCCACTATTACCCCCTCTCTATCGCAACCGGTTAACGCCTAAGAGGGCATAAAAATGTTCCACAGTTTACGTGACAATGATACGTCAACGCTTTTTGTTAACTTAACCCCTTCAACAACACTCTTCTTTTATTTACTTTCACAAAAGTTTAATTGTATGAATCATCAAATCTTTGTGAAAAGGACATACTATTTTAGTTACTTATCTTGATTTACAAACCCTATGGAGAGTTTACTCTTCAACATGTACAACATCATATGATTTTAAACATATTTATCATAAATAGAAACAAATAAATGATAGCTGAAGAGGTAGGTCCCAGCAGAGCCCAGTTGGACCCGCAAGACTCACCTCAAAGAGGGACGTCTGCGCAGTTGAACCCGCAAGACTCACCTTCAAGAGGGACGTCTGCGCAAAGGCTAAACTCGCAACTCACCTTGAAGAGAGACGTCTGCGCAGAAACCAACTGGATCCGCAGGACCCACCATGCTCAGAGACGTGACGTCCTTACGCGCAGTACGCAAGCTGTTCCCGCAGCAACGGATACTAGCCATCACGGAAGGCTACCCGCGCAGCAAGGCTACACGCACAAGGCACTTAACTCTTAAATAATTCAGTAATGTCACCTGAAGAAGGAGTGAGCAAGCCGGGAAAACTCCTGCCCAAATGAGCCAGTCAGTACGATACTGGAGGATCTTTTGTACTGTACCTGACGAGGTATGGACAAAAGATCTGACCAAAGATGCGACAGCTCACTGACAACAGTACAACGAGCAGCACGCTCTTGTACCTAATGTCACTATTAGCCGCTGCCTACTCACCAACCTGTCGGAGCACGTGCATAGCCTGCAGTTGGTGGAAAAGGAATAGTACACAGCCGGCCTGGTCACTATCAGCCGCTGCCTACCCACCAACCACCAGCATGGCACGTGCGTAGCCCACAGTTGGCAGAACAAGAATACTATTCAGCCGGCTGTACCTTCTTGGAAACCTACCTTCGGCTATAAATACTCCAACACCTTGGAATGGTATCATCTTATCTCATATCTCATATCTTGATATATTACCTGATATCTGCTCTAGTCATTCTCTTAATATACACTTATATTCAAGAGCAATCTAGTCTGATTCTCACGCCGGAGGGTGGTCACAAGGAGGTACCCCCCCTTCTCAGTGACGAGCTCACGGTGTCTGTTTTGCAGGTTATCAGAAGAACCATCTTCGCCGGATCTAACCCCTCGTGGGAAACATCTATTTAACCCCCAGATTGTCCATAATCTGCCCGGGGTCGATTAGTGTTTCTTCATTGGCGCCATCCGTGGGTAAAAGCTAGAACTTATTCTTTTTCAGTTTTTTCAAAACTTCTGGAAAGATAGATGGTTAAGGTTACTCTGTTGCCAAGATCAACGAGTGACCAAGAAGCCCCGGTAACCACAACCCCAGCGACTGGGGGGAATACCGGCGAGTACACAAATTTTACGAACACTACCCCGGTTACCCAAGCCGGGGCAAGTGCAGTAAATTTTACGAACACTACCCCGGTTACCCAAGCCGGGGCAAGTGCAGTAAACAATCATCCCCTGGGATTCATTAATGCCCAGGCGGAAAGACAACGGACGAGGCTCCCCCACCAAACACTTGATCAAGTTAAAGCGTGGGAGGAAGCACGTCAGAAGGAATTCCAAGCTGAGTTGGACGAACGCTTACGTTCACTCCAACAGGCTGACGAGTTCGGAAGCACTCGACAACAGCTCAACATGAGCAATGAGAGCGAGTCCTCGGACGATGATCGGGAGGAATCCGACAGTGACGCAAACCCTCGCCATAGGGCGAAAGGGAAGCGTAACGAAACGGACTTCCAACCGAGAAGGAATTTTGGAGAAACCTTCAAACGGAACGCGGGGGGAAACCCACGTGACTTCTCTAAAACCTTCAGACCCACTGCTGCAAATGCGGGAACATCCAAGTTTGCAAGGGACATTGCGGAAGCAATCGCCCCGAAAAGTGCCAAGCAGATGCCCAACATCGGCACTTATGATGGTATATCTGACCCAGATGATCACCTGAACAGATTCATAGCGGGGGCAACCGTCAGCAACTGGACGGAACCCACGTGGTGTTATATGTTCCAGATGACGCTGGTCGGAGCGGCTAGAGCGTGGTTTGACCGTCTACCGGTCCACACATATACGATTGGGCGGACTTTCAACACAAGTTCAGCCAACACTTCGGTCAACAGAGGAAATATACTGAAGAGCAGTGGACGATCCTCAACTGCGTTAGAGAGGAGGATGAATCCTTACTAGACTTCATCACTCGCTTTAACTCGAAAAAGTTGAGTCTGGGCGTTATAAGCGAAAACCTTGTTCGCGTCGCTTTCATCCAGGGCGCCGAATACCCAGAGCTTATCCGCACGTTGACGGGTAAGGACGGCATGCCATCCACATGGGATGCCATCATGACGGCGGCCAAGCGCTTTGCTGAAACAGAGAAGCAACTGGGTGGGGATCTGTCCCAGACTACAAATCTCTTCACGCAGAGGACTAGAGAAAACAACGTCCGGACCGCCTGGCAAAACAAAAAGAGGAAGCTAGGCATGTGGTAGTCAAGGGTAAACTTTGACACCTCATCCAGCTCTCGCTCCCTAGTAGGCGGAAAGGATAACACGCACCCATCAAGCCGACACCCCAGGTGGACGCCACTCACCAAAAGCGTCACGGAGATATTTGCCACCGAAAAACTCCCATAGCCAAAAGCTCCAACAGTCCGGCAGCGACCTAACGTGGACCAGAGCAAATCCTGTGACTTCCACGGAACAAAGGGTTACACCACTGAGGAGTGTACATCCTTGAGGAATATTATTGAAACATTCGTCAAGGAGGGCAAACTTACACACCTAGTGGCATCAATCAAGAATGGGGGGAAGAATGACAACCGATATAAAAGCAACGGACGAAAGCCCGTTGATATCAGCATCCACATGGTTCATAGTAACATCAGAGGAAGAAAAAGACGGACGACAGAACCATGCGCATGGAAGGAAGCTGAGGTGCGCTTCCCGCGAGTGCCAGGAGGACCCAGCAAAGAAAGCCCTATCGTCATCAAAAGCCAGCTGGGGCACTACATCACTTCCCGCACTCTTGTTGACAACGGCGCCTCGTCAACGGTTATGTACAGGCAGTTCTTCGACAAGCTAGATGACGAAGACAAGGAACGCCTGGAAACGGTCTACGCCTCGATGGAAGGGTTCGACGGCAGCACAAACACCTCTCTGGGTATCCTATATTTCCCCGTCACTCTCACAGACGGAAAACACTTCCGCACAGAGGATGTGGACTTTGTCGTAATGAGGAAGCCACACCACACATACGACATTCTCTTCGGGAGAGACGGGATGGCAAGATTCAATGCCGTGGTATCTTCAGTCCACGGCATGATGGGATGGCCAACAGCTGAGGGCGTGGCGATGGTCACCGGTATTCCCCAGGTATGCATCGCATCTGTCTCATCAACACCCAAACCAAAGATGGCTAAACCCACCATCACCGAACCAGAAGAATGGGCTTTCAATGGCAAATACCCCGACCAGGCGGTTACCATTGGCCCAACAATCACTGATCCTACGCGCACCTTACTCAAACGCTTACTACAGAAAAACGCTGACATCTTCGCATGGAAACCAGCTGACATGACTGGTGTACCTCGAAGTAAGGCAAAGCATAAGCTCAAGTGTGACCCGGCTTTTACGCCGGTCATACAAAAGTGTAGAGTAATGGGGGCGGAACAAGCTAACGCGTGTAGAACCCAAGTCAAGGAACTCCTTGAGGCGGGCATCGTACGCGTTAGCAGATATCAAACTTGGGTTGCAAATCCTGTTATGGTACCGAAGTCTAACAAGCAATGGCGCATGTGCATAGATTTCAAAGACTTGAACAAAGCATGCCCCAAAGATTGTTACCCGTTACCCGAAATTGATCTTAAGGTAGATTCGTTAGCACCGTTTCGCCTTAAATGCTTCTTTGATGCGTATAAAGGGTACCATCAAATCCACATGGCCGTTGACGATCAAGACAAAACCGCATTTCGGACGCCCGATGGCACATTCTGTTATCAAATGATGCCATTCGGACTTAAGAATGCCGGGTCCACATACCAACGCCTGATGGACAAAGAGTTTCATGCCCAAATTGGGAGGAACTTGGAAGTCTACATGGATGACCTGGTCATCAAAAGCCTTGACCCAGAAGCGATGTTGAAAGACATCGAAGAAACATTCAACACACTCAGAAGGATAAACATGAAGCTCAACCCAAGCAAGTGTTCCTTTGGGATGGAAGAAGGGAAGTTCTTAGGAGTCATTGTTACAAAAGATGGCTTCACAGCGAACCCTGAAAAGGTCGAAGCCATTATCAAAATGGAATCACCTACTACCATCAAGCAAGCTCAGACACTGAACGGACGCCTAGTTGCACTTAACCGCTTCTTGGCAAATCATGCGGATAGGTCGTTCCCATTTGTGTCGACGCTGAGAAACTGTTTAAAGCAAACGCACTTCCGCTGGACACCAGAAGCGGAAGCAGCTTTTCAGGAAATTCGGTCACGCTTGATCGAACTCCCAACGCTCACAGCACCAGAAGCGGGAGAGGAATTAATCCTATACCTCTCCGCCACAGATAGAGCGACCGGGGCCGTCCTGCTAGTCGAGCGAAAAGGCATCCAGATGCCAATCTACTATGTTAGCCGTCTCCTAACAGACGTCGAAACCCGGTACTCTACCCTGGAAAAATTAGTCTTAGCACTTGTACAGGCTTCACGCAGGCTAAGACGATATTTCCAAGGTCACCCAATCACTATTCTCACAAACTTCAAACTTGCAAACGTTTTAGGCAAACCCGAACTGTCGGGACGCCTAGCCAAATGGGCAATAGAATTGGGAGAATACGCGATAAAGTACAAGCCAAGGCCAGCCATAAAAGGCCAGGTCTTGGCCGACTTTATTGCCGAAATCCCCGCCTCGCGGGAGAAAGAGTGCCAGGACGAGGCTCAACCCTCTCCAGCACAGGACATCGATGATGTCTGGCGACTTTACACTGATGGAGCAGCCAGCAACGAGGGCTCAGGCGCATGGTTAAAACTAACCAACCCAGCAGGCCAAGAATACACTTACGCTATTCGACTAGATTTTCCAAGTACGAATAACGAAGCTGAGTATGAAGCATTCTTGGCCGGGTTGAGGATTGCGCGTAAGATGGGAGTAAAGAACTTGGAAGCCCATGTGGATTCCATGTTAGTAGCCAATCAGATAAACGGGACGTACACGGCCGTGAACGACACAATGGCCCTGTACCTCGCTCAAGCAAAAACCCTCATGCGCGATTTTAATGATTGTAAAGTCATACACGTCAAGCGTAGCGAAAACAAATCTGCGGATGCGTTAAGCAAGCTTGCGTCATTGGCTTTCACCCACTTGGGAAAGGACATCCGCATTGAACTCCTTGGAGCACTATCAGTCCCACACAAGGAAGTATGTGTCATCCAAACCGGCACGGAAACGTGGATGACACCAATAATAAATTACCTTGCGGCGGGTATACTACCAGAGTCGAAAACACAGGCAAGAAAACTACGCTGTAAAGCACTGAACTATCAACTCATCGATGACATCCTTTACAGATGTAACTTTCTTGGCCCACTCCTCAGATGCGTTGACGACAAAGATGCCGACTACCTACTAAGGGAGGTGCACGAAGGCATCTGTGGGATACACGCAGGTCCACGCGCAGTTGTAGCTAAGTTAAACAACGCGGGATACTTTTGGCCAGGGATGCATACGGATGCACTGGCATACATCAGAAAATGTAGGTCTTGCCAACTCTACGCACCTAACACGCATCGCCCGAAGAACGAACTTGTTCCAGTTACCTCTTCATGGCCATTTCAGAAGTGGGCCATCGACGTGACAGGCCCATTTCCCACAGCAGCAGGGAACGTCCAGTTTCTAGTGGTCGCCATCGACTACTTCACCAAGTGGATAGAAGCAAAACCCTTAGCCCAAACGACCGCAAAACATATCAAAAAATTCATTTGGGAATTTATTATTTGTCGTTTCGGGCTTCCACAGAATTTGGTGAGCGATAACGGCACCAACTTTGCTGACAAGAAGCTACAACAGTGGCTGAAAGAACTTCAAATCACCCACACCTTTACCTCAGTGGCGCACCCGCAGGGTAATGGTGAGGTGGAAAGAGCAAATAGGAGCATCTTCGACGGCATAAAGAGAAGACTATTGGAACACATATCCGGCTGGGTGGACGAAGTTCCACACGTCCTTTGGGCACACAGAACAATGAAAAAGGCAAGTACGGGAGAAACCCCGTTCAGCCTCACTTATGGCACTGAAGCCATGGTCCCGGTCGAAATTGGTCTACCCTCACCAAGGGTCTTGATTCAACCAGAGGACAATGATGCGGAAAGACGGTTAGACCTTATGCTAACCGAGGAACGCAGAGACTTAGCCGCAGCGCGTGAAGAGAACTACAAGTGACAGATGCAAAAGTACTACAACACGCGGGTAAAACTCTGCAACTTCAATGTCGGAGACTACATACTGCGTAACAACGAGGCTTCGAACCAAGAACGCCCAGGAAAGCTGGCCCCTGTCTGGGAAGGGCCATACATTATCAAAGAAGTTTTGGGAAAGGGCGCCTACCGGCTCGAAAGGCTCGATGGCACCCCCATCCCAAGAACATGGAATGGAGTTCAATTACGCAAGTGTTACATGTAGATCAATTCCAAATTTATAAAGAAACGGCCTGGAGGCACTTCTAATGGAAATGATTCTCCTTTCACATTGTGTTGATCGCTTTACATTTACACTTATAAACTTTCCGGACGGTATGCCGGTATTCACCGCATAAATATGGAAAGAAGTCGTTGCATGTGGACGGCGGCAAAACCCGCATAAACACAAAAAACGGCAAACCTTCACGCAGGTCAGTTATAGGTGAAGATTGGTCATCCCACTAAATGAAAGTGACGGTCCTACCCGCACAATCATGATAGAGGAAACTGAACACTAACCTATTGACAGCCGCGCGTCGAACGGTTAACTTATTCAAAACACCGGGAAAATTGCTAAAATAAACTAAAATATACATGCGCAAGTCATGTAACGTTTATAACGCAAGTCACAAAGATTCAAAAGTAAGCGGGACTATACCCCTTACCTTGGCAACCAAGTAACTATAAGACAGGTGCGAGTACAGTGTTAAGGCAAAACCCTTCACATACTTAGCACCTGCAGGGAATTGAAGCCAAGAATACCTTGGCAACCAAGTAACTATAAGACGGGTGGTGTCAAGGCAAAACCCTTCACATACTTAGCACCCGCAGGGAATTGAAGCCAAGAATACCTTGGAAGTAAAGTAACTATAAGACGAGCGCGGGTACAGTGTCAAGGCAAAACCCTTCACATACCTAGCACTCCGCAGGGAATTGAAACCGAGAAGGATCTTCTGGGCCATGCTTGCGGAAACGGGAATAACATCCCCGCATAGCGGGAACGTCGAGAACTAGATTGTTTGAAGCTCCAAGATGGAATTGGTTGTTTTAACATAATTGATCACTATGTTCAAAACTACCAAAACCTCATGGAGAATCTACACAAGTGGGACTCAACGCTCCTGACTTGCGAGGAGGTTACAGACCTACCCGCATCATACCCAAAGATCAAGCAGGAAAGTCGGGAATTTCTGCACGTGACATTAGAACTTCCGCGGGAAGAATCCCCATGGAAAACCTTAAAACTAAACCCTTTTCAAAACTCTTTGCTTAAGTCCAAAAGTTCACCTCACTTATTAACAATTCATGAGAAGAACATTGGACTGGGGGGACTTGAAGAGGTAGGTCCCAGCAGAGCCCAGTTGGACCCGCAAGACTCACCTCAAAGAGGGACGTCTGCGCAGTTGAACCCGCAAGACTCACCTTCAAGAGGGACGTCTGCGCAAAGGCTAAACTCGCAACACACCTTGAAGAGAGACGTCTGCGCAGAAACCAACTGGATCCGCAGGACCCACCATGCTCAGAGACGTGACGTCCTTACGCGCAGTACGCAACCTGTTCCCGCAGCAACGGATACTAGCCATCAGGGAAGGCTACCCGCGCAGCAAGGCTACACGCACAAGGCACTTTACTCTTAAATAATTCAGTAATGTCACCTGAAGAAGGAGTGAGCAAGCCGGGAAAACTCCCGCCCAAATGAGCCAGTCCGTACGATACTGGAGGATCTTTTGTACTGTACCTAACGAGGTATGGACAAAAGATCTGACCAAAGCTGCGACAGCTCACTGACAACAGTACAACGAGCAGCACGCTCTTGTACCTAATGTCACTATTAGCCGCTGCCTACTCACCAACCTGTCGGAGCACGTGCATAGCCCGCAGTTGGTGGAAAAGGAATAGTACACAGCCGGCCTGGTCACTATCAGCCGCTGCCTACCCACCAACCACCAGCATGACACGTGCGTAGCCCACAGTTGGCAGAACAGGAATACTATTCAGCCGGCTGTACCTTCTTGGAAACCTACCTTCGGCTATAAATACTCCAACACCTTGGAATGGTATCATCTTATCTCATATCTCATATCTTGATATATTACCTGATATCTGCTCTAGTCATTCTCTTAATATACACTTATATTCAAGAGCAATCTAGTCTGATTCTCACGCCGGAGGGTGGTCACAAGGAGGTACCCCCTCCCCTTCTCAGTGACGAGCTCACGGTGTCTGTTTTGCAGGTTATCAGAAGAACCATCTTCGCCGGATCTAACCCCTCGTGGGAAACATCTATTTAACCCCCAGATTGTCCATAATCTGCCCGTGGTCGATTAGTGTTTCTTCAATAGCCTAGAAAGGCTTGGGGAGGGATGCCCAAGATGTATATGTATTTGGTGAAACAAATTGCCATTGTTGATGATGAGTTGTATAAAGTGGGAGGATTTGAAGGGTAGATGAGTAATTTTCTCTATATGTATATATTATGATCCAAAAGGAGCCCTATGAGGAATCCCCTTTCTTCTCCTAGTGGAGGAAGTTGAAGGAGGTGTGGGCGGGTAAATGTCTTGTTGTGAGCCTTCACGCAATTCTTATTCCACTCTTCTTGTTGATGATGATGATATTTCCTCCAACACAAAGCTTGTGTTTCCATTTCTTTTTATTCCCACAACCTTTTTTTTTCAAATAAAAATAAATAAATAAATAAATAGACTTCAAATAAAAATAATATGAGAATATAAAAAGTTTATATATTATATAGGAACTATTAGAATATGAAGATAATTATTCGTTAAATACATCTATATCATACAATATTAAATTTCTCACATTTTTAAAATTTTAGAATTTCCATCCTCATGAATCATGATGGTGATTGCCATTATGTTATCATTAATGTAGGATGCGAATAAATAGTGATAGAAAAATGATGATATAGACGCATGTGATTCATTAGGTAAAGCATTTACAAATATAAAACTATTGTAACAAAATTAAAATATTTCGAATTTCTTATCAGGAATATGTCCAAAAAGATAATGCAACTAGACTAAATTTGTTGAAACTTTGTTATCTAACATTATAACAATAAATTAGTGTAACATTATTTAGTTAAGATTAAATATAACTGTGGTGGATGATGGGTTGGTTTTTAATTTGTTTAACATGTAAATGATATGCATGATGAGGTCATGGTCATATGGTACATGCCAATTCATATGGGTGAGTTGTATTGTCAACATTGTGAAGCAAAGGCGACATTAAAGTTATAAAATTAGGTATTAAATAATATCAATTAATACCAATTAATGAATTAGGAGATTATGCTAACCTTACAACCAAGGGAACAAAATCGAAGTGCATCCAAAAGGCTCCTTCCACAAATCTCACAAATGTGTGACACCGCTTTGCCTGATTTAGGCTGTGGCCTTTCGTTTAGAAACAATACTCTTGCGCTGTTGATCACGTATGTTTGAACTCCACCGATGTTTAAAACCTTTTCGATCTCTGAAACCCTCACCACATCATGATACGACGATCGCCTAATCTGCATTTTCGTCAAGTACCAAATGTTACCCAAAATAATAAAAATAATTGTACAACTTGAACAATGTAAATCGGTAAATGTAGATGGATGAGGCCGACTATACATTACAACAATGCAAGTTACATGTTGCCAATTAATTATTTACCTGAATCACTTGATGGTCTTTATGGCAGGAGGATCTGCAATAGAAGCAAAACGCATCACAACTGCAATCCAAACAATACATGTTACATTCACTTCTAGCAACCGCACCATGTGTCCGGCACAACGAGAAGAATGACGTTTCTAGAAGCTTCTGGAGCCATGGCGGCACCAGTTGATGCTGCATTGGCGAAGGTTTTAAGAATTAGAATCAGTTGATCATGGTGAAGAACACACAAAGTAAAACAAAACAAACAGAAATTGATGAATAAGTAATTACCATTGTCAATGTGGGTAAATGTGGAGCCTTGGGAACTGAACTGGATTCCGGTTTCAGAAGAATTTGCAGAGAGAATTCTTGTAGAACAAGAGAAAAAGGGTGTAGAGAGAGAAAGGAGGTGAAAACAACTTTGGAGCTTAGAATTCATCAAAACATAATAACGCCTGAGCTAAGGGACAAGAAAGCATTGTTGAAAAGGAATAAATATTATTATGGTCCTATTATTACATTTCAATGACTCTTTCGGTCCCTCCAATATAATTTTCAAGTTTTCTAGCTTCTTCAAGTACATAAAAGTGTTGCTATTTCATTCATATTTTTATCTTATTTATGTTATAGGTATTTAGATAGGGGCTATAATCAAGTCGAGAGAAGTGAGATCAAGATCAAGCTAGAATCTAAAACAAACTAGTTTGAGCTCGGCTCATTAACTTTATCGAGCTAAAAAAAATTAAGTTTTTATTTATTTTTCATGTCCAGATATATGATAGACAAAAATATAATTTTTAATATCAATATATATATATATATAGAAAATATATACATTGAACTGTTTTTTTTATAATATTTTAAAGTTTAAGTGGCATATTATATGCATTATTTTTATTCTTTTCTTATGTTGATATGCTAGTATTATTAATGTTTGACATATTGGATTTTTATAATTTAAACTTTATCTCATTCGTTGGAGCTAAACTGTCGCACCCCGATCAAAAGCGGTGGAAGAGGACGGGGCGTAATGTATTGATCAGACAGTAGCTTAAAAGACACTAATTAAAGTTACAATAATTATTTATTTCATTAACATTAAAACAATTACACAATTACAATAATCGAATCAAATGCATCACACTATTGTATTTTGAATAAATATCCTAAGACCAACTAACTATTTTTGATCTTGATAACTTCAAAAACTTGAACTTGTAGCATGTATAAAAATAGAATTTGTCAACACGAATATTGATGAGATTACATAAGTTTAAGTTTACATGTTTATATATGAACTTACAATTCTTATGAAAAATGTAACCAAGTAAATAGATGTGGACTCGTTCATATTGATACAAAATCAACGTACTTAGATAAATATATGATCATATTAGATAAGAATAGATGAGGCCAATGTAACAACTCGGATTTTCGTTTATGTTATTAATGCCTAAACACTCGACCAATTTTCGATTTCAGATAATTTAAACAATTTAAAAACTATTTATACGATATTATTTTTCTTTTTCTTTAATTATTATTTCAATTATGCTAGTATGTACAACGTTGAAAGGTGATCATGTTTTAACTCGGATTGAATCAATTATACAATTACAAGGATCAAAGTGTAAATTTACAGAAACTATTATACTATTATTTTATTCTTTTTAAAACCCTAACCATGTCCAAACCGTTTAATCAAACCGTGAATCGTTTAAGCTTCCTTGCACCTTAATTTATTAACGCACTATAATCGAAATTGATTCACCTAGATCGTTTATAGCATAAAAATCAACCCAATAATAGTTTCAATTTGGTAACAAGATTAAATATCATTCACCTAATTCGGATTTCCAACTTACACCCTAAAACCGACTTTGAATTATGATATAAACCTAATGATAATTCAATTAAACAAATATACACGACCCCTGCAGCCTGTCGACCACGAACCCTAATATAATGGCTTCCACAATTGTCGATTTCTATATGTTAGTCACCAGTATGACCGTCGGGTTCAGACGACCCAACTTCTATCAATCGGGGCTCAATTCAAGTAATTAAACTTTGATTTAAGATCCTTTTTAAGCACTGATCATTATCCCTAATATCAATTAGGCAAAATATTAAAAATTCATCGATTGAAACTCTAGGGTTCATAAGCAGTTTTGGGGATAATCAGTATATGTATTTAAGGTTTTATTTTCAATTTGTGTACATATGATCACTTGGCCCAGTTGGCTTGCTGGTGTGCGCGTTCTTCCTGAGCTGGCCATTGGCGCGGTTCGAGTCCCGGGCATGGCAGTTTTGGTTTCATTTTTAGTTTTATTTCTTTTTAATGGTTGTAACTTGTTTAAGGTAATAAAATCAATATTAATTATTAAATAAACATTATTTTTTTAAAAGCCCGACATCTTGGAGTGTGTGTTTCTTGTCAAATCTCGTTAAAAGCTTTTGATTACGCATATATATATGTATGTATATATATATATATATATATGTATATGTATTATAAGTATAATTTAATAGAAATAAATCATCATTATTTCCTTAAAACCTGACACCATTACTCGTCGTCAAACGTCTTTATAAATTTACTTATATTAATATATATACATATTATATTCTTTAAAAATTGTAAAAATCGTATTTTAAACGTATTAATTGTATTTATAAAATTAGATTTTCGTTAAATATTCTAAGATACATATTCTATGATAAATATACATTTTAATGTTGGTATTAAATTATTTAATATATTACAAGTTATATTTTTATATGTACACATTTATAATTGCATTACATTTAATTAAATATTATTTAAATAATCATATTATTATTCAACTCATATATATATATTTATTTAAACTAATAATAATGTTTTCACAATAACAAATAATCAGTAGAGATTAATCGTTCAATCAATAACCATTCTGAACCCAAACATAACACAAATCACATAGAAATCTTAATTTATTAAATTATGTTATATCATTCATAATTAATTCACATTACGATTATTTACTAGGAATCATGGATGGTATATCCTAAAGGATTTATCTTTCTCACATCATCACTTGTATTTTGTTCATCTAATCAGGTGAGTAAGCACTCTCTCTTTTACTTATTTTAAATCTTTTTGTTGGTATATCAGTTTATGCCTAACTTGCTATTTGCTTACTTGCTTTTTTTGAATACATTTCAGAGAGGTCCAACATATTCTCAGTCTCGTATGATCATACGACCGTCGTATTGGCCGGCGTTCGACGCATTGAAAATGGTTTCACCGACATCTCATTATTGGTAACCAATGCCCATTCGTATGGCAACGGTTTAGCGCTTTCTTTATGGTTTGATTGATTGTTTATATGCTATGGTTCAACTGTTTATCCTCACAGGAACAATTTGCAACTTTCTTTATTTATTATATATTATTGAAATTGTGTCTTAAACTGGTGTTTTACTCACTCAACATGTGTTTTTGACAAAAATATATTCTATACGTAATTGCAGGTTATCAGCTTTGTTGTTAGCAAGATGAAGATCACGTAGAGATGCCCTTTTATGATACAAACGTAATTGATAATTGTTGTAATTTCTTTAAACTTGATGTACTTAACTGCAATTGTTTTATTTAAATATATTAAATAGATATTGCCATTTATCAATTTGCATGATAGTACCTTGAGAGCTGTGAGCAATCAGCTCACGCCCCGACATTTCCGCCGTAGGTTGGGGTGTGACAAATTGGTATCAAAGTCGAAGGTTTAAGATAGGTCGTTAGAGATGCCTTGGTAACATGCTTAGGAGCCCCATACATGCTTATTTGTCTACCTGATGTGTTCTATTTGATTGTTTACAACTTACGTAATTACTTGCTAGATTAAATACTTACTTAACTATTTAATTAGTTGTTTATTATAATTGGCATGCACACACACACAACTCCGAAACTATGATTACTCTCAAAATATTTTATTACTCCGAGACTCTGTATCATTCTCAAAATATTTTTTATAACTTTGAGGCTACGTCTCAGTCGTAAAATATTAAATTACCTTTTATTGTCGGAAATTTTATTGAGAATTTCTTAGCTTTGGTTTTTCTCTTTTTCACTTAGAACTAGGGAGTGTGACAAGATTCCCCCGTCATAGTGGAAATTGTCATGCGACCGACACTTTATGCGTTTAACGTAATCGGCTAAGGTTACACAATTTATTGTGTTTTATTGTTTTTAAAATGTCTAGTCGGGTGCAAAACCCATGGGACGCCATGGACACGCTAAATGTACATTTGCATAATTTGTTATATTTGCGATATTTTATTGGAACATTATCATCCGTGGTGATACACGAGATGTTTCAACTACTTGTGCTTGAGTTTTTTTATTCGTTATTTAATTTGGTCGGTCAAATCGTCATGTAACGCTCATGGGTCGACCAACTCAATTGATTCATTGATTCGTTAATTAAGTTGGGCCATTCAAATTACCATGTAATGCTCATGGGAGGTCAACTAACACATTTGTTTTAGTTTTGGTATGCTAATAAGTTGTGGAAACAAAATGTCATGTAAAGCTCATGGGAGACCCGACACATCGAAGAACATTCAATATTTTTTTATTTGTTTGTTAATTTGATTTTATACGAAACTATTTATGATTTAATTTAATTATTTATTTATTCTATTATTATATTATTCAGTTACTCAATTAGTTACTTATTAAATCATTTTGATATCAAGATCTATTGATTCGAACTATTCATGCACTCAAAATATTTTTATTCTCTTGATCGGATGCAAACTCTCCATTCATTAAGACCCGGTTATCACGAGTTAATCAAAACAATTTACACACTATTATTAAATTGGTTTTTGTATTCATATTATCACGTTATTATATTATCAAAATAGCAAGTAATTTAATAATATTATTGCACAATTTAATAATCGAACGGCTTTCTTATACTCATGGTATTATATATATAACTTATTAAACATATTTCAAGTAATTATTTAACCTCACAATTTTAATTTGTTAAAACATATCAAACCTTGATAAAACTTATTCACTCATCAAATTAACTCATTGATTTTCCATCTAGATTCTAACTTATCCTTATGTTATGAATAAACATCAGCATAAAATATTTAAGTTTCGTTTTACACAATGACTCATATGAAATCAGCACAGTTATCCAATCTTTTCATTGTAACATCCCGAAATTTCTAAAGTAATATTTATTATATTATTTTGTCGGGTGAAATAAACGAGTTAGTGGAACGATAATAATAATAGCAAAATATGAAGACTTAGTAGGATAATTAGATGGGATTATATATGGAACAAAAGGAAATATGGGCCTTCGGTCAATGGGCTTAAGGGAGTATAAATACCCCCTTAAACCCCAATCCTTTCCATTCCATCCATTTATCCATCCTAATCTCTACACACTCCAAAACACACACAACCCGAACCAAGATCCAAAGGCGAGGGCCTGAGCTCGTTGGTGCTAGATCGTCGTGACGAACCAAAGCAACAAGACCAGCTCGTGTTCGTAGTTCGACTCATTTACGGTACGTTTATATCGAGAACTTGTTCGTTTAGGTTTGGATTAGTATAGAAATGATAGATCTGTGTCTGTATGGTAAAAACGAATCCAACAAAGCTAAACTTACTGAAAATGGATATGATTGGATGGGTTAATCGATTGATAAAAGAACCCGTAACCTATATGCCTAAATCGCACCCTTTAAACATCGATGTTAGGTCGATTTGATGGTTGGGGTTTGTAGGCGCTGGTCAGACGATTCCGTGGATACCTAAATCGAGTTATTTGGTTAAGAAACGAAGATGATTAAGGGATTTAAGGACGAACAGTACCTGCAGCTGGACAACTTCGCCTGCAAGCTAAGTTCGCCTGATGAACTTCGCCTGCAAAGCTAAGTTCGCCTGATGACAACTTCGCTGCAAAGCTAAGTTCGCCTGATGACAACTTCGCCTGCAAGCTAAGTTCGCCTGATGAAATTCGCCTGCAAAGCTAAGTTCGCCTGATGACAACTTCGCTGCAAAGCTAAGTTCGCCTGATGACAACTTCGCCTGCAAGCTAAGTTCGCCTGATGAACTTCGCCTGCAAAGCTAAGTTCGCCTGATGACAACTTCGTTGCAAAGCTAAGTTCGCCTGATGACAACTTCGCCTGCCAAGCTAAGTTCGCCTGACGAACTTCGCCTACAAAGCTAAGTTCGCCTGATGACAACTTCGCCTGCAAAGCTAAGTTCGCCTAAGGTTTAACTTCGCCTAAAGCTAAGTTCGCCTAAGGTTTAACTTCGCCTAAAGCTAAGTTCGCCTAAGGTTTAACTTCGCCTAAAGTCAAGTTCGATTAGAAAATAAATTAAAAACGATAAGTAAAATTAAGCTAATACTAGGCCACCAGATTAAATCAGGGGAGTATTGATACGTGTAACTTATACAGTCAGCCGAGCTCAGTTAAAGAAGGGATTTACAACTATTGGAGGAAGAAGCAGAGTTCAGGTGAGTTCTAGCCCCATTTATGTGTTATGTTTTCGGTGCTGTGTGCATACTCGATATGTTTGTTAATACGCTTATCCTAAGAGATAAGTGTATGCCTTATGTGAATGATGTGATATGTATGAATGATTGCTTGATGGTACGTGAACGATCTTCGGATATTGCATGTACTGTCAGGTTGTAACGCTATGTATAAGGTAAGTATGATATGTATGCTTATGTGTATGAACGTGATAAAGTTAATAAAAGAAGGAAATGATGGTTGTATGGTTACGAAAAGGGTACCGAGCCCTAATAATACTCGAGGTATGATGTATGGTTGTATGGTAACGAAGAGGGAATCGAACCCTACTAATATTCGAGAACTAGGGAACCGAACCCTACTAATATTCGAGGAAAGAGGGTACCGAGCCCTAATAATACTCGAGGAAAGAGGGTACCGAGCCCTAATAATACTCGAGGAAAGAGGGTACGAGCCCTAATAATACTCGAGGAAGGAGGGTACCGAGCCCTAATAATACTCGAGGTATGATGTATGGTTGCATGGTAACGAAGAGGGAATCGAACCCTACTAATATTCGAGAACTAGGGAACCGAACCCTACTAATATTCGAGGAAAGAGGGTACCGAGCCCTAATAATACTCGAGGAAAGAGGGTACCGAGCCCTAATAATACTCGAGGAAGGAGGGTACCGAGCCCTAATAATACTCGAGGAATGTAGGGCGTAATGCTCTTTATAACGTAAGATATGAAATTAAGTTAATACAAAAGAAAGTATGAAAGTATGAAAGTATGAAAGTATGAATGAAAGAATATAAGTTTATGTGTATTGTATAGTGTATGATTAACTAGAACTCACTCAGCGTAGCTGACTTTTAGTATGCATGAAGGTGAGTAGAATGAGACAGCTAGCTTGAGCGGGCACATGGTGGGCGAATAGGAGACTGGCATCTGAAGACTCAAGATGTTTTAATGTAATTGACGTTTATTTTGAAATACAAGAATGTTTAATTGAGGCATGTTTTGGATTGCTGTAACGTTTCATGAAAGTTTTTATATTCCGCGAAAGTTTTAATAAACTCTGATTTGTACGAACTGTGTTTATGAGTAAATCCGACGCTAAAGTAGGGCTACCGGGTTCGGGGCCTTACAAGTTGGTATCAGAGCATAAGTTCGAGAGATTTAAGGATCCTACATGCTTAGACTCGAACAGAGGATGAGATTTAAAATGAGAAAGAAAGAAGATGCCAGTTCAAGATAGCCATGTGTCACTCAAGCAAGCTCAGTAAAGGTAAAGTGTATGGTAAATGGTGTATGTTAATGTTGGCTTATTTGCTAAATGAAGAATGAGTGCAGGTTAGGGATAGGATTAATTGATCTTAACTGATTAACTGTTTAAGAGTATAAACAAGCACAAGTGAAATCATGAAGGGAAGTATGTAGAACCTGAGGAGTAACGCAAATAGTTAATTACACTTGATCAACGTCATTAACTACTTACTTACAAATCATGTGCTAAATAATTCCTAGAGTGATGATGTTTGTGTTTTCCCTTTTAGAATACTAATGGCTGGAGCTGGAGAAATTGTTGGAACTGGAGGTCGCACTGGACGTCGTGGCAGGCCTCGTCTTGTCCGGCAACCCTCGGTAGAAGAAGCTTCCAACACCGGAGACGAAGGAGGCGTAGCTGGAGGAAACTCGAGCAACAACGAAGGACATCAACTTGACCCTGCTGTTCTAGCTGCCATTGCCCAAGCTGTGGCAACTGCCATGAAGACTGGGAATCCCGAAGGATCTGCTGGAAGAATTGCTGAAGGATCAGGAGAGAATGGTAGGAAGGATGGTGAGGGAGGGAAGGGTGACTCGAGTGAAGCTGGATCTGCCAAGGTTGGTGATGGAAAGAGAGGTCGAGGTGGGTGTAACTACAAGTCCTTCAAGGGATGCGACCCGCCGAAGCTGACTGGTTTGGGAGACGCAATCGCTACTCTTCAATGGATAACCACTATGGACAAGATTATCCGCATTAGCGAATGCCGTCCCGACCAAGCTGTGGGTTATGTTACCCAGTCATTTGAGGAAGAAGCTATGTATTGGTGGGAAAGTGTGGAGCAGAGAAAGACTAGGGATGAGATCAAGGCGTTGAGATGGGACGATCTGAAAGAGTTTGTGATGAAGAAGTTGTGTGCAGATGCCGAGGTTGAAAGGACGGAGATGAAGTTCCTGAATTTAAAGGCCGGTATGATGACGCATCGTGAGTATACTACTGAATTCAACCGACTAACTAGGTTGGTGCCTGATATGGTTGACACTGAGGTTAAGAGAATCAAATGTTATGTGAGGGGATTGCCACAAAAAGTCCGCATGTTAGTCATGGCAAATAAACCTGCTACTTTTGACTCTGCTGTTGAACTTGCAGAAGTGGTTTATGCGGACCTGGCTGAGGACGATGTGGTGGTGGAGGAAAAGAAGGAGAAGAAATGGGCTACCTCTGCTAAGCGGTCTGGCGAGATGGTGACAACAACTGATGGGAGGAAGGCCAAGGTTGGGAACAAGGATGCATGTAAGACGTGTGGGCAAGTGCACCAGGGAGAATGCAGGACTGGGACAGACAGGTGCTATCGGTGTGGAAAGAGTGGGCATTACTCTCGAGAATGCCCTGATCGTCCAAAGTGCTTCAAATGCGGAAAAGCTGACCACATGGCTAGGGATTGCAAGGAATCAGGGGCGGGAGGTGCGAAAGGATAAAGACTTGGGGAAACTGCAGAGATGAACACTTGATGAAGGAATAATTGCTCATGCAATGGTTTTATTAAATTACATTTGCTTAAGAACTTGTTTTGTGTTAAGGTTTAAAACTTATGTTTATCAGTGACGTGTAATATATTGAGTTTGGGTATGAATGATTATTATGTTATGATGAAATGTTGTTTTAGACAATAGTGTTAAAAGTACTAATCGAAGCCTTGGAAGGATGAGATGAGTCTTGGTACATCGAGGGTCTCATGGACAAGCTACCTTAAATAGCTAAAACACATGACCACCATTCGATGGCTGCAAAGTCGGGAGTAAGAAGGATAACTCAGAAAGCAAAGGTGATTCAATAAAGTGTGCGATTATAAAGAAAAATGTATTCCTTTTACAAAGGTATTCCTTTTAAAGAAATAAGCTAGGTTTCGGGGACGAAACCTCTTTAAGGAGGGAAGACTTGTAACATCCCGAAATTTCTAAAGTAATATTTATTATATTATTTTGTCGGGTGAAATAAACGAGTTAGTGGAACGATAATAATAATAATAGCAAAATATGAAGACTTAGTAGGATAATTAGATGGGATTAGATATGGACCAAAAGGAAATATGGGCCTTCGGACCATTGGCTTAAGGGAGTATAAATACCCCCATAAACCCCAATCCTTTCCATTCCATCCATTTATCCATCCTAATCTCTACACACTCCAAAACACACACAACCCGAACCAAGATCCAAAGGCGAGGACCCGAGCTCGTTGGTGCTAGATCGTCGTGACGAACCAAAGCAACAAGACCAGCTCGTGTTCGTAGTTCGACTCATTTACGGTACGTTTATATCAAGAACTTGTTCGTTTAGGTTTGGATTAGTATAGAAATGATAGATCTGTGTTTGTATGGTAAAAACGAATCCAACAAAGCTAAACTTACTGAAAATGGATATGATTTGATGGGTTAATCGATTGATAAAAGAACCCGTAACCTATATGCCTAAATCCACCTTTTAAACATCGATGTTAGGTCGATTTGATGGTTGGGGTTTGTAGGCGCTGGTCAGACGATTCCGTGGATACCTAAATCGAGTTATTTGGTTTTGGAACGAAGATGATTAAGGGATTTAAGGACGAACAGTACCTGCAGCTGGACAACTTCGCCTGCAAGCTAAGTTCGCCTGATGAACTTCGCCTGCAAAGCTAAGTTCGCCTGATGACAACTTCGCTGCAAAGCTAAGTTCGCCTGATGACAACTTCGCCTGCAAGCTAAGTTCGCCTGATGAACTTCGCCTGCAAAGCTAAGTTCGCCTGATGACAACTTCGCTGCAAAGCTAAGTTCGCCTGATGACAACTTCGCCTGCAAGCTAAGTTCGCCTGATGAACTTCGCCTGCAAAGCTAAGTTCGCCTGATGACAACTTCGCTGCAAAGCTAATTTCGCCTGATGACAACTTCGCCTGCAAAGCTAAGTTCGCCTGATGAACTTCGCCTGCAAAGCTAAGTTCGCCTGATGACAACTTCGCCTGCAAAGCTAAGTTCGCCTAAGGTTTAACTTCGCCTAAAGCTAAGTTCGCCTAAGGTTTAACTTCGCCTAAAGCTAAGTTCGCCTAAGGTTTAACTTTGCCTAAAGTCAAGTTCGATTAGAAAATAAATTAAAAACGATAAGTAAAAGTAAGCTAATACTAGGCCACCAGATTAAATCAGGGGAGTATTGATACGTGTAACTTATACAGTCAGCCGAGCTCAGTTAAAGAAGGGATTTACAACTATCGGAGGAAGAAGCAGAGTTCAGGTGAGTTCTAGCCCCATTTATGTGTTATGTTTTCGGGGCTGTGTGCATACTCGATATGTTTGTTAATACGCTTATCCTAAGAGATAAGTGTATGCCTTATGTGAATGATGTGATATGTATGAATGATTGCTTGATGGTACGTGAACGATCTTCGGATATTGCATGTACTGTCAGGTTGTAACGCTATGTATAAGGTAAGTATGATATGTATGCTTATGTGTATGAACGTGATAATGTTAATAAAAGAAGGAAATGATGGTTGTATGGTTACGAAAAGGGTACCGAGCCCTATACTCGAGGTATGATGTATGGTTGTATGGTAACGAAGAGGGAATCGAACCCTACTAATATTCGAGAACTAGGGAACCGAATCCTACTAATATTCGAGGAAAGAGGGTACCGAGCCCTAATAATACTCGAGGAAAGAGGGTACCGAGCCCTAATAATACTCGAGGAAGGAGGGTACCGAGCCCTAATAATACTCGAGGTATGATGTATGGTTGTAAGGTAACGAAGAGGGAATCGAACCCTACTAATATTCGAGAACTAGGGAACCGAACCCTACTATTATTCGAGGAAAGAGGGTATCGAGCCCTAATAATACTCGAGGAAAGAGGGTACCGAGCCCTAATAATACTCGAGGAAGGAGGGTACCGAGCCCTAATAATACTCGAGGAATGTAGGGCGTAATGCTCTTTATAACGTAAGATATGAAAGTAAGTTAATACAAAAGAAAGTATGAAAGTATGAAAGTGTGAATGAAAGAATATAAGTTTATGTGTATTGTATAGTGTATGATTAACTAGAACTCACTCAGCGTAGCTGACTTTTAGTATGCATGCAGGTGAGTAGAATGAGACAGCTAGCTTGAGCGGGCACATGGTGGGCGAATAGGAGATTGGCATCTGAAGACTCAAGATGTTTTAATGTAATTGACGTTTATTTTGAAAGACAAGAATGTTTAATTGAGGCAAGTTTTGGATTGCTGTAACGTTTCATGAAAGTTTTTATATTCCGCGAAAGTTTTAATGAATTCTGATTTGTACGAACTGTGTTTATGAGTAAATCCGACGCTAAAGTAGGGCTACCGGGTTCGGGGCCTTACATTCATTAAATCAAACCTTTATTAATCGTAGAATGTTTTCTCAACATCAAACAACATCAATCATTTGTTTTCTAAAACCACCTCATGCCCACATGTTTAGTCAAGGAGATAGCTCGTGGATCTCTAAAATATACAGTCAATTCCAAAAACACAATAATACCAACTCAATCTTGTACATTAAAACTAATTGTTGGTAATTCAATCCATTTACCCCTACTCATTCTCATAACAACAACAATAACAAACGCAAGTCTAAACATCAACTATATACCATTAATAAAATTAGCAACCAATCTCAACAACATCATAGCGTCTCAACCAAGAAACTTTACGTCAAAATCCACTCGTTACGCTTCACTTGCCATTATCACTATTCAATCCAATTCTCATATCGTATTGTACCAATGTAATCATTTGGTTATGTTGTTACTACTTGCCACGTACCACAAGACGTTCCTCAACGGTCTATGCCATCAAATTTTAAAACTCATGCTACGACATTTGCTCAAATTTTTTACCCTGCTACCTGTAATGGCTACGACTATGGAAGCCCTAATCACCTATGCCATGTGTGTTCTTGATTCAATCATATTCATCAATCTTAAAATTTCCAATCTTATTCTATTAAACTTTACTTTGTAACCTAAGCGAAATATTCAATCAACTTCAATTATTCAAATTTTAATAGACCTAATAAATCAAGTTACTTTAAACCAGATTAATCAAATCAATCATAACTAAGTTTATCAAAGAAGATGTTTTCGTCATTTTTAACTAAACATATTTTATCTTCTCAATTGTGCATTATAACAAATCTTTATTCGACTTTTGGATTCAAACAATTCGCTAATAACTTATTAAATTTAAGTGATTATGCTCGTACAATAGAATTTATCTTTTCAAAGACAACTATTTGTAATACTATACTTTCAAAAGATGTTTTGTAAATTTTAATATTTATTAAAACAACTCAAAAAATTCGATTCATGCTTAGCAGTATTTTACACAATGACCATCTTCTACTTATAACCAAAACATATTAAGATTCTTATTTTCTTTAAATATCATTTCTTTAAAATGTTTTGTAACCCACACGATGAGACGAGTTATGTGGACCATCCAACGATCTAAGTAATTATGGAGGCCTACATAATTATCCAAATCCTCGCATGGAAATCATAATGCGTGCAATTGCGTGTCATAATATAGAATCGAAAGTAGTTGGGATAACGGTACAAATGTAGAGATGAAAAGGACATGGTGGATACGCCAATGGTACATCCTATATATAAGTTTCCTTATCGGATCTTTATTTGGAGCGTTGTTCTGACTATTCAAAGTTCTGTGTTATGATAATTTTTTTTAAATTATAATTAAAATTCTTTTCCTTAAAATTTAATGGTGTTGCTATAGTATTCCTTAATTTCGGGACGAAATTAACTAAAGTAGGAGAGACTGTAACAACTCGGATTTTCGTTTATGCTATTAATGCCTAAACACTCGACTAACTTTTGATTCGGATAATTTAACCAATTTAAAAATTCTTTATACTATATTATTTTTATTTTTCTTTAATTATTATTTCAATTATGTTAGTATGAACAACGTTTAAAGGTGATCGTGTTTTAACTCGGATTGAATCAAATATATAATTACAAGGATCAAAGTGTAAATTTATAGAAACTATTATACTATTACTTTATTCTTTTTAAAACCTTAAACCATGGTATTAAATTATTTAATATATTACAGGTTATATTTTTTATGTACATATTTATAATTGCATTGCATTTAATTAAATATTATTTAAATAATTATATAATTATTCAACTCATTTTTATTTATTTAAACTAATAATAATGATTTCATAATAACAAATAATCCGTAGAGATCAATCGTTCAATCAATAACCATTCTAATCCTAAACCTAACACAAATCACATCGAAATATTAATTCATTAAGTTATGTTATATCAATCATAATTAATTCAAATTATGATTATTTAACTAGGAATCCTGGCGGTATATCCCAAAGAATTTATCTTTCTCACAACATCACTTGTGTATCGTTCATCCGATCAGGTGAGTAATCACTTCGTTTTTTTTACTTATTTTAAATCCTTTTGGAGACATATGCGTATTTATGGTATATATCTATTATCTAGTATTCAAAACCACAACTTTTTAATCCTTGTGTGTATATCAGTTTATGCCTAACTTGCTACTAATATATGCGAAGGATAAGGGTTGCATACCCTAATAATATTTGCGAAGGATAAAGGGTTTCATACCCTAATAATATATGCGAAGGATAAAGGGTTGCATACCCTAATAATATATGTGAAAGATAAAGGGTTGCATACCCTAATAATATATGCAAAGGTTATAGGGCGTAATGCTCTTTAAAACATAAGGTATGGATATGAAAGAAAGAAACAATGAAGGTAAGTAGTATATTATAAGCGAAAGTACAAAAGTATGATGTATGCATGAAGGTATGTAGTTATGAATGTGTTGTATGTTGTATGATTAACTAGAAATCACTAAGTGTAGCTGACTTTTAGTTTGCACGCAGGTGAGTAGAATGAGACAGCTGGCTTGAGAGGGGACACGTGGCAGAAGAATAAGAGTACTCTAGCATCTGAAGACTCAAGACGTTTTATAATTAATGTTTTTGTTTTCGAGAGACAAGTTGTTTGTTTAAGACAAATTATGAATTAATGAGTACCGTTTATGAAACTTTTAATATTCCGCGAATGTTTTAATTAACTCTGATATTTAGAATTGTGTTTATGAGTAAGTCCAACGTCCAAAGTAGGGCACCGGTAACGGGGCCTTACATTCATGCATACCACATGAACCTTTTGTGTAATTTATTCTGTTTATTTAATAACTTACTTGATCCCAAGAGAAAGATTACATGAATAAATAAATTGAACTACACAACCAGGTCGTATTTATTCTTCCATCTTAGATGGACACTGAGAAAGACGATTACAAACCTGCAAATCAAGAAACCAAAACTATGTTACATAATCATATATTATTAATAAAGGAATGAATAAAAGAAATACCAAAAAGAACAAAACTATGAAAAAAAATATTTCATTTTCTTGAATCGGAGTTAAAGTCCCGAATTAGGTTTAAAACAAAATGTTAGTAGGAAATTTGTAAGATTTCTATGTAACACAATTTGATTTATACACAACAAAACTAAATGAGTTTGACAAAATTTATCATTCCATAGCATAAGAAGACACAAATATGGAAGGGTAAATTTGTCAAATCCAAAAATATCTTGTTTATAAATCGAATATTGTTATGTATGAAGAATTTTCAAATTAGACCTTAGATAATCAAATTAAAAATCCATGCCCAAATGTCACTTTTGCGTTCATTCCTTTTATTTCTTTTGTTCGCATCCATTCCCTAATCAAACTTCCATTCCCTAAAAGCTATATCATCTGGAATTTGGGATATCTAATTTCTAGTTTTATCATAATTAATAATAGAATTTTAAGCTAGCAAATATAAGAATTTTTCCACCTAAAGAAAATACATAAAATTGTTGCATTACCGTATATAGTTATAGATATAGCAATTGTGCTCTTTTAATACCTGCATAATTTAGGGTAACTACTTATGCACATATCACTAATATTGAAGTTAAACTTCATCTGAATCGGCTAATTAGTTAAATGACTTACACACAGGATAGCGCAGGCACCAACTCTTGCAAGTTATTTGCAGAGAAACCAATAATCTAGAAGTGCATGCTAATGGAGGGTCGAGTCGTTCCCTGTATACCAAACACAAACAAATAATTCAAAAAACTGTTGGATTTTTTAAAAATTATAACAAAAAACAGTTATATTTTTATTTTCAGAAGTTATTTGCTTTGTTTATAAAATAAAGTATCTACCTTGTTGAAATTATGGAATGTTGACAATGGAGCATAAAAATTAATTAATTTTGCAATTGTAATTATAAATTAAAGTTAATATAGATTGATCTGAGAATTTTACATATAATAACAGAATGAGTGTATATTAATAATTTCAGCAATACTATGAGTGATTTGAGATTTCAGAATTTTAAACATATAAGAATTATTTTATAACTTATTTTAGTTGTTTCAAAAATTAAAAAAATAATTGAATAATTATATAAGTTTTGTAATTAAGAATTGATATGAACTCAAATTATTTGAATTTAAAAATTAATGAATAATTAATGTCTGTATTATTGTCATATATACTCGGATGTTTGTCTTAGTAAAACCGAAATAAGGATTAAACATTATTAAATGTTCAAATAAAACATAAATTATCAATTATGGAAGATTTAAATTATGTAAACAAATGTAAATTTGATGTTTTAATTGATAACCGAAATGTATGAATCGCGTAACCAGAAAAACGAAATAGGAAAAATCTTCATTGTATCTTCGATTTGATATAGAACCTAAAGAGATTATAAGAAAATCATATAACAATTAATATAAATACAAACAAAAACGGAAAACAAAAACAATTGTAAATGGAAAAAGGAATAATATGATAATCGGACATTAGAATAGCAAATAAAACCTTACCGGAAAACTGTAATGACTTCAAAATATAAATTGAATCTTGGATTTTCATAAAAAAACCTAAAGTGATTATAACAAAATCATATATAAATTAAAATAAATATAAAATGTTACCAGAGAAAGATATATCCTTACCGGAAAATCATGTTACATTGTTGGCCATTAAAGTATAAAATGTAACCTTACCGGAAAACGATTAATCCCTATCTTCATTACCGGAATATAGGAGATGATGGAGGTAATAAACCGAGAGAGAGAGAGCGAGAGAGATTAAAATGATTAGGGTTGGAAAATCTTAGGGTTGAATATGGTGTATGCAATTTTTTTAGACCATTCGACCCGGACTCCTTACCGGGTCAAAGGTCGGACCGAACCGGGAGGGCGGGCCGGACATTGACCCGGATTACGTAATAAATAATAGTGTGTGTGTGTATATATATAATATGAGTTTTTTTGTTAATATCCATTTGTTTATTATTTTCTCAGGATTTTGTATTTATTTTATTGATATTGCACTATTTAATATATTGGATTCATTTCCTTTTTAGGATTAGTTTTTAGTTTTTCATTTATAGGACATGTATACCACACCATATTACTAAATACATATGTTTATTTTTCTAGAGAAAGACATCAATAGAGTTTGGTGCAATGGCTAGAGGGGATTTTCTTAAAACTTTTATCTTGGTTTCAAACCCGGGTTTGAATCCCGTCGTCGTCAAGTATTTTTGATTTAATAAAAAAGGTTTTGAGATGATTTGACAATAATAAAAATAAAATAGGTGACTTGGCAATAATGTGGCATTGATGTAGACACCCTAGTTGTATGCCATGTGGAACATTGTATTGCTTTAATAATACTGTAAGATGTTAAAAAAGTAGTTGGTTCGTTTATTTTCTTATAAAAATGGTTTGGTTCATTTATTTTTGTTATAAAGGTAATTCAGTTCGATTAGTTTTACTAAAAAAGTGGTTCGGTTCATTTATTTTTGGTAAAGAAAAGTGGCTCGGTTAATTTAGTTTCGTTAAAAAGAAGTTGTTCAGTTTGTTGACTTTATAAAAAATGTGGTTCGGTTTCTTTGTTTTTGTTAAAAAAAATAGTTTGCTTCGTTTATTTAATTGAAGAAAGTGGTTCAGTTTGTTTATTTTGGTTAGAAAATTTTAATTTTAATTTAAAAATATTTTTTTACCACATAAGTGGCCACGTCACTATTTTTATCACATGGTTCGTTTATTTTTGTTATAAAGGTAATTCGGTTCGTTTAGTTTTATTAAAAAAATGATTCGGTTCGTTTACTTTTGGTAAAAAAAAGTGGCTCGGTTAATTTATTTTTGTTAAAAAAATGTTGTTCAGTTTGTTGACTATTTTATAATAAAATGTGGTTCAGTTTGTTTATTTTTGTTAAATTAAAATAGTTTGCTTCGTTTATTTTAATAAAGAAAGTAGTTCAATTTGTTTATTTTAGTTAGAAAATTTAATTTTAATTAAAAAATATTTTTTTACAACATATGCGGCCACACCACTATTTTTATCACATCAATATCCACATCACCATCTATGTCATTAAAAATTAAAAAAATCGAACCCCGTTAGTGAGAAGATCGTTGGTGACCAATAGGTAAAAACTTGGGAGTGTTTGCTGGGTTTCGTAGCTCTGGCTTATTATACAACGTCAAAAGAGGAAAATGGTGCGGGCAGCCGGACACAAATCCAGCCCCGTTTGGATTTATTGCTTAATAAGTTATAAACCCTAGATTAATCTCTCTCTATATATGTTGTACTTGTAATCGGTTGTCAATCAATAAAGAATACCTAGTTGCCACCCCACAACCTAGGTCAGTTCAAACCGAACCATGTTTAATCCCCATGCCCATTTATTGCATTCGTGTTTGTGTTCAGTTTCGTGTGTGCGTTAAAACCTCACAAATGGTATCAGAGCTTCGCCTCTCGATCGTGATTACACGAAGAACGTACTGAACCGTTCTTTTTGCCGCAGCGTAGTAGTCACTAGATCCGACCAACGCATGTAAGAAAAATAACACGGATTGTGATTAGGGTTGTGCAGCCATCCATCGATGTCTTGTGTTTGGAAAGCTTTTAACATACAAGTTCTTTTGCAAAGTATGAACCAAAAACACTTGAATCAAGATCCTATTTTTTTGAAGAACCGTTGTCAATCAAAGGAGTGTTAAAGAAACGGAGAACCATTGCCACAACTTTTGTCAGGTTTTATTATTTCAGTTTAAAGTTTCAGTTTCTGATTTTACAAATTTGTTATCTATGCTGCGCTTAAATAGGTTGATTGTTTAACATGATTCAGTAAAATAGTCGTTAAGTTCAGGCCCCTGTCATTGTTGTGGCTGCCTCTGTTTATATCCAGTTTTTTTTGTTTAGTCATTGTCAAGGAGACGAAAAGGGTTTGATACAGAAGTTTGATGGACGGAAATTTGGTTGGTGCTACAGAAATTTGAGGGAAGATGCAGATTGAAGAGCTAATTTGTCAGAAAGACATAGACGTAGTGCTTGAGGATGAGAAACTAGAAAAGATACCAGGAGCAGAGTGTAAGAAGTTAGACAAGAAGGCTAGGGCTTGTATTACTCTGTCATTATTGAAAGATGTGGTGTTTAACATCATGAAGGATACCACGACGCGTGGTATGATGGAGGTACTATCCAACATGTATGAGAGGCCTTCAGCAGCGAATAATAAGGTATATCTTTTCCGAGAGCTAGTGACAACTAGAATGAAATAGGGTGGGTCAGTTACAACACATATCAATAATCTTAATTCGAACCTCTCCCGCTTAGTGCCGTTCAACATTAATTTTGATGATGAAGTTCAAGGTCTTTTGTTATTATCCTCTTTGCCCAACAGTTGATCGGAAACAGTGACTGCAGTTTGTAGTTCGTCTATAAAAATTACCTTTGATGGAATTCGGGATCTGATTCTAATAGAAGATTCAAGACGCAGAAGTTCAAGTGACTCATTAGGCAATATTCTAGTCAAAGAACTACAGAAGGTAGAGGTAGGGGAAAACAATGAGGCAGTCGGAGCAGGAAGAGGAGTCAGTCTAAGACTTGCAAAGATATTGAATTTTGGGATTGTAAAGAGAATGGACACTTCAGGATTCAGTGTCTAAATGGTAAGAAAGAAGTGAACGTTCCAGAGGACGACACTGATGACGGGGTCACTAGTGATGAGGCTTTCGATTGCATTGTTAAGAGTAATGTTGATGCTTGAGTGATGGATTTAGGTGCATCGTTGCATGCCACTCACATTAGTGAAACCATGAAGAATATAAAGTTTGGGGATTTTGGAAAGGTTAGGCTAGCGAACGATGATATTCTAGAGGTTACAGGTATTGGAGATGTTCATTTGATAATGTACTTGGACTTTGAAAGACGTGAGGGTTATTCTAGGTTTAAAGAAGAGTTTGATTCCAGTTGGGTAGTTGGATAGCCAGGGGCATGATGTTAAGTTCGAGAATGGGCCGTGGAAGGTAGTCAAAGGGAATCTCGTGGTTGCCCGTGCAAAGAAAATGGTTCGTTGCCTATGGTCGACATATCACCGAATGGTGGTTCCAGTTTTGGTGAAAGAAAAAATCTGGTTCACAGAATCTCGTGGGCAAAAGAATGTTCATTTTGCATGTAGCAAACCTAGAGCTAAAGTGAAGATTCAGGATAAACGAGCTAGGAAGATTAAATCAGTCGAAGGACATCATGACAGTAGGAGCACAGTTCATTTTTCATTTACAATTTCAGGTCGACGGCGGATTAAGAAAACCATTGTTCCAGCTGTAGAAGTCTCTCAAGTGGATTACTTGCTAAATATGGAGAGTGTTTGTTCTTGATATATCTCAGGATCCAGCAGTTCGTTACAGTGGGAGCCGGTTGGGACAAAGAACGGGTCAGGGTTTGTTTTAGCCATGACTAATGTGTTGGAGCTCCAGGGAGCTTTAACGGGGCCTTCAGGTTAATTGATGAGAAGGCGGTGACAACTAGAAGAAGTGTAATGTTCGGATTACATAAGTACGATTAGGAGTGCAGATGAGAGTTCTAAAGGACTCCAAGTGGGAGATTGTTGGGTTTCGTGGGCCTTCGGGTTATTATACGAAGTCAAAAGAGGGGACGGGTGCGGGCGGGCTCAAGTCCAGCCCGGTTTAGAATTCTTGCTTAATAAGTTATAAACCATATATTAATCTATCTCTCTCCATCTCTCTGTATATATATATACATATATGTTGTAATGTACTTGTAATCGGTTGTCACTCAATTAAAAATACCTAGTTGCCACCCGTGGATGTAGGTCAGTTTAGTCCGAACCATATTAAATCCTCGTGTCCGTTTGAAGGTTTTGTGTTTGTGTTCAGTTTCGTAAGTGCGTTAAAACCTAACACTGTTGTGCTACATTTTTAAAGTTTAGCTTAACGATGGCCAATGGACATAGTTTGGATTATTAAAATCCAATACCCCTTAATATTTATATGTTGAGATTTAGGGTTTAAACTAAACGGGCCACATATGATTAGAAACAATAAGCTTGTAACTCTTTTTTAACGGGTCAGTTGAATATACTTTTTTTTAATACAAAACAGTTTAGAACATTATAAGCATTTGAGTTTACCCACCCGGTAAAAAGTTTTTAAATAATCAGAATCAGTATCAGTACCAAATTTTTGGGAATTTTGGGATCAATACCGGTATGGTACCGAGCTCATCCCGAATTCATATACAAAAAATTGTCATCACCTTATAACATGTTTATAGTTTGTAAACTCTATCCCGACTACGCGATGCAAATTTATCATCGTCTAGACTCCAATCGACAGTAAAAACATTAACAAATTGAAATCTGAAATCTAAGAAAAAAGCAAACACATTTAAAGATCATAAGAAACCAAAAAATTATCATGATTAAATCATAAATAGTACTCATGATTAAATCAACATCATTTTGTCAAAATAACCTAATAGTACTTATGATTAGATCATAAATCATAATCATAAACCTTTTCATTTAAGCATGACAAAGCCATTACTAACCCATTTAATCAAGATTTCTAAGTTTGAATATCATTTCAATGTAAAGCTCTATTCATTCATGGAAACAAAAATATACAAAAGGGATTTAATCTTTGCAGATTTATAGAATGAATACAAAAGCATCATACATTAATTCGGAAAGAAATAAAAAAATATACCTCACGGAACAATTGAAACTTGAAATTGTCTGGTAGTGTGATCTTCCAGTAATTCGAAATCTTCTTGAAACAAAACAAAATCAATTAGGGTTATGTTATTTAATTAAACTACAACAGTAAAACACTAACCAAAATTCTTAATTTAACCTTTTTGAGATTTTACAACCTGACTTTCAATCCAGCAAAAAATCATCATTAAAAAGCATAAAAATTGGTTCAACTTTTCAAAAATGGATAAATAATTAATAAACCAAACGAATCGAGTTCAAACGGAACCCTAGCGTCACCACGAGAACCATCAATGAAAAACCGAGCCTCCGCTAAGATGCTTTGTCTTCACCGCCTTGTACCGTCAATTTGTTTAACAGATCCGCCGTCGATTAACACCTACAGCTACCACTACGGTTGAAAACAACTTAAGCCGCCGCTAAGATGCTTTGTCTTCACCTCCGTAGAGTTAGGGTTTAGAGAGAACGTAGAACGGAGTGCTATGGTGGCTGAGTATTTTGAGGTGAGAGAGGCGATAATTAGGGTTTGAGAAGAAGCAGAAGCATGTGTGTTTGAATTTTGAAATGAAGTTTGGGTTTTTGTTGCCGCCTACAAGTATTGTTTCAGGGGTTTGAAAGCCTATGCATTATAAGTTGTATGTTGTGTATGAAGAGTTGTAAAACTCTTGAATTTAAGAGTTTTTGTGAAAAGACCATATTGTCCTTCCTATATGTATTATAAGATAGTATAGATATGTAAATATATGTACTAACACTATTATAAAATATAATAAAAAATATGTTAAAAGAATATAAATTATGCCGCTTGACACAAAATCTATTGAACAATGTCATTCTAACTTTCATAGGATCCCATTTTTGAACGAAGTTGATGAACACTTAGAATGCTTATGCGGATGAGCGAGTTGTAATGTTTAAGGGCCTTCTTAAAAAAATTACTTTTTTATTGATTTTATACTTCTTTGTCTTCGGAGTGATGGATCCTTGATTTAGTTAAGCCTTCTTCTTGGGCTTTAGACCAACAGACCCTAGTCACTAGTCCTTCGAATCATGATCTAGTTAACCCTTCTTTTGTCCTTCGAATCATTTCTTTTACTTAAACTTCGTTTTCATACACTTGCATTTTGACATTATAATTGTAGGGGCAACACCCCAAATGCCGCATATAAACTGTTACAGGACAAAAGAAACATCTACCTGGTAAAGAAAAAAGAGAATCGTATATAACGACTGGACTACAGACATGTGGACTACAAAGAGGCCTCAACCGGAATATACCTAGATAGTAACGTTGCATGATCCCCCCCCCCCCCCCCACGGTGACCACTAAAGATATTTCGGTAGATGTGATTATGTCTCTATAAATAGAGACTGTATTGTAACAATGTGACATAACCTTAATACATCAGACTTTACACTGTCAACTATGTATTTTTATATTCACTCCATATCTCTCATAAATCTCAGATATCTTATAGAATGCCTTGAATCTAGAACTTAATCATAACCTAAGTATATACGGGTTAGGATTTTCTCTGACAATCATCATTCAAATTAAAATGGATCTTGAACTTCTAGAGCATAATCTACTTTATGGGGGTCTTCATAAAGAGGGAGCAAGCGTTCTACAATATCGCGAGTGGACCTTCGAGGTGGTATACGATACGCAAATGGCTTAGACACATTTTAAGCCTTCAAAGGGCATTCATATCGACCAGTTGCAACTAGAGAAGCCCTTGCGGGTATGTAAAAATTTAGGCTAATTAAACATAAGAACTTGGTTATGTATAAAAAGGATGCGGTGTGACCCTTGATAACTCGAGCTCGAACCACCTCTCGTGTTAGAACCATGCCCTCTATTGTTAGAACAGGTTTCTCTCTCGATCGAACCGAATCCTCTCGTGGTAGAGCCGGATCCAACTCACGGTCAAACCGCCTCATCTCATGTTTGAACCAACTCTACTAGCGCTAGAATTGCCTCCTTGGGATGCATATTATTTTTTTGTTGCTTCAATCTTTGACTTCTCCATGAAGATTGAAGGTTGTGTCTGCAGAATATTGTTATTGTGTGTAAAATGGTAAAATAGTTGCTTTTAATTTTTTTTTTAAGTTTAAAATCCGAATCTTTTATATTTCATAGAAACATCCAAACGATTTACAATGAAGTGGCAGGTAAGCGGGCAACAAGCTGCGCCGCAACCCCCTTTTGGATAGCAAACCCAATCCGACTAAAACAAAGTTTTGATTCTTATGGGCTGATACGTTACTATACACAACTTTATGAACCCTATTCAAAAGGTCCACGGCATCCGGAGCTAAGAAACCAAAAGTGTCAAAGGCGAAGGGGATAAACACGTGTTGATTCTCCAAACAAGCTCTCTCGTGTTTAGCAACCTTGCCCGATGCCGCTTTTAAATAGGAATTTTTTTATTTCACATTACAACTGCCATATCCGACCTACCAACGAAAACACTACATCGGGTAGTAGTATATGTGAAGGGGTACACGATTTCAAGTTTAATTGACCGGCGACGATGTTCACCGTGTCGGTACCTAACCCGCATGACGGGTACCCACGGGCGTCCTACCTCCCTTATATATTAATATTAAAGTAATGAACAACTATGCTACTCTTAATTTGTATGTTGAGTTTATAGCTCCGTCACAAGTTGTTGAAGGATTATTTAAAGTTGCACGTAGGGGGGGTGAACTTGAACCAATTTAGAGAAACTGTGGACACGTCGTCGAGTGCATCTCATGTCAATTATGCAAATGCTTAGGTAATATTAATATTAATATTGAGGGGTATTTCAGGTTCAGTTCTATACAAGGCTAAACCTCTCATACATGATGACAAATGTCACATATTTCCTTCATATAATGATTTAATCACCACCACAATCCAAAACCTTTTCTTCATTCTTCTTTGAACCGTAAACCACCACCACAACCCCACTTCATCTATAATTTGAAACTTAAACAAAGACCCATGGATATTTCTTGCAAGGCTTAAGTGTTCTTGTCAATTTGGAGCTAATTTTAAGGAGTTCTTGGTGGTTACTAGTAGGCACACATAAGAAAACAAAATCTTGGACAGAAACCCCATTTTATTAAGTTTGATTTTTTTTTTTTAAGATTTGATGACGAAAGAATGTTCTTCAACAATTAAATCGTCACAGAAACTGGTAACACATGTAAAATGGACCACTGGTAATATAGATGTGTGTGGTGTGTGATGCCATGTGTGTAGCCACACACCCAAATGTGTGTGTGTTTTTTGATTATGTACCTGAAATGGTTGTTGGTTGATGATGGAATGTTATAATAGATGATGCTCTTAAGTTAGGGTTATTGAATAAAAGACATTATATTAGGGTTTTAATAAAAATCCACTTATAAAGATGAATTGTACTTGAAAGCTTGAAGTGTGCAAGAGTACATATAGAAGTTCATTGGTTTTCACACAAGATCAGGTTTTAAATTTAAGAAAATGATTTATATTAAGACCAAACCACATACAAATAGGCAAGTGTACCTATCACATATGTAGAATAGTATTGGTAAGAACCAAATATCGATCCAAAGTCACAAGATATTTTCAATACTAAATCTTTCTAACTAAATTAACCGTAAGTAATAATCATTAAAGATTGTTTTTAAACTAAGTTTTGTTTTAAATTGAAATAAATTAGGGCAAGCAAATGAACTTTGGATGAGAAAATCAATATAGGAAGGTTACATCTTAATCAATAATCCACTTAACTCTTTTTGACAACCAATAATAAGAATATGTGATAAACTTGTTTTAAGAATATAAAATTGAATAATCCCTCATTTCTAAGTGAATTACCTTATGACAATTAAGAAAGTAGCACGCATAACTTCATGTCTATCACAAAAAAGGTCAATTTAAGTAAGCAATCAGATTTCGTGAATTATATAAAGATTAAGGTTAGCTTTGATTTCTCAAATACTAATTCTAACAACTTTTAGGAGGACTATAGTTTATTCACACAATCGCTTCATTTGATTTAAGTAGGTTATAATTAAACATTTCTTTAACATATGATTTCTCTAACTAGAATAGCAGTCTAATCAATCGTACTTAACAGATTTATCTTAGAATTATCAAAACTAGAGAAATTGATCATAAGCATTGCATATTTTCAAAATTCATACAAGGTAAAAATGCTTTGGATTAAGTATCAAGAATTTCTTTATACTATTTCTAGTTCCAAGAACATGAATGGATCATGAACGATTATAAAAGTTTATTTTAAATACATTAATCATCAATCTTGACTTAATGGATTATGGTGCAAAACATGTTTCATGAAAAGATATTGCAAAATAACCATTAATTAACAAAAACTAAATCATATATAATCATCAAATTGAGTTAAATTTCATCACAGATTAAGATGGTTAACGAAATTTTGTCTCACAAAGATTCTAGTAGCAAATATAAAGAAGATGAAGATACAAGATTCATGGTCAAATTGTAATAATCTAACTATAATTAATAGTTATATTCTCTTCTTGAAGGATGATGGTATAACTTCCAAGCCTTCAAACACCTTAAAATTTGTTGTAAAGTGGGTGTTTTAGTGAAAGGATCCCGTACAAATCTTATTCCAAGCATTCCCCAGGCAACAAGGCATGCACACTATTTATAGACACTTAGAGCCATTAAGCGCGACCTTGTGGATCATTTTGCATGCATAATGTACATGCGAGGTCTGAGCACGAGGGCGTGGTTAATGGGGGCATGGGTTCGTGTCTTGGTTGCCTATATCTTATATTCTGTCACATGTGAAAAAGGTGACCATGTGGGCGTGTTTGGACAAACACGACACTCTGTTTTCATCATTAGATTTTGTATTTTCTTGAAAATGTGACCACCTTTGGCGTGTTTGGTCTAGCACGATCCCATGTTTTCTTCATTAGATTTTGTCTTTTCTTGAAAAAGTGACCATGTGGGCGTGCTTTGTGAAGTGGGGGGGGGGGGGGGGTGGTGCTTTGCCTTCCGATACACAATTCTTTAGTTTTTTTTCATGTAGTAGCTCGTTTCTTCATTTGATGCCAAAATAGACTTAAAAATATAAAATAACATAATAAATAGCCATTTGAACTAAAAATTATAGTAGAGGAAAATAAGTTGATGATTATTTGATGCCAAAAGGATGTATATTTTTTATATACATCGAACATTACCACACTTGAACCTTGCTTGTCATAAAGGCTAAAACGTAAAAATTATCCAAATAACAAAGGTTAAACCAAAGTTTTAACATCCCAAAGAGTTACGAATCTTGGGAAAACAAGAGATAAACAACCAACAAAAATCGTATGAATATTGTTGAACCATGAACGTCTACTGCTTAGACATCAACACCAAGAAATATCTAAGAGGGGATTTGTTAGTACATAAAATGTCTGTTGCTTTGGTCTTGTATTGTTAAAATGAGCTGATTTGTTTGTTTTCATGTTAAGGAGCATATAAGTTGTTTATCAACTTGTAATACGCTGACAAACTTACGGACCTATAGGGTGTGTATAAATAGGCTTATCATGTCATATTTTAGTAGATCTTTGGAGAGTTTGCTAGTCTAACTTGTATTTGTTCTATAATTGTCATATCATATTGTACTTCACCATTAACGGAAATATATGATAAATAAAGAGAATATAATGAGTAAGCTTGTTGATTTTGATCACGTGTAGGGATTCTGCACCTTCACGTTGATTCTATATGTTGATCTATGTCTTGTTCAAGACACGAACATGTTTATACATGTGGCATCAGAGCTTTGGTGCTCGATATCGGAAGAAAATACAAGAACTACTCGTTTCACGTCAAGAATCGATCCTCAATTCGTTAAAAATTTGTTCGGGATTCGTTCAACTCAAATCACGTCCAAAATCTCAAAGATTGTTCGTTTTAGTTTATATATTAAGTCTACAAAGTTTCGTTGGATGTCGAGTTCGTTTACTTTCTTAAACGTTAAATTTCGTTAAAAAACATGAAAGATTTGAACGTTCCAAAATCAAAATCCGATTGCACCAAAATGTTCGTTTTAATATTGGGAACATTTCTGAAAATTTCGTGTGATTTCGAGATCGTTTGATAGGTTAAACGTCGAAAAACGTTAAACTTTTTTTAGCTGGTTGGACTTATACGCCTAAGGACTCATACACCAGAAAATTTTACGCCAAAAACTTATACGGTGGGAACACAAAAATTTGAAAATTTTGAAAATGGAAGTTTCTAATTGTTTAATGTTGAAAATGCATTGAGAAGAAACAAAAGGCAAGTTTTGAAGAAAGAATTTGTTGATTTTGAGATGATGACTGGAGATCGTTTGATCGCTTAATCGAAAGATATTGAAAGCTTGTGAGCGTAATGAAACATATTGGAGTTGAGAGACGTGAGTTCGGATACATTGACAGGTTGGCCGATACACTCGTTGACACTTCACTTGAAGTTTGGGGTATATTCATTATGTCAATACAATTAAAATCCAACACGTACAATCTCTCTCAATTCATCGAGAAGATAAAGGATCATGAAATGTCTCTCCAAAAGAATAGTAAAGTTGAAAATAAAGCCGAGGAAGCTAAATCTTGTGAAAAATGTGAACTACTTTATTAAGAATGTTTAGAAAAAAGATGTGGAGTACAAAAAGTTAAAATCTCACACCGACTCTTTACAAAATGAGCTTGAACGTGTTAAGGAAGCTTATGATAAACTTTGAGAAAGAGAAAATGCACTTTGGGAAAAGATTGATCAAAATGAGAAAACTATAAACAGATACGTTGACGAAAATGTTGCACTTAAACAAGAAAACTGTTAAGATTGAGACTGAACGAGTTGATTTGAAGCTTAAAAGTTACAAAGACGCATCTTTTGTCTTGGACTATATTCTTCCCAAACCGATTGGTAAAGATGAGGGAACTAGGGATGTTGTTTATGGATATAATGAACATGGTGTGGGGTACAAGCATGAGCATGGTAATGGGGTTTTAGGAAACCATCAAAAATTCGTTGATAAGGTTGAATTCGTATATGGTATGGCATCTGAGAGAAAGAAAGAAATACAGTATCGAAATCAATTCAATAAGGATTTCGTTATTCATAAGGACAACCATAAACAAACTGAGATACCGTCTTGTTAAAAAATAGTCCTAAGTTTGCTTACATTCCAAAATCAGATGTTGTTACATCTAATGGCAACCAAGATGTTCTTAAAACAGAAAAAAAAACTTAAAATTCAAAATCTAAAAATACGAGCTCAAACGTCAAATCATTTATTCCAAAGGATCCTCCGAAAAAAACTTTCAAAAGAAAAAACGATACCGTTAAGAATGTTTCGGGGAAACCAAAAGCTATTGAAATTGTTGATTTGAAAGATTGTGGTGTGAAAAGGTTTGAAAGTTTGAAATTTTATGTGAAAAGATCAAAATAAAAGTTATATAATTGGATCATTAAGAAAAATGACTCATTCGATCAAGTTTAGGTTGAAAAAGAGTCATGTTTTGAAAGTTCGGATAAGAATGTCATATCAGTCAAATCCGAAACTTCAGAAAATTCAACGGTTTTACATGTTAATTCTGGACGTTCAGATAGCAAGAGTTCTAATTTAACGAATACGCCTGAAGATTCTGAAACTGTTGACTTGAGAGGGAGAATTATTGAAGATGATTTAATGATCGAATTTTTGAGAATCTAGTCTAAGCAATATCCGAGGGTGAGTCTGTTGAAGCATGAAAGTCTACAGCTTAAACCAAGCAATAGCCAAAGGGGAATTTGTTAGTACATAAAATGTCTATCGCTTTGGTCTTGTATTGTTAAAACGATCTGATTGGTTAGTTTTCATGTTAAGGAGCGTATAAGTTTTTTATCAACGTATAATACTTATACGCAGCGTATAAGTATTATACGCTGACAGACTTATACGGACCTACAGGGTGTGTATAAATAGGATTATCATGTCATATGTTAGTAGTTCTTTGGAGAGTTTGTTAGTCTAAGTTGTATTTGTTCTATAATTGTTATATCATATTGTACTTCACCATTAATGGAAATATATGAGAAATAGAGAGAATATAATGAGTAATCCTTTTGTTTTCGATCACGTTTAGGGATTTTGCACATTCACGTTGATTCTAGATATCGATCTATGTCTTGTTCATGTCACGAACACGTTCCTACTAATATATGTAGTGATATATGAAAAGATGATTTGTTTTTATGAGCTTATTTTTATGAAAATGTCACGTTCTCATAATGTTCACACACACTCGGCTTTATATCCTTTCATTCATGTAATGTTCTATGTGTAGAACACTCTTATCCAAAATGAAACGTGTGAATAGTATGCTTTTCGAGAGATCAACTCTCCATCTATTGTGAAATGTTGCATAAGCTAAGAGGTAAAACATGTTGGTGTTAGGCTTTGTAAGGGTAAGGAGATGGGAGATAGATGTGTAACAGTTAATTGGTTTAAAGGTTTTGGAAGAAAACTATGCACATTCTTTAAACTAATCAGGAACTTATCAAAACGTCTTCAACTTTATTCTCAAAGTTTTGTTTCATTATCACCTTATTTGTGTGGTGATCTTTTAACTAGTGTTTTATTTTTTATTTTTATTATTTTGACAAGACTATATAAAAAAGGAGATTGTTGAACCCGGAAAAGAACTGATTACACTACTGATGGTTTATACATCAGTTGTTCTCCTTTCAGGTGTTTTGACAAACTATTGCTTTAAAACATCTGATCTTGCAAAACTGATGATAGGAAAAGACAGAAGACACAACAACTGATTAATCAAGAGAAGTTCCAAACAACTGAAGTCTAACAACTCATGGGTCAACATCAGTTGTTTAACAAATAACAGTAGTTAGCATAGGATTCTATTTAGTTAGTTGTTTGCATTCACTTATCAGTAGTTTTTAACCATTTCTGTTAGATGTCGCTTTCAACTTTTAGTTCATCAGTAGTTTAACACTTGTATATAACGAAGAAGAGAGTCTCTTCGTCATTAACACTTTTCATGTTACAATACTCATCTAATTTGCGTACTTTTGTACTAGAAAAATCAGTGTGAATGATGAGCTAAGGTTGAGGGGGAGCACTAGATTGTAATCCTTTGATTATAGTTAATGCATAATTATACTTCCATACGAAACCAATCAATTAGCTTAAATGTATCCAGCTGCTTAATTTGTTTAAGTTTATATACTAATTGATTTTGTAATTCAAATATGATCTCAATTAAAATGATACTAATTGGTTCAAACAATTAGATTAGTCATTTATTCTTCCATTGGATTGTATTGTGTTCAATTAGCTTAGATTGAAGGTCTACGATCCTAACAATTGGTGTAAGAGCCATGGATCTATGAATTTGATCTAATAATCAATTCAGAAACACAGATCTAAGCTCAATTTGATATTTCTAGTGTTGGATTTCAAAAATATCTAAATATTTGCTTCAAACTCTGTTGTTAGTGAAAAACTAGTTGAACTGAGAATCATATTGATTGTAGAAGATCCTCACAATACTAGTCCAACCTCCAGACCACCCATGTTGGTTAGAGGCCAATACAACATTTGGGCACACCGAATGCTCCACCATCTATTCTACAAAACAATGGTTATTGGATATTAGTAGTTCATGGACCTTATGTTCCAGAAACTGTTGATTCATTGGATGGAAACAAGATGATTAAGAAAGATTCTAAGGATTATTCTGATAAAGAAAGATCTATATAAATTTGAATTGGATGCCAAAGCACATGTTGTACTTTCCATGAAAATTCCAAATGAATTTACAGTGGATTAATTCACAAGCCTGCTAAGGCTTTGTGGGATGCACTGAAAGAACAACATGGTGGTACCCAACAAGTCATTGAGAATACTCGTGAAATTCTCAGGCATCAGTATGAAGCAATTTATTTATTTAAGAGGAAAGACTTTAACTCGTCAATATGAACGATTCACAACTCTAATTAGTGAATTAACAATGGTTGATGTTACTTTTACAACTCTGCTCTTAACAACTAATTTCTGAGGTAACTTTCAGAAAACTGGGACACTCATGCTATCATACTAAGTACTCTACCAAATTTTCAAAATCCAAGTCTGACTACTCTTCATGGTATGTTACTTACCTTTGAATGATAGATAAGTCAAAAGAAGTAAACCGCCACTGGTAAATTTGCTGATGATTTTACAATCGGATCAGCACTTGTATGTCAAGAGACTCAATATGTCCGAACTACTGACCAAGGTTTTGACTACCACATAGACATAATGCCTGGTATTGTATCAACAGTTGACAATCAAGCAATTTTTGTTCAAGAGAATACTCTACATGTTCCTAACAATCTCTCATAAATTGTGGAATATTTGCAACACATAGATATAATTGATATGGTAAAAATGGAAATTCTTCCTTGGCTTTATTGACAGTCAAGACAAACAAGTTTTACAAAAGGACAAGTAGAAAATTCTCCTGAATCAATAATAGGATAAAAGTGGGCTATGATAAGTCGAAAATGACATGTCATATGTGTGACAGACTAGGACACTTTGCACGAGAATGCAGAACTCAGTCACAGCCTAGTCCCAATCATGTCTAGCCTTTAATAACCTATACGAGTTCACCTCGCCATCATCATTCACAACAACAATCCTTCAATAACCATTCCACAACTTATTTTGCTCAAACTCAACAATGCCTAATACTGGTCCTTGATATCAGTATTAGTATGCACTTATTCCTTAATCAATGCAACAGATGCAGTTTGTTCAACCTCCTTTCATGCCACCTATCAATACACATGTTCAGATTGCTACTGTTGCCACACCTGGATCATATTCTTCAAGCCATGACCAAAACAAGTTTCTTCACACAAGAATTTGTTAGTTGGAGCAATTTCCTAAAGATATGAGCATAAAGGATCTAGCTCTTGTGGTTATTGATGTGGTGAAATCAAATGAAGAAAAGGAGATGAAAAATGATTTCAAATATTTTTGTTGCACGAAACGTCTTTAGCTTTCGTCTTGTTAGTGGTCGGTTGATGGTGGTTAAAAGTGTTAAAATGATAAATGAGCTGCATGATTCAGTGTATAAGTTCACATGATGATGTAGAATTCGTATAAGTGGGTTATATGGATTATATTGATGATAGGATTGCATGGACATATACATTGATTGGATGACTTATACGCTGTTGCTCATGTGTCACACCCCGGTCGTAATGGCGGAAAACCGAGGCGTGGCGACTAGGTCGTGATTGATTGAGCACAATAGTATAAAAGTCTAAATGCATAAACATAACCAAACTGTCAAATATTACATCATCCAGGTAACATGAAACAAATTGTTTTAATACAAAATATCAAGTTTCCAAACAACTCCTAGCCTAGCCTTCATCTCTCTAAGGCCTCTATCAGCTATTAGCTACTTCCTGCTTCATTTCCTGAAAACATGTAATAAAACGTCAACTACAAAAAGTAGATGAGTGAATTCATAGGTTAACTAATACTGTAGTGATAAGCCCTACACAAGCATACTAGGCTAAGTTGTAGGGGTTTATATATAGGGTGTACCATCGGCTAACCCACCACTCCTACAACTTATCCTACTATGCTTGGTATGCTTATCATCTCAACTGAATCTGCAAGAGTTTCGTATAAAGATTCCAATTATTGTTTCCATGCATGCAGGAGGAACGGTATCAAGGATATATGTATAAGATACCCAAGAATCATATGTAACCATACCATGATGAAAAATGATAATGATGCATAATGATCACACAAGACCTGACATCGACCCCACACAAGACCACACTATGCTACTTGATTTCCTTGATGGTAACCCAAATCGATCACTTTGGGTACCATGAGAGAATTCTAAAGCGTACTTTAGTATCTCTTGGATTCCTAATCGATCACTTAGGAGATCCTTCGGATCCTTAATCGAACACTTAAGAGATCCTTCGGATTCTTAATCGAACACTTAAGAACCCCATAGGTCACGTGTATTTTAAATCGATCACTTTAGAATCCCACATCTAGTGACGGCCTGTCTACCAATCGACCACTTGGAGATCAAACCTATGCACTATTGTGACCTATATTGCCACTGTTCACACGATCACAAGACTGACCAATGAATAATGTGTTTTCATGATAAAGTATAACGGGTACATGACTTTGATTTCCAAACGTCCAATGTTCCCTAAACGCTGAGTGATTCCCATATTTACTCCTGAATATTTGATTATGCATACACAACTTCCGAGAAAGTTAAGGTACGCGTAACCTGCCATGATTACTTGTTTTCCCAATGTTCATTGTTTGCAAAAGATTTGTCAAGTGTTTATGATAAGTAATGTTTGAATAAATGTGTTTTGTCAAAACGTGTACATTTACCATGTTTTCACCCCCAATGATTTGAAAGGCTTTAAAAGAAAAATGGGGGCTATGAACTCACCTTGTTGACTAGGTGTGGTTGCTAGGGCGGTCGGGTGCTGTCAAACGTCGATCCTCTAAGTCTAGACAAGGACATAATAAGTTAACAACACAGTTTAAGTCTAAGAGTGTAAGCCTTACACGATCTCGAGCAAAAACTAGGTTTTAAAGACGAAACAGCTTGGTTCTGACCTGATTCGATCGAATAGGAACACATTCGATCGAATCGAAACACATTCGATCGAATAGACACACATTCGATCGAATAGACACACATTCGATCGAATAGAAACACATTCGATCGAATAGACACACATTCGATCGAATAGAAACACATTCGATCGAATAGACACTCATTCGATCGAATAGACAGACGTTCGATCGAATACGAAGCTCATTCGGTCGAATGAGTTGGAGACCATTCGGTTGCTTTCCTATTCGGTCGACTGGACTGGTTCGATCGACACATTCGATCGAATGAACTGATTCGATCGACTGGTTCGATCGAATGAGTCTGATTCGACTCCTTCAAGCTGGGCGACGGAGATACCCACGGGTTTTCCAGATTTTCCAGATTTTTGACCCAAAATCGAAGTTTTTGACATGGAAATGCTCGGGATTGAAAGGGGTATCGATTCCTAGTACTTTTAAACACAAAAGCTTGCATTTTGACACCAAAAATGACGGTTTTTGACCAAGAACACACTTGACACAAAAGTCGGAGTTTTTGCTCGATTCGGGGCGGGTTTTGGTTGTAAAAACGTATGATTTTCAAGAAGATCTTACCGACAACAACGATAAACAGATTGGTGGACTCGAATCTTAGATTGGATGACTTTCTCTCACTACTCTCTCTCTAGAAGTGGGAGTGTTTGGGTGGGAAGTGTTGGTGGAAATGAAAGAGATGGTGTAAGAATACTTGATTTTCCGCTTAAATACTCGGGTGACTCGGGTTCGGGTTTAGGCTACCGACGGGTCAAGACTAGTCGAGTTCATAAGTTTTTTAAACAAACTAAAACTTTTTCAGCAAAACTTTTATAAACCATTTTCCGAATAATTATTTAAAATCTTTTTTTTTTTTTTTTTTTTTTTTTTTAAATAAGAACATTTTATTTTTCAAAAGCATAAAAATTAATATTTTCCAGGCGTAAATGTCGTTTTATAAAATAAACATTTCAAATGATAAAAGCAGATTTCTCCAATGATATGGGTTCCGAACTTATCGTCCAGAACCCCAAAGTGTATAGTTTCCGATGATTCCTTGATTTTTGTCTACCAGTCAAATTCCAGGGCGTTACATCCTCCCCAACTTAGGGGAATTTCGTCCCGAAATTTAGCTTTTTAGTATACTTGATGCATCGATGATTAAGATTACATGATCCCATGATGACCACTATGCGCCACCACTTCTAATATTCGTCTCAGGCACCACCCAAATCAAGCCGAAGGGGCTTATATATAGGGTGTACCAGCGGCTAACCCACCACTCCTTCAACCTTACTTGGGTGTTTCCTTCGACTCCTATTAGATCAATGACACACAGGACGACACACTATTTTCCACTACGAGGCATCATCCTCAAGCTTTACATCAGACATATTCATTTCGGATTGAAGGGGTTTATATATAGGGTGTACCAGCGGCTAACCCACCACTCCTTCAATCTTCCGCGAATATTACCCTCGGTAATTCTTGAATTCAATGTCTCACAGCTGCCACGCTAACTATAAGTCCCTAATTCCAGGTTTCGCTTCAGACATATTCAACTCGTGCCGAAGAGGTTTATATATAGGGTGTACCAGCGGCTAACCCACCACTTCTTCAACCTTTGTCGAATATTTCTCTACACGAACCTTGAGTTCACGACTTCTAGTTACACAATAGCATATTGCTTATACACGTATACACCTGTGACCTTGATGTAATTATATTCCGGACTATAATTACGAGCTCACCTTGTATCAATGTATAAGCTCTATTGTGTGCGGCTAGAAAATTTGACACGACACCACACACATACACACAACCATGCTCCATGAATGCAAGAATGAATGACAAATTTTTGGCTTAAATAATGTATAAATTTCCCCAAAATTCATATGATTGAGTAGATATGACTTGTGCTCCCAGCATGAGCCCTGAGTAGCCAAATTTGTGGATGCAAATAAAAGAATACTTATAAGCATAATAAGGCAACACGATATTCATTGAATAACACAATTATTTGATACATGCTGCAAATGTTATATTGACTTCTAGACAATAGATTACAAGAATAGAGACTAAGAGAACAGATGAGGGTATTTCTCCTTCATTTGATCTTCGCGTTCCCATGTAAACTCGGGTCCGCGTTTGTTATTCCATCGAACATTCACAAGCGGTATGCGGCTACGCTTGGTCTTCTTGACCTCGCGATCCAAGATTTCGACGGGTTCTTCAACAAAAAGCAGATTGTCGTTAATTCGAACCTCGTCGACGGGAATGAGAAGGGCCTCGTCAACAAGACACTTCTTTAACTGCGAAACATGAAAAACATTGTGAACTCTACCGAGTTCCGGCGGCAGCTCAAGACGATAGGCAACTGGTCCGATCCTTTCAAGGATTTTGAATGGTCCAACATACCTAGAAGCGAACTTTCCCTTCTTCCCGAAACGGACTACGCCCTTCCAGGGGGAAACTTTCAGCAGAACACGGTCACCAACTTGAAACTCGAGTGGCTTGCGTCGTTTGTCTGCGTAGTACTTATGCCGACAACGGGCGTCTTTGAGTCGCTGTTGAATGATAGCGATTTGATCGGTTGTTTCCTGTATTAGTTCCGGGCCGATGATCTGTGAATCCCCGGTCTCGGACCAACACAAGGGTGAGCGACACTTGCGACCGTAAAGAGCTTCAAACGGCGCGCATTTAATAGAAGAGTGGTAACTATTGTTGTAAGAAAATTCTGCCAGCGGCAGATGAGCTTCCCAACTATTACCGAATTCAAGGATACAAGCTCTCAACATGTCCTCTAGGGTTTGTATGGTCCTCTCGCTCTGCCCATCAGTTTCTGGATGATAGGAAGAGCTAAGCTTCACACTTGTCCCAAAGGCCTTTTGCAAAGATTTCCAGAACCTGGAAGAAAAACTGCTGTCGCGATCAGACGTAATGCCCTTAGGCACACCATGACGGGAAACGATCTCACGAATGTATATCCGCGCCAACTTTTCCGTAGTGTAGTCCTCACGAACCGGGATAAAGTGAGCGGATTTAGTTAGAATGTCCACAATAACCCAAATTGAGTCATGACCGCTAGGCGTCCGCGGTAGCTTGGTGATGAAATCCATAGCTAACTCTTCCCACTTCCACTGAGGAATAATAGGTTGCTGAAGCAGCCCAGACGGCCTTCGATGCTCTGTCTTGACTCGCGAACAAGTCAAACATCTCATCACGTATAAAGCGATGTCTTTCTTCATCCCGGGCCACCAATAATGAGGTTTAAGATCTTGATACATTTTGCTGCTGCCGGGATGAATCGAGTATCTGGACTTGTGGGCTTCACTTAGAATAAGCGTTCGAAGAGGCTCAGAGTTTGGGATCCATGCTCGATCAAGAAAATAGAGGATGCCGTCCAACTTGGTTTCGAATTTCTGTTCGGCTCCACACGACAAAACGCCCTTGAGATCTCCATTCACAAGCGCCTGATTCTGAGCTTCGCGAATTAAGGAGGGAAGATTGGATTGAATTCGAATAGAGTGCAGCTGGGTCCTTTCTTTACGACTCAATGCGTCAGCCACCACATTAGCCTTTCCCGGGTGGTAGCGGATTTCACAATCGTAATCGCTGAGAAGTTCGACCCAGCGTCGCTGCCTCATGTTCAACTCTTTCTGATGGAGGATGTGCTGTAAGCTCTTGTGGTCGGTATAGATGACACACTTCGTGCCGTACAGGTAGTGTCTCCAGATTTTTAAGGCAAACACCACAGCACCCAACTCGAGGTCATGCGTGGCGTAGTTCTTTTCGTGCACCTTGAGTTGTCGAGAAGCGTAAGCGATGACCTTCCCTCGTTGCATTAAAACGCAACCGAGGCCTTGATTTGAAGCATCGCAATAAACGGTAAAGTCATCGTCACCTTCCGGAAGCGATAGAATCGGTGCACGGCAAAGTTTATTCTTCAGAGTTTGGAAGGCTTCCTCTTGATCTCGTCCCCACACGAAGGGTTCTCCCTTCTGAGTCAGAGTGGTCAAAGGCAAGGCAATCCTGGAGAAGTTTGAGATAAATCGGCGGTAGTAACCAGCCAATCCAAGAAATGAACGGATTTCGGTAGGTGTTTTAGGCGCTACCCAATTTCTGATGGCTTCTACCTTGGCAGGGTCGACGTGTATGCCGTCGACATTGATAACATGTCCCAAGAATTGAACTTCCTTTAGCCAAAATTCGCACTTGGAGAACTTGGCATATAGTTGTTCCTTCCTGAGAAGCTCCAAAATAAGCCTGAGATGAAGCTCATGATCGGTCCTCGAACGAGAATAAATGAGAATATCGTCTATGAAAACAATGACAAACTGGTCGAGATATGGACGGCAAACGCGATTCATCAGATCCATGAAAATGGCGGGGGCATTGGTCATTCCAAAAGGCATAACCATGAACTCGTAATGACCGTAACGAGTTCGGAACGCAGTTTTCGGGATATCCTCTTCCAGAACACGCAATTGATGGTAACCAGAACGCAGATCGATCTTAGAGAAAAACGTAGCACCCTGAAGCTGATCAAAGAGATCATCAATTCTCGGTAACGGGTACCGGTTTTTGATGGTCAGTTTATTAAGCTCCCGATAGTCAATGCACATACGGAAAGTCCCATCCTTCTTTTTGACGAAGAGTACTGGGGCTCCCCATGGAGACGAGCTAGGGCGAATGAATCCCTTGCCAAGAAGTTCTTGAAGCTGATTCGATAATTCTTGAAGTTCCAGCGGAGCTAGACGATAAGGAGACTTAGCAACAGGGAGAGCACCAGGAATAAGATCGATACGAAATTCCACCTGCCTGCTAGGAGGAAGTCCAGGCAGCTCATCGGGAAAAACATCAGAAAATTCACGCACGACAGGGAAGTCCTGCAGTCTCTTGACTTTGGATTCCTTGAGAGTAACACGGGCTAGAAATGCGGGATACTTCTTTTGAAGGTACCGACTGGCTTTTAAGCAAGAAACGATTCTTAGGCATCCACCCGACCTATCCCCTTGAATGGTTAGAATTTCACCAGAAGACAGAGGGATACGAATAAGTTTCTCGGCGCAGATTACTTCCGCGCGATTGCTAGACAGCCAGTCCATTCCCACAACTAGATCGAAGCTTCCAAGACGAAAAGGTATAAGGTCAATACTGAACGATGTGGTGACAAGAGTAAGGGTGCAATATCGAATGACAGACCTCACTTGTGTGGACTCTCCACTAGCAAGTTCAACAACCAAGGCAGGTTCCAACTCGGAAATTTTTAATTTCAGCAAAGGAACCAATTCGCAAGAGACAAAACTCCTATCAGCTCCTGTATCAAATAGGACAGACACCCAATTGTTGTTAAGAGTAAACGTACCAGTAATAACATCGGGGTTTTGGCGTGCTTCGGCAGCTCCAATGGTGAAGGCCCTCCCGCGAGCCGGAGGAACGTTGGTGACGCGAGGGCATCGATTTCTGTAATGGTCCATCGCGCCACACTCGAAGCAGCCTCGAGCAGGGTTAGGCTGAGGGTTAGCATTCCCCACAGCCAATTGGTTGCCAGGACTCCTGCAGCGCTCCACCAGGTGTCCGAATCGTCCACAATTTGTGCACTTGCGGCACAACTCACTTGTTGGGTGATGATAAGAACATAAGTTGCACTTGGGATGCGGCCCAGTATATTCCTTTCTCGGTCTTCCCTGAACTGTTGCGGCTGAAACGGGGGCCATGGAGTTGATAGGCGTAGCACCAGTGATCGCAGTTAAGTAGGTCGCTTTCCGCTTCCTATTGTTCCCCTTTTTCGCTTTCCCATCGGAAGATTTGCCCTTATCCTGATGCAAAACACCGGACCTGAGCTGTTCCCTGGTCAAACGGGCAGTGAGATCGATCACTGCCTTAAGTGTAGTGGGGTCAACTGCAACCGCAATGCCCCTCATAGAGTCCGGAAGACCGCTGATGTATTGCTCGACAGCGCGTGAAGCTGGGGTAACCATGTGGGGCACCAATAGGGAGAGTTCATGAAATCTCTCCGTGTACTTCATGTGATCGGCGCCCTTCATCGTGTGCGCCCTAAACTCAGCCTCCAATTTCTGGAGTTCGGTTCTCGGAACGAACTCCTGCGTGACTAGCTCAACAAACTCGGCCCAGGGCAAGGCTAAGACCGCGTCTCGCCCCCTGGTTCTAATCTCGATATTCCACCACGTGAGAGCCCGTTTGTGGAACATACTCGCCGCGAATTTGACCCTGAGTTCATCCGGGCAAGAGCACATGTTGAATGAAGCTTCGACTTTCTCGAACCACTGGAGAAGACCAGCAGCTCCCTCGGATCCATTAAAGCTCGTAGGCCCAGTGTTAGTAAAAGCCTTATAGAGCCTGTCGGCCTGAAGAGTAGGATTCGGTTCTGGGGCTTGTGGCGCACCCGAGGTTCCTTCTTGCCTTAGGTTGTTAACCAGACCCGGAAGAACTGCTGCAATTTGCTGCGCTATGATGGCAGCGAGGTCAGCAGGGTCAGCATTGACGGACGAGCGACGAGGAGGCATTCTGAAAAAGAAAAAGAACGCGCAAGAATGATACCGGGAATAAGAATAACAGGATAAGGAATAGCCAAAGAATACATCGCTACGATAGACACAATTAAAGATGCAGCACATAAGCACATAGCAAGCACATAAGTGTGGGCGTGTGATAGTGATGCATGAATTATCTAGAGTTAAGGGTCCTAGGTTATAGTCTAGGTCGGTTTCCTAATTCCCTATAACCATTGGCTCTGATACCAATCTGTCACACCCCGGTCGTAATGGCGGAAAACCGAGGCGTGGCGACTAGGTCGTGATTGATTGAGCACAATAGTATAAAAGTCTAAATGCATAAACATAACCAAACTGTCAAATATTACATCATCCAGGTAACATGAAACAAATTGTTTTAATACAAAATATCAAGTTTCCAAACAACTCCTAGCCTAGCCTTCATCTCTCTAAGGCCTCTATCAGCTATTAGCTACTTCCTGCTTCATTTCCTGAAAACATGTAATAAAACGTCAACTACAAAAAGTAGATGAGTGAATTCATAGGTTAACTAATACTGTAGTGATAAGCCCTACACAAGCATACTAGGCTAAGTTGTAGGGGTTTATATATAGGGTGTACCATCGGCTAACCCACCACTCCTACAACTTATCCTACTATGCTTGGTATGCTTATCATCTCAACTGAATCTGCAAGAGTTTCGTATAAAGATTCCAATTATTGTTTCCATGCATGCAGGAGGAACGGTATCAAGGATATATGTATAAGATACCCAAGAATCATATGTAACCATACCATGATGAAAAATGATAATGATGCATAATGATCACACAAGACCTGACATCGACCCCACACAAGACCACACTATGCTACTTGATTTCCTTGATGGTAACCCAAATCGATCACTTTGGGTACCATGAGAGAATTCTAAAGCGTACTTTAGTATCTCTTGGATTCCTAATCGATCACTTAGGAGATCCTTCGGATCCTTAATCGAACACTTAAGAGATCCTTCGGATTCTTAATCGAACACTTAAGAACCCCATAGGTCACGTGTATTCTAAATCGATCACTTTAGAATCCCACATCTAGTGACGGCCTGTCTACCAATCGACCACTTGGAGATCAAACCTATGCACTATTGTGACCTATATTGCCACTGTTCACACGATCACAAGACTGACCAATGAATAATGTGTTTTCATGATAAAGTATAACGGGTACATGACTTTGATTTCCAAACGTCCAATGTTCCCTAAACGCTGAGTGATTCCCATATTTACTCCTGAATATTTGATTATGCATACACAACTTCCGAGAAAGTTAAGGTACGCGTAACCTGCCATGATTACTTGTTTTCCCAATGTTCATTGTTTGCAAAAGATTTGTCAAGTGTTTATGATAAGTAATGTTTGAATAAATGTGTTTTGTCAAAACGTGTACATTTACCATGTTTTCACCCCCAATGATTTGAAAGGCTTTAAAAGAAAAATGGGGGCTATGAACTCACCTTGTTGACTAGGTGTGGTTGCTAGGGCGGTCGGGTGCTGTCAAACGTCGATCCTCTAAGTCTAGACAAGGACATAATAAGTTAACAACACAGTTTAAGTCTAAGAGTGTAAGCCTTACACGATCTCGAGCAAAAACTAGGTTTTAAAGACGAAACAGCTTGGTTCTGACCTGATTCGATCGAATAGGAACACATTCGATCGAATCGAAACACATTCGATCGAATAGACACACATTCGATCGAATAGACACACATTCGATCGAATAGAAACACATTCGATCGAATAGACACACATTCGATCGAATAGAAACACATTCGATCGAATAGACACTCATTCGATCGAATAGACAGACGTTCGATCGAATACGAAGCTCATTCGGTCGAATGAGTTGGAGACCATTCGGTTGCTTTCCTATTCGGTCGACTGGACTGGTTCGATCGACACATTCGATCGAATGAACTGATTCGATCGACTGGTTCGATCGAATGAGTCTGATTCGACTCCTTCAAGCTGGGCGACGGAGATACCCACGGGTTTTCCAGATTTTCCAGATTTTTGACCCAAAATCGAAGTTTTTGACATGGAAATGCTCGGGATTGAAAGGGGTATCGATTCCTAGTACTTTTAAACACAAAAGCTTGCATTTTGACACCAAAAATGACGGTTTTTGACCAAGAACACACTTGACACAAAAGTCGGAGTTTTTGCTCGATTCGGGGCGGGTTTTGGTTGTAAAAACGTATGATTTTCAAGAAGATCTTACCGACAACAACGATAAACAGATTGGTGGACTCGAATCTTAGATTGGATGACTTTCTCTCACTACTCTCTCTCTAGAAGTGGGAGTGTTTGGGTGGGAAGTGTTGGTGGAAATGAAAGAGATGGTGTAAGAATACTTGATTTTCCGCTTAAATACTCGGGTGACTCGGGTTCGGGTTTAGGCTACCGACGGGTCAAGACTAGTCGAGTTCATAAGTTTTTTAAACAAACTAAAACTTTTTCAGCAAAACTTTTATAAACCATTTTCCGAATAATTATTTAAAATCTTTTTTTTTTTTTTTTTTTTTTTTTTAAATAAGAACATTTTATTTTTCAAAAGCATAAAAATTAATATTTTCCAGGCGTAAATGTCGTTTTATAAAATAAACATTTCAAATGATAAAAGCAGATTTCTCCAATGATATGGGTTCCGAACTTATCGTCCAGAACCCCAAAGTGTATAGTTTCCGATGATTCCTTGATTTTTGTCTACCAGTCAAATTCCAGGGCGTTACATCATGCATATCTGGTCATATGCGGCTGCTAGTAATTGTATATGTTGTATTACATAACGGACGTGTATGTGCATGGATAAAATAATTTTACAGTCCTCCGCATGTTGATTGATGACTTAAGCTACTGTTGACTTATACGGCTTCTGGTTTCCATGTATAGATTGATAAATGGACTTACATGCTACTGGTTATGAACGTACGTATAAGTTATTGTTATACGATGATTTTGTTTGAGACTTATACAGATGTCGATGCTGGTCTATAAATAGGTGTAGTTTGTTTTAATTTGTAGGCTTTTGGATTTGTTTCTTAATTGTAATATTTTCTGGTCCAGTAAGCTAGTGCGCTCAATTGTAATATCTTATATCGATTCACTACTATCAATAAAACTTTCGGATTAAACGAGATATTTATCGTGTTTTTCATCTTGTATCGATTTCCGCTCGTTACAGTAAAGATTAGAATATGTTCGTAAATGTCAAAACTTGATATCGATCCCAGTCATGAACTTTTAAATATGAAATAGTTCAAGGGCTGATGACAAATGACAATTCAGTAGTTACACAAACGGCTAATGACAAAGCCCTCAAAACTGTTGTTGATGAGGTAACACCTGAGATTTGTCAAAAGTTATGTTCTAATGACTGCATCATTGCATTTTCAAACCTCAAACTTGCGAACATGAAACCGATAAAACAAGTAGTTGAACTTGAGTAAGCAATTTCAAAATCTAAAGATGACATGAAACTCAAATTAAATGGAAAAGAAAAAAATATTTTGAAATTAAAACATCTTATCTCAGATAAAAATGCTTATGCAGAAAATTTGTTAAAAAAGTACAATGAATGCAACAAAACATTAGAACAAACTCAAGTAAACTGTGGTAAATGGAGTGAATCAAGCAAAGGATTTCAAATGCTTCTAAGTAAGTAATCAAGAAGTAATGTGAAATTTGGTATATGATATAATCACACTGAGCCACCTAAGAATTATACTTCCATTACCCCTTTCAATTCTGTTGATGAACTTGAGGAGGAAAAAATATTTCAAAAACAAGCTCCATAAATTGTTTTACCAAATGTTGTTCCATTAAAACTAGCTAATTAAGATGAGATAAGAAACTAGTATAAAAAAACTGATGCATCACAAGGGTATAGACCAATTTCATTTGATGAATTGAGTGATCAAAAATCAGTTGTTGATCAATCACAAGGTTCTCAAAACATGGATGATTCAGCCAAATTATTTTTCCAAGGTGGAATTTGAAGTTGGTATCAAACAACTAATTCTCTCAATGGAGTCACATAGGTTACTATCACAACTCTAGATGATCAAAAGTCAAGTGTTGACCTAAATCCATCCAAATTTTCTAAAATAATGGATGATTATATCAACACAACTATTATGAATACCACAACAGTTGTTTCAACTCAAACAACTGATATCTCAAGATCATCAGCAATTTCAAAGAGAATTGAATCCAATAGACTAGTTTCAACTGCACCTGCATTTGTTCCTACATCAAGTTGTTACTCAAGTTAAAAAAAAATGATTCAGGGTTCTATGAAACTGAAATTCCTCCAACCTCCGTACCTAGATACAAGTCACCAAAATAGTAGCTGTTGATAGATTGGGTGTGACTTAGAATTAGAAAACTACAAATGAAAAAAAGTAACCTTTGTTTCCCAATCCATGTGATGTATCCAAGAAAAACAGTCTTCTAACTGAATATTGTAAAATTTTTAAAAGCAGTTCATCACAGTTAAACTTTAATGACTCTTGATGTTTTAATCAAACGTCAAAGTCCTACACCGAAGAAGAAAGTTCAGTTCGAGACTGTTGAAGTACTTGTTACTATGGCCTTAAAGAACATCCTTAGTTCAAGAATTGTTCAGGTAACAGATGCTCCACCAACTAGTATCATACCATAGAAAACTGCAATTCAAAGTAATCCATCATTAGTTTCACAAAGTGCTGAGATCAAGTTGTTTTTTTTTGGGTAAAGGGTTCTACCCGGTTAAATTCATTCCACACAACCAACAAAGAACAAGTAATATGACAAAGTGCCATATTAGTTCTCATGTATGACATGCCATACAAGTTGTTGATGGAAAATAAAAAAACAATTGATGAATCTTGTGAAGAATCTTCAACAGAAGATTGATTTATATTCGTTAATTGAGAAACCCAAGACAAACAAGACTTGGGTTAATCCTTCTAACTAATTTCATTATATTACAGAGAGCTTTCACATGCATGAAAATTTTATGGTATGTGGACAGTGGAGGCTCTAGGCACATGACAGAAAATGAATCTCTCCTCTGAGTTCAAGAGACAAGGAGGAGGAGCTGTATCCTTTGGAAATGATGATAAAGGAAATGTGTTGGGCTCAGGTAATGTGGAAGCATGTAAGGTAACATTTTGTTAATGTTAATTTTATTACAAACTGAAAATCAATTTACTAAGTGTATCACAAATGTATGATAGAGGATATGGTGCTCTCTTTACTAAGCAAACATGCAAAATTGTCAACTCTAAATGAGCAATACAGATTGAAAAACTGATTTAAGAAAATACTTTGTTAACTGCAAACATGAATGTCAATGTCTATCTTGTAGACATGCATATGGATAACAAAATTCCTATCGCAACATGTTTTCTTAGTATCACATCAGTTAAAGAAACAAACTTATGGTACATGATATTAGGACATGTTAAAGTGCAAGTAATTAACAATCTAACCAAGAAACAACTGGTTAGAATATGTCTGTGATAAAAACTGTGTTGCATGCTTAAAAGGTAAACACCATAGTATTTCATACAAATCCATTGAAGAATCCAAAACTATTGTTTGCTTTAATCTCTTACACATTGACCTTTTTGGACTAATTAGAATACTGAGTCTTGAAAAGAAAGGTATTGTCTTGTGATCGTGGATGATAACTCAATATTCACTTGGGCATTCTTCTTGCACTCAAAGGATGAAACATCTGAAAATATCATGAACTTTAGTATACAAGTGGAGAAACAATTTGATCTACCAGTAAAAATAATGGAACTGAATTCCTGAATGAATTGCTAGATTCATTTTGTATCTCCAAAGGCATTATCAGAACATTCAGCATTCCAAGGCAGCCTTAGCAAAATAGAGTGGTAGAAAGGAAGAACAAGATACTCATTGAAGCTGCTGGTTCCATGCTTGCTGATTCAAGGCAACCATTATTTTTTTTGGCTGAAGCAGTTAACACTACATGAGACATTCAAAATAGTATTTTGATAAATCATAGACATGAGTAAACAACTTATGAAATTTATTATAAAATCAAACCATTAATATCCTTTATCAAAGCCTTTGGTTGCCCATGATTTATATTGAATTTAAAATGATTCAATTTCAAAATTTGCAATCAAGGTGGACTGTGGTTATTTTGTAGGCTATTCCTCAAATTCTAAAGCTTATAGAGTTTTCAAAAATAAATTAACAAACTGCAGACAACCACAATAAAACAAGATATTAATAAACTAAAAATTGGGTATGGAATCGTCCATACTCGACTATAATGGGCCTAAATAAAGTCAATATAAAATTTCTCGGTTAAACCAGCCATGTAAACCACAAAGTCTAAACACAAACATACCAAACAGAAAAAACAAAAGACGTCTAGAACAAACAACCCATAATAATAATATAATTAACAAACTAATGCTATATCCTGAACGTGTTACCGCCATCATGACCATCCATCAGTTTCCTGGGAGAGCCACGTCAAAAGGTCCTCACTTGTGGTCCATCCTCTGCCGCATGAATGTAAAGTCGATATATGAGAATGAATGTTATGATTCTATACTTTAAGAAATTGATCTAGTCTTGTGATATGTATACGATTAGATGAATTACATTAGTGTGTGTGTAATATGTGTTGAGAGAGAAACGAGATGCAAGGTTGATAATTATAATTTCAGAATAGGTATAGGGTATTGAATTATGAGACAATAGGTGCTTTAAAAAACTTCCCGTAAGTGAAGTGTGACAAATCCTAAGGAACTTATGGTACATGATACTGTTTCAACTATGTATGGGCTTTAATCGTTGCCCGTTAACTCTGAACTTGTGGCCGTCAGAATTTGAAATCTCAAATGTCCCATTGTCAAAAACTGTTTCAACTATGTATGGGCTTCAATTTTCTTGGGAAAAGCCGTAAACGTGTGTTATATAATACATGATTGCCAACTTGAAACTTTTTTTCCTTTTATGTGGGATTCATGCACATGTTTAGTCTTTTCTTTGTAAGACCAGGAATTTTCGTTGGCTAGTGCTCTTAGTTCTTTTAGTTCGTGAATCTGATCTTCCGGTTTTTACCGGCGGAAATTAGATCAAAGTTCACTGCTCTAAAAGCTAGTAAGCTTTGCATTTTAGTTCTATGGGTAGATGACATGCTTTCCCATAAACAAGTTTGAATGGAGTTGTGCCTATGGGGTTTTGTAGGCCGACCTAAGGGCCCACAAAGCGTCATCTAATCTTTCTGCCCAATTTTTGCGATTCAACCCAATAGTTCTTTTGAGGATTCTTTTTATCGCTCACTTCGAGACTTCCACTTGCTCACTGGTCTGCGGATGGTATGGTGTTACCAAACTGTGGTGAACTCCATATCGTGCTAAAACTTTGTCCATGTGGGTGTTGCAGAAGTGAGTACCTCTATCACTGATTAAATCTTTTGGAGTACCGAATAATGAAAATACCTTTTAAGAAATCGTATAATAACCCGAGCATCTTTAGTGGGAAGAGCTTGTCCTTCAACCCATTTAGACACGTAGTCGACTGCTAATATCATGTATTTATTTCTGAATGAATTAGGAAATGAGCCCATGGAATCTAATCAACATACATCAAAGACCTCACAAATTTGAATGCCTTTCTGTGCCATCTCATTTTTGGCTGAGATGTTCTTGGCTCTTTGATAGGCATCGCATGCTTGGATCAAAGTATGTGTGTCTTTATATATGGAGGGCCTTTCATACGGCAAGATTCATTGGTTCAATTCTAGTAGTACGTAAAACCGACCGGAAGCCCCGCTTTTGCCAGCATGACAACAAGCACGGACTGACAGCAAGGAGTCAACTGAATGACCAAAGCATCCGTTGCTTCCACTTGTGGCCTTCTTCGAGCACCTTGACACCTTAATATCAACTCATCCCCTCTTCCACAAGTTGGTGGAGACCGGGAGAGCCGGAAACCCCAACGGGAACCCTTCACCGCACTACACGCGAGTCTTCACACCATGACTGTTTTCCATCAACACGTCTTGTTGTCCGAAGATTCTTTCCTTTTTTACAAGCCCTTCATTTATAAACACCTCAGACTCTACTTTAATGATCTCTAGAAAGAGATCTGAGTTAACAATCAATTTTTACGACTCCACCAGTTGGTCCTTAATTGAAGTGTTTGAGAATATCTAAGGTTTCCTTTCCTGACACACACCTATGAACAATTTGATCGGCTCCTATCCTAAACAAGTAAGGGTCTTCCCAGAAGTAGAATTTAAGGTCAGAGAAGAATTTTTTTCGTTGTTGATGAGTTAGCCCTTTTCGTAGGATTTCGCAAGCTAGATAATTCGCGAAATCGGCAAACCAAGGACTTTCATCCTTCTATTTCATGAATGCTTGGATATGCCTGAGAACATCGTGTGGAAAATTATCATCGATAATTTCCTTGTGAAGTTTTTCTAAAACTGGGAATTCTAAGCGTCAAAGATGGTCTTCAGCCACATTCTCTGCTCCCTTTTTGTCCTTGACTTCTATGTCGAATTCTTCGTGTAGTAGAATCCATCGAATAAGTCTAGGTTTGGCATCTTGCTTGTTGAAGAGGTATCGTATGGCGGCATGGTTGGTGTAAACAATTGTTTTAGAGAGAACTAAGTAGGATCTAAACTTTCCAAAGGCAAAAACTATGACTAATAACTCTTTTTCTGCTGTGTAATTTTCTTGTGCATCATTAAGATTTATACTAGCATAGTAAATTGGGTGAAAATGCTTTTCTTTGTGTAGTTCGAGTGCAGCTCCAACTGCAGAGTCACTTGTATCGCACATGATTTCGAATAGAAGGGTCCAATCGGGTGTAGTCATGATTGGTGCGTTGACAAGTTTTTCTTTCAATATGTTTAATGACTCAACATATTCTTCAGAGAAGACGAATGATACATCTTTCTCTAGAAGTTTGGTCACAGGTCTTACAATATTAGAGAAGTCTCTAGAAGTTGGTGGTGGAAGTTTGGATATGGTTTCAATTTTTGCTCTATCAACTTCTAGTCCTGCTTGGGATATCTTATGATCGAGAATAATGCCCTCTTTGACCATAAAGTGACATTTATCCCAGTTGAGTACTAACTTTACTTCTTTGCACCTAGTTAACATTCTATCTAGGTTTCTAAGACGATGATCGAAGGGGTCTCCAAAGACTGAGAAGTCATCCATGAAAACTCCCACTGAGTGTTCGATTACTTCATGAAAGATGGCCACCATGCAACGCTGGAAGGTGGTCGGAGCATTACATAGTCCAAATGACATTCTTTGGTAGGCAAAGGCGCCATAAGGACATGTAAAGATGGTATTTTTCTTGATCTTCAGGAGCCATGGGAATCTGAAAGTATATGGAGAATCCATCATGAAAACATTAGAATAAATTTCCAGATAACCGTTCAAGCATTTGATCGATAAAGGGAACTAGAAAATGATATTTTCTTGTGGTGTCATTAAGCTCCCGATAGTCAATGTAAACTCACCAGCCTGTGATGGTCCTCATTGGTATTAGCTCGTCTTTCTTGTTCATTATATCTGTCACCCTTCTTGGGTACCACTTGAACTGGACTAACCCAAGGTGAATTTGAGATTGGGTAGATTAATCCGGTATCAAGGAGTTTAATAACTTCTTTCTTCACCACATCTTTCATGTTGGGATTAAGACGTCTTTGATGTTGGACTTATTCCTCCATGAGGATTTTTTAAGTGCAAAAGGAAAGATTGATGCCCTTGATATCCATGATTTTCCATGCGATAGCCTTCTTATGATGTTTTAGAACCTTAAGAAGTTCGTCTTTCTCTTCTTTAGAATGGTGAGATGAAATAATCACTGGGAGTTGAGAGTCTATTTCTAGAAAGGCGTATTCGAGATGGCTCCGGAGTTCTTTTAACTCCAAGGCTTGTGGTTCTTCAATTGATGGTTTTGCTTTCTCATTACACTCGGTGATCTAACTTACTACTTCTGATGCTTCTTGATTGTTGTTGGAAACGAGATTTTCGTTTTCTAAAATGGGTTTAGTGATGGTTTCGGTTAAGACTTGTGTATCTAGTGTGTTAGTGATGGAGGCATCTCACACATAGCAAGTCACGATAGAATCAATGATGTCGATACCGTATAAAGTGTCATCGTGATGTTGTGGATGTTGCATAGATTTTCCTATATCAAACGTGATTGCCTCATCATTGACCCTGAGAGTGAGTTTGCCGGTGCAAACATCAACAATAGCCTTTAAAATGGCTAAAAAGGGTATACCTAAAGTCAAAGGTACACTTTTGTCTTTCTCCATGTCTAGAATTAAAAAATCTACTGGGAAAACAAAATTTGTCAATTTTGACAAGCATGTTTTTAACAATACCCTGAGGATATTTAACGGATCGATCAGCTAACAAAATGCTCATGCGGGTGGGCTTTGGTTCTCCTATCCCTAGTTTTGAAAAAACCGCATAAGGCATTAAATTAGTAATAGCTCCTAGGTTGGAAAGGGCATTGCTAACAAATAAATTTCCTATGAGACAGGGGATAGTAAAGCTCCCTAGATCGGTCATTTTTAGTGGCAGCTTGTTTGGAGGACAGCTGAACATTCTTCACTCAAGGTGACATGCGAGAGCTCCTCTAGCTTCCTTTTGTTGGTCAGCACTTCTTTAAGAAACTTTGCATATTTCAGCATCTGAGCAATGGCCTCGATGAAAGGGATATTATTGTGGAATTTCTTTTGAAGAGTTCGAAAAACTTCCGTACTCAACTTCGAATCTATCCTGTTTCAGCAGTCCAGGATATGGAATGGGTGGAGCATAAGATCAGATTGGTTCCTTATGTTTTACGGTGCCTGTTGGGATAAGTCTTTCCTGCGTTTTATCAGGAATTTGCTTTTCCATAATTTGTTCTGAAGTTGGTGAGGCAACAGTGGTTGTGCCACTTCTCAACGTAACAACGTTTGCTATTGCATTTGGGTTTGTTATTGTGTTGCTTGGAAGAACGTCGGGTGGTCTTTCAGACAATTGTCAGGCAATCTGTCCGATCTAAGTTTCCAGATTCTTCAATGATGCTTTTTGGCATTTTAGGTCAGCTTCGTGCTTTAACAATACTCCGCTAATGTCAACGGTTCTTAAGTCGGCCTTCGTTTCTGCTTCATTTGTCTTGGTCATGATTTGGGTCAACATTTCTTCAATTCTTGAGTAGTTCAGATTTTGATGGCTACTGAAACTTTGTTCTTGAAATTGAGGTTTAGTTTGGAAAGATTGATTCATCAGCCTCTTTCAAATCGGGGTAGGGTTTGTGTGTTACCTCCTTCCTTCCAACAAATATTCGGGGTGGTTTCTCTCTCCTGGATTGTAGTTGTTACTGAAAGCGTTGTTTTGATGGGCGATAAAATCAACTTCTTTCATGGCCATAAGGATTTGTTGGCAGTCACTTGTCTTATGTGTTCCTCCACAGGTGTCACAGGTGATGTTGGTTTTTGATATTTCAGCTTGAAGTTGCTCGAATTTTTTAAAGAGTGCTTCAAGCTGTGCGGTGACAAGAGTGCTGGAATCAACATGGTGCATTCCTTTATGTGCTGGTGTAGATATCGGTGGGTTATAAGCGAAACTCTTCTTTGCTGCCTTCTCCATGATGTCAAATGATTCGTTAGGTGATTTGGATCCTACGTCTCCATCGACGACTTGGTCGATGGCCTGTTTGTTTTGACTAGATTATGCGTCAAAGAAATTTTGAACTTGTAACCATACGCTTAGTCCATGATGTGGGCACCTTCTCAGAAGACATTTGTATCTCTCCCATGCTGCGTATAACGACTCATCATCATAGGTCTAGAATCCTGTAATGCTGGCTCGATAATTTGCAGTTTTATCAAGCAGAAAGTATTTGAGGAGAAACTGTTCAACCATCCGGTCCCAGTTTGTGATGGAACCAGAAGGAAGAGATTCTATCCATTTTAAGTCTTGTCCCCTTAAAGATAAAGGAAAGGTTTTGAGTTTGATCTGATCCTCTGAATTGTTTCGAATTTTAAAGGTTCTACAGATTCATAAGAATCGAGATATATGAGACAAAGGGTCTTCGTCGAGGAGACCAAGAAATTGAAATGAATTTTCCACCATATGAATGGTGCTTGATTTGATTTGAAATTTTCGGGGATTTCAGGTGGAGCCACTTCATTCCGTAGCTTTCGAGGTTTGGCTTGGCATACTGACTCATGTTTGGTTCATTGTTTGGTGTTGCAATCATTTCTTCTGCTAAATTTTCTTCCGATGTCGTGGCTTCTACTGATTCATCCTTGATTTTTTCAGTGGTTTCAGTAGCCCGTTTGCGTATTCTTCGGCAAAAATTCGTTCGGGTTCAGAAATTGGTGAAACAAGCTCAGATCCGAATGTAGAGGACATACATGGGATTAAATCGAATTTAAACCATTTATAATTAGACTAAAGGTTTGGATAGCCTTCAAATAAGAAAAATCTAATATAATAGTTAGTAGGAAAAATAATAAAATAAAAGTTAAAAATTTATACAATTTATAAACAATAATTAAATTAAAACTTGGATTGTTCTTAGAAATATACTTGGTGACCAAAACAAGTGTGCCAAAAGTCTCTCCTAGGGGACCAAATGAACAAACGCATGTGTCAGTGAACTCTCACTTGATCCCGCATCCAAATGCCTCAAGTGTCCACTTTGTGTTGTGACCACTCCACTTTATTTGGGCTTCCTTTTGGGCTCAAACTTCAGCCCTTTGCTTCCATGGGCCTCCAAGTTTGGGCTTTGGTCATTGGGCAAAAATCCCATCTTCGACTATGAGGTCCATTAAGGCCTAAAACCAAAACCCTAACTTTGTATGCATCTTCTTTTACAAAAATATATCCTAATACATTTTTCTCTACCAAAAGAAATGCAACTAATCTACTTATTATTACAAACCAATATGAATAAATAAATAAATTACAATGCCAAATAAATGAATATTACCACCATATTGAATAATCAAATGAACCACAACACAAACATTCATCCAAACACAAGGCCATGACTAGGTTATGAACATCCAGTGCACATCCAAATATGCAAGTATTACAAGTCTAAATGGTTACCCATTTTAACTTCAAACTTTCGACCAAGAATAAGAAAACCGAAAGTTTCGGGTTTTGTCCAAACAAAACAACCAATAATCCAAATGACTTAATTCTTCAAGATTATCACATGCATGTAAAGTATAATCTTGAAAAACCAAGTTACAACCAAAAATCCAAAAAATTTCTGCCATATGGTGAACCACACTATAAAACCCGAAAAATCTTTAGATCTATTGAAGCATGTATCCGTATAAGAGGCTCTTGATACCATTGTTGGGTTTTAACAAGATTATCAAAGTCATATAAACCCATTTACATGAAAAACGCAGCGGATTAAATAGTTTTAAATCTTGTTGTTTAGATGAATATAAAACAGATTTTATAAGCAAAAACCCAAGCCCCGGATCTATATACGAAATTATATGCTTACCAATATAATCAACCATAGGGTGTTTATGTAATATACCTTCAAGACTCCAAGAAATGAAGGAGATGCTGATTTGAAAGCTAGTCCTCAATGAGAGAAGATCCTCAAGCTTGTATACCCACAAGCATCCAACAAACACCCTTTCTTGCTAGGATCGATAACACTTGCACAAGAAAACTCTTCTTTGTGTTCTTCTTCTTCTTTGGCTGAAATCCAAGAGAGAGAAAGAGAGAGAGAAGGAGAGAGAGAGAGAGAGAGAGAGAGAGAGAGGAGAGAGTTTTTAATATTGCATGTAATCTTAGTGGGTGTGTTTTTGTTATTTTCCATAAAATATAAAGAGAGATAATTTTTAAACAAGTGGGTGGAAAGTTTTCCCCCATAAATGGCTGGCCCTACCAGCCCATTTATTTTCTTTCTAATCTGGTAACACACTAATACTCCATGTACTAGTCACATGACTAATAATTCGTGTATTAGTCGCAGGTCTATTGAAACTTTGTGACATGTAACACTTTTGACATGCCGCAAGTTTCATGCAATATATCATAACCATTATCATATATATATATATATATATATATATATATATATTATTTAACCAATTTAAATAATATCATAAGATAATCTCTCTAAATAAACTATCCATATAATTTATTGATTCCTCAAATGCAAATATTTAGAAACCCATTTTCTAAATATCATAACTGTTAATATTTATTTGTTAGACCATATCTACAAAAATATCATGGTGTTTGTCCAGCTTGTTATTGGGTATGACCCGACTTGGATCATAGCGTACTAGCCACATCAATTATAATATGTGTCTTGGGTAGACTAATTCCAACAATCTCCCAGTTGCACAAGATACATAGAAGATTTATGCAAGTAGCAAATACCGCCTAACAACAGATTACTACTCCTAATACGTATAATAACATCATCCCCTTCAACTCCTTTTCTTAAAATGATTTAGGTGAATCTATCATTTATCCTTTTGCCACATATGTCATGTCAAATCCAGAAGCACAAAGTGATCATTCTCTGTTGATTTAACTTATCAGGCGTTAGACATCTTCCTCTCAACGAATAAGAGAACAAATCCCCTTTTGACTACATACGTCTCTCACAATCACCTTGTATTGCACTTGATCTAACCCTTATGTACCGTCATTGTTTCAGAGCAACAAAGAACTAAGTCAAAGTGTAATATTCGGTGAATATCAAGACCCAATATGTATCTCAGGTCGTAAGATATTATGATATTCACCTTTAATCAAATTTACTTATGATCAAACACAAATATTCCATGCAGTAATATTTGAGGGCGGGTCAGTCCAATATTTTTACATCCCATAAATATCTATGAACCTTGGCAGCAAACCATTGCTCTATATTCATACCTTATGAATATCCACTAATCCAAGTTCACAATAGTCTTACCTTCATATTTGTTCCCACAAATATGATCGTCTACAGACATTTAGAATAATTAACTTATTCACGAATTAAAACATGCTTAAATGGAACATAACTCAAAAGTCATACTCATAAACCATAATCATATGAATGAGTCGAAATAACAATTGTTCCGATATCTAAATACAAAATAGATCAAATCCAATCACTAGAATATCGAAGTCCTAAGACACAAGTATGACCCTCATGCTTTGGCCTTTTAAGGAGCTTCGTGAGTGGATCCGCAATGTTTTGATCGGTGTGAACTTTGCGAATAAGTATCTTTCATTTTTCAACTTCATCCTTTATGTAGTTGAATCTCCGCTCAAGGTGCCTCGTCTTTTGATGTGCACGGGGTTCTTTAATTTGAGCAATCGCACCCTAGCTCGGTAATGAATTTTCTTATCCAGGTAGCTTCTTGAGTTGCCAATGAGGTGGCGATGTATTCCGATTTAGTGGTGGACAATGCTACAACATCTTTTTTTGCACTCTTCCAAGAGACTGCGCCACCATTCATAACGAAAACGTATCCCGATTGTGATTGAGAATCATCTCGATCAGTTTGGAAAATAGCATCTGTGTAACCCTTTACAACGAGTTCCTCCTCACTAGAGCCATATATTAGAAACATATCCCTAGTACTTCTAAGGAATTTCAATATACTCTTAACCACAATCAAATGGCTACTTCCTGGATTTTGTTGGTATCTGCTTGTCATGCTCAAAGTGCACGAGACATCCGGTCTTGTGGTATCATGGCATACATGACGGATCCTATAGCCGATGCATATGGGATTCCTTTCATTGTCTCTTGCTCATCCTTTGAGCTTAGACATTTAGACGCACTCAATATCGTTCGTCTTTGAATAGCTACCAAACCTTTCTAAGATTTTTCCATCTTGAACCTTTTCAAGATTTTATCAATGTATGCACTTTGGTTTTAACCTATCAAACGCCTTGATCTATCCCTATATATCTTTATTCCCAAAATATAGGCGGTTTCACTAAGTCTTTGATGGAAAAACAACTCCTAAGCCAGCCAGGCTTTACACCTTCCATGGTTGGAATGTCATTTCAAAAAAATAGTATGTTCATCAACATATAATACTAAGAAAGTAATGATGCTCCCACTAGCTTTCTTATACACACAAGCCTCATCAGCGTTTATGATGAATCCAAATTTTTTGACCTCTTCATCAAAATGGTGTTTCCAACTTCTAGATGCTTATTTCAATCCATAGATTGATTTATTTAACTTGCATACTTTAATAGGATGTTGTGGATCAACAAACCCTTCGGGCTCAACCATATAGACATCTTCTTCAAGATATCCATGTAGAAAAGGGGTTTTGATATCCATTTGCTAAATCTCATAGTCATCATATGTGGCTATGGCAAATAATATCCTAATTGACTTTAGCATTGCCACAGGTGAAAATGTCTCATCATAATCAACCCCTCGAGTTTTAGTAAAACCTTTTGCTACAAGTCTTGCTTTATAAGTATCCAAGTCTCCATGCGTATCGGTTTTCTTCTTGAAAACCCACTTACTTCCAACCGGTTTGGAGTTAAGAGGTGGTACAACCAAATCTCATACTTGGTTGTCATGCATGGATTGCGTCAAAACGTTCATAGCTTCAAGCCATTTGTCACAATCGGATTGTGACATTGCATCATGGTATGTGGTGGGTTCATCCGAATCTACCACTTAGCATCCATCAATGAAAAATCCATATCGATCGGGTGGATTACTAATTTTACCATATTTTTGAATGTTTTGTGTGTATTGATCAACCATTTGATCATTCTCAACAACCTCTTGTTGAGTGCTAGTACTACCAAACGTGTATCAGCTTGTGGTTCTCTATCCTTCTCGAGTTCCACCGGTCGGCTAGTTCGTTCCATAAGGAACTTAGTTTCCAAGAACTCGGCCTTTCGAGCAATGAACACCTTTTGCTCTGTTGGGTTGTAGAAATAATATCCCATAGAGTCTTTAGTATATCCTACAATGATACACTTAGTAGATCGGATTTCAAGTTTGTTTTGGGTGTTGTGCTTAACATAAGCCTCACAACCCCATACCATTAAATATGATATTGATGGAACCCTTCCATGCCATATTTCAAAAGGTGTCTAGTCCACTTTCTTGGTTGGGGGCCATATTTAGAATACGGGCTGCCGAGAGAAATGCAAAACTCCAAAATGATAGAGGCAATGTGCTTCTAGCAATCATAGATCGAACCATATCCAATAGAGTTCGATTCCTCCTTTTGGACACACCATTATGTTGTGGTGTTCCGGGTGGAGTGAGTGTGAGATGATCCCACAACTCCTAAGATGATCTTGAAAAGCATCACTAAGGTATTCACCTCCTCTATCCGAACGAAGTACTTTGATGGTTTTAATGAGTTAATTTTCTACTTCATTTTGGAAGACCTTGAACATTTCAAAAGCTTCATCTTTGTGTCTTAACAAGTACAAATACCCATAATGCCTATAATCATCGATAAAGGTAATGAAGTATCTTTCACCATTCCTTGTCATTACCTTAAAAGGACCTCATACATCCGAATGTAGGATACCCGTCTTTTGCCCTTTCGTTAGTTCCACTAAAGGGTTTTTTTTGTCATCTTTCCTTGTAAACAAGATTCACATTTATCAAATGAATCATCATCTGATTCCAGAAGACCATTCCTTTGAAGTGTATGTATGCGATCCTTGTTTATGTGACCATGGCGACAATGCTAAAGAAAAACCATTTGGAATCTTTAAAATGTAGTCTCATTGGGCCTCGACATCAAGTTTTTCTTCGTTGCCCATGAAAGACTTGTATCTCCTTTCTTGAAATGCTTGTTTCTTTTAAACTCTTGCAGCAAATTGCAAAGATGAGTTCCAAATCCAGTATCCAATACCCATGTGTTAGAATAAATAACATTAAGATCAATATGGATCATGAAAGTTGTACCCGAGGTTTGCCCCACATCCCTCTTGTCTTTCAACTCTTTGAGATAGGTTGGACAATCCCTTTCCCAATGTCCTATCTCACCACAACCAAAGCATGGGTCGTCTAAGCTAACCTTTAGCTTATTTTCTTTTGGTTTTGGTGGTTCCGCTTTAGCTTTCCCTTGAACTTACCCTTGACGTGTCCCTCACCTTTAGAAACATTTGCTTTAGGTTCCGGGTGACGCCTCTTCACCGATTGTGTTTATTCCAAATGACATGCATGAAATGTTTGAATCCTCTCAAAGCGTTCCACCCTAACTTGTGTAAGGAACATATCCTTAAGTTGGGTGATCATGTCATATTGTGACACCTGGCATTTTCTTGTTAACTTCATTAACTAAACACAGTTAAATCATGTTGACTGTGTCAGTAAACCTAGTTTGTTATGTTAACTACGTTATTGAATGCATGTAGTATCATTTATGCATACTTTTGATTTATTTATGTCGTTGATGGCCTAACCAAGAAAAACTAGTTATTTGTAACTAGAACAATAAACCCGTCACACATGTTATAATAAACATGATATGCTAAATGTACCTTATATGATAAGTATAATGTGTTACATGCTTAATATGTTACATGACTAGTTGTTATATGCTTGTATGATATTGTAAGAAAGTTGGGTAATTAAAGTGATACAATATATGGTGTGTTACATGTAAATTTGCTAGATGAACTATTAAACTTTAGACTAAAGAAATACTTAGAAAAAGATTTAAAAGTTGTAAAATGTCACACATGAAATGAAATAAAATTATATAAGGTTGGATTTAATTAATAAATACTTAATGAGTGTGTTAATAACAATGGAGGTTATAACCCTTTCCTTCCTCCTCTTTGGCCATCCACTTTACCCCCACACACATACACTTTTCATTTTCTAAAATTCTCTCTCAAAAAATAAGCATTTTGGGTGATTTTTAGAAGCAAGGGTGTTGAGTCTTTGGATCAAGCAATAGGTAAACATGATTAGTACATTTCTTTATTCATGTTTTTTGATTTTTATTTATGGGATTAGTATCCAAATGACTGGATCATGCAAATAAATAAAGTATGATCAAGTTTGATTGTTTAAAAGGAATTTTGTCTCTTGTTATAAAAGAAAAGATGGAATCTTTTTGTGTATAAATGTTATTTTATAAATTTGGTATAATATTGGAAACCAACATTTTTGATCATATAAAATGGTTCTTTGGTGATTTTGGATCATAGGGATATAAATATCATGATTGTTGTAAGTTTTGGTTTGGATCTGCTTGCTGACAGATTTTGCGATCTAGATTATTAGTTGTATAACTTGTTGATACGCTGGTATTTTTAATTGATTTTTGATACTACGGTTAAGTAATTTTAGTCTGGTCTTTAAAAAGTCAAAAATCTTAATTTTTGGACTTTGTTTTACTAGTTTTTATTAATTTACAAAATCGGGTTGCAATCCTGATTGAAAAGGAAATTTTCTGAGCTGTTTTGTAAATTGTGTAACCACTTCTGGAATGTCTTAAATTGAATTAGGAATCCAATCCAATTGGTCTTGCATCAATTGGACGTATATGGAATCCTTGGAAACTATGTACATTCTGTTGTGCTAATAAAGTGGTTGAAAATAGGTTGCTGTAGTGTTTGGATTTTCAGGATGGTTGGGAGTGTTGAAAAATTACAAGAACAATTTATGTTGTACCTAATACTTGAAAGTATATGTGGGAATTATTTGGTAATTTATGTGAATGTTTTGGTTGTTAGAAAAATAGGTTTTGGTGAATTAAAACCTATCCAGATTGACCAACATGCTGTTTTAGTAAAGATAGTTGTAGTTTGTACTAGGATTGTTGTGATAAATAGGAATTTGACTTTATTGGTCAACTTGGAACTATTTGACGAAATGTTTAGTCTTGTGAAAAACAGAAATTGGTAAATGTTGGACTTAGTCATAGGATTGTATGAAAAGTGGTTAAGTGCAAATTACATGATTTGTTGTTAAGTCGTGACTATGAATATCATATAATTATTCTAAGTCTAGATAATTGGTCAAAAGTCACAAACGGGCCATCGGTCAATATTTTGGGTCAAAGGTCAATATGTCGGTCAACGATCAACATTTTGGTCAACGGTTAACAAAACTCAAACTTTAGTCTTCGATCATCGTGACTTAGACTATTCAGTCAACTGTCAATGACTTAGACCTTTTTGGTCAAAGTCAACAAAAAGTCAAACTTTGGTCAAAATCAATGAAAAGTCAAACTTTGGTCAAAGTCAACAAAAAGTCAAACCTTGGTCAAAGTCAACGAAAAGTCAAACTTTGGTTAACCACTAATAAACAATGGGATTGTTTGGATACTAAGGGTTCTAGGAACCGCTTAGCAAATACTTACATACTTGTATTGTTTAGGTTACTAGTATGCAACTTTGACTTAAGCAGTTGACTTCCATTTAAACCGCAGTTGAGGTGAGTTTCACTGCCCCTCTTTTTACTTACTCCTTTTGGGGGATAAAGCATGCATACAAAACTTTTTGGATATTGTAGACTTTTTTAATACCTCATGTGTAGATAGTGAACTTAAGCTGAAGTCCCCCATACACATTGGACCGTTAACAATTGTACACTGGCTGGGTAACGAAAGGTAGTACTACTGGGTTTGACGAACCCCCTCGGGGCTCTCGGGAGAGGGAGTTTCCGGGTGTCTTCATTTACTAGAAATGCAATGTTCACTAGTCTTGTATTAGACTCCGTAGGTGGCAACAAACGAACAAGTCAGCCTCGGTCACAATGGAACTTACACTAATGTAGCATGATTACTAGCCTAATTAACTAGTGGTATTACATAGGCATACATTATCTGTACTTATATTCTCTACAATGTTTTTACTTATTTACCTACTTGTTTGTTTGGCAAACTTGTTTTAAACTCAAACCTTTGAACTCACCAACCGTTGTGTTGACCCGTTTAACATGTCTTTCTCAGGTGTTTAAGGTGCACGTGCGAAGTTGAAATGAGTCTAGGATGCATGGCTAAGCATCGAATTATGCTGGGAGTCTTTAATGAAATGTTATGTCTGGGCGTCTTGACACGCACTCTGGGTTTTTAAGTGTTTTCATAAATTATACGCTTCCCCAAATTTAAAAACATTATTGTAAATGTACTTACCTCATTTATGATGAGCAATAATATTTTAATATTTTCCATTATAAATTGGTTGTTTATTATGACATATGGCTAGATCCTGGTATGACACGCGCCTCACGGTAAAACCCCGTTAGTCGAAAATTGAGGGTGTGATACATAGGCCCCATGATTTTCAAAATCCTTTTGAATCTCGGGTATCATAGTTCCCAACAAGAGAAAAGAAACTTGCACCGAATCCTCGGTGTATATCAACCAATTGTTATAGTCATCTAAATCGTCAATGTTTGGTTCATTGGGAATTGGATTGTCTAATATATAGGATTTGTTTTCTTGCTTGAGAACCATTCTCAAGTTTCGATACCAATCCTTAAAATTGTTGTAGTTAAGACGATCCTTATCAGTTATAGCTCTTAGTGATAGGTTAGGTTATGCACAAGTGGGATAATTGCTTTAGGTGGATTGTAGATTGCGGGTACCTACATAATTTAGCAAAGCTCAATTTTAGTATTTTCGATGTCATTTAATAATTTTAATCGTTGATACCCTTTATGTCTCCAAGAAAATTAATAATTTAAAATCTAGAACCCAATGTTACATTCACATAGTAGGTAGGTAACCTTTATCCTACTATTGAATTAACAAGGTAGTCAACGTTTGACGATTGAAACCCTTTGCAACTTCTGGTTTTATGGGATTGGTTAAACATCATATGTTTAGTTGACATGTTTAATCACATGAACACCTTTGCACGCCATGCTTGGGTGACCCTGTTCACATGGTTTCAAAATCAAGTCGTCCTACTTACACACACATGTGAATTTGCACATGCAAGTGGTTAGGTGACCTTTATCCCACAAATATGGCAAAGCCACCTCAAACTTACTCACAAGTTTTCTTCAATGTGGTTAGGTGACCTTTATCCCACATCGAGTTCCCAAGTGATTCGAGTGTTGTATAAAATGATGGTGTTAAACTTGTTTTAAAAGGGATTTAAGTTTTCAAAATTCTAGATTGGAAAACTATTTACGTACCTTGCATTTGCATGCATTCAAATGTATGGTACTTTGTTTGAAAACCAATTTCCAATATTCCTTTTAATAAAACCCATTTTATTGTGAAATCAATAACCTTTAATAAAACCAATTTTATTACCAAATGATATCTAAGGAACCATTTTTTGCAAGTTGTTGTTATTAAGTTTGTTAATTATCCTTATCCAAATAAGATAAAACAAAATATAAATCAATCATGCAAGCATAAATAAACAACCACAATTTCATATCCATAGCCACCTAATCTTGGCCACACTTAATAACCGAAACAAGTGTGCCAAAAGTCTCCCCTAGGGGACGAAATGAACAAAGGCATGTGTCGATGAACTCCCACATGATCCCGCATCCAAATGCCTCATGTGTCCACTTTGTGTTGTGACATATCCACTTTATTTGGGCTTCCTTTTGGGCTCCAACTTCAGCTCTTTGCTTCCATGGGCCTCCCAGTTTGGGCTTTGGTCATTGGGATAAAATCCCATATTGGATTATGAGGTCCATTAAGGCCCAAAACCAAAATCCTAACATGTATGCATCTTCTTTTACAAAAATATATCTTAATACATTTTTCTCTAATAAAAGAAATATAACTAATCTACTTATTATTACAAACCAATATGAGTAAATAAATAGATTACAAACCCAAATAAATGAATATTACAACCATATTGAATAATCAAATGAACCACAAAACAAACATTCAATCAAACACAAGGCCATGGCTAGGTTATGAACATCCAATGAACATCTAAATATGCAAGTATTACAAATGGTTCCCCTTTTTAACTCCAAACTTTCGGCCAAGGATAAGAAATCGAAAGTTTCGGGTTTTGTCCAAACAAAACAACCAATAATCCAAATGACTTAATTCTTCAAGATTATCACATGCATGTAAAGTATAATCTTGAAAAACTAAGGGGCAACCAAACACCCAAAAAATTTAGGCCATATGGTGAACCACACCATAAAACCCGAAAAATCTTTAGATCTATTGAAGCATGTATCCGTATAAGCGGCTCTTGATGCCATTGTTGGGTTTTAACAAGATTATCAAAGTCATATAAACCCATTTATATGAAACGCAGCGGATTAAATAGTTTTTAATCTTGTTGTTTAGATGAAAATAAAACCGATTTTATAAGCAAAAACCCAAGCCCAGAATCCATATACGAAATTACATGCTTACCAATATAAACAACCATTGGCTGTTAAAGTAATATACCTTTAAGTCCCCAAGAAATGAAGGAGACGATGATTTGAAAGGCTAGTCTTCAAGGAGAGAAGAGCCTCAAGCTTGTATACCCACAATCATCCAACAAGCACCCTTTCTTGCTAGAATTTGATAACACTTGCACAAGAAAAATCTTCCTTGTGTTCTTCTTCTTTGGCCGAAATCCAAGAAAGAGAGAGAGAGAGGAGAGAGTTTTTAATATTGCATGTAATCTTAGTGGGTGTGTTTTTGTTGTGTTCCAAGATATATAAAGAGAGAGAGAGAGAGAGAGAGAGAGACAGTTTTTAAACAAGTGTGTGGGAAGTTTCCCCCCATAAATGGCTGTCCCTACCAACCCACTTATTTTCTCTTTCTTTTCAGGTAACACACTAATACTCCATGTACTAGTCACATGACTAACACTCTATGTACTAGTCGCAGGTCTATTGAAACTTTGTGACATGTAACACTTTTGACATGTCATAAGTTTCATGCAATATATCATAACCATTATCATATACATATATTATTTAACCAACTTAAATAATATCATAAGATAATTTCTCTAAATAAATTATCCATACAATTTATTGATTCCTCAAGTGCAAATATTTAGAAACCCATTTTTTAAATATCATAAGTGTTAATATTTATTTGTTAGATCATATCTACAATATATATAATGGTTTGTCCAACTTGTTATTGAGTATGACCTGACTTGATCATAACGTACTAGCCACATCAATTTTAATATGTGTCTTGAGCAGACCAATTCCAACATATAGTTTAGTCACACAATATCCCCTTGGTTGATTTAAGTAGGTTATAATTACACATTCATTTAACATATGATTTCTTTAACTAGTATGATAAGCTAAGCAGTTGTGCTAACGATGTTATTTCAGAATTACCAAAACTATAGAAGTAGATCATAGCTTATATTTCATCATTTCTAAGTATAATATAAGGATCCATGTTTTATCTTATATAAGTTATCAAATTATTCCTTTTACCATTTCTAGTCTCCAAGAACATAAGTGAATTATGAATGATTGTTAATCATCAACCTTGATTTGTTGAGTTATAGTGATAAAACATCTTTCATCAAAATATAATTGCTAAATAACCATGCACTTTACTAAAACTAAATCACATATTTAATATAATCATCAAGTAAAACAAAGCTTCTTCATAGAAATTAGATGGTAACTGGAGTTTAGCTCATATTGAGTATGGTTATAAACATCAATGGAGATGAAAATAACAAACACATGATTAAACTAGACCACTCTAACCAAATATGTATGAATCTCCTTTCTTTGATGGTGATGAATGATGATGATGATGATGACCTCCAAACCTTCCAACTCTCCTCAAGATCTTCAAGATGAGTGTAAAGTGGATGTTTTTATAAGTGAAACCCGTATAGGACTCTTTTCAAGCACACCAAGTGAATGCAACATGCTCCTCTATTTATATACTGTCGGGAAGCCCAGGCACGACCACGTGCTCCATGAGGCACGTCCCCGTGTCCAACTGTCCACTAGTATTTAATGCTCTGTCAGATCGTACATTTTGACTCACTACGGGGACGTGCTTCATGAGGCACGAACCCATGTTTTTTGGTGTCTGTTATATTTTATTTTTTCTTTCTGAAAGATGACCACGGCCCCATGTTTTCTTAAGCACGGCCCCGTGTCCAGCTGTCCAGTATTTTGCCCTTTCTTGCAGATTTTGGGTTTTCTTTGATTTCTCTTCGCCATTTCATTCGTTTCTTTGTTTAAGGCTTATATTACCTGAAAATACATTTTAACATGAGAAGTAGTTATATGAACTATATTATACGATAGAAGTTGCAGTTTTTAGAGATTATGTGGTGCTAAAAAGATGTATATGTTTATATATATCAACTTTAAAAATTAGGGATACATGCATCGATGTATTATGCTTCGCTTATTCGGGTCAACCTGAATTTGGGTATTTCAACCCAAATACCAACCCAAATATTTAATCTCGGGTTCGGGTTAGGAGTTTAATCGGTTCGGGTGAATTCGAGTTGGGTTATTCGGATCTTGGGTCACTTCTAGTCAGTTTTGTTATTTGTGTACGGTTATAAAAACACACCCCTAAATCAAACACTTCTACAGAATTTTGTGCCAACTAAAATTCTTAAAAGGGAAGCAAATGTGGTCAAAAGTGTGTTTGAAGTTGGTGAATGTTCTACTATGAAAAACGACAAATTCTATGTCAAGAAACACACTAAGGGTCAAAACTGGGTAGCAAAAGTCAAAACTAGTGATTTGGAACCTTGTATGATACCTAAAGGGTGTAAGGTTTGTGATGTTGTTAGTAAGGATTCTGATGTTTCTAGTAAGATTTCATATGCTTCTAGTAATTGTTCATATAACTCATCAATGGATAGTGAATGTGATGAATTGTTTGAGGAAATGTTGTGTGAGAAATTCAAACAACCCAAGACCAAGAAGGCTAGTTAGTGCATTATTTAGTCGTCTCGGTCTTTGTTTATCATGTAATTTATCTTTATTTATATAAAGGTTATTTTGGTAATTTCACCAGTCCATTCGTGTATTTATAGGGTTATTCGTTAAGTATGTTTAATGAATGAACCCATATGTTATTATTATTGGCCATTCGTAAAGGTTGTTTAACGAATGAGCTTATCCGTTATGATTATGCATCATTTGTTAAGTGTGTTTAACGAATGAGGTATAGCAAATGAGTCATTCGCTATATTTTAAGTTAAGATAGGGATTGAAGACGAATGAATCCCATTCGTTATGGAATGTATAACGAATGGGACTTTATCTTCTATATATACCTGTAACATGGTTCATAATTTAATAATTGTGATTACATTATTCTCTGAGCGTCGTTACTCTGCCCAATTGTTCTCTCAAAACACACATTTCACATATAACGTATTACACATTCAATCACTTATTTCACATATAACGTTTAATTGTTAGAGTTTGTGTTCTGAAACTGTGTTATTGATTTTGATTCGGTTATCGCTAATGGATAATTGAGATCTAATTGATTATAATCCACTTCGTAATCAGAGTTACAAGTTTCGTGTGAATTTAATTGGTTTACTGTGGATGAATTAGTTGGAAATGAGGTTAATTGGTATGTGTACGGAACAGAGTATGGTTTGAGTGAATTTGTACGAGTGTGGTTGAGAATTGGATGTTCGGATTGATAAGGGTTTGTTCGCGGGGTAATTACGAGTTTATTGTGCTATTAAGTGTTGAATTTGGTGTTGTTATGGACGAGTAATACATGATTGATTGATTGTTTAGATTTAAGTTTGAATATTAGATTTTGAAGATCTGGAAATCTGTTGAAGAGTTGAAGATCTCATTCGTTAGGTATAACGACTCATTCGTAACGACCCATTCGTTATACTGTAACTACTCATTCGTTATAGACATATAACCATTTTTGACATGTGGTAGGTTGTTATAACTGCTCATTCGTTCATGTATACCATTCGTCATCAAAACATCATTCGTGAAAGTCTCATTCGTTATCAAGATACCCATTCGCGAAAACCTATTCGTTATGCTATTCGTGTGATCATTCGTATGTCGATTCGTAATGATGAACTGATCATTCGTTACTCAGAAACCAGACTTTCATTATAGCTATTCGTTTCATATATGGTATCATTTGTTATAGTGATTAGTGATACCATTCGTTACCAGAATCATCCTCATTCGTTACCTTTATACCATTCGTGTTACTATTCATCATTCGTTACCATAACTAATTCATTCGTTACAAGATTTTACATTGTACACCCTAAATTTTTAAGCCTGGACTTGTTGATCATTTAAACCTATATTTTTTACAAGGAAAATTTTTACGCGTTGGCATCTCAAGATATGATGATGCAATAATTGCTTCACGTAGACGCTGAAATCCGTTCAGGTTCTAAATGTCCCCGACTTATTTAGTGATTTTCCTGAGTGGGAACCAAGATTCCGAGCACATTTAGGATCCGTACATCCTGATTGCTTTAGATGTCTTGACGATTTTATACGTATCCATTACTTGGTGATGCAACTACAAGTTTTGAACCAAAGGCTTTTTCCGCTTATACACAATAAGAGAAAAAGGCCTTGAAAATCGAAAACAAAGCATACTCTACTTTGACAATGGCCTTACCTCAGGTGGGAAGTATTATGATTTGTGCTTCTGTGTTTCAAAATATCAAGATGAGAAGCATGGGTAATACACAACAGAGAAAAAAGGTCATGTTAAAGTTTCAATTCAGAAACTTTTGTTTGTTAAAGGGTGAAACTATAGGATAGATGTTGACCAGGTTCAATCAACTGATTGCTGAAATGAAAAAAATAGAAAATGAAAGGAATCCGATCAGATTGACATTATCAAGAGTGCTTTGCCGAGTTCTTATTCTACATTTCTACTGGTTTTCAAAGAGAATTCATTCTTTAAATCTGAGGATTTAGCGGCAATGGAGTTTATGCAAAAGATAGAGGAAAGGGAATATGACTTGAAGTGTCAGAAATAATCTAAAGATAATCAATATCCAACTTTATATGGAGGTTCTCTACCAATAAGCATCTCGTCAGCTCCAATCAATGCTTTCCTATCTCAAACCTCACAGGACATGCCATCTTCTTTCAATGAACAAATACCAAATGTTTGTTTTATGGCTTCTAGATCGAATAACAATTCAAGTGGATCAAATACTTCATTTCCGGGTGTTGGTAAAGCTTCATCTTTGCCACAAAATGTAAAAATGAAGGAGGCAGAACAACATTTTGCCTTTCTAAGTGCCTTTACGAGATCATATGAGAAATTGGTGAGTGGTTAAATTGTCACGAGTGAGCTTACTGATGAAGATTACGATCAGATTGATCCAGATGATGTGGAACTCATGGACTTTAAGAAGAATATGGCCATGATTTTCAGAAAAGTCAAGAGGTTTATGCAAAGAACGTGAAAAGACTTACTGAATTTGAACAAGAGGGTTGGTTTTGATAAGCTTAAGATGAGATGCTATAATTGTAAGGACTTTGGTCACTTTGTGAAAGAATGTGACAAGCTGAAGAAAGAATACACTGGACCCCTTAATCAATATAAAAGCTCGGGCAAGAAGTAAAATGACTTAACTGAAAAAGCTTCTAGGGGAGATTATTCAAAGTCTGCTGCCTCATAAGCATTTCTCACAGCTGATGGAATAGATTGGATTCAAAGGGTGCTGGGTAATGGTACTGGTAATCAAGCAAATCTTGCTTTGTTTGAATCTGCTGAGAATTTTCAAGATGCTCAAGGAGAAGGATTGGTCACCGAGAGTGAATCAGATTTTGATATATCAATCAACATGCATCCAACTTCTTTTGCATGTATGGCCAAAATCGATGAGCTTAGTCCTATATTTGTTTCTCTAGTGTCTGAAAATTCAGTAGATGAATCAGTTAAATTAATTTGGTCATGTGATGTTTGTGAGGAATTTAAGTCAAAATTGGATTGGATAAATGCTCAAAACGAATCACTATTGAAAGAACTTGCTACAGTGAAAGATAAATATAGATAGAAAATCATCAGAGTTACAAAACAAATCAGAGGACAAATAAAATAGAAGGATTGTCTAATAGATATCATGATCTGAAAGCTGAACATTCATGAAAACTGATCATTGTTGACAAACAACTTCAAGAGATTCTCAAATCGAAAAGTAAGATAACCGAACTTGAGAATGAAATCCTTTTAAATGAAATAATTGAAGTTACGGGAAAACAAAAGGGATTAAATAACGGGTTAGGATTTGTAGAGGTAGCTCCACCATTTTTCAATGACTATTCAAAACAACCCATTTTCTGAAAAAGACAAAAATGTTAAACTGCTAAAACTGAATCAGTCGATAAAATGGATTAGCCAAAACAAATTCCTCATAACAAACCAACTTTTCCTCAAGGATCTCATACTCAAAGTAACAAACTGTTTGTCAAAACTGATGAAGAGGTTGTGAACGACCATGTGTTTGAACCTCAATCATACACAAAGAAAAGAATATTCAACATTCGAATCACATTTTATGTGAGCCTCATGAATTTGAGGAAGCTGTGTATGGTTCAAATGTCTCTAAGAAAAACAATTCAAAAGTCAAACCCAAGAAATTAGAAAAATCAACAATTTCTTATGAGGATTTAATGTCATTCATTAATCCTTCTTGTAGTAGAGTAAACACCGGTCGTTTCTTTAAATTAAAGGGGGTAAACAAAGTTTTCGAATATAAAGGCATTCCCTTACACTTGATCAAGCCTGAACTGATCTAGAGTGTCTTTCAAAATGAGACTTCTAGTTTACATGATCTTGAGCAAGCTTTCACAAGTTCTAGATCGTGAAACAAGCCGATAAATTATTAAAAACTAGTCTGAGACAACATTTAAAAACTATTAAACCGATAAAGTTTATGAGTTCTACTGGAACTGACAATTTACAAAGTTTTTCTAATTGCTCAAACTTGGACTTTTATAAAAGGAAAAAGGTTGTGACTTTTGACGATGTAGATAATGTGAAAATTTCAAGTGATTCTTGCCAACCAAATGTTGGACAATCGTCAATTAAACCACAACGTATGTTCGTTGATATGAGAACATGTTTCTTATGTGGCGAACGTGGGCACGTTGTAAGGAATAGTGGAACACGAAAAGTGGGAAATGCTATGTCACCAAGGAACAACACAAAAAGGTTCCTTTGGTTAAGGAGATTCTCAAGAGACAAGTGTCTCATGTTGACGCGACCCATATCATGTTTTGTAATGTGAATCCATGCAAGGTGGTTCATGTTAATGAAAATTCTGTTAAATTAAACCACAAAGTGTTTGTTCATACACAACCACTTTGCAAGAATATTGACACAAAGGTGATCCTAGATGCTTATCTGAGATGAAAGTCGAAGAGACAAGTGACTTATTTACAAATGCATGGATCAAAATTGGGGTCAATTAATATTAATTTTTCTGTTGAAAAGAGAGAGGTGCCCAAGACTGAGGGCTGTCTTTTTGGTCTAATCATGTTTCTTGAATGTGCCTCCAAGACTATTTTGGGTGAAAATTGAATTATGGATAGTGTATGCTCTCGTCGCATTACTGGAAATATTAACCTTCTAACCAAATTGAAGAATATTCAGGGGGTATCTTTTGCGGGTAATTCAGGGGGTATGATAACCAAGGAGGGTGATGTGTCAAACGGTAGTATTACGTTTGAAAAAGTTTATTATTTTGACAAGGTGGATCACAATTTGTTGAGTGTCTCTCAAATTTGTGATAAAAACTATACCACCATGTTTACTGACAAGGAGTGCTTAATACTCAAACCAGGATATGTCATTCCAGAAGACATGGCTGTTATGTGATCTCCTAGGTCGAATGATATATATGTGCTGAACATGATTACTAATGTATCGAGTTCTACATCTATTGAAACGTATTTTGTCTCTAAAGCAACTGAGAAAGACTCGATTATGTGGCATAGACGTATGCGTCACAGTCATGTCAGAAAGATGAACTATCTGATGGCAAATGATTTAGTGGATGGGGTTTCTCTAAAACATTTCCAGTGGATGGGGTTTCACTAAAACAAAAGAAGAAGTCGCACCCGACAAATTTATTTAATTCCATTGATACTCCACTGGAACGAATTCATATGGATTTGTTTTGGTCCTATGAATCGTGCGAGTATTGCTAGAGACTGGTATTGTTTAGTCGTGACTGATGACTATTCATGGTACTCGTGGTTCTTATTTATAAGTTCTAATGATCAGACAACGGTTCTTGTACATAACTTAATCACCAAGATCAAATCACTTAACAAACATAAGGTGAGACGTATTCGAAGTGATAATGGTACGGAGTTCAAAAACACTGTATTGAAATTTTTCTGTAATCAGAAAGGTATTCATCGAGAATATAGTGCTCCTTATATACCACAACAGATTGGTGTTGCTGAACGGAAGAACCAAAAACTGATTAAAGCAGCAAGAACAATGCTGTCAGATTCGAAACTTCATGTTCAATTTCAGAATGAAGCAGTGAACACTGCTTGCTACACGCTCAATCGTGTTCTGACGGTTAAGATGCTATAAAAGACGAGTTACGAGCTTCTGAACAACTGCAAACCTAATTTAAATTTTCTTGAAGCTTTCGGGTGTCCTTGTACAATGCGGGAAAATTCAAAGAAAAGGCTATTGAAGGATACTTCTTGGGTTATGCATCTCCTAAGAATCGTGTTTTTAGTTTCTCTTTAGGTTGCGTTAAAGAATGGTACCATATAGACTGTCAAAGCTACACAATAGCTACTGCTGGCAAAGGTCCTGATTAGATGTTCGATTATGAGAGTAAATTTAATTCTTTCACTCCCATAGTTGATCTCCGGGTGAAGACTTGGTGCGTGCTTACTTGGAGGATCAAATGGTATCCATAGCAAGAACTTCTACTTATAGTGAGGCAGTTCATGATGATCATCTTGATACTTCTGATGTTGTTTCGGTATTGTCGGATGATGGTCATTTTGTTGATTCTTCTTCTGCTCCATTTACCGATAATCGTTGGGTTGGGGAATCATCTCATTATGCTGAAGAGAATATGACTAACTTAAATGATCATGTTGTTGTGGCTGATAATCAAACACTTCGGATTCACACGTATCATCCTCGGGACAACATCATTGGTGATCTCGATGGAAGTGTTCGTACATGACATCAGATTGATAGTGCAAGTGATACTAATGTATTGTGTGCTTATGCTGATACGAATTAATCATAAATATGAGTATTGCTAAATACACTTGTTTCGTATCTCAAATGGAACCGACAAGTGTTCGTATGGCGCATGAAGATTCATCTTTGGTTGAAGCAATGCAAGAGGAATTGCAACGGTTTACTCGAGTGGGTGTTTGGGATCTCATCGATAAACTTGATAGAGTTAAGATGCCTATCCAGACTAAATTGGTCTTTAAATGTAAAAAGGATGATCGTGGGGTCATAGTGAGAAACAAAGCGCGTTTGGACGTGCAAGGGTATCGTCAGCAAGAAGGCATAGATTACACCGAAGTGTATGCCCTTGTTGCAAGAATGGAGGCTATACGCATCTTTTTGGCCTATGAAGCCTTCAAGAACATTAAAGTATATCAGATGGACGTTAAGAGTGCATTCCTTAACAGGGAACTTCATGAAGAGGTGTTCGTAATACAGCCTCCTTGTTTTGAAGACCCTGACTATCCAGACCATGTTTACCGATTAAACAGGGCTCTTTATGGTCTACACCAAACCACGAGAGCTTGGTACGACACGCTTGCTGACCATCTTACGGATAGTGACTTCTGACGAGTAACTGTGGATTGTACATTATTCTACAAGACTTTCGGAGATGATTTGCTAGTCGTCCAGATTTATGTCGATGATATTATATTAGGCTCAACAAACGACAGAATTGTAAGGACTTTGAGAAATCGACGCAGACAAAATTTGAGATGAGCTCGATGGGGGAGATGAATTTCTTTCTAGGGTTGCAAGTTCATCAGTCTGACCATGGTTTATTCATTCATCAGACGAAGAATGTGAACGACATCTTGAGCCGATTCAAGATAACTACCGGAAAAGTCCCTTCTACTCCTCTTCCCGTGGGTCACAATATGTCACCGGATGAATTGGAGGATACCGTTGTTCCGACACTTTACCGAGCTATGATAGGTTCTTTAACATATCTAACTGTTTCTCGTCATGATCTATATATGTGTTGTTTGCTTGTGTGCCAGGTGTCAAGCGAATTCCCGAGTCACTGATCTGGCAACAGTGAAACATATATTTCACTATCTGAGTGGTAATCCTGATATCGGGTTATGGTACCCCAAAGATGATAGTTTTGATCTTATTGATTTTCCTGATTCAGATATGGAGGATGCAGGATCAGCATCAAGACTACAACAGGGGGTTGTCAATTTCTAGGAAATCGGCTTGTTTCCTGGCAGTGTAAGAAGTAAACAACGGTCTCCACTTCCACCATAAAAGCTGAATACGTGCAGCCTCGAGTTGTTGTTCATAGGTTTTATGGATCGAGCAATACGGGATTATGGTTTGAAGTTTCTAATTACTCCCATTTATAATGATAACTCAGCTGCTATTTGTATCACAAAGAACCCCGTGCACCACTCTAAAATGAAACATCTTGAACATTTTTACCAAAGCATTTGATCAAACGAGATTTAACTTTTTGCTTGGTTAAACAGTTTAAAATATCTTGTTGATATTCTTAAGCTCAGTAATTATTTTTAGTTTGTACAATTTTTTCTGTTTTCATTCAATAGTTTTGTTTTTGGGGGAGAAAATGGGAAAAATACAAAAATATTTTGCTTTTCGTTTGCATAGAGAAAACCCAAAAATATTCAAAAATGTCAAAAATACAACAACTTAAAAAAAATTGGGCTCCTCAAAAATGAGTTTTGAAGAAAAAAGAAAATATGATAGTACATTGGTCATTTATTATGAAATTTCATTATAAAATAGGCTTAAAAGGTTGTGCGTTTAACTGTGTTGGTGCATTGGTAGGTCTTAAATTAACGATTAGGGTAAAGCATGTGATATAAACATAAATTCCTATATTGAAAGATGTGTTAGTCTCTTCCAAAAGGTTTGGTATTGAACGCATAAGAGTAATAGCCTGTCTTGCTCAAGTGTTATGTCTGCTTGATCACCAAAAACAAAAATTCAAAATAAAAGTATCTAGTTTGTGGTTAATACTTCAATGGTGTATGGTCTTATGGCCTCAAATCCTCTATTGATGGGATGCATCTGTTTTCTTGACACTAGGAGTCTTTATGCGGCTTATTATCTGGGTATTTATAACATGAATACTTAAAATGCTTTAAGAGCGAACCCTAAGTCAATAAACTTGATCACTGCTGTACTTCGTACAAAATCATTACTGACTTGATCAAAATCCGTTGTCAGTCATGTATTGTTCCTCCTTGCATGCGTCTTAATACCAGTAAGAAACGGACCCCAAGGGATACAATGCCTGCAAGCTAAACAGATGAACTCACGCATAGTCATTTACAATATAGGGAGCTTGGTGTATTTCTTGATAACGGGGTTATACTTGTAGTGGGGATTATGATCTTAGATTGCTCAAATATTATAAAATCATATATTTTGATCTTCAGGCATAATGGTTTAAGTCAAGTTGGGGTGACATAGTCAAAATCAAATTAAGCCTAAACTGAGATTAGATGCTGATTAGTTTATGATATTTTGTTCAATAACTGCATTCTAATCATATCACAAAAATACTTGAAAGTTTGTTATAAGATTTAATTGGACAACAATATCAATGATCGACTTAACGCTAGTCATAATAACGCCAAAGAATAAACCTGTTATGGAGGATTTATTGATCAATATGATTCTATGCTCGACTCACAAAAATATGTACTGTTTTCGTACTTTAGTTTTTATATTTGTCCTAGATGTATTTGTCTTTATTTCAAAAATATTGAAAAATCAAGAATATTTTATTTCTTCTTTATTTTTAGATTTCCGAGCCAAAGGATATTTTTGAAAAAGAAAATACAAAAAGATTCCCCCACATTTTTAAGTTAATTTTGATTTAGGTTTTGTCTTTTCTGGTGAAACACGTTACAGTAATGGATTTTACCCCAGTGGTAAAATGCTTTATGGTAAATGCTTATCAAAACATTTGTTTTGATATGAATTTATTCATTGGAATTTTCAAATGAAATTTCATTTTCACATTTTTATTTAATACCCATTCGTTACATTGTTGTAAAGAATGAAAGACATTCGTTAACTTAAATGGTAAAGAATGATAGTCATTCACAGTGTAAGTTTGTTGGGATCTAGATTCTAAAAAAGGAAGACTGGAATCTTCTCAACCACCTCAGAAATGGCGAAGTATGGAAAACGAGCAAACTTAGCCTTCGAGCAAGCCTAGACTTAATTCAACCAAGGTATTTTGCTTAACGAGCAAAGTTATCTTCTAGAAGTCTTCTAAGTGTTTGTTCGAGTAAACTACACTTCATCAAGCAAGTTTGTTCTTCAAGTTGAACAAGTTTTGTCTTAGAGAAAACTTTTCACTAAACCAAGATAAAACCAAGTATTTTGGTGGATCGAGCAAGGTTTATTAATAAATAGTGGTCCAAGCAAAATTGAGGGAAGTTATTGAAGAAATTACTCTAGGGACTTCTAACGAGCAAGGTTCGACCTCAAGAAAGCTACAATGTCACCATCACACTTGAACTTGTTCAAATTAGATAAAGACAAAAGGTTGAAGGGATCCAAGAAGAACAAGTTTGCTCGTAGGATTTTATCAAGGAAAGTTTTATATTATCATGAAGATTGAAATCTACTTGAAGGATATTTCCTAAGGAAAATATCCTAAGTAAAGCTATTTTGGAGAACTGTTCCAGGCACATTTATGGTTACGAGGTCTGCTTGACAAGGACAAAAGCTTACAAGCATACTCGAACACTTGTTTACACTTGTAATATTTTGTAATATGTTTAAATATGTTAAGTATCAATCATTAGGGTTTCTAGAAGGTGGTAGGGAATGCCTATTTAAGAAAAATTTAGGTCACGCCTATTACAACGGACATAGAGCAAATATTGTGATTTGTGTGCTGTCTCTTTCCTGAAAAGAATATTTTTGTATGGAAAAGCTGCCACAAATACATACATTCCACCTAGAAATTCCCTAATTAATTTTCATTCTATCCTTCACAATATTAATGGAAATCTTTTGAGTTACTTTGTGTGTTTGTTACAAATCTGTCTGTTTAGAACAATTTGAGTATTATTGATTCCGCCTTTAATATTAACTGGATCTTCACAAATGCAGAACTCATAACCGTCTTGTCAACACGTTGTTGTTGGTTACGAGACTGATTGTTGTATGTGAGTAAATCGGTCCTGGCAAGTGGTATCAGAGCTTCGTCTCTGCATTTGTGAAGATTTGTTGCTGATTGTGAGTTTTACTGAATATGCTGCTGATTTTGAAGATGAAGAATGATGCCAACTGACAACTGTTCCATTGATTTGTGACGTCAACTGCTCTGTTTTTCATTTTCTTAGATCTATTGATTATTTAGGTTTAAAAGTTCTCTTTTCTCAGATTTACATTGATTACTTTCCTTTTCATTCTAGATCTTGATGTTATCCATCCGGATTCATCAAATCTGAGGATTTTATCCATAGAACTGGTTAAATTCTAAAGTTTGTTAAATTTTAAGTAATTTTTCATTTCTAAAACCTCTTAAAACACCAAAAACATATCTGGAGTAAGCAAGAAGGTCAACTAACAAAATTATGAGATTGTTAGGACATGAAATTTATATTAAGTGGAAGCATCTGTTTGAAGCACCTGTGTGCCATAACGATGTTGACTTGTGGAATTCATTTAAGAATGGCCCATATGTTCCTGATGGCACAACCAATAAACAAACCTTAGAATGACATATGAAAAAGAAAGATGATAGGGCACTGTCTATGCTGAAACTTGGTCTGTCTTGGGAGATTTTGACTAGTGTGGCTCATCATACTACTGCAAAGGAATTGTTTGATGCCATAGTTGAAATGTTTGAAGGGAATAATGAGCTCAAAAACATCAAGAAAGACAAATTGAAGCAACAACTGGATAGATTCAAGTTCAAGGTAGGGGAAGATTGAAATCTGCTTTACAAAGGTTTGTCGGTATTGTCAATGATATCGGAAACTGACCTTGCAATAACATATTTTGATATAAACAAGAAGTTATTGTTATCTTTGTTTGGAGAATGGTACACTGTAAGAAAACTCATCAAGGAAAAAAGCTAGTTTCCAACTTTCAAGCTTGATGATGTTATCTGCTTTTTGCAAGCTGCTGAGCATGAAATGATTGAGAGTCACATGATCAAGGAAGATAAGCCAAGCTTCCAAGTGGCAAATGCTCTTATTGCACATATGGGGAGCCTTTCAACAAAGAACCAACAGCAAGTCCCTATCATTGAAGAACCAACTGAGTTTAATGCTGAAACTCCAAGAGTTTTTGTTACTTGTCAGTCTAGCAATCAAAGTTGGCCGTCAAGATTCAATGTTCAGTTAATGGATGATAGTGATATATTATCAATGGCTAGTGGACATGCTCCTTATGTTGCTAGAAATGTTAACCATGGAAATGATTAACCAGCTCTCTATTAATGTTCACTGATTCTTACAATGAATTTGTGGCCAAGAATTTAATTCACACAAGTGTAATGCAAAATGATCTTGAACAAATTGATGCTGATGATTTGGAAGACATGGATCTTAAGTGGCAAGCTTCAATGTTAGCTGTGAGGAGTAAAAGGCTGTACAATAGAACTGGAAGGTCTTTGGTTTGTGGACCAAATGACATAATAGGTTTTGACAAGTCCAAAGCAATTTGCTATAACTGTCAACTGCCAGGACATTTTGCAAGAGAATGCAACTAGCCAAGACAATTCTAGAACAGTAACCAACAAAGAAACCAGTTCAATTCCAAAATCAGAATCAAGGCCAACAAAGGCAATTCAAAAACAACAACTACCAACAATAAATAGTTCCACAACAACCACCATTTTAGAGAAACCAACAAATCCCTCCACAAGCTCCTACCAATTAGAATATGAACAATGCCAATAAGCCAAAAATCAAGGAAATGTTGCTTTGGCTCAAACACAGCAAGATGGTGTGTTTGACTGAAGTAATCATGCTGAAGACATAGAGAAGGCTAATGTGGCATTCATGGCAAAGATTGAATATGAAACCGAGTCCTCTTTATATCAGGTATATTCAAATCCCACAAACTTTGAATTACTTGATATGAATGATTCCTTGTGAAAGGCAATTGGTAAATTGCAAAGTTAATGCTTTAAGAAGCATAGCATGATAAATGAGTATGCAAGGAGTGAATTGGTATATGAAAATCAAATTAAAAGTTTGGAACAGGACTGTATGCATAGTTACCACATTCAGTCAAGATATACCACTGAACTTGAAGAGTTAAAGAAAATGTATCATGATGAGAATCTGAAGAACACTCAACTTCAAGTTGAGGTTGATTTTCTATAGAATTTGGTATCAACCGGAAATATTTGTTGACAGTTAAAGAAGATCAAAGTGGAGGATAAGTACAAAGTTGTTCCTCCACCCTTCAATGATAATTACTCATTAAAGGTTGACAAGAAAAAGGGAAGCGCTTATCTTGATCAATTCAGAGAAGTGTTTGAAGATAGAAAGAAGTTTGTAGAAAACTAAAAGCTATTTGAGGTTGATGACAAGGGTGAGTTTGTGATGAAGGCTGCTGAAAAAAAAGAAAGAAATGTTGAAAAATCTGTTGGTGTTCAAGTATCATTGGATGATCAAGATTATTTTTATTTATGTGGAAGCTTAAAAAAAGAGAAATCGAGTAAATAGAAGTCAAAGGACAAGATCCCTTTATTACCTAAGATTACTCCCAAAATGACGACACACCATGAGCATATAGAAGGGAACATAAATCATTTGATCTATGTGGAGTACCCAAGGAAAAGAAAAACATTAAAAGATTACAGGCAAAGAGTCATTAAAAAGGGCAAGTGTCATGAACAACAAGAAGAAGGAAGAAACCATAAAAGATAATGATCTTTTTCTTCCTGTTTATCCAGTCTTTTCCAATCAAGAACTATTTTATGTTGGAGATGTGGAAAGCATGGATGATTACATTAGAAGATGGTCAAGACAAAGAAGTGACAAAGATAGCCCAATCAAGATGGAGAAAATAAAATTTGTAAGAGTTCCATGTCAAGAGAAGAAACAAAGATTGAGCAATTTCTGCCATTTGCAATCAACTTTAATGGTCTGATCACCCATAAGAAGACTATTGAAGTTGATCCACCTAGACCCAGTGAAAGATACAAGATGGGCAACTCAAGTGAAAACTTCAAAGGACCAATTTGGTGCAAAGTTTTGTGATGTCTATGATCATCACAGTGATTAATGCTAAGAAAGGTTCATTCTTGACCCATTTCATGTCCCTGACCATACAAAATTTGGACAAGACTTCGCATTTTTCAAAAGAAGATACAATGAATACTTGAGCAGGGGAGAGAAGTTGGCAGAAGATCAAGACAAGAGTGAAGAGGCAGTTGTGAAGAAAAGTGAAGAGAATGACAAGAAAAAGGCTCCAATGGTGAAGAAACAAAACAGAACTCAATCTGTTAAGTCACAAATTTTTGAAAAGTCTGCTGACTCTGAAAAGTCAACTTGCTATGCAAGGAAGAGCAAACTTGTGAAGAAATTCTCAATAAAAAGAAATTAAATGTACCCAATGGAGAGGAGAATTACTGTTGAAAAATGGTTTTGAACCACATGAACTTTTGTGAAAACCAAAGTCTGAAGTTTCTTTCATTTGTGCAGGAACAATCCACTCCAATGAATGATGAATGATACTTAGACAGTGGATGTTCCAGGCACAGGACATGTGACAAGAGGTCACTGGTCAACTATGAAGAAAAATTTGAAGGATCAGTTGCATTTGGGAGTGATGAGAATTGACGAAAAATTGTGGGTAAATGCATTCTTACAAATGGCAAAGTGTCATTTAGTAATGTGTTTTATGTGAAAGGATTACAATATAATCTTTTGAGCATATCCCAGATGTGCGATAAGGGTTATAAGGTTGGATTTGATGAGTCACACTATTTCATCCTCAAGTCTGAATTTGTAATTTCTCCTGATATGATCATGATGGTTGCTACTAGAAATGGAAACTTATATGAATTGAGAATGAAAGATGCAACTTCTAGAGGTGGTACATGTTTTTGTATCAAAAGCCACTGACAATGAAACAAAATTGTGGCATAGGAAGATTTTTCATGTCAATATGAAGAATATGAACAAACTTGTTAAAGGTGAACATGTCATTGGTTTACCCACAAGAGATTACAAGTTGGATGACAAGTGCATTTCTTGTCAAAAGGGAAAGCAGCATAAATCATCACACAAACCAAAAATCATAAACTCAACTGAACGCGTACTTGATATGCTTCATATGGATCTCTTTGGTCCTGTGAGTGTTCCAAGTATAGGAAAGAAGAGATACCGCTTGGTGATTATTGATGATTTCTCAAGATATACATGAGTATATTTTCTAAATTCTAAAGATGAGGCTGCTGATTTAATCAAGAGATGTGTGACAAGGATTGAGAATCAACTAGATTCGATGGTGTAAGTCATGAGAAGTGACAATGGAACTGAGTTCAAGAATGGGGTTATAACTGAACTTTGTCAAGCAGAAGGAATTTTTCAACAATTCAATGCCCCTAAGACTCCTGAACAGAATGGAGTTGCAGAAAGGAGAAACATAACCTTTATAAAAGCTGCAAGAACCATGTTAACAGATGCTTTCTTGCCTGTTACATTTTGGGCAGAAGCAATAAACACTGCTTGCTATGTTCAGAAAAGAGTCCTTCTCAACAAAAGTCAAGACAAAACTTCCTATGAAATTTTGTTCAAGAGAAAACTACATCAAATTCCTCAAGCCTTTTTGGTGCTAGTGTCCTTTGTTGAACACAAAAGACTATTTTAACAAATTTCAGGCTAAATCTTTAGATTGCTTCTTTGTTGGATATTCCACACGCTCAAAGGTTTATAGAGTTTATGTGAAAGATCATCTGAGTGTGATTGAATCCTCATATATAATCTTTAATGAAAATCAATTCAACACTGTTGATGGAGCATCATGGTTATTTTATCTAGAGAAGTTAATCGATAATTTTAAGATTTACTCTGAAGACTTTGATGAAACTCTATAAACAAGCGTTCCTGAAGCTACTTCAGAAAAGAATGTTGACTTGGATAGATTTTGGTCCAAGTTTGCTGACAAAAACACTGAGTTTTCCTTTAATAAATATGCTTCTGATGTTGAACCCGAAGAGGATCAAACTGAACATGTTGATCATCCACAAGATCAACCAAATCATGTCACGAATGAGGACAAACAAGTGACCAGCAAGATCAAGAACAAGCTGATAGACAATCAAGATTTGAAACCTTGTTTCAAGACTTGAACATTGGAAATGATCTGGCCTCAACATCAGATTGCTGATGAAGAAACTGATATGAACAATGCAACATCTGATTTGGTCATTGAAGAACCAGATCTAAATGAAACAAATTATCCAGACTTCTTTTGTAGAGAGAAATCTTAATGCTGAAAACATAATTGGCGATCTTTATGAAAGAGTTACAAGAAGTGCATCTGAATCTGAAAACATTAGTTTATACTCTTGCTTTTTTATCCCAAATTGAACCCAACAACTTAGTTCAAGCTTTGGAAGATAAAAGTTTGGTGGAGGCTATGAAATATGAGTTGGCTCAGTTCAGAAATTTGCAAGTTTGGGAACTTGTGGATAAGCTAAGAGGAAAGTTTTCAAGTGGCACCAAATGGGTTTTCAGAAATAAAAAGGATGAGAGAGGGATTGTCATGAAAAACAAAGCAAGACTAGTTGCTCTAGGATGCTTACAAGAAGAAGGGATAGATTTTGAATAAGTATTTGCACCAGTAGCAAGGCTAGAAGCTATCAGAATCTTCTTAGCCTATGCCGCTTCTAAAAACATTAGTGTATTTCAATTGGATGTCAAATTTGCTTTCTTGAATGGAATCATAGAAGAGGAGGTGTATGTCCCTCAACCTCCAGGTTTTGAGGATCCTGAGTATCCTAATAGAGTTTATAAACTGAATAAGGCTCTATACAGACTAGATCAAGCTCCAAGAGTTGGTATGATGAGTTGTCAAACCACCTACTTGTGAATGGTTTTCACAGGAGAGCCATTGATAAGACCCTCTTCTACAAGAAAAGAGGAAGAGATTTGCTTCCGGTTCAAGTATATGTTGATGATATCATCTTTGGATCTTGTTGGTGCATGATGTCAGTAGTTCAGTATCTCGTGTTTATTTGTGTCTGTAATCATTTAGATTGGTTATTTTGTGTTGAACTTGTTTTATATGTTCGCCGTTGTTTGTAGCGAACTTGAAGTTAGCGAAGTTAAGACAACTTCGCCTAGTATGTTAGGCGAAGTTGTAGAGTTATATAAACTTTTAACTTCGGCTTTTTTGTATAACTTTTGACGGTTGTTTGTGTGATTCTCTAAGTCACGTGTTTGTTACCTTGGTCATTAAGCATTGCAATATAACAAGTATTATCATATATACTCGTGTGTTTGTTTAGATTCAACGTGTTAATCGTTTATACACCAGTATCGTATACGTGGGGATTCCGCACCCTCGTGTTACGAGATATTCCTGTGTAGATCCGGCTGGGAACCTACAATTGGTATCTGAGCATTTTGCTCGTGATTGTGTGGTTCGGGATTATCACACGGGTGTTAAGATCGTTCCGTTAGACCATTCGCGGAACGAGTTTACGTTGAAATACCTCGTTTTTTTAGTCGCTCCTCATCATTTATCAAATACACCTTCCAATCACCCTCGCGATCTTCGAAATCGACCTACCTAACCTGCAAAACTCCTTTGTTCTTCTGGCGAACTTTCCGTCACACAAACTAGGGTTTTGGCGAAGATATAGGGTTTCAGCGAAGTTGTGTTACTAGCGAATTTGGGTTTTAGCAAAGTTGTGTTACTAGCGAAGTTGGGTTTCAGCCATGTTGTGTTAGCTAGCGAAGTTGAGTTAGCCAGCGAAATTGTGTACTCTTAATTAGCAAGTGAAGTTATCTTATAGCGAAGTTACAAGCGAAGTTGTTGTAACTTCGCTGCTTACTGCACACAGAATCTTGTTTTAAGTTCTAAGTCTCGTTTCGTTCAAGTATGACTTCGATAAACATAACTGAACTGGTAAAGATGGAGATTGAAGTTGGTTCAGCAACTAGAGCTCCAAAACTGCTTAAAGGTACTGATTTCGTTACATGGAAAGATAGATTTGAATAGTATGTGAAGTATCAATACGCAAAGATGTGGGTCTGCATTCAAGACGAGTACATGCCACCAACATCCATGTTTGAAGGTCGTGAACAGATTAAGAAGTACAGTAAGATGGAAGATGATGAAAAGAAAATGTATGAGGCAGAAAGTAAAGCGCATGCAGCTATAACAATGGCACTTCCACAAGAGATTCTTCATACTTTCAAAAAATACAAAACTGCTAGAGAGCTATGGGAAGCACTAGAGAATAGATATGAAGGAAATGTTGGGATACAAACCTCCAAAACAAAGCTGCTGAAAACCCAATTCTCAGTATTCAAGTATCTGAAAAATGAATCACTTGATAACATCATCACACGATATTATCATCTGATGACCGAGCTAAATAACTACTCCATTGAATACAAGGAAGAAGAGATAGTGGAAAAGCTTCTTGATGCTCTCCCACTAAAATGGGAGATGTACACTGTTCTGATGAGAGAAGATAAGGACTTTGAGAAGATTGATTTGGAGACGGTGGTAAATAAGTTACGGAATTTTGAACTTAACATGGCTCGAAAGGAGACACCTACTGATCATGTTCAGGATCCTGGAATTTATGGTGCTAAAGTTACTTCAAACTCAAGTTCAAATACAGAATCCATTGCCTACTACTCAAAGGGGGAACCAAACTCCACTCCAGATGGTCATGTGATTCTCAATATGGATGGTGACGTATGTTTTGTATCAGGAGGTAGTAGCTCCTCAAAATCTCAAACCATAACTGGTAATTTCTCAACCAATGCTTCTAGCAAGAACTGCTCTCAGATGCCTATGAGTGTGAAATCAGCTGAAAACAATTTGCTCTTTATGTCTCCTTCATTGCATATTATGAGAATTACGTCAAAGGAAAAATAGTCGACCCTGCAACTTTGGATGAAGACTATGATTAGATCGACGCTGATGATCTGGAAGAAATGGATCTGCAGTGGCAGATGGCTATGATAGTTCGAAGGGTAAAGAGATTTATAAAGAAAACTGGCAGAAAGTTTGTTGGAGAAAGACCAAGGTTTGACAAGTCAAAAGTTCGTTGTTATAACTGTCAACAAAATGGTCACTTTGCTAAAGAGTGTACAAATGAGAGAGTCAAGCTAAGTCAAAACAGGCCTGCTCAACAGAATGGGGCTGGAAGTGAAAACAAAGCTATGGTATCTCAGCAAAACTGTGACATTCGTGACAAAACGAGGTATACTATATTCACTACGTAGCAAGTAAACGATAAATCGGTTAATTCGTAGTGCTTAAACGAGTAACCGACCGATACTAATTATGACCCATATACATACTGAGGGGTCATATACGAGTTATATATATATTATAGAGGCTAACATATTGATATTTAGGCCCCAGTACGTTTAAAACTCTTTAAACGAAAAAGGTTTCGTTTATCGATACTCTATAAGCTTAAACGCAATCGTTAATATCAAAACGAGCATTGTAGCATCCGTTAAGCCGAAAAAGATTTATAAAACACTTATATGACATGTTCTAAGCAATTCGTGAAAATATTTTGGAATTTTACAACGAGTCAGTACGTTTTTCTTATTTTACAAAACTAGGCTGAAAAACACTCGTTTTCGCGCTGGTTTTCGCACTCGAACTAGTTTTCTTACTAAAAACCGAACCCGAACTAAATTTTGGACCTACTTTTACGCGTGGCACGAAAACCGAGGCACCATTGGGCCAAAAAGAGGCCCAATGGGCCCTTATATCCTTGCGGCCGCAAAAGGGGACAGGCCACCCCCTTCTAGTATCTTTTATATATAAAAATATTAAGAAGATATTTTTAAAGAAAAATTTCCAGAAATCAGCAGACCTATTCTTCTTCATCAAGTTTCATCAAAAACCTAAGGTAATTAGTGATTTTTCCTTGATTTTTAACCATGATTAACATAGTTTAACCATGAAAAATTAATCCTTGATTAGTTTTAAACATGTTTAACCATCCAAAAACCCTAAAAATCAAATAAAACCATGTTTTGATGTTAAACATGTTTACAAACCAGGAACGTATACTTTTTTTGTCAAAAACGCGGATTAGAACATGAATACAACGTTTTTACGGTTTGAAAGTTCGGTTTGAACCCAAAACCGAAACCCTAATTATCAAGGCTGTCACATGGATGATTTATGCCTTGTTTGATGTTATATGATATGTAGATACACTGAGTTTTCAACCCGAGACCCGGAGAGTCGTTTAAGCTAGCAAAACTCATCGAAAACCGACAAGGTAAACCCGTAACACTCGTTTAAGGGCTGTTTAGTATTAGGTTATGACGTGTTTGTTGTTAGCTTGTGAAAATTTGCTGGGACATTAGGGATCATATAAATGAGTCCCTGTTCAATTTTGGTATTTTTTCGATAAACGGAGAATATTTGTTGAATTTATTTCCGTTTATGAGCGTTTATTTGGGAAAAATAGCTAAACATATTGAAAAATTATGAAACTTGGTTTTGGAGTTTAATATGTGATTGTAAGATCACTGGTAAAGTTTGGGGATCATTGGAAATGCTTAAGTATGGTTTGTGCAAATATGGTTTAACCGAATTTTAACAGCCAAAAAACGCATTTTTTCAAAAGAGTTAGGTTCTGGAGATTTTGCAGGGGCTATGTAATAACATTGAGGCCATTTGTAAAAATTATTGGATTTTTCAGAGGTCGTTTGATATAAACGGGCCATTTATCACACGTTTATAACCTATTAAATGAATTTTTATAAATAAATAATTAATCATAAAATTTCTGAAAATATTTTTATAAAATTCTCCATGTCTTAATGTATTTTTAGAAAAATTTACATAATTTATATATAAGTACATATTTAGTTATGATTAATCAAAGATTTAAATTGTAATTGTTTTAACGAAACCGGCAGTTTTGTGTTTAACGGACTGACTGGTATGTCAAAATGTCAAAAGTGGTCAAATATCATATTTTTGAATGATATTGATAAAAACGAACTTTTTACGAGAATTCCGGACAATTCGGGTGGATTGTACGTGTTTTGTACAATCAAACCCGTGTGAAAACGGAAACGAACCCTGCGATCAAACCAGATACCGAAACCTTAAAATTATTTAATAAATCAAATCATTTTATCAATCAATATATTTACTTAAGTTTATGTGATCTTACCTAATCCCGAAATGCATAAACGATCAACTTGGCTAGGCTCGGGAAACGGTGAAACTGAGCCAAATCCAGTTTTAATATTTTCATAGTATACAACGTCACAATCTAAGACTATGGTCATGTTCTGGGCTTAACAGCTATACCCAGATTATCTATACAGCCCGACTTAGATTGAACACTGTACTAGTATTAACGATACGATACCGTTTATAGGAATCAGGCTATAAGCGAGGCACCTGATTTATTGATACATAATTTCTGTGCGAACTACGATAAGGTGAGTTTCACGACCCCCACTTTCTAAACTGTTTTACGAACTTTTGGGGTGAAAAGCATGTTTACATATACTTATATACTTGAAAACGTGTGATGATATGGATTATCTAAGTTGACAAGTCCCCACAAACACAAGTGATTAACTTCGTGCCGGTGACGTATGGATAGTACTATCGGTTTGACAAACCCAACTGACAGAGCCGGTTGGGTATGCCGGAACATGTTAACCCAGTTGCACATTGTCATTTAAACTTATTACATACTGCTATGTGGTGTTAGACATAGTACATACTTGGGGCAAAGTGGCTGTTAAATGCCAACGAGAGTGCATGGGCAGGGGTGGCCATGTGTTTTAGCTCGTTTCGGTTTCACTTGTGGCTTAGTATAATACATCATACACATACATGTATACATACACACTGTAAACTTTACGAACTCGTATACTGATTTCATTGATACTCGTGAAACTTGAAACTCACCAACTAGACGTAGTTGACCCGTTTTAACATGTTTTTCAGGTAAAGCGAAAGTGGAATGAATTGCTTACATGCTTGGTGTTAGAAGGAGAGTTGAATAGCTGTGAATAGACGCAGACATATAATATTAAATAAAAAGCACGTAAACCGGTTATGTGATTCTCATCTAGTTCGTAAACATAGTTCCAACCCATGTAATATGATGTAAATTAGTTGTTGAATTTCTTTATAAACAATGTTGTTGATACCAGTGTTAGTTGTTACATTCCCGTATTACGCTTCCGCAACTACCTAGTCGGGGTGTGACAAAAACGGTGGATCCAAATGGAATATACAAGTTGAGGAGGTGTTCGAACAGGCAAATCTGGTAAATATCGAAACTGGAGGAAGTGACAAAGAGACGGGGGAAGATCAAGCATATATGGCAGAAGTGAACGATCAACACTCAGAGGTATGTTCTGAATCTCATTGTGAAAAACTGTCTGATCAATTGAAAGCATTAATTGATCAGTTTGTTAGTTTGGACACTCAATTTAAGAATCTAAAAGAAGAACATCACTATCCTAAAACTAAAGAAAACATCTACTCGGTAAAAATAAAAGCCAGTGAAAAGGATATCAGAAGTCTTAAAGCCACCCTAGCTGAAAATATACAAGTGATTGATCTTAGTTATGAAGTGTTAGAAGAAAAGACCAAACTAATTGCTGAAAAAGATAAACAGATAGCTGATTATCAGGTAAAAGTGGTGGAACTGAACAGAAAAATTGAACAATTTAGAAATTCTTTTGCGATGTTAGTTCACATCATAATTTTTCAACGTTCCCCGATTAACAAAGGGGGAATTGGATTCTCAGAAGTTCCACCACCATACAATAATAATTATACATATAATCCTAGTAATTAGCAATCTGCGAATGTTGAAATTAGTCAGACAGTTCCAATAAAAGTTTCTGCTAAAGAAACTGAAGTTAATGAGAGTGAAACGAGTAAGACAAGTACTAATGTCACAAGTTTTGTCTCAAGTTCTGTCTCGTCAAATTCGGACAAGTCGTCCGAATAGGGTGAGATAAAAGAAGAGGTTTTGTTACTAAAACGAGGGGAGGACAATAAGTTTGATGAAAAGAAATCTTCCCTATATCTGTTTGTCCCACCATACGTGAGACAAACTGATAGTAACGTAACCTCGACATATACAACAACTTTTGAGACGAAAGTTCAAAACAACCAGAATAGTTCGAACAGAATTTGTTTTAGATGCAACAGGATAGGACAACTTGTCACTGATTGTCCTTTGAAACAGAGAAAATTTAGAAATATGAGGCCTACTAAAACTGAGAATAAAAAGAATACTAATTATGATACTTGTAAGAATGCTAACACACCAAATTTCAATCATTGGACTAATCCAAGATTTCAAAGAAATCAGTCTCATTATTTTCCCAGTGAATTACCAAACCAGCAATTACAATTCCATTAATGCTAGAAATTCACGAAGGTTTGGATGGCCTCATAGCCAGTCATCTAGAAATTTTCCTTTCAGAACTTATAGAAACTCTCCTCAAACTGACTTTGGGCAACCAAGGTACTAGATGCCGGATAACAGGTTTAATCAACCCAAGACCAGAAGGTCTTGGGTCCCCATATTTTAATCTATTTCTTTAATTGTGCAGTAACAGTCAAACAGGGCTGTAAACAATATGTGGGTTGTTGACAGTGGCTGTTCCCGGCACATGACTGGTAACAAGAAATTTGTTACGTGATTAGAAGTATGTTCAAGGTGGAAGGCTTAGTTTCGCAGGAGAAAGTGATGGAAGAATTACTGGTATTGGAACTGTGACAAATGGAAGAATAAAGTTGGAAAAAGTGAATTTTGTGGAAGAGTTGAAGCATAATTTGTCGAGTGTCTCTCAGATTTGTGACAAAGAATACACAGTACATTTTACTAAAGATGAGGCACTCGTACTTTATCCTAGTTTCAAGATTCCTGAAACCTGGATCGTGATGAAGGCTCAAGATAAAAGAACACGTATGTAATGGATATGAGATCAACTGAGATGGCAAATGAAGAATCATGTCTTCTGTCAAAAGCAACAGAGTCTGAGTCAGAGTTGTGGCACCGAAGAATGGTTCATATTCATCTTCGTAAGATGAACTACATAGTCAAGAATGGTTTGGTACTAGGGGTTCCTTTGAAGAACTTCAATTTTGAAGACCAATGTGTATCTGCAAGAAAGGAAAACATCACAAGAAACCTTATCACTCCAAGAAGGTTAACTCAATTGTCAGCACCTTGGATCTGCTTCACATGGATCTCTTTGGTCCTGTGAATGTAAAAAGTCTAGGTGGAACGTCATACTGTCTGGTTATAACCGATGACTACTCACGATACTCTTTGTTGGTGCATGATGTCAGTAGTTCAGTATCTCGTGTTTATTTGTGTCTGTAATCGTTTAAACTGTTGGTTTTGTGTTGAACGTGTTATTGTATGTTCTCCCTTGTTCTTGGCGAACTTGAAGTTAGCGAAGTTAAGACAACTTCGCCTAGTATGTTAGGCGAAGTTGTCGAGTTATATAAACTCATAACATCGTCTGTTTTTAAAAGTTTTTGGAACGATTGGCTTTGTGATTCTCTGAATCACGTGTTTGTTTCTTTGACTATTACCCCTTGCAATATAACAAGTATTATCATATATCCTCGTGTGTTCATATAGATTCAACGTGTTAATTGTCCCGACACTCGTTTCGTATACGTGGGGATTCCGCACCCTCGTGTTACGAGATACTTCTGTGTAGATCCGGCTGGGAACCTACAATTATTATCAGAGCATTTTGCTCGTGATTGTGTGGTTCGGGATTATCACACGGGTGTTAAGATCGTTCCGTTAGACCATTCACGGAACGAGTTTACTTTGAAAAACCTAGTTTTTGTCAATTGTTCCTGATCACTCATCAAATACACCTTCAAATCACCCCCTCGTCCTTCAAAATCGACCTAACTAAACCTGCAAAACTCCATTGTTCTTCTAGCGAAGTTGCCGTCACCCATTCTAGGGTTTTAGCGAACATATAGGGTTTCAGTGAAGTTATGACTAGCGAAGTTGTGTAGTCAGCGAATTTGTGTAGCAGGAGAAGTTTTTGAGTAGCGGAGTTTAGTTCTGCGAAGTTGTCTTAAAGCGAAGTTACAACCGAAGTTGTAGTAACTTCGCTGCCTACTGCACACATAATCTTATTTTTCAGTTCTAAGTTTCATATTGATCAAGTATGACTTCGATAAACATCACTGAACTGGTAAAGATGGAGGTTGAAGCTGGTTCAGCAACTAAAGCTCCAAAACTGCTTAAAGGTACTGTTTTCGTTTCGTGAAAAGATAGATTTGAAAAGTATGTGAAGTATCAAGACGCAAAGATGTGAGTCTGCATTCAAGACGGGTACTTTCCACCAACATCCATATTTGAAGGTCGTTAACAGATTAAGAAGTACAGTAAGATGGAAGATGATGAAAAGAAAATGTATGAGGCAGAAAGTAAAGCGCATGCAGCTATAACAATGGCACTTCCACAAGAGATTCTTCATACTTTCAAAAAATACAAAACTGCTAGAGAGCTATGGGAAGCACTAGGGAATAAATATGAAGGAAATGTTGGGATACGAACCTCCAAAACAAAGCTGCTGAAAACCCAATTCTCAGTATTCAAGTATCTGAAAAATGAATCACTTGATGACATCATCACACAATATTATCATCTGATGACCGAGCTAAATAACTACTCCATTGAATAAAAGGAAGAAGAGATAATGGAAAAACTTCTTGATGCTCTCCCAATAAAATGGGAGATGTACACTGTTCTGATGAGAGAAGATAAGGACTTTGAGAAGATTGATTTGGAGACGGTGGTAAATAAGTTACGGAATTTTGAACTTAACATGGCTCGAAAGGAGACACCTACTGATCAGGTTCAGGATCCGGGAATTTATGGTGCTAAAGTTACTTCAAACTCAAGTTCAAATACAGAATCCATTGCCTACTACTCAAAGGGGGAACCAAACTCCACTCCAGATGGTCATGTGATTCTCAATATGGATGGTGACGTATGTTTTGTATCAGGAGGTAGTAGCTCCTCAAAATCTCAAACCACAACTGGTAATTTCTCAACCAATGCTTCTAGCAAGAACTACTCACAGATGCCTATGACTGTGAAATCAGCTGAACAACAGTTTGCTCTTTATGCCTCCTTCATTGCATATTATGAGAATTACATCAAAGGAAAAATAGTCGACCCTGCAACTTTGGATGAAGACTATGATCAGATTGACGCTGATGATCCGGAAGAAATGGATCTGCAGTGGCAGATGGCTATGATAGTAAGAAGGTTAAAGAGATTTATGAAGAAAACTGGTAGAAAGTTCGTTGGATAAAGACCGGGGTTTGATAAGTCAAAAGTTCGTTGTTATAACTGTCAACAAAATGGTCACTTTGCTAAAGAGTGTACAAATGAGAGAGTCGAATGAAGCCAAAACAGGTCTGCTCAACAGAATAGCCAAAACAGGCCTACTCGTATGTGGTCGGTCCGGCTGATCCACTGGATCTTCAGGATAGCAGTTTACCTAAAGACTTTGACTTGATCAGGGCGTTTGAATTTTATATTTTTTTTGGGGAAGTGATATAATTTTTCAGTGTATAACTTCGCAAGAAGTTTCAATATGTTGTTAAAATGAAAATTGATCCAACCTTAGAAAGTTTAGATAAACTGATTTTGTGTGCTTAACTGGTGAAGTAATTAGGCCTAAAAGACTCTAGAACAGTCATTGTATATTATGGTAGCTTTCTATGGTGCGTTAAAGTAGAAGTGATACAAACTAAATCTTCTCGATTTACTGTGGAGAATCATTCTGAGTTGTGCAGACTCCACATACATCTTTCCGAATGATAGGCAGAAAAGTGATTACCCAGTCATACACGAGCCCGTGAGTGTTCTGATTCCTGCGAAGATAGTGTTATGTATCTGCAGTGATCCAGATTCGGGACTTGCAGTTGTCTTAGACTTGCAGTTGTATTAGTGTCTTTTATTAAAAAAAAAAAACTTTGGTTAATATCATTAAGCCTTATGAAGCTAATCTCGTTACAAATTTCATGAAACAGGCAAGACAGAATATTTTCAAAGTATAAGAAAGATTGGGAAGATGAATCGGAAGGTCGACATGTGCACATTGATTGATCAGACACTACGGGTCGAAGTCAACTCGGGGTGACTTGGGGAAAGCCAAATACGCATTGAGAATTGATAGGAGGCATCACGATCTCTCTTGTGATATCCATCTAAATTTTTAGCTTAATTGAACCTAATCCGCTTCACAGAAGCGATGAAAATCATACTAAGTTTTATACCTGCCTACAACCTGTTTCTCTATGTCATAATACCGCTGAACATGGATCTATGTGACAGCCTCTTAATTAGTATGATTCCTGTTCGGATCTATTCAAAGACATGTAGGCTTTCGTAAAGACTGAAATTTGATCCCGTTTACTTAGTTATCCTAATTTTTGTTATGTATTTTTTTATTATTATGGTCTGTTTTCATGAACTCTTGGTTACTTGTTTTGATCTCATATTCTTAACTTTAGCTAACATAACAATGGGCGAAGTTGTTTTTAAGCGTAGTTGACTCTGGGTTGACTAGGGACGAAGTTATCAACATAGCGAAGTTGACCATTTGGTTGACCTTGGGGGAAGTTGTAAACAGGCGAAGTTAACAATAACTTCGCTGCTGGGTTCTCAAACTATATAAGATGAATCGGTGGTCAAAATTAGTCAAACTTTTTAAACCTCTAAACCCTCGGCGAACTTACCAGTAGAATCACATCTTTTGTTTATCGATTTTGATCCGTAATCCAGGTTGGTTCGATCGGTGTAACTCAAAATCCATATTCAATAGGGTTAATCGGTTTCTAAGTTATTTGTTATGATCTCTTATGTGTACCAAACCCTTACCACTATGCCGGTCCGATTTGAAAACCCTTTTAGTGATAATGAGCTATTGTATACGTCAATCGCATTACTCTTGTCCTATTAATACTATCTGATCGGCCATTCTTTGCCTTAACTGGGCGAAAATCATGCGCCGCTTTAAGGGGCGAAGTTAGGGTTTTGGCGAAGTTAATATAACTTTGCCTGTTGCTCAACATCGCTAACAACTTCGCCTGTATCAAGCAAGGCGAAGTTGTAACCTGTTGAAACACTGATCTGATTTCTTACTATGTTTTGCAAATATGGCTGCTGTGGCAGGTGCCGGTGGAACTGGTGGTAATGAAGGAGGAGGTGATAAGAGACAGTTTTTTCCGGGTCATAACATGTATATCACCATGGATCCGGATGCTCGAGGAACTAATGACTTTCGTGAGATCATTACGTTTCTTATTCGCTCGCGTATTTTCCATGCCATTACTACTACTCTTCCGTTCTCACTACCGAACATAGAAGATTTCTGGAACACTGTTGAGTATGACTGTCGTGTTGACCCACCTGTGATGCGTGCTACAGTTAACAATCAAGTGGTACAGTTCTCAGCCGATCAGATCCGGGAAGCTTTACAGCTTGGGGTTGAGACTACTGACGACCCTACTGACTTTTCGGCCACTTTCAGAAATGGTGCATTCGTTCGTATGGGGTATTCTGGTCCATTGGCAGACTCTCAGAGAAGGAAGGGGTTTTTGTTAGATCACTGGAGGTTTCTGATGCACGTGATGATAGTGAGCATGTCTGGTCGTAAATATGGTACATACGGTATGGGTGCAACGATGCAATCTACGATGACTGCATTGACTTACAATAAGCCTTACAACTTTAGTCAGATGATTTTCTATGAGATCGATCGACAGCGACGTGTAGTGGCTCGGGAAATATTTTTGATATACCCGAGATTCTTACAGATGATCCTCAATCATGTAGCTCCCAATTTGCCACAACGACGTCCGATTTCTTATGTAGAGAGTGTTTCAAAGAGAATTTTTGCTCAGTGTCGTTCTTCGAGTGCACGTAGCAGGGAAGAGTTACGTCCTAGGCACACAACATTATTTGGGTACTTAGTGAATCCTGCATATGTTGCTCCTCTAGGTGATGAATTTCTTGATCTGGCACCGCAATAGGCCAATGTCCCTCAACCACCTCCCATGGTTCAACCACCACATCCTGTCGGTCAACCACTCGTGGTGCAGCAAGCAGCGCCTGCTAATCCTGTTGCAGCTCCAGAAGAACAGGTTGATCTTGAAGCTGCCTTTAGAGGGCAAGGTTTCTCTGATATGGAAAGGCTTGATCCAGCTGCTGAGGTTCAGCCTCAGTAGCTGAGGTGTCTAGTGTGAATATTTCCATGGTTGCTACATCTGTGGCGGATTCTGAGAGAACTGACTCTGATTCCTCCACTGACGATATAGTTGAAACACAGCAAATACTTGCCAGACAAGAAAGAATTCATGGCAAGCGAAAGAAAGACTTAGATGATAGTGAATCAGATTATGAGGAGGATCTATATCGTCTGGTACGAAGATCAAAGATTGAAAAGATTGGGGAACAGATAGAGATTGACAGTGAGTTGGAAGAAGGGGAGATAGTTGATGATGGTGTAGAGCATGATATTCCAAGTGTTGAGGAGGTAAATCTGGGTCAAGGTGAAAGTGTTGAGGAGGTGTTGGGAAATGACGATGATGTGTTAACGGCTGATGAGATTGAAAAGATTGGGGAACAGATAGAGATTGACAGTGAGTTGGAAGAAGGGGAGATAGTTGATGATGGTGTAGAACATGATATTCCAAGTGTTGAGGAGGTAAAGCTGGGTCAAGGTGAAAGTGTGTCGGATGAGTCTGAGTGGGAAGAACAGCCTAGATGGAAAGAAGGATGTGCACAGTGGTTCTTCAAGACAAAGAAGCCTGCGGTACCAACAATGTTCAAGAAAAGTTACAATATCAAGGGCTATGCTAAATCAAAGAAAGGTATTATCTGTTGGTTGTATGATGAGCAGCTAAAATTGTTTGTGATAAAGCGATATGATGGGGTTCAGTACTTTAAGAAGGCTTTGAGATCGCTCAACACCTTGCCTAAGTGTGAGGTGAAAGATTTGGCACACTTGAGATTGATTAATCGAAGTGATGACAACTTTGCGAGATGGGTTGGAAAGATTGTGTGGAAAGAAAGTGTGAAAGAGAAAAGGTTTGAATTGTTGAAGCCACAGAAAGGGAAGTTGGTCGAAGAAAAGGAACAAGGCATGAGGGCTGATCGTAAGCCTTGGATGGTGATGAAATACAAGCCGATTCGGTGTTTGAAGGAGGTTCCGATGAAGATGATGCCCAAAGATGTGTTGAAGGATATCAAGTAGTGGTATGTTGACTGCTAGACTGCTGAAGCTGGTATGGAAGATGAGGATGAACAGGAGATTCTGAGAGTGTATAATCCCATCCACTTGGTTAATTTGTCTCAAGCTGATTTTCAGGTACTTAATGATAAGAAGATTTTATATATTCCAGCGTGGAAGGATGAAGCAATGAAGTACCAGAGGGTGGTCTCTATCTGTGTGAGACAGGGCATTCATGCTTGAAGACGGTGGGTACGTGATTTTTGGATTACAAGACACGAGAAAGAAGATAGAGATATGAAGTTACTGCCAAGGGGGAGTCTGTGGTGCATGATGTCAGTAGTTCAGTATCTCGTGTTTATTTGTGTCTGTAATCGTTTAGATTGGTTATTTTGTGTTGAACTTGTTTTATATGTTCGCCGTTGTTTGTAGCGAACTTGAAGTTAACGAAGTTAAGACAACTTCGCCTAGTATGTTAGGCGAAGTTGTCGAGTTATATAAACTCTTAACTTCGGCTTTTTTGTATAACTTTTGACCGCTGTTTGTGTGATTCTCTGAGTCACGTGTTTGTTACCTTGGTCATTAAGCATTGCAATATAACAAGTATTATCATATATACTCGTGTGTTTGTTTAGATTCAACGTGTTAATCGTCTATACACCCGTATCGTATACGTGGGGATTCCGCACCCTCGTGTTACGAGATACTCCTGTGTATGTGTTTGGAGTTTGAGGAGGTTATGAAGTTTAAATATTGCATGAGCTTTGATTGGAGAAATGAATTTCTTTCTTGGTTTGCAAGTTTAACAGAAGAAATATGGTATATTCATTTGTCAATCTTAATATGTGTAAGACATGTTGAACAAGTTCAAATGTCAAGACTTGAAGACTGCTTCTACTTCAATGGACAACATGAGAAGATGGTAGCTGATGAAAAGGGAGAGGTTGTTGATGAACATGAGTAAAGAGATAAGGTTGGATCACTAATGTACCTAACTGATTCAAGATACGACATTATGTTTGCTATATATGTGTGTGCAAGATTCCAATCAAATCCAAAAGTTTCTCACATGACTGTTGTACAGAGAATCTTTAGATATCTTAAAGGAAAACCTGATTTGGGGATATGGTATCCTAAGAACCATGCCTTTTATTTACTTGGATATAAAGACAGTGACTATCATGGATGTAACATAAGCAAAAAGTCTACTTTAGGTGGTTGTCAATTCTTGGGAGACATGCTAGTGTCATGGCAATGCAAGAAGCAAACAACTGTATAATGCTGCATCTGCCTGCTGTGCACAAGTCCTTTGGAATCAGAATCAACTGCTGGAATATGGTTTGAATTACTTGAACACTCCTATTTATATTGATAATATTGCTGCTCTCTTCATAGTTAAGAACCCAGTTCAACACTCAAAGACCAAGCATATTAAAATCAGACACCATTTTATCAGAGACTGCAGTGAGAAAGGTCTTATAGAAATGAAAAGAGTAGACACTAGTGACAACTTGGCAGATTTATTTACCAAGCCACTAGATAAAACAAGATTTCATTTTCTATTAAAATCTCTAGGCATGATCAACTCTGATGAAGTCTGATTGATGATTTATGCTCATTATGCTAACTAACTATATGTTTAAGGTCTTGATGAGTGAGTTGTGTTCTATGTGTGAATTTGTGTTTCTGTTTGACTGATATGTGCTTTAATTGACTATATATCTGACTTAGGTATATATGATGCTTAGGTTTATTTTCAATGATTGATCATGAAGTCTTGATAAGTGTGTTTACATATGCTTCGATTTGTTGAACATGCATGCTTATCTGATATCTTGTTTATGTTGAATGATCAGATATGATGATGTGATTAGGACATGATAGACTTTGCACAATTAGTCTTGGTTGAACATTATGTTAGTCTAATTGTCTTAATGCATGACATTCACTTTAGATTATTCTTAAGTATGCTATTGATTGCTTGTGTCAAATCTGTACTTTGATATTAAACTGGTATGCTCAAATGAACATTTTACAAATAAGTTTTTCAAAGTAAATCATTTTGACATATTGAGCAAGTTAATGGTGCTGAGAAATGATAAAACTATTTAGCTCAAGCTTTACATAAGTTTAAAATGTTTTCAATGAAAATTGATCCAACCTTATGGGAAATGATAGTAGATTGATTATTTATACCAATCATATGGATTTAATAGGCTAAAAGGACTATTAGTGCAGCCATTGGTTGCTTATGAGAAAACTGTTTTATGATGTTTTATTAGTGCAACCTTATGGGAAATGAAAATTGATCCAACCTTATGGTTGCTTTCTATGATGTGTAAAAACTAAGGTGATATAAATATAATGAAAAGGCTAAACTTAATGTGGAGATACATTGTGGAAATATGCATGTTTCAAGATAAATCTCTCCAAATGATAAGAAAAAAAGTAACTACCCAGTCGTGACGAGCCTGTTGGTATTTGGTCACTTAAAATGAAACATCTTATATATATGACAAAGAACAAAATTGAGCAAAATGATTATCTATCAACCAAAAGTTGATCAATGTCAAAAAAAAAAAATCTATAAAGAAAACAAACAAGAGGGTTTAAACTAGAACTACAGAGGTGTGTCATCATTATATGTCCTAAAAACTTTGAATGTAAGGTCTGTAAGTCCGGATTGGCATGTAATTCCAATGTTGAACCTCATAGTTTGTAAAGATTTGAAAAGAAAAATTTATTAAGAAATCTTTACTGTTCTATCATAAAAATATTTTGACCAAATGTCAGGGGGTTGAAGTCAAACTAGGGTGATTTGGAGAAAGCCAAATAAGCCTTGAGAAGATATATGGAACATCATAGTGCAATATGTGTAATCCATTTTTGTATTATGCAACTAATCGAACCTTAAGCATATCACTAAATTAATGAAATTCGTGCTAAGTCAATACCTGCTATTAACCTGCCTAATTTGTCATAATAATGCTGAGAATGAAGTATTGAAATGTGACTTAATTAATATGATCCCATGTTGAGATCTTTTCAAAAAAAAAGGAAAAGGATTTGAGAGGATTAAAACTGAAATTTGATCTCTTTATGCACCATTTCCTCTTAAACTTTGAACTTTAATGAGAAAACTGTTTTATGTAAAGTTTAAGTCAAAAGTGTTGCATTTTCACCTTGAATATGTCTGCATATGTTATTTCGAGTAAACTTTGATGTTTTTAGAATTTCGAGCAAAGTTAGGTTTTTTATTTGAAATTTAACTCATTCGATCATACTTGATACTTCACTACTAGAAAAAAGGCCTTCCTTGACACGCATTGCGTGTCATTAATGGGTACTTATGACACACAAATGCGCGTCAAGGAAGCCCCAGTCATAAATTAAACATGACACGCTTTTGCATGTCATATTTGTTGACACACATTAATGACACCCATACGTGACACGCCCTTTTGACATCCACTAATGACGTGCTTTCAAAACCTGTGTTTACGACACCCATTAACGACATGCATATATGCGTGCCATCGTATTATTTTAGATTTTTTAATTTTTTTTTATAATTACTAATATTTACATTAATTACTATATGCAGCAAAATATGCATTCCATTTTTAAATTAAACATCGTAACTCAAAATATTACATATATCACTAACGAAATATAAACTTGGTCGTATACGCCGACCATTCTTCTCGAACCTAATATGAAAATTAAACGAAGAAAACGTTACAAATTTTGGCCAAACCAAAAATGTAGGGGTGTTCTTCGGGTTATATATTCGGGTTTCCGTTTACTCGGGTCAGGTTGTTCGAGTTTGAGTTCAATGCAAATTGACCCAAGAACTGACCCAAATAAAGTTGGGTTGTTCGGGTCTTTGGCTGAATGGATTGGGTAGTTACGAATAGGGTTATATAAGTTATATATATATATATTTAGGATCAGGATCATGACAAAACCTTTTTAAAATTGAGAACTATGAGGACCATTTTGGACCACAAAAAACCCAAAAATAAAAAAAATCATAAAATAAAATAAAACACAAAAATCAAAAAAGTAAAAAAAACCAAAATTCTTATTTTATCATCCCGGTTTTATAAAAAAAAACTCGGTTTAGCTAAATTATTTGTACATTTACATGTTTTTTTGTACACATTTGTATAATTTAAGATAAATGATGTTGTACATATGTGTATATTACGTAACTAAAGATTAAATAAAATTATACATATGTGTATAATACAAGTTTTTTATTTATTTATTTTTATTTTTTTCTATTTTTTTAATTTTTTTAATGAAACCGGAATGAAATATAAGAATTTTGCTTTTTTTACTTTTTAAAAATTTTTATTATTTTTTGTTTTATGATTTTTTTAAATATTTTTTTTAAAAGTGTTTTTAGTGGTCCAAAATGATTCTCAAAGTTCTGAATTTGCAAAAGGTTCTCTTAAGATCCTTACCCTATATATATATATATATATATATATATATATATATATATATATATATATATTCACTCACCTTTAACAAGCATACTTGGTATGGTTAATAATATATGGAAACAATGCAACAGATAGAAACAAGACATCCCAATACCTGAAAACCTTAATTTCCATCATTAATTACTTGATTACCAGGAAGCATCATATTGTATTTGTAGTAGGAGTGTGTTTTTAACCGTACCTGAATACCAAACCCGACCCAAAGCGACCCGAGATCCGAACAACCCAACTCGAATTTACACAAAGAACACCCAATATTGGATTTACCAAGTAGAAAAACAAAGTATAGCATACTAAACAACTAATCGTGTTGCATTGACTTATTCGGGTTGTTCGGGTGAACCCGAATCTGGTTATTTCAACCCAAATACTGACCCGACTACACGGTTTCAGGTTCGGGTTAAGCGATTAATCGGGTGGGGTAAATTCGGGTTCGGTTTTGACGGTTTTTAAATCAAACCATGAGACAAACCCATTAATTATGGTTTTTGGTTTAAAACCGAAACCAAATCATTGAAAAATATAATCGAACCAAACTAAACCGTTCCTAAAGGTTTGGTTTCATGGTTTGAGCTTATCGTTTTTATAAAAGTTAACTGTTAAACTACACTTACATTGTTATCAACGAGTATTTGAAGTCCTTCATGAACGATCTCCTTCATGAAATTTAAGATATAATAACCACACTCGGTACTTCCCGGCTGAGTCGGACATTACAAATAAACAATATAATTATAAGACATAATAAGGTACCTATAATAGCCTTAAACAAGAAAACAAAATTTAATCAAAATGTCCAGATTTTAAGCTTATAACATGCTATCAAAAAATACAACACATATTAAGTTCTCACCCTGCAGTTGACCTTCTTGACTTTTACCCGCATGTTGGATCCGGTTTTTACAGCGTACAATTCCATTTCCCTACAAACAAAATAATGAAATATATCAAAGAATATTATATATAATGTTTCAAGAATTTGTATAACTTACGCATCAATAATTTGCTTCAGATATGGATAGACATCGATTGGCCTTAACGAATCCATATAATAACAATTAGTAGTTTTCATGTCTAATATAGCCAACACCCAGTGTTTCCTAGAAAAAACGAAAATCAAATAAAGTCAAACATCAAAGTCCTAATTTCTTTCGAACAATTATTTAAATGAAAATTCAGACCCGGGATTGTAGGGCACTATGATGATGTCATTGTTGTTTCTTTTGGACGAAATCCATGACAAAAAAAACCCGAAATTAAACTAATTTCTATCAGACGAAATCCATGATTTATTGTTGCCCATTTGTTTCTACTTTAACACCATGACAAAAAAACGAAATTAAGTTTACCTTATAAGTTGTGAAGACTAAAACAAAGGTGTGGTACAGTGGAATGTACAAATTTATATAGGCAAAGTCTTGTAATATTAATACATAAAACTCAAGAATGGATAAATTTATATAGGCAAAGTCATGTACAAATTCACATGGTATCACATTTGATATTGGATTAAAGGATCTTGTTATATTCTGCATTCTTCATATCCAATGATTAGCATGCTTAGCTCAATAAATTATTATTCATTCAAATTGTTAGGGAAATAACACAACCCAGGTTATTGTTGAAATATACACTGATGATTGAAGTTGTTGTGATTTTCAGTTACTGACCTTTACAGGAAGTATTAATTTACCGATTAATACTTAAGAAAATAAGGATTAATTGAATAAATCAAATTTAACATACATCTTAAATGGTTGATGTGTGTTTCTGTTTTCCTTTGCAACATGTTACATGCTCGACCGCTATTATTTTTGCTGCATACTTTTGATATGATTGCTAACAGTGTCTACCTAAGTATATTTAATATTCCTATAGTTTATTTGGGTAAGCTCTTGGGTCGATTTCTTTTTAGATCAAACCCGAATAACCCAACCCGAATAACCAGAAACCTGAAAAAATTACCTAAAGAACACCCCTACTTCAGATTATGTTTCAGATTATTGTTATATAACAGTTCAATCTTGTTTCAGGTTTTTGCAATAAATAACAGTTTAATTTTGTTCACATTATATAACATTCTTATTTAACAGTTCGATTATTTTCAAACTATATAACACCCCATTAAACCCTAGCCAATTAAAAGCAGAGTAAGGTAAAATTGAAGGAATATACCTCAAATAAGTTGATATTCTTCAAAAAATCCTTCAATAGACCCAAAATTCTTGCTTCAAACCTTCAAATATTGCTTCAAAATTCCGGTGGTGGTGTCAGAATCTCGCAGTGTTGATGATGTTTGTGGCCAGTGGTGGTCGGAATGTCGTGGTGCTGATGGGGTACGTGGTGGTGATGGTGTTCTGGTAGTGTTGGCGTCCTTGGTGGTGATGGCCTATGGTGTTTTAGGCTTTGAGAGAACACATTGGTGGGTATATTTGGTGGTGATGGTCTGATATGTAATATTTTGAGAAGAAAGGGTGGGGTTCTGAGATATCACGTGGGTTTATATATGGAGGGATTATGTTTTTTTATTTTGAGTGAAGGATGACTTGCATATGTGACACGCATACTTGTTTTTTTATTTACGACACTTGATCAATGACACACAAAAATGAGTGTCGTAAATCATCTGATTTTCAAAAATTATGACTTCATTTTAATGACTTGCACAATTGTGCGTCATAAATCGACGCGTGTCATTGTATGCATGTCAAGGAAGGCCTATTTTCTAGTAGTGCTTATTCACTTTGAATATGATTTTTCATGTATTATCGAGTACACTTTGATGATTATGCACTTTCGAGTAAACTTGGTTGTTTAGAAGGTCATCTCATTCAACCACACTTGATGAATATGTGATATAAATGTTTGAATATGCTATAAATACTTGTTTCGAGTAGACTTGGGTGTTTTAATTGATATATGTGTTTGTCTAGCATACTTCATGACTTTGGATTGAATTTGATAAAAATGAATATTTTTTCAAGTAACCTTAACTATTTACTTGTTGTTTAGCTCTATCTAGTTAACTTGCTAAATATGTCAAGCACACTTGTTAAAATATTGATTTATTTAAGTATTGATAATTGTTTTCTGAAATTCCAAGTGTTTTTGAGTAAACTTTGTTTATCGAGAAAACTTCATACTTAGAGCACACTTGCATATTCAAAAAGTTTTTAAGCAAACTTTACTTTCCGAGTACACTGTATGCTTTAAGCACACTTGTATATTAAAATTAATATATCAAGTCTTCTAAATCACACTTTGCACTTTTGAAGTATAGTCAAGTAAACTTTAATTTGGAGCATACCTGGATAAATATTTCTAGAATTGGTTAACTCTTTTCTTTTCTAAGAAGATTCGAGTAAGGTTAGTATTGATAAGATATTCGAGTAAGGTTGACATTCAGAAATATCTCTAAGTTACTATTTTGGGATCTTTATTGATCTCGAGCAAGGTTGCCTATTTGATCATATATACTTGATTAGTTACCTTGTGATTAATTTCTCGAGCAATATTGTCTATTTAAGTAATATTCTTTCATTTTATTTACTTAGTTTATATTTAATAACATTAAATACCTGAGCAAACTTTGGGACGATCAAGCTTGGATAATACACTTTATCGAGCAAGCTTTATGCAGGTATATTTAAAATTGGGGTTTTGGCAGTATTCATGTACTAAATGACAAAAATCATTTAAAGCCCACTTTCAAATGTGCACAGCATACACTATAAAAGGGGGACTTAGAAAATTTTCATTTCACCTTTTTCTTCCCTCTTTCACTCTTGCATATTATCCACTTGCTCGCAACCAAGATACTCAACCGTTGCTTAAAATTCTTACCCAAAATTTGTCATGCTTCTAATTCCAACTCGGTAAGCTTCAATTGAATGAATTTCGACACTCTTTATATGAGTTTATGTTGGACTCGGTCTGCCCAAGAGACATATTAAATTGATGTGGCTAGTACGTTATGATCCAAGTCGGGTCGTACCCAATAACAAGCTAGACAAACACCGATAATATTCGTTCATATATGATGTGATCATAACAAATGAATATTAACACTTGAGTTATTTGGAAAGGGGTTTCTAAATAAAATGTACTTGTGTAATAAACAAATCATATGGATGATTTATGTTTTATGAAAGAACATTACATAGTGTTATTTAAGTTGGTTAAATAACAATATGTGAATAATAATAACCAAGCATGTCTCTTAACATATAATAGGTTTTATAAGTTATAAGTTATAAACTTATAAAAGTATATATATATATATATATATATATATATATATATATATATATATATATATATATACATGTTTAAAGTTTTATAAAAGAAAACGATAATAACTCTTTCAAATGTAACATTATTATATGTTTGAGTGGAGACATGCAATGGTTATTATTGGTGGAGAGAAAGATGCCTTTAAATAAAACCAAGTCTCTCTCTTTCATTCTTTCATAACACACATAATTTCCAAGTAAACTTTTCTCTCTTTCTCTCTTGGGTATTTTCATCCAACATAAGAAAAGAAGAAGAAAATTTCAAGTGCAAACCCTAGCTAGAAGTGGTGTGTTGTTGAAGCTTGGGGTATGCTAGCTTGAGGAGCTTCCATATTCAAGTTCTTACCTTTCAACCATCATCTCTTTCACCCGGTTTTGTCATATTGAAAGGTAGTAGTAATATGCATGGACTTATAGTGAGATGCATGTATTTGATAGTGTGTAATTCGTATTTGGATCCGGGTTTGGGTTTTGCATGTTTAAAATTGGTTTTATACATATCATATTAACAAGATTTAAAACTTTTATATCCGCTGCGTTTTTGGTAAAATAGGGATTTTATCACTTTGATAATCTTGTTAAAACCCAACAGTTTAGGGTTTCAATTTTATGTTTACTGACATCTCTATTTTCTGTATAGGTTATAAATTTGTCGAAGAACAGGTTCATAAAGATTATCCTTTTAATTCTTCTTTAAATTTAACTTGATGCATGATCAAGTAATGAACTTTAATGACTAACTTTCCTTTGAATGTATTTTTGTTTGTGATTGTGCAGAAAATGGTATACCCGTTTGAGACGAATCGCAACATGTGCGCCTTCCTTCAAGTTACTGAGGATAACATGCGGTGGAGTTGATGATAAGATGGCTTGCACGCTCAAACATCCGTTTTGCCCTAACTGAAAGCCAAGTAATCTACAGAAGTCATCATCTCAATTTCTGGAGATCAGCACAACTGGTGGATGACATTAATGACCGTCGTATAGAGGCCATGTTGGTTGGACTTGAAGTGGAGATTACATAAAATTTGATAAGGGCAAGTCTACAATTAAATGATAATCTGGATGTCCAACTATCTTATACTACCCAGCGATTGTTGAGGATCTTCAAAGAGACAATGGGGTACCACGGAAATGTAAATGAAGGGCAATTCCAGAAAGTCATGTTTCCGGTACTATACTGATTTCTAATCCACCATATCATTCAAGGGTATACACCACGAAGGGGAACCTAGACCCTGATGAGTAGGGAAATAACAACAGCCACAGTTTCTATTGTGTATAATAGGACATTTAATTTTTCAAGAATGATCTTTGAAGGCTTGGTGGTGAACCTGAGGAAACTGGAGAAAGATCAATTTCTTATGTACCCACGATTTCTCCAAATAATTTTTAATATTCCGAATCCAGATCTTCCAACATCTGGAATAACACATGTACTTCAAGACCTAAATGTCTTCAGAAGAATTGTCAATTTGGGACCAACAAGCCACTATAATCCGGAGGAGGAGTATGATATTCTCCTATGGTTTGTTGATAATAGCATAGGAGTTATGGAGGTGTCTGAGTCACCAAGATTAACTAGTGATGAGGAATGTAGTGAAAGTGATGATGATGATGACATGTCGGACTCTGATTGTGATAATGATGACAGAGGGGATGATGGACAAGGGAGGGATGATCTTGTTGTTGAACAAGATGCTAAGAGAGAGGATGAGATTGAAAATGTTGATGATGTTGTGAATCCTATTGTGACTAAGATTGTAACACAAGTTCAGGGGGAGACAAACAATAATGAAACTCAAGATGCTTTGACGTTGGAAAATATTGTCTCAACACCACCTACATCATCACAAAACCAATCAACACCCCAAGACCATACCCACCAGCCGTATATCCCTTCACCACCTGACCATTACTAAACTTATGAACCATACATTCCATCACCACCCACTTCACCAACCCAAACCTAAACCCAAGACCAACCTGAACATGAACCCTATATAACACAATACATTCCATCCCATCTTAAAAACCAACCGAACATACCTTACCAATCACCAACACATTTCCCAACCTTAACCAACAACACATACCATCTTTCACAATAATACATACTCATACACCTACATTTAAACCATAATCCCTTTACGAAACACCAGTGATAATATTATTGAAAGTTTACACATGACACTCAACCAACTCATATACCTGATCTATTTTCTATTTCACCTGTAAACTCACCATCCCCTGATGCTAGAATGCAACTGCTTGATAGACATATGACTGTTCTCATTGAGAACTGTGATCTTAGAAGGCAGAATGAGGGATTAAAGAAGAAAACCACTTATCTTGAATCTCAACTGGAGCAGGCTCTGCAACGAATTTAAACCCTGGTGACTGAGGTTGAGAAGACCTCAAATGCACCAAAACAAGGGAGATTTTACATGTTTCTGGTATAGATGCTAATGTTGATGCTGCTGCTGTTGATGTCTTAAAATCTTTTGGAGAATTGTATGGGAGTGAGGAAAATAATGAGGAAAGGGATGATGAGGAGGTGGAGGGCATGAGGCAGATGTTTATGATGTTGTTGTCCAGGAATACAATTTAAATGATGTTACCGAGGTGATCATGAATGATGTAAATGATGAGGTAGAAGGTAATAATGACCTAGTTGTTGAAAACATTGTTGTGAATGAGGCTAAGAAGGTGGTTGATGTTGATGATGTTTTGACTGAGGTACAAACTAATAAAACAATTGAAGTTGACAATGTAACTGATGAGATGGTGATCTCATGTGAGACTATAGCCTTGACTGACAAAATAGAAGATTTAAATAATGAAGATAATGAAGTGATATCTAAAAAGAAAGAGGTTGATGATGATCTGAATGACTTATTTAAAGAAATTGATGACTTCCCAAATGACTTCCCACCCACTGTGGTGAGGGAAGTAGGCCCATCTAGACTTGAAATATTGATGTTGAAAGGAGGAGAATCAAGGGGAAGGTAGTGGTTGAACATGAAGGCCAACTACAACCCTTGAAACATAAAAACATTGAGTCTAGTGATGAGGTATTTTTTGTTGATGAATTGGCTGAATAAGCGATTAGAAGACATGACAAGATTGCGGGAGAATGGATGCAGATGGAAATGATTAATAGATATTTGTCTGATAAAGAGTTAGAAGAACAAAGGATCTTAATGGAAGAATTTGAATTGAAAAAGAATTTGAATGAAGATAAAGGGGAAATTGATCAAGAAGTTATTGAAGGGTTGTTGAGGTTGCAACTAGCAGAATATGCTGACAATGATCTTGCTATTGTCATTTATAAATTCCAACAACCCAAAACCTCTGAGCCTGAAGTGATTATTCCCACTGCTGAATCTGTAACTGAAAATTCTGATAAGAAGCTGGTAACTGATCTTGATGCAAAGACTATTCAAGTTGAAATGATAAAGAAAGCAAGTAGAATGATGTTTGACAGTCTGGTAGAAGAGATTCAATCTAATGAAATAAATTGGCCAACCGATTTACTAAGATATGTACGGAAAAGAAAAAGGTTTGGAGTTAATAACATTCCTAAAGAGGCCATTCCCAAACAAAAGAAAAGGGGAATTAATGTTGTACCTTTGCAAGTGGTGAAGCAAGATAATTATGTGAATTAGCCAAAGATTAATGCTCTAAATGACCTAACTGATGCTGAAGATGATGAAATTGATGAAAATAAAGAAGAAGCTCATGATTCTCCCCATGTGGATCTAACTGAGATACATAGAGAAAATATCCAAGCTAGGTTTGATGAATTAAAGAGGGAAGATCACAGAATCATAAATCTAATGAGCCATGGACACAAATTTGAAGATTTGGCTAAATTGAGTAATGAAGAGTTGGACTCTCTACATGAAAAGAAGAGAGATGAACACAAAAAATTGAGGAAGAAGAAAAACAAGCTTACACAACATTATTTGAAATACCTCAGGCTCCACAATTTATCTGATAAACAACTAAATCATATGAGCTTTGAATATCTGGAGAATATGTACAAGTCAACAAAAGAAAGAATTGAAGAAGAAGAGAATGAGAGTAAGAAAAGAAATTTTTCTGATATTCAACAACGAATTGGTCAGATATATAAAAATACGGAGGGAAGTGGATTCCTGATTGATCATGGATTGAATTATGAGCATGTTGCTAGCATGAGCAAGAGGGAAGTGGAAGAAAGATTTAAGAAACTATCAAAGAAAATACAAGCAGAATCTGGTATTGCTAAAGAAAAAAAACAAGATTGGTTGAAGAAGAAAAGAAGAAACTGCCTAAGGATAAAGAAATTATGTTGGAAAAGATTAATGGTGGCAAGGGGTGAGGGAGATAAAGTAAAAAGGTTGACTGGTAGTGGGAAGAAAAAATTGTATGAGTCTGAGTTGGGAACATACAAGAAAGAATTGAAAGATAAGTTTAAACCAACTCAGGCTCCTCCACTGGTGACAAAAGTGAAAGAAGAATCGGCTGAAACAAGTACAATAATCAATCTATTGCCATGGGAAGATAAATATAGAATCAGAACTCTAAGAGAACTCATGTTAAGCAAAGGGATGTCTGAAAAGTCTTTGATAACAAAGAAGATGAACAAAGACAATGTCTGCAAAAGTGCATTGGGAGAAATTGGAAGATGAACAAAGAATATTATTATCTTTCCAATGTGGACCAAGAGGGGAACCCGTTCAACGGAAAATATCTCCCCCCACTGAAAAAATTGTAAGAGAGACAATAGAGATGATCAGAACCTTGTTTAAAGAAGGGGCGATTACATAAAGCTGATCATTATGAAAAAGGCTGATATTGTGAAAATGTATGAACAAAGAGGGCATGTGAGAAGACCTGAAGCCAAAAGGCAATATACTCCAAGGGTCCCCACTGTAAGTGGACCTATACCAACAACAAGCTCAAATCTTCAAAGACAACAAAGACCACCTTCAGATGTGGACCTACCAAAGAAACTTTATTTTGATTCAAGGACAAAAACCTTGAAAGTAATTATGTTTAATAGAGAATTTAGAAATATATTATATTGTAAGATGAATTTCAAGATTACAAGAGAGAACTATTGGAAGAAAAGGCCTGACTAAACCTGTATGATTATCAAGATAGACAAAAATTTGTTGGACAACAGTGGAATGAACATTCTAGGTTCCTAAAAGAACAATCTAGAAAGGGATTTATTTACTAAACAAGAAAAGAAAGCTGAAGTTCTCTCAAGCTGAAAGACAAAGAGACAGAGGAGGATGAGTGATATTAGGATGACTGAATTATCCTACAAGCAAACAAGAAGATCCTCTAATCCCCTGTATACAATAAAGGATTGCATAAACATGAAGCATCAGATGATGAGGCCCAACTGTGAAGTCCAAAGAGATGGGAAAATTACCAAGATAGTCTTTGAAGAAATGTACGAATCTTTAATTTTGTGAAATTCGAATGGACTGGCCATAGGCATCATAGAGCATGACACTGACCTAAAGTATCTGCATGTGGAGGATCTTGATGACATAATCATATGGAATCTGCTATCTCAACATTCACACCACAGGGAAATCTACTTGTTCCAGCAAAAGGCTGCAGTAGTCAATTTCGATAGAAGACCGTAGGCAGGAAGCTCTAGAAGATGAAAGCCTTGTGTTTTTCTATTTAAATTTGATTTGTAATGTCGATGTGACAACCATTTCGAATATGTAATTTTACTTTTAAGTAATGTAATTTTTACTTATTGAAATTTGATCTGTATTTTTGAAAAGTGTATGTAATCAACAGGTGTTTTGGTGCTTCTGAGTTTGTTCCAATCTAGGGGGGATTGTTGGGATCTGGATTCGATAAAAGGAAGATTGGAATCTTCTCAACCTTCTCAGAAATGGCTAAGTATTGAAAACGAGCAAACTTAGCCTTCGAGCAAGCCTAGACTTAATTCAAGCAAGGTATTTTTCTTAACGAGCAAAGTTATCTTCTAGAAGTCTTTTAAGTGTTAGTTCGAGCAAACTACACTTCATCAAGCAAAGTTGTTCTTCAAGTCGAGCAAGGTTTGTTTCAGAGCAAACCCTTGACTAAACCAAGCTAAAACCAAGTATTTTGGTGGATCGAGCTAGGTTTATTAATAAACAGTGGTCCAAGGAAACTTGAAGGAAGTTATTAAAGAAATTACTCTAAGGACTTATAACGAGCAAGGTTCAACCTCGAGCAAGCTATAGTGTCACCAGCACACTTGAACTTGTTCAAATAAGTTAAAGACAAAAGGTTGAAGGGATTCAAGAAGAAAAAGTTTGCTCATAGAATTTTAGCAAGCAAGTTTGATATTTTCATGAAGATCGAAGTCTGCTTGAAGGATATTTTCTAAGGAAAATATCCTAAATATTGGTTACATGGAAAATTGTTCCAAGCACACTTTTGGTGTCTGCTCGACAAGGATAAAAGCTTACAAGCTTACTCGCAGACCTGTTTACACTTGCAATATTTTGTAATATGTTTGAATATGTTAAGTATCAGTCATTAGGGTATCTAGAAGGTGTCAGGGCATTCCCATTTAAGGAAACTTTAGGGCACGCCTATGACAACGGAAACAGAGAGAATATTGTGATTTGAAGACTGTCTCTTTCTTGAGAAGAATATCTTTGTACGGAAAAGCCGCCACAAATACAAACAATCCACCTAGAACCCTAAACGATTTTCATTGTATCCTTCACAATATTAATGGAAATATTTTGAGTTACTTTGTGCGTTTGTTACATTTCTGTCTATTTAGCAACAATTTGAGTATTATTGATTTCGCCTTTAATATTCATTGGATCTTCCCAAAAGCAGAATTCAAAACTGTCTTGTCAACATGCTGTTGTTGGTTACGATACTAATTGTTGTGTGTGAGTAAATTGGTCCTAACAAACTTGATAACGAATGTCACCATTCGTTATATTCCATTCGCTTCCACTACCCTGATAACAAATGACTTCATTCGTTATGGTTGAGATAACGAAGAATATCGAATACTTTTCTATACGTTATGATGTTAAGTTAATGTTCATTCGTTAATTTTGTTAACGAATGTATAAACCTATGGAAGGCCATTCGTTAGTTTTGAACTAATGAAAGAGCTTATTCGTGTGCCTACGGGTGCGTGCAGACATGAACCCATTCGTTTTCCTCGATTTTCTCACTCCCTAAACGAACCCCTGGCCAATTTTTCGGAGAATTTAAACCATCTATATATCCCTTTCCGTTGATCAATTCGTGTTCATAAGGTAATGACGATCACGACGATATAGTTTTCATCAAAATTAATCATCATATAAGGTTAATTAAGAGATTTAATTGAACCGACTTTGTTTGAATCAAATGGACAACTGAAACATGCTAAATTGATATAACTGTTAATTCGGGTTGTTTGGCGATGATGTTACAAATCTAGTGATGTAAGTGTTACATCGATTCGTCGTGTTTTCAGCCCAATTGCAATTTTGAATTGCATGTATGACTGAATATGATGAACTCAATTTGGACTTTGATTGTTATATGTCAAATTTTGATATTTATCAAGTATTTTTCGTTATGAACAACGAATGGGATCCCATTCGTGTCTATAGTGACCAAATGAACCCATTCGTGATATTCCGATTACGACTAGGTACATTCGTCTTATACTATGACAAATGGCTCATCTTTCGTATTTTATAAGTAGCGAATGGACTTATTCGTTAATAATCTATCCGTTAGTATGTCATTTTTTATCTGACCTATAACGAATCATTTCATTCGTTATAACGAATGGACTTGTTCTTCATAACGAATAAGACTTAAATTTTTGAACAAAATACATATTTTTACCAAGTGTTGGTGAAATGTGTTTTTAACTTTATGATATGATTATTTGGGTTTAATAATATTCGGGTTTGTGTCTCAGATGTAGCAGACGAAAATATTGTTGATGCTCCAGCACAAGAAAACCCTTATGTTAAAGAAGCTCCAGAGATTTAAGCTCAACAAGAACCAGAAGCTCAAGCACGACAAGCTGAGGCTGTTGCTGAGATGACTTATGATAAGAAGCATTACATCTGTGCATTCCTGCAAGATGAATTTGTGGGCCGTGATATCTTTGAGAACGTAATCGCTTTCTTACGTCGCTCACGTATACACTATGTTATATCGGCTGATACTCCAGTGCATTTTAGCATTAATCGTTTGTTTTGGGATAGTGCTAAATACATTGACTATGAGAAGCATATCATGGCTGTGGTGCAGAAAAAGACGATCAAGATAGATGTTGATGTGATACGGCGAGTCCTTCAGTTTACTGATGCGATAGATCATCTGTGTGAGTTTGAGAAGATGCCGATCCGAGGCTTATTTCAACGGTTATTCTACAAAGGCAATTTTGACCATTCACGGTATAACAAGGAGTACTTGTGCGAACAATACAAGTACATGCTTCATGTCATAAATCACTGACATGGTGGACGGAAAGGAGGATGCGGCGAGTGCTGGATAATGTTGTAGTCTGTATTTGTTGCACTGATTCAGAACAAGTCGTTCAACTTGTCAGAACTGATCTTCTATCATCTGAAAGAGAACTGCTTGGTTCGCCATCGCAAGAACAAGGTTTTGATGTACCTGCGTTTCTTGCTGCTTATCATTAACTACCTGACTCCTGACTTGATCCTTGATCCAACGTTGGTTAATGATGTGATGGTTTTGGAACACATGATAGAGGATATGATGAAACGTATGAAGACGCATCGGAAACAATCTGTCCAGGGCAAGCTGAGGTTTAAAAGGTTGATTGGCCCTTTGGCGAAGCCTGATTAGGAATTCCCATCTAATGATCGTTGGATTCACAAAGAATCCGATTCGGAGCGTGAAGGTGGACCAGTTGGGAACGGTGGTGATGGTGGTGGTAAAGTAGTTGAGGAAGCAACATCTGAGGCTCATATGAAAGAACAACCCAAGAAGAGTAGTGGTGTGGAGATTGGCCCTTTTGAACCAAGGTCGTAAGTTCCAACACCAAGTACGATGGTATCTATTGCCACTAGTGCTCCATTTATTAGATTGATGACGACGACATCATCTGACTCGAGATTTGCTTCGATTCCTAAATCGATGCTATCTCCGATACTGACCTCTCTGATCACTACAATTGCTACATCTCCTGCACCAACGATGATGCTTATGCAGCCGTTGGCTTTGTCATATATGAGGTTTAATCGTCTTTAGGGTCCCGTGCAACTGATTCCTCCGACATTCCATACATTGACTGTTCCTCAGCAGATGGATATGCTGCTTTGTTTGTTCCTGGATAATCCTTAGACACTTAAACAGATCTTAGATCTGATGTCCGGTTAATCCTAAATACGGATCTAGTTCGTAATTACGTTTGATTCATATGTTGTATGATATATGTATAGTATTAGTTGTATGTATGTGTGTCAATAATATTAGTATGAAGATCGAGAGAGAATTGGACAACAATTCGTTAATTAAAACTCTCAAAACTTAAATTAATAGTGAACATGGTTCACTATATATAGAAGATGGACCTAGTTCGTTAACATTCCCTAACGAACTAGAGTCCACTTTGTTACATATTTTTAAATAAAATAAACTTCACGAATCACCCCCTGATTCGTTAAATATCCTTAACGAATCAGGAGGGATAATAACTTAGATCTAGTTTGCTAAACATCCTTAGCGAACTAGACTATATTTTAACGAACTAACTTAATATCTTAATAGTTTATTACATAAACGATAAATACATTAATGATAAATACAAAGACTCAAAACGCAAAACCGTGCACTAATAGACACCCCCTCGTCTTGAGCTCTTTATCTTTACTTTACTTGAAGCGCTTGGACTGCCAATCTCTACAGCTATGAATCCCGTTCTCATAACAAACGTGTACAACGCGTTGGAATTGCATAGCCAGATCATAGTCTTCATTGCGTTCGATCAGAATCTTGTTCTTGTGCAGCACGTCATTGTCAGTCTCGGTTAAATTCACCAACCACATCGGGTCAATGATCTTTATCAGCTTAGTCTTCAACCCTTTGCCCAAAACAATGACGGCCTCGCCGGTTCGATAATCGTAATACCAACGGTTGAAAGACAGGTGCATGTGTTGATTCATTGTCTTTATCGGCACCCGCTTCAAGGTCTTTGGCTGCTTCACCTTGAGAACCAACTTTCTCCAACCCGTCCTTGGATCAATCTCATCAATACATTTTCGGGTTGGAACTTGGGGCTTGAGAAATTTGAATCCAGAATTGACCTCGAATAGCAATTGTTGATGAAACCAATCTGATACACGATCACCTCCTCGATTAATAAATGGACGACACGCCAGGGTACGAACATCCCAACGCGGTAAAGTAAGAACGTCCATTATCTTCTCATAGTACTGAATCCCCTTCTCCCATTTCACAATATATACTTTAAGATAAGAATCAAATAACCAAGAGATGATATCAACTTGAACCTTTGATACGGTCTTGAATGAAGTCACTTGGTGTGCTTTGGCTCGAGCAGTAGTTCCTTCCTTATATTCCTGATCAACATATCGATAAGCCTTAATAATCTTACTCACCGTCTTATAGCTGAACCATTTTGCAATATCAGCATCGGTTGGGTTCTCAATTGAGTTGAATCTCGTGTCAACCACCTTCTTTCCCTTAGACATCTTTTCCAAATCAACCTCAGCAGCTTTAAAAGTTTGCTCATTGAATATTGGAGCACCTTGATCAACATTTCTGTGATGAAACAAGTCAGGATACTCCTCCGCTGTCATATCTTCAACCTCGACCTCTTCATCTTCATAAATAAAATCCGTATTCATATGAATAGACGGATCATTCAAAATCTCCTCCTCATTCTCTACTTCCACACCCGGCTCTGCCTCTAACACGATTAACTGCTCATTATTCAAACCAAGCAGTACTGAAATCTGCTCTCGTGTTAGATACCGTTGCACAAATTGTCCATCCTCAATCTCATTCCGGTTCACCACACTCCTAACCATCCCCGATCCATCCACAAATATGACAGTGTCAGCTTCTATCATCTCAATGGGTTTAGCAGCAGTGTAATCTTGATAAATAATAACCTGCTTATCCAAGTCACCCCCACCACTCATACCTGCACCTGAAGATGAGTCGTGCGTTTATTAAGGCTCACTCCTACACCAGACTCATCAGGGTCTTCCTCATCATTCTTGATCTTCTTAAGTGCATCATCTTTGCAAGTTAACTGCAAGATCAAGTCCTCCTGTTCTTTGAGCTTCACCCACTGAGACTCAACAATCGCACGAAGCTCCATAGTTTCTTTCTGACAGAATGAAACATAACTCATCAGCTTTCTTTGGTTTTCCATCAGGCGTTCTTGATTAAGCCGTTCAGCAAACATTTGATTTTCATACAAATGAAGAAGATTCAGAAGCATGTCTGTTTGACGATGTGGTGGCATATTATAAAGAGATGGATGAACTGGCTGGATTGGTCCCTGAGGCCGTGTAATTCTCATAAATGAGACATCACTAGGAGGAGGGGGCCTCATGGACGGTGTTGGAGGAACAGTAGAGGGAATAACAGAAGGCCTTGGTATTTCAGATAAAGCCATTTGAGGAATCATACCAAGCCGGTCCTGAGGAACCATCGTCGTCGTCAAAGTAAGCGCCGGAGTGCTAGTAGGAAGCGTCACTACCGGGCGTTGAGGAGGAGTAGGACGAGACGGTTGAACACCAAAAGAGACTCCAACCCCAGCTGACACACGTCTCTTTGCTGAACTTGCAGTGACTGGCTCTTTACAAACGTTCTCGTTGAGCTGCAATCGTAGCAGCTAACGCAGCTTCAACAGCAGCCAGTTGTTCTCGAAGAGCTGCATCACCATCACCACCATTTCCATCATCATCACCATCATCACCTCAATTGTTCCCACCTTCTCCTCCCTCACGCTCGAAATCTGAGTCATCGTGGATCCAGCGATCCTCGGGAGGACATACATAATCAGGATTAATTATATGTCCAATCAAACGCTTGGTGTTGGAACCTAGATCAATCCTTAAATAGATCTCAGATCTGTATGAATACGATTAATCTTAAATACGGATCTAGCTCATAGTTACGTTTGATTGTATATGATATGTATATCTATTATCAATAGTAGTATGTGTATGTAAATGTTAATAATATTAATATGAAGATTGAGAGAGAGTATTCGGGCAGAGGTTCGATAATTATCTCAAGACATAAATTAAACGTTAACAGTGTTCACCTATAAATAGAAGATGGGCTTAGTTCGTTAACATCCCCTAACAAACTAGAGCCCACTTCGTTACATACATTACGAAGTAATAAACTTAACGAATCACCCCCTGATTCGTTAAACATCCTTAACGAATCAGGAGGGATAATAACTTAAGTCTTAGTTCGCTAAACATCCTTAGCGAACTAGATAATACATTAACGAACTAACAAGATAAATCAATTGTATATTACATTAAACTAAACGACAAATACGTTAACGATAAATACAAAGACTCAAGACGAAAAACCGTGCACTAACAGACACCCCCTCATCTTGAGCTCTTTGCCTTTTGTCTTCACTTGAACCGCTTGGACTGCCAGTCTCTGCAACTATGAATTCCGTTTTCCTAACAAACATGCACAACGCGTTGGAATTGCATAGCCAGATCGTAGTCTTCATTGCGCTCAATCAGAATCTTGTTCTTGTGCAGCACATCATTGTCGGTCTCAGTTAGATTAACCAACCACATTGGATCGGTAATCTTGATAAGCTCAGTCTTTAGTCCTTTACCTAGCACAATGACGGCCTCGCCAGTATGATTGTCGTAGTACCGTTGGTTGAATGAGAGATTCATATGTTAGTGCATCGTCTTCATTGGCACCCTCTTCATCATTTTCGGTGGCTTTACCTTAAGAACAAGCTTCCTCCAGCCCGTCCTTGGGTCAATTTCATCAATACGCTTACGTCTCGGGTGCTGGGGCTTGAAAAACTTGAAACCATGATTGACCTAGAACAACAAGTGTTGATGAAACCACTCAGCAGTCCGATCGCAACCACGATTGATAAATGGATGACACGCGAGGGCACGAACATCCCAACGCGGTACTGTAAGAACGTCCATTATCGTTTCGTAGTACTGGATACCCTTTGAAACTGTCTTACATACCTTAAGACAGTTTAACTATACATACCTTAAGCTCGGAATCATATAGCCAAGAGACGATATCACCATGAACCTTTGAAACTGTCTTGAAAGAAGTCACTTGGTTTGCTTTGACCCAAGCTGCAGCTACGTCTTTTCCCTCTTGATCAACATACCGATATGCCTTGATAATCTTACTCACCTTTTTATAGCTAAACCACTTAGCAATATCAGTATCGGTTATTACTTCAAGTGAATTAAATACTGCATCAGCTGCCTGTTTACCCTTAGACGCCTTTACCAAAACATCCTCAGCATCTTTAAACGTTTGTTCATTGAAAGATGGAGCACCTTGATCAACATTTGTGTGTTGAAACAAATCAGGATACTCCTCAGCAGTGACATCCTCCATCTCAACTTCCTCGTCTTCATAAATAAAATCCGTATTCATCTGAATAGACGGATCATTTTTTATACCTTCCTCATTCACCACCTCAACGTCAGGCTCTGTCTCTAACACAGTTAATTGTTCATCATTCAACCCAAGCAGTATGGAAATCTGCTCCCGTGTTAGAGACCTTTCAATAAACTCACCAACCTCGATCTCATCCCTATTTACCACTCTCCTAACCATTCCCGATCCATCAACAAATATGACTGTATCAGCTTTAATCATTTCAATCGGTTTGGCAGCGGTATAGTCTTTATGAACAACAATCTGCTTATCTGAGTCACCACCACCACTCGTACCTGCACCTGCACCTGTGGATGAATCGTGAGTTTGTTTCGTCTCACCACCAGCACCAGACTCATCTGGATCTTCATCGTCATTCTTGAGTCTTTTCAGTGCATCATCCTTACAAGTCAGTTGTAGAATAAGTTCCTCCTGCTCTTTTAATTTCACCCCTGAGACGTAACAATCTCACGTAGAGCCTTCATTTCTTTCTGGAAGAAGGAAACATATCCCATTAGTCTCTTTTGATTCTCCATGAGACGTTCCTGATTCAGACGGTCAGCAGCCATTTGATCTCATATTAATTAAGAAGATTCGATAACATGTCTGTCTGAAGATGTGGTGGCATGTTATGCAGAGAAGGATGAACTGGTTGAATTGGTCCCTGAGGCCTTGTAATCCTCATAAATGAGATATCACTGGGTGGAGGAGGTCTCATTGATGGTGTTGGAGGAGCAGTGGAAGGTGTAGCAGAAGGCCTTGGTACTTCAGCTAATGCCATTTGTGGAATCATACCCAACTGCTCATGAGGGACCATCGTTGTTGTTAATGTAAGCGCCAGAGTGCTAGTAGTAGGCGGCACTACCGGGCGTTGAGATATTGTTCGACGAGGCGGCGGAACACCAATAATTACACCCGCTCCAGCAGATACGCGTCTTTTGGCTGGAGCTTTAGAAGCTGTTGCTTTCCCTTTTCTTTTTCGTTCACGTTGAGCAGCGATAGTGGCACCTAAAGCGACATCAACTGCAGGTTGTTGCTCTTAAAGATCTGCATCACCAGTACCACCATGTCCACCATCACCACCATCATTACCATCATCATTATCATCGTTCCCACCCTCTCCCCCCTCACGCTTAGAATCCGAGTCATCGTGGATCCAGCGTTCATTGGGAGGACATATATAATTAGGGTCAATGATATGACCAATCATACGTTTATCTCGTGGCCTCTGCTTACGGTAAATATTCATTCGACGTACAGTGTCAGCCGTCATGTGTTCCAAAGGAAGAACATTATCCACCGAAGTTTGATCAATAACCATGTTTTGTATCAAATCTTGAATTATCAACTGCAAGAATCGAGGATACATTAAAAACTTCTTCGACTGAGTTGTTTGCTGGACTTGATCTTTCAAATGATCAAAGGCCATTTCCGAGAAGTTGAATGGCTTGTTGAGAATGAGTGCCACGAATGCTGATTGTAGACTACTGCGGCATTCATCAAATCCACCTTTACTACCACCCATGCAATGAATCAGTATATGTAAAATATACTTGTAAGGTGGGCACAGGCCATTCTTGTTAAGCATGGACTCTTCGACATTTCTACCATAACGAACACGTGTAAATAAACCCTTGATTAACCTCTTTTCAAACTCACTCGGGTTATTATCGTTGTCACCAAACCGAAGTACTCTTCTAATCACATCAACATCCACAGCGATAGGAATTTGATTGATTGTTGCTCAAATTTGATTCTCGGCTTCAACAAACTCAGCAGTATTCCAAAACTGCCTAATAATACTCAAACAAACCGTAGGTCTGGCAGTGATGGCATAATGTATTACAGAAAGTCGTAAAAATGCCAAAATATCCCCAAACATAGCTACGTCAGCAACATCCGAATCAACATAAGTACATATGTTGTGCTACTTATCATATGATAGCAATTGAACCTCTTCTTGTTCCTGAGGTTGTTCTTGATCTTGAAGAGCAACGGGTGGATCTTGATCCATTTGATCGCCCATTTAAACTGAATGAAAATTTAAACGAGTATAAGTAATGTGAAGGTGTAATATACATTTAGCACTCATGTCGTGTGTATTTAATAGATGGTGTATTTAATTTTATATGTCGTGTGTAATCGATATATCGACGCGTTTAGACTGTTGGAATAATTTATTAATTACAAAAGTTAATTAAATTTAATTAATTAATGTAAAATGAAATGTCATTCGTGTGATTATAAATCTGATTCGTTACACACATGTAACGAATCAATTGATTCGCTATCAGGTAAATATGTTAACAAAATAGACACAACGAATTAACTATAAATATTAACGAACTAAATTCCAGGCCGTTCCAAATTTGACGAATCCATATATGATTCGTTGGAAAAATGATTCGCTGATCTACTTCGTGTACTTCCTTAACGAATTGGACACGAAGCAGTTCCAATTCGCTAAGGTTAACTAATGGTCAATAAAGACTTGATCTTTGACTCTCATAGTCAAAGTCAAAATTAGATTATGAACACTTAAATTCAACAATATGATTCCAGTGTCTATTAATCTATAATCATCGTTGGATAACCGAATCAATAGGCGTAGTGATCTTGGAAACACAATACGAAGCACACGGGTGTGGAATTGATGTTCAATACCATGAAATAAATTAGGTTAACTGGAGTTTTAACAGAGCATGAACCCCCGAAACCATAAACATTTAATCGACCAGCAAACAAGAATCAAACCTTGATTAAAGTCCACCAAGGGTTTCGGAATCACATTCTGATCATAATGATAACAAAATAATTCAGATTAATACAGTATAGCATCGATTACACAGAGTTTCAACCTCGTAAAACCCTTATAACAAAATTACATAATTAGTCTATCAACAAAACGTCATTTTTGACGAAAATCACATAGAAGTGATCATCTATACCTTAGCAACACACTGATGTATTCAAAAGTTCGAATTTTGAAAGTCGAAAAAATCAGAGAAAATTTGAACAGGGAGTCTTTAGGAATAAGGAAGAAGGGTGAATAGTGAAGGACGGTTCGTGTAACCTGTCTTTTATGCTGGTACACGCTACCCAATGTACCCTATGTACGAAGTAAGAGATTCGTTTGAATTTTAAATTAACGAATCAGACAATTCGTTATTGCAAAGTAACGAATAAGACATAAATCGTGTCTTGATTCGTTAAGAATGTATAACGAACAAGAGCTGTTTCGTTACAGAGTGCGGAAGAGAATTAGGTGAACGAACTAGATTGTAGTTCATTAAAACAACACTTAATTCGTTATCCATAATTAACGAATCATATATTATTTAATTTTAAAAAATAATTAAATAAATAAATAAATGAATTAAATAAGAGTAACTTATTAAAATTACCGAAGCTCGTTATCTCGATAATCAAAATAACTTAAAAACGTTACGTTAATTAAAAATATCCCTTAAATAATATGTAAAAATGAAATATAAAATATTTTTGGTATTTTGTGAAAAAATAAAGAATGTATTTACAGAAATATCCGAACTAGAAAAGTAGACAATCTTTTTGTTATTTTCTAAAATTTTCAAACAGTACATATTTTTGTGTTTTTGAGCAGAGAATCATATTGACCAAAATGCTTTTCCATCACAGTTTTATATTTCAGCGATATTATGACTGGCGTCAAGTCGGTCATTGATATTGTTGTCCACTTAAATCTTATAACAAACCATCGAACATTTTTGTGATATGATTTATGGTTCAATTAGCGCACAGAATATCAGAAACTATCAGCCCCTAATCTCAGTTCAAGCTTAATTTGATTTTTGCCAAATCACCCCAACTTAACTTAAACCATTATAGTGTAGATCAAAATTTTTGAATACCAATTGTGAACTTTATAATTTTGAGCAATGCATTAAGTTTCCTTTACTGTGAGTTAGTATGCACGAGTCCTTCTGTCGGCTTACATACATTGTATCCCCTAGGGTCCGTTTCTTATTGGTATTGAGACGCGCGCAAGGGAGGAACAATTTGTATGACTAACAGCGGAGTTTGATCAAGTCAGTAATTTGAATTGTACGAAGTACATCAGTGATCAAGTTTAATGACCTTGGGTTTGCTCTAAAAGCGAATGCAATATTCATGTTTATGAATACCCAGATGGTTAACCCGCATAAAGACTCACAATGTCCAGAATCCTAACGCTTATTATTTGTTTTATTATATTTTTGGGAGATCAACTACAAGGCTTGAGTATGACCGGTTATTACATTTCTGTCATCCTCACCGAGACTTTTGCTAGAGACTAACACCTCTTTCAGTTTGGCTTTTCTTTAGGTTTATATCACTTACTTTACTCTAACAGCTTGTTTAAGACCTACCAATGCACCAATGATTAAGGACACAGTCTTTTAAGCTTATTTCTTACTGGATTAGGGATCAAATAATCAATGTACTATCATTTTCTCTTTTTGCTTCAAAAACTCAAAATTTTGAGGAGCATAATAAAAATGAAATCGCCTCAGTTACTTTGAGTCTATAGATAAATGACTATCCTATCCATCTACAAGTGGAGAACAGGACCAAAACATGCAAGCATGCTCCATAAACTTAAATAATTGATAAAATTTTCAGCGAGAAAAATAAAGTAGAAAGCTTAATGAACGCCCCAAGTACTTTCCATTTGTCAGATAAATGGCTAACCTGAAAATTTACAAGAAATTATCAGGACCAAACATATACAAGTATAGGTCCATCAAAATATAAACAAATGACATAATTTTTAGCGAACATAAGCGAAAATCTTTTTGGTTTTTCTCTTTACAAACTTAAAACACAATCTTTTTGTCTTTTCGGATTTTTCTTTATAAACAGGAAATTTACATTCTTTTTAACCTTTTCAGAATTTTTATGTACAAACAGAAAACACAATCTTTTTGTCTTTTCAAAATTTTCAATTTAATAAAAACAAGATGTTTTTGATTTTTCAAATATTAATAAAAACAAGAAAGATCACAATATTTTTGATTTTTCAAAAATTTTCTAATGTTTTTGGGTTTTATCTATACAAACGAAAAGCACAATATTTTTGTATTCCCCCTAAAACCTAAAGACAAAATAAAATGAGGAATAAAAAATTAACAGAAAAGACACATAATTATCCTTGTTTTGGGATATCAGCAAGGGTCTTCAATCCATTTAAACCAAGGATTTGGTAAATAGATCGGCCTTTTGAATATCTGTAAGTACTTTCTCAAGGTCAATTAATTTCTTTTCATAACAATCCCGTATGAAATGAGATCGAATTTCGATATGTTTCGTTTTAGAGTGTTGTACGGGATTTGGTGATACTAATAGCAGCAGAATTATCAATCAAAATGGGAGTAGTAAGAAACTTTAAACCGTAGTCGCGAAGATGTTGTAACAACAAAATCTGGGAATAGCAACTCGAGGCTGCAACATACTCAGCTTTGGCGGTTGAAATGGAGACCGTTGTCTGCTTCTTACACTGGCAGGAAACAAGCCGGCTTCCTAAGAATTGACATCCTGCTGGTAGACTTGAAATTGATCTTGCATCCTCCATAGTCTGAGTCAGAATAGGCGGTAAGATCAAAAGTATCGTCTTTGAGGTACCATAACCCGGTGTCAGGATTGCACCTTAGATATTGAAGAATTTGCTTGACCGCTGCCAGGTGTGTCACTCGGGAACTAGCTTGGTACCTAGCACATAAACAAACAGCAAACAATATGTCGGGTTGAGAAGCAGTAAAATACATTAAAGAACCAATCATAGCTCGATATAGGGTCGGATCAATAGTATCCTCCAATTCATCCGGTGATAAATTGTGACCCACGGGAAGAGGAGTAGAAGGGATTTTTCCGACAGAGATCTTGAATCGACTCAAGATGTTGTGCACATATTTTTTCTGATGAATGAAGATTTCTTTCGCAGACTGATGAACCTGCAACCCTAAAATGAAATGAATATCTCCCATCGAACTCATCTCGAACTTGGTTTGCATAGATTTCTCGAACTCCTTACACAACGTGTCGTTTGTCGACCCAAAGATTATGTCATCAACATAAATCTGAACGAGGAGAAGATCATCACTATTATTCTTATAAAACAAAGCGCAGTCGACAGTTCCACGTTTGAAACCATTATCCGTCAGATGGTCGGCTACCATATAATTCCTTGTTTAAACGGTAAACACGGTCAGGATAATCCGGGTCTTCAAAACCTGGAGGCTGTAAAACAAACACTTCCTCGTGCAGTTCACCATTGAGAAAAGCACTTTTGACATCCTTTTGATAGACCTTAATGTTCTTATAAGTAGCATACGCCAGAAAGATTCGAATCGACTCTAATCTTGCAACTGGAACATATACTTCAGTGTAATCAATACCCTCTTGCTGATGAAAACCTTGCACCACTAAATGCGCCTTGTTTCTCACTATCACCCCACGATCGTCTTTCTTACACTTATATACCCACTTAGTCGGAATCGCCTTTTTAACTCTAGCAGGTTTGTCTATAAGATCCCAAACACCCAAACGTGCAAATTGATGTAATTCTTCTTGCATAGCTTCTACCCAAGAGGAATCTTGAAGTGCCATACGAGGAGTCGATGGCTCAACTTGTGATAGAAAGCAAGTGAATTTAGCAAGATTTACAATCCCAAACGAGTGTAAGTCAGCATAAACACACAATACATGATTCTCACTTGATGAAGCAACTTGATGTCGTGTTTGAACTCCCACATCAAGTTCTCCAATAATGTGTTCTTTTGGGATGAAACATCAACAGTTTCAAATAAATTAGTGTAGTGTTCACCCAGATCGTGAGATGAAACATCACTATCAAGTTTGATAACTTGATCAACAATTGGAGTGTCATCAGATGAAGTATATTCATTATCGAAGAGAACTGGAGAGTCATTATCAGGTTCTTCCGTTGGAGCATTGATTGGTGTAACATCACGTAAATTTCGGGCCAAAAATGTCAATTTTCAAAGTCAAGGGACCAAATTTGCCAAAATCCAAGCCCCATGGGCTAAATTACAAAATCTGAAGTTTCTGACGCATCGCGCTACGCGATGGATCAGAAGAACACCCCATCGCGTACTGTGATGGGGTTGTCTGACACATGTGACACGTGTGCCACGTGGCACACGTTGGCAACGTCTACCGCCAGTGTCACCACGTGGCAACACGTCCGCCACGTGTCGCCACATGGCTCGGTGCCTGCCACGTGTCACCACGTGGAAAGCCTAGTGGGTGACTGGCCAGGCCTACATCTCGGTACGCGATGGGCCAGCCAAGGAACCCATCGCATACACGATGGGGTTCAAGATCAGCCCTATAATAGCAGCTACGGGTTCATGCCATTTTCACATCAAAACACACAAAATACTCTCTCACTACTCTCTCTCTAAACCTCGTAAAACGTGCCATCGATCCGCCTAGTAAAACGTACCCCGTTATCTCGTTTTTCGTGCCCGTTACCTCGATTTCTGTGCCACTCTCCGACATCCTGAACAAGAAGGAAGTACTGCCCCGACGACCCGGTTATTTCCTCGAAATGCGTGCCAAAAGTGTTGGTGTCTCGAAAAGCGTGCCAATGGAGGAGAAGGAGTTGAAAAGAAAAGAGTATCGATTGAACGGCGTCGAAGTGCTGCCCAAGTGACTAGGTTGTTGCCAAGCCAAGCAAGGTAGGCATAATGCCCGACCAAAATAATATTAAAATATTATAAAGGCTTAATGCCTAAGTCGGAATTATACTCGATGAATATATAAAGAGAAAATAAATATCAAAGAAAAGAAAGAAAAGAAAATAATATATATGAGTATATATTTATATAAGTATATAATTATTCTTTGTTATAGAATATATTATTTAAGTATTATGAATATGCTTAAATAATAAAAGAAATACGTTTCTTAAAGAAGAAGAAACGTCGGGTTTTTAAATATAAACTAAAGGTTTATAAAGAATACTTTATAACTAAAGGTTTTAAAGTAAAAGAAATAATGAACTAAAGGTTCATCGAGATGATAAGACTAAAGGTCTTAAGACGGATCGTGTATCCGACTAATGAATGTTATACTCGTACTATAGGTGCAAGATAGCGAAGGAAAGACATACGGACGGTGTTGGAAGCCGATCCCATTGAAAGGTGAATACGCCCCACTTTTACAAACTTGTTTTCAAACAAACAAACGTGTTATGTGTAAAACTTTACATGAGGCTTCGTGTCTCTAAAAACATTATAAATAAGAGTATAAGCCAGCCCTCAGGCTATGGTATACGTTTGTCTGGATCCTTACATACGTGGAATGCGGTGGGCACATCGCACCACGCTTGGTTACAACCTCCAGCCACGATGGGCCGGACATAAGTTACGTCCGAGTGGTTAATGGCCATGTGTATATTTATGGTACCTAAGTTATGTCATAAACGCTGCGGTGTTTCGCTTAGGTGACCTAGTGCAGAGACTAAAGTTTATGATGATTGTTTTAACTTGATTATTCCTAAGCCAAGATGGGCCGAGACTTACGTGGTCTCGAGGGGTAATTAAGTAAAGAAAATATTTTAGCGTCAGCATATTCACCAGCATTCGTTGCTGACGAATTTTAATAATATTTTGCAGGTAATCAAGATTAGAGCTTGAAGGATGAAGAAGCTCTAGAATCCGATGGCTTGGATAACTTTGTGTAAATATTAAAACATGGTGGTTTTGTAAACTATAAACAAGTAAATACTAAACGAGACTTGTGTTTCGTCTTTTGTAATGTAAATATTTTATATTATCGATCCTTATGTTTTTATAAAGACTAACGCTATAACCCGTAACTCTGATTTATTTACAAACATGGTACCAACTATGGATCATATCCCTAGGCCTAGAATGGAGGTGTGACATGTTGGTATCAGAGCCATCGATCTTAGCGAATTGGGTATCATAAAACAATACCCAAGCTTCGATCCAAGCATAGGAAATATTATTTGTTTATTTGAAATAGGGATAAAATTGGTTGGTAACCCTTTCTTTCCCTCTTTACACTCTAAACCACCTATCAAGATGTCTTACGAGAATTTAATGGAATATTATGATAATGAAGTAAGAAGAGCGAGGAAATACTACAAATTTCCACAAGGAATCATGAGCAAGGACTACTTTGAATCATTCTTCAACAAAGAGCATAACCAAAACCCCAATCCAAGTCCAATCTATCACCTAGACAACACTCCACATGAATTATACCAACCCCCAAGGCATTCAAGCTATAATCCAACAAGCCTTCTAATGTACCAACCATCCGAAATACCGACATATCATCCTACTGAAATTCCCACTTATCAACCATCCGGAGATTCAACGTATTACCCACCAAATCCACATCCTTCATACGCTTTTCTCTCCAACTTACCAATCAAGGAGGAACCAAAATCTTCTTCATCCGACTGGATGCAATGCCACTCCGATCAACGAAGGTGGCATACATGCACTTCAACTATGGATACTGACAATTCTCGTGTCAACAAGGAAGGACCCTCTCACAAACCCAAGATGAGAGTGACAATGCCATACGAGAAAATACACATGCCGGCAATGACTGAAGAAGAACCCGAAGAGGAACTAGAAGAAGAATCGGAAGAGGAATCGGAAGAAGAAACCGACCCAAGGAAGAATACCCGGACAATCCAAATGAAGTAACCACACCGGAGGAAGAACAACACTCAAATCCAAGCTATGGTTCTGTGGATCCATACATGAAATTTCTCCAGGAACTCAAGGGTAAGGCTTCATCAAGCTTCCCACCATACCAAGGTGAGATTCCATCCCTTGAAAAGCAAGCAAAAGAAATTCAAGAACAAAATGAGGATGCCAATGCTTTCTTCAATTATCCCTCTGATGAGACGACAACTCCATACCCTGATCCCAAGAACCACTATGATGTTGTGATGATGGGTTACCGCGATCCACCTCCAAGATACGGGTATCCGACTGACATGCCTCAGTCCCAGGAGGAGCATTTGGACTGAGCCTTACACGAAACTGATGACCTTAGGAAAAATATTGCTATGGATGAGAAGAAAAAGAAGAAGATGGGAGACAACCTTCTTCGCAAATGCAACAAGCTCACCAAAGTTGTGAAGAAGTTTATGAAGGAATAAGAAAATGAAGATGGCGTGTTCAAGAAAATAAAGTTTATATGTGTAAAATAGTTGTATGTTATGTAATAAGGATAGGAGTTGTTGTAAACTAATATACATATCGTTTATGTTATGTATATAAATGTGAAATAAATAAATTTGTTTATTCAGAAAAGAAATGTGTTAAATTTTAGATAAGGAAAAAGAATAAAAAGACAAAATATGTCTCGACAAAGTGATAATCGAGAGCTTTCCCGAAAGGAAGCCGAGAGACGCGAAGTGAAAGGAAAAGGTCCCGAAAAAGAGGAACAAATTCTCGAAAAATATCTGAATCAAATCCAACAAATGCTTAAAAATGCAGTTGGAGAAGAATCAACGTCTAGATCTCAAACAAGACATTCTCAAACAAAACACTCACAATCTGAAAATCCTTCACGTAAATCTGTTTCTAAACCCCGTACTCGACCTTCACGTGAGGAAGAGAGTGTGCATGAATCAAACGCTGATGCAGGGGTTCGTAAAGAATTTAAGAAACTCAAGATAGGAGGATGTTCCTTTAAAGACTTTAAGTACTACGGACCGAAAGAATTTCACGGTGACAAGGGAGCCATCAATACCGTAAGGTGGCTTGAAGAGATGGAGACGATTGTTATCACGAGCAAGTGTACGGAGGAGGAAAAGATTAAATATTCTGCTTTGATGTTCAAAGGCGAAGCGTTAGAATGGTGGAACATGTTGATGATGAGTAGAGGAAGGGAGGTGATGTATAGTTTGTCCTGGAACGAGTTCAAAGAATTGTTATTGTCGAAGTTCTGTCCGATACACGAGACGGACCAAATCCAAACCAAGTTTTTGGCTCACAAGGTTGTTGGAACGAACCTTCGTGAGTATAACATGAAATTTCACGAGTATTGTCGTTTAGTTCCCCAGCTGGTTACCCCGGAGTCCAGCAAGGTTACACGTTATATATGGGGACTACCTCGGGAAATTCGTGATATGGTGAGATCGCACTTGCCACAAACCGCCGACTCTGCGATGGAGTTGGCTGGATACTTGATGGGCGGAATGATCCGCAACAAAGAAGAAGATAGGAAGGTTGTACCAGCACATGACTCGAAGAAAGGTGGAGATACCCGCTTCAAGGGTAAAGTAATTGATCAACGAAAGTCTAATTCCAATCTTGGCGTCCCTCAATGAAAAATTTGCAAAAAGTATCATAGAGGTAGATGCAACTTTGCTTCCCGAGTCTGTGAATCATGTAATAGACCCGGCCATGCCACGACCGATTGCTGGAAAAAGAAGATGACCTGCTACAACTGTAAGGAGATAGGGCATCTTAGCTTTGAATGCCCCAAAAATAAGCCCGTGACTGGTGGTGCGGGTGGTAGCGGTCAGAAGAATGATCCCAAGAAGGGCAATTCAAGGGTCTTTGTTTTAGACACAAAGAAAGCGGCCGACATGCCGGAAACAATTACCGGTACGTTTCCTGTTAACAACGTTTATGCTAGAGTCCTGTTTGATTTGGGTGCCAACTTAAGTTTTATAGATTATAAGTTTTGTAGTCTATTAAACGAACCTTTAATCAAACTCAATAAAACTCTAAGCGTCGAGACCGCTAACAGCGAAACTGTTAAAATTACCGAAGCTTTAAAAAACGGAAAAATCTTGTTAGCCGGTTATGTTTTGCCTATTCTATTGTTACCTATAACTCTTGCTGGTTTTGATGTTGTATTGGGTATGGATTGGTTATCCGACAACCATGCTCGTATCCTTTGCAATAGCAAGACCGTTGAGCTTCGAGCCCCGGATAAACGAACTATTCGAATTGAAGGGGATAAAGACGCTGGCCAAGTTACCCTAATCTCTATGATAAGGGCTAACAAATGTTTAAATCAAGGATGCTTAGCATTCATGGCCTACGTCACCGAAAAGTTTAAACCCAAAGAACTCAAAGACGTTCCTGTTGTTTCCGATTATGCCAACGTATTTCCTAACGAACTCCCCGGCATTCCTACTGACCGTGAAGTAGAATTTAGAATCGATCTCATTTCTGGTACTCTTCCGATCGCCAAAGCTCCGTATCGCCTTGCGCCAACCGAGATGAAGGAACTGAAGAAACAATTGGATAAGCTTCTCGAGAACGGTTTTATAAGACCTTGTTCATCACCATGGGGAGCGCCGATACTATTCGTCAAGAAGAAAGATGGATCCATGTGAATGTGCATCGATTACCGAGCTCTCAACAAAGTTACAATCAAAAATCGATGTCCACTTCCTCGAATCGACGATTTATTTGATCAACTTCAAGGTGCTAGATATTTCTCAAAAATTGATCTTCGTTCCGGCTATGACCAACTTAAAGTTCAAACCGAAGATATTCCAAAAACGGATTTCCGGACAAGGTATGGCCCTTATGAGTTCACCATTATGCCATTTGGACTTACTAATGCGCCAGCCGCGTTTATGGACATGATGAACAGAATTTGTAAGCCTTACTTGGATAAATTTGTAATCGTCTTCATCGACGACATACTTATTTACTCTAAGACTAAGGACGATCATGAAAATCATCTTCGAACTTTACTTGAAATCCTTAGGACCGAGAAGTTGTATGCCAAGTTCTCGAAATGCGAGTTCTGGTTGCACGAAGTGCAATTTCTTGGTCACATTATCAACGTCAACGGTATTCAAGTGGACCCCGCTAAGATTGAAGCTATCACTATGTGGGAGGTACCAAAGTCGCCAACCAAGATCCGAAGTTTCTTGGGATTGGTCGGCTACTACCGTAGATTCATCGAGAACTTTTCTCGAATCGCTGTTCCCCTAACTTCATTAACTCGTAAGAACATCAAGTACGAATGGGGAACAAAGCAACAAGAGGCATTTGATATACTTAAACAAAATCTTACTCAATCTCCTATACTGGCTTTGCCAGAGGGTACCGAAGACTTTGTTGTCTTTAGCGACGCATCTCATTCCGGCTTGGGATGTGTGTTAATGCAACGAAAGAAAGTAATCGCCTACACCTCTCGTCAACTCAAAGTGCACGAGAAGAACTATACAACTCACGATCTAGAGTTAGGCGCCATAATCTTTGCACTTAAGATTTGGAGGCACTATCTCTATGGAGTAAGATTCATCGTGTACACCGATCACAAGAGTTTAAAATATATCTTTGAACAAAAAGAGCTTAATATGCGCCAACGACGCTAGATGGAAACTCTTAATGACTACGACTGTGAGATCATTTATCACGAAGGTAAAGCCAACGTTGTGGCTGACGCCTTAAGTCGTAAAGAGCACGAAAAGCCAAAAAGAGTCCTAGCGTTACGGCTAGAACTTCAAATTGATCTTATCGACCAAATCAAATCCGCTCAAACTCAAGCGATCAATGAAAACAAGATCTCCGATGAAAAACGTAATGGCACCATTGAGTCGTTAATCAAGGGTGACAATGGTATCCTTAGAATGGGAAACCAGATATGGGTACCAATCATTGGGGACTTACGTGAAAAGATTATGAACGAAGCCCATAAGTCCAAATATACGATGCATCCCGGAAGCGACAAAATGTACCAAAATCTTAAAGCAAATTACTGGTGGAATGGGATAAACAAGGACATCGCTTCGCACGTTGCGAAATGTCTAACATGTTTGAAAGTCAAGGCTGAAAACCAAAAGCCTTCGGGACTGCTTCAGCAACCTGAACTTCCCGTATGGAAGTGGGAGTTAACAACCATGGACTTCATAACCAAACTCCCTAAGACGACTCGACAACATAACGCTATATGGGTGATTGTGGATCGTTTAACAAAATACGCACACTTCATTCCTATCAATGGGTCGTACTCAATAGATAGACTAGCACGTATCTATGTAAACAACATCGTTGCTTTGCATGGAGTACCGCTATCTATAATTTCCGATCGAGACAGTCGTTTCACGTCTTATTTTTGGAAAAGCTTCCAACAAGCACTCGGTACAAAGTTAAACCTTAACACTGCCTATCATCCGCAAATCGATGGGCAAAGCGAAAGGACAATTCAAACGTTGGAAGATATGCTCCGCGCTTGTGTGATAGACTTAGGAGGAAGTTGGGATGACCACTTACCCCTAATGGAATTTTCATATAATAATAGCTATCACTCGAGCATTCAAGCCGCACCATTTGAGGCGTTATATGGTCGAAAATGTAGAACGCCCGTGTGCTGGTCTGAAACTGGAGATAATCAATTATCTGGACCCGAAATAGTCCAAGAAACCACCGACAAAATTCTTCAAATCCGCAAACGACTTAAGACGGCACGTGATTGCCAAAAGAGTTACGCCGATGTCCGTCGTAAGCCGTTAGAATTTAGTGTCGGTGATAAAGTTCTTTTGAATGTCTCGCCATGGAAGGGCGTAATCCGCTTCGGCAAGAAAGACATGTTAAGTCCTCGATTCGTTATACCCTTCGAGGTACTCGAACGAATTGGTACCGTCGCATACCGTTTGCGACTACCCGAGGAAATGCAAGGGATACACGATGTATTCCATGTTTCGAATCTGCGTAAATGTCTAGCCGACGAATCTCTTTCGATGCCCCTAAAAGATGTAGAAATTAACGAGAACTTAAAATTCATTAAAAAACCAATTCAAATTGATGATTCGAAAACTAAGAAACTTAAAAGACGAGCCTTGAAAATCGTGAAAGTAAGATGGGACTCACGAAGAGGGCCCGAGTATACTTGGGAACTCGAGTCCGAGATGAGAAAGAAATATCCCCACTTGTTCTCGTAAGCAATCTCGAGGACGAGATTTATTTCAAGATGGGGAGGATGTAACAACACGTAAATTTCGGACCAAAAATGTCAATTTTCAAAGTCAAGAAACCAAATTTGCCAAAATCCAAACCCTAGGGACTAAATTGCAAAATCTGAAATTTCTGACCCATCGCGCTACGCAATGGATCAGAGGAGCACCCCATCGCGTACCGTGATGAGGTTGTCTGACACATGTGACAAGTGTGCCACGTGGCACACGGTGGCAGCGTCTGCCGCCACGTGTCACCACATGGCAACACGTCCACCACGTGTCGCCACGTGGCTTGGTGCCTGCCATGTGTCGCCACGTGGCAAGACTAGTTGGTGACTGGCCAGGCCTACATCGTGGTACGCGATGGGCCAGCCAAGGAACCCATCGCGTACCGCGATGGGATCCAAGATCAGCCCTATAAATAGCAGCTACGGGTTCATGCCATTTTCACATCAAAACACACACAATACTCTCTCACTACTCTCTCTCTAAACCTCGTAAAACGTGCCATCGATCCGCCTCGTTAAACGTACCCCGTTATCTCGTTTTCCGTGCCCGTTACCTCGATTTCCGTGCCACTCCCCGACATCCCGTACAAGAAGGAAGTACTGCCCCGACGACCTGGTTATTTCCTCGAAAAGCGTGCCAAAAGTGTTGGTGTCTCGAAAAGCGTGCCAAGGGAGGAGAAGGAGTTGAAAAGAAAAGAGTATCGATTGAACGGCGTCGAAGTGCTGCCCAAGTGACTAGGTTGTTGCCAAGCCAAGCAAGGTAGGCATAATGCCCGACCCAAATAATATTAAAATATTATAAAGGCTTAATCCTTAAGTCGGAATTATACTCTATGAATATAAAAAGAGAAAATAAATAACAAAGAAAAGAAAATAAATATATATTTGAGTATATATATATATATATATATATATATAGGTATATAATTATTCTTTGTTATAGAATATATTATTTAAGTATTATGAATATGCTTAAATAATAAAAGAAATGCGTTTCTTAAAGAAGAAGAAACGTCGGGTTTTTAAATATAAACTAAAGGTTTATAAAGAATACTTTATAACTAAAGGTTTTAAAGTAAAAGAAATAATGAACTAAAGGTTCATCGAGATGATAAGACTAAAGGTCTTAAGCCGGATCGTGTATCCGACTAATGAATGTTATACTCGTACTATAGGTGCGAGATAGCGAAGGAAAGACATACGGATGGTGTTGGAAGCCGATCCCATTGAAAGGTGAATACGCCCCACTTTTACAAACTTGTTTTCAAACAAACAAACGTGTTATGTGTAAAACTTTACATGAGGCTTCGTTTCTCTAAAATCATTATAAATAAGAGTATAATCCAGCCCTCAGGCTATGGTATACGTTGTTTGGATCCTTACATATGTGGAATGCGGTGGGCACATCGCACCACTCTTGGTCACGACCTCCAGCCACGATGGGCCAGACCTAAGTTACGTCCGAGTGGTTAATGGCCATGTGTATATTTATGGTACCTAAGTTATGTCATAAACGCTGCGGTGTTTCGCTGAGGTGACCTAGTGCAGAGACTCAAGTTTATGATGATTGTTTTAACTTGATTATTCCTAAGCCAAGATGGGCCGAGACTTACGTGGTCTCGAGGGGTAATTAAGTAAAGAAAATATTTTAGCGTCAGCATATTCACCAGCATTCGTTGCTGACGTATTTTAATAACATTTTGCAGGTAATCAAGTTTAGAGCTTGAAGGACGAAGAAGCTCTAGAATCCGATGGCTCGGATAACTTTGTGTAAATATTAAAACATGGTGGTTTAGTAAACTATAAACAAGTAAATACTAAACGAGACTTTTGTTTCATCTTTTGTAATGTAAATATTTTATATTATCGATCCTTATGATTTTATAAAGACTTCCGCTATAACCCGTAACTCTGATTTATTTACAAACATGGTACCAACTATGGATCATACCCTTAGGCCTAGAATGGGGGGTGACAATTGGAACTTTAACATCATTAGAACTTGTAAATCTTGGAATTACCAATTGTTCCTCAAAATAAGCACGACTAAGTCTTCATCTGGTTGATCAGTTGTTGGAGTAAATTTAATTAAATAAGCCATCATAATCAAACATCCAGTCGGGACCTTTCCCTTGAGAAGGAGTAGTGTACTTTTGACAGTCCACATGGTACCATTCTTCAACACAACCAGATGTAAAGTTAAATACACGTTTCTTAGGAGAAGCATAACCTAAGAAATACCCTTCAATGGATTTTTCATCGAACTTTCCTACATCCTTTTTCAACATCGTACAAGGACACCCAAACGGTTCCAAGTACTTTAAATTAGGTTTACGATTATTCAACAGTTCATAACTTGTCTTCTTGAGTCTCTTAACAGTTAGAACTCGATTGAGTGTATAACAAGCAGTATCTATTGCCTCATTCCAAAAACGGATAGGAAGCTTTGAATCAGTAAGCATAATTCTAGCAGCTTAAATCAACGTTCTATTTTTCGTGCAGCAACACCGTTTTGTTGTGGTACGTATGGAGCACTGTATTCTCGATGAATTCCCTTTTGTAAACAAAAGAAATCTAATATAGTATTTTTAAATTCATACCATTGTCACTTCGAATTCTCCTCACTTTCTGTTTGTATAGTGATTCGATCTTAGTGATTAAATTTTGAACGAGAACCGGTTTGATCTTTCGAACTCATAAACAAGACCCAAGTGTATCGTGAATAATCATCAGTAACTACCAGGCAATACCAATATCCAGAAATACTCGCACAATTCACTGGACCGAAAAGATCCATATGAAGTCGTTCAAGAGGAGTATCAATGGAATTCAATACCTTAGAGGAATGTGAATTTTTCTTCTGTTTGCCCTTTTTGCAAGCAACACAGTGATCGGATAACTTAAAATTCTTCAAAGACACACCATCAACTAGGTCATTTGCCATTAGATAGTTCATCTTACGAACATGAATGTGACCCATTCTACGATGCCGTAGAATAGAATCTTTCTCGGTTGCTTTCGAGACAAAACATGTTTCGATCGATGTGGTTACTTTAGAACTCATATTTAAGACATAAATATCATTTAATCGAGGTGATCGCATGACAACCATGTCCTCGGGAATCACATACCCCGGTTTTAAAATCAGACACTCTTTATCTGTAAATATTGTTGTGTATTGCTTGTCACAAATTTGCGAAACACAATAAATTATGGTGTACTTTATCACAATAACTAACCTTCTCAAAAGTAATATGCCCATTCGAAACATCACCTTCCTGTGTAATCATACCCCTAGAATTCCCAGCAAACGCCACATAACCCCCTTGAATATTTCTTACATTTGTTAAGAGGTCGAGATTTCCAGCAATATGACGAGAACATCCACTATCCATGATCCAGTTTTCACAAGAAATGGTCTTGGATGTACCCTACACACAAATGAAAATGATTAGTTCAAAAGGGCAGCCCAGGCCTCAGTCTTGGGCACCTTTTGGTTTTCTTGAGAAAAGTTAAACTTAGTTGAATTCAACTGTTGTTCAGCAACTTGAGAATAAATTACAGGTTTCTTGGACTTTCGTCTTAAATACGCAGCTTGAACTACATTTGAATTTACATTTTTGCATTACAGTTGAGTTGGAATAAACTTTGGTTTAACAGAACCATGAGTTTCATTCACATGAACAACTTTTCGAGGATTCACGTTAGTGAACATAATAGGAGTATCATCATCATGCGACACAGGTAGTTTCAGAATCTCCTTTATCAAAGGAACCGGTTTGGAAAGGTCCTTGACAAAAGGATAAAGATTCTGATAACTCTTCTAGCCACAATTTCTCACTACATGACCTTGTTGACCGCATAGAAAACAGCTTCGCATGTCAACATGACGATGTCGAGAATTAGTCGGCACATATGACACGGAAGATTGATGATGACTCACATTTTTGGTTATTCTCTTAGCAAAATCATCAGATAACTCAGATTTCCTTTTTAAATAAAAATCTAAGTTAGAACAATTTGAAAAACTTTTCAAAGTATCTGTTCCAGTTGACTTTACAAATTGAACTTTCTTAGCTTGTTTTAAAACTTGCTTTGCTTTTGTCAATGGATTAGATGAAGCTGATGTTTTTGCTTGAGCATATCTACGTTCAAGATCTTGAATCTTGGAAGTTTCATTTTGAAATACGCTCTCAATAAGTTTTGGTTTAATGATACTTATTGGAATGTCTTTCTCAGTGAATATTGTGTCTACCCCCTTTAATTTAAATACTCTACCAGTAGATGGCTTAGAAACAGTTGGATTTATAAAACGCAACAAATCCTCATAAGAAATTTTGGGTTTTTCTGGTTTCTTAGCCCTTACTGGTTTGACATTAACATGACCATCTTGTTTCACCTTAGTTGTGTGCGAACCATACATAGCCTCCTCAAATTCATAAGGTTCACAAAGTATGTGATTTGAACATGGAATGTTCTTGTTCTTGTGTATGATTTCAGGTTCGTACACATCCTCAAAGATAACTTTGTCAATATTTTCAACAAAGACTTCGTTGCTTTAAACATGAGGTTTCTAAAATGAATGTTGGGCTTTGACTGTGTCATTATTAACTGTTTTTGCTTTTTCAGAATTCACTGATTCTTTAACAATCACATCCTCTTCTTGTCTAGCAAAAGGATTTGGTTTATAATCACTATGAAAAGGTGGTGGAATTTCAACAAAACCTATTCCTTTCTTTTAATCTTTTTGCTTACCAGATACTTCGATTATTTCGTTTAGCAAAAAGAAAGAATTTCTTAATTTGCCCAATTTGTTCTTTAAATCAAGAACCTCATTTTCAAGCTCGGTTATCTTTGATCTATGTTTCAAGATTTCTTGAAATTTTTTATCATTGATGGTCATTTTCACCGATAACTCCGCCTTAAGATCATGATTACTTATAGTTAAAGCCACAATTTTTTCTCTTGAATTTATATGAGAGGTCAAGGATTGCCTATAAGTATCTTTTAACGAAACAATTTCTTTTAGTAGATTATCATTTTGAAGTTTCAAAGTATCTATCTTAGATTTATTGGTCTCACAATCAACACATGATAATTTAGAGGTAGAAGTACTAACCTCATTTTTCTTAGCCATGCAAGCAAATGTGGTCGAATCACTGATCCTTGCCATACAAGCGAAAGTAGTTGGAAGCTTTTCACTTGAATCATCAGATTCAGACTCGGTATCAGCATCAGAACATAGTTCACTTCCACTTGCATCTTGAAAGTATTCAGGAAATCCAAACATTGCCAAATTTGCTTGATTGTTACCACATAGTAGCCTTTGTGACTAGTCATCTTCACCTATGTTAGATAACATTGCTTGAGATCCAGAAGACGAAGGTTTACCTCCAGGAGACTTTCTTGCATCATTTCCACTTGATCCTGATGAGTTTTGATCTCGCTTTCTGGGACCGCTATACTCCTTTTTAGGCTTATCACATTTTTTCGCAAAATGTCTAAATTCTTGACAATTGTAGCACTTGACCTTTATTTTATCAAACCCCAATGTCTTGTTAAAAGAAGGAATATATTTACCCGTTCTCTGCATATACTTTTTAACTTTCCTTACTATCATCGCCATGTTCCACTTCAAGTCCATCAATTCTAAATCATCAGGATCAATCTGATCATAGTCTTCATTCGTCAGATCACTTGTTGCAATCTTACTACTAACCAGATTCTCATATGAAGTCATGTAGGCAGACAAAAACAAAAAGTTTTGTTCGGCCTCCCTCATGTTTACATTTGTTTGAGACGAGAATTGATTTGTGAGTAATGAAGATTCAGATCCTCCAGATGAACCAGAAGCACCAGATAATCCAATATTCCCAGCTGTGTAGAAATAAGCTCGTTGATCACTATATGTGGTTGTTGCATTCTCTCTTGCATTTTGTGTAAGAAATGCAGTGATAGGAGAAATGGTTGAACTTAATGGCATACTTCCACCATAAAGTGCAGGATCTTGACTATCTTTTGAAGACTTTTGACATTTAAAATCATATTCTCGTGCTTTGATCTTTTGCATAAATTCTGATGCAGTCAAATCTTCATTGTTGAAATAATTATTCTCTTTCAAAACCATCAAGAAAGTAGAGTAGGAACTCGGTAGTGCACTTTTAATGGTATCAATTTTATCAATCTCCGAAGTCTCCAATCTCATCTTATCCATCTCAGCTATTAAATGATTAAACCTTGTTGTCATCTCTTCAACAGTTTCACCCTTAAGCAGGTTAAAGTTTCTGAATTGAAATTTGAGCATAACCTTTTTTCTTTCAGCGGTGTTTCCCATACTTCTCATACGGATATGTTGAAATAAAGAAGCACAAATCTTTATACTCCCCACTTGGTGAAATATATTTTCTGGTAAAGCCATAGTAAGAGTAGAATAAGCTTTTGTCTCAATTTCTAACACTTTCTTCTCTTCAACCGAGTATTGTGAGATAGCTTTAGGTGTAAAACCAATAATCTCATCCCCAATCATTGGAACAGTGTAAACCTTATCCAAACAGTACGAACAATCAAGGTGAACTGACCCTAGATGAGCACGGAGACGAGGTTCCCATTTTTCAAAATCGCTAAATTTCATCAAACGTGGACATTTTGAATGTGAACCGATCTCGGTGTCCATACCAGCCATTTTTGACAGCTTTCAAACTTTGAGGATTGAAATTGAAAATGAATTAACTAACTATAAACAGTGTTAACGAAGTGTGAATAGTTGTAACGAATCAGATGGTCAACGAATCAGATGGACAACGAATCAGATGGTCAACGAATCAAATGATCTACTAACGAAGTAGATAAACGAATCACTAAAAGAAAAACTTAGAGAATTAGATGAATGTCTTAACGAATCACTAAGGTAAGGCTTAGCGAAGTATATGACGAATCAGCTACAGTTGATAACGAATCAACATATAGCGAATCAGGTTGTTACAACAGTTTGTAATAAACCTCTGACAACAAAAGCCACGTGGCAAAAGTTGTTATAACACAATTTCCAAGGTAAGACACGTGTCACACGAATCATTTTACATGAATCAGAGTGTATAGCGAATTGGTTAATGAATCAACTAAAACTCATAGCGAATTAGTTAAATCTGTTAACGAATCAAGTTCAATGTGTTAACGAATGAAGAAGAAATTTCACGAATCAGACTTGAATCTTCAAATCTTCAAACGAAGATTTCCATAAATCTAGAAATTTGAAGAACACGAACCCAGAAACAAAATTTGTAATACAACCTCAATTCTCAATCAAATCGTACATTTAACCTACCAAATTACTCGTAAATCGATCACGAATTCATTCATATCAATCTCGTAACATAATTCACCTTAATCCGTATCCAATTTAATCAAAAAATGTACCCTGTTCTTGGCCAAATCGAGATCCAACTAAATTCGATCCAAAAACAATCCAACCAACAATTCCAATCTTCCAAACCTCACAAATTCCTTACCAAACACAAATCCAGTCCAATCAATCCATAATCAATCCAATTCAACCTCAATTTAATTCAAAATCAAACTGGATAAAAACTTAATCAATTTTCAATCTAAATAACATCAATTAACCATCAAATCAAGCGTAATTGAGCACCAACAGCTCTGATACCACTTGTTTGTTCCCGGATAATCCTTGGACACTTAAACAGATCTCAGATCTGATGTCTGGTTAATCCTAAATTCGGATCTAGTTCGTAATTACGTTTGATTCATATGTTATATGATGTATGTATAGTATTATTGTATGTATGTGTGTCAATAATATTATTATGAAGATCGAGGGAGAATTGGACAGCAATTCGTTAATTAAAACTCTCAAAACTTAAATTAACAGTGACTATGGTTCACTATATATAGAAGATGGACCTAGTTCGTTAACATTCCAAACGAACTAGAGTCTATTTCGTTACATATCTTTAAATAAAATAAACTTAACGAATCACCCCTGATTCGTTAAACATCCTTAACGAATCAGGAGGAATAATAACTTAGTATCTTAATAATTTATTAAATAAATGACAAATACATTAATGATAAATACAAAGACTCAAGACGCAAAACCGTGCACTAACATGCTTAGTTTGATATATCTTCAGTAAAGTCAAATGGTCCCTGACCGTCAAATCCAATATCAAATGCGGTAGGATCAACGTCGAATGGTGAGCCACATTGCTTACAATCAAAAGGAGAATCCTGGACTCCGTGAGCTTGTTACTGTTCAGGAAAAGAAAATCAAGGAACATGAAAATTTTATCCTTCAACTCGCGTGTAAAGATGATATGTTGAATAATTTGAAGGGTAAGAATGACGACAAAGACCCCGATTCTGGCACAAGTGCTGGTGAGCTGCAACAACAACTAGGTAGATCTGCTTATGGGGTTGGTACTGAAGGTGGGGACAAGCAGTTTTAAGGCTGTGATAACAATTTTATTTGGCGAACACAAATTTATTTATGGATAATGTAAAGGGTTTCATTATGAGCACAACGAATTCGGATGAGATCGAGGAAGGAGAATTTGTTTATTTCTCCTTAATTTGAGATCAAATTTTGTTATTTCTTGGTCTGAATGACGTGGAATTAGATGTGTTGGAGAATGAGGAGGATGATGGATGATGATGAGGTCAGATTTGACACGAGTATCCAGTCTCGGGATACGTTGTTTAATTATGATGACGTTGAAGTTGAGGATGTGACAGCTTAGGAGTATCTTGATCTTTACACATGTACCAGTGCGAATCAGGGTGTTCCATTCTTCACCACTAAAAATGTACAAGCAACTGAAGAGCATCTTGAGAAGAAAATGAAGAATAAAGAGAAAGTGTCTGAAGGTGGATCATGTTTGAAGGATAAAGCATATTCGAATGATCCAACATTCGAAGGTTTGTTCAAGGTACGCAACAAAGCTTGATTCTCGAAGATGATTGAAGGTTATCGGTGCGCTGAGCACGAAAGCAGCAAGCAAGACAAAGCGCATGCAACGGCTCACCTAATGACAAGTTTCAAGGCTGTGAAGACTGTCAAAGGTGATATTATGTCTTGGCTTTATGACTCCGATCTTAAAGTATGCATCATTAAGTAAGAACACGGTGTACTGTACTACCATTACATCATCGATGTTATCATTATACCAAGGTGGGATGTACGAATGCTAGCAAACCGGCCATTCGTGAATCGTGGTGGTAATCAATAGGCTGGATAGTTTCATTAACACATGCTATTTGAGGTAACTCACGGATTTAAATTCTTCAAACCAGAGCTTCCAACGAGAAAGTACGTTGACGAGATCTACCAAAGAATAGGTTGGAAGATGTGACACCCGGTAATTTCCCAATCCCATAAACCAAGTAACCAACCTAATTATTAGGAGACTGTGAATGTTATATGCGCCATAATTATCAGCGCGGGCATATGTTGTATGCGCCATGCGCTGGTGCGATGCGCGCCATGTTAGGATCAGCGCGGGCATATGTTATATGCGCCACGCGCACAGGTTTTTGTTGTGTTTTCATGATAACTTAATTTTATGTCGTTTCTGTCTAATGGGTTGCATACCTCTTCAATGATCAATAAGTAAAACTATGTTCAAACGATATCCTAATTAAGACCCAAATCATTTATGCGCGCCCGGAAAAAGGGAACATTGAGAGCTAGTTTGTTTGAAGCTCCAAGATGGAATTGACTTCAACATAACTGATCACTATGTTGAAATACCAAGACCTCATGGAGAATCTACAAATGAAACTCAACGTCCCTGACTACGAGAAGGTTACACATCTACCCGCATCAAATAAAAAGGAGTTATGTGCGACACCTGCGGGAAGAATCCCTCGCGGGACACCTTACAACTAAACCCTTTACGCATGAACGTCTGCACAGAAACCAACCACCTTTTCGCTTAAATCCAAAAGTTCACCATGTTAATAAACTCTGAGAACGCTGGTTCCAGCAGAGCCAGATGGACTCGCAGGATTCCTTATAAGGACGCCTGCGCAGTGATACGCGCAGGATTCGTTACAAGGACGCTTGCGCGAAGACCAACTGGAGCCGCCGGACCCACAACGTTCAAAGAAATGGCTTTCACGCAGAAGGCTATACGCGCAAGGCTACACGCACAAAACACTTAGTCTATTCTTCAGATGTAAGGGGATTACCCCCGCCCAGAAAGAACCAGTTGCGTGTTTCAGAGATATTTACCGTTTGACTGCACACTGACAACAGTACCAGGAAAAGTATACTGTAACACGAAATGTCAGCTGTCAGCCGCACCTACTCTCACCAACCACAGTCCTGCATGTACTGTCAAATCCATCAGAATCTTTATAACCACTCCCTAGGACCATCACCCCCATCCCTAAAATAAATAATAATAAACCCATACCTTGTCATCATTACACCCAATATAAATAAGATTTCAATCCCCTAAATCAAGGGATTGTGTTCCCTTGAATTTTCCTATAAATAAGTATCAATTCTTGAATAAAAATATCACACTAACACACTTCAAACTCCTCTCTTAAACCTGTAATTCTGCACTGACCATCTCCCAAGCATCCGTTTCCAGTACCATCGCTAGGTAAGCCGAAACTTTAGTCTTGAGATTTACTTTTCTGACCAACCCTTATATTCTTCGATTTCTTGATCTTAATACACATATTTCTTGTTATTTAAACATATTCTAGACTTCCAATTTCGAGGCTAACATCAGGAAACCCGAATCTCGTTTAAACTCTCTCTAAACCATCACTTAACAAGAATCACAGGTGAGTCTCACAGCCCCTATTTTCACTGTTTTTAAACTGTTTTCGGGGCGAGGGACACGTGTTTAAATTATGTTTTATCATGGTATATTTACAAGCAATGCAAACGATTATCTGTTTATGGTGTTTATCTTGGTTTTCAATGTAAGTGCGCAAGATTTAGACAGTGATCACTTGTCAGTGGAACTCTAAGGGTAGGGACTACTGTGTTTGATCAACCCACTCGTAGGGGTCGCACCTCTTTGCATAGACGAGTGCCTAGTATGGTCATGGGGTAGTACTACTGGTTGTAAAGCCCGCTCGTAGGGGTCGCACCTCTTTGCACGGACGAGCGCCTAGTTTTCCGAGCACAACGTCCGCGCGTAACCCGCGGGACGGTATTGTTTTAGCTCGTAGTGGCAGCGCCACTTTGCATGGACGAGTAGTGTTTTCAGAAATGTCCGCGCGTAACCCGCGGGACGGTTTTATCAAGCATATGTTTTAATGATGTTATCAGAAATATGTTTCAATATGGTTTTATCAAGGATATGATGCAATACGATTTATCAAGTCACCAAAACTTGTGAACTCACTCAGTTTATACTGATTCAAATGTTTTTACGTGTCTTTCAGGTGATAATTAGTAGCGCAAGGAGTCACACATAGAGCACTTCACGCAGAACATCTATAAAAATGGTTTTTGGAAGATTTTAGTTCTATCCCTTCCACACGCGTGGTTGTTCCCGCCGTGTAAGGGGATATGGCGCGGAAATCTTCAACGTTTTTTCCATATGTGGATGTTTATATATGTAATTCTAAACAATGTAATGTATTTTGTACTAGACATTTCATGCGCAATGGAAAATTTATTTGAATGTTTGCAATGACCCGTGCTTGATTATCAATTCCCACTCGCGCGCACCCGGCTGTTTCCGCCGTTTAGGGCCGGGTGTGACAGATTGGTATCAGAGCACTGGTTATAGCAACTAGGAAAGAAGTTTTAACCTAGACTATAACCGTAGGGGAATCGCATGAAATATTTTGCAAAGAAAATATTTTCAAAAGAAAAACCACACACACACTTAGGAACACGGGTCACACAATGTCTAGTGAACACTGAGGATAAGAACATTATGTGCTCAGGGTACATGCGCTAAGTTTGATATATTTTCGTTCTCTTTTAAGAAAAACGAGAATGCCTCCAACCAGAGCCAAGGGAATTACCATGACACCCGAGGAACTCGCAGAAATAATCGCACAGGCGATCGCAACGCATGAGGCCAGCAAGGCCGAGTCAAGTCAGGGTCGTCAAGAGACCGAAACCCCAGAACCCGAATCAGGAGCTTTGGAGAAAGGATGCTCCTATAAGACATTTATGGCCTGTAAGCCTTGGCCATTCAAGGGCACCGAAGGGGCCATTGGGCTCTACAACTGGATCGACAATCAAAAGGTCCTTTACGCGACCTGCATGTTTCAAGAGGCGACCTCGTCTTGGTGGAAGCTTCAAGTGAAAACATTGGGACGAGAAGTTGCTCTCCACAAGACCTGGGAGGAGCTGAAGGAAATGATGATGAAAAAGTTCTGCTCTCGCGCCGAAATTCAGAGTCTACAGCAGGAATTTTGGAACCACACCATGATAGGAACTGATATCGACGCCTACAACAACCGATTCAACGAGCTTTGCCAGATGGTGCCGGATATGGCGAACACGGAGGAGAAAAAGATAGAGAGGTATATTTATGGGTTACCCCATGTTATCAGAGTTCCGCTCAATGCCGCAGCGCCTCCAACCTTTGATGAGGCAGTGGCGCGGGCCATCACTCTTACAAGAGATACGGTTCGTGAGGGCATGTTGACCTCGCGCGGGAACGAGCAGCGAACCTCTGACCCCAAGAGAAAATGGAACTCTCACCACCGAGGGTCCGACTCCAAGCAACCACCATTCAAGAAACAGGAGAGCGTAAGGGCTTACGCGGTACAAGCCTTGGAGCCATCACGAAGAGGGTACAATGGGCCTCGCCCATGGTGCAGCAGATGCAAGTATCACCACGAGGGTGAATGCGCAAGCATCGTATGCGCCAAATGTAGCAGACCAGGGCACAAGGCGATAAACTGCCATAAGGAAGCTGGAGCAAACGACAACTGCTACGCATGCAGGAAGACAAGACATTTCAGTCGGGATTGCCCGCAAAAGAGAAACCAAGCTCGCGGGAGAGCCTTTGTGATCGGCGCAGGCGAAGCAAAAGAAGAACCGAATGTGGTAACCGGTACGTTTCTACTTAACGACCATTTTGCATCTGTCTTATTTGATACTGGCGCTGACCTAAGTTTCATATCCACTGAGTTTAAAAACTCCCTAGGCCTAGCAACCTGTAGACTAGACACGCCTTATACTATAGAACTAGCCAATGGTAGGCAGATACGCGCGAACGAGAGGACTGAGCAATGTGTATTGGTCATGGGAGGTCACGGATTCAATATTAACTTATTGCCAATAGACTTGGGAAGCTTTGACATTGTGGTAGGCATGGATTGGTTAGTCGAGAACCACGCGGAAGTTATTTGCCATGAGAAGCAGGTTCGGATCCCACTGTTGAGCGGGGAAACCTTAGTAATTCAAGGGGAAAGAAGTGGAGTTGCGATAAAACTCATTTCGTGTCTAAAGGCGCGCAAGTGCCTGAGGAAAGGATGCTACGCCTTCCTGGCGCACGTAGTAGAGAAGAAAGGAGATGAACGAAAGATTGAAGACTTACCAGTGGTGCGCGAATTCCCGGAAGTTTTCCCTGAAGATCTGCCCGGATTACCGCCACCGCGACAAGTCGAGTTTCGAATCGACTTGGTTCCAGGAGCTGCACCAGTAGCTCGAGCACCCTATCGACTAGCTCCGTCCGAGATGCAAGAGCTATCCAATCAGTTGCAGGAACTATTGGATAAGGGTTTCATACGCCCAAGCTTTTCACCCTGGGGAGCTCCAGTACTTTTTGTAAAGAAGAAGGATGGTTCATTTAGAATGTGTATTGACTACAGGGAACTGAACAAGCTGACAGTCAAGAATCGGTACCCCTTACCGAGGATTGACGACTTATTTGATCAGTTGCAGGGATCCAGTTATTACTCGAAGATAGATCTACGGTCAGGTTACCACCAACTTAGGGTCCATGAGGAAGACGTGCCGAAGACAGCCTTCCGAACTAGATACGGCCATTATGAGTTCTTAGTAATGCCTTTCGGGCTAACTAATGCGCCGGCTGTATTCATGGATCTGATGAACCGTGTGTGCAAACCATACTTGGATAAGTTTGTGATTGTATTTATAGATGATATTCTGGTTTACTCCCGAACCAGAGCTGAGCATGAACAACATCTGAGATTAATTTTGGGGTTGCTGAAGGAAGAAAAGTTGTATGCAAAGTTTTCTAAATGTGAGTTTTGGCTTAGAGAGGTTCACTTTCTCGGTCACGTTGTAAACGAGAAAGGAATACACGTCGATCCTTCCAAGGTCAAAGCCATCGAGAATTGGGAAGCGCCAAAAACACCAACTGAGGTGAGGCAATTCCTAGGACTAGCTGGCTACTATCGACGTTTCATTGAGAACTTCTCCAAGATAGCTTTACCTCTGACTGCGCTAACTCAGAAAGATAAGAAGTTTGATTGGGGCGAAAACCAGGAAACAGCGTTTCAAATGTTAAAACAAAAGTTATGTAGTGCGCCAATTTTGTCGCTACCCGAGGGGACGGACGACATCGTCGTCTACTGCGACGCTTCACATCAAGGACTCGGATGTGTCCTTATGCAGAGAAACAAAGTCTTAGCGTATGCCTCTCGTCAACTCAAGGTCAATGAAAGGAACTATACAACGCATGATCTGGAACATGGAGCAGTTGTTTTCGCGCTAAAGATTTGGCGCCATTATCTTTATGGTACAAAGTGTTTGATTTTTACGGATCACAAGAGCCTTCAACATATATTTGATCAAAAGGATTTAAACATGAGGCAACGAAGATGGGTTATTGAATGATTATGATTGTGAAACAAAGTATCATCCTGGAAAGGCGAATGTGGTAGCAGACGCTTTAAGTAGGAAAGAGCGAGCAAAGACGCTACGAGTTAAGGCTCTAAGATTGACCATTCGCGCAGACCTCACTACCCGCATCCGAGAAGCTCAACAAGAAGCCTTGAAATCAGAATTTGTCAAAAACGAATCCCTTGGGGGTATGATTAAGAATTTGGAGCTCAAAGAGAACGATACTCGATATTTTGCTAACCGCATATGGGTCCCTCTCAAGGGAGGATTACGCGAGCAAGTGTTAAACGAAGCTCACAAAACGCGGTATTCCGTACATCCTGGCGCAGACAAGATGTACCAAGATGTTAAAGCGCTGTATTGGTGGCCCAATCTTAAGGGCGACATCGCGACGTATGTCAGTAAGTGCCTGACGTGTTCGAAGGTGAAGGCTGAATACCAGAAACCGTCGGGGTTGCTTCAACAGCCAGAAATTCCCATGTGGAAGTGGGAACAAATCTCCATGGACTTCATTACCAAACTGCCAAGGACACCTGGGGGATACAACACGATTTGGGTTATTGTAGACCGGCTAACTAAGTCAGCACACTTCCTGCCGATCAAGGAAACCGATAAGATGGAAAAGTTAGCCCGATTGTATATTCGAGAAGTGGTTTCAAGACACGGAGTTCCGGTATCCATCATTTCTGATAGAGATAGTCGTTTCACCTCAAGATTTTGGAGATCGTTACAAGGGGCTTTAGGTACTCGTCTTGACATGAGTACGGCTTATCATCCTCAAACGGATGGACAAAGCGAGCGAACCATTCAAACATTAGAAGATATGTTGCGCGCATGCGCAATCGATTTCGGGGGTAGCTGGGATACTCATCTCCCATTGGTTGAATTTTCATACAATAACAGTTATCACACAAGCCTCAAGGCTGCGCCATTTGAAGCCTTGTATGGGCGCAAGTGTAGGTCCCCACTGTGTTGGGCTGAAGTGGGTGACAAGCAAATGACTGGTCCAGAATTGATCCAAGAAACGACGGACAAAATTTTCCAGATACGGGATCGCCTTAAGGCAGCGCGCGACAGACAGAAAAGCTATGCAGATGTGAGAAGAAAACCGTTGGAATTTCAAGTAGGGGATAGAGTACTTTTGAAAGTCTCTCCATGGAAGGGAGTCCCCCGTTTCGGCAAGCGAGGAAAGTTAAATCCGCGATACATCGGACCATTTGAGATCCTGGAAAGGATCGGTCCAGTTGCTTATAAACTCCATTTACCCGCCGAACTTAGTGGAGTTCACGACACGTTTCATGTGTCCAACCTCAAGAAGTGCTTATCTGATGAAACGTTAATTTTACCATTGGACGAGGTTCATATCGACAAACAACTACACTTCGTGGAAGAGCCTATAGCAGTAACCGATTGGAAAGAACAAAAGTTGCGAAGAAGCCGAATCAAGTTAGTAAAGGTTCAATGGGGCTCAAAGCGTGGACCTGAATTCACTTGGGAAAGAGAAGACCAAATGCGCAAAAAGTACCCATACCTCTTCCAAAGGATAGTTCCTACCAGCAACACCTCCTAATTTCGGGACGAAATTCTCCTAACAGGGGGAGAATGTGACACCCGGTAATTTCCCAATCCCATAAACCAAGTAACCAACCTAATTATTAGGAGACTGTGAATGTTATATGCGCCATACGCTGGTGCGATGCGCGCCATTATCAGCGCGGGCATATGTTGTATGCGCCATGCGCTGGTGCGATGCGCGCCATGTTAGGATCAGCGCGGGCATATGTTATATGCGCCACGCGCACAGGTTTTTGTTGTGTTTTCATGATAACTTAAGTTTATGTCGTTTCTGTATAATGGGTTGCATACCTCTTCAATGATCAATAAGTAAAACTATATTCAAACGATATCCTAGTTAAGACCCAAATCATTTATGCGCGCGCGGAAAAAGGGAACATTGAGAGCTAGTTTGTTTGAAGCTCCAAGATGGAATTGACTTCAACATAACTGATCACTATGTTGAAATACCAAGACCTCATGGAGAATCTACAAATGAAACTCAACGTCCCTGACTACGAGAAGGTTACACATCTACCCGCATCAAATAAAAAGGAGTTATGTGCGACACCTGCGGGAAGAATCCCCGCGGGACACCTTAAAACTAAACCCTTTACGCATGAACGTCTGCACAGAAACCAACCACCTTTTCGCTTAAATCCAAAAGTTCACCCTGTTAATAAACTCTGAGAACGCTGGTTCCAGCAGAGCCAGATGGACTCGCAGGATTCCTTATAAGGACGCCTGCGCAGTGATACGCGCAGGATTCGTTACAAGGACGCTTGCGCGAAGACCAACTGGAGCCGCCGGACCCACAACGTTCAAAGAAATGGCCTTCACGCAGAAGGCTATACGCGCAAGGCTACACGCACAAAACACTTAGTCTATTCTTCAGATGTAAGGGGATTACCCCCGCCCAGAAAGAACCAGTTGCGTGTTTAAGAGATATTTACCTTTTGACTGCACACTGACAACAGTACCAGGAAAAGTATACTGTAACACGAAATGTCAGCTGTCAGCCGCACCTACTCTCACCAACCACAGTCCTGCATGTACTGTCAAATCCATCAGAATCTTTATAACCACTCCCTAGGACCATCACCCCCATCCCTAAAATAAATAATAATAAACCCCATACCTTGTCATCATTACACCCAATATAAATAAGATTTCAATCCCCTAAATCAAGGGATTGTGTTCCCTTGAATTTGCCTATAAATAAGTATCAATTCTTGAATAAAAATATCATACAAACACACTTCAAACTCCTCTCTTAAACCTGTAATTCTGCACTAACCATCTCCCAAGCATCCGTTTCCAGTACCATCGCTAGGTAAGCCGAAACTTTAGTCTTGAGATTTACTTTTCTGACCAACCCTTATATTCTTCGATTTCTTGATCTTAATACACATATTTCTTGTTATTTAAACATATTCTAGACTTCCAATTTCGAGGCTAACATCAGGAAACCCGAATCTCGTTTAAACTCTCTCTAAACCATCACTTAACAAGAATCACAGGTGAGTCTCACAGCCCCTATTTTCACTGTTTTTAAACTGTTTTCGGGGCGAGGGACACGTGTTTAAATTATGTTTTATCATGGTATATTTACAAGCAATGCAAACGATTATCTGTTTATGGTGTTTATCTTGGTTTTCAATGTAAGTGCGCAAGATTTAGACAGTGATCACTTGTCAGTGGAACTCTAAGGGTAGGGACTACTGTGTTTGATCAACCCACTCGTAGGGGTCGCACCTCTTTGCATAGACGAGTGCCTAGTATGGTCATGGGGTAGTACTACTGGTTGTAAAGCCCGCTCGTAGGGGTCGCACCTCTTTGCACGGACGAGCGCCTAGTTTTCCGAGCACAAAGTCCGCGCGTAACCCGCGGGACGGTATTGTTTTAGCTCGTAGTGGCAGCGCCACTTTGCATGGACGAGTAGTGTTTTCAGAAATGTCCGCGCGTAACCCGCGGGACGGTTTTATCAAGCATATGTTTTAATGATGTTATCAGAAATATGTTTCAATATGGTTTTATCAAGGATATGATGCAATACGATTTATCAAGTCACCAAAACTTGTGAACTCACTCAGTTTATACTGATTCAAATGTTTTTACGTGTCTTTCAGGTGATAATTAGTAGCGCAAGGAGTCACACATAGAGCACTTCACGCAGAACATCTATAAAAATGGTTTTTGGAAGATTTTAGTTCTATCCCTTCCACACGCGTGGTTGTTCCCGCCGTGTAAGGGGATATGGCGCGGAAATCTTCAACGTTTTTCCATATGTGGATGTTTATATATGTAATTCTAAACAATGTAATGTATTTTGTACTAGACATTTCATGCGCAATGGAAAATTTATTTGAATGTTTGCAATGACCCGTGCTTGATTATCAATTCCCACTCGCGCGCACCCGGCTGTTTCCGCCGTTTAGGGCCGGGTGTGACAGAAGAAGCTTGTGTTGAGGGTGAAGCCGTCTCGAACAATGAAAAGAGTGCACGTACAGACTTTTCCCTAGAGTCTTAACAAGACATTACCAGTAGTATTAGAAAAACTGTACCGGTGAAACCATAATTTTTCTTGGTTCAGGATTGAAGAATGAGTTTATAAGGTTTATTGATCCAATGTGTCTTGTTAATTTATCGGAATCGGACAATGACACACTATTTAAGAATGAGATTCGTTTTGCCGAGATTAAAGATTATGATCGTGCTATGCAAATCCAACGTGTCGTGCGTATTTGCAACGCGTTTGGTATTTATATTTGTGCGGATTGGAAGACAAAGAGATTCCTATGATTGAAGACGAAGAGCACGAGACGAGGGGGAGTTTTTTAGTGCATTATTTAGTCATCTCGGTCTTTGTTTATCATGTAATTTATCTTTATTTATATAAAAAGGCATTTTGGTAATTTTACCAGTCCATTCATGTATTTATAGGGTCATTCTTTTAGTATGCTAAACGAATGAATATAATTGGAGATATAAACATGGGGGTTTGTACAAGAAGTCCAATCGACCAAAGCCTTCGTTGTTTCTATAATCAAGTGTCTCCATTGCAAAGTCGGTTCTTTGTTCAAATGCTTTATTTTTCAAATAAAACGGAAGACATATAAAGAGAAGTTAACTGAGGAAAGTTGGGTTAATGCTATGCAAGAAGAACTTCAACAGTTTGAGAAGTTAGGGGTGTGGAAGTTTGTAGACTTACCTGAAGACAGGAAGCGTATTAATACAAAATGGGTGTTTGAGTGCAATAGGGGAGTTGAAGTTTTTCCTAGGTCTTCAGGTAGAACAGTTACCTGATGGTATATTTATTCACCAAAAATAGTACATCAATGACATCCTAGCAAAATTCAACATGGCTGGTTCAACGACGATTAGCACTCTACCATTGAATCATGGAATTGGTCCTGATCCCACCGGGGAGAAGGTTGATCAAACGCTTTACCATTCATAAATTGGCTCTCTAATGTACTTAACCGCTTCAAGGCCAGATATTATGTACCCAACATGTTTGTGTGCCCGATATCAATCCAATCCAAAAGTCTCGCACCTCATGATAGTGAAGAGGATACTGAGTTACTTAAAGGATGTCCTGGAATCGGTCTATGGTATCCTAAAGAAGATGAGATTGTGTGTAGAGCATATTCGGATTCCGATCAAGGAAGTTGTATGCTAAACGCAAAGTCTGCAACCGCTGGATGTCAATTCTTCGGCAGTAGGTTGGTCACATAGCAATGTAAGAAGAAAACATCCGTTTCTCTATCGAGTTGCGAATCTGAGTATGTAGTCGCCTCCAGTTGTTGTTCTCAGGTTTATTGGCTTCAATAGCAGATGCGTGACTATGGTTTGCATTTTCTGACCATTCCTATTTTTGTAGATAATTCTGCAGCTACTTCCATAACAAAAACCCGGTAAATCATTCCAAAACTAAACACATAGAAATACAGTATCACTTCATTCGTGATTGCTACGAAAAGAAGTTGATAACCGTAGATAAAATTCACACCGACGAGCATAAAGCGGATCCTTTTACTAAAGCTTAACTGTATTAAGAAACTGGGAGGTGGGAAAGCGAATGATCCCAAGGTTAAGTATTCCGATCTTGAGTGACGATTCATCTAGGTCATGTTTGTAAATATATTTTCAAATTAGTTTCTTATTTTAGGGGGGAGATATTTATAGATAATCGAAAAACATTCAAATATTTGGAAAAGTCAAATATATTTTAAAACGATAAAAAGTAAAAAACTTGTTAAAAATTGCTCCTCGAAAAGAGTTTTGAAGCAAAAAGGGAAAATGATAGTACATTGATCATCTAGTCCCAAATTCATTAAAAAATAAGCTTAAAAGATTGTGTGCTTAAATGTATTTGTGCATTTGTAGACTTTAAAACAAATATGTATTGAATAGTAAGTGATATAAACTTAAATAGCCAAGTCGAAAGGGGCCTTATTTCTCTAATAAAAATCTTGGTAATGAAGGCAGAAATTTAATAGCCGATCATACTCAAGCCTAATGTTTTAGAATAATCTCCAAAATTAAAATCTTTGAAAATTTTAAAGCTTCTAGTTATTGGTTATACCATCAACGTTATACAGTTTTATGGCCTTAAATCGTATATTGATGGGATGCTTCAAATTTATGAACAACATTCAGTATTTATGCGTTTTATCATATGGGTATTCACAATTGTGAATATTAAATTGTTGTATAAGTAGACCCAAGTCATTAAACTTGATCAATGTTGTACTTTGTACAAATTCATTACTTACTTGATCAACCATGATGTTAGACATACAATTGTAACACCCCATAACCGCAGCGGAAACGTACACGGGATGCAACAGACGCATCTGATATCAACAGCATTGCTTATAAAGAAAACACCACTACATTAATATACTTCATTTTACATTGTTTCGAGTTTAGTTCCTGACTAGGCGATAACACATATTTTTACTAACATTACATTAACATATATAATACAAAATGAACCCTATGCTTCCACAAATAGCACGCATCATCAAACATATAGCACTTATTCCAGTTTAGGGGTACCTAGAAAGCATGGAAAGAAAACGGGTCAACTACGAATAGTTGGTGAGTTTCACTGATTTAAATAAACATTGACAGTTCATTATAATAAATCATATATTAGAGATGTAATTATGCTGAGCCCACAAGTGAAACCTCTGACTATCACACACAACCCCGTGGCATACTCCGCCCACGAACCTGCCCCAAACCGCTATGCCTAACATTACATAGCAAAATAAATATAACACCCAATATAGACATGTGCAACTGGCTGAGAAACATCAGCAAATCCATGCCGGACCAGTTGGGTTTGTCAGACCAATAGTACTATCCACCCTCTACCGGCTTTCAGTTAATCACTCGTGTTGCGGGGCCTTACAATGTTAGTAACTCAGACAATTACCATCTTAGTACATTTCCGTACGATTCCCGTACAATAAAACATATATAAATGCACGCAAATCTATGCGTTCAGTATGTACTTAAACATTTTAGTAACAACATGCTTTACGCCCCGGGAAAATATTCGAAAACAATTCAGGAAAAAGGGGCTCGTGAAACTCACCTTCTTGTGAGCAAGATGTACTACGGTGCACGGCTACTGGTACAGATCTGTAACACGATCCCCCAAATCGTTACTACACAATTTCTATCAATATAACTTAAATTCGTGTTAACCGGTACGTCTGGGGACACTGCTAACCCAGTACCGTACACGATCCGGGGACAATGTTAACCCCGAAATACTTTTCAGGACTTAGATTGTGATATCACTTAGAGTTCCTTAGTCAAAACTACCATTAGTTTGTTTTCTCGTTTTGCGGGCCTAGCACGGTTATTCGTCTTTATGTTTTCAAAAGATGAGTTTGGCCACATACGACCCGAAAATAGTTGTTATTGATATTTTAATTAAAGTTGTGAAATTAGAGCTCGGTTAGACACCCCGGTTGGCCGCGGGGCCCGTTTCCGCCTTTAATACACCGGAAACGGTTAAGTCGGGTAAAATTACCCAAATCATCCGAATTATTTTCGGATGATTTATTTTTACTTGATTAACTTAGTTTCATAAAAATCATCCATGTTTAAGGTTTTCAAAGACCAGTCAGCTCGCTTAGGCGAACTTCGCCGGTTTACTCGTTTTAAGCTTTAAAAGTTTGTTTTTAAGTTCCATTTAGCACAAATAAATATCCGTTTAGTCTCGGACCTTGAAATTTTGTACCAACCATATTTTGACAGTAAGGAATTTTATAAAATTTTTCCAGAATTAATTTTTATATCTAAAATTTATTTAACCATTTTTAAACGTCATTTAAACACCAAATATGTCGAAAATACCAAACGACCTTCGAAAAATCCCAAATTTTTCTGGGATAACCCCTGTCACCCAAAGAGTTCCCTGTAATTTTTCCAGAACCAAAAACTCATTTTTATGCCATTTTTACCAAAACCGAGCTAGAAATCCCTAGAACTCGTTTTACCAAAAAGCCTACTTAGACTTCTCCAATGAACCTGAAATTTTGTGTGTCGCTTTTATATGTTATAAAAAGATTATCTTAAATTTTCCAGAATTTTTCATGATGTTTAGCTATTTTTCACCATTTTTGGCTAAAACCGAGCATTAAATTCACCAAATATTCATCCTTTATCCAAAAATTACCAAAATTTCACAGATCTCATATTTTCATGTGTAGATCATCTCTGTGAAATTTCATGACCCAACTCTAAGTCTACCACAATCTGTCCAAATCACATAAATCATACGAAAACCGAACTACCTTGTGTTTTCTAGCGTTAGATCGCAAAGATCTTGGTTTCTAGCCTTTGCTAGCCACTAGATACAACACCTACAAGCACAACAACACCACACCAAGCAAGTTATACCCACAATCAAGCCATTTCTTTCATGGTTTCGATTAAAACATTAAAACAAAGATTTTGACCGTAAAAATTCGTTTTTGACTCTTTTAACTCCTTTCTTAGACCAAGATCCCTTGTATAACTTGTATACATCACTTGATCATGCTAGAATCGGTTTCATCTCGGGTTTTCACCCATTTTTCATTTGAAACCTCATTTCCTTGTAAATGAACCAAGAAAAAAAAGATAAACACGATTACAACTCGGTTTTTACCTTGTGTTCTTGCTTAAAAACTTGGGTTTTGGATGGATGTTGAAGAGTGTTGAGAGGATTTGGAGAGTTAGAAAGTGGAAAAAAGAAAAATGAAATGTGTGTGTGTGTGCATAGGACCGATCGGTCCAAGTTAGGGTGTGGGGTGGGACCCACATCTTCATTCTTGGCCACAAACTTGGATTGTGTAATCCGGATAATGTTGTGGATAATCTGGTTCAGTTCGTTTTTCGGTTAAACGTTTAATTCGGCTTAAAACGAGGCCAAAACGGTCGTTTTTCGGCTTAAAATTTAAATTTATATAAAACCGATTTAAAAACTTTAAAAACTTAAACCATGAGATTTATTGACTTAACATATCATATTGTCGGTAATTGTGCATCTTTTTCGGCTTGATCGATCGTCTCTTGCTTGGTTCGATGTTAAAGGTTTCGTTTATCGTACCGACGTACTAATAAATCGAAATCTTTTTTCTGTGCTATAATTCACTTATCCCGAAGCCTTAATACTTCGTAAACCTTACTAAACATCATATATTTCATCTATTACGTAATCCCCGATTCGTTCGGGTTTCAATAACCGTTCATCGGTTAATCGTAATTCCAATACGACTAACTGTACATTCGAGTATAATTCGTACTGGGAATCTTATATACTCGTACAGGCACATTATAATTCATATATTTAGTATTAAATAACACATAAATGGTATATTCCGGCTAGGGTATACCTGAATTTGCCGGAATCGTTACATTCTCCCCCCGTTATAAAAATTTCGTCCTCGAAATTTTACGCATTAACTACTTCCTTTTGCGGAAATAGGTGGGGGTATTTCTTCCGAAATTCGTCCTTTCGTTCCCAAGTATAATCTGGGCCTCGTAGCGAGTTCCATCTAACTTTGACCAACGAGATCTTATTGTGTCTAAGTTGCTTGATTTTCCCGTCTACTATTTCTATGGGCTCCTCCACAATGTTGAGCTTATCATTTAATTGAACCCCCTCTAAAGGTAACACCGATGTTTCATCCGACAGACACCTTTTCAGGTTCGACACGTGAAACACGTTGTGAACTGCACTCAGTTCATCAGGCAGTTCTAATCGGTATGCTACAGGACCGATTTTCGCGGTAATGTCGAACGGTCCAATGTATCTAGGGCTAACTTCCCCGCCTTTCCAAATCTGACTACTCCTTTCCATGGTGATACTTTCAAATACACTTTATCACCTTTCTCAAATGATAACGGTTTTCTACGGGTATCGGCATAACTCTTCTGCCGATCCCGTGCGGCCTTCAGATTGTTCTTAATTTCAAGGATTTTGCTGGTCGTTTCCTGGACCAGATCTGATCTAATAACCTGTGTGTCGCCCACTTCAGTCCAGCAGAGTGGTGATCGGCACTTCCGACCATACAATGCTTCGTAAGGTGCTGCCTTTATACTGCTATGGTAACTATTATTATAGGAAAATTCAACGAGTGGGAGATGTTGATCCTAATTTCCCTTAAAATCCAGTACGCATGCACGAAGCAAATCCTCCAGTGTTTGAATGGTCCTCTCAGACTGACCGTCGGTCTGAGTGTGGTAAGCTGTGCTTAGATCAATACGCGTTCCCAACGCTTCTTGGACAGCTTTCCAAAGGTTGGAGGTGAAATGGCTATCCCGATCAGAGATGATCGAGATGGGTATACCATGACGAGACACAATTTCATTTATATAAATCTGCGCAAGTCTCTCAGTATTATAATTATTTCTAATCGGGATAAAATGTGCCGATTTGGTTAATCGATCCACGATTACCCAAATTGCATCATGTCCATGGGACGTCTTAGGGAGATGTGTCACAAAATCCATCGTGATCTGCTCCCACTTCCAAGTTGTGAGTAGTGTAATTCTTCTCATGTTCTTTTAACTGTCGAGAAGCATAGGCTATAACCTTATTATTTTGCATCAACACGCATCCTAACCCTCTCCGGGATGCGTCACAATACACGACAAAACCATCGTCTCCGTCGGGGAGACTTAAGATCGGCGCTTGGCACAATCTTTGTTTTAGCGTTTGAAACGCCGTTTCCTGCTCTTTACCCCATTCATACTTTCGATCCTTTTGAGTCAGAAGGGTTAAAGGTTGGGCGATGCTGGAAAAGTTCTCTATAAATCGACGATATTATCCAGCTAAGCCTAAGAATTGGCGGATTTCCTTTGGCGATTTAGGCGCTTGCCAATTCTTAACTGCTGACCTTACTTGGATCAACGTGTATTCCTTGATGGTTTATAACGTGACCAAGGAATTGCACTTCTTGTAACCAGAAGTTACACTTGGAGAATTTTGCAAACAACTTCTCCTGATTTAGAAGCTCTAAAATTAATCTTAAGTGTTGTTCGTGCTCTTCTTTACTCTTCGAGTATATCAAAATATCGTCAATAAACACGATGACGAATTTGTCGAGATAGGGTTTACAGACTCGATTCATGAGATCCATGAACACTGCTAGCGCATTTGTTAGCCCAAACGGCATAACTAAGAACTCGTAATGGCCGTAGCGAGTCCGGAATGCGGTTTTTGGGATATCCTCCTCCTGAATTCTAACCTGATGGTATCCCGATCTAAGATCTATTTTTGAGAAGTAGCTCGCACCTTGTAGTTGGTCGAACAGGTCATCGATTCGGGGGAGAGGATACCTATTTTTGATTGTCAACTTGTTCAATTCCCTGTAATCAATGCACATTCTAAGGCTCCCGTCCTTCTTTTTCACGAATAGTACAGGTGCACCCCACGGGGAATAACTAGGACGTATAAATCCTTTATCCAACAATTCTTGCAACTGATTGGACAACTCTTGCATCTCGGATGGTGCAAGTCGGTAGGGCGCCTTAGCAACAGGGCCAGCTTGAGGTAATAAGTCGATTCTGAATTCGACCTGTCGGGTTGGCGGTAATCCAGGAAGTTTTTCTGGGAAAACTTGTGGAAATTCGCGTACCACGGGGATATCGTCCACCCGTTTTTCCTCAGGATCCGTGGCCGTCAAGCTCGCTAGATACGCCACGCATCCCTAGCGTATATATTTTAACACCTTGAGGTGGGATATAAACGGTATCCTATTGCCCGACTTCTCACCCTGCACTAATACCTCTTCGTCATCCGACACCCGGATCTTGACGATTTTCTTTTCACAGTTTATTTCTACTTTGTTACCTGCTAACCAATCCATTCCCACTATCACATCAAAACTACCCAATTCTACCGGTAACAAGTCAATCAGAAAGGATTGTTCGTTCAGAATAAAAGGGCAATTCCGAACTATCCGATTAACTATCATGGTTTTACCGTTAGCGACTTCTACGGTGTAAGGTTCTATGGTTTCACCAATAGGAAGGTTTGCTATCGACAGGAATCTAACGGAGACAAAACTTCTATCGGTGCCTGTATCAAATAATACAGAAGCGTAATGATCAGAGACGAGGAATGTACCTGTCACTACGCTGGGGTCCTGGCGTGCCTCGTTCGCCCCCATCACGAATGCTCGGCCTCGCGCCGGATTGGACGACGATGCCTGACCCGAGGGTTGCCTCCTGTTTCCTCCCTGGTTCAGTTTCGGACAGTGTCTTTTGAAGTGATCCGTGCTGCCGCATTCATAGCAAGCACGGCTGGTGGTCACCATTTGGTTTTCTTGTGGGTTTTGTTGTCGGGCTGGTTGGGTCCTAACTGGCTGCGCACGGATAGGTTGCGGTTGTCGGTTCAGATTGTTCAAGTTTGTCTTACATCTCGGTGCGTAGTGCCCTTCCCTGCCACACCGATGGCACACTACCCCCCTGCACTCGCCACCATGCTGGTAACCGCATTTTCCACACCTAGGAAACGTCCTTGTCTGCGGTTCCTGCCTTCCGCCTGAACTAGTCATGGCGTAGTTCTGGGCAGCGGGCCGAGCACGTTTATTTTGTTGCCTCTCCTGGATCCTATTGTCATACGTGCCTCGCTTTCCCCCAGCGGACTCTCCGGCTGCCTTCAGTGACCCACTCCTCACAAAATCGTACGTGACGATACCAGCTTGCGTCACCACACCCTCAAACGTCTTGTGTCCCCCAGAGTTGACTATACTCCTTACTATTGGAGTTAGTCCCCATATATAATGCTCAATCCTCTTTGACTCTGGGGTGACCAACCATGGTACCAATCGTGACAACTCATTAAATCGGTTCGTATAACCCAAGTGGTCTGCCCCCTGCATCTCCAGGTTCCATAATTCGTTTTCTAATTTCTGCAGTTCATTTTTCGGGCAGAAATGTTCCAGTACAAAGGCTTTAAATTCTGCCCAGGTCATGCGGTTTGTCGCTGCCTGACCGTGAGTTTGCACTATTGTGTTCCACCATGACAAGGCATGGTCCGTGAACGTGCAGGTAGCATACTTAACAATGTACTCCTCAGGGCAGTTACTGATGTTCACAACCGACTCTATTTTCCCAATCCACTTAACCAACCCATTGGGTCCCTCAGACCCGCTAAATTCTAGGGGCTTGCATAACATAGAATCTTTAATTGAACCTCCCCTTGTTGCAGGAGTCGGTTCAGTGCGGTTCGTTTCTACACTGGGTATAGGGCCAGTGCTATCTGTAACGACCACCCTAGGCGGCGTGTCATTACTAGGAATCGGGTTACCATTCGGTGGAGGATTAACATTTTGTTCCCCAACATTATTGGTGGTCGTTTGATTGCTCGCAGGGTCTGGATTGGTCGTATTGTTAATAATGGCGGCGATGCGCGATACTATATCCAGAATCGCCGCCTCTAACTGTCGAGCAATCAGACGACTCACATCCACTTCTGACAATTGAGCCGAACGTTTTGGTGCCATTCTACACAACATCGAGAAAATATATATAATCAGTACAAGTTCCAATCATAAAACACAACAAACATTCCATTCATTACTAAACGTTAGTACATATTACACAAACATCCGTTCATATTACTTTCCTGTCACTATTACATTAGTTAAGTTTTCATACGTAGGGCCTATGTCGGCATCATCTCGACATAACCCGTAACGGGTCAGTGCTTGAATGATACCCAAAAGTATCTATACTGATAGGCCCCAAAAGAGACCCTCTAAGGGCCAGTGGTTGTATTATAACTACCCAAGATTCACTCTATGTTAGCATCACCACTAACTGCTTACACAGAGTATCAAAAAGTGGCCCCTGACTACCACCACCCTAACATGATCTAAACACGGTGGTATACCAACCACACCAACAACGCCGCCATCCCCACAATCACTGCCATTAAACCCCGGATCCGTGTTTCCATCCGGTCAATCAACCCTAGGGAGTAGGCGTCCTCTCTCCTCAGCTGCGTGATCGCATGCTAGCTGTCCAGTATGCAATCCACCAAGAGGTTCCTCCTCTGAATACCCACCGTCAAGGCGGTGGTGTGTTCATTCATCCGCTCGGTGAGCACCCGGAGCCACGCCACCTCGGTGGAGGGACGCTCATCCCTCACTGGCCTGGGGGTATCCCGCACAGGTGGCGGCACAGGCCCGGGCTGGGGGCGGGAGGACTCGCCTCTGTGGTAAGTGGATCTGGGTGGGGTAAAGGTAGGTGGAACATACGGGACACTGATCCGCGCCGTGAGGCGGGGACCTGGTCTGGGAGGGGTGAGGGTGACCTGAGGTGCGGGTGGGGTGGGAGACCTGGTAACCCTAGCAGGGGAGGACAAGCTAGCACTCCTAAGGCTAGTCTCGGAAGGCTCGGTGCTGGAAGCTAAGCGTACACTCCTAGAGTCCCCGGAACTGGCCTCCTCCGGGTCCTCCTCTACAGATAAACTTCGTGATCTTGACATGCTTACCTGTACACAAGTTAGCAAACATATAGTCCTTTTCATAATGTAAATCATGATTAAATCAATATACACACATTTATACAACCTTGTCACATAAAATTATTATCATATATTTACACATATGTTGCCGATTTTACCTATTAAAGTCCCCCGTGACTTCCTCTGAATTCCCTCGTGCGGACAAGTCGTTATTATGTTCCGGACCATAATAACTCACTTGTCCATCCAAGTTCATCCAGACCTCGTCACAATAATTTATTAGTTGATATTCAGATCCTATAACACTTGAGCTACTGGTTATATTTTAGGTATCTTTTAAAGACATCCTAATTCTTTATAACCAATGGCTCTGATACCAAGTTCTGTAACACCCCGTAACCGCAGCGGAAACGTACACGGGATGCAACAGACGCATCTGATATCAACAGCATTGCTTATAAAGAAAACACCACTACATTAATATACTTCATTTTACATTGTTTCGAGTTTAGTTCCTGACTAGGCGATAACACATATGTTTTACCAACATTACATTAACATATATAATACAAAATGAACCCTATGCTTCCACAAATAGCACGCATCATCAAACATATAGCACTTATTCCAGTTTGGGGGTACCTAGAAAGCATGGAAAGAAAACGGGTCAACTACGAATAGTTGGTGAGTTTCACTGATTTAAATAAACATTGACAATTCATTATAAAAAATCATATATTAGCGATGTAATTATGCTGAGCCCACAAGTGAAACCTCTGACTATCACACACAACCCCGTGGCATACTCCGCCCACGAACCTGCCCCAAACCGCTATGCCTAACGTTACATAGCAAAATAAATATAACACCTAATATAGACATGTGCAACTGGCTGAGAAACATCAGCAAATCCATGCCGGACCAGTTGGGTTTGTCAGACCAATAGTACTATCCACACTCTACCGGCTTTCAGTTAATCACTCGTGTTGCGGGGCCTTACAATGTTAGTAACTCAGACAATTACCATCTTAGTACATTTCCATACGATTCCCGTACAATAAAACATATATAAATGCACGCAAATCTATGCGTTCAGTATGTTCTTAAACATTTTAGTAACAACATGCTTTCCGTCCCGGGAAAATATTCGAAAACAATTCAGGAAAAAGGGGCTCGTGAAACTCACCTTCTTGTGAGCAAGATGTACTACGGTGCACGGCTACTGGTACAGATCTGTAATACGATCCCCCAAATCGTTACTACACAATTTCTATCAATATAACTTAAATTCGTGTTAACCGGTACGTCTGGGGACACTGCTAACCCAGTACCGTACACGATCCGGGGACTATGTTAACCCCGAAATACTTTTCAGGACATAGATTGTGATATCACTTAGAGTTCCTTAGTCAAAACTACCATTAGTTTGTTTTCTCGTTTTGCGTGCCTAGCACGGTTATTCGTCTTTATGTTTTCAAAAGATGAGTTTGGCCACATACGACCTGAAAATAGTTGTTATTGATATTTTAATTAAAGTGGTGAATTTAGAGCTCGGTTAGACACCCCGTTTGGCCGCGGGGCCCGTTTCCGCCTTTAATACACCGGAAACGGTTAAGTCGGGTAAAATTACCCAAATCATCCGAATTATTTTCGGATGATTTATTTTTACTTGATTAACTTAGTTTCATAAAAATCATCCATTTTTAAGGTTTTCAAACACCAGTCAGCTCGCTTAGGCGATCTTCGCCGGTTTACTCGTTTTAAGCTTTAAAAGTTTGTTTTTAAGTTCCATTTAGCACAAATAAATATCCGTTTAGTCTCGGACCTTGAAATTTTGTACCAACCATATTTTGACAGTAAGGAATTTTATAAAATTTTTCCAGAATTAATTTTTATATCTAAAATTTATTTAACCATTTTTAAACGTCATTTAAACACCAAATATGTCGAAAATACCAAACGACCTTCGAAAAATCCCAAATTTTTCTGGGATAACCCCTGTCACCCAAAGAGTTCCCTGTAATTTTTCCAGAACCAAAAACTCATTTTTCATGCCATTTTTACCAAAACCGAGCTAGAAATCCCTAGAACTCGTTTTACCAAAAAGCCTACTTAGACTTCTCCAATGAACCTGAAATTTTGTGTGTCACTTTTATATGTTATAAAAAGATTATCTCAAATTTTCCAGAATTTTTCATGATGTTTAGCTATTTTTCACCATTTTTGGCTAAAACCGAGCATTAAATTCACCAAATATTCATCCTTTATCCAAAAATTACCAAAATATCATAGATCTCATATTTTCATGTGTAGATCATCTTTGTGAAATTTCATGACCCAACTCTAAGTCTACCACAATCTGTCCAAATCACATAAATCATACGAAAACCGAACTACCTTGTGTTTTCTAGCGTTAGATCGCAAAGATCTTGGTTTCTAGCCTTTGCTAGCCACTAGATACAACACCTACAAGCACAACAACACCACACCAAGCAAGTTATACCCACAATCAAGCCATTTCTTTCATGGTTTCGATTAAAACATCAAAACAAAGATTTTGACCGTAAAAATTCGTTTTTGACTCTTTTAACTCCTTTCTTGGACCAAGATCCCTTGTATAACTTGTATACATCACTTGATCATGCTAGAATCGGTTTCATCTCGGGTTTTCACCCATTTTTCATTTGAAACCTCATTTCCTTGTAAATGAACCAAGAAAAAAAAGATAAACACGATTACAACTCGGTTTTTACCTTGTGTTCTTGCTTAAAAACTTGGGTTTTGGATGGATGTTGAAGAGTGTTGAGAGGATTTGGAGAGTTAGAAAGTGGAAAAAAGAAAAATGAAATGTGTGTGTGTGTGCATAGGACCGATCGGTCCAAGTTAGGGTGTGGGGTGGGACCCACATCTTCATTCTTGGCCACAAACTTGGATTGTGTAATCCGGATAATGTTGTGGATAATCTGGTTCAGTTCGTTTTTCGGTTAAACGTTTAATTCGGCTTAAAACGAGGCCAAAACGGTCGTTTTTCGGCTTAAAATTTAAATTTATATAAAACCGATTTAAAAACTTTAAAAACTTAAACCATGAGATTTATTGACTTAACATATCATATTGTCGGTAATTGTGCATCTTTTTCGGCTTGATCGATCGTCTCTTGCTTGGTTTGATGTTAAAGGTTTCTTTTATCGTACCGACGTACTAATAAATCGAAATCCTTTTTCTGTGCTATAATTCACTTATCCCGAAGCCTTAATACTTCGTAAACCTTACTAAACATCATATATTTCATCTATGACGTAATCCCCGATTCGTTCGGGTTTCAATAACCGTTCATCGGTTAATCGTAATTCCAATACGACTAACTGTACATTCGAGTATAATTCGTACTGGGAATCTTATATACTCGTACAGACACATTATAATTCATATATTTAGTATTAAATAACATATAAATGGTATATTTCGGCTAGGGTATACCTGAATTTGCCGGAATCGTTACAACAATCTTCCTCCTTTACGCACGTCTTAATACCAGTAAGATATGGACCCCAATAATATTTGCAAGGCATACAGATAAAATTGTGCATACTCATTCATGGTAAAGGATATTTGGGGTATTTCTTGATAACAGGGGTATATCTTATTGTGAAGGTTGTTGCTAGTAAAAGCTAAATAAAATTTAAAATATTTTGATCTCCTGGTTCTAAGGTTTAAGTCAAGTTGGGATGACAAGGTAAAAATCAAAATAAGCCTGAATCAACATTAGAGACTGATCATTAGCTTGATATTGTGTGCTTAATTGAACCTTAATCATATCACTAATAATTCTGAAAATTTTGTTGTTAAAACTTAAGTGGAAAACAATACCAATAACTGACTTAACACATGTCATAGGTAATGCTGAAATATATAACTGTGATGGAAGGGTGATTTTGGTCAATATGATTACTTGATCAAACTCACAAAAATATGTATAAGTACAAGTTTGTAAATAGTTCATTATATTTTGTTTTACTACTTTTCATTAAACCAAAAGATTTTACATTTCTGAGTTATTTTCGACTCTAGATGAATGGTTTACTATCTTTTAGGATTAATTTTTGAGAATAAAAAATGAGTTGATGTCCCGAATACATTTACAAAGAGCTAAAATGTTAATTGGCTAATCAAGGTCATTAATTTGACTTCATTTGATCAAAATTTTTCAAAGAAAGATTTAAGTCGTGACTGTTTAATCAAGGTTGTTAACTTGGACTGGATCAAACTCGAAAGTGTGAATTTTATGTGTTCGATATGTACACTTAACATATCCAGCGTATATATGTCTTAGACATATACAACATATATATTTTTACCACATATGCGTCGTATATGTCAAGTTGTAACATATACGGAGGATAAGTGTGTATTATCAATACAACTTACTTATACGTTATATTCATTTCATATCTGTTCATTTTCTTATCCTTGCACACTATTCTATCTTGAGTTTTAAGTTGTTTCCATATAAACATATATGTTGGTTACTTTAGTGATTCGCACACTGTTGTAATCTAGAAAGGTATTATTCATTAACTTGTTTGATGATATTTTCAGTGTTTTTATGAAGAATGCATATCCATATCTTATAATTGTTTATGAGATCGATTATTAATGATTAGTCATTTGATCCGTTACTAGTCGTCACATGTTTATGATCTGTGTTGAGATTTAGATATCCGATTTGATATTTATCAGTTTCTAGATCTGAACAAATATGAGATTCTTGAGAAACTGAGATAAAACCTTAAACTGATTAATCAGAAAATGTTTTTAATTTTGACGATACTTCATTAAGTCACTGAACTAAAGTATTATTGTTTCATTTCAGTAAATTGATTAACTGTCTGTTCAGATTACATATGTGACTTATACATCATATATGTCATATTGGACATATACATGTATAAGATCAATAACATATACGAAATATAAGTCAAGTATTGACATATACGGATATAAGTTATTGACATATACGATGGATAAGTCTCAATTAACTTATACGTGGTATACCTTATTCATATAGTGAACTTATACGTTGAACGAAACTTATGTGTAGGTTAACTACTAATCCGGGCCGGGTAAGTTATACGGGATAAATACTTTTATGTTAAATATTACTTATAAATAGTTCTTATACTTATACGTTTGAATGTACATATACGGATACTTAATTTTGAAATTTGAATATTAAAAACTAACTATGTTTGTTGATTTGATAATGCAGATGGCTCGAAAAGTGAAACATATATAGCATATCCATAACATTTGTGCATATCTAGAGTTGGAGGATAAGAAAGCACAACTTTTCAAGACCATCATTCCGTTTTAGTTATGTTCGAGAATTTATAAGGCTATTATTGTTAAATGTGAGTCTTACACAAATATTGTAGCTGATTTTTGGAAGAATACTACGTATTACGAGTCAGAAATCAAATCAAAGGTGCAATGAAAAGAGATTTTTTTTCAGAGAGTTTAATCAGAAAGATTTTGGAGTTCGGAGATGTTGAGACAGATTCAGATACTTTGGATGAAAGACTATTATTATTAAACAAAGGACGTTATCTGAAGACGGGTTTGTCGAGAACATACATGTTTCTTATACATGTTGTTGTACAATGTTTGGGACACATGAAAGGAGATTATAGAACATCTTAGACTATCAAATATGTATCATTGCGGCGTTGTGTTTGAACTTGAAGTATAATTTTTCAAATGTGATCTAAGAGAACATGAAGCACTACTTTGGAAAAAGATAAGTAGTTAATGAATCCACGTTTTATACAGATGATCATGGAGGATCACTTTCCGGGTGTTAATAAGATTGGTGAAATGATACCTTTATCACATATGGCTGGGTAATTGTGCTAAACTAGCGTCATATAAAAATAGGGATTAGTTGGTTAAGTTAGAAAGAACATGTGCTACTCTTGTTCTACAAGAATCCAATGTTTATAGAAGAATTAACAGACAAGCATCAACAAGCAAATTCAATAAAGAGGTTTAATTTGATGTCTTACTATGGCTTTCGAATAACCAATTGGAGATTATGGAGGTTCAACCATCTCCTGAAACTGAAGTTGATGATGATGATTATGATGATGATGAGGAAAAGAGAAATAGAGGAAGTGATAGTGATGATGACAATGACAATGATAATAATGATGTTTGAACATGTAAGAATGTGAATGAAAATGAGGATGAAAATGTTGGAAATGGTGATGAAGTTGTTAATGATGAGCAGGTTATTGGAAATGAGATTGTTGATGAAAATGTGTTTGCTAAGGAGGTAGTGCAGCAGGTTGTTGAAAATGTACAAGCTGTTTCTCCACCTGTTTCCGCTGACCACATACCACACCAATCCCAACTAATTCCCTCATCACCACCTTCACCAATAAAAGAACTAACAAATGAACCAATTGTCCAATCACCACCCTACTTACCCATTGATGAACCTTATATTCATGAATATGTTGATCCTTCGGCAATTCCCCAACCTGATTTCGCGCTTTCAATCACAACCAATCTCACCACTTAATGAACACCATTCATCAGCATTAAATTTTCCTAACTTTGAAAACACTCCTACTACTCTCACTCAACCCCAAAATCAATCTCACATTCAAACTCAAACCCAAACACCTATGCCTGAAACTTACCAAACACCAACCCAGTCACCTGCAACTGAATCTAACCCCTATACAGCACAATTGTCAAGAAATTTTGATCTGGGTATCGAAAATACTAATTTAAGAATCATGAACAGAGCCCTTGAGGAAGCATTAAATGTTGCGTTGAAAAGAATTCAAACCCTTGAACAACAACAACTTGAGGTGTGAAGACCTCAGATGCACCAAAATAGGGGGAGAATTATGAAGTTTCTCTAAATATAATTGGTCAAGTTTATGACGAAAGTGAAGAAGAATTGGTGCAATTGAATGTAAACACATCAGATGCCCTATATTTGATTGGAAATACATATGGTATATTTGATGATGATGAGGTTGTGTATGATGTTGCATAGTCTGTAGAGACTGAAAAGGTAAATGATAGTTTTGATGCTAAATTGGAGAATTTATTTAATGACATTGACAATATGTCACCTCCTGTAATCAATGAAATTGGAACTTATTATGGTGTTTTGAATCTAGAAAGTGTTGAATATCAATAAAGAAGGAGGAACAAGGGAAATGTAGTAACAAAAAATGAAAATCAACTACACCCCTTAAATGCTTCTAAACCGACTTTCAGAGATCAGTTTTTTAACATTGATGAAAATGAAACAAGAGCCAGATTCATCTTGGAACAAAGATAGAGTTAACTGTATAATAGATCATTCTCAAACTTCATGCTATCTGAAAAAGAGATTGATGAGCAGAGAATCTTCCTTGAACAAATTGAGATTGAAACAAGCTAAGTAAAAGTACATTGAATCTATCAAGATCGACATGAATTGTATTTTTTTTAACATATAACACGGTATTCAAAACGAGACGAAGGTACACAAGTAATTATTTAAATTTTAAGCTCATTTATATCATTAATCATCAACAGTTACATCTGATATGACAATGATATGCACTGGGAAATCAGCAACATACAAAGGCTCTTGAATGAACAGATAAGTACTCTATTTATGGTATAACGTACTTATACTCCCGTATATGACATATACGCCGTATAACATATACGCTGTATAAGTACATATACGCCTGTATAGGTATATACCCACTAATTTTTCATTAAGACATATTTTCCCATATCAAACACATACAAATACAAAACCCTTGCACTAGACAATATGTGCTAACAAAATCCCCTTTGGATATTGCTAGTTCTTGATTGTCTTCACTTTCTCATACCAAACACTCTTGATCTGTAATAATCTTCAAACGAGGGTTTAGTTAAACCTCCTTGAGGCGTCGGTCTTGAAACCCCAACATGCATATAATTAAACATGTTCAAAGACACTCTAATCAATATATATTGACATTCAGCTTCGATTGTTGCCTCCTTTTTATCTTCCTCTTTTCCAACACTTGTCTACTTCATCCCAAATTCTACCATAATGTATTTTGTTAACAAAACAAAATTTCACAACTCGTTGGATGTTGGGTCAAGAAATTGACCTAAGGGGGAGATTGTTGAGTCAAAGATTTGACCTAAATGAAGTACATGGAAGATTGAAATCTTCTCAACCTCCTCTGAATCTGCTAAGTAATGGATCCGAGCATACCTTAGACCTCCGAGCAAGCTTTTATTAGGCTGAGTACGATATTTTGCCTACCGGGCAAGGTTTACTTCAAGTAGTCTTCTTAAGTGGATATCCGAGCAGGGTTTGCAAATTAGTGTATTGCCGAGTAAGGTACACTAGTTTATGTAAATCCGGGCAAGCAAGTCTGTTCTTCAGAGCCAAGTATATTACTCTTCCGAGTAAGGTTTGGTTCACCAAGTCCAAGAAGCCAAGAAATTGGAAGACCGGGAAAGGTATTCATTAATAAGTATAGTCTAAGTATGCTCGATGATCTAAAAGAATATCTCTAAGTAATATCGGGCAAGGTTCAGCTCAAGCAAGGAACAGTACTCCCGAGTACACTTTGCTAATAAGTTATTTTAATAGCAAAGAGCTGAAATGGATCATTGAAGAACAAGGTTGCTCGTAAGGAGTTGTCGGGCAAAGTCTGGCAAATTCAAGAAGACTGAAGTCTACTCGGTGAGTATTTTACTTAGTGAAATACTCTTTAAGTAAAGTCTACTCGGAAACTGATCCCGAGCACACTTCTATGTTACCAAGTTATGAAGGATGGCCGAGCATACTCGGAAAGACAAGATTGGTGCAAAGCCTACCCGGAAGACTTGTTTTACACTTAGTTTATTTTGGATATGTAATTTGAATATGTATGACTGTATTTAGGGTTTCTAGAAGGAATGACAGTTGTCCTAGGTTGGCAGGCCTATAAATAGAATGTTTAGGGCACGCCGCCTGGGGGGCACAATACGGATAAGACAGACACATTAATTGAGAGAATATTGTGTGACGGCTGTCTTAGGATTCCAAAAAAACCCTAAATCGATTATCCTTTTGTATGATTAATATTATATAAATGGAAATCTTTTGAGTGAATCTAAAGTGTGCTTTCTACCTTTGATTATTCATTGCAACCGTATGTTTGTTATTGATTCCGCCTTTAACAAACGGATACCTTTCTAAATATAGCAACCCGTCATTAACTCTCTTGTCAACACGTTAATCTGTGTGAGTTATGACATGATTAATTAAGTTCCAGCTGAAATCGAGGGGACCAGTCGACAAGTGGTATCAGAGCTTGTTACTGCTATTTTGGAAAGATTGTTGCTGATTGAAGATTTGAAGAAGAATGACGTAAGCAGACCACTGTTCCATTGATTTGTGACATCAGCAGCCCTGTTTTTCATTTTTCTTCCAGATTTACAATCTACCGGTGTTTTCTCTTCCTTAATTCAATTAAAGTTCTAATCTTTATATCTAAAATCACATCAAACACATCAGATCTGAGCATTCTGTTTTCAGATCTGATTATTTTGAAACTCTTTTTAAAGAAACTGATTTTTAATTTCTCAAAATGTCTGGATATGAGGAACAAGAGGTGTCTACTAACAAGATACCAAGGTTGTATGGACAAGAAAACTTTATCAAATGGAAAGTACTCTTTGAAGCAGCAGTATGCTACAATGATATTGATATGTGGAACACCATCAAGAATGGTCCACAAACTGCTGTTGAAGAAGGTGCAAATGTAACTGCAACTGCTGTTGTAAGAGAAAAAATGAGAAAGGTGGATGACAAAGCCTTAGCTATGATTAAGCTAGGTTTGTCTTGGGAAATTCTGACCAAGGTGGCACATCACACAACTGCCAAGCAAATGTATGATGCTATCCTTGAGATGTATGATGGGAATACTGAACTAAAGAACATAAAGAAGCAAAGATTGAAGCAACAGTTGGAAAGATTCAAGTATAAGGATGGAGAGAGGTTGAAATCAATACTAGAACGTTTTATAAGTATTGTGAATGAGTTGAGGACAACTGATTATGTAATGACTGACTTTGATTTGAATACAAAGTTACTCAACTCAATGCCAAAAGAATGGTATACTGCTTGCAAGTTCATCCTTCAGAAGCAAAATTTCAATGAATTGAAATTGGATGATGTAGTATGCTTTCTTCAGGCTGCAGAACTTGAAATAATAGAGAATGAAATGATTAAGGAAGACAGACCCTGCTTCAATGTTTCAAATGCATTGATTGCACCCATGGGAAATCTGTCTACCAAGAACCAACAGCAAATTCCCATTATTGAAGAACCAGCTGAACATAATGTTGTTACTCCAAAATCTTTCATTGGAGGTAGCACAACTAATCAAGGAAATCAGCAGAGGTTCAATGTGTAACTGATTGATGATACTGATTCTGCCTCTATGCCAAGTGGAAATGTTCCTAATACTAGCACAGGACATGGTTAAACCAATGAAACACAAGCTCTGTTGTCTATGTTTACCGAGTCATATAATGCATTTGTTGCAAAGAATCTAATTCACACAAGTGTGGTACAAGATGATTTAGAACAAATTGATGCAGATGACTTGGAAGACATGGATTTGAAGTGGCAAGCTGCCATGTTGGGTTTGAGAAGTAAAAGGCTGTATAACATAACTGGTAGGTCTCTGGTTTCTGGTCCTAATGACAGGATTGGATTTGACAAGTCAAAAGCAATATGCTACAATTGTCAGAAACCTGGTCATTTTGCAAGAGAATGCAATCAACCAAGAAACTTTCAAATGAATCAATTCCAGAATCAACAACCATGAGGTCAGCATCAATATCAACAAAATCAGCCAAGAGGTCAGCAGCATTACCAACAAAATCAGCCAAGATTCAGCAACAACAACAGTCAAATGAACAACTTTAACAACAACAACTTCAATCCCAACAACAATTACAACCCCAACTTCAACAACTTTCGGCCTCAAATGAATAATCAACAATAAAGTATGCAACAGACTCAAGGTTTTCAAATGAATAACAATCAAAACCTTCAAGCAGCTCAAAATTTTCCAAACAACACTGTTCCAGCAAATCAAAATCAGATCAGAAATCAAGGAAATGTGGTAGTGACTACACAGCATGAAGGAAATTTTGATTGGAGCAATCATGAAGAGGACAATGCAGATGATATCAGGAAAGCAAATGTGGCATTCATGGCCATAATTGAGAAAGAAAGGGGATCATCATCTCAGGTACACTCTACTTCTACAGTTGATTTAAATGAACTTATCATTGAATTGAAAACAAAAGTAGGGAAGCTGGAAAGTGAGTGTTTTAGAAAACAAAGCATCATCAATGAGTATGAGGCAAGTGAGTTGATCAGTGATGAAAAGATTAAAAGCCTTAAAGATGATTGCATGATCATTTAAAGAACTCAAACCAGATACACCACTGATATTGATGGATTAAAGAAGATGTTGGTTGAAGAAAAGGTACAAAGCACAAAACTGAAAGTTGAAACTGAATTTCTGAAGAATTTGGTCTCAACAGGCAACATATGTGGTATACTGAACCAGGTGAAAGAACAAGACAAATACAAAACAGTACCACCTCCATTCAACAACAACTTTATGCCAAAAGTTGACAAAGAGAAAAGAGATGCATACTTGCAACAATTCAGAGATGTCTTTCAAGACAAGGAAGAATTTGTTGATTTGTACAAAAAGGTAGAAGTGAATGAAGAAGGAGAGTTTGTGATTAAGAAAGAAGTGAAAGAGGATAAGTCAATTGGAGTTCAAGTCTCTGAGGATGACTTTAATTCAGTTGAATTGGATCAAGATGATTTGAGTGATTTGAGTGATCAAATTACTGAAAAGGAAATCAAAGCTGCTGAAAGAGGAAGAAAATATAAGAAACCTGAATCTGTTGATAAACTTCCAAAGTATCCATCAGTCCCACCAAGATTGAAGAAACAGAATGATAAAATGAAAAAAGAACATGTTTCTTTTGATATTTGTGAAAGGAGGAAGATAAACTACAATGCAGTCAAACCACCAAGCAAGGCTGTATTGGGTAAGATAAAGCAGAACAACAAAAAGAAGATGGTGACTGAAAGTTGATACAAAAAATTTTATCCCAGTTTATCCAATCTTTTCTAGTCATGAGGTGTTGGATGTTGGAGAAGTGGAAACTATGAAAGAATATGAGAAAAGACGGTCAAGAGTTAGAGAAAGCAGTGATGAAGAACCTATGATTATGGAGAAAATTGTCTTTGTCAAAAGCAAACTTGAAAGACAAGACATCAAGATTGAGGAATTTGTTCCTTTTTCAATTGATTTTGATGGTTTAAAGAATCAGAAGACTCTAGGAGTCAAGACACCTAAGCCAAGTGTAAGATACAAGAAACCAAAAGAACATGAAGTATTCAAGAGCAAGGTTTGGTGCAAAAGTTGTGATGAATATGGTCACCACACAGATTCATGTAATGAAAGATTCAAATTCAAACCATTTCATGTACCAGATGGAACAAAGTATGGACAAGACTTTGTCCTGTATAAACAGAAGTATGATGAATATCTGGGAAAAGGAAAGGTGTGTGGAAATGAAACCATGAACAGAGAAGAAAAGAAATCTGAAAAGGAGACAAGGATTGAGAAGAAAATGGCTGAACTAGCAAGAAGAAGTAAATCTCCTAAGAAGCATGAGAAATTGACAAAAATGAACTATCAGTCTTTGAGAATCAAAAAGGATACTCAATCAGTCAAATCTGATGGTTCTCAAGGATCATCAAGTAGTGAGGAGACAAGAAGAAAAGAGGCACATTCTAGAAATAAACCAACAGAACTCACTGGTGATGAGAAGTTTCTATTAAGACATGGATATGAACCACATTTCCTTTGGAAACCTAAGACTGAGAGTAAGGTTGAGCAATTTGCTGATGTGAGAGACTACTCTGAGAAGAAGGACTATGTGATAAAGGAGTATGCCACTGACTCAGCTGAATACCAGTGTGCAACCTCACTTGTAAAAACTCCAAGAGAGTATGGTTATGAAACTGATCATTCAGACAACTTAGAATTGACTCATGAAGATACTAAACCAACAACACTCACTTCCCAAGTTGTGTCTGAAACTGAATCTGATGAGCTGCAAGTTGATAAGGCTTGCACTTCATCACTCAACTAATAAAATTTTCTTTGTATGTGCAGGATTAGTCCACTCCTCTAAATGACATATGGTATATGGATAGTGGTTGTTCTAGGCACATGACTTGTGACAAGAGATCTCTTGTCAATTATGAAGAGAAGTATGAAGGTCCAGTAGCTTTTGGGAGTGATGAGAATGGTGGAAAGATTGTTGGAAAAGGAATCTTAACAAATGGGAAAGTCTCATTTGATAATGTATTTCATGTTGAAGGTCTTCAGTACAATCTGCTGAGTATATCACAAATGTGATAAAGGTTACAAAGTCAGTTTTGATGATTCACACTGTTTCATTTTAAAACCTGAGTTTGTAATTCCACCTGAAATGATTATGATGATGGCACCAAGAAATAGTAACTTGTATGAATTGAATATGAAAGAAGCTATTTCAAGAGGAGGTGCATGTTTTGTTTCCAAAGCCACTGAAAATGAGTCAAAATTGTGGCATAGGAAACTATGTCATGTGAACTTGAAAAACATGAATAGACTTGTCAAAGGTGAGCATGTCATAGGTTTACCTACAAGAGAATTCAAGTTGGAAGATCATTGTGATTCATGTCAAAAGAGAAAACAACACAAATCTACTCATAAGTGAAAACTCATCAACTCAATTGATCAAGTACTTGAATTACTTCACATGGATCTCTTTGGTCCAGTGAGTGTACCAAGTATTGGGAAGAAAAGATATTGTCTGGTGATCATTGATGACTATTCAAGATACACTTGGGTTTATTTCCTAAGTACCATGGATGAGACTGCAGAGTTGATTAAAGGTTGTGTAACAATGATTGAGAACAAGTTGAATAAGACAGTCAAGATGATGAGAAGTGAAAATGGCACTGAGTTCAAGAATGGAGTTATGCAAGAATTCTATGAAGCAAAAGGAATACAACTACAATTCTCAGCTCCTAGAACTCATGAACAAAATGGTGTAGCAGAAAGAAGAAACAAAACACTTATTGAAGCTGCAAGAACCATGTTAGCAGATGCTAATCTGCCTGTCACTTTTTGGGCTGAAGCTAAAAATACAGCCCGCTATGTTCAGAACAGGGTACTTGTCAATAAAAGGCTTAACAAAACTCCATATGAAATATTTCACAGCAGAAAGCCTTACATTAAGTTTTTCAAGCCCTTTGGATGCAAATGTTTCCTACTGAACACAAGAGACTATTTGAACAAGTTTCAAACAAAGTCCCTGGATTGTTTCTTTGTAGGATATTCTACACACCTCAAAAGCCTACAGAGTCTATGTAAAAGATCACTTGAGTGTTATAGAATCTTCTGACATCATTCTTAATGAGAATCAATTCAATACAGTTGATGGTGCAGCATGGCTGTTTGATCATGAGAAGTTAATAAGGTCTTTCAAGATTTATCCTAAATTCTTTGATGAATCTTTCTACAAGACCCGTGAAATTGAAGAGAAAAAGAAGAAGTCATTGGACTTGGAAGAATTATGGAAGAAGGTTGCTGAAAAGGAAAAGGAATATACTTTTGTGAAGAACTCCTCATGTGATATTGGTGAACCTAATCAAGAAAACAATCACAATGTTGAACATGATCATACTGAGAACAATCAAGACAATCATGATGTACATGATGATCAAGTTCAGAATGAGGGTGACACAAGCAACCAAGCAAGTGGAGAAGAAGCTGCATCTACAGCAAGATTTCAAGATCTATTTCAAAGATTGAACTTAGAAAACATTGGTGAATCTACTTCAAGACAACATAATGATGAAGCACCAGAATTTCATGATGCAGAGACTGATTTGATCATTGAAGTACCAGAACTCAATGAGTCAAATCTTGACACAACTATGTCTACAGATATGATTGTTCAAACTCCTTATGTGGAAAAGAATCATCCTTCTGAAAACATCATTAGTGATTTGCATGAAATAGTTACAAGAAGTCATTCCGAAATTGCAAACATTTGTCTTTACTCTTGTTTTCTATCCCAAATAGAACCAAAGAACATAGCACAAGCATTAAAAGATAATAGTTGGGTGGAAGCAATGCAAGAGGAATTGGCACAATTTAGAGACCTGCATGTGTGGGATCTTGTTGATAAGCCATATGACAGATATGCAATTGGAACCAAATGGGTTTTTAGAAACAAAAGGGATGAAAGGGATTTGGTGATTAAGAATAAAGCTAGACTTGTAGCACTGGGATGTCTTCAAGAAAAATGAATAGACTTTGAGGAAGTCTTTGCACCAGTTGCAAGACTTGAAGCTATCAGGATTTTTCTTGCATATGTTGCCTCAAAGAACATTAAAGTGTTCCAGCTTGATGTTAAGTCTGCATTTCTAAATGGAAAGATTTATGAAGAGGTGTATGTTGCTCAACCTCCAGGTTTTGAGGATCCAATGTATCCAAACAGGATGTATAAGTTAAACAAAGCCCTTTATGGATTGCATCAGGCTCCTAGAGCATGGTATGATGAGCTGTCAACTCATCTTCTTGAAAATGGTTTCAAAAGAGGAGCCATTGACAAGACACGCTTCTACAAAAGAAAGGGATCCGACTTGCTTCTGGTACAAGTGTATGTGGATGACATCATCTTTGGTTCTACAAATGAACAAATGTGTATGGAGTTTGAAGGGGTAATAAAATCCAAATACAGCATGAGTTCTATGGGAGAAATGAACTTCTTTCTAGGATTGCAAGTTCAACAGAAAGCTGAGGGGATTTTCATTCATCAAAGCAAATATGTGCAGGACATCTTGAAAAAGTTCAACTGTCATGAGTACAAGACTGCTTCAACTCCAATGGACACCAAAGAAAAGATGACTGCAGATGAAAAGGGGGAGCCTATAGATGAACATGAATATAGAGCCAAAATTGGATCTCTGATGTATCTGACTGCAATAAGACCAGATATCATGTTTGCTGTATGTGTGTGTGCAAGATTCCAATCAAGTCCAAAAGTCTCCCACATGATTGCTGTTAAACGAATATTCAGATATTTGAAGGGAAGACCAGACTTAGGGATTTGGTATCCAAAGAACCAAGCTTTTGATCTGATTGCATATACAGACAGTGACTATGATGGCTGCAACATGAGTAGAAAGTCAACCTCAGGAGGATGTTAATTTTTGGGTGAAAGACTAGTGTTATGGCAATGTAAAAACAGACTGCAGTTTCAATCTCTACTGCAGAAGCTGAATATGTTGCTGCATCTGCCTGCTGTTCACAAGTTCTATGGATTCAAAATCAGATGCTGGACTATGGTTTGAATTTCTTGAACACCCCTATTCTTATTGACAATAATGCTGCATATTTTACTGTTAAAAATCCAGTTCAACATTCCAAAACTAAGCACATTGAAATCAGACATCATTTCATCAGAGACTGCAGTGAAAAAGGTTTGATTGAAATGCAAAGGGTTGATACAAGTGACAATTTGGCTGACCTATTCACCAAACCACTTGACAGAACCAGGTTCAACTTTCTTCTGAAAGCCTTGGGAATGATCAACTCTGATGAAATCTGATTAAGGATGTGTGCCTGGTTGTGTTTCTCCCTGTGCTAACTGATTATTTTGACAGAGGTTACACCTTATGAATGTTGATTGAATGTGTTTTGAATATGTTTCAACTGAATGTTGATTGAATTTGTTTTGAATACGTCACTGGTTTGAAGTTAACTGATAGGTGCTTAAGTAAATATCTGTGCAATTTGTTTGAAATTGATGATAATTCTTAACTATCAAGTTAACTGATCTGATGTTATGATAAGTAGTTTGATCTGTTTGGGTGAAACTGAATGCTTATCTGATGTCATGAGTAATCACATGTTTATGGTTACTTAAATATGTGCTTTATCTGATCTTCTGATGTTGTTAAGATAGGATAGACATTGAATGTTAGTACAGTCTGTTTTCTTGATGATGTTAAGAATGATTAAGATTTGATTGTGTGATGCAACTGTTTATGTCAAAATGTGTTTTATGTCAAAATTAAGTGATTCAATGAATTTTATAATGAATTTTGCATAAATACTTTATTTTGGTCAAAACATGAGCAAGTTGATTAATGGTGTAGAGATATGATAAGATTATTCAGTTCAAGCTTTTAAGAAGCTTAAAAGAAGGTTTTTGTTTAGAAAAGTCGCAAATAGTTGTTCTTGCTGAAAACTATGTCATTTTCCCAGTTGGAAGGACATGCACTTGCGTATGTTTGGTCCTTAAATCTCTCAGAGTCAAAGGATAGCCATTGACCTGAAAACTGAATGCATTTGGGGCAATTATGACTTGTTTCTTATTCCTTCACTTAAAACTATGTCAATAGATTTGACTTTGAAAGGACATATATTCACATGTATGTTTGGTCCTGTTAACCACTTTTGGTCAAACAGGATAGCCATTAACCTAACAATGAAGAGATATTGGGGTGATTGAATATTAAACTGTGTTCAATGGGAAATGATAGTACATTGACTACTTAGCTGATCATATGGAATTAATAGGCTAAAAAGACCTTAGTATAGTCATTAACATGTATGGTTTCTTTCCCATGATGATGTAAAATCTAAGGTGATATAAACATAATGAATATGCTAATCTTTATATGGAGATGCATAGTTGTCTTTGCATGTCTCAAGATAAATCTCTCCGAATGATATGGCAGAAAAGTGATTACCCAGTCATACACGAGCCTGTTGTTATTTGGTCAACCAAAATATGAAACATCTTTAAATATGACAAAGAACATGCTTTAAGAAAATTTGAGAAAATATCAAAAACAAGGGGAAGAATGAATAAATCAACCAAAAGTTGTTAAGTGGTTTAAATATTTTATCAAACAAGAGGGTTACAACAAGAACTACAAAGATGTTGGCAAAATCTGTCTCATCTTGAATGAAAGGCATGTTGCCAACTGTAAGTCCAACGTTCAACCTCTATATATGTTTGAATCTAAAAATACAAAAATACAATAAGTTCTGTCATATAAAAACTATTTTTGACCAAATACAGGAGGTTGGAGTCAAATTGGGGTGATCTGGGGAAAGCCAAATAAGCTTTGAGAAGAGATATGAAGCATCATAGCACAGTGTTGACCATTAATGCATTAAGCTTTAAATGAACCTAAATCATATCACCAAAGAGATGAAATTCATGCTAAGTTTATACCTGTTGTTAACCTATCTATGTTGTCATAATAATGCTGAGAGTAAAGTATTGAGATAGCTACTTAGTCAATATGATCCCATTCTTGAGATCTTTTCAGTAAATGGAAGAAACTGTTTTGAAGAGAAATATAACTGATGTTGGATCTCCAAACGAGTCATCAACCCAAACATCAATCCATATACTTTTCTCCGAATCATCAAATAATTTCAAAACCCCCAAAAATAATTTCAACGAACTTCATCGTTTAACGTCCATGGTGGATTCAAGAGCGAAATGAATCTGTTTAGCGGTTAGTCTGAACGATTCGGTAACCCAGGCTCTGATACCAATTGACATGTCCGAGCCCCGGTGCGGAAGCGTGAATAATAGTCAATACTAATCAACGGTGTGGAGCTCGGATCTAGGGTTAGGATCGTATTTACTCTTGAATGATGTTAGTTGGACGGATGAGGTGTATTGGGAGAGAGCCTGATTTGATTAACAATCAACAATAAAGTAGGATGAACAATTGTAATCAAAACACAAACAAGATAGAAACGGTAGTATGAAATATTATCCGAATGATTCTCATTAAGATGAAACACTCATACATACATTCATACATACAATCAATTAAGAAATATCTCAGCCGCCACCAGGAGAGCTCATCCTAGAGGCAGAGACTCTCTCAAAGGGATAAAACCCTAAATCTCACACGTACACAATACAGTCACTCATACTAGACAAATGAATAAAAACATCTATTTATACTAGTCTAGCATGACTTGGTCTTCAAGCCATCCACCCTTGGTTGAGACCAAAATATTATATTTTTCACCCAAAGATTAATTCGATGCGTCGGTCTAAAATATAAGTCCCAACATTGGAATTTCTAAGCCTGGTCCTCACCCTTATCAAAAAAACCTGAATCTTGTGAGATTGTAGGACCTTGATATCTTTTTTCTGAACAGTTAACCAACCACATTGGATCAAGCACTACAATCACATCACAGTTCCTAGCTTGAATGTTAGTTTCAAACTTGTCAGCCAACTTGGATAATCTTCCATTCAAAGAAGCTTCGGCGGCTTATTCGAAGTTCCAATTTCATTTTCTGGATTAAGCAACTGAAGCAAAGTCTCGCAGACACTAATAAAGCAGCATCTTTTGTCTTGGACAGTATTCTTCCCAAAATCTACCAGTAAAGATAAGGTAACCGGGGATGTTGTTTATGGATAAAATGATCATGGTGTTGGGTAAAAGCATGATTATGGTAATTGGGTTTTGGGAAACCGCCATAAATTTCTTAATAAAGCTGACTTCGTTCCTGGTACGACATCTGAGAGACAAAAAGAAATCCAGTATCAAAATCAATTCACTAAGAATTTCTTCGTTCAAAAAGACAAAGGTAAACAGACTATGGAACCTTCTTGTTATAAGAATAGTCTTAAGCTTTCTTACATTTCTAAATCATATTTTCTTACATCTAAAAACAACCAAGATGTTGTTAAAAGAGAAAAACAAAAATTTAAAATTTCAGAATCTAAAAATACAAGCTCGAACGTCAAATATATTATTCCAAAGGTTCCTCCGAAACAAACTTTCAAAAGAATAGATGATACCATTAAAATTGTTTCGGGAAAACCAAAAGTTGTTGAGGTTGTTGATTTGAAAGATTGTGAGGTAAAAATGTTTTTAAGTTTGAAATTTTACGTGAAAAGGTGCAAAATCAAAGTTATATCATCGGATCATTAAGAAAAAGGACTCACATGTCAATTACAAACAAGTTTTTGTTGAAAATGATTCATGGTCTGAAAGTTTGAATAACAATGTTATATCAGTAAAATCCGAAAGTTTAGAAAACTCAACGGTTTTATATGTCAATTTAGGAAGTTTAGACAACAAGATTTTTTATTAAACAAATATGTCATAACATTCTGAAACTATTGAGATTTTTGAAAATGTCATAAATTTCTAGACCAAGGGGGCTTGGATTTTTGAAACTGTGTGCGCATGGGCTCTCAAAATTCATATCATCTATTATTGGAGCATGGTTGTGCTAAATACTGTACAATCAATGGAGGGCGAGGCACACATTGGAAATCTTTATGGAGCTCATCACTTTTTTCTTTTCATGTCCATTTTATACTACTGAATGTCAATTCTTGTTAATGAGGCTGCCATTTTGATTAACTACAAGTAATCTAAAATACCTAAATGTTAATAGACCACATCAAATAGAAAATTTGTTTTCGTAAATAGTTTTTTATAGTTTAAAACAAAAAATATGTTTTTGATTTTAAGGGGGGATATATTTGAGAAAATCGAAAAACAATACATAAATTTTCGTAATGAGTTTTTGAAGCATAAAGGGAAGATGATAGTACATTGATCATTTGGTTCCAAATCCCAGAAGAAATAAGTTTAAAAGTATGTGTGTTTAAATGTGTTAGTGCATTGGTAGGCTTTAAATCAAACAAGTAAGGTGTTGAGTCAAACAATTGACCTAAGGGGAAGATTGTTGAGTCAAAGATTTGACCAAAATGAAGTACATGGAAGATTGGAATCTTCTCAACCTCCTCAGAATTCGCTAAGTATGGATCCGGGCACACCTTAGACTTCCGAGCAAGCTTTTACTTAGCCGGGTACGATATTTTGTCTATCGGGCAAGGTTTACTTCAAGTAGTCTTCTTTAGTGGATATCCGAGCAAGGTTTGCAAATTAGTGCATTGTCGGGCAAGGTTCACTAGTTTATGTAGATCCGGGAAAGGTTCACTTTGTCAAGCAAGTCAATTCTTCATAGCCAAGTAGAGTTCACTCCCGAGTAAGCTTTTAGCTAACCAAGTCAATGAAGCCAAGTGATTGGAAGACCGGGCAAGGTATTCTTTAATAATTATGGTCCGAGCAAGCTTGATGTATAAATGGAATATCTCTAAGTAACATCGGGCAAGGTTCAACTCAATCAAGGAACAGTACTCCCGAGTACACTTTGCTAATAAGTTATATTATACAAAGAGTTGAAATGGACCATCGAAGAACCAGGTTGCTCGTATGGGTTTGTCGGGCAAAGTCTGGCAAAGTCAAGAAGACTGAAGTCTACCCGGTGAGCATTTTACTTGGTAAAATACTCTTCAAGTAAAGTCTACCCGGAAACTGATCCCGAGAACACTTCTATGTTACCAAGTCTAAGGCAGGCAGAGCACACAGTGTACTCGGAGAAGTTTACTTATCCAGAGCCTACCCGAAAGACTTGTTTTACACTTAGAATATTTTCTGATTATGTAATTTGAATATGTATTTACGTTTGGGGTTTCTAGAAGGAATGACAGCTGTCCTAGGTTGGCAGGCCTATAAATAGAATGTTTTAGGGCACGCCTCCAGGGACACACACAACACGCGGACAAAGGCAGACAGACACATTTATTAAGATAGAATATTGTGTGTGACGGCCGTCTTTGTACGGATAAACCCTCCTTCAAGAAACCCTAAATCGATTATCCATTTGTATGATGAATGTTATATAAATGGAAATCTTTTGAGTCAATCTTGTTTGTGTTGGTTATCATTGAATACTTATTAAGCAACCGTATGTTTGTTATTGATTCCGCCTTTAACAAACGGATATCTTTCTAAATATAGAAACTCGTCATTAACTTCCTTGTCAACACATCAATCTGTGTGAGTTATGATATGATTAAGTAAGATCCAGCTGAAATCAAGGGACTCGACAAGTGGTATCAGAGCTTGATTACTGCTATTTTAGAAAGATTGTTGTTGATTGAAGATTTGAAGAAGAATGACGTAACCAGACCACTGTTCCATTGATTTTTGACGTCAGCAGCTCTGTTCTTCATTTTTTTTCTTCCAGATTTACAATCATTTGGTGTTTTCTCTTCCTTGTTCTATTTAAAGTTTTAATCTTTATATTTAAATCTTGTTCTTATCGAATCAGACACCTCAGATCTGAACTATTGGTTTTTCAGATCTGAATATTTTTGAAACTCTGTTTTTGACAAAGAAATTACTTTTTTTTTCACAAAATGTCTGGTTATGAAGAACAAGAGGTGTCTACTAACAAGATTCCTAGATTGTATGGACAGGAAAATTTCACTAAATGGAAGGTCTTGTTTGAAGCAGCTGTTTGCTACGATGATGTTGATATGTAGAACTCCATCAAGAATGGTCCACAAGCTACTGTTGAGGAATGTGCAAATCCGGGAGCAACTGCTGGTATGAGAGAAAGGATGAGAAAGGTTGACGACAAGGCTTTAGCAATCTTGAAGCTAGGTCTGTCTTGGGAAATACTCACCAAGGTTGCACATCATCCCAATGCCAAGGCAATGTATGATGCAATACTTGAGATGTTTTAAGGAAATGTTGAACTCAACAAAATCAAGAATAAGAGATTGAAGCAGCAGTTAGAAAGATTCAAGTATAAAGAAGGAGAAAGGTTGAAATCAATTCTGGAGAGGTTTCTGGGAATTGTGAATGAGCTCAGAACCACAAACTATGTCATGACTGATTTTGATCTCAACACCAAGCTGCTGAACTCTATGCCAAAGGAATGGTATACTACCTGCAAGTTCATTCTTACAAAGCACAACTTCAATGAGCTAAAAGTAGATGATGTAGTGTGTTTTCTTCAAGCTGCTGAGATAGAGATGATAGAGAATGAGATGATAAAGGAGGAAAGACCCTGCTTCAATGTATCAAATGCATTGATTGCACCTATGGGTAATCTGACTACCAAGAATCAGCAGCAGATTCCTATCATTGAAGAACCTGTTGAACTCAATTCTGATACTCCAAAATCATTTGTTGGTGTTGGCACAAGTAATCAAGGAAATCAGCAAAGATTCAATGTGCAGCTGATTGATGACACTGATTCTGCCTCTACGGCAAGTTGGAATGTTCCTAACACTGGTGGTGGACATGGTCAAAGAAGTGATACACAGGCTTTGCTTTCAATATTCACTGAGTCATATAATGCATTTTTTGTAAAGAATTTAATTCACACAAGTGTAGTGCAATATGATCTTGAACAGATGGATGTTGATGATTTGGAGGACATGGATTTGAAGTGGCAAGCTGCCATGTTAGCTTTGAGAAGTAAGAGGTTGTATAATAGAACTGGTAGATCTCTGGTTTCTGGTCCTAATGAAAGGATTGGTTTTGACAAGTCAAAGGCAATCTGCTACAACTGCCAACAGCCAGGACATTTTGCAAGAGAATGCAACCTGCCAAGGAACTATCAGATGAATCAATTTCAGAATCAACAACCAAGAAATCAGCAACCTCAGTATCAGCAGCAGCCTCAGTATCAGCAGAGACCAAACAACAACAACTTCAATCCCAACAACAACTACAATCCTAACTTTAACAACTTTCAGCCTCAAATGAATAATCTTAATCAAAGTATGCAACAGAATCAAGGTTTTCAAATGAACAACAATCAAAACCTTCAAGCAGTTCAAAATGTTCCAAACAACACAGTTCCAGCCAACCAAAATCAACTGAGAAACCAAGGAAATGTGGTAGTGACTACACAACATGAAGGTAACTTTTATTGGAGCAATCATGAAGAGGACATTGTTGATGATATCAAGAGAGCAAATGTGGCATTTATGGCTATAATTGAAAAAGAGACTGGATCATCATCTCATGTATACTCTGCTCCTACTATTTATTTGAATGAACTTATCAATGACTTGAAAACAAAAGTAGGCAAGCTGGAAAGTGAGTGTTTCAGGAAACAAAGTATCATCAATGGGTATAAGGCAAGTGAGCTGATCAGTGAAGAAAAGATCAAAAGTTTGGAAGATGACTGCATGATCAGTTACAGAGCTCAATCCAGATACATCACTGAGATAGATTATCAGTTACAGAGCTCAATCCAGATACATCACTGAGATAGATGAATTGAAAAAGATGTTAGTTGAAGAAAAGGTGCAGAACACAAACTGAAAGTGGAAACTGAATTTTTGAAGAATTTGGTTTCAACAGGCAACATATGTGGTATTCTGAACCAAGTAAAGGATCAAGAAAAATACAAAGCAGTTCCACCCCCATTCAACAACAACTTCATGCCAAAGGTTGACAAAGTGAAAAGAGATGCATACTTGCAACAATTCAGAGATGTCTTTCAAGACAAAGAAGAATTTGTTGATTTATACAAGAAGGTAGAAGTGAATGAAGAAGGTGAGTTTGTGGTTAAGGAAGAAGTAAAAGAGGATAAGTCAATTGGAGTTCAAGTCTCTGAGGATGACTTTGATCCTGTTGAATTGGATCAAGATGACTTGAGTGATCAAAGTGATCAAATCACTAATGAAGAGATCAAAGCTGCTGAAAGAGGAAGAAGATACAAGAAACCAGAATCAGTTGACAAACTTCCAAAGTATCCTCCAGTCACATCAAGAATGAAGAAACAGAATGAAAGAATGAAAAGAGAACATGTGTCCTTTGACATATGTGAAAGAAAGAGGGTAAATTACAATGTTGTAAGGCCTCCAAGCCAAGAAGTATTGGAAAAGATAAAGCAGAACAACAAGAAAAGGGTGCAAGAAGATGTGAATGTTGAGAACTTTATCCCTGTTATCCTATTTTCTCTAATCATGAAGTTCTTGATATTGGAGAAGTGGAAACTATGGAAGAATATGAGAAAATACAATCAAGACATAGAGAAAATCAGGATGAAGAACCACTTAATATGCAAAAAATTGTGTCTGTAAAAAGCAAGACTAAAAGAAAAGACATCAAGATTGAGGAATTTGTTCCTTTCTCAATCAATTTTGACAGTCTAAAGAACAAGAAGACCATTGGAGTCAATGAGCCAAGACCAAGTGAAAGGTTCAAGAAACCTAAAGAGCATGAAATATTCAAAGGAAAGGTTTGGTGTAAGAAGTGTGATGAGTATGGGCATCATACAGACTCCTGTAATGAAAGACTTAAATTCAAGTCTTTTCATGTCCCAGATGAAACAAAGTATGGAAAAGACTTTGTGGCTTATAAAATGAAGTATGAAAAATATTTTGGGTATGGGAAAGGATTGTGCAGAGGAAGTTCTGGAAAAAGAGAGCCAAAGACATTCACTAAAAGTCAAGAAACATGTGATCAAACCTGTTAACAAGGTTAAATCTCTAGTGAAGCATGCGAAAACTGTTAAGAAGGACTCTCAACCATTGAGAACAATCCCAAAAAGGGATAATCAGCCTGTCAAATCTGATAGTTCTCAAAGATCATCAAGCAGTGAGAATACAAAAAGACATGTGGTATCTAGAAAGAAACCAACAGAACTCACTGGTGATGAGAAGTTTCTGTTAAAGCATGGATATGAACCACAAGGTTTTCTTTGGAAACCTAAGCCTGAGATTAAGGTTGAGATAGTTGCTGATGTGAGAGACTACTCTGAAAAGAAGGACTATGTGATAAAAGAATGTGACACTGACTCAGTTGAGTAACAGAACTCAACATCACTAGTTAAAACCCCAAGAGAGTGTGGTTATAAAACAGACAATTCAGATAATCTAGAAGTCACTCATGAAGATCCTGAACCAACTACACTCACTTCCCAAGCTGTGTCTGAAACTGAATCTGATGAGCTGCCAGTTGATAAGGCTTGCACTTCATCACTCAACTAATCAAACTTTCTTTGTATGTGCAGAAGCAGTCCACTCCTCTGAATGACATATGGTACATGGATAGTGGATGTTCTAGGCACATGACTTGTAACAAGAGATCTCTTGTCAATTACGAAGAAAAGTATAAAGGTCCAGTAGCTTTTGGAAGTGATGAGAATGGTGGAAAGATTGTTGGAAAAGGAATCTTAACAAATGGGAAAGTCTCATTTGATAATGTATTTCATGTTGAAGGTCTTCAGTACAATCTGCTGAGTATATCACAAATGTGTGATAAGGGATACAAAGTCAGTTTTGATGATTCACACTGTTTCATTCTAAAACCTGAGTTTGTGATTCCACCTGAAATGATTATGATGATGGCACCAAGAAATGGCAATATGTATGAATTGAATATGAAAGAAGCTGTTTCAAGAGGAGGTGCATGTTTTGTTTCCAAAGCCACTGAAAATGAGTCAAAATTGTGGCATAGGAAACTGTGTCATGTGAACTTGAAGAACATGAACAGACTTGTTAAGGGTGAGCATGTTATAGGCTTACCCACAAGAGAATTCAAATTGGAAGATCACTTTAGTTCATGCCAAAAGGGAAAACAACACAAATCTACTCATAAGCCAAAACTCATCAACTCAATTGATCAAGCACTTGAATTACTTCACATGGATCTTTTTGGTCCTCTAAGTGTACCAAGTATAGGGAAGAAAAGATATTGTCTTGTGATCATTGATGACTATTCAAGATACACTTGGGTTTATTTCCTAAGTACCAAGGATGAGACTGCAGATTTTATTAAAGGTTGTGTAACAATGATTGAGAACAAGTTGAATAAGAAAGTCAAGATGATGAGAAATGACAATGGCACTGAGTTCAAGAATGGAGTTATGCAAGAATTCTGTGAAGCAAAAGGAATACAACAACAATTCTCAGCTCCTAGAACTCCTGAACAAAATGGTGTAGCAGAAAGAAGAAATAGAACCTTAATTGAAGCTACAAGAACCATGTTAGCATATGCTAATCTGCCTGTCACTTTCTGGGCTGAAGCCATAAATACAGCCTGCTATGTTCAGAACAGGGTACTTGTCAACAAAAGGCATAATAAAACTCCATATGAAATATTTCACAACAGAAAGCCTTACATTAAGTTTTTCAAGCCCTTTGGATGCAAATGTTTTCTACTGAACACAAGAGACTATTTGAACAAGTTTCAAACAAAGTCCCTGGATTGTTTCTTTGTTGGATATTCTACACACTCAAAAGCTTACAGAGTATATGTGAAAGACCATTTGAGTGTTATAGAATCATCTGACATCATCTTTAATGAGCAATACAGTTTATGGTGCAGCATGGCTGTTTGATCATGAAAAGTTAATAAGGTCTTTCAAGATTTATCCTGAAGACTTTGATGAATCTTTCTACAAGACCAGTGAAATTGAATAGAAAAAGAAGAAATCATTTGACTTGGAAGAATTATGGAAGAAGGTTGCTAGAAAAGAAAATGAGTATACTTTTGTGAAGAATTCCTCATGTGATATTGGTGAACCTGATCAAGAAAACAATCACAATGTTGAACATGATCATACTGAAAACAATCAAGACAATCAGGATGTACAGAATGATCAAGTTTAGAATGAAGGTGACACAAGCAACCAAGCAAGTGGAGAAGAAGCTGCATCTACAACAAGATTTCAAGAACTATTTCAAAGATTGAACTTAGAAAACAATGGTGCATCTACTTCAGAACAACATAATGATGAAGCACCAGAATTTCATGATGCAGAAACTGATTTGATCATTGAAGAACCAGAGCTCAATGAAACAAATCTTGACACAAATTTGTCTACAAATATGATTATACAAACTCCTTATGTGGAAAAGAATAATCCTTCTAAAAACATCATTAGTGATTTGCATGAAAGAGTTACAAGAAGTCATTCTGAAATTGCAAACATCTGTCTTTACTCCTGCTTTCTATCCCAAATAGAGCCAAAGAACATTGCTTAAACACTGAAAGACAATAGTTGGGTGGAAGCAATGCAGGAGGAACTGGCACAGTTCAGAGACCTACATGTGTGGGATCTTGTAGATAGGCCAATAGACAGATATGCAATAGGAACCAAATGGGTTTGTAGAAACAAAAGGGATGAAAGGGGTTTGGTGATTAAGAACAAAGCTAGACTTGTAGCACTGGGATGTCTTCAAGAAGAAGGAATAGACTTTGAGGAAGTCTTTGCTCCTGTTGCAAGACTTGAAGCTATCAGGATTTTTCTTGCATATGCTGCCTCAAAGAACATTAATGTGTTCCAGCTTGATGTTAAGTCTGCATTTCTAAATGGAAAGATTGATGAAGAGGTGTATGTAGCTCAACCTCCAGGTTTTGAGGATCCAATGTATCAAAACAGGGTGTATAAGCTAAACAAAGCCCTTTATGGATTGCATCAGGCTCCTAGAGCATGGTATGATGAGCTGTCAAATCATCTTCTTGAAAATGGGTTCAAAAGAGGAGCCATTGACAAGACACTCTACTACAAAAGAAAGGGATCAGACATGCTTCTGTTACAAGTGTATGTGGATGACATCATCTTTGGATCTACAAATGAACAAATGTGCACGATGTTTGAAGGTGTAATGAAGTCCAAATATAGCATGAGTTCTATGGGAGAAATGAACTTCTTTCTTGGATTGCAAGTTCAACAGAAAGCTGAAGGGATCTTCATTCACCAAAACAAATATGTGCCGGACATCTTGAACAAGTTCAACTGTCATGAGTACAAGACTGCTTCAACTCCAATGGACACCAAAGAAAAGATGATTGCAGATGAAAATGGGGAGCCTAGATGAACATGAATATAGAGCCAAAATTGGATCTCTGATGTATCTGGCTGCAACAAGACCAGATAACATGCTTGTTGTATGTGTGTGTGCAAGATTCCAATCAAGTCCAAAAGTCTCCCACATGAATGCGGTTAAAAGAATATTTAGATATTTGAAGAGAAGACCAGACTTAGGGATTTGGTATCCAAAGAACCAAGCTTTTGATCTGATTGCATATACAGACAGTGATTATGATGGCTGCAACATGAGCAGAAAGTCAACCTCATGAGGATGCTAATTTTTGGGTGAAAGGCAAGTGTCATGGCAATGCAAAAAGGCAGAAAATAGTCTCAATCTCTACTGTTGAAGCTGAATATGTTGCTGCATTTGCCTGCTGTGTACAAGTTCTATGGATTCAAAATCAGATGCTGGACTATGGTTTGAATTTTCTGACACCCCTATTCTTATTAACAATATTGCTGCGTATTTTACTGTTAAGAATCCAGTTCAACATTCTAAAACTAAGCACATTGAAATCAGACATCACTTCATCAGAGACTGCAGTGAAAAAGGTTTAATTGAAATGCAAAGAGTTGATACAAGTTACAATTTGGCTGACCTATTCACCAAACCACTTGATAGAACCAGGTTTAACTTTCTTCTGAAAGCCCTGGGAATGATCAACTCTGATGAAATCTGATTAAGGATGTGTGCCTAGTTATGTACCTCTATGTGCTAATTGATTATTTTGTTGAGGTCATAACGAATGTTTAGTGAATATGCTTGATTATGTTGCTTAATTATGTTACTTGAGTATGCTACTAAATATGTTAACTGTTATGTGCTTTGACATGTTTGAATGGATTTATATGTTTGCATGTTTATCAGTTAATGTGCATTTGTGATGTCAGGATAAGTGTTCTTGTTATGAATTACTTGTTGAGGTAAGCTTATCTGATATCATTGCTTAATTGCTTAAATATGTGCTTTATCTGATCTTCTGATGTTATTAAGATAAGTTAGAATTTGATTGTTAGTACTGTCTACTTGTCTTAATGATTTCTTGTTTGATTAAGATTTGAATATGTTACAACTGTTTGTGTCAAAATGTGTTTTATGTCAAAATTAAATGATGAAATGAAGATTTTCCAATGAATTTTACATAAATACTCTATTTTGATCAAAACATGAGCATGTTGTTAATGGTGTAGAGATATGATAAGATTATTCTGTTCAAGCTTTAAAAGAAGCTTAAAAGAAGGATTTTTAAAGAGAAGTCTCAAGAAGTTGTTTTTTCTGAAAATTATGTCATTTGCCTAGTGGAAGGACATGCACTTGTGTATGTTTGGTCCTTAAATCACTATAGATTCAAAGGATAGCCATTGACCTGAAAACCGAATGCATTTGGGGCAATTATGACTTGTTTCTTATTCCTACACTTAAAACTATGTCAATAACTTTGACTTTGAAAGGACATATATTCACATGTATGTTTGGTCCTGTTGACCACTTGTGGTCAAACAGGATAGCCATTTACCTGCCAATGAAGAGAAAATGGGGTGATTGAATATTAAACTGTGGTTATATATGGGAAATGATAGTACATTAACTACTTAGCCACTCATATGGATTTAATAGGCTAAAAAGACCATAGTATAGTCATTAACATGTATAGTTGCTTTCCCATGATGATGTAAAATCTAAGGTGATATAAACATAATGAATATGCTAATCTTTATGTGGAGATACATAGTTGTCTTTGCATGTCTCAAGATAAATCTCTCCGAATGATAGGCAGAAAAGTGATTACCCAGTCATACACGAGCATGTTGTTATTTGGTCAACCAAAAAATGAAGCATCTTTAAATATGACAAAGAACAAAGTTTAAGAAAATTTGAGAAAATATCAAAAACAAGGGGAAGTATGAATAAATCAACCAAAAGTTGATAAGTGTTTTAAATATTTTATCAAACAAGAGGGTAAAAACAAAGAACAACAAAGATGTTGACATAATCTGTCTCATCTTAAATGAAAGACATGTTATTAATCAATAAGTCCAACGTTCAACCTATATATATGTTTGAATCTCAAAAAATACAAAAATACAATAAGTTCTGTCATACAAAAACAATTTTGACCAAATACAGGAGGTTGGAGTCAAATTGAGGTGATCTGGGGAAAGCCAAATAAGCTTTGAGAAGAGATATGAGGCATCATAGCACAGTGTTGACCATTATGCATTATGCTTAAATTGAACCTTAATCATATCACCAAAGAAATGAAATTCATGCTAAGTTTATACTTGCTGTTAACCTATCTATGTTGTCATAATAATGCTGAGAATGAAGTATTGAGAAAGCTACTTAGTCAATATGATCCCATTCTTGAGATCTTTTCAGAAAATGGAAGAAACTGTTTTGAAGAGAAATATAACTGAAATTTGATCTCTAAATGCACCATTTGCTCTTAAACTATGATCTTTAATGAAAAATATATTTTGACAAGTGGTTTAAGTCAAAAAGTGTTGCATTTTGCCTTTAATTGGCTAAATATGTAAGTTCGGGTAAGGTTTGATGTTTTATAACCTTTCCAGGCACAAAACAGTTGAATATGTTTGAATATGTTACTTCGGGTAAGGTTTGATGATTTATGACTTTTCCGGGCAAGCTTAGTCATTTTTGACTAAGTTTATGATTTTCGGGCATGCTTTGAAGTATTTACACTTTCCGGGTAGAGTACACTGTTGTACTCATTTCCCGAGCAAGCTTGAAGTCTTGAGATGATTATGTGGTATAGCTAGCTTTTAACAAGACATTCTTGTTTCGGGCAAGCTTTGCATTTTATACGTTGATTGTGAGTTCAATCAAACTTTGTGAACTTAAGTTAATACACTGAGTAAGCTTTGTGATTTATGTGAATATGTTGTTAAGAAAGGTTTGTTAATCTTTCCAGGCACACTTAGATATTATTATTTAAGTTTGTCATTTTCGGGTATGGTTTGACATGTTGAAATTCCCTCGAGTAAGGGCATACCTGATGATTGAATGTGTTTATCCTATCAAGCTTAGTGCTAAGATAGGATTTTCGGGCAAGCTCTTTGAAATTTTAGACTATAGCACACTTAAATGTTTATGTGTTTTAATTTCATTCCTAGCATGCTCTGTGATATGTGTGTTTATGATTTCTTTGAAATTACAAGTGTTTTCGGGCAAACTTTATATTTCGGGTACACTTTTGTTCCCTCAATATACTTGTTAATTTCAAAACTTAACATTCCGAGTACACTGTCTGCTAGAAATCCTTTTCCGGGCACACTTTGTACTATATGAAGGTTATTCGGGTATACTTTGCGTTAGAAAGTTGTTCGGGCACACTATTCTCTTGAAAGGTTGCTCGAGCACACTATGGTTCCAAGTATACTTGATTAAATATGTTTTTTATATGCTTGATTGAATATGTTTCTTATTCTGATAGGGTTTGTGCTAGATTAAGTTTTTAATTTGAATTTGAGAAATCTATATGGGTGTCTTGATTGATTCCTAGTAAGGATGTTTATTTGATGTTTATACTTGATTATTTATATTGTGATTAAGTTCTCAAGAAATCTAGTATTTCGGGTAAGCTTTCTTCATTATGTCTTAACTTTAAATAAATTAGCTTGATCGAGCAAGGTTTATAAATAGAAGGATTCGGGCAAACTTTGTATATTCAAAATGAAAAAAAAAATTTCAAGCAAGGTTTGACCGGGTAAGCTTTGTGTAAGTGGAAATATACCGAGTAGACTTTGGTTGTATGTTAAAATTTTCCGAGTAAGGTTTACTAAAAGGGTAAAGAAATGTTTTAATATATCAAGTGGATAATGTTACTGTGTGACAGCTAATAACTCACTAAACGACAAAAAGCATTTAAAACCCACTTTCAAAAGGTATATACGAGGGAGTTAGGCAAAATTTTCAACATTATTTTTCCCTCTCTCTCCTTCCACTGCAAACTGCTTACTCTCAAAGAAACCTAACCGACTAATCGCATTTTACTTCAATCCAAACCCTAACTTGAATTACCCCTCTAATTCCGACTCGGTAAGCAACATTAATGTGTTTTCCGACCACGATTAGACTATAATGGGCTTTGATTATGTATCTGATTACTAATACTCTGTTTATGTGTTTAGGTTATAAACTTGTCGAAGAACAGGTTCTTGATGAGTTTTCTTTCTCTTTCTTCTTCATCTTTATACCTTGAAATTACTTAAAGTACTGAACTTTATGACTAATTTCATTTTGAATATGTTTGATTGTGTTGTTCAGATATGGCAGAAGAAGTCGACCTAAGTATGCTTTTGAGAAGAAACACAATATGTGTGCACTTTTACAAGTCCTGACAACGAGCCAGTGGCACTAATGATAACCTGGATGGCTCGATCAAATGTCAGCTTTGCTTTCACTGAAAATCCTGTTATCTACAGAAATCATTCATTGGATTTCTGGAGATCTGCAAGACTGGATGATGATGTTAATGGTCGGGAATTGAAGCAACAGTTGCAAGACAAGAGATACAAGTCACTGAAAGAATGATTAGACGTTGCTTGTAGTTACGCGATGATGATCATAACCATATAAACTTAATACTGATCACCTGATGAGAATTTTTGAACTGACGATGGGATATCAGGGGACAGTACATGAGGGGCAATTTCAAAAGGGAATGCTCCCTATGTTGTACAGATTTTTGATACACCATGTGATACAAGGATTTGCTCCACGGAAGGGGTCATGGACTCTGATGAGTCGTGATCTAGCTAATGCCACTGTTGGTATTGTATATGATATACCTTTTAACTTTTCAAAGATGATATTTGAAGGCATGGTGGGAAATTTAAAGAAGGCTGAAGTAGATAGATTTTTGCAGTATCCAAGGTTTCTACAGATAATCTTCAAAAGAGAATTGCAAGATCTACCCACTATTGGCATAACCCACCTACTCCAGAACCCTGACACTTACAAGAGAATTAAGAATCCGGGTGTGGCCAATCGATTCAATGCTGAAGTTCCTTTTGAGATTCTGCCATGGTTGTTAAACCATGACTTAGAGATAATGCCAGTGCCTGAGTTAAGCTCAGAGGAGGAAGAAGTTGATGATGTTGAGAGTGATGATGATGACTCTGATGATGGAGATGATAATGTTGATGGAGATGATGGAGGAGCTGGAGTAACCCTATACATTGTTGCACCTGATCAGGGGGAGCAACTTGAGCATACAGAACAACCTATTCCAACACCACCACAGTCCCCACCACACATTGACCAACCCATTGTTCCATCATCACCACAAACTCCACCACACCAAATCACTCACACACCACCTCAAACCCTAACCATAAGCCAACCAGAAGTATCAGCACATACATCCCCAACACAACAAACACCACCACAATTTAGCCCAAGTCATTATGATCCATTAATTTCTAGCCCACCTCATACACAATCACCACCACCATCCAATTTCCAAACTCACACCACAGAACAACCTGAGTTTGAACCTTTTTCTACATCACCACCCACAACACCACTCACTAACACAGACCTGTTCCAGAGAAATTTGGACTTAATGTTGGAGAATGCTGAATTGAGAAAAAGAAATGAGGAGGTGACAAATGAAAATGTGATGCTGTTAGAGAAGTTGGTACAGGCAGACTTGAGAATTCAAGCCCTGGTGCAGGAGGTTGAGAAGACCTCAGCTGCCCCAAAACAGGGGGAGAATGAATCTATGCCAACTGTCTCAGGTGTGAATATTAAAGATACTGCAACAGTTGTGGAGACTGCTGATAGTTTGAAGTTGATTATGATTGATTATGATGATGGAGAGAAAAGTAGTCAAGAGAGGAGGATTGATGATGATGAATATGATGGTGACAGATCAGATGTTGGTGAACAAGATTATGATTACAATAAAGAAAGAATTGATGAGGAGAACGTTGAGAGAGAAAATGAGACTGAAATGAAAAATGTTGAGAAGAGTGTAGAGAATGTAGCTGTAACTGATATGGCTACTGATGTCTTAACTGACATGCAGATTGGAGTTCAGACAACTGAAGTATTAAATGAAGGAGATACTATTGTTGAGGAGCCCATCACTCAAACTGAACAACCAGAAAGCTCCAAGAGGGCAGAGTATGATCCTGAGTTAGAAGCATTAGAAAAGGAGATTGATGACTATGTATAGTCAGAGGATGAAGAGGATGTAAGGAGGAGGATTGAGAAAGGCAAGGCAAAAGTCAGTGTAGAAGAGCCTGTTAAGGCATATTCAGAAAAAGATGTGTTGTTTACAGATGATGATACTGCTGATGCTAATACCCTGAGAGAACAAGAGAACATCTTAAGAGAAACAAGGGATAGGGAAATTCTAGCCCAATCCATGACTCATGAAGAAATTGCAAAACAGGAGATCTTGATCAAACAAGCCAAACTTGCAAAAGAAATTTCTGATGATGTGGCTGATCAAGAAGTAATTAAAGTCTTGATTATGCTGAGAGAGCAAGAGGAGGCTGAAAAATCATTGGCTATGGTGGTTAGCAAGTTTCAACCTGAAAGTCAACGATCAGAAACTGCTGAACCAACCAATCTGAATACTGGTCTAATTATTGAAGAAGAAATTGGTGAGTCCATTGCTTCAATGGCTGCCAAGAAATGGACTGAGCAAGTAAAAGAAGATCTGAAGAAGAATCCTACTGACAGCTGGTCAGAAAGGGTGAATGTTCCTGAGCCTCATGAAACACTTAACCAGAAAAGAGAAAGACTTTCTAAACTTCATGAAGAATTTGCTGAAAAAGTCAATAGGTTTGCCAAGACCTACATGAGGAGAAAGAGGACATATGAGCAGTCTGATCATGAAAGAGTTGCTAAGAGGGGCAAGTGGGATGATAAGAACAAGTATTTTGTTGAAACACCAGAAGATGAAGCTAGTCCTCTAAGGGTTGTCCCACTACAAACCTTGCAACCAGGTGAAAGAGTTCAAGGTGTCCCTGATGTGCCAAACATAAGTGAACCAGATCATCCACCTTCTGATGAACCAAAGATTGATGCAATGAATGACTTGACTAAAGGAGAGGATGAGTCTGAGGATTCTGATGATGAGAAACTTGAAAAGACAGAAGCTTTGAAGATAAAGTTTGGAGGAATGTGTGGATACCTGCTGGAGAGAGCTATGAAGCCTGAAATTGTTGAGCATCTGTCAAGTGAATCAGTGGTAGACCAGTATAATAAATTGAAGAGAAAAGAAAAGCTGAAAAGAGCTCAAACTGAAAGGTCTACCAAATAGGCTGAAGAAACTGATGAACCCCATGCTAAGAAAAAAAGAATTCAAACTTTGAGGGAGAAGGCAAAAGAACAAGTCAGATCAGTTGAAACCCCTACTCCTCAAGAAGTAAAGCCTGAAACTGAGGATGAACCATTTGTTCCTTGGGAGAATAAAGAGATGATCAACATTCTGAGGAACATAATGATCAATCAAAGAGGAATGAGTGAAGCAGACTTTAATGTCTTGGAAAAGAAGGATCTGAAAAAAACCTTTTGTATCTTCAAAAGACTGAATGGGAAAAAGCTTTAAGAGAAGGTGAGAACCCAAGATACAATGCAGATGGAAGATTTGTGCCTGTTGGGTTGGCAAAAACTCCTGGAATGACAAAAATGTTACTAGAACTTAAAGAACATGGATAGATGTTGTTGAACTTGCCAATCTTCCAACTGAAATGGTAGAGGCCATCTACATAAAGTTTTTCAACTTAAGGCCTAGGAAACCAAAGAAGTCTATTCCTTTCAGGCCTCCAATTTCAAGAAGATTTCCACAAGGTGGAAGAGGTCAAGGAGGAAGAGGTGAATCAAGCAGTTCTGCACAACAAAGAACAAGACCACAATCTGATGTGGATCTTCCTAGAGAACTGTACTTTGATCTGTTACTGAGTCTTTGAAAGTGATTATGGAAAGCCGATCATTAAGAGACGTAGTTGTGAGAAGTGATTTCTATGAATACACTCGGGAACAACTAGAAAGAATGGCCAGACTCAACTTGTATGATTACCGAAACAGAAGTAGGATGGCTGGAAGGCAGATGAATAATCTGTCAAAGTTTTTACTAGATGAAGCTGAGAAGGGGTTCCCATTCTTAAAAGAAAAGAGAAGCTGGAGAATGATCCAGCTTCACAAGTCAAAAGGACAGAAAAATTGAAGAGAATGGACATTGCTGAAAGAGACTTTGTGATGAATCTCAAAGATAGGAATCCCCTATCAAATATGAACACATGCATAAGTCTTGAAAGAAGAATGACACGACCCAACTACACAATGCAAAGGAATGGTATCATTGCTGAACTAGAATACAAAGAAAATGCAGGTCACTATATACTGAAAAATTCTGATGGAAAAGTTCTGGCTATAATCAAGAAAGATGCAGATTTGACCTACTTGCATAATGAAGACTTGATGGATATAAGAGATTTTGTGATTCCAGAAGGGCACATTCACTACCAAATTCTCAATATCTTTAGGGAAAGAGCTGCATCTGTAATAGCAATGAGAAGACAAGCTGCCTACAATGAATGGAAAAGACAAAATTCCTAGAATAGGCTTTCTTTTGTAATGTCTTCGGACAGTTTTTGAATATGTAATTTGACTTTTGATTTGATGTGTATTTTGACTAAGTGTAAGTAACTGTAAAAATGTTTTGGGTCAGCTGAGGTGTTCCAATCTAGGGGGAGATTGTTGAGTCAAACAATTGACCTAAGGGGAAGATTGTTGAGTCAAAGATTTGACCATAATGAAGTACATGGAAGATTGGAATATTCTCAACCTCCTCAGAATTCGCTAAGTATGGATCCGGGCACACCTTAGACTTTCGAGCAAGCTTTTACTTAGCCGGGTACGATATTTTGTCTATCGGGTAAGGTTTACTTCAAGTAGTCTTCTTTAGTGGATATCCTAGCAGGGTTTGCAAATTAGTGCATTGCCGGGCAAGGTTCACTAGTTTATGTAGATCCGGGCAAGGTTCACTTTGTCAAGCAAGTCTGTTCTTCATAGCCAAGTAGAGTTCACTCCCGAGTAAGCTTTTGGCTAACCAAGTCCATGAAGCCAAGTGATTGGAAGACCGGGCTAGGTATTCTTTAATAATTATGGTCCGAGCAAGCTTGATGTATAAATGGAATATCTCTAAGTAACATCGAGCAAGGTTCAACTCAAGCAAGGAACAATACTCCCGAGTACATTTTGCTAATAAGTTATATTATAACAAAGAGTTGAAATGGATCATCGAATAACAAGGTTGCTCGTAAGGGTTTGTCGGGCAAAGTCTGGTAAAGTCAAGAAGAGTGAAGTCTACCCGGTGAATATTTTACTTGGTAAAATACTCTTCAAGTAAAGTCTACCCGGAAACTGATCCCGAGCACACTTCTATGTTACCAAGTCTAAGGCAGGCAGAGCACAAGGTATACTCGGAGAAGTTTACTTATCCAGAGCCTACCCGAAAGACTTGTTTTACACTTAGAATATTTTCTGATTATGTAATTTGAATATGTATTTACGTTTGGGGTTTCTAGAATGAATGACAGCTGTCCTAGGTTGGCAGGCCTATAAATAGAATGTTTTAAGGCACGCCGCCAGGGACACACACAACACACGGACAAAGGCAGACAGACACATTTATTAAGATAGAATATTGTGTGTGACGGCCGTCTTTGTACGGATAAACCCTCCTTCAAGATACCCTAAATCGATTATCCTATTTGTATGATGAATGTTATAAAAATGGAAATCTTTTGAGTGAATCTTGTTTGTGTTGGTTATCATTGAATACTTATTAAGCAAACGTATGTTTGTTATTGATTCCGCCTTTAACAAACGGATATCTTTCTAAATATAGCAACCCGTCATTAACTCCCTTGTCAACACATCAATCTGTGTGAGTTATGACATGATTAAGTAAGATCCAGCTGAAATCAAGGGACCCGACATAAGGAATAGTAAGTGATACAAAATTAAGTAGCCAAGTTGAAAGGGAGGCTAGTTCTCTCACAAAAAGTCTTTGTAATGAAGGTAGAAATGTAATAGCCTGTCATACTCAAGCCTTATATTTCAGCATGATTCCTAAAATCAAAATCAAAATCTTTAAAAAGTGTTTAAGCTTCTAGTTAATGATTGGGTCATCAACGGTGTATGGTTTTATGGCCTTAAATCCTGTATGGATGGGATGCTTGAAATTTCTAGATACATGTAGGTCCCAGCCGGATCTACACAGGAGTATCTCGTAACACGAGGGTGCGGAATCCCCTACGTATACGATATGATTGTTTACACGAGCAATACGTTAATAACACGAAACATGTAAACTCAAATGATTACTTGTTATAACACGAGGTTTAGAAACAAACACAGCCACAAGTATCGCGTTAGGTTACAAACCAAACTGCCAAAAAAGCACCTAAGAGAATGGCCAAACTTAGGTTATATATCTCGACAAATTCGCCAACACCCTAGACGAATATGACATTCGCGACAAAACGGGGTATACTTTATTCACTACGTAGCGAGTAAACGATAAATCGGTTAATTCGTAGCGATTAAACGAGTAACCGACTGATACTGACTAAGACCCATATATATACACCAAGGGGTTATATATGAGTTATATATATACTATAGAGGCTAAAATATTGATATTTAGGCCTCAGTACGTTTAAAACCATTTAAACGAAAAAGTTCCGTTTATCGATACGTTATGAGTTTAAACGCAAACGTTAACATCAAAATGAGCATTGTATCATCCGTCAAGCCGAAAAAGAGTTATAAAACACTTATATGACATGTTATAAGCAATTCGTGAAAATATTTTGGATTTTTACAACGAGTTTGTACGTTTTTCTTATTTTACAAAAATGGGCTGAAAAACACTCGTTTTGGCGCTATTTTTCGCACTCGAACTACTTTTCTTGTGAAAAACCAAACCCGAACTAAATTTTGGACCGAGATTTACACGTGGCCCGAAAACTGAGGATCCAATTGGCCAAAAAGAGGCCCAATAGGCCCTCTCTTATTTCCGGCCATAATTTTTGGGGTGGGACCCCTTTGAATAAGCTTGTGAAACCAAAACTGAAACCCTAAATAACAAGGTTGTTCTATGGATGATTTATGCATGGTTGGATGTTATATGATATGTATATATACTGAGTTTGCGACCCAAGACCCAGAGAGTTGTTTAAACCATCGAAAACCACCGAAAACCGACAAGGTAATACCGTTTTACTCGTTTAGGGGTTGTTTGTTCTTCGATTGTGACGTGCTTGTTTTTAGGTTACGAAACTTTTGAGGGAAATTAGGGATCATGTAAATGAGTCCCTGTTCAAATTTGGAAATTTTTCGATAAACGGAGAATATTTAGCGAATTTATTACCGTTTATTGGCGTTTATTCGAGAAAAAAAGGTAAACTTCATGAAAAATTATGAAATTTGGATTGGAACCCAGAAAGTTTATGTTAAGATCACTGGAAAAATTTGGTAAAATTTAGAGATGTCTATGTAATTTATATGCAATTGTGTTTTAATCGAGTTTTAACAACCGAAAAACACACAAAATAGCATTTTGGCCAAAGAGTTAGATTATGGAAATTTTGCAGAAGCTATTACATGGTATTTTGACCACTTGAAAAAATTATCGGATTTTTCGGATGTCGTTTGGTATAAACGGGCTATTTATTACTTAATTATAACACAATAAATGAATTTTTATAAATAGATAATTAATGATAAAATTTCTGAAAATACTTTTATGAAATTCTCCATATTTTATTTTATTTTTAATAAAATTTTCACAATTTATATATAACTGCATATTTAGATATGAATAATCAAATATTTAAACTAAATTTGTTTTAACGAATCCGACAGTTTTGTGTTTAACGGACTGACTGGTATGTTAAAAGTGGTAAAATATCATAGTTTTAGATGAATTTGATAATAACGAACTTTTTACAAGAATTCCGGACAATTCGGATGGATTGTACGCGTTTTGTATAATTAAATCCGTAAGAAAACGGAAACGAACCCTGCGATCAATCGAGTTACCGAAACTTCAAAATTCTTATATAAATCAAATAATTTTATCAATCAGTATGTTTACTTAAGTTTATGTGATCTTACCTATTTCCGAAACGCATAAACGACCAACTTGGCTAGGCTCGAAAAACGGTGAAACTGAGCAAAATCTGATTTTGAACATTTCATAGTATACAACGTCACAATCTAAGACCATGGTCATGTTCTAGGCCTAACTGCTATACCTAGACTAGTTATACAACCCGATTTAACTTAAACACTGGACTAGTGTTAACATTACGATACCGGTTATAGGATTCAAGCTATAAACGAGACACACTACTTACTGACACGTATTACCAGGTTGAACTACGATAAGGTGAGTTTCACGACCCCACTTTCTAAACCGTTTTACGAACTTTTGGGGTGGAAAGCATGTACTTATATACTTGAAAACTTGTGACGATGTGAATTATCTAAGTACTAACACTTGAAAGTCCCCACAAACACAAGTGATTAAATTCGTGCCAGTGACGTGTGGATAGTATTATCCGTTTGACAAACCCAACTAAAGGTGCCGGAGGGCTATGCCGGATATACTTGTTAACACAGTTGCACATTGTCATATAAATTTATTACATTCTGCTATATGGTGTTAGACATAGTACATGCGTGCGAGCTGTCTTGGTTTCACTTTTGGCTTAGTATAAAAACATCATGCACATATATACATAAATACATATGTACTGTGAACTTTATGAACTCGTATACTGATTTTGTTTGTACTCGTGAAACTTGAAACTCACCAACTAGACGTAGTTGACCCGTTTTAACATGCTTTTCAGGTAAACCGAAGTTGGAATGAATTGCTTACGTGCTTGGTGTTAGAAGTTAAGTTGAATAGCTATGAATAGACGTAAATACATAGTAATGAATAGCTATGTGATTTTCATTTAGTTTGTAAGCATAGTACCAACCCACGTAATATGATGTAAATTAGTTTGTTGAATTTCTTTATAAACAATGTGGTTGGTACCAAAATTATATGTTACATTCCCGTATTACACTTCCGAAATTACCTAGTCGGGGTGTGAAAGAAGTTGGTATCAGAGCCATTGGTTATAAAGAATTAGGATGTCCATTAGGATACCATAATATAACCTTAGGCTCGATTAGCTCTGGGAATAAAATAATATTAAATAATATATACTGATGATTCTCGGGATGAGCTCGAATGGACAAGTGGGTTATTATGGTCCGGAACGTAATAACGGACTTCTTTGTATGAGGGAATTCGAGAAGAAATCGATAAACAATCTGATAGATAAAAACAACATATGTGTGTAAACTATATTATTATATAAATATATATAAAAGATTATATGTGCTAATGTGTACGAATACATGTATGTACTAAATCATAATTAATATTATATATTATTATAACTAAAATTATTATGAATTGTTATTATTATTACTAACCTTTGTGCAGAAATATGTCAAGAACTACAATATCGTCTGTCCAACAAAATATTAGTACTGCATGATGACTAAGAGGACCCTGAAGAGAAATCAGAGGAGGAAATGAGTGAAAGCTTAGGGGATGTTGTGGTCCCGCTCGAGGTACCTACTGACCAGCCTGATTTATCGGGCTATCGTTGTGACACCTATTCCCCAAGGGAATCCCCTAGAAGTGACTTAGGAGCAAGAGCCACTGGTACTTATCATTCACCGATTAGAACTCCCAGATCCCCTATTCCATCTGTGTATAATACACCAATACCCCCTCCCACTATGAGGAACCATCAGACTGCCCGCATGAGCGTGCACCTACCTGAGAAAACCTCTTTCTCACCTCGTTCTACATACCATAAGGGAGAAACATCACATGTCCATGTCACTGAGATACCTGTTCCCACCTGGAGTCCACCCACACCGGTACAAGAATCACCTCTTCCATCCGATTCAATGTAGTTAGGTTTAGTGGCTGATCAGATATTAGGACAATCACACTCGATAAACAACCTTAACCAGCACAGACACGACATGCAAGATCACATGTGGTACATGCAGCGAGAAGTGAGAGACGTACAGAGGTCAAATGCTCACAACCATTGGCGTCGGAATCGGGCGATGACACTGTTAGGAGTTCTGATGGAGATTATAACAGCCCTAGTGACTGCTGTTGTGTGATTGTTGTACCATGTACTTATGAGTGGGTAGACCACTAGTAGTATAGCTTTGTTGTATATAGTCTTTTGACATCTCATGTAGCAATTTGTAGCACCATGTTGGGCTGACTTAGGAATTGTTTACAGTTTAGCATTATTACAAGCACTGGCCCTTATCGGGTTAAGTTTACATGTCACTTGATGAAAAATTTTGATACGTATATACAAGCGCTGGCCTATACCAAGTTAAGGCTATGCCCTAAATTTTTAAATGCATATGTACAATAATGATTATGGGTAATACAAACTTTTTCCTTGGCATAGCTGTGTGTTTGTAATTAGAAATATCGTGCTATTGTGCTTATTATGGTGGAAGCGATATTAATTATTATACATCTTATTATTGTTTATAGAATGACCCAGAAGAAATCTAACCTTATATAGGAGGCGGAAGTGACCGAATTAATTGATCACCCACTTACAAGCAGTGATACCGACTATTGTAATACAAGTCACTGCTATACGTGCCAACAATACTGTTAATCAACCTTCGAGCACCACTACGGCCACTGATAACATACCTCCGCCAGACACTAATATAAACCCGGGCGTTACTACCCCGCTTACTACTAATGATATTATGAACGATAATAATACTCGCCCGATTGTTAAGGTCCTTGGGAACCCTAAACCCGTTTTGAACGTCAACAATGTCACGAATCCAAACCCCGCACTGAATACCAATACAACTTCAAATGTTAATGTTCAACCAGACATCGATAACATTCGTAATAACCAAGAATCCCAACGTCAGGATTATGCGTTTAAGCCATTCTCATCGTGCAACCCGACTGAATTTAGAGGTACTGAAGGAATTAGCGGATTAGTAAAATGGATTGAAAAGACCGAGTCCGTAATTAACATTAGTGAATGTCCACCAGATCATATAGTCAAATTTGTTACCAGTATGTTTCTGGATCATGCTTTGATGTGGTGGAATATGATTGTACAAACTCAGGGACGAGAAACGATTAACAATATGACATGGCCTGAACTTAAAACCCGTGTAGTAGAACATTTTTGCCCAAGAAATGAGATCCAGAAATTAGAATACGAACTTTGGAATTTGGAAATGAGAGACGCTGATCAATTAGGTTACACAAATCGTTTCAATGAATTGATTCGTTTAATACCATGGTCAATTATTCCGGAATCCAAGCGTATTGAGCGCTACATTTGGGGACTGACCCCAGCCGTGAGAAATATAGTCAATTGCATAGCCCACCCAACTTTAGAAAGTGTTGTGTCTCAAGCTAGCGTCGTTACTTTTGATCTTACAAGAAACAATATATTAAGAGTACCAGGGGAATCGTCCGGTTTGAAACGAACTGGCTATACCTCTAGGACACAAGTGAAATCTCAGAATAAACGAATCTGCCCTACAACTCCGAACTATGCTATGACCAATTTCTACATGAAACAAGATGCCTACAAAGGGTCATTTCCGAAGTGTGGAAAGTGTAATTTGCATCATACTGGAGAATGTCGAACAACCATATGTCAAAGAGGCGGAAATATTGGGCATTGTGCCCCAAGTGGTAGAACTATAATGAATACTTCAAACCGACAGTTTCAAACAACCCAACCTCGTCGTTCACAAACATCTAGTCCCCAACCAATCCGACAACAATCTAATCAGCAAACTCCATCTACAATGAACCCCCATACATGTTATAAATGTGGTAGTAGGAAACACTTTAGGAGACACTGCCCCCAATTGAATCCCGATGTAGTAAAAGGACAAAACCAAGGGCAAACATCAACTTCCAATCCAGCTAGGGGACGCGCCTTAGTAAACGGATCGGACGAAGCGCGACAAGACCCACATGTAGTTACAGGTACATGCTTAGTCTCTAATCATTGAGCTTCAGTCTTAATTGTTACGGACGCCGATAAAAGTTTTGTAGCTACTGACTTCTTATCATTGAGGAAAATTTCGGTTACTGAATTAACAAATCGTTATACTATAGAACTCGCTAACAATAATTGTTAACCAAATAGTTCGTAACTGCCCTTTTATCCTAAACGACACATCCTTCCTTGTCGATGTATTCCCAGTAGAATTAGGAAGTTTCGATGTTAAAGTCGGTATGGACTGGCTATCTAAGTTTATAGCAGAAATTGTTTGTAAGGATAAGACTGTTAGGATACCTCTTTCGCATGATGAGGCAATGATTGTTCAAGGTGAAAAATATGGTACCGTATTACCTCTCGTATCCCAACTTAAGACACTAGAGTGTTTGCGCCAAGGTTGTACATTATACTTAGCGAGTGTAATAGTTAAGGAACCCAAAGAAAACCGAATAGAAGACATCCCAGTGGTACACGAGTACTCAGTTGTATTTCTCGATGAGTTTCCTGGGTTACCACCAACCCGACAAGTTGAATTCCGTATTGACTTAATTCCGGGAACAACACCCATTGCTAAGGCACCTTACCGACTTGCACCTTCTGAAATGCAAGAACTGTCCAACCAATTGCAGGAGTTATTAGATAGAGGTTTTATCCGACCTAATTATTCTCCATGGGGAGCACCAGTGTTATTTGTGAACAAGAAGGATGGAAGTTTTCGGATGTGTATTGATTATCGGGAATTGAATAAAGTGACTATAAAGAATAGATACCCCTTACCTCGAATTGATGACTTGTTTGATCAGCTTCAGGGTGCAAAATATTTTTCGAAAATTGATCTCAGATATGGTTATCATCAAGTTAGAATTCAGGAAGAAGATGTACCAAAAACAGCTTTCCGAACTCGGTATGGTCACTATGAATTTTTGGTTATGCCGTTTGGGTTGACAAATGCACCTGTAGTGTTTATGGATCTTATGAACCGAGTTTGCAAACCCTACCTTGAAAAATTCGTGATAGTGTTTATCGATGACATTTTGATATATTCGAGAAGTAAGGAAGAACACGAACAACATCTGCGGGTAATCTTTGAATTGTTGAGGCAAGAAAAGCTATACGCTAAGTTGTCAAAGTGTGAATTCTGGCTACAAGAAGTCCAATTTTTAGGACACATTGTGAATCAACAAGGAATCCAAGTAGACCGATAAAGTATGTTATTAATTCCTACAATTCATAATCTTCCTGAACTGATTCTTGATGAAGCACACAAATCCAAGTAGTATATTCACCCATGTACTGTATAAGATATATAAAAATGATAACGAATTTTACCGGTGGCCTGGTATAAAAAAGGATATAGCCTTGTATGTAAGGAAATGCACGAATTGTGCACGAGTAAAGACTTAATACCAAAGGCCTTCGAGAATGTTGCAACAACCCAAAATCCCACAATGGAAATGGAAATAAATTTCCATGGACTTCGTAACACACCTTCACAAAACCTCCCGAAGACACAATGCCATTTGGGTAATTGTAAACCGATTAACCAAATTCGCACACTTCATTCCAATCTCCAACAACTACACTACCGAAAAACTCGCTCAAATTTGCATTGATGAAATTGTATTCCGACGTGGAGTACCACATTCAGTTATCTCAAACCGAGACAGTCACTTTACTTCACGTTTTTGGCAGCGATTCAAGAAGCTTTGGGAACTCGAATGGATCTGAGTACCTCTTACCATCCCCAAACAGCTGGCCAATCCGAACGAACCATCCAAATCTTAGAAGACTTATTTCGTACTTGGGTACTGGATTTCAAAGGAAATTAGGATCAACATCTCCTGTTCATTGAATTCTCTTACAATAACAGTTACCATATTAGTATACAAGCATCACCTTATGAAGAATTGTACGGACGAAAATATAAATCGCCTCTGTGTTGGACCGAAGTGAGTGATACTCAAGATACAGGATCCGAATTGATTCAAGTAACAACTGATAAGACTCATAAGTTTACACGAAAGCTGAAAGGCGCCCGTAACCGACAAAATAGCTATGCCGATATTCGTAGAAGACCGTTATCGTTTGAAATAGGCGACAAGGTATACTTAAAGGTATCGCCATGGAAAGGTGTTAAAAGGTTTGGAAATACTGGTAAGTTAGCCCCGAGATACATTGGACCTTTCGAAATTATTGCAAAAATTGGCCTCGTAGCCTACCGATTGAAATTACCCCTAAAACTGAGCACCATTCCCGATGTGTTTCATGTATCGAATCTGAAAAGGTGATGAAACAACAATAGTACCACTGGAAGATGGATGTTCAGATCAATGAAGAACTCAACTTTATATAGGAACCGGTAGAAATTGTGGATGGGAAAATTAAACAGTAACAACACGATAAAATTTCATTGGTAAAAGTTCGGTGGAATTCAAAATAAGGACCCGAATTTACTTGGGAACGAAATGACGAATTCTGAAAGAAATACCCACACATGTTCCCTAAAAAGAAAACCGACGACATATCAAATTTCGGGGACGAAATTTCTTAACGGGGGGAGAATGTGACATTCGTGACAAAACGGGGTATACTTTATTCACTACGTAGCGAGTAAACGATAAATTGGTTAATTCGTAGCGATTAAACGAGTAACCGACTGATACTGACTAAGACCTGTATATATACACCGAGGGGTCATATATGAGATATATATACTATAGAGGCTAACATATTGATATTTAGGCCTCAGTACGTTTAAAACCATTTAAACAAAAAAGGTTTCGTTTATCGATACGTTATGAGTTTAAACGCAAACGTTAACATCAAAATGAGCATTGTATCATCCGTTAAGCCGAAAAAGAGTTATAAAACACTTATATGACATGTTCTAAGCAATCCATGAAAATATTTTGGATTTTTACAACGAGTTTGTATGTTTTTTTTTATTTTACAAAAATGGGCTGAAAACACTCGTTTTCGCGCTATTTTTCGCACTCGAACTAGTTTTCTTGTGAAAATCCAAATCCGAATTAAATTTTGGACCGAGATTTACACGTAGCCCAAAAACAGAGGCACCAATTGGCCAAAAAGAGGCCCAATGGGCCCTCTCTTATTTCTGGCCTCTATTTTTTGGGTTGGGACCCCTTTGAATAAGCTTGTTAAACTAGCCTCATTACTTGAAATATTTTCCACACAAACATTTACCAACTCAAATCCCAGCTGATCTCTTCATCTTGCAGCCCAAAACCCTAAAGGTAACAATTCATTCTCATTCATTCCATACATGATTAACATGATTTAAACATGGAAAATTAAGTTTTAATTAGTTTTAAACATGTTTAACCATCCAAAAATCATAAAAATCAACTAAAATCATGTTTTGATGTTAAACGTGTTTAAAAAGCAGAAACTTATAGATTTTTGACCAAAAACACGGATTAGAACTTGAATATGACGTTTTTACGGTTCAAAAGTTCGGTTTGAAACAAAAACCGAAACCCTAATTAACAAGGTTGTTCTATGGATGATTTATGCATGGTTGGATGTTATATGATATGTAGATATACTGAGTTTGCGACCCAAGACCCGGAGAGTTGTTTAAACCATCGAAAACCACTGAAAACCGACAAGGTAATACCGTACTCGTTTAGGGGTTGTTTATGCTTCGATTGTGACATGTTTGTTTTTTAGGTTACGAAACTTATCACGGACATTAGGGATCATATAAGTGAGTCCCTGTTCAAATTTGGTAATTTTTCGATAAACGCAGAATATTTGGCAAATTTATTACCGTTTATTGGCGTTTATTCGAGAAAAATAGGTAAACTTCATGAAAAATTATGAAATTTGGATTGGAACCCAGAAAGGTTATGTTAAGATCACTGGAAACATTTGGTAAATTTTAGAGATGTCTAAGTAATTTATGTGCAATTGTGTTTTAATCGAGTTTTAACAGCCGAAAAATGCCCAAAAAAGCATTTTGCCCAAAGCTTTAGATTATGGAAATTTTGCAGGAGCTATGTCATGGTATTTTGACCACTTGTAAAAATTATCGGATTTTTCAGATGTCGTTTGGTATAAACGGGCTATTTATTACTTAATTATAACACATTAAATGAATTTTTATAAATAGATAATTAATGATAAAATTTCTGAAAATATTTTTATAAATTTCTCCATATTTTATTTTATTTAAAAAAAATTCCACAATTTATATATAAGTGCATAATTAGATATGAATAATCAAATATTTAAACTAAATTTGTTTTAACGAAACCGGCATTTTTGTGTTTAACGGACTGACTGCTATGAGAAAACGTCAAAAGTGGTAAAATATCATAGTTTTAGATGAATTTGATAAAAACGAACTTTTTACGAGAATTCCGGACAATTCGGATGGATTGTACGCGCTTTGTATAATCAAATCTGTAAGAAAACGGAAACAAACCCTGCGATCAATCGAGTTACCGAAACTTCAAAATTCTTTTATAAATCAAATCATTTTATCAATCAGTATGTTTACTTAAGTTTATGTGATCTTACCTATTTTCGAAACGCATAAACGATCAAGTTGGCTAGGCTCGGAAAACAGTGAAATTGAGCCAAATCTGATTTTGAACATTTCATAGTATACAACGTCACAATCTAAGACTATGGTCATGTTATGGGCCTAACTGCTATACCTAGACTAGTTATACAGCCCGATTTAACTTAAACACTATACTAGTGCTAACATTACGATACCGGTTATAGGATTCAAGCTATAAACGAGTCGCACTACTTACTGACACGTATTACCAGGTTGAACTACGATAAGGTGAGTTTCACGACCCCACTTTCTAAACTGTTTTACGAACTTTTGGGGTGGAAAGCATGTACTTATATACTTGAAAACTTGTGACGATGTGAATTATCTAAGTACTAACACTTGAAAGTCCCCACAAACACAAGTGATTAATTTCGTGCCAGTGACGTGTGGATAGTACTATCGGTTTGACAAACCCAATTGAAGGCACCAGAGGGCTATGCCGGATATACTTTTTAACACAGTTGCACATTGTCATATAAATTTATTACATTCTACTATGTGGTGTTAGACATAGTACATACTTAGGGCAAAGTGGCTATTAAATGCCAACGGGAGTACATGAGCAAGGGTGGCCATGCGTGCGAGCTGTCTTGGTTTCACTTGTGGCTTAATATAAAAACATCATGCACATATATACATAAATACATACGTACTGTGAACTTTACGAACTCGTATACTGATTTTGTTCATACTCGTGAAACTTGAAACTCACCAACTAGACGTAGTTGACCCGTTTTAACATGCTTTTCAGGTAAACCAAGTTGGAATGAATTGCTTACATGCTTGGTGTTAGAAGTGAAGTTGAGTAGCTATGAATAGACGTAAATACATAGTAATGAATAAGAAGCCTGTAAACCGGTTATGTGATTTTCATCTAGTTTGTAAGCATAGTACCAACCCATGTAATATGATGTAAATTTGTTTGTTGAATTTCGTTATAAACAATGTGGTTGATACCAGAATTATCTGTTACATTCCCGTATTATGCTTCCGCAATTACATAGTCGGGGTGTGACAGCGAAATTGTCCCTAACTTCGCCACATAACAAGTTCGCCAAAACATAAACAGTACTAACACGTTCAACAAAACATATGAACAAAGTAACGATTACAGACACAATAAACACGAGACAAATGAACTATTGGCATCATGCACCAACAGACTCCCCCTTGGCAGTAGCTTCATATCTCTAACACCTTTTTCCGTGTCTAGTAATCCAAAAATCTCGTATCTTCCGTCTTCAAGCATGAACGCTCTGTCTCACACATACTGAGACTACCCTTTGGTATTTCTTCGCTTCATCTTTCCATATAGGGATATAAAAGATCTTCTTATCATTGAGTACCTACAAATCAGCTTGAGACAAGTTAACCAAGTGAATTGGATCATACACTCTCAAGATATCCTGTTCATCTTGATCTATCATCATGACTTCGGCAGTCTGGTAGTCAACATACCACAACTTGAGATCCTTCAACAAATCTTGAGGCATGATCTTTATTAGAACCTCTTTTAAACATCGAATCGGCTTGTACTTCATCACCATCCAGGGCTTGCTATCAGCCCGCATTCCCCGCTCAGTATCTTCAATCAACTTCCCCTTTTGAGGCTTTAACAGTTAAACTTTTTCTTCTTAACTACTTCCTTCCACACTATCTTTCCAACCCATCTAGCAAAATCATCATCACTTATATTGATCAACCTTAATCGAGCCAAATCCTTCACCTCACACTCAGGCAACGTATTGAGCGATTTCAACCTCTTAGCAAAGTAATCCCATCATATCTTTTCACCACAAATAAACTTAACTGATCATCATATAACCAACAAATAATTCCTTTCTTTAATTTAGCATAACCCTTGATATTATAACTTTTCTTGAACATCGCGGGTACCACTGGCTTCTTTGTTTTGACAAACCACTGAGCACATCCTTCTTTCCACCTTGGTTGTTCCTCCCACTCAAAATCACCCGACACATTATCACCTTGACCCAAACTTTCCTGAAAAGCACTAGGAATGTCATGCTCAACACTATCATCAAGTATCTCACCTTCCTCTAAGCCACTATCGATCTCAATATGTTCACCAATTTTCTCAATCTCACTGAAAGACAACACATCCTCACCCATATCATCCTCATCATCTACCACCACGGTCTCACCACCCGCACTACCCTATGGAGCAGCATATTCCCCTTGAGATGTGGAAGCCCCAATAGTTTGTTCACTTATTGGCAGCTCACCACCTGCATCTTTCGATTCATTGGGATCATCGTCTCTGTCATGTAGCCTCTTCGTTCTCAACTCATCATCTTTGCAACTAGTCTCCCCCTGAGATGTTAAGAACTATTTCAATGCATCAAAAAGTTTACCATGTTCAATAAGGAGAGATAACTGAATTTGGTTCTCAGCCACTAGCCATTGAATAGCTTGTGTCTGAATGAGATTTGTCCATGACTGTTCAACAACAAATCTTTCAAGAGCAGCAATTCTCCTAGAATCCGACAAGTTAGTATCAAAATCAAAGTTCATGTGAGAAGTATCCTGAGCATAAGGTGGTGGAATTCCCAAGCTTACTGGAATAGCATATGTAGATTGTATAGTAACTGTGGATAAAATAGAGACAGATAACCCAACAGTGGCCACCAGTGTGGACTCAACAAACCTAAAAACCACCTCCGATGGAATAGTAGAAGGAGGTGGTAAGGAAACAATCTCTGGTGTAGACATCTGAACCGTAGAGGGAGATGGTGCTGACACAACCACCATTGGTACACTGGAGATCACTGGTAACAGATCAAATGAAGATGGAGGTAGCATAGACATACCAGATAATGATGGTGGGGCAAAATGAACAACACTGGAACTTTCACCAGCTTTAGGCTTCTTAGATCTATGTACCAAGGCATACAACTCCTGCTCATAATCTAACTCACTATCATCTGAATCCTTCTTCCATTTTCCTTGTATCCTTTCTTGTGTAGCGAGAACTGTTTGTGCTTCAACAGTGTCATCAGTGGAAGAATCAGATAAATTTTCCTCAGAATCCTCCACTGAGGCAATAGACAGACCCACAGATGTATCAACCATAGAGGCATGCGCACCAGAAACATCAACTACTGAGGCTTGAACTTCAGCAGGATCAACCATATCCATATAAATGAAACCTTGCCCTCCAAAGGAAACCTCAAGATCAACTTGTTCGGCGGGAGCTACGACTGGGTCAACAATAGGAACTTCTTGAACCAATTATGGTGGTTGAAACACAAGAGGTGGTTGAGGAATATCAACTTGTCACGGAGCTGGATCATTAAACTCATCCTTTGGTGGAGCAACATAAGAAGGGTTCACAAGATACCCAAATAAAGCAGTGTGCCTCGGACGAAGTTCAGGCTTGCTTCGTGCACTAGATGACTTACATTGTGCAAAAATTCTCTTGTTTATACTTTCCACATAAGAGATAGGGCGACGTTGTGGCAGATTGGGGGCAACATGATTAAGAATCATCTATAAGAATCTGGGATACATTAAGAAACTTTCCTGTGCCATAACTCGCCGCTGATGATCGATCTCAAGAATACCATCTGACTGAAACTATACGGCTTGTTATAAGTCAACGCGGTCATTGCAGATTGCATTGTCGCACCCATACCATCAGATCCAGCCTTGCGACCAGACATGCACACAATCAACACATGCATTAAGAAACGCCACTGGTCCAACATAAATCCCTTTCTACGTTGTGAATCTTCCAACGGACCCGAATACCCCATACGAAGAAAAGCTCCGTTTCTGAAAGTAGCTGAATACTCAGTAGGATCCTGAGTGGTTTCAACCCCAAACTGTAGAGCTTCCATGATCTGATTAGCTGAGAACTATACCACCTGATTGTTGACCGTAGTACGCATAACTGGAGGTTCAACACGACAGTCATATTTAACCATTCTCCAAAAGTCTTCAATATTTGGAAGAGATATCGAATGAGAAACGAGATGATCTCATTAAAATCTTCAGCTCCATGACTATTCAGATCCAAAGTAACGTACATGTTGTGACCTAGAAAGAACTGTCTCTTATCACCATCTCCTTCATCACCACCTGTACCACCAGAACCTGCTACAGCAGCCATATCTGCAACAAACGAGCTAAGTTAGACAAGTGTGGAACACAATTTGTAACTTCGCTTAGCATGTAAGTAGTGAAGTCAGTGGTTTGGCGAAGTTTTTACCAAAGATTTAAAGAAGCGAAGTTAGACTGAAAGCGAAGTTAGATATAACTTCGCCTATAAGGCAACTTCCCTCTTTGATAACTTCGCAGCATACACAGTGACGAACACCAGATCTTTTTCAGTGGAAAATATTTATGATCAGAGACCGAAAACAGGTATGTAGATGTTCGATCAATATTATGGATGTCCAGATATCACCAGAACATTAACAAAACGATGAGTAATAGGGTTTTTCAAGAAAAAAAAACTGATTAAAAACAGACATTGTGGAACTGATTAACAAACAAGAAGTTTAAAATATGAATCGATATAGGCCAATGAACCTTATTAGTAAATGAGAATCGGATTACGATGAGGTTGATTCGGAGGGTAAGTTCTCCGAGGGTTTAAGAAAATATGTTTTGACCAAATTTTACCAATGTGTCCTTTTATACTTTAGAGGAAAACTCAGGGGCGAAGTTATATCAACTTCGCTAGATTGCTAACTTTTCCACAACGAAGTTAGCTAAAGTAATACACAATTAAGTTATTTAAACGATTAATAACGAGCAATAAAAATTTATTTTAAACATAATTAAGACAAACATATAAAGCAACATAATCGGCAGTAATGATAACAAAAAAGACGGGATTAAATTTCAGTCTTTCAGAGTACCCTTCATGTTTAATAAAAGATCCGAACAGGAATCATACTGATTAAGAGGCTGTCACAGGGATTCATGTTCAGCATTATTATGATATAGAGAAACATGTTGCAGGCAGGTATAAAACTATGCATGGTTTTCATTGCTTCTGTGATACGGATTATGTTCAATTAGGATCAAAATTTAGATGGACGTCACTTAAGGAATTGTGATGCCTCCTATCTATTCTCAAGACGTATTTGGCTTTCCCCAGATCACCCCGATTTGACCTCGACCCGTAGTGTCATTTTACATGAGTCGCCTTTACAATCCTTTCACTTAGCTTTGACAAGACTCAGTTGGTGCCTCATCCTTGATATTTGTGACTTAATGAATTTCAAATGCAGTAAGAGATAGTTTTTTTTTCTTTTTTTTAATACAACCATAACAAACACATGCAAGTCCCGAATCTGGATCACTGCAGAAAAAGAACACAATCTTCGCAGGGATCAAGACACTCACGGGCTCGTGTATGACTGGGTAATCACTTTTCTGCCTATCATTCAGAGAGATATATGTGGAGACATTCACAATTCAAAATGACTCTCCACAGTAAATCGAGTAGGTTTAATTTGTATCACTTCTACTTTTACGCACTGAAAGCTACCGTACCAAACAATGAATGTTCTAAAGTCAGCCTAATAACTTCACCCCTTGGACACACAAAATCAGTTTATCTATCATTTTCCAAAGGTTGGATCAATTTTCAATTTAACACCAATTTTTGAAACTTCGTGAGAAGCTATAGACTGAAAAAATATATCATTTCCAAAAAAAAAATAATTTTATATTCAGACGCCCCGATCTTTTCTAAGTCTTTAGGTAAATGGCTATCCTAAAAATTCAGTGGATTAGCAGGACCAACCACATATGAATATGTGTCCCTCCGATTAAGTATAATCGACATAATTTTCAGCGAAGGAATAAAAACACATCAAAAACCGCCCCAGTTGCTTTCAGTTTTTAGGTTAATAATGGCTATCCTTTGAGTCTACACGTAGATGCAGGACCAAACATATTCAAGAATATGTCCTTCAAACTTAAGCTACCGACATAATTTTCAGCGATAGTGATGTGTTTCTTTTTTTTAAGCAAAAAGAAGACGGTTACTCGGGATTGATCATCCCATTAAGCTCAATAAGGTTTTGAAAACGGGACCGGTCAAAAGATTTTGTAAAAAGATCGGCAAAGTTATCCAGTGAATCAACCTTTTCAAGCACAATTAATTTTTTCTCAGCACAATCCCGTATGAAGTGATGACGAATGTCAATATGTTTTGTTTTACTATGTTTAACGAGACTGTTAGTTACTGAGATAGCAGCAGTGTTATCAATTCAGATAGGAGTTTGAGTTAAATTCAAACCATAATCGCGCATTTGTTGTTGTATCCATAAAACCTGGGAGCAGCAGTTTGATGCTACCATGTATTCTGCTTCGCAGGTGGATATGGCTAAAGAGGTCCGCTTCTTGCACTGCCAAGACACCAATCTTCATCCAAGAAACTGACAGCAACCAGTTGTTGACTTCTTGTTCTCATTGCATCCTCCATAGTCAGAGTCAGTGTATGCTACCAGATCTAGTTCTCCTCCTTTTGGATATCAGATGCCCAACTTAGGCTTTCCTTTAACATACCGCAAAATCCTCTTCACTCCCTTCATGTGCGATTCCTTTGGGTTGGCCTGAAAACGAGCACAAAGACAAACTGCAAACATAATGTCAGGTCTGGAAACAGTTAAATACATTAAAGAGACTATGATAGCCTGATACTGAGTGGGATCCACATCTTCATCATTGTCGGAGTCAGCACCAAGTTTGTGGTTGACACAAATCGGAGTGTTAAACGGGGGGATTTCTTCCATCTTAAAACGCTTAAGCACATTGTGAACATATTTAGTTTGATGAATGAACATTCCATCCCTCTTTTGATCTACATGGCAATCCCAAAAAGAACGTTAATTTACCCATGGCGCTCATCTCAAACCTTTTCTTCATTACCGCTTCAAACTCCTGACACATAGAAATTTTTGAGGCTGCAAAGATGATATCGTCCACATAGACTTGGACGAGAAGAAAATCATTCCCATTTCTCTTTACAAACAATGATTGTCGATCTTCCCTCTCTCAAACCCCATTTTCCAGCAAATAATCTGAAAAAGTTGCGTACCAAGCTCATGGGCCTGATGTAGGCCATATAATGCTTTACTGAGCTTGTACACATGATCCGGAAAGTCATGTCCATTACATAAGTATTCTTCTCTCTTGGAGCTTTCATCACAACCCAGGTTTCAGGGAACTTGAAACCAGGATAAAGCACGAGTGCCTCATCCTTTGTAAAGTGCACAGTATATTCTTTGTCACAGATTTAAGAGACACTCAGAAGATTGTGCTTTAACTCTTCCACAAAATTAACCTTCTCCAACTTGATTCTCCCATTCGTAACAGTACCAATTCCAGTAATTTTTCCTCCACTTTCTCCTGCAAAACTAACACTTCCTCCTTGAACAGTTTTCCAATCGCGTAACAATTTCTTGTTACCTGTTATGTGCCAGGAACAGCCACTGTCGACAACCCATATGTTGTCTACAGTCGTGTTTGACTGTTCCTGCAAATTAAAGAAATTAATTAGAAATGGGGGACCCAAGACCTTCTGGTCTTGGGTTGGTCAAACCTGTTAATCGGCATCTAACTTGTTGGTTGCCTAAAGTTCTTTTGAGGAAAGTTCCCATTTGATCAGAATGGAAGATTTCTAGAAAACTGGTTATGAGGCCATCCAAACATCCTTGAGTTTCTAGCATTAATGGATTCAAAATTACCCGTTCTGTGATTAACTTGGAAAAAACGAGGTTGGTTTCTTTGAAATCTTGAATTTGTCCAACGATTAAAGTTGGATGCGTTAGTATTCTTACCAGCATCGGTTTAAAAGTTCGTTTTATTCTCAATTTTAGTTGGCCTCATAAATCTAGATTTCCTCCTTTTCAGAGGACAGTCATTGACAAAGTGTCCTATCTTGGTGCATTTAAAACAACTCTTGTTCGAACTATTAGTGTTCCTTTGAGCGTTCGTATAAAAAGTTGCTGTAGAAGATGAGGCTGTGTTACTATCAGTTTGTCTCACGTAGGGGGGAACAAATGGGTTTAAGGAAGATTTCTTTTCATCAAACTTGTAGTCCTCCCCTCGTCTGAGTAACACAACTTCATCTTTCATCTTAACGGATTCAAAAGCTTTGTCCGAATTTGATGAAACATGACTTGTGAATTAGATCTTGTCTGAACAGCTTTGTTCATATTAATATCGGTATTTTTTGACAAGACCTTAATTGGTACTGTCTGATCAATTTCAACACAAATGGATGGCTGATTACTAGGATTATAAGTAAAATTAGTGTTGAACGGTGGTGGAACTTCTGTGTATCCAATTCCCCGTTGTTCATTGGGGAACGTTGAACACTCAGTATATGATCAAGCATCACAGAAGAATTCATAAACTGTTCAATTTTCTTGTTCAATTCCACCACTTTTACTTGATAATCAGCTATATGTTTATCCTTTTCAGCTATCAGTTTGGTCTTTTCTTCTACGACTTCATAGCTAAGATCAATGACTTGTATTTTTTCAGCCAAGGTGGCCTTAAGGCTTCTTTTGTCTTTTTCACTATCTTTTAATTTTACCGAGTAGCTATTTTCATTATTTTTTGAATAATGATGTTCCTCTTTTAACGTTTTTTAATATTTATCCAAACTAACATACTTGATCAGACAGTTTTTCACATTGTTCACAATGAGGTTCAAAACATACCTCTGAGAGCTGATCATCCACTTCTGCCATGTACGCTTGATCCTCCACGGGTTCTTTGTCACATCTTCCAGTATCGATATTCATCAGATTCGCTTGCTCAATCACCTCCTCAACTTGTATATTCCAATTATACCCACCGTTATGTTGAGACAGCATGGCCTTTATTTCTTTTCCACTCCCATTATGTTGAGTAGTCCGGTTCTGACTGCGTTTAACTCTTTCATTTTTACACTCTCTTGCAAAGTGTCCATTTTGTAGCAACGAACCTTTGACTTGTCAAATCCCGGTCTCTCTCCAACGAACTTTCTTCAAGTCTTCTTCATAAACCTTTTCACCCTTCTTACTATCATTGCCATTTGCCACTGCATATCCATTTCTTCCATGTCATCAGCATCTATCTGATCATTGTCCTTATCCAAGGTTCCAGGGTCGACTATCTTTCCTTTGAAGTAATTCTCATAAGAAGCAATGAAAGAGGCATAAAGAGCGAATTGTTGGTCAACAGATTTCACACTCATAGGCATCTTTGAGTAATTCATACTAGAAGAACTGGTGGAGGAGTTACCAACTGAGGATTGAGGTTTTGAAAAACTACTTCCACCCGCTACAAGCATACGTTTCCATCCATATTCATCACCACGTGACCATCTTGAGTGGATTTTGGTTCTCCACTTGAGTAATAGGCGGTTGATTCTGCTTTAGAACTTCAGTTTGGAGAGCCTTTTGCACCATACATTCTCGGATCCTGAACCTGATCAGTAGGCGTCTCTTTTCGTACCATATTAAGCTCATAATTACGTAACTTGTTAACCACCTTCTCCAAGTCAAAAATATCAAATTCTTTATCTTCTCTCATCAGAACCGTGTACATCTCCCATTTTGGTGGGAGAGCATCAAGAAGTTTTTCCACAATCTCATTCTCAGTGTACTCTATGGAGTAGTTATCCAACTCAGTCATTAAGTGATAATTGTGTGATGAGGTCATCAAGAGATTCATTTTTCAGATACTTGAATACAGAAAATTATGTTTTCAGCAACTTTGTCTTGGTGTTACAAATCCTGACATGACCTTCATAGCGGTTCTCTAATGCTTCCCACAATTCTCTAGCCGACTTGTACTTTCTGAAAGTGTGTAGAATCTGTTGAGGTATAGCCATGGTTATGGCGGCTAGTGCTTTACTTTCTGCTTCGTACATTTTCTTTTCATCATACTCCATCTTATTATACTTCTTTAGTTGCTCACAAACTTCAAACTCAGTTGTCGGTGGAATATATCCATCCTGAATACAAATCCACATCTAAGCATCTTGATACTTCACATACTGCTGAAATCTGTCTTTCCATGCAACAAAATCAGTTCCTTTAAGTAGCTTTGGAGCTTTAGTCGCCGAGCCAGCTTCAACCTCCATCTTTACCAGTTCAGTGATGTTTATCGAAGTCATACTTAACCAAAACGAGATCTGAAACTAATTCAGAAAGTATTCTGTGAACAGTGGATAGCGAATTTACGGTAACTTCGCCGACACAATAACTTCGCTTATGGCGAAGTTATATGAACAAGCTAAGTTCGCTGAGTCTTTAAATCACTGATTAACTACGCTATCTAACAACTTCGCAGTCCCCTAACTTCGCTAATGATATATCTTCGCCGAAACCCTAGTTTCACTTGACGACAACTTCGCTGGAAGATCTTTTATGAGTTGTTAGGCTGAATCTTTGATTTCGACGGTTGTAATAGTAACAGGGTATGCGATTAGGAGGTTATTGTTGATAAACGGGCAAGAGAACGGTGTTTTTACGTAAAACGATTCCACGAAAAGTCTAACGGAATAATTTTAACACTCGTGTAATAATCCCGAACCACACAATCATGAGCAAATGATCTGATACCAATTGTAGGTTCCCAGCCGGATCTACACAGGAGTATCTCGTAGCACAAGGGTGCGGAATCCCTACATACACGATATGAGTGTTTACACGAGCAATATGTAAATAACACGAAACACGTAAACTCAAATGATTACTTGTTATAACACGAGGTTAAGAAACAAACATAGCAAACAAGTATCTTAGGTTACAAATAACCCTGCCAAAAAAGCACCTAAGAGAATAGCCGAAGTTAGGTTATGTATCTCGACAGCTTCGCCTAACAGCCTAGGCGAAGTTGACCCTAACTTCGCCACATAACAAGTTTGCCAAAACATAAACAGTACTAACACGTTCAACAAAACATAAGAACAAAGTAACGATTACAGACACAATAGACACGAGAAAAATGAACTACTGGCATCATGCACCAACAATAACATTGAGTCTTTATGCGGTTTATCATGTGGGTACTCACAAACGTGAATATTAAACGCCTTATAAGCGAACCCAAGTCATTAAACTTGATTGCTACTGTAGTCTGTATAAATTAAATACTGACTTGATCAGCCACGCTGTTAGACATACATTGTTCTTCCCTTGTGCTCATCATAATACCCATAAGAAACGGACCCCAAGGGATACAAATTTTGCAAGCTATACAGATGAAATCGTGCGTACGCATTCATGGTAAAGGAAATTTGGGTTATTTCTTAATAACAGGGGTATATCTTGTTGTGAAAGTTGTTGCTAGTAAAAGCTATTAAAATTAAAATGCTTTGATCTAATGGTTCTAATGTTTAAGTTAAGTTGGGGTGACATAAAATCAAAATATGCCTGAATCAAGATTAGAGACTGATCATTTCTTGATATTGTGTGCTTAATTGAATTTTTAATCATATCACTCAAATTTCTAAATCTTTTGTGTAAAAGTTTAAGTGGACAATAATACCAATGACTGACTTAACGCTAGACATAATAAAACCGAAATATAAAACTGTGAAGGAAGACCAATTTGATCAATATGATTATGATGCAGCCATAAAATGATAACTAAGATCAAATCACGTTGATTCTATGAATTCCCGTGATGAACTTCCAAAACCCCCAAATCCCAACCAAAGACTAGGGAAAATGAAGAGAAAATATTTATTAATCAAATTCAAGTCTACCTCTTCAGATACATAAGCAAGATATAAATAGAGTTTCTAATACGAAATGGGGCTAAAAAAAGGCCATGGCCAAACACAAACCCAACAAGGAAAATGCAAAAACTGACGAAAAAACATAAAAGGCCCATAGCTTTATTTAGAAGGAGTTTTTGTGCTTCAGACAGGGGCCAAAGTGCCGTGGGTGTTTGCCACAATGTTCTCCTCGTTTCAAGCTTCGATTTGACTAGTAATGGGCTTGAAACGGATCTTCGTGGGCCAAGTTATGCTCGTTTTCATGGGCCACCTTTGGAAGCACGATCATGAGCTTCCAAATATAAAATGGCACGCTCTTCAACACTTGGGCGTCCATCAGATTCCCTGCTCAAACTCGCAAAACATGTACTTGCTTATGTGTATATTTTGAAACTTGTTGCTTTATTTTTTATTTCACGGTGTTTCATAAGCCAAAAGGATTTTATTTTTTTAAGTTATTTTCGACTCGTGATGAATGGGTTACTATCTGCTGGATGACTTACCAGGAATGATAAACTAAGTTTATGCTTCAAATTTCACATCGAAAGAGGGTTATAATGTTCATTGTTTGAACAAGATCATTATGTTGGACTTGTTTTTGAGTTGTTTTTCAAAGTTATGCTTATTTAAGTTATCAACGTTTAATCAAGGTCATTAGTTTGGACTTGATCAAACTCGACAGTGTGAATTTTACAAAATGGTTGATTTTGTTATAATGATATACGGCTCATATGTCTAGAATATATACGACCGTACATGTTAAACTTTATATTCGGGTGCATTTTTTTTGTAAACATATACGGGTGCATATGGTAGTTTTTCTTATACGATCCTATATGTGTGATATATATAAAGAAGTTATCTGACCGAATAACATTATAACAATCTTTACATCCGCTCATACTTTCTCTCTTTAGAATTCACATCGTTATCTCCGTGTATCTTCTCCGTCGAATATCTCGCTTATTTACACAATACTTTAATCTGATAAGCTAAATATCTTGACTGATATTTCTAATTGTTTTAAAAGTTCTAGGAATCTAGGGTTTTTCAACGGACCAGATTCATACAACAACCATAGGGGTTTTTTTTTGTTGTGAACATATACTAAGTGCTACTGGGTTATTTTGTTCGGTTATTGTAACTCAATTAGATCGAATCTAATGATTTGAATATCTGAACCGTTCATGTTTTAATCTACAATTGATCTAAAACTAAAAGCTTAATGGTCAAAACTGAGATTTTACTTATTGTCAAACATGCTATGTCAGTTAATTGAGAAATGGTTTGGAATTTGAAAAGATGGAAACCTTAGATCTGGTTGTGCGTATAAAATATACGCCGGATAAGTTGTGTCTTATCCGGGGAATATGCATTTAAAGTCTTACACACCGGATAAGCTTTTGTTGACTTACAGGGTGATTACATTGTTCTTATACGTTTATTGGTTGTCTATTGCACGATATTGATATCCGTTTTATATCATATACGCTAATATGTATATCTTATCCGCCAAGTGAACTTATACACTATAATAATCTTATCTGAATTTAACAGTTTGAATCTTATTTTAATTTTTCAGATGGCAAGGGTAATCAAATATACAAATCCAATGCGTAACGTTTGTGCATGTATTGATTACTCACATGACAAGGTTAAACACTTCAAGCCGATTATTCCGTTCTTATTAAAATTCAAGAATTTACAAGGCGATATCGATGAGGTGTGATCCGTACCGAATTGTGGTGGCTGAATTCTGGAGAAACGCAAAATATTGTGACTAAGAGATAAAATCTACAGTTCAAGGCAAGGATATTATTGTGTCGGAAAAGATTATTCAAGCGATACTGGATTTTGGAGATGACGAACCTAATCCAATTACTTTGGATGAATAATTTGTTAAAGGACATTTAGTAATAATGGGTTACCAGAATGATATCAATGGAGGACCATTTCTGAATACGGGATTGTCGAGACCATACAAGTTTTTGGTACATGTAGTCGTTCAATGTTTGGGTTATAGAAATGGAGGATACGAGGGGATTTTGGAATACCAAATGTGTATCCTTGTTGCACTGTGCTTGAACTTGAAGTTTAATTTCTCAAGATGATTTTTGATAACATGAAGCACTACTTCGGGAAAGAAAAAAAGGTTGATGTATCCACGTTTCATACAACTAATTGTTGTAGATCAATTTCCTAATGTTAAGAAAGAGGGTGACAAAATTACTTTATCTCACATGGGGGTAAACAATTGTCCAAAATTGGCTGCAAACAAAAAGAAGAAAGAAAGTGAGATACCTAAGTTCCGAGGTCTTTTTGAACATTTAAAGAATGAAGCTTATGTTTCTCCCGAGGGGAATGTGTGGAGACATGAGAATAGTGATTTTGATCGAGAAAATGAAACTAAACTGATGAAATATTTTAAGCCTATGGGAGGTAGTAGGTGGTTTATTTAAACTGAGGAGGAGATCGATGAAGATTCACAAAAGCGGAGGCGTAAAAGACGAAAAGTGGTAAAAGAAGATATAGTTATACCGGTCTTTGAACCAGTGGAAAAACGTTTATTTTCAGTTACATCGGAATATGATGATGAACTTACTACATCGGATTCAGAAAGTAAAAGAAAATTAGTTGATCCTCGTTCAATGCTTGAATTGAGAATCCAAAGGAAAAGAAAGAAGTCTGCTAATGAAATAAATGTAACATTCTTGAACCCGCTAAACCGAAGAAAACCAAAGGTTCACGAGGTAAGAAACATATGGTCAAACGTTCTACTTTTCAGTTAGTAGTTGAACCTGATGTCGAGAGGGTACAAGCTACTGATCACGAAGTATACCTGATTTTGATCTAAAGAAGACACCAAAGACTACACCAAAGGTTACTCCAAAATTACTCGACGTTTTACACTGCAAGATCAATCATATGGGAGTATACATGATTTTGATCCAACTGCAAGGTCAATCTTCTGGGAGTATACCTGATGTTGAGGATCAAGATGTAAAGATTGAAAATCTTATTGAAGAAAACTTCTTATGGGAGTGCATGAAATGTCTATTTCTTATATACAAGACCAAGCAATATTTAGAGAGAATATGATGAGAAATCTTGTTGTTTTCGATCATGTTTAGGGATTCCGCACCTTCACATTGATTTTAGATATCGATCTACGTCTTGTTCATGACACGAACACATTCTTTCAAGTGGTATAAGATATTTTAGTCTTTTATTTACTTTGAAGACACAAGATAGTGATCATTAGATATCCGTTTGAAGACTATTGTTACAATTCAGCCTGATTTCAGTGTCATAACGTTACAAATTCTTCTAAGAATATTTGTATATACTTCGTGCATAATCCTACCAAAATTCATATCATATCAAGCTCAAATTGAACGTCAATTGATCAAAAACGGTGATATCCGTTAGTATGTTTTTCAGTGGATAAGTTACACTTATACAACGGATAACCCACTTATACGCCATATATTCTTATACATTGATTTGGAACTTATATGCTATCTTGGTTTTTGTACAAACATATCTTCGCAGCGTATAAGTCCCAAAACTTATCCTCCGTATAAGTCTAGAATATATCCAAACGTATTAGTTCTTATTCAGGTGTATATGTACTTATTTTGTCGTATAAGTACTTATACGGGCGTACAAGTCCAAATAGCCAAAAAAATATTAACGTTTTTTGACGTTTGATCTATCAAACGAACTCGAAATCACACGAAATTTTCCAGAAATGTTCGCAACATAAGAACGAACATTTTGGTGCAATTAAATTTTTATTTTGGAATAGAACAATTTTCGCGTCTCTTAACGATTTTTGACGCTTGTAAATGAACTTGAAAATCAACGATAATTTCCAGAATTGATTAAATGAAAATGAACAATCTCTAAACTTTTGGACATGATTTGAATTTAATAAATTCAAAACGAACTTTTAACGAATTGAGAAATAAATCGATTCTTGACGTGAAACGAGTGTGTCTTGTCTTTTTTTCGATATCGATCACCAATGCTTGATACCACTTGAAAGAATATCGAATCTATCAGGATTAACCTACCTGAATTGTATTTGCTCTTTAACGTATTGTGCGGAATTCAACACGAGACGAAGATACACAAGTAATTCATTAACATTTAAGCTCGTTTATATCATTAATCATCAACAGTTACAACGGATATGACAGTGATATGCTCTGGGAAATCAACAACATACAAAGGCTCATGAATGAATGGATAAATACACTATTTATAGTGTAACATACTTATACGCTCACATATGACTATACGGCGTATATGTACATATATACCCATATATGTATATACACACTCATTTTACATTAAGACCTATTTTATCATATCCAATATATACAAAATGCTAGCACTAGACACTATGTACTAAGTTGAACGTATAAGCTAATCTCCTATTTATAGACATGATGACAAACATATACGCCGAATATATCATTTATACGTTCAAACATTAACAAACATTCTGAAATCACTAAACTATTAAGACCTGTACACAAGACCTAAGTGATAAACATTTATGCACTAACACTAAGAGGGGAAGTAGCATGAAAATGATGAAGAAATTCCACAAGAGATTTTAGAATCTCTAATGAAGTTAAAAAAGGGTGATGAAACCCAAAGGGTTGCAAAGGAAAATCTTGAAGATGTTCTTGGAGAAGGCATTGAAGAGATTCTTGAAAATGTGATTAATACAGAAAGTGATTCACAAAAAGAACTTATTGTTTATACGATGATGATTAAAAAGAAGATAATGTTGAGACTCAAATTGTACCTGAAATTGATGTTGAGGAGGTTACAAAGGAATTTATGGATAGTGAAGCTAAAAAATAATTTAATCTATAAGAAAATGGCTAGAAGAAGTAGTGAGCCTATTCCTGAAAAGCCAATTGAGGAAGTAACTTTAACGCAATTAAAGGTTGAACATGGTTCTCCTCAAATCAACTTAACTTATCAACAATTTGAGAATATCAGAGCTAGAATCGAATAAATTAAAAAGAGATGATAGAAGAAAAAAACTCTTTTGAAATTTGGTATGAAATTTAAAGATGTCAAGGATCTTGACTATCTCGTGGTTATAATGTAAGACCCCGGTCCCGGTGCCCTATATTGTCGTTGGATTAATCATAAACACAATTTTAAATACCAAAGTGAGTTATAACTTTTTGGGGAATATAAAAAGTCAACCATATATTACATAACATTCCAACACTCGTCTTAACATCACTCGTCTTTAAAACATAACGAAATATAACCATCATAACATTCTTCTCATGATGCTGCCTCTTCAGTCCAATTCCATGTGTCTCCCTCAAGCTACCAACCTTAGCCTATTTACCTATGTACATACTAAAAGTCAGCTACTCTGAGTGAGTTCTAGTTAATCAGGCAACATACATTTCATTCACATACTTGTATATATGTATCAGTAGATACATATTATATACTTGACTTGTTTACTTTCCTTTAGAGATATTTGCATACGTACATAACTATATACATATATTCTTTCATTATTTCATTATTTCATACTTTCAACTACATACCTATCTCTACCATCTCAGAAATTGTTAGGGTTTGATCCTTTCCATCTCCGATATTATTACGGTCTGGTCCCTTCTGTCTCAAACATAATAAGATTTGGTCTCTTCTATGTCTGATATTATTAAGGTCTGTTCCTTCTGTCTCAGATATATTTTGGGTCTGGTCCCTACCATCTATACATCCATACAACCATACAATCATACATTCATTTCTTCATATCATAACTCGTGTACATACTTTTAACCTTTCCTACATCATTCATATATCATTCACTAGGCATTCATACGCCATTCACCAATAACTTAAGGTAATGTATTAACAAACCACATAGAAGTAAGCACACAACCTTGAAAACATAACAAAGAAAAGGAGCTAGAAACTCACATGGATCCTGTTTCTCTCGGAATTAACTGTAGCACCCCTCCTGTGCACGGAAAAATGCGTAACAATTATAAGTATTAATTAAATACACTTAACTAGATCATATTTTAAGTTAGTATAGCCCCTAACGAACGGAGGTCCGTAGGCAGCGCCCCTGACAGCAAGGTTCTAGGGGCGTAGCCTTAGCAAGGTCCAAGGGGCAGAGCCCCAGGGTGGGGTCGAGCTGAGTTTCATCAAAAAACGAAGTGATTCGCGTTTCATTTAAGTCGAATTGAGTTTCAATCGAGTTGAATTTCATTGAAGTCAAATCGAGTTTCGATCAAGTCAAATTTCATTAAGTCGAGTTGAGTTTCGACCGACTCGAATTTCAGTTAAGTTGAATCAAGTTTCATTTCAGTTCCATTCGTTTCTTTTCAATTCGATTCAAGCATTCTTCAAGAATACGATTCAGACCGATTTTTATGCCTTTTGCTATAATCGATTTCCTTCGACCCGTTCTACCATTATAACGAGTCCTAGGTTGTCACCATTCTATCTTCTTGTTTTTACATTGTCCGAATGTCCCTCGTTCGTCCCGATTCATTCCAAAAAAGTTGTTTATGTTCAAGTTTAGGTTTCCCTTACCTGTTATGACCCAATATGCCATACTACTAAATCTTAAGGAAAACCAACATCTAAAACCTAACCTTTACACCAAAACATACCTTTTTCCTTGTTCGGTTCGAGTGTGGTTCGATTCTGGATTGAGCTTGACTTGAGCTAAGATCTTGGTATGCATCTTAGTCATTCAAAAGTGATAAAATCATGAATACAACTCCGTTTCTCTTGGATCTTGGATACGGTTGAGAGAAAGAGTGTTTGTGTGTGTTTTTGAGTGTGTATGTAGGCTAGGTGGAAATGAGGGTTTTAGGGTTTTAGGGAGGTTTAAATAGCCTTAAGCCCATGGAGCTAAGGTCAATCACCATCCCTTATTCCATATTTTATTGTCCAAGTCCACACTTTATTATTATTGTTATTATTATTATTTGACTTAACTAAATAATAACACACCATTAAGTAAACGAAATTCTTTTATTTATTATTATCGACAGTAGGATGCTACATAAAAACAGTGAAGAAAATGACGAAAGAAAAGCCAAAAGGAGCAAACTTATTGAGAAACAGATAGCTTTCTTGAAAAGTTAAAATTATGATCCAAAGCATGTTGAAAAGATGTATGCTAAAGACATTGAAAAACATTGTTTAGCATTGAAAGAACTAGAAACTAGAAACAGGGAGGGAAGAAGGATAAGAAGAACTAGAAACAAAAGAAAACATACTAAAGAAATATGGACGGAAGAAGGGATTCCTACTTAGTAATGGATATTATTTTCGAAACTACGGATATTATGTCGAAGAAGAAAGTTGAAGCTAAGTTTCAATTACTTACAAAGAAAATTTTTGAAGAAGACAAAGTTTTGGCTGAATAAAAGAAAGATACTTTGAAGTAAATTGCTGCTGAAAAAGCCTCATCTTCAAAACCTTCTGAATCAAAGAAGATATAATAGAAAAAGAAAGAAAGAGAAGAACACATCATCTCAAATGAAAATTGCTAAGTTTTGACAAGCTGTCCAAAGCTCAAATGAAAAATATATATGATATTGATCTCAAAAAATATAGAGAATATTTGAAAAATATTGAGGTCATTCCATCTATAAAAGCAATGCCTTCATCCTCCAAGCCCACAATTCAAAAGAAAAGAAAAAGGGAGGATGTGAAAGAATCTTATGATGTTAAACCTAAAGAGGGAGAGTATTTTCCTAATGATCAACTCTTTGATGATGAAACCATGAAGATGATCACTTTCCTGGTGGGCTGAGTAAGGTTGTACAATGATCTAATAAAACCCTCAAAAGATGAAAACAGAATGACGAGCCTAAGCTACATACAACATCTTCTTTTAGAATCCAGACCTTCTTCACAAAGACCATCAACCTCAAAACCCTCAAACTCAACAATATCAATTACAATGTCTGAACTAATAACATGACAACGTCTAACAACAGATGTTGACATCCCAAGGATTTGCTTTATGATCCTAAGACTGGTACATTAAGGGTACTCATGAAAAGTGATGCTGCAAGAACTATTGTATAGAGGCGGGGCAGTGAAAAGCTCCAAATACCCATAAAGGAATATCCACGGGTCATTAAATACTTCCTCAAAATTCACCAGCGGAACATCCTCATTACCCGCATAACTTAATTCGGAGGAAAGGTAGCGAAAAGATCCAAGGGTCATGAAATAAGATCTGTGGGCTACTTAAGACTTTCTCATAAGTCATCCGTAAGGTTATACCATCATCCGCAGGGTGACAAAAGGGTGATGTCAGCAAAGCAGTTGTTACTAACTTCCTTCTAGAAGATTTACACGAATATTCCCTATGGAAGAGCACGTGACGTAGTAGCCAGTTAGAGAATGACAGCTTGAAAAGTTGTTATAACTGTGCAGATGGTCATTTATCCTATCCTATTAACTGCGAACACAAGTACAGGTTGTTAAAAGAATATTCTCTAGAAGAGGACAGTTGTACCAATATTCCCATAACCACCGGCGATATATACTTATTTCATCATCATGAGGTATTCAGTCAAATTCCACATATTACATCACTTACTTAAAGTACTTTCTCTCTCTAGAGCTATACTTATTCTCACGTCGGAGGGTGGTTACGGGGAGACCCACACTCTTATCCTTCCCGTAACGAGATCACGGTGTTCTGTTTTGAAGGTTTCCGCCATCGGAATTTTTGAGCATTCCCTTGTGTTAACGTTTTATTTGTCACTTAATCCATACCAGGTGGAATCATTGGTCTAACCTGTTCGGGGTTGGATCTATGTTTCTTCATTGACATATCTGAAAATTCCCGGATAACACTTATATTATAAAAATAAAACAAAGTGACAGGAAAATACTTCATATAAATCGTCAAAAGAGGGATTACACAATTCTATTACAAAATATTACTACAGGTAAAACAGAGTTAAACAAGATCTTGTTCTATTGGTGGATCTTGATTTTACAGGTTCTCATGGCCTTGAGTTTGAAGATTTTCTTCATCTTAGGGAGAATGAGGAGTTTGCGGCTTAACTTCTGATGGAACGCATAAAATATCTCGGAGTAATTGAACACCGTTCGCATCAACAGCAAACTCGGGTATCATATCTCAAAGAGGAAAGGTTAGATTATCATAGACTTGTAACTTCTTACTGTATTCCACCTAGAAGTTACGCCCATGCAGGGGGTTCTCTTCAAGGGGACACTGAGTTCTCATGTACTCAACACCTTCCTCAAAAACTGACATTGAGTCCGGCTTGTGAGGAGGAGCTAAGTAGAATCGTGAGGCAGTCTCCCAACCATGTCCATCCTTGATGTGTTCAATCACCTATTAGGACAATAAAAGAAAATAAGTACTTGTGAGAAGTAGATAAGAATGTTTACAGAAGATGGCAGCGGATTGCTTACCGGTGGAAGACCCTAAGTCATTAGCCATTGTTTATCTTCCTCAAACTGCTTCGCCTTCTCCTCCAACTCGTCAAAAGTTTTCACGAGCTTCACATTATCAGCTTTATGCATATCAGCACGCTTCTCCCTTTCTTTCGCTTGTTTCTTCCGCGACTTAGCTTCCTCATCATATGTTTTGATCAGATCGCCTTGAACGGTGACCTGACTTTCCAATGCTATGTTAGCCTCCAAAGATTTGGCAAGGTCAGCTTCCTTGCCGCGAGTTTCTTCTCGAGAGGCTTTAAGAACAACATTTTAATTCGTACAGGCCTTCTCCCATGCTTTGACCGCAGCCACCTGACGTTCCTTCTCAACCGCCAATGCCTCTTCTGCATCTTTGAGCTTCCACTTGGCAGTGTTAGCCTCAAGACATTGTGTGTAGGCGGCTTTCTCAGCTTCTTCCACCTTGTCGGACATAGCTCCCCACTCGTTACCCATCGATATCCACTCCCGAAATATTTCCGGCCCGTTGGCCACTATATTGGCTAAGTTCAAATTGAAGCTCTGGCCAAGATCATGACGAGATCGACCATGTTGATAAATACGTTCAGCGGGTGGAAGGCCATGACTGGGAAATTCAGCACAGTTGGTAGGATCCGAGAAACGGGAACTTTGGACTAAGGACCAATGTGGTTGATGAAGAAAGTCATCCTTCCCCGGATTGGAAGCCCATAATAATCAGTGTCAGACGGGCGATGAAATCTTCTTTCTTAAGAGCACTGATAGGCATACAAAGATGCCCCTTCACCCACATGATGGGTAGGAGATGATATTGAAAAATGCGTTGGGGACCGTGTGTTGTTGTGAGGTGTATACTCAGTCTCCGGATCCTCAACATCTCTGTCTGAAGACTTGTCAGCATGCTTCTCTGAAGACTTGACTTTTGAAGACGCAACCTCATCTTGAATAATATTCCTCGTGGGTCAAGCAAGAGGTTCTTGAATATTGATTCCCGATGCAGGCTTGGCATGAATACTTGACATCAATGAAGGCAGAAATATAAACTATAAAGGCATAGCGATTGATTTCACAATTAAAAGAACACTACAAAGAAATATCAATGATTACCTTGAGAAGTCTGCATGGCGGCATGCTTGACTCGATCTTCAAGGCGTACCTTCTTCACTTTCTTCGGTCCTGTGGTAGGTTTATTTTTTGGTGGGGCATCCTCGGTTTCACCCGTGTCACTGGATTTAGAGGATCAATGCTTCCTCTTGCGTTCAAGTTCTGCTAAGATGCAAAATATCCGACAGTTCAGACGTATCGGTAATAAGTTCCTCTTCTTTGCAGGGTGATGAGTCGTCACTCGATGATAACAATAATATCACCCCATCAGAACTAAGTGCATTCAAAGGACGTGAGTTGAGAACGAACTCACCTAGATCAAAAATCGCCTCTGAAACCACAAGCTCAGAGTGCAGATCTTTGGGGAACAAAAAAATGATCCCCCGACCTATCAAGAATGGGCAGGGCCTTCGGATCACGTGCCGTCGTTGCGTACAACCCAAGATTTTATCTAGAAGAGCATTAAATACCGGTCCTTCGCCTATGAAATATCAATATAAGTTAAAGATGTCAAAGTGAATATAAACGCAAACACATGATATGAATAACAAGAGTATGTCAGACTTACTCTCATCCGCATTTTGAAAAAAATGGTTCCAGCTCTGCATATGGCCATAGACGGCTCATAGCATCCCAAACTAAGGCTTCTTCAACAATGGCCCGCATGGGCGTTGGCGTTTGGACTAGCGTCTTATATCAAGCTTGGTCCTCGAATGGTGTAAACCGCATATGTGGAAGCTTCTCGTTGTGCTGGCAATGAACCATGGCTATGGGAACCACGTCCTCGCGAATCCAGAAAAATTTAGTTTTCCACTCATATGTGTTGCGTGGAGTTCAGTACCAATGATTTTCTTAGCTATGGTGGAACAGCTAAACCAACCTCCATGCCCGTTCATCTTATAGAAAATGGCAAATTTGAACACAGTGGGCACAATGTTGTTTTCCCTACAGACGATTCGAAGTGACGAATTCTCATAAGGCCAAATGGGTGGATCTGAGAGAGGTGAATATAGTGGCCGGTAATAACGTTGCCAAGAAACTTGGTTATCAAAAAATGAAGGTTCCCAATGGAAAAATACTCGGCATATACTACCATCTTACAAGCCGGAGGCTTGTCGGCAGTCAATTGGGTTGTCGAGTACTCTGGTTCCCACTCTAGCGTTATGCCGTAAGTGGTGACGAGTTTCTCGAATTCTGTTTTCTTCCAATTGATCTCGATATGATCAATTTATGGTGAAGTCTTTATCTCTGTAGCGATTATTTCGGAAACAAACGGGAAGCGCCGAGCAATGATGAAAAACAGATACCGGGTATTGAAGAATATGAAAAGAAAAGGAATCACCATATTTATAACCATCGAAGTTAATGTGATGGGCATGTGGCATTGGAGAGAGAAAGTAACCAGTCCAGTAATAAAGCGACACGTCAGGCGGGAAATTCAAAAAAGCAAACACTACAACAAAAAGAGCTTTTTAGGACCTTTTGTGTGGGACACTTGTAAAATAGGGTCCTAAAATCTATTTAATAGGATAAATGAACATTTGGGGTCCTTTTACAATATACGCTACAGAACCGGTGTCCTAAAAAGTTATTTAAAAGGATGGATGATTCTTTGGGGTCGTATTTTCATATAACTTAATAAGACACTTAAAATGTAAATCCTAATAAAGTAATCTATAAGACATGTAGTTGTTGGTGTCCCATTATGTGGTAATTTAATAGGACACTTTATCACTGGAGGTCTTATTATAACATAACTTAATAGGACACTTTGTTGTTAAGTCATAAATGTTCGGTGCTATAGGACCCTTTCTAGTCGAAGTCATATAAGAACATAACTTAATAGGACATTTTACACTATGGTCATATAACTTTTAACCTTTATAAGATGCATAATCATTGTGGTGTTATTATAATACACCGTAATAGGACATTTGATATTTTAGTCATAAAACATCTTGTTTATAGGACGCTTATTCGCTAGAGTTTTATTATAACATAACTTAACAGGATGCTTGGCACTTGAGTCTTATAACTTTAACCTTTATAGGACGCTTAATCATTGTGGTGTTATAATAATACACCGTAATAGGACACTTGATATTGAAGTCATAAAACATATGTTTTATAGGATGCTTATAAAACATAGAGTTTTATTATAACATAACTTAATATGACACTTGACACTTGGGTCTTATAATTTTAAATTATGTATTTTTTAATTATCTAACTATCTATATAATTGCCTTACATAAAATTCTATGTGACACTCTTATGTTGCTTCCCTTATTCTCTAGAGCTACCGGATTCTTTGATTTCTAATACCCAACAATTCCTACCATCCTGGTTATTCAAGGAATAAAATTCCTACCTCCAAATACCCATAAAGGAATATTCGCGGGCTATTCAAGACTTCGTCAAAAGTCACCCGCAGAACATCATCATCACCCGCAGAACATCGTCGTCACCCACATAACTCAATTCAGTGTAAAGGTAGCAAAAAAATCCAAGGGGCATGAAATAAGATCCGCGGGCTACCTAAAACTTCCTCATAAGTCATCCGCAGGAGTCTCCCATCATACGCAGGATGACAGATGGGTGACGTCAGCAAACCAGTTGTAACTACTTCCTTCTAGAAGATTTACACGAATATTTCCACGAGAAGAGCACTTGACACAATAGCCAGTTAGAGAAGGACAACTGGAAAGGTTGTTATAACCGCACATGGCCAGTTGTCTATCCTATCAAATGCGGACATGTGTCCAGGTTGTTACAAAGAATATCTTCTAGAAGAGGACAGTTGTACCATTAATATTCCCATAACCACCGTCTATAGATACTCACTTCATCATCATGAGGTATTCATTCACACTCCACATATTACGTCACTCACTTAAAGTACTTTCTCTCTCTAGAGCTATACTTATTCTCATGCTGGAGGGTGGTTACGGTATGACCCCCACTCTTTTCCTTCCCATGATGTTGATATGTGGAACTTCATCAAGAATGGTCCATATGTTGCAACTGATGGTACAAATAACAACCAAACTTTGGAGAGATAAATAAGGAAAAAGGAATAAAGGATGACAAGGCATTGTCCAGGTTGAAGCTAGGTCTTTCATTGGAAATCTTGACAAGTGTGAATCGTCACACTACTGCTAAGGCCATGTTTGATGTATAGTTGAAATGTTTGAAGGAAATACTGAGCTGAAAGACATCAGGAAAGACAGATTGAAGCAATAGCTTGATAGGTTTATGTTTAAAGAAGGAGAGAGGTTGAAATATGTATTGCAAAGGTTTGTTGCAATAGTCAATAAGATAAGAACCACTAACCTTGCAGTCACTGATTTTGACCTGAAGAAGAAGCTTAAATCATATCTATCTGGTGAATGGTACACAGCCAGCAAATTCATGAAAGAGAAGGCAAATTTCCCATATTTCAAGCTAGATGATGTCATCTGTTTTCTACAAGATGATGACCATGAGATGATTGAAAATCACATGATCAAGAAAGATAAACCAAGCTTTCAAGTTGTTAATTAATTTAATGCAGAAACCCCAAGAGTGTTTGTGGCTAGTCAGTCTGGAAGTCAAAGTGGACAACCAAGGTTTATTGTTCAGTTAATGGATGATAGAGATACATCCTTAATGGCAAGTGGACATGCACCTTATGTTGCAGGAAACACTAATCAAGGAAATGATTATCAAGCTCTTTTCTCAATGTTCACTAATTCATTCAATGCGTTTTTGGCCAAGAATTTGGTACACACAAGTGTAGTGCAAGAATATTTAGAACAAATTGATGCTGATGATTTAGAAGACATGGATCTCAAATGGAAAGCTGCCATGTTGGTTTTGAGAAGCAAAAGGTTATACAACAGAACAAGAAGATCATTAGTTTCTGGACCAAATGACAGAATTGGCTTTGACAAGTCCAAAGCAATCTGCTACAATTGCCAACTACCATGTCATTTTGCCAGAGAGTGTAACCATCCGAGGCAGTTTCAAAACAACAATCAATAGAGAAACCAATTCCAATATCAAAATCAAAATCAAGGTCAACAAAGACAGTTCAACAACAATAACAACTTCCAACAACAAATGTCCCTCAACAACAACCATTTCAAAGAAACCAACAATTCGTTCCACAAGCTCCCACCAATCAAAATAGAAACAATGCCAATCAGCCTAGAAACAAAAGGAATGTTTTTGTGGCTCAACACCCATAAGATGGTTTGTTTGACTAGAGTAACCATGCTGAAGACATTGAGAAGGCTAATGTGGCATTTATGGCAAAGATTGGAAATTATGTTGAATCCTCTTCATCATAGGTACATTCAAATCCCACAACTTTTGAATTACAAGAAATGAATGATGTTTAAAGAAAAAAGTTGATGATCAAGTCAAGAGTGATAAAGCAGGTGATAAGAAAAGAGATTTCTTTTAGAAGAAAAAGGGAACAATAATCAAGAAACTAAACAGAAGCCAATCTATTAAGTCTTAAGTATTTGAGAAATCTGTTGTCTCTTAAAAGACAACCTGTTGTGAAAGAAAGAGCAAGCTTAAGAAAAAAATATTCAACATAAAGAAATCAAAAGAGCTCACTAGAGATGAGAAGTTTCTCATGAAGAATGGTTATGAACCACACGGATTCTTATGGAAGCCAAAGTCTGAAGCTCAAGTGGCTGTCATGAAAAGGGAAACAATAAATGAAGAATGCACTAGCATAATTCCCTATGTCAGAAAATTATATGAAACTGGTTATGAGACTGATGAGTCTTGTTAGTTAGTGTATGAGGATCCTAAACCAAATGCAAATGATTATGAAGTTGTTGATGATTTGCAAGTTGAATCAGCTTGTGTTTCATCACTTAAGTAATTATTTTATATTGATTTTTGCAGGAACACTCTACAACAATGAATGATGTATGGTATATGGACAGTGGATATTCCATGCACATGACCTGTGATAAAAGATCATTGGTCAATTATGAAGAGAAGTTTGAAGGACGGGTTGTCTTTGGTAGTGATGATAATGGAGGGAAGATTGTGGGAAAAGGCATTTTCACCAATTGGAAATAGTCTTTTGACAATGTTTTTTATGTGGAAGGATTGCAATATAATCTTTTGAGCATATCTTAGATGTGTGTTAAGGGTAATAAGGTTGGATTTGATGAATCTCATTGTTTCATACTAGAACATGCGTTTATTATTCCTCCTAATATGATCATGATGATGGCCCCTAGAAATGGAAATTTTTATGAATTAAGGATGAAAGATACCATTTCTAAAGGTAGAACATGTTTTATCTCAAAAGCATCTGAGAATGAAACAAAGCTATGGCACAGAAAGTTATGCCATGTCAATGTCAAGAATATGAACAAACTTGTTAAAGGTGAACATGTCATTGGTTTACCAACAAGAGAGTTCAAGCTGGATGATAAATGTATTTCATGTCAAAAGGGGAAGTGGCACAAATCATCTCATAAAATAAAACTCATAAACATCATTGAACAAATACTTGAAATGCTTCATATGGATCTCTTTGGTCCTGTGAGTCTTCCAAGCATCGGTAAAAAGAGGTATTGTTTTATTGTGATTATTGATGATTATTCAAAATTTACTTGGGTATATTTTCTGAACTCAAAGGATAAAACTGCTGAGATGATTAAAAGTTGTGTAACTTGGATTGAGGTTCAATTAGATACAATGGTGAAGGTTATGAGAAGTGATAATGAAACTTAGTTCAAAAATGGGACAAACTGTATTTTGTCAAGCTAAAGGAATACTTCAAAAATTCAGTGCTTGCATATGGATTGATATTGCATGCGCTTGCAATAAGAAAATAGTGTTGCAGAAAGACGAAATAAAATATTGATTAAAGCTGCAAAAACCATGCTTTCATATACTTATTTTCCTGTGACATTTTCGGTAGAAGCAACTAATACTGCATGTTATGTTCAGAACAGAGTCCTTCTCAACAAAAGCCAAGACAAAGCTCCTTATGAGATTTTGTATAAAATGAGCACTACATAAAGTTTCTAAAGCCTTTTGGTTGTAAATGCTCTTTGTTGAATACTAAAGATTACTTGAACAAGTTTCCTCACACTCAAGAACTTACAGAGTTTATGTAAAAGATCAGTTGAGTGTGACTGAATCTTCTTATATAATCTTTAATGAAACTCAATTCAATACTGTTGATGGAGCATCATGGTTATTTGATCTGGAGAAGTTAATCAATTCTTTCAACATATATCCTGAAGACTTTGATGAAAACTTTAATAGAACAAGTGTCCTTGAAGCTACTTAAGAAAAGAAAGTTGATTTAGACAGATTGTGGTCCAAAGTTGCTGATAAGAATCCAGAGTTTTCTTTTGATAAAAATGCTTCTGAAGATGAATATCAATATGAGCAGAATGAACATCTTGATCATCCACATGATCAAGAAAATCATGTTTAGAATGATAATCAAACCAATGACCTACAAGATCAAGACCAAGCTGAAAGACAATCAAGAATTGAAACTTTGTTTCAAAACTTGAATATGGGAAATGATGTTGCCAACATCAAATCCAAATTTTGAAGAGGCTACAATGAATAATGAATCATCAAATTTTATAATTGAAGAACCAAATCTCAATGACTCAAATCTTGATTCAAACATTACTTGTAATCAAATAATCCAAACTTCTTCTATTCAAAAAGATCATCCTGCTATAAACATAATTGGTGACCTGCATGAAAGAGTGACTAGAAGTGCATCTGAATCTGCAAACATTTGTTTGTACTCATGCTTTCTATCCCAAATAGAACCTAAGAACATTGGTCAAGCATTGAAAGACAAAAGTTAGGCAGAAGCTATGCTGGAAGAGTTAACTCAATTCAGAAATCTACAAGTCTGTGAACTGGTTGCAATAGGCACCAAGTGGGTTTTCAGAAAAAAGAAGGATGAAAGAGGTATTCTAATGAAGAACAAGGCAATAATTGTTGCATTCGGATGTCTATAGGAAGAAGGGATTGATTTTGAAGAGGTGTTTGCTCCATTAGCAAGGCTAGAAGCTATACGGATTTTCATAGCCTAGGTGTATGTAACTCAACCTTCAGGTTTTGAGGATCCTAATAATCCAAATAGAGTATATAAGCATCACAAGGCTCTATATGGACTACATCAAGCTCCAAGATCTTGGTATGACGAGTTGTATAATCATCTGCTTATGAATGGTTTTCAAAGGGGGGCCATTGACAAGACACTCTTCTACAAGAAAAGAGGAAGAGATTTGCACTAGTTCAAGTGTATGTTGATTATATCATCTTTGGATCTCCAAATGAACATATGTGTTTAGAGTTTGAAGAAGTATTAAGTTCTAAATACTGCATGAGCTCTATGGGAGAGATGAATTTCTTCCTTGGATTGCATGTTCAACAGAAGATGGATGGAATATTCATTTGTCAATCCAAGTATATATAAGACATCTTAAACAAGTTCAAATGGCAAGACTTGAAGACTGCTTCTACTCTAGTGGACACACATGTAAAGATGGTAGCTGTTGAAAAGGGGGAGCCTGTAGATCAACATGAGTATAGAGCTAAGACTGGATCACTTATGTACCTGACTGCCTCAAGACCATACATTATGTTTGTTGTATGTGTGTGTGCAAGATTCCAAGCAAATCCTAAAGTTTCTCACATGACTGCTATCAAGAGAGTCTTTATATATCTAAAAGGAAAGCCTGACTTGGGGTATTTGGTATCTGAAGAACAATGCTTTTGATCTACTTGCCTACACAGATAGTGATTATGATGGATGCAATATGAGCAAGAAGTCTACATCAGGTTGGTGTCAACTCTTGGAAGACATGCTGGTATCATGGAAATTTAAGAAGCAAACAACTGTTACAATCTCCACTGCTGAAGCTGGATACATTGTTGCAACTGTTTGTTGTGCTCAAGTCCTCTAGATTCAGAATCAACTGCTTGACTATGGTCTGAATTACTTGAACACTCCTATTGTCAATGATAATACTGTTGCATTGTTCATTGTTAAGAATCTTGTCCAACACTCAAAGACCAAGCATATTGAAATCAGACATCACTTCATCAGAGATTTCAATGAGAAAGGTTTGATAGAAATGAAAAGAGTTGATACTAGTGACAACTTGGCTGATTTGTTAACCAAGCCACTAGATAAAACAAGATTTCACTTTCTATTATAAGTTTTAGGCATAATCAACTCTGATGAAGTCTGATTGATGACATATGCTCAATGTGCCAACTGACTATCTGATAAAAGGTCTTGAGTGAGTAAGTTGTGTTTTTGTGTCTGAGTATGTGAATTTGAAATGCTTAATATATGCTTAAATGAACATGTGTGACTTAGGTATCTATGATGCATAGGTATGTTTCTGTGAATGATCATGATAATTTAATAAGTGTGATTACCTCTACATTGAAATGTATATCTGCATGATTATCTGATATCTTTCTTATGAATTGATGATCTTAAATGATAATGTGCATAGGACAGGATAGACTATGCATGATTTATATTGAGTAGAACTTTATGTTAGTCTGTTGTGTTAATGCATACCTTTCATTTTTTATTATTCTTAATAATGTTATTGATTGCTTTTGTCAAAACTCCACTTTGATTTCAAACTTTTATGCTATAATGAACATTTTTCAAAGAAGTTTTCAAAGTAAAATATTTTTGACAAACTGAGCAAGTTAATGGTGTTGAGATATAACAAGACTATTCAGTTCAAGCTTTATATAAGCTTAAAAGGTTTTTCAATGAAGACTGATTCAACCTTTTGAGAAATGACAGTAGATTGATTATTTATACCAATCATATGGATTTAAAAGGCTAAAAAGATTATTAGTGCAATCATTGATATGCATGGTAGCTTTTCATGATGTGTAAAAACCGAGGTAATATAAACATAATGAAAATGCTAAACTTAATGTGGAGATACATTGTTGAAATATGCATGTTTCAAGATACATCTCTCGGGAATGATAGGCACAAAAGTAACTGCCTAGTCATACACAAGTCTGCTGGTATTTTGTCACTCAAAATGCAACACTTTATATATATGACAAAGAACAAATTTAAGCAAAAGGGATTATACATCAACCAAAAGTTGATAAATTTACAAACATGAGGGAATTAAAATAGAACTACAAAGGTGGGGCCTCAATGTAAGTGCTAAACACCTTGAATGTAAGGCATGCAAGTCCGTATTGTGTGGCATGTAAGTCTAACGTCAATTTGGGGTGATCTGGAGAAAACCAAATAAGCCTTCCGAAGAGATGTGGAACATCATAGTGCAATAAGTGTTATCCATTTATGTATAAAGCAACTAATTGAACTTTAAGCATATCACCAAAGTAATGAAATTAATGCTAAGTAAATCCTATTAACCTGCCTAATGTGTCATAATAATGCTGAGAATGAAGTATTGAAAGGTGACTTAATCAATATGATCCCATGTTGAGATCTTTTCGTAAAAGAGGAAAGGATTTGGATAGATTAAGCTGAAATTTGATCTCATTATGAACCATTTTCTCTTAAACTTTGAACCCAAATGAGAAAACTATTTAAATTAAGGTTTAAGTCAAAAAGTGTTGCATTTTCACTCTGAATATGTCTCTATATGAAATTTCGAGCAAACTTTGATGATTATAAACTTTCTAGTAAACTAAGTTGTTTTTCTTTGAAGTTTAACTCGTTTGAGTATACTTGATACGTGTTTGTTATGCAATGTCTCATTATGAATTTTCGAGTAAACTTAGGTGTTTTATTAGAAGTTCAACTCATTCGAGCATACTTGATGAATGTGTGATATGAATGTGTCTAAATATGCTTTGAATATGTGATTCAAGTAAATTTGTGTGCTTAGTTGAAATTTGTTTATTTCAAGCATACTTTATGACTTCTAATTGACTCTGATCAAAATGAATATTTTTCGAGTAATATTGACTATTTAGTTGTTGTTTAGCTCTATCGAGTAAACATGGTATATTTTCAAGTGTACTTGTTAAAATATTGATTTATTTAAGTGTTGAATATGTCTCAATACTTTCTCTGAAATTGCAAATGTTTTCAAGTAAACTATGTTTATCGAGCAAACTTCATGCTTAGAGCACACATGTATATTAAAATAATAGCTCAAGTGTTCTCAAAGCATACTTGCATATTTCAAGTGCTTCCGAGCAAACTTTACTTCCCGAGTACACTTTATGTATTGAGCACACTTGTATATTAAAAATTAATAGATCAAGTCTTCTCAAGCATATTTTGCACTTTTGAAGTATTGTCGAGTATACTTGAATTTATATCTTTGAATAATGTTAACTCATTGTTCTTCAAAGTAGAATCGAGTACACTTGGTAATGGTAAGGTATTCAAGTAAGGTTTGACATTTAGAAATATTTCCAAGTTACTATTTTCTGGATCTTTATTGATCGAGCAAGGTTGCCTATTTGACCAAATATTCTTGATTACATGGCTTGTGATTAATTTCTAGAGCAATCTTGTATATCTGAGTAAGTCTATTTGATTTTATTTACTTAGTTTATTTCTAATAACTTTAAAACATGAGCAACTCTGGGAACAAGCAAGCTTGGATAAAATACTTTATCAAGCAAGCTTTGTGCTTGAATATTTGAAATCTGAGTTTTTGGAAGTATTCTTGTACTAAATGGCAAAAATCATTTAAATCTCACTTTCAAATGCACAAAGCATACACTATAAAAGGGGGACTTAGAAAAATATTCATTTAATCTTTTCCCTCTCTCTCTCTCTCTCTCTCTCTCTCTCTTGCATTATTATTCGCTTGCTCGCAACCTAAGTCACCCAAACGTTGCTCCTTAATCCTACCTAAGTATTGTCATCCACTTAATTCCGACTTGGTTATAAAATTGTCAAAGAACATAAAATAGTGTACCCATTCAAACAAAAGCACAATATGTGTGCCTTTCTCTAGGTAGTAGAGGAGAATCGGCCATTGGAGCTGATGATACGATGGTTGCTGCGCTCCAACCTTCGTTTCGTGTTGACTGAGAGCCCTATTATTTACAGAAATCATCACCGATTTCTGGAGGTCAGCTCAAATTGAAGACGATATAAATGGTCAACAGATTGAGGCCACTGAGCTGGGCCGGGAGGTGGACATTACAGAAAACTTGATTCGTTCAAGCCTCAAGTTACAAGACGACCTTGAAGAAAACTATCATACTTTACCCAGAGATTGTTGAGAATTTTTTAAGAGACAATGGAGTATCATGGTAATATCAATGAGGGTCAATTTCCAAAAGGGATGTTCCCTGTGCTTTATAGATTTCTCATTCTTCACATCGTACAAAGTTTTACACCAAGAAGGGGCATGTGGTCCCTGATGAGTAGGGACATTTCAACAACAACTGTTGTTGTAGTGTATTATGATCGCTTCAACTTTTCAAGGATGATATTCGAGGGGCTAGTAACAAATGCGAGGAAGGCTGAAAATGATCGATTTCTTATATATCCTCGTTTCCTGTAGATCATTTTCAACATTTTACACCTTGACCTTCCAACCACTGGGATAACACATGTTCTACAGGACCCCAGTGTGTTTTGAAAAATTAATAGATTGGGTCCTACTAGCCATTTTAACCCGGAAGTGGAGTATGATATCCTTCCATAGTTGGTTGATAATTAAGTTGAGATTATGGAGGATCCTGTTTCACCAAGGGTGTGTAGTGATGAGGAAGAAAGTGATGAAGATGAAGACGATGATAGGGATTCTGATGATGATGACAATGATGGAGGAGATGATGTGGATGAGGGAGATAATGTTGAGAGGGAAGCTGAGATTATGAATGAGGATGTAGTACAAGTTCAGGGGGAGATTGTACATGTGGTTGCTTTTACACCACCTGTTTCACCACCAAACCAATCACCACCACAAGACCAAATTCATGAACCGTATATCCCTTTACCACCTCACCATTCCCAAACCTTTGAACCATTTATTACATCACCACCAACTTCCCCATTAACCCAAACCCATACTGAAACCCAAAACCAAACTCAAACCCAATAAAAACCAGAACCTTATATTTCAAAACTGATCCCATCCAATCTCATAAACCAACCCAACACACCATACCAATCACCAACACATTCCATAAACTTCGAACAACATGAATCATCTCATAACCTTCTCAAAGCCAAACATTTTTAATCAAAACAAGAAACCCTTTACCAAGCACAAATGAACACATTATCCAAAGCCCATCTCATATAACTCAACCAACCCAATTGCCTGATTCCATTCAAGTTTCACCAATCCACTCACCATCTCCAGATGTAAGACTAAGACTACTTTACAGACATTTTGATGTTCTTAATGAAAACTGTGATCTGATAAAAGAAAATGAAGCCTTGAAAAAGAAGAACAAAGACTTAGAATTACAACTGGAACATGCTTTCTTAAAGATCCAAACCCTGGTGGCTAAGGTTGAGAAGACCTCAGATCCACCAAAAAAGAGGGAGAATCTACATGTTACTGGTGTGATTATTGATGAGGCTGATTCTTTGAAAATACTTTGAGATCTATATCGTAGTACTAAGGAGGAGGAGGATGGGGAGGATGAGGTTGATGTGAATAATGTTGATAATGAGACTGCTGTAGCTGATGTGAATGATACTAATGCTGACGCTCATGATGATAATGTTGTTGATGAACATGATGACGTTGTTGATAAAGCTGAAAATGTGTATGAAAAGGCTGATTAGAGGTGCACAAATCGGTTTTTTTAAATAAAACCGGTTCGGTTATTAACCGGACCGGTTTTTTTGGCCCGAAAAAAAACCGGTTCGGTTAATAACCGGACCGGTTAATAACCGGTTTTTGTATGTCAAAACCCTAACCGGTCTAACCGGTTAGGACCGGTTTAGAAACCGGTTAGAACCGGTTAATAACCAGTTAACCGTTTTTTTTTTTAAAATAACCGGTTAATAACCGGTTTTTTTCTTAATAATCGGTTTTAAAAAAACCGGTTTTTCCATTAACCGGTTTGTTAACCGGTTTTGGCTCTAAAACTTGTAACCGAAATACGAACCGGCGGTTTGTAAACCGGTCAAACCGGTTTTTAAAAAACCGGTTTTCGTAAAAACCGGTTTCCGGTTTAAACCGGCAAACCGGTTCCCGGACCGGTTTTTTTAACCATCTCTAAGGCTGATGATACGAATGTTGTTGAGATTATTGTTGAAAATGTGGTAGAGGAGACAGTTGATGATGTTACTGAAGTAAATGATAATAAATTAACTAATGCTGAGAGTGACATAACAGTTGTAGTTGAAGATGTCACTGAAGAAGTAGCAATCTCTGGTGAAACTGTTATTCTATCTGACAATACATGAGTGATTAATGTTGAATTTGATGAGGAGCTGGAGGAGCTTTTGAAAGAAATTAATGAATTTCCTCCAACATTCGTAAGTGAGATTGGTCTATCCAGGTTAGAGGATGAGGAGGATGAGAAAAGGCAAAGCAGTGGCTAAACATAAGAGCCAATTGCAGCGTTTAAAAAGAAAAGAGATAGAATCCAGTGAACAACTCTTGTTTGTTGATGAATCGGCTGATAAGGGTAGAAAAAGTCATGATCAAATCGTTAATGAATGGATCCAAAGAGACTTTCTAAATGATTACATGACTGAGAAAGAGATTGAAGAGCAGAGGGTAATAATGGAAGAGATAGAACTAAAAAAGAAACTATATGAAGAGAAAGGAGAGGTTGAGCAGAATGTAATTGAAGGATTGTTAAAGTTACAACAAACTGAGGAGGCAGACAATGCTCTGGCCATTGTCATTTATAAATTCCAATAAATAGAGACTCCTGAACAAACTGTTCCAATTGCTGAGTCTGTGAATGAAGAAGCTGATAAGCAAGTGGTAACAAATCTTGATGCATAGAGAATACAAGAGGAGATGATAAAAAAGGAAAATGATCAGGCTATTGAAAGTTTATTAAATGAGATCAGGTCAGATGAGAAAAGTTGGCCAGTTGATTTGCTTAAATATGCAAGAAAAAGAAAAAAGATTTGGAAAAGGAAATATTCCTGAGGAAGTAATGCCAAAGAAGAAGAAGAAGAAGAATGGAGTTATAAATGTTGTTTCTCTGCAATCTGTTAGGCATGAAGACTATGATTTGAATGAACCATAGAAGATGATAAGGAGGGAGAAGAATTGAAGGAAAAAAAGGATGAACATGCTTCTCCTCAAGTGAATTTAACTAGTGTTCATATGGAAAATATAAAGGCCGGACTTGATGAATTAAAAAGAGAAGATCCACTGATAATCAGTCTGATGGCCCAAGGTTTTAGTTTTGAAGAAAATGATGAACTAACTAAAGAAAACCTTGATTAGTTATTTGAAAGAAAGAGAGAGGAGTTGAGAAAGATTAGGGACAAAAAGAAGAAACTTACAAAACAGTACTTGACTTATCTCAAACTTTATAAATACAATGAAAAACAACTAAGCTATATGAGCTTTGAAGATTTGGAGAATGTATACAAAAAAACACAAAAAAGGAAGTAAAGGAAGAGAAAAAGAGAAGATAGAGAATAACTTCTGATTAACTAAAAAGAATAGATCAAATATTCAGTTAATTTGGTGGCAAATGTGGATTTCTCATTGAACATGGTTATGATTATAAGATTGTGGATTGTATGAGCAGAAAGGAGGTTGAGGAAATAATTAAAATAATCTCACACAAATTAATGGCTGAAGCTGATGCTGCTGCTAAAGAGCTAAAACAGAGAAAACTAAGGGAGTTGAAACAACAAGAAGAAGAAAACATGGTGAGAAAGGAGAAGGCAGATAGGGCCAGGGCTTGGTTGGCCGAATAGAAAATAAAAGAACTATCAAAGGAAAAGAGACTCTTCTGAAGAGATTAATGGAAGCAAAAGGGGAAGGAGATAAAGTGAAAAATATGACTGCTGATCAAAATAAGAATATATATATGAGTCAGAGCTTGCTAAATACAGGAAGGAATTGAAGGATTTATCATAGATTGATGTACCAACTCAAAATCCTTCCTTGTTGACTGAAGTGAAGAAAGAACCATTTTAGGTTGACTTGAAAACTAATCTTATGTGTTGGGAAAATGAAGAGAAAATAAGTACCCTCAGGCAGGAAATGTTGAAGAAATAAATGCCTACAAGAGTATTTGATAACTTGGGGAAATCTCAACTGAAAGATTTATTCTATAAGGAGAAGGTTTAATGGGAACAAGACGAAGAAGAACACAAAAGATTGATGTCTCTTCAATCTGGTCCAAGAAGGTAAACTTATAGAAGACTTAAATCACCTGTAGAGGTCCAGATTGATAAGGAAACAATGGAGATGATCAAGATCTTGTCCAAGGAAGGAGGTGATTACTTGAAACTAATAATGCTAAAAAACAATTTGTGAAAATTTATGAATCTAAAGGGCATGTGAGAAGACCCCAAGCACAAAGATAGCATATGTCAAGGGCTTCCACATTAAGTTTCCCTATTCCAACCACCAGGTCTAGGAAGCAATGAGAACAAAGGCCACCTTCTAGTGTGGACCTACCACGGAACTTTTATTTTGATTCAAAGACCAAAACTCTCACGGTAATTATGACAAGTGGTGAGTTGAAAACCATTGTTTTCAGAGATGATTTCCGGGACTTTAACAGGGAACAGTTGGAGGAGTTGGATAGTCTTCGTTTGTATGATTACCTTTAGAGAAATAAATTTGCAGGACAACAGAGGAATCACCTTTCTAAATACTTAAAATATCAATCAAGAAAGGGATTTCCTCTTCTTAATAAGAAGAGAAAGTTCAAGTAAGGTCGTTGAAAATGCGAAAATGCGAAACCATAGATGTCGTATTGATACTATAAGTGATGGTCAGGGCCAATTATATGAGGGATCGGATGTTCCTTCGGTGTTTGTTAATCATTTTATGAACATTTTTGGTTCGGATATGCAACCATTGAAAAAACCAGATAATCAGATTTTTACTACTAAGCTCTCGGCCTCTCAGGCGGAGCTGATGGTTAGACCTATATCCGATTTGGAAATCAAGGAAGCTTTTTTCTCTATTGGGAAGACCAAAGCGCCGGGGCCTGATGGTTTTTCTTCGGCCTTCTTTAAAAGTTCTTGGGATATTGTTGGGAAAGATGTTTGTTTGGCGGTTCATGAATTTTTCAGAAAAGGAAGTCTCCTTACACAGGTTAACCACACTATTATTGCCCTTATTCCCAAAGTGACCACCACTTTTACTCCTAATGATTTTCGTCCCATCTCGTGCTGCAACACTTTATATAAATGCATTACCAAGATTATCTCGGTTCGTATGATGAAGGGTTTGGAGTCGTTAATTGATATCAATCAGTCTGCGTTTGTTCCTGGGCGTAGAATTTCTGACAACATCCTTTTGACCCAAGAATTAATGCATAATTATCACACTAATAACGGACCGCCTAGATGTGCTTTTAAAGTTGATATTCAGAAAGCTTACGATACGGTCAGTTGGGACTTCATTCGTGATATTCTATATGGGTATGGTTTCCACGATAGGATGACTCATTGGATAATGGAATGCATAACCACTTCTTCTTTTTCGATATCCATAAATGGGAACTTACACGGGTTCTTTAGTGGTAAAAGAGGTCTAAGACAGGGTGATCCGATGTCTCCTTATATTTTCACGCTGGTTATGCAAGTCCTCACTTTAGTTCTGCATCGGAAAGTTCGTATTGAACGCTCGTTTCGTTTTCATCGTCATTGTGAAAAATTAAATGTTATTAATATTTGCTTTGCGGATGATTTGTTCCTGTTTGCTCGAGGTGATGTGGATTCTGCTAAAACTATTATGGGGGCTCTGAATGATTTCAAAGATATGTCCGGGCTTACTCCTAGTGTCCCGAAAAGTACCGCGTTTTTCTGTAATGTTTCGGATCGCGTTAAAAGTGGGATTTTGAATTTTATGCCCTTCGTTGAAGGTAGGCTCCCTGTTAAATACTTGGGAGTTCCTCTTATTTCTACGAGGCTAAATTACCGTGATTGTAAGAGGTTGCTGGATCGTATGGATAATCGGATTGGAGATTGGAAGAATAAAACTTTATCTTTTGCGGGTAAACTTCAGCTGGTCAGGTCTGTTCTGTCGTCCTTATATATTTACTGGTCTGCTGTTTTCTCTCTTCCTTCTAGACTTATTGCTGATCTTGAAAAACGGATTAAAAATTTCCTTTGGGACTTTGGACACAAAAAGGGAAAGCATAAAGTTTCTTGGGATGTTGTTTGTCAGCCGAAAAGTGAAGGTGGTTTGGGTATCCGGCGTATCCGGGATGTCAATAACTCTCTTCTGGTTTATCATATTTGGAGTTTAATCAATGATCGTAATTCGTTGTGGGTTAAATGGATGCATGTGTATAAAATGAATGGGCGAAATTTTTGGAGCTTGCAGATTCCAAACTCTTGTACTTGGGGGTGGAGGAAAATTCTTCAGTTTCGTCCCCGTATTAGACATTTTATATGGCATGAAATCGGTAATGGGAGATCTACTTCAGTTTGGTATGATAAATGGGATTATTTATGTCCTTTAAGTGATTATATTAACCCGAGAGCTATACATGGGGCTGGTTTGACTTTAAAAACCTGTGTCAGTGATGTTGTTCATCATAATAACTGGGGCTGGCCGCCTGATTGGATTTCGAGATTCCCAATTCTTTCGAACTTAAAGGGGGTGAGTATTTATCCGGAAAAGAGGGACAAGATCGTGGTAAGGGATGAGAATGGGACTTCAATGAATTTCTCGGCTTCAGGAATATGGCAACTTCTTCGAATCCCGGCTGATAAGGTTTCTTGGATGCATGTTGTTTGGTTCTCTCAATGTGTACCAAAACACTCCTTTATGTTGTGGATTGTGCTTCATGATAGATTGAGCACGCAGAATCGTATAATGGGGTGGAATATTGGTGGGTATCCAAATCATAACCTGTATTGCTGCCTTTTATGTAATGGAGAGCCGGATTCTCGTAATCATCTCTTCTTTGAGTGTAAGTTCTCTTCTGAGGTTTGGAGTATTGTCAAATTGAAAGGTAAGTTTCAGGGGTGCATGAATGGTTGGGCGAATATTCTTCAATATGTGTCTCAATTTGGAATGTCCAACTCTATTGATAATGTTATTAATCGGCTGTTACTTGGGGCATCGGTTTACGTAATTTGGAAGGAACGAAATAACCGGCTTTTCAGGAACTCTTTGAAGACTCCAAAGATTGTTGCTGATGAAATCATTAAGGGTACTCGCCTAAAGCTTATGACTCTAAAGTTCAAGAATTCTGATCGGGTCAATCGGGTTCTCGATGATTGGCACTTTCCGAGGGGAGTTTCACACCAAATTGATGATAATGGTTGATCTGTTTTTGTTATGTTTGTTTCTTTGGTTCTTGTGTAGGCTTTAGCAGTGTTTACCTTTGTTTGGTGGTTTTGGTTTTGTTTACTCTTGTATGGCATGTCATACATGAGAACTAATATGGCACTTTGGCATATTACTTGTTCTTTGTTGGTTGTGTGGAATGAATTTAACCGGGTAAAACCCTTTACCCAAAAAAATAAGAAGAGAAAGTTGGAATACACAGAAGCTAAGAAGATTAAAAGGCAAAGGAGGATGACCGACATGAGGATGACTGAGTTGTCCTATGGAAAATAAAGAAAGGCCTCTAATCCTCTAACCACAATGAAAGAGTGTATCAGTATGAGGCCACAGATGACTAGGCCAAACTATGAAGTCCCAAGAAATGAAAGAATCTCTCAAATTCATTATTAAAAGAAGATTCAATCTTTCATTTTGAGGAATTCTGAAGAATGGCCATGGGTATAATTGAACATGATACTGATTTTGAGTATCTCCATGTGGAAAGTCTTAACGACATTATAAGATGGAACCTTCCATCTCAGCATCCACATCATAGGGAGATCTCCTTGGTACAACAAAAGGCAGCTGCTGTAAAGTTTGATAGAAGATCTGTAACAGGAAGCTCAAGTAGATAAAGCCTTTTGATTTTAGTTTTTGTTTGAATTTGATATGTAATGTTTCCGTCCTCAGATTAGAAAATTTATATGGCATGAAATTGGGAATGGGAGATCTACTTCAGTTTGGTATGATAAGTGGGATGAGATTTGTCCTTTAATTGAATATATTAACCCTAGAGCTATTCATCGTGCTGGCTTGTCTTTAGAGACCTGTGTCAGTGATGTTGTTCATCATAATAACTGGGGTTGGCCGCCGGATTGGATTTTGAGGTATCCAATTCTTTTGAACCTAAAAGAAGTCAGCATTTGTCCGGATGAGAGGGACAAGATCGTGGTAATGGATGAGAATGGGACTTCAATGAATTTCTCGGCGTCTGGAATTTGGAATCTTATTCGGAGACCGGCTGATAAGGTGTCTTGGGTGCATGTTGTTTGGTTCTCTCAATGTGTTCCAAAACATTCCTTTATGTTGTGGATTGTGCTTCATGATAGGTTGAGCACGCAGAATCGTATTATGGGATGGAAAATTGGTGGGTATCCAAATTATAACTTGTATTGCTGCCCTCTTTGTAATGGAGAGCCGGATTCTCGTAACCACCTCTTCTTTGAGTGTAAGTTCTCTGCTGAGGTTTGGAGTATTGTAAGAATGAAAGGGAAGTTTCAGGGATGTAGGAATGGTTGGGCGAATATTCTTCAATATGTGTCTCAATTTGGAATGTCCAACTCTATTGAAAATGTTGTTAATCGGCTGCTATTTGGGGCTTCGGTTTACGTTATCTGGAAGGAGCGAAACAACCGGCTTTTCAAGAACTCTTTGAAGACCCCGAAGATGGTTGCGGACGAAATCATTAGGGGGACGCGCCTAAAGCTTATGACTCTAAAGTTCAAGAATTCTGAACGGGTTAATCGGGTTCTCGAGGATTGGCACTTTCCGCGGGGAGTTTCCCACCAGATTGATGATAATGGTTGATTTGTTTTAGTTTTGTTTATTTACATTGTTCTTGTGTAAGCTTTGGCTGTGTTTACCAATGTTTGGTGGTTTTTGGTTTGTTTACTCTTGTATGGCATGTCATACATGAGAACTAATATGGCACTCTGTCATATTACTTGTACTTTTTGATTGTGTGGAATGCATTTAACCGGGTGAATCCCTTTACCCAAAAAAAAAAATTTGATATGTAATGTCTTAGTGACAGCATTTGAATATGTAACATCTTTCTTTAAGTAATGTAATTATTCTAAGGACTTCCACGAGTAAGGTTCAACCTCGAGGAAACTATATTGTCAAAGCAGAACAAAAGATTGAAGGGATCAAAGAAGAAGAAGTTTGTTCGTAGGATATTATCGAGCAAGGTTTAATATTATCATGAAGATTGAAGTATGATTGAAGAATATTTTCTTAAGTAAAACTTGCTCGGAGAACTGATTGTCACAGCTCACAAGGTAAATATCATACATTTTGGTTCCAAGCACACCTATGGTTACAAGGTCTGCTCGACAAGGATGAAAACTTACTCGAAGACATTTTACACTTGTAATACTTTTTAATACGTTTGAATATGTTTTGTAAAAATCATTAGGGTTTCTAGAAGGTGTCTGGTGTGCCTTTTTAAGGAAAGTTTATGTCACATTTATGATAACGGACCTGAGCGAAGATAGAGTGATTTGACGGCTGACAACTTTCTTCTAAAAGGAATATTTTGTACGGAAAGTAGCCTCACACCCAAAATTCCACCTAGAAACCCTAACAGATCTTCATTGTATTCTTAGATAATATTAATGGAAATCTTTTGAGTGACTTGTGTGTGTTTGTTATATCTGTGTTCGTCGAGAAATACCTTGAATATCAATGATTCCTCCTTTGATGTTCATCGGATCTTCACACGTGCATTCCTCATAATCGTCTTGTCAACACTTTGTTGTTGGATACGAGACAGATTTTGTGATAGATCGGTCCTGACAAACTTCAAAACTTCTTTTCTAACAACTTCTTGCATGTTCATATTAAGGCGCCTTTCAGGTTGAAGCATTGGTTTGTATTCATCTTCCATTAAAAATTTAGTAGGTACAATGGGCGGGGCTAATACTCTGAATGTCTAAAATTCTCCATGCAATCGCCCCGTTATGCAACTTCAAAACTTCCAATAACATCAACTTTTCATCTTCCGTCAACTTTGAAAAAACAATAACGGGCATACTCTAAATGTGATGGAAGGACTTCAACTCTAATGGAGCGGGTGTCTCCTTGTTAAGTGCATCTTTCATACAACTAATTTCACTCACGTCCACAACATCAGGTAAACCTGAAATCTCTTCCAACTCATCTTCCTTCAACTCTTCTTCATCCTTGCTTCCAACAAGATCGGCTCAAGAAATATAATCAAGATAAGTGTCCATACTTGAAATAAAAGACTTAAGATAATATACAAAATGACATGGACCAATAAAATCGTCCTAATCAACGGGATGTCGTATGGGTCTAGAAACATCATACGTGACATTCGCATCGCCAACCCGAAGTGTATTTTTTCAGTCATACATTTCAATAAGCGCCTTCACGGTACATAGATGTCACACCACAACCTACGGCGGAAATGCTGGGGCGTGAACTTATTGCCCACAGCTCTCAAAGTACGATTATGCAATATTGGAAATTTCAATATATATTTAATAAAATTTAATTAAGACAAATTATTAAATACGAACATTCAAAATCAAATAATTCAGCAAACAACATATATCAAAATAAAAAATACTTGTTTATTTCTCTATGTTGAATCCTAAGTTCTTTTTCCAATCTTGGACTAACTTCACATCACACGATGTCCTGCATATGCATTAAAATTAAAGTGATTTTGTCAAAACAAGGTTGAGTGAGAAACACACCCTATTTGATGTGTGTATATATATATAATAGATAATAAATGTGCAACAAAGTCAAATGAGTTAAGCAATTCAACCGATGAGTAAATAAATGAGCTGTTGAAAAGCAAAAGCTATCACGATTGTCGTATGATCATACTATTATGAGATTATGTTGGAGCTCTCTGAATGCAGTTCATGTAGAGCAAGTAAGCAAATAACAAGCAAGGTACAAATCGTTAAACAAAAGTGACAATAGTTTTTGTTTGTGTATTAAATAGTAGAGACGTAAATATAAAACGCATCTGTCACCAAAACGGTTATAAATGAGTTAAAAGGGGAAATGTGGTACTCGCCTTAATAGAAGAGCAAAAGAAAATGATCAGGTAAGAAGCGATAAGTCAGGCTATTCGGGATTTACTAACGAGAATCCTACGTACAATAATAAATAACTATGATTCCAACAATGAATCTAAAACTAGATAAACGTTCGATGATGATCGAGGGTGTTCTAAACGAGGATTGATTATTGCTTTAATTTATTATCAATTTTATTATCACTCAAAGGTTTAAGGAAAATAACATATTTTAAGTATATAAAATTATCATTATAAGTAGAACACTTCATAATTTTTGATAAATTATATAAAGAGATTTGTTGTAATTAATTATTTAAAACTTAAAAAAATACATTTAATGTTTAATATTAATAAAGATAGCTTTTAAACAAGTATTGTAAATAATATAAAATAAATAATAATATTTGAATAAACTGAAATATCTTAAAATACTTATACTATATTTTTAAATACGTAGATTGATGTTATATATGTTTTATATGTATATAAGTTAAAACCCTTTTTAAATAAATTAAAACCTTTAACAAATAACATATATATATATAATCGTATATATTGTTTTAACCAAAGTTCGGAAAATAGGATCGGTTAATAATTTGGTTTTAATAGAATACTGATTAATTAATTAATATAATATATATATGTAATTCAATTGATTAGATTTATCAATATATTGATTTATTTGATTTAAAAAAAATGATTAAAAATCTTAAAATACGAAACCGGGTCGGGTAATTTGGTATTTGTTTATTATCGAAAGATCCGAGTTGTTACAGTCTCCCCTACTTTAGGGAATTTCATCGCGAAATTAAGAAATACTATAACACTGTTAAATAACCAAAAAATACATAATACAAAACTTTAGATAGTTGAAGTAACTCTCCAAATGAAAATCTGATAATGACACTTATATATAGGATGTACCAGTAGCGTATCCGCCATGTGCTTATCATCTTTACATTTGTACCATTCTCCCAACTACTTTCGGTTCCAGATTATGATACACAATTTTAAGTTTTAAGATTTCCATGTGAGGATTTGGATAATTATGTAGACCTTCATAATTACTTAGATCGTCGGATGATCCACATAACTCGTCTCATCTTGTGGGTTACAAAACATTTAAAAAACCTGATTTTTTAGAAAACAAAAGTTTTAAGAAGCTTTAATTATAACACTAGAAAATCACCAGTATATAAAACAATTTCAAGAGTTGCAGTGGATTTTAATAAAGAAATGTCTAAGACGTCGCAATGATATAAGTATTAAAGTTGGAGAAAAGATAACTTATTACTAGTTGAGGGTAGTGAAGGTAGGAAATAAGATAGAAGTAGGCTTTAATAATCAATCTATTAAACAAAAGAGACTTTATTCATAAGATAGAAGATAAATAGTTCAAATGGGGAAATAATTCAAAACCATAAAGAGGCGTTACAATACGTATTTAAGAAAAAGACAAAATAAGGTAATATAGATAAAGGGAACGGCAAAGGTCTTCCCGATCGTTGAGTAGCTTAATTTACGTGACTTGGGGCACCATAAGGAGTTGCATTCATAGAATTGGATCAGTTAAGGTAGATTGATTTGGGGTAGCTTGAATAACATGAGCTTGAACAGTTTGCAAGAAGGTTATTTGATGGAAATATATCCGGTAAACTTGAGCTTGCGGTTGCAGGGTTTGGTAGTGTCGGGTTAAATAAAGTTGATTTATGGGAGGAGCTTGAGGGGCATGAGGTTGATGGGTTTGAGCCTGGTGAGCATGGGTCAAGTAATAGGGTATAGTCGTATATTGGGCTTGATGAGCTTGGGTAAGTTGAGGGCATGCATTATGGAGATGATCGGATTTCCACAATGGTAGCAAGCACGGGTATGATGAACACTTGGTTAAGTGGATGTCATGGTATCGTCCTGAGAACGGGCATCCCAAATCGTTGTGGGGAAATTGGTGCACTACGGACTCGACGGCAGTAATCAGCAAGGTGGCCATAAAGGTTACAATTGGTGCAAAGTCGACAATCGGAGATGCTCAGGTGGTGATGGTTGCTAGAATTGCAGAAAGGGTGCGCTCCTTTGTAAAGTCTCTTTTTTGGACAAGTTGAAGAGGCTCAGGGTTGAGTAGGATTGGTTGCATTTGGTTTCTTACGTTTCATGTTGTGAGGATGAGTGGTGGTAGATGATTTTCCGTTACCAGGAGAGTGGTTAGAGTAAAAGGTTGGGTAGCTTGTATGGAGGTTCCGAATTTGGGTCGTTATCCTAGGGATCACAGCAGTTAACTCTTTGGCTATGCAAGAAGCTATACGGTGGTGGTGAGAATCAGACGATTGATGTCGAGGATGATGGTGGTTTCTTATATGAGACATTCTACGAGAACCAAAAGAAAATAAAGATTTATAAGTTGAAGGATAAGTTGAGAAAACATTAGAATAATAAAATACTTAATTATGTAGATAATTGATAATAATGTTGCCTTAAGAATTAAGGGGATTTGTGTCATGAGGATTAAATGTAAAGAATTATGAGATGAGGGGGTATATTGCGTAAATAGTTATTAGATGATGTAGTCATTATGACTAATGTGTGATCATTACACGAATAGATAAGTTAGTTTAAAATTTAAATTTTTATTAAGTTAACTTTACCACAAACAAACGAAATATATTTGTGGATGTTGGCCTCCCATGAGCTTTTCATGGAAATTTTAATGACCCAACAAAACTAACGAATAATAACAACTGAGTTGGACAGCCCATGAGTGTTACATGGCATTTTTATTGTCCCAACTAATTAACGAATTCACAATACAATATAGTTTGTCGCCGATGAGCGTTACATGGCGTTTTAACCGACCAAACTAAATAACGAACAAACGAGATAAATATGAGTTGTTGGAGCATCCCGTGAACCACCACGTATGATGAACTCTAACAAAAAACATAAAACAAACTAAGAAATGGATAGTAGAATGCCTATGGGTTCCATGGATTTTTCACCCAACTAACCATTTAAATAACAAAACACAATAATCCGAAAAACCGAGTTTAGCCGCAAATCACCGTTAATTCAGTTTAAAATTAACCTAAGGTGTCGGTCGTATGACAGTTGTGTTCCTCTTTGTCCGAGAGGAACTTGTCATGCTACCTAGCCTTAAGATGAAGTAGTAAAAACAAAAGTAGGGAATTCTTAAGGAATTTCCCGAAAATAAAAAAGGCAATCTAATTTTGAAAAGTTTTCTTTGAATGTTGAGTCATAGCCTCGGAGTTGTGTGTGTGTATGCAATACAGTACAATAATAAATAATAAGTAATTAATTATCTAAGAAAGATGTAAACAATTAATTTGAACACATAACACAAACATATAAGCATGTATGGGGCTCCTAAACATATTACTATGGCACCACAAACGACCTATTTTATAACTTCAACTCTGATACCAATCTATCACACCCCAACCTATGGCAGAAATGTCAGAGCATGAACTGATTGCTCACAACTTTCAAGGTACTATTATGCAATATTAGAAATTTCAGTATCTATTTAATAAAATTCGATTAAGACAAATTATTCATTACAAAAATTCAAAATCAAATAATTCACCAAACAGCATATATCAAAAAACAAACGACTTGTTTACTTCTCTATCTTGAATCCTAAGTTCTCTTTCCAATCTTGGACTAAATTCACATCACACGATGACCTGCATATGCGTTAAAAATAAAGTAGTTTTGTTAACACAAGGTTGAGTGAGCAAAACACCAGATTTGATGTATATATAATAGATAATAAATGTGCAACAAAGTCAAATGAGTTAAGCAATTCAACCACTGAGTGAGTAAATGAGTTGTTGAAAAGCACAAAGCTATTACGACTGTCGTATGATCATACTATTCTGAGATTATGTTGGACCTCTCCGAATGCGATTCACATAAAGCAAGTAAGCACGTAACAAGTAAGGTATAAATCGTTAAAAAAAAGTGATAATAGTTGCAGTTTGTGTATTAAATAGTAGAGACATAAATATTAAACGCATACGTCCCCAAAATGGTTATAAATGAGTTTAAAAGGGGAAATGTGGTACTCACCTTAATAGACAAGCAAAAAAAATGAGCAGGTAAGAAAGTGTTTTGGATAAAAATCAGCTAAGGATAATGTATCCATATCTGTCAAGTGAGGTATAGTGCTAAAACGATAAAGGCAGATGTATAATCGAAATCTTGGTAAACACAATGATTTGATCACGAGGTAAAAAACCCTTGATTATGATAATCTTACTTCGGTCAAAAACTAGTAGGGTAATCTTTGGTCAAATTGCTTCGGTCAAGGATTAACAAGGTAATCTTTGGTCGGATGGTATGTGATTATAATAATCTCCGGCACAAGAAACCCTCGGACGGTGAAAACTATCACCGTCAAGTTTATGGATAGCAAAAGATGGTTACAAGTGTTGTGGAGTTAATGATCAACGAATTATATATGTGTGAGTACAAAATATCTTAACAACTAGAATACGTGAGATTGTGGGTGTTCTAATGTTGATCTCGATTCTGTATATAAAGAAAAATACGTACAACAAACTAACAACTATGCCCTATAATCTCGCTAGTCTTCCACTCTCTTACATCGTTCTATTTGACCACGTGCTAGCAGACGTATAATGACGAAATAAGCGGTAGACTAGGTCTAGGAGCCGTTGAGGTTATTTAAACATCAATCTTTATACGAAATCGTTCATCAATAACTGTGTTGAATAAGGATCCTGGATTCATACTTTAGCTAGAAAATACTCCATGAGGATAATTGATGCAATCACGTCTTCAAGAATAGCATATCTTGTCGTACTCAACAATCGGTCTTACTTCTCGCTTTAGCTTAGTCTTCAATCTTGACCATATGCTATAGATGTCTTGTATAGCAAACTGGATCTTAGAGTTGTTATACCTGTCTAACACATCACCATACTAAATGCAATTATTAGTAAACAAATAATACCGAGGATCGTTGATCCTTTATAACCCGATACATATCTCAAGGATAATCTATCCATAAGATAGCTAAGGATTAAGGATCCTAAGCATAAAATTCATGCCCTAACAATTGCCCCCAAAATGGCGGGTGATTGTGTAAAACAGCTGTCATTTTGAATTTCAAACCCCTGCAAAGAAGATGATTAGACGTGTGTCAGATGGTTAATATCTACAAACCATTATTATATGCCGCCTACATATGCGATGATCATAACTCTTTGTTAACCACACATCCAGCCGTCTTTCAGGTATCCTTCTTTCTTCTTCTTTATTTTCTTTCAGTATGTCGACTGTTTCTGTATCCTCTTCCTCTTCTTCTTTTAATCATCCGACCCTGATGATCTCTACTTGGAAGGTATCCTCGAAGCCCCCTCTTCCGAGATCTGTAAGTTCACTGATCCGGAAATCGATGAAATCCGATCACACTTTCCAGCAGATACAATTTTCCGACCCTTCGATTCCACAGCCCGTAGCGACAACATTTAGAAAAACTGGGCTTGCTTTCCAGCCCAACCGTTTCTCATAGGTTATAAGTACCCTTTTCCCGACTTCACTCAAAGTTTCTTCACTTTAATGGGGATTAGTTATATCTAGACCATGCCAATGCTGTGGAGAGTCCTTCATACCATCGAAAGAATAATCGTAAAAGAGGGTGTTGAGTTTGGTTTAGCAGAGTTATCGTTCCTATACAATCTGGTTACCCGTGGTTCCAAATGCTTCGTCTTCAAATCAAAACCTCACCAAATGATCCCCATTTCCAAAGTTACTCTAAATGGTACCCTTTGGAGGAACCAATTTTTCTTTGTAAAAAGGGATTCCATACCGGGTGGAACTGATCTTCCCAAAAAGTGGATACCAAAGGGTAGGATCTAGGATCCTTAGGTAACCAAGGAAAAATATTTATTCTTTTGCTAACATTTTTCATTGCTCGTGTAGTTGAAAATTTTGATTTGTTGTCTGATCTTCCTGGAGTCGAAGAGAGAGTCGAGAAGTTTTTATCACTGGATCCTGCAATCAGAACCTTTCAAGCTAACTTCATTGAATCTTTTCAAGAATCAAACTCAGAGTCAATCATGTCAAGTAAGAGTGATAATTTTTAATATTAAAAAGTGTAATAATTGAAAACTTATCTGCTGATTACTGTTTTCAGGCGCTCAGAGATCAGGAAAGTCTGCTTCCAAGTTCTCCCTCAAGGATATCGATTGCATGTTCACCAAGAAAGAGACCCTGAAGCAGCGGATCATACTTCCACACTTGCAGTCCAAATGCAGGATGAGATCAATCGGGCCACTGAAGAGGCAAAGGTCTGGGCAGCCAAGTCGGTCCTCCAAGCTAGAATCAAACTGGTGACTGAGGCCAATGGTCCGTCCTTTGACAAATCTTCATGGGAAATCCAGAAGTGGAAGCAAGCCTTGATTGACTTGGGTGGAGGCGAGGATGAAGCTGAAGAAGGGATGGCTGATGCAGGTGAAGCGGGGATGAGCGGTGTGAAGGACCAGGATGAAGCTGAAGGAGGCAACGAGGCAATAGTGGAGTTGGAAGCAACCGCATAAACGGGCGATGAAGGATACAGAAGGCAAGGCCCAAGCCCGTTTTATTTTGCTTTTATAATGTTTTTCTGAACAATGACTTTGGTTTGTAATAAACAGTAGTAACTAGGGTAAAGGATCTATGATCCTTAAGACAATTTGCGGGAGTGATAAAGGTGGATGGATCCTCTGTTTGTGGGGATGAAGCCTTTGTTGCCCCTGTTTTTACTTTTCCTGTACTCATGAACAGTTAGTAGTACTCACTTAACCTGGATGGATGGTCCATCTTCTGTATGGTGGAGTCCGGGTTAAGAATTTTGGATAAGTCCTGGTGGCTTATTTTAATTCATATAAATCTTTTGACAATCTGCCTGTTGTTTATTTTTACAAGTCTGTTTGATATAAATTTACCATCTTTGATAGTTTTGAAAAATATTCTTGAGTAAAAGATATTTAGGATATAAAATCCTTATGAAAATTATTTAGGACAGAAAATCCTTAAAGGACAAAATTTAGGATAAAGTATCCTTAAAAATAGGTAAAAACTTTTGTAATAAAATATCTCCAAAGGAATAACCTTCTAAGTTGAAATATTCAAAATTATTGCAATAAAGATAATACATAAATTCATTAATAGAGATCATACCAGAAGGTCTAGGTAGACCTAAGCTACCATAAGTACTGAACTTTCAGTGATCCTTGAAGGAATAACTTTAAAATTCTGGATCCTTAGAATTTTGATCCTCACAATGAACTTAGAAAATCTGTTGCAAACAACTTATAGTGTTAGTGGGATTAAACCCATTAAGCTAAGGACAAGCACATAAAATTAACTGGGGACAAGCCCATGCAACTGGGGACAAGCCCGTGATTTGGGGACAAGCCCAAACAGATGTTAAACTGGGGACTAACCCAAACCGGGATTTAGCCCAAACGTGAGATAACGTGAAAACGTTATAAACCTTAGCTAACCTGAAAATGTTAGAAACCTTTGTCTTGAGATAAGGTGAAAACGTTATAAACCAGTGGTATGGTACGTCTACCATAATTCGTAGGATCCTCCATACAGCCGAAAGCAACGTAATTGTTAGCCACTAAGCGTGTACTGGTTCCGCTGCCCCGGACTATACGTTGGATAACAAGCGCTCCAGGCGAAAGTGTAGAAACTCTATTTATATAAAAGGTGAAAACCTTTAAACCTTAGAGGATATGACCATCGGGGGTCATATCCAAACGTGGGCTAGGCCAAGGGAAATAGGATAATACATCGAATGTAAAGGAGAGGTGGCCAACCTCTTGAGCATTAAGTATATCATTATAATCCTGCATTGTTACTCAAAACTTGGAAATGATAAAATGTTAAGAATATATTATACTTAAATTAATAATACGAATTTAAAAAGAATAATTGATCAGATAGATGTTACCAATTTCGGGGATCCTTGATCCTTTAAGGATAATATACCCTCCTAGGATACTGGATCCTGATCAGAAAAAATATATTTTGAGGTGGATAGCATTCCATGCTCTTGGTAATCTGCTACCCTACATTGTGAGCAAATGATATGCCCCATTTCCTGCTTCCGACTCGATCTGATAAGGTCCTTCCTGTTAGGCCACGATTTTTATACTGAGGATCCTTTATCCTTAACTGTCTTATGGATAGTTTATCCTTGAAATATATGTCAGGATATAAAGGATCGACGATCCTCGGTATTTTTTGTTTACTAATGATTGCATTTAGTATAGTGATGTGTTAGACAGGTGTATCAACTTGGAGACGCATTTGCATCAATTATCCACATGGAACACCCTATAGCTGGAACATGGATATAGGATCCTAATTCAACACAGCTGGTTATGGACGAACTCTCTAGAAGATCGAAGTTTAAATATCACCAACGGCTGTGTGACTCGTTCTTCCGCTTATCTCGTTACTGAACGACTATACGCACGTGGTCAAAGTCATGGAGCGGCTAGTGGAGGACTTCCGTGTAATTAGGAGATATTGTTATTATTGTTATATTATTTAAACGAGTAATGATCTAATAGGAAGGACACTTGTATTCTCACACACACTAGAGCAGATTCAATAATTCTCTCCATACACTAGCTTACATTGTAATTTCGATCATATACTCCACAAACATTTGTAATCACTTTTCGTTGATTAATAAACTTGACGGTGATAGTTTTCACCGTCCAGGGGTTTTTTGTGCTGGAGACCAAGATAACCATATACTCGTAGACCAAAGGTTATCTTGTTGATTATTGACTAAGATACTTCGACCAAAGATTATCCTATTAATCCTTGACCAGAGCTATTTTACCAACGATTACCTCGATAAGTTTTGACCAAAGTAAGACTATCTTGGTTAAAGGTTTTTCCCTCGTGATCAAATCATCGTGTTCATCAATATCACGCTCATACATTAGTCATTATTGTGTTAGCACCTTACCTCACATTTACAAATTTGGATACTTGATCCTTAGCAGATTTTTGTCCAAAACAATTTGGCGCCCAACGTGGGGCAATTGGGGCTATAATCCATATTATTCTCATCAAGCTTCATTTTTCCATACCCTGAACACTCACAATGGCCTCTCAATATACCTCTGCTTCGTTAACCATACCCTCATCAATTCCTCTCTTATCGAGGACCTTGCCACCAATGCCTCCGCCAATCACGGCAGCACAACGAACTACTACTACTGGAAGCAGAACGCAACTACCAATCTTCCAGAGCTCGAAAACCACTACTGCTACCCCGGCGGTTAATACTAATAGTGATGTTTCATCTATGTTTTCGCAGGTTAAAGCATATATGGAGCAACAGAACAAGGCTAACCAGAGGATCCTTCGTGAGATAGAAGATCTCAGGACGAACAAGAGGCCAGCAGAAGATCTCACTCCCCTAGTGCCCAGGATACTGGATTTCACCAGTCCGGGATCCTTGGCTCAGCCTTCGCAAGGATCTTCACTGTTTTAGCCAGGATCCTCTATCCTGCAACCAGGGTCCATGGGTCAACCGGCTCAGGGATCCTCAATGTTTCAGCCAGGATCCTCTATCCTGCAACCAGGGTCCATGGGTCAACCGGCTCAGGGATCTTCAATGTTTCAGCTAGGATCCTCTATCCTGCAACCAGGGTCTGTGGGTCAACCGGCTCAAGGATCCTCAATGTTTCAGCTAGGATCCTCTATCCTGCAACCAGGGTCCATGGGTCAACCGGCTCAGGGATCCTCAATGTTTCAGCCAGGATCCTATCCTGCAACCAGGGTCCGTGGGTCAACCAGCTCAGGGATCCTCAATGTTTCAGCTAGGATCCTCTATCCTGCAACCAGGGTCCGTGGGTCAACCGGCTCAGGGATCCTCAATGTTTCAGGTAGGATCCTCTATCCTGCAACCAGGGTCCATGGATCAGCAGGCTCAAGGATCCTCACTCTTTCAGTCAGGATCACATATCCTTCAACAAGGGTCCTTGGGACCACAGGCTCAAGGATCCTCGCAATCTCAGCAGGGGTAATCAATGATACCGCCGGGATCATCTGGGTGGTATGCTCAAGGCTCCTATGGTTACCAACCTCAAGGATCCTTTGTTCAGGATCAAGGATCTTCAAGAATGCAGCATATACAGTCTTCCGAAGTCCATGTTGGAGACATAATTCCCATGCAAACCATAGCTTCAGGAGGACCCACTCCTATTGCCGACTCCTCTTTTCCAAGATACTCGTCTGGAGTACCAAAACACCACCCAGCAGAGAGGTAACTGGTACGATCCTATATCTTTAGATACTAACCATGTTCCCATGCAGGATTCAGGCATCAACCAGGCCATGGCTAGGGAATTACAAAAGCTAAAGGATATGATATCCAGTGTCCCGGGAGTGATACGTCCAATTCCTGAGATACCGGAGGGGAGTCACAAGTTATCCAGATTCGCTCAGCCCATATGTGATGCTGAAATTCCGAAGCGATTCCAAACTCCCAACATGAAGACATATGATGGGAGCACCGACCCTGAGGAACATGTTGCCCAATATAGGGAAAGGATGGAAATTAATACATTTCCTGAAAGACTCAAGGAGGCTTGCCTTTGTAAAGGATTTGGAGCCACGCTAACGGGAGCTGCACTGAAATGGCTACTAAGTCTTCCACCTTTTTCGGTTACATCTTTCTCTTATTTAGTCAATTCGTTTAACACTCAATTTTCCTGTAGTCGGAAATTTGAGAGGTTAACTAGTGATTTATATCGCGTTATCCAGCCTAGTGATGAATCCCTTAGGGATTTCGTTACAAGGTTCGGTAAGGAAGCTCTAGAAATCCAAAACCTTGATATGACTACTGCTGTTGAAGCATTCAAGATGGGAATTCAAAAGAGCTCCCCTTTTTATGATGATTTAGTGATGACTCCATGCAGGACATTAGATGAAGTCAGAAACAGGGCATTAAGGTACATCCGCTTAAAAGAAGATAAAAAGATCCAGGATCGTCTCGGGGGACAAATAAAACAAGAAACACCCGAGAATAATAAAGGATCCTGGAATAGGAACAACATTACAAAGCCATACGCCAAGTTCAACAATCAGAACGTGCGGGCAATTGAAGAAGGAGATGACGATGAAGATTACCCTTGCATCTCCGACTATTGTTTCTCTGTAGATACTCATGGCTTGATTTGTGCCATGAAGGATCTGGGAGAAAAAGCAAGGTGGCCCCAGAAGAATGAGAAGGTCGTCGGCTTCAAGGACAAGTCTAAGTGGTGTGCCTTCCATGAAGACTTTGGCCATGCGACAGACGAGTGCATTAGCTTGAGGAAAGAAATTGGGTACCTCCTGAGAAAGGGGGCCACTTTAAAGAACTCTTGGGAAGGAAGAAATCCAAAACCCAAGATCCTGAAGACCTCCCACAGAAAGCAACACCACCACCACCAGATGCACATGTGATCAACTTCGTCTCCAGGGACTACGAATCATTTCATGATTCCTGTACCATAGAAGAAAATCCCGTAGAAGAATTCGAATTGGATGATGAGAGAAGACCGCTCATCCCCACTACTCGGGTGACTGATCAGAGAGTCTTTTTTAACTCAAGGATGCAGGATCCTCAGCAGAACAAGTCCAATGTGCCAGCAGTTAATTTTATCTCAGGAGGTTCAGACATATGTGGAACTTCTTTCTCTGCAGCAAAAAGATTAGCCAAGGAGATCAATATGGACAACAGAGATCATCCAATAGTCTCAACCACATTAACAACCGACAAGAGAGTCTTCTTCGATGAGGAAGACAAGCTGAACATCCAAGATCCTCACCATGATGGTTTGATTATTACATTATTTATCTCGAACCATTATGTACGCAGGATCCTAGTGGACGGTACGTCCTCAAAAAAATGAACATCCCGGATTCAGAAATCATTCCTATAACATCGGTACTAGTCGGTTTCAGTGGTGAAACCAAGAAGACATTGGGGGACATCAACCTCCCAATTTATATCGAAAGGTTAAATACATACCAAAAATTTTGTGTTATAGATAACCTTCCTGTTGCAATGTTATTTTAGGTAGGCCTTGGCTCCATGGAATAAAGGTCGTAACTTCAACTTATCACCAATGCATCAAGCTACCAACTCCTTGGGGAGTTGTAAAGATAGTAGGTGACCAAGCGGAGGCTAAGAACTACTATTCATCGTCAATGAAGCCAACAGCTAAGCAAACTATAGCATAGCAACTACAGCAACATCCTAGGGACGTGCTGGAAGCTCGGGAGAAAGACCTTAAAGAAGTATCATTGGACCCCGAAGATCAAGAGATAAAAGTGTTCCTAGGATCCAGTATCCCCAGCAAAATAGAGGAGGATATAATATCCTTCCTAGCGCGAAGGAGATCAACTTTTGCCTTCAAACACTCAGACATGACAGGTATTTCGAAAGAGGTAATTACTCATAAACTCGGCCTTGATTTATCATTTAAACCCGTCCATCAGAAGCGAAGAAAAATCGCTCCTGAGAGGAACAAGATCATACAAGAAGAAGTTGAAAAACTTCTTAAGGCCGGTATGATCAGAGAGGTTCAGTATCCTCGATGGCTAGCTAATGTGGTCGTTGTTTCAAAAAAGAATGGAAAGTGGAGGGTATGTGTCGATTTCGTAGATTTAAATAAGGCATGTCCCAAGGATCCTTTCCCATTACAACATATAGATGCCATGGTGGACGCGACGGCTGGACATGAAAAGTTCACCTTTATGGATGCTTCCCCTGGATTCCAATAAATTCAGATGGAACCATCTGATCAAGAGGACACAACGTTCATGACTCCAACCGGCATATATAGTTATACTGCTATGTCGTTCGGACTAGAAATGCAGGAGCGACGTACCAAAGACTAGTAAACATGATGTTCAAAGACCAATTGGGCAAGACTATGGAGGTATACATAGATGATATGGTGGTAAAGTCAAAGAAGGCAGAGGACCACCTTAAAGACCTCGAGGAAGTATTCAATATCCTTGACCAATATAACATGAAGCTAAATCCATCCAAATTCCACTTCGGTGTTAAGGCTGGAAAGTTTCTGGTATATATGGTCACAAAAGGAGGAATTGAAGCAAGCCCGGAACATATCGAAGCTATTGTCAATCTCAAATCTCCTGCAAATGCCAAGGAAGTCCAGAGACTTACCAGAAGAATAACAGCCTTGAATAGGTTCATCTCAAGATCCTCCGAGAAGTGTAAAGACTACTATGATATCCTTAGAAAGAACAAGAAGTTTGAGTGGACTGAAAAACATGAAGCTGCTCTCACAGCCTTGAAGGATTACTTATCCTCAGCTCCGGCTCTAGTGAAGCCTGTGGATGGAGAATCCTTATATCTCTACTTAGCCGTGTCAGGTAATGCAGTAAGTGACGTCTTGGTAAAGGATCATGAAGGTGAACAACATCCCGTTTACTATGTAAGTAAAAGTCTTCTAGATGCAGAAGCCAGGTATTCTCATTTAGAAAAGTTAATTCTTGTACTTATTATGGCTTCAACTAAATTGAGACATTATTTTGAAACTCATCCTATTAATTTTGAGAACTAATTATCCGGTGAAGAATGTTCTTAGAAAACCAGAGTTATCATGTAGAATGGCCAAGTGGGCTGTGAAACTAAGTGAGTATGATATCCAATACAAGCCAAGAACAGCAATCAAGTCACAAGCACTAGCGGACTTTGTGGCTGATTTGACTAGTGACCTATAAAAAGAAGCCGACTTAGAGGTCCAACAACTAGAAAAGACTAAGGATCCTTGGATACTATTCACTTACGGCGCCTCTAATGTAAGAGGAACAGGATTGGGGATCCTACTGAAATTGCCACAGGGGGGACATATTACCCCAGTCCATAGCTTGTGAGTTCCAAGAAACGAACAATGAAGCAGAGTATGAAGCTCTAATCGCAGGTTTGCAATTAGCTAAAAGCATGAGGATCAGGTATCTTCAAGTTTATGTAGATTCTTTATTGATAACTAACCACTTTAACGGCTCGTATGCTGTTAAAGGTGAAAAACTAATCAAATATTTAAATGTTGTGAAGAAATTAGTAAAGTCCTTCGAAGTGTTTAGTATTACACAGGTACCAAGAGAAGAGAACGCTGGAGCAGACGCTTTGGCAAACATAGCCTCATCTTTGAAGATTCCAGAGGATTTGAAGATCCCAATCATCCATATTCTCTCGCCAGCAATAGGAGAACAAAAAGTTGGGGAGATAACGAATGTTAATTAAATCGAACTTTGGGATCCGTTATCCTCGAATAACCAAGGATCATGGATCCATCCCATCAAAAAATACATTCAAACGGGAGAGATCCCAGCTACGGAAAATCCCAAGTCTTTCAAACTCAAGGTATCCCAGTATATTTTGTTAAATAATATGGTATATAGAAAATCTCTTGTAGGTCCGTATTTGAGATGCATTGAGGATCCTGAGATCCAAGAAGTACTCAAGGATTTTCACGAAGGAGATTGCGGCAACCACACAGGTGGAAGAGCGTTATTTTCCAGGATACTCAGGACCGGATACTTCTGGCCGACAATGAAGAAGGATGCAGTGGAATATTAAAGGAAATATTATAACTAGATTTGGTATTCCCGCTGAAATTGTTTGTGACAATGGTTCCCAGTTTATTGGAAAGAGAACTACTAAATTTTGTGACAGTTGGGGCATCAAAATGATTACTTCGACTCTAATTCACCCTCAAGCCAATGGCCAAGCAGAGTCTAGCAACAAGATTATCATCAAAAATCTAAAGAAGAAGCTAGGATACAAGAAGGGAAAATGGGCTGAAGAACTTCCTTATGTTCTTTGGGCAGATAGAACTACACCAAAAATGCGACAGGCCAGACACCCTTCTCCTTGGTGTTCGGAGCAGAAGCAGTAATTCCTACAGAAATGGTGGTCCCTACTGCTAGAACCAGCATCCGTGATCCTGAAGCTAATAGAGAAGTTCTCCTTGTAGACTTGGATACTATAGAAGAACTCAGAGACCTAGCAAAAATCAGAATAGCAGCATATCAACAAAAGATAGCTGGGGCATATAACAAAAGTATCAGAATCAGGAGATTTCAAGAAGGAGATCTAGTACTAAGAAAAGCCTTCCAAAACACCACAAATCCGGCTGATGGAAAGTTAGCACCCAAATGGGAAGGACCTTATCAGATTGAGTCTGAAGCAAGAAAGGGGGCATATCATTTGCTCACAATGGAAGGCAACAGGTTACCAAGAGCTTGGAATGCCATTCACCTCAAGAAATATTTTTTTCTGATCAGGATCCGTTATTCTGAGAAGATATATTATCCAGTAAAAGGATCAAGGATCCTTAAAGCGGTAACATCTTTCTAATCTATTATTCTATTCGAATTATTATTATTAGGTTAAAGATAATATATTCTTAACCTTTTATCTTTTCCAAGTCTTGAATAACCATGCTGGATTGTAACGGGACATTTGATGTTCAAGAGGTTGGCCACCTCTCCGTTGCCTTTAAGGTACTTTATTATTTCCCTTGGCCTTGCCCACGTTTGGATATGACCCCCGATGGTCATATCCCCTAAGGTTTAAAGGTTTTCACCTTTCTCACGATCGCCAGTTGCGCACGCTATCCAACATATAGTTCGGGGCAGCGGGACCAGTACACGCTTAGTGGCTGACAATTTCGTTGTCTCCGGCTATATGGAGGATCCTACGAATTATGGTAGACGTACCATACCTCCGGTTTATAACGTTTTCACGTTATCTCACGTTTGGGCTAAATCCCGGTTCGGGCGAGACCCCAGTTAACATCCGTATCTTTGGGCCAGTCCCCAGTTTGGGCTTGTCCCCAGTTTTTTGGGCTTGTCCCCAGTTTATTTTATGGGCTTGTCCCCAGTATGTTGGGCTTGTCCCCAGTTACACGGGCTTGTCCACAGATTACACGGGATTGTCCACAGTTGCACGGGCTTGTCCCCAGAATATTTGTTGGGCTTGTCCCCAGTTTAACGGGTTTAACCCCAATTAATAACATGAATTGTTTGCAGCCAATTTTCTAAGTTCTTACTAAAGATCAAGAAACTAAGGATCCCGGATCCTAGAGCTACTCTTGTAAGGAACATTAGGAGTTCGATACTTCTGGTAACCTAGGTTTATTTGGACCTTCTGGTATGATCTTTATTGATTAACTTAAGTTTGATATTTAATATAACTTTGGATATTCCGGCTAGAAAGGCTAATCTTCTAAAAATATTTATTTAATTACTAAAGTCTTTAACTAATTTCCGAATATTTTATCCTAAAATTTTCCTTATATAAATTTATTGATTACTTAGGATATTCTATTCTAAAAAATTTTTAAAGATCTTGTATCCTAAAAATCCAATATTCGAAGATTATTTACCAAACTCTAAACAATGCTTAAACGTATATACAACAAGTTTTTGAAAATAAGTAACAAGTAAATAGTCAAAAGATTTATGTTAATTGAAGTAAATAAGCCACAAGGACTTATCCAAAATTTCTTAACCCGGACTTCACCATACGAAAAGATGGACCATCCATCCGGGTTAAGTAAGAGTTACTAATAATTCATAAAGTGCAGGAAAATAAAAAAAAAACAGGGGCAACAAAGGCTTCATCCCCACAAACTAAGGATCCCTCCACCTTTGTCACCCCCGCATATTGTCTTAAGGATCATAGATCCTTTATCCTAAATACTATTGTTTATTACAGACCATAGAAATTGTTCATAAAAACATCAACATCAAATAAAAAAGTGGGCTCGGGCCTTATCTTTAATATCCTTCATCGCCCACTTAAGCTGCATCTTCAACCGCAGCATCATCTTCCCGCTTGCCAGCTTCAACCGCCTCCTTAACTCCACTGGTCCCAGCCTCGGTGTTCTCAACCATCTCTTCATCATCCTCACCACCAAGGTCGTCAAGTGCAGCCTTTCATTTCTCCACCCCCCAGGCTGACTTGTCGAAAGCAGGATCACCGGCCTCCATCGCCATCTTGATCCGTGCCTGGAATGGCAGCCCACACCTTGGCTTCGTTAGTCGCCTGCTCCACTGCCTCTTGACGTTGGGCCCCGGCTGAGGATACTTGATCCTCCAATTGTTTTTTGAGTTGGATCATAGCCTTATCCTTAGCGACCGCAGCTTTCCCTAACCCGGACATCTTCTCGCTCATCTGGAGGATAGTCTTTTCATAGTGGTCCCTCATAGCAATCACAGCCTACCAACAAATTTCGTGTCAAAATTGGGACAATGCTGGATCCTAAATTCTTATAGGGAAAAACATGGTACACTTACAGAGCAGACAATGTCACAGTGGGTCTCGGGATCAGAGGGTTTCTTCCTCTTGGAAGCTGCAGATTTGGCCCTGGTAGTGGCAGTCTTGGGCTCGGAGCTTGTGCCAGCCTTTGAACCCTCCTTCTTGACAGCAGGAGAGGTAACCATGCAGTCGATGTCGTCAAGGGAGAAATTGAGAACGGACTTTCCAGATTTCTTGGTGCCTGTAGAGGATAAATCAACAAATAAGTATTCCATTTTGTTTTATTTACTTTAAAATGATTAACTTACTTGACATGTTTGAGCTTGAGGAGATGTCACAAAACCTTCAACAAACCGAGCTTGAAAGGTCCTAACTTCGGTATCCAGTGCTAGGAACCGTTTTGCCTTTTCTTCTGTTCCAGGTAGCTTGCTCAATGAAGCGAAGTTCTCAGGATATAAAGGATCGACGATCCTCGGTATTGTTTGTTTACTAATGATTGCATTTAGTATAGTGATGTGTTAGACAGGTGTATCAACTTGGAGACGCATTTGCATCAATTATCCACATGGAACACCCTATAGCTGGAACATGGATATAGGATCCTAATTCAACAGAGCTGGTTATGAACGAACTCTCTAGAAGATCGAAGTTTAAATATCACCAACGGCTGTGTGACTCGTTCTTCCGCTTATCTCGCTACTGAACGACTATACGCACGTGGTCAAAGTCATGGAGCGGCTAGTGGAGGACTTCCGTGTAATTAGGAGATATTGTTATTATTGTTATATTATTTAAACGGGTAATGATCGAATAGGAAGGACACTTGTATTCTCACACACACTAGAGCAGATTCAATAATTCTCTCTATACACTAGCTTACATTGTAATTCCGATCATATACTCCACAAACATTTTTAACCACTTTTCGTTGATTAATAAACTTGACGGTGATAGTTTTCACCGTCCGGGGGTTTTTGTGCCGGAGACCGAGATAACCATATACTCGTAGACCAAAGGTTATCTTGTTGATTATTGACTAAGATACTTCGACCAAATATTATCCTATTAATCCTTGACCGGAGCTATTTTACCAATGATTACCTCGATAAGTTTTGACCAAAGTAAGACTATCTTGGTTAAGGGATTTTTCCCTCGTGATCAAATCATCGTGTTCATCAATATCACGCTCATACATTAGTCATTATTGTGTTAGCACCTTACCTCACATTTACAAATTTGGATACTTGATCCTTAGCAGATTTTTGTCCAAAACAATTTGGTGCCCAACGTGGGGCAATTGGGGCTATAATCCATATTATTCTCATCAAGCTTCATTTTTCCATACCCTGAACACTCACAATGGCCTCTCAATATACCTCTGCTTCGTCAACCATACCCTCATCAATTCCTCTCTCATCGAGGACCTTGCCACCAATGCCTCCGCCAATCATGGCAGCACAACGAACTACTACTACTGGAAGCAGAACGCAACTACCAATCTTCCAGAGCTCGAAAACCACTACTGTTACCCCGGCGGTTAATACTAATACTGATGTTTCATCTATGTTTTCGCAGGTTAAAGCATATATGGAGCAACAGAACAAGACTAACCAGAGGATCCATCGTGAGATAGAAGATCTCAGGAAGAACAAGAGGTCAGCAGAAGATCTCACTCCCCTAGTGCCCAGGATGCTGGATTTCACCAGTCCGGGATCCTTGGCTCAGCCTTCGCAAGGATCTTCACTATTTCAGCCAGGATCCTCTATCCTACAACCAGGGTCCATGGGTCAACCGGCTCAGGGATCCTCAATGTTTCAACCAGGATCCTCTATCCTGCAACCAGGGTCCATGGGTCAACAGGCTCAGGGATCTTCAATGTTTCAGCTAGGATCCTCTATCCTGCAACCAGGGTCCGTGGGTCAACCGGCTCAGGGATCCTCAATGTTTCTGCTAGGATCCTCTATCCTGCAACCAGGGTCCATGGGTCAACCGGCTCAAGGATCCTCAATGTTTCAGCCAGGATCCTCTATCCTGCAACCAGGGTCCGTGGGTCAACCGGCTCAGGGATCCTCAATGTTTCAGCTAGGATCCTCTATCCTGCAACCAGGGTCCGTGGGTCAACCGGCTCAGGGATCCTCAATGTTTCAGCTAGGATCCTCTATCCTGCAACCAGGGTCCATGGGTCAACTGGATTGGTAGTGTTTTGGAAGGCTTTCCTCAAGACTAAATCTCCTTCTTGAAATCTTCTGATTCTTATATTTTTGATGTATGCCCCAGCTACCCTTTGTTGATAAGCTACCATTCTGATCTTGGCTAGGTCTCTGAGTTCTTCTACAGTATCCAAGTCTTCAACAAGGATTTATTCATTGGCTTCATGATCACGAATGCTCGTTCTTGCCGTAGGAACCACCATTTCTGTCGGGATTACTGCTTCTGATCCAAATACCAACGAAAAGGGTGTTTGGCCCGTTGCATTTTTTGCTGTTGTCCTGTCGGCCCAAAGAACATACGGGAGTTCCTCGGCCCATTTTCCCTTCTTGGATCCTAGCTTCTTCTTTAAATTGTTGATGATGATTTTGTTGCTAGACTCTGCTTGACCATTAGCTTGAGGATGCACTGGAGTAGAGGTTATCATCTTGATGCCCCAGCTGTCACAAAAGTTAGTGGTTCTTTTCCCGATAAACTGGGAACCATTGTCACAAATAATTTCGAGGGGATACCAAATCTAGTAATAATATTTCTTTTAATAAAAGATATCACCTCTTTTTCGCGTACTTGAACAAAAGCTTCTGCTTCTATCCATTTTGAAAAGTAGTCCGTCATTGCAAGCATGAATACTCTTCCTCCTGGTGCCTTAGGTAGTTTGCCTACAATATCCATACCCCATTTCATGAAAGGTCACGAAGAGGAAATAGGATACATAGGTTTTGCTGGCTAGTGGAGGATGTTTACATGTCTTTGACAAGTATCACATTTCTTTGAATACTCCATTGCATCTCTCTTCATTGTTGGCTAGAAGTATCCGGTTCTCAGAATTCTAGAAAACAGGGCTCTACCTCTGGTGTGATTACCACAGTCACCTTCATTAAAATCTCTGAGCACCTCTTGGATTTCACGATCCTCAATGCACCTCAAGTATGGACCTGGAAGAGATTTTATGTATAGCATTTCATCTAATAAAATGTATTGTGATACCTTGAGTTTGAAGGATTTGGGATTCTCGGTAGTTGGAATCTCTCATGTTTGAATGTACTTCTTGATCGGAAGGATCCATGATTCTCGGTTATTTGAGGATAATGGATCCCAAAGTATAATTTCTTTGTCATTCGTTATTTCCCCAACTTCTTCTTTACCTATTGTTGGTGAGAGAACATGAATGATTGGAATCTTCGTGTCTTATGGAATTTAAGAGATGAGGCTAAATTTGCCAAAGCATCTGCCCCAGCATTTTCTTCCTTTGGTACCTGATCAATGCTAAACAATTCGAAGGATTTTGCTACTTCCATCACAAGTTCTAGATATTTGATTAGTTTTTCTCCTTTAACCGCATATGAGCCATTAAAGTGGTTAGCAATTAATAATGAATCTATATATACTTGCAGATACCTGATCTTCATGCACTTAGCTAATTGCAAACCTGCGATTAAAGCCTCATATTCTACTTTGTTTTTCGTTGCTTGTAATTCACAGGCTATAGACTGGGGTAATATGTCCCATGTGGCGATTTCAGTAGGATCCCCAATCCTGTTTCTCTTACGTTGGATGCTCCATCTGTGAAGAGGATCCAAGGATCCTTAGTATTTTCTAGTTGTTGGACCTCCAAGTCAGCTTCTTTTTGTAGGTCACTAGTGAAATCAGCCACAAAGTCCGCTAGTGCTTGGACTTGATTGCCGTTCTTGGCTCGTATTGGATATCATATGCACTTAACTTCACAGCCCACTTGGCCATTCTACCTGATAACTCTGGTTTTCTAAGAACATTCTTCACATGATAATTAGTTCTCAAAATAATAGGATGAGTTTCAAAATAATGTCTCAATTTAGTAGAAGTCATAATGAGTGCAAGGATTAATTTTTCTAAATGAGAATACCTGGCTTCTGAATCTATAAGACTTTTACTTACATAGTAAACGGGATGTTGTTCACCTTCATGATCCTTTACCAAGACGGCACTTACTGCATTTCCTAAGACAGCAAGATATAGATATAAGGATTCTCCATCCACGGGCTTCATTAGAGCTGGAGCTGAGGATAAGTAATCCTTTAAGGCTGTAAGCGCAGCCTCATGCTTCTCTGTCCACTCAAACTTCTTATTCTTCCTAAGGATGTCATAGAAGTCTTTGCACTTCTCGGAGGATCTCGAGATGAACCTATTGAGAGCGGTTATTCTTCCTGTGAGCCTTTGGACTTCCTTGGCGTTTGTAGAAGACTTCAAATTAAGGATGGCTTCTGCTTGGGGCTTGCTTCAATTCCTCTTTTAGTCACCATATATCCCAGAAATTTTCCAGCCTTAACACCAAAGTGCCATTTTGACGGATTCAATTTCATGTTATACTGGTCGAGGATATTGAATGCTTCCTCTAGGTCTCTAAGGTGATCCTCAGCTTTCTTCGACTTTACCACCATATCGTCTATGTATACTTCCATAGTCTTTCCCAACTGATCCTTGAACATCATGTTGACTAGTCTTTGGTATGTTGGCCCTGCATTTCTTAGTCCAAACGGCATAGCAGTATAACAGTATATGCCGGTAGGAGTCATGAATGTTGTATCCTCCTTATCAGATGGTTCCATCTGAATTTGTTGGAATCCAGAGGAAGCATCCATAAAGGTGAGCATTTCATGTCCTGCCGTTACATCCACCATGGAATCTATATGTGGTAATGGGAAAGGATCATTGGGGCATGCCTTGTTTAAATCGGTAAAATCGACACACACCCTCCACTTTCCATTCTTTTTTGAAACAACGACCACATTAGCTAGCCATCGAGGATACTGAACCTCTTTGATCATACCGACCTTAAGAAGTTTTTCGACTTCTTCTTGTTTGATCTTGTTCCTTTCAGGAGTGAATTTTCTTCATTGATGAAGAATAATAGTTCTTGGCCTCTGCTTGGTCACCAACTATCTTCACCACTTCCCAAGGAGTAGGTAACTTGATGCATTGGTGATAAGTTGAGGCTACTGCCTCCATTCCATGCAGCCAGGGCCTACCTAAAATAACATTGCAACAGGAAAGTTTATCAATAACACAAAATTTTTGATATGAATTTAACCCTTCGATATAAATTGGGAGGTTGATGTCCCCCAATGTCTTTTTGGTTTCTCCACTGAAACCGACTAGCACTGATGTTCTAGGGATGATCTCTGAAACTGGTATGCTCATCTTCTTGAGGACATCATGCTGGATAATGTTAACTGAGCTCCCACTGTTAACTAGGATCCTACGTACAAAATGGTTAGCGATAAATAAAGTAATAATCAAACCGTCATGGTGAGGATCCTGGACGTTTAGTTTATCTTCTTCATCGAAGAAGATCCTTTGTCGGTTGTTAGAGTGGTGGATACTATTGGTCGGTCTCCGTTATCCATCTTGATTTCTTTGGCAAGTCTTCTTGCTGTAGAGAAAGAAGTTCCACAAATGTCTGAACCTCCAGAGATGAAATTGACCATTCGGACATCCAGCTTATCCTGGATCCTCGAGCCGAAGAAGACTCTCTGATCAGTGACTTGATTAGTGGGGATAAGCAGTCTTCTTTCATCGTCCAACTCAAATTCTTCTGCGGGACAAGAAGTTTGAATCACGCCGTTTTCTCTAGAGACGAAGTTGATCACGTGAGCATCTTGTGGTGGTGGTGTTGCTTTTTGTGGAAGATCTTCAGGATCCTCGATCTTGGGTTTCTTCCTTCCCAAGAGTTCTTTAAAGTGACCCTTGCTCAGGAGGTATCCAATTTCCCTCCTTAAGCCAATGCACTCATCTGTCATGTGGCCAAAGTCTTCGTGAAAGGCACACCACTTAGACTTGTCTTTGAAGGCAGTCGTCTTCTCATTCTTTCGAGGCCATCTTTCTTTCTCCCCTAGATCTTTCATGGCACAAATAAAGCCATGGGTGTCTACGGAGAAGCAATATTCGGAGATACATGGATAGTCTTCATCATCATCGCCTTCTTCAAATGCTCGTACATTTTGATTGTTGTACGGCTTTGTGTTGTTGTTCCTGTATCAGGATCCTTTATTCTTGTAAGGGGATTCTTGCTTTGTTTGATTCCCATACAATCCTGGATCCTCTTGTCATCTTCCAACCGTATAAACCTTAATGCTCTATTCCTTACTTGATCTAGAGACCTGCAAGGAGTCATCACAAGATCATCATAAAAGGGGGAGCCCCTCTGAAGTCTCATCTTGAAGGCCTCAACAGCAGTAGCCATGTCAAGATTAGGAATTTCCAGAGCTTCCCTGCCGAACCTCGTAACAAAATCCCTAAGGGATTCATCACTTGGTTGGACAACTCGGTAAAGATCACTAGTTAACTTCTCAAATTTCCTGCTACAGGAAAATTGACTGTTGAACAAGTTAACTAAGTGCGAAAAAGAAGTAATTGAAAAGGGAGGAAGACTTAGAAGCCATTTCAATGTTGATCCTGTCAGTGTGGATCCAAAGCCTTTGCACAGGCAAGCTTCCTTGAGTCGCTTAGGGATGGGGTTGATCTCCATCCTTTCTCTGTATTGTGCCACATGTTCTTCAGGATCAGTGGTTCCATCGTAAGTCTTCATGTTGGGGGTTTGGAATCGCTTCGGGATTTCAGCATCACAGATAGGTGAAGCAAATCTGGATAATTTGTGGCTTCCCTCAGGTATCTCGGGGATTGGTCGTATCACCCCGGGAACACTGGATATCATATCCTTGAGCTTCTGTAGCTCCTTGGACATTGCTTGATTAATACCTGCATCCTGCATGGAACTACGGTTAGGTTCTAAGGATAAAGGATCATACAAATTACCTCTTTGCTGGGCGAAAGTTGGCATCTCGGATGAGTATCTGGGATAAGAAAAGTCAGCGATTGGAGTAGGAACACCCGACGCGATAGTCTGCATGGGAATGAAATCTCCTTCATGGACTTCGGAGGATCGTTGATGTTGGATTCCCAAGGTTCCTTGATTCTGAAGGAAGGATCATTGAGGTTGAGAATTATAGGATCCTTGGTGATATAACCAAGAGGACCCTGGTGGAATGATGGATGATCCATGCTGGAACAGTGAAGATCCTTGAGCCTGTTGATCCATGGACCCCTGCTGAAGGATAGATGATCCTAGCTAAAACAGTGAGGATCCTTGAGCCTGTTGACCCATGGACCCCTATTGAATGATAGATGATACTTGCTAAAAAAATGAGGATCCTTGAGCTTGTTGACCCATGGACCCCTGTTGAAGGACAGATGATCCTTGCGAGAACTGAACCATGGATCCTGGATTGGTGAAATCCAGCACCCTAGGCATAAGAGGAGTGTGATCCTCCGCTGGCCACTTAGTCTTCTTGAGATCTTCTATCTCACGAAGGATCCTCTGGTTGGTCTTGTTTTGTTGCTCCATATATGCTTTAACCTGCGAAAACATAGATGAAACATCATTGTTAGTATTAACCTCCGGTGCAGCAGCAGCGGTTTTAGAGCTCTGGAAGACTGGTAGTTGCATCTTGCTACCAGCAGCAGCAGTCCGTTGTTCTCCCGTGATTGGCAGAGCCATCGATGGCAGAGTCCTTGATGAGAGAGGAACCGATGTTGGCATGGTTGATGAAGCAGAGGTTGATTGAGAGGTCATTGATAGTGATATGGGTATGAAAAAATCGAAAATTGAAAGGAGTAATGTGACATTCATGACAAAACGAGGTATACTATATTCTTACGTAACAAGTAAACGATAAATCGGTTAATTCGTAGTGCTTAAACGAGTAACCGACCGATAATAATTATGACCCGTATACATACTGAGGGGTCATATACGAGTTATATATATGTTATAGAGGCTAACATATTGATATTTAGGCCTCGGTACGTTTAAAACTCTTTAAACGAAAAAGGTTTCGTTTATCGATACGTTATAAGCTTAAACGCAATCGTTAATATCAAAACAAGCATTGTAGCATCCGTTAAGCCGAAAAAGATTTATAAAACACTTATATGACATGTTCTAAGCCATCCGTGAAAATATTTTGGAATTTTACAACGAGTCAGTACGTTTTTCTTATTTTACAAAAACAAGCTGAAAAACACACGTTTTTACGTTATTTCTCACACCCGAATTAATTTTCTTGCGAAAAACCGGACCCGAACTAAATTTAAAGTGGGCTTTTCATGTTTGGGCTTGTGTGTATAGTTTAATGGGCCAAAACAGCCCATTAAGGTCCCATTGAACATTCCGATCGGACAAGCCATATCACCCACATGTTTTTTTTCTTTTATAAAGCTTACTACACAAGCTTTGTCATTCAATTTAGGTCATAAAACTTTGAAGTCCAGCAGATCCAGCCCCTGTTCTCTTAACTCCCTTTCAAAAACCCTAAGGTATGATTCAATTTTAACAAGTTTTAACAAAGTTTGATCCATATGATTATCATATAAACATGTTTTGATTAGTGTTAAACATGTTTAACCATCCAAAAGCCCTAAAAATCAAGTAAAATTATGTTTTGATGTTAAACATGTTTACAAACCTGGAACATATACTTTTTTGGTCAAAAACACGGATTAGAACATGAATACAACGTTTTTACGGTTAGAAAGTTCGGTTTGAACCCAAAACCGAAACCCTAATTATCAAGGCTGTTACATGGATGATTTATGCTTGGTTTGATGTTATATGATATGTAGATATACTGAGTTTGCAACCCGAGACCCGGAAAGTCGTTTAAGCTAGCAAAATTCATCGAAAACCGACAAGGTAAACCCGTAATACTCGTTTAGGGGCTGTTTAGTATTAGGTTGTGACGTGCTTGTTGTTAGCTTGTGAAAATTTTCAGGGACATTAGGGATCATATAAATGAGTCCCTGTCAAATTTGGTAATTTTTCGATAAACGGAGAATATTTGGCGAATTTATTCCCGTTTATGGGCGTTTATTTGGGAAAATAGCAAAACATATTGAAAAATTATGAAACTTGGTTTTGGAGTTTGATATGGGATGGTAAGATCACTGGTAAAGTTTGGGAATCATTGGAAATGTCTAAGTATGGTTTGTGCAGCCATGGTGGAACCGAGTTTTAACAGCCGAAAAACGCACAAAACGGCATTTTGTCTAAAGAGTTAGGTTCTGGAAATTTTGCAGGGGCTATGTAGTCACATTGAGGCTATTGGTAAAAATTATGGGATTTTTCGGAGGTCGTTTGATATAAACGGGCCATTTATTACATGATTATAACCTATTAAATGAATTTTTATAAATAAATAAATAATCATAAAATTACTGGAAATATTTTTATAAAATTCTCCATGTCTTAATGAATTTTTACAAAAATTTACATAATTTATATGTAATTACATATTTAGTTATGATTTATTAAAGATTTAAATTATAATTGTTTTAACGAAACCGGCAGTTTTGTGTTTAACGGACTGACTGGTATGTCAAAATGTCAAAAGTGGTCAAATATCATATTTTTGATTGATATTGATAAAAACGAACTTTTTACGAGAATTCCGGACAATTCGGGTGGATTGTACGCGTTTTGTATAATCAAACCCGTATGAAAACGGAAACGAACCCTGCGATCAAACCAGATACCGAAACTTTAAAATTCCTTCATAAATCAACTTATTTTATCAATCAATATATTTACTTAAGTTTTATGTGATCTTACCTAATCCCGAAACATATAAACGATCAACTGAGCTAGGCTCGGAAAACGGTGAAACTGAGCCAAATCCAGTTTTAAACATTTCATAGTATACAACGTCACAATCTAAGACTATGGTCATGTTCTGGGGCTAACAGCTATACCCAGATTATCTATACAGCACGACTTAGCTTGAACATTGTACTAGTATTAACGATACGATACCGTTTATAGGAATCAGGCTATAAACGAGACATCTGACTATCTGACACGTAATTTCTGTGCGAACTACAATAAGGTGAGTTTCACGACCCCCACTTTCTAAACTGTTTTACGAACTTTTGGGGTGAAAAGCATGTTTGCATAAACTGTTATACTTGAAAACGTGTGATGATGTGGATTATCTAAGTACTAACACTTGACAAGTCCCCACAAACACAAGTGATTAACTTCGTGCCGGTGACGTGTGGATAGTACTATCGGTTTGACAAACCCAACTGACAGAGCCGGTGGGGTATGCCGGAACATATGTAAACCCAGTTGCACATTGTCATTATATTTTTACATACTGCTATGTGGTGTTAGACATAGTACATACATGGGGCAAAATTGGCTGTTAAATGCCAACAGGAGTGCATGGGCAGGAGAGGCCATGCAGTATAGCTCGTTTCGGTTTCACTTGTGGCTTAGTATAATGCATCATACACAGACATATATACATACACACTGTAAACTTTACGAACTCGTGTACTGATTTCATTGAAACTCGTGAAACTTGAAACTCACCAACTAGACGTAGTTGACCCGTTTTAACATGCTTTTCAGGTAAAGCAAAAATGGAATGATTTGCTTACATGCTTGGTGTTAGAAAGACAAGTTGAATAGCTGTGAATAGACGCTGATATAATACTGTTTAAGAAGCTCGCAACCGGTTATGTGTTTTTCACCTAGTTTGTAAACGTAGTACCTACCCATGTAATATGATGTAAATTAGCTGTTGAATTTTCTTTATAAACAATGTTGTTGATACCAGTGTTATCTGTTACATTCCCGTATTACGCTTCCGCAACTACCTAGTCGGGGTGTGACAGAAGTTGGTATCAGAGCCATTGGTTATAAAGAATTAGGATGTCCCTTAGGATACCCTGAGATAACCGTAGGCTCGATTAATTCTGGGAATAAAATAATATTAAATAATATACACGAATGATTCTCGTGATGAACGCGAATGGACAAGTGGGTTATTATGGTCCGGAACGTAATAACAGACTTGTTTGTACGAGGAAATTCGAGAAGAAGTCGATAAACAATCGAATAGGTAAAAACAGCAACATATGTGTATAAAATATAATAATAAATAAATATCTGTGTATATAAACGATTATTTGTGCTTATGTGTATAAATACCTGCACGTATCTTACTATGATTAATATAGAAGGATATTATTCTTATCACTAACAATTGTGTAGGAATATGTCAAGAACTACTGATCGTTTACCTAATACCCTACCAACAAGGCCTGAAGAGGAGGAGGAGGATCCGGAAGAAGAAACTGAGGAGGAGCCAGAGGAAATAGAAGAAGGTGCAGCTGCGGTAATTCCACGTGAGGTACCCGCGGATCAACCCGACTTATCGGGTTATCGTTGTGACACCTATCCCCCTAGGGAATCCCCTAGGAATGTTACAGGACAGGGAGCTACTAGTGCTTATCGTTCGCCTGTTAGAGCACCCAGATCCCCTACTCCACCTGTACAGCATGCACCAGTACCTCCACCCACTATTAGAAACCGTCAGACCGCTCGTATTTCAGTGCGTCCACCTGAGCACACTTCTTTCCCACCTCGATCTACGTACCATAGGGGAGAAACATCGCGTGCCCGGGTAACAGAGATACCTGTTCCTACTTGGGGTTTACCCGCCCCGGTACCCGAGCCACCCCGTCATTCTGATTCAGCATGGTTTGGTTTAGCAACTGATCAGCTCTTAGAACACTCACACATGATAAATAGTCTAAACCAGCATAGACACGATATGTATGATCATATGAGGTATATGCAGCAGGAAATCAGAATTGTACAAAGATCCAGTGCTGACAGCCACGGGCGTCAGGATCGAGCGATGATACTACTGGGGGCGTGTTTAGCAGTTAATGCGGCCCTAGTGGCTGTTGTGATTTGGTTGTGGTTCCATGTTGCAAAGAATGGATAGGACCTAGTAGTCTGGTCTTATGTATATAGTCTTTTGATATCCCAAGTAGCATTTTGTACAGCGTGTTGGGCTGACTTGGGAGTTGTTTGTGGTTTTGTACTATCTCAAGCACTGGCCCTTATCGGGTTAAGTCTACATTTCACTTAGTGACAAATTTTTATACGCATATACAAGCGCTGGCCTATACCAGGTTAAGCCTATGCGCTAATTTTGGATGCATATGTACAGTAATGATTATAATTAATACAAACGTGTTTTCTTTGGCATAGTTATGTGTTGTGAAGGTGTAATATCGTAAAGTTGTGTTGATCATAGTGAAACGATATTGATTATTCTATAGAATGGCCCCGAGGAAAACAAACCCTTTTTCTGAGGCGGAAGTGGCCGCAATGATTGCTCGTCAACTACAAGCAGTGATACCAACAATTGTAGCACAAGTCACTGCAGGCATACGTGCTAACAATACTGTTAATCAACCTACGAGCACCACCACGGCCACTGTTAATACACCTCCGCCGGACACTAATGTAGCCCCGGGTGTTACTACCCCGGTGAATACTGATAATATCATAAATAATAATAACACTCTCCCAACTATGAATGTCACTGGGAACCCAGAACCTGTTATGCACCCTGATAATATCCCGAACCCTGTACCGGTTGTTAACACAACTAATAATAATAACCGAGAACCCCCGCGTCAGGAGTACTCATACAAACAATTTACATCATGTAAACCGATTGAGTTTAAGGGTATTGAAGGACCTAGCGGGCTAGTCAAATGGATAGAAAAGACCGAATCAGTAATTAATATCAGTGAGTGTCCACCGAACCGCGTAGTCAAATTTGCTACCAGTATGTTTCTAGACCAAGCGCTGATGTGGTGGAATACAGTAGTCCAAATAAGGGGACAAGATGCTATTAATCGTATGTCATGGACTTAATTAAAAACCCTCATGTTAGAGCATTTTTGTCCTAAAAGTGAGATTCAGAGGTTGGAACACGAGTTATGGAATCTGGAAATGAAAGGAGCAGACCATGTGGGATACACGAATCATTTTAACGAACTGTCCCGCTTAGTTCCATGGTTAGTTACACCGGAAGCGAAGCGAATTGAACGTTATATCTGGGGACTGACCCCTGCTGTGAGAAGTATAGTAAATTCAGTTGCCCACCCGACATTAGAAAGTGCTGTATCTCAAACGGGTGTCGTTACTTTTGATTTGATGAGAAGTGGAGTGATAAGGATGCCAGGTGAAACAACAAGTTTAAAACGAACTGATTATGGGACAAGAATACAAGGAAACCCTCAGAACAAACGGGCTTGTCCGAATACCCGAAGTTATGCCATGACCAGTTCTAACGTAAAACAAGAAACATATAAAGGGACGTTACCGAAATGCAGAAGATGTAACTTTCATCATGTGGGTGATTGTAAACCGATCATCTGTCAAAAGTGTGGAAGGACGGGACACTATGCCCCCAACTGCAGAACCCCTACCAACATTATTAACCGTCCACCGCAATCAACTCAACTCCCTCGACCTCAACCAACCCGCCCACAACTCAACCAACAAACCCCACCTACCACGAACCTCCGTGCTTGCTATGAATGTGGCAGTACGGAACATTTTCGGAGATACTGCCCTAATTTGAACCCGAGTACGGTGAAAAGGCAGAACCAAGCACAAGCATCAACCTCCAATGCAGCTAAGGGACGCGCGTTTGTATTAGGACCGGGTGAAGCGCGTCATGATCCGAATGTGGTGACAGGTACATTCTTAGTTTCGGGTCAGTATGCTTCAGTTTTGTTTGATACGGGTGCCGATAGAAGTTTCGTATCTGTTAATTTCTTACCTTTAGAAAATATGCCGGTTAGTGAACTAACAAAACCATATACTATAGAACTCGCTAACGGTAAGCCTATACTTGTTAACCGAATAGTCCGAGACTGTTCCCTTATCCTAAACGACCACCCATTCCTTATTGATTTACTCCCAGTGGAATTGGGAAGTTTCGATGTTATAGTCGGTATGGACTGGCTATCTAAGTATAAAGCTGAAATTGTCTGTAAGGATAAGACCATTAGAATACCTCTTTCGAATGATGAGGCTATAATTGTTCAAGGTGAGAAATCTGGTACGGTACTGCCTCTCATATCTCAACTTAAGGCATTGAGATACTTACGCCAAGGTTGTACTTTATACTTGGCGAGCGTAACAGTTAAGAAACCCGAGGAAAAACGAATGGAAGACATCCCAGTGGTACACGAGTATTCAGACGTATTCCCCGATGAGTTGCCTGGTTTACCACCGACCCGACAAGTTGAATTCCGTATTGATTTGATACCAGGAGCAGCACCCATTGCTAAGGCACCTTATAGACTTGCGCCTTCTGAAATGCAAGAACTGTCCAACCAGTTACAAGAATTACTGGACAGTGGTTTTATTCGCCCTAGTTACTCACCGTGGGGAGCACCAGTGTTGTTTGTAAAGAAGAAGGATGGGAGTTTTCGAATGTGTATTGATTACCGGGAATTGAATAAAGTGACTATAAAGAATAGATACCCTTACCTCGAATTGATGACTTGTTTGATCAGCTCCAAGGTGCGAAGTATTTTTCAAAAATTGATCTTAGATCTGGTTATCATCAAGTAAGAATTCAGGAAGAAGACGTACCAAAAACAGCCTTCCGAACTCGGTATGGTCACTATGAGTTTTTGGTTATGCCATTTGGGTTGACAAATGCACCTGCAGTGTTTATGGATCTCATGAACCGAGTTTGCAAACCTTACCTTGACAAGTTTGTGATAGTGTTTATCGATGATATTTTGCTATATTCGAGAAGTAAGGAGGAACACGAACAACATTTGCGGGAAATCTTAAAATTATTGAGGCAAGAGAAATTATATGCAAAGTTGTCCAAATGTGAGTTTTGGCTGCAAGAAGTACAGTTTTTGGGACACATTGTGAACCATCAAGGGATCCATGTAGACCCAAATAAAATTGAGGCCATTAAGAATTGGCAAGTGCCTAAGTCACCAAGAGAAATTCGTCAATTCTTAGGAATAGCCGGGTATTATAGAAGATTCATTGAAAACTTTTCAAGTATTGCACAACCTCTAACCCTCCTAACTCAAAAAGATCGAGCATATGAATGGGGAGAAGAACAAGAAATGGCCTTCCAAATGTTAAAACAGAAGTTATGTGAGGCTCCAATATTAAGCCTTCCAGATGGAACTGATGAATTGGTGGTATATTGTGACGCATCTCGTAAAGGTTTAGGATGCGTACTGATGCAAAGAAAGAAAGTAATAGCATATGCTTCACGACAATTAAAAGTGCATGAAAAGAATTATACGACCCATGATTTGGAATTAGGAGCAGTTATCTTTGCATTGAAGATTTGGAGACATTACTTGTATGACACTAAATGTACCATCTATACTGATCATAAAAGCTTACAACACATATTCGATCAGAAAGAGCTAAACATGAGACAAAGGAGATGGGTAGAACTGTTAAATGATTATGATTGTGAGATTAAATACCATCCGGGTAAAGCCAACGTAGTAGCTGATGCTTTAAGCCGAAAAGACAGAATCAGACCATTAAGGGTACGAGCACTCGGAATGATTGTTCAAAGTAGCCTAACCGAACAAGTTCGCATTGCACAAGATGAGGCCTTGAAGACAGATCAGCTAGAAAAAGAAGAACTACATGGAAATGAAAGGAATTTTGAGAAGAAAACCGATGAAGTATATTATTACAAAAACCGGGTCTGGATTCCAACACTTCATAAACTCCGAAAGCTGATACTTGATGAAGCACACAAATCCAAGTATTCTATTCATCCAGGTGCTGATAAGATGTATAAGGATGTCAAAGAATTTTACTGGTGGCCTGGTATGAAAAAGGATATAGCCGTGTATGTAAGTAAATGTGCAACATGTGCAAGGGTAAAGGCAGAATATCAAAAACCTTCGGGAATGTTACAACAACCCGAAATCCCACAATGGAAATGGGAACAAATTACCATGGACTTTGTGACACACCTTCCTAAAACCTCTCAAGGACACAACGCAATTTGGGTAATTGTGGACCGATTAACCAAATCCGCACACTTTATTCCCATCCGTAACAACTACACCACCGAAAAACTTGCTCAAATTTACATCGATGAAATAGTATCTCGACACGGAGTACCTCTTTCGATTATTTCCGATCGAGACAGTCACTTTACTTCACATTTCTGGCAAGCAGTACAAGAAGCCTTGGGAACCCGAATCGACCTAAATACAACTTACCATCCCCAAACCGATGGTCAATCTGAACGAACCATCCAAACCTTAGAAGATTTACTTCGTGCTTGTGTACTGGACTTCAAAGGGAATTGGGATCAACACCTCCCGCTCATTGAATTCTCTTACAATAACAGTTATCACAGTAGTATACAAGCAGCACCTTATGAAGCTCTATACGGGCAAAAATGTAGATCACCACTATGTTGGACAGAAGTGGGTGATACTCAAATTTCAAGATCCGATTTAATTCAGGAAACCACCGATAAGATTCACCAAGTTAAACAAAAATTGAAAGCTGCCCGTGACCGACAAAAGAGTTATGCCGATATTCGCAGAAAACCGTTATCTTTTGAAATAGGTGATAAGGTATTTTTAAAAGTATCGCCATGGAATGGTGTTATAAGATTTGGAAAGACTGGGAAACTAGCCCCGAGATATATCGGACCTTTTGACATTGTTGCAAAAATTGGTCCCGTAGCATACCGATTAAAACTACCCTTAGAACTGAGCACTATTCACGACGTGTTTCATGTATCGAATCTGAAAAAGTGTTTGACTGATGAAACGACAATAGTACCACTGGAAGATGTTCAGATCGACAAAAAAAAAACTCAACTTTGTAGAGGAACCGGTAGAAATTGTAGACGGGAAAACCAAACAGTTACGACACAACAAAATTTCATTAGTAAAAGTTCGGTGGAATTCAAAACAAGGACCCGAATATACTTGGGAACGAAAGGATGAATTCCGAAAGAAATACCCACACCTGTTCCCTAGAAAACCGATGACACATTAAATTTCGAGGACGAAATTTCTTAACGGGGGGAGAATGTGACATTCATGACAAAACGAGGTATACTATATTCTTACGTAACAAGTAAACGATAAATCGGTTAATTCGTAGTGCTTAAACGAGTAACCGACCGATAATAATTATGACCCGTATACATACTGAGGGGTCATATACGAGTTATATATATGTTATAGAGGCTAACATATTGATATTTAAGCCTCGGTACGTTTAAAACTCTTTAAACGAAAAAGGTTTCGTTTATCGATACGTTATAAGCTTAAACGCAATCGTTAATATCAAAACAAGCATTGTAGCATCCGTTAAGCCGAAAAAGATTTATAAAACACTTATATGACATGTTCTAAGCCATCCGTGAAAATATTTTGGAATTTTACAACGAGTCAGTACGTTTTTCTTATTTTACAAAAACAAGCTGAAAAACACACGTTTTTACGTTATTTCTCACACCCGAATTAATTTTCTTGCGAAAAACCGGACCCGAACTAAATTTAAAGTGGGCTTTTCATGTTTGGGCTTGTGTGTATAGTTTAATGGGCCAAAACAGCCCATTAAGGTCCCATTGAACATTCCGATCGGACAAGCCATATCACCCACATGTTTTTTTTCTTTTATAAAGCTTACTACACAAGCTTTGTCATTCATTTTAGCTCATAAAACTTTGAAGTCCAGCAGCTCCAGCCCCTGTTCTCTTAACTCCCTTTCAAAAACCCTAAGGTATGATTCAATTTTAACAAGTTTTAACAAAGTTTGATCCATATGATTATCATATAAACATGTTTTGATTAGTGTTAAACATGTTTAACCATCCAAAAGCCCTAAAAATCAAGTAAAATTATGTTTTGATGTTAAACATGTTTACAAACCTGGAACATATACTTTTTTGGTCAAAAACACGGATTAGAACATGAATACAACGTTTTTACGGTTAGAAAGTTCGGTTTGAACCCAAAACCGAAACCCTAATTATCAAGGCTGTTACATGGATGATTTATGCTTGGTTTGATGTTATATGATATGTAGATATACTGAGTTTGCAACCCGAGACCCGGAAAGTCGTTTAAGCTAGCAAAATTCATCGAAAACCGACAAGGTAAACCCGTAATACTCGTTTAGGGGCTGTTTAGTATTAGGTTGTGACGTGCTTGTTGTTAGCTTGTGAAAATTTTCAGGGACATTAGGGATCATATAAATGAGTCCCTGTTCAAATTTGGTAATTTTTCGATAAACGGAGAATATTTGGCGAATTTATTCCCGTTTATGGGCGTTTATTTGGGAAAAATAGCAAAACATATTGAAAAATTATGAAACTTGGTTTTGGAGTTTTATATGGGATGGTAAGATCACTGGTAAAGTTTGGGAATCATTGGAAATGTCTAAGTATGGTTTGTGCAGCCATGGTGGAACCGAGTTTTAACAGCCGAAAAACGCACAAAAAGGCATTTTGTCTAAAGAGTTAGGTTCTGGAAATTTTGCAGGGGCTATGTAGTCACATTGAGGCTATTGGTAAAAATTATGGGATTTTTCGGAGGTCGTTTGATATAAACGGGCCATTTATTACATGATTATAACCTATTAAATGAATTTTTATAAATAAATAAATAATCATAAAATTACTGGAAATATTTTTATAAAATTCTCCATGTCTTAATGAATTTTTACAAAAATTTACATAATTTATATCTAATTACATATTTAGTTATGATTTATTAAAGATTTAAATTATAATTGTTTTAACGAAACCGGCAGTTTTGTGTTTAACGGACTGACTGGTATGTCAAAATGTCAAAAGTGGTCAAATATCATATTTTTGAATGATATTGATAAAAACGAACTTTTTACGAGAATTCCGGACAATTCGGGTGGATTGTACGCGTTTTGTATAATCAAACCCGTATGAAAACGGAAACGAACCCTGCGATCAAACCAGATACCGAAACTTTAAAATTCCTTCATAAATCAACTTATTTTATCAATCAATATATTTACTTAAGTTTTATGTGATCTTACCTAATCCCGAAACATATAAACGATCAACTGAGCTAGGCTCGGAAAACGGTGAAACTGAGCCAAATCCAGTTTTAAATTTTTCATAGTATACAACGTCACAATCTAAGACTATGGTCATGTTCTGGGCCTAACAGCTATACCCAGATTATCTATACAGCACGACTTAGCTTGAACATTGTACTAGTATTAACGATACGATACCGTTTATAGGAATCAGGCTATAAACGAGACATCTGACTATCTGACACGTAATTTCTGTGCGAACTACAATAAGGTGAGTTTCACGACCCCCACTTTCTAAACTGTTTTACGAACTTTTGGGGTGAAAAGCATGTTTGCATAAACTGTTATACTTGAAAACGTGTGATGATGTGGATTATCTAAGTACTAACACTTGACAAGTCCCCACAAACACAAGTGATTAACTTCGTGCCGGTGACGTGTGGATAGTACTATCGGTTTGACAAACCCAACTGACAGAGCCGGTGGGGTATGACGGAACATATGTAAACCCAGTTGCACATTGTCATTATATTTTTACATACTGCTATGTGGTGTTAGACATAGTACATACATGGGGCAAAATTGGCTGTTAAATGCCAACAGGAGTGCATGGGCAGGAGAGGCCATGCAGTATAGCTCGTTTCGGTTTCACTTGTGGCTTAGTATAATGCATCATACACAGACATATATACATACACACTGTAAACTTTACGAACTCGTGTACTGATTTCATTGAAACTCGTGAAACTTGAAACTCACCAACTAGACGTAGTTGACCCGTTTTAACATGCTTTTCAGGTAAAGCAAAAGTGGAATGATTTGCTTACATGCTTGGCGTTAGAAAGACAAGTTGAATAGCTGTGAATAGACGCTGATATAATACTGTTTAAGAAGCTCGCAACCGGTTATGTGTTTTTCACCTAGTTTGTAAACGTAGTACCTACCCATGTAATATGATGTAAATTAGCTGTTGAATTTTCTTTATAAACAATGTTGTTGATACCAGTGTTATCTGTTACATTCCCGTATTACGCTTCCGCAACTACCTAGTCGGGGTGTGACAAGTAATATAGAATATAGCACCAATTGCCCCACGGTGGGTGCCAAATTGTTTTGGATAAAAATCAGCTAAGGATAATGTATCCAAATCTGTCAAGTGAGGTATAATGCTAACAAGATAAAGGCGGATGTATAATCGAAATCTTGGTAAACACAATTATTTGATCACGAGGGAAAAAACCTTTGATTATGATAATCTTACTTCGGTCAAAAACTAGCAGGGTAATCTTTGGTCGAATTGCTTCGGTCAAGGATTAACAAGCAAGATTAAATATATAATCATATATGTTTATATATGGCCATTATAATCATTCATATTATAAAAGAACAAAATATTAACTATACCTTATTATATATTAGTTAGGTAATTGTTGATGGGTCATATTACCTATAATTAACTAATAAAGGGTTTCCCCTTGGGTGTATATAAAGAGAGATTAATATCAACATCATAACCTAATCACACACACACATAACAATTTTGTGTGACTCCTCTCTCATAAACCGGGTTCCTCTCAAGAACCCTAACACCATCCTTAACTATACATCCTAAAGGGGAACTCGATCAAGATGACAAACATGTCGACTACATCATACTCTGCTGCGGTTACTACTCTACATGTTGTAACATGTTCATAGGTTTAATATTTATTATGTTTTCTATTACTTACATGAAGAACTGATCAACATGTGGCATCAGAGTGATGTTGATTAATCAGATTTTCATGTTTTCTCTAAATCTGGAATTGAATCAAAGACATTGACTAAAACTTGATAAACCCTAATTTTTTTGGTTTTTTTTTCATGTTCTATTAAGAAAACAATATATGAAATTGTTTAAAATCGCTAAAATTCATATTTAATAGACCCTAATATTTTCGAAATCTGTTAAAATCATGTTTAAAGATTTCGATTTCAGTTTTTGTATATGTTTAATAATTAAAATTTTCAACGATGTTCTTCGTGTTCATCATAATTTTTTGAAAATTATGACATATTTTGGTTCAAATCTAGATTAAAATCTGTTAAAGTTAATTTAGGGATATAATTTTTCAAATCTTGAATTAATTAAAAGTTTTGGTATTTTCTTAAAAGATTTGAATCCCATTAAAATAGGAAATAGATATAATTGTTTAAAAGATTTGGACCAAATCTTATTATTATCCTTTTAGTTTTCGAAATCTGTTTAGGGATCAACTAGTTTACGGAATTATTTGTATGGGTTTTATTATTTTTTTGTGTTTTCAGTTTAATTAGGATAATATTAATTTTTTAGATTTTAGAGTTCTCGGATTTTAAATTATATCGCCTTATAAGGGTTTTTTTTTGAATGGTTTTCCAATCTTCTTCCCGCAAACACGCTAATTTTCCAAAAACTCATTACTTTACCCAAAAACCCATAATACTCGAAAACATATTAACAAAGAACTCATGTCATCCGAAAACGTTATTTCTCGAAATCCTTAATTTTACCCAGAAAGTTTTTACTATTAACTCATTAAAATGTTTTGTAGATACTTAAATATTATAAAATTTTACAAAACATAAAGGCTTAACTTGAATGAACTTTTGATGTATCACTTCTGCCCAAAGGTGATACGTTACAATTCAAGTATAACTGAAAGCTTTTGTTAGTTTTTGTCTAACATAATATAAATGTCTCACTTCTGCCCAAAGGTAATGTGTTACATTTTTATTCAGCAAAACTAGCATGTGCATAATTAAAATAATTGTCTCACTTCTACCCAAAGGTGATGTGTTGCAATTATTTTGCACACATACTTAAATAAAATTTAATTCTGCCCAAAGGTGATTTATTTTTTTGTTTAAGTAGAACTTTTAATTATAGTCTATTAGTTTGATGTTAATAATAGACATATCACATCTTCAATAAAATATGATGATCCTCACATTAATTATTCTTCATTAATCTAATGATTATAAATTTTAATATGTATTATCTTAATATCCCATAACATTACTCACTATAATTTTCTTCTATAAATAGCTATCTTATCCAAATCATCCACTCTAATCTCAAAACACAATTGAATTTTGTCTCATAAAGAGTTTTAATAACATTTCGCTCTTCTCAATTTTAATTATCCATTAAGACATGATATGACTATCCTACTGCTCTTTCTAATAACAATTATTCCACTGAAAACTAGAGCCTAACAAATAGAATGAGTCAATCATAATGTCTATTACGATAATGATAATCAAGAACTTATATAAATAAATGCTATCACTAGATTTATTATAGATTTCGTTTTTCCTAAGACTAATCAAAATAACTCCCAAGATTCATGCACTTTTAGAATTCTAACTATAAGGTTAGATGGTATTATTGAATATATCATAATGTACAATCATGACCCATAAAATTAGGGGATCACACATGATATTAAGTACAATATTCTAGTACATTGCATACTCAAATTTTCAATAGTACAATTTGGCGCCTTAAAAATCAACTATAATACTCAGAAGTACCAAAGGAAAATTAGTGTGTTGATCAGCAACATATGTACAAGTAAAGAAGCATCTGATATGGGAAAATAAGATGTTATTCAACTCACTACCACTAAAACCTAAAAGAGGATTATTCTAAGGTTCATAGACAAAATACAAGTATTATTTCCAGCTTTTAGTTCTCTAAGGAGAAGTCTCATTGCAAACATATGCCATTAGATTAGGCATAGGCATTACAAGATTATTCGTAATTCAAAAGAAAAACGGGCTAAAATTGATAGTTATATATTAACGATATTTAAGTCTGCTAACCTAAAATTCTCATTAACACATGATTGGTTGAGTCTAGTTCTATACGTTTACCCAAAAATCAACAAATAACGAACATGAGGGTTAGTGACAAATTTAAATGTTAAGGTTATTAGAACCATGATAAATTGTCTTCAAATTACGCTTTATGATACCTTAAATATTCTGGAGATTAATCAGAATTTAGTATCAATACTTAAGCTACATTATGACAGTTATAAGGTTTGCATAGCCAACATAAGTCATTATTACCTTAAACTCCCATATTATTTGTTATCAATATCTGGATTGAAACATTTATAAAACAGAACTAGATGATATTATATACTTTCATAACTTTTGTTATCATGCAAATAAAAATGTAACAAAAGACAAATGAGACATATAAAATTCATCCATTAAAACCAAATTTCATGAGAAATCAAGGCATGGTTAATGAGAGTGATTTTTCCATAATCTCATTCTCAGTGATTTTAAATCATGTGTTAGATGCCCTAAACATTGTGTGGCTTAAGGAATAAATATGGGTCCACCAGAATTATATTTCATTTACATTCGTGGAACTTATTCATATGGAATATTCAGACATAATTCTTTATCATTTAAAAGACTATTTACTTGTATCCAATATGTCTTCTATGATCCATGGTTTTAAAGAGATCCATTCATATATACATAATACGATTTCTTCTAAATATGTCCCGAAGTTTATTATGACATCTGGACGTTAATGAAACCAAATCAAGTCTAACATATATATGAGAAATTCCCACATTAATTACATCATTGAAACTCCTTATGTAGTTTTTCTAGAGATATTAAATATTAGTGGGAGCCTTAAGTGTCTCGATCATAACTTACAAGATTTGTAAGAGGTGGGGGAGTGAAAACTTGATATTATCTCAATTTCACCTCTTGTACAAGACAGGGCTCCATCACAACATTATTTCATCAAAACTTATCTCTTTAGAAACTCCTTATGTTTGATTTGCTAATCACAACATTACAAAAGTTTCATTGTTACTTAAACGTGGGAAAATTCAGATTTCTTACTAAAATAATCCTCACAAGAGAAACTACGACGAGTTACATCACTAACGTTTTCTCTACTAGAATCTATTGGTCTTTAAATATCGACCCTAAGCATGCTAATTTCCCAAAGGTTTCTAAGGTCAGTGGGAGCTAATAAAAGTCCTTATAATGACTTCGCAAAAGTACAAGAGGAAGGGGGAAGAGATTCATTAAATTTTACTCCAAATTTAACTCCAATTACACCTCTTGTACACCATACTGTACCAACTCTTACACACTTAGAATCCTGAAAATGATAGCAACCTAACCAAGAGCTAATCCTTAAAACCGAGACTTTTAAAATTACCTAATAATCAACTCAGGAGGCCATCTAAGTTTTAAAGCCTACAAAAATTGATGATTATGTAACCTCCCTAACTAAAGTTGAAATGGATGTTGGAAAGTTTAATGATCATACTCCTTCTAATTAAACCATTAAATCAATCAATATTCTAAATTGAATAATGCTATTATTAGCAAATTAAACTAAGCTTTATAAGACAGGATAACGTTTTGAGATTTGGTTGAATCACCTTAGAGTGTTCATAACTAAACTAAATCTCAATACGAAACGTTAAGACAATAAGAAGCACGATTGATTGTTAAAGGTTATATTCAAGGATAAACCAATTATCAAAGAATCTTCTTACCTATATTACAAAAGAGTTCTTTAAGGATCATTATTGTTCTAGTAGCTTACAATAGTTAAGAGCTACATTAGATGAACATTAAAACAACTTTCCCTAACAATCGGCTTATGTCAGGCCCCTCGATTTCAGCTAGATCTTACTTAATCATGTTATAACTCACACAGATTAATGTGATGACAAGAGAGTTAATGACGGGTTGCTATATTTAGAAAGATATCCGTTTGTTAAAGGCAGAATCAATAACAAACATACGGTTGCTATGAATAATCAAAGGTAGAAAGCACACACGGGATTCACTCAAAAAATTTCCATCTATATAATTTTCATCATACAAAGTGGATAGTCGATTTGGGGTTTTAGGAATCCTAGGGCAGCCGTCACACGATATATTCTATCTCAATAAATGTGTCTGTCTATCCTTTTTGTGCCCCCTTGGCGGCGTGCCCTAAACATTCTATTTATAGGCCTGCCAACCTAGGACAGCTGTCATTCCTTCTAGAAACCCTAAATACAATCATACATATTCAAAATACAACTAAGTGTAAAACAAGTCTTCCAGGTAGGCTTTACAACATTCTTCATTCTCCGAGTACGCTTTGTACTCTGCCATCCTTTGGACTTGGTAACTTAGAAGTGTACTCGAAATCAGTTTCCGGGTAAACTTTACTTGAAGAGTATTTTACCAAGTAAAATACTCACCGGGTAGACTTCAGTCTTCTTGGCTTTGTCAAACTTTGCCTGACAAATCCTTACGAGCAACCTTGTTCTTCAATGATCCATTTCAGCTCTTTGCTGTAAAATAACTTATTAGCATAGTGTACTCGGGAGACTGTTCCTTGCTTGAGCTAAATTTTGCCCGATATTACTTAGAGATATTCCTTTAGATCATCAAGCATACTTGGACCATACTTATTAATGAATACCTTGCCCGGTCTTCCAATCACTTGGCTTCTTGTACTTGGTTAACCAAACCTTACTCGGAAGAGTAATATACTTGGCTCTGAAGAACAAATTTGCTTGATAAAGTGAACCTTGACCGGATTTACATAAACTAGTGTACCTTGCCCGGCAATGCACTAATTTGCAAACCCTGCTCGGATATCCACTAAAGAAGACTTCTTGGAGTAAACCTTGCCCGATGGACAAAATATCATACCCGGCTAAGTAAAACCTTGCTCGGATGTCTAAGGTGTGCCCGGATCCATACTTAGCGAATTCAGAGGAGGTTGAGAAGATTCCAATCTTCCATATACTTCATTCTGGTCAAATCTTTGACTCAACAATCTCCCCCTTAGGTCAATTGTTTGACTCAACAGCTTACATATTTATATGTTCATAAAACAACCTAAAAGTTATAAACTGAAGGTCAGAGAACATTTAGTTTATAAGTCAATAAAATTCATATATGGGTTAATACAAACATCAAAATATGATGAAATATTTATACAAGTATTTTCATCAAAAACAAGTGGATTAATGTACCTACCTCAAGATGAGTGGGAGAAACTAAAAACAAACTTGTCCTTATATAGATGACATTCTTCTAACAAGTATATGTTACATGAGTCAAAGCATTTTCACACATACTTTGATATTATAGATCTCAGAGATATTCCTTACACATGTAACAAACAGTATTGCTCTACTTTAGAGGATAATAGGAACACATAAGATTATTTCCTTATGCTTCATTAAGTATTAGCCTTATATAAGTTCAAGTCTATACTCGTTTAGATATTACTCAAAATTGCAACACACTAGATATGTCTAGATTAATGTGAAGCATCTAAAAGAGTACTAAGATATCTTTAAAAGAAACGAAAGACTTAATTTAAAAGAAGAAGTGAGAATTCAAACCGGTAGATTACTCTAAACTTTGTCATATTCAAAGATAAGAAAATGTAATTTTTGGGATATATTCTTATGTCAGTAGACAAATCTATCTCATGGAGGAGTCATAATGAACTGATAACAACAACCTAAGTCATAACGACATAATATGTTGATTAATTACAACGTTGTTGTCAATAAATGTTGTTGAACATTTATTAGTGGACTCATAAATTTTTATTAAACTCCATATAAATTATATATTGAAGATTTATTGTGATAAAGTCAGCTACCATGTTTTCTCAAACAGTAACAGTTTGAGAGGTGTTGCATTAAATTTTGATATGAAATTAATTATTCGTTTATGAACGAATTGGGGAATCTAAATTTTTGTATCGAATACATTAATGATATGCTAAGAATCCGATAAATAAAAGTCTCACCCATAAATGTTATGAAAGCGCTTATAATAACGGCGGGTTATTGATGACTATGCGCAACTGCATATCATACTATGAATGATTAACTATTAAATTTCCTCATCAGTTTTGATTTGTATGTCTCTTAATATGTTCTGCATGCATAATGACATATAGACAAATTATTATATAAATCAAATATTTGAAGGGCTTACTTGAATATTTTGATCATAACTACTTAGGTTTTAAATAAGGATTGCAGTATGATTAATGGGGGTCTTGAGCTGATGTTCAATTTAATGATTGTATTTCTCTGCTCCAGTTTAAATTTAAAGCTAAAATGAGTGTTAACTCCTGATCAGGCTTATCAAATACTTATAATAAATGATTACTCGGGCAAGTGGGAGAATGTAAGATTAAATATATAATCATATATGTTTATATATGGCCATTATAATCATTTATATTATAATAGATCAAAATATTAACTATACCTTATTATATATTAGTTTGGTAATTGTTGATGGGCCATATTACCTATAATTAACTAATAAAGGGTTTTCGTTAGGTGTATATAAAGAGAGATTAATATCAACATCATAACCTAATCACACACACATAACAATTTTGTGTGCCTCCTCTCTTATAAAACCGGGTTCCTCTCAAGAACCTTAACACCATCCTTAACTATACATCCTAAAAGGGAACTCGATCAAGATGACAAACATGTCGACTACATCATACTCTGATGCGTTTACTACTCTACATGTTGTAACAGGTTCATAGGTTTAATATTTATTATGTTTTCTATTACTTTCATGAAGAACTGATCAACATAACAAGGTAATCTTTGGTCGGATGGTATGTGATTATAATAATCTTCGGCACAAAAAACCCTCGGACGGTCAAATTTATTCATAGTAAAAGATGGTTACAAGTGTTGTGGAGTTGATGATCAACAAATGTTATTTGTGTGAGTACAAAATATCTTAACAACTAGAATACGTGAGATTGTGTGTGTTCTAATGTTGATCTCGACTCCGTATATAAAGAAAAATACATACAACAAACTAACAACTATGCCCTATAATCTCGCTAGTCTTCCACTCTCTTCCATCGTGCTATTTGACCATGTGCTAGCAGACGTTTAATGACGAAATAAGCGGTAGACTAGGTCTAGGAGCCGTTGAGGTTATTTAAACTTCAATCTTTATACGAAATCGTTCATCAATAAATATGTTGAATAAGGATCCTGGATTCATACTTCAGCTAGAAAATACTCCATGAGGATAATTGATGCAAGCACGTCTTCAAGAATAACATATCTTGTTTTCTAGTACTCAACAATAGGTCTTACTTCTCGCTTTAGCTTAGTCTTCAATCTTGACCATATGTTATAGATGTCTTGTATAGCAAACTGGATCTTAGAGTTGTTATACCTGTCTAACACATCACCATACTAAACGCAATCATTAGTAAACAAATAATACCGAGGATCGTTGATCCTTTATAACCCGATACATATCTCAAGGATAATCTATCCATAAGATAGTTAAGGATTAAGGATCCTCAGCATAAAATTCATGCCCTAACAGAAAGCGATAAGTCAGGCTCTTCAGGATTTACCGACGAGAATCCTAATTACAATAATTGTGGAATAAATAACTACAATTTCAACAATGAATCTAAAACTAGATAAACGTTCGATGATGATCGAGGATGTTCTAAACGAGGATTAATTATTGCTTTAATTTATTATCAATTTTATTATCACTCTTATCACTCAAAGGTTTAAGGAAAATAACATAATTATATAAAATTATCATTATAAGTAGAATACTTCATAATTTTTGATAAATTATATAAAGAAATTTGTTTTAATTAAAATTAGTTCAAACTAAAAAAATACATTTAATGTTTATTATTAATAAAGATAGCTTTTAAATAAGTATTGTAAATAATATTTGAATAAGCTGAAATCTTTTATAAAATACTTGGACTATATTGTTAATACGTAGATTTGCGTAATATATTTTTTATATGTATGAATATATTAAGTTAAAACCCTCTTTAAATAAATTAAAACTATTAACAAATAATTAAAATATCTATATATATATATATATATATATATATATATATATATATTCGTATATATTATTTTAACCAAAGCTCGAGAAATAGGATCAGTTAATAATTCGGTTTTAATAGCATACTGATTAATATATATATATATATATATGTGCAATATAATTGACTAAATATATATAATATTTATTTATATAATTTAAAAAAAATGATTAAAAAGCTTAAATTAACAAAAGTAATACAAAAACGGTTCTGCCAGAACTCGAACCCGCGCAGAAGGTCGGCTCGAACATAACAAACATACATACCCAGGCAACTGAGCTGGGTGTGCTAGTTGTTACGAACCAGAAAAGAATATTTAAAATCAGCAGTTCCAGATACCCAAAACCCATTAAGAACCTTAATTTTCTAATTGACCAATCCGATATGTTTTGAGTTAATCAACCATAGGGGTTTTATAGAATGACGAACTGCCATCATAATCATGTAATAAGTTGCCTTAAACGAGTTTGGATGGCCGATGAACGATGTGCACAATAGTGACGAATAACACCTACGACGAAAGTGTACCAGAAGCTGATTATAACTAAATTGATTTTAGGGTTTTGGATGACGACGAGTTGAGGATGCTAAAAGATGAATTAATTGCGTTATGGAGGTCCATATGTTACAGATTGTTTAACCATTAATAACGGGTTAAAGGCGGTTTATTATATTAAGAAGTTCGTATCACAAGGATCCTGTTTGCCTAATCAAATACGTCGGTGGTGACCGATTTAGCTTTAGAACAGATTTGCACAATCAATTACCAAGTTAATACGAGGATTGTGGTTCAAGAAGTCAAACAGGTCGGACAAATGGATCCATATACGGGTTGGTTATGGTTGGGTTATATAATATAATATTAAAATATTTATTAAATGTTGCAAATTGGTCCCTAGTGTGACACCCGCCTAAAATTTAGACTAAACCGCAACTAATATAATTGCGTTTACGTAAAAAAATAATATAATAAATAAGTGATATGATTTTAGTCCAAAAACTCCAAAAATATTTGAGATATATTTTATTAAGTTTGAAAAAGCCCAATTTTATCGCGCGGCGAACACTACGCAAAATAACCCAGGCGACAACTTAGAAACTAGATAAAATCCTAAGCGTGTCTAAATAGCCTTTAAAAATCATAATTTATATTAGGATATTAGAGATAGTATATAAACTTAATTTTAGAAAGTTCGAATCACGAAAACTAGAAAAATAAGTGTTCGAAAGCCAGTAGAGGACACCGTAAGGACGCGACGCCAAATTTATCAGATTATTAGTTTCTTAGGCTTGTATTATCAAGAATCCAATTTCATTCATAGTCTGACAAAAATCGTGAAAATTGGACTTCGTTGGGCTAGACATGTTCCGCTATACGTTAAATTTTATCACCTATACTTAACATATTATACCCAAAAATTACCCAACCCTTTCCCCTTTCCCTCTCACTCTTGGCCGACAACTCTCCACCCCACCTCCCTCTTAACCAATCACACACAAGCCAACACATTATATGCAATGATTGATTTGGACACTTGGAAGCTTTTGGATTATAACAGCACATAACTCTAACATCACAACTCACCAATCTACACACCACCTCACTACCCTACTCTCTCTTTCTCCTTCTTCTTAACCGGCCACCCCACCCCCACCCCCACTTGACAATCATACTCCATTTCAATTTCACACACACATACTAGTTAGTTAAGATGGAAGCATAATCAAGAAGTAAGAATCAAGATGCTAAGGATAGGATTATAAGCTTACACAAGTTCTTGATTTCATATCCTTAGTCAAAAAACCGAAAATCCAAGGTAACCTAGTTTAATATTGGGAATTTTAGTTTAAATGAGTTAGTTAAAGCATGATTATGGTGTATTTGGTATTGAACGTAAAAAAATTTGATAAAGTTGTGTGCATGAATATGAGCCGTGTGTAAGTATGTGTGCGTAAGAGGAAGTATTGAACCCACTTATACATGCATGCATTCATCTTGAAGATCATATTTGTATTATTAAGATTGATTAGAAGTGTTGTTAGAATATTGGATGTTTAGGTGAAATCATGGATGAATTTGGTGTTTAAGCTTGATGTTAGGAAGAATTTTGGTTAGTTATTGATCAAAAGGATTGATTATATGAACATGAATCATTGAATTACTAGTTTTAAAATGGAAATTGGCAAGAACTTGTTCATACTGGTAAATTGGGGATTTTTGAATTACTTGGATTAAAGGATGGATTTAGTGAATTAATAAAATATTGAAAGTAATATGGATTAATGTTAAGTGAAATTGGATAGGATGTATGCTAGTTGAATCATCAAAACTATTAGTTTGAAAGATAATACTTGAAGATTCTTGAAATTGTTATATTGCCAAATAAGGAAACTTTGTTGAATGAAAAGTTGAATCCTTGATTATGATATGAATACTTAGAATATATGTATTGAATAAATAATGAATTACACACTCGAACTAAGATATGATGCATTGTTGAAATATAGATTGGTTTAACTTATTGATCGTTTGTCACTAACTAAAAATAGAAACTTTGTTGCTTAACTAATTAAAAAATCAAAACTTGAATAGAACATTAGGGTGGATGAAACTATATCAAACTAGTTGAATGAGATAAACATAGATTCATACTTAATCATAATTGAAAGATTGGAATAGATAGAATTATTAAAAATTAAAAGGTTACTTTAATAGGAAACTTTGTTGATTGAACACTTAGGAAATTTATAAGTTGATTAGTCAATAATGAAATCCTTGAATTCGTGCATAAAATAAGATTATTTGATTGTTTGAATCTGGATTTTTACGTATTATAATGATGTTTGTTCATATGTGAAATGCTAAGTTTGATCATTGTCATTATTAGTAAACTTAAGTTATGAATTATAACTTAGATTGATTGAAAAGTGTTAAATGGAATTATTTGATAAAATCTGGAAATAATAGTTAATTTATAGGTTATAAGGTGTATATTTAGTTCATAAGATAATTGGTATGGACTTGGTTTATGTTACTTGTCGGTAACTTTAACGGTTGAAAAATCAGCTTTTAAACGTAAACTGACACGACGGTTAGGGAATGTTTTAGAACAGTCCCTAAAGTTGTAAAATACTCATATATAACTTAAGTTAATATATGAGAAGAGGACAAGATAACAAAACTTGATCCTAAACTGTTCGTGTCGCGAAAACCGATACGAAAACGTTGCTATTTTAAGAAAATATTAACTAAAATGAAAAAATGTTTTTATAAAACAACTCCTAAAACTTAACTAATATATATGTAACAAGTGTTTTCCAAGATTTAAAAGTTATATTTTATATGAAAAGCCGAACGGTTCGTTTTTAAACGTGAAACCGACAAAACCGACAAAATCCATTAAAAATAATAATTTGGTATTTTATTAAAACTTTCCAGCAACTGTTATATTTATATATTTACTTTATTTATTAATTAATTTAATTATTAAGACAATAATTAACGAAACCCAACTTTACGTATTCGTTAACTTAATAGGAACTACTTGCTTATGTGCTTGTGGGACATTAGATTAGGATTAATAACTTAAAAGAATTTAATAAACTAAAACCAAATTTTATTAACAAAACATGTAAATATAGGACACGAGATTTTGGAACCAAAAGCTTCAAACCGTGAGTTTTTCTATCGGCCCCTCGTTTTCAAAATGTTTTTATTATGTTTTGGGGGAAAAGCATATTCTTGATCGATTTTTATTATTGAAGTTTTTATAAAACATTTTATTTTTACAAACCGTGTAAAAAGTGGGATGATTCAACAATTGATAAAATAACTGTTAACCGAATTAATAAGGGCACATATATATTAGTAGATCTATCGGGGTGACGCCCCCCATTTCCAATCGCGTTGGGTTAAAAATGGGAATATATTGAGTATGGCAGGTATCGAGATATCAATTTGATAGTCATACACTTGTTATATTCCTTGTTAGTCTACAACGGTACGATTTGTTTAAAATATAAAATGATTTGTTTTTATGGTAAGTTCGATTATTGAGAATTGTGAAAGATATAATTACCATGTTAAAAGAACGATAGGAAAATGCCACGAACTTTTCTTATGGTAATGGATTATGATAAAAGAATGGTTGTTGAACCATGATATGGAAAGGATTGATAAGTATTCGTTTACGTTATTTCTCGATAAATTGATATAATATTATTTATTACGATTTTCATGATGAGTTATGATGAAATTTCGATTGCCTTATTTTCATTCTATTATATAAATATATATATATATATATAAGTAATTACATATATATATATATATATATAAATTTTTTTTAATATAGAGAACTCACCAACATTCGTGTTGACTTTTATTTTAATATGATTTTCAGGTAATTGAATGAAGTACTGAAGCTTCGTGAAGAGAGCGGAAAAATAGTGACGTGTGTTTGAATTAAAATTATTGGCTTTATGTTGAACTTGTAATTTGAATAAAAATTGTGTAATATGACACGTGTAATAACTCTGATGATTAAATAAAGTTCAACTTTCATTATAAATGAATACTTAAATGTGATTGGTTGAAACGGTGTCTGTCACCACCCGCATGACTTGGTCAAAGTCTACCGCTGATTAAATTAATATTTTCGGGATGTGACAAAAGTTGGTATCAAAGCCAATGGTTATAGTAAATTAGAAATTTTGGATAAAAATTTCTAAACTATAATCCGTATATTCAAACACATGATTTTCCTCATTCGCGAAGCAAAGGTATAATCAATTAAATGATTATATTACTATTTTTTAAAATAAAATAATACTAATAATAATAATAATAAAATTAAATAAATAAATAAATCAAAATAATAATAATAGTAGGTGAATAAATATATAAAATTGTATTGTTTAAAGTTTAAAGTTTAATCGATATGAATATATATATACATATATATATATATATATATATATATATATATATGTATATATATATTCATATCGATTAAACTTTAAACTTTAAACAATACAATTTTGGTAGCCTCTTAGCAGTCATTTAATTATATATATATATATATATTATTTACTAGTGATTACTTAGGGGCTATTTGGTAGCCTCTTAGCAGTCATTTAGAGGCTATCTCTTAATGGCTCGTAACCTCTTAATGGTTAAGAGGTAACCTTAAGTCTGAATGGTTAAGAGGCTACCTCTTAATGTTTGTCTCTTAACTATTCAGACTTAAGGCTACCTCTTAACCATTAAGAGGCTATAGTCATTAATATGTAGTCTATTAATGACTGTTAAAAGGTTACCAAGAAGCCGCTTAGTAAGGGTTATGTAACATGTCACAAAAGCTTAGTTCACACATCGCAACATCGACAGTAGGTCGAAGGACCGCCCCCAACGACCTCTGTTGTACCATCAATCGTGCAATGCGCCAGTGCCTTTTCTGTGAATCTTATAATATTCCTTTTAGAGAAATTATTTACACACACTCACAGAAACCTATTTTCCACTAACCTTAAGCCATATTTCATCTTCCTACGTTAAGATTTGTTTGAAATCGTTGCTAATTAGAGGATGAGGATGCGAACCTATCTCCCCATATTCTCATGATGCATAACTTTGTTATTTATGTTGTTGTTGTTTTAGCCCTTAGAACCTATTTATGGAATACTTAGGATTCTAGTAACTCCCTTTTATTACTCTAGTTAGATATCCTATAGCTTAAATATTTTGGTAAGGAAAATTTGAAAACTTGTTATTGGTGCTGATGTATATGTGAGACTATTTAGTAGTTATTTTAGTAACTCTAAAGCAAGTACGATAATTTTCCAATTATCACGATGAACTTTTGGGTTGATTTATTGATTATTATGCGGTTATGAATATTTCCTATATTTATTCACACGTCTTCAATAATTAATAATATCCATTGTCTCTTTCTACTATTCAAAAATAATAGAATTGACAATGAACCACCCATATTAAGACGTTTCTTGCCGCTAGAAGATCTAAATTATCGACATTCTCTAAAAAAACTAGCTCAACAAACCACACAATATATTAATTCTACATTGAAGCAATAAAGGCGTAGTGCAAGTGAAGACACTAGCAAAAGAGCTATTATTTGAAATTCACTAGGAAGAATAAGATTGAAATCCATAAAGGGCTTTGTTTAGCTTATACACCCTGTTTGGATACATTGGATCCTCAAAACCTGGAGGTTGAGCTACATACACCTCTTCATCAATTTTGCCATTTAGAAATGCAAACTTAACATCAAGCTGGAACACTTTAATGTTCTTTGAGGCAGCATATGCAAGAAAGATCCTGATACTTCAAGTCTTGCAACAGGTGCAAAGACTTCCTCAAAGTCTATTCCTTCTTCTTGAAGACATCCAAGTGCTACAAATCTTGCTTTATTCTTAATCACCAAACCCCTCTCATCCATTTTGTTTCTAAAAACCCATTTGGTTCCTATTTTATATCTGTCTATTGGCCTATCAACAAGATCCCACACATGTAGGTCTCTGAACTATGCTAGTTCTTCTTGGATTGCTTCCACCCAACTATTGTCTTTTAGTGCTTGAGCAATGTTCTTTGGTTCTATTTGGGATAGAAAACAGGAGTAAAGACAGATGTTTGCAATTTCAGAATGACTTCTTGTAACTCTTTCATGCAAATCTCCAATGATGTTTTCCGAAAGATGATTCTTTTCCATATAAGGAGTTTGAACAATCATATCTGTAGACACAGTTGTGTCAAGATTTGACTCATTGAGTTCTGGTTCTTCAATGATCAAATCAGTTTCTGCATCATAAAATTCTGGTGCTTCATCATTATTTTGTCATGAAGTACATGCACCATTGTTTTCTAAATTCAATCTTTGAAACTGATCTTGAAACCTTGTAGTAGATGCAGCTTCATCTTCATTTGATTGGTTGCTTGTGTTTCTCTCATTCTGAATTTGATCATCCTGTACATCTTGATTGTCTTGATTAATCTCAGTGTGATCATTCTCAGAACTGTGATTGTTTTCTTGAATATTTTCTTGATCTTGTTCAACAGTATCACTTGAGGAATTCTTCACAAAAGTATATTCATTTTCTTTCCTAGCAACCTTTTTCCACAATTCTTCTAAGTCCAGTGGTTTCTTCTTTTTCTCTTTAATTTCATCGGTCTTGTAGAATGAGTCATCAAAGTCTTCAGGATAAATCTTGAAAGACCTTATCAACTTTTCATGATCAAACAGCCATGCTGCACCATCAACTGTATTGAATTGATTCTCATTAAAGATAATGTCAGATGATTCTATAACACTCGAATGGTCTTTCACATATACTCTGTATGCTTTTGAGTGTGTAGAATATCCAACAAAGAAACAATCTAGAGATTTTGTTTGAAACTTGTTCAAATAATCCCTTGTGTTCAGAAGAAAACATTTGCATCCAAAGGGCTTGAAAAACTTAATATAAGGCTTTCTGTTGTGAAAAGTTTCATATGGAGTTTTGTTATGCCTTTTGTTGACAAGCACCCTGTTCTGAACATAGCATGCTGTATTTATGGCTTCTGCCCAAAAAGTAACATGTAAATTAGCATCTGCTAACATTGTTCTTGCAGCTTCAATCAAAGTTCTATTCCTTCTTTCTGCAACACCATTTTGTTCAGGAGTTCTAGGAGCTGAGAATTGTTGAATTGTTCTTTGAGGCAGCATATGCAAGAAAGATCCTGATAGCTTCAAGTCTTGCAACAGGTGCAAAGACTTCCTCAAAGTCTATTCCTTCTTCTTGAAGACATCCAAGTGCTACAAATCTTGCTTTATTCTTAATCACCAAACCCCTCTCATCCATTTTGTTTCTAAAAACCCATTTGGTTCCTATTTCATATCTGTCTATTGGCCTATCAACAAGATCCCACACATGTAGAACTCTGAACTATGCTAGTTCTTCTTGCATTGCTTCCACCCAACTATTGTCTTTTAGTGCTTGGGCAATGTTCTTTGGTTCTATTTGGGATAGAAAACAGGAGTAAAGACAGATGTTTGCAATTTCAGAATGACTTCTTGTAACTCTTTCATGCAAATCTCCAATGATGTTTTCCGAAAGATGATTCTTTTCCATATAAGGAGTTTGAACAATCATATATGTAGACACAGTTGTGTCAAGATTTGACTCATTGAGTTCTGGTTCTTCAATGATCAAATCAGTTTCTGCATCATAAAATTCTGGTGCTTCATCATTATTTTGTCATGAAGTACATGCACCATTGTTTTCTAAATTCAATCTTTGAAACTGATCTTGAAACCTTGTAGTAGATGCAGCTTCATCTTCATTTGATTGGTTGCTTGTGTTTCTCTCATTCTGAATTTGATCATCCTGTACATCTTGATTGTCTTGATTAATCTCAGTGTGATCATTCTCAGAACTGTGATTGTTTTCTTGAATATTTTCTTGATCTTGTTCAACAGTATCACTTGAGGAATTCTTCACAAAAGTATATTCATTTTCTTTCCTAGCAACCTTTTTCCACAATTCTTCTAAGTCCAGTGGTTTCTTCTTTTTCTCTTCAATTTCATCGGTCTTGTAGAATGAGTCATCAAAGTCTTCAGGATAAATCTTGAAAGTCCTTATCAACTTTTCATGATCAAACAGCCATGCTGCACCATCAACTGTATTGAATTGATTCTCATTAAAGATAATGTCAGATGATTCTATAACACTCGAATGGTCTTTCACATATACTCTGTATGCTTTTGAGTGTGTAGAATATCCAACAAAGAAACAATCTAGAGATTTTGTTTGAAACTTGTTCAAATAATCCCTTGTGTTCAGAAGAAAACATTTGCATCCAAAGGGCTTGAAAAACTTAATATAAGGCTTTCTGTTGTAAAAAGTTTCATATGGAGTTTTGTTATGCCTTTTGTTGACAAGCACCCTGTTCTGAACATAGCATGCTGTATTTATGGCTTCTGCCCAAAAAGTAACAGGTAAATTAGCATCTGCTAACATGGTTCTTGCAGCTTCAATCAAAGTTCTATTCCTTCTTTCTGCAACACCATTTTGTTCAGGAGTTCTAGGAGCTGAGAATTGTTGAAGTATTCCCTTTACAGTACAAAATTCTTGCATAACTCCATTCTTGAACTCAGTACCATTGTCACTTCTCATCATTTTAACTTTCTTATTCAATTTGTTCTCAATCATTGTTACAAAACCCTTAATCAACTCTGCAGTCTCATCTTTGGTACTTAGGAAATAAACCCAAGTATATCTTGAACAGCCACCAATGATCACAAGATAATATCTTTTCTTTCCTATACTTGGCACACTTACAGGATCAAAGAGATCCATGTGAAGTAATTCAAGTACTTGATCAATTGAGTTGATGAGTTTTGGCTTATGAGTGGATTTGTGTTGTTTTCCCTTTTGACAAGAACTACAATGATCTTCCAATTTGAACTCTCTTGTAGGTAAGCCTATGACATGCTCACCTTTGACAAGTCTATTCATGTTCTTTAAGTTCACATGACATAGTTTCCTATGCCACAATTTTGATTCATTTTCAGTAGCTTTGGAAACAAAACATGCACCTCCTCTTGAAACAGTTTCTTTCATATTCAATTCATACAAGTTGCCATTTCTTGGTGCCATCATCATAATCATTTCAGGTGGAATCACAAACTCAGGTTTTAGAATGAAACAGTGTGAGTCATCAAAACTGACTTTGTATCCCTTATCACACATTTGTGATATACTCAGTAGATTATACTGAAGACCTTCAACATGAAACACATTATCAAATAAAGACTTTTCCATTTGTCAAGATTCCTTTTCCAACAATCTTTCCACCATTTTCATCACTACCAAAAGCTACAGGACCTTCAAACTTTTCTTCATAATTGACAAGAGACCTCTTGTCACAAGTCATGTGCCTAGAACAACCACTATCCATATATCATATGTCATTCAAAGGAGTGGTCTATCCCTGCACAAAAGAAATAGTTTGATTAGTTAGGTGATGAAGTGCAAGCTATATCAACTTGCAGCTCATCAGATTCAGTTTCAGAGGCAGCTTGGGAAGTGAGTGTTGTTGGTTCAGGATCTTAATGATTGACTTCTATATTGTCTGAATTGTCTGTTTCATAACCACCTCTCTTGGGGTTTTAACAAATGAGGTTAAGCTTAGACAGTCTTCTGATGCAGTGTCACACTCCTTCAATACATAGTCTTTCTTTTCAGAGTAGTATCTCACATCAGGAACTGTCTCAACCTTAGTTTCAGCCTTAGGTTTCCAGAGGAATCCTTCAGGTTCAAATCCATGTTTCATCAGAAACTTTTCATCACCAGTGAGTTCTGTAGGTTTCTTCCTAGGAAATGCATCTCTTCTTCTTGGCTTCTCACTGTTTGATGATCCTTGAGAACTATCAGATTTGACAGATTGAGTATCCTTTTTAGGAATGATTCTCAAGGGTTGAGAGTTTTGTTTAACCTTTCCTCATACTTTTCAGGAGATTTACTCTTTTCAACATCCTTAGCCACATGTTTCTTTGCTTTCAATGAATGCCTTTGACTCTCATTCTTCAAAACTTCCTCTTCACAAACCTTTCACATACCCAAATATTTTTCATACTTCATTTTGTAAGCCACAAAGTTTTGTCCATACTTTGTTTCATTTGGGACATGAAATGGTTTGAACTTGAGTCTTTCACTGCAAGAATCTGTGTGATGACCATACTCATCACATTTTTTGCACCAAACCTTTCCTTTTATTTTTCATGATCAGCCCCTTTCTTGAACCTTTCACTTGGTCTTGGTGGATCAACTCCAATTGTCTTTTTAGTTTTTAAACTGTCAAAATCAATTGAGAAGGGGACAAATTCAGCTATCCTTATGTCACTTCTTTCCACTTTTCCCTTAACAAAGACAATTTCCCTTAAGCTCAAAGGTTCCTCCTCTATACTTTCTTTTTGTCTTGACTTCCTCTTTTTATATTCCTCCATTGTTTCTTCTTCTCCAATGTCAAAGTCTTCAATGCTTGAGAAAATAGGATAAACAGGGATAAAGTTTTCAACATCCACATTTTCTTTTACCCTATTTCTGTTGTTCTTCTTTATCCTTTCCAATAATTCTTTGCTTGGAGTCTTTACAGCATTGTAATTTACTTTCTTCTTTTCACATATGTCAAATGACACATGTTCTCTCTTTGTTCTTTCATTATGTTTCTTCATTCTTGATGTTACAGGGTGATACATTGGAAGTTTGTCAATGGATTCTGGTTTCTTGAACTTTCTTCCTCTTTCAGCAGCTTTGATTTCCTCTTCAGTGATTTGATCACTTAAATCACTCAAGTCATCTTGATTTAAATCAATTGAATCAAAATCATCTTCAGAGACTTGAACTCCTATAGACTTTTCTTCTTTTAAGTCTTTCTTCACAACAAACTCTCCTTCTTCACTCACCTCAACATTCTTATACAAGTCCACAAGTTCTTCTTTGTCTTGAAAAACATTTTTGAATTGTTGTAGATATGCATTTCTTTTCTCTTTATCAACTTTAGGCATAAAATTGTTGTTGAAAGGTGGTGGTACTGCTTTATACTTGTCTTCTTCCTTAACTTGGTTTAAAATTCCACAGATGTTTCCAGTGGAAACCAAGTTCTTCAAGAATTCATTATCAGCTTGCAGTTTTGTATTCTGCACCTTCTCTTCTATAATCATTTTCTTCAACCCATCTATTTCAGTTGTGAATCTTTTCGGTGCTCTGTAACTGTTTACATAATCTTCTTCCAAACTTTTCATTCTTTCTTCACTCACTAGTTCACTTGCCTCATATGCATTTATAATACTTTGTTTCTTAAAACACTCACTTTCCAGCTTGCCTACTTTCATTTTCAAATCATTGATAACTTCAGTTAAATCAATAGTAGGAGCAGAATGTACCTGAGAAGTTGATTCAGTTTCTTTCTCAATTATGGCCATGAAAGCCACATTTTCTCTCTTGATATCATCTGCAATGTCTTCTTCATGATTGCTCCAATTAAAGTTACCCTCATGCTGTGTTGTTATAGCTACATTCCTTGATTTCTGATCTGATTTTGGTTGGCTGGAACAGTGTTGTTTGGAACATTTTGAAGGTTTTGATTGTTGTTTCTCTGAAAATCTTGATTCTGAGGCACTCCTTGATCATGATTGTTCATTTGAGGTTGAAAAGTTGTTGATGGGATTGTTGAAGTTGGGATTATAGTTGTTGTTGGGATTGTTGTTAAAGTTGTTGTTGAAGTTGTTGGGTCCCTGCTGATATTGAGGATGTTGTTGATATTGAGGCTGCTGATTTCTTGGTTGGTTTTGAAATTGGTTCACTTGGAAATTTCTTGGCATGTTACACTCTCTTACAAAATGACCAGGCTGTTGGCAATTGTAGCAAATGGCTTTTGACTTATCAAAACCAATTCTTTCATTTGGCCCTGATAGGAGTGACCTACCAGTCCTATTGTAAAGCCTCTTGCTTCTAAGAGCCAACATAGCTGCTTGCCACTTCAAATCCATGTCCTCCAAATCATCAGCATCTATCTGCTCAAGATCATCCTGTACTACACTTCTGTGAATTAAATTCTTTGCAACAAATGCATTATATGACTAAGTGAACATTGAAAGCAAGGCTTGTGTGTCACTGCCTTGACCATTTCCACCACTAGTGTGAGGAACATTTCCACTTGCCATAGAGGTAGTGTCACTGTCATCAATCATCTGCACATTGAATCTTTGCTGGTTTCTATGATTACTTGTGCTACCACCAACAAATAATTTTGGAGTATCAGAATTAAGTTCAACAGGTTCTTCAATGATGGGGATCTGTTGTTGATTCTTGGTAGTCAAATTGCCCATAGGTGCAATCAATGCATTTGAAACATTGAAGCAGGGTCTTTCCTCCTTAATCATTTCATTCTCTATCATCTCTATCTCTGCAGCTTGAAGAAAGCACACTACATCATCTAATTTCAAGTCATTGAAGCTGTGCTTTTGAAGGATGAATTTGCAAGAAGTGTACCATTCCTTTGGCATGGAGTTGAGCAACTTGGTATTTAGATCAAAGTCAGTCATGACATAGTCTGTGGTTCAGAGATCATTCACTATTGATAAGAACCTCTCCAGAATCGACTTCAACCTTTCTCCTTCTTTATACTTAAATCTTTCTAACTGCTGCTTCAATATCTGCTTCTTAATGTTTTTGAGCTCAACATTTCCTTCAAACATTTCAAGTATTGCATCATACATTGCCTTGGCATTGGGATGATGTGCAACCTTGGTAAGTATTTCCCAAGACAGACCTAGCTTCAACATAGCTAAAGCCTTGTCATCTACTTTTCTCATCCTTTCTCTTACAGCAGCAGTTGCTGCCGGATTTGCACCTTCCTCAACTTCCCCTTGTGGACCATTCTTGATGGAGTTCCACATATCAACATCATTATAGCAAACGGCTGCTTCAAACAAGACCTTCCATTTAGTGAAATTTTCCTGTCCATACAGTCTAGGAATCTTGTTAGTAGACACTTCTTGTTCCTCGTAACCAGACATTTTATGAAATCAAAAGTAATTTCTTTGTAAAAACAGAGTTCAAAAATAATCAGATCTGAAAACCGGTTGTTCAGATCTGATGTGTCGATGCGATTGGAACAAGATTTGTAAATAAAAATTAAAGCTTTAAACAGAATAAGGAAGAGAAAACACCAAATGATTGTAGATCTGGATGAAAAATAAGGAACAGAGCTTCTGCCGTCACTCTTTAATGGAACAGTGGTTTGCTTACGTCATTCTTCTTCAAATCTTCAATCAGCAACAATCTTTCCAAAATAGCAGCAACAAGCTCTGATACCACTTGTCGGGTCCCCGATTTCAGCTGCATCTTAATTAATCATGTCATAACTCACACAAATAGATGTGTCGACAAGGGAGTTAATGACGGGTTGCAATATTTAGAAAGATGACCGTTTGTTAAAGGCGGAATCAATAACAAACATACGGTTGCTTAATCAATATTCAAAGGTAACCAACACAAACAAGATTCACTCAAAAGATTTTCATTCATATAATATTCATCATACAAATTGGATAATTGATTTAGGGTTCCTTGAAGGGAAAGTTTATCCGTACGAATCCTAGGACAGCCGTCACACACAAAAATATTCTCTTTCAATTAATGTGTTTGTCTGTCTTAGGCGGCGTGCCCTAAAACATTCTATTTATAGGCCTGCCACCCTAGGACAGCTGTCATTTCTTCTAGAAACCCCAAACATTAATACATATTCAAATTACATAATCACAAAATATTCTAAGTGTAAAACAAGTCTTCCGGGTAGGCTTTCAATCAATCTTCATTTTCCGAGTAGGCTGTGTACTCTGCCATCCTTCACAACTTGGTAACATAGAAGTGTGCCCGGGATCAGTTTCCGGGTAGACTTTACTTGAAGAGTATTTTACCAAGTAAAATACTCACCGGGTAGACTTCAGTCTTATTGACTTTGCCAGACTTTGCCCGACAAACCCTTACGAGCAACCTTGTTCTTCAGTGGTCCATTCAACTCTTTGCTATAAAATAACTTATTAGCAAAGTGTACTCGACAGTACTGTTCCTTGCTTGAGTTGAACCTTGCCCGATATTACTTAATGATATTCCATTCAATCATCAAGCTTGCTTGGACCACTATTATTAATGAATACCTTGCCCGGTCTTCCAATCACTTGGCTTCATGGAATTGGTTAGCCAAAAGCTTACTCAGGAGTGAACTTTACTTGGCTATGAAGAACAGACTTGCATGATAAAGTGAACCTTGCCCGGATTTACATAAACTAGTGAACCTTGCCCGGCAATGCACTAATTTGCAAACCCTGCTCGGATAGCCACTAAAGAAGACTACTTGAAGATAACCTTGCCCGATAGACAACATATCGTACCCGGCTAAGTAAAAGCTTGCTCGGAGGTCTAAGGTGTGCCCGGTTCCATACTTAGCGAATTCTGATGAGGTTGAGAAGATTCCAATCTTCCATATATCTCATTTTGGTCAATTCTTTGACTCAACACAAACGTTACATAAAACAAAGTGTTTTCATTCACAAACAAAGAGATAAGCGATTTCAAGATTAAGCTTAACTGTAACACCACAACCCGGAACGGGCTGACGTGTTACTATTACAGATATCAAATCAACCTAAGTAACATTATTAAACCAAAATGAATTAACTTTTAAAAGATTGAACTTCATTATTCTCTCTCATCACTAATATCCCCAAGTCCCGGATTACCTGAAAACAAAATAAGAAAAACAAAACAAGAAAATACGGTTGAGCCAAAAATTGCCCAGTAACAGAAAGAACAATAGTATAGGTAAAGATGAACATACATAAAGCAAATATACATACTGAACTGAAACTGAACTAAGTTGACACCAAAAACCGATTCGAATATAAACTCGGAACCAACACCAAATCAGAAACAGACGCTTACCAAAATCCGATACACGATCGGAACATAATCAGAGGTATATATATACATATTAAAACATATCAGAAGTATAACAGAAACACCCATAGCCAGAAACAGAAACAGATGGGTACACATTTAGCTAATCTATGCATTAATGAGATGGCACGTGTGGCGTACACGCGTTGTTCCATCCCCCAGAAGTCAGAAATCAGAAGTCAGAACAGAACTAGGATCAATCCATACGCCCCTAAGTGGCCCTAATACTTCACAAGTACTAGTTAGAGACGCCGTGAACTTTAATTACGCACTGTCACGACAAGTGCCATGCCGTTGACGCCCCAAGTACAAGTCAGAAATTGCTCGGGTAACAGAGTACTAAAACTAAAAACATATAACTAAAATATATTATATAAAATAACTAAAATCGAAATTAATATAATTGACGCGTAACAAAAATCCGTACTACAAAGTAACGGAATAGAATCAATACTATAAGTAAACGAAAACAGAAACCGTAACGAAGTATAATTTATACTATGGGTGACAAAAACCAGAAACCGTACAACAAAGTAACGGACTATAATTAATACTAAGAGTAACAAAAACAGAAACCGTACCTTAGCAGTCGTTTAGGAAGAAAGTAAGGTCGAATCGTGTTACGTTGTACTAACACCTACATTTCATTTATTTCAATAAGATTTACTTTGTGCTATGTTACGCTGTCCAGTTTACTTGTTGACCGATGATCCCAGTGACTTTAACACAACTCTTTCCGCTAGTCGTTTTAAAAAAACGCTCAAACATAACTAATATCTTTTACCCAAGATTATGTAGTTGGCCTATGGCCATTTTAAACACAACAGATTTGTTACCCATGATTACCGTCGTTTGAGTCAATCAAAAACCTAATTATTCTAAATAGTTAGAGTAAGTAGGGTATCGTATCACAAGGAGTATATGGTCAATGTATTCGTGTAACAGATTTCTAATTATGAAGTGAATGATTTTTAGTGCTGATCACACAAGCAATAGTTTGAATTTAGAGAACTAAGCAACGAACAAGTAAACAAGTATTAAGCAGTTAACAAACAAATCACACCCGGGAATTCAAGTAAGCAACCAATAATTATCTCATGCAACCTATCAGATTAATGATAAACGATTAACTAAAGACTGAATAATCAGACAAAACCTTAGACATCAACAATCACTTTACACACGGCACTGGTTATCAAACAGTCCTTGCCAGTGTGACTCAGTTAAGGGTAATTGTATGTTTTATTGTATTCAATCTAACCAAACAGTCATATGGTCAATTATCTAGCAACTGGTAACAGATCGTTCAGACTAATATAAACCTAAACAGACCAAACACTCAGAAATACCAAACATCAATAATCATATATCAATCATCAATAATAACACAATGATATTCTTAGTCACATGAGAAAAACTATAAAGATTACAACCTATACATCCCGGGTGCGATTCTTGGAGATTAGCCGAGCCTTGACATCATTGGATCTTCAATATGGATGATATGAATCATATGTAGGGTCTTGGCACGAACTATGGTGGTGGAAATCGCCTCTTGGAGCTGCTAGAAGTCGCCTCCAGCCGCCAAGAATTATATGGAATGAAAGCTAGGTTAAAATGCAGCCAAAAACCCTTATAAATATGCTGTTACGAACTCTGGACCGTGGCCCACGGTCTCCACCGTGGGTCACGGTGGCTTCCTGGCAACACGGTACGGTGGCTTCTATTGTTTTTTTGCTGGGTTGACCATGGGCCACGGTGGGACAGTTTCCCAAAATCTTGTTTTCTTCATATCTTTCTCGTTTCAACTCCGTTTTCTTCGCCGTTTTCGCCTACGTTCTCGTAATTTCATCCTTTATCTCATCATACTCTGGGAGATGACTTTCAACCAACTTGTTTAGTGGCTCCGATCTTCCCGAGATATCATTCCATGCTCGTACAAGTCTCCAATTTAGCATCTTTAACGATCAACGACCTGAAATACAAAAGTACGTATGAAGTACCAAAGTTCCTACAATAACGAATAAAACTAATAAATAAACGAACTAAAACATCTACACATTAACCAACCATCACATCCCCACACTTATCTTTTGCTTGCCCTCAAGCAAACTCTAAAGTAAACATTAACCTCTATCATAGGTATGTAAATTATCGCCATTAATACTAGTAAGGTTTAAGGTCATACCCAGTTTCCCAGACTGACACTGTTTTTAGATTGACATCTCACAAATACAGTTTAATGCTATAATAAAAACAATAGAGCCACCCATACAGGTGTACTTTGTTTCCGGATAAGACACACATGCTCATACCCCTCGTAATATAACATCTCTCATCTCGGTTTAATATATGGACTAGCAAAAGATGTGCCAGTATCACTCAGTTCTCAGTATCACTCATAAGTACATATTCATCCATCAAGCTGCTTTGGCACAAATGCAAATCAAGAGGTCTTTAAAGGGTTGTAACGGGGCCAGGTGTAAGGGTATGGAAGGGAAATATTTAAGTAGCTCAAATGATCCGACCCGGCTTATTATAAAGCATCTAAATACACGAAACAGCTATACAAACTGACTGACTTATTATAAAACCTCTAAATAAGCAAACTAACATACATACTGATTTCATATTTTTTTTCTTTTTTTTTTCATTTTTTTCACATAAACGAACTACTGAATACATAACTGAATATAAACAGACATCTTTTTTATTTTTATTTTTTTAAGCATAATAACGTGATGCTTAATAATGGAACAAATACAAATACAAAAACAAAAACAAATACAATTACAAATAAACCTAGTAAGCCGGATCGTCTCGTAACATAATGTAGGGGTTAAACAAATGAAAATAAGTCCAAGAAAGGTTTTCTAAGGGACCCTAACCCCCGCCCCTCACATTAACCATCCTCATATGTATAATGTATGAGGCCCAACCCCCCAGTACCCACACTCACACTCATCCAGACGAGGCTTAACCTAATTGCCTCTATCATTTTTGCATTTTGCCAACTACGATCCCTTAATCCATGAACATCAGTGAAAGCACTCAAATGACATGTGTGTGCTATATATTATATGTGTATTATATATATTTGGGTCAACTCACACACGTACCGGAGGAATAGGGTTGACGATATAAACATGTGTACCTGTCCCCATGACTCGTTATCCCCGCCTAAACGACCCCATTTTTAACTTCTCGTTATAAAAACATTTGTGAGTAAGACTAATGAGAAGCTGACAAACCAACCATGACCAGAAACCTATGACTTGGCATTAATGGCAATAATTAACAGTTAACAACTTTGGTTTCTAAACACTCTTCGATGTACTATCGGGCTAAAATTTTCAAATTTCCCCCATCCCCACACTTGAGGTTTACATTGTCCTCAATGTAAGAATACTTAACATTGTCCACAAAGTTAAAATAGATAAAACAATTAATGAACATTTGAGGGACGGGGTTGAAATTGACTTTTTGACTATTAAGCAATTTAAAAATTTCGTGGCTCATGTGAGGCGGTTCTACTAACAATTATACAATTACACTTTTTACGTTTAAATCAATAAAAACAAAATAAATTATGAAACTGAAATCACCTGATATCAACGTGACTGGAGAAGGACCAGTCGGCTCGTGAACTCTTGTAACACTCGTATACTCTCATCTCATCCAATTACCAAACTGACAATCGAACCTGCAAAATCTCGAGATGTGTAGAAGCAAGCTTCTCACAAGTGTAAGACATAGGTCTTTTAAGAGTTTCGAAAATGAATAATTTTTAATTTTATTAAAACAATTACCGAGCCAAATTAATTCGTTTCATAATAAATTCTGTTAAATTAGTTAAAAACGTTAAAAGACCTAACTCACTTTCGTAGGAATCACGATTGCATTTAGCGTATGCAACAAGCCTTGTAAACCCCCCGGTAGCCCGGGTGGACGAGTGGGATCTCGTGAGGGTTTATAGTGAACTACACCCACAAAGTTCGGTTACAACATAATATACACATACCTGGATTAACCACAGCAAAATGAACATGAAAGCACTCTGGTCGCTTAACTGAAACCTCATTTTCTCGTGGTGCGGTATCCCCACACTTAGATTTTGCTATGATGGTACGTTTGAAATACAATTAGTAATAAAAAAAATGCAAACTAAAAATATACAAAATGTACAAATACCATCCTTTTGAGAATTTTATGGCATTCAAGGTGGGCGTCTGCCCTACCCCCGTGCAGCCTTCTCGTTACACGCACGCTCCTCAAGAGATTCCTCCCAACCTTTTGGCACGCCATGATACTGCCATTTTTCATTTCCTTCTGGCGGATTCTTTACCTCTTTCTTTTTCGTCTTCTTTCCATTTCTTGTAGTTGCTTCCTCACTATCTCTAACTCCATGCAACATCTCCTTCCCTCCTTTCACCTTCATGCTACTCTTTAGCTCATTCCTGTCAGTCACAAAACATTTCTCTTTTGTGTGATCCTTGCTCAAGGATTCACACTTGTCAACAACATGGTTACTAGCATTTTCAAACAATGGTAACCGTTTATCACGATCTCCACACTTAATTTCCAATATCCCATTAGCACAATCAATCACCACATGTGCTGTGGCAAGGAATGGCCTACCCAATATGACTTGTGGTTGTGTATTATTCCCACGTTTAGCATAGTCAAGTACAAGAAAGTCAACTGGGTAGAAAAATTCCTCCACCTGAACCATTACATTAGTCACCATTCCCCGGGGAAGTGTATGAGTTTGGTCCGCCAACACCACGGTGGTGTTTACCATTTCAAATGTGCCAAATTCATACTGATCATATAAACAACCGGGCATGATACTAACACATGCTCCAAGATCTAGAAGTGCCCGATCAGTTTTAAATTTCCCGATTTGAATTGATAAAAGCGGCACTCCTGGGTCTTGGAGTTTACTTGAGGTGGTATTATTCTCCACCTCCTCATCTCTCATGATGGTCAATTTACCATTTAAACATTTTTCACATGTGCAATTTTCACAAAAAGACATTTCATATGTTTTTGGTTCTGATTCATTTTGGAAAATTGATTCATTTTGACCGACACAATCACTCTCATCACTAATATCTTCCACCACCTCCTCAACAAACTGTGGTGGTGAATCCACTTCAACACTAGAAATTTCAAAATGAGGTAAAAGACTTACAGCATTGATGTGCACATTGTTTCCCTTCTGGGAGCTTGGGTAGTAATGGTTCGGGTTGACTATAGTATCACTCGGAAGTTGACCTGCACTCTTTTTCAACTTTGCCATATCTGCTGCGAGCTGACCAATTTGCTTTGACATTGCCCCTGCTGACTTATCATGTAACTCAAACTGTTTCTTCGTTTCAGCCTTATGATCTGTCATAAACTTCATCAAGGCATCCAACTTTGAGTGCACCGACTCATCTGCATTTACCGAGGACCCCCTCTGCTGGTCCTGATTACCCGATGAATTTCCACCCCGGTTACCGTCTCTGTTATACCCCCGATTCTGATCATACGAACCTTGCTGCTGCTGATAACCGCCCTGGCGGTAATTACCCTGCGACCTGTTCTGGCTCGATCCCTGAAAGTTCGGGTGCAACTGTGTAGACGCGTTCCCGTACGAAAGTTCGGGTGATTCCTCATGCCCGGGTGATAGGTGTTTGAATTCAACCCTTGACCATTGGAATCCTCGTAAGTATAATTAACTTCCTCGGTGTCATCCTCCTCATCATCGTAATACTCGGGGCAATTTTCTGCCTTATGCCCGAGTTCACCACAATCTTCACATACCAAGAATTTAACACTAACTTTCCCGACCTCTTTCTTTTTACCCTTTTTCAACTCAGCCAATTCACGTTCCAACTCAGAATTCTCGCGGACTCACTCGCGACTGACTTAACAGATTTTGATGAATTACCACGTCTTCGTCATTCAGCTGCTGCTTCTGCCTTGGAATCTACACACGCAAACTCTAAAAATTCCCAATCATCTTCCTCAGGCTGATTCAACAACTGACCATTACACGAGGCCTTAAGATGCTTTCGGTCCTCGTATGACAAACCATCAACAAAACACTTCACCAGTTCCCACAGTTCGATCTGGCGATGTGGGCATTTCCTGATCATGTCTTTATATCTGGTAAAAACTTCATAAAATAACTCACCAGGTAACTGTGAAAAGTGACGGATGTCTGAACGGGCCTCGGTAGTCTTCGACCGTGAATAAAACTCGTTCAAGAAAACTTGTTGCATCTCAGCCCAATTTCTGATACTACGTATCGGCAGCGAATTAAACCATAATTTTGCTTTGTCTTTTAACGAGAACTGGAATAACCGCAACCGGATTTCATCTTGATCAAACGTACCGTCACCAATAGTCCCGCAGATAGCCGAAAAATAAGTTAAGTGTGAATACGGGTCTTCCGAAGCCATCCCGTTGAAGTGAGGAACAATGTTGATGTAGGATTGCCAGGACTTAAAAGTTTGATGTCCCTGCACTCGTTCATGTGGAACCAACGGGGATGCTCCGTCTGGGATAGCCGGTCTGAACCGACTGTTAACACCATGAGCCGGGGCTATGTAATTTCTCCTCAGCCCCCCGGGGTTTCCCATACCGCTCCGGTTAAACGGAATACCACGAACTCTTTCGGGTCGTTCCGCCCGATTAACCCAGTCTCGACCCCTTCCATTTCTGTTAGCTGGTTCAGCCCGTCTTTGATTTACCGGCTCTTCCACTTCTTCTTCATACTGATTATCACCCTCAATCCCTGGTTCATCAACCTCATTCTCGGGCTCAACCGCCCGATTCCTCCTAACCCATCGATCTACCTCATCATCAGCTGCCCGAAAACCTTCGTTTCCATTATTATCTTCACCCTCATCCTCATCTTTAGTCGGAACACTCGATCGAACATCATCAATATTTATCCGAACTCGGCGGTTGGGGTTATTGTTTGGAGCGGATGGTCCAGCTTGGTCAAAGTTGAGGTTTAAGTTTCGGTTAAGGTTTCGGTTTCGGTTTTGATTTCGGGTTCTGAAGGCACGAGCTGAGTTGTTTTGGTTATTCTAGTTATTGAAGTTTGGTGGGTCGGGTATGTTGTCTGGGTGAAACATGTTGGTTTATGGAAGTGGATCTTGGTTTTGGTTATTGTTCTGGTTCTGGTTTTCGTTTTGGTTCTGGTTCTGGTTTTGTTCTTCCATCTCAGAGTTTCTGTTTTGTACTCGGTTCTGCCGAGCTAACCTCTCAATTTCGGGCTCGTAAACTAACGGAGACTGTCGGCCCGAATGGCTAGTGCGCATAAACCTGTAATCTGCACAACTAACACAACCCGCGTAAAATGAAAAAAATACAAATAAAATAAAGTAAAATAAAATTTAAACTAAAAACTGAAAATTAAATAAAATACGAAAATCAAATAACACGAAAAACACTAAGCGCACTAACTCCCCGGCAACGGCGCCATTTTGATGACCGTCGTTTGAGTCAATCAAAAACCTAATTATTCTAAATAGTTAGAGTAAGTAGGGTATTGTATCACAAGGAGTATGTGGTCAATGTATTCGTGTAACATATTTCTAATTATGAAGTGAATGATTTTTAGTGCTGATCACACAAGTAATAGTTTGAATTTAGAGAACTAAGCAACGAACAAGTAAACGAGTATTAAGCAGTTAACAAACAAATCACACCCGGGAATTCAAGTAGGCAACCAATAGTTATCTCATGCAACCTATCAGATTAATTATAAATGATTAACTAAAGACTGATTAATCAGACAAAACCTTAGACATCATCAATCACTTTACACACGGCACTGGTTATCAAACAGTCCTTGCCAGTGTGACTCAGTTAAGGGTAATTGTATGTTTTATTGTATTCAATCTAACCAAACAGTCATATGATCAATTATCTAGCAACTGGTAACAGATCGTTCAGACTAACATAAACCTAAACCGACCGAACACTCAGAAATACCAAACATCAATAATCATATATCAATCATCAATAATAACACAATGATATTCTTAGTCACATGAGAAAAACTATAAAGATTACAACCTATACATCCCGGGTGCGATTCTTGGAGATTAGCCGAGCCTTGACATCATTGGATCTTCAATACGGATGATATGAATCATATGTAGGGTCTTGGCACGAGCTATGGTGGTGGAAATCGCCTCTTGGAGCCGCAAGAAGTCGCCTCCAACCGCCAAGAATGATATGGAATGAAAGCTAGGTCAAAATGCAGCTAAAAACCCTTATAAATATGCTGTTACGAACTCCGGACTGTGGCCACGGTCTCAACCGTGGGTCACGGTGGCTTCCTGGCAACACGGTACGGTGGCTTCTGTTGTTTTTTTGCTGGGTTGACCGTGGGCCACGGTTTGAACGTGGGCCACGGTGGGACAGTTTCCCAAAATCTTGTTTTCTTCATATCTTTCTCGTTTCAACTCCATTTTCTTCGCCGTTTTCGCCTACGTTCTCGTAATTTCATCCTTTATCTCATCATACTCTGGGAGCTGACTTTAAACCAACTTGTTTAGTGGCTCCGATCTTCCCGAGATATCATTCCATGCTCGTACAAGTCTCCAATTTAGCATCTTTAACGATCAATGACCTGAAATACAAAAGTACGTATGAAGTACCAAAGTTCCTACAATACGAATAAAACTAATAAAAAACATCTACACATTAACCAACCATCAACCCACGAACCTTGGTTAATTTACTTTCATATTTTAAATTTAATTACAGATTAAATATAGCATACTCATATATAAGTTATATTTCATCTAATTTATGTTAGCATCTTAAGATAATCATATTCTGTTTAGAATAAGAAGGTGGCCCACATAACAATTAGTTTAACAAATTATTTTACTGGTTGTTTGACCATTGAAGAAACAACTAGCACGAGTATTAATACATGGGATAAGATTATAATAATTATATGAATGTGCATGACCAAAACAAGTCAGGCGAACAGAACTATAAGTTATTTGTGTGACCATTTTCTTTGTAAACGAAAATCTCATATTTATTAGATGTGTTAGTCGTCAGAACACGCCATACTGGAGCACGTTAAAACCTATTCAAACCAGAAGCGGAGGATCGGAAATATTACCTCACTTGCAGAGTAACATCGAACGTATAAGTACAAAAGAGAACACAGATGCGTGTCGGCTGCTGAAAAGCGGAACAAGACATCAGGTGGTTACAAACCGTGACGTTACGCGGCGGATTTAGTGGCTGTGGCCGGCGGCGGTGAGGGTTGTGGTATGGGTCTTTGAACGGGGACAGTGGGTGGCGTGAATGAGCAGAGAGAAACGGTGATTTTGGGGTTTTTGAAAGAAAAAGGTTCAATGTATGTTATTTAAAGGAACAATAATGAAGACCACAAGTTTCGGTTTAATCGTTTAATTGAGATTAGGATAACTCAAAAGAAATAATAATTAGTTCTGGATACGTAGATGACTAGATGATGTGCATGTCTCAAATTTGGTTTTTAAGAAACAGCAACTATGGTCCTTAGTTTATTTCCATATTTACACAACAAACCTTTTACTTTATTATTTGTTTTAACTAACCCCTGAACTCATAACTACTATTACTAAGTTACATATTAAAATAATATATATATATATATATGAAAACATTAGGTTATTTACCATTAACGTTCTACCAGTTTAACAAGACGCTAACACTTATAATTATTTCCGTACTCGACAATTATTATTTTATTGTTTAAGAAAATTTCGAGTATTACATTAACAATCATAGCTTAATCAAGAAACACCATTCAAATATTTATATAAACCTATTTATGTATAGTTTAATATCATTCTCAATCACAAAAAGGTTTCAAACGCACCGACGGTACAGGTGAATACGTTAACCTTTACAAATAGTCAAAACATATTTATACTCGATAAGATGAACAAGTGTTATCTTACAGAGTCAGTCAACGTTTATATGAGATTACGTGATCTCTAAAACGTTATAATACAAAGTAGAAAATAAAAATAACTCAGACCGATTACACATGTGTCTGGATCCAAACAAAACTGTTCAGCCTAAACAGTCAAAGGCTACGTGGCCGCGGCTAGCATGCATAACTAGTTCTCCATTACGAGCTACGTGACTCGGGGAACATTTTTGTGTGTGTAGGGTAGTGGTACAAATCCCAAGAATGAAATACTTCTTGCTGAGTGTACAGAAAACTATATTTGTATTTTACCTGTTATTCAAATGATTTATAGAGTCATACGTGTTCACCACCACATAGCTGACGTATTTTCCCAACCCAAATGCAGGTAATTAAGTTATTATATAAAGTAGCAAGGATTGGAGTCGTTGTGGAAGTTAGAAGCACGTAACAAGATGGCTCAGTTTTTGTTATCAAAATCCTTGTAATATAAACATACATTTTGTAAATGAATACTTTGGTATTTAATTCCCAAGCAAATTTTCAATGTAAATTAATAGTATATTCAACCTAAAAGTCTTCCACTAAATTTAACCCATAAACTCTGATATATTTACAAAACAGGTCCCAACTTGTGGTCACACGCCTAGGCCCTAAATCGGGGTGTGACAACAGCGACGGTATCTTTAGCAACCATAGCGGCCATCCGACGACCAGGGTTAGGCTTGCGGGTGTGGCAACGAAGAGGAGGCGTTTTAAATTAACAAAATAGAAATTATATAAGTTTGGGGTAATTGGTACATGTATGTGGATAATGTAAAACATGGGGTTTTAATGATTGTGAGTCCTAGAGTTATGAGGATGAGGATGCTAGAGAAAATATTTTCTTTTGTTAATAAATCAAGTAAATAAATAAAATGTTAAATAGTTCAAATCCTTGAAATTTATAAATAATGTGTTAGAATTTAAAAGAGGGAAAAGCTTGCATGAACCACCATGACTTGTTGTCCCAATAAATAATCTTAAATAAAATGGGGTAAAAATGGGGAGTCGAACATGTGCACATATCACTGTGTTTTACACGTTTAGTCCCAAATATCGCAATAATGACAATAACAAGAAAACAAATGAGGCAATTGAGATGTTGAAAACACTAGTCCACGTATCATCGTTTCTTTTATGCTGCCAACAAAAAAAATATAAAGAGGCAACCAGAACGCTTGCATTTGACAACTTAAAGTTTTGACTCGTATAACATGGTTTGTTTGGCCTAGAGGAAAACACCTTGATTCAATCATCCCAGGTAAGTAAATCACCTTCGATTCTTGGAATCTTTTTCTCAAATAATCGTTTCAAAGTGTTTCGCCTCCTATGGTTGCTACAAACCCATTATAGAGTCGAGCTTTAAGAAAATGATAAATAATGGGATCCAAATTAAGTTTGTGATCCATAAAAACATCATAAAACTTACTTTATGCAGTAAGGTAAGGATACCTTGAAATACTATGAGAGTGTGTGCATGTGTATATTTTTGGGATTAAATGAAACAAAATAAGTAATTAAATAGTAATGAACAATCAAGTAGGGCAACACGTATAGGCAACACGTATAAGGACCCTAAAACATAAACTATACTAGGCCGTTATGTCTAACCACCTATCCTATAGTCATGGATCTAATACCAATATGTCACACCCCGGCCAAAGGCGGCGGAACATGTCGGGTCACAACGGATTTCTCAAGAACACAATGACACTGTTAAAGTGACAATATTTAATTAACTCATTCATTTAATTCAATCATCAAATATAACAAAACTTATTCATTACAAATGAAACAAAGTACAAGATAATAAATAGTTTCATTTAACTAATAACCTAATGATCCAAAATAAAAGTAATGTCTTCAAATATTCATTCAACCGATAATCAAACCTATAACGTTGCATAAAATATATTTTATCAACACGAATGTTGGTGAGCAATTCCATGATTTTTGTATGTATGATATGAGGCAAAATCCGCAATTCTTATGTGAAACCATAAATAATAACAACAATTGTGGTATATAAATCATAAATAAATGAGGCTACTTTCTAATAAGTAAACATACCAAATTGCAAGGAGGAGCGTATGATCATACTTATTGAGGATGAGGATGAGGCCAACCAACAAAAGCAATAAACATATAGCAATTAATCTTATGAGGCATATAACACACAATCGAGTAATTATTCTAAGTAGCACATAAACTAGAGTTGTGGTTTGAGAATCTAAGTCTCAAATCATTTTTGTTTAAGTAAGTATGCAAGCTACCCCCAAAGTATAAAAGCAAAAACAGGGATGAAAATACTCACTTGGACAAAGTGACGTCAATGAAGAAAAATTAGAATAATAATCTTCAAGAAAGCGAGCCGATGGTTTAACGAGCGTGTCCTAGATTGAAAGATCTTGAGTTAATATTGAGTCTTGAAGATGAAAAATAAATGATATAAAAGTGCATAAAAACAAGGCTTGGGTTTTCGGGAGTTTAAGTTATATTTTACAAAATGCGTTTAAATAAAGTAAGTATAACATAAAATGGGTTTTACATGAAACCGGGTTTTTGATGTTTAGTTTTACTCAACCTTTGTTAAGTTTTACATAGGGAAGTTGGTTTAGTGCTAGTGTGCACGATCCTGCTAATGTAAGCATCAAAATCCGACTTTTAAAGATGTGTTCGGTTTAGTCGTTTTGGGACTTGATAAAGCAACAAATCCACATCCAACTTCCTAAAACAATTAAATATATGAATGACTTCAAAAAAATCAGTAGCTTAAATAAGTTTAAGAATTTTTATTAATTAAAGTCCCAAATTCATGTTTAAGCGTGTGTCAGTCGGCCCGATCTCGGTATAAAACCAAGTTTGGTTCCGACATACCATAATCTAAGAAATATAAATAATATAAAGTGTAAAATTAGTTAAAAAGTTTGGAAAGATTTTTGGTGGTTTGAACGATGACTAGCTCGTTAAGACGAGTAGTTCGATTTTCACTCAGTTTTTACCCAAAACCTGGTTTAAGCCAAGATTTGTTCCAACACTTCCAAAATCTTAAGTAATATGATAAATATAATTTAAAACTTAACTAAAAAGATAGGTTGAACTTTTGGTGGTTTGAACAATGACTTACTTGTTAAAACAAGTGTTCGGTTTCACTCGGTTTTTACCCGAAACTTGGGTTGAAGCCAAGATTTGTTCTACACTTCTATATCAACCATATAATAGCTAAAATATAAAGAAAAACACAGATCTAAAGTGGTGTATACAATATATTTGTTCAAAAGTTAAATAAAGTGCTTAAACGAGTGTTCGGTTTGGTTTGGTCCTAGACTCAGTTTGAAACCGATGATGGTTACCACATGTCCAAAACCATAGAACTAAAATATAAATGAAAACTCAGATATAGAATGTTTTCATGCAACATGGTTGTTCAAAAGTTAATAAATGTGTTTAAACGAGTGTTTGGTTTTGGTTCGGTCCTTGACTCGGTATGAGACCGAGGATGGTTACCGCATGCCCAAAACCATAGAACTATTAAGAAATTAAAATTTTCAGATCTAAACTCAAACAAGAAGGTTAAGCGAGTAAACTTCCCGAAAACGACCCAAACGGGCCTAAAATGTAAGAATAAGTGTTTGAAGGTCCAAAAACCTTAAACCAAGAAAGAAATGGTTTTCTTAACATAAATTAACTTATAACAACTGAAAGTAACAAAAACATATACCCGAAACGGATTGAAATGCAAGATTTGGTTTCGTTGACTTTTAAAGTCGATCTTAAGCAAAACTAGCTAGATCAACTTGTAAGTTCAAACAATTTGAAAGAGGATGGTGAAAATGGGCAGGGAAAAATGGCTGAGATGAGTGGGTATTTATGGGGGAGGATTATGGTATGAGGGGTTGGATAAAACCTTTATCTAATAGGTAACCGGTAAACTTTGATTCTTTATTTATAAATAAGTTAAAATGTGTTTTAAGTTAAATAAATTATATCCAGAGATAATATCAAGTTTGGAGGGTTCTAGATAATTATGGGTTGAGTCTTGGTCGGTTTGAATGGTTAAAATACGAGTTCGGGCCTTAAACGAACTTAAGCGAACCGAAAACGTAAAAAAAAACTGCTTTATATATTGATGAGCTGCACTGTTGGCTGCTGTGCAGCAGGCTGAGGGCAGGCCTACGCGCCACGTGAGGTGGGGTTCTCGGCCAAACTTTGTTTTTTTGGCAATTTTAGTCCCCGTAGTTCGTTTTAGGTCGTTTTGAGCACAAAATAAGTGTTTTAAGCACCGTTAAAGACTTTGAAACGAAACGACAAATATGAAACATTAGTATAAAATAAGATTCTTTGTTTTATTAAAATCTAACGATCCAAAAACCAAAATAGGTCTGGTTTACATTACGGAAACAAATACAAATCGAACCGAAAATGACGAATGTCACATAGCACGCTTGAAACGGAGGCCCGTAGCCCAAGTTAAGCCCATTTTCGTGCAGTACCTCTGGGAGCGCGATTTTGGGCCTCCAAAAACATAATGGCCCAGTCTTCTACACTTGAACCCATATCACCCAAAGATAACTGATAAAGGCCCAACAACCTCAAAAAAGAAGGATTTTTAACTCCATAAGTCTTTGATAGATAGAGTAGTAGAGATCCGTCCCTATTTTGGATTTTTGGGTCTTTTACGAGTTATCTCGCGCCTAATAGTGGGTTATCTTTTCACTGAACTCCCATACGGAATCATACTTTTGGCCGGTGCTGACCAAGTTCAACTAAAGTAAAACATTACTTAAACTTCAATAAGGCTCAAAGACAAGCAATGTTTTAAAACAGCTACATACCAGCCGGTTGAACCGGTTATACTGAATTTTCGGAAGGTAACCGGTATTTAGAACCCGGTCTTTTTATGCAGTTTGCAAGAACATCGTACCACCAGTTTTTAAAATACCGGTATATCCAACAGATTTTTGATATTTATTGCGGCCCATATTTTTTAAAAATGACTTTTAACATAGCGGGATAAAATTGACACGAGTAAACACAGTAAACGACGATTTGTTAATTAACCAATTTTGTATCATGTAAATTCAATGTTCGTTTATTTACATATTTTGCAATTGACTAATTTCGAATACAAAGTACAAACTTTTTGTCTGACGTGATCATTGTTCATGTGTGATATTTGTCACACCCTCAAAATCCACTAACGGAGTTTTACCGTCAGAGGGTGTGAACTAACAGGATCGGAATCATTAGTTATAATCAAACCATAAATAAAGTTTTCAAAACACGAAAACATTTAAGTGTAAATAAGTGCGGAAGCGTAAAACCATAGCCCAAGTGTTGCGTCACGCAGGACGACTTAAAAACCCAATTAATAATAACAGTTTAAAAACAAGTTTGCATAAACAAAAGCATTAAAAGTAATGCATGATCCTATACCGCGCGCCCGCCTCGGCTACCTGAGAATAACATACTAAAAGTGTCAACACGAGGTTGGTGAGTTCACAAGTTTATATAAAATAAAGCGTTTAGCGTTTTGCGTTTAGCGTTTTGCGTTACCAGATAGTGTTAAATCAATTATATATCTATAGGTAGCTAGCCTATAAAGCAAGTATTACTAAGTGTTCGACACCGAAGCTGACTGTATATCATGTGCCTTGCACTAGGTCTATCCCGACCATGGTAATGTGTTAGCCAAAATTACACCCACTCGACCTCCAGTCGAGCTTAGCGTTGGGTGGGGTTTGTCAAACCCAGTAGTACTACTCAACAGTGACTCGTTATTATCCAATACTAAACGGTTCGATGTGTAGGACTTCAGTTGTTTTGTTTGCCACTTAGCCTTTACAAGTGATATATAATCTAATAACAAAATCTAAAAGCGTTTCGGAGTATGTATTCTCCCCCAAGTGAAAAACGTTTAAAAGAGTTAAAAGGGGAAACGTGAAACTCACTGTTTGCGAAGAATTCCAAAAACAAGTCACCCAAGTGATGCTCATCACAGAAAACCCTCACTAGCGTTCTAAAACAACAAGGAGATTTTCTAAGTGTTGGAACTATTATCGAGTCTCTAGACTCGGCACATAATTCCTATGCATAAAATACGTTTCGTGTTCGTTTGTGAATCGTGTGTGACTAAACAAGCACATTTGTGATACGTTACATGTTGTGAACAATTATTTACATGTCAAGTATTAATAGTGTACATATCTAGCCATTATTCCCCGCAAGGGCAATTTGGTCAAAATATAACAATTATCTAGCAACAAGCACGTTTCATGTATTTTCACAAAGTTCAGCAGTTAATTTTATCAAGGCAGAATTTCTACTCGAAAAGATTATTCTATCGACAGATCATAGCATCTCAATTAATTCACCAAAAATCGTCACAAAAGCATACATGTGTTAGGTTTCCAAAACATATTTTATTGTATTTTTATTCCTCATAAATTTCTCATAATGATCAACACATTACAGCAAACTCACAACAATCAAATTCATGCGCAACAGAATGTTATTTGTTATTCCTGTTAAATGAAAAATCCAACTAATGCAAGACCAATTGGGTTAGGTTCTTAACTCAACAAGTTAACTTCCAGAAGTGGAACCAACCCATTTGGTCTTGTAGTTCATGAGATATGCTAATTACAAAACAACTTAACAGCAGGTCTCACAACTCAGATTTGCACTTCAGTTTTGTAAAATCATAAAGATTAACTTTTACTCGTCCAAAAATTACAAACTTAGACTTTATAGAAACTAGACCCGTTATAGTACCCTGTAGTGTTAACAACCTCAACTAATTTCCACATTAACAATTAGTTACAGTTGTCTAAACATAACTTACAATCTGTCCAGTACCAGTTTTGACCTTTAATCATATTTAAATCGTTTGAGCAACCAAAACACCTCCAAATTAGGCGTGGTTGGACTTTCTGAAAACTAGACTCAGAGTACTACCTTGTAGACTCATAATTAGCTCAGTTTGCTTATATATTCAACAATTTACATGTCGTTCAAGTTTAACAATCACTGCTGTCAAAACTCAGCAAGCACAAACAATCGTCTAACATGCATCCTAAGCATACGACATATCTCAAAACATGTAACGAGCATAATTAATCACAAAAATCAGTAGTAACCCTCTAGGGTTTAGAAACCGTCAATGATTCAATAATCTTTCACCGTTCAAAATCACATATGATCAACAATATCTATAACTAACACATAATCAATCATCATCTAATCAAAATTACACATGCAAACACTAAATACATGATTTACAAAGTTAGGGTTTCATGTTTATACCTTAAAAACGCAGAAACAACCAAGGGAAACGTGAGAGATGCTTAGAAACGAGTGTAGGATGCTCCGATTATGAAGACAGGATCAAAACAAGGTGATATGTGTGTGTGTGGGCTGCCGATCGCAAGGGAGAAGGGGGGGGGGCTGTCGTCGCGTAGAGAGAGAGAGAGGGAAGAGAGTTAGGGTTTAATATTATTATTAATAATAACATGTTACACATAGGTCCCTCAACTCTTTAGTATTACTTTTCTAGCTTAAATTAACTCGTTTGCATCTTGAGTTAGCGTTTTATACCATGTTATCACATAACACATAAGTCTAACACATAATTATCACATAATTATTGTTTTGATGCTTTTCGTTTATTCACCAATGGTTTGCGTCAACTCGTTTGCGTTTCGGTGCAATCCCGAAAGACTACACATGTAGTGATTGTCAAGCGTCATTTAAACCCTAGTTTAAATGTAATGAGATGTGCGTTATAGATCCAGTGATCTTAAGTTTGAATTGACGGAGTTTGAGTTAACGGAGTTAACCTGAAATTGACGAGTGTCACATCATTCCCATGTTAAAGAATTTTCGTCCTGAAAATTTGAGTCAAGTCGTGATGATTGTCTGAAAAAGTAAGAAAAATTTTCAGTTTGTCATATCATCCCCTAGTTGAATGAAATTTCGTCCCGAAATTTAATCCATACCTCCGGTGATTTCTGACGGTTTGCCGGGTTTCGCGGTTTTCGGTGTTTAGTCAATCCTTCAAAAAGGTGGGGATACTTTTTCATCATTTGATCCTCGCATTCCCACGTGAATTCCGGTCCACGTCTCGAGTTCCAACGAACCTTAACGATTGGAATTTTGCTGTGCTTGAGTGTTTTGGTTTCCCAATCCAAAACTTCGACTGGTTCTTCAATGAAAGGCATTTGCTTAGTTACATGGAATTCGTCCAAAGGGACTGCTTGGGTTTCATCGGAAAGGCATTTCTTCAAGTTGGATACATGGAATACATTGTGTACACTACTGAGTTCCGTTGGTAGATCCAGTCGGTACGCCACCGGACCAATGTGCTTAGTTATCCGGTAAGGACCAACGTATCATGGATTGAGTTTGTTTCACTTCCCGAAGCGAACCACACCTTTCCAAGGTGAGACTTTGAGTAATACTTGGTCGTTCACTTGAAATTCAAGAGGCTTTCGACGCTTGTCGGCGTAACTCTTTTGGCGATCTCGTGCTGCTGCCATGCGGTTGCGGATTTGAACAATCTTTTCAGAGGTTTCAAGTACTAGTTCTGGACCAGTGATTTGGCAATCACCTACCTCTGCCCAGCAGAGAGGTGATCGACACTTCCGTCCGTACAACGCTTCAAACAGCGCTGCCTTAATGCTTGCGTGGTAGCTGTTATTATACGAAAACTCTACCAAAGGCAAGTGAGGTTCCCAACTCTTTCCGAAATCCAACACGCGTGCACGCAACATGTCCTCCAAGGTCTGAATAGTGCGCTCACTTTGCCCATCCGTCTGAGGATGGTGTGCTGTACTCATATCCAGGCGGGTGCCTAGTGCACTCTGTAGTGACTTCCAAAAGTGCGAAGTGAAACGAGAATCTCGATCAGATATGATTGAGACAGGCACTCCGTGTCTAGACACTACTTCCTTCATGTAGACGCGAGTCAGTCTTTCCATTTTGTCCGATTCCTTGATTGCTAAGAAGTGTGCAGACTTAGTCAACCGGTCAACGATCACCCAGATGGTATCGTATCCCGTTGGTGTTTTGGGTAATCCTGTGATAAAATCCATTGAAATGTGTTCCCATTTCCACGTTGGAAATTCTGGTTGCTGTAGCAGACCAGATGGTTTCTGATATTCTATTTTGACTCTCGCGCAAGTCAAGCATTTGCTCACGTAGGTGGCAATGTCGGCTTTCATGTTTGGCCACCAGTAAAGTGCCTTTAGGTCATGGTACATCTTATCTGAGCCAGGGTGGATAGAATATCTGGACTTGTGTGCTTCGTCCATCACTAGAGTTCTCAACTCTCCGTATCGTGGAACCCAAATCCGGTTCTCAAAATATCGGACCTCGTCCGATTTGGTTTCAAGTTGCTTGTTCATGCCCCGCATGAGTTCTTATGGAAGATTATCAGCATTCAAGGCTTCGAGTTGCGCATCGCGAATCTGATCGGGTAAGTTGGCATGAATCGTAAGTTGTAATGCTTGCACTCGCCTGGGTTTATCATTTTCTTTTCTGCTGAGAGCGTCGGCCACTACATTGGCCTTTCCAGGGTGGTACTTGATGGCACAATCATAATCCTTAAGCAGCTCTACCCAACGACGCTGTCGCATGTTCAGCTCCTTCTAATCGTAGATATGTTGGAGACTCTTGTGGTCGGTGTAAATAGTAAACTTGGTACCGTACAAGTAATGCCTCCATATCTTAAGAGCAAACACTACAGCTCCGAGTTCCAAGTCATGGGTCGTGTAGTTCTTCTCGTGAATCCGTAGTTGTCGAGAGGCATAGGCTATAACCTTCTCGAGTTGCATCAACACGCAACCGAGACCTTGTATCGATGTGTCACAATGTACCTCAAAATTCTCTGTTCCCTCGGGGAGAGCTAGAATAGGGGCGCTACAGAGTTTGGTTTTCAACAGTTGAAAAGCGGATTCTTGCGCGTCACCCCAATTGTACTTAGTACCCTTGTGAGTCAAAGCGGTGAGAGGTTGAGCAATCTTTGAAAATCCCTCGATAAAACGTCGGTAGTAGCTGGCCAGTCCTAGGAATTGCCGCACCTCAGTCGAAGTCTTAGGTGCTTCCCAGTTTTTGATGGCCTCTACCTTGCCGGGATCGACATGGATACCATTCTCATTGATCACATGTCCTAAAAAGTGAACCTCGCGAAGCCAAAATTCGTATTTCGAGAGTTTAGCGTACAGTTGTTCCTTCTTTAGTAATTCTAGAATTAACCTCAAGTCTTCTTCGTGGTCAGTCTTGTTCTTGGAGTAGACGAGGATATCATCAATAAAAACGATCACAAACTTATCGAGGTACGCCTTGCATACTCGATTCATGAGATCCATAAATACGGCTGGTGCGTTGGTTAAGCCAAAAGGCATAACCGAAAACTCGTAGTGACCATACCGAGTTCTGAAATCCGTCTTTGAAATATCTTCTTCGCGCACTCTTAATTGATGGTAACCAGACCGCAGATCGATCTTCGAGTAATAACTCGATCCTTGGAGCTGGTCAAACAGATCATCAATTCGGGGTAAGGGATAACGGTTCTTAATCGTCACCTTGTTCAACTCCCGGTAGTCGATGCACATGCGGAAAGTCCCATCCTTCTTTCGAACAAATAAGACAGGGGCTCCCCATGGCGATGAGCTAGGTCGGATAAAACCTTTATCCAACAAATCTTGCAATTGAGTGGACAACTCCTGAAGCTTCGCCGGTGCAAGCCGATACGGGGCTCGTGCTATGGGTGCTACACCGGGGGTCAATTCGATTTGGAATTCGACTTGTCGAATAGGAGGGAGTCCAGGCAAATCCTCCGGGAGGACTTCCGGAAAATCTCGCACAATCGGTATATCTTCGATTCGCTTCTCCTCCGCGGGTTTCTCGACAATATGCGCTAAAATTGCCGGATGACCCTTTCGTAGATACTTCTGCGCCTTCATGACGGTGATGACGCTAGTGGTCATGCCGCTTTTCTCGCCCTGGATCGAAATGATCTCGTCGGAAGGGGTAGTGATGTGGACTATCTTGTCGTGACATATAATCTCCGCTCGGTTCTCAGATAACCAGTCCATGCCGACAACGACATCGAAACTACCAAATGTAAAAGGTATGAGGTCGATATCAAAAGTATGACCTGACAGTTTCAACTTACATCCCGCAATTACGTGAGTTGTTTCTATAGACTTACCGTCAGCTAATTCAATAGGAAACTTAGCATCTAACAGGGTTGGAATTAAGTCTAAGAGTTTACTAAAGGTTTTCGACACAAAACTCCTATCAGCTCCAGTGTCAAACAATACAGAAGCAAAACAGTCGTTCACAGGAAACTTACCGGTCACCACATACGGGTCGTTGCGGGCTTGGCCCGAACCAATGACGAAAGCTCTTCCTTTACCATTACTTCCGCCACCGCTGCTGCCTCCATTGTTCTCGTTCTGTTTTAGTTTGGGACAATCCTTCCTGAAATGACCCTCTTGACCACACTCGAAACACCCCTTAGTCGTCATAGGTGGTTTAGGAGCACCCTTTGCCGCTAGGTCTCCCCTACATTCCTTGGCCTGATGACCCGTTTTTCCGCATCTCAGACACTTGACTCGATCACACGGGCCAGCATGGTGATAGTTGCACCTGTTGCATTTCGGGTGTTTCCCAGCATAGCCGCTCGAACCCTGCCTGCTACCGCCGTTGTTATTGTTGGGACCCTGATTAGTGAAGCTCCGGGTGAGTTCGGGCTTACGGTAGTGTTGTTGCTGTGGGGGGTTCGAGGATGAGGACCTGGCGTTGTCGAACTTTCTCTTTCCATTACTTGGGTTGTTGTTGCTGTTGTTGTCAGTGCTTGGGTTGTCACGGGCTTTAGTGGTTGAACCTCTAGGTGGTAACGCACCTTGGGTCACTGCTTGATCCGTCAGTTTCTGAGCTAACCGGATCGCTTGTTGAATTGTAGCCGGTCTGGAAGACGTCACCATGCCCTGAATTTGCGGTGCTAACCCATCAATATACATCTCGATCCTCTTACTCGGCGGGTCTACCATCCGTGGACACATCACAGCTAACTCGTGAGAACGGGTGGTGTAGGCTTCAATTTCGGAACCCACCATCTTCAACGACCAAAACTCAGATTCCAACTTTGCAATCTCCTCTCTAGGGCAATACTCTTCCCGCATCATATTCTTGAACTCCTCCCAGTTCATAGCGTTCGCCAATTCTAATCCAAGAATTTGCACATTTGAGTTCCACCAAGTGAGAGCAGAATCTTCCAGTGTTCCGGCAGCAAATTTGACCCTACTGGCAGGTGGACAATTACACATCTCAAAGGCTGATTCGGCCTTCTCTGCCCAACGCAGGAAACCTATAGCTCCCTCAGTGCCCTTAAACGAATTGGGCTTGCAATCCAGGTAGTTCTTGAAAGTACACGTTCCAGTTGGATCTCCAGCTTGATTCTGAACATGTGCGGCTAGAGCTGCCGCTGCATGGTCATTCAGCAAGGTTTAGAGTTCTGCTGCGGTTAAGTTGATGTTACCGCGACCGTGCCCAGCGTTTCTTCCAGCCATTTCCTAGAATCACAGCATAAAATGTCAGACATGAATTCTCGGTTTCATATGCAACATACCATACATGTAATAAAAGGTAGGTAAGAAAGGATAAAAGAAACAAACATCACATCACAACCATATAATAATCCAAATAATAATTCATGATTAAAACCATTGTATTCGCTACAAAGTATTTAAAACCAATCCTTAAAATTATAGAAAATAATAGTTTGGATGGAGACAACCCCTCCATCTAAGTGTTATCATCCTTAGATGTCATCGTCTGAGGACACCTCTGAGTGTGCCTCTGGCTCAGCCGGTTCTTCCTCCGGTTCCTCTTCAGGATCTTCCTCGGGTTCCTCCTCAGGTTCCTCTTCAGGTTCTTCCTCAGGTTCCTCCTCAGGTTCCTCTTCGTTCTGAGCAATTTGCATTTGTAAGACATAGCAACGCTCTAAAGCTATCTCGGTTCGGGTCCTTGCCACTTGGAGTTGCTCTTGCAAGTCTATCATCTCTGCTTGCATTTTCTCATAATCTTCATCTGTTGATCATAGCATTCTGCATTCCCTTCATAGTCGTTTTCAGGCGGGAAATTTCCTCCCTAGCCTCGGTTCCATCTCTTATCAATCCGGGAATGTCCGCTCTCGCCGAGCGCATAAAACCCACGTCACGCTCTAAACAAGAGACAACAGCCGCGAAAACTCGCTCCGTTGGTTCGGTTAAGGGTGGTAGAGTGTTGGGGTAAGCAGGACGACTCGGGTGGGATAGCGGGGGAACTTGTTCGCGATAAACCATACGCCTGATCAGACTCGGGTACCAATCCCAGCTAACATCGTCGTCGTACATGCCTCCAGACAGGCGATACCTCTTCGGTGCAGGGGCTTCTAGTTTCGGGACTACTCAGGGTAGCGATGAGGTAGGTAGCTGCGGTTCCTTTCCATGAGCATGAATCATCTGGTCAGATGATGATGATGGCGTCGACATCCCTACAGGTAAGCCGTGTATGCGCGCGTATGAGTGAATGATGTAAGGAGATATGATAACGAAAGACTACACAAACTATATATGCAGTGCGTATAATTATAACTAATGGGTCGTTGCGGTTATAGTCTAGTATGCATGCAATTTCTAGTTCGCTATAACCAATCGCTTTGATACCAATCTGTCACACCCTCAAAATCCACTAACGGAGTTTTACCGTCAGAGGGTGTGAACTAACAGGATCGGAATCATTAGTTATAATCAAACCATAAATAAAGTTTTCAAAACACGAAAACATTTAAGTGTAAATAAGTGCGGAAGCGTAAAACCATAGCCCAAGTGTTGCGTCACGCAGGACGACTTAAAAACCCAATTAATAATAACAGTTTAAAAACAAGTTTGCATAAACAAAAGCGTTCAAAGTAATGCATGATCCTATACTGCGCGCCCGCCTCGGCTACCCGAGAATAACATACTAAAAGTGTCAACACGAGGTTGGTGAGTTCACAAGTTTATATAAAATAAAGTGTTTAGCGTTTAGCGTTTTTCGTTACCAGATAGTGTTAAATCAATTATATATCTATAGGTAGCTAGCCTATAAAGCAAGTATTACTAAGTTTCGACACCGAAGCTGACTGTTTATCATGTGCCTTGCCACCAGATCTATCCCGACCATGGTAATGTGTTAGCCAAAATTACACCCACTCGACCTCCAGTCGAGCTTAGCGTTGGGTGGGGTTTGTCAAACCCAGTAGTACTACTCAACAGTGACTCGTTATTATCCAATACTAAACGGTTCGATGTGTAGGACTTCAGTTGTTTCGTTTGCCACTTAGCCTTTACAAGTGATATATAATCTAATAACAAAATCTAAAAGCGTTTCGGAGTATGTATTCTCCCCCAAGTGAAAAACGTTTAAAAGAGTTAAAAGGGGAAACGTGAAACTCACTGTTTGCGAAGAATTCCAAAAACAAGTCACCCAAGTGATGCGCGTCACAGAAAATCCTCACTAGCGTTCTAAAACAACAAGGAGATTTTCTAAGTGTTGGAACTATTATCGAGTCTCTAGACTCGGCACATAATTCCTATGCATAAAATACGTTTCGTGTTCGTTTGTGAATCGTGTGTGACTTAACAAGCACATTTGTGATACGTTACATGTTATGAACAATTATTTACATGTCAAGTATTAATAGTGTACATATCTAGCCATTATTCCCCGCAAGGGCAATTTGGTCAAAATATAACAATTATCTAGCAACAAGCACGTTTCATGTATTTTCACAAAGTTCAGCAGTTATTTGTTATTCCTGTTAAATGAAAAATCCAACTAATGCAAGATCAATTGGGTTAGGTTCTTAACTCAACAAGTTAACTTCCAGAAGTGGAACCAACCCATTTGGTCTTGTAGTTCATGAGATATGCTAATTACAAAACAACTTAACAGCAGGTCTCACAACTCAGATTTGCACTTCAGTTTTGTAAAATCATAAAGATTAACTTTTACTCGTCCAAAAATTACAAACTTAGACTTTATAGAAACTAGACCCGTTATAGTACCCTGTAGTGTTAACAACCTCAACCAATTTCCACATTAACAATTAGTTACAGTTGTCTAAACATAACTTACAATCTGTCCAGTACCAGTTTTGACCTTTAATCATATTTAAATCGTTTGAGCAATCAAAACACCTCCAAATTAGGCATGGTTGGACTTTCTGAAAACTAGACTCAGAGTACTACCTTGTAGACTCATAATTAGCTCAGTTTGCTTATATATTCAACAAGTTACATGTCGTTCAAGTTTAACAATCACTGCTGTCAAAACTCAGCAAGCACAAACAATCGTCTAACATGCATCCTAAGCATACGACATATCTCAAAACATGTAACGAGCATAATTAATCACAAAATCAGTAGTAACCCTCTAGGGTTTACAAACCGTCAATGATTCAATAATCTTTCACCGTTCAAAATCACATATGATCAACAATATCTGTAACTAACACATAATCAATCATCATCTAATCAAAATTACACATGCAAACACTAAATACATGATTTACAAAGTTATGGTTTCATGTTTATACCTTAAAAACACAGAAACAACCAAGGGAAACGTGAGAGATGCTTAGAAACGAGTGTAGGATGCTCCGATTATGAAGACAGGATCAAAACAAGGTGATATGTGTGTGTGTGTGGGCTGCCGATCGCAAGGGAGAAGGGGGGGGGTGCTGCCGTCGGGTAGAGAGAGAGAGAGAGGGAAGAGAGTTAGGGTTTAATATTATTATTAATAATAACATGTTACACATAGGTCCCTCAGCTCTTTAGTATTATTTTTCTAGCTTAAATTAACTCGTTTGCATCTTGAGTTAGCGTTTTATACCATGTTATCACATAACACATAAGTCTAACACATAATTATCACATAATTATTGTTTTGATGTTTTTCGTTTATTCACCAATGGTTTGCGTCAACTCGTTTGCGTTTCGGTGCAATCCTGAAAGACTACACATGTAGTGATTGTCAAGCGTCATTTAAACCCTAGTTTAAATGTAATGAGATGTGCGTTATAGATCCAGTGATCTTAAGTTTGAATTGACGGAGTTTGAGTTAACGGAGTTAACCTGAAATTGACGAGTGTCACAATATTTGGTTAAAATGTGGTGTTTATTAATGTACTCTTGGGTTATTTTTTGAGTTAAAATTGTATTTATATGGAATTATAAGTAAATTATTAAACTCGGTTGAACCTTCCGGTACATTCCGGTTCAACCGGTTGTACTATTTTTGAACTAAATCAAGTACGAGTAAAATACTGGTTTTTAAAACATTGGTAACAAGTTTTAAGGGGTGTTTGAGATTGCTTATGTTTACCAACTTATAACTTATTAACTTTTTGAAAAGTAATAAGGTGTTTGAGATTGTTTTTGGTGTAACAAGGAAAGTTAATAAGATACATTTTTATAACTTATAAACTTATTGTAAATTGATAAAGAGTTTTTATAAGGAAACCCAAACATCCCTTTAGGTGGGTTCATTCATTAGTCCAATAATGCATATTGCCACATGTTTGGACTTTAATATGTGTGAAATAGTTGAGTTTTTTTTGCCATTCACTTTATCAAATAATCTTAAACATGCTACAAATACTAGGGTTTGGATCAAATACAAATGAAATTAACGTGCTAAACGTGAGAATCAAGTAGAGTAATTATATATACAAGTACAGTAATTATGTAATTACGTCATGGAATAATTATTTTAGAGTAATTACATAATTACTCTATTTGTATATATAATTACTTTACTTGATTCTCACGTTTAGCACGTTAATTTCATTTGTACGTTAACTTTCCCCACAAATACTATATACTTAAATTGTTGTATAGTTTGTTCTTATTTGGGCTTTTATTTAACATACGAACAAATATTGGTGAGGTGATTTTTTTTAACGGGATCACTGATATGTCAACTGACCCACTCTATCATCACCATTCTCTGAGTATGGAATCATGGGATGATAGGCTAGCACGTCTTCGAAGAGAAGCTTGTACAACCGTCCGCTCCATCAACCTCTAGCTGAAGACCATCCACAAGAGGAAATCGGCCATAGATAAGAAAATCATATGACTCAACCATAAACTCTTAATTTTTTATTACATGTGTGAGTGGAACCTAAGATCGGAATCTTAACTCAACCATTTGATCCAAAGAACTCAAGACTGGTGTCTTATTAACTCAACCATTTCATCGACTCAATACAAATAAATCAAACAATTTAAATTTTAAAAATTAAATGTTTTTTTTTAAATTTGGTAGTATCGAAATTACCACCCTTAAAATTTTAAGTCCGACGAGATAAATTATAATTTTATTTGGAAGCCGCTAAAAATTTTAACGAAGTAAAAATAAACAGACGGTGGCGAGTCATATGTGACATGTGAGTTGTTAGAAAACAGAAGCCAACCCATCTATCTCTTGGTCCCACATTATCAGTAGCCGTCTATTTCACTTAGCCATGGCGACTCGACTTCATAATAAAGGGATGGCGATCTCCATCACATCCTTGTCCAGGGTTCGATGGGCTTCCTCTTCGTCGTCAGAGTTTGGTGAGTCGGCTGCTCGGAAACCTATAAACAAGACATCCGATCGTCTTTCCGGCGTTATTGACGCCGTCAACGACCGCAAACTCCCCCCTGAACTTCGTGGCCAGCGTAACGATATTAGGTATTCCGATTATTAGTTATGAATTAATTATTACATGTTTTTATAGCATTAATTACCCCAATAATTAAGCTCCGGTTTAGAGCTTGAAAAAATGCTTATTGGCTTATTCATGTTTTCTAAAAGCCAATCACAAGTCTTTTTTATTGGATTGTGTTTGAAAAATGTGTTTGGCAATCACAAGTCTTTTTTATTTTAGCTCACTTTTCCAAAAGCCCCAAATCCGGCTTTTTGAAAAAGCCAATAAGCAGTTTCCAAACCAAATCCCAAACATTTAGTTTAATTGTAAACGCAACCAACATAATGATAAGTACCCACAAAGCAGTCAACACAATTAAACAGTTACCAAAAAATGGGTCAACTCAATTATTCAGTTACCAAAAATAGAGGAGCAAATCATGGGACGGTTTTTACCTTTCTTCTTGTTATAATAGTGTAGAGATTATGGTTAGGGGGATCTATGTTTATTGTTAATTAAAATTAAGGTTTATCAACCTTGTATTTGGAGATTTGCCTTCTCGAATTGGCTAATCGGAGATCAAGCCTATCTCGAATGTGGCTAGTTATCTTAGTTCCAGTAATTTAGATTTCTGGTTTCTATCACATAACTTTTCATGTTCCGTTAGTTAAGGCAAGGTTGTAGTAGTAGCTAGTCGGGTGGGTGGTTGGTTGGGGACTAGCGATCAACCGGTTTAGACTTTTTTAATGCATAATTATCAGTTATATACACACACACAAATACATTTTGGCCAGAAAAATTAATCAATGTGAGAACTTTATTATCATATTTTCTTTTTTATTTTAAATATATAAAGTTATTATACATTATACATTTAGTCATAAACTATCATTTTCAACTTTTTAAATGTAAGGCAAAATTATGCCTTTGGTAAACAATTTGTTCAAAACCATCAAACTAAAACCAACTAAACCGAACCACAAAACGGTCAAAACCAGCCCAATTGATGATCAAGAAATGTAGAGAAAGCAATCACACATTAGTGGTTCACAAAAACAATAAAGTGTCAAGTCTTATTAACCATGTAGTCTTAAATTAAATAAATAACCACATAGTCTTCTTACAAACAAAATAGTGTAGACAAATTCAAAAGTAAACAATTGATACCCATTTGGTCATGCCATATCAGACAGTATCCCATTCTCCATAACACCACTTGTAGAGAACAGAACGTCACTAAAACATGCTAGCTTGTCAATGGTGTAGCTGAGATAGCAAAGAATCACCAACAAAAGTCAAACTTTAGTAATATTAATCAAACCGAAAAACTACACACCCAGTTCATCAGTAATCAAGAAACCCAACACATATTAAGCTAACAAAAATCATTATTAATCAAACAAATTCTTATTCTATGTTACCTGTGGCAACAAAAATGTCAAAGCGTACATTAAAAATGAAAACACCACCCACCATAATCAAGTTTTATTAAGGGGTAACGATAATAAATGGTGTCATCGGTTTGTAGAGAAACTTGTTTTATTTCAGTTCCATCCTCTTGCTCGATCCTATAGAAGGACACCAAGTACCCAAGCATATCCAACCAAATATATTTCAAAAAGATTTCTATGACCCAAGACATTAGAACATAAAATCTCTTTGTAAGCTAAAATTATGATAACTCAGCAATATCGTTCGTGCATCTACAATGGAAAATGATAATTTGACATGTTAATTGAAATGATGTGTGAACTGTTCACTAAAAACATGTTAAACCGCTTACTAAAATTATAACTTTGACCGGTTGACTAAAAATGATAAATTGACCCGTTTAATAAAAATGAGGAGTTTGATTCTATCTTATCTTTAGATCTATCTGACCCATTTACTAAAAATGGCAACATTGGCCTGTTTTGACACAACTCCATTTGGGTCATAACCAAACCTGATCCAGAGCCAAAAGGTGACATAGTTGCTACAAAATTGTTTCCAATTGTTCCTCAAGTTAAAGCACATTTAACTTTCTTGAAATAATTACATGATATGAATGTTTTAGCCGTGCAGCGAGGCCATGCTCACTAAGACAAGTCCATAAAATGATCAAGGGATTTTTAGTGCAAAAACCTTACCAAAAGCAACAAATTGTGCTTTGTGTGACAAAAAATCTTCTGCACGATGAAACACATCCAGATTCCTTATTTAACTTGTTTCACACCCATGATGTAAAATGTATTGATTCTTTTACAAAAACTCTGCGCACGCCTGCGATTTTAAGAAGATAAAAACAAAAAATAAAAATTAAATTAAATTGAAAACAACCATCATGCAAATAGGCGTTTTGTAAATAAAGTTATGAACAATTAAGTTCTCATATTGGGTCATGCACCAATAAGTAAAATGCAAAATGTACTTCTTGTAGCACTGAATTAAGTTCTCATATTGGGTCGTACACCAATAAGCCACATACTCACTATACAGTGACTTGCTAATGACCCAATGCATAAAAAGGCGTTTTGTAAATAAAATTGCTAATTACCCAATACGTAAAATGAATTTTGTAAACAACTAATTCAAGGTTTAAAAAATCCAATATGTTTTGATATAATGTAATGATATATAACGAAAACAATTTAAGTCATGACCTTAAAAGTGCATCTACCAGCAAAAGAGCTTCATAATGGGCTTCTATAATCAAACTTGGAGCTTGGATACCAATATATTACAAGATTTTAAGATCTTAATCACTACAAGAAAAAATAATATATTTTTTTCTTTAATATAAAGGAACATAATATGGAAATTAAGGTGCTGTTTATTTACTAACAGTCTGACCAATCTTAGACATCAAGCATATAATACAACTAATTTGTTTTTCATTCCCGCCACTAAATGCTTAAAGAAGAACCTCTTTAAGACACTCTACTTGTCATATAAGAACTTTGTGGGGATATGTCACCTACATTGTAAAGTAAACAAACTTGATAAATACACAATAAACTCCATACTAATCGAATTAATTAAGTCGATATCCATCAATATCCATACTTCAAAGTGATAATTTAACTTAATATAAACAATGTTACCTTTTTCTTATTGTTTAATAGGCATATGCCCTCTAACAAAATTATCAAAATGAGTATACTGAAAAGACAGTGTATTTTGTATAGATTAATAACAGATTTCAATTTACAAATTAGAGAATAGTAGATGATAGGTTCGCTTTATACCTCACGACAGAATGAAGATGAAATGGCCAATTTTCCAAGTAATTATATGACGGATTAAAACCAAGTCATTTGTATCACTAACTGTTTTTCAAATTTAGACGTTCTCGATGAATGTGACAATAATCTAAAAATAGAACTGCAAATCTATGACTGTAACTGTAAATAAGAAAATAAGATGAATGAAGTGGCTTATCTGTAATTGATCTCGCTGGATAATTGATGCAGCAAATGAATATGCCCATCAAGAATCGCTACGACTGAATTAATCGGCTTGGAAAAATTAGGGTTTATGAATAACAACACGGCTATCAATTTCATAAAATTGGGATTAGGAACATCATATGCAAAACCAATCTGTGAGGAAAATCGTTGAAGAAGATTTGTGATTAAGAGTAATGTATGTATGCAGCTGCCAAAGAAATAGGGATTGTGTTCCTAAACCTACGTACTGCCTTCTGTTCATGGTCTTGCCAGATGTCAGTATAATATGAACTTAGAATTAAAAGGGGGCTGCTTTCAATAAGCTAGGTGTCAAAAAAATGCTTCTTTTATTATAATAAGTAGATTGACAGATTAGTTGGTCGATTAGCCCAAAATTAATTAGTGGGGTGGGGACTAGCGGTTAATCGGCGCCTAGTCGAGATTTTTACAACCATGGTTAAAGATAAACGAACAAACACAAATAGTTATACATATGGGGTATCTTTGTTCGTGTCCGTTCGTTAACGAACGTGAACGCGTTCATTTTCGTTCTATAATAGTATGTATGAACGAGCGGTTCATGAATGTAAACGAACGGATATATATAAACATAGATGAACGAATATAAGCGAACATAACTAAGCAGAAACCAATTAAAGGTAAACTTAATATCAATTTGTTGAACCTAAAAAATTAATTAAAAACTAGACTAATTTGTATGGGGTGAAATTTTTGTTGATAAAACTAGACTAAATTGTAACGGGCTTGACAATTTAAATGAATACATAAACGAACAAACTTGAATAACGTAAAGCAAGAAACATAAATGAGCGAACGAGACATGTGTTTATGATTGTTCGTTTAACTAAATGAGAAACAAAGTTTTATTCATGTTTGTTCCATTAATAAATAATCAACCATGAAAACGGTTAACGAACGATTTACTGAACGTCTGATTCATTTACAGGCCTAGGTTTAACATATGAATAGTCTATATCTTCGAATAGCCTGATGTACAATTTCAACTAATAATCCATTCCTATTTGAGCAGGTCAGAAACCGATATAATCAATGTTGTTGAGCGAAGGATTTGGCATTCAATGGAAGAGGGTCATTTTGAAAACTTACCTGGAAAGGGAAAACCCTTAAATTTGAACACGCATTCTCATGCGGATCCCGCAGAGGACACATTGTATCGGATACTTTCAAGGAACAAATGTGCACCAGAATGGATTGAACTTAATAAAGGAATCAGGGATGATGTTGCTGAATGGCGGTTAAGATTAAAGAAAGGGTGGGCTCACAAAGAGAGTGGAGATATGAGTAAATGGGATGAATATTCAGATTCTTTGAAAGTTCAGATTCGTAGTATTAATAATAAGGTATGTGATGTGTAGGTATTATGCTGTTATTAGCTGTTTGTTAGTTATAAAATAGTTCCTAGCAACTACTTTTTCATGCCTACTTGGTAGCTAACTTTTACATTTATTAAGGTTAAGAAACTAATTTCAAACATTGGCTTGGCAAGCTCAAGGGCTCATTCTGTGGGGCCAAATGCTTTTTCAATCAATCACAACCTCCCACTCACATTTTATTTATTAAAAAAGATAACAGTAAATGTTTTTATAGCTAGATCATTAGTTGTTTTTAAGAGAAAAGTTAGAGAGAGTCGCTATGCTTACGTGTCAGTGATGTGTGATGTGACGGGATGTTATTCACTTTTTAGTTAAACAGTTAAACCACTATACTAAGCGCATTGATTTCTCGTCTAATTTTTCGGAGGTTTAGTGAAAATCCCCAAAAAATCCAAGTAGGACATTTTGGGAATTTTCCCTTCTATGAATTAAAAGTACATTATGGTCAACTTTCAATCTACCTGTTATGGCATTTGGACAGGCATATCCGCCGGTCAAAAATTACCCGGTAGGATCCCTAAGTTCATTTGTTACTATTTTAGTTTTTATATAAGGAAAATTAAAATATAAAACTAAAAAGTTAATGGATTTATTTCTCTATAAATTGAGGGTAAAGTGGAAAAAGTGTTAGCGGGTATAATTTGGTTAAATGGGTAATTAGGGGTGTTCCTGAAAACTTAAATCCGAACCGAAACTGAAATCGAAAATCCAAATAAACCGAGCTGAATTTTTATTCGGATATTCGGATTGGATCAATTCGAATATCCATGTAATTAATTCAGATTCGGATATGGAATATAAAAAAATTTGGATTGCTTCGATTATCTGGATATTTGTGTATTTAATCCGAATAAATAACATGTTTTTACTTTTTAGTGGTATTTTCTAGTTTTGTATGTTTATTTATACTATTGTTTGAAGTTTGAAATTTGAATTTATGTTCAAGACTAATTTCCATCTCTAGTTTTGTATGTTTATTGTGATTCTAAACATGTAAAATATTTTAGCGACCAAAAGCTAGGAAAGTTTTGTTATTACATATTAAGGTTATTTTCAGATTTTATCTGCGGATCAGGTGGGAATATCCCTAATTCGGATCGGATCGGATCGGACCCTAAAATTTTTAAATTCGAAAAATATGAACCGAATAAATAGAATAATCCGATAAACACCTCTAACTCGAAAGTGCCACTTTTAATAGCTATTGAAACTAAATGATCAATGTGGGCAGGTTTTCAGATATAATCTTATTGTACCATTTGGACGGCAGATGTTTGGTTTAAAATGGGAGAAAGAACTCGCTCGCCTTGATGATGATGATGATGGTGATTCATAAAGAACATGTGTTATATTCAGCATTTATATACACCTTCACCCTTCTAATATCAACCTTTCAAAAGGTTTGACATGTGAGGAGCCATAGTTTTTAGTTAAGATGAATGTAGAAGTTTATGAGTGTGGTCTTATAGAATCAATTGCAACCCCTAAAAGTTGGCATAGGACATCGATTTGTATCATGGTTATAAGGCAAAAAGGTTAAACTATAGTTACCTTATTCGTGAGGTTACTCATGAGGGTAGTCTATTATGGTTAACATCAGGGAATAAAATCTTTTTAAGTTCTTATTTTCCACTATATAAGTCTCAGAACTTGTAAAAGTACATAGAAAAAACATATAAAAGTACTTTAAACATGTCTTAAGTGCAATTTTTTTATTTTTTAAAATAATATCTTTCTTTACTTTTCCAATCAGTCCAAATAAGACGTAGAAATCTACTTATACTTTTAAAGCAGCATTCGTTCATTTGCGACCGATTTTCTACAAGTATGATTAGTCTCGATTCCATTTCATCAGTTATGAACCCTAACTAATCTATTCCTATATGTTTTTAGGTATAAACACTAAATTGAACCGGATATGAACATTATTATGAACCCTAAGTTACTTAATTTATTCATTTTCATCGATACTTTGAAGTGCTTTTTTAATATAATTTCAAAGTTTGATGAACTTATAAATTGATTTTTGAAGTATATATGTGACTAATGTTACGCCCTGCTTGCGGTGCGCGCATATAATGTATATATGTGTGAACCCTTGGGTGGGCAAAAGTAAAATTGCACTAATTTTGACGTTATTTTACTAATCACGTGAAAATAACGTTAAAAGTGGCGGAAGGTTAATCAGGCATCATGTGGTGGCGTTGATAGCCGAAAGACAAGGGCACATGCACCAATCAGCCGGTGTCCCGATGATTGAGTGTTATGTGCCTTATGTCCAAGGCTTGATGCAAAACTACTATCGAGCCGGGGGTCTCACCGGAAGCAGCCTCTCTATCCCTATGGGATAGAGGTAAGGCTGTTTACATCTTACCCTCCTCAGACCCTACCATAGCATTGCTATTGGTGGGATATACTGAGTACGATGACGATATGTGACTAATGTTATAAAGTTGGGGTACTGTTTTATCCATGTCTATTAAGTATGAATTGGTTTAGTTGATATAATTTGACCAGTTAATCGCGTCTCATTTATGTGAAAATTTTTAAAACTAATATCGTATCCGAATTAAGGGTGTTCTTGAAAACCTAAATATGAACCGAAACCGAAATCGAAAATACAAATAAACCGATCTGAATTCTTATTCGGATATTCGGATCGAATCGATTCGAATATCCAAATAATTAATTCAGATTCGGGTCGGATACGGATATGGAATTTAAAAAAATTCGGATTGTTAGGGTTATCCGGATATCTGTTTAATCCGAATAAATAACATGTTTTTACTTTTTAGTGGTATTTTCCAGTTTTGTATGTTTATTATACTATTGTTTGAAGTTTGAACTTTGAATTTATGTTCAAGACAAATTTCCATCACCAGTTTTGTATGCTTATTGTGATTCTAAACGTGTAAAAAATTTTAGGGACCAAAAACTAGGAAAATTTTGTGGTCCGAAAAATCCGAACCGAATAAATAGAATAATCCGTTTTCCAATCTGATGAACACCTCTAACTCGAACACATGTTCCGAATGTGTTAGTTTTGAGCTCGGTTCATTTGCCATCCCTATACCCTTTTGATCACTAAAATTAAAAACATAATTTGAAATATGTGAAATAGGCAAGAGTTGCCATCCACTATGCCTCTACATATATCTAATATACTATATATAATACACACTAGTCTATATACTCATGTGGTACATGAGTTAAATAAAATATTTTAAAAACATATTAACAACAGTAATCTATTTAATGCTTGAATTACTAAAATTATTTTTTTTTACCCAAAGACTCATCATTGCAAACCCGCCAGATTCATTCAAGTACCATAAATGATTAAAATAATTACAGACCATGTATGTTTGGCATCTAAATCCTAAAATCACATATAATCATTTAGTATACACTTTCAAAACAAAATAAAATAAAAAACATAAACCCATCAAACATAATAATATATAAGAGGGGAATGGGCACCCATATGGGTAGGGTGTATGGCTTTTAAACCATATGGCAACACCACCCCATCCCATGTGGGTAAAGTGTATGGCTTCATTTCATGGCTAAGGTTTGCCACACAACATTGATTCATTATTGGCCATTGAAGAATTAAATGTATTAATAAAGTTTTATGATACTTGTGGGTAGGTGTTTCCTATAAGTTTCTGGTTTATGGGTAATTAAGGGTAAAAATGAAGTGGCAGCACATGATTGACTAATGCATGGGTAATACCCATTAGTGCCCCTTCCCCTCTAATCTTAGAAAGCGAGAAAACTCATAGGCAATGATTAGAATGTTTCCACAAGTTCCATATCCTTTGCTACAAAGTCCTGAATTTTAAACTGTCACATTAATATAATGTAATATAAAATATACAAAACGTGTTTTGCATTTGATTTCTATTCTTCCTAATTTATACATTCACTCTGTTCCAGAGTTTCAATTATAGAGGGAAAGGAAAAGAAAGGAAAGAAATTAGGAAAAAAATGTGTTCCCTGGTTTTTTTAAGGTGAGAAAGGAAAAGAATGGAAGAGAAACTAAGAGGAAAATAATTATGTTTCTTTTCCTTTCAAATTGGAAAGAATAGGAAAAAAAGGAAAGAGTTAAGATTTCATCATACTCAAATTAACATGTTGCCATAGCTTTATCTTCATCATATCATACACTTCCCTCCTTTCTGTACATTAACCAAACCTAACCAGCCGCCGTTCATCATCACAATACTCCGACAAGTCGATACCCCAAGCTTACTCACAGGCCACAATTGCTTCTTAACGCTTGTTTCAACCCTTCTTTTACTAGGTGACATTATTTTCATTTTTTTTTTGTAGTTATTGGTTAATGATTTTGAAAACAATATGTCATGGTTAAGTCTGTTATGTATATATGAAGCACATTTGATCATATCTTGTGTTATGTGAATATTTGTGCACAGTGTGTGATCATAGGTGTATATTGAAATTGCAATTGCATTTATACATTTTTGTTGTTCTGATGACTAAACTATTTTTACATAAACTATTTATACTGGTTTAGGTTATTACATATACTATTTTTACAATTAGAAGACAATATATTGCAGATGCCCTTTAACAATATTTGTTACTGGTTGGTATTTTAATCTGAACTGGTTGGGTTTAGTTTGCTGTTTCAGCCGTTAAAGCGGTTTATGAAGAAATTAAGTTTATTACATGAAACATTTTTAACAATTAAAAGAGCAATAAATTACAGAATCCGTTTAACAAAAATTAACACAGAGCCCGTTTAACAGCAGTTTAACAACATAATCTGTTTTACAACATTTGATTACTGATTGGTATTTTAATCTGAAATAGTTAGGCTCGACTTACTCTTTCGGCCCGTGGAAGCAATATATATAAAAAATTATTGTAAACTTTTCTAACCATTATTTTCATTTTAATATTGATGTTTCTTATTAGTTGTTTAAATATAATGGGTCAAAGCATATGACATGTTATGATTACGTCTGGAATCTGGATGATCTGTGTTGTTATGTACTAATACTTATACTGTTGCTTATTATGTGTTTTTAACTCTATATGCTGTCTCATGAGTTTGAGTTTGTTTGATAGTAGATACAATTCTCAAGTGTGTTCAAATTTGGTGTTTTTGTTCTATACGTAGATGTTTGAATTATCTACTGCACTTACTGGTCATATTTCATTTTCCTATGTATAGCCAAATTATAACTCTTGCTAAATATGAAACAGACCCGGCGCAACAGGCTCGATAAGTGAAGCCCGGGCTCGGGCTCGTTTATTAAACGAGCTTTTTAGGCTCGAGCTCGTTTAAGCTTGGCTATATCGAGTTTTTCATGAGCCGATATCAAGTAGCTCACGAGCAATTCGGTAGAGAAACGAGTAATGACGAATGGAAAGTAATGCATTTTGTATTTTAATTTTCTCCAAGGGTATAATGGTAAAATTATAGCTTTCTTTTCCTTTTCCACTCAACTAGGGAACACATGCAATGTTTATTTTCATTTCCTTTCCATCAAACTAGGGAGCACATACTAATACCACTTATTTTCCTTTCCATTCCTTTCTTTTTCCTTTCCTTTCCTTTCTCTCTTTAAATGAAACTCGGGAACAGAGTGTATGATCGAGAATTTGGAATTCAGGAACTTATCAACTAAGGACTGGAGATGAATATATTAGTTGAAGAAATTTCTCATATGGCTTATATTATCTTTCCATTCTTCATTTGACAAGCTATGGATGAATCCATTTGTTTCCAAAATGTAATTCTTCAAATTACTAACAAACCTTCTCACTTAAATTAGTTAAGTGTTAAGAAATATCTTACCAAACTTAAATTACTGCATTCGCATCTATATTGTGATGATATCAGCCAGTGCACAAGCGGGAATATAAGTTTCATCAAATACATTCAAAATGCATACAATATTCTGAAGATTTATTGCTCATTTATGACTCTATTGATATTCTTTTTAAATAGTATTCTGTTCTTTTTAAATAATATAACTATTTTCCATATTTAAAGTTCCTTGCAAGGTGGTGGAAACCTAGAGAAGATTATGAAGAGATTTCTATGGGAAGGGGCTAATAATGTTAACAAGATGCATTGGGTGGCATGGGAGAGGGTTACTCTTCCTAAACACATGGGAGTCACGGTATCTCTAGATTGAGAGATATAAACAACTCATTTCTTGCAAAATGGGGATGGAGGTACAAGATGGAAAAGGATGGTCTATGGTCCAAAGTTGTGGAGTCTATCCACAGACAAAGATCTGGTTGGGAGTTGGTCCCGATTAATAAAAAATACACGGGGGTTTGGAAAAACATTGTTAAATTGGTGAATAAGTTGAAGCTGGAAGGTAGGAAGGTAGTAAGCTGGAAGATTTAATCAAAGGTGCGTGGGGTGGTCGGATAATTGGGTGGGTGGTGGCTCTTTAATATCGAGATTCCCAAGTTTGTACAAACTAGAGAAACATAAGCAGTGCAAAATTGGAGATCGGTTTTGGAGGCAAGGATCCTTTTTTGGTTGGGCTTGGGGTTGGGTAAAAATGCAGTTTCTGATGTTGAAATGGCTGAATGGGAGAGTTGCATCCGGGTGATTAATGCGGCTAGTTGGAAAGGGGGCTCGGATTCGTGGGTTTGGTTGGGTGATTCGAATGGAAGCTTTTCGGTAAGATTGGTTAAAAGGTTGATGGCGAAACAGAAGGAAAACTCAAACATTTATGCTTTAAATTGGTGTAAGTGGGTCCCACTTAAAAGTAACATTCATGTTTGGAGAGCGGAATGGATCGAATTCCTACAAAGGAGGCTATAGGAAAAAGAATATTCATGTGGCAAATTCGAGGTGTACTTTCTGTGGGACGAGTGTGGAAACCGCTGACCAAAATTTTACAAATCGTTTGGTGGCTACGGCCATTTGGGAAGGAATTTCTTGATGGTTCAAGGTGTCTCATTTTCGGCATGTTCGGTGAGAGATCTTCTAAACATTGCAAAAGCTTTTAGCCTGGAAGCTTAAAAAAAGGATATGATGCATGGGATTATCATCATCTCGTGTTGGAGTATATAGAAGGCGAGGAATGAAAAATTTTTGAAGGTAAAGAAGAGAAGTCGAAAGAGATTATAGGTGAAATCAAGTCGTTAGGTATTCTTTGGTATAAACATAGATTGAAAAGAAAAACGTTACAGTGGTCTAAATGGTGTAATTTAAGTTTCATATATTGGTGTGTCCTTGAGGCGTCTCTCTAGCTTGTGGAGGGCGTCTGTGTTTTGGGTGTGTTTGGTTGTTTTATAAAGTTTACGGTTAAAAAATATCATATTTAAGTATTATCTATATCTATATATATATATATATATTATCTATATTACATTATAATACATATAGACAACTTTTAACCTTCAAATTTCTCTCTTCTTCATACGCTTTAAAATTAAATGCTCTCTAACTGCTGTCTATAACTCTCCAACAAGTCTCCCGACAAAGTCCAACCTGCCCTCCGGCGAATAATTACTCGCCTCTTTACTGAATCTCCGTTACAAGGGCATTGAAAAATTGTAATTAAGAATCTTAAATCGTTCTCAGCCGTTTTGTATATGATATTAACCGAAATCCTAACCCATCATTGTCTCCCATGTTTCCACTGTGAATCGATTACAAAAGGTTGCCACTTCCCCCTTCAAATGACCAATAAAGGTGTTCAGTTGTTTCTATTACTGATTTTTTATTTGTTTTTTTTGGGGGGTTTGTGAGTATTCATAAAGAGTTTGTTGTTTTGCAGTTTTAATGGATTATCAGTCGTTCAACCTCAATCGATCCGTAAAGGTGATTACTTTATTTTATCTTATTAAATTAGTGTTTCTTGGTTTCTTGTTAATTCCAAGAGGATTGCTTTAGGATTCTGTGGGGGGTAGGGTACCAAACACATTATACAAGTAACAAGTTAAAAGGAATAACCCGCGGAAAAAATATCTTCCGTGAGGCGCCATAGGCCATCGCGGAAGACACACTCATAACAGTGAAAAGTAACAAAGCACAACGGAAGTACCACCATAGGCAGGACACGTGGTGAGGTATCACTGCGCAATAACCTTACAGTTATATGGATGCACGATGGACCAATAGGAATGGGCCAAACGCAATACTTGCACAGAAAGAAAGAACATAATTGGCCAGACTATCCAACCAATCAGGAAATGCCATCATACTCAACCATGAGAATAGAGGCTTCCATTGAGTGGGACAGCTGGCCCAACCCTTCTCCCCCCTTCGACATTAAATACAAGATGAGGTATAATGGTAAAAGGATCCGATTCCATACTCTCTAACTCTATAAATATATTTTGATCACTTCACGCCGGAGGGTGGTTACGAGAAGACCCCTCTATTCCTCTTCTCGTAATAAGCTTAGGGTGTTCGGTTTTGCAGGTGTATTGTCCGCCGGAACTCATCGTAATCCATTATCGTACAATCAGTAAAGTAGTGAGATGAACCCACCCATAAGTTCAGTCTTATCGATAAATCTACCCTCGGTGATATAGTAGGTTTAACCATATCAGGTTAGACTTAGTGTTTCTTCAGGTTCCATTAACGAATCACTGCTAAAATTCGGTGGTGTTCATACTGTTTTTTTCATGGGAGGGATCTTTATGTCAAACACACATCAATTACAATCGACTCAAACTCACTCAGCTTCTTCTTCAAATTATAAAGCACTTTGCCCATTGCAGCTAAAACATTTGGGAAAATTATAATGGTGATTTTTGTAAGGGTTCAAACCCACAAGTGAGCATTAAAATGTGAAGGTAATTCAATCTCTAAGCTCAAAATCATGGGAGGGAAGCTTTCAAGATTAGTGATTTTCGTGGATATGCAATAAAAAACGAAACTTTATTTGAAACTTTCCTCCATACATGAACAAGATTGAATGCCTTGAAGGTTCTTAGCTTAGTTTATTTTTTTAGGAATTTGGGGTCCACTTCCTGATAAGAGAAACACATTTTGATTCAGAACTTCAATTATTGCCTAATTGAGAGCTTGAGAGTTACTATATATTTATCGGTGTATGTCCGAAGAAGGTAGTTATTATCGTTTATATATTTATCGGTTTTAGTTTCAGTTTTTAAAAATTGTTAGTAGTTTGGTGATTTGTTAGTGGCCTAATTGTTATATAATTAGGGATTGACCATATATCAGGTTGTAAATGAATCGGTTAAGCGTTTACCAGACAAGCGAACGGTTCATGGGCAGCTAACCGAACACAATTATTTGTTCGTGTTCGTTTATTAAGGAAATGAACTTGTTCGTGAACAGGTCACGAACGTAAATGAATGAATACGAGTGGGCATGAACAACGTTTTATTTTGAGTAGCAGAAAATGGTCAGTGGCAACGGTTCGGTCCGGCTACCAAGTTTGTATAGGTGTTTTTTTTAGCAATTATATATGTTAATTTTTTACATATAAATGATCAGATAATAATTGTAAATAAATTTTTGTTTTATAGTTAATAATAATAAAGTTGCTTTTATCAATACGATAAAGATTAGAAATGTTATTAAAAAGTATTAAAAACCTTTAATGAGAAAATATAAATGAACATAAATAGATATAAACGAACACACTATCAAACATTCATGAACAAAATTGAACGAACAGTTCGATGAACGTCCGGTCGGTTTACAACCCTAAGCATATTGCATGTGGATTAGTTCATATTTGCGTGCAATTGTTTTTCTATGATAATTTGTATCAGATATCAGAGTATGATGTAATTGAAATATTAGAGAATGTATGCAATTTGAAGAAGCATGAAGCGGACTGGATATTGAAAATCGATATTGTAGAACAAGGAGATAGATTGGAGGTAATAATTGTTCTCTTGATTTTTTTTATTTGGTCATGCTAATCATAATGTATGGAAAACTGGCAATTCAATAGGGTTTACATGAAAATAGTTGGCTTTATAATACTGTTGTTTGTTAAGTTGTTGATAATCAAGATCACAAGATGTACCGCCATCTACCTTGTTAGAAGGAGATGTTAAGCATGTAGGTCTACTTTTAAAATTTGGTGGATTCTTGAAGTCTATTTCAATCAATGATTTAGCTTCAAGACTTGCAAAAGATGGAAGCTTTGATAAAATATAATGGTATAAATTGATAGCCTTGATTCCATATGATATTTTGGATAGGTTTCTTACCTTTTGGAATTTGGCCAATTGGTACGGTAACGCAACACGAGAATATCAAATGTTCAAAATACTGACTTACATATACACATATTGAGTCAGGAATGTAGACTTTAATATTTGCTACTAATTATATGCTGTTTTCGCTTTTCCATTTTTTGAGTCTCAATTACGCGGTACAATATTAAGATGTAGTTGTGGATAATGATTTTGAGATCCTGAAGTAGAGAACGAAGTTTGTGAAGAAACACGGATCCACTCACCGGGTATGGGTCCTGGATCCAGTGAGTCCACAGGGTACAATACGATAATTACTACCACGATATGAGTAAGGCTTCCTAAAGTCCAGTGACCGGAACCTGCAAAACAGACACCGTGAGTCTCGTTACAGGAAGGACAAGAGGGGGGGTCTTCCTATAATCACCCTCCTGCGTGTGAATCAGTAACGTTCGTAATGAAGAAAGTACTGATGTATAAAGACTAAATGTAGTCAGAATATATGTGAGTGAATGAATACCTCATATCGTTTGACAAGGTATTTATAGCCGAAGGATAATGGAAGATGATTGGGGCAACTTTCCTCTTCTAGAAGATCTTTGATAACCTCCTGGACACGTGTCTTCTTGTGATAGGTTGGGCTATACGTCCCATGTGCATGGGTATAACAACCTGGACACGTGTCACCAGCTGATAGGATGGATCGCACCCTGACCATGTGCACGGTCGTGTCACCAGCTAATAGGATGGATCGCACCCTGACTATGTGCACGGTTATAACAACCTGGCCAGGTGTCCTTTGTTAATTGGTTAGTATGTCACATATTCCCCAAGTAAGAATCATGAGACTTTCTTCTAGAAAGTATTTGAATGGTGACAGCTGTCCTACTGGCACTGTCCTTCAGTTATTTGTGCGAACATACGTCCTGTCTTGCGGATGACTATTGAGGACGCCAGGATGCTTCTGCGAGTGTTATGAGAACGTTCCTCCTTACTCGTAACATGCGGGTGGTCCAAGTGTCCCGCTGGCGGTTTATAAGAGGGTTCTCTATGACCAGCGGGTAGTATTTAAGGGTATTTGGGTCCTTTTGGTACCCTACCTCTACAAGTCCCCCCAGTCCAGTGTTTCTTCCGCATGAAGTCTTTGTGCGGGTGAAATTTCTGAACTTAATGTATGTTTTGGGGATTTTTGTTGTTCGGAGGTTAGGTAGAAAATATTTTCTGTTGTATGGATAGTCACGAAAAAGGACAAGTTGAGCACTCGCAGGCGCGTGAACAGATGATGGAACGTTTTTGACAGCTGTCACTGTACCCGACTGTACAACGTTTTCTCTTTTTCGAATTCCCCGCGTGACGTGGCAGTCATTAGTTGGTTGGTGTTTTTCTCTCTCTACTGTTCATATCCCATCGCATTAATTGCGATGGGTATAAATAATGGGAGATATCCTCTATTTGAAGTTTTATCGCCTTTTATTCTCTAACCATCTTTGCTTTCTCTCTGATAAAGTACCGATCTTTCTTATATACTTTCCTTAAATCTTTCTATAATGTCGAATATTCAAACTGAGGTTGACGAGATAGAAGCTTCATGGGATTATTCTGAATACAAGAAATTGCTGGAGACTTATGGCATTCCACCGGAGTGGGGGCCGGAATTTCCAGCCCCTGGTTCCATAGCCAGTTTTCCACCGCCTGAGAAAATGGCTGTGTATGCTGACTATTTCGTTCATGGGAATTTCCGTTTACCCATAACGAAATTTTTCTAGAGGTTTTTAACTAGGGCTGTGCAACGGTTCAGAACCGCGAGAATCGTACCGGAACCGAAAACGAGTGAAAAATAGAACCGGAACCGAAACCTATTATAGTAAACCGGTTCGGTTCTAGAACCGCTAAAGCCGGTTCTCGCTAAGCGGTTCTGGCTAGAACCGATTCGATAATTTATTTATCAAATGAGTTATGCAAACTTTGCAAATTGCAAAATAAATTTATACAATTGTATATCTTCTTTCACGGTAAAACTAATTTAGATTACAACATGAACATCCGTTGTTAAAACATAAGTGTTGAAGTTAAATAAATCATTAGCAACGATAGATTAATAGAAGATCATATTAATTTATATTAAATTACCTTGATAGCTTAGATCAAAATTGATCATGGTTGCTAGTTCTTGAACGTAAAGAAAGAAGATTTGAATTAAAAAATGATTGAATGGATGCCGGTTAATAAGTTACTCTATAAAAAATGAGGATTGGTAAATTTATTTAAAACGTTTTGAATATTCCGGTTCTTCGGTTCCAAGTCTAGAACCGCCGGTTTTACCCGGAATCGTACCGGGAACCATTTAAAACAAATTCTAAGAACCGAGAACTGAACCGGTACACACTTTAGCGGTTCTGAGGCACCGGTTCGGTTTCGGTTCCTCGGTTCTGGCGGTTCCGAACCGTTTTTTGCTCACCCCTATTTTTAACTGCCTATGGGATCCATTTATCCCAACTGCATCCGCGTGCTATGATGCGAATTCGTCATTATGAATTTATATGTATAGCACGAGACATGGTGCCTTATGTTGATCGATTTCCGGTTTTTTATCGTCTTGCCAACCGGAGCGGTTGGTATACGTGTCAGGGATTTTCCGATCGAAGCCTTGGGTATGAGGTTGAAAAGTTGTCCACTGACTGGCATAACAAATTCTTTTGGGTGTCTGAGGATGTGGTGCCTCTGTCAATGGTTCGCCGGCCAGTAAATTCCGCCCTTCCTGACGTTGTTACCGTTGCTCATGAGGGCCAAGAATGGTACCGTGTACTCACAATGGAACCGACACCCATGCGAGCCTTACCGGTAGAAGCTCTTGTTTGGGCGGGCATGAGCCGCTTGTGGCCAACATAATTTATGGAGCCCATTTTTGTAGATTTGAATGAGCGTAAGTTTCCGTTTATTGTCTCATTATTTGCTTGAATATTTTGATAATTTGTTTTCTATCTTTTTTCCGGCTGAAGCTCTATGTTCAATGCCTTTTTGAAAACAGGGGTTGTGTCCGCAAAAGTATCCGTGAGGCAGGGGACCAACCTATTCTTGAGAAAACTAAGTCCCAATTTTTGTCAAGTGATAGTTGCCATCTTATCGTCAAGTGATGACGATGGTAACGTTTCTATGTCTTCTGCTTCCGAAGAGGAAAAGGATTTCGATACTTCTGAACCTTCCTCTGTCTCACATTTATTGGCAGAATTGGAGCAAAGGAGAGTTTTCTTAGCCTCCCAGACGGGTCGTACGAATGAGAAGGCTGCGGACACTGAGGCGGGACCGTCAAAGAAAAAACAGAAAATACACCGTCCCAAGAAGCCACAGTATAGCCTTGCTGACCGTCTTGACACTGTTGAAGGTACATGCCAGCCTTTAAATACTGTATTATTATTTTTTTATTAGTATTTTGCTAAGTATAAATCTTGTTGTGTAGATCCGTTGATTTTTAGTGAAGATATATCTGAGAAGTTATCAACACCCACTCCTCATACTGAAAAACCATCGTCCCCTTTTTCAAGGGGAGGGGCGGAGGATAAACCATCTACTCCGCCTGATGCTGCTAACGTGGAGGATCAGCCAACTTTCCCCCAGGCTGGGGTTACTGTGGATGAGGAGATGCCTACTCCTCCGATTGATATTTCAACGGGGTTCCGGACGATCAGTCCGGCCGTGATACCCCGGATTTCAAGTCGGAGAGCTGTGACTTATTCGGCGCTATATCACAATTCATTCATTCTCGGGCATAGCTGTTCACGAAACGTGGCATGGGACATCTGTCGGCGGCGGGTTAATTCCGAGCGAGAATCAATTAATCCCCCAAACCGGGGAAGCTTAAGCGGAAATGAAAGAGTAGGGTGAAGGAAAAGAAAAGGGGGGAAGCAACAATAGAGGTGCAAGGCTTACAGAAGTACCGAAACAACCACAATATGCACCACTTCCAATTGAAAAACAAATTTTAGTCATTTATGCAGCTGTCAATGGATTCTGTGATCGAATGCCACTAGACAGAATTAGAAAGCCTCAACCAGAACCACATTCCTTTTGCGTGCGGATGTAGCTAAGTGTCTGACTCTATTGGTCATAGTTTCCTGCTGTTGCGGCCGGTGCTCGTTTGCACGCGCGTGAACCAACCCAACAAACAAGGAAAGGATGGTCCCTGGCTCACTAGTAGGTGACGAGGGGATTAAAAAAAGGGCTCATTTCACCTACCCATGCATTCGTTCGGATCCATTCTTCCTTCTTTACAGGCGGGACTTGACGTTTCACAAACAAAGTAGGTTTTTTATCCCTTTGCCTGCATCAGCGGAAAATGGGAATTCATTGATAATGACGGGGGGCTACTCTTCTAGAGTACAGGTAATTTGGCTAGATCGTTTTGATTATTTGTTTCAAGGTTGGGGGGTGGTAGTGGTGATCAGCAAGACAGTCCTACTGCTGAAGAGGATCATATTCAGACTGACGAGCTTCCACGCCAACGTCCTCCTCAACAGTCTTCTTCCACCCCGGCTCGCCTTAAACCCTCGGGCTCCCGTTATTACGGGGATACGGGCTTGGGTGACAAACACGAGTTGTTTGTCCCTCCATGGGGCATTACCAATGGTTCTCGGTTTTCTTAACCGAGAACTTGTATGGAATTTGTTGAACATTGCGCACCCTCTGCTGAGATGGTATATCAGCGTGATCTTTCCCGCCACGACCTTCATACAAATGTTGTTTACCATTTGGCTAATGCTCTGGCCGGTAGCCAAGAGGTTCTGAGCGAATGTCGTACTCTGGGCGGGAAGGTGGGGGAAGCTCGTCGGGCGGCCGAGGTTGCCAAGAAAGAAGCTGAGGAGCAACGTATTGCTGCCCAGACCGCTAAATGGAAACAGGCTGACGCGGAAAATGCTCTTAGGAGTGAACAGGGCCGTAATTTTGAGGCTACTCGCCGATGGAAAGAAGCCTGTGAAAGGTAAAATTCCAGTCGAGAAGCTGATCGGGCGAGGGCCCAAAAGGATAAGGACGAGTTGGTCCGTGTTCAGGAAGCCAATTTAGTATTGGAAAATCAAGTGGCTCTTCACGGTGCTCGAATCCACGATCTGGAGGAGGAACTGAAGTTGCAGAAGGAGCGGGCTGAACTTAAGGATCAAAGTGCTGTTGAAATCCAGACTGCTTATGATTCCCTCCTCCAAGCTCATGAGGAAGCTATCGCGGAGCCAAAGGAGTTCCGAGCGCGGGCCGAGCGTGCCGAACAGGACACTCAATGGTTCCTTACTCGGGGGGTTGATGCTTTAAGTCAAACTTTATCACTTGTTGTTTCACTCGTACCTTTTGATATTGGGAACTTATGTTTTTGTCTTAACAGGTTGTTCGCCATATCAAAGGAGGTAAGGACCTAAATGACAGCTTTGCCAATGCGATGTCTGCTTCTTCCTCACTTGGGCGTGTTGTGGGCTTTCATGAAGGGATGAGGTATGCTCAGAGCAACCACAGATTCAGAGATCATCCTCTTCATGGAGTTGATGTCAAGCAAGCCCGAGTTACGCGGGTTAAGGAACATGATGACCTAGTGTTTCCGCTTCAGCAAATGCTTCCGGAGTTTGCATCCGCAGATGATGGCCTACAACTTTTGAAGGCCTATCTTGGGGAACACTCCGAGGATGATTCTTCGGAATATACGTCTGTGAAGGCTCCGGAAGACCCGTCCGCTGCAAACCCTTAGGATAGATTTACTGTTTCTATAACTTGTAAAAAGTTTTCTTTCCTTCTTGTAATGTTTTTTGGATCATTAATGAAGAATATTTCTTTTGACTTCTTGTGTTCTTTTTACTGCTTTTAATATCTTCTGAGAGGAATTTCCTGAATCTTTCAATTTGTTGAAATATTTGAAAGTTTTGGATAACTATAGTGACGTGGCGGAGAGAGAAAATTTTTGAGGGTAACTGACAAGACGTATATGACGCCGCCGACAGTCTGTTTTCACTATCTTGAATTTCCCGCCTGACGTGTCAGTCATCTGTCGGTCCGCGGTTTCTCTCTCCTATGGCGCTTTATGGATCGCATTAATTGCGATGAGTATAAATATGACCTTTGTGGTTTCCACTCAATCTTTATCACTTTTAGATTTCTTTCAAACACTCGAGTTTTTCAACCTTCTCCTAGGTTTCTTCCCTTTTTCTGTGATTTCTTCATCTTACTGTTATTCCGATGGCTAAAGAAAAGAAGAGTACCCCTACCATCGACGAGGTTGCCGTATGTCTTAAAGAAGAAGACTATAATGATGTTGTCAATGTTTATGGATTGACGACGAGTGGGAACCAGAACTTCCTGCTAGTGGTTCTATTGCTACTAGTCCGCCTTCAAAGAAAATAGTTGTATACATAGACCACTTTACAACAGGGAACTTCCGGATTCCGATTACCAAATTTGTCCAATCGGTCTTGACAACTTATAGGATTCATCTTTCCCAGATCCATCCCTTCGGGATGTTGAGGATTCGACACTTCGAATTCTGTTGCCAGACCCACGACCTTGAACCGACTGTTGGCATGTTCGCCGTTTTTTACAAGATGACCTTCCGTGACGGATGGTACAGCTTCGCGACTGTGGAGAAGAGGGTTATAGGCACGGAATGGCTCCGTAGCCTCCATGGCTGGAAACCTAAATTTTTCTGGATCCGAGAGGATGTTATTCCTTTCGCGATGCATAAACGGAAGGCGAAAGAGGCTATGCCAGTGGTTGTGGCCTCCGCCCATGAAGATCAGCCATGGTATCAAACGCTGATCTCCACACCGACTCCCATGCGCCCAATCCACGAAGGGGCAATGGTGAGTGCGAGGATGAGCCGATTGTGGCCATTTCCAACTCTGGAACCGTACTACGAGGAGACCAACAAGAGTAAGTTTGTTGTTATCTCTGTTTTGTCATTAAGAATTTTCTAATTTGTTTTCTTTCTTTTCGTAGGTGAAGGTTCCGCCTTTAGCACTTTGTTGGATCGCAAGGGGGGAATGATGGTGCGCCGCCCAATCGATAAAAGGGATGCGTCCTTTCTTGAGCGCACCCGTTCTAATTTCGTGTTTCCCACAGCTTTCCGCCCGGAACCCAAAGTTTCCGAGGCGATGTATGTCAAAGGTGAGGCATATGTTAAAGAATGCATCCAGAAAGGTGAGGGCGCTTTGAAACCCAAACCTGTGACTGCTATTAGTTCCAGCGGAGTGATTGTGCTTTTCTCGTCTAGCGAGGAGTCGTCACTGTCTAGAGAAATATGTTCGATTGATGTTGACAAAATTACGGGCTCTATGCAGGTCTCACCCGTCAACGAGCCGCGACTATTCAATCATCGGGCCCAGATGATGCTGACACCACTGCAGAAGTTGAGGGTCCGGGACCTGATGATACTACTGCTGAGGGTAAACGCCAGGCCGTTGATGCGGGCGCCTCCAAGGCGGCGGGCAAGTGGAAACTTCATCCTGTAAAGATATTCCCAAGAAGAAGTCAAAAAATACCAAACCTTCAGCCTTGGAAGCACGATTGGAACAACTTGATGCGGAGGACCCTTCGCTGGGTATGCAAAGTTCCTTATTTTTTATCTGTTTTGAATTGGAATGTTTCTAACTCATTGTTAATGTTTTTCAGTGAGCCTGGATAACCTTTCTGAAGGTATTTCCGGTTTGAAGGATTCTCCTGTTCGTCCATCACAACCACCTCCTAACACCGTTGAGAATCCGGTCGTTGTGACGGATGACTCTCCATTGAAGAAAGAGGGGGATGACACAATTGATCGTACTAAGGTGTCACCCCATCATAACGTTTACCGCTTTAGGGATCAAGGGGGTGTGAGCACATTTCCATATGCTTCCCCGACTTCTCCCTCTCATTGGGAGGAAGATCCTACCCCGCACCAGCCTAACTGGTCCTTGCGTCGGTATTCAACATTCCGTGACGTGGACACATGTTTTGAATTTCTGGGGGAGTGTCTTCCTCATGGTGAAAAGGAGAGACGTCGCCTTAGTATTCGCCAAGAATTACTAAACTCTCATTCTTATTATTTGGCGAATACTATGTCCACTACTCATGAGATAACCAGAGATTGGTTGGCGATGAATGAACAATGGGATGAGCTGGCGGCCTCTGCTTCTGATGCTAAACAAGAAGCTCTTAAAGCTATAAACGGAGCTAGGGAGGCCAGCCAGGCCCAGGAGGCGGAAAAAGCTGCTCGGTCCGCTGCTGAGGAAGCCAGGATCGCTCTTCAAAAGCAGTTAGATGAACATGCCAAATTACTGGAAACCCTGCAGGCTGAATCAGCGGCCAAGGACAAGCGCTTGATTGATCTTAACGCTAAAAACCGTGATCAAGCCTTGAAATGTGCTAAACACAAGATGGAAATCAACCAGGCCAAGGCGGACCAAAAATGGTTATTGGCGGAGGCTATTCCCAAGGTATGTGCCTTATTCTCATCTTAAATGTTCCCAGTATTTTTAGAGTTACTTATGTGTAACTGTTTTATCAGGTCATTGCCGATGTTCGGGCTAGTGATGAACTTGGGAATTGTGTTGCTATCCTCCTCAAAGCTTCGAAGCAAGCTGGTCGCCAACTGGGCTTTAAAGAAGGTTATCAGTTTGGTTCCACTTCCAAGCTTCCTGAGGAGTACGTTTTGGCTGGTCAGGATACTGTTGCCATCCTTAAACAAAAATCAAAGGACTTTGATTCTTAGAAATTTTCTTTGGCGGAACAGATATCCGAACTTGCTGGCGAGGAGGATAGCATTCAGCGACTATTAGACTCTTCATGAACTTGATAGAAGTAACGAAGAAGAAGAAGAAGAAGAAGAAGAAGACCATATTGAAGATGCTGGAGGTAACGATGCGGAACACGAAGATGCCGCGCCATAGATAGAATTTTCTTTTTTCTTGTAACTTGATCTTTTGTTGTAATCCCATTTGTGTATATAAAGAAGTTTTAATTTTGCATCCGTTACACTTTGTTTATTTTGTCATAATATAAGTGTTTAGTAGGATCTTCTTTGTATGCCAATAAAGGATTACGTAATAATACAAGTCTCAAATGACTGAAATGAAAATTTTCATAACTAGGGCTTAAGCCAACTTACAAGAAATGAAATTACAAATGTTGTGAACTTCTAGTTAGGCGCGCAGACCAAAAGATAAACATACTAAATGTAGCATTTTCTCAGTTGGGCCCCATTCCAATTTCTAGGGACGTCTGTCCCGTCCAACCTTTCTAGTTTATAGGCACCTTTAGACAGAACTTTCTGTATTCTATAAGGTCCTTCCCATGTAGGGGCCAACTTGCCCGGAGGCTCTAGCCCTGAGCCTTCGTTACTGCGGAAGACATAATCTCCCGCATCGAATTCACATCTTTGAACCCGCGAGTCATAGTACTTTTGCAATTGTCGTTTGTAATTATGCTCGCGGATCGATGCCATTTCCCTCCTTTCCTCGAGGAGGTCGAGGTTCATCCGGAGCTCATGATCGTTATCTTCAATCATAAGGACTCTGGCGGATGGGATACCAATCTCGGCGGGAATCATGGCTTCTGTGCCATATGTTAAACTGAAGGGGGTTTCGGAATTGCTGGAATTCCTTTGAGTGCGGAAGGCCCATAGTACATGGGGCCGTTCGTCCACCCATCCCGTTCGTTTTGTTCCCAGCCTCATTTTGATTCCTTCTTTAATCGTCCGATTTGTTCTTTCGGCTTGACCATTCGCTTGCGGGTGGGCTACAGAGGTGAAGATTTGAGAAATGTGTAACTCTTTTAACCATTCTTGCAACCCACTGTCCGCGAATTGTGTCCCGTTGTCACTAACGAGCTCTAGAGGGAGGCCGGAATGGCATATGATGAATTCCCACAAGAATTTTTTAACACTCGCTGCTCTTATAGAAGCAACTGGTTTGGCCTCCACCCATTTTGTAAAGTAGTCGATGGATACTATCAGGAACTTGATACGTCCGGGGCTTCAGGGAAAGGTCCCATTATGTCAACTGCCCATTTCTGGAACGGCCAAGCTGAAGAGACTGGGACTAACTCGTTTTTTGGTCGAAGCGTGTTAGGAGCATGTCGTTGACATGAATCACACTTTCTGATTTCATGTACAGCATCCATATGCATCCCCGGCCAGTAATATCCGGCATTCATTATCTTTGCTACAACCATCCGCGGACCCGCGTGAAGACCACAAATGCCTTCATGAACCTCTCTGATTAAGTAATTCGCGTCCTCGGCATCCACACATCGAAGTAGTGGTCCGAGGAAAGAACGTCGGTACAAAATACCATCAAGAGTCTGATAGTTCAAGGCTTTGTGCTTTATCTTCCGGGCTGCTGCTTTTCCTTCCGAAAGTGCTCCAGATGACAAGTATGCCATAATGGGTGTCATCCAGGATTCTACTCCTGTTTGGATCACTAAAACCTGATGTTGCGGAACAGACGGGCGATCTAATACTTCAATGCGGATGTCCTTGGAGAAATGTTCGAAGTTTGTTGAAGCCAATTTACTGAGAGCATCCGCTGATTTGTTTTCACTTCTCTTTATATGAATGACTTTGTAAGAAAAGAACTGAAGCATCAAATCCTTTGCCTGTGACACATATGAAGCCATGATATCGTTTTTTGCTTCGTATGTACCATTGATCTATCCCGCAATAAACATGGAACCCACCCGGGCTTCTAAATGTTTAACCCTGAGCTTTTTGGCTATCCGCAAGCCTGCCAAGAAAGCTTCATATTCTGCCTCGTTGTTGGTACTTTTGAAGTCCAGCTTTATGGCATATGTAAACTCATGGCCTTCGGGATTGACCAGCCTGAGGCCTGCGCCACATCCCTCATTGCTTGAAGCTCCATCCGTGAATAAGGACCAAATTTGTCCTAATTCCGGAGGTGCTTGGGGTTGTTGCTCGATTAAACATTCTTTTTCTTTGATATGCGGAACTTCTGTCACGAAGTCTGCAACCACCAGCTCTTTGATTGCTGGCCTAGGTTTGTATTCTATTGCATGTTCACCTAGTTCGATGGCCCATTTGGCCAGTCGGCCAGATAATTCGGGCTTACTGAGAACATTTTTGAGCTTGTATCCGGTGAAAACATTGATAGGGTGCTCTTGAAAGTATCTGCGGAGGCGTCGGGCAGCATAGACCGGTGCTAAAACAAGTTTTTCAAGCATGGAGTATCTTGTTTCCGGGTCCGATAATGTTCTGCTGACGTAGTAGATCGGTGTTTGAATATTCTTTCGATCTGTCAGGAGGACGGTCCCAATGGCGATGTTTGATGCTGATAGGTATAACGTTAAAGGCCCCCCCGCACAGGGTGCTGTTAACGTGGGCAGCTCCATCAAACATTTTTTAACCTCCAAAAAAGCTTGTTCTGCTTCCGCATTCCAATTGAAATGTGCTTTCTTAAGGCAATTTCTTAGTGTTGAGATAAATGGGTAAGATTTGGCTGCATGGTTTTCCAAGAATCGATTCAAAGCAACCAAACGCCCATTGAGTGTCTGAACTTCCTTGAGGGAGGACGCGGAAGGCATGCGGGCTATAGCTTGAACTTTGTCTGGATTAGCTTTGAAGCCCGCATCCGTGACAATCACTCCCCGAAATTTTCCCTCTTCCATTCCGAATGAACACTTAGCTGGATTTAGCTTCATGTTAATACCTTTCAATGTTTCGAAAGTCTTTTCAATATCTCTCAGCAACTGATCTTCCTCAACAAATTTGATTACAAGATCGTCCATATACACCTCAAAGTTTCGACCAATTTGTCATTTAAATGCTGTGTACATCAATCGTTGATACGTGGCTCCCGCATTTTTTAGTCCGAAAGGCATCATTTTGTAACAAAAGGTGCCTTGATCGGTATGAAATGTTGTTTTGTTCTCATCACCTGCTGCCATGCGGATCTGATGGTAGCCTTTGTAAGCATCCAAGAAGCACTTGAATTTGAATGGTGCCACAACATCAACTTTGAGAACTATTTCGGGTAAAGGATAACAATCCTTGGGACATGCTTTATTTAGGTCATTGAAATCGATACACATTCGCCATGCCCCCTAGCTTTTGGGGACGATAACTGGGTTGGCGACCCAAGTTTGGTAACGAATTGGACGAATGATTCCTGCCTGCAAGAGGTCCTGGACTTGTTCATTCATTGCTTTTGTTTGTTCCGGACCCATCTTACGTTGTTTTTGAACAATTGGCACAAACAACAGGTTTACCTGTCACACCCGGCCCTGAGCGGCGGAAGCAGCCGGGCGCGCGCGAGTGGGAATTGATACTTAAGCACGGGCCATTGCAAACATTCAAAGTAAGATTTTCATTGCGCATGAAAAGTTTAATACAAATACATTACATTGTTTAAAAATTACATAAAAACATCCAAGTATAAAAATTGTTGAAGATTTCTACGCCATATCCCCATGCGCGGCGGGAACAACCACGCGCATCGAAGGGATATGGCGTAGAAATCTTCAACAATTTTTATACTTGGATGTTTTTATGTAATTTTTAAACAATGTAATGTATTTGTATTAAACTTTTCATGCGCAATGAAAATCTTACTTTGAATGTTTGCAATGGCCCGTGCTTAAGTATCAATTCCCACTCGCGCGCGCCCGGCTGCTTCCGCCGCTCAGGGCCGGGTGTGACAGATTGGTATCAGAGCACTGGTTATAGCGAACTAGGAAAAGAAGTTTTAACCTAGACTATAACCGTTGGGGAATCGCATGAAATATTTTTCAAAGAAAATATTTTCAAAAGAAACTATACACACACTTAGGAACACGGGTCACAGTGTCTAGTAAAATAATGATAACATTATGTGCTCAGAGTACATGCGCTAAGTCTGATATATTTTCACCCTTTTAAAGCAAGAATGCCTCCAACTAAAGCCAAAGGAATTACCATGACACCCGAGGAACTCGCGGAAATAATCGCGCAAGCGATCGCAACACATGAGGCCAGCAAGGCCGAATCAAGTCAGGGTCGTCAGAATGAGACCCCAGAACCCGAATCAGGAGCCTTGGACAAAGGATGCTCCTATAAGACATTCATGGCCTGTAAGCCTTGGCCATTCAAGGGAACCGAAGGGGCCATTGGGCTCTACAACTGGATTGACAAGATGGAGACAGTTCTCTCCATTAGCGGATGTAGTGAGAACCAGAAGGTCCTTTACGCGACCTGCATGTTCCAAGAGGCAGCTTCGTCTTGGTGGAAGCTTCAAACGAAAACATTGGGGCGAGAAGTTGCTCTCCACAAGACCTGGGAGGAACTGAAGGAGATGATGATGAGGAAGTTCTGCTCTCGCGCAGAAATCCAAAGTCTACAACAGGAATTCTGGAACCACACCATGGTAGGAACGGATATCGACGCCTACAACAACCGGTTCAACGAACTTTGCCAGTTGGTGCCAGACATGGCAAACACGGAAGAAAAGAAGATCGAGAGGTATATTTTTGGGTTACCTCATGTTGTTAGGGTTCCGCTCAACGCCGCAGCGCCTCCAACCTTTGATGAGGCGGTAGCGCGGGCCATTACCCTTACGAGGGATACGATCCGTGCGGGTATGTTGACTACGCGCGGAATCGAGCAGCGAACCTCTGATCCCAAGAGGAAATGGAACTCTCACCACCGAGGGTCTGACTCCAAGCAGCCACCGTTCAAGAAGCAGGAAAGCGCAAGGGTTTACGCGATTCAGGCCGCGGAGCCACCACGAAAAGGATACAGCGGGCCTCGCCCATGGTGCAACAAATGCAAGTATCACCACGAGGGTGAATGCGCAAGAATCGAATGTGCCAAATGTGGCAGACCAGGGCACAAGACGATGAATTGCCGTATCAGAGAAGCTGGAGCAAGCGACAACTGCTACGCATGCGGGAAGCCAGGGCATTTTAGTCGGGATTGCCCGCAAAAGGGGAACCAAGCTCGCGGGAGAGCTTTTGTGATCGGCGCAGGCGAAGCTAAAGAAGAGCCGAATGTGGTAACCGGTACGTTTTTGCTTAACGGACATTTTGCATCTGTCTTATTTGATACTGGCGCTGACCTAAGTTTTATATCCGCTGAGTTTAAAGACTCCCTAGGCCTAGCAACCAGTAGACTAGACACGCCTTATACTATAGAACTAGCCAATGGTAGGCAGTTATGCGCGAACGAAAGAACTGAACAATGTGTTATAGTCATGGGAGGTCACGGGTTCAATATTAACTTGTTGCCAATAGACTTGGGAAGTTTTGACATTGTGGTAGGTATGGATTGGTTAGTCGAGAACCGCGCGGAAGTTATTTGCCATGAGAAGCAGGTTCGGATCCCACTGTTGAACGGAGAAACCTTGGTAATTCAAGGGGAAAGAAGGGGAGTTGCGACGAAACTGATTTCGTGCCTAAAGGCGCGAAAGTGCCTAAGGAAAGGGTGCTACGCCTTCCTGGCGCATGTCGTAGAGAAGAAAGGAGATGAGCGAAGAATTGAAGACTTACCAGTAGTGCGCGAATTTCCAGAAGTTTTTCCTAAAGATTTGCCCGGATTACCGCCGCCGCGACAAGTCGAGTTTCGTATTGATTTAGTCCCAGGAGCTGCGCCAGTAGCTCGAGCGCCTTATCGATTAGCTCCATCTGAGATGCAAGAGCTATCCAATCAGTTACAGGAACTATTGGATAAGGGTTTCATACGCCCAAGCTTTTCACCTTGGGGAGCTCCAGTACTGTTTGTTAAGAAGAAGGATGGTTCGTTCAGAATGTGTATTGACTACAGGGAGCTGAACAAGCTGACAGTCAAGAATCGGTACCCCTTACCGAGGATTGACGATTTATTTGACCAGTTGCAGGGATCCAGTTATTATTCGAAGATAGATCTACGGTCAGGATACCACCAACTTAGGGTCCATGAGGAGGATGTGCCGAAAACAGCCTTCCGAACTAGATACGGCCATTATGAGTTCTTAGTGATGCCTTTCGGGCTAACTAATGCGCCGGCTGTGTTCATGGATCTGATGAACCGCGTGTGCAAACCATACTTGGACAAGTTTGTGATTGTGTTTATAGATAATATTCTGATTTACTCACGGACCAAGGCCGAGCATGAGCAACACCTGAGATTGATTTTGGAATTGTTGAGGAAAGAAAAGTTGTATGCGAAGTTTTCCAAGTGCGAGTTTTGGCTTAGAGAAGTTCACTTTCTCGGTCACGTTGTAAACGAGAAAGGAATTCACGTTGATCCTTCCAAAGTCAAGGCCATCGAAAACTGGGAAGCGCCAAAAACCCCAACTGAGGTGAGGCAATTCCTAGGACTAGCTGGCTACTATCGACGCTTCATTGAGAACTTCTCCAAAATAGCTCTACCTCTGACCGCGCTAACTCAGAAAGACAAGAAGTTTGTTTGGGGCGAAAATCAGGAAACAGCATTTCAAATGTTGAAACAGAAGTTATGTAGTGCGCCAATTTTGTCTTTGCCCGAGGGGATGGATGACATTGTTGTTTACTGCGACGCTTCACATCAGGGACTTGGATGTGTCCTTATGCAACGAGACAAAGTCATAGCGTATGCCTCACGCCAACTCAAGACCAATGAGAAGAACTACACAACGCATGATTTAGAACTTGGAGCGGTTGTCTTCGCGCTAAAGATTTGGCGCCATTACCTCTATGGTACAAAGTGTATAATCTTTACGGATCACAAGAGCCTTCAACATATATTTGATCAAAAGGATTTAAACATGAGGCAACGAAGATGGGTGGAGTTGTTGAACGATTATGATTGTGAAATTAAGTACCACCCTGGAAAGGCGAATGTGGTAGCAGACGCGCTAAGTAGGAAGGAGCGAATAAAAACGCTACGAGTCAAGGCTCTAAGGTTGACCATTCACGCAGATCTCTCTACCCGCATCCGAGACGCTCAGCAAGAAGCCTTGAAACCAGAGTTTGTTAAAAACGAATGCCTTGGGGGTATGGTTAAGAATTTAGAACTTAAAGAGAACGGCAATCTATATTTCGCTAACCGCATATGGGTCCCTCTCAAGGGAGGATTGCGCGAGCAGGTATTGAACGAAGCTCACAAGACGCGGTATTCCGTACATCCTGGCGCAGACAAGATGTACCAAGATGTTAAAACGCTGTATTGGTGGCCCAATCTTAAAGGCGCCATCGCGACGTATGTCAGTAAGTGCCTGACGTGTTCGAAGGTAAAGGCTGAATACCAGAAACCATCAGGGTTGCTTCAACAGCCAGAAATTCCCATGTGGAAGTGGGAACAAATCTCTATGGACTTCATCACCAAACTGCCAAGGACACCTGGGGGTTATGACACAATATGGGTTATTGTGGATCGGCTAACTAAGTCAGCGCACTTCCTGCCGATCAAGGAAACCGATAAGATGGAAAAGTTAGCCCGACTGTATATTCGAGAAGTAGTTTCAAAACATGGAGTCCCAGTGTCCATCATTTCTGATAGAGATAGTCGGTTCACATCAAGGTTTTGGAGATCGTTACAAGGGGCTTTAGGTACTCGTCTTGACATGAGTACGGCATATCATCCTCAAACGGATGGGCAAAGCGAGCGAACAATCCAGACATTGGAAGATATGCTACGCGCGTGCGCAATCGATTTCGAAGGTAGCTGGGATACTCATCTCCCATTGGTTGAATTTTCTTACAACAACAGCTATCACACAAGCATTAAGGCTGCGCCGTTCGAAGCTTTGTATGGGCGCAAGTGTAGATCCCCACTGTGCTGGGCTGAAGTAGGTGACAAGCAAATGACTGGTCCAGAATTGATCCAAGAAACAACAGACAAGATTTTTCAGATAAGGGATCGCCTTAAGACAGCGCGCGATAGACAGAAGAGCTACGCAGATGTGCGAAGGAAACCATTGGAGTTTCAAGTAGGGGATAGAGTACTGTTGAAAGTCTCTCCATGGAAAGGAGTCCCCCGTTTCGGCAAGCGAGGAAAGTTGAATCCGCGCTTCATTGGACCATTCGAGATCCTGGAAAGGATCGGTCCGGTTGCTTATAAACTCTGTTTACCCGCCGAACTCAGTGGAGTTCATGATACGTTTCATGTGTCCAACCTCAAAAAGTGCTTATCTGACGAAACGTTGATTTTGCCGATGGAAGAGATTCACATCGACAAACAGCTGCACTTCATAGAAGAACCTATAGCAGTAACCGATTGGAAAGAACAAAAGTTACGCAGGAGCAAAATCAAGTTAGTAAAGGTTCAATGGAACTCGAGGCATGGGCCTGAATTCACTTGGGAAAGAGAAGACCAAATGCGCAAGAAATACCCACACCTCTTTCAGAGCATGGCTTCTGCCAGCAACGTCTCCTAAATTTCGGGACGAAATTCGTTTAACGAGGGGAGAATGTGACACCCGGTAAATTCCCAATCCCTTAAATTAAGTAATCAACCTAATAATTAGGTGATTGTAAATATTAAGCGCGTGCATTTGTTATGTGCGCCCTGCGCGAGCGCGCCATGTTAGTCAGCGCGTGCATTTGTTATGTGCGCCCTGCGCGAGCGCGCCATGTTAGTCAGCGCGTGCATTTGTTATGTGCGCCCTGCGCGAGCGCGCCATGTTAGTCAGCGCGTGCATTTGTTATGTGCGCCCTGCGCGAGCGCGCCATGTTAGTCAGCGCGTGCATTTGTTATGTGCGCCCTGCGCGAGCGCGCCATGTTAGTCAGCGCGTGCATTTGTTATGTGCGCCCTGCGCGAGCGCACCATGTTAAGAACCAGCGTGAGCATATGTTATATGCGCCATGCGTGAATGTTTTGGCTTTATGTTATCATGTAACTTAACGTTATGTTGTCTATGAGTTGACCATCCCGCATGATGCTAAGGCGGGTGCATCCTAGATCGTTTATGCGCGTGCGGAAGGGAACTAACCTCCCCGCATGGCGGGAACATTGAGAGCTAGTTTGTCTGAAGCTCCAAGATGGAATTGACTTCAACATGACTGATCACTATGTTGAAATACCAAGACCACCTGGAGAATCTACAAATGAAACTCAATATCCCCAACAGCGAGAAGGTTACGCACCTACCCGCAGCAAAGAAATGTCCTACACGCAGAAAGCTATGCGCACAAAGTGATGCGCACAGAACACTTAGTCTATTCTCCAGACATAAGGAGATTACTCCCGCCCAAAAGGAAACAGTAGCGTGTTTCAGGGATTTTTCCACTTTTTACTGTACACTGACAAAAGTACCTGAAAAAGCACACTGTAACATGAAAAGTCAACTGTCAGCCACCCTATTCTCACCAACCCCAGACCTGCATGTCCTGTCCAAATCAAATCAAGATCTTTTGTCCACTCCTCCACTTTTAAGTAAACAATAAACAATAATAATTTCCATACTTTATCATCATTACACCTAGATATGAAAAGATTTCAATCCCCTAAAGCAAGGGATTGTGTTCCCTTGAGTTTGCCTATAAATATGTAACCTAAATTATCACTCAAAACACACTCCAAAGAACTGCAAACTTGCGCTAATCATCTCCCGAGCATCCGTTATTTTCGATTCTGTTCCAGTTACTAGGTAAGCCGAGGTTATAACCTTGAGATCTACTTTCCAACCCTTATATTCTCCTATTTCTTGATCTTAATATATATACTTCTTGTTATTTAATCGTATTCTAGACCTTCAATTCCAAGGCCAACACCAAGAAAACCCGAATCTCGATTAATCCCTTAACAAGAACCACAGGTGAGTCTCACAGCCCCTATTTTCACTGTTTTCACTATTTTTTTTAAACTGTTTTCGGGGCGAGGGACACGTACTTAAATAATGTTTTATCATGGTATACTTACAAGCTATGCAAGCGATTATGTGTTTAAGTTATGTTTCATGATGAGTAATGCAAACGGTTATCTAAGGTTTTCGATGTATGTGCGCTAGAACTCGAGTAAGTGATCACTTTACCATTGGAACTCTAAGGGTAGGGACTGCTGGTTTGATCCACCCACTCGTAGGGGTCGCACCTCTTTGCATGGACGAGTGCCTAGTATGGTCATGGGGCAGTACTATGGGTTTGAGCCCGCTCGTAGGGGTCGCGCCTCTTTGCATGGACGAGCGCCTTGTTTTCCGGCACAACGTCCGCGCGTAACCCGCGGGACGGAATTATTATTTTAGCTCGTAGTGGCAGCGCCACTTTGCATGGACGAGCACATGTTCCTGAAACGTTCGCGCGTAACCCGCGGGACGGTATTACTTATTTTAGCTCGTAGTGGCAGCGCCACTTTGCATAGACGAGCACAGTTCCCAGAAATGTTCGCGCGTAACCCGCGGAACGATTTTATCAGAATATGTTGATATAACTATGTTTTACCAAGCATGTGTTTTAATGATGCTATCAGAATTATGTTTCAGAATGATTTGTATCAAGATTATACGATTTATCAAGTTACTAAGACTTGTGAACTCACTCAGTTTATACTGATTCAAATGTTTTTACGTGTCTTTCAGGAGATAACTAGGTAGCGCATGGAGTCACACTTAGAGCACCTCACGCTGAACATCTAAACTAGCTTTTTGGAAGATTTTAGTTCTATCCCTTCGATGCGCGTGGTTGTTCCCGCCGCGCATGGGGATATGGCGTAGAAATCTTCAACAATTTTTATACTTGGATGTTTTTATGTAATTTTTAAACAATGTAATGTATTTGTATTAAACTTTTCATGCGCAATGAAAATCTTACTTTGAATGTTTGCAATGGCCCGTGGTTAAGTATCAATTCCCACTCGCGCGCGCCCGGCTGCTTCCGCCGCTCAGGGCCGGGTGTGACATTACCCGTCATGTCCGCAGGTTGCCATGCGAAAACATCGACATTCTTTGATAATAATTGTTTCAAGAAAGTCCGCACTATCTCGAAGATAGCATGTCCAATTGTTACAGTTTGATCAGGGAAATCTTTGTTCAAGACCCACTTTTCCGGTTCAGTTCTCAAAGCTTGTTTTGGAATCTTGCTTGGTTTTGAACTCTTGGTTGCAAAGCAGTGCCTGTTAACATGAATTATTGCGATGCCAGTACAAGTTGGGACTCCTACTGCACCGTGTGCTGTGGACGGATGAGCATTGAAATCACCAATCGCTTCTCGTCCAAGGATAATATCATGTCTTGATATTGCTGGCAAAACCTGAAATTCGACCTCCTCGGTCCTCGAATGAATTCCATCACTCAGGGTGACTGGGAATGAAATTACACCCCACGAATGCATTATTTCTCCTCCGAATCCCAACACTGGAGCGTGGATGGGTTTCAATCTTTCTTTATCTTCTTCGTCAAGCTGATCAACGCATTGTTCATACATGATATTTGATGTGCTGCCGGTGTCGAAGAAGACGTAATGAGAACGATAGTGTCCGAAGAGGGCAGTGATGATTAGGGGGTTCTTATTGTTCGGGCCTCCTTTAATTCGAGGGAAGATCACTGGTTCATTCTTCCACTCTTCATCATCAGATTTTTTTCTCTTATTTCCTGTATGGAACTCTCCTTGTATCATATGAACATTCAAATCTTTAATTTTGTTTCTTACTCGGGCCTAGGATGTCCCGAACAAGTGTTTTTCCATTGTCTGGTTTTCCATTTTTTACCAAGTGTTTGAGTTTTCCAGATTTCACAGCCGTCTCAATTTCATTTTTCAATGTTCTACATTCATTCGTATTATGACCATTGTCGTCATGATACGAACAGTGCTTAGTAGCATCCAAGAATGATCTTCTTGTTAATGGCTGTGGCTTTCTAAATTTTATATTCTCTGTGGTGAGAATTTCAGCGGGAGTCTTTGAAAGAGGAGTCCAATTGTTGGGACCTCGGTTTACAGGTCCCGCTTTGTTCTTGTTGCCTATGAGGGATCTTGCGTCAAATGGTTTTGACGCTTCCGCATTTGGCTGAAGCCTTGACCAAATAGGGCCTTTCGCCTGTCTATTAGGTCTCGGATTCTGAAACTCAACTTTAAATTTTTGTTTCGTGTTACCATTCCTCAATGTTTTCTCAGTATTAGCATACACCTTTGCCGCAGTCATCAGGTCGTCCCATTCTTTTGGCATTCCATCTCTGCCCGTAAGCGTGCGGACTAAATCGTCACATTTGACGTTTTTGCGGAAGGCACCACGAAGTATGTCTTTACTGATTCCACCGATGTTCAAACTTTCGTCATTGAACCTGGTGATAAAATCTTCTATGGACTCATTATCGCGGCGGACAACATCCAAAATTTCTGATAGGTCTCGCGTATGTTTTTTCTGTTGACTGAAGTGTTGGGAAAATTTTTTCACCAGATCGTCCCAACTAGAAATTTCACCGTTGGGTAACTTTTCAAACCATTCTCTTGCTGCCCCAGTTAGTGTCAATGCAAACATGTGACACCAATAGGCAGCGTCCAACCACTAACACCACCTACCGCAATAAAGTTTTGGAGATGATCACTTGGATCAGTCATACCATTATACTTACCCACCGATGTAGGTATCTTAGCATTAACGGGAAAGGGTGCTGTGGCGATACTTGCTATGAACTTTGATTTTTCAGCGAAGGCCGCAAGGCGGTATGGTTTAGTAAAGTCTCGTTCCGCATTGCTATGGTATTCGGTATGGCGGACTATGTCATGCGGATGGCTGCTTTTTGCCTGAGAACTCATCCTACTGTCTCCGGTATACATACTATAGTCTCCCGGGTGGTAGGATGAATTGTAACCGTCAAACTCATCTAAATAAGATGGCATTCGCATATTTATGCGAGGACGAGGACGTAGCCTCGGAAGTTCGCCAAACTCTAGTTCCGTCTGTTGACTGTTACGGGTTTGACTTCCTCGCACTGTTGGTGGAGGAGAAGGAGATCCCCTAGGGGATTCCTCATAATCCAACGTGCGGGCGTGAAGTTGCTCGTTACGTTTTCTACGCTCGTATTCAGCCACCAAACTTTGTTGCTGCACATGGAGCCACTCTTCAGGAGTCAAGGCTCCTCTGGATCTGGAATTACGTCTATGAGATCTCGCCACGTCAGAGTCACCTGAATCATTTTCTAGATCCAACACTGACCGCTTTCGGCGAGTTTTTTCTGTAATCCGTCTGATATTACCCAAATTAGAACCTTTCGGTGCTGAGGTCCGTCCCATATCTAGGGGGTGGTACCGGTTGGTGCTGTGACGTTCTCTAGGGTAAAACCCCCAGGTGTTACGTCAATGTTCCGGACCCTGGAGCTGTGACTCGCTCAAGAGTACGGCCTCTTGGAGTCGTGACGCATGCAAAAACACTAAGACCTGGTGGTGCTTCTGTGTTAGTTACACGTGACTCAGTTGCAGGGGTTCCCGTCGGTCCTTCAGGAAGTTTACTCATATCAAACGAACCAAAAAACCAACGAAAACTATAGCTGTTCTAACACAAATCACGGATGGCGCCACTGAAGAAACACGGATCCACTCCCCGGGTATGGGTCCTGGATCCAGTGAGTCCACAGGGTACAATACGATAATTACCACCACGATATGAGTAAGGCTTCCTAAAGTCCAGTGACCCGAACCTGCAAAACAGACACCGTGAGCCTTGTTACAGAAAGGACAAAAGGGGAGGGGGTCTTCCTGTAACCACCCTCCGGCGTGAGAATCAGTAACGTTCGTAATGAAGAAAGTACTGATGTATAAAGACTAAGTGTATTCAGAATATATGTGAGTGAATGAATGAATACCTCATATCGTTTGACAAGGTATTTATAGCCGAAGGATGATGGAAGATGATTGGGGCAGCTGCCCTCTTCTAGAAGATCTTTGATAACCGCCTGGACACGTGTCTTCTTGTGATAGGTTGGGCTATACGTCCCATGTGCATGGGTATAACAACCCGGACACGTGTCACCAACTGATAGGATGGATCGCACCCTGACCATGTGCACGGTTATAACAACCTGGCCACGTGTCTTCTTGTGATAGGTTGGGCTATACGTTCCATGTGCATGGGTATAACAACCTGACACGTGTCACTAGCTGATAGGATGGATCGCACTCTGACCATGTACACGGTTATAACAACCTGGCCAGGTGTCCTTTTTTCATTGGTTAGTATGTCACGTATTCCCCATGTAAGAATCATGAGCCTTTCTTCTAGAAAGTATTTGAATGGCGACAACTGTCCTACTGGCACTGTCCTCCAGTTATTTGTGCGGACATACGTCCTGTCTTGCAGATGACTTTTGAGGACGCTAGGATGCTTCTGCGAGTGTTATGAGAACGTTCCTCCTTACTCGTAACATGCGGGTTGCCCAAGTGTCTCGCGGGTTGTTTATAAGAGGGTTCTCTATGACCCGCTAGTAGTATTTAATGGTATTTGGGTTCTTTTGGTACCCTACCTCTACAGTTTTGTATAAAGTAAATGCAACTTTGTTTGATTCTTTGATCGGTATCTTATCTTTTAATTTGGACCAGTGGCAGCTTGTTGAACAAGAATATGAAGGCCAATGTGGTTCAGAATGCAAAACTATCGAACGAGCTTGTCAAGGGGTAACTACTTATTTATTCTTTTCTAGGGTGCAACCGTTTACTTGTAAATCCATATTTGAACACTTACTTTGTAACGCTCTTGTTAATTTTCATGGATGAATTTTAGAAACTTCGGATGTTTTTTTAGGTTATAGGGTACTATGACACAGATGTTGCAGAGTATATTTACAAATTACAAAAATAAGCGTACATTGAGTTCAAATTACAAAAATAAGCGTACATTGAGTTCATTGGTTAATTACCTCTGCAAAGATCTCACTACATGTAGTACTAAGCCACGCATGTTCCTAAGGTAAATCCATTATCTCACTCGTGACATAAAGCTTTATTCTCTTCTATTTTTTTTGAAAGTTAAACTTCATTTAACCAAAAAAAAAACAACAAAAAGGGAAACAAACTGCAGGCCTCTCCACAGAGAAACGGAGGAGCACCGCAGCGCCCTAAAAAACCAAAATTACAATAACGCATTCCTGCACCAATTATCCCAAACCAAATCCCCTATCTTTGATCTATTTTTTAACCAAAGAAAACATAAAGATTTAATATCTCCCATGATGTCCTTAATCTTAACCTCAATATCTTCAAAATGTTTAAGATTTCTAGCTTTCCAAATCCTCCAAGATCCGATAATAATAATGCCATGAAGTATCTCTTTTTCTCTCTTACCCAAATCCACAAAAGAGTGAATCTCCATAATATCTTTCGATTAGAAGGCAAATATTTAGGGGATCCCACACCAAACACTTATTTGTTGCCACACTAGAGCTGAAACTAAACACCCTGATAAAATATGGTCGATAGTGTCTTCTCCCGAACTGCATAACAAACACAGGGTAAACTCCACATTAATGTTTCTTTTTATAAGAATCTCGAAGGTAGGAAGCCTATTTAAGACCACTCGTCATGCGGAAATGTTGCATTTTATAGGAGCCCATCTGCTCCATCTCACCACATTACACCCCACACCAGCCCTGTCCTTCATTAATTTCTTTCTAACCGACTTGACCGAATAAACTCCTAAATGATCCCCTAACCACCTCCAAGAATCATTCGAGATACTCCACCCAACCGTAATTAACGTATTAAATAGGCGTTCCCATTCCACCATCTCCATATGAGACGACGGATTTCTCGACCACTCCCACCCCCAACAAACAAAACTATCTTGCGGCAAACACTCTCTATGATTTTATAATTCTTTTTCTTTTCTAACTTAATTATGTTTGGGAAGGCTTCTTGTAAAGTGGAGTTACCACACTAGAGATCTGCCCAAAAACAGATGGTGTTCCCTTTGCTCACTTCACCTTTAATTAAATGGATGAGCTTCTCATCCACAAAACATACCTCATTTAGTACTTTAGCCACCGGTTTCCACGACCCCGCGATATATTTGTTAAAACGGACCTCATTCTCTTTTAATCAATCAAACGTTTTTGGTCTTTTTGAGTTGTTTTAATTACTGAAAATTACTAAAATACATTTAAAGACTCCAATATTTCATATTTTATTCTGCTAAAAGCTTCAAATACATTTACTTTTTACTGTGTAAATTTTCAGGGTCGGGAGCCGGGTGAGACTCTTGTCCCAAAGTCCGCAAAAGAGGCTGGAATGGAAAAGATGTTAAAGTCAATGGAGGGTATGCCTGGAGCACCTGGCATGAAAATGTATTCAAGAGAAGAACTCATGCGTGGAAAAGGCTTAGATGATGAAGACGATGATGACGAACCATCAATCCCTTCGATTTAGGTAAGAACTTAGGTATTTTATATTCTTCTTATAACTAAATAATTTCTTTTAACTAAAATGTGTAAGGTGTACTTAGGTGCCATCTCATATTAATTGACTATATGTTCCTTTATTTAATAAACGAACAAATATCAAGATTTTTTTGTTGTTCATTTAATTAAACAAACGAACATGAAAACACGTATTGGTCGTTCTATGTTCATGAACGTTCATTTAAATTTTAATAAATACGCTAGTTATATATATTTGAAGAGCAAGAACGGTTGGCGTAGATAAGGAAGAAGATATAAACCATAAATGAGAATAAAAAAGACATCTGCATGAAAAAAAGAAAGGAAAAACAAAAATACTATTTTTAGCACCAGAAACAACTTTTTTTATGAGACCCATTTGAGAAGAGGCGAGAGGCGGGCTGGTAACAGGTTAAAACAGATAATTAAAAATAATGTATATCAATAATAAGACAATTTCGACAAGTTAAAACGGGCCGGCTTGGCTTCGCTCGAATCACTTGTCTAAAATTTTTATCAAATTTCTCCATATATGAATTGAATTAATGGGTTCTTGAGTTATACTAACAAACCCATGTGTGTTTATGTATGCATGTGTATTTGTCAAATGTGTATGTATATGCATGTATCTGTTAGTGTGTATTTTGCATCGCCATGCTTATAAATGTATATATGTATGAACCCTCGGGTGGATAAAAGTGAAATTGCACTAATTTTGATGTTATTTTACTAATTTCATGAAAATAACGTCAAACGTGGCGGAAGGTTAATCAGGCATCATGTGTTAGCGTTGATAGCCGAAAGAGAAGGGTATATGCACCAATCAGCCGGTGTCCCGATGATTGAGTACTATGTGCCTTATGTCCAAGGCTTGATGCAAAACTACTATCGAGCCGGGGGTCTCATCGGAAGCAGCCTCTCTATCCCTATGGGGTAGTGGTAAGGCTGTCTACATCTTACCCTCCTTAGATCCTACCATAGCTTTGCTATTGGTGAGATATACTGAGTACGACAACGACACTGCTTTTAAAGTTCCATAATAAAGGTTTTGCTAGAATAAGATCCAATTCTTAATTTGTTATAAAAACTGGGAAATTAATATAATAAAGCTTTAGCCATTATCAAATTTGTTTTTCAATTTTGTATATATTGGTTTTATTGGATCGGTAACGCTTTGTATGTTTCTATCTACTGTTGAATTTGTGCACTAATCGTTTTACTTAGTCTTTGCAGGTTTTCTCAGGAATACTTTAGGAGCAGCTAGAAAAGGAGGATATCATGACAGCGATGGACGTAGAATTGGTAAACCTAGAATTCCATTGTTTTATAGTTAACTTTTTTAGTTATTTATTTTGTTAGTAACATGTATGTTGAAAATTAACATTTAGCTGAAAGAATGGTTAATCTGTATTTCTCCTTGCCTTCACCAATAATACAATTGGTGTATATTGAACATTGTTTCCAAAATAGACGATACTAAATACAGTAACCAAATAATCAAGACAATGAAGAATATCCCAAGAATCATGACCATATCTCTTGTATCTCTTCCATTAATATTCACCCGCAGTTTTAACGGGAGTAAGATCGAACATTTAGACTGGACCTGAAAGACTCGAACAATCGCCGTGGAAGCCCCTTGGTAAAAATGTCTGCAAACTGAAACTCTGATGGAACATGAAGGACCCGAACATGGCCGATTTGAACCTTCTCCCGAACAAAGTGTATGTCCATTTCGACATGTTTCGTGCGTTGATGTTGGACCGGATTACCTGAGAGGTATATAGCAGAAACATTGTCACAATAAACATTAGTTGTTGTTCGTATGGGTACCCGAAGTTCCAATAGTAGGTTGCGAATCCATGTGGCCTCGGCAACTGCATTGGCTACCCCCCCTGTATTCGGCCTCTGCACTAGATCGAGACATGGTCGGTTGGCGTTTTGAGGACCAAGAGACAAGATTATCACCGAGAAATATGCAGTACCCCGAGGTAGAACGACGTGTATCTGGGCACCCGCCCCAGTCAGCATCGGAGTATGCCATGAGTGCATGTACGGAAGATGGTGTAATACGAATACCCATATTAATTGTTCCATGAATGTACCTCAATAAACATTTATGAAAGTAAGATGTGAGTCGCGATGGGCATGCATGAAGAGGCATAATTGTTGCACCGCGTAAGATATATCCGGATGGGTGAATGTGAGATATTGAAGTGCCCCAACAATGCTACGATAAAACGTGCAATCAGTTAAAAGTTCCCCCGTAGTAGCACTTAGTTTAGAGTTGGCATCCACTGGTGTGTGACACGGCTTACCATTCATCATGGACGCGCGATGTAGAATGTCCCGCGCATATTGCGATTGAGACAAAAACATATCCTGGTTATCTCTAGTGACTGAAATGCCAAGAAAGTGGTGAAGCGGGCCCAAATCTGTCATGGCAAACTCACCGCATAATCGGGTAATAATTTGATTACAAAGTGCAGTGGTCGATGCGGTTAGGACTATATCATCAACATAGAGAAGCAAATATGCCATTTGGTCACCTCGATTATACACAAACAAAGATGTGTTACAAACACTGTTCTTGAACCCTAACGAACGCAAAATGTCGAGAACCTGTGATACCATGCGCGGGGTGCCTGCTTTAAACCATAGAGCAATTTATTCAACTAACACACGTGGTTCGGGAATTGCTGATGAACGAAGCCAGGTGGTTGTTGAACGAACACGGTTTCCTGTAAGTGGCCATGTAAGAAGGCATTTTTAACATCTAACTGATGTATCAACCAACATCGTGAGACTGCCAGAGAAAGAACCGTACGAATGGTTGTCGGTTTTACAACGGGGCTAAATGTTTCTGTGCAATCAATTCCCACTGTTTGTGATTTACCATTGCAAACCAATCTAGCTTTATATCGATCCAACGAGCCATCTGCTTTAAACTTGTGACGAAAAAGCCACATGGATCGGATAACTGGGTTGTTCGTAAGTCGGGGAACCAAATCCCATGTATGATTTCCCTGCAATGCACTAAATTCATCGTTCATGGCACACAACCAATTAGGATCCGATAAGGCTTTTAGGTAGGATGTGGGTACGGGTGAGACATTGGTAGTGTCCGCGAGATTGTATTTGGGATTAGGTTTTATAATACCGGTTTTGGCTCTAGTATGCATATGGTGAGTGTTAATAGGACGATCTGGTTGGGGAGTGGTGTTTGGTGAGGCATGGTTTGGTGCGTGGGTGGATGATGGCGTTGAAGTCGGTGTAGGTGTTTGAGGAGGTTGTACGTTTGCAAGGCTAGGAGGGGTGAGCTAGCTGGGCTGACTGGGTTTTGTTAGGTTTAGGCTGATGGGGTGGAAGGAGTTGGGCTAGGTGATGTGTGTGAAGAGTATGATGGTGGAGGATGGGATTGGAAGTGATAAGGTGAAAGTAAAGTTGGGTTGGGGTCATCTAGAAAAGTAGGATGTGTGTGGTGGGGAAAGGATTGTTCATTGAATTTGACATGACGGGAGATGTGGACGCGACCTGTAATGGGATCGTAGCATCGGTAGCCACGAAAGTCCGATGGGTAGCCTAGGAAAATACAACGAGTGGATCGGGGAGAGAGTTTATTGGGTTGGGTAGCAGACATGTTTGGATAGCATTCGCACCCGAACACTCGTAAGTGATCGTAAGAAGGGTGCCGGTGGTAGAGGACAAAGGCGGGGGTTTGGAAATGAAGTCGTTTAGTGGGAAGAATGTTGTGAAGATAAGAAGCGGTGTGCAGAGCCTCTACCCAAAAAGGAGCAGGAAGTCGAGTATGGATAAGAAGAGTACGAATGATGTCATTAACGCGTCAGATCATGCGTTCGGCACGTCCGTTTGGTTGAGAAGTTTGGGGGCAAAAAAAGCGAAAAACTAACCCATTTGTGTGAGCAAAAGATTTGAAGTTGTTGTTGTCAAATTCACCGCCAAGGTCACATTGGAATGTTTTAATGTTCGTGTTAAATTGGGTTTGGACAAATTTATGAAATTTAACAAATGTGGGAAAAGATTTAGATTTAAATTTTAGTGGGTAAACCAAATGTAATTTTTGTAGTTATCAATGAGAAGCATATAATATTTATAACCTGAATTACTGGTGACGGGTGAAGTCCAAAGGTCACAATGTATAATATAAAACGGTCTAAGTGTAATAGATAAAGATTCAAAAAAAGGTAACCCTTTACTATTAGAAATATGACACGAAGAACAAAATAGAGAGTCAACATGTTTATTACATTTAAAATTGAAAAAATGACTAAGATAATCTAGCACGGTCGCACCGGGATGCCCGAGACGATCATGCCTGGGCACGGTTAATGACGAAGAAAGCAAAGTGAATGCGGGTGGTGTGAATGGGTAGAGATCACCGGAGCTATTGTTACGGGAAAGGAGGCGTCCATCCTTGAGATCCTTCAAAGAAAAACCAAAAGGGTCAAATTCAACAGAAACTTGGTTATCAATGGTAAATTTACGAACGGAAATTAGGTCTTTTATGACTTGTGGTGAGTATATTATTTGGTTTAAGTTGTAGGTTTTATTTGGGAGGACGTGTACGCCATTACCGGATCCGTTTGTCTGCATACGCTGGCCATTACCGACAAAAATAGTGTTAGAAGATAAGGACAAAGGGGAAGTGATTTTACCGACGTCCGAGGTGATGTGAGAAGATGCTCCGGTGTCCATGTTCCAATACGGTTCCGCATTGTTTAAATTCATATTGTTGAGGGCGGTGCCGATGTCACTTGGGGTGAGCGCGTTGAGATGTGGCGGTCCAAACCCGAATGCGAATATTGGGCCGAAGCCATGTGGGCCTGGTGTGGAGGAGCAAATGGACCTGATAGATATGGAGTAGGAGGTGGAGCCCAATTGTAATTTTGATTTGAGTGGGCATGGGCTTGAGGTGAAAAGCCAGTATGCCATCCATTTTTCCCACTTTGCCATGTTCTAAAACCAGAGGATCGGCCGCCTCCTCCTCCCCGGTATCTACCGCCGCCGCGGCCTGCACCACCACCGCGCCCCCTCCTGCTATAGTTCGGGTCATAATTATTACCTTTATAATTCGAATTCGATGGTGGCTGAGATGTCTCGTTGGGGTTATTGGTGGTGAGCAACAGTGAATCACGGGATTAATCGGACGATTTTCCGGGCCGCGCGGCTTGGCGTTGTTGCTCCTTTTGAACATCTGGCGTGCGGCATCCCACGTAGGGCAGCTGTTGTTGATTATGGTGCCGATGGTATCTAGCTCGACTAGTAAACCACGAACCATCTGCATAACCAGTCGTGTATTGCTAACCGGTTGTTCCAAATCACCCAGTTGTCCAGCGATTTCTTTTAGTTTCTTGCAATAGTCATCGAGACCACCACAACTTGTTAAGGTTGTGTTGGTGAATTCGTGTTCTAGGGTAGCGGCTCGGGATTGTTTGTTGCACATGAAGATATCCTGGATTTTGGTCCAAGCTTGATGGGCGGTACTGTCATCTTCAAGAGTGCGGGAAAGTAAGTCACCGTTGATCGTACCATAGATCCATTGAAGAACAAGAGCATCAATCTCAACCCATAGAGGGTAGGCTGGATCATCGTCTTTAGGTGCCGAGGTACCGTCGATGTGATCGAGTACTTTGTATGCCTTGGCGTGGAGTTTAAATAGCTTGACCCATGTCGAGTAGGTTGTATCGGTTCCATAGAGGGTACGCATTTTATGTTGAATGTTGGTAACGGTGTATGCAGGGTGAAGGGTAGGTTTTGGGTCACCGGCCGGAGGTTTGGAGGTATCGTCCCCAGCCATTACTTTGGATCGGAAAGAGGAAAAAAATTGGTATAGAATCGAAGCTCTGGTACCATGAAAGAATGGTTAATCTGTATTTCTCCTTGCCTTCACCAATAATACAATTGGTATATAATGAACATTGTTTCCAAAATAGACGATACTAAATACAGTAACCAAATAATCAAGACAATGAAGAATATCCCAAAAATCATGACCATATCTCTTATATCTCTTCCATTAATATTAGCATCATGGAAATATTCATTGCTGAATCAATAACATTCTTCGAACGAATGGTGCTATTACTATATCTGATACTTATGTCATATTGCTCTCCCAAAAATTCGTTATGAAGTCTGAAAAAGCTTCACCTTTTTTTAATATATACTATAGACATAGTAGAAGTTGATTTTTTAAAGATATTTAATATGCAATTAACAAAAGTTGACCAATTACCGTACCATATGCAGCAGATCAGATTATAATAGGTCAGTATTAGGGTTGCATTATGTAAGGTAACAAGTCATATTTGGGTAATTGCAACTACTAAATCGTATTTGTTGATAATCAAAGAGCAATTCAATTGATATAATAAAGAACAAGAAATGATTGATGAACAAACGTGAATTGTGATTATGAATAATACTAAAATCTTATTACAATTGTATTCACATCGTCCCTATTTATAGACTAAATAATTACTAAATAGACTAAATAATTACATATTAACCCTACTAATTACAATAATTACAATAAGACTCGTATACTTAATATAAATATTAATAAGTTTAATTTATATACTAATACTCCCCTTAAACTAAACATAGTTTAAGTTAGGTCTTCGTTTCTTCAAGATCCGGTTGCCATCACAGTAGCTTTGGTTTGTCATCTTCATCCCGGATCAAGTTTGCCTCCTCCCTTCTTTTCCAATTTGGACATTCATGCCTGAAATGCCCACATTCATCACTTGAAACATTTTATGTGATCCTTGTCCTGTTGGCTTGATTTCCTTGTTTATTCTTCCAAGTCTTCCCATCCTTTCCTCGACCACGTTCTTTGTTTCCTTGCTTTGAACTTTCATGACCGCATTGTTCACACTTTTGTTCCTTTACTTTCTCTTTTCCTTCTTCTTTAGGGAACAAAATTCTGTCATGCATGTCTACCTCCTTGTTTTTCTTCTTGGTGCGTTCCTCGAAAGCCTTTAACCTTCCAACGGCTTCTTGGAATGGCATTGCACCAAGATCCACAAACTGCTCGATCACAGCAACAATCTGTATGATTTTTTCTGGAACATAACTGAGTAGCTTTCGGACCAATTTTTTGTCATTCATAGTATGCCCAAGATTTCTCGCTTGTGATGCAATCTCACTTATTTCCCCAGCATACACATCAAGCGACTCATTAACACCCATTTCTAGAGACTCAATATCTGACTCGAGTGTTTCTAAACGCGCTTTTTTAACTCTGTCAACTCCAACATTTCGAACCTTTAATGCGTCCCAAATTTCTTTGGCCATAGTAAAATTAGCAATTTGCAATACCATGTTTTCTGGAATCTCTTGGAATAGTAATGCAATTGCAGTATTATCTTTTTTCTCATCAACTTCGCTGCCCTCTTTTGGTTCGATGGCTTTCCAAATTCCAACAACAACGGTACTCGGGTTTTCCTATCACAATGTAAATCAAAACCAAACCGTTTTCTACCAACAATAGTACACGGGTTTACCAAGGCAAGCCAAAACCAACTGTTTGTCTCAACCAACAACAGTATTTGGGTTTATCCGTTGCCTAAACAGGCTATTCAAAACACTAAAAACAACCGTTTTTTTAAACCGAGAATAGTACACGGGTTTAACAAGGCAAGCCAAAACCAACTGTTTTCTCAACCAACAATAGTGACGGGTTTATCCGTTTCCTAAGCCGACTATTCAAAACACAAACGGTATACGGATATGTCACAAAGTGAAACAAAACCAACGTTTTAATAGCACTCGGGTTTTTTAAAACCAACTATTAAGTAACAAAAATGAGCCGGACTTGTTTCAACCAAAAACCAACTGTTTGTCTCAACCAACAACAGTATTTGGGTTTATCCGTTGCCTAAACAGGCTATTCAAAACACTAAAAACAACCGTTTTTTTAAACCGAGAATAGTACACGGGTTTAACAAGGCAAGCCAAAACCAACTGTTTTCTCAACCAACAATAGTGACGGGATCCGTTTCCTAAGCCGACTATTCAAAACACAAACGGTATACGGATATGTCACAAAGTGAAACAAAACCAACGTTTTAATAGCACTCGGGTTTTTTAAAATTAACTATTAAGTAACAAAAATGAGCCGGACTTGTTTCAACCAAAAACAAAATCCATATTCAGCAAAATAGAGTTGTTTATAAATGATCCCACAAAATCTCTTGATTTTGTGATTGGATTAAACAACCAATACAATCTGATTTGTACTTGTGATGATATCCAACAGAATATGGACCTTTCACAAATAGAGAACCAGATTACCCACTCTGGTATGCAAACAAATGAAAATTGATTTCTATTTACGGAAACAAATTCTGATTCAATTCTAGTTTAATTTTCAATTCAATTCAGATTTAAATTATGAAATAGTTTCTTCAATCAGATTGCTTTCCTTTCTTATTTTTTTTCTCTTGGATATCAATTTCTTAATCAAATGTCCTTAATTGACCGACAATTATAGGGCTTCTCAAGTCAATTTCTTTTGGAAAACTATAACCCAATTGATCAAATTCTTAACCAATTTTAAATTGAAACTGGTCTAATTGATTTAAACATCACAGCCTCCTGTCAGAATTGATTCTATATGGCTTTCTTGATTCAATTGAAACAATTGTCTACAACCCTTGATCAGATTCTATTAATCACACAAATTAATTCCAATTTATCGATTATAAACTCTGAATTTCCAAATCGATTGACGCTTCAGATAGATTATCACAGGCTTCTCAAACCTTGGCTCTGATGCCACGGTTGATAATCAAAGAGTAATTCATTTGATATAATAAAGAACAAGAGACGATTGATGAACAAACGTGAATTGTGATTATGAATAATACTAAAATCTGAATACAATTGTATTCACATCGTCCCTATTTATAGACTAAATAATTACATATTAACCATACTAATTACAATAAGACCCTTATACTTAATATAAATATTAATAAGTTTAGTTTATATACTAATATACCAGTGGCTAAATTTATAAGACGTTATATTGCCAACCATTAAATGGTTAAATGATGTATATTCTATCAAAAAGTTGTCATGGTTTTTGCGTTTAATGATTAAAAACTACATCTTTTATTACATGTGAGACCAGGGCCGTCTCTACGCTCTTGGAGGCCTAAAGCGAAATAAAATGTCGGAGCCTTTCTCAAAAACCAAATATAAACCCTCCTCCCTTACTCGGGCTTGGGACCGGCAATAATAAACTAATAAGTTTATAGTTGGTGAAGTTAAAAATTTTTTTTCTTTTTTTTTGTGTGTTAATATATTTAAATGAAATTTACTCTTCTTGCTTTAATTGATGCAAACTGTTTAATTAAATATTCATAATCAAGTTCTTCATAAAAATCATTTTCAGTCGACAACATAACTAAACCATTTAATCTTTCTTGCAACATTGTAGATCTTAAGTAATTCTTAATTAGTTTTAATTTTGAAAAGCTACGTTCTGCAGAAGCTACAGTTACGGGAATAGTTAACATAACTCTATAGGCAGTGTATGCATTCGAAAAGGAATTAAATGTTTTAATATAACTTAGTATATTAATAGGCGTGTCTAATTCTAAATGTATAATCTCTCTTAACATTTTTAGTTCTTGAAATAAATCTAAACCATCAATATCTGATTTTTCATCATGCTTCAATAAATTTTCAAGAAACATACACTTAGTTTTTAAACTTTCTTCATTTGAGGATTTTAATTTTTTTTATACTAAACATAAAACCGAAACTATTTTCATACTCTTTAAATTGATCAAATCTATTTTTAAGAGATGAAATAGCTTGATCAACTATACACAAGAAGTATTCCGTTCTAAAACATTCAATAGGAGTTTTCAAAGTTTCATTATCAACATTTTCATCAAATTTTTTATTTCTACGAATCATACGTTTCTCACGAAAAATAGGTTCAATGCCTATCTCTATAGCAATTTTCTCGGCTTCAGTCATAGCCTTTTCAAACCCTTCGTTTCTATACTTTTCAAAATAACAACTAAGTGTATCTAGTTGTTTTATAGCATCATCAACACACATATCTTTTGCTTGTAAGCTTTTACTAACTATATTTGTAGCATGCAAAACGTCATACCATATAACCATCGCTAAAAAAAATTCAAAAGTTTCAAACTCATTTTCAACTAACGTTTTAGCACCACCTTTAGATTTAGGATCGCCACCAACATATACATCAAATATAGCTTCTCTTAATTTTGGAGCTTGAAACCTAATTGCTTTAACACTTTCTAGTCGACTTTCCCAACGTGTTTGTGATAATGGTTTAAGAGTTAAATTTGGTATAGTATCTAGTAAACTTTTCCATCTTTTAGGGGATGATGCAAACAAACAATAAACACGTTGTATTGAACCAAAAAATTCTTCAGCTTTAGTACATGAGCATACCATATCAGAAATTACTAAATTCAAACTATGAGAACCGCATGGTGTATAAAATGCTCTAGGATTAATATCTAAGAAACGTTTTTGCACTCCTTGATGTTTACCTTTCATATTTGATCCATTATCATAACCTTGTCCTCTAATATCATTCACATCAAGTCCTACTTTATTAATTAATTCAATAATAGCATCAAAAAGACCCTTACCGGTTGTATCAACTACTACTAAAAACCCTAGAAAGTATTCTTTAACTTGTATAGGAGTAGCCGAAATATCTAAACATCGTAAAATAGCGGACATTTGTTCTCTATGACTTATGTCGGGAGTACAATCAAGTATAACTGAAAAATATTTAGCTTCTTTAACTTTTTTAACTACTTTAGTTTTAATTTCACTTGCTAATAAATCAATTAGTTCATTTTGCATATTGTGTCCAAGGTAATGACTATGAATTTCACTATTAGTTATCCTTTGTAAATGTTCTTGCATTATCGAATCAAATTCCGCAATCATCTCCATAATACTTAAGAAGTTACCGTTGTTTTCTTCATAAAGTTTTTCATGTTTCCCACGAAATGGTATATTATTTTTGCCAAAAGTTTTTACAACGGCGAAAATTCTTACTAACACATTTCTCCAATATTCCTTATCTTTATTTATTCGATCTTGAGTTTGTTTATCAATTGTTTTATTTTTTGCTAATCTTGTTTCTAACTCAAACCATGTACCCATATTAATGATATGTTCTTTACTTGCTTCATGTTGTTTTAGTTTAGCATGCATATTTCTCCAATCGTTACTACCTTCATCGGCTAACTTACTTTTACTTGAATGCACATCAAATAGCTTACAACAAAAACAAAACACTCTATCTAACTTTTTTGAGTAAACCAACCATTTTCTTTCATATTTTTCCCCATTTGCCATCCTTTGCATATATAAAGAATGAATAAAGTTTCTAGAATATTCGTCTTTTGGAAAATTATAATCATAAATCTTTATTGGTCCTTTTTCTACAAGTAAATCTCTTAACTTAGTATCAATACTAGTCCATTGACTTGGATCATCTAAATTTATCGTTTCGTCTACATTTGTAGGTTCATTGCTATTATTTTCGTCTACATTTATAGGTTCTTTGCTATGATTTTCATCTACATTTATAAGTTCATTGCTATTATTTTCATCAACATTTACGGGTTCATTGCTATTGTTTTCATCAACATTTGCATGTTCATCGCTATTATTTTCATCAATATTTATAGGTTCTTCTTCGTTATTAAATTTATTATCTTCAACATTTATAGGTGCGTCACTATTAGGTTCTTCTACATTCAAACGTCCATCGCTATTCATATGTTCATTATTGTTATCTTTTAAGTTTGTTACATATTTTAGTAAAAATCCTTTTAGTGACTGCATTTCAGCTTCTCGTTTTTGTTTTTTTAACCTTTTAGCATGACCCGACTCATACTTCCTATTTCGATTTGACATTATAAATTCCAAAGTTGCAAACAAGTTCACAAATAATCTAACCTGGCAAAAAAAAAAAAAAAGCTAAGTGCCCAAGTATAAATAATCTTATTTGGTATCAACAAAGTAACAAAACTTTAATAATCCACGGAAAATCTATGTATAAAAAATTAAGAACAACAACCAAAATTCATAAATTGCAAATAAATTTAAAACAAGAAGAATTGTGTACCTTGAAAACTGCAAAATAGGTTCAGACTTCAGAATAGTTCAAGTCTCGGCTGCTAAGAAATTCTGAATAGCCGGCTGGTTGGTGAGTCAATTTTTCCCTTCGGTTCTCAGATTGACAAAGATACAGGATGGAGCCTTCAAATAAACTTTAACGAAATTCAGAAATCGGACAGTTCGGACTATAACCTTTGAATCAATAAATTTCAGATTTCTCAAATTAAATCTTACAATTGATTTGGGGGTGGGCGAAATCAGATGAATTCTTCATCTTTAATAGTTAATACATCAAAAGAGAGAGCCGTTGTAACCTGTAGACTTGGAATCTGCGATGATGAAGATTATCCTTCGACCCTTAGGTCCTTGCGAAGCAGCGACCTTGACCTAGAAAATTGAGCATCTGTATAATAATAATAATCATGTTTTTTTTAATGATAAGTAAATTGGACGGGACAAGGACTCACCACTCACGTGATCATTTGGATTTTGGAGTCGTTTTTTTTTTCCAATTAGGGGCCCAACAACTAAAACCAATAGAAGCCCACCTGTCAATTTTAAAAACCCATATTATATTAAGCCTGTTTTAACTGTGGGCCTAAAGCCCTACCTTGCTTATAATGGCCCACGGGCCTCCCCTGGGTGAGACTCAACAAGAATGGTGTATACGAAGTCATAGGCATGGGCTCACTTTACGACTATGAGATACAAGGTTTGAAAGCCCCTTTGCTCAAGCTAAGTTCTTTATTGTTGAGGCACCAAAATTTACATCAGATAGAATTAAATATATCTATTATATGTCTAGGTGTAATATTATAACTTCAAAAAAATAGAATATTATATACCAAAAGGTTAATATGCTAAAGTACTTTCCTTTTAGCTAGATATCCTATTACAGTAATCTCAAATACTCATATCAGGTTTCTATTTCAAGACAAAGAAAAGGATGTGGATGGAGATCGTGATCGATTAATGAAGAGGTAGGTCCCAGCAGAGCCCAGTTGGACCCGCAAGACTCACCTTGAAGAGGGACGTCTGCGCTGAAACCAACTGGATCCGCAGGACCAACCATGCTCAGAGACGTGACGTCCTTACGCGCAGTACGCAAGCAGTTCCCGCAGGAAATGCCTCCCAATGGTGAAGGACTCTGCCTGTTCCCGCAGCTGCGGATACAAGCCATCAGGGAAGGCCACCCGCGCAGCAAGGCTACACGCACAAGGCACTTAGCTCTCAATCACTCAGTGTCACCTGAAGGAATGAGCAAAGCCGGGGACAATCCCGCACAAAGGCGGGAGGGGGAATACTCCCGCCCATAAGCCAGTCCGTACGATACGGGAAGATCTTCTGTACTGTACCTGACGAGGTATGGGCAAAAGATCTGACTAAAGATACGACAGCTTATTGACAACAGTATGGCGAGCAGCATGCTTTTGTACTGTATGTCACTATTAGCCGCTGCCTACTCACCAACTCCTGTCATACCACGTGCATAGCCGGCAGTTGGTGGAAAAGGAATAGTACACAGCAGGCCTGGTCACTATCAGCCGCTGCCTACCCACCAACTACCAGCAGGGCACGTGCGTAGGCCACTGTTGGTGGAACAGGAATACTATTCAGCAGGCCACACCTCCTTGGAAACCTACCTTCGGCTATAAATACCACAAATGGTATGATCATCTCATCTTATCATATTATCATCATATTATACCTGATATCTGCTCTAGCAATCTCTTAATATACATTTATATTTAAAGAGCAATCTAGTCTGATTCTCACGCCAGAGGGTGGTCACAAGGAGGAACCCCCCCCCCCCTTCTCAGTGACAAGCTCACGGTGTCTGTTTTGCAGGTTATCAGAAGAACCATCTTTGCCGGGTCTAACCCCTCGTGGGAAACATCTATCTAACCCCCAGGTTACCCGTAATCTGCCCGGGGTCCGGTTAGTGTTTCTTCATTGGCGCCATCCGTGCATAAAAGCTAGAACTTCATTTCTTTTCAGTTTTTCAAACTTCTGGAAAGATGGTTCAAGAAACTCCGGTAACCACAACCCCAGCTACTGGGGGGAATACCGACTACACAGTCTTTACAAACACTACCCCGGTTACCCAAGCCGGGGCAAGTGAAGTAAATTTTACGAACACTACCCCAGTTACCCAAGCTGGGGCAAGTGCAGTAAATAATCGCTCACTGGGATTCACCGATACCCAGTTAGAGAAACGAAGGCTCCCCCGCCAAACACTCGATGAAGTTAAGGCATGGGCGGAGGCACGACAGAAGGAATTCCAAGCTGAGTTGGACGAACGCTTGCGTTCCGTCCAACAGGCTGACGAATTCGAAGAATACTTGGACGATGACTCGGAGGAATCCGACACCGACGCGAACCCTCGCCATAGGGCAAAAGGGAAGCGTAAGGAAACGGACTCCCAACCGAGAAGGCGTTTTGGGGAAGCCTTCAAACCAAAAAACACAGGTGGAAATCCACGTGACTTATCCAAAACATTCAGACCAACTGTGGCAAATGCGGGAACGTCCAAATTTGCAAGGGACATTGCGGAAGCAATCGCCCCAAAAAGTGCCAAACAGATATCCAACATCGGCACTTATGATGGTATATCTGATCCAGACGATCATTTGAACAGATTCATAGCGGGGGCAACCGTCAGCAATTGGACGGAACCTACGTGGTGTTACATGTTCCAAATGACGTTTGTTGGGCCAGCTAGAGCGTGGTTCGATCGTCTACCGGTCAACCACATCTACGACTGGGCAGACTTCCAACAGAAGTTTAGCCAACACTTCAGCCAACAACGAAAGTATACCGAGGAGCAATGGACAATCCTCAAATGCATTAGAGAGGAAGATGAATCTTTGCCAGACTTCATCACTCGCTTCAACTCAAAAAAGCTAAGTCTGGGTAACATTAGCGAAGATCTTGTTCGCGCTACTTTTATTCAGGGCGCGAACGACCCAGAGCTCATCCGCACCTTAACGGGTAAAGATGGCATGCCATCCACATGGGATGCCATCATGACAGCAGCTAAACGCTTTGCGGAAACTGAGAGGCAACTGGGTAGAGATCTCCCACAGAGCACAAACCTCTACACCCAGAAAACAAGAGAAGACAACGTCCTTACCGCCCGATTAAACAAAAAGCGGAAGCTAGGCATTTGGCAGTCAAGGGTAAACTTTGACACCTCATCCGGCTTGCAACATCGGTTAGGCGGAAAAGAAAACGTACAGTCAAACCAGAACTCCAGATGGACGCCACTCACCAAAAGCGTCACCGAGATATTCGCCACTGAGGAGCTCCCATGGCCAAAGCCTCCAATAATCCGACATCGTCACAATGCTGATCGGAGCAAATACTGTGACTTTCACAGGACAAAAGGCCACAACACTGAAGAATGCATAGACGTAAAGGACATGGTCGAAGCATTTGTCAGAGATGGGACGCTCGTGCACCTCGTGGCGCAATGAACGCTGAGCGGGCTGATGCGTGTAGAACCCCATTTGGGGAAAACACGAATAAAATTGCAGCTTCAATGTTGGAGACTACATACTGCGCAAACAACGAGATCCCGAACCAGGTGCATATCGGCTCGATGGCACTCCCATCCCAACAACATGGAAGGGAGCTCAATTACACAGTTTGCATGTAGATCAATTCCAAATTTGTAAAGAAAAGGCCCAGAGCCACTTCTAATGGAAATGATTCTCCTTAGAACATCGACGCTGATGATTTTACATTTATACTTTATGAACTATCAACACTGATGCCGGTCTTCACCGCATACATAAGTGTGAAAGTCGTTGCATGGGGAAGGCGGCAAAACCCGCATAAACCCAAAAAACGACAAACCTTCACGCAGGTCAGTTAAAGGGCAAAGTTCAGTCATCCCACTAAATGAAAGTGCCGGTCTATCCGCACGAATCATGATAGAGGAAACTGAACACTAACCTATTAACAACCGCGCGTCGAACGGTTAATTTATTCAACACGGATATGCCGGTTTTCACCGCATAATTACGTGGAAAGTCGTTGCGTGGGGAAGGCGGCAAAACCCGCATAAACCCAAAAAACGGCAAACCTTCACGCAGGTCAGTTGAAGGGGAAAAGTTCAGTCATCCCACTAAATGAAAGTGCCGGTCTATCCGCATGAATCATGATAGAGGAAACTGAACACTAACCTATTAACAACCGCGCGTCGAATGGTTAATTTATTCAACACTAATATGCCGGTTTTCACCGCATAATTAAGTGGAAAGTCGTTGCGTGGGGAAGGCGGCAAAACCCGCATAAACCCAAAAAACGGCAAACCTTCACGCAGGTCAGTCATAGGTAAGCTTTGGCCAACTAAATGAAAGTGCCGGTCCTAACCGCACAAATCATGAGAGGAAACCGAACCTATTGACAACCGCGCGTCGAACGGAAAACTTATTCAAAACAAAATTTCTAACAAAAGGATGAGGAAAACCTACACGCAGGTCAGATGTACGTAAAGTTTAGCCATCCTACTAAATGCAAGTGACGGTCCTACCCGCACAATCACGAAAGAGGAAGCAAAACTTCAACCTATTATCTACCACGTTCAAAGGTTAACTTATCCTAAACACTTAGAAATTTCAAAAAAGATGAGGAAAACCTCCACGCAGGTCAGATGGTAAAGTTTAGCCAACCTACTAAGTGCAAGTGACGGTCCTACCTGCACAATCACGAAAGAGGAAGCAAAACTTCAATCTATTTTCTACCACGTTCAAAGGTTAACTTATTCTAAACACTTGGAAAATTGCTAATTTAAACTAAGTATGCAAGTCGTATAACGTTTATAAAGCAAGGAATCCAATGAAAATAGCGGTCTTACCCGCACAAAGATTTATATTTCACAATGATTCATTACAAGAATGGCCGGGTAACTACCCGCCTACAAGAAAATAAATCTATACAAGCTAAATCTATCCTAGCAGTGGGAAGGGATCTTCAGGATCAAGCTTCAGGGCCACTTCCACTTGGACCAGCACCATCAGTAGAGCGTGGCAGTTCAAGGAAAGCTTTAAGGATAGCTAGCCCATCATCAGCAGCAGCAACTTGGTTCACCTTCTCCACCACCGGATGCGGGAAGGCGGCATACTGATTCACTGCTTGGTCATAAACAGCTTCACTATCAACATTATATAAAGGGAAGTTGGAAGGCGGGATGCCTTTCTCAACGAACCCTAGACCAAGCAGGAAGCCGGCCTTTTCCCCATCCTCGTGAGAAGCGTTGAGGGCTGCGCTCATAGCATCGTCGTAAGACGTCTCCGTGAAGACTCGATGCACAACCTACATAAAAGAAAATACAAGTATCAGAACCTTTTCTATTTACAAAGAAAAGCGTAAAGACATGAAAAGCTTACCTGAGACAACGCTTCTCGAAGAAGCCATTCCTTGGCAACCAGAGCTTCTTGGAGGGCGGCTTGAGCTTGGGTACAGGCGCGTTCGGCTTCACTTTTATTAAGGTTGGCAAGCAACACTTCCTTTGCAGCAGCCTCTTCGACGCCCTTTAGCTTCCACTCAGTGTGGTCAAGCACGCCCCTCTGGTCCAGGATCTCTTGGAGCTTCTTCGCGTCCTCCATCGCCAAGGCATCATGAGCCTGCTGGAGAGCCTCTAATTTGGCTTTAAGCTCTTCATTCTCTAGGCGTAGAGGCTCAGCAACAGCTTCAGCCTTGGTGGCCCTCTCGGTTGCGTTCCTTGCAGTTTCCTTAGCCAGCCGAAGCTGTTCGTTAACAGCTTGGGCAGCCTTGGAACGGGCCTCTAGCCGGGCCTGAACTTCAACCTCGAGGGCCTTGAAGGCCTTCTCTTTTTCCGCAGCCACTGCGGTAAGCCTTTGGTTCTCCTCCCGGACAGCCCGCGCCTGAGCTACTTCTTTAATGCGAGCTGCTTTTAACTTGTCGTTTTCATGAAAAAGCAGCTCGACGTGCGGCTGCATCCGGGCCAGGAGAACCCGAAGCTCATTGGTTAGCCTACCCTCCTGGTAGCTAGCCATGGCTTCCCCCAACGCACCACTAGGAGCAGCGTGACGAGCCCACTCCACGCACTCCACAGGGGTGCGAAGGGTTGTTCCTCGGCGAATGTTCCATCGTGGAACATACACTTCATTGGAATCCGACACTGCAAAAAACATAAAGCAGTTAGGAAAAGATGATAAAAAAATATGAAAATGGCCAAAAGAACCCTACGCACCTGTAGGGTCAATAACATGCCGATAGCCGCCAAACCCATCACCTGAACCCAAGGGAAATCCATCCAAGAGGTCAGGCAGATGGGAAGGAGGCAGAGGTTGGCGATAAGCCCCATGCATACCTGAAGGATCGGCCGTCGTTGCCGATGACGGAGGAGGCATGGTAAAGGCCGCCGCGGCCGCCGCGGTCGCCGCTGCGGAATCCGCAGCAAAAGTAACCGCCGGCTCGGTGAAAGATGCGGTAAAAATGGCACTCACAGCCGGCGGTGACGTCATCACAGCTGGAACAGTCGGCTCAAAGGAGTGAGCAACTGAACCAGCGGAAGCAGGCACAGGCGCCTGGGTCGTCGCCTCAGGTAGGCTGACCAAGCCTACCGTCATGGGCGGAGGGGTACTCTGCGTTCCACCCTGGAATGCGTCAACATCCACGCCTGCACAAAGAAGATAAGTATTAATGATGGAAAACTATGAAGATAAAGGAAGTTTGTACTTACGGGTTTTCTTGAGCCTGAAAGTGCGGACGGGCGGGGATGAACCCGATGGAGCCGGCCTCTTCACGCCGGTCACCGTTGTCATCCTGGGCTCTCCGGAGGTGACAATCGTCGCAGCCTCCGGAGCGGTGGTCTTATCACCACCGGGATTCCCCGCCACCTCTTCGCTCTCGGTCTCCGAATCAGACCGAGGCACCGGATCGGCAGTGGAGGCCACCTTCTCCTTCCCCTTCCCGCCGGCAGCCTTCTTCTTCCGCACCAACGGAGGACCATCTGCGGATTCCTCATCAGAACATACGATTAGAGGAATTCCAGCAGAGGTTTCAACATTGAGGGGTCGAGGGTTGAATAGCGCCTTACCTGGCCGCCTGGCGCTCAGGATCTCGTGGCCTAGCGGGTAGACCTCCACGAACCGATCCGCCGTTTGTTCTAGGATAGGCAACTCGTTCTCGTCTAGAGCGCGAGTACCCATCCGGGCGGGACCGTCAGCCTCCCGCGGGTACAGGAGCGACTGCAAGTCGTTCCCCTCTGAAATAAACAGGAAAGAAGTTAGAAGAAATTCTAAATCAACAAAAAGAAACAGAGCATACCGTAAGGAACAGAGTTCGAACCGTATTCAAGGACGATTGGGATCTTTTGCGCATCCGCCTCCTTCCACACCCGGCTCATCCCCAGCATCACCATCCCGGACTCCGCAAACCGGTAAACCGGAGATTGGACTCGGGATATCTTCGAAAACCATTCCGCCTCCTTGTAGTTGGAGGCGTGAAGGCTGAGAAGTGCTTGCCCATTCTTGAACTTCATGGCAAGGGGGATGGCGCGAGCGGAGATGTAGAAGAACTCCCTCTTCCACGAGCGAAGACTGTGCTCGGTTGCGCAAATCTTCAAACCCTTAATCCGGGTTATCAACGTATACCACCCCTGGATGCACCTCCAAGTGTAAAAGGTCATCAGGCGGTCGACGAAGGGCTCAATGCCCAGAATCCGGCACACCCACTCGAAGTGGCGAATCTTGGCGATCGCCATCGGGTGCACCTCGGTCAAGTGAACACCGTGCCTCTCAAGGACACGGTAAACAAACTTTGTCAATGGGAACCTAAGATTCCCATAGACAAAGAATGCAGCATATACCCCGATCTTGCCTCTGGGGGCATCATACACCGTCTGATGGGGTTCAGGAAACTCAGGCTCGAGAGACTCGAGCATGAACTTCCTGACGACGTACTGATACAGATCGACAGGCAGAGCACACTGGCACTCGCCAGCAGTACTCTTGTCATCGGCTGAAGATTCGAGATCACGAGACGACATCTTGCAGATATGAAAGAAGAAAACGATTTCAAGGGAATGCTCGACTGAAAAGATGAGTATTCGCCGGAAATCGTTTTGAAGATGAAGAGAAGTGAAAGTGTGGATTACAAAGAACCCTCTCCCTCTTTATATACTAATCGCAATTAATGCGATGCATTTAATGCGGAAGAGAGAAAAATCGAAGGTGCAATGAAACTATGACACGTGGCAAAGAGCAAGCTGGCAACAGCTGTTGAAAGGACGCGTACCATTAATTTCGCGGCCACGCGCCCGAAAAATCGCGCCCACGCGCCTAAAAAGGCGTCTGGAATGACCATGTATTGTCACGTCACCATAACTTCCGGCACGTCCTGACACAGTCAGAAGAAACCGTCGCACGACGTTTCAGAGGTTTGGACTGTTCTTATCCTTTCACCAACTCTTCGAATTTCAAAATAATTCAAAAAAGATTCAAAAGTAAGCGGGAAAATACCCCTTACCTTGGCAACCAAGTAACCGTAAGACGGATGCGGGTACAGTGTTAAGGCAAAACCCTTCACATACCTAGCACCCGCAGGGAATTGAAGCCAAGAATAACTTGGCAACCAAGTAACCGTAAGACGGATGCGGGTACAGTGTTAAGGCAAAACCCTTCACATACCTAGCACCCGCAGGGAATTGAAGCCAAGAATAACTTGGCAACCAAGTAACCGTAAGACGGATGCGGGTACAGTGTTAAGGCAAAACCCTTCACATACCTAGCACCCGCAGGAAATTGAAGCCAAGAATAACTTGGCAACCAAGTAACCGTAAGACGGATGCGGGTACAGTGTTAAGGCAAAACCCTTCACATACCTAGCACCCGCAGGGAATTGAAGCCAAGAATAACTTGGCAACCAAGTAACCGTAAGACGGATGCGGGTACAGTGTTAAGGCAAAACCCTTCACATACCTAGCACCCGCAGGGAATTGAAGCCAGGAATACCTTGGAAGTAAAGTAACCGTAAGACGAACGCGGGTACAGTGTTAAGGCAAAACCCTTCACATACCTAGCGCCCCGCAGGGAATTGAAACCAAGAAGGATCTTCTAGACAACGCTTGCGGAAACGGAAATAACATCCCCGCATAGCGGGAACGTCGAGAACTACGTTGTTTGAAGCTCCAGGATGGAATTGATGGTTTTAACATAATTGATCACTATGTTCAAAACTACCAAAACCTCATGGAGAATCCACACAAGTGGGACTCAACGCTCCTGACTTGCGAGGAGGTTACAGACCTACCCGCATCATACCCAAAAGATCAAGCAGGAAAGTCGGGAATTTCTGCAAGTGACAAGGGCTTCCGCGGGAAGAATCCCCATGGAAAACCTTAAAAAAAACCCTTTTCAAAACCCTTTGCTTAAGTCCAAAAGTTCACCTCACTTTATTAAACACTCATGAGAAGAATATTGGACTGGGGGGACTTGAAGAGGTAGGTCCCAGCAGAGCCCAGTTGGACCCGCAAGACTCACCTTGAAGAGGGACGTCTGCGCTGAAACCAACTGGATCCGCAGGACCAACCATGCTCAGAGACGTGACGTCCTTACGCGCAGTACGCAAGCTGTTCCCGCAGGAAATGCCTCCCAATGGTGAAGGACTCTGCCTGTTCCCGCAGCTGCGGATATAAGCCATCAGGGAAGGCCACCCGCGCAGCAAGGCTACACGCACAAGGCACTTAGCTCTCAATCACTCAGTGTCACCTGAAGGAATGAGCAAAGCCGGGGACAATCCCGCACAAAGGCGGGAGGGGGAATACTCCCGCCCATAAGCCAGTCCGTACGATACGGGAAGATCTTCTGTACTGTACCTGACGAGGTATGGGCAAAAGATCTGACTAAAGATACGACAGCTTATTGACAACTGTATGGCGTGCAGCATGCTCCTGTACTGTATGTCACTATTAGCCGCTGCCTACTCACCAACTCTTGTCATACCACGTGCATAGCCGGCAGTTGGTGGAAAAGGAATAGTACACAGCAGGCCTGGTCACTATCAGCCGCTGCCTACCCACCAACTACCAGCAGGGCACGTGCGTAGGCCACTGTTGGTGGAACAGGAATACTATTCAGCAGGCCACACCTCCTTGGAAACCTACCTTCGGCTATAAATACCACAAATGGTATGATCATCTCATCTTATCATATTATCATCATATTATACCTGATATCTGCTCTAGCAATCTCTTAATATACATTTATATTTAAAGAGCAATCTAGTCTGATTCTCACGCCAGAGGGTGGTCACAAGGAGGAACCCCCCCCCCCTTCTCAGTGACAAGCTCACGGTGTCTGTTTTGCAGGTTATCAGAAGAACCATCTTTGCCGGGTCTAACCCCTCGTGGGAAACATCTATCTAACCCCCAGGTTACCCGTAATCTGCCCGGGGTCCGGTTAGTGTTTCTTCAATTAAGCAATTAGAGAAGTTTTAAAATTCATATTGTCTTTGTTGCAATGCGTTTTTTTACACATATATGACACTTGAATACGAGCCATAAAGAACATGCTTTCGAAGATAAAGCTCATGACGAAAATGATGATGGCCATGATGAGCCTGTTTTAAAGCTCTTATGTTTTAAACATTCTGGTTTATGGTCTTCAAGGGGACAAAATTGTATGGTTGGAGGAAACTGATATTGAGGAGAGTTGGTGGGAACTGCTGTTGGGAGCTTTTGTTCTCAAGTTCAAACTTTATTGTGCTCATAAAAAACTTGTTGAGGTATGCTTAAGTATTTATAATTATTTTTATTTAAATATTTCTATTAACTTGAGGTCATATATGATATAATCATGTTTCAGGTTACTTCAAGCTTCGTAAGACTCGTAGCAAGTGCTACATCTGAAGGATGAAATAAGTTGTTTGTGTTACTACTGTTAAGTGAACACTCTTAGGCATGTCGATAACGGTCCCAAAACGGTGAAAGGGGCTTGCATGGCCTCTAACCCAGACCTGCTCGTCATTCATTGTCATTTTTTTTATTTTTCATTACCTCTTTTGAGCCAATAAAGTTGTTAAAATTGGTCGCCATATCCAATGAAGACGTGGGACATGGATGCTGTCATATCCGACATCATTGACCACAGTCACCCGTGTGTGTATTCTAAATGCTCTGTTGAAGTTGTAAAATTGCATCTGTTTTGTTTTGATGTATGTTTGTTGGAAATAAGGAAACATTCTTTTGTAAACAAATGATAGATGCAATACATTGCTGGTTAGCCCTCATGTTTATCTTGTGTTGTAAGTTTCAACATATCGAGTTGCTAAAATTGAATATTTTGTTTGGGGCTTAAAGGTCTAAATAATGTTATGATTTCATGAACTTTATTTTGAACTTTCCTTAAGAATATTTAAAATGGTTCGGTATAATGGGGTTTCAGTTTCGAACCGGATGACTTTGTCGTTTCCATTATTGTTGTACCCAACATTACTCACCTGCAACAACCATGGTGTGTAAAGTACTAAGTTTAGAGTTAAGAAATCTTAACATTTCCCAAATTTAAGTTACATATAGTGACATCCATTATAATTTATGTATGTGCATGATGCGAGTGAATTTAATAGAGAAAATACAATCTACTTTATGCCAATCTTTATTGGGTGGATTCCATACTAGGACTTTTGAGTCCCCTAATCTCTTGCAATTTAAGTAAAAATGAGAGCGACCTACTACTGACTGAACTCATGTTGTGCCCCCGCCGCACCGCGCGGGCTTTTTTACTAGTATAACTCAAAAAACAAAAAAAAAACAGTGGTTACCTATGGATTCTTAAGGGGATTCCCACAACCAATCTTTTCATTCCTACAAACACAAAAACAAGTTATGTTAAGCCTGAAATGTACTACCGATTGCTAGCATTGACATAATCGCTTGGACTCCCAAAAATAGCATCATCTCATATCATAATCCCAAGATGAAGTGACCTTTCTGTATGCTACATGAGTTGCATTTTTCAGCTCTTCGTTGGCAGGCAAAGGCCGTCACTACAAAATTGTCATAAAATTATATAACTAAAATGCAAAACCAATCTAAATATTTACTACGCAAAGAAACATATGATAAGAATGACAGGCCTAATGGAGTAGATAAGGAGTGCCGGTTTCGAATAAGCTTTACATCCTAATGTCAGAAAGGTCATATTTTATATATATATCATAAACATAAGAAAAAAATAATATGGGAATAAATACGGATAGAATAAAACACTACCATTACAGCAGGTTATACACAAAATGAACAGGTTAATTTATCATACTATATCATGTTCTAAAACGACTCGTTTCAACTCGACTCCATATTGACGGGAACCAAATAGATGTGGTTATTATGAAACGAACTACTTTTTACCCAAAATAATTTCACACATAATTCATGTTGACATGTTCTGATCCAAAACAAATTAATGTTTATCAATGTAAAAGTGCAGTGATGTGAAACAGCCTAACCAAATAAACATAATTAAACAAACATAAGGCAAAGTAATATTAATAATATATTAATATACTCTTGTATTGGTCATAATAAACCTCTTGATGCACCCAACAATCTGAAGGAAAAGTATACATTACACTTACATATGTTATGAAGAAATTTGGATTTATAATAAAATTAGCACATGAATAATAAAAGGCATACCCGTTGTTCTTCAAAAATACCATCAAAGTCACTTCTTGCTATCCATAATCCAACCTTGCCTCCATCCAGAAACAACCCATCTTTTAGATAGAGACATGAGGGTTAACGCAAGCGCAATATTACCAAACCACCCCCATTTGCACAAATGAGTTACTTTCAAAAGTCAAATGACTATATGCTTCGTCTCCTGTCACATACATATAATTTGGAATTTAAAGTCTCCTGTCACATACATATAATTTGGAATTTAAAGTCTCCTGTCACATATTTATATATTGAAGAAGAATTATAAGTTGTATGTTCTGGAAAAACTTTGCTGAGATGTACAACAAATAAGTTAAAAACAACTATTAAAGCATGAATTCTACCTGCACATATTTCCCAACTTTGGATCTATCAATACATCAAAATTTCTGTTTTCAAAGAAGAGAACCTGAAAGTATATGATGATGAAGAAAAAAGAATTTAAGTTTAATAAAATAAAAAGAAGTAATTTCTGTAAACTCGAATAGTTTGTAATAAACCTACCCTGGCCATGCAACCATGCTCTCATCACCAAGGGGTTGAGATGCATCAACAAATTTTGTTTGATTGAAGATCAGTCGAAACCCTAACATAAACGGCAAACTTCGTAATCTCCAATAAGTTTGGCAACAAAAAGGACAGGTGAGTTGCATTTAAGATATGGATGTATCAAAATGAAACAATTGTGTGCAACATTAGGGTTAGATTTACCTCCTACAGGCTCTCCGGATCTCCAGATTGTCGGCACTCAATTTTGCCATTTCTTTGACGGTGATGTTCCAGCAATGGTGGTAGCCAGTCTGATTTCGCCATTCGAAGCATTGATGTCCAATGATGACAAAGATTTCACGGGAAGATAATCATATCCCATGGATGCTTCTAGCAGAGGAGAATAGAACGAATAGGGGTTTCTTGGAGACTGAGAAACGTTTGAATTTTGAAAGCCCGCTATCTGTAGTGGGCGACAAATATGGGGCGACGGGGGCGAAAAGGTGCGCGAACACCACCCCCTGGGCGACTTTTGGGGCTAAAAGGGGTGGGGCGCAAGGAATTTGTCATTGCCATTGTGTGTGTATAAATTATTATATTATTATGTGTGATATATATATATATATATATATGTATGTATATATATATTAGGCTACAATACCATTACACCCCAAAAACAAAAACATACCCTTTGCTGACTAGGCGCCACATGGCGCAAAATGTTCCAATTTGTAGCCCCTCCACTACACATAGCATAACTTTCATAGGAAGAATCATGATTAAAGAGAAAAGAAAGACGTGTACAACCTCCTTGATTGCCAACTCAGTACACACTTTCTTAGCATGACACATGTACATGGCTGGTGAGAAGATGACAAGAATCCAAAATGTTCTTCATTTATTATATAAGCATATTTGTTTTCAAAGAAGAAGAACCTGAAAGTATATGATGATAAAGAAAAAAGAATTTAAGTTTAATATAATAAAAAGAAGTAATTTCTTCTGTAACTCGAATAGCTTATAACAAACCTACACTAGTCATTCAACCAGGCTCTCATCAACAAGGGGTTGAGATGCATCAGCAAATTTTGTTTGATTGAAGGTCAATCGAAACCCTAACATAAACGGCAAACTTCGTAATCTCCAATAAGTCTGGAAACAAAAAGGGCATGTGATTTTCATTTAAGATATATATATATATGTATCAAATTGTAACAATTAGGGTGAAAAATTAGGGTTAGGTTTACCTCCTACAGGCTCTTCGGAACTCAGATTTCCGGCACTCAATTTTGCCATTTCTTTGAGTGTGATGTTCGAACAATGGTGGTAACCGGTGTGATTTCGCCATTCGAAGTATTGATGTTCGATGACGACGAAGACTTCAGGGGAAGATAAGCAGAACCCATGGATGCTTCTAGCAGAGGAGAAGAAAACGGATAGGGTTTTCTTGGAGATTGTCAAACGTTTGAATTTTGAAATCCCTGGTGTAACTTCCATAGGAAGAATCAGGATTAAAGAGAATAGAAAGACGTGTACAACCCCCTTGATTGCGAACTCCGCAGACACTCTCTCAGCATGACACGTGTACATGTATGGTGAGAAGATGACAAGTGTCCAAAATGTTCTTCATCTATTATATAGGTAGATTGGAGAGAGAATGTAAGATTGTTGAAAAAATACGAGTGTACAAATTCTATAGCGTAGTGTACCACATGCTGAAGCCACTAAACGCATCTGGTTGATCAGTTGGCGCCCTTCTTTAGATGTTTTTGATTTTGAAATTCACATTCCTTATTCTCAGTTCTCTCTCACCTCTTTACGATTGTTTCATAGTTCAACATAAACCCTACCCTAGAAAACAAAATTCGTCCGATTTTGAAGTATTTTCAATATGAAATCGTTAAGGGCTACAGTTGAACAAACAAGAAACTGAGAGGTCTTGGTTTTGTGTGACATGCGTGACAAAAACGAGGTACACCTTATTTGGTACGTAACTAGTAAACAGTTAACCAATTATTTCTTATCGAGTAAACGATTAACCAAACAATACTGATTATGACCCGGATATATCGGAGGGTCATATGCAAGTGATATATGTATTATAACAACTAACATATTGATATTATAGCCCCAGTATGTGCAAAACCGCTTAAACGAACGGATTTTTGTTTAATGATACGTTGTGAACTTAAACTCGATCGTAAGAACCAAAATAAGCATTGTATCATCAGCCAAGCTGAAAAAGACTTATCTGGAACACTTATATAAGATGTTTTAAGCAATTCTTGAAAACAGTTTGTATTTTTACAACGAGTCAGTATGTTTTTATTAATTTACAAAATTTAGTCGAAAAAGACTCGTTTTTGCGCTATATATCAAATCCGAATTATTTTCTCGCCAAAAACCAAACACGAACTAAATTTGGGACCGGGATTTAACTTCTAGCACGCTAAACGAGACATATGGGCCAAAAGAGGGGCCCATGGCCCCCCCTTGACTTCCGGCTGCCATGTAGGACTTTCCCCCTTGATATTTTGATTGAATAATATATCAGTCTTTTCATGTGTTCACATTTTAAACCAAATAACAAACTAAACCTGCCGTGTTCTTCATCCTTCCCGCCATAACCTTTGAGGTATGATCTAAAATAACAAGTTTTGATCTTGATTTTAATTAGTTTAGATTAGTATAAAACATGTTTAATGTGAAAACCCGAGCCCCGATGCGGAAGCGTGAATAATCGGTATTAACGGTGGAGCTCGGATCCGAGTTAGGATCGTAACACGTATTCACTCCTGAACGATAATAATGGACGGATGTGGAGAGTTCGTTTCGATTAAAAATAATCAATAAAGTAGGGTGAACAATTGTATGTAATCGAAACACAATAGATAGATGTAGTAGTATGATTTCATTAACCGAATGATTGTCATGAAGAACACTCATACATACATTCATACATACAAAGGAACGGCCACCCCGGGAGATCTCTTCCCCGGGGGCAAACTCTCCTAATACAATAATAAATCTCACAATGCACACATGACCTAAATAAATGACCTAAATCATCTATTTATGCTAGTCTTGTGCCTTGGTTTTCACTCCACCGCCACTTGGATAAGACCAAAGGAATAAAATAAAATATATTATTTCACCCGTTAAATGCTTCAATTACTCGTTATAATATCTTATTGTCTTTCTTTAATTTCTCATTATAAACGAGTAATGATTCGATGCGTCGGTCTAAAATATAATACCCAACAATCTCCCCCTTAGACCGATGCCATCGAATGACTTTCATAATCACCTTCTAACCCGATGCCTTTCATAGAAATTCTCCCCCTCACAATAAGCGTATCCCATTCTTCATTACAAATCATCTTCTCTTTATCACTTTTGGATATAGTTGTATAGGCATGAGATCGAGGACTCAAATTTCAATGATCAATTACGAGTTAATCCGAAACCGCAAAAGGAAATAAAATAAACTCAAAATTTTCCTTAAAATGAGTCTTTCACTTGATTCGACCAAAACTTGCAATGAAATTCCATATGAATTTTCTCCCCCAATTTCGTTGCAATGTCATAAACGAATGTGTCTTTAAATCAAGTGCGGGTGAACATCTTCAATTCAAACAATCTTGACCATCCCTATCAAGAATTGTTGATAAATATTCAAAATTAACGCATTAAAAGATACCTTTTGTGGTTGAAAGTTGACATTTGACATGGTCAACTCTTGAAATGATCCGGATAAATCAACCATCTTGTTCTTGTAAGCACCTTGTTGAAGTTGTGAAATTTTTGTGATTTTTGCCCAATTTTTGCTCAAAAATCTTCAAAAATGACCAAAATACCCCTCGTTGACACGACACAGTCAATGGCTGAGTTGACCAGAAAAGTCACTTTCAAACGGTCACTCATACTTGGGCAAACATTTTTCATTAAGAACACATGGTCAAAAAGTCAACGGATAAGCGAGTATACAACCCTTTCTTCGTCTTGGCCCGTTTGACTTTGAAAGTCAACTTTTAACAACAATAATCAGCAAATTTCAGTGCATTTTTGGCCCTTTCCAGCAGCAAAAACAGCACGTTCAGCTCGTATATCAGCAAAAACAGCAACGAATAAGCAATATTCAGCACGTTTTCGTTCATTTCAGCAATTTTCAGCACTTAAACAGTGCGTTTCAGCACGTTTTCGTTCGTTTTCAGTACTTAAACAGTGCGTTTCAGCACGTTTTCGTTCGTTTCAGCAATTTTCAGCATTTGAATAGTGCGTTTCAGCACGTTTTGACAGTAGTTCAGCACGTTAAACAGCTCGTTTAAGCACAAATCAGCGCGTTTTCAGCAACGAATCAGCAATTTCAGCGCGTTTTTGGCCCGTTTCAGCAGTTTTTTCAGCTAATTCAGCTTGTTTATCAATAAAATCAGCAGATCAGCAGCAAAATCAGCAGCAAAATGTTTCATATGTTCACGTAGAAGCTTGTATCAGCAGCTGATTTTAACAAAATTACCCCTTGCAGCAGCAGTTGCGAAGTTAAGTACTCGTTTATAGACTATAATATATGCAAACACTACGAGACAGCCCTTAAACGAATGTGCAGCAGCAACAGCTCATCTATTCAGCAATATATCAGCAAATGTTTGTAATATATGTTCGTGAATGAATTTGATGCAAGTACTCGTAATTTGCAAAATTAGTTAGTATCTCTTGCTCGAACACATATCTAACTGCCCTTTTTAACCAATAGTACAGCAGCTAATGTATCTTGTGTTTGTGAACAGAAATACTGCAGCAGCTGTTATAGTTATTAAATGTTTGGACCAGCTGCATTTATTCGTTAAGAACAATCAAATTAGCAGCAAAACTCCAAACTAATCAGCATCTGTTCAGGTCTAAATCATATATGTTCGTGAGAAAACTTGTATCTGCAGCTTAACTTTTCAAAACTTCTTATTATAATATGTTTGGGGCTGCAATATCAGTAACTAGTCGAGACAATTAAACATATCAGCAACTGTCGAACAGTTAGCATCTGCAACTAAATTACAAGATTGCCCCCACAAGCAACTTGTAATTATCATTATGCCCATTTACAGCATCAAAACCTCGAGCATTTAACCATATAAGCAGCAGCAGTTGCATCATATCAACCGTAAAACTTACAAGACTTACTCGAACAAAATCATATCAGCGACTATATAAACAAAACTGTTCGGACTTGATATCAGCCAACAACTCGTGACCCGCTGCAGCTACTGTTCTATCTGCTCGAGCACCATGGAATCAGAAACAATAAGACAACTCTGATATGTGAATAAGCTGGAGCCACCGCTCGTGAATAATGATCTAACGTGTGGGTATCTGTTCAACCAATTATCAGCTTAGCAATTTCAAAAATGCCTCTTATCCAACTGTGTAACAACAACAATAGAGCTGCTTGTGAAATCAATTGCAATTAGACAATAACAATGTGCCCCTACTGCAACAACTTAATTACCAACTTGCCCTTTTACAACAGTTTGTGAATAACCAGATCATCAGCTGTAAATAAGTAAACACTTCAGGAAAACATTTTCCCCAATTTTGAACACATGAACCATAAAATCTTATATCCAAAATTAAACACTTAATAGATGAAATTAATCATTGAAATCTCATCAACCATCATAAAATCATCAGTCTATCACCAATCAAACATCGATTTCTTCAAACAATCAGATCCAAAGCATCAAACAAAAACGAGTTTGAGCAAAAACGAACCAAAATCAACAGATTTGGATGAAACCGAATACATAAACATGAAATTGATGTTGAATCTTCGAACTAATCATCGACACAAACATCAATCCACATCTATAATCCTTCAATCATCAAAGTTCACCAAAATCCATGCAAAAACCCACAAAAACTTCAACGAACTTCAAGTTTAACGTCCATGGCAGATTCAAGAGCGAATTGAATCAAATTCAGCGGTTAGTTTGAACGATTCAGTAACCTCGCTCTGATACCAATTGTGAAAACCCGAGCCCCGATGCGGAAGCGTGAATAATCGGTATTAATGGTGGAGCTCGGATCCGAGTTAGGATCGTAACACGTATTCACTCCTGAACGATAATAATGGACGGATGTGGAGAGTTCGTTTCGATTAAAAATAATCAATAAAGTAGGATGAACAATTGTATGTAATCGAAACACAATAGATAGATGTAGCAGTATGATTTCATTAACCGAATTATTGTTATGGAGATCTCTTCCCAGGGGGCAAACTCTCCTAATACAATAATAAATCTCACAATGCACACATGACCTAAATAAATGACCTAAATCATCTATTTATACTAGTCTTGTGCCTTGGTTTTCACTCCACCGCCACTTGGATAAAATAAAATATAAAATATATTATTTCACCCGTTAAATGCTTCAATTACTCGTTATAATATCTTATTGTCTTTCTTTAATTTCTCATTATAAACGAGTAACGATTCGATGCGTTGGTCTAAAATATAATACCCAACATTTAACCATTTAAAATCTCTTAAAACCACCTAAAAGCATGTTTTGATCTTAAACATGACTACAAACCAGAAACATATGGTTTTTTTGGCCAAAAACACGGATTATAACGTTTATATTACGTTTTTACGATTTGAAAACTCGATTTCAAACCCTAACCGAAGCCCTAATTTCAAGGCTTGTTGATTGATGTTGGATGCTTGGTTTTGTGTTATATACCTTTAGATATACTAGCTAGAGAACCAATAACCCGAAAAGGCGAGAAAAGGGCCTAAACACCCGGAAACCGCAAAGGTACTAACTGAATACTCGTTTAGGGGCTGTTTGTGTCTCGATTATGACGTTCTTGCTGTTAGCCTATAAGAATTTTCAGGGACATTAGCGATGATATGAATGAGTCTGTTTCCAAATTTGGTAATTTTTCGATAAACGGAGAATTTTGGCGAATTTATTACCGTTTATTAGCGAGTTATTATGAAAAATAGCTAGGCAGCTGGAAAATTATGAAATTTGGTGGAGAAATTGGAAATATCATTGCTAGACGACATATCATTGCTAGACGACACTAGACATTTTAGATTAATTGGACAAGTCTAAGTATGGTTCGTTCATTTTCGTTTAATCGAGTTTTAACAACCGAATTATGCACGAAAAGGTATTTTAGACAAAGAGTTAAGTTCTGGAAATTTACAGAGGTTATTTGATGATATTTTAACTATTAAGAAAATTTATCGGATTTTATGGAAATCCTTTGTTATAAACGGGTGATTTATCGGTTAATTATAATACATAAAATGAATTTTTAATAAATAAATAAACCAGTGTAAAAATTCTGGAAATATTTTTATAAAGTTATTCAGATTTTAATCTATTTGTACAAAAATTATTATAATTTATATATAATTATATAAATAGTTATGATAATTTAAATATTTAAATTATATATGTTTTGACAAAACCGACAACATTTTGTTCAACGAACTGATTGGTATGTCAAAACGTCAAAAGTGGTCAAATATTATAGTTTTGAATGAATTTGATAAAAGAAAACTTTTTACGAGATTTCCAGACAATTCGGGTGGATTGTACGTGTTTTGTACAATCAAACCTATCTGAAAACGGAAACGAACCCTGTGGCCAATCCAGATACTGAAACCCTAATTTTCTTTCATAAATCGAATCATTTTATCAAACAGTATGATTACTTAAGTTTGTGTGATCTTACCTATTTCTAAAATGCGTAAACGACCAACTTGGCTAGACACGGAAAACGGTGAAACTGAGCCAAGACTGGTTTTGAATATTTCATATCATACAACGTCATAATCTAAGACTGCTGACATTAACTGGGCGTAATAGCCATACCCGGACTAGATATACAACTCGATTTATTTTAAAGAGTATACTAGTATTAACAATGCAAAACCGATTATTGGATACGAGTTATAAACAAAGTGTAATACATACTACACGTGTAACTGATCGATACTACAATAAGGTGAGATTCATGACCCCACTCTTTAAACTATTTTACGAACTTTTGGGGTGGAAAGCATGTTTATGTATACCTATTTATTTGGAAACGTTGTTTGATGTGAATTATCTAAGTGCTAACACTCGAAAGTCCCGTACACAAGTGATTAACTTTGAGCCAATGGCATGTGAATAGTACTATTGGTTTGACAAACTCAATTGGCAAGGTTGATGGGGTATGCCATAACATGTTTTACAATTGCACATGACCATACGAACCTTTTGTAACATGCTATGTGGTGTTAGAAATAGTACATTTGGGGAATTTGGTAGTGGAAAAACGTGGGTAGTGAAGGCCACGTAGGATAACATGTTAAGAATTCACTTGTGGCTTAGTATAATTACATCTTATACATACACACACATACATACATACATACATACATACATGCATGCATACATAGTGAACACTACGATTACGTATACTGATCTCGTACAAACTTAAGAAACTCACCAACTCTTTGTAGTTGACCCGTTTTAACATGCTTTTCAGGTGAGCCGAAGTTGAAATAATTTGCTTATGTGCTTTGTGCTAAGAGTAAGACTGACACGCTATAGATAGACGCAAGTGTATTAATAAAGAATAAATAACCAGAGGAATTGGTTATGCGTATTTCACCTAGTTTGTAAACTTAGTACAAAACAATGTAAAATGATGTAAATTAGTTTGTTAATTTTCTTTATAACAATGTGGTTGATACCATAGGTGTCTGTTAGATTCTCGTATTACGTTTCCGCAATTACCTATTTGGGGTGTGACATTTTGTCATAATCGCAAGAAGGATATGATGTTGCAACGCACTGGGTTCCGATCAGAGTTTCAAGGTAAATTTTTTGGTTTCTTTTTTTATTTGCACGACTGAAACCCTAATTCGCGACCGGTGTCTACAGGTACCACTTCTGATGGCTTTATCTAGGGTGTTTTAAATAAATGTTTATGTCCTCTAATAGCTTTATGTTCAAGTACGACTCTAAGCCTATTCAGATATAAACATGTATTGTATTTGATTAAATGTTAAATATGTTGATTTGTGTAAGTTTGGGAACTGAAATTGTATTTAGTATCGTGTTTTTTTGGTATTTTGGAAATTTGGAATTTAGCTAATTGATCCAAATTTGATTTTGGTGGCCTCCAATGTTGAAATCTGTTTGATCTTCTGCTTTAATGCTTTCTCATGGTTTTTTAAAGATAAATGGTTCTTATAGGTGAATCAGCTATTGAACACACCACTAGAACCATGTGCATGTCGAAAACGATGAATCTTGGCATTTGGTGAGTTTCTCACTACTAATCTTAATTTTTATAACATTTAGCTTGTTGATTTTGAATCATATTCTAATAGAAATCTATTTGTTTTCAGTTATTTGAGAAGATTTACTTTCACTTTAAGTCAACATTGAAAACATCAATGAACTTGTTGCCAACTGAGTTTGAAGAAAGAAGCCATGAAAGTTGCCCTAGTTTATTAAGAAGGTTTAAATACTTTTATTTTTTCAAAAGTGCAATTAACTTTCATTTAAGAGTTAAGTGCTATTTTAGTACATGTGGTTTGTTCAACTACGCAACTTTAGTACAATTTTTGAATTTATTGCAAATGGTTACTTCACGTTTCTAAAACTTGCCAATTTTTACTTTTTTCTAACTCTTTCTATTTTTATCCGTTAAATAAGGGTAAACTGGTAATTTAAGTTGTTTGATTTATTTCTTCGTTTCTTTTAAACCATTCCCTTTTATATAACTTATAAGAAATAAAAGTTAAATAAATAAAACTTCACTCCGTCCCGCCACCGACTCTCCACCGGAAAGCCTAACACACCCCCAACTCAAAACCCTAGTTCTCTCCCAATACCACAACGACAAATTTGCCAACATCTTCCAAAACGTCGTCCCTTCACCCTCCGTCCTCTTAACCATCACCCACAACCTAAACCATTTGTCGGACTCACCCACCGCAGACTCAGGCTCCACTAATTCCTTATCAATTTCATCATTGGCTAACGATCTCTCCCAAAACAGGTTCAATTTCGAATCATATCTCATCAAATTTAATAATCGAGCAATCGGGCATTCAACAATTGAATAATCGAACAATAGATCTCACAAGTATTGCTGAACTTTGGATTGTTTATAACAATTTCCAAACGATGACGAAACCTGCAACTGTGGGGTTCCGCCACGAAATAATTTGTCACCATCTAAATCAGATGCAAAAGTTGCGAAATCAAGTTGCTGATTGCTTTCCGTGTTGTCGACTGAAGACGGTGGTTGTCACACCCCAACCTAAGGCGGAAATGCCGGGGCATGAGATGATTGCTCACAGCTCTCAGGGTACTATCATGCAGTTTTTAAAAATTATAATATCTATTAAACTAAATTCAAATAAACTAAAGATATTCAAATACAAAATCCATAATTCAAAATATCCGAACAAAACAAACATATCAAAGTTCAAAATCTTGTTTATTCTCTCTATCATGCAAATCCAAAGTTTTCTTCAAAACCAGCTTGAACATCACATCACACGATGACCTGCATATGCATTAAAAATACAATAGGTTTGTCAACACGAGGTTGAGTGAGTAGCACACCAGATTTGGTGTATGTATAATAATAAATAAAAATGCAACAATGTTAAATGAGATAAGCAATTAAACCAATGAGCAAGTAAATGAGCTGTCGATAAGCACGATGCCAGATAAACTAGACGATGGCTATTACGACAGTCGTATGATCATACAGTTATGAGATTATGCTGGACCTCTCCGAATGCGATTCAAATTGAGCATATAAACTCATAGCAAGTAAGGTATAAATTATTACACACAAGTGACAAATAGTTGCAATTTGTGTATTAGATAATAGGAAAATATATAGTATCGCATACGTCCCAAAAAACGGTAAAAATAAGTGTAAAAGGGAGAATGTGATACTCACCTGATTAGATGAACGAAATATAAGTGATGATGTGAGAAAGATAAATCCTTCGGGATTAGTTATATAATATAATATTAAATTAACTATATGGAATACAACATGACTTTATGAGATTTCGATGTGATTTGAGTTATGATTGGGATTATAATATATCAATTGAACAATTGATCTCTATGGTTAATGTTTTTGTGAAATCATTGTTATTAGTTCAAATATACAAACATGAGTTGAATAATTATATGATTATTTAAATAATATTTAATTAAATATAATGCAATTATAAATGTGAACATATATAAATATAACTTGTAATAATTAAATATAATTCTTTCTTTTCTTTCTTAAGTCCCATTCTCTGTTCGAGTCTAAGCATGTAGGATGCTTAATCCTCTCGAACTTATGCTCTGATACCAACTTGTAAGGCCCCTATACTGGTGCCCTACATTGTCGTTGGATTTACTCATAAACACAGTTCTAAATACAGAGTTAATTAAAACTTTCGCGGAATAATAAAACTTCAAACATTTATTACAAAACATTCATAACTTGTCTTTGAAAACATAACTTAAATATATTATTGAACCATCATGCCAAATCTTAGATGCCAGCCTCTTCAGATCCTGCCATGTACCCCCCTCAAGCCAGATGCTTCAGTTTATTTATCTGCGTGCATACTAAAAGTCAGCTACGCTGAGTGAGTTCTAGCTAATCAGGTAATATACAATACATTCACATACTTATACATATGCATCCGAGGATACATATTATATACTTAATCTGCTTATTTTTCTTTTGTACATTCTAAGTCCTTAAGATAGATCTTTCAATATGATATCAATGATCTCTATGTTATTGCGGAATATAACAAGAGATGATTCAAGGAAAACGAGTATAACAAATAAAGAACACAAGAGATGCTTCAAAACATACGTATATTAACGTCTAATGCTTAAGCACTAGGTTACACAAACCCTCGTACAATAATACTAATGAACGGCCAACCCAAACCCTATACACAACATATCTATATATAGGGGAACTTCAACCTAGCCCATTACAAGCCCAAAAGCCCACCGAGATCACAATATGATCTCGGTTTACATATAAGCATCAACCACACAAAAAACCAAACACAAAATAAGTACAAACCAACTGATACGGACACAAAAATCTCCCCCTTGGTTTGTAGATTTGTCTTCTAATCGTGTTCCATAATGTTGGCGTCAGTCTCTCTATATCCGCCATACCACAATCCCGTTCTGATTATTGATGCCACCATTCTTGTATATTCTTTGGCAGCTGCTTCAAATAATGGTTGGGCAATAATCTAAAAATTTCTCAACGTCTTGAAGTATCGCTCATGAAAATTCAATAGATCACGCGGGTCAACAAATCGATATTGCCCCGTTTTCAGACGAACAACAACAGTGGCAGTTTCACTGTCCTACGTCCAGAATTTCATCTCATCAAGTGATCCTTCCGGAAACAAAGTGGATAGAGGAATATGAGTTGCCTTGTTGGTAGAGGGCCACATTACATTCACCATTGTCTTTCCAGTCTTGGGATCTCAAACACCCTTAGCTTTCTTCAAAAATGACTCAGCAGTAGTCATATTTGGGAATCCTTGATCCAGTTGCCTCTTCAAGATGTTCCAGAAGTTTGTAGCTCTCTTGTCATGATTTGGATTATGGAACAGAGCATTGATGAGGTCGTTGAGATCTACCTTTGTCCATGATCCAAAATCATTCATTTTCTTATAATACTTAGTGGTCCTGGACTTTCGTTTCACCCACCACATAGACTTATCAACATCGAATCCCCACGACATGATTCTGGACCTATCACCATATTTTTCAGAAAAACCAAATTGTAAATTTAGAATAAACTTACCTGGATGGTCCGACGATTCAACGTTCTGGTTAGAATTCTTCATAATAAGAATCTCCTTTTGAAGTCTGTCAGATTGCTCGATGGTTCTTGAAGGTGTAGAGAAATACTGTTCCAATGGCTTAGCTGGATCAATATTTGGAGTCGTACGTCCACTGGAACTGCCACATTGATCAACACTGGGTGTCTTTGATGCAATGTCTTCACTGCCTTTAAATTCATCTCCAAACTTTTGAATGAGTTTCTGTTGGAGGTCCAGGTACATGGCAGTAAGACCACCCATATTAGACTGAAGCTCTTTAATCTTTGAATGTTTATATGAGTTGCTAGCTTCGAGTTCTTGAATGCGCACGTCCTTCACAACTGAGTCTTGTTCGAGTTCAAAGACTCGACGTTGTAAGTCTTGCACATCCACAAGTTCAGCTTCAAGTGTAATCCCTTTGCCCTTATCCTGCAAAAATTTATCTTGTATAGCAAGAATGTGAGCAATTATCTTAGTAGCACTTGAGCTCGACTGACCAATTGGGTTAGATGATCCCGACGGCTCGTCAAAGAATGGAATATCAGCTTCAAAATCAAACTCTTGAGCAATATCATCAAAAATCTTTTCTTGAGTTTGTGGTTCAGCTGAGGATGGACTTGTATCAACGTGAGTCTCAGCACTTTCCAACCCACGTTCTGGTTGTCGACTTGTTGTTGTAGTTGTAGTTTCAGTAACCAGCACGCCGGGTCTTGGATCTTTCTTTCTTCGTTTTTGTGGAATAAGATCGACGGCTGGTTCCTCAAGAATATCTTCATCTTATGTCTCAGTAACTGATTGAGGAGGTTTCAATGCAGTTGACTGGAGCCGCTCTTTGAATTTCTCAAACTTCTTTAATTGATCAGCAGTAGGAGCGGTTTCAGTTTTTTGGTGTTCAATCTCCATGTGTTGTATTGGAGAGTCTTCGGGTTCACCATCGTCTGAAATTTTTTCAAACGCAGCAGTACGCCTCTGAGCGGTTATCACATGCTCATTAGCAACTTGAGCACTAGCAGGAACATGCTCAGTTTTAGCAAACTTCCCGAACTTGACTAGTTCATGAAGGCCTTTGTAAACGACCTTCGACCCATTCCTGGACTGCTTTATTAACCCAAAGGTATTGGGTCCCATGGCTTTCAGATCTAGCGTCTCTACAGATCTAACAAGGTTAGGATAATGAGAGTTAAAAATCATCTGTAGAAACCTAGGACACATGAGGAACATTTCCTTTTTCTTTCCTTTTAGGTTGCTCATCATCTCATCGAACACGAATTTAGAATAATTGTAGTTCTAGTTTGTTGGGTCGAAGATTTGATATGATATGACTTAAGGGAGATTGGAATCTTCTCAACACTCCTCAAATATGGCTAAGTATGGATACCAAGCACACTTGGACCTCCTAGCAAGGTTTTACTTGTCCTAGCAAGGTATTTTGCCTTTCCGGCAAGGTTATCTTCTTGAAGTCTTCTTAAGTGATAATCCGAGCATGGTTCACTTTTTCTAGCAAATGTGTTATTCAAGTCGAGCATGGTTTGCTTACTAGCAAACTCTTGACTAAACCAAGGTAACGAAGCCAAGTATTTTGGAAGATCTAGCAAGGTTTGATTAATAAACAGTACTCCGAGCATGCTTGAAGAAAGTTGTTCAAAAAATATTTTAAGGACTTTCTCTAGCAAGTTTCAGCTCTAAGTAGACTACAGTGCCCCCAGCACAAGTCAAACAGTGTTACGATCACACTTTGGTTTGCTTAATAAGTTATTCTTTAACAAGAGTTGAAGGGATTCATGAAGACCGTTTGCTCGTAGGATCATATCGAGCAAAGTTTTCTATGGTCTGAAGTCTGCTAGGTGAGTATTTTCTAAGGAAAATACTCTTAAGAAAAGTCTACCTGGAGAACTGTTTAACAGCACACTCCAAGGTTACCAGGTCTGCTTGAAGAAGGCAAAAGACACAATGTCTACTCGAAGACATGTTTTTACACATAGAATCTTTTGTAATATGTTTTTATGATTATGTATCAATCTTTAGGGTTTCCAGAAGTCAGGACAGCTGTCAGGTAGTGGCACACCTATAAATAGAATATTTTAGGGCACGCCTACTACGGATAATAGTTTACACTTTTCAGACCTACTGAATATTCCTGAAGTGAGTGTGACGGTTGCCCTAAGAATTGTACGGATAAACATTCCTTACAAAAATCCTAATTGATTTGCATTTGTATGAACCTTTCTATAAATGGAAATCTTTTGAGTCAAAGGTTGTTAACAGTATGAAGAAAGATGGAAAGGCTGAAGAGAAACCAAAGAAGAATGTGACTGATGAAGTCAAAAAAACAACCCTCCTATCAAAACTGAAGCTTTTGTGAAAAGAAGTATACAACCATTGGGAATTGTTTCCAATCAAGACTCATGATCAGTTAAATCTGATGATTCTTAAAAATCACCAAACAATGAAAAGAAAGGGAAGAAGACTATTTTCTTAAGAAAGAAACCAAAGAATTGAATGGTGATGAAAAGTTTCTAATGAGAAATGGGTTTGAACCTCATGGATTTATTTGGAAACCAAGGGGTGAAGTTCAAGAGCCAAAGAAAATTGATGTGAGAGATTATTCAAGTACAAGAGATTATTTGGTGCAAGATTGCAAAAACATAATTCCTTATGTGCAAAGCACAACTAACAATGATGTGAAAAGCCCAACTAACAGTGGCTATAAATAAGATGAATCTGATGATTGTGAACTTATTTATGAAGATCCTAAGCCTATTCCTCTCATAACCAATGCAACAATTGTTATTGAAACTGATGATTTGCAAGTTGATCCAGCTTGCATTTCATCACCCAACTAATCAATTTCTTTAATTTGTGCAGGAACAGTCCACTCTACTGAATGAAGTATGGTACATGTACAGTGGGTGTTCCAGGCATATGACTTGTGACAAAAGGTCACTTGTTAATTATGAAGAGAAATTTGAGTGACCAGTAGCTTTTGGAAGTGATGAAAATGGTGGAAAAATTGTTGGAAAAGGGATCTTGACTAATGGAAAGGTCACATTTGATAATGTCTTTTATATTGAAGGATTACAGTATAACCTTTTGAGCATCTCGCAAATGTGTGATAAAGGTTATAAAGTTGGGTTTGATGACTCTCACTGTTTTATTTTCAAACCTGATTTTGTAATCCCTCCAGATATGATTATGATGATGGCTCCAAGAAATGGCAATTTGTATGAACTGAATATGAAAGATGTTGTTTCTTGGGGTAGTACATGCTTTGTATCAAAAGCCACTGAAAATGAAACCAAATTGTGGCATAGAAAGCTTTGTCATGTCAACCTAAAGAACATGAACAAACTTATGAACAGTGAGCATGTGTTTGGTTTACCTACAAGGGAGTTCAAGCTGGATGACAATTGCGTCTCATGTCAAAAGGGCAAGCAACACAAGTCTTCACACAAGACAAAAATCATTAACTCAATTGATCAAGTGCTTGAGATGCTTCACATGGATCTTTTTGGTCCTGTAAGTGTTCCAAGTATAAGAAAGAAGAGATACTGTCTTGTGATAATTGATGACTTTTCAAGATATACTTTGGTTTATTTCCCAAGTACAAAAGATGAAACTGCTGATTTGATTAAAAGTTGTGTGACTAGGATTGAGAACCAGTTGGATGCAAGGGTGAAGGTGATGAGAAGTGATAATGGAACTGAGTTCAAGAATGGAGTCATGGAAGAATTCTGCAATGAGAAAGGAATACTTCAACAATTCTCTGCTCCTAGAATTCCTGAACAAAATGGTGTCGTAAAAAGAAGGAACAAAACACTCAGAGAAGCTGCAAGAACCATGTTGGCAGATGCCTTTCTGCATGTTACTTTTTGGGCAGATGCAATCAATACAGCCTGCTATGTTTAGAACATAGTGCTTCTCAACAAAAGATAAGACAAGATTCCTTATGAGATTTTGTTTAAAAGAAAGCCCTATATCAAGTTTCTCAAGCCATTTGGATGTAAATTTTCACTCTTGAACACCAAGGATTATCTCAACAAGTTTCAAGCAAAATCCTTGGACTGCTTCTTTGTTGGTTACTCTACACACTCAAAAGCCCACAAAGTATATGTCAAAGATCATTTTAGTCTGACTGAATCTTCAGATGTAATTTTCAATGAAAATCAGTTGATGGTGCAACCTGGCTATTTGATCTTGAGAAACTGATCAAGTCTTTCAAGATTTATCCTGAAGATTTTGATGATTCATTTTGGTCAAAGAGAATAATCAAAAGAAGTTAGATTTGGAAAGGCTTTGGTCAAAGGTTGCAGGAAAGAGAAGTGAATACAAATTCATAAAGGATCCCTCAGGTGCTGATATTGAACAAGTTCACGATAATCATCAAGAACAAAATCCTAATCCAGAACAGAATCAAGAAAATGGTATTCAAGACAATCATGAAGTGCAAGTTGATCAAGTTCTAAATGAGGAAGATCCAAGCAACCAAAGAAGTGAGGAAGAAGCTACAAGAAGAGAAAGATTTGAAAATCTGTTTGAAATCTTGCATATGGGAAATAATGGTGTATCTATATCACAACAGAGCAATGAAGAAGCACCAGAGTTACATGATACAACAACTGATTTGATCATTGATGAACCTGATCTCAATGAGTCAAATCTTGATTCTAATTTGTCTACTAATGTAATAGTTCAATCCTCTTATGTTGAAAGAAATCATCCACCTGAGAACATCATTGGAGATATCAATGAAAGAGTTACAAGAAGCGCTTCTGAATCCGCAAACATTTGTTTGTACTCCTGCTTTTTATCGCAAATTGAACCCAAGAACATTGTTCAAGCATTAAAGGACAACTGCTGGGTAGAAGCAATGCAAGAGGAGTTGGCCTAATTCAGGGATCAACAAGTGTGGGAACTTGTAGATAGGCCAAGAAACAGATATGCCATTGGAACTAAATGGGTTTTCAGGAACAAAAGGGATGAAAGAGGAATTGTGATTAAGAATAAAGCAATATTTGTTGCATTGGAAAGCCTACAAGAAGAAGGGATAGACTTTGAGGAGGTTTTTGCCCCAGTAGCAAGTCTTGAAGCAATAAGAATTTTCTTAGCGTATGCTGCCTCAAAGAATATAAGGGTATTCGAGTTAGATGTCAAATCTTCCTTCTTAATGGAAAAATAGAAGAGGAAGTGTATGTATCTCAACCACCAGGATTTGAGGACATTGATTATCCTAACAAAGTGTATATGTTAAATAAAGCTTTGTATGGACTACATCAAGCTTTAAGAGCTTGGTATGATGAGTTATCTAACCACTTACTTGACAATGGTTTCTCAAGAGGAACTATTGGCAAGACCCTCTTTATAAGAAAAGGGAAAGAGATTTGTTTATGTTACAAGTCTATGTGGATGATATCATTTTCGGCTCAACAAATGAACAAATGTGCCATGAATTTAAAGAAGTAATGAAATCCAAGTACTCAATGAGCTCAATGGGAGAAATGAACTTTTTTCTTAGATTGCAAGTTCAACAGAAGGCTGATGGGATTTTCAAATGTCAGTCTAAGTATGTACATGACATTTTGAACAAGTTAAAGTGTCAAGATTTCAAAACTGCTTCAACACCCATGGACACTCATGAGAAAATGATAGCAGATGAAAAGGGGGATCCTGTGGATGAGCATGAATACAGAGCCAAAATTGGATCCTTGATGTACCTAACTGCTTCAAGACCTGATATCATGTTTGCTGTATGTGTATGTGCAAGATTGCAGTTAAGTCCAAAGGTCTCTCAAATGACAGCAGTCAAAAGGATTTTTAGATACTTGAAGGGAAAACTTGATTTGGGGATTTGGTATCCAAATAACCATTCCTTTGAACTTATAGCCTACACTGACTGTGATTATGATGGATGCAACATGAGCACGAAGTCAACCTTTGGTGGATGTCAATTCTTGGGAGACAGGCTAGTGTCTTGACAGTGCAAGAAGCAGACTAATGATGTGTGAAAAACGTATATAATATTAAAAACCAATTTTTACCGAATTTACCTAAAAAACAACACACAATCGGTAAGTGTACCGGTCGTAGTGTAACTAGCAAGTAAGAACGAATATCGAACCTAGGACACTATGGGTAAACTCTAATTGTTAAACCTAAATGATTACTAACCTAGACTTTCTTTTGATTTTTTAGATTTTTTTAATATTAATTAAACTAATAATACTTAAGTAATTATAATTTAAACTAAAAACAAAACTTTATAAAAACTGGATTTAAAACAAATATGAGAAACGACTACCTAGGTAATGGAATCCTACTAGTTAAATTAATAGTTATTGAACTTGACTTGGTTGAAAAAACAATATATTAAAAATATGACACTAAAGACCACTAAAGTATGCTAGATCGCCTCCCGGCCTCACCAACGACACCCTAAAACTCTAATGACATGTGAAGCTAAATTGCTAAAGGTTTGGATAACCTCCCGATCTCACCTTACCTAATAATACTATGGTACCTCAAAACCCAAATCACCTCCCGGTCTCTTCTTATACAATATATATTAATATAAAGGGGGTATTATTAATTAACTTGAACACAACTTGTATCAAAATAATCTAAGGGACCTAGGATAACTCACTCCCGTGCAATTATTATCCAAACCCGCAAAAGACAAAGATGACACAACACTAAATTGCCTCCCAGCCTCTCTAGTGATAGAACAATAAAATCTAATAAACTTTTATAAATTATTCGTACGATTATTTCGACCATAAATCGCAAAAAGTTGAAAACACAAAGTAAACAACCTAATCATGCGTCTAATAATCACCAAAAACTATTAAACACAAGTGGAATAATTATTAAAATAATAAACTAGATTTAATTACTTAACAATATCATGAACAAACCAATTAAAAACTTTACCATAATACCAAATCAACCAAAAATCAATAGTAGTTCGTCAAACCAATAATCTAACATAATGCTCAACCAAAACCTAGGTAGTATAGAGTATTTAGCCACTCATAATAAAGTACGAAAGAAAATTAAAATACGAATAATTATTGTTCATTGAAAGAAATAAAAATATGCTTGGATGTCTTGCTCAAGCAAAATACCCTTTGAGTTCCTTTAATCCACAACAGCCGCCTCTAGTTGTTTGATTTGTCTCATGTTATGCGACAGTAGTCCACCCAGTATAAATAATATAGTCTTCTGCTCCCTTTTTGACTTTGTGGCTGCCAACTTTGTGCACATGAGCCGCACACCGAACACAATTATTAATTTTCTCTTTTGCTTCGTATGACTTCTCTTATAATAATGTAATAGGGGTTTTTTTTTCTCTTCAAAATTCATTTATCCTGCCCGTCTTCAAGTCTCACACCTCTTCTATTTGGGCGGGCCTTGTCCATTTACTTATTTGTAAACCCAATTAAATCAAACCCGGTCCACTCATTGAGTTTATAACTGTATTTGATCAAAACAAATTAAACAATCATAAGATAGTGAATTTCATCAAAATCAGCGTACAAGAATTTAATTCACATTGCTTTATTTTGTATTTTCTTTCCTTTTTCTATTATTTAAATAATTAACTTTAATTTAACAATTAATCTATAACTAGAACTACTTTTCTTCTTTTTTTTTCTTTGTTTTTGAAATTTTACTTTGTTTAAAAAAATTACTCCAATTTAGCTCGTTGTCTTTTTGAACACCGTGAAACCCAAATATGAACCAATTAGAACTATTATTCAACAAAAACCAACTCAAAATAACTTAAAAGTGTAGGAATTATTATTAAATTTCTATATAAATTAGACAACATCAAATATCCCCACACTTAAACATTTTTCATCCCTGAAAAAGTTAAATAACACAGGATCATAACCGAGAGATACAATATAAACCCACAACTCTTGAATTTTTTTTCATTATTGAAAAACTATCATACGCATTTATCATAATTACCGATATACTTATTCACTTTAAACCCTGACAACTGAAAGAATTTTTTTATATGGTTTTACTGGAACCGAGCCACCCCAACTTGACTTAAACCTTATATCTAGTTGATCAAAACATGTTATACCATTTTTTTATGAATAGCTAAAGACGATCAAGGATATTGTTTATCCACATAAGCTTAAGCATCAAGGTCTACTAGGCAGCCATTAGATATGATTAAGATATGTATTAAGTAACTAACTAGTAAGTGTTCCCCACTACATGACATACCCCCGTTATCAAGCAATACCCCAAAGTCCATCACCATAGGTGAATATGCACGAATTCATCTTAGGCTTACATGTGGCGTGTCCCTTGTGATCCATTTCTTAATGGTAATAGGACGCGAGCAAGGGGACCCCATATGGCTAACAACGTGGATGATCAAGTCAGTAGTGTATTTTGTACTTTGAAGTATGATATGATCAAGTTTAATGACTTATGTGGGCAAAAAAATTGCGGGTTTGCTTTTTGAGCTCTCTTTAATATTCATAAATCCACTTAGGAGATATGAATACCCAGATGATATACCGCATAAAGACCTATGGTCTCTGAACCCTGGAGCATCCCATCAATACAGGATTTTTAGGGTATAAAACCATACGCCTATGAAGTGTTAACCACTAAAACTAGAAGTATGAAATTTATGTTTATATCACAGGCTACGCAGGCATACCCTAACGTTAAACCTACCCAAGCATCGTATGATTAGTCTATTCAGATTTCTATGAAATTTTATTTTTTACGATCAAATTAAACATAAGGCTTGAGTATGACCCAACCTTTCATCCCATTTTTTTAAACATATATCCCACTAAAATCAAGCAATTTAAGTTCAATTAAGTCTACAATCATACTGTTCTTTCATTCTTAATGGGCTGAGCCTACTGACACATCAATTACGGAGTCTACCCGTTCAGTCACATCCCATTATCTGTGTCGATTAAAAAAAAACTCGTTTTCTTTTAAAATTTCTAAAAACTATTCAAGAGTGTTGTCAAAATCATCGGTAATAATATCATCTCCTGTTTAATACATAAAAAAAACAATTTCAAAGGAAATTTTAAAAATCTTGTAAATATATTTGGGATTTTTTATTTTTTAATTTTTTGAAACTTTTTTTTTTCCATTTTTTACTTTTTTTTTAATTTCGTTTTTTTTCTTTTTTTTCTAAAAAATTTTAAATTTTTTTATCAAAAGAAAAAGTCAGTTCCCATCCCCACACTTAAAATCTATATTGTCCCCAATGTAGGAATAGAAAAAGACAGAAAATAAAGCAGAATCAAAATTTTAAGCAAATAAAACAATAAAGTGGAACAGACTCCCCTGGTAATAATGCAAATATCTTCACAAGTCTCATTCCAAGGCGACCGTATAACATTTCATTCGCGGCCGCAGCTTTTGGGTGTCCTCTACAATATGATAGGCTCAGAAAAATTCTCGTCCGAATGGTGATTGAGTACGAATGAAAAAATCCAATCATGCAAAATAAGACTCAAAACAACCCAAAGTAGACATCAAACAGACTCTAACGACTAAAACATACTCAAAGAAAAATAAAATAAAGAAGAACAAAAATAAAAGAAAATAATGCAACTAAGTTTTATGCAAACTCTACAACTCGGGTAAAGTCCCGAGTGAGCTCTCCTCCTCTACTTTCCAGGAGGTTCAAGGTAGATCGCCTCCTCCTCGCGATCAACAAGTGAACCTCCAACATAATACTTTAGTCCATGCCCATTCACTTTGTCTTGTCCATGATTTCAGCTGGATCTTACTTAATCATGTCATAACTCACACAAATAGATGTGTCGACAAGCGAGTTAATGACGGGTTGCTATATTTAGAAAGACGACCATTTGTTAAAGGATGAATCAATAACAAACATACGGTTGCTTAATTAGTATTCAAAGGTAACCAACACAAAAAAGATTCACTCAAAAGATTTCCATTCATATAATATTCATCATACAAATTGGATAATCAATTTAGGGTTTCTTGAAGGAGGGTTTTTCCGTACGTATCCTAGGACAGCCGTCACTTTCAAGAAAAATATTTTTTCTTATCCACAAGTGTAAAGGCTTAATCCGTAGCTGATCCGTAAGCGGCGTGCCCTAAAACATCCTATTTATAGGCCTGCCAACCTATGACAATTGTCATTCCTTCTAGAAACCCCAAACATTAATACATATTCAAATTACATAATCACTAAATAATCTAAGTGTAAAACAAGTCTTCCGGGTAGGCTTTACATTAATCTTCATTCTCCGAGTACGCTTTGTACTCTGCCATCCTTCAGGACTTGGTAACATAGAAGTGTGCTCGGATCAGTTTCCAGGTAGACTTTACTTGAAGAGTATTTTACCAAGCAAAATACTCACCTGGTAGACTTCAGCCTTCTTGACTTTGCCAGACTTTGCCCGAAAAACCCTTACGAGCAACCTTGTTCTTCAATGGTCCAATTCAACTCTTTTTTATAAAATAATTTATTAGCAAAGTGTACTCGGAAGTACTGTTCCTTGCTTGAGTTGAACCTTGCCCGACATTACTTAATGATATTCCATTCAATCATCAGGCCTGCTTGGACCACTATTATTAATGAATACCTTGCCCGGTCTTCCAATCACTTGGCTTCATGGACTTGGTTAGCCGAAAGCATACTCGGAAGTGAACCTTACTTGGCTATGAAGAACATACTTGCTTGATAAAGTGAACCTTGTTCGGATTTACATAAACTAGTGACCCTTGCCCGGCAATGCACTAATTTGCAAACCTTGCTCGGATATCCACTAAAGAAGACTACTTGAAGATAATCTTGCCCGATAGACAAAATATCGTACCCGGCTAAGTAAAAGCTTGCTCGGAGGTCTAAAATGTGCTCGGATCCATACTTAGCGAATTCTGAGGAGGTTGAGAAGATTCCAATCTTCCATATACTTAATTTTGGTCAAATATTTGACTCAACAATCTCCCCCTAGATTAGAACACCTCAGCTGACCCAAAACATTTCTATGGTTACTTGCACTTAGTCAAAAATACACATCAAATTAAAAGTCAAATTACATAATCAAATAACATAAACAGATTACATAATCAAAAGCTGTCCGAAGACATTACATCACAAAGCCTATTCTATTAATCTTGTCTCTTTCTTGCATTATGAGCGGCTTGTCTTCTATTGATTATCTCTGATGCAGCTTTCATTTTGAAGATATTAAGGATTCGGTAATGAGTATGACTTTCTTGTATGACCAAATCTCTTATATCCATTAGATCCTCATCATGCAGGTAGGTCAAGTCTTCAGATTTCTTAATGATCCCCAGTATTTTTCCATCAGAGTTTCTCAGCAAGTAATAGTCATCTTTTTCTTTATACTCAATTTCAGCTATAATGCCATTCTTTTGTACTGTGTAGTTGGGGCGTATCATTCTTCTTTTAAGACTTATGCATGTGTTCATTTTTGACAGTGGATTCCTGTCTCTGACATTCATCATAAAGTCTCTTTCAGCAATGCCCATTCTCTTGAATTTTTCTGTCCTTTTTGACTTGTGAAGTTGAATCATTCTCCAACTTCTCTTTTCTTTTAAGAACTTGAATCCTTTGTCAGCTTCATCTTTCAGATACTTTGACAGATCATTCATCTGCCTTCCTTCCATTCTGTTTCTATTTCTGTAATTATACAAGTTAAGAGTGGCCATCCTTTCCAATTGTTCTTCAGTATATTCACGGAAGTCACTTCTAACAACAATTTCTCTCAATTGTCTACTTTCCATAATCACCTTCAAAGATTCAGTGACAGAGTCATAGTAGAGTTCTCTTGGAAGATCCACATTAGATTGTGGTCTTATTGTTCTTTGTTGTGCAGCTCGACTAGATTCACCTCTTCCTCCTTGTGGTTGTCTTCTTGAGATTGGAGGTCTAAATGGGATAGACTTCTTTGTTTTCCAGGCCTTAAGTTGAAAACTTTAATGCAGATGGCCTCTACCATTTCTGTCGGAAAGTTAGACAAATCAACAATATTCTGTCCTACTAGTTCTATAAGATCCAGCAGCATTCTTGCCATACTATGAGTGTTTGCCATTCTAGCAGACACAAAACTTCCATCCACAAAGGTTCCAGGGTTATCACTTTCCATCAAAGCTTTCTCCCATTTAGCCTTTTGTATATAAAAAAGTTCTTTCAAATCTTGTTTCTCCAAGGCATTAAAATCTGCTTCACTCATTCCCCTTTGATCAATCATAACCCTTCTTAGAATATTTATCATCTCTTCATTTTCCCAAGGGACAATGGGTTCATCTTCAGGTTCATGCTTCACTTCTTGTGGGGTAGGAGTTTCAATTGATCTGACTTTTTCCTTTAATTTCTCCCTCACAGTTTGAATTCTTCTTTTCTTTGTTTGAGGTTCATTAGTTGGTTCAGATTGTTTAGTAGATCTTTCAGTTTGGACCCTCTTCAATTTTTCTTTTCTTTTCAGTTTGTTGTACTGATCCAAAACTGATTCTCTGGTTAGGTTTTCAACAATTTCTGGCATCAAACCTCTCTCCAGCAGGTATCCACACATTCCTCCAAATTTCTTTTTCAAATTTTCCATCTTCTCAAGTTTCTCATTTTCTCTTACACACTTCTCAATCACTTTTTCTCTTTCACTGTTATACAGATCTTGAAGTTGATCAAAGTTGAAGTGAGACAGATCTTTCTCTGAATAATTGTGCGTTCTGAGATATTCTCCGAATTTCTGGCTTTCCCTGTTCTTTTCTTCTATCTATTTCTTGAGACTATCTCTCTCTTTATTAAGTCTCTTTTGCAACTGATCATCATCAAGATCAGCCAAAGTTTCAATGCTTATCCTATACCTCCTCAACTTTACAACCAATGGATGACTTCTTTTTGCTTCTCTCATACTTAACTCAATATTGGCTCTCTGTTCATCAGTCATTTCAATTTGTGAAGATTCAACATTTACAGCTTCACCTCCTTTCCCTTGATCATCATTATTCTCATCAGAATCATCAGTTTCATCATCCTCTTCAGTTGATACATTGACTGAATCTATCTTTGGTTCATCTGAGGGTGGATGATCTGGATCTTGTTCAGTTCTAACTGGTACATCAGGAACACCTTGAACACTTTCACCTGGTTGCAAGGTTTGTAGTGGGACAACCCTTATAGGACTAGGATCATCATCTGGAGTTTCAACAAAGTATTTATTCTTGTCATCCCACTTTCCTCTCTTAGCAGATCTTTCATGCTCAGTCTGCTCAGATGCTCTTTTTCTCCTCATGTAGGTCTTGGCAAACCTATTGACTTTCTCGGCCAATTCTTCATGTAGTTTTGAAAGTCTTTCTCTTTTTTGTTGAAGTGTTTCATGAGGTTGAGTTATATTCACCCTTTCAGACCAGCTGTCAGTTGGGTTCTTCTTCAAATCTTCTTTCACTTGCTCTGCCAATTTCTTGCCAGCCACAGAAGCAATAGACTCACCAATTTCTTCTTCAACTATCATGTCAGTATTCAAGTTGGCAGCTTCAGCAGTTTCTGAGGACTTTCTTTCTTGTTGATTTTGTGATTGAAACATGCTGACCACCATAGCTAAGGAATTGCCAGCTTCCTCAGCTCTGTTCATCATAATCAATGTTTCAATTGCTTCTTGACTTCATCAATGATTTCTCTTGCAATATTGGTTTGATTGATCAAGATTTTCTGCTCTGCCAGTTCTTCTGGAGTCATGGATTGGGCCAGTTTCTCCCTTTCCATTGTCTCTCTGATAATATTTTCTTGTTCTCTCATGGCAGCAACAGCAGCAATAGCATCATCTCTAAACAATACATCCTTTTCTGGATATGCCTTAACATGCTCTTCCTCTGTAACCTTTTCTTTGCCTTTATCCATCCTTTTAGGCCTTTCTTCCTCATCTTCATCAGATTGTCTATAGTCATCAATCTCCTTCTCAAGTGCTTCTAACTCAGGGTCATACTCTGCCTTCTTGGAGCTTTCTGGTTGTTCAGTTTGAGTGATGGGCTCCTCAGCAGCAGTATTCCCTTCAGTCAACACTTTAGACTCAACTCTAGTTTGAATGTCAGTTAAGACATTAGTAGCTATATCAGTAGCAACTACATTCTCCTCAACATTTATCTTTTCAACCTTATCCTCTGTCTCAACATTCTCATCATCCCTCTCCACATTCACTATTTCATCATTATAATCATAGTCTTGTTCTCCAACATCTGATCTATCACCATCATACTCATCATCCTCAGCTCTCCTCTCCTCACTACTCTCCTCTCCGTCATTATAAACATTCATAATCAATTTTAAATTGTCTACAGTCTCCACAACTGTTACAGTTTCAGCAAAGTTTACACCAGAGACAGTTGGCATATTCTCATTCTCCCCCTATTTTGGGGCAGCTGAGGTCTTCTCAACCTCCAGCTCCAGGGCTTGAATTTTCAAATTTGCTTGTACCAACTTCTCTAACAACATCACATTCTACCTGTCACCTCCTCATTCCTTCTCCTCAATTCAACATTTTTTTTAGCAAGGTCAATAGGTCAGTGTCAGTGGGTGGTGTTGTAGGTGGTGATGCAGTGAATTGTTCATATTCAGGCTATTCTTGGTTTGTGGTGTGGGTTTGAAATACGGATAGTGGTGGTGATTGTGTATGAGGTGGGCTTGGAATGAATTGATCTGTGTGAGTTGGGCTATATGTTGGTGGTGTTTGTGGTGTTGGGGATGTATGCGTTGATGATTCTGGTTGGCTTATGGTTAGGGTTTGAGGTGGGGTTTTAGTGGTTTGATGTGGTGGAGTTTGTGGTGGTGTTGGAATAGGTTGTTCTAGTTGCTCAAGTTACTCCCCCTGATCAGGTGCACCAGCAATCATGGCTCATCCAGCCCCTCCTTCATCTCCATCAATATCATCAGAGCCATCATCATCATCTTCAACATAATCTTTTCCTTCCTCCTCTGAGCTTAACTCAAGAACTGACATAACATTCAAGTCATTGTCCAACAACCATGGCAAGATCTCAAATGGGACATTTGAGTTATACATATTAGAAACACCTGGATTTTTGATTCTTTTGTATGTGTCAGGATTTTGCAGTAGGTGTGTAATGCCAATAGTGGGCAAATCTTGTAATTCACTATTGAAGATTATCTGTAGGAACCTTGGATATTGTAAGAATATGTTCTTCTCGGCCTTCTTCAAGTTTCCTACCAATCCTTCAAATATCATCTTTGAAAAGTTGAAGGGTAGATTATACATAATTCCAACCGTGGCATTTGCCAAATAATGGCTCATCAAGGTCCATGATCCCTTCCTTGGGGCAAATCCATGTATCACATGATGGATAAGAAACCTATACAACATAGGGAACATTCCCTTTTTAAACTGTCCATCATGTATGGTTCCTTGATACCCCATTGTTTGCTCAAATATCCTCATCAAGTGAGGTGTGCTGAAGTTTATTGAATTACGATCATCATCATTTAATCGTAAGCATCTTCTTATCATCCTCTCTGTTATGTGGATTTCTTGTCTTGCAACAGTTGCTTTGATTCTCTTTCCATTGATGTCCTCAACGAGTTCTGTAGATCTCCATAAATCCAGAGAATTATTTCTGTAGATGACAGGGCATTCAGTGAACGCAAAGCTGACATTTGACCGAGCCATCCATGTTATCATCCTCGCCAACAGCTCATTGTCAGGTGTGACTTGTAACAGTGCACACATGTTATGTTTTGGTTCGAAGACATATTTGGGTTGATCTTCTGCCATATCTGAATCACATAAATAAACATATTCAAAGTGAAATTAGTCATAAAGTTCTCAACTTTAGGTAATTTCAAGTTATAAAAATGAAGAAGAAAGAGAGAAAAATCATCAAGAACCTGTTCTTCGACAAGTTTATAACCTAAACACATAAACAGAGTATTAGTAATCAAAGCCCATTATAGTCTAATCGTGATCGGAAAACACATTATTATTGCTTACCGAGTCGGAATTATAGGGCTAATTCAAGTTAGGGTTTGGATTAAAGTTGAATGCGATAAGTCGGTTTAGGTTTCTTTGCGAGTAAGCAGTTGCAGTGGAAGGAGAGAGAGGGAAAAGTAATGTTGAAAATTTTGCCTAACTCCCTCTTATATACCTTTTGAAAGTGGGTTTTAAATGTTTTTTTTGTCGTTTAGTGAGTTATTAGCTGTCACACAGTAACATTATCCACTTGATATATTATAACATTTCTTTACCCTTTTAGCAAACCTTACTCGGAAAATTTTAATATATCCAAAGTCTACTCGGTATACTTCCACTTACAAAAAGCTTACCCGATTAAAATAAAAACATCAAACGTTTCTTGGTCAAGCTAAGTAATTTAAAGTCAAGACACTATGAAGAAAGCTTACCTGAAACACTAGATTTCTTGAGAAATTAATCACAAGGCATATAATCAAGTATGAAATATCAAATAAGCATCCTTACTAGGAATCAATTAAGATCCCCATATAAATTTCTTGAATTCAAATTTAAAAGACTTGGTCTAGCATAAACCCTAATGAAATAGGAATCATAATCAATCAATCATACTGAAATCATATTCAATCAAGCATACTTGGATGCATAGTGTGCTTGGGCAACCTTTCTGATGTATAGTGTGCCCGAACAACATTCTTATGCAAAGTATACCCGAATAACCTTCCTATAGTACAAAGTGTGCCCGGAAAAGGACTTCTAACAGACAGTGTACTCGGAAAGTCAAGTTTTGAAATTACCAAGTATATTGAGGTAACAGAAGTGTACCCGATATATAAAGTGTGCCTGGAAAGCAAAGTTTGCCCGAAAACACTTGTAATTTCAAAGAAAACATAAACACAAATATCTCAGAGCATGCTAGGAATGAAATTAAAAACACATAAACATTTAAGTGTGCTATAGTCTAAAATTTCAAAGAGCTTGCCCGAATATCCTATGTTAGCACTAAGCTTGCTAGGATGCACATATTCAATCATAGGTATGCCCAAGAACTAAACTAAACAGTTTAGCATACTCAAGAAACATCAACATATCAAACCATACCCGAAAATAACAAACTTAAATAATAATATCTAAGTGTGCCCGGAAAGGTTAACAAACCTTTCTTAACACATATTCACACAAATCACAAAGCTTACTCGGTGTACTAACCTAAGTTCACAGAGTTTGCTTGGAATAACAATCAGCATATAAAATGCAAAGCTTGCCCGGAACAAGAGTTTCTTGTTAAAAGCTAGCTATAACACATAATCATCTCAAGACTTCAAGCTTGCTTGAGAAATGAGTACACCAGTGTACTCTACCCGGAAAGTGTAAACACTTCAAAGCATGCCCGAAAATCATAAACTTAGTCAATAATGACTAAGCTTGCCCGGAAAGGTTAGAAAGTATCAAACCTTACCCGAAAATACATACTCAAACATATTCAACTGTTTTGTGCCAGGAAAGGTTATAAAACATCAAACCTTACCCAAACTTACATATTCAACCTATTAAAGGCAAAATGCAACACTTTTTAACTTAAACCACTTTGTCAAAACATATTTTTCATTACATATCATAGTTTAGGAGCAAATGGTGCATTTAGAGATCAAATTTCAGTTGTATTTCTCTTCAAAACAGTTTGTTCCATTTTCTGAAAAGATCTCAAGAATGGGATCAAATTGACTAAGTAGCTTTCTCAATACTTCATTTTCAGCATTATTATGACAACATAGATAGGTTAACAGCAGGTATAAACTTAGCATGAATTTCATCTATTTGGTGATATGATTAAGGTTCAATTAGAAGCATAATGCATTAATGGTCAACACTGTGCTATGATGCCTCATATATCTTCTCAAAGCTTATTTGGCTTTCCCCATATCACCCTAATTTTGACTCCAACCTCATGTATTTGGTCAAAAATTGTTTTTGTATAACAGAATTTATTGGATCTTTTTGTATTTTTGATTTTCAAACATGTATAGAGGTTGAACGTTGGAATTACAGTTAGATAACAGGCCTTTCATTCAAGATGAGACTTTTGTCAACATCTTTGTAGTTCTTGTTGTAACCCTCTTGTTTGATAAAATATTTAAAACACTTATCAACTTTTGGTTGATTTATCCATTCTTCCCGTTGTTTTTGATATTTTCTCAAATTTTCTAACACATGTTCTTTGTCATATTCAAAGATGTTTCATTTTTGGTTGACCAAATAACAACAGGCTTGTGTATGACTGGGTAATCACTTTTCTGCCTATCATGTGGAGAGATTTATCTTAAAACATGCAAAGAGAACTATGTATCTCCACATAAAGATTAGTATATTCATTATGTTTGTATCACCTTATATTTTACATCATCATGGGAAAGCAACCATGCATGTTAATAACTATACTATGGTCTTTTTTAGCCTATTAATTCCATATGACTGGCTAAGTAGTCAATGTACTATCATTTCCCATATAAACAGTTCAATATTCAATCACCCCAATATCTCTTCATTGTCAGGTAAATGGCTATCCTGTTTGACCACAAGTGATCAACAGGACCAAACATACATGTGAATATAAGTCCTTTCAAAGTCAGAGCTATTGACATAGTTTTAAGTGAAGGAATAAGAAACAAGTCATAGTTTCCCCAAATGCATTCAGTTTTCAGGTCAATGGCTATCCTTTGAATCTGTAAAGATTTAAGGACCAAACATACACAGGTGCATGTCATTCCAACTGGGCAAATGACATAATTTTCAGCAAAAACAACTACTTGAGACTTTTCTTTAAAAATCCTTCTTTTGAGCTTCTTTAAATCTTTAACTGAATAATCTTATCATATCTCTACACCATTAATCAACTTGCTCATGTTTTGACCAAAATAAAGAGTTTATACAAAATTCATTAGTAAATTCATTTTATCATTTAATTTTGACATAAAACTTATTTTGACACAAACATTTGTAACATAATCAAATCTTAATCAAACATAACATCATCAAGACAAGCAGACAATACTAGCATTCAAGGTCTAGCCTATCTTAATAAAATCAAATGATCAGATAATACACATAATCAAGCAATTTAGCAGTCCATAACAGTAACACTCATCCTAACAACACAAATGCACATTCACTGATAAACATGCAAACATATCAATCAAATCAATCATATTAAAACTTTGCACACTAAATCAGTTAAGGCACATAACAGTTAACATATTCAGTAGCATAGTCAGTTGTAACATACTCAAGCATATTCAAGCATATTCACTGAACATTCATTATGACCTCTAACAAAAATAATCAATTATCACATAGTGGTACATAACTAGGCACACATCCTTAATCAGATTTCATCAGAGTTGATCATTCCCAGAGCTTTCAGAAGAAAGTTGAACCTGGTTCTATCAAGTGGTTTGGTGAATAGGTCAGCCAAATTGTCACTTGTATCAATTCTTTGCATTTCAATTAAACCTTTTTCACTGCAATCCCTGATGAAGTGATGTCTGATTTTAATATGCTTAATTTTAGAATGTTGAACTGGATTCTAAACAGTAAAATATGCAGTAGTATTGTCAATAAGAATAGGGGTGTTCAGAAAATTCAAACCGTAGTCCAGCATCTGATTTTGAATCCATAGAACTTGTGCACAGCAGGCAGATGCAGCAACATATTCAGCTTCTGCAGTAGAGATTGAGACAGTAGTCTGCTTTTTGCATTGCCATGACACTAGCCTTTCTCCCAAAAATTGACATCCTCCTGAGGTTGACTTTCTGCTCATGTTACAACCATCATAATCACTGTCTGTATATGCAATCAGATCAAAAGATTGGTTCTTTGGATACCAAATTCCTAAGTCTGGTCTTCCCTTCAAATATCTGAATATTCTTTTAATAGCATTCATGTGGGAGATTTTAGGACTAGACTGGAATCTTACACACACACATACAACAAACATGATATCTGGTCTTGTTGCAGTAAGATACATCAGAGATCCAATTTTGGCTCTATATTCATGTTCATCCACAGGCTCCCCCTTTTCATCTGCAATCATCTTTTCTTTGGTGTCCATTGGAGTTGAAGCAGTTTTGTACTCATGACAGTTGAACTTGGTCAAAATGTCTTGCACATACTTATTTTGGTGAATGAAGATCCCTTCAGCTTTCTGTTGAACTTTCAATCCAAGAAAGAAATTCATTTCTCCCATAGAACTCATGCTGTACTTGGACTTCATTACCCCTTCAAACTCCATGCACATATGTTCATTTGTAGATCCAAAGATGATGTCATCCACATACACTTGTAACAGAAGCAAGTCTGATCCCTTCCCTTTGTAGAAGAGTGTCTTGTCAATGGCTCCTCTTTTAAAACCATTCTCAAGAAGATGATTTGAAAGCTCATCATACCAAGCTCTAGGAGCCTGATGCAATCCATAAAGGGCTTTGTTTAGCTTATACACCCTGTTTGGATACATTGGATCCTCTAAACCTGGAGGTTGAGCTACATACACCTCTTCATCAATCTTTCCATTTAGAAATGCAGACTTAACATCAAGCTGGAACACTTTAATGTTCTTTGAGGCAGCATATGCAAGAAAAATCCTGATAGCATCAAGACTTGCAGCAGGAGAAAAGACTTCCTCAAAGTCTATTCCTTCTTCTTGAATACATCCCAGTGCTACAAGTCTAGATTTATTCTTAATCACCAAACCCCTCTCATCCTTTTTGTTTCTAAATACCCATTTAGTCCCTATTTCATTTCTGTCTATTGGCCTATCAACAAGATCCCACACATGTAGGTCTCTGAACTGTGCTAGTTCCTCCTGCATTGCTTCCACCCAACTATTGTCTTTTAGTGCTTGAGCAATGTTCTTTGGCTCTATTTGGGATAGAAAGCAAGAGTAAAGACAGATGTTTGCAACTTCTGAATGACTTCTTGTGACTCTTTCATGCAAATCTCCAATGATGTTTTCAGAAGGATGATTCTTTTCCACATAAGGATTTTGTACAATCATATCTGTAGACAAAATTGTGTTAAGATTTGTTTCATTGAGATCTGGTTCTTCAATGATCAAATAAGTTTCCGCACCATGAAATTCTGGTGCTTCATCAATATGTCGTCCTGAAGTAGATGCACCATTGTTTTCTAAATTCAATCTTTGAAATAGATCTTGAAATCTTGCTGTAGATGCAGCTTCTTCTCCACTTGCTTGGTTGCTTGTGTCACCCTCATTCTGAATTTGATCATTCTGAACATCTTGATTGTCTTGATTGTTTTCAATATGATCATATTCAGGATTGTGATTATTTTCTTGATCTTGTTCACCATTGTCATATGAGGGATTCTTCACAAAAGTATATTCCTTTTCTTTTCCAGCAACCTTCTTCCATAATTCTTCCAAGTCCAATGATTTCTTCTTTTTCTCTTCAATTTCACTGGTCTTGTAGAAAGATTCATCAAAGTCTTCAGGATAAATCTTGAAGGACCTTATCAACTTTTCATGATCAAACAGCCATGCTGCACCATTAACTGTGTTGAATTGATTCTCATTAAAAATTATGTCAGATGATTCTATAACACTCATATGGTCTTTCACATATAATCTGTAAGCTTTAGAGTGTGTAGAATATCCAACAAAGAAACAGTCTAGGGATTTTGTTTGAAACTTGTTCAAATAGTCCCTTGTGTCCAGAAGAAAACATTTGCATTCAAAGGGCTTGAAAACTTGATATAAGGCTTTCTGTTGTGAAATATTTCATATGGAGTTTTATTATGCCTTTTGTTGACAACTACCCTGTTCTGAACATAGCATGCTGTATTTATGGCTTCAGCCCAAAAAGTGACAGGTAAATTAGCATCAGCTAACATGGTTCTTGCAGCTTCAATCAAAGTTCTATTCCTTCTTTCTGCAACACCATTTTGTTCAGGAGTTCTAGGAGCTGAGAATTGTTGTAGTATTCCCTTTTCTGCATAAAATTCTTTCATAACTCCATTCTTGAACTCAGTACCATTGTCACTTCTCATCATTTTAACTTTCTTATTCAACTTGTTCTCAATCATTGTTACACAACCTTTAATCAACTCTGCGGTCTCATCCTTGGTACTTAGGAAATAAACCCAAGTATATCTTGAGTAGTCATCAATGATCACTAGACAATATCTTTTCTTCACTATACTTGGCACACTCATAGGACCAAAGAGATCCATGTGAAGTAATTCAAGTACTTGATCAATTGAGTTGATAAGCTTTGGCTTATGAGTAGATTTGTGTTGTTTTCCTTTTTGGCATGAATCACAATGATCTTCCAATTTGAACTCTCTTGTAGGCAAGCCTATGACATGCTCACATTTGACAAGTCTATTCATGTTCTTTAAGTTCACATGACACAGTTTCCTATGCCACAATTTTGATTCTTTTTCAGTGGCTTTGGAAACAAAACATGCACCTCCTCTTGAAACAGCTTCTTTCATGTTCAATTCATACAAGTTGCCATTTCTTGGTGCCATCATCATAATCATTTCAGGTGGAATCACAAACTCAGGTTTTAAGATGAAACAGTGTGAATCATCAAAACTGACTTTGTATCCCTTATCACACATTTGTGATATACTCAGTAGATTTGTAGGTTCCCAGCCGGATCTACACAGGAGTATCTCATAACACGAGGGTGCGGAAGCCCCACGTAATACGATACAAGCGTAAGCTATGAAATACGTTAAAAACCGAAACACACACACGTTACAATACTAATAAGCACGTTGTATTGCAAAACTTCAACACGTGATCTCTGATCACAAATACACGTTCTGGAAAAAAAAACTCTCCAAAAACAAGCCGAAGTGAGGATATATACTCCTCGACAACTTTGCCTAACATGTTAGGCGAAGTTGTCCTAACTTCGCTTGTCCACAAGTTCGCCTACATCCCAGGCGAACTTGTGTGACACAATATCTAACACCAAATCAAACAATCTAACTCGATTACAGACACATACAAAACACTAGATACTGAACTACTGACATCATGCACCAACAGACTCCCCCTTGGCAGTAGCTTCATATCTCAATCTTCATTCACGTGTCTTGTAATCCCAAAAATCTCGTGTCACCAGTCTTTAAGCATGAACGCCCTCTCTGACACAAACAGACACCACTCTCTGATATTTCTTGGCTTCATCTTTCCATGCAGGAATATAGAATATCTTTTTCTCGTTTAGCACCTGCAAGTCAGCTTGAGACAAATTTACCAAGTGCATGGGATCATACACTCTCATAATTTCTTGTTCATCTTCATCTTCCATAACCGCTTCAGCTGTTTGGCTATCGACATACCACCACTTTAGATTCTTTAAAACATCCTTGGGCATTGTCTTCATCAGCACTTCTTTCAAACACCGAATCGGCTTATATTTCATTACCATCCAAGGTTTGCCATCAGCTCTCACTCCTCTTTCCTTATCTTCAACTAGCTTCCCTTTCTGCGGCTTTAACAACTCAAACTTTTTCTCTTTGATACTTTCTTTCCACACAATCTTCCCAATAATTCTGGCCATATTATCATCACTTCTATTAATCAACCCCAACTTAGCCAAATCCTTCACCTCACACTCAGGCAAGGTATTCAAAGATCTCAACATCCTCTTAAAGTACTGAATCCCATCAAAACGTTTAATCACAAATAACCTCAACTGCTCATCATACAACCAGCATATAATACCCTTCTTTGATTCAGCATACCCTTTGATATTGTAACTCTTCATGAACATGGTTGGAACCACTGGCTTCTTTGTCTTCACAAACCACTGAGCGTAGCCTTCTTTCCATCTCGGCTTCTCTTCCCATTCAGACTCATCACTTTCCATATCTTGACCCACATTTGCCTTATCAACGTCTGGGATATAATGTTCTACGTTGTCATCCACAATCTCTCCCTCTTCAATCTCACTATCAATCACAATCTGTTCGCCTATCTTTTCAATCTCCTCAATAGAAAACACATCGTCATCACCCATAACATCATCATCCACCATTTCCTCATCATCCACTACCACAACATCTTCACCCCCTGATCCTCCTTCCACACCGGTTGACTCCCCCTGAGATGTGGAAGTCCCAAGAGTCTGTTCAGTTCTTGGCAACTCACCACCTACACCTTCCGATGCATTGGGATCATCGTCTCTATCATGTCTCTTCTTTGTTCTCAACTCATCGCCCTTGCAGATCGTCTCCCCTTGAGATGCTAAGAACTGCTTTAAAGCATCAAAAAGTTTACCGTGCTCAACCAGGAGGGACGATTGGATCTGATTATCTGCTACAAGGCGCTGGATAGCCTGAGTCTGGATCAGATTGATTCTAGACTGTTCAGCCACTACCCGTTCAAGTGCAGCTATCCTTTCAGAGTCAGACAAGGTAGCATCAAAATCGAAACGCATATGAGAAACGTCTTGAGCATACGGTGGAGGTATTCCCAGACTAGCAGGAGTATCAGAAGCAGGCTGAAAAGTAACCGCGGGTGGTATTGTGACAGATAACCCCGCAGTAGCAACTAATGTCGACTCAACAAATCTTACCACAACCTCCGATGGAGTAAGAGTAGGAGGTGGCAAAAAAACTATCTCAGGAGTCGAAAACTGAAACGTGGTAGGTGGAGTGCCAAATGATGATGATGTAGTTGTCACAGGAGCACTTGAGATGATCGGTCCTGTCACAGTCATCGAAGCAGGAACCATAGTCATACCAGATAGCGCAGGTGGAGAGAAACGAACCACCCTTGAGCTTTCACCAGCTCCCGAACCCTCACCAGTTCTGACCCTTTTCGATCGACGTAACAACTGGTCTAACTCCTCCTCAAAGTCAGATTCACTGTCATCCGAGTCTTTCTTTATTTTTCCATGTATTCTTTCCTGTGTGACCAGAATCTGTCGTGCTTCAACAACATCATCAGTGGAGGAGTCAGAGTCGGTTCTCTCAGAATCAGCTACAGACGTAGCTACCATCGATACATTTACACCAGACACCTCTGCTACTGAGACTTGAATCTCTGCAGCAGGATCAACTCGCTCAATATCAAAGAACCCTTGGCCACCAAAAGCAGCTTCAAGATCTACCTGTTCCTCCGGTGCCACAACAGGATCAGCAGGCAATGCTTGCTGTACCACAGGTGGTGGTTGAGGAACATCAGCCTGTTGCGGTGTCGGGTCCCGAAATTCATCTCCACGAGGAGCAACATAAGCAGGGTTTATCAAGTAACCAAACAATGGAGTATGTCATGGACGAAGCTCCGGTTTACTGCGAGCACTCGACGACCTGCATTGCGCAAAGATCCTCTTGCTTACACTCTCTACATATCGAATGGGACGGCGTTGAGGTAGCGTAGGGGCTACATGATTCAAGATCATCTGTAAGAATCTGGGATACATCAAAAATCTTTCACGAGCGACCGCACGTCTCTGACGATCGATTTCATAAAACACCATCTGACTGAAGCTGTAGGGCTTGTTGTAAGTCAGTGCTGTCATTGCTGATTGCATCGTTGCACCCATACCGTCAGTACCAGCTTTACGACCCGACATGCACACAATCATCACGTGCATTAGAAAACGCCATTGATCCAATAAAAATCCCTTTCGCCTCTGAGTGTCACCCAATGGACCCGAATAGCCCATTCGTAAAAATGCACCATCTCTGAATGGAGCCGGAAAATCGGTTGGATCATTTGTAGATTCAGCCCCAAACTGCAAGGCAACCCTGATCTGATCTGCTGAGAACTGCACCACCTGATTGTTCACTGTGGCGCGCATAACCGGAGGCTCAACTCTACAGTCATATTCTACCGATCGCCAGAAATCTTCAATGTTCGGTAGAGAAATGGGTAGAGTTGTAGTAATAGCGTGGAAAATATGTGAGCGAACTAAGAAGGAGATGATCTCGCGATAATCATCGACACCACTAGCATCCGGATCCAACGTGATATACATGTTGTGACCCGGAAAGAACTGTCTGTTGTTGTCACCACCTTCGTCACCACCAGCACCACCAGCTCCTGCTACAACAGCCATATCTGCACAACAAACGGTCTAAGTTAGTACATTGACAAAGCAGATCATAACTTCGCCTGTTACCATGAGCGAAGTTATGATAACTTCTTAAATGCAGGCGAAGTTAGACAAATGGCGAAGTTGAGTACAACTTCGCCTTAACCAACTTCGCCTGACAACAAATTAGAATGTTAATTAATATCAAGCAGCAGGCGAAGTTAAACCTTAGGCGAAGTTGAGTATAACTTTGCCTAACCCTAACTTCGCCTGAGAATAACCAGACAACTTAATTAATTTAAAATTTATCAGGCGAAGTTATGTCAAAGGCGAAGTTGAGAACAACTTCGCCTAAAGATAACTTCGCCTGAATATGAAACGGCATATAAACAAAGGTCCGATGATGGTTTGATCGGAGTATTGGTGATTGATAACATAAAAGGATGTTACTATGGCGATCTAGACGATCAAATTAGTTACGAACACGATAGAAAGAGATTGGTTAGCGGGTGTTTAAGGGTTGCATGAACGAGGTCACAAATCGGACCAAAACGACATCTGATTAACATCATTGACAAGAATTATAAGTCATATCGAGCCTACACACCTTTAACACGGATTGAAATCAACTAATAACAAGGTTCGATTCGTGTTTTAAGTTCGCCGAGGGTTATAGGATGATAAGTTCGCTGGGTTTTGAAAAGTTGTAAAGTGGTTGACCAGATTGACACCTTATATAGTGTTGAAAATACACAGGCGAAGTTAAGGTTAACTTCGCCTTACCCTTAACTTCGCCCCTTAACAACTTCGCCTCTGCACAACTTCGCTTAGTATTAAACTTACAAAACAGGCCCTTATACATTTGATCAAAATGCAACTGTCTTTTAAATACCTCTGTTAAAGATTTAAACTTTATAATCAAAGAACCAAGTACCAAGCTTTGAGCCATAAAATGAAAGATGCAATGAAAATTTTTGAAATTAAGTAAACGGGATCAAATTTCAGTCTTGATGGGGACCAGCATGTTTTAGAAAAGATCCGAACAGGAATCATACTAATTAAATGGCTGTCACATAGATCCATGTTCAGCAGTATTATGACATAAAGAAACAGGTTGTAAGCAGGTATACAACTTAGTATGGTTTTCATCGTTTCTGTGATACGGATTAGGTTTAATTAAGCTCAAAATTTAGATGGACATCACATCAGAGATTGTGATGCCTCCTATCTATTCTCAAAGCGTATTTGGCTTTCCCCAAGTCACCCCGAGTTGACCTCGACCCGTAGTGTCTGATTAAACAGTAAATACATATCGATCTTTAGAGTCTTCTTCCCGTTCTCTTTCTTGCCTCTTGGTTGATATTTGTAACAACATTAGCTTCAGAAGGCTTAACAACGTATATATATATATATATATATATATATATATATTTTACTAAATATTTTAATATAGCTTCAAATAATAGACGACTGCAAGTCCCGAATCTGGATCACTGCAGGTACTTGACACACCATCTTCTCGGGAATCAGAACACTCACGGGCTCGTGTATGCCTGGGTAATCACTAATTGCCTATCATTCGGAAAGATGTACATGAAGACATGCACAACTCAGAATGATTCTCCACATTAAATCGAGAAGATTTAGTTTGTATCACTTCTACTTTTACGCACCATAAAAAGCTACCATAACATACAATGGCTGTTCTAGAGTCTTTTAGGCCTAATAACTTCACTAGTTAAGCACACAGAATTAATTTTGTCTATCACTTTCCAAGGTTGGATCAATTTTCTTTTAAACATTGTATTGAAACTTCTTACGAAGTTATAGACTTGAAAAATTATATCATCTCCCTTAAAAATTTTAAATTATATCGCCCCGATCAAGTCAGAGTCTTCAGGTAAACGGCTATCCTGAAGATCCAATGGATCAGATGGACCGACCACATACAAGTATGTGTCCTTCTAACTAAGTATGAACGACTATTTTTCAGCGAAAGAATAAAAACACATCTTAAACCGCCCCGGTCACTTTCAGTCATCTGGTTAATGGCTATCCTCATAATCTTCTAGTAGAAGTAAGGACCAAACGTATCCGAAGATATATCCTTCAAACTGAAGCAACCGACATAATTCTAAGCGATAAAGATGTTTTTTTTATTTTTATTTTTTTTAAAACGAAAAACCAGGTACTCGGGATTGATCATCCCATTAAGTTCAACAAGATTTTGAAAACGGGATCGGTCAAACGCTTTAGTAAAAAGATCGGCGAAATTATCCAACGAATCAACCTTTTCAAGCACAATTAATTTCTTCTCAGCACAATCCCGTATAAAATGGTGACGAATGTCAATATGTTTCGTTTTGCTGTGTTTAACGAGATTGTTAGTTACTGAGATTGCAGTAGTGTTATCAATGCAAATAGGAGTTTGAGTGAAATTCAGACCATAATCGCGCAATTGCTGTTGTATCCAAAGAACCTGGGAGCAGCAATTTAATGCTGCCATGTACTCTGCTTCACAGGTGGAAATGGCTACGGAGGTCTGCTTCTTGCACTGCCACGACACCAATCTTCCTCCCAGAAACTGACATCCAACGGTTGTTGACTTCCTGTTCTGATTGCAACCTCCATAGTCAGAATCTGTGTAAGCGACCAAATCCAGTTCTCCCCCTTTCTTGTACCACAATCCCAACTTAGGTTTGCCTTTGAGATAATGCAAGATCCTCTTCACTCCCTTCATGTGAGATTCCGTTGGGCTTGCCTGAAAACGAGCACAAAGACAAACTGCAAACATAATATCAGGTCTAGATGCAGTTAAATACATTAAGGAACCTATTATTGCCCGATATTGGTTGGGATCCACGTCTTTATCACTGTCAGAATCTGCACCCAGTTTGTGATTGACACAGACTGGAGTATCAAATGAAGTGTTGTCCTCCATCTTGAAGCGTTTGAGTACGTCATGGACATATTTTGTTTGATGAATGAACATCCCATCTTTCTTCTGATCAACCTGCAGTCCCAAAAAGAAAGTTAATTCGTCCATGACGCTCATTTCAAACCTCTTTTTCATGACTGCTTCAAATTCTTGACACATGGCGATTCTTGATGCAGCAAAAATGATGTCGTCCACATATACTTGAACTAGTAGAAGATCTCCCCCTTTCTCTTGACAAACAGTGTGCTATCGATCTTTCCTCTTTCGAACCCATTCTCAAGCAAATAATCGGACAGAGTTGCATACCAGGCACGTGGTGCCTGATGTAGCCCATATAAGGCTTTACTCAGTTTGTACACATGATCAGGAAAATCTGGGTCATGGAAACCTCACCACCTCATAGACTTTTCCATTAAGAAAGGCACTCTTCACATCTAACTGGAATACTTTCATCTCTTTGTGTGCAACAAATGCCAAAAATAGACGAATTGCCTCAAATCTTGCCACAGGAGCAAACACTTCGTTGTAGTCGATTCCTTCTTGCTGATTAAACCCTTTTACTACTAACCTTGCCTTGTTCCGAATGATTATTCCCTTCTCATCTCTCTTACATTTAAAAACCCACTTTGTACCAATAGCATTTACATCCTTTGGTTTGTCAACTAATTTCCAGACTTCCATCTTCTCGAACTGTGCTAACTCTTCTTGCATGGCTTCGACCCACGAGCTATCCTTTAGAGCCATTTGATAATTCTTTGGTTCAATCTGGCTGATGAAGCAGGTGTACAAGCATTCATTTATGATACCCGTTTCTTTAATGCTTGCGTAAACACATGTGTGTTCATCCAAACTTCTTATTGTTTGAACACCGTCCGACAGGTTACCTAAAACATTCTCCAATGGGTGATTTTTGTGAATTACGGTAGTATGAACCGGACCGACTTCCAGATTGTTTTCTAAATTCGAAGAGAGTTCTTCAATGGGTGATTGATGTTGAGAGTGAAATGGGTTGTAGAATTCTTCTTCAGTAGAGGCAGCAGGATTATTAACGGCACTTGACGTGGAATGTTGACTTTCATCGTATCGTGGACGTTGCACAATATCTTCCTCCTCATCATACAAAATCTGTGAAGCTATTTTCTCATCAACTTCTGCAAAATCCAAGTAAGGCATATTAAAAGATTTGAATAGTTTATCATAGTCGAAAGCTTCATCAGGTCCCGTGCTAGGCTTTGGTGACTTGTAACTCGTAATGTCAGTGTTACATATCACCTCAACCTTGCTTGTCGATAAATTAAAGACTCTTCTGTTGGGTGTCCCAACAACATATCCGACTAAAATACCTTTGTCGGATTGTTCACCAAATTTTGAATTTGTCTTTAATATCGTACATGGGGACCCGAAAGGTTCAAGACCATTCAGGTTTGGCTTTCTACCATGCATGAGTTCATAACAAGTTTTATTTAATTTTTAATAGTTAAAACACGATTAAGGATATAACAGGCAGTGGCAACAGCTTCAGCCCAGAACATCACGGGAAGTTTAGCATCTGCCAGCATGGTTCTGGCTTCTTCAATTAGCGTTCTATTCTTCCTCTCAGCTACCCCATTTTGTTGCGGAGTGTACGGGGCGCTGTACTAATGGTCTATCCCTTTCTGTAAGCAGAACATCTCCATCTGGTAGTTCTTGAACTCTGTCCCATTATCACTCCTGATGTACTTTACCTTTCTCCCAACAATATTTTCAACCTTGGTAATCAAGTTAATTACCAACTGAACCGTCTCATCTTTTGCCTTCAGAAAGTATACCCAAGAGTATCGAGAGTAATCATCGGTTACTACCAGGCAGTATGACGTTCCACCCAGACTTTTTACATTCACGGGACCAATGAGATCCATGTGAAGTAGATCTAGGGTACTGACAATTGAGTTAACCTTCTTGGAGTGATGAGATTTTTTGTGTTGCTTTCCCTTCTTGCACGATAAGCATTGATCTTCAAAGTTAAAATTCTTCAAGGGAACTCCAAGCACTAGCCCGTTTTTGACAATGTAATTCATTTTACGAAGATGTATATGTCCCATTCTTCGAACTCGGACTCGGACTCAGTTGCCTTTGACAGAAGACATGACTCTTCTGTTTTCATATCAGTGGACCTCATATCCATTACATACGTGTTCTTTTCTCTTGGAGCTTTCATCACCACCCATGCCTCTGGTATCTTGGATCCCGGATAAAGAACGATTGCCTCATTTTTAGTTCCCATGTCGGTCCCCTTGGATTTCAGCTGGATCATACTCAAATCATGTCATAACTCACACAGATTAATCGTGTTGACAAGAGAGTTAATGACGGGTTACTATATTTAGAAAGATATCCGTTTGTTAAAGGCGGAATCAATAACAAACATACGGTTGCAATGAATAGTCAAAGATAGAAGGCACACTCAGGATTCACTCAAAAGATTTCCATTTATATAATGTTAATCATACAAAAGGATAATCGATTTAGGGTTTTCTAGGAATCCTGAGACAGCCGTCACACCTTTTTGTGTCTCTCCTTTTTCGTGTCTTTGGCGGCGTGCCCTAAATATTCTATTTATAGGCCTGCCAACCTAGGACAGCTGTCATTCCTTCTAGAAACCCTATCCAATAATACATATTCAAATTACATATTCAAAAATAAGCTAAGTGTAAAACAAGTCTTCCGGGTAGGCTTTTCATTAAACTTCAGTCTCCGAGTACGCAGTGTACTCGGCCTTCTTTCAGACTTGGTAAATATAGAAGTGTACTCGGGATCAGTTTCAGGGTAGACTTTACTTAAAGAATATTTTACCAAGTAAAATATTCACCGAGTAGACTTCAGTCTTTTTGAATTTATCAGACTTTGCCCGATAACTCCTTACGAGCAACCCTGTTCTTCTATGATCCTGTTCGGCTCTTTGTCATTGAATAACTTATTAGCAAAGTGTACTCGGGAATCACTGTACCTTGCTTGAGCTGAACCATACTCGATATAACTTAGAAATATTACCTTAACTCATCAAGTATACTAGGACCATACTTATTGATAAATACCTTGCTCGGTCTTCCAATTACTTGGTTTCTTGGACTTGGTTAACCAAACCTTACTCAGAAGAGTAAAAGACTTGGTTTTGAAGAACAAACCTGCTTGAAAAAGTGACCTTGCTCGGAGATACCAAATCAGTAATCCTTACTCGGGAATGCACTAAATAGCATACCTTGCCCGGATATCCACTTAAGAAGACTATTTGAAGTAAACCTTGCCCGGGAGGCAAAATCTCGTACTCGGCTAAGTAAAAGCTTGCTCGGAACCCAAGGTGTGCTTGGATTCAATACTTAGCAGATTCTGAGGACGTTGAGAAGATTCCAATCTTCCATATTCTTCATTTAGGTCAAATCTCCTCATTTGGGTCAAACTTTTGACCCAACAATCTCCCCTAGATTGGAATACCTCAGCTGACCCAAAACACTCTATGGTTACTTACACTTAGCAAAAATACACATCAAATTAAAAGTCAAATTTCATAATCAAATTACATAAGCAAAATTACATAATCAAAAGTTGTCCGAAGACATTACATAGCATAGCCTATTCTATCTATTCTGTCTTTTCCTTTCATTGTAGGCTGCTTGTCTTCTTAACTGTATTACTGATGCAGCTATTTCTCCGAAAATATTGAGCACATGGTAGTGAGTGTGTCCTTCTGGTATCACCAAGTCTCTTATATCTATAAGATCATCATTGTGTAAGCATGTCAGATCTGCATCCTTCTTGATTATCGCCAAAGCTTTTCCATCAGAGGTCACCAGCACATAATGACCAGTGTCCTCTTTGTATTCCACTTCAGCAATGACACCGTTCTTCTGTACTGTATAGTTTGGCCTTCTCATTCTTCTTCCCAAGTTTATACACGTATTCATGTTGGATAGTGGATTCTGATCTTGGACACTTATTTGGTAGTTCAGTTCAGCCCTGTCCATTCTCTTTAACTTCTCGGATGTCACACCCCGGTCGTAATGGCGGAAAACCGAGGCGTGGCGACTAGGTCGTGATTGATTGAGCACAATAGTATAAAAGTCTAAATGCATAAACATAACCAAACTGTCAAATATTACATCATCCAGGTAACATGAAACAAATTGTTTTAATACAAAATATCAAGTTTCCAAACAACTCCTAGCCTAGCCTTCATCTCTCTAAGGCCTCTATCAGCTATTAGCTACTTCCTGCTTCATTTCCTGAAAACATGTAATAAAACGTCAACTACAAAAAGTAGATGAGTGAATTCATAGGTTAACTAATACTGTAGTGATAAGCCCTACACAAGCATACTAGGCTAAGTTGTAGGGGTTTATATATAGGGTGTACCATCGGCTAACCCACCACTCCTACAACTTATCCTACTATGCTTGGTATGCTTATCATCTCAACTGAATCTGCAAGAGTTTCGTATAAAGATTCCAATTATTGTTTCCATGCATGCAGGAGGAACGGTATCAAGGATATATGTATAAGATACCCAAGAATCATATGTAACCATGCCATGATGAAAAATGATAATGATGCATAATGATCACACAAGACCTGACATCGACCCCACACAAGACCACACTATGCTACTTGATTTCCTTGATGGTAACCCAAATCGATCACTTTGGGTACCATGAGAGAATTCTAAAGCGTACTTTAGTATCTCTTGGATTCCTAATCGATCACTTAGGAGATCCTTCGGATCCTTAATCGAACACTTAAGAGATCCTTCGGATTCTTAATCGAACACTTAAGAACCCCATAGGTCACGTGTATTCTAAATCGATCACTTTAGAATCCCACATCTAGTGACGGCCTGTCTACCAATCGACCACTTGGAGATCAAACCTATGCACTATTGTGACCTATATTGCCACTGTTCACACGATCACAAGACTGACCAATGAATAATGTGTTTTCATGATAAAGTATAACGGGTACATGACTTTGATTTCCAAACGTCCAATGTTCCCTAAACGCTGAGTGATTCCCATATTTACTCCTGAATATTTGATTATGCATACACAACTTCCGAGAAAGTTAAGGTACGCGTAACCTGCCATGATTACTTGTTTTCCCAATGTTCATTGTTTGCAAAAGATTTGTCAAGTGTTTATGATAAGTAATGTTTGAATAAATGTGTTTTGTCAAAACGTGTACATTTACCATGTTTTCACCCCCAATGATTTGAAAGGCTTTAAAAGAAAAATGGGGGCTATGAACTCACCTTGTTGACTAGGTGTGGTTGCTAGGGCGGTCGGGTGCTGTCAAACGTCGATCCTCTAAGTCTAGACAAGGACATAATAAGTTAACAACACAGTTTAAGTCTAAGAGTGTAAGCCTTACACGATCTCGAGCAAAAACTAGGTTTTAAAGACGAAACAGCTTGGTTCTGACCTGATTCGATCGAATAGGAACACATTCGATCGAATCGAAACACATTCGATCGAATAGACACACATTCGATCGAATAGAAACACATTCGATCGAATAGACACTCATTCGATCGAATAGACAGACGTTCGATCGAATACGAAGCTCATTCGGTCGAATGAGTTGGAGACCATTCGGTTGCTTTCCTATTCGGTCGACTGGACTGGTTCGATCGACACATTCGATCGAATGAACTGATTCGATCGACTGGTTCGATCGAATGAACTGATTCGATCGACTGGTTCGATCGAATGAGTCTGATTCGACTCCTTCAAGCTGGGCGACGGAGATACCCACGGGTTTTCCAGATTTTCCAGATTTTTGACCCAAAATCGAAGTTTTTGACATGGAAATGCTCGGGATTGAAAGGGGTATCGATTCCTAGTACTTTTAAACACAAAAGCTTGCATTTTGACACCAAAAATGACGGTTTTTGACCAAGAACACACTTGACACAAAAGTCGGAGTTTTTGCTCGATTCGGGGCGGGTTTTGGTTGTAAAAACGTATGATTTTCAAGAAGATCTTACCGACAACAACGATAAACAGATTGGTGGACTCGAATCTTAGATTGGATGACTTTCTCTCACTACTCTCTCTCTAGAAGTGGGAGTGTTTGGGTGGGAAGTGTTGGTGGAAATGAAAGAGATGGTGTAAGAATACTTGATTTTCCGCTTAAATACTCGGGTGACTCGGGTTCGGGTTTAGGCTACCGACGGGTCAAGACTAGTCGAGTTCATAAGTTTTTAAACAAACTAAAACTTTTTCAGCAAAACTTTTATAAACCATTTTCCGAATAATTATTTAAAATCTTTTTTTTTTTTTTTTTTTTTTTTTTTTTTTTAAATAAGAACATTTTATTTTTCAAAAGCATAAAAATTAATATTTTCCAGGCGTAAATGTCGTTTTATAAAATAAACATTTCAAATGATAAAAGCAGATTTCTCCAATGATATGGGTTCCGAACTTATCGTCCAGAACCCCAAAGTGTATAGTTTCCGATGATTCCTTGATTTTTGTCTACCAGTCAAATTCCAGGGCGTTACATCCTCCCCAACTTAGGGGAATTTCGTCCCGAAATTTAGCTTTTTAGTATACTTGATGCATCGATGATTAAGATTACATGATCCCATGATGACCACTATGCGCCACCACTTCTAATATTCGTCTCAGGCACCACCCAAATCAAGCCGAAGGGGCTTATATATAGGGTGTACCAGCGGCTAACCCACCACTCCTTCAACCTTACTTGGGTGTTTCCTTCGACTCCTATTAGATCAATGACACACAGGACGACACACTATTTTCCACTACGAGGCATCATCCTCAAGCTTTACATCAGACATATTCATTTCGGATTGAAGGGGTTTATATATAGGGTGTACCAGCGGCTAACCCACCACTCCTTCAATCTTCCGCGAATATTACCCTCGGTAATTCTTGAATTCAATGTCTCACAGCTGCCACGCTAACTATAAGTCCCTAATTCCAGGTTTCGCTTCAGACATATTCAACTCGTGCCGAAGAGGTTTATATATAGGGTGTACCAGCGGCTAACCCACCACTTCTTCAACCTTTGTCGAATATTTCTCTACACGAACCTTGAGTTCACGACTTCTAGTTACACAATAGCATATTGCTTATACACGTATACACCTGTGACCTTGATGTAATTATATTCCGGACTATAATTACGAGCTCACCTTGTATCAATGTATAAGCTCTATTGTGTGCGGCTAGAAAATTTGACACGTCACCACACACATACACACAACCATGCTCCATGAATGCAAGAATGAATGACAAATTTTTGGCTTAAATAATGTATAAATTTCCCCAAAATTCATATGATTGAGTAGATATGACTTGTGCTCCCAGCATGAGCCCTGAGTAGCCAAATTTGTGGATGCAAATAAAAGAATACTTATAAGCATAATAAGGCAACACGATATTCATTGAATAACACAATTATTTGATACATGCTGCAAATGTTATATTGACTTCTAGACAATAGATTACAAGAATAGAGACTAAGAGAACAGATGAGGGTATTTCTCCTTCATTTGATCTTCGCGTTCCCATGTAAACTCGGGTCCGCGTTTGTTATTCCATCGAACATTCACAAGCGGTATGCGGCTACGCTTGGTCTTCTTGACCTCGCAATCCAAGATTTCGACGGGTTCTTCAACAAAAAGCAGATTGTCGTTAATTCGAACCTCGTCGACGGGAATGAGAAGGGCCTCGTCAACAAGACACTTCTTTAACTGCGAAACATGAAAAACATTGTGAACTCTACCGAGTTCCGGCGGCAGCTCAAGACGATAGGCAACTGGTCCGATCCTTTCAAGGATTTTGAATGGTCCAACATACCTAGGAGCGAACTTTCCCTTCTTCCCGAAACGGACTACGCCCTTCCAGGGGGAAACTTTCAGCAGAACACGGTCACCAACTTGAAACTCGAGTGGCTTGCGTCGTTTGTCTGCGTAGTACTTATGCCGACAACGGGCGTCTTTGAGTCGCTGTTGAATGATAGCGATTTGATCGGTTGTTTCCTGTATTAGTTCCGGGCCGATGATCTGTGAATCCCCGGTCTCGGACCAACACAAGGGTGAGCGACACTTGCGACCGTAAAGAGCTTCAAACGGCGCGCATTTAATAGAAGAGTGGTAACTATTGTTGTAAGAAAATTCTGCCAGCGGCAGATGAGCTTCCCAACTATTACCGAATTCAAGGATACAAGCTCTCAACATGTCCTCTAGGGTTTGTATGGTCCTCTCGCTCTGCCCATCAGTTTCTGGATGATAGGAAGAGCTAAGCTTCACACTTGTCCCAAAGGCCTTTTGCAAAGATTTCCAGAACCTGGAAGAAAAACTGCTGTCGCGATCAGACGTAATGCCCTTAGGCACACCATGACGGGAAACGATCTCACGAATGTATATCCGCGCCAACTTTTCCGTAGTGTAGTCCTCACGAACCGGGATAAAGTGAGCGGATTTAGTTAGAATGTCCACAATAACCCAAATTGAGTCATGACCGCTAGGCGTCCGCGGTAGCTTGGTGATGAAATCCATAGCTAACTCTTCCCACTTCCACTGAGGAATAATAGGTTGCTGAAGCAGCCCAGACGGCCTTCGATGCTCTGTCTTGACTCGCGAACAAGTCAAACATCTCATCACGTATAAAGCGATGTCTTTCTTCATCCCGGGCCACCAATAATGAGGTTTAAGATCTTGATACATTTTGCTGCTGCCGGGATGAATCGAGTATCTGGACTTGTGGGCTTCACTTAGAATAAGCGTTCGAAGAGGCTCAGAGTTTGGGATCCATGCTCGATCAAGAAAATAGAGGATGCCGTCCAACTTGGTTTCGAATTTCTGTTCGGCTCCACACGACAAAACGCCCTTGAGATCTCCATTCACAAGCGCCTGATTCTGAGCTTCGCGAATTAAGGAGGGAAGATTGGATTGAATTCGAATAGAGTGCAGCTGGGTCCTTTCTTTACGACTCAATGCGTCAGCCACCACATTAGCCTTTCCCGGGTGGTAGCGGATTTCACAATCGTAATCGCTGAGAAGTTCGACCCAGCGTCGCTGCCTCATGTTCAACTCTTTCTGATGGAGGATGTGCTGTAAGCTCTTGTGGTCGGTATAGATGACACACTTCGTGCCGTACAGGTAGTGTCTCCAGATTTTTAAGGCAAACACCACAGCACCCAACTCGAGGTCATGCGTGGCGTAGTTCTTTTCGTGCACCTTGAGTTGTCGAGAAGCGTAAGCGATGACCTTCCCTCGTTGCATTAAAACGCAACCGAGGCCTTGATTTGAAGCATCGCAATAAACGGTAAAGTCATCGTCACCTTCCGGAAGCGATAGAATCGGTGCACGGCAAAGTTTATTCTTCAGAGTTTGGAAGGCTTCCTCTTGATCTCGTCCCCACACGAAGGGTTCTCCCTTCTGAGTCAGAGTGGTCAAAGGCAAGGCAATCCTGGAGAAGTTTGAGATAAATCGGCGGTAGTAACCAGCCAATCCAAGAAATGAACGGATTTCGGTAGGTGTTTTAGGCGCTACCCAATTTCTGATGGCTTCTACCTTGGCAGGGTCGACGTGTATGCCGTCGACATTGATAACATGTCCCAAGAATTGAACTTCCTTTAGCCAAAATTCGCACTTGGAGAACTTGGCATATAGTTGTTCCTTCCTGAGAAGCTCCAAAATAAGCCTGAGATGAAGCTCATGATCGGTCCTCGAACGAGAATAAATGAGAATATCGTCTATGAAAACAATGACAAACTGGTCGAGATATGGACGGCAAACGCGATTCATCAGATCCATGAAAATGGCGGGGGCATTGGTCATTCCAAAAGGCATAACCATGAACTCGTAATGACCGTAACGAGTTCGGAACGCAGTTTTCGGGATATCCTCTTCCAGAACACGCAATTGATGGTAACCAGAACGCAGATCGATCTTAGAGAAAAACGTAGCACCCTGAAGCTGATCAAAGAGATCATCAATTCTCGGTAACGGGTACCGGTTTTTGATGGTCAGTTTATTAAGCTCCCGATAGTCAATGCACATACGGAAAGTCCCATCCTTCTTTTTGACGAAGAGTACTGGGGCTCCCCATGGAGACGAGCTAGGGCGAATGAATCCCTTGCCAAGAAGTTCTTGAAGCTGATTCGATAATTCTTGAAGTTCCAGCGGAGCTAGACGATAAGGAGACTTAGCAACAGGGAGAGCACCAGGAATAAGATCGATACGAAATTCCACCTGCCTGCTAGGAGGAAGTCCAGGCAGCTCATCGGGAAAAACATCAGAAAATTCACGCACGACAGGGAAGTCCTGCAGTCTCTTGACTTTGGATTCCTTGAGAGTAACACGGGCTAGAAATGCGGGATACTTCTTTTGAAGGTACCGACTGGCTTTTAAGCAAGAAACGATTCTTAGGCATCCACCCGACCTATCCCCTTGAATGGTTAGAATTTCACCAGAAGACAGAGGGATACGAATAAGTTTCTCGGCGCAGATTACTTCCGCGCGATTGCTAGACAGCCAGTCCATTCCCACAACTAGATCGAAGCTTCCAAGACGAAAAGGTATAAGGTCAATACTGAACGATGTGGTGACAAGAGTAAGGGTGCAATATCGAATGACAGACCTCACTTGTGTGGACTCTCCACTAGCAAGTTCAACAACCAAGGCAGGTTCCAACTCGGAAATTTTTAATTTCAGCAAAGGAACCAATTCGCAAGAGACAAAACTCCTATCAGCTCCTGTATCAAATAGGACAGACACCCAATTGTTGTTAAGAGTAAACGTACCAGTAATAACATCGGGGTTTTGGCGTGCTTCGGCAGCTCCAATGGTGAAGGCCCTCCCGCGAGCCGGAGGAACGTTGGTGACGCGAGGGCATCGATTTCTGTAATGGTCCATCGCGCCACACTCGAAGCAGCCTCGAGCAGGGTTAGGCTGAGGGTTAGCATTCCCCACAGCCAATTGGTTGCCAGGACTCCTGCAGCGCTCCACCAGGTGTCCGAATCGTCCACAATTTGTGCACTTGCGGCACAACTCACTTGTTGGGTGATGATAAGAACATAAGTTGCACTTGGGATGCGGCCCAGTATATTCCTTTCTCGGTCTTCCCTGAACTGTTGCGGCTGAAACGGGGGCCATGGAGTTGATAGGCGTAGCACCAGTGATCGCAGTTAAGTAGGTCGCTTTCCGCTTCCTATTGTTCCCCTTTTTCGCTTTCCCATCGGAAGATTTGCCCTTATCCTGATGCAAAACACCGGACCTGAGCTGTTCCCTGGTCAAACGGGCAGTGAGATCGATCACTGCCTTAAGTGTAGTGGGGTCAACTGCAACCGCAATGCCCCTCATAGAGTCCGGAAGACCGCTGATGTATTGCTCGACAGCGCGTGAAGCTGGGGTAACCATGTGGGGCACCAATAGGGAGAGTTCATGAAATCTCTCCGTGTACTTCATGTGATCGGCGCCCTTCATCGTGTGCGCCCTAAACTCAGCCTCCAATTTCTGGAGTTCGGTTCTCGGAACGAACTCCTGCGTGACTAGCTCAACAAACTCGGCCCAGGGCAAGGCTAAGACCGCGTCTCGCCCCCTGGTTCTAATCTCGATATTCCACCACGTGAGAGCCCGTTTGTGGAACATACTCGCCGCGAATTTGACCCTGAGTTCATCCGGGCAAGAGCACATGTTGAATGAAGCTTCGACTTTCTCGAACCACTGGAGAAGACCAGCAGCTCCCTCGGATCCATTAAAGCTCGTAGGCCCAGTGTTAGTAAAAGCCTTATAGAGCCTGTCGGCCTGAAGAGTAGGATTCGGTTCTGGGGCTTGTGGCGCACCCGAGGTTCCTTCTTGCCTTAGGTTGTTAACCAGACCCGGAAGAACTGCTGCAATTTGCTGCGCTATGATGGCAGCGAGGTCAGCAGGGTCAGCATTGACGGACGAGCGACGAGGAGGCATTCTGAAAAAGAAAAAGAACGCGCAAGAATGATACCGGGAATAAGAATAACAGGATAAGGAATAGCCAAAGAATACATCGCTACGATAGACACAATTAAAGATGCAGCACATAAGCACATAGCAAGCACATAAGTGTGGGCGTGTGATAGTGATGCATGAATTATCTAGAGTTAAGGGTCCTAGGTTATAGTCTAGGTCGGTTTCCTAATTCCCTATAACCATTGGCTCTGATACCAATCTGTCACACCCCGGTCGTAATGGCGGAAAACCGAGGCGTGGCGACTAGGTCGTGATTGATTGAGCACAATAGTATAAAAGTCTAAATGCATAAACATAACCAAACTGTCAAATATTACATCATCCAGGTAACATGAAACAAATTGTTTTAATACAAAATATCAAGTTTCCAAACAACTCCTAGCCTAGCCTTCATCTCTCTAAGGCCTCTATCAGCTATTAGCTACTTCCTGCTTCATTTCCTGAAAACATGTAATAAAACGTCAACTACAAAAAGTAGATGAGTGAATTCATAGGTTAACTAATACTGTAGTGATAAGCCCTACACAAGCATACTAGGCTAAGTTGTAGGGGTTTATATATAGGGTGTACCATCGGCTAACCCACCACTCCTACAACTTATCCTACTATGCTTGGTATGCTTATCATCTCAACTGAATCTGCAAGAGTTTCGTATAAAGATTCCAATTATTGTTTCCATGCATGCAGGAGGAACGGTATCAAGGATATATGTATAAGATACCCAAGAATCATATGTAACCATGCCATGATGAAAAATGATAATGATGCATAATGATCACACAAGACCTGACATCGACCCCACACAAGACCACACTATGCTACTTGATTTCCTTGATGGTAACCCAAATCGATCACTTTGGGTACCATGAGAGAATTCTAAAGCGTACTTTAGTATCTCTTGGATTCCTAATCGATCACTTAGGAGATCCTTCGGATCCTTAATCGAACACTTAAGAGATCCTTCGGATTCTTAATCGAACACTTAAGAACCCCATAGGTCACGTGTATTCTAAATCGATCACTTTAGAATCCCACATCTAGTGACGGCCTGTCTACCAATCGACCACTTGGAGATCAAACCTATGCACTATTGTGACCTATATTGCCACTGTTCACACGATCACAAGACTGACCAATGAATAATGTGTTTTCATGATAAAGTATAACGGGTACATGACTTTGATTTCCAAACGTCCAATGTTCCCTAAACGCTGAGTGATTCCCATATTTACTCCTGAATATTTGATTATGCATACACAACTTCCGAGAAAGTTAAGGTACGCGTAACCTGCCATGATTACTTGTTTTCCCAATGTTCATTGTTTGCAAAAGATTTGTCAAGTGTTTATGATAAGTAATGTTTGAATAAATGTGTTTTGTCAAAACGTGTACATTTACCATGTTTTCACCCCCAATGATTTGAAAGGCTTTAAAAGAAAAATGGGGGCTATGAACTCACCTTGTTGACTAGGTGTGGTTGCTAGGGCGGTCGGGTGCTGTCAAACGTCGATCCTCTAAGTCTAGACAAGGACATAATAAGTTAACAACACAGTTTAAGTCTAAGAGTGTAAGCCTTACACGATCTCGAGCAAAAACTAGGTTTTAAAGACGAAACAGCTTGGTTCTGACCTGATTCGATCGAATAGGAACACATTCGATCGAATCGAAACACATTCGATCGAATAGACACACATTCGATCGAATAGAAACACATTCGATCGAATAGACACTCATTCGATCGAATAGACAGACGTTCGATCGAATACGAAGCTCATTCGGTCGAATGAGTTGGAGACCATTCGGTTGCTTTCCTATTCGGTCGACTGGACTGGTTCGATCGACACATTCGATCGAATGAACTGATTCGATCGACTGGTTCGATCGAATGAACTGATTCGATCGACTGGTTCGATCGAATGAGTCTGATTCGACTCCTTCAAGCTGGGCGACGGAGATACCCACGGGTTTTCCAGATTTTCCAGATTTTTGACCCAAAATCGAAGTTTTTGACATGGAAATGCTCGGGATTGAAAGGGGTATCGATTCCTAGTACTTTTAAACACAAAAGCTTGCATTTTGACACCAAAAATGACGGTTTTTGACCAAGAACACACTTGACACAAAAGTCGGAGTTTTTGCTCGATTCGGGGCGGGTTTTGGTTGTAAAAACGTATGATTTTCAAGAAGATCTTACCGACAACAACGATAAACAGATTGGTGGACTCGAATCTTAGATTGGATGACTTTCTCTCACTACTCTCTCTCTAGAAGTGGGAGTGTTTGGGTGGGAAGTGTTGGTGGAAATGAAAGAGATGGTGTAAGAATACTTGATTTTCCGCTTAAATACTCGGGTGACTCGGGTTCGGGTTTAGGCTACCGACGGGTCAAGACTAGTCGAGTTCATAAGTTTTTAAACAAACTAAAACTTTTTCAGCAAAACTTTTATAAACCATTTTCCGAATAATTATTTAAAATCTTTTTTTTTTTTTTTTTTTTTTTTTTTTTTAAATAAGAACATTTTATTTTTCAAAAGCATAAAAATTAATATTTTCCAGGCGTAAATGTCGTTTTATAAAATAAACATTTCAAATGATAAAAGCAGATTTCTCCAATGATATGGGTTCCGAACTTATCGTCCAGAACCCCAAAGTGTATAGTTTCCGATGATTCCTTGATTTTTGTCTACCAGTCAAATTCCAGGGCGTTACATCGGACCTTTTTGGTCTGTGGAGTTGAATCATTCTCCAACTTCTCTTTTCTTTTTAAAACTTGTATCCATCACCAGCCTGTTCATGAAGGTATTTTGATAAGTCATTCATCTGTGTTCCTGCAGATCGGTTTCTATCTCTGAAGTCATACAGGTGTAGAGAATCCATTCTTCTTAATTGTTCTTCATTATAATCACGGAAGTCACTTCTGACTACAATCCCCCTTAACTGTCTGCTCTCCATAATAACTTTTAGACAGTCAGTAACAGAATCATAGTAAAGCTCTCTTGGTAGATCCACATCCGACTGTGGTCCATATGATCTTTGTTGCGCAGAGCCACTTGATTCTCCTCTTCCACCTTGACCTCTTCCTCTAGGAAATCTTTGATGAAATGGAGGTCTGACAGGAATCGACTTCTTGGGCTTTTGAGGTCCCAAGTTGAAAGTCTTAACATAGATAGCTTCCACCATCTCAGTAGGAAGGTTGGCCAATTCAACGATATCCTGTCCAGCAGCTTCAAGTTCAATCAACATCTTAATCATTCCTGGAGTTCTTGCCAATCCAGCAGGTACAAACCTACCATCGGCATAGTATCGTGGATTTTCTCCTTCCCTCAATGCCTTTTCCCATTCATCTTTTTGAAGATAGAAAAGAGTCTTCAAATCCACTTTCTCCAATACATTAAAGTCTGCTTCAGTCATCCCTCTCTTATTTATCATTATGTTCCTTACGATGTTTATCATTTCCTCATTATCCCAAGGCATGAATGGTTCATCTTCTGGTTCAGGTTTCACTTCTTCTTGAGGAATAGGGATTTCAACATGTTTGACTTGTTCCTTTTCTTTTTCCCTTATTGTCTGAATTCTTCTTTTCTTCCTTGGTGGCTCATCAGGTGCTTTAGTTTGAATTGAGCTCTCAGTTTGGACCCTTTTAGATTTTTCTTTTCTTTTCCTTCTGTTATACTGATCCACAACTGTCTTTTTATCCAAGTTCTTTACAATTTCAGGTTTCATGCCTTTTTCCAACAAATATCCACATATTCCATTAAATTTTCTTTTCAACTCTTCCAGTTCAAGTTCCTCATTTTCTCTAACACATCTCTCTACAACTTTCTCTCTTTCACTAATGTACAACTCTTCCAGTTGGTCAACAGAGAAATGTTCTAAATCTTTCTCAGAGTAGCCATGTTTTCTCAGATAATCTTTGTGCTTCTTGCTATCTTTGTTCTTCTTCTCAATCAGCCTTTTGGCTTCTTCCAAACGTATTTCAATGTTTGCTCTGTGTGTATCAGTCATCTCAACTTGTGGGGACATAACATTGGTGCTTGTACCAACTCTCCCTTCATCCTTATCAGGATTATCATCATTGTCATCATTAGAGTTCTCAGAGTCATCTTCTTCTCCTGTCAGCTCATTCATAGCATCTATCTTTGGTTTATCAGGAGCTGGATGATCTGATTCATCTCTAGTTGTTATATCAGGGACACCTTGCATATGTTCATCCGGTCTTAGTGTTTGCAAGGGTGTTGCCCTTATGGGACTTGCTTTATTATCAGTCTGTTCAGCTGCCCCTTTTCTTCTCTGATATGTTTTGTCAAATCTTGGAAAAGTTTCAGGTACTTTTATCCTTTTTGACCAGTTGTCAGTTGGATTCTTCCTTATATCCTCTCTCACCTATTCAGCTCATTTCTTGGCAGCCTTTGAGGCAATTGACTCACCAATCTCCTCTTCAGGAATTATACCAATGGCTGGTTCAGCAGCAGTTTCAGATGTTTGACTTTTAGGTTGAAACATGCTGACTACCAAAGTCAAAGAGTTGTCTACTTTCTCAACTCTGCTAATCTTAATCAGTTCTTCTATAACTTCTTGTTCAGCCTCATCTTCAGCTAGTTCTTTTTCAAGGTTGGCTTGTCTGATCAGTTCTTCCTGCTCTGCAATCTCTTCCGGAGTTAGAGATAGGGCTATTTTCTCCCTCTCCATAGTTTCTTTTATTATTCTTTCTTGTTCTTCAAGAGCAGCAGTAGAAGCATCATCTTTAAAAGTTATATCTTTCTCAGCATACACAATAGGTTCAGGTTCTTCCTCTGTTGCTATCCCTTTACCCTTTTCTTTCCTTTTTCTCAACTGCTCTTCTTCTTCTTCTTCATCAGAAGTTTCATATTCATCAATTTCTTTGAACAGTTGTTCTAGTTCAGAATCATGCTCTGCTCTCTTGGAACTAGCCTCTTGATCATCTTCTGGCTCAGTGTTTACCAGTTCCTCAGTAGTAGCATTCAAATCAGTATTCTCAACAGTCATTTCCTCATCCACAATCTCAGTCAATTCTTCTGTAAGCACAACCTCTTCATCATTTAACTTTTCTTTTTCAGTATCATTGTTCTCTTCTCCTCTCACTTCCTCATCATTCTCATCACTATCATCATAATTGTTCATGATCATCTTCAAAGCATCAACATTATCAACACTTTCAACATCTGTCATACTTACATCAGTATCATTGATATTCTCCCCCCTGTTTTGGGGTAGATGAGGTCTTCTCAACCTGTTGCATCAGGGTTTGAATTTTCATTTTAGCCTCAGTTAACTTCATCAACAGCATCACATTTTCATTAGTTACCTCCTCATTCCTTCTTTTCAACACAACGTTCTCATCCATAACCTCCTTAACCTTTCTTCTCAACTCATCATTCTCCAACATCAACTCAAGATTTCTTTGGAATGTATCAGTATGTGGACTTGTAGGTTATGATGTAGGAAATGGTTCAAATTCAGGTTGGTTGGTTGTAGGTGTTTGAGGTGGGTTAGAAATGATTGGTTCTGATTGGTTTAAGCTCTGAGTTGGTGGTGTCTGTGGTGGTGTTTGGATAGATTGTTCAAGTTCTTCTCTGTGCTCCCCCTGTTCATGTGACATAATCTCCAATTCTAAACCATCTCCACCTTCATCTCCATCAACATTATCATCATCAGAATCACCTTCATCACTCTCATCATCACCCCCTGCTTCCTCCTCTTAGCTCAGCTCAGGCACAGGCATTATAGCCAAATCATGGTTTAACAACCAAGGTAAAATTTCAAAAGGAACATTTGAATCAAAGGTATTGGAGACACCATATTTCTTGATTCTTTTGTAAGCATCAGAGTCTTGCAATTGATGTGTGTCTCCAACTGTTGGTAAATCTTGTAATTCTCTGTTGAATATGATCTGCCGGAATCTTGGGTACTGTAAAAATCTCTTTCTTACTGGTTTCTTTAGATTCCCTACTAATCCCTCAAAAATCATCTTGGAAAAGTTGAAGGGCAGATCAAAGATTATCCCAACTGTGGCGTTTGCTAAATCATGACTCATCAGAGTCCATGATCCCTTCCTCGGAGCAAATCCATGAATAATGTGATGTATTAAAAATCTTCACAGCATCGGAAATATACCCTTCTGAAACTGTCCTTCATGGACATTTCCTTGATACCCCATTGTCTCTTCAAAAATTTTCAATAAATGTGATGTATTGAAGTTTATGTGGTTGTGATCATCATCGTTCAGTCTTAAACACCTTCTGATCATTCCTTCTGTGATCTGAATCTCCTGTCTGGCCACGGTTGCCTCTATTCTTTTTCCATTTACATCTTCAACCAACTCTGCGGATCTCCAGAAATCCAAGGAGTGATTTTTGTAAATTATAGGACTTTCAGTGAGTGCAAAGTTGATGTTTGACCGTGCCATCCACGATATCATTCGAGCCATTGGTTCGTTTTCTGGTGTCACTTGTAGTAATGCGCACATATTGTGCTTTGGCTCAAAAACATACTTTGGCTCGTTGTCTGCCATATCTGAAATACACAAACAAACATATTCAAAGTGAAATTAGTCATAAAGTTCATTACTTTAGATAATTTCAAGTTATAAGAATGAAGAAGATATGGAAAAATCTTCAAGAACCTGTTCTTCGACAAATTTATAACCGAGTCGGAATTAGGGGCTGATAAAAATTAGGGTTATGATCGACTTAGAATTTAGGAACTCGGAGAGGTTTCTTTGAGTGTAAGTATTTTGCAATGGAAGGAGAGAGAGAGAGGGAAATAATGTTGAAAAATTTGCCAAACTCCCTCTTATATACCTTTTTGAAAGTGGGTTTTAAATGCTTTTTGTCATTTTGTGAATTACTAGCTGTCAACCAGTAACATTATCCACTTGATATATTAAAAACATTTAATTTCATTTAAGTTTGTAAGACCTTACTCGAAAGATTTGTATATCCAAAGTTTACTTGGTATACTTCCACATACAAACCTTACTCGGTCAAACTTTGCTCGAAATAATTTTCATTTTGGAATATACAAAGTTAGCCCGAATACGCCTATTTACAACCCTTGCTCGATTAAGTAAATTAACTTAAAGTTAAGACATAATGAAGAAAGCTTACCCGAAATACTCAATTTCTTGAAAAAATTATTCACAAGGCAAATAATCAAGTATAATCATCAAATAAACATTCTTACTAAGAATCAATTAAGATCCCCACATAGATTTCACAATTTCAAATTAAAACTTATCTAGCATGAACCCTAATAAGAATCATAATCAATTTTATCATATTAACTTACATATTCAATCAAGTAACACATTCATTCAAGTATGCTTGAAAACATAGTGTGCTCGAGCAACCTTTCTGGAGAATAGGGTGCCCGAACAACAATCATATGCAAAGTATACCCGAATAACCTTCATATAATATAAAGTGTGCTTGGAAAGAAATTCTAGCAGACAGTGTACTCGGAAAGTTAAGTTTTGAAATTACCAAGTATATTGAAGGAACACAAGTGTGCCCGAAATATAAAGTGTGCTCGGAAAACAAGGTTTGCCTGAAAACACTTGTAATTTCAAAGAAATCATACACATATCACAGAGCATGCTCGGAATGAAATTAAACACATAAACATTTAAGTGTGCTATAGTCTAAAATTTCATAGAGCTTGCCCAAAAATCCTATGTTAGCACTAAGCTTGCTAGGATAAACATATTCAATCATCAGGTATGCCCTTACTCGAGGATTTTCAACATGTCAAACCATACCCGAAAAATGACAGACTTAAACAAGTAACATCTAAGCGTGTCCGAAAAGATTAACAACCTTTCCTACCAACATATTCACTCAAAGCTTACTCGATGTACTAACTTAAGTTCACAAAGTTTGCTTGGAATCATAATTAGCAAATAACATGCATATCTTGCCCGAAACAAGAATTACTTGTTAAAACCTAACTATAACGGCACATAATCATTTCAAGACTTCAAGCTTGCTCGGGAAATGAGTACAACAGTGTACTTTACCCGGAAAGTGTAAACACTTCAAAGCATGCCCGAAAATCATAAAGTTAGTCAAAAATGACTAATCTTACTTGGAAAGGTTGAAAACTATCAAACCTTACCCGAAACAACATATTCACACATAAACAAGTCAAAAATGACTGATCTTACTCGGAAAGGTTGAAAACTATCAAACCTTACCCGAAACAACATATTCACACATAAACAAGTCTAAAATGACTAAGCTTACTCGGAAAGGTTGAAAACTATCAAACCTTACCTGAAACAACATATTCACACAAAAATAAGTCAAAAATGACTAAGCTTACTCGGAAAGGTTGAAAACTATCAAACCTTACCCGAAACAACATATTCACACATAAACAAGTCAAAAATGACTAAGCTTACTCGGAAAGGTTGAAAACTATCAAACCTTACCCGAAACAACATATTCACACATAAACAAGTCAAAAATAACTAAGCTTACTCGGAAAGGTTGAAAACTATCAAACCTTACCCGAAAAATACATATTCAAACAGTTTGTGCCCGGGAAGGTTATAAAGCATCAAACCTTACCCGAACTTACATATTCAACCTGTTTTAGGCAAAATGCAACTCTTTTTAACTTAAACCACTTGTCAAAGATATTTCTAAGTTATGTATCATTTCAGATCATAGTTTAAGAGCAAATGGTGCATTTAGAGATCAAATTTCAGTTATATTTCTTTTCAAAACATTTTCTTCCATTTTCTGAAAATATCTCAAGTGTGGGATCATATTGACTAAGTAGCTATCTCAATACTTCACTCTCAGCATTATTATGACAACTTAGATAGGTTAACAGCAGGTATGAACTTAGCATGAATTTCATCTCTTTGGTGATATGATTTAGGTTCATTTAAAGCATAATGCATTAATGGTCAACACTGTGTAACGATGCCTCATATCTCTTCTCAAAGCTTATTTGGCTTTCCCCAGATCACCCCAAATTGACTCCAACCTCCTGTATATGGTCAAAATATTTTTTTATGACAGAACTTATTGTAATTTTTTTTGTATTTTTAGATTCAAACATATATAGAGGTTGAACATTGGACTTACAGTTAGAAACATGCTTTTCATTCAAGATGAGATATTTTTGCCAACATCTTTGTAGTTCTAGTTGTAACCCTCTTGTTTGATAAAATATTTAAAACACTTATCAACTTTTGGTTGATTTATTCATTCTTCCCCTTGTTTTTGATATTTTTTCAAATTTTCTTAAAGTATGTTCCTTGTCATATTTAAAGATGTTTCATTTTTGGTTGACCAAATAACAACAGGCTCGTGTATGACTGGGTAATCACTTTTTTGCCATATCATTCGGAGAGATTTATCTTGAGACATACAAAACAACTATGCATCTCCACATAAAGATTAGCATATTCATTATGTTTATATCACCTTAGATTTTACATCATCATGGGAAAGCAACCATACTAGTTAATGACTACACTAAGGTCTTTTTAGCCTATTAATTCCATATGATCAGCTAAGTAGTCAATGTACTATCATTTCCCATAAATCACAGTTTAATATTCAATCACTCCAATATCTCTTCATTTTCAGGTTAATGGCTATCCTGTTTGACCAAAAGTGGTCAACAGGACCAAACATACATGTGAATATATGTCCTTTCAAAGTCAGAGCTATTGACATAGTTTTAAGTGAAGGAATAAGAAACAAGTCATAATTGCCCCAAATGCATTTAGTTTTTCAGGTCAATGGCCATCCTTTGAATCTATAGAGATTTAAGGACCAAACATACACAAGTGCATGTCCTTCCAACTGGGCAAATGACATAATTTTCAGCAAAAACAACTACTTGAGACTTTTCTTTAAAAATCCTTCTTTTAAGCTTCTTAAAAGCTTGAACTGAATAATCTTATCATATCTCAACACCATTAATCAACTTGCTCATATTTTGATCAAAATGTAGTATTTATGCAAAATTCATTATAAAAATTCATTAAATCACTTAATTTTGACATAAAACACATTTTGACATAAACAGTTGAATCACATACTCAAATCTAATCATTCTTAACATCATCAAGAAAACAGACTGTACTAACATTCAATGTCTATCCTATCTTAACAACATCAGAAGATCAGATTAAAGAACATATTCAAGTAACCATAAACATGTGATTACTCATGACATCAGACAAGTATTTAATTTCACCCAAACTGATTAAACTACTTATCATAACATTAGATCAGTTAACATGATAGTCAAGAATTATCATCAATTTCAAACAAATTGCACATATATTTACTTAAGCACCTATCAGTTAACTTCAAAACAGTGACATATTCAAAAAATAATCAATCAACATTCAGTTGAAACACATTCAATATGTGTAATCTCTAATAAAATAATCAGTTATCACAGAGAGACACACATAGAAACAGTTAGGTCACACTATATTTAACATACTCAGTAACATTTTCAGTAACATATTCAGCAACATATTCAGTAACATACTTTAACAAAACATTCAACATTGTGTGACCTCTTCTAAACTCTTCAGTTAGCACATAGAGGTACACAACCAAGCACACATCATTAATCAGATTTCATCAAAGTTGATCATCCCCAGGGCTTTCAAAAGAAAGTTGAACAAACCTGATGTTGACTTTCTGCTCATGTTACACCCATCATAATCACTGTCTATATAAGCAAGCAAATCAAAGGCTTGATTCTTAGGATACCAAATTCCTAAGGCTGGTCTTCCCTTCAAATATCTGAATATTCTTTTCACAGCATTCATGTGAGACTTTTGGATTTGTTTGGAACCTTGCACATACACACACAGCAAACATGATATCTGGTCTTGTTGCGGTCAAATACATCAGAGATCCAATCTTGGCTCTGTATTCATGTTCATCTACTGACTCCCCCTTTTCATCAGCTATCATCTTTTCTTTGGTGTCCATTGGAGTTGAAGCAGTCTTGTAATCATGACAGTTGAACTTGTTCAAAATGTTCTGCACATATTTAGTTTGGTGAATGAAGATCCCTTCAACCTTTTGTAGAACTTGCAGTCCCAGAAAGAAGTTCATTTCACCCATGGAACTCATGCTATACTTGGATTTCATCACCCCTTCAAACTCCAAACACATAATTTCATTTGTAGATCCAAAGATGATATCATCAACATAGACTTGTAAAAGCAACAAATCTGACCCCTTTCTTTTGTAGAAGAGTGTCTTGTCAATGGCTCCCCTTGTGAAACCATTTTCAAGTAGATGAGTTGATAGTTCATCATACCATGCTCTAGGAGCCTGATGCAGTCCATAAAGGGCTTTGTATAACTTGTACACCCTGTTTGGATACATGGGATCCTCAAAACCTGGTGGCTGAGCTACATACACCTCTTCATCAATCTTTCCATTTAAGAATTTAGATTTAACATCAAGTTCGAATACTCTAATGTTCTTTGAGGCAGCATATGCAAGGAAAATTCTTATGGCTTCCAGTCTTGCAACTGGTGCAAATACTTCCTTAAAGTCTATCCCTTCTTCTTGAAGACATCCTAGTGCTACAAGTCTAGCTTTGTTCTTAATCACCAAACCCCTTGCATCCCTTTTGTTTCTGAAAACCCACTTGGTTCCAATTGCATATTTGTCATAAGGCTTGTCTACAAGATCCCAAACATGTAGATCTCTAAACTGTGCCAATTCCTCTTGCATTGCCTCTACCCAACTATTGTCTTTCAAAGCTTGAGCAATGTTCTTTGGTTCTATTTGAGATAGAAAGCAAGAGTACAGACAGATGTTTGCAATCTCAGAATGACTCCTTGTGACCCTTTCATGCAAGTCACCAATGATATTTTTAGCAGGATGATTCTTTTCAACAGTAGGAGTTTGTATTATCATATTTGTAGACAGATTTGTGCCAAGATTTGTTTCATTGAGTTCAGGTTCTTCAATGATCAAATCAGCTTCTGCATCATGAAACTCTGGTGCGCTTCATCATTGTTTTGTCCTGAAGTAGATGCACCATTGTTTCCCAGATTCAAGCTTTGAAATAAGTCTTGAAATCTTGCTGTGGAAGCATTCTCATCTTCCTTTGATTGGTTGCTTGTGTCACTCCCATTCTGAACATGATCATTTTATACATTTGTACTGTCCTGATTGTTCACCTCCTGATCTGGTTCAATGGCATTGCTTGAGGAGCTCTTCACAAAAGTGTATTCCTTTTCTTTTCTAGCAACCTTTTTCCATAATTCTTCCAAGTCTAGTTCTTTATTCTTATTCTCTTCAAGTACACTGGTCTTGTAGAATGAATCATCAAAGTCTTCAGAATAAATCTTGAATGACTTTATCAACTTCTCATGATCAAATAGCCATACTGCACCATTGACTGTGTTGAATTGATTCTCATTAAAAATGATGTTAGATGACTCTATCACACTCATGTGATCTTTCACATATACTCTGTATGCCTTTGAGTGAGTAGAATAACCAACAAAGAAACAATCTAGTGATTTAGTTTGAAACTTGTTCAAATAATCTCTAGTGTTCAAAAGAAAACATTTGCAACCAAAGGGCTTGAAAAACTTGATGTAAGGCTTTCTATAATTGAAAATTTCATATGGAGTCTTGTTATGCCTTTTGTTTACAAGCACCCTGTTCTAAACATAACAGGCTATATTGATTGCTTCAGCCCAAAAAGTGACAGGCAAATTTGCATCTGCCAACATGGTTCTGGCAGCTTCTATCAAAGTTCTGTTTCTTCTTTCTGCCACTCCATTTTGTTCAGGAGTTTTAGGAGCTGAAAATTGTTGAAATATTCTTTTCTGTGTGCAGAATTCTTCCATAACTCCATTCTTGAACTCTGTACCATTGTCACTTCTCATCATTTTGACTTTCTTATTCAGTTTGTTCTCAATCATGGAAACACAACCTTTAATCAACTCTGCAGACTCATCCTTGGTACTTAGGAAATAAACCCAAGTATATCTTGAATAGTCATCAATGATCACCAGACAGTATCTCTTCTTTCCAATACTTGGCACACTCACAGGACCAAAGAGATCCATGTGAAGTAACTCAAGTGGTTGATCAATTGAATTGATGAGCTTTGTCTTATGAGTGGACTTATGTTGTTTTCCCTTTTGACATGAGTCACAATGATCATCCAACTTGAATTCTCTTGTAGGTAAACCTATCACATGCTCACCTTTGACCAGTTTGTTCATGTTCTTCAAGTTTACATGACACAGTTTCCTATGCCACAATTTAGATTCATTTTCAGTGGCTTTGGAAACAAAACATGCACCACCTCTTGAAATAGCTTCTTTCATATTCAACTCATACAAGTTGCCATTTCTTGGTGCCATCATCATAATCATCTAAGGTGGAATTACAAACTCAGGTTTTAAGATGAAACAGTGAGAATCATCAAAACTAACTTTGTAACCCTTATCACATCTGTGATATGCTCAGCAGATTGTATTGAAGTCCCTCAACATGAAACACATTATCAAATGATACCTTTCCATTTGTCAAGATTCCTTTTCCCACAATCTTTCCACCATTTTCATCACTCCCAAAGGCAACAGGACCTTCATATTTCTCTTCATAATTCACAAGTGACCTCTTGTCACAAGTCATGTGCCTAGAACAACCACTATCCATATACCATATATCATTCAAAGGAGTGGCCTGTTCCTGAGAAGATGATCCCCTTTATTTCTCAATTATGACCATGAATGCCACATTTGCTTTCCTGATATCATCTGCAATGTCCTCTTCATGACTGCTCCAATCAAAACTTCCTTTATGTTGTGTAGTCACTGCCACATTTCCTTGATTTCTGATCTGATTTTGATTTGCTGGAACAGTGTTGTTTGGAACATTTTGAACAGCTTGAAGGTTTTGATTGTTATTCATTTGAAAACCTTGATTCTGTTGCATACTTTGTTGTTGATTATTCATTTGAGTCTGAAAGTTGTTGAAGTTTGGGTTGTAGTTGTTGTTGTTGAAGTTGTTCATTTGATTGCTGTTGTTGTTGAATCTTGGCTGATTTTGTTGGTAATGCTGCTGACCTCTTGGTTGATTCTATTGATATTGATGCTGACCTCCTGGTTGTTGATTCTGAAATTGATTTATCTGAAAATTTCTTGGTTGATTGCATTCTCTTGCAAAATGACCAGGTTGCTGACAATTGTAGCATATTGCTTTTGACTTGTCAAACCCAATCCTGTCATTAGGACCAGAAACCAGAGTTCAACCAGTTCTGTTATACAGCCTTCTACTTCTCAAACCCAACATGGCAGCTTGCCACTTAAAATCCATGTCTTCCAAGTCATCTACATCAATTTGTTCTAAATCATCTTGTACCACACTTGTGTGATGTTCTTTGCAACAAATGCATTATATGACTCAGTAAACATAGAAAACAAGGCTTGTGTTTCATTGCTTTGACTATATCCTGTTCCAGTATTAGGAACATTTCCACTAGACATAGAGGCAGAGTCAGAATCATCAATCAGTTGCACATTGAACCTCTGCTGATTTCCTTGAATGCTTGTGCTACCCCCAATGAAGGATTTTGGAGTGACAATATTTTGTTCAGCTGGTTCTTCTATGATGGGAATTTGCTGTTGATTCTTGGTGGACAGATTTCCCATGGGAGCAATCAATGCACTTGAAACATTCAAGCTTGGTCTATCTTCCTTAATCATCTCATTCTCAATCATTTCAAGTTCAGCAGCTTGAAGAAAGCATACCACATCATCCTATTTCTAGGAATCCTGAGACAGCCGTCACACCTTTTTGTGTCTCTCCTTTTTCGTGTCTTTGGCGGCGTGCCCTAAATATTCTATTTATAGGCCTGCCAACCTAGGATAGCTGTCATTCCTTCTAGAAACCCTATCTGATAATACATATTCAAATTACATATTCAAAAATAAGCTAAGTGTAAAACAAGTCTTCCGGGTAGGCTTTTCATTAAACTTCAGTCTCCGAGTATGCAGTGTACTCGGCCTTCCTTCAGACTTGATAAATATAGAAGTGTATTCGGGATCAGTTTCCGGGTAGACTTTACTTAAAGAATATTTTACCAAGTAAAATATTCACCGAGTAGACTTCAGTCTTCTTGAATTTATCAGACTTTGCCCGACAACTCCTTACGAGCAACCCTGTTCTTATATGATTCTGTTCGGCTCTTTTTCATTGAATAACTTATTAGCAAAGTGTACTCGGGATTCACTGTACCTTGCTTGAGCTGAACCTTACTCGATATAACTTAGAAATATTCCCTTAACTCATCAAGTATACTCGGACCATACTTATTGATAAATACCTTGCCCGGTCTTCCAATTACTTGGCTTCTTGGACTTGGTTAACCAAACCTTACTCGGAAGAGTAAAAGACTTGGTTTTGAAGAACAAACCTGCTTGCCAAAGTGAACCTTGCTCGGGGATACCAAATCAGTGATCCTTACTCGGGAATGCACTAAATAGCATACCTTTCCCGGATATCCAATTAAGAAGACTATTTGAAGTAAACCTTGCCCGGGAGGCAAAATCTCGTACTGGCTAAGTAAAAGCTTGCTCGGAACCCAAGGTGTGCTCGGATTCAATACTTAGCAGATTCTGAGGAGGTTGAGAAGATTCCAATCTTCCATATTCTTCGTTTAGGTCAAATCTCCTCATTTTGGTCAAACTTTTGACCCAACATCCCATACCAGTGATTCTACCTCCACTCTCTCCAGCGAAACTAACCCTTCATCCTTGAACAGGTTTCCATTCACGTAACAAATTCTTGTTACCAGTCATGTGCCGGGAACAGCCACTGTCTACAACCCACAGATTATTTACTGCCCTGTTCAACTGTTCCTGCACAGTTAAAGAAAAAGATTAAAATCTGGGGACCCAAGACCTACTGGTCTTGGGTCGATTAAATTTGTTAAACGGCATCCCGTACTTTGGTTGCCCAAAGTCAGTTTGAGGATGATTTTTGTAAGTCCTGAAAGGAAACCTTCTTGAGGATTGACTATGAGGCCATCCAAACCTTAGTTTATTAACAGAATTATAATTGTTAACTGGAAAAAACTGAGATCGATTTCTTTGAAATCTTGGATTATTCCAATGTCTGAATTTTGGTGTGTTCACATTCTTACCAGTATCATAATTAATATTCGTTTTATTCTGATTTTTCGGAGGTCTCATACCTCTAAATTTTCTCTGATTTAGAGGACAATCAGCAATAAGGTGTCCTACTTGATTGCATCTGAAACAACTTCTGTGTTCAACTTTCGTCTCAACAGTTGTTGTAGATGTCGAGGTTGCATTATTACCCGTTTGTCTAACATATGGTGGAACGAGCGAGTTTAGGGAAGAATTCTTTTCATTTGGATTATATTCCTCCCCACGTTTTAGTAACACTACCTCTTCTTTTATCTCACCCGATTCGAATGTCTTGTCCGAATTTGATGAGACAGAGCTAGGAACAGAAATCTCAACATTCGAAATTGGCTTACTCGTTTCGCTTTTACTAACTTCAGGTTCTTTAATCGAAATTTTGACTGGAACTGTCTGACTAATCTCAACATCAGCAGATTTCTGATTACTAGGATTATAAGTATAGTTATTGTTATACGGTGGTGGAACTCCAGAATATCCAATTCCCCCTTTGTTAACTGGGGAACGTTGAACACTTATGATGTGATCAAGCATTGCTGAGAAATTTCTAAATTGTTCAATTTTTCTGTTTAGTCCCACCACTTTTACCTGGTAATCAGCTATCTGTTTATCTCTTTCAGCAATTAGTTTGGTTTTTTCTTCTAACACTTCATAACTAAGATCAATTACTTGAAGTTTATCAGCTAGACTGGCTTTAAGACTTCTGATATCTTTTTCACTAGCTTTTATTTTTATCGAGTAACTGTTTTCTCTAGTTTTAGTGTAGTGATGATCTTCTTTTAACGTTTTAAATTGTGCATCTAAACTAACGAACTGATCAGTTACTGTTTTCAATTGTTCAGACAGATTCTCACATTGCATACAATGAAGTTCAGAACTTACCTCAGAGAGCTGATCGTTCACTTCTGCCATATATGCTTGATTTTCTCCCGTCTCTCTCTCGCTCCCTCCAGTTTCGATGTTTACCAAATTAGCCTGTTCGAACACTTCCTCAACTTGCAGATTCCAGTTGTATCCACCATTCTGTCTAGATACCATAGCCCTATTCTCACTACCTCCCCCATTCTGTTGTGCAGGCCTGTTCTGACTACGTTCGACTCTCTCATTTGTACATTCCTTGGCAAAGTGACCATTTTGTTGACAGTTGTAACATCTAACCTTTTATTTGTCAAACCCTGGTCTTTCTCCAACGAACTTTCTACCCATTTTCTTCATGAATCTCTTAATCCTTCTTACTATCATAGCCATTTGCCACTGCAGATCCATCTCTTCTAGATCATCAGCATCGATCTGATCATAGTCTTCATCCAAAGTTGCAGGGTCGACTATTTTTCCTTTGATGTAGTTCTCGTAAGATGCAATGAAGGATGCATAGAGAGCAAACTGCTGTTCAGCTGATTTAACACTCATGGGCATCTGTGAGTAGTTGTTGGTTGGAACATTTGACGAGAAATTTCCAGTTGTGGCTTGAGGTTTTGAAGAGTTACTTCCTCCAGCTACGAAACATACATCGCCATCCATGTTGAGAATCACATGACCATCTCGAGTTGAGTTTGAGTTTGAGTCTCCCTTTGAGTAGTAGGCAAAGGATTCTGATTTTGAACTTGAGCTTGGAGTGACTTTCGCACCATACATTCCCAGATCCTGAACCTGATCAGTTGGTGTCTCCTTCCGAACCATGTTAAGTTCAAAATTTCGTAATTTATTGACTGCTGTTTCCAAATCAATGTTGGCAAACTCTTTATCTTCTCTCATCAAAACCGTGTACATTTCCCATTTCGGTGGAAGAGCATCAAGAAGTTTCTCTACTATCTCTTCTTCTTTGTAGTCAATTGAGTAATTGCTAAGTTCGGTCATCAGGTGATAATATCTTGTGATGATATCATCAAGTGATTCATTTTTCAAATATTTGAACACCGAGAATTGGGTTTTTAGTAGCTTAGTCTTGGAAGCACGTATCCCCACATTACCTTCATATCGATTTTCTAATGCTTCCCATAGCTCTCTAGCGGTTTTGTATTTCTTGAAGGTATGAAGAATCTCTTGTGGAAGAGCCATGGTTATTGCTGCATGAGCTTTACTCTCTGCCTCATACATTTTCTTTTCCTCTTCTTCCATTATACAGTACTTCTTAATTTGATCACGACCTTCAAACAGGGATGTTGGTGGAATGTATCCGTCTTGTATGCACACCCACATCTTAGCATCTTGATATTTAACATACTGTTCAAACCGATCTTTCGAAGCAACGAAATTGGTACCCTTAAGCATTTTTGGAGCATTAGTTGCTGAACCGGCTTCAACCTCCATTTTTACCAGTTCCGTAATGTTTATTGAAGTCATCGTTAAACGAAACACGACTTGAAATACGAAGAAAAAGTATTTAATTTAAAACAGTAATCAGATGGCGAAGTTGAGCTTAACTTTGCTTGAGCTTAACTTCGCTTGCTTCTTAATTTCGCGTGCTCTGTAACTTCGCTTGATCTATAACTTCGCTTGATCTATAACTTCGCTTAAACCCTACGAACAGAGACGGCAACTTCGCCTGAGGAACACAAGGTTTTTGCAGGTTTTAATTGGACATATTGCGAGGTATGCGAATGTGTAATGGGTTATATTTGATGGTGGGAGATGGGCAAGACACAAAAACTAGGTATTTCAATGTACACTCGTTCCGCGAATAGTCGAACGGAACGATCTTTACACTCGTGTGATAATCCCGAACCACACAATCACGAGCAAATGCTCTGATACCAATTGTAGGTTCCCAGCCGGATCTACACAGGAGTATCTCGTAACACGAGGGTGCGGAATCCCCACGTAATACGATACGAGCGTAAGCTATGAAATACGTTAAAAACCGAAACACAAACACACGTTACAATACTAATAAGCACGTTGTATTGCAACACTTCAACACGTGATATCTGATCACAAATACACGTTCTGAAAAAAAAAACTCTCCAAAAACCAAGCCGAAGTGAGGATATATACTCCTCGACAACTTCGCCTAACATGTTAGGCGAAGTTGTCCTAACTTCGCTTGTCCACAAGTTCGCCTACATCACAGGCGAACTTGTGTGACACAATATCTAACACCAAATCAAACAATCTAACTCGATTACAGACACATACAAAACACTAGATACTGAACTACTGACATCATGCACCAACAAGATTGTACTAAAGACCTTCAACATGAAACACATTATCAAATGAAACTTTTCCATTTGTTAAGATTCCTTTTCCAACAATCTTTCCGCCATTTTCATCCCTCCCAAAAGCTACAGGACCTTCATACTTTTCTTCATAATTGACAAGAGACCTCTTGTCACAAGTCGTGTGCCTAGAACAACCACTATTAATGTACCATATGTAATTCAGAGGAGTGGACTATTCCTGAACATAAGAGAAAGTTTGATTAGTTGAGTGATGAAGTGCAAGCCTTATCAACTTGCAGCTCATCAGATTCAGTTTCAGACACAGCTTGGGAAGTGAGTGTTGTTGGTTCAGGATCTTCATGAGTGAGTTCTATATTGTCTGAATTGTCTATTTCATAACCACACTCTCTTGGAGTTTTAACAAATGAGGTTGAGCTTGGATAGTCTTCTGATGCAGCGTCACACTCCTCACCACATAGTCTTTCTTTTCAGAGTAGTCTCTCACATCAGGAACTGTCTCAACCTTAGTTTCAGCTTTAGGTTTCCAGAGAAAACCTTGTGGTTCATATCCATGCTTTAACAGAAAATTTTCATCACCAGTGAGTTCTATTGGTTTCTTTCGAGGATATGCATCTTTTCTTCTTGTCTTCTCACTGCTTGATGATCCTTGAGAACTATCAGATTTGACAGATTGAGTATCACTTTTTGGGATTATTCTCAAGGGTTGAGAGCTCTTTTTAACATTTTTTACATGCTTCACTGGAGATTTACCCCTTTTGACAGGTTTGTCCACATGTTTCTTGGCTTTCATTGAATGCCTTTGGCTCTCATTTTCCAGCACTTCCTCTTCACAAACCTTTCCCATACCCAAGTATTTTTCATACTTCATTTTGTAGGCCACAAAGTCTTGTCCATACTTTGTTTCAGTTGGGACATGAAAAGGCTTGAATTTGAGTTATTCATTACAGGAGTCTGTATGATGACCATAGTCATCACACTTCTTGCACCAAACCTTTCCTTTGAATATTTCATGTTCTTTTGGTTTCTTGAACCTTGCACTTGGTCTTGGTGAATCAACTCCAATTGTCTTTTTAGATTTTAAACTGTCAAAATCGATTGAGAAGGGAACAAATTCAGCTATCCTTATGTCACTTCTTTCTACTTTCCCTTTAACAAAGACAATTTCCCTTAAACTCAAAGGTTCCTCCTCTATGTTTCCCCTTTGTCTTGGTTTCCTCTTTTCATATTCCTCCATTGTTTCTACTTCTCCAATGTCAAAGTCTTCAATGCTTGAGAAAATAGGGTAAACTGGAATAAAGATTTCAACATTCACATATTCTTTTACCCTTTTCTTGCTGTTTTGCTTTAACTTTTCCAATAATTGTTTTCTTGGAGGTCTCACTGCATTGTAATTTATCTTCTTCTTCTCACATATATCAAAGGACACATGTTCTCTCTTTGTTCTTTCATTCTGTTTCTTCATTCTTGATGTGACAGGTGGATACTTTGGAAGTTTGTCAATGGATTCAGGCTTCTTGAATCTTCTTGCTCTTTCAGCAGCTTTAATTTCCTCTTCAGTAATTTGATCACTCAAGTCATCTTGATTCAAATTAATGGACCCAAGGTCATCTTCAGAGACTTGAACTCCAATTGACTTTTCTTCTTTCAACTCTTTCTTCACAACAAACTCTCCTTCTTCACTCACCTCAACATTCTTGTACAAATCCACAAGTTCTTCTTTGTCTTGAAAGACATCTTTGAATTGTTGTAGATATGCATTTCTTTTTTCTTTATCCACTTTTGGCATAAAGTTATTATTGAAAGGTGGTGGTACTGCTTTGTACTTGTCTTCTTCCTTAACTTGGTTTAGAATTCCACAGATGTTTCCAGTGGAGACTAAGTTCTTCAAGAATTCATTGTCAGCTTGTAGTTTTGTGTTCAGCACCTTCTCTTCTATAATCATTTTCTTCAATCCATCAATTTCAGTGGTGAATCTTTTCTGGGCTCTGTAACTGTTTACACAGTCTTCTTCCAAACTTTTCATTCTTTCTTCACTCACTAGTTCATTTGCCTCAAATGCATTGATGATACTTTGTTTCTTAAAACACTAACTTTCCAGCTTGCCTACTTTCATTTTCAGTTCATTGATAAATTCAGTTAAATCAATAGTAGGAGCAGAATGTACCTGAGATGATGATCCAATTTCTTTCTCAATTATGGCCATGAATTCCACATTTGCCATCTTGATATCATCTGGAATATCTTCTTCATGATTGCTCCAATCAAAGTTACCTTCATGCTATGTTGTTACAACAACATTTCCTTGATTTCTGATCTGGTTCTGGTTGGCTGGAACAGTGTTGTTTGAAACATTTTGAGTTTTGATTGTTGTTTCTCTGAAAACCTTGATTCTGAGGCACTCCTTGATCATGATTGTTCATTTGAGGTTGGAAGTTGTTGACGTTGGGATTGTAGTTGTTGTTGGGATTGTTTTTGAAGTTGTTGTTGAAGGGTCTCTGCTGATATTGAGTCTGCTGTTGATACTGAGGCTGCTGATTTCTTGGTTGATTTTGAAATTGGTTTACATGGAAATTTCTTGGCATGTTACATTCTCTTGCAAAATGACCAGGCTGTTGGCAATTGTAGCAAATGGCTTTTAACTTGTCAAAACCAATTCTTTCGTTTGGTCCTGATAGGAGTGGTCTACCAGTCCTATTTTAAAGCCTCTTGCTTCTAAGAGCCAACATGGCTGCTTGCCGCTTCAAATCCATGTCCTCCAAATCATCAGCATCTATCTGCTCAAGATCATCTTGTACTACACTTGTATGAATTAAATTCTTTGCAAAAAATGCATTATATGATTCAGTGAACAATGAAAGCAATGTCTGTGTATCACTGCTTTGACCATTTCCACCATTAGTGTGTGGAACATTCCCACTTGCCATAGAAGCAGAATCAGAGTCATCAATCAATTGCACATTGAATCTTTGCTGGTTTCCATGATTACTTGTGCTACCACCAACAAATGATTTTGGAGTTTCAGAATTAAGTTCAACAGGTTCTTCAATGATAGGAATCTGCTGCTGATTCTTAGTAGTCAGATTACCCATAGGTGCTATTAATGCATTTGAAACATTGAAGCAGGGTCTTTCCTCCTTTATCATCTCATTCTCTATCATCTCTATCTCTGCAGCTTGAAGAAAACACACTACATCATCCACTTTTAGTTCATTAAAGTTGTGCTTTGTAAGAATGAACTTGCAGGCAGTATACCATTCCTTTGGCATAGAGTTGAGCAGCTTGGTATTGAGGTCAAAGTCAGTCATGACATAGTCTGTGGTTCTGAGATAATTCATAATTGCTAAGAACCTCTCCAGAATAGATTTCAACATTTCTCCTTCTTTATGCTTAAATCTTTCTAGCTGCTGCTTCAATCTCTGCTTCTTAATGTTTTTGAACTCAACATTTCCCTTTAACATTTCAAGTATTGCATCACACATTTCCTTGGCCTTGGGATGATGTGCAACCTTGGTAAGTATTTTCTAGCTTCAACATAGCTAAAGCCTTGTCATCAACCTTTCTCATCCTTTCTCTCACAGCAGCAGTTGCTGCTGGATTTGCACCTTCTTCAACTTCCCCTTGTGGACCATTCTTGATGGAGTTCCACATGTCAACATCATTGTAACAAATGGCTGCTTCAAACAAGACCTTCCATTTAGTGAAATTTTCTTGTCCATACAATCTAGGAATCTTGTTAGTAGACACCTCTTGTTCCTCGTAACCAGACATTTTGAAAAATCAAGAGTAGTTTCTTTCTAAAAACAGAGTTTAAAAATAATCAGATATTAAAACCAATTGTTCAGATCTGAGATGTCTGATGCGATAAGAACAAGATTTATATATAAAGATTAAAACTTTAATCAGAATAAGGAAGAGAAAACACCAAATGATTGTAGATCTGGAAGAAAAATGAAGAACAGAGCTGCTGACATCACTTTTCAATGTAACAGTGGTCTGCTTACGTCATTCTTCTTCAAATCTTCAATCAGCAACGATCTTTCTAAAATAGCAGCAAATGGCTCTGATCCACTTGTCTTGTCCCTAATTTCAGCTGGATCTTACTTAATCATGTCATAACTCACACAAATAGATGTGTCGATAAGTGAGTTAATGACGGGTTGTTATATTTAGAAAGACGACCGTTTGTTAAAGGCGGAATCAATAACAACCATACAGTTGCTTAATTAGTATTCAAAGGTAACCAACACAAACAAGATTCACTCAAAAGATTTCCATTCATATAATATTCATCATACAAATTGGATAATCAATTTAGGGTTTATTGAAGGAGGGTTTTTCCGTACGTATCCTAGGACAGCCGTCACTTTCAAAAAAAATATTCTTTCTTATCCAAAAGTGTAAAGGCTTAATCCGTAGCTGATCCGTAGGCGGCGTGCCCTAAAATATCCTATTTATAGGCCTGCCAACCTAGGACAGTTGTCATTCCTTCTAGAAACCCCAAACATTAATACATATTCAAATTACATAATCACAAAATAATCTAAGTGTAAAACAAGTCTTCCGGGTAGGCTTTACATTAATCTTCATTCTCCGAGTACGCTGTGTACTCTGCCATCCTTCAGGACTTGGTAACATAGAAGTGTGCTCGGATCAGTTTCCAGGTAGACTTTACATGAAGAGTATTTTACCAAGTAAAATATTCACCGGGTAGACTTCAGTCTTCTTGACTTTGCCAGACTTTGCCCGACAAACCCTTACGAGCAACCTTGTTCTTCAATGGTCCAATTCAACTCTTTGCTATAAAATAACTTATTAGCAAAGTGTACTCGGAAGTACTGTTCCTTGCTTGAGTTGAACCTTGCCCGATATTACTTAATGATATTCCATTCAATCATCAGGCTTGCTTGGACCACTATTATTAATGAATACCTTGCCCGGTCTTCCAATCACTTGGCTTCATGGACTTGGTTATCCGAAAGCTTACTCGGAAGTGAACCTTACTTGGCTATGAAGAACAGACTTGCTTGATAAAGTGAACCTTGCTCGGATTTACATAAACTTGTGAACCTTGCCCGGCAATGCACTAATTTGCAAACCTTTCTCGGATATCCACTAAAGAAGACTACTTGAAGATAATCTTGCCCGATAGACAAAATATCATACCCGGCTAAGTAAAAGCTTGCTCGGAGGTCTAAGATGTGCCTGGATCCATACCTAGCGAATTCTGAGGAGGTTGAGAAGATTCCAATCTTCCATATACTTCATTTTGGTCAAATCTTTGACTCAACACACTTTCCAAGAATGTCCATCATCAGCCTCTATCTCAACTGCTCCCTGAGGAAATGCCTCTTTCACAACGAACGGACCAGCCCATCGGGATTTCAATTTACCCGGAGACAACTTCAACCGGGAATTATTTAGAAGAACTTTGTCCCCACACTTAAACTCTTTGGGCCCCTTAATATGTTTAACCCCAACTTCTTTCATATGCATAATTCCGTAGCTCCTCAACCTCATGAATCTGAAGAAAACGACTCTTTCCCACCGCTAGATAAATCAAGATTTACGGTTCTTAAAGCCCAATATGCAAAATGTTCTAACTCTACTAGAAGATGACACGCCTTTCCATAAACTAGCCGAAAAGGAGTGGTCCCGATAAGCGTTTTGAAAGCAGTACGGAAGGCCCTAAGTGCATCATCTACTTTTCAGCCTAGTCCCCACGACTGTTTCCAACCGTTTTCTCTAAGATCCTCTTAATACCACGATTGGTGTTTTCCACTTGACCGCTAGTCTGAGGATGGTAGGCCGTAGAAAGTCGATGGGTGACCACATAACGTTTCAAAACCTTATCCATCTGAACATTACAAAAGTGGGTACCCTAATCAATGATCAGGGCCTCAGGAGTACCGAATCGAGCAAAGAGTTTTCGAAGGAATCCCACTACAACTTGCGCATCATTTCTAGGAAAGGCTTGAGCCTCCACCCGTTTGGACACGTAATCGACAGCAACGAGGATGTATTTGTTCCCTCTAAACATAGGAAGCAGACCCATAAAATCAATGCCCCATATATCGAAGATCTCAACCACCTGGATGGGGTTTTGGGGTATCTCATTTCGGGATGAGATGTTACCGGCTATCTAACACGCGTCACACGAATGAACAAACTCATGTGTATCATGAAAAATAGTCGGCCAATAGAATCCCGCATCAAACACGAATTTGGCTGTATAAGTAGCACCAAAATGGCCACCAGTCGGGCCCTCATGACAATGTCAAAGAATAGTACGAGCTTCATCACCAAAAACACATCGTCGAATCACCTGATCCGCGCCTATACGGAATAAGTACGGATCCTCCCAAATGTAGAACTTAATATCTGCAAAGAACTTCTTCTTTTGCTGATATGTTAGTCCGGGCACTAACTCACCAGAGGATATATAATTAGCAAGATCAGCAAACCATGGAAACCCCTCTTTACTCGCCTTTACATACAATAGAGTCTCACCCGAGAAATCATCACCAAGCCCCTGTTCCATGGTCTTCTCCATGTCGGAATTTTCTAGCCGTGATAAGTGGTCGGCGACGATGTTTTCAACTCCTCTTTTATCTTTAATTTCTATATCGAACTCCTGAATCAAAAGGATCCAACAAAGGATTCGAGGCTTCGCATCTTTCTTAGCGAACAAGTAACACAGAGTCGCATGATCAGAGAAATTGATAGTTTTAAAAAGCACAAGATAGGAATGGAATTTATCGCACACGAAAGCAACTGAAAGAAGTTCCTTCTCTGTCGTGGTGTAATTCCCTTGAGCATCATTAAGGGTCTTGCTAGCGTAATAGATGGGATGAAAATGTTTCTCACTACGCTACCATAACATGGATCCAACAGCAAAATCGCTCGCACCACACATGATCTCAAATGTAAGAGTCCAATTAGGAGCAACACGAATAGGAGCACTCACTAACCTCTCCTTAATCAAGTCAAAGGCCCTAAAACACTCCTCACTGAAATCAAACGGCCTATCTTTCTCTAGAAGCTAGGTTATCGGATGGAAGAATTTCGAAAAATCTTTAATAAATAGGCGGTAGAATCCCGCATGACCTAAAAAACTACGAATAGACTTCACGAAAGTGGGCGGTGGAAGTTTGGAAATGGTGTCTACCTTAGCTCTATCTACCTCGATCCCCGCACTAGAAATCTTATGACCTAAAAAAATACCCTCACGAACCATAAAATGACATTTCTCCCAATTAAACATAAGGTTCGTCTCATCACACCTAGCAAGCACTCGATCTAAGTTATGCAGACAATCATCAAAGGAATTCCCAAAGATGGAAAAATCAACCATAAAGACTTCCATGGAATCCTCGATGAACTCATAGAAAATGTGCACCATGCACCGCTGAAATGTAGCTGGACCATTACACAATCCATATGGCATGCATCGGTACGCGAATGTGCCAAAGTGACATGTAAATGTGGTCTTCTCTTAATCACACGGGGCGATGGGGATCTGGAAATAACCGGAAAAGCATGGAACTGCTTTCCTGACAAACACTAAAGCATCTGATCGATGAATGGAAGAGGGAAGTGGTCCTTTTGTGTGGCCTCGTTAAGTCTACGGTAGTCGATGCATACTCGCCACCCTGTCACAGTCCGTGTCATCATGAGCTCATTCTTTTTGATTCGTGATAACTATCATACCGCCCTTTTTAGGGACCACCTGGACTGGACTAACCCACGAAGAGTCGGAGATCGGAAAAATCAAACCAGCATCGAGTAACTTAATAACCTCCTTATGAAAAACCTCCTGCATGTTCGGGTTAAGCCTCCTCTGCGGCTGCACCACAGGTTTAAACTCGTCATCCATAAAGATTTTATGCGTGCAGAATGACGGGTTTATACCTTTGATATCCATAAGCTTCCATGCAATGGCATGCTTATGCGATTTTAGAACAACCATCAACTTCTCCTTCTCCTCCGTCTCCAAACTCGAATAGATGATGACGGGAAGTTGAGACCCCTCCTCTAAAAACGCATACTCGGGGTGAGATGGTAAATCCTTCAGCTCTAAAGATGGGGGGTTCTCAACAGATGATTTTTCGATTGGAAACTCTCTCTCTTCAACCGCAAGGACATTATAAAATATTTGGGAACTCAAGATCGGCTTATGTCCTCCTATCTCAGGTAACTGCTGCTCCTCCTTATCCTACAACTCAAAATCAAATTCTTTCATCTCGAATGACTGATTCTCCACATCGATGATCTGAGTGTCGGATGTATCTCTCTCGCAGACCTTCATAAGATAGTCGTCTACATGCATCATGAAAGTGTCGATGAAGTAGAGAGTGTCATCCTGCTGCTGAGTATGCCTCATGGATTTCTGCACGTTAAATGTGTCATCATGAACACGAAGAGTCAATTTTCCATCGGCAACATCGATAAGAGCGCGTGCGGTGGCTAAGAAAAGATGACTGAGGATGAGTGGAACGTTCGAGTCCTCATTCATATCTAGGATGACAAAGTCGACTAGAAATATGAATTTGTCCACCTGCACCAACATGTTCTCCACAATGCCCCTTGGGAACTTCACAGATCGGTCTGCCAGCTGGATACTCATTCGGGTGGGAAGCAGCTCTCCCATGTTAAGTTTGGCAAACACAGAATAGGGAATGAGGTTAATGCTTGCATCGAGGTCGGCCTAAGCATTGCTAACATGAAGATTACCAATCATGCAAGGAATGGTAAAGCTGCCCAGATCTGTCATCTTCCTAGGAAGCTTGTTCTGTAAGGCGGCAGAATACTCCTCACTAAGAGTAACAGTCGAAAGCTCCTCAAGTTTCTTTTTATTAGTGAGCAAATCTATAAGAAACTTGGCGTGTTTTGGCATGTTACAAGAGCTTCAATAAACAGAATGTTCACATGGAGCTTCTTAAGCATTTTGAGAAACCTAGAGTACTGCTTCGAATCATTCTTCTTCACCAGACGATCAGGATATGGCGGTTTTGGCGTATAGACGCGCACCGGTTCCTGCTCAACCTGCTTCTCCTTCTCAACTAATGCACTGCCTGACCGTGAGGTACTTGTTGGGTCTCGCTCTGGTTCACCTTGTCAGACGGTGTCTCTAAATCCAACTCCTCGTCAACTTCCTCCTCCTCTCTTGGTGTACCGCTAACGACACCTCTCATACTTCGGGTGGTCACTGCCTTGGCTTGAGCATTTTGAAATGGTGTAGAATAGGTGGGACCGGGATTATGGACAGTGTTTCTTGGAAGACTACCCAAGGGCCTTTGATCAATATTTGCGGACAACTCACCAAACTTGGTCTCGAGATTTTGAAATGCAACCTGTTGTCCATTCATAAACGTCTCATGCTGCAAAATAGTGGATTTGGTGTTGGCATCATTTTGTAAGAGCTGATTTAACAATTGAGATTGGTTAGCCAACATCTCCTCGATCTTGGAAGTACTATTATGTACAGGAGCAGGTTCGGGGGCAGGTTCTTGAAACAGATTCTGGTGTTGCTGATAACCGGAGTTACCTGCCCGCCAATTAGAGTTAGAATTATTGTTTTGCCACCCTGAATTGAAGGAATGGTCATGATTAGCAAGAAAGTCTACATCCTCCTGAGAATCAACGGGACAATCGGCTGTCTCGTGATTTCCACGACATATCTCACACCTACGAGCTTGCATCTTAAGCTCTCTGACTTCCCTTTTCAGTGCCTCCACATCTGCCGACACACTCGTATTCTAATCAAAATGATGCACCCACGCGATGCTGAGATGGCAGCGGCCTTGACAGACGAGACAAACCTTCTACTCGATGTATGCTGATCCGCTAATGCAATGCTCTCGAACATCTCTTCAGCCTCCTCTATGGTGAGTTTATCGAGCATGTTTCCTCCAGCGGAGGTATTGAACCGTAGTTGGGTTTCCAGAGTAAGACCGTTATAGAATTTCTCAACCACAACCCAATCGTTTAGGCCATGCTGAGAACAACGACTTATAAGAGTTTGGAAACGCTCCCACACGGAATAATAGGACTCATCGGGGTCCATATGAAACGCACGGATTTGATCGCGTAGACGTCCGCCCTTCGATGGAGGAAAATACTTCCTAAGGAACTTGGATTGCAAGTCAGCCCATGTGGCGATTGAGGCATTCGGAAGCGAGTCAAACCATGAAGCAGCACGACTGGAAAATGAGAATGGGTATAACTTAAGATTTATGACATCAGACAAGATATTATTAATATTAAAAGTTTCACAGATCCGCACGAATTGGCTCAGTTGTCGCAGAGCATCTTCGTCATCCAAGCCGTGATACTGAGCAGAATTGGTGATAGAATTCATGACATGTGAGGAAATTTGCCAGTTTTGGGTATTAGTCGCAGTTGGTCGGACAATTGCAGAGCGGGCCCCCACGATGACATCATTGGCTTTAGCATGAACAGTTTGTTTCGGTGATGGAACGACGTCACCCATATCTATTCTAGGAGTACAAACGTGTACCTGGATGTCGGGTGAATCGCTGTCTCTATCTGAAGGCTCTTTAAGTCATTCGTGGAACTCTCTCTCAAGCTCTTTCGATGCGGAGAATAAAGGTGGGCCTTGAGAACGGGTATATGCATAAACTAAAACAAAAATCATTTAATTAATTATTTTTATTTTTTAATTAAAACTAAACCTAAAGGCACAAATAGCAAGTAAAGGCACCTAAAGGAAAATTAACAACTTAAAGGCAAATAAACAAATAAACAGATCAGATAATCAACTCGGTTTAAACAAAGAATTTGCTAGTGTCCCTGGCAACGGCGCCAAAAACTTGATATGTGAAAAAACTATATAATATTAAAAACCAAGTTTTACAGAATTTACCTAAAAAACAACACACAATTGTCAAGTGTACCGGTTGTAATGTAACTAGCAAGTAAGAACGGATATCGAACCTAGGACACTATGGGTAAACTCTAATTATTATACCTAAATGATTACTAACCTAGACTTTCTTTTGATATTTTAGATTTTTTTTAATATTAATTAAACTAATAATACTTAACTAATTATAATTTAAACTAAAAACAAAACTTTATAAAAATTGGATTTAAAACAAATATGAGAAACGACTACCTAGATAATGGAATCCTACTAGTTAACGAACTTGACTTGGTTGAAAAACAATATCTTAAAAATATGACACTAAAGACCACTAAAGTATGCTAGATCGCCTCTCAGCCTCACCAACGACACCCTAGAACTCTAATGACATGTGAATCCCAATTGCTAAAGGTTTGGATTACCTCCCGGTCTCACCTTACCTAATAATACTATGGTACCCCAAAACCCAAATCACCTATCGGTCTCTTCTAATACAATATATATTAATATAAAGGGGGTATTATTAATTAACTTGAACACAACTTGTATCACAATAATCTAAGGGACCTAGGATAACTCACTCCCGTGCAATTATTACCCAAACCCGCAAAAAGACAAAGATGACACAACACTAAATTGCCTCCCGGCCTCTCTAGTGAAAGAACAATAAAATCTAATAAACATTTATAAATTATTCGTATGATTATTTCGACCATAAATCGCAAACAAGTTGAAATCACAAAGTAAACAACCTAATCATGCTTCTAGCAATCACCAAAAACTATTGAACAGATGATTTAATTACTCAAAATTATCATGAACAAACCAATTAATAACTTTACCATAATACCAAATCAACCAAAAATCAATAGTAGTTCGTCTAATCATTAATCTAACATATAGTGTTCAACCAAAACCTAGGTAATATAGAGTATTTAGCCACTCATAATAACGTACGAAACAAAATTAAAATACGAATAGTTATTGTTCATTAAAAGAAATAAAAATATACTTGGATGTCTTTCTCTAGTTAAATACCCTTTGACTTCCTTTAATCCACAGCAGCCACCTCCAATTGTTTGATTTGTCTCATGTTATGCGACAGTAGTCCACCCAGAATAACTAATATAGTCTTCTGCTCCCATTTTGACTTTGTGGCTGCCAACTTTGTGCACAGGAACCGCACACCAAACACAATTATTATTTTTCTCTTTTGCTTCGTATGACTTCTCTTATAATAATATAATAGGGTTTTTTCTCTCTTCAAAATTCATTCATCCAGCCCATCTTCGTGTCTCACACCTCTTCTATTTGGGCGGGCCTTGTACATTTACTCATTTGTGAACCCAATTAAATCAAACCTGGTCCACTCATTGAGTTTATAACTGTGTTTGATCAAAACAAATTAAACAAACATAAGATAGTGATTTTCATCAAAGTCAACGTACACGAATATAATCCACATTGCTTTAAAAGAAATTACTCCAATTTAGCTTGTTGTCTTTTTGAACACCATGAAACCCAAATGTGAACCAATTAGAACTATTATTCAACAAAAACCAACTCAAAATAACTTAAATTTGTAGGAAATATAATTAAATTTCTATATTAATTAGATCACATCAAATATAGTGTCCATCTCAACTGTTGAAGCTGAGTATATTGTTGCGTCTGCCTACTGTGCACAAGTTCTTTGGATTCAGAATCAAATGCTGGATTATGGTATGAATTTCTTGAACACTCCTATTTTCATTGATAATACTGCTTCATATTTCATTGTTAAAAATCCAGTCCAACATTCTAAGACCAAGCACATTGAAATCAGACATCATTTCATTAGGGATTGTAATAAAAAATGTCTAATTGAGATGAAGAGAGTTGAAACAAGTGATAATTTGGCTGACCTATTCACAAAACCACTTGATAAAACCAGGTTCAACTTTCTTTTGAAAGCCCTGGGAATGATCAACTCAGATGAGGTCTGATTAATGACGTGTGCCTCTATGTGCTAATTGATTATCTTGATAGAGGGTCTAAGTGATTGTTGTGCTTGTTTGAATATGTTACTGTTTGATGTTCACTGATGTGTGATTTGATTGATTAACTGTTGAACTTAGGTATCTTTGATGCTTTGAAAAATGACAAGTGAATGTGTGTGATGTCAGGACAAGTACTTGATTTGATCTAGTTTAATGTGTGCTGGTCTGATATCTTGATTATGTGATTTATCTGATATGATGTTGTTAGGGTATACTAGACTATGCATTTTGTGAAGTCTGTTTGTTTTAATGATGTCATGATTAAGATGTGATTATGTTACTTTCTGTTAGAATCAAAATATGTTTTTATGTCATAATTCCATGCTCAAATGAAATTTTCTAATGAAATTTGCTTAAAACATTTCTGACAAATTAGAGCAAGTTGTTTAATGTTGTTGAGATATGATAAGATTATTCTATTCAAAGATTTATAGAAACTTAAAAGGGGTTTTTAAATGAAAAGACTCAACAAAAAGAGTTACTTTCGCTTAAAGTTATGTCAGTTGCTCAGGTTGGAAGGACATATACTTGTATATGTTTGGTCCTGTCATATATGCATAGATTCATAGGATAGCCATTCATCTAAAGACTGAAAGCATTCAGGGCGATTGTGATTTGGTTTCTCTAAATTCTTTCACTTAAAATTATGTCAATAACTCAAAGTTGGAGGGACATGTATTCTTATATATATTTGGTCCTGTTAACCACTTGTGGTCATATGGGATAGCCATTTACCTGAAAACTAAGAGTGATTAGGGTGACTGAGTTTCAAAATGTGTTTTCTATAACTACGTAGGGAAATGATAGTACATTGACTATTTGGCCAATCATATGGATTTAATAGGCTAAAATGACGCTTAGTACAGTCATTAACATGTATGGTTGCTTTCCCATGATGTGTAAATTATAAGGTGATATAAACATAAAGAATATGCTAAGATTAATGTGGAGTTACATTATTGTCTATGCATGTTTCAAGAAACATTATCCAGTCATACACGAGCCTGTTGATATTTGGTCCCCAAAATGAAATAATTATCTGAGAATAACAAAGAACACAAGTGAACAGAATATACTGATTAAAAAATACAATGTTGTTATATATGTTCATAATCTTAAAAAAATTGTCATTAAAAGTTTTTACCAAATATCAGGAGGTCAAAGTCAAATCTGGATGATCTGGAGAAAGCCAAATAAGTCTTGAAAATAGATATGGAGCATCAGAAAGCAATATGTGTTATCCATTTAGTATTATGCATCTTAACTGAACCTTAATCATATTACCAAAGAAATGAAATTCATGCTAAGTCTAAACCTGCTGTTAACCTGTCTATACAGTCATAATAATGCCGAGAATGAAGTATTGAGAAAGCAACTTAGTTAATATGATCCCATGTTTAGATTTTTTCATAAAAAGAAACAAAATGATTTGAAAGGAAAGATAACTGAAATTTGATCTCTTAATGCACCATTTGCTCTTACACAATGATCTTTAACGATAAAATGTGTGAGATTTGGTTTAAGACAAAAATAGTTGCAGTTTACCTTAAATAGGTCTGAATTTGTATTTTCGAGTAAGGATTGATGATTTTCAACCTTTTCGAGCAAACTTAGATGTTTTTGTCTAAGTTTATCTTCTTCGAGCATGCTTTGATGTTTTACAAACTTTCGGGTACAATTTACTGTTATCTTTGAAGTTTAACTCTTTCGAGCAAGCTTGATGTTTGAATATGTGTTACTAGCAAGCTTCTATCTAGCTTATACTTTCGAGCATACTTTATTTTTTTGATTGAAAGTACAAATGTTTCTAGCAAGCTATTTGATCTGTTTGATTACACTGTTCACTTGCAAGCTTTGTTGATTTTTAAACTTTCTAGCAAACTTAACTGTTTTATACGTTGTTTTGGTCATTCTAGCATGCTTTGTGATTGAATACGTTACTTCCAGCAAGCTTTAATGTTTTTGGAATTTCTAGCACACTTAGGTGTTTTTGTTTGACAATTTGAACTCATTCTAGCAAGCTTTGTGATTGTGATTGTGAATATTGTCACACCCTCAAAATCCACTAACGGAGTTTTACCGTCAGAGGGTGTGAACTAACAGGATCGGATTCATTAGTTATAATCAAACCATAAAACAAAGTTTCAAAACTATGAAAACGTTTACAAGTAATTAAATGCGGAAGCGTAAAAACCATAGAAACCAATGTTGCGTCACGCAGGACGACTTAAAACCCAATGATAACAGTTTAAAATAAGTTTGCATAATTAAAAGTGTTTCAAGCAATGCATGATCCTAAACCGCGCGCCCGCCTCGGCTACCTGAGAATAACATACTAAAAGTGTCAACACAAGGTTGGTGAGTTCACAAGTTTATATAAAATAAAGCGTTTAGCGTTTGCGTTCAGCGTTTTGCGTTACAGCGTTTTGCGTTACAGGGTTTTGCGTTACCAGATAGTGTTATGTCAATTATATATCTATTGGTAGCTAGCCTATAAAACAAGTATCACTAAGTGTTCGACACCGAAGCTGACTGTTTATCATTTGCCTTGCCACCAGGTCTATCCCGACCATGGTATGTGTTTAGCCAAGATTACACCCACTCGACCTCCAGTCGAGTTTAGCGTTGGGTGGGGTTTGTCAAACCCAGTAGTACTACTCAACAATGACTCGCTATTATCCAATATTAAACGGTTCGATGTGAATGAAGGACTTTAGTTATTGCGTTTGCCACTTAGTCTTTACAAGTGATATATAATCTATATTAACAAAATCTTAAATGCGTTTTCGAAGTATGTTATCTCCCCCAAGTGAAAAGCGTTTAAAAAGTTTAAAAGGGGAAAGTGAAACTCACTGTTTGCAAAGTATTCCCAAAATAATTCACCAAGATGCGCGTCACAGAAAAACTCTCTCTAGCGTTCTAAAACAACAAAGAGATTTTTCTAAGTGTCGGAATATTATCGAGTCTCTAGACCCGGCACATAATACCTATGCACACAACATGTTTCGTGTTTCGTTTGTGAATCGTGTGTGACTTTAACAAGTGTAGTTGTGATACGTTACATGTGTAAGCAATTATTTACGTGTCATGTATTCATAATGTACATCACTAGCAATTACTCCCCGTAAGGGCAATTTGGTCAACACATAACAATTAACTAGCAATTATTCCCCATGAGGGCAATTTGGTCAAATCATGACAATCAATTAGCAATCACGTTGTTTCATGCAACTTTCACAAAGCTCAGCAACTAGTTTCTTAACGACAGAATTCTACTTGAAAAACTAGTCTATCCCACCGATCATAGCATCACAATTAATTTACCAAAAATCATCACAAAGGAATATATGTCTTAGGTTTGCAGAACATATTTTATTATATTTTTATTCCACATAGGTTTCTCACAATAATCAAATCATTACAGCAAACTCATAACAGTCAAATTCATGCGCAACAGAATGTTATTTGAAATTCCCGTTAAACGAAAAATCCAATAAATGCAAGACCACTTGGGTTAGGTTCCTAACTCAATAAGTCAACCTCCAGAAGTGGAACCAACCCAATTGGTCTCGTAGTTCATGAGATATAACATTTACAAAACAACCTAACAGCAGGTCTAACAGCTCAGCTTTGCACAACGTTTTTGTAAAATCATAAAAGTTTACCTTTACTTGTCCAAAAATTATAAGTTTATATTCTTTAGAAACTAGACTCAACCTAGTTTACTGTAGTATCAATAATCTCAACCAATTTTCAAATTTACACCCCGTTACTGTCAATTAAACATCAACAACACAATCTGTCCAGAAACTGTTTTCATCCAAACTTAACATATTAACTATCTATGGACCATCATTCATTCATATAACACTCTAGACTCCATAATCACTATCCATGCACATCAATTACACATTACATACATGATTAGGGTTTTTGTTTGAACTCAAATCAAAGACACAAGCAATTAACATGTAACAATATCCATTCTAGTTATCAAATCATCATCAAATCAACAACAATCATATGAACACATTACACACATAAATCGGCCCCTAGGGTTTTCAATTAACCCATTAAACATCGAAATTAAGTATAAGGGATGCAAGGGATAGTCGTTTATACCTTCCTAGCACCTTAATCTTCAATCAAAAGCCTGAAAACTTGGTTGTATGTGTGTGTGTGAATGGCGGCAGCCAAGGGAGCCAAGGGAGAGGGGTTCCGATCGGGGTAGAGGGAGGAGAGAAAGAATGAGTTAGGGTTTAGGTTTATTATTATTAATAATAATAATATGTTACACTCAAGTCCCTCAACTTTCAATTGTTGCTTTTCTAGCTTAACTAACTAGTTCTAGTACATTGAGTTAACGTTTATAACGATGTTATCACACAACACATAAGTCTAACACATAATTATCACATAATTACTGTTTTGACGTTTTTCGTTTATTCACCAATCATTTGCGTCAACTCGTTTGCGTTTCGGTGCAATTCCCGAAAGACTACACATGTAGTAAGTGTTAAGCGTCATTTAAACCCTAGTTTAAATGTAATGAGGTGTGCGTTATAGATTCAGTGATCTTAAGTTTGAATTGACGGAGTTGAGTTAACGGAGTTAACCTGAAATTGACGATTGTTGTCACACCCTCAAAATCCACTAACGGAGTTTTACCGTCAGAGGGTGTGAACTAACAGGATCGGAATCATTAGTTATAATCAAACCATAAAAACAAAGTTTCAAAACCAAGAAAACGTTTACGAGTAATTAAATGCGGAAGCGTAAAACCATAGAAACCAATGTTGCGTCACGCAGGACGACTTAAAACCCAATGATAACAGTTTAAAATAAGTTTGCATAATTAAAAATGTTTCAAGCAATGCATGTTCCTAAACCGCGCGCCCGCCTCGGCTACCTGAGAATAACATACTAAAAGTGTCAACACAAGGTTGGTGAGTTCACAAGTTTAAATAAAATAAAGCGTTTAGCGTTTGCGTTCAGCGTTTTGCGTTACAGCGTTATGCGTTACAGCGTTTTGCGTTATAGCGTTTTGCGTTACCAGATAGTGTTATGTCAATTATATATCTATAGGTAGCTAGCCTATAAAACAAGTATCACTAAGTGTTCGACACCGAAGCTGACTGTTTATCATTTGCCTTGCCACCAGGTCATCCAGACCATGGTATGTGTTTAGCCAAGATTACACCCGCTCGACCTCCAGTCGAGTTTAGCTTTGGGTGGGGTTTGTCAAACCCAGTAGTACTACTCAACAATGACTCGCTATTATCCAAATATTAACCGGTTCGATGTTATGAAGGACTTTAGTTATTGCGTTTGCCACTTAGTCTTTACAAGTGATATATAATCTATATTAACAAAATCTTAAATGCGTTTCGGAGTATGTTATCTCCCCCAAGTGAAAAGCGTTTGAAAACAGTTAAAAAGGGGAAAGTGAAACTCACTGTTTGCGAAGAAATTCCCAAATTAAATCACCAAGATGCGCGTCACAGAAAAACTCTCTCTAGCGTTCTAAAACAACAAAGAGACTTTTCTAAGTGTCGGAATATTATCGAGTCTCTAGACTCGGCACATAATACCTATGCACATAACATGTTTCGTGTTTCGTTTATGAATCGTGTGTGACTTTAACAAATGTATTTGTGATACGTTACATGTGTAAGCAATTATTTACGTGTCATGTATTCATAAAGTACATCACTAGCAATTACTCCCCGTAAGGGCATTTTGGTCAACAAATAACAATTAAGTAGCCATTATTCCCCTTGAGGGAAATTTGGTCAAATCATGACAATCAATTAGCAATTATTCCCCGCAAGGGCAATTTGGTCCAAACATAACAATTATATAGCAAGTATCATGAATCATGCATTTTCACAAAACTCAGCAGCTAGTTTCACTAAGACAGAAATTCTACTTGAAAGATTGTACTATTCCACCGATCATAGCATCTCAATTAATTTAACAAAAATCATCACAGAAGCACATATGTCTTAGGTTTCCAGAACATATTTTATTATATTTTTATTCCACATAGGTTTCTGACAATCATCAAATCATTACAGCAAACTCATAACAGTCAAATTCATGCGCAACAGAATGTTATTTGAAATTCCCGTTAAACGAAAAATCCAATAAATGCAAGACCACTTGGGTTAGGTTCCTAACTCAAAAGGTAAACCTCCAGAAGTAGAACCAACCCAATTGGTCTCGTAGTTCATGAGATATAACATTTACAAAACAACCTAACAGTAGGTCTAACAGCTTAGATTTGCACAACGTTTTTGTAAAATCATAAAAGTTAACCTTTACTTGTCCAAAAATTACAAGTTTATATTCTTTAGAAACTAGAGTTAACCTAGTTTACTGTAGTATCAATAATCTCAACCAATTTTCAAATTTACACTTCGTTACAGTCACTTAAACATCAATAACACAATCTGTCCAGAAACTGTTTGCATCCAAACTCAACATATTAACTATCTATGGACCATCATGCATTCATATAACACTCTAGACTCCATAAACACTATCCATGCACATCAATTACACATTACATACATGATTAGGGTTTTTGTTTTGAACTCAAATCAAAGACACAACAATTAACGTATAACAATATCAATTCTAGTTATCATATCATTATCAAATCAACAAAATCATATGAACACAAAACCATATAAAATCGGCAGCTAGGGTTCGAAATTAACCCAATAAAAGTCAAGATTAAGTATAAAGGATGCATAGGATATTCGATTATACCTTCCTAGCACCTAATTCTTCAATCAAAACTTGAAATTGGTGGTTGTATGTGTGTGTATTGGTGACGGCAGCCAAGGAGAAGCCAAGGGTGGTTCCGATCGGGACTTGTGGGGAGAATAATAAGTTAGGGTTAATTGTTAATGATGTATTTATAATAATCTATGTTATACTTTGGCCCCTCCACTTCTAAGTATTACTAATCTAGCTTAACTAACTTGTTTACATCTTGAGTTAACGTTTATAACCATGTTATCACATAACACATAAGTCTAACACATAATTATCACATAATTACTGTTTTGACGTTTTTCGTTTATTCACCAATCGTTTGCGTCAACTCGTTTGTGTTTCGGTGCAATTCCCGAAAGACTACACATGTAGTAAGTGTTAAGCGTCATTTAAACCCTAGTTTAAATGTAATGAGGTGTGCGTTATAGATTCAATGATCTTAAGTTTGAATTGACGGAGTTGAGTTAACGGAGTTAACCTGAAATTGACGATTGTCACATCATTCCTATGTTAAAGAATTTTGGTCCCGAAAATTTGAGTCAAGTCGTGATGAGTGTCTGAAAATGTAAGAAAAATTTTCAGTTTGTCATATCATCTCCTAGTAGAAAGAAATTTTGTCCCGAAATTTAATTCATACCTCCGGTGATGTCTGACGGTTTGCCGGGTTTCGCGGTTTTCTGTGTTTGGTTAGCCCTTCAAAAAGGTGAGGATACTTTTTCATCATTTGATCCTCGCGTTCCCACGTGAACTCCGGTCCACGTCTCGAGTTCCAACGAACCTTAACGATTGGAATTTTGCTGTGCTTGAGCGTTTTGGTTTCCCAATCCAAAACCTCGACTGGTTCCTCAATGAAACGTAGCTGTTCATCAACTTGTAGTTCATCCAAAGGGACTACTTGGGTTTCATCAGACAGGCATTTCTACAAATTGGATACGTGGAATACATTGTGTACGCCACTGAGTTCCGTTGGTAGGTCCAGTCGGTACGCCACCGGACCAATGCGCTCAGTTATTCGATAAGGACCAACATATCGTGGGTTGAGTTTATTTCGCTTAACAAAGCGAACCACACCTTTCCAAGGTGAGACTTTGAGTAATACTTGGTCATTCACTTGAAATTCGAGAGGCTTTCGGCGCTTGTCGGCGTAACTCTTTTGGCGATCTCGTGCTGCTGCCATGCGATTTCGGATTTGAACAATCTTTTCCGAAGTTTCGAATACCAGTTCTGGACCAGTGATTTGGCTGTCACCCACCTCTGCCCAGCAGAGTGGTGATCGATACTTCCGTCCGTACAGCGCTTCAAACGGCGCTGCTTTAATACTTGCGTGGTAGCTGTTATTATATGAAAACTCTACCAAAGGTAAGTGAGGTTCCCAACTTTTTCCGAAATCCAATACGCATGCACGCAACATATCCTCCAGGGTCTGAATAGTTCGTTCACTTTGCCCATCCGTCTGAGGATGGTATGCTGTGCTCATATCAAGACGGGTGCCTAGTGCGCTTTGCAGCGACTTCCAAAAGTGCGAAGTGAAACGAGAATCTCGATCAGAAATGATTGAGACAGGCACTCCGTGTCTAGACACTACTTCCTTCAGTTGACGCGAGTCAGTCTTTCCATTTTGTCTGATTCCTTAATCGCTAAGAAGTGTGCAGACTTAGTCAACCGGTCAACGATCACCCAGATGGTATCGCATCCCGTCGGTGTCTTAGGTAAACCCGAAATGAAATCCATTGAGATGTGTTCCCATTTCCACATTGGGAGTTCCGGTTGTTGTAGTAGACCAGATGGTTTCTGGTATTCTATCTTGACTCTGGCACAAGTCAAGCATTTGCTCACGTAGGTGGCAATGTCGGCTTTCATGTTCGGCCACCAGTAAAGTGCCTTTAAATCATGATACATTTTATCTGAGTCAGGGTGGATAGAATATCGGGACTTGTGGGCTTCGTCCATACCAGAGTTCTCAACTCTCCGAACCGTGGAACCCAAATCCGGTTCTCAAAATATCGGACCCCGTCTGATCTGGTTTCAAGTTGCTTGCTCATGCCCCGCATGAGTTCCGATGGAAGATTATCTTCTTTCAAAGCTTCAAGTTGCGCATCGCGAATCTGGTCAGGTAAGTTGGCATGAATCGTGAGTTGCAATGCCCGCACTCGTCTGGGTTTATCTGTTTCTTTTCTGCTGAGAGCGTCGGCCACTGCATTGGCTTTGCCAGGGTGATACTTGATGGCACAATCATAATCTTTAAGTAGCTAGACCCAACGACGCAGTCGCATGTTCAGCTCCTTCTGATTGTAGATATGTTGGAGACTCTTGTGGTCGGTGTAAATGGTAAACTTGGTACCGTACAAGTAATGCCTCCATATCTTAAGGGCAAACACCACAGCTCCGAGTTCCAAATCATGGGTCGTGTAGTTCTTCTCGTGAACCCGTAGTTGTCGAGAGGCATAGGCTATAACCTTCTCGAGTTGCATCAGCACACAACCAAGACCTTGTGTAGATGCGTCACAGTGTACCTCAAATTTTTCCGTTCCCTCGGGGAGGGCTAGAATAGGGGCGCTACAAAGCTTGGTTTTCAGCAGTTGAAAAGCGGATTCTTGCGCGTCACCCCAACTGTACTTAGTGCCTTTGTGAGTCAAAGCGGTGAGGGGTTGAGCAATCTTTGAAAATCCCTCGATGAAACGTCGGTAGTAGCCGGCCAGTCCTAGGAATTGCCGCACCTCAGTCGGAGTCTTAGGTGCTTCCCAGTTTTTGATGGCCTCTACCTTACCGGGATCGACATGGATACCATTCTCGTTGATCACATGTCCTAAAGAGTGAACCTCGCGAAGCCAAAACTCACATTTTGAGAGTTTAGCATACAGTTGTTCCTTCTTCAATAATTCCAGAACTACACTTAAGTGTTCTTCATGGTCAGCTTCGTTCTTGGAGTAGACGAGAATATCATCAATGAAAACAATCACAAACTTGTCGAGGTACGCCTTGCATACTCGATTCATGAGATCCATAAATACAGCTGGTGCGTTGGTCAGGCCAAAAGGTATAACCGAAAACTCGTAGTGACCATACCGTGTTCTGAAAGCCGTCTTTGAGATATCTTATTCGCGCACTCTTAGTTGGTGATAACCGGTTCACAGATCGATCTTCGAGTAGTAACTCGATCCTTGAAGCTGGTCAAACAAATCATCAATTCGGGGTAAAGGATAACGGTTCTTGACCGTCACCTTGTTCAACTTCCGGTAGTCGATGCACATGCGGAAAGTCCCGTCTTTCTTTCGGACAAATAAGACAGGGGCTCCCCATGATGATGAGCTAGGTCGGATAAAACCTTTATCCAATAAATCCTGCAACTGAGTGGACAACTCCTGAAGCTCCGCCGGTGCGAGCCGATACGGGGCTCGTGCTATGGGTGCTGCACCGGGTGTCAACTCGATTTGGAATTCGACTTGTCGTATAGGAGGGAGTCCAGGCAAATCCTCCGGGAAAACTTTCGGAAAATCTCGCACAATCGGTATATCTTCAATTCGCTTCTCCTCCGAGGGTTTCTCAACAATCTGGGCCAAAATTGCCGGATGACCCTTTCGCAGGTACTTCTGCGCCTTCATGAGGGTAATGACGCTGGTGGTCATGCCGCCTCTCTCGCCTCGGATCGAAATGATCTCGCCGGAAGGGGTAGTAATGTGAACTATCTTGTCGTGACATATAATCTCTGCTCGGTTCAAGGATAACCAGTCCATGCCGACCACGACATCGAAACTACTAAGCATAAAAGGAATAAGGTCGATATCAAAGACATGACCTGACAGTTTTAACTTACATCCCGCAAGTACATGAGTCGTTACTATAGTCATACCGTCAGCTAATTCAACTGGAAACTTAGCATCTAACGGAGTTGGAGTTAAGTCTAAGAGTTGGCTAAAGGCTTTCGACACAAAACTCCTATCAGCTCCAGTGTCAAACAATACAGAAGCAAAACAATCGTTCATAGGGAACTTACCAGTCACCACGTACGGATCATTGCGGGCTTGACCCGACCCAATAATGAAAGCTCTTCCTTTGCCACTGCTTCCACCACTACTGCCACTCCCATTACCTCCGTTGTTGTCGTTCTGTTTCAGCTTGGGACAATCTTTCCTGAAATGACCTTCTTGCCCACACTCAAAACATCCCTTCGTCGTCATAGGTGGCTTAGGAGCACCCTTTGCCGCAAGGTCTCCTCTACATTCCTTCGCCTGGTGACCCATCTTTCCGCATCTCTGACACTTGACACGGTCACACGGGCCAGTATGATGATAGTTGCACCTATTGCACTTCGGATATTTCCCAGCATATCCGCTCGAACCTTCCCCGCTACCGTTGTTATTGTTGTTGTGACTCTGATTGTTGAAGCTTCGAGTGAATTCGGGCTTAGGGTAGTGTTGTTGTTGTGGGAGGTTCGAGGACGAGGATCTGGTGTTGTCAAACTTCCTCTTTCCGCTGGTCGGGTTGCTGTTGTTGTTGTTGTCATTACTCGGGTTGTCACGGGCTTTAGTGGTTGAACCCCTTGGTGGTAACGCACCATGGGTCACAGCCTGATCCGTCAGTTTGTGAGATAAACGGAACGCTTGTTGAATCATGGCTGGTCTGGAAGACGTCACCATGCCCTGAATCTGCGGTGCTAACCCATCGGTATACATCTCAATCCTCTTACTCGGCGGATCCACCATCCGCGGACACATCACCGCTAACTCGTGAGAACGGGTAGTGTAGGCTTCGATTTCTCAGCCCACCATCTTCAGCGACCAAAATTCTGACTCCAACTTTGCAATATCCTCTCTCGGACAGTACTCTTCTCGCATCATGTTTTTGAACTCCTCCCAGTTCATCGCGTTAGCCAGTTCTAATCCAAGGATCTGTACGTTTGAATTCCACCAAGTGAGGGCAGAATCCTCAAGTGTTCCAGCAGCGAATTTGACCCTACTGGCAGGGGGACAATTGCACATCTCAAATGCCGACTCGGCCTTCTCAGCCCAACGCAGGAAGCCTATAGCTCCCTCAGTGCCCTTAAACGTGCTGGGCTTGCAGTCAAGGTAGTTCTTGAAGGTACACGTTCCACTTGGACCTCCAGCTTGATTCTGAACGTGTGCGGCTAGAGCGACCGCAGCATGGTCGTTCAGCAGAGTTTGGATTTCAGCTGCAGTCAAGTTGATGTTACCACGTCCGTGACCAGCGTTTCTTCCAGCCATTTCCTAGAATCACAGTATAAAATGTTAAACATGAATTTTTCTTTCATATACAACACACCATACATGTAATAAAAAGATAGGTAGGAAGAAATAAGAAACAACATCACATCACAACCATATATTAATCTAAATAAAATACATAATTATAACCATTGTATTCGCTACAAAGTATTTCCAATCAATCCTTAAAATCATAGAAAATAATAGTTCGGATGGAGACAACCCCTCCATCTAGGTGTCATCATCACTAGATGTCATCATCTGAGGACACCTCCGAGTGTGCCTCCTCCTCAGCTGGTTCTTCCTCCGGTTCTCCTTCGGGTTCCTCCTCGGGATCTTCCTCGGGATCCTCCTCAGGCTCCTCTTCGGGATCTTCTTCAGGTTCCTCTTTAGGCTCTGCCTCAGGCTCGGCCTCAGGCTCTGCCTCAGGTTCGGCTGCGTTCTGAGCAAGTTGCATTTGTAAGACATCGCAACGCTCTAAAGCTATCTCGGTTCGGGTCCTTGCTACTTGGAGTTGCTCTTGCAAGTCTATCATCTCAGCTTGCATATTTCTCATAATTTTCATCTGTTGATCACTAGCCTCTTGCATTTCCTTCATTGCCGCTGCCATGCGGGCAATTTCCTCCTTAGTCTCGGTTCCGTCTTTTAACAGTCCGGAAACGTTCGCTCACGTATAGCGCATGTAACCCACGTCACGCTCCAAGCATGAAACAACAGCTGCGAGAACTCGCTCTATAGGTTCGGTTATGGGTGGTAGGGTGTTGGGGTAAGCAGGGTGGTTCGGGTGGGGTAACGGGGGAACTTGCTCGCGATAGACCATACGTCTGATCATGTTAGGGTACCAATCCCAGCTAACATAGTTTTCGTATATGCCTCCGGATAAGCGGTACCTCTTCGGTGCGGGAGCTTCGAGTTCCGGGACTACTCGGGGTGGCGATGCGGTAGGTAACTGCGGTTCCTTCCCGTGAGCATGAGTCATCGGATCAGATGATGATGAGGGTGGCGGCGTCGACATTCCTACAGGTAAGCCGTGTATGCGTGCGTATGAGTGAAAGAGGTAAAGAGATAAGATTACAAGACTACACAAACCTATGCAGTGCGTATCATTATAACTAATGGGTCGTCGCGGTTATAGTCTAGTATGCATGCAGCTTCTGGTTCGCTATAACCAATGGCTCTGATACCAATCTGTCACACCCTCAAAATCCGCTAACGGAGTTTTACCGTCAGAGGGTGTGAACTAACAGGATCGGAATCATTAGTTATAATCAAACCATAAAAACAAAGTTTCAAAACCATGAAAACGTTTAAGAGTAATTAAATGCGGAAGCGTAAAACCATAGAAACCAATGTTGCGTCACGCAGGACGACTTAAAACCCAATGATAACAGTTTAAAATAAGTTTGCATAATTAAAAATGTTTCAAGCAATGCATGTTTCTAAACCACGCGCCCGCCTCGTCTACCTGAGAATAACATACTAAAAGTGTCAACACAAGGTTGGTGAGTTCACAAGTTTAAATAAAACAAAGCGTTTAGCGTTTGCGTTCAGCGTTTTGCGTTTCAGCGTTTTGCGTTACAGCGTTTTGCGTTATAGCGTTTTGCGTTACCAGATAGTGTTATGTCAATTATAATTCTATAGGTAGCTAGCCTATAAAACAAGTATCACTAAGTGTTCGACACCGAAGCTGACTGTTTATCATTTGCCTTGCCACCAGGTCTTCCAGACCATGGTATGTGTTTAGCCAAGATTACACCCGCTCGACCTCCAGTCGAGTTTAGCGTTGGGTGGGGTTTGTCAAACCCAGTAGTACTACTCAACAATGACTCGCTATTATCCAAATATTAACCGGTTCGATGTTATGAAGGACTTTAGTTATTGCGTTTGCCACTTAGTCTTTACAAGTGATATATAATCTATATTAACAAAATCCTAAATGCGTTTCGGAGTATGTTATCTCCCCCAAGTGAAAAGCGTTTGAAAACAGTTAAAAAGGGGAAAGTGAAACTCACTGTTTGTGAAGAAATTCCCAAATTAAATCACCAAGATGCGCGTCACAGAAAAACTCTCTCTAGCGTTCTAAAACAACAAAGAGACTTTTCTAAGTGTCGGAATATTATCGAGTCTCTAGACTCGGCACATAATACCTATGCACATAACATGTTTCGTGTTTCTTTTATGAATCGTGTGTGACTTTAACAAATGTATTTGTGATACGTTACATGTGTAAGCAATTATTTACGTGTCATGTATTCATAAAGTACATCACTAGCAATTACTCCCCGTAAGGGCATTTTGGTCAACAAATAACAATTAAGTAGCCATTATTCCCCTTGAGGGAAATTTGGTCAAATCATGACAATCAATTAGCAATTATTCCCCGCAAGGGCAATTTGGTCCAAACATAACAATTATATAGCAAGTATCATGATTCATGCATTTTCACAAAACTCAGCAGCAAGTTTCACCGAGACAGAAATTCTACTTGAAAGATTGTACTATTCCACCGATCATAGCATCTCAATTAATTTAACAAAAATCATCACAGAAGCACATATGTCTTAGGTTTCCAGAACATATTTTATTATATTTTTATTCCACATAGGTTTCTCACAATCATCAAATCATTACAGCAAACTCATAACAGTCAAATTCATGCGCAATAGAATGTTATTTGAAATTCCCGTTAAACGAAAAATCCAATTAATGCAAGACCACTTGGGTTAGGTTCCTAGCTCAATAAGTCAACTTCCAGAAGTGTAACTAACCCAATTGGTCTCGTAGTTCATGAGATACAACATTTACAAAACAACCTAACAGCAGGTCTTACAGCTCAGCTTTGCACAACGTTTTTGTAAAATCATAAAAGTTAACCTTTACTTGTCCAAAAATTACAAGTTTATATTCTTTAGAAACTAGACTTAATATAGTTTACAGTAGTATCAATAATCTCAACCAATTTTCAAATTTACACTTCGTTACAGTCACTTAAACATCAATAACACAATCTGTACAGAAACTGTTTGCATCCAAACTCAAAATATTAACTATCTATGGACCATCATGCATTCATATAACACTCTAGACTCCATAAACACTATCCATGCACATCAATTACGTATTACATACATGATTAGGGTTTTTGTTTTGAACTCAAATCAAAAACACAACAATTAACCTGTAACAATATCAATTCTAGTTATCATATCATTATCAAATCAACAAAATCATATGAACACAAAACCATATAAAATCGGCAGCTAGGGTTTGAAATTAACCCAATAAAAGTCAAGATTAAGTATAAAGGATGCATAGGATAATCGATTATACCTTCCTAGCACCTAATTCTTCAATCAAAACTTGAAATTGGTGGTTGTATGTGTGTGTATTGGTGACGGCAGCCAAGGAGAAGCCAAGGGAGGTTCCGATCAGGACTTGTGGGGAGAATAATAAGTTAGGGTTAATTGTTAATCATGTATTTATAATAATCTATGTTACACTTTGGCCCCTCCACTTCTAAGTATTACTAATCTAGCTTAACTAACTTGTTTACATCTTGAGTTAACGTTTATAACCATGTTATCACATAACACATAAGTCTAACACATAATTATCACATAATTACTGTTTTGACGTTTTTCGTTTATTCACCAATCGTTTGCGTCAACTCGTTTGCGTTTCGGTGCAATTCCCGAAAGACTACACATGTAGTAAGTGTTAAGCGTCATTTAAACCCTAGTTTAAATGTAATGAGTTGTGCGTTATAGATTCAATGATCTTAAGTTTGAATTGACGGAGTTGAGTTAACGGAGTTAACCTGAAATTGACGATTGTCACAATTGTCATATCATTCCCATGTTAAAGAATTTTCGTCCCTAAAATTTGAGTCAAGTCGTGATGAGTGTCTGAAAAAGTAAGAAAAATTTTCAGTTTGTCATATCATCCCCTAGTAGAAAGAAATTTCGTCCCGAAATTTAATTCATACCTCCGGTGATTTCTGACGGTTTGTCGGGTTTCGCGGTTTTCTGTGTTTGGTCAGCCCTTCAAAAAGGTGAGGATACTTATTCATCATTTGATCCTCGCGTTCCCACGTGAACTCCGGTCCACGTCTCGAGTTCCAACGAACCTTAACGATTGGAATTTTGCTGTGCTTGAGCGTTTTGGTTTCCCAATCCAAAACCTCGACTGGTTCCTCAATGAAACGTAACTGTTCATCAACTTGCAGTTCATCCAAAGGGACTACTTGAGTCTCATCGGTTAGGCATTTCTTCAAATTGGATACGTGGAATACATTGTGTACGCCACTGAGTTCCGTTGGTAGGTCCAGTTGGTACGCCACCGGACCAATGCGCTCAGTTATTCGATAAAGGCCAACGTATCGTGGGTTGAGTTTGTTTCGCTTTCCAAAGCGAACCACACCTTTCCAAGGTGAGACTTTGAGTAACACTCGATCGTTCACTTGAAATTCGAGAGGTTTTCGGCGCTTGTCGGCGTAACTCTTTTGGCGATCTCGTGCTGCTGCCATGCGATTTCGGATTTGAACAATCTTTTCCGAAGTTTCGAGTATCATTTCTGGACCAGTGATTTGGCTGTCAACCACCTCTGCCCAACAGAGTGGTGATCGACACTTCCGTCCGTACAACGCTTCAAACGGCGCTGCTTTAATACTTGCGTGGTAGCTGTTATTATAAGAAAACTCTACCAGAGGTAAGTGAGGTTCCCAACTTTTTCCGAATTCCAACACACAGGCACGCAGCATGTCCTCTAAGGTCTGAATAGTTCGTTCACTTTGCCCATCCGTCTGAGGATGGTATGCTGTGCTCATATCAAGACGGGTGCCTAGTGCGCTTTGTAGTGACTTCCAAAAGTGTGAAGTGAAACGGGAATCTCGATCGGAAATGATTGAGACAGGCACTCCGTGCCTAGACACCACTTCTTTCTTGTAAACGCGAGTCAATCTTTCCATTTTGTCCGATTCCTTAATCGCTAAGAAGTGTGCAGACTTAGTCAACCGGTCAACGATCACCCAGATGGTATCGCATCCCGTCGGTGTCTTAGGTAAACCCGTGATAAAATCCATTGAGATGTGTTCCCATTTCCACATTGGGAGTTCCGGTTGTTGCAGTAGACCAGATGGTTTCTGGTATTCTATTTTGTCTCTGGCACAAGTCAAGCATTTGCTCACGTAGGTGGCAATGTCGGCTTTCATATTCGGCCACCAGTAAAGTGCCTTTAAATCATGATACATTTTATCTGAGCCAGGGTGGATAGAATATCTGGACTTGTGTGCTTCGTCCATCACCAGAGTTCTCAACTCTCCGAACCGTGGAACCCAAATCCGGTTCTCAAAATATCGGACCCCGTCCGATCTGGTTTCAAGTTGCTTGTTCATGCCCCGCATGAGTTCCGATGGAAGATTATCATCTTTCAAAGCTTCGAGTTGCGCCTCGCGAATCTGGTCAGGTAAGTTTGCATGAATCATGAGTTGCAATGCTCGCACTCGTCTAGGTTTATCTGTTTCTTTTCTACTGAGGGCGTCGGCCACTACATTGGCCTTGCCAGGGTGGTACTTGATGGCACAATCATAATCCTTAAGCAGCTCGACCCAACGACGCTGTCGCATGTTCAGCTCCTTCTGATCGTAGATAGGCTGGAGACTCTTGTGGTCGGTGTAAATGGTAAACTTGGTACCGTACAAGTAATGCCTCCATATCTTAAGGGCAAACACCACAGCTCCGAGTTCCAAATCATGGGTCTTGTAGTTCTTCTCGTGAACCCGTAGTTGTCGAGAGGCATAGGCTATAACCTTCTCGAGTTGCATCAGCACACAACCGAGACCTTGTATTGATGCGTCACAGTGTACCTCGAAATTTTCCGTTCCTTCGGGGAGGGCTAGAATAGGGGCGCTACAGAGTTTGGTTTTCAACAGTTGAAAAGCGGATTCTTGCGCGTCACCCCAATTGTACTTAGTGCCTTTGTGAGTCAAAGCGGTGAGGGGTTGAGCAATCTTTGAAAATCCCTCGATGAAATGTCGGTAGTAGCTGGCCATCCTAGGAATTGCCGCACCTCAGTCGGAGTCTTAGGTGCTTCCCAGTTTTTGATGGCCTGTACCTTACCGGGATCGACATGGATACCATTCTCGTTGATCACATGTCCTAAAAAGTGAACCTCGCGAAGCCAAAACTCACATTTCGAGAGTTTAGCACACAGTTGTTCCTTCTTCAATAATTCCAGAATTACCCTTAAGTGTTCTTCATGGTCAGCTTCGTCCTTGGAGTAGACGAGAATATCATCAATGAAAACAATCACAAACTTGTCGAGGTACGCCTTCTATACTCGATTCATGAGATCCATAAATACGGCTGGTGCGTTGGTTAGGCCAAAAGGCATAACCGAAAACTCGTAGTGACCATACCGTGTTCTGAAAGCCGTCTTTGAGATATCTTCTTCGCACACTCTTAGTTGGTGGTAACCAGATCGCAGATCGATCTTCGAGTAATAACTCGATCCTTGAAGCTGGTCAAACAAATCATCAATTCGGGGTAAAGGATAAAGGTTCTTGACCGTCACCTTGTTCAACTCCCGGTAGTCGATGCACATGCGGAAACTCCCGTCTTTCTTTCGGACAAATATGACAGGGGCTCCCCATGGTGATGAGCTAGGTCGGATAAAACCTTTATCCAATAAATCCTGCAACTGAGTGGACAACTCCTGAAGCTCCGCCGGTGCGAGCCGATACGGGGCTCGTGCTATGGGTGCTGCACCGGGTGTCAACTCGATTTGGAATTCGACTTGTCGTATAGGAGGGAGTCCAGGGAAATTCTCTGGGAAAACTTCCGGAAAATCTCGCACAATCGGTATATCTTCAATTCGCTTCTCCTCCGCGGGTTTCTCAACAATCTGGGCCAAAATTGCAGGATGACCCTTTCGCAGGTACTTCTGCGCCTTCATGAGGGTAATGACGCTGGTGGTCATGCCGCCTCTCTCGCCTCAGATCGAAATGATCTCGCCGGAAGGGGTAGTAATGTGGACTATCTGGTCGTGACATATAATCTCCGCTCGGTTCTCGGATAACCAGTCCATGCCGACCACGACATCGAAACTACTAAGCGAAAAAGGAATAAGGTCAATATCAAAAACATGACCTGACAGTTTTAACTTACATCCCGCAAGTACATGAGTCGTTACTATTGTTTTACCGTCAGCTAATTCAACAGGAAACTTAGCATCTAACGGAGTTGGAGTTAAGTCTAAAAGTTGACTAAAGGCTTTCGACACAAAACTCCTGTCAGCTCCAGTGTCAAACAATACAGAAGCAAAACAATCGTTCACAGGGAACTTACCAGTCACCACGTACGGATCATTGTGGGCTTGACCCGACCCAATAACAAAAGCTCTTCCTTTACCATTGTTTCTACCACTACTGCCACTTCCATTACCTCCGTTGTTGTCGTTCTGTTTCAGCTTGGGACAATCTTTCCTGAAATGACCTTCCTGCCCACATTCGAAACATCCCTTCGTCGTCATAGGTGGTTTAGGAGCACCCTTTTCCGCAAGGTCTCTTCTACATTCCTTTGCCTGGTGACCCATCTTTCCGCATCTTTGACACTTGACACTGTCACACGGGCCAGCATGATGGTAGTTGCACCTATTGCACTTCGGATATTTCCCAGCATATCCGCTCGAACCCTGCCCGCTACCGTTGTTATTGTTGTTGTGACTCTGATTGTTGAAGCTCCGAGTGAATTCGGGCTTACGGTAGTGTTGTTGCTGTGGGAGGTTCGAGGATGAGGATCTGGTGTTGTCAAACTTTCTCTTTCCGCTGCTCGGGTTGCTGTTGCTGTTGTTGTCATTACTCGGGTTGTCACGGGCTTTAGCGGTTGAACCCCTAGGTGGTAACGCACCTTGGGTCACAGCTTGATCCGTCAGTTTGTGAGCTAAACGGATCGCTTGTTGAATCGTGGTTGGTCTGGAAGACGTCACCATGCCCTGAATTTGCGGTGCTAACCCATCAATATACATTTCAATCCTCTTACTCGGCGGATCTACCATCCGCGGACACATCACCGCTAACTCGTGAGAATGGGTAGTGTAGGCTTCGATTTCTGAGCCCACCATCTTCAATGACCAAAACTCAGATTCCAACTTTGCAATCTCCTCTCTCGGACAGTACTCTTCTCGCATCATGTTTTTGAACTCCTCCCAGTTCATCGCGTTAGCCAGTTCCAATCCAAGGATCTGCACGTTTGAATTCCACCAAGTGAGGGCAGAATCCTCAAGTGTTCCAGCAGCGAATTTGACCCTACTGGCAGGGGGACAATTACACATCTCAAACGCCGATTCGGCCTTCTCAGCCCAACGCAGGAAGCCTATAGCTCCCTCAGTGCCCTTAAACGTACTGGGCTTGCAGTCAAGGTAATTCTTGAAGGTACACGTTCCAATTGGACCTCCAGCTTGGTTCTGAACATGTGCGGCTAAAGCGGCCGCCGCATGGTCGTTCAGCAGAGTTTGGAGTTCAGCTGCAGTCAAGTTGATGTTACCACATCCGTGTCCAGCGTTTCTTCCAGCCATTTCCTAGAATCACAGTATAAAATGTTAAATATGAATTTTTCTTTCATATACAACACACCATACATGTAATAAAAGATAGGTAAGAAAGAAATAAGAAACAACATCACATCACAACCATATATTAATCTAATTAATAATTCATGATTAAAACCATTGTATTCGCTACAAAGTATTTCCAATCAATCCTTAAAATCGTAGAAAATAATAGTTCGGATGGAGACAACGCCTCCATCTAGGTGTTATCATCATAGATGTCATCATCTGAGGACACCTCTGAGTGTGCCTCCTCCTCAGCCGGTTTTTCCTCCGGTTCTTCTTCAGGTTCCTCCTCGGGATCTTCCTCGGGGTCCTCCTCAGGACCCTCTTCGGGATCTGCCTCAGGCTCGGCCTCAGGCTCTGCCTCAGGTTCGGTTACGTTCTGAGAAATTTGCATTTGTAAGACATCGCAACGCTCTAAAGCTATCTCGGTTCGGGTCCTTGCTACTTGGAGTTGCTCTTGCAAGTCTATCATCTCGGATTGCATCTTTCTCATAATCTTCATCTGTTGATCACTAGCCTCTTGCATTTCCTTCATTTCCGCTGCCATGCGGGCAATTTCCTCCTTAGTCTCGGTTCCGTCTTTTAACAGTCCGGAAACGTTAGCTCTCGTATAGCGCATGTAACCCACGTCACGCTCCAAGCATGAAACAACAGTTGCGAGAACTCGCTCTACAGGTTCGGTTATAGGTGGTAGAGTGTTGGGATAAGCAGGGTGGTTCGGGTGAGGTAACGGGGGAACTTGTTCGCGATAGACCATACGTCTGATCATATTAGGGTACCAATCCCAGCTAACTTCGTTTTCGTACATGCCTCCGGATAAGCGGTACCTCTTCGGTGCGGGAGCTTCGAGTTCCGGGACTACACGGGGTGGCGATGCGGTAGGTAACTGCGGTTCCTTCCCGTGAGCATGAGTCATCGGATCGGATGATGATGATGATGGCGGCGTCGACATTCCTACAGGTAAGCCGTGTATGCGCGCGCGTATGAGTGAAAGAGGTAAAGAGATAAGATAACAAAGACTACACAAATCTATGCAGTGCGTATCATTATAACTAATGGGTCGTCGCGGTTATAGTCTAGTATGCATGCAGCTTCTAGTTCGCTATAACCAATGGCTCTGATACCAATCTGTCACACCCTCAAAATCCACTAACGGAGTTTTACCGTCAGAGGGTGTGAACTAACAGGATCGGATTCATTAGTTATAATCAAACCATAAAACAAAGTTTCAAAACCATGAAAACGTTTACGAGTAATTAAATGCGGAAGCGTAAAAACCATAGAAACCAATGTTGCGTCACGCAGGACGACTTAAAACCCAATGATAACAGTTTAAAATAAGTTTGCATAATTAAAAGTGTTTCAAGCAAAGCATGATCCTAAACCGCGCGCCCGCCTCAGCTACCTGAGAATAACATACTAAAAGTGTCAACACAAGGTTGGTGAGTTCACAAGTTTATATAAAATAAAGCGTTTAGCGTTTGCGTTCAGCGTTTTGCGTTAAGCGTTTTGCGTTACAGCGTTTTGCGTTACCAGATAGTGTTATGTCAATTATATATCTATAGGTAACTAGCCTATCTAACAAGTATCACTAAGTGTTCGACACCGAAGCTGACTGTTTATCATTTGCCTTGCCACCAGGTCTATCCCGACCATGGTATGTGTTTAGCCAAGATTACACCCACTCGACCTCCAGTCGAGTTTAGCGTTGGGTGGGGTTTGTCAAACCCAGTAGTACTACTCAACAATGACTCGCTATTATCCAATATGAAACGGTTCGATGTGAATGAAGGACTTTAGTTATTGCGTTTGCCACTTAGTCTTTACAAGTGATATATAATCTATATTAACAAAATGTTAAATGCGTTTTCGGAGTATGTTATCTCCCCCAAGTGAAAAGCGTTTAAAAAGTTTAAAAGGGGAAAGTGAAACTCACTGTTTGCGAAGTATTCCCAAAATAATTCACCAAGATGCGCGTCACAGAAAAACTCTCTCTAGCGTTCTAAAACAACAAAGAGATTTTTCTAAGTGTCGGAATATTATCGAGTCTCTAGACCCGGCACATAATACCTATGCACACAACATGTTTCGTGTTTCGTTTGTGAATCGTGTGTGACTTTAACAAGTGTAGTTGTGATACGTTACATGTGTAAGCAATTATTTACGTGTCATGTATTCTTAATGTACATCACTAGCAATTACTCCCCGTAAGGGCAATTTGGTCAACACATAACAATTAACTAGCAATTATTCCCCATGAGGGCAATTTGGTCAAATCATGACAATCAATTAGCAATCACGTTGTTTCATGCAACTTTCACAAAGCTCAGCAACTAGTTTCTTAACGACAGAATTCTACTTGAAAAACTAGTCTATCCCACCGATCATAGCATCACAATTAATTTACCAAAAATCATCACAAAGGAATATATGTCTTAGGTTTCCAGAACATATTTTATTATATTTTTATTCCACATAGGTTTCTCACAATAATCAAATCATTACAGCAAACTCATAACAGTCAAATTCATGCGCAACAGAATGTTATTTGAAATTCCCGTTAAACGAAAAATCCAATAAATGCAAGACCACTTGGGTTAGGTTCCTAACTCAATAAGTCAACCTCCAGAAGTGGAACCAACCCAATTGGTCTCGTAGTTCATGAGATATAACATTTACAAAACAACCTAACAGCAGGTCTAACAGCTCAGCTTTGCACAACGTTTTTGTAAAATCATAAAAGTTAACCTTTACTTGTCCAAAAATTACAAGTTTATATTCTTTAGAAACTAGACTCAACCTAGTTTACTGTAGTATCAATAATCTCAACCAATTTTCAAATTTACACCCCGTTACTGTCAATTAAACATCAACAACACAATCTGTCCAGAAACTGTTTGCATCCAAACTTAACATATTAACTATGACCATCATTCATTCATATAACACTCTAGACTCCATAATCACTATCCATGCACATCAATTACACATTACATACATGATTAGGGTTTTTGTTTGAACTCAAATCAAAGACACAAGCAATTAACATGTAACAATATCCTTTATAGTTATCAAATCATAATCAAATCAACAACAATCATATGAACACATTACACACATAAATCGGCCCCTAGGGTTTTCAATTAACCCATTAAGCATCGAAATTAAGTATAAGGGATGCAGGGGATAGTCGTTTATACCTTCCTAGCACCTTAATCTTCAATCAAAAGCTTGAAAACTTGGTTGTATGTGTGTGTGTGAATGGCGGCAGCCAAGGGAGCCAAGGGATAGGGGTTCCGATCGGGGTAGAGGGAGGAGTAAAAGAATGAGTTAGGGTTTAGGTTTGTTATTATTAATAATAATAGTATGTTACACTCAAGTCCCTCAACTTTCAATTGTTGCTTTTCTAGCTTAACTAACTAGTTCTAGTACATTGAGTTAACGTTTATAACGATGTTATCACACAACACATAAGTCTAACACATAATTATCACATAATTACTATTTTGACGTTTTTCGTTTATTCACCAATCATTTGCGTCAACTCGTTTGCGTTTCGGTGCAATTCCCGAAAGACTACACATGTAGTAAGTGTTAAGCGTCATTTAAACCCTAGTTTAAATGTAATGAGGTGTGCGTTATAGATTCAGTGATCTTAAGTTTGAATTGACGGAGTTGAGTTAACGGAGTTAACCTGAAATTGACGATTGTCACAAATATGATTCTTTGAAATTACAAGTTTTTTTTGGAAAAACTTAGTTTTCCGGGCACACTTTAGGTTTCAGGCACACTTTGAAATTTTCAAGTGTTTTACTTAACATACTTGGTAATTTCTAAATCTTGCTTTTCGAGTACACTTTGTGTTTAGAGTCCTTATCTAGCACACTTTGTATTCTTGAAGTATTTCAAGCATACTTTGCTTCAAAGTATATTGTATTGAATATTTGATAACTGTTTATGAACTTTTGGGTAAGGTTTGTGTTATTCAGAAATTTGAGCAAGGTTGATATTTATAAATATGTCTAAAATATTGTTTTGGGATTCTTAATTGATTCCTAGCAAGGTTGCCTATTTGATGATTTATACTTGATTAATTGTCTTGTGATTTATTTCTCGAGCAATCTTGTATTTTGAGTAAGCTTCCTTTATCTTATTTACTTAGATTTATTTCTAAATACTTTAAATTTCTGAAATAAATCTAGAACGAGCAAGCTTTGAAAAAGTGGGAGTTCCGAGTAAGGTTTACTTATCTATACTTTAACGAGCAAGGTTTAAGTGTTTTCCGAAAATGATTATGTGACTATGGGCATTTAATCTTCATCTTTATTAAATCTCTGTTTTTTGTGTAGGTTATAAATTTGTCGAAGCTCAGGTTCTTAAAGAAATTTCTTCTTATCTTCTTCAAATTATAACCTAAAACTATTCAAAGTTGTGAACTTTAGGACTAATCTGTACTTTGAATGTGTTACTATTTTTGTTTTTACAGATATGGTGAATGATGAACCGACATATCCTTTTGAGCATAAGCATAACATGGGTGCTCTGTTAAAAGTGACTCCGAATAATGAGGAGGCGGCGTACATGATAAGATGGCTCCAAAGATCAAATCTACGATTTGCATTAACAGAGTGCCTTGTTCTATACATAAATAATCTTTTAGATTTTTGGCGCTCAGCCACATTACATGATGACATAAATGGTAGGCGTCTGGAGGCTACCGTGGCCACTCACGAGATTAGGATTACTGAAACACTGATCCATACATGCCTACAATTACATGATGATGACGATAACCCAATAAACTTTACCACCGATCATTTGTTGGTGATTTTTACACAAACAATGGGTTATCAAGGGAACGTCAAAGAAGAACAGTTCCAGAAAGGCATGTTCCCAAACCTGTATTGGTTTTTGATTCACCACATCATTCAGGGCTCTGCCCCTAGAAAGGGATCATAGACTCTCATGAGTCGGGACTTAGCAAATGCAACAGTTGCTGTTGTATATGATCTTCCATTCCACGGATGATCTTTGAAGGGATTGTAAGTATGCTGAGGAAGCCAAAAAAAGAGAAGTTCTTAACCTATCCCAGATTCCTCCAAATATCTTCAATCATGAACTGCAAGATTTGCCTACTTTGGGAACAACTCATGTGCTCCAGAATCCGAATGTATATAAGAGGATTGCTAACTTGTGCAGCACAAGCCGATTTAATCCAGGAGCTGAGTTTGCTATGCTACCTTGGTTAGTTGATCATGATGCAGATATAATACCTGTACCAGAGGTGACCTCTGAGGAGGAAGATGAGGATGATGAAGAGATGGATGATGATTCTGATGGAGATGATGGAGGATATGGAGATATTGGAGGAGATGGAGATGACATCAGAGTTGGAGAAAATGCTGCTGCTGATGCACAAGTTCAGGGGGGAGAATCAACCACTACCTACACCACCAACCACACCATTACCCACACCACCTTCCTCACCAACACCACATGACCAAACTAACCAATCCCCACCCATCCAAACACCACCCACACATACCCAAAGCCCACCTGAAACCCAAGACCAAACCTTAACCCAACCCTTAACCCAAACATAAACCTTTATCCAAGACCCAAGCCATACAATACATGAACCCTATATTCCACAAACACTTCCTACACACTTACTAAACATTCCACCCACACTAATTCAATCCCCAACACACTCCCAGACTTTAGACCAACCAACCAACCCACATTCACAATAACCCATTCTAGAACTCTTTTAGTACAAAACATCAACCCTTTACCCTCAACCAGACAAAACATAAATGAAATCCCAAGCCCACCCACTGACCCAATCCACCCACAATCCCAAACCATAAACCCTATACCCTCCACAAGTACCCAAAACCCACCCACTGATCCAATCCAGCCTTTACCTGAATTATTCTCTGATTCACCACCTCAAACCCCTCCCTCTGGTACTTATCTGTTTCAAAGAAATATGGATTTGATATGCAAAAACTATGATTTGAAAAGAAAGAATGCAAAGGTGTTGAAGGAAAATGCTGAGCTGAAAAAACTGTTGGCCCAAGCTTTACTGAAAATTCAAGCCCTGGAGACTGAGGTTGAGAAGACCTCAACTGTAACAAAACAGGGGGAGAATATCCCAGTGGCCACTGTTGTTGATGAAGAGATGGCAGATGTTGTGGTAAATGTTGAGGATGATGGGTTAAAGAACATTTTGAATATGTATGATAGTGATGATGATGAAAGTGGTGTGAGAGGTATTGATGAAGAAGGGTATGAAGGAGATGATTCAGATGGAGGTGAGCAAGAATATGATGCCCATGAAGTAGGTTCAAAGAAGAAAGTTATAAATATGGAAAAGGTGAATGAAGAGGAGAAGGAGACTGATGCTGAAATGAATAATCAAACTACTGATAATGTAGTGACTACAGAAGCAATAGCAACTAATGCCATTGCTACTGATGTTTTGACTGATGCCATTGCCACTGATATGTTAACTGATGTGATGGATGAGGGTGCAACAATTGAGGAACTGATTCTGATAAAACAAGAAACAAATGAAGAATGTTCCAAGAAAGTTATGCATGATAAAGAAATGGAAGATTTGATGGATGATATTGATAATTTCCCACCTGAATCAGAAGAGGAGAAAAGAAGGAAGGAAAAGGGAAAAATGATAGTTGAATCTGAATATGAAGATGAGCCTTTTAATACACTGGATGTGATGTTGAGGATGAAGAAGATGAGGATGCTCAAGCTGCCAAAAGGCATGCAAATATTGTATATGAAACAATGGAAAAGGAATTTATTGCCCAAACCATGACTGAAGAAGAGATGGCTGAGCAAGAAACACTAATTGAACAAGATAACATTGCCAAGACTCTTGATCAAGAAGGAAATGTGGAGCAAGAGGTGATTGAAGTACTCATCAAAATCAAACGAGCTGAGGAAGTTGGCAACACCTTAGCATTGGTTATAAGCAAGTTTGCTCAACCTGAAGCACCAACCACTACTAAAAGGGTTACTGATGAAACAGATAATCATATGGTGGTAGATGAGGCTGGAGAATCAATTACTTCACATATTAGCAAGAAATGGATTGAATATGCAAAGGGACTTGCTGAGGAAGATGAAGGAAAAGGTGAAGAAGATGATCAGAAATTTGGAAAGAAATATACGAGGAAGATGTGCAGATATGATGGTTGTGATCATAGTGACGATAAAGTGGATAAGAAAAGGGCTAAGAAGTATGGTGATCATGATTACTTTGTTGAAAGTCTCATGGAACATGAAAGCCCTGCGATGGCTGTTCCTATTTAAGTGGTTATGCCTGATGCTGAACCAGATATGAATGAACTGAGAATTGAAGCACTTGATGATTCAACCTAACAAGATAACGATACTGAAGTTGATAAAAGTGCTGAAGATGATAATGATGAGGCCAGTAAAGATGATGATAACAATGATGAAGGACAAGCCAACAAAGCTGATGATGGAGGTGATAAAGCTAAACAATCTGAAACTGTTGTGTCTCCTCAAGTTGAAATGACTGATGAACAGATGATGAATATACAGAAAATTGTGGATGATGCAAGAAGGATTAATCCTCTGGTTGTGTGCCTGATTAAACACGGGTACAAGCTTGAAAAGATAGCCAATTTATCTGATATAGATTTGGAAAAGTTGATTGACAAGGAAGATGATGAGATAAAGAAAATAATTGAAAAGAAATATACAGATTCCATGAAGTATAGAGAATATTTGAGAAGGCATGGTTTGAATGAAAAAGATTTGAGCAGAATGAGTTTCAATGATTTGGAAAGACACTACAATTTGACTAGAGAAACCACAGAGAGAAAAGAGAAGGAAAGATTGGCTAAAGAAGTAAAACATACTGAAAAGATCAATGAATTGTCAAAAATATTTGGTGGAAAGAGTAAATATTTGATTGAGAGAGGAATGGCTCCAGAATTGGTTGACGGCCTGACAAAAGAAAAGGTTGAATCTCATTTCAGATGACTATCCATGAAAGATCAACCAGAAACTTCTACCAAGAAACCAAGACTTGTAACTTTGGCTGAGAAGAGTAAGATTGAAAAGAAGAAAAAAATTGAAAAATGAGCAGTTGGAGTTGTTGAACAGATTGATGGAGGCAAGGGGGAGAGTCAGTGAACTTGAAGGTATGAGCAGAACAGCCAAACTGACTCTATACATATCTGAAATTGAAAAAGATGATCTGAAAAAGAGCAAAAGCCTCAAAATCTCATATCCCTGAACAAGTCAAACCAGAACGTGTAGAATACAGAGATCCATGGGAAGATGAAGAGATGAACAAGACCCTGAAAGGAATAATGAAAAATAAGGGTATGAAAGAAAATGCTTTTGATATGCTGGGAAAAGCACAATTGAAACAATTGTTTTATGAAGAAAAGGCTGAATAGGAGAAATTATTAACAGAGGAAAGGAACCCAGAAGTTTTGTAGCTGGACCTGGTGGAGTAAGGTTTGTACCAGCCGGTCAGCATGGGGATGAAAATGTGTTAGTGCACGGTTTTGCGTCTTGAGTCTTTGTAATTATCGTTATAGTATTTGTCGTTTTGTTTAATATAATAAACAATTAATATATCTTGTAGTTCGTTTATGTATTAGTCTAGTTCGCTAAGGATGTTTAGCGAACTAGATCTAAGTTAATTCCCTCCTGATTCGTTAAGGATATTTAACGAATCAGGTGGTGTTTCGTTAAGTTAATGTATGTAACGAATTGTATGTTAGTTCGTTAGGGGATGTTAACGAACTAACTCCATCGTCTATTTATAGTGAACACTGTTCACACTTTAATGTTATGTTTTGAGATAATTAACGAAACCCTGTCCGATCTCTCTCTCAATCTTCATACTAATATTATTAATATTATACACACTATTGATAATATATACACATACTTAACATATAATCAATCGTGATAATGAGCTAGATCCAAGTTTAGAGTTAATACTTTACATCAGATCTGAGATCTGTTTATTGTTTAGTGTTAACTCAAAAGGTTCAAACAAGTGGTATCAGAGCTTTCGGTGCTCAAATACGCTTGATTTGGATGTTAATTTTTGATATCATACTGTTAATTGATATTGCTTATTGTTAAGTCTATGTTTGATTAAGTTTGGATCAAATTGAGGTTAATTGGTTAAATTTTGGAATGATTGGATTGGATTTGAGGTTTTTAAGATGTTGGTAAGGTTTGGATAATAGGAATTGGATATTGGTTTGGTTTCGGATTGAATTGGGATTGGATCTGGATTTGGCCGAAACAGGGGAAAGTTTTTGGTCAAATTTATTTTGATTAATGGTTAATTGAAATACAAGTATAGTTGAATTGGATTCACGTGGTGATTCCAAGTGTTTTGATCATCTATTTGGGTGATTTGGTTGACATCAGAGTTAGTATTACAATTCTTTCTGGGTTTCTGGGTTTGTGTGTTCTTCATTTTCAGAAAATCAGGAAATCTTCTTTGAAGATTTGAATACATTCTTGATTCGTCAACATATTCACTGAGATTCGTTAAAATATCTAGCCCAGTTCGTTATGAATTTTAGTTGATTCGTTAACCAGTTCGCTAGTCTTTCTGATTCGTTGTCAATTAGCTTGTGTGACACGTGTCTTGTCTTGAAATTTGTGTTATAACAACCGTTGCCACGTGTCATTCTGTGTCAGAGTTTGTTACAAACGGTTGTAACAACCTGATTCGCTATAGGTTGATTCGTTAATTAACTGTAGCTGGTTCGTTATCTAATTCGCTAAGTATCTCTTGGTGATTAATTACAGAAAATTTTCTAATTAGCTAAGCTTGTACTTAGTGATTCGCTTAGTCAATTCGTTAGTTGGACTCATTCGTTGACCATCAGATTAGTTGCTTAATTCATTAAATTTCAATTCTGATTCGTTACCTGATATACCTGAACTTTGTTAAGGTTAATTCGTTTTTTACTGTTTACAGTTTGTTAAAACTGTTCATAGTTCGTTACATTCACTGTTTACCATTCGTTAATCTTATTTTTCAAAATTAACCCTTGAATTTTGAAACTTGTCAAAATGGCTGGTATGTATGCACTAGCCTCACAGAATATTTTAATGCAACAAATGTTGTAACTTGATACCGAGATAGGTTCACATTCGAAATGTCCAAGGTTGATGAAGTTTAGTGACTTTACCAAGTTGGAACCTCAGTTTCGTGCTCATCTAGGATCAGTTCACCCTAACTGCTCATATTGTTTAGATGAATTTTATACTGTTCCAATGATTGGAGATGAGACCATAGGCTTCAGACCTAAAGCTATTTCTCAATAATCACAGGAACAGAAGAAAGCATTAGAGATAAAGATAAAAGCTTATTCTACTCTAACCATGGCTTTACCTGAGAACATCTTTCATCAAGTGGGTAGTATAAAAATTTGTGCCTCTTTCTTTCAACATATCCTAATGAGAAGTATGGGAAACACTGCTGAAAGCAAAAAGGTTATGCTTAAGTTTCAATTCAGAAACTTTAACCTACTCAAAGGTGAGACGGTTGAAGAAATGACGACAAGATTTAATCACTTGAATGCAGAGATGGATAAAATGAAGTTGGAAATTTCTGAGATTGATAAGATTGATACTATTAAGAGTGCACTACCAAGTTCATACTCTTCTTTTCTAATGGTATTAAAAGAAAACAGTTATTTCAATGTAGACTTGACTACAAATGAGTTTTTACAAAAGATTGAAGCTTGTGAATATGACCACAAGTGTCAAAAATCATCCAAGGAAAGTCAAGATCCTGCTTTCTATGGTGGTAGCATGCCTCTAAGCTCAACCATTTCACCGATTACTGCATTTCTTACACAGAATGCAAGAGAAAATGAAACAACCATCTATAGTGATCCTAGAGCATGTTTTTATACTTCTGGTAACTCTGGATCACCAAATGTTTCTGCTGGTTCCGGAAGTTCATCCACTACAAATCAATACTTATCACCTCCGAGTGTCAACATGAAAGAAGCTGAACAAAATTTTGCCTTTCTATCAGCCTTCATGACTTCTTATGAAAATTTGGTGAGTAGCAAGATTGCCACTAGTGATCTGACTGATAAAGATTATGATCAGATTGATCCACACGACTTAGAAATTATGGATTTAAAGTGGAACATGGCAATGATTGTTCGTAAGGTGAAAAAATTTATGCAAAGGGCCGGAAAAGATCTTCCTGCCTTGAACAAGAAATTGGGATTTGACAAGTTAAAGGTGAAATGTTACAATTGTCAATAATTCAGACATTTTGCAAAAGAATGTGACAAACCGTAAAAGGAGTATACCGGTCCTCGTGGTCAAAATCAACATTCTTCGACACCACGAGATAATGATGCTGAGAAGAAACCGTCAAATTTTGGGTCACAAGAAATGTTAGCTGATGGAAATGATTGGTTACAATGACTACTGTTTAATGATAATCAAGCTAATTTGGCTTTATTTGGGCTGACTCAAGAATTTCAAGATGCAAGTGGAAGTTAGTTGTCTTCTGATAATGATTCTGGACCTGATTCTGATGACTCATGTGACAAGCCTACAACTGTCTTTGCATGCATGGCTAAGATCAATGAGGTTGGTCATTCTATTTCTGTTACATCATCGGTTAATGTAACGTGTGTTGAATTTGAATCTAAAAAACCTAAGTTTGAATCTTTAAATAATCATAATGATAATTTAGTAAGAGAAATTGCTTCACTAAAAGATACTTATCGACAATCTCTCGAATCTCAAATGAGATCTCGTGATAAGATTGAAGCATTGTCGACAAGTAACCATGATCTCAAAGCTAAGTTATCTGTGAAAATGACAATTAATGACCAAAATTTCAAGAAATCTTGAAACATCGTTCAAAAATAACCGAACGTGAGAATGAGCTTCTTGAGTTGAAGAACAAATTGGGTAAATTTCGAAACTCTTCTTTTCTGTTGAATAAAATTATTGAAGTATCTGGAAAACAAAAGGATTCAAAGAAAGATATAAGTTTTGTTGAAATTCCTCCACCGTTTCACAATAATTATAAAATTAATCCTTTTGCTAAAAAGTAAGAAGAGGTAATTGTGAGAGAACCTGTGATTTCAGAAAATCCTAATCTCATTAAATCTGAAACTGTTAAAACCCAATTTGCTCCTAAAAAATCTCATGTTCAAAGCAACAAAGTTTATGTTGAAAATGTAGACAAAGTTATCATTGAGGATATGTTCGAACCTGAAATCATACACAAGAACATTCCAAGTTCAAATCACATACTTTGTGAACCTCATGAATTTGAGGAGGCTGTGTATGGTTCACACACAACTAAGGTGAAACAAGATACACATGTCAATGTTAAAGCAGTAAGGGCTAAGAAACCAGAAAAACTAAAACTTATGATGAGGATTTGTTGCATTTCATAAATCCAACAGTTTCCAAGCCATCTACTGGTAGAGTATTTAAGTTAAAGGGGATAGACACGATGTTCACAAAGAAAGACATTCCAATAAGTATCATTAAACCAGAACTTATTGAAAGTGTATTTCAAAATGAAACTTCCAAGATTCAAGATCTTGAAAGTCGATATGCTCAAGCGAAAACATCATCTTCATCTGATCCATTGACTAAAGCAAAACAAGTTTTAAAACAATCTAAGAAAGTTCAATTTGTGAAGTCAACTGGGACAGATACGTTGAAAAGTTTTATAAACTGTTCTAATTTAGATTTCTACTAGAAAAAGAAATCTTAATTATCTGATGATTTTGCTAAGAGAATGACCAAAAATTTTAATCATCATCCATCATCTGTGTCACATGTTTCGACTAATTCTCAACATCATCATGTTAACATGCGAAGCTGTTTCCTTTGCAGTCAACAAGGTCATGTAGTGAAAAATTGTAGCCAGAAGAACTATCAGAATCTTCATCCTTTTATCAAGGATCATTCCAAACCGGTTCCTTTGGTAAAGGAGATTCTGAAACAACCTGTGTCATATGCTGATGATACTCATATTATGTTCTCTAATGTGCATCCTCGAAAAGTTGTTCATGTGAATGAAAGTCATGGTTCCGTTAAATCTATGTTTATTCCAACCGAACCGTTATGCAAAAATGTTAATTCAAATGTAGTTCAAGATGCGTATCTAAGACGAAAGTCTAAGAAACCTGTAACTTATTATCATGTTGCTGAACAATAATTGAATGCAACTAAGTTTAACTTTTCTTAAGAAAACCAAAAGGTGCCCAAGACTGAGGCCTGGGCTGCCTTTTTGAACTAATCATTTTCGTTTGTGTGTAGGGTACATCCAAGACCAGTTCTGGTGAAAACTGGATTATGGATAGTGGATTTTCTCGTCATATTACTGGAAATCTCGACCTCTTAACAAATGTAAGAAATATTCAAGGGGTTTATGTAGCGTTTGCTGGGAATTATGGGGGTATGATTACACAAGAAGGTGATGTTTCGAATGGGCATATTACAGTTGCGAAGGTTAACTATTGTGATAAAGTGGACCATAATTTATTGAGTGTGTCACAAATTTGTGATAAGCAATACACTACAGTATTTACAGATAAAGAGTGTCTGATTTTAAAACCGGGTTATGTGATTCCCGAGGACATGGTTGTCATGCGATCACCTCTATCAAATGATATTTATGTCTTGAATATAAGTTCTAAAGTATCAACATCAATCGAAACATGTTTTGTCTCGAAAGCTACCGAGAAAGACTCTATTTTATGGCATCGTCGAATGGATCACATACATGTTCGAAAGATGAACTACCTGATGGCAAATGACCTAGTTCAGCGTGTATCATTAAAGAATTTTAAATTATCTGATCACTGTGTTGCTTGCAAGAAGGGCAAACAGAAGAAAAAGTGTCACCATCCAAGTTATTAAATTCCATTAATATTCCTCTTGAGCGACTTCATATCGATTTATTCGGTCCAGTGAATCGTGCAAGTATTTCGGGGGATTGGTACTGCCTGGTAGTTACTGATGATTATTCACGATACTCATGGGTCTTGTTTATGAGTTCAAAGATCAAACACCGGTTCTCGTTCAAAATTTAATCACTAAGATCGAATCACTATACAAACAGAAAGTGAGGAGAATTCGAAGTGACAATGGTACTGCATTTAAAAATATTGTATTGGATTTCTTTTGTTTACAAAAGGGAATTCATCGAGAATACAGTGCCCCATATGTACCACAACAGAACGGTGTAGCTGAAAGAAAGAATAGAACGTTGATTGAAGATTCTAGAACGATGCTTGCTGATTCAAAGCTTCCTATCCAGTTTTGGAATGAGGCTGTGAATACTGCTTGTTATATACTCAATCGAGTTCTAACTGTTAAAAGACTCAAGAAGACCAGCTATGAGTTGTTGAATAATCGTAAACCTAATTTAAAGTACTTGGAACCGTTTGGGTGTCCTTGTACTATGTTGAAAAAGGATGTGGGAAAGTTTGATGAGAAAGCCATTGAAGGGTATTTCTTGGGTTATGCTTCTCTTAATAAATGAGTATTTAATTTTATGTATGGTTTTGTTGAAGAGTGGCACCATGTGGACTGTCAAAAGTACACTACTCCTTCTCAAGGGAAAGGTCCCGATTGGATGTTTGACTATGATGGTTTATTTAATTCATTTACTCCAACAACCGATCATCCAGATGAAGATTTAGTTCGTGCTTATATTGAAGAACACTTGGAAATTCCATGATTTGCATGTTCTAATGATGTTGAAGTTCCAATCGAAGCTCCAACAGAAGAACCTGATAATGAGTCTCCTGTTCCTTTTGATAATGCTTCTACTTCATCTGATGATAATACAGTTGTGGATCAAGTTATTGAACTTTATAGTGATGGTTCATCTCATGAATTGGGTGAACATCACACTAATTTATTTGATAATGTTGCTGTTTCTGAGAATCCTATTCTTAGGATTCATAATGACCATCCACAAGAAAACATTATTGGAGAACTTGATGTGGGAGTACAAACACGTCGTCAAGTTGCTTCATCGGGTGAATATAATGTCTTATGTGCTTATGCTGACTTACATTCATCTGGGATTGTAAATCTTGCTAAATTCACTTCTTTTCTATCCCAATTTGAGCCAACGACTCCTCGTATGGCACTTCAAGATCCTTCTTGGGTAGAAGCCTTGCAAGAAGAATTACAGCAATTTGCACGTTTGGGTGTTTGGGTTCTTATTGATAAACCTACTAGAGTCAAGAAGGCGATTCCGACGAAGTGGGTATATAAGTGTAAAAAAGACGATCGTGGGGTAATTGTGAGAAACAAGGCACGTTTAGTGGTGCAAGGTTTTCATCAGCAAGAGGGTATTGATTACATTGAAGTATATGCTCCAGTTGCAAGACTTGAGTCGATTCGAATCTTTCTGGCATATGCTGCTTACAAAAACATTAAAGTATATCAAATGGACGTCAAGAGTTCTTTTCTCAATGGTGAATTTCATGAGGAAGTGTTCGTTTTACAGCCTCCAGGTTTTGAAGATCCTGATTATCCTGACCGTGTTTACCGATTAAACAAGGCATTATATGGTCTCCATCAAGCCCCGAGAGCTTGGTATGGCACGCTCGCCGACCATCTGACGGATAGTGGTTTCAAATGTGGAACTATTGACTTCACTTTGTGTTATAAGAATATTGGTGATGATCTTCTCCTCGTTCAAATTTATGTTGATGACATAATCTTTGGGTCAACAAACGACACATTGTGTAAGGAGTTCGAAAAATCAATGCAAACCAAGTTCGAGATGAGCTCTATGGGAGAGATGAATTTCTTTTTAGGGTTGCAGGTTCATCAGTCTGACAAAGGAATTTTCATTCACCAGACAAAGTACGTGAACGATGTCTTGAGTCGATTCAAGATTACTGCCGGAAAAATCCCTTCTACTCCTCTTCCAGTCGGTCACAATTTATCACCGGATGAATTGGAAGATACCGTCGATCCTACCCTCTATCGTGCTATGACTGGTTCTTTAATGTATCTAACAGCTTCTCGACCCGACATAATGTTTGCTGTTTGTTTATGTGCTAGGTACCAAGCTAGTCCCCGAGTGACTCACCTGGCAGCGGTCAAGCGTATTTTGCAATATCTTAGGGGAAATCCTGACATTGGTTTATGGTACCCCAAAGACGATACTTTTGATCTTACCACTTATTCCGACTCAGACTATGGAGGATGCAAGATTAATTTCAAATCTACCACAGCGGGATGTCAATTCTTAGGAAGCCAGCTTGTTTCCTTGCAGTGTAAGAAGCAGACAAATGTCCCCACTTCAACCGCCGAAGTTGAGTATGTTGCAGCCTCGAGTTGCTGTTCCCAGGTTTTGTGGATACAACAACATCTTCGCGACTACGGTTTGAAGTTTCTTAGTACTCCCATCGTGATTGATAATTCTGCTCCTATTCGTATCACCAAAAATCCCGTACAACATTCTAAAACAAAACATATCGAAATTCGATATCATTTCATACGAGATTGTTATGAAAAGAAATTAATTGACCTTGAGAAAGTACATACTGATTTTCAGAAAGCCGATTTATTTACCAAAGCCTTTGATAAAACGTGTTTTCAATTTTTGCTTGGTTTAAATGGATTGAAGACGCTGATATCTTGAAACAAGGATAATTATGTGTCTTTTCCGTTAATTTTGGTTTATCATTTTACTTTGTTTTTAGGTTTTAGGGGGTGAAACTTAGAAAATACAAAAATATTGTGCTTTTCGTTTGTATAGATAAAACCCAAAAACATTAGAAAATTTTGAAAAACCAAAAGCATCTTAAAATTTGAAAAATAAAAAAGATTGTGTTTTTCAGCTTGTACAGAAAATTTTGAAAAAAGTCAAAAAGAATGTGAATTTCCTGTTTATAAAGAAAACATATCGAAATTCGATATCATTTCATACGGGATTGTTATGAAAATAAATTAATTGACCTTAAGAAAGTACATACTGATTTTCAGAAAGCGATTTATTTACCAAAGCCTTTAATAAAACGCGTTTTCAATTTTTGCTTGGTTTAAATGGATTGAAGACGCTGATACCTTGAAACAAGGATAATTATGCGTCTTTTCTGTTAATTTTGGTTTATCATTTTACTTTGTTTTTAGGTTTTAGGGGGTGAAACTTAGAAAATACAAAAATATTGTGCTTTTCGTTTGTATAGATAAAACCCAAAAACATTAGAAAATTTTGAAAAACCATAAGCATCTTAAAATTTGAAAAATAAAAAAGATTGTGTTTTTCAGTTTGTACAGAAAATTTTGAAAAAAGTCAAAAAGAATGTGAATTTCCTTTTTATAAAGAAAACATATCGAAATTCGAAATCATTTTATACGGGAATGTTATGAAAAGAAATTAATTGACCTTGAGAAAGTACATACTGATTTTCAGAAGCGATTTATTTACCTAAGCCTTTGATAAAACGCGTTTTCAATTTTTGCTTGATTTAAATGGATTGAAGATGCTGATATCTTGAAACAAGGATAATTATGTGTCTTTTCGGTTAATTTTGGTTTATCATTTTACTTTGTTTTTAGGTTTTAGGGGGTGAAACTTAGAAAATACAAAAATATTGTGCTTTTCGTTTGTATAGATAAAACCCAAAAACATTAGAAAATTTTGAAAAACCAAAAGCATCTTAAAATTTGAAAAATAAAAAAGATTGTGTTTTTCAGTTTGTACAGAAAATTTTGAAAAAAGTCAAAAAGAATGTGAATTTCCTGTTTATAAAAAAAATTCGAAAAGACAAAAAGATTGTGATTTTAGTTTGTAAAGAGAAAAATCAAAAAGATTTTTGCTTACGTTCGCTGAATATTATGTCATTTACTTCTATTTGAAAGACATATACTTGTATATGTTTGGCCCTGATAATTTCTTGTAAATCATCGGGATAGCCATTTACCTGATAATGGAAAGTATTTGGGGTGTTCATCAAGTCTTCTACTTTATTTTTTTGCTAAAAATTGTGTCAGTTATTTAAGTTTGTGAAGCATGCTTGCGTGTTTTGATCCTATTATCTTCTTGGAGATGTATATGATAGCCATTAATTTATGAGCTTAAATTAACTGGGGCAATTAAAATATTTGTTTATGCTCCTCAAAATTTTGAGTTTTTGAAGCACAAAGAGAAAATGATAGTACATTGACTATTTGACTCCAAATCCAGAAAGAAATAAGCTTAAAAAACTTAGTTCTTAATCATTGGTGCATTGATAGTCTTAAACAAGCTGTTAGAGTAAAGTAAGTGATATAAACCTAAAGAAAAACTAAATTGAAAGAGGTGTTAGTCTCTAGAAAAAGTCTCGGTGAGGATGGTAGAAATGTAATAACTGGTCATACTCAAGCCTTATAACTGTTGATCACCCAAAAATATAATAAAGCAAATAACAAGCGTTAGGATTCTGGACACTGTGAGTCTTTATGCGGCTTAATCATCTGGGTATTCATATCCATGAATATTTCACTCGCTTTTAGAGCAAACCCAAAGTCATTAAACATAATCACTGCTGTACTTCGTACAATCCAAATTACTGACTTGATCAAAATCCGCTGTTAGTCATACATTTGTTCCTCCCTTGCGTGCGCCTCAATACCAATAAGAAACGGACCCCAGGGAATACAATGTATGTAAGTCGACAGATGGAATCGTGCATACTCTCTCACAGTAAAGGAAACTTGATTCATTGCTCAAAATTTATAAAACTCTCAATTGGTATTCAAAATTTTGATCAACATTATAATTGTTTAAGTCAAGTTGGGGTGATTCGGCAAAAATCAAATTAAGCTTGAACCGAGATTAGGGGCTGATAGTTTCTGATATTCTGTGCGCTAATTGAACATTAAAATTATATCACAAAAATGCTCGAAGGATTGTTATAAGATTTAAGTGGACAACAATATCAATGACTGACTTAACGCTAGTCACAATATTGCTGAAATATAAAACTGTGATGGAAGGGCATTTTGACCAATATGATTCTCTGCTCAAACTCAACAAAAACACAAATATATGTACTGCTTTTGAAAAATCATAGAAAAACACAAAAAGATTGTCCATTTTCTAGTTCGTATATTTCTGTAATTACATTCTTTATTTTGTTTTCAAAATACTAAAAATATTTTATATTTCATTTTACATAGTATTTAAATTGTAAAGAACGTAAAACGTTTTAAGTTATTCGATTATCGAGTTAACGGTCCTCGGTAATTCTAGTAAGTTATTTAAATAATCAATTTAATTTATTTATTTTTAATTAATTAATTTATTTATTTAATTTAATTTAAAAGATAAAATCAAAATAATGTCTAATTCGTTAATTATGGATAACGAATTAGGTGTTTTTAACGAGCTACAGTCTAGTTCATTCGCTTCCGCACTCTGTAACGAAACACTCCTAGTTCGTTTTACATATTTAACGAATCAAGACACGAATCAAGTCTCATTCGATACTCTACAATAAAAAATTGCCTGATTCGTTATTTTAAAATTCAAACGAATCCCTTGATTCGTACAAGGGGTACATTGGAAAGCGTGTGAGTGTATAAAGGATGGCGTGAAACGAAGTGTCATACACTGTTCCATCACCTTCCTTATACCTAAAGCTACCCTGTTCAAATTTTCTCTGATTTTTCGACCTTTAAAATTCGAACTTTTGAATATATCATTGTGTTCGTAAGGTATAAATGGTTATTTCTTTGTGATTTTCATCAAAAATAATAGAGTTTTGATAGGCTAATTATGTGATTATGTTATAAGGGTTTTACGGCCTTTAAAACTCTGTATCATCGGAGTCATATTACGTTAATGTAGTTTATTTTGGTTTCATTGTGATCGGAATGTGATTCCGATACCCTTGGTTATCATTAATCAAAATTTGATTATTGAATGCCGGGTTTATGATTTGATTATCGTTTCAGGTGTTTATACACTGTACACGCTTTGAATATCCTAACTTATTTGTTGGTATAATAACTCATAAACGTTATTGTTGGCTTCGCAATGAGTTTCCGAGACCTATTGGGTCATTTGTTCGGCTATTCATCGTCAATTATGGAATTATTGATCTCTGTTCTTGCTACTTTGACCAATTGTGTTCATGATAATTTTGACTTTGACTATGAGAGTCAAAGATTAAGCCAATCTTCTGGCCATTCGTTATACTTAGCGAATTGGAATTCTTCGTGTCCAATTCGTTAAGTAACTCACACGAACTAGATTAGCGAAGAAGTTATTTAACGAATCAACTTTGGATTTGTCAATTTGACATGAACTAAAAGTTAGTTCGTTCTTTTTATTAGTTAATTCGCTAAGTCTCTTTCGTTAAATTATTTACTTGACAGCGAATCAATCAATTCGTTATACTTTTAACGAATTATAATGTTTTGTTAATGAATGACATTTTAATATTAATTATTTAATTAATTAATCTAAAGATTGATAATTAATAAAATATTCCAAAAGTCTAAGGATATATCCATTACACACGACATCTAAAATTAAATACACCATCTCTTGATATATATATATGTGCTTATTGTATATTAAACCTTCACATTACTAATATTAGTTTATATTTATCCTGTCTAATGGCCGATCAAATGGATCAAGATCCACCCGTTGCTCCTCAAGAACAAGAACCACCCCAAGATCACGAACAACCTCAAGAACAAGAAGATGTCCAGTTGCTATCATATGAAAAGAAGCACAACATCTGTGCTTATGTTGATTCAGACGTTGCTGATGAACCTCAGTTTGGGGCTATGTTAGCATTTCTACGTCGTTCGGTGATACATTATGCTATAACTGCCAGACCTACTGTTTATCTGAGTATTATTAGGCAGTTTTGGAATACTGCTGAGTTTGTTGACACCAAGAATCACAATCGAGCAACAATCAATCAAACTCCCATTACAGTGGATGTGGATGTGATTAGGAGGGTGCTTCGGTTTGGGGACAATGATAATAACCCAAGTGAGTTTGATAAGGAGTTAATTAAGGGTTTTTTACACGTGTACGTTATGGTAGGAATATTGAAGATTCCATGCTTAACAAGAATGGTTTATGTCCTCCCTACAAGTATCTTTTACACGTTTTGATTCACTGTATGGGTGGTCGTATAGGTGGATTTGATGAATGCCGGACCAGTTTGCAATCGGTATTGGTGGCTCTTAATCTCAATAAACCATTCAACTTCTCAGAACTGGTTTTCGATCATCTGAAAGAACAAGTTCAGCAAACGGCTCAGAATAAAAAGTTCTTAATGTATCCACGATTTCTGCAGTTGATAATTCAAGACTTGATACCAAACTGGTGATTGATAGAATGTTAGTGGATGATGTTCTTGACTTAGAACATATGAAGGCCGACACTGTACGTAGAATGACGATCTACCGTAAGGAGAAGCCACGGGACAAACGTATGATTGGTCACATTATTAATCCTGATTATGTATGTCCTCTCAATGAACGCAGGATCCACGATGACTCGGATTCCGAGCATGAGGGAGGAGAAGGTGGGAACAATGGAAATGATGATGGTGATGATGGTGGAGATGGTGGACATGGTGGTGCTGGTGATGCAGCTCTTCAAGAGCAACAAACTGCAGTCGAAGCCGCGTTAGCTGCCACAATTGCAGCTCAACGTGAACGGAAAAGAAAGGGTAAAGCACCAGCTTTTGAAGCTCCAGTCAAGAGACGTGTATCGGTTGGAGCTGGTGTAATTATTGGTGTTCCACCACCTCGAACAACCACGTTTCAACGTCCGGCAGTGCCGCTTACTATTAGCACTCCGGCGCTCACCTTGACAACGACGATGGTTTCTCATGAAAGGCTTGGTATGATTCCACAAATGGCGTTAGCTGAAATACTATTGCCCTCTGCTACACTCTCTCTAGTCGCTCCAAAAACGTCCATGAAGCCTCCTCCACCTAGTGATGTCTCATTCATGAGAATTACAAGGCCTCAGGGACCAATCCAACCTGTCCATCCATCTTTGTACAATACGCCACAGAATCGTCAAACAGACATGCTATTGAACTTGCTACACTTGTATGAGAATCAAATGTCTGCTGACCGCCTGAATCAGGAACGCCTAATGGAGAATCAAAGAAGGCTGATGAGTTATGTTTCATTCTGTCAGAAAGAGACTAAGGAGCTTCATGCGATTGTTGAGTCTCAGGGGGTGAAACTTAAAGAACAGGAGGATCTGATTTTGTAGTTAACATGCAAAGATGATCCATTTAAGAAACTCAAGAATGATGACCAAGATCCTGACGAGTCTGGTGCAGGAGGTGAGCCTAAACAAGCGCACGGCTCATCTTCCGGTGCAGGTACGAGTGGTGGTGATGACTCAGGTAAGCAGGTTGTTGTGTATCATGATTCAACTGTTGTTAACTGATTGAAATGATTGAGGCTAATACCGTCATATTTGTGGATGGATCGCGAATGGTTAGGAGTGTGGTGAACAGGGATGAGATTGAGGTTGGTGAGTTCGTTGAAAGGTCTCTAACACGAGAGAAGATTTCCATACTGCTTGGGTTGAATGATGAATAATTGATCGTGTTAGAGACAGAGCCTGATGTTGAGGTGGTGAATGAGGAAGGCATAATAAATGATCCGTCTATTCAAATGAATACTTATTTTATTTATGAAGACGAGGAAGTTGATGTAGAAGACGTCACTGCTGAGGAGTATTCGACGAGCAAACGTTTAAAGCTGCAGAGGATGATTTGGTAAAGGCATCTAAGGGTAAACAGGCCGCTGATGCAGTATTTAATTCACTTGAAGTCGTAACCAATGCTGATATTGCAAAGTGGTTCAGCTATAAGAAGGTGAGTAAGATTATCAAGGCGTATCGGTATGTTGATCAAGAACGGAAGGAAGAAGCTGCCGCTAGAGCCAAAGCTAATCAAGTGACTTCTTTCAAGACTGTATCAAAGGTTCATGGTGATATCGTCTCCTGGCTATATGATTCTGATCTTAAGGTTTGTATTGTTAAATGGGAGAAGGGAATACGAGAAGATAATGGACGTTCTTACCTTGCCGCGTTGGGATGTTCGTACCCTCGCGTGTCGTCCGTTTATCAATTGTGGTGGTGACCGAACAGCTGAGTGGTTTCATCAACACTTGCTGTTCTAGGTCAATCATGGTTTCAAGTTTTTCAAGCCCCAGGTCCCTACACGTAAACGTATTGATGAAATTGATCCAAGGACGGGCTGGAGGAAGCTTGTTCTTAAGGTAAAGCCGCCGAAGACGACGAAACGTTTGCCAGTGAAGACGATGCACCAACACATGCATCTATTGTTTGACCACTGGTACTACGACAATCGTACTAACGAGGCCGTCATTGTGTTGGGTAAAGGTATGAAGACAGAGCTTATTAAGATTATCGACCCGATGTGGTTGGTTAATTTAACTGAGACCGATAATGATGTGCTGCACAAGAACAAGATTCTGATTGAGCGATATGAAGACTATGATCTGGCTATGCAATTCCAACGCGTTGTGCGTGTTTGTTATGAGAACGGGATTCATAGCTGCAGAGACTGGCAGTCCAAGCGTTTCAAGTGAAGATCAAGACAAAGAGCTCAAGACGAGGGGGTGTCTGTTGGTGCACGGTTTTGCGTCTTGAGTCTTTGTAATTATCGTTATAGTATTTGTTGTTTTGTTTAATGTAATAAACAATTAATATATGTTGTAGTTTGTTAATGTATTAGTCTAGTTCGCTAAGGATGTTTAGCGAGCTAGATCTAATTTAATTCCCTCCTGATTCGTTAAGGATATTTAACGAATCAGGGGGTGTTTAGTTAAGTTAATCTATGTAACGAATTGGATGTTAGTTCTTTAGGGGATGTTAACGAACTAACTCCATCGTCTATTTATAGTGAACACTGTTCACACTTAAATGTTAAGTTTTGAAATAATCAACGAAACCCTGTCTGATCTGTCTCTCAATCTTCATACTAATAATATTAATATTATACACACTACTGATAATATATACACATACTTAACATATAATCAATCATGATAATGAGCTAGATCCAAGTTTAGAGTTAATAGTTTACATCAAATCTGAGATTTGTTTATTGTTTAGTGTTAATTCAAAAGGTTCAAACAAAATGTCATGAATATGATTTGGAAGATTATTCAGAGATGGAAGTGAAAATATTCTGGATCTCATAAATATGCTAGTGGAGATGGTGATCTCCATGTATAAGAAGAAATTTAAAATAGTGGGGGCCACTAAACCTATGAAGTCTATTCCATCAAGGCCCTCAACTTCAAAAGGATAGAGCTCTACAATCAGAAATGAGCCACGAAGAGCTGAACCACAAAGACAACAAAGGGCACCAACTGATGTGGACCTACCAATAAAGCTCTTTTATGATTCTATGACTAGTACATTGAAGGTTGTGATGAAAAGTATAGAATTAAAAGAGATTATATTTAAAGATGACTTTGCTGACTAAAAGAAAGAGCAACTTGAAAGGATGGCAAATCTGGAGTTGTATGACTACCACAACAGGAACAACTTGCAGGTAGGAAACAAAATGAGCTATCCAAGTATCTTAAGAGTGAAGCAGGGATTGGATTCCCTTTGTTGGATAAGAGGAAGAAGTGGAAGTTAACAGAGTATGAAAAGACAAAGAGAGGCAAGAGGTTAAGTGACATAAAGCATGCTGAATTTGGCTTCCTCTCAAAAGTCAAAAATAAAAATCCACTTGCCAATTTGAACACATGAATCAGCATGAGAAGGAAAATGACAAGGCCCATCCAAGAAGTCCAGAAGAATGGTAGGATTACCCAAATTGACTAAAACAAAAATGAAGATTCCTACACTCTTCGCAACTCTGATGGACTTATCTTGGGTATTATCAAGACTGATGACGATCTGACCTTTCTACATGATAAGGATTTGAAAGACATAATGAACTGGACACTTCCTGTGAATCATCCTCATCAACATAAATTGTTTATCTTCAAAGAAAAGGCCGGATTCGTAAGAGTAGATAGAAGACAAGCAGCCTCAAGCTTCAGAAGACGATGAAGATCTATTTTAGCTTAGGTTTTGCTTTGTAATGTCTACGGACAGATTTGAACTTTGTATTATTTTGACTTTGTTATGTAATTTGACTTTGATTTGATTTGTATTTTTGACCAAATGTATGTAACCTTAGGGGTGTTTTGGTACAGCTGAGGTGTTCCAATCTAGGGGGAGATTGTTAGGTCAAATATTTGACATGATATGACTTAAGGGAGAATGGAATCTTCTCAACACTCCTCAAATATGGCTAAGTATGGATATCGAGCACACTTGGACCTCATAGCAAGGTTTTACTTGTCCTAGCAAGGTATTTTGCCTTTCGGGCAAGGTTATCTTCTTGAAGTATTCTTAAGTGAAGGTGTTCTTCAAGTCGAGCATGGTTTCCTTACCAGCTAACTCTTGACTAAACCAAGCTAATGAAGCCAAGTATTTTTGAAGATCTAGCAAGTTTTGATTAATAAACAGTAGTCCAAGCATGCTTGAAGAAAGTTGTTCAAGAAATATTTTAAAGACCTTCTCTATCAAGGTTCAACTCCAAGCAGACTACAGTGCCCCCAGCACAAGTCAAACATTGTTATGAGCACACTTTTGTTTGCTTAAAAAGTTATTCTTTAACAAAAGTTGATGGGATTCATGAAGAACAGTTTGCTCGTAGGACCATATCGAGCAAAGTTTGCTATGATCAAGAAGATTGAAGTCAGAAAATACTCTAAGTAAAGTCTACCCAGAGAACTGTTTACCAGCACACTTCAAGGTTACCAGGTCTGCTCAAAGAAGGCAAAAGACACAATGTTTACACTTATAATCTTTTGTAAAATGTTTTTATGATTATGTATCAATCATTAGGGTTTCTTGAAGTCAGGACAGCTGTCAGGTAGTGGCAGGACTATAAATAGAATATTTTAGGGCACGCCTACTACGGATAATACTTTACACTTTTCAGACCTACTGAATATTCTTGAATTGAGTGTGATGGCTGTCCTAAGAATAGTACGGATAAACATTCCTTACAGAAACCCTAATTGATTTGCATTTGTATGAACCTTTCTATAAATGGAAATCTTTTGAGTTAATGTCCGTGTCTGTTACATTTTACAATCTTTAAACAACAATCTTGTGTGTTAGTGATTCTGCCGTTAACATACATTTATTCTTACTTTAAATAGCAAGTCGTTAACCCTCTTTTCGACACATCATTGTGTGGGTTGCGACACCAATTATGAGTGATTGAGTGATCATAAGGGATCGACATAGTTCATGATTAGAGCAACCACAACCAACATCTGAATGTGGCTGATCTCGTCGGATCCTCCTTTGCGTCCTAGCACACATGTAAAGAACGTGTGAATCAAGAACCTCCAGTACGGATGAAATAATTTCTTGATCGCTGGAGGGTAGGATCCTTCATAACCCATCCTCACCGCAACTTCAGCAACGGTGTCAGTTGGATACTCCATTGGATAATCACGTTGATCACCAAATAAAAGAACTTCACATATAATAGCCTCTGAGATGATGACCGGCTTCTTTTGAACTTTAGAGTCAATGGTAGCAACTCTCTCGGCACCCCATAGATTGATATAGGCGTTGTTCCAGAACTCTGTAATAATCTTTTTGCATACGGCAGGATTTTCTCGTATAGCGTGAGAAATTATGCCCGTATTAAGCCCCACGATCATGGATATGAACTCATTGTGTGCCAACAGTGGATCATATAAACATCCAGCTATATTATGTGTATCCACAAACTTTAAAGGTGCTTGATCAGCCATTACTGCAACAAACGAGTCAAGTTAGTAAGATATTCACTTAATTTAATTAACAACTTAATATTTTGAAGACACATATTAATTTTACAAGACATCAAGGACCAAACAAGATAAAATCAAATTTTATGGATCATAAGTGTAAATTGATAAAAATTTAATTTAGATTTCGGTCCAGGAGATAGTTCTCTGTCCACATAAGACGATTTTGGTCCTTATTTTGGTTCTATGTCCAGAGTTTCTGGTTTACTTTGGGTTTTCTTTCCAATCCCACCGAGAACAAGAGAGTTCTGGGTCAACGAAGGGAGTTCTCGATCAACAAATCAACCGAGAACTCATAGTTTGAGCCTTTGAGTTCCCCATTGAAATCTAGGTCATCTTCTCCAAACAGCCGAAATAACCATTAATGACCAAAACCTGCAAGATCCCTCAATACATTCCAACACAAATCTTAACCATATCCAACGTTCATCCTAACATATGTCTATCTCATTAACACCAAACAGCTTCAATCATACACCATTGACAACGAACCGGACAAGCATCCTTTCTTATACATTTACCTATTAATAGGATGAAATCACAAAGTAACTTGAAATACGAGAACTTGATTAATCTTGATTAGCAAAGAAAATTAAAGGTTTTCGGCTGGAGAGAGGAAGATGAGAGTAAGATATTTTGAAAAGTAGGACCAATAATGCAAATATCGGCCATTTATATATCAAAAGGTTTTAAATTGGCCGAGAACCCCGATGGGCCGAAAACACAGATGTGAGCCAAGCCCAACATAATTTGATTAAACAAATTTTAAGGATACATGGGCTAAAAAAGTTTTAAGCCCAACATTAGCATGATCCGTGGTATTAATACTGATTTCTCATAGCATCCGTTTAGACAAGAGTAATTAAGAAGTGAAAATAAAATAAATGAAATAAAATATAACCAAAATAACAATCAAAACAAAGTGAATCACCCGGTCTTCTTGTAATTTGGCAAAATTTTGGGATCAAAATTCAGTTTTGATAAAAACGCCACCTTTACGAAAAGATCCGAACATGGAATCATATTGATTCATGTTCAGTTTTATTATGACATAAAGAGACAGGTTGATAACAGGTATAAAAGACTTAGCATGATTTTCATTGCGTTAGTGAAACAAGTTAGGTTCAATTTTAACATAAATCTTAGATGGACATCACTCATGGATATGCGATGCCTCCAATCTCTTTTCAAAGAGTATTTAGCTAGATCACCCCAATTTGACTCCAACCCCTAGTGCTTGATCAAAAATTTTTACACATAACAAGAGAACTTTTAAGCTTTAAGGTTGAACATTGGACTTACAAGCCATCTGGACTTACATGGCTTTCATTCAGGGTGTTCAAAACAGATTTGAAAGACTCACCCTTGTAGTTCTAGTATGACCCTTCAAGCTTTAAAACCAACATGTATTAATACAATATTATATATACTACTCACAAATAATAATTTTTTTATGTAACTCTCAATAATAAAAGAACAAAGACATAATATTTTTGGAGATCAAGAGACTAACGGGCTCGTGTATGACTAGGTAAAAACTTTTCTGCCTATCATTCAGAGAGATGTATATGGAGACATGCACATATCTTTTAATTGACTCTCCACAATAAGTTTAGCATATTTAGTTTATTTCACATCAACATTTACGCATCATGGAAAGCTACCATGCAAATCAATGACTGTTCGAGAGCCTTTTAAGCCTAAAAAATTCACCCGGTAGGCACACAGAATCAATTTATCTATTATTTTCAAAAGGTTGGATCGATTTTCATCTGAAAATACTTTGAAGCTTCTAACTATTAACTAAATAATCATATCACTTCCTAGAGAATTACAGAAGACAATTTAAAACTCAGTCCTCCCAGTCACACTCGGTTTTCAGGTAAATGGCTATCCCGTATATCCACAAGTGCGTAACAAGACTAAACACATATGTAAATACATGTCCCTCAAACTTAGAACAACCGACATAATTTTAAGCGAGAGAATTAGAAACACAAACACATCACAATCGTCACAATGACTTTCTGTCTTTAGGTGAATGACTATCCTGTAAATCTACAAGTAGATGACAGGACCAAACATATACAAGTATATGCCCTTCAAACTTGAGCAACCGACATAATTTTAAGCGAAAGTGAATAAAAATTTCATTTTTTTTATTTTCTTAATAAACACACACACTCTTTTTGATTTTTTTTAATTTTTCTCCTCCTAAATTTGTGCAAATTTAGAAAATATGTACCATTTTAACCTCAAAAAGACTCAATCCTCAAAAAAAAGCATTTTAAGAAACCCAACAAGCACATTAAATTTGGTTGTTCTAACCGTTTTTGTAAATAAGTCCGCCACATTATTATCAGTGTGAACTTGCTCAAGATGAATCAATTTACGATCGTAACAGTCACGAATAAAATGAATTTTAATATCAATGTGCTTGGTTTTTTAATGCTGAATAGGATTTTTAACAATTGCAATAGCAACATCATTATCACAAAAAATAGGGTTGTCAAGAAATTCCACACCATAGTCCAGCAATTGATGATGCATCCATATAACCTGTGAGCAGCAAGCTGACATCACAACATATTCAGCCTCGACAGTGGATGTGGACATCGTTTGTTGTTTCTTGCATGCACGAAATGAGGCGATCGCTCAAAAACTGACAACCAGCAGATGTGGATGTCCTGTCAATATTATCTCCACCATAATTGCTATCAGCAAAAGCCTACAAATCAAAATATGAGTTTTTGGGATACCAAAGACCTAGCTTTGGTTGCCCTTCAGATATCTAAAAATAAGTTTAACAACAATTAAATGAGAGAGTTTAGGGTTAGCCTTGAAACGAGCGCATTGACAGACAACGAACAAGATCTCAGGGTGACTTGCAGTGAGATACATCCTGGACCCGATCATCGATCGATAGTACGATTGATCTACGAGATTCCCTACAGGATCAGAGGATAGAAGAGGTCTATCCGCCATAGGATTTGTCGCACTCTTGGAGTCTTGAAATTCAAATTTTGCAAGAATATCTTCAACATACTTACCTTTATGCAACAAAATCCCCGTCGAACTCTGACGAACCTGCAACCCTAGAAACATTGTCATTTCCCCCAACGAACTCATTTCAAATCTCTTCATCATCACCTCTTTAAATTTAGAGCACAACTCAGTACTAGTAGACCCAAAAATAATGTCATCCACATAAATTTGAACCATAATCAAATCTTTCACAATGGTTTTAACGAACAAAGTTTGATTAATGGTTCCTCTCTTGTAATCGTCACCTAGAAGATGAGAAGTCAAGGTTTCATACCATGCCCGAGGAGCTTGATGAAGACCATACAGTGCCTTATCTAACGTGTACACATGAGTAGGATTCTTTGAGTCAACAAACCCTAGTGGCTGATCCATATAACTCTACTCTTTAACTATGCAATACAGAAACACAGTTTTAACATCCATCTGATAGACCGTAAAACCCATGAACGAAGCATATGCCAGCAAAATCCGAATGGCTTCGAGTCTAGCTACGGGAGCATACACTTCAGTGTAGTCTAACCCTTCAACCTGATGAAAACCGCGAACGACGAGTCGTGCCTTGTTTTGAACAATAACCTCCGTGTCATCTTGCTTGTTTCAGAAAACTCATCTTGTATCCAACGATTTCTTTCCAACGAGCAGCTCAACCAATCTCAAAACTTTGTGCATATCGAACTGATTCAATTCCACATGCATAGCATCCACCTAGCTTGGTTCTTGATGTGCCATTTCCACTTTTGGCTCAATCTGAGAGATGAAATAAGAAGACAAACAACTGTTGTTGCGTCCGGTCTGACTTCTTGTGGACACACCTGTTTCAAGAGGACCTATGACATTTTCAAATGATCTCGCTGAATTATGGACGGAATTGATTTCTTAGGAATAGAACTGGTGGAAGGTAAGTTTGATATATCTTAAAAGATTTTAGTGAGAGGGTTCTTCCATCCAGATGTCGCCGTACTGTATGAGTACAAGAAGCTGGCAATGTATTCATTAGGAATGACATCTGGGAATAAGGTACTTTCGAAAATTTTTATGAACAAGACTCTCCCCTCAACTATTTGAGTGTTTTCTGCTGGTGTTGGTGAGGTCACAGTTTCAGTAACCTTTTCTTGTTGGTTGTCTGACAATGGCTGAGTGGTATCCGGTGATTCTGAGGTGTCATCATCCAGAACTGAAGATATATGAGAAACAACAGGTAAATCTTCTTTCCCATAATTTAAAACATCAGCACCCGAAGTTTTTGTATCAATAATTGGAAACACATTGAAAGGTTTAAAGAGTTCATTATAATAGAACAACCAATCGGGACCAACACGAGCATCGGTCTTGTTTTGTTCCAACCAATGCACATCATACGGTTCAACAATCTGCTTAGTTGACTTGTTATAGAGACTTTAGGCAGTACGTCCAGCATACCCGACAAAATAACAATCATCAGCTTTGGCCCCAAATTTTGGACTTGATTCAAGATTCAGTAGATTACACGGACAACCAAACGCCCTAAAATGTGCAACCGTGAGCTTGTGACCATAGACAATCTCATATGGAGTCTTCATTTGTGACTTGTTGATCAGCCCTCGATTGTGAACATAACATGCCGTATTAACAGCCTCTGCCCAGAAGAATAATGGCAGCTTTGAATCACACAGCATAGTTTTTGCCGCCTCAATAAGAGTTCTATTCCTTCATCAGCAACACAATTTTGTTGCAGTGTCCGTACCCCTTTCTATGAAAAAAAAGAGTTCAATGTAGAATTCTTGAATTCCGTGACATTGTCACAATGAATACCTTTTAGCTTTAAGTTGAGCTGATTCTCCATTAGCACCACGAAGTGTTTGATCAGTTTTGCATTTTCACTCTTATTTGACAAGAAAAACACCCAAGTAAAACGTGAGAATCATCAGTAATAACAAGACAATAAGAGCTGCGAGAAAGACTCAAAACATTAACTGGACCGAACATGTCCATATGCAATAACTGAAACACTGATGAAATTGTATTAACCAGTTTTGGCTTATGAGATTTGGGATTGTGTTTTCCCAAAGCACAAGCCACACATATTTCAAAAGTAACAAAATCTTTGACGGGTAAACCACGCACCAAGTCATTTTTAGCAAGAAGATTTAAATTTTTAACGTTTGCATGACCAAGACGACGATGCCAAAGCATGGCATTATGTTCTGACACTTTTGAAAACAAGCATGTTATTTCATCAGGAACATTTTTTTTTTCCATGTCGATCACATAAGCGTTATATTTTCTTTGTGATCTAACACGAACCCAATTTTCTGGTATGATGACACCAGGTTTCAATTATCAAACACTCTTTGTTAGTAAAATGAGTTGAAAAACCTTTGGTCTATTTTAACAGTAACAGTAATAAAAATGTTGATCCAGTAACTAAAGTCCATGTACGTTTTCAAAGCCCAAATAAATTAGGCCCAATATAGTTTATGCAGAGAACTGTCAATTTTGACCAAGAACATAGATCAAGTCAACAGAGAACACTGGCTGACTGAGAACACCTGTTTACCGAGAACACTTGATGACCGAAAACGCTTAAAAGTGACCGAGAACCAACAAATATGCCCGAGTACCCTTGAGTCCGACCGAAAACACACAAATATGGCCGAATACGATGAAAATTGTCCGGGAACTCAGAGTATTTGGCCAAATTCTCTTATATAACCCTGAAATCAATCAATGATGCCCGGGAACAAGTTTGCCTGATTTAGATTGGCAACCAACTAAATCCCGTGAATTATGGGATGCAAACTGTTTCCAAATTAACCAAATCTATAACAAAAATAATACTTATTCTTCTCCGATGAACTATTCACAAGAAAACAAACACCAAAACACCAAGAAAACTAATGAATAAAAACCTTGAATCTTTTGATATCACAACCGAGCCTAGAATAGGTCAATAGGCTCTGATACCAATTGTAATTCCTTAAGATGGATCATTCAATATTATATCAACGATCTCTATGTTATTGCGGAATATAAAAAGAGATGATTCAAGGCAAACTAGTATAACACATAAAGAACACAAGAGAAGTTTCAAAACATACGTATATTAACGTCTAATGCTTAAGCACTTGGTTACACAAATTCTTGTTCAACAATACTAATGAACAGCCAACCCAAACCCTATACACAACATATCTAAATATAGGGGAACTACAACCTAGCCCATTACAAGCCCAAAAGCCCACCGACATCACAAGATGATCTCAGTTTACATATAAGCATGAACCACATACAAAACCAAACGCAAACTAAGTACAAACCAACTGATACGAACCCCCAACATACATACATAAGTATATACCTTCTTTCTTGCTTTCATACTTTACATTTATTCTTTCTTTACATAATTATACGTTTTAAAGAGCCTTTCTCCCTATAACCTCTCAGATATTATAAGGGTCTGGTCCATATCCTCTCAAATATTATGAGGGTCTTGTCCCTATCCTCTCAAATATTACGAGGATATGGTCCCTATCCTCATACCTTCATATCTTCATATATTTCTTCATACTATCATATATACAGTTTCATACATGCCCTGCTATATCATTCATACATACTTTATAAAACAATCACATCATCTGATGATTACCTTTCTTGGCAATACGTACAATATCCGAAGATCGTTCACGTTCCGACAAGCGTTCATTCATAACCACAATTAACATCACATAAATCATATATGGCATACACTTACCACTTAAGGTAAGTGTATTAACAATCACATCGAGTATGCACATAGCCCCGAAAATATAACAAGATAATGGGGCTAGAAACTCACCTGTAAATGGTTCATCTCTGAATTTATTGTTATGCCCTTCCTGAGATGTGCACAATTAATTGTGTATTAATCATAGTATCAATTAACTACTTCAACATATGCCATACTTCTATGTTATTGTAACCCCTAGATACGATCGGCAGCCCCTAGCGGGGTCCAAGGGGCAGAGTACCTGGCTAGGGTTAAGCCGCCTGGTTAGTTTGGAAAAATTTTATTTTCATTAATAAGTCTTTACTAAAAACCCCATCAGAAAACTTAAGTTCAATTATTTAATCAAGTCCTATCTTCATTTTAAATGTTACATTTCCTTATTAATTATTTACTTAACTTTAGTTTTTATATCATACAAGTCCCTGTCTATTGTTTACGTACGTATATGTTATTTATTGTGTAAAATCATCCTTCACATATAAGTTATTTTGGCATATAAGTCAGTTTTTAACGTATAAGTCTTCTAGGCGTATAAGTTGTTCCAGCGCATAAGTCATTCTCCCAATATGTAAGCACGTACAGCGTGTAAGACTATAACGTATAAGCCATATACACGACCATATACATATGCGCTACATACATACACGCCACGTACATACATACAAGCTTCTATACATACACGCTGCTACACATACACGCTTCTATACATATATGGCGTATATACTTATACGCCGTATAAGGCCTGTCCAGTGTTTATATACGCGTTTTTGGGGGTTTTCCTCGATTCCGGCGCCGGCAGCCGTCGTTAACCACTATGGTTGATCGGGGTTTGATCGTTTATGATCTAGGTAGCTTCGGGGTATCCAGATCTGAGCTAAGGAGTTTCTTAAGCTAGTTTTTGGTTGATAAAACACCCGAAATAAGCTAGATCTAGATCCAAACGGCTCGTATGGCATCACGGGGCTGCGGTGTCGGGTTCTACTAAGTTTGTACAGCTGAGATAAATCATTTTTTTACCTTCGGTTGGTCGATCATTGAATTTATTACAATAGAGAGTGTTTGGCTTAAGTGTGTGTTTTGTAACGTGTAGGCTATGGTGTAGAGATGGATGGAAATTGTAACAACTCTGACTTTTCAAATTTATATTTTATACCCATTTTATGTTCGGAAAGTTTTATCAGTAAAATTATCGCATTTATCGAGTAACTATTATTATATTTGAATTATTTCTTATAATCATTTATTATATATAAAATAACTTTGATTTATGTTCATTTATAACCCTAAACTAAGTTTTAATCCATTTTTGTTTCCACATTAAAACTGCAAGATCCAAATATAAAAACTGGCAAGTCTATTATTATTATTATTATTATTATTATTATTATTATTATTATTATTATTATTATTATTATTATTATTATCCAAACACGTCTCACCCTTATCCCGTCACCCGTTTAGGTTTCGTGAACCCCAATTAGGAAATCGAGATCTAATTGATACAAATTAACAAAATAACGAAATCGCCCTAGCCCATCAAGCATTATACCCTAAAACGAACATTATAACGTAATTAACTAAGCCTGCACAACCCTATACTCATCGCCAATAAAACCCCCATGGTTAATTATATTTTATGAACCTGCAAGACTCTGTTTGATCCCGTCTTTGGCCGCGGAGTTTGTTTCTTCGTTCACCATCAATTCGCGACTAAATCTAGTAATTCTTATATGTAACGATTTCCTTTTTAAGCATTGATCTTTAACCCTAACATTGATTAAACCATTATATAACGGATTAACAGATTTAATTGTTAGAGTCAGTTGGCTGGGTGCGTGTATGCTAACTATCTGAGCCGACCACTGGCACGGGTTCGAGTCCCGGCCATGGCAGGCTGTTTTTGTTATTTTTGTGTTTGCTTTAAAATTTAAAAGGGTATCTATTAATATAATATAGATAACATTTAATATTAAATTAAAGTGGTTCTATTAAAACTGATATATAAACCGATCATTTTTCCGGGCTTTTGTTAAAAGCCATATATACCACTACGTGAAAAAAGTGTTACGAAAAAAATGTGGCCGTAGGCCTTTAGCCACACACATTTGGTTCAGGTCATAAGTGACCAAAGGTCGCAACACCGTGGGTATGATATGGCCACACACAGATTTTAGTGGCCTTATGTGGTTATAAGTGTGGCTAAAGGGTACATGCATTAGTTGCTGGCCATCAAGAAGCCTCTCCAATAAGTGTGGCTAAACGATAGAAAATGGCCACATGACTATTTACTATGAGTGACCATTGCACGTATAGAGCCAAATGTATTCATGTTTCAGCCACATGAATTTTATAATAATGTGGCCAGTAGGGTTATGTTAAGCGTGCATTGTGACCTATACCGTGTGGATATAGCAAAGCAATGACCACTTAAATTTAATAATAGTGTGTCTAAGTATATCATACTGACACTGGATATTACAATAAAAGTGGCTACAAATGTTTACTTGTCACTCAAACACTCCTTTGTAGATTATGGTGTGGCAATTTACAAAATTTCCGTCACACATAGTGAGGTATTGTGTGGCTAATCATATCATATAGACACTAAAGGTAATTATCAATATGGCTAAAAATGTGAACTTGCCAGTCAAACACTCTTTTGTAGTTTGTGGTGTGGCCATTGTCTTACCGTTTGTTACACGTAATGTTTTTTCTAATTTAAAGTGTGGCTATTGTCAAACTTTTCATCACACATAGTTGTAAACACCTAAAAAATCTCAGATCTAATAGACTAATAACTATAACGGATCTAGTTCATGATGCTCTTTAACGATTATATATTAATGTTATGTATTAGTATTAATTGTATATATGTGTATGTATAATATTAGATTGAATACGTTAATGAAGCTTGAGAGAGGATTTTGGCAGAGGTTTGATATATTAATCTCAAAAACTTAAATTAACAGTGGATAAAACCACTATATATAGAAGATGGGTCTAGTTCGTTACACATTCTGTAACGAACTAGCCACCCACTTCGTTACAATACATTAAATGAACAAACATAAAGAATCACCTCCTGATTCGTTAAACATCCTTAACGAATCAGGAGGGAACATAACTTAAGTCTAGTTCGTTAAACATCCTTAACGAACTAGATGACTTCCTTAACGAACTAACTCAATATCTTAATAATTATTACATTAATTAAACGATAAATACACTAATGATAATTACAAAGACTCGAGACGCAAAACCGTGTACTAATAGACACCCCCTCGTCTTGAGCTCTTTGTATTTAATTTACTTGAAGCGCTTGCTTTGTCAATCTCTGCAACTGTGAATACCATGCTCATGACACACACGAACAACACGCTGAAACTGCATTGCTCGGTCATAGTCTACACGGTGCTTAAATAAAATCTTATTCTTGAGAAGCACGTCTTTGTCGGTCTCTGTCAAGTTCGTGAACCACATTGAATCGATGATCTTTATCAGCTCGGTATTTAACCCTTTACCCAAGACAATAACGGCCTCGCCAGTTCGGTTGTTATAGTACCAGCGGTTGAATGCTAAATACATATGTTGATTCAACGTCTTCACCGGCACACGCCTCACAGTCTTTGGCGGCTTTACTTTAAGAACCAGTTTTCTCCAACCTGTCCTTGTATCAATTTCATCGATACGCTTTCGGGTTGGGACCTGTGGTTTGAAAACTTTAAAGCCATGGTTGACTTCGAAAAGCAGATGTTGATGAAACCAATCTTCGATTCGATCACCCCCGCGGTTTATAAACGGCCGACACACGAGGGTACGAACATCCCAACGTGGTAAGGAGAGAACATCGGTATTCTTTTCATAGTATTGGATGCCTTTCTCCCATTTAACAATACCAACTTTCAAGTCAGGATCAAATAGCCATGAAATAATATCACCTTGAACATTCGACACGGTCTTGAAGGAAGTCATCTGATTAGCTTTGGCACGTGCAGTAGCTTCAACTTCTTGCTCTTTATCCACGTACCGATAAGCATCAATAATATTTCGGGCTTTCTTGTCTCGATAACCAAACCATCTCTGAATGGCAGCAACAGTCGGGTTTTCGATAGAATCAAATCTTGTATCGACAACACTCTTTCCCTTTGATACTTTATCCAAATGGTCCTCAGCTGCTTTGACCGTTTCCTCAGTAAATATCGGAGCACCCTGATCAACATTGGTGTGTTGAAACAGATCAGGGTAATCCTCAGTTGTCATATCCTCAATCTCCACCTCCTCGTCTTGATAAATAAAAGCCCTGTTGATCTGAATAGTTGGAACATTCAAGATCTCTTCATCGTTTTCAACTTCCACATCAGGCTAAGCTTCTAACATGGTCAAATCATCATCATTCAAGCCAAGCAGTAACAAAATCCGCTCTCGTGTTAGTGACCTCTCCACAAATTGTCCTTCCTCAATCTCATCCTTATTTACAACACTTCTAACCACCCCCGATCCATCAACAAAGATAACAGTGTTAGCTTCAATCATCTCAATGGTTTGGCGGTTGTATAATCATGATACACGATAATCTGCTTTCCTGAATCATCAGTAGCACTAGTACCAGTACCAGAGAACGAGCCGTGAGCTTTTTTCGGCTCACTTCCTCCAACACCCGACGCATCTGGATCTTCATCATCATTTTTAAGCTTCTTTAATGCATCGTCCTTGCAAGTCAGTTGCAGGATAAGGTCCTCTTGCTCTTTCAGCTTCACCCCCTGAGACGTAACAATCTCATGAAAGACTTTTGTCTCCTTTTGACAAAAAGAGACATAACTTAACAACTTTTTCTGATTCTCCAAGAGACGTTCTTGATTCAGACGATCAGCAGACATTTGATTTTCATAGAGATGAAGTAAGCTCAAAAGCATGTTCGTCTGCTGATCCTGAGACATTGCATGAAACAATGGAGGGATAGGTTGAATTGGACCTTGTGGACGATTAAGTCTCATAAATGAGATATCCAACGATGGTAGAGACATCATCATCGGTGTAGAAGAGACCACCGAGGTAGAATTTGAAGGCCTTGGCAAAGTAGATAATACTTAATGTGGAATCATGCCAAGCCTAGGATCTGGCGTAAGCGTGGTCGTCAAAGTAATCTTCGGGGTGCTAGTAGTAAGCAGCACCACCGGTCGTTGAGTAATAGACGGCCTTGGAGGTGGAACTCCTATTGAGATGCCAGCACCAGCCAACACTCGTCGCTTAGACGATACTTCTTTCACCAATTCTTTCCCTTTCCTTTTATGATGAGTTGCTATAGCACCAGCTAGAACAGCTTCAACCTCAGCTGGTTGTAACACAGGAACATTACCAGCACCACCATTATTATCATCACCGTCTCCGTCATTCCCACCCGCTCCTTCCCTACACTCGGAATCCGAGTCATCATGGATCCAGCGATTATCGAGAGCACATCCATAATCTGTATCCTTTCGATAGATCTTCATCCGTCGTACAGTATCAGCAGACATATGCTCAAGTGGTAACACATAGTCTACCAATGTTTGATCGATAACCAAATTAGGAATCAAATCTTTAATAATCAACTGGAGGAACCAAGGATACATGAGAAACTTCTTTCATTGAACCATCTGAAGGAATTGTTCCTTAAGATGATAAAAATCATTTCCGAGAAGTTGAAAGGCTTGTCCAAGATCAATGCAACAAATGTCGATGGTAGCATAATTCGGCATTCATCGAAACCACCTTTACGACCTCCTATGCAATGGATTAGTACATGGAATAAATACTTGTATGTTTGGCATAATCCATTCTTGTTATACATGGATGCTTCAATGTCTCCACCATAGAACACTCTACGAAAAAAACCCTTGATCAACCTTTTATCAAACTCACACGGATGATCAATAGTATCTCCAAAACAAAGCATTATTCGGATCACATCAGTATCAACAGTGATAGGTGTTTGGTTGATCGTAGCCACACTGTGATTTTCGACCTCAATGTATCTTGCCGTGTTCCAAAATTGACGAATAACACTAAAATAGACTTTCGGCCGGGCAGTTACGGCATGATGGATAGCCGAACGGTGAATAAACGTCAATAAATCACCGAATACATCTTCATCCGCAAAGTTTGTACCGACAAAGGCACAAATATTATGCTTCTTGTCGTACGGAAGAAATGGCATATCTTGTTGTTGCACTTGTTGTGGATCAGCCATGGGAGGATCTTGTTCCATATTATCAGCCATAGTTCTAAATAAACAAAGTCGAGAATCAGTGATAATCAATAAATATAGATAAATTTGTAAATATTAAATAATTGTGAAAATTAAAATAATTTAAATAAGATGTCATTCGTTATACAGGTTGAGTCATTAAAATGAATGTTGATTTATTATAACGAATCAGCTGCTTCGCTATCAAGTAAATTAAGAGCGAATTAGGATTAACGAATCACTCACGAATCACTATAACAATTAATGAATCAAAATCTAATTCGTTATTAATCATGAGAAATGGTCTGATTCGTTATAAAAACAGATTTATTATCCTAGTTCGTGTAAATTGCCTAACGAATTGGACACAAATAAGTTCCAATTCGTTAAGCATTAACGAATGGCCATAAAGACTTAATGTTTGACTATTATGGTCAAGGTCAAAATTACCAAGAACAGAAAAGTCAAATTTGCAATTGGAAATCGATACGAATATAATCGACATCATAAGACCAAAACAGTGATCACAATGGATCTCGGAATCATAAAGCGGTTAAATTAAGGTTTAAGAAAAAATCTAAAACCCGACCACATTATCAAGTAATTAACCCATCAAACCCTTATAAAATTTGACGAAAATCATGATGATGTGATCGTCTATACCTTAGGAACACGAATATATAAACAAAACACGGAAAAACAAAGGTAAAAAATTTTGGAAATTTTGAGCAGAGTAACGGTGTATATGAGGAAGATGAAAGGTGAATAGTGTGACGAAACATCCTCACAGTTCCCTATATAGTCTGACACGGCTCGCATTCCAATGTAACGAATCATCTGATTCGTTTGAATTTTGAAATAACGAATCAGATGATTCGTTATCATAACTTAACACTTGGCTTAACGAATTAGAGGCAATTCGTTAAGATTCAGACATAAAGTTAACGAATTATCCTTAGTTCGTGTCTAGTTCGTGTAAATAAGCATAACAAATTAAATTTCATTCGTTACTGAGTGGCGGAAGAGAAATTTTCTTAACGAATTAAAATGCAATCGTTAGGAATGACCTAATTCGTTATACATGATTTAACGAATTACTTTATTTTAATTTTAAATTAAATAATTAAATTAATTAAATGTATTAATTTAAATATAAATTAATTATCTAAACCAATTTAACTTAAATAAATTACCGAGAACCCATATCTCGATGATTTAGACCTTAAGGTGTTTTACGTGTTGAAACACATAACTTAAAAGACTTAAATAATATGTATAAAAAATGGAAATTCTTTTTGGTATTTTGAACTTTTTATCTAAAAATTTACAAAAGAAATATCCAAAAATGAAAACATAGAATATAAAATGTCTTTGTGTTTTTGTATGGTTTTTCTGAAGCATTACATATTTTTGGATTTTTGTTGAGTTTGAGCAGAGAATCATATTGACCGAATTGCTTTCCATCTCAGTTTTATATTTCAACGATATTATGATTGGCGTTAAGTCGGTCATTGATATTGTTGTCCACTTAAATCTTATAACAAACTTTCAAGCATTTCTGTGATATGATTAATCGTTCAATTAGCGCATATAATATGAGATACTATCAGCCTCTAATCTCAGTTCAAGCTTAATTTGATTTTTGCCAAATCACCCCAACTTGACTTAAACCATTATAGTGTTGAACAAAATTTGAATTTAAAGAATTTTCGAGCAATGCATCTGGTTTCCTTTACTGTGAATGTGTATGCACGAGTCCATCTTTCGACTTACATACATTGTATCTCCTGGGGTCCGTTTCTTATTGATAATGAGACGCGCGCAAGGGAGGAACAGGTGTATGACTAACAGCGGATTTTGATCAAGTCAGTAATTTAGATTGTACGAAGTACAACAGTGATCAACTTTAATGACTTTGGGTTTGCTCTAAAAGCGAGTGAAATATTCATGCTTATAAATACCCTGATGATTAAGCCGCATAAGAACTCACAGTGTCCAGAATCCTAACGCTTGTTATTTGCTTTATTATATTTTTGGGTGATCAAACAACTATAAGGCTTGCGTATGACAGGTTATTACATTTTGCCATCCTCACCGAGATTTTTACTAGAGACTAACTGTAACATCCTACTTGTGGTTATAATAATAAAATAAATTTCGTCTATTTTGTAGTGGGTCGTTGTCGGTTTAGATAAATAGAATATGAGTTGGGCTAGTGTTGGGTAAATGGATATGGGTTATGGACTTGGTTTATGAAAGAAAGAAGGAAAGACCATGGGCTTAAGCCCATGATCCATAATTATACAAACCATTAATCACCCATTTAATTCATTTCTACACATATCCCTTACACCACCCAAAACACACACTTAAGATCTCTCTCTAGTTCCTCTCTTTTCTCTAGCCAAAACCAAGAAGGAAACCGAACACCGACCAGAGGTAATACTAGTATGATGTTTTATTAACTTAAACCCGTTAGATACGATCACGAACTGACGAGCCGACACCGTTAAACTGTTTACGTCACGAGATCCAGAAGAATCGGGTATAAACTGAACCTAAGACGAGCTTAGGGATCACCCTAGCTCAGATCTGGATCGAACGGGGCGAAAAACGGTGAAAAACGAGTCAAAACTCGTTTTTCTGGCGAAAACTCGATTTTCCGGCAATGGCGGCGCTGGAAAGGCGGCGTCGGAATAGTGGTACGAGGTTAAGGAATGTCAGAGAATGTTCGGACATTCTCTGACCTAACCCTATTTCGTTTCCGGAAATCTGACGAATTAGCCTTGATTCGTTAAGGAAAAGAACGACGAACTAGCCCAATTCGCTAAGGTCTAGTTCGTATAAGGATCAGTTCGTTAAGGTCCAATTTGCTATATGGACCAGTTCATGAAAGGGTCCAATTCGTCATAAGGACCAGTTTGTTATAATGCTTGATTCGTTACAAAGCCAGATTCGTTATAATAGTTAATTCGCTATGAACTCCCATTCGTTAAGGACTGAATAACGAATTAGAACTTTGAAAGAATGACAGAACAGTCCCTGGACTTAGAAAAGATTGAATTAATTACAATTAAGCCCTTAAAATTTTGAGTTAGCGAATTAAGTAATGATTTAAAATCCACCATTATTATCAGCTCGACCCCAACCAGGGGCTCTGCCCCTTGGACCCTGCTAGGGGCTGCCGCCCCTAGACCTCGCTGCCAGGTGCGCTGCCCCCGGATCCCCGTTCGTTGTGGGTTAGAAATAAACTAGAAACGTGAATAGATAGTGATAGTTAATTGATATGTGTAATTGCTATACAGTTAGTCGTGCACAGCTCAAGAAAGGAATAACTATAAACGATGAACGTAACCGCATTCAGGTGAGTTTCTAGCCCCATTCCTTGTTATGTTTTCGGGGCAATGTGCATACTCGATGTGATTAGTTAATACACTTATCCTAAGTGATAAGTGTATGCCATATATGTATTATGTAAAATGTATGAATGACTTCTTGTCGGTACATGAACGATCTTCGGAATTGCATTTACTACAAGGTAATGGTTTGATGTTATATGTATGTTGTAAGATGAAGATTGAATGATGTATGTACGTACGAAACTTTACAATTATGTATATAGAAAGTATGCTATGGATGTATGGAAGAAAGGGTACCGGACCCTAATAATATCTGAGGATGAAGGGTGACCGGACCCTAATAATATCCGAGGATGGAGGGTACCGGACCCTAATAATATCCGAGGATGAAGGGTGACCGGACCCTAATAATATCCGAGGATGGAGGGTACCGGACTCTAATAATATCCGAGGTATATAGGGCGAATGCTCTTTATAACGTAAGGCTAGTTGTGAATGTATATAAAGGACTGATAGACAGGTTAAGTATGTAATGCGTACCTTTGGGCACGCATATGTGTATGTAAAGTAAGCTATGTGATTAACTAGAACTCACTCAGCGTAGCTGACTTTTAGTACGCACGCAGGTTAACAGGTTTAGACAATTGGTTTGAGCAGGACACATGGCAAGATCGAAGAGGCTAGCATCTGGAGATTTGTCATGATGTTTTGATATTATCTTTATTATATGTTTTAAAGGCAAGTTAAGAACGTTTGTAATGAATGGTTGACTATTATTATTATTATTCCGCGAAATTTTAAATTAACTTTGATTTAGAACTGCGTTTATGAGTAAATCCAACACCAAAGTAGGGCTACCGGTAACGGGGCCTGGCACTAACACCTCTTTCAATTTGGCTTTTCTTTATGTTCATATCACTTATTTTACTCTAACAGCTTGTTTAAGACCTATCAATGCACCAATGATTAAGCACTCAGTCTTTTAAGCTTATTTCTTTCTGGATTTGGGGTCAAACAATCAATGTACTATCATTTTCTCTTTTTTCCTTCAAAAACTCAAAATTTTGAGGAGCGTAAAACAAAATGAATTTAATCCCCCCAGTTACTTTCAGTCTATAGATTAATGGCTATCCTCTCATGCAAAGATTGTGAGGACCAATACATGCAAGCATGCTCCACAAACATAAATAACCGACATAATTTTCAGCGAAAAAATAAAATAAAACCGCATGACGAACGCCCCAATTACTTTCCATTGTCAGGTAAATGGCTATCCCGAACATTTACGAGTAAATCTTAGGACCAAAGATATACAAGTATATGTCCTTCAAATATGAATAATTCACATAATTTTCAGCGAAGGTATACAAAAATATTTTTGGTTTTTCTCTTTACATACATAAAACACAATCTTTTTATCTTTTTCGGATTTTTCTATAAAAACGAGAAATTCACAACCTTTTTGAATTTTTCAAATTTTCTTATAAATAGAAATAAAAACTTCACAATCTTTTTGAATTTTCGGATTTTTTTTCTATACACAAGAAAACACAGTATTTTTGGTTTTTCGAATTTTAAAATGTTTTTGGAGTTTCAAAATTTTAAATATTAAAAACATGAAAACACACTATTTTTTATTTTTAAAATTTTCAATGTTTTTAGGTTTTATCTATACAAACTAAAGGCACAATATTTTTGGGATTTCTATTTTCACCCCCTAAAATTCAAAAACCGAAAATAAAATTTAAATGGAAATAAATCCAAAATAAAGATAATTATCCTAGTTTCAAGATATTAGCAAGGGTCTTTAAGCTAGGTGAGTCACTCGGGGACTACCTTGGTACCAATCACATAAACAAACAATAAACATTATGTCGGGCCGAGAAGAAGTAAGATACATCAAAGAACCAATCATAGATCGATAGAGGGTAGGATCGACAGTATCCTCCAATTCATCCGTTGATAAATTGTGACCCACGGGGAGAGGAGTAGAAGAGGTTTTTCCAGCAGTAATCTTGAATCGACTCAAGATGTCGTTCACGTACTTAGTCTGGTGAATGAAGGTTCCTTTCGCAGACTGATGAACCTGCAACCCTAAAAAAGAAGTTCATTTCTCCCATCGAACTCATTTCGAACTTGGTGTGCATTGACTTTTTGAATTTCTTACATAACGCGTCGTTTGTTGACCCAAAGATAATGTCGTTGACATAAATCCGAACGAAGAGAAGATCATCGCCGATGTTTTTTGTAAAATAAAGTGCAGTCAACAGTCCCTCGTTTGAAACCATTAGCCGTCAGATGGTCGGCGAGCGTGCCATACCAAGCTCTCGGGGCTTGATGTAGACCATATAATGCCTTGTTTAAGCGATAAACTCGGTCAGGATAATCAGGGTCTCAAAACCCGGAGGCTGTAACACAAACACTTCCTCGTGTAGTTCACCATGGAGAAAAGCACTTTTAACATCCATTTGATAGATTTTTATGTTCTTGTAAGCTGCATAAGCCAGAAAGATTTGTATAGACTCCAATGTAGCAACCGGAGCATATACCTTAGTGTAGTCAATACCCTCTTGCTGATGAAAACCTTGCACCACTAATCGTACCTTGTTTCTCACGATCACCCCACGATCATCTTTCTTACATTTAAATACCCACTTAGTCGGAATCTCCTTCTTGACTCTAGCGGGTTTGTCGATATGATCCCAAACACCCAAACGTGCAAACTGCTGTAATTCCTCTTGCATGGCTTTTACCCAAGAGGGATCTTGAAGTGCCATACGAGGCGTCGTTGGCTCAACTTGGGATAGAAAGTAAGTGAATTTTGCAACACTTACAATTCCAGAAGAATGTAAATCTGCATAAGCACACAATACATTATTCTCATTTGACGAAGCAACTTGATGACGTGTTTGAACTCCAGCATCAAGTTCTCCAACGATGTTTTCTTTTGGATGAGAATTATGAATCCGAAGAGTGGGATTCTCAAGAACAACTATATTTTCAATAAGTTAGTGTAATGTTCTCCCAACTCATGAGATGAATCGTCACTATCAAGTTCAATAACTTGATCAACAACTGGATTATCATCAGATGAAGTAGATGCATTATCAAAGAGAACCGGAGAATCATTATGTGGATCTTCAGTTAGAGCATCGGTTGGAGCTTCAACATCATTAGAACTACAAAATCTTGGAATTACCAGTTGATCTTCAAAGTATGTACGAACCAGGTCTTCATCTGGTTGTTTAGTAGTTGGAGTAAATGAATTAAATAAGTCATCATAGTTAAACATCCAGACGGGACCTTTCCCTTGAGGAGGTGTGGTGTACTTTTGACAGTCCACATGGTACCACTCCTCAACACAACCAGAAGTGAAATTAAATACTCGTTTCTTTGGAGAAGCATAACCCAAGAAATATCCCTCAATGGCTTTTTCATCAAACTTACCCACATCCTTTTTCAACATCGTACAAGGACACCCAAAAGATTCCAAGTACTTTAAGTTAGGCTTTTGATTATTCAAAAGCCCATAACTTGTCTTCTTAAGTCTTTTAACAGTTAGAACCCGATTGACCATATAACACGCGGAGTATTTTGTCATTAAATAGTTCATCTTACGAACATGAATGTGACCCATTCTACGATGGCATAGAATAGAGTCCTTGTCGGTTGCTTTTGAGATAAAACATGTTTCGATAGATGTTGATACTTTAGAGCTCATATTTAAGACATAAATATCATTTGATCTAGGTGAACGCATGACAACCATGTCCTCGGGAATCACGTATCCCGGTTTCAGAATCAAACATTCTTTATCGGTAAATATTGTAGTGTATTTCTTGTCACAGATTTGCGACACACTCAATAAGTTAGGGTCTACCTTGTCACAATAATTGACCTTTTCAAATGTAATGTGACCATTTGAAACTTCACCTTCTTGTGTGATCATACCCTTCAGAATTCCCAGCATACGCCACATAAACCCTTGAATATTTCTCACATTTGTTAAGAGGTCGAGACTTCGATTAATATGACAAGAAAATCCGCTATCCATAATCCAGTTTTCACCATATATGGTCTTGGATGTACCCTACACACAAAAGAAAATGATTAGTTCAAAAAGGCAGCCCAGGCCTCAGTCTTGTGCACCTTTTGATTTCCATGAGTAACATTAAACGTGGTTGAATTCAACTGTTGTTCAGAAACTTGAGAATGCGTTACAGACTTCTTAGACTTTCATCTCAGATAAGAAGCTTGAACGACATTTGGGTTCACGTTCTTGCATATCGGTTCAGTTGGAACAAACTTTGGTTTAACTTGATGATAAGTTTCATTCACATGAACTACCTTTCGAGGATTCACGTTGGAGAACATGATGTGAGTATCATCATCATACGACACAGGTCGTTTCAGAATCTCCTTTATCTAAGGAACCAGTTTCGATTGGTCCTTGACAAATGGATGAAGATTCTGAGATTTCTTCTGTCCACAGTTTCTCACAACATGACCTTGTTGACCGCAAAGAAACCAACTTCGCATGTCCACAAGATCGTTTTGAGATTTAGCAGTAACATATGACACAGAAGGATGATGACTCACATTCTTGGTAAAGATCTTAACCAAATCATCAGATGACATCGATTTCTTTCTCAAATAAAACTCAAGATTAGAGCGGTTTGAAAAACTTTGCAAAGTATCGGTTCCAATAGATTTTACAAACTGAACTTTCTTAGCATTTTTTAAGACTTGTTTAGCTTTAACCAGCGGATCTGATGTGTTTGATGTTTTTGGCAGAAGCATATTGACGTTCAAGATTTTGAATCTTGGAGGTTTCATTGTGAAAAACACTTTCAGTCAGTTCCGGTATAATGATATTAATTGGAATGTGTTTCTCAGTGAACATCGTGTCTATTCCTTTTAATTTAAACACACGAACAGTTGATGGCTTGGAAACCTTAGGATTGATGAAACTCAACAAATTCTCACCATAAATTTTGGGCTTTTCTGGTTTCTTAGCTTTCGCTGGTTTAATCTTAACATTGTCTTCTTGTTTCACCTAAGTTAAGTGTTGTAAGTCCCGAATCTGGATCACTATAATATGATATCAACTAAACGAGTATTAGTGCGGAATACTAACACTCGGTGATTCAAGAACACAAATAAGAACAATAATAGTAACACAGAACTGCTTCAAAACACACGTATATTATTGAATACGTCGGGTGCTTAAGCACTTACAATACTTGATAATAATAATAATGAACAACCATAACCCTATACATCACATCTCTATATATAGGGATAACAACCAAAGACCGGCCCACACACCAAAAAGCCCACCGAGAACACAAAGGTGTTCTCGGTTTACATGTGCACCCAAAACCCAAGCCCAAATAACTAGTACTAATTACAATCAAGCTCAAACCACATAACTAGGCCCAACAATCTCCCCCTTGGTTTGTAGCTTTATCTTTACTCCTCCTCCATGTAATCAAGATCCGCATCCTTCAACCCTCCAGCCCAAAATTTGTTATTGATGATAGATGCCACCATGCTTGTGTATTCTTTGGCGGCTGTTTCAAAAAGACCATCAGCAACAATCTGATGCGTACTGAGTGTCTTGATGTCCTTCTCATGAAATTTCAATAGATCCTTAGGGTCAACAAAGCGATATTGACCTTTTCCCTTTTGTAGCTTGACAAAAGCTATAGCATTAAAGGGATCAAAGAACCAGAATCTCATGTTGTCCAATGTACCATCGGAAATGGCACCAGGTACAGGAATGTAAGTAGCTTTCTTTGTGGGAGGCCACATCACATTCACCATAGTTTTCCCAGTTCGTGGATCGAGGACTCCTTTGGCTTTCTTCATAAAAGATTCAGCAGTCGGCATATTTGGAAAGCCTCTATCAACTTGACGCTTGTGAAAGTTCCTGAACTCAGTGCCCCGTTTGTTGTGTGATGGATTTAAAAATGGAGCATTTATTAAGTCACTCAAATCAACTTTAGTCCAAGAACCAAAGTCCTTCATATTTTTGTAGTACTCCATTGTCCCTGACTTTCTCTTGACCCACCACATGCTTTTATCTGCATCAAAACCCCATGATAGAACTCCAGATCGATCACCGTATTTGTCAGAGAACCCCTTCTGAAGTGTAACAACATATCTCTCTGGGTGATCTGAAGATACAACATTTTGATCTGAGTTCTTCATTACCAGTAGCTTCTTCTTTCCCTTCTCAAGCAACTTCTTTTTAATTCTGTCAGACTTCTCTTTTGTAACAGATGGTGCATCCAAGTAACGATTCAGAGAATCTGATTCTTCTTGTCGACTGGCACCAATGCTAGCGTCTGGATGAGCATTAGAATCTTTGTCTTGATCAGTAGTTGGAGCTCGATGTACCATATCTTCATTACTTTTGAACTCGTCTCCAAACTTTTGAAATAGCCTTAGTTGAAGATCGAGATACATGGCAGTTAGGCCTCCTATTCCAGACTACAATTCTTTAATCTTGGAGTCTTTGTCTGAATTGCTGGCCTCAAGCTCCTGGATGCGAACATCCTTAATTACCGAATCCTGCTCGAGTTCAAAAACTTTTCGTTGCAGAGCCTGAATGTCCACAGGAGCATTCTCAAGAACCACTCCTTTTCCCTTGTTCTGAAGAAAGGCTTCCTGCATGGCAAGAATTTGAGCAACCTTATCTGAGACACCTGAACTTGACTGACCATGAACAAATTGATTAGATGACCCAGAGGGGATATCTGCAGCGTCAGTGTGCAGAATTTCTGCTTCAAAATCAAGGTCATCACCAAAATCACTGGACAACAGTTCCATGAATGTTGGCTCAGTAGTAGATGCAACTGTTTCAGTTTGGGATTCTGGTTGATCGGTGATCTGTTGAGGGCTGGAGGTTGATTATGGTGCTGGTGTGATTGTTGGTGTTGGTGTTGCTTTGGTTGTTTCAACTTCACTTGCCAACTCGCTTGATTTCAAATCATCTCTCTTTCGTTTACGATGAATGAGATCAACAGTTGGCTCTTCTTCATAGTCTTCCTCAGCATCTTCAGTAACTGTTGTAACACCCCGTAACCGCAGCGGAAACGTACACGGGATGCAACAGACACCTCTGATATCAACCACATTGTTTATAAAGAAAACTGAATGCATTAATATACTTCAAATTACATTAACTTGTATTCCATTACCGTCTAGGTGATACACACATCACACCCTACGATACATAATTCTATTTATTATAATGTATCCTAACATCCCGCACGCAAATCTTACACACATCAAGCACTTAGCACATAAGCAATCACTTCATCTTAGTTGTACCTGAAAAGCATGTGAGAAAACGGGTCAACTACGAATAGTTGGTGAGTTTCACAATTTTAGTAAACCATGATAAATCCATATTATAATTTAATAACCTCTGGGGACATTTTTAACCCAGAGCACTTCCAATAACCTCTGGGGACACTGTTAACCCAGAACACTTCCAATAACCTCTGGGGACACTGTTAACCCAGAACACTGTTGCGGGACCTTACAATATTAACAACTCAGACAATTACCATCTTAAAACATTACCGTAAGATTCCCGTACAATACACATTATATAAATACATTCATTTCCATGCGATCAGCATGTACTTAAACATTTTGATAGAAACATGCTTTCCGCCCCGGGAAAATATTTAAAACAGTTCAGTAAAAAAAGGGGCTCGTGAAACTCACCTTTTCGTGAGCAAAGATGTAATACTGTGCACGTCTACCTGTCCGGATCTGTAATACGGTCCCTAAGTCGTTACTACACAATTTCTATTAATATAACTTAAATTCGTGTTAATCGGTACGTTTGGGGACACTGTTAACCCAGTACCGTACACGATCCAAGGACAATGTTAACCCCGAAACACTTTTCAGGACTTAGTTTGTGATATCACTTAGAGTTCTTTAGTCAAAACTACCATTAGTTGGTTTTCTCGTTTTGCGTGCCTAGCACGGTTGTCCGTCTTTATGTTTTCAAAAATGAGTTTGGTCACATACGACCCGAAAATAGTTTTTATTGATATTTTAATTAAAGTGGTGAAATTAGAGCTTGGTTTAGACACCCCGTTTGGCCGCGGGGCCCGTTTCCGTCTTTAATATACCGGAAACTGCTAAATCGGGTAAAATTACCCAAATTATCCGAATTACTTTCGGATGATTTATTTTTATTTGATTAACTTACTTTCATGAAAATAGTCCATTGTTAAGGTTTTTATACACCGGTTAGCTCGCTTAGGCGAACTTTGCCGGTTTACGCGTTTTAAGCTTTAAAAGTTTGTTTTTATGTTCTTTTTAGCACAAATAAATATCCGCTTAGTCTCGGATCTTGAAATTTTGAACAAATCACTTTTTGACAGTAAGGAATTTTATAAAAATATTTCAAGAATTAATTTTTATATTTAACATTTATTTATCTATTTTTAAACGTCATTTGAACACCAAATATGTCGAAAATACCAAACGACCTTAGAAAAATCCCAAATTTTTCTGGGATGACCCCTGCCATCAACATAGTTCTCTGTAATATTTCCAGAACTAAAATCTTATTTTTCATGCCCTTTTCACAAAAACCGAGCTAGAAAACCCTAGAACCCGTTTTACCGAAAAGCCTACTTGGACTTCTCCAATGGACCTGAAATTAAGTGTGTGACCTTTATATGTTATGAAAAACGTATCTGAATATTTCTAGAATTTTTCATGATGTTTAGCTATTTTTCACCATTTTTAGCCAAAACCGAGCATTAATTTCACCAAATATTCATCCTTTATCCAAAAATTACCAAATTTTCACAGATCTCATATTTTCATGTGTAGATCATCTCTGTGAAATTTCATGACCCAACTCTAAGTCTACCAACATCTGTCCAAATCATACAAATCATACGAAAAACCGAACTACGTTGTGTTTCTAGCTTTAGATCGCAACGATCTTGCTTTCTAGCCTTTGCTAGCAACTAGATACAACACCTACAAGCACAATAACACCACACCAAGCAAGTTATACCCACAATCAAGCCATTTCTTTCATGGTTTCGGTTAAGACATCAAAACAAAGATTTTAACCGTAAAAATTCGTTTTTGACTCTTTTAACTCATTTCTTGGACCAAGATCCCTTGTATAACTTGTATACATCACTTGATCATGCAAGAATCGGTTTCATCTCGGGTTTTCACCCATTTTTCACTTGAAACCTCATTTTCTCAAGATTTTGGAATTAAAAACCAAGATTAAACCATAATAACATGTTTATACCTTGTGGATCTTCTTAAAAATCAAAGGTTTTTGGTTGAATGTGTAAAGGATGGAGAGAAATGTGGAGTTGGGATTTTAGAAAAAAGAAAATGAAGTGTGTATGTGTGTGATATGGACCGATCGGTCCATGTAGTCGTGTGGGGTGGGGCCCACATCTCAAATCTTGGCCACACATTCGGATTGTGTAATCCGGATAATGTTGTGGATAATCTGGTTCAGTTCGTTTTTTTGTTAAACATTTAATTCCGCTCAAAACGAGGCCAAAACGGTCGTTTTTCGGCTAAAAAATTAAATTTATATAAAACCGATTTAAAAACTTTAAAAACTTAAACCATGACATTTATGGACTTAACACATCATATTGTTGGTTATTGTGCATCTTTTTCGGCTTGATCGATCGTCTCTTGCTTAGTTCGATATCAAAGGTTTCGTTTAACGTACCGACGTACCATTAAATCGAAATCCTTTTTCTGTGCTATAATTCACTTATCCCGAAGCTTTAATACTTCGTAAACTTTACTAAACATCATATATTTGATCTATAATGTAATCCCCGATTCGTTCGGGTTTCAATAACCGTTCATCGGTTAATCGAAATTCCAATACGACTAGCTGTACATTCGAGTATAATTCGTACTGTGAATCTTATATACTCGTATAAACACATTATAATTCGTATATTCGGTATTAAATAACACGTAAATAGTATATACCGTCTAGGGTATACCTGAATTTGCCGGGATCGTTACATTCTCCCCCCGTTACAAAAATTTCGTCCTCGAAGTTTTATGCATCAACTACTTCCTTTTGCGGAAATAGGTGGGGGTATTTCTTCCGAAATTCGTCCTTTCGTTCCCATGTATATTATGGGCCTCGTTGCGAGTTCCATCTAACTTTGACCAACGAGATCTTATTGTGTCTAAGTTGCTTGATTTTCCCGTCTACTATTTCTATGGGCTCCTCTACAATGTTGAGCTTATCATTTATTTGGACACCCTCTAAAGGCAACACCGATGTCTCATCCGACAGACACCTTTTCAAGTTCGACACATGAAACACGTTGTGAACTGCACTTAATTCATCAGGCAGTTCTAATCGGTATGCTACAGGACCGATTTTTGCAGTAATGTCGAATGGTCCAATGTATCTAGGGGCCAACTTCCCCGCCTTTCCAAATCTGACTACTCCTTTCCAAGGTGATACTTTCAAATACACTTTATCACCTTTCTCAAATGATAACGGTTTTCTACGGGTATCGGCATAACTCTTCTGCCGATCCCGTGCGGCCTTCAGATTGTTCTTAATTTCAAGTATTTTGCTGGTCGTTTCCTGGACCAGATCTGATCTAATAACATGTGTGTCGCCCACTTCAGTCCAGCAGAGTGGTGATCGGCACTTCCGTCCATACAATGCTTCGTAAGGTGCTGCCTTTATACTGCTATGGTAACTGTTATTATAGGAAAATTCAACGAGTGGAAGATGTTGATCCCAATTTCCTTTAAAATCCAGTACGCATGCACGAAGCAAATCCTCCAGTGTTTGGATGGTCCTCTCAGACTGACCGTCGATCTGAGGGTGGTAAGTTGTGCTTAGATTAATACGCGTTCCCAGCGCTTCTTGTACAGCTTGCCAAAGATTGGAGGTGAAATGGCTATCTCGGTCGGAGATGATTGAGATGGGTATCCCATGACGAGACACAATTTCATTTATATAAATCTGCGCAAGTCTCTCGGTGTTATAATTATTTCTAATCGGAATAAAATGTGCCGATTTGGTTAATCGATCCACGACTACCCAAATTGCATCATGTCCTCGGGACGTCTTGGGGAGATGTGTCACAAAATCCATCGTGATCTGCTCCCACTTCCATTCAGGAATTTCCGGTTGTTGTAACATTCCCGAGGGTTTTCGGTGTGCAGCCTTATCTCTTGCATAACTCAATATTCACCAACACACGTAACCATATCTTTCTCCAAACTCTACCATTAATAAAAATCTTTTCAGATATCTGTATCATCAATAGTCAAATCTGACCCCGGATGTATGGATTATTTCGATCTATGCGCTTCGTCAAAGATTAATTCACGAAGGTCATGAAGGGTCGGGATCCAAACCCGATTTTTGAAGTAGAGAATTTAGTCCACGCGCTGTTCGAAATTCTCCTCATTGCCGTAAGATTCCTTCTTTTCCAATTGTTCCTCTTTCAACGCCTCACGTTGAGCGACTCAAATCAGGTTCGAAGGTTCGACTGAACTATCATCCCCAGCACTCGCACTCGTAATGGCTTAACCCGATCTTTCTTACTCAAGGCATCGGCTACGACGTTAGCCTTGCCAGGGTGATAACGGATGTCACAGTCATAATCGCTTAACAACTCGACCCATCCTCGTTGCCTCATATTCAGTTCTTTCTGATCAAATATGTGCTGCAAACTTTTATGATCAGTGAAGATGGTGCACTTCGTATCGTAGAGACAATGTCTCCACATTTTAAGTGCGTAGATAACCGCTCCCAGTTCTAAGTCGTGAGTAGTGTAATTTTACTCGTATACTTTTAACTGTCGGGAAGCATAGGCTATAACCTTAATATACTGCGTCAACACGCATCCTAACCCTTTACGCGATGCGTCACAATACGCGACAAAACCATCGTCTCCACCGAGGAGACTTAAAATCGGCGCTTGGCATAATTTTAATGGTTTCTATCTTATTTGGATCTTTGCATAATCCTTGTTGCTTTACAACATGACCAAGGGATTATGCCTTCTTTATTCAAAATCACAATTCGAAAACTTCGCGTATAGCTCATCTTGCTTTAACACTTCTACAATTTTCCTTAACCGTCGTTCGTGCTCTTCCTTACGTTGCAAATATATCAAAATATTATCAATGAATGCTATGACAAATTTGTCAAAATAAAGTTTACCGACTCGGTTCATGAGTTTCATGAATGCTGCCGGCGCATTTGTTATCCCGAAAGGCATAACTAAGAATTCATAATGGCCGTAGCGAGTCCGAAACGCTGTTGTTGCAACGTCCTCTTCTTGGATTTTTCATTTGGCGATAACTATATCTAAGATCAATTTTCTAAAAATAAATCACCCTTTGCAGTTGGTTAAACAGATCGTTTTCTTCGAAGAAGTGAATACCTATTCTTGATCGTCACTTTATTCAATTTTCCGTAATCAATACATATCCTAACACCTTCTTCCTTCATTTCTCAATAACACTGGTGCACCCCATGGTGACTAACTAGATCGTATAAAACCTTATCCAAAAATTCTTGCATTTCAGACAGTGCAAGTCGGTAGGGTGCTTTAGCAACAGGGCCAGCTTGAGGCATTAAATCGATTCTGAATTCGACATGTCGGGTTGGCGGTAATCCAGGAAGTTTTTATGGGAAAACTTGTGGAATTCGCGTACCATCGGGATATCTTCTATATGTTTTTTTTTATACTTTGGCCATCGCGTTTGTTAAGTATACCACGTCTTCTTGTCGTAAATATTATAACACCTCAAGATGAGATTAGAGTGGTAACATAATACCGTACACTTTTCTCCGTATCTAATCGCTTCATCGTCCGAAAGAGAGCTTCTAATCATCTTCTTTTTCATATTTGATTTCAGCTTCATGTTGAATTAGCCAATCCATGTTAACTGTTACGTCAAAACTTCTTAACTTTACTGGTCGTAGGTCAATAAGGAAAGGATTAATCGTTCAGAATAATAGGACAATTCCGAACAATTTAGTTAACCATTAGGGATTTACCGTTAGCGATTCTACAGTATAGGGTTCTATAGTTTCACTAATCGGTATCTTTCCAAATGATAGAAGGTTAACAGGAACTGACTTCTATCGACGACCGTAAAAATATCACTGAAGCCTATTGATTTAAACTACAACGTACTCAATACCACCTTTGGATCATGACGTGCTTTATTCAAATTACTCACAAAAGCTCGGCTCCTTGCTTGATCAGAGGTTAATGCTTGTCATGAGGTTCGTCTTCTAACGACACTTTGGTTCAACTTTGGGTAATTTCGCTTGAAACGTTCTGTACTGCCACATTCATAGCAAGTACAACTATTTGGCATAATTTGATTTCTTTGGATGGATTCTTATTGAAGTTGTTGGGTTCGGAGTGGTTGTACATGAATGGGTTGGGGTTGCCGGTTCCCATGGCTTCAATTGGTTCTACAAATGGGGCATTACGTCCATCTTTACCACACCCGTGGCCTACTATCACCCGACATTCTTCTTCCTTTATCATTTCTCTTCTTTATTACTCGACGTCTCACCTAACGTCCTTCCAGTCCACTTCCCATAGAGTAAAATATATCAATGCTGGCTTGCGACACAACCCTTTCAAAGGTTGTATATTTTACAGGATTGACTATACTCTTTATCGATGGAGTTAGTCCCCAATATTGCGCTCACTTCGCTTAGTTTTAGGAGTAATTAGCCATGTTACAAGACATGACAATTCCTTCAAACGATTAGCGTTTTCTAAGTGATCAGCATACAACATTTCTATCTTCCATAGTTCAGTTTCCAATCTCTGAACTTAATTACTCGAATAAAAGTGCTCTAGCACAAGAATTTTAAATTCCGACCACATCATCTGAGCAAAAATTTTCTATCTATTATTTTTACCATCGTGTTCCATCACGATACAACATAATCTACCAACATATCTGTAGCATACTTCACTACACAATGTTCTAGACTCTTACCAATATCCTTAACCATTTCGATCTTTTCTATCCACTCGCTAATCTATTCCTCCCTTTACCATCAGCCAACTATTAATAATCCCTTTAACACAACCGATAAACATATTCTTCACACCGGATCTAATTCATTACGACTACTATTCATGTTTAGTATATAACTAATACTTGTAGTCATAATAGCATTCGGTGGGACATTATCACTCTTAGTAATACCACTAAGAATTGAAATATTCATAATCATGTGATTGCTCGATCTATAATTCTGCGTTCACATTTGCATCAACACTAGCAGTGATCTGTGATACTACATTCGGTATCATCATCTGCTATCTTTGAGCAATCAACTGAATCCTATCAATCTCCATCATTGGAGTTACTCTTTTTATGTCATTCTGCCGTACTCATCCCGTACGCAGTAATCAATATTAATCTCACCATATAACTCGTTACCAGCTCAATCATAACAACAGGTACACATACACACCAAATGTTATCATATATATTACACATACCGGCATCTAGTATATATGTCCCACAAATATAATAACATATAGACTTAACCTGACGTCGGTTAACGTCTAATTATGGTTCATAACCCTTGTCACCATCTGACATGTAGATCTTTCTCAATAGAAATCAATGTTTAATATTCATGATTTCAATATCCTTCTGCATGTCGGCATAACCGATACACGCTCACGTGAGCACCAAACGATTACGTACCACGGAGTTATAATATCCGTGTCTATTCGTATATCCGGCATACACGGTATACCACCTACGAACGAATATCCAACAATGTTATAATGATTTCAACACCTCTTTGTGTATAGGTAATCATTCTATTCGAGTATACATGGGTATAAGCATCTAACGGATGTAAGGATAACATAGGGAGTTGCAAGGTTCAAGGTAATCGCGCAACATGGGTTGCCTTCAAATATTATTAATTATTATTATGGGAAACTCTATCACTTGCTCAGTCAATGTCCTCAGGCGTTCTAGGTTCGTTGAAATCGGTAATTCTCGATCTGGAGGTGGTATGACTCATATGTTTGAGAGTGAGAAATACATATATATATATTTCTATATATTATTTTTATCTGCTGATTTATTATCAAATTTATTATTATTATTATTTTATTTATTTATTTACCTTAATGAAATAAGAGTGGTTTCAGGCACGGATCCGTCCGTACGTGAGGGTCGACGGTTCGGGTGAACATCTGGGGTTATTAGGTTATACGGTACCGGTGTTGGTAGGGTAAGGGATTCATCAATTTTGGTTGGGAGTGACGGTTACTAGATATTTCTGGTTAATGTCAAACGGGAGATCTAACTTGGTACTATCATAACTATGGCCCGATAAGTCAGACTCATTATCAACCGATGCTCTAGAAATCTCAGCATCCTCGGTACTTTTTATTATTTCCTTCCCCGGTTCCTTATCCGGGTCCCATTTCTCAATACATGTACCCACAAGATATGTATATATATATATATACACATTAACACGTATAAATAATACCATATACTTTACACATATGTTGCCATTTTTACCTACTAATGTACCCCGTGACTTCCTCTGAATTCCCTCGTGCGGACAAGTATGTTATTATGTTCCGGACCATAATAACCCACTTGTCCATCCAAGTTCACCCAGCTCTCGTCACTATAAATTATTAGTTGATATTCAGATCCTAAAATACTTGAGCTACTGGTTATATTTTAGGTATCTTTTAAAGACATCCTAATTCTTTTATAACCAATGGCTCTGATACCAAGTTCTATAACACCCCGTAACCGCAGCGGAAACGTACACGGGATGCAACAGACACCTCTGATATCAACCACATTGTTTATAAAGAAAACTGAATGCATTAATATACTTCAAATTACATTAACTTGTATTCCATTACCGTCTAGGTGATACACACATCACACCCTACGATACATAATTCTATTTATTATAATGTATCCTAACATCCCTCACGCAAATCTTACACACATCAAGCACTTAGCACATAAGCAATCACTTCATCTTAGTTGTACCTGAAAAGCATGTGAGAAAACGGGTCAACTACGAATAGTTGGTGAGTTTCACAATTTTAGTAAACCATGATAAATCCATATCATAATTTAATATTATCTGGGGACACTGTTAACCCAGAGCACTTCCAATAACCTCTGGGGACACTGTTAACCCAGAACACTTCCAATAACCTCTGGGGACACTGTTAACCCAGAACACTTCCAATAACCTCTGGGGACACTGTTAACCCAGAACACTTCCAATAACCTCTGGGGACACTGTTAACACAGAACACTGTTGCGGGACCTTACAATATTAAAAACTCAGACAATTACCATCTTAAAACATTACCGTATGATTCCCGTACAATACACATTATATAAATACATTCATTTCCATGCGATCAGCATGTACTTAAACATTTTGATAGAAACATGCTTTCCGCCCCGGGAAAATATTTAAAACAGTTCAGAAAAAAAAGGGGCTCGTGAAACTCACCTTTTCGTGAGCAAAGATGTAATACTGTGCACGTCTACCGGTCCGGATCTGTAATACGATCCCTAAGTCGTTACTACACAATTTCTATTAATATAACTTAAATTCGTGTTAACCGGTACGTCTGGGGACACTGTTAACCCAGTACCGTACACGATCCGGGGACAATGTTAACCCCGAAACACTTTTCAGGACTTAGTTTGTGATATTACTTAGAGTTCTTTAGTCAAAACTACCATTAGTTGGTTTTCTCGTTTTGCGTGCCTAGCACGGTTATCCGTCTTTATGTTTTCGAAAATGAGTTTGGTCACATACGACCCGAAAATAGTTGTTACTGATATTTTAATTAAAGTGGTGAAATTAGAGCTTGGTTTAGACACCCCGTTTGGCTGCGGGGCCCGTTTCCGTCTTTAATATACCGGAAACTGCTAAATCGGGTAAAATTACCCAAATCATCCGAATTACTTTCGGATGATTTATTTTTATTTGATTAACTTAGTTTCATGAAAATAGTCCATTGTTAAGGTTTTTATACACCGGTTAGCTCGCTTAGGCGAACTTTGCCGGTTTACGCGTTTTAAGCTTTAAAAGTTTGTTTTTATGTTCTTTTTAGAACAAATAAATATCCGCTTAGTCTCGGATCTTGAAATTTTGAACAAATCACTTTTTGACAGTAAGGAATTTTATAAAAACATTTCCAGAATTAATTTTTATATTTAACATTTATTTATCTATTTTTAAACGTCATTTGAACACCAAATATGTCGAAAATACCAAACGACCTTAGAAAAATCCCAAATTTTTTTGGGATGACCCCTGCCATCCACATAGTTCCGTGTAATTTTTCCAGAACCAAAATCTTATTTTTCATGCCCTTTTCACCAAAACCGAGCTAGAAAACCCTAGAACTCGTTTTACCGAAAATCCTACTTGGACTTCTCCAATGGACCTGAAATTTTGTGTGTGACCTTTATATTTTATGAAAAACCTATCTGAATTTTTCCAGAATTTTTCATGATGTTTAGCTATTTTTCACCATTTTTAGCCAAAACCAAGCATTAATTTCACCAAATATTCATCCTTTATTCAAAAATTACCAAATTTTCACAGATCTCATATTTTCATGTGTAGATCATCTCTGTGAAATTTCATGACCCAACTCTAAGTCTACCACAATCTGTCCAAATCATACAAATCATACGAAAAACCGAACTACCTTGTGTTTCTATCTTTAGATCGCAACGATCTTGCTTTCTAGCTTTTGCTAGCAACTAGATACAACACCTACAAGCACAATAACACCACACCAAGCAATTTATACCCACAATCAAGCCATTTCTTTCATGGTTTCGGTTAAGACATCAAAACAAAGATTTTAACCGTAAAAATTCGTTTTTGACTCTTTTAACTCATTTCTTGGACCAAGATCCCTTGTATAACTTGTATACATCACTTGATCATGCAAGAATCGGTTTCATCTCGGGTTTTCACCCATTTTTCACTTGAAACCTCATTTTCTCAAGATTTTGGAATTAAAAACCAAGATTAAACCATAATAACATGTTTATACCTTGTGGATCTTCTTAAAAATCAAAGGTTTTTGGTTGAATGTGTAAAGGATGGAGAGAAATGTGGAGTTGGGATTTTAGAAAAAAGAAAATGAAGTGTGTATGTGTGTGATATGGACCGATCGGTCCATGTAGTGGTGTGGGGTGGGGCCCACATCTCAAATCTTGTCCACACATTCGGATTGTGTAATCCGGATAATGTTGTGGATAATCTGGTTCAGTTCGTTTTTTTATTAAACGTTTAATTCCGCTCAAAAAGAGGCCAAAACGGTCGTTTTTCGGCTTAAAAATAAAATTTATATAAAACCGATTTAAAAACTTTAAAAACTTAAACCATGACATTTATGGACTTAACACATCATATTCGTATATTCGGTATTAAATAACACGTAAATAGTATATACCGTCTAGGGTATACCTGAATTTGCCGGAATCGTTACAACTGTCGAAGGAGGCTTCCGAGCAATTTACTGAAATAGGACTTTTGCAGCTTCGAGGGCTTTTAATCTTTCATCAACTGTAAGAGTACTTGGCTGTAGAGGCTCTTCTTCCTCATCTTCATCATCGAAGATCTCAAACGTAGCAGCACGTGGTTAAGCGGGTACCACGTGTTCATCAGCAACCTGAGCTATGACAGGCTCAGCTTCGGTCTCAGCAAAATGACCGAATTTTTCCAGGGGTCTCAATCCCCTGTAGACTATTTTGGCCCCTTTTCTTGACTGCTTCATATCCAAGGTCTCAACAGTTTTAACCAAATCAGTGTAATGAGAGTCAAAGATCATCTGCAAAAACCTTGGGTACATCAAAAACATCTCCTTATTCTTTGCCCTGAGATTGCTCATCATTTCATTGAAGACGAATTTGGAATAGTTGTAATTCCAACCCATGATCAGAGCCACAATAGTAGATGTCTGGTTGTGACTGATCTCATCTGACCCCCATTTCTTCCTGAGATACAAGTGAAAAACGTGTGCAAGAGGTATCTCCAGTACGAGTGAAGCAGTTTCTTGACTGCCGGTGGATAAGTTCCTTCATACCCCATTCTTGTAATTACTTTAGTAACCTCGATGGTAGAATATTGTGTTGGGTAGTCGGGTAGATCCCCAAACAAAAGTACTTCTCTGATAATGGCTTCAGTAACAGTAACAGGTTTCATCTGCATTTTGGAGTCGATAGAAATAACTCCATTTGTCCCTTAAGAATTGATCTTTGCATTCTTCCATAAATCATTAATCATCTTCTTGCAAATGACAGGATTCTCACGAAGAGCATGAAAGATCCTGCAAGTATTCAGTCCAACAATCATTGACTTGAACTCCTTGTGAGCCAGTGGCGGCTCATACAGATGACCAGCTATATTATGAGTGTCCACAAACTTTAACGGATTTTGATCAGTCATATCTACACCAAACTTAACAAGTTAGATAGAAGTAATAACGTTTGAACCATAAATTAAGATACAATTTTATTATTTAACAGGGTGGACTGAAATGAACTTCTGTGGGAGTCCAGGTTACGTTGGAGTGGCCCAAAAGTGTACCACAATGAGAATCCGGGCCCAAGCAATGAGAATTTAGGCCAGGCAGGGGGGATCTCGGTCAGATAAGGGGGTTCTCGGTCAAAGGAAATCAACGAAAAACAACCGAGAACAGAGGTTCTCGGTCACTACAATTTACCGAGAACAGACGGATTTTCTGTCAATGGGTGACCGAGAACAATATATGATAATCTATGAGAGTTCTCGGTCAACATAAGTCAAACCGAGAACTCCTTGCCAGCTGGGCAGAAAACCCCTTTGGATTCCACCTTGGAACCTGTGTCATCATCTTCAATCTACCGAGATCCCCCAAAAACCTTCATTATACCTGCAAATGATCTACAAGTAGTCAGCCGAAAACACATAATCAACCCTAAGAATTTCCACCGAAAATCCCAAATAGCCAATAATCCCCTTTTTCTTATTGATCTAATCGATTTACGCTAGCCTTATCCGACACACTGCAAGTACATGAGTTCAGATATCATTCTTATTTAGTACCTGCTTAGTCAAAAATGAACACTTTAATGGTGATTAGCAAGAGAGATTATGATTTCGGCAAGGATGATTGAAGAAGGAGATCTCCGCTGAGAGGATTTGGAGTTTTAAAAGAGTTATAAAAGAAAATAATGCTTTATAAGAGTACATATACACATATCAGATGGGCCGAAAACCCATCAGTGGGTTTAACATAAGCCGAAAGCCAAAACAGCCCAACAATTTCATGACCCATAACAGGATCCAGATTTTGCAAAAACCCAAATTTGACTAAACATAATTTACACAAACGATTCGAGGAGAGTAATTTTGAAGAAAAAAAAATTAGCCAGGTTAGAATAAAATACAATAAGATAAAATTAAATAAAACAGAAATAAATTTTCACACACAAGTAAAACAACTCCCTTTATTTTAACGTCGGGATCAAATTTCAGTTTTTCGTAGAACTGCTGCCCATTTATAAAAAGATCTGAACATGGAATCATATCGTTTAAGAAGCTGTCACAAGGATTCATGTTCAGCATTATTATGACATCTAAGAGACAGATTCATAACGTGTATCCCATACTTAGCAAGATCTTTCATCGCATCAGTGATATGATTAAGGTTCAGTTAGGCATAAAGCTTAAATGGACATCACTCATAGACCTGTGATGCCTCCTATCTCTTCTCAAAGCGTATTTGACTTTACCCAGATCACCCCAATTTGACTCCAACCCCCTATTGCTTGATCAAAACAATTTATATACAAAACATGGCGTAGAATTAAGGTTGAACGTTGGACTCAGTGCCAGTAAACTGACAAGCCTTTCATTCGAGACATGACAGGACTTATTTGTGTGCCCCCATCTCTATAGTTCTAATTTGAAACCTAGAAGCCTTGATAAAGAAATACATTCAATAGACATAAATTACTTCAATCACAAATTTTGTTTTTTTTAAATAATAATAGTAGTAGCAATAGCTTGACTGCACAATATTTTTGGTGATCAAGACACTAACGGGTTCGTGTATGTCTGGGTAATTGCTTTTCTGCCTATCATTCGGAGAGATGTATCTGGAGACATGCACCTGTCTTCAAAATGACTCTCCACAATAAGTTTAGCAAATTTAGTTTATATCACTTTAACTTTTACGCATCGTGGAAAGTACCATACACATCAAGGACTGTTCTAGAGCCTTTTAAGCCTAATAACTTCACCCGTTAGGCACACAAAAACAATTTATCTATCACTTTCCAAAGGTTGGATCAATTTCCATTTGAAAGTTTTAGAGCTTCTAAAAGGCTATTAACTGAATAGTAATATCACTTCCCAGAGAGTTAAGTAAAACACACGCGTTAAGCATTCAGTCACCCCGGTCACTTTAAGCCTTCAGGTTAATGACTATCCATTGTAACCACAGGTGGTTAACCGGGCCAAACATGCATGAAAATACATGTCCTTCCGACTTAGACTTACTGACATAATTTTAAGCAAAAGAACATGAAACACAAACAACATATCATAATCGCCCTGGGTGCTTTCAGTCATCAGGTAAATGGCTATCCTGTGAAACTACAGATAGAGCACTGGACCAACCATATACAAGTATATGTCCTACAAACTTGAGCAACCGACATAATTTTAAGCAAAAATAAATGTTATTATTATTATTATTATTATTATTATTATTATTATTTAATAAAAGCAACGCGCACACACTATTTTTGTCTTTTTGATTTTTCTCCCCCTAAATTTGTGCAAAAATTAAACAAAACAAGTACAAATTTACTCCCAAAATGACTCAATCCTCGAAACGTAGCATTTTAAGAAAATTCACAAGCACGTTAAATTGTGCTGTTCCGACCGGTTTGGTAAATAGGTCCGCCACATTATTATCTGTGTGGACCTGTTCAAGATGAATCAATTTTCGATCGAAACAGTCACGAATAAAAATGAATTTTAACATCGATGTGCTTGGTTTTAGAATGTTGGACTGGGTTTTTCACAATAGCGATAGCTGCATCATTATCACAGAAAATAGGAGTGTCAAGAAATTCCAAACCGTAATCCAGCAACTGATTTTGCATCCAGATAACCTGAGAGCAACAAGCGGATGAAGCAACATATTCTGCTTCGGCTGTCGAGGTGGACACTGTTTGTTGTTTCTTACACTTCCATGAGATGAGCCGATCTCCGAGAAACTGACAGCCAGCTGATGTGGATTTCCTGTCATTGTCATCTCCACCATAATTGCTATCAGCAAAAGCATAAAGATCAAATTCTGATTGTTTGAGATACCAAAGACCTAACTTCGGTTGTCCCTTCAGATATCTAAAAATATGTTTAACAGCAATTAAATGAGAGAGTTTAGGATTAGCCTGAAAACAAGCACATTAGCAGACAGCGAACATTATGTCGGGACGGCTGGCTGTGAGGTACATCAGAGACCCGATCATCGATCGATAGTATGTCTGATCTACGGGACTCCCTTCAGGATTAGATGACAAAAGCGGTCTTTCAGCCATTGGAGTATTAGCACTCTTGGAATCTTGAAGCTCAAACTTAGCCAACATATCTTCAACGTACTTTCTTTGATGTAAGAGAATTCCCGTTGGACTTTCTGAACTTGTAACCCCAGAAAAATTGTCATTTCACCCAATGAGCTCATCTCAAATCTTTTCTTTATAACGCTTTCAAATTCTTTGCACAAGTCAGCACTGGTGGAACAAAAATTATGTCATCAACATAAATCTGGAACAGAATCAAATCCTTTCTGATAGTTTTTCGGAACAAAGTTTGATCAATCGTTCCCCGCTTCTAACCGTGGTCAAGTAGATGCGCGGTCAGTGTAGCATACCACGCCCGTGGAGCCTGATGTAACCCGTACAGAGCCTTGTCTTACTTGTAAACATGATTTGGTTTCTTAGAGTCAACGAAACCCGGTAGCTGATCGACATAAATTTCTTCTTTGACCTCACCATACAAAAACGTTGTTTTAACATCCATCTGATAAACTGTGAAACCCATGTATGATGCATATGCCAGAAAAATTCTAATTGCCTCAAGTCTAGCTACTGGAGCATAGACTTCTGTGTAATCTAACCTTTCAACCTGACGAAACCTGCGAACTACCAGTCGTGCCTTATTACGAACAATAACCCTGGTGTCATCTTTCTTGTTCTTAAAAACCCATCTTTTATCAAGAGCTTTCTTTCTTTCTGGCAATTTAACCAATCTCCATACCTTCAAATTTTCAAACTGATTCAGTTCTTCATGCATAGCATCAACCCAACTAGGTTCTTGAAGGGCATCTCAACATTCTTTGGTTCGATTTGAGATATGAAACAAGAGAACATGCAACTGTTTATGTGTCCGGTCTGAATTCTAGGGGACACACCCGCTTCAATGGGTCCTATGACGTTCTCAATCGGGTGATTCTTTTAACGTCGGGTGATTAATTAAAAAAACCCATCTTTTAACGTCGGGTCTGACTTCTGGTGGACACACCCGCTTAAATGGGTCCCATGACGTTCTCAATCGGGTGATTCTTTTATTCTATTGAATTCTTGAAGGAATTGAATGATCAGAAACATCATTAATATGTTGAAGATTTGTTACATTCTCCCCGGAGTCAGTAAGAGGGTTTTTCCATCCCGACGTTGCTGTACTGTGAGAGTACGAGGTGCCGGCAACGTCTTCATCTGGAATGGTATCCGGAAACAATGTACTTTCGAATATCTGATGAACGGAACTCTCCCCCTCAACATCGGCAGTATTCTCATATGAGATTGGTTGTGAATGATCGGTCCCTGAAGATTGGATAGGCTGACTATCTAATGTGGTCGAGGCACTAGTCATCTCAATAACCTCATCATCCAGTAACGGAGAAATATGAGACAATGATTGAGAGCTGTCTTGAGCAATTATCACTGTGGAACCACCTTGAGATTCTGGATTGACGACAGGAAATACATTGAAGGGATTGAAAAGTTCATTGAAGTCGAATAACCAGTCAGGACCGACACGGGCGTCAGTCTCATTTTCTTCTAACCAAAGAACTTCATAAGATTCTATAATCTACTTAGTTGACTTGTTGTAGACCCGATATGTTGTATTTTCCCCATATCCAACGAAGTAACATTCATCAGCTGCGGCTCCAAACTTTGGATTTGATTCTAGAATTAGTAAGGTGCACGGACACCCGAATGTTTTGAAATGTTCGACAGTGGGTGAATGACTATAAACAATCTCATACGGAGTCTTTATATTGGACTTATTGACCCGATTCTGAACATAAGAAGCCGTATTGATGGCCTCTGCCCAGAAAAACAGTGGCAGTTTGGAGTCACATAACATTGTTCATGCAGCTTCAATTAGATTCTGTTTCTTCTTTCACCGACACCATTTTGTTGAGGCGTCCGCGGAGCACTGTACTGACGAAGCACCCCCTTTTCTGAGCAGAAATGATTCAGAACTGCATTCTTGAATTCCGTTCCACTGTCACAACGGATTCATTTCAGCATAAGGTTTAGTTGATTTTCCATTAACACCACAAACTTCTTGATCAAATCTGTAGTTTCACTCTTAATTGACAAGAAAAATACCCATGTAAAACGTGAATAGTCATCAGTAATAACAAGACAATAAGAGCTACGAGACAAACTTAGAACATGGACAGGTCCGATGAGGTCCATATGAAGCAATTGAAAAACAGATGAGATGAAATTAATTAATTTAGGCTTATGAGATTTTGGATGATGTTTTCCCAAAGCACAAGCCACACATTTTTCAACAGTCACAAAATCTTTGATGGGTAAGCCACGCACTAAGTTGTTTTTAGCAAGACGATTAAGATTTTTAATATTAGCATGACCAAGCCGACGATGCCAAAGCATCGCATTATGTTCCGACACTTTTGAAAACAAACATGTAATTTTGTTGGGAACATTTTGGTTCATGTCGATCACATAAGCATTATCCTTTCGTTGTGATCGAACAAGAATCCATTCTTCTGGTATGATTATACCAGGTTACAGAATTAAGCACTCCTTTTTGGTAAAATGAGTTGAAAAATCTTTGTCACAAATTTGCGACACGCTTAAAAGACTGTGTTCAATTCTGGAACAAAATTAACATTTTCAAACTTCAACACACCGTTACTTACAGTACCCGTTTGAGTGATTTTTCATTTCTCTCCTCCCGCAAAGGACACATACCCACCATTAAATGTTTGAATGTCGTGTAGCTAGGTTATGTCTCCTGTCATGTGCCTGGAATAGCCACTATCAACATACCAAGGTCTGATGATATTCATCCATGGCTGTCCCTGCACAAAACGCGGGATTAGTTAGTTTTTGGTACCCATTCCATACTTACACTGGGTGACCCTGACTCATCAACTTTTGTCACAAACTGCCATGTCATATCCTTTTGATCATCGAAAATAGAATGATTAGATGCTTTCGCCGGAGACTTAGGAAACCATTTATGTCTGGAAGATTTGGAATTATAAGTACGAATGGTTGTTATAATCTCCGGTGCCTTATACATGGAATTATTAGATGAAGTCGTTTTCTTCTCCTGTTTAGGTCTAGTGTTAGTGTTTATATGTGATTTTGAACTTGAAACACCTTTATTAACCCTTACTTCGATCATGTCGGGTTTGGTCTGATGAGGAATAAACCTACCAGATTTGTTTCGATTCAAATCACTGTCAAAGGAAATAGCCGTATGATGTCTAAACCCTTGCCTATATGCATTATGAGGCACATATGGCATATTCCTTTGATAAAATCCATAGTATGGAATGTATGGACGATGTGGACAATTTCTTGCAATATGACCAGGAGTGCCACAGTTAAAACATGTCTGACATTTTATGAAAAATTCACTCTGGGCAGCTCCTTGTCTGGACTGGTTGTGTGGACCAGTCTGTTTAGATTTGCGAGAATACACATTTTGTTTTATGAACTTATCACCTTGTTTGTCATTAGAGCATCCCTCCTTGACAAACTTTGGTGCAACATACTGTTCTGATGTTTTTGAAATTTTGTTTTTATTAGAAATCACATTATCAGAATTTAAGGTTTCAACCGAATCATTCACACAAGTATCCTTGCTCTTTAAAACTGAGCCCACACAAACAGTCGGAATAACAGAATTCAAAACAGAAGGTTCTAAAGAAGCATTAGAAATAGAATTATTGTCAAAATCAAAACAAGGGTCGCCATCCTCATCAGTCCACTCCTTCACAATTAATTTTTCTGCACATGAAGTAGATACGTTAGAATCGTTCATCTTTAAAATAGGCGAACCAACATCAGTAGAGCTGGTTCCATCACCGTTGTCTTGTTTACCATACTTCATATCCTTTATCTTTTCTTCCTGTTCTTTAGTAACAAGAGTAGGGAAATAATTGTGATTGTATGGTGGGGGGACTTGGCTGAAACCTATCCCTCCCCTTCATTTTCTTTCCACCATAGTTGGTTTCCAATCATCGAGTTGACTACTTTACTGGAACCTTCGAATTTTTTAAAATTAGATTCTGCCTTTTCAATCTTACTCGTTAGATTTAGAATTTCTAACTTGGAAGCTTCCAGTTTAGCAGTTAACTCAACAATTTCTTGTTTGGCATCACGTTGGTGACAGCTTTTTATGCTAAAATTAGATTTAAGTTTCTTAATGTCTTTGTTCAAAGACTCAATTTTGTCTAAGAATCCTTTTTCATTTTTCTTAAGTTTGAAACTTTCTAATTTTATTATTTCCATATCTCAACATAAACTGTCATTATGAAGTTTATACATTTCTATTTTCTCACCACAATTTAAGGAGCATGGTTGAAAACGTACCTCAGATGAATCTGGAGAAGTGAATGCCATGTATGCAAACTGGAGATCCTTGACCTTGTCCTCAGTAGTATTTTCTTCTTCTGAGTCTTCAACAGTTGCGAAATTTGCAGTCTGATTTCCAATGTTTAGCGCAACCATCTGACCTTCCCAAGAGAACGTTTGAGCAACCATACTTCTTTCATCATTTCCCAAACTCCTCCAGCTGGAACCAAGGCCCTTTCGGTGTTTCCATCTTTAGCCGGATTGGTGCACTTCCGAGCAAAATGACCCGGCTCATGACAGTTGTAACATCTGAGAGTTTCCTTGTTAAAACCCACTTTTTGATTATTTGGCATGTTCCAGTTATTTCTACCCGTCCTTTTGGTAAACTTCTTAGCACGGAAAACCACCATGGCAATTTGCCACGAGATGTCCATTTCTTCAACATCATCAGGATGAATCTAATCAAATTCAGTAGCAGCCATGGGTTGGGCCAAATCTCCAGCTAGGAACGCATGGTAACAATTCATAAATCCTGCCATTAACGCAATATTCTCTTCAGTTTCTTTTGGTATGATGGGAACCTGGCTGGAGTTCTGACTAGGAGTGGTCTTTCCAGAATCATTTGTAGATTGACCAGACTTAGTGAAAAATACTGGGGCTGAGTTGGGTGATTTGGATGACGATGATTGGCCAAGGGTAGATGAGAACATCTGAAAGTTTCCCTGTGGTGGTTGTTGAGTGGGCTTGAACAAAGAGAAACTATCTTGAGACATGAGGGCACTGTTTGACGCAACGTTATATCCAGCAGCACTATAAGAACTAGCATGATTTATTGCCCGTTGTTTAGAATCCATATCACAGGCTTTAATTGTAGCAATCATCTCAGTTATGCTCATTCTGTTAAGATCTTTAGTCTTTTTGATAACTACAACATTCATGTCCCAATTCTTTGGCAGAGAATTCACCACCTTGTTGTTAATTTCTAAGGTTTGTAGAAAGATTCCTGCAGATCTCATTTCAGTTATGAGAGATATAAACCTTTGAAGTTGGGATTCCAATGTCTCTCCCAAGACATGATTGAACATATTAAACTTTTGTCGCAACAGATCTTGACGACTTCTCTTCATATCCTCATTTCCTTCAAAAACCTCTATCAGTGCTGCCCACAATTCCTTAGCTATTCGGAGTTCTCTAAACTGAAGAGCAATCTCGGGTGCAAGTGCCATGGTTAGAGTTGAGAGAGCCTTTTCATCTTCTTCAACCTTAACAAAGTCATCGTCATCATAGTCAGCAACCGTCTTTATAAGAACCTCGTTCGAATTTTCCTTTTGATAAGTAATCACTTGGGGTCCCCTCACAATGCTTCTCCAAATTTTCGCATCTTTCATTTTGACATATTATTCGAAGCGGAATTTCCATTCACTAAACCCCTCGTGGGACAATAAACGAGGTATGCGAGTAGCAGTGCCCATGATGGAATCAAGCTCTTGGTGAAGAGACGAGTTGATTGAATTGTTGCCATTAGTTAATTGTGCCATTTCAAAATTGTTACTGATTAAAACTGTACTTTGGTCCAGTTGAAATTAAGTCCAATAAGACAAGCCCAAGTCAACAGACTAGGCAGATAACAAGGAAATTTTAGCCGAGAACTAAGGTGTGAACTCAAAATCTTTGACCGAAAACTCCCTTTTGACCAAATCTTTAACCGAAAACTCCCTTTGACCGAGAACTCAAATTCGTTGACCGATAATGTAACACCCCGTAACCGCAGCGGAAACGTACACGGGATGCAACAGACACATCTGATATCAACAGCATTGCTTATAAAGAAAATACCACTACATTAATTTATAACATATTACATTGTTGCGAGTTGCGTTACTGTCTAGGTGTTACACACATATATTACCAATAAAACATTAATAAATTCATTACAAAACATAGAGCAGCAAGCTTCCAACAGGTAGCACAGATAGTTAAGCACATATCAATCATTCCAACTTGGGCATACCTAGAAAACATGTAAAGAAAACGGGTCAACTACGAATAGTTGGTGAGTTTCACTAATTTAAATAAACACTGACAAATCATTTTTAATAATCATTTATTAACCATATAATCATGCTGGGAACTATGTTACCCCAGAACATTTCATTTAACTTCCTGGGAACTATGTTACCCCAGAACAATAACAACCCCTGGGAACTATGTTACCCCAGAACAATAACAACCCCTGGGAACTATGTTACCCCAGAATAATAATAACCCCTGGGAACTATGTTACCCCAGAACAACAATAACCCCTGGGAACTATGTTACCCCAGAACAACAATAACCCCTGGGAACTATGTTACCCCAGAACAATAATAACCCCTGGGAACTATGTTACCCCAGAACAATAATAACCCCTGGGAACTATGTTACCCCAGAACAGTATAACCCCTGGGAACTATGTTACCCCAGAACAATAACACATTATAAACATTTTATATATTCTATGCATCAGTCCATATATATATAAATGTACAAGTATTTCCATACGATCGGTATGTACTTAAATACTTTTAATAAGACATGTTTTCCGCCCCGGGAAAATATAATTAAAACAATTCATTAAAAGGGGCTCGTGAAAACTCACCTTTTTTGTGAGTCGGTGAGTAATATAAGGAACAGCTACGTGCCTGGATCTGTAATATAATATCTAGTCGTTACTATATAATTCCCATAACTTAAATACATATCAATCGGTACATCTGGGAACATTGTTAACCCAGTACTGTACTCGATTCGGGGACAATGTTAACCCCGTGACACTTCTAAGGACTCAGATTGACATTGCTTAGAGTTTGACAGTCAATTTAATTAAGGTGATGAAATTATAGCTCGGTTTGACACCCCGTTTGGCCGTGGGGCCCGTTTCCGGTATTTCGGTGCCGGAAACGGTAAAATCGGGTAAAATTACCCAAATCATCCGAATTATTTTCGGATGATTTATTTTTACTTAATTTACTTAGATTTATGAAATAGTCTATTTTTAGAGTTTTCATGTACCAGTCAGCTCGCTTATGCGAACTTTTCCTGGTTTACACGTTTTAAGCTTTAAAAACTTGTTTTTATGTTCTTTTTAGCACAAATAATTACCCGATTAGTCTCGGGTCTTGAAATTTTTGCACAAAACTTAATTTAACAGTAAGGAATTTTGTAAAAATTTTCCAGATTTATTTTCTTACATTTATATTTATTTATCTATTTTTAAATCTTATTAAAATACTAAATATATCAAAAATACCAAAACACTTTAGAAAAATCCCAAATTTTTCTGGGATGATCTCTATCATCCTCATAACTTTCTGGAATTTTCCCAGATTTATTTTCCTATATTTACATTTATTTATCTATTTTTAAATCTTATTAAAACACTAAATATATCAAAAATACCAAAACACTTCAGAAAAATCCCAAATTTTTCTGGGATGATCTCTATCATCCTCATAACTTTCTGGAATTTTCCCAGATTTATTTTCCTATATTTACATTTATTTATCTATTTTTAAATCTTATTAAAACACTAAATATATCAAAAATACCAAAACACTTCAGAAAAATCCCAAATTTTTCTGGGATGATCTCTATCATCCGCATAAATTTCTGGAATTTTTCCAGATTTATTTTCCTATATTTACATTTATTTATCTATTTTTAAATCTTATTAAAACACTAAATATATCAAAAATACCAAAACACTTTAGAAAAATCCCAAATTTTTCTGGGATGATCTCTATCATCCTCATAACTTTCTGGAATTTTCCCAGATTTATTTTCCTATATTTACATTTATTTATCTATTTTTAAATCTTATTAAAACACTAAATATATCAAAAATACCAAAACACTTTAGAAAAATCCAAAATTTTTCTGGGATGATCTCTATCATCCTCATAACTTTCTGGAATTTTTCCAGAATTTAAAACTTATTTTTCAAGCCATTTTCACCCAAAACCGAGCTAGAAAGCCCTAGAACTCGTTTCACCGAAAAGCCTACTTAGGCTTTTCCAACTGAGCTCAAATTTTGTGGGTGACTTTTATATGATATAAAAAGCTTATCTTAAATTTTCCGGAATTTTTCATCATGTTTTGCTATTTTTCACTATTTTTGGCCAAAACCGAGCATTAAATTCACCAAATATTCATCTTTTATCCAAAAATTACCAAAAATTCACAGATCTCATATTTTCATGTGTAGATCATCTCTGTGAAATTTCGTGACCCGACTCTAAGCACACGAAAATCTGTCCAAATCTCATATACACACGAAAACCGAACTATTTTGTGTTTTCTAGCTTTAGATCGCAAGGATCTCGGTTTCTAGCCTTTGCTAGCCGCTAGATACAACACTTACAAGCACAATATCACTATACCAAGCAAGTTACACCAATAATCAAACCATTTCTTTCAAAGTGTCGGTTTTTAAGTAAAAACAAAGGTTTTAACCGTAGAAATCCATTCCCGACTCTTTTTACTCATTTCTTGTACCATGATCCCTTGTATAACATGTATACATCTCTTGATCATGCAAGAGTCGGTTTCATCTCGGGTTTTCACCCGTCTTTCACAAGGAAAACTCATTTGACAAGATTTCAACCGTAAAAATTCATTCTAAACACTTTTAACTAATTACTTGGATCAAGATCCTTTGTATAACTTGTATACATCCCTTGATCACACGAGAACCGGTTCCATCTCGGGTTTTCACCCATATTTCACTTGGAACCTCTTGTTCTTGCAAAACAACTCAAAATAAAGAAATCAATACTATGATTTAACCAACTAAACCATGTTTTTACCTTCAAAGTCTTGTTAGAAATCAAGGATTTTGAATGGATGTTGAAAGGATTGAGAGATTGAGAGAGTTTTTGATCTAAAAAAAAATAACAAATGAAGTGTGTGTGTGTGCATATAGGGCCGGTTGGTCCAAGTGGAGGTGGGGGTGGGTCCCACAAATCCATTCTAAGCCACATATTCGGATTACACAATCCGGATAATGTTGTGGATAGTCTGGTTCAGTTCGTTTCTCGTTTAACTCGTAATTCGGCTTGAAACGAGCCTAAAATGGTTGTTTTTCGGGTTAACATAAAATTTATATAAAACTGATTTAAAAACTTTAAAAACTTAACTCATGACATTAAAACATCATATTATTAATAATTACGCATCTTTTTCGGCTTGATTGATCGTCTCTTGCTTGGTTTGGTGTTAAAGGTTTCGTTTAGCGTACCGACGTACCATTAAATCGAAATCCTTTTTCTGTGCTATAATTTACTTATCCCGAAGCATTAATACTTCGTAAATATCATTAAACGTTATATACTTCGTCTATAATGTAATTCCCGATTCGTTCGGGTTTCAATAACCGAACATTGATTAATTGTAATTCCAATACGATTCACTATATAATTGAGTATGATTCATACTGTGAACCATATATATTCGTATAAACGTACTATAACTCATACACTCAGTATTAAATAACACGTAAATAGTATATTCCGGCTAGGGTATACCTGGATTTGCCGGAATCGTTACATTCTCCCCCCGTTATAAAAATTTCGTCCTCGAAATTTTACGCGTCCACTACTTCCTTTTGAGGAAATAGGTGGGGGTATTTCTTCCGAAATTCATCCTTTCGTTCCCAAGTAAATTCTGGGCCTCGTTGCGAATTCCATCTAACTTTGACCAACGAGATCTTATTGTGTCTAAGTTGCTTGATCTTACCGTCCACTATTTCGATGGGCTCCTCTACGAAGTTGAGCCTATCACTATTTGCACACCCTCTAAGGGTAACACCGATGTCTCATCCGCCAGACATCTTTTCAAATTCGACACATGAAACACGTTATGAACTGCACTTAGTTCCTCAGGCAGTTCTAGTCGGTAAGCTACCGGACCGATCTTTGCAGTAATAATGAATGGTCCAATATATCTAGGGGCCAACTTCCCCGCCTTTCCAAACCTGACCACTCCTTTCCAGGGTGATACTTTCAAATATACTTTTTCACCCTTTTCAAATGACAACGGTTTTCGACGGGTATCGGCATAACTCTTCTGCCGGTCCCGCGCGGCTTTTAGGTTGTTCTTAATTTCAAGAATCTTGCTGGTCGTCTCCTGGACCAGATCCGATCTAATGATCTGTGGGTCACCCACTTCAGACCAGCAAAGTGGTGATCGGCACTTCCGCCCATACAATGCTTCATAAGGTGCTGCTCTTATACTGCTGTGATAACTGTTATTATAGGAAAATTCAACGAGTGGGAGATGTTGATCCCAATTTCCCTTAAAGTCCAGTACGCAAGCACGAAGCAAATCCTCCAAAGTTTGAATGGTCCTCTCAGACTGACCATCGGTCTGAGGGTGGTAAGCTGTGCTTAGGTCAATACGTGTTCCCAATGCTTCTTGGACAGCTTGCCAAAGTTTGGAGGTGAAATGGCTATCCCTATCGGAGATGATCGAGATGGGGATGCCATGACGAGACACTATTTCATTTATATAAATTTGCGCAAGTCTCTCAGTGTTAAAAGTATTCCTAATTGGAATAAAATGTGCCGATTTGGTTATTCGATCCACGATTACCCAAATCGCATCATGACCTCGGGGTGTCTTGGGGAGGTGTGTCACAAAATCCATTGTGATCTGCTCCCACTTCCATTCCGGAATTTCCGGTTGTTGCAACATTCCCGAAGGTTTCTGGTGCTCCGCCTTAACCCTCGCACACGTCGTACACTTGCCGACGTATGTGGCTATATCCTTTTTCATTCCTGGCCACCAGTAAAATTCTTTCACATCCTTGTACATTTTATCTGATCCCGGATGTATGGAATATTTCGATTTATGTGCTTCATCCATGATCAAATCACGAAGGTCATGGAGGGTCGGGATCCACATCCGATTTTTGAAATAAAGAATTTCGTCCACACGCTGTTCGAAATTCTTCTCATTCCCGTAAAGTCCTTCTTTAACCAATTGGCACTCTTTCAACGCCTCGCGTTGAGCGACTCGAATCAAATCTGAAAGGTTCGACTGGACTATCATCCCCAACGCTCGCACACGTAGTGGCTTGACTCGATCCTTTCTACTCAAGGCATCGGCTACAACGTTAGCCTTGCCGGGGTGATATCGTATGTCACAGTCATAGTCACTCAGCAACTCGACCCATCTTCGTTGCCTCATATTCAGTTCTTTCTGATCGAATATGTGTTGCAAACTTTTATGATCAGTGAATATGGTGCACTTTGTACCGTAGAGATAGTGTCTCCAGATTTTAAGTACAAAGATGACTGCTCCCAGTTCCAAGTCATGAGTAGTGTAGTTTTTCTCATGAACTTTTAACTGTCGAGACGCATAGGCTATGACCTTTTTATTTTGCATTAACACGCATCCTAACCCTCTACGGGATGCGTCACAATATACAACAAATCCATCGTCTCCGTCGGGGAGACTTAAGATTGGCGCTTGGCACAATCTTTGTTTTAGCGTTTGAAACGCCGTTTCCTGCTCTTCACCCCATTCATATTTCCGATCCTTTTGAGTCAGGAGGGTTAAAGGTTGGGCGATGCTGGAAAAGTTCTCTATAAATCGACGATAGTATCCAGCTAAGCCTAAGAATTGGCGGATTTCTTTCGGGGATTTAGGCGCTTGCCAATTCTTAATAGCTTCAACCTTACTCGGATCAACGTGTATTCCTTGGTGGTTTATAACATGACCGAGGAATTGCACCTCTTGTAACCAGAAGTTACACTTGGAGAATTTTGCATATAACTTCTCCTGATCCAGGAGCTCTAAAACTAACCTTAAGTGTTGCTCGTGCTCCTCTTTACTCTTCGAGTATATCAAGATATCGCCAATAAATACAATGACGAACTTGTCGAGATAGGGTTTACAGACTCGGTTCATGAGATCCATGAACACCGCTGGCGCATTTGTTAGCCCAAAAGGCATAACTAAAAATTCGTAGTGACCGTAGCGAGTCCGAAACGCGGTTTTCGGAATATCCTCCTCTTGAATTCTAACTTGGTGGTATCCCGATCTAAGATCAATTTTTGAGAAATAGCTCGCACCTTGTAGTTGGTCGAACAAATCATCAATTCGGGGAAGAGGATATCTATTTTTGATGGTTAATTTGTTCAATTCCCTGTAGTCAATGCACATTCGAAGGCTTCCGTCCTTCTTTTTCACAAATAGTACAGGTGCACCCCACGGGGAATAACTGGGACGTATAAACCCCTTATCCAACAATTCCTGCAACTGGTTGGATAGTTCTTGCATCTCGGACGGTGCAAGTCTGTAGGGGGCCTTAGCAACAGGGCCGGCTTGAGGTAATAAGTCGATTCTGAATTCGACTTGTCGGGTTGGCGGTAATCCAGGAAGTTCCTCTGGAAAAACTTGTGGAAATTCGCGTACCACGGGAATATCGTCCACCCGTTTTTCCTCAGAATCAGCGGCCGTCAGGCTCGCTAGATACGCCACACATCCCTGACGTATATATTTCAACACCTTGAGGTGGGATATAAATGGTATCATGGTGCCGGATTATTCTCCCTGCACTAATACCTCCTCGTCATCCGACACCCGGATCTTGACGGTTTTCTTTTCACAGTTTATTTCTACCCTATTACGTGCCAACCAATCCATTCCCACTATCACGTCAAAACTACCCAATTCTACCGGTAACAAGTCAATCATGAAGGACTGTTCGCTTAGAATAAAAGGGCAATTCCGAACAATCCGATTAACTATCATGGTTTTACCGTTAGCGACCTCTACGGTGTAGGGTTCTATGGTTTCACCAATAGGAAGGTTTGCTATCGAAAGGAATCTAATGGAGACAAAACTTCTATCGGCGCCTGTATCAAATAATACAGAAGCGTAATGATCAGAGACGAGGAAGGTACCTGTCACTACGCTGGGGTCCTGGCGCGCCTCGTTCGCTCCCATCACAAATGCCCGGCCTCGCGCCGGATTGGACGACGATGGCTGACCCGCGAGTTGTCTCCCATTTCCTCCCTGATTCAGTTTCGGGCAGTTCCTTTTGAAGTGATCCGTGCTGCCGCATTCGTAGCAAGCACGGCTAGTGGTCACCATCTGGTTTCCTTGCGGGTTCTGCTGTCGGGCTGGTTGAGTTCTAAATGATTGCGCACGAATAGGTTGCGGTTGACGGTTCAGGTTGTTCAGATTTGTCTTACAATTTGGTGCGTAGTGTCCAACCCGGCCACACCGGTGGCACACCACCTCCTTGCACACGCCACTATGGTGGTAACCACATTTCCCACATTTAGGAAACGTTCCCCTCTGCGGTTCTTGCCTTCCGCCCGAACTAGTCATGGCATAGCTCTGGGCAGCGGGCCTAGCTCGTTTACCTTGCTGTTTCTCTCGGATCCTATTGTCATACGTACCTCGCTTTCCCCCAGCCGACTCTCCCGTCGTCTTTATCGATCCGCTCCTTAAGAAATCATACGTGACAATACCAGCCTGTGTCACTGCACCCTCATACGTCTGGTGCCCTCCCGCGTTAACTATACTCCTCACTACTGGAGTAAGTCCCCAAATATAACGTTCCACCCTCTTTGACTCTGGGGTGACCAACCACGGCACTAATCGTGACAGTTCATTAAACCGGTTGGTATATCCCAAGTGGTCCGCCCCATGCATCTCTAGGTTCCACAACTCATGTTCCAGTTTCTGCAATTCATTCTTTGGGCAGAAATGTTTCAAAACAAGATCCTTAAGCTCTGCCCAGGTCATGCGGTTTGTCGCCGCCTGACCTCGAGTCTGTACTATGGTGTTCCACCATGTCAAGGCATGGTCTGTGAACGTACAGGTGGCGTACTTAACGACACAATCCTCGGGACAGTTGCTGATATTTACCACTGATTCTATTTTCTCTAACCATTTCACTAACCCATTCGGTCCTTCCGACCCGTTAAATTCTAAAGGCTTGCATAACATAAAGTCCTTGATTGAACAACCCCTGGATGGTCCAGTGCGGTTGGTCTCTACAGTAGGGATAGGGCCATTACTGTCGGTAGCGACCACCGTAGGCGGTGCGTCAGTACTCGGCATAGTGTTGTCATTCCTTGGAGGATTAGCGTTTTGTTCCCCGTCATTATTTATGGGCGTTTGATTGCTCGGAGGGGTTGGATTGGTCGAGTTATTAATACTGGCGGCGATGCGCGATACTATATCCGGTATCGCCGCCTCCAACTGTTGAGCAATCAAACGGCTCACATCTACTTCCGATATTTTCGTTGATCGTTTCGGTGCCATTCTACACAACATCAAGGAAACACATATAATTAATACCATTCCAAATTATGAAACACAAACACATTCCATACATTAATAAACATTAGTACATATTACACAAACATCCATTTACATACTTCCCAGTCATCATTACACAACTAAGTTTTAATACAAAGGGCCTATGTTGGTATCATCCTCGACATAACCCGCAATGGGTCAGTGCTTGAATGATACCCAAAAGTATCGATAATGATATGCCCTACAAGAGACCCCCTATGGGCCAGTGGTTGTACTATAACTAAACAAGATTCACTCCGTGTTAGTATCACCACTAACTACTTACACGGAGTATCAAAAAGCGGTTCAAGATTCTACCATCCAACACATCTACACATGGTGGTAAACCAACCCCACCAACACCGCCACCAGCACCACCAACACCGCCATCATAACCCGCATTCGGGTTTCCATCTGGTCGATCAACCAGTGGGAGTATGAGCACTCCCTTTTTAACTGGTTAATAGCATACTGGTGGTCCAGTATGCTGTCCCCGAGGTACGCCCGCCTCTGTACCCCCACGACCAGGGCGGCAGAGTGCTCGTTCACCTGCTCGGTGAGAACACGTAGCCAAGCCGCCAAGTCCCGCTCCTGCCTTGGCAGACCCCACACAGGTGGGGTTGCAGGCTCGGGTTGGGGGCGGGAAGACTCGCCCCGGTGGTATGTGGATCTGGGTGGGGTAACAGTGGGCGGAACATACGGGGCACTGATCCGCGCCGTGAGGCGGGGACCGTGTCTGGGGGGAATCGGGGTGGTCTGTGGTGCGGGCGGGGTAGGAGACCTGGTAACCCTAGCAGGGGAGGGTACACTAGCACTCCTAGCTGGGGTGGGCTGTCTAGAAGTACTATGACTAGCCTCCGAAGGCTCGGAGCTGGGTGCTACACTTGGGCTTCCAGAGGCCCCGGAACTAGCCTCTTCCGGGTCCTATTCCGTCGACACACTAGGTGTTCTTGCCATTATACCTGCACACAAGTTAACAAACATATAGTCCTTTTCGTAGTGTAATTCATAATTAGATTAACACATACTTATTTATACAACTTTACCACATAATAATATTATCATATATTTACACATATGTTGCCAATTTTACCTATTTAAGTCCCCCGTGACTTCCCCTGAATTCCCTCGTGCAGACAAGTCTGTTATTATGTTCCGGACCATAATAACCCACTTGTCCATCCAAGTTCATCCCGATCTCGTCACTATATATTATTAGTTGATATTCAGATCCTATAATACTTGAGCTACTGGTTATATTTTAGGTATCTTTTTCAGACATCCTAATTCTTTATAACCAATGGCTCTGATACCAAGTTCTGTAACACCCCGTAACCGCAGCGGAAACGTACACGGGATGCAACAGACACATCTGATATCAACAGCATTGCTTATAAAGAAAATACCACTACATTAATTTATAACATATTACATTGTTGCGAGTTGCGTTACTGTCTAGGTGTTACACACATATATTACCAATAAAACATTAATAAATTCATTACAAAACATAGAGCAGCAAGCTTCCAACAGGTAGCACAGATAGTTAAGCACATATCAATCATTCCAACTTGGGCATACCTAGAAAACATGTAAAGAAAACGGGTCAACTACGAATAGTTGGTGAGTTTCACTAATTTAAATAAACACTGACAAATCATTTTTAATAATCATTTATTAACCATATAATCATGCTGGGAACTATGTTACCCCAGAACATTTCATTTAACTTCCTGGGAACTATGTTACCCCAGAACAATAACAACCCCTGGGAACTATGTTACCCCAGAACAATAACAACCCCTGGGAACTATGTTACCCCAGAATAATAATAACCCCTGGGAACTATGTTACCCCAGAACAACAATAACCCCTGGGAACTATGTTACCCCAGAACAATAATAACCCCTGGGAACTATGTTACCCCAGAACAATAATAACCCCTGGGAACTATGTTACCCCAGAACAATAATAACCCCTGGGAACTATGTTACCCCAGAACAGTATAACCCCTGGGAACTATGTTACCCCAGAACAATAACACATTATAAACATTTTATATATTCTATGCATCAGTCCATATATATATAAATGTACAAGTATTTCCATACGATCGGTATGTACTTAAATACTTTTAATAAGACATGTTTTCCGCCCCGGGAAAATATAATTAAAACAATTCATTAAAAGGGGCTCGTGAAAACTCACCTTTTTTGTGAGTCGGTGAGTAATATAAGGAACAGCTACGTGCCTGGATCTGTAATATAATATCTAGTCGTTACTATATAATTCCCATAACTTAAATACATATCAATCGGTACATCTGGGAACATTGTTAACCCAGTACTGTACTCGATTCGGGGACAATGTTAACCCCGTGACACTTCTAAGGACTCAGATTGACATTGCTTAGAGTTTGACAGTCAATTTAGTTAAGGTGATGAAATTATAGCTCGGTTTGACACCCCGTTTGGCCGTGGGGCCCGTTTCCGGTATTTCGGTGCCGGAAACGGTAAAATCGGGTAAAATTACCCAAATCATCCGAATTATTTTCGGATGATTTATTTTTACTTAATTTACTTAGATTTATGAAATAGTCTATTTTTAGAGTTTTCATGTACCAGTCAGCTCGCTTATGCGAACTTTGCCGGTTTACACGTTTTAAGCTTTAAAAACTTGTTTTTATGTTCTTTTTAGCACAAATAATTACCCGATTAGTCTCGGGTCTTGAAATTTTTGCACAAAACTTAATTTAACAGTAAGGAATTTTGTAAAAATTTTCCAGATTTATTTTCTTACATTTATATTTATTTATCTATTTTTAAATCTTATTAAAATACTAAATATATCAAAAATACCAAAACACTTTAGAAAAATCCCAAATTTTTCTGGGATGATCTCTATCATCCTCATAACTTTCTGGAATTTTCCCAGATTTATTTTCCTATATTTACATTTATTTATCTATTTTTAAATCTTATTAAAACACTAAATATATCAAAAATACCAAAACACTTCAGAAAAATCCCAAATTTTTCTGGGATGATCTCTATCATCCTCATAACTTTCTGGAATTTTCCCAGATTTATTTTCCTATATTTACATTTATTTATCTATTTTTAAATCTTATTAAAACACTAAATATATCAAAAATACCAAAACACTTCAGAAAAATCCCAAATTTTTCTGGGATGATCTCTATCATCCTCATAACTTTCTGGAATTTTTCCAGATTTATTTTCCTATATTTACATTTATTTATATATTTTTAAATCTTATTAAAACACTAAATATATCAAAAATACCAAAACACTTTAGAAAAATCCCAAATTTTTCTGGGATGATCTCTATCATCCTCATAACTTTCTGGAATTTTCCCAGATTTATTTTCCTATATTTACATTTATTTATCTATTTTTAAATCTTATTAAAACACTAAATATATCAAAAATACCAAAACACTTTAGAAAAATCCCAAATTTTTCTGGGATGATCTCTATCATCCTCATAACTTTATGGAATTTTTCCAGAATTTAAAACTTATTTTTCAAGCCATTTTCACCCAAAACCGAGCTAGAAAGCCCTAGAACTCGTTTCACCGAAAAGCCTACTTAGGCTTTTCCAACTGAGCTCAAATTTTGTGGGTGACTTTTATATGATATAAAAAGCTTATCTTAAATTTTCCGGAATTTTTCATCATGTTTTGCTATTTTTCACTATTTTTGGCCAAAACCGAGCATTAAATTCACCAAATATTCATCTTTTATCCAAAAATTACCAAAAATTCACAGATCTCATATTTTCATGTGTAGATCATCTCTGTGAAATTTCGTGACCCGACTCTAAGCACACGAAAATCTGTCCAAATCTCATATACACACGAAAACCGAACTATTTTGTGTTTTCTAGCTTTAGATCGCAAGGATCTCGGTTTCTAGCCTTTGCTAGCCGCTAGATACAACACTTACAAGCACAATATCACTATACCAAGCAAGTTACACCAATAATCAAACCATTTCTTTCAAAGTGTCGGTTTTTAAGTAAAAACAAAGGTTTTAACCGTAGAAATCCATTCCCGACTCTTTTTACTCATTTCTTGTACCATGATCCCTTGTATAACATGTATACATCTCTTGATCATGCAAGAGTCGGTTTCATCTCGGGTTTTCACCCGTCTTTCACAAGGAAAACTCATTTGACAAGATTTCAACCGTAAAAATTCATTCTAAACACTTTTAACTAATTACTTGGATCAAGATCCTTTGTATAACTTGTATACATCCCTTGATCACACGAGAACCGGTTCCATCTCGGGTTTTCACCCATATTTCACTTGGAACCTCTTGTTCTTGCAAAACAACTCAAAATAAAGAAATCAATACTATGATTTAACCAACTAAACCATGTTTTTACCTTCAAAGTCTTGTTAGAAATCAAGGATTTTGAATGGATGTTGAAAGGATTGAGAGATTGAGAGAGTTTTTGATCTAAAAAAAAATAACAAATGAAGTGTGTGTGTGTGCATATAGGGCCGGTTGGTCCAAGTGGAGGTGGGGGTGGGTCCCACAAATCCATTCTAAGCCACATATTCGGATTACACAATCCGGATAATGTTGTGGATAGTCTGGTTCTGTTCGTTTCTCGTTTAACTCGTAATTCGGCTTGAAACGAGCCTAAAATGGTTGTTTTTCGGGTTAACATAAAATTTATATAAAACTGATTTAAAAACTTTAAAAACTTAACTCATGACATTAAAACATCATATTATTAATAATTACGCATCTTTTTCGGCTTGATTGATCGTCTCTTGCTTGGTTTGGTGTTAAAGGTTTCGTTTAGCGTACCGACGTACCATTAAATCGAAATCCTTTTTCTGTGCTATAATTTACTTATCCCGAAGCATTAATACTTCGTAAATATCATTAAACGTTATATACTTCGTCTATAATGTAATTCCCGATTCGTTCGGGTTTCAATAACCGAACATTGATTAATTGTAATTCCAATACGATTCACTATATAATTGAGTATGATTCATACTGTGAACCATATATATTCGTATAAACGTACTATAACTCATACACTCAGTATTAAATAACACGTAAATAGTATATTCCGGCTAGGGTATACCTGGATTTGCCGGAATCGTTACAGATAACTACCCTCTGTTGACCAAATCAAGTGACCGAGAACCACAAATGTTGACCAGATCTTTTAACCGAAATCTCTGATTTAGGCAAGATGTGGCCGAAAACTAAGCAAGCCGAGAACTAGGTTTATTGACCAAATATTTTGGCCAAAATAAATTGAAACCGAAAACCACAATCTTTCCAGTTATCTTGTAACAAACTTTCGTAAATTAAGGAATGATGATATGTTTCCAAGTCAATCCAATCTTTACCCAAAAATAGCTCAGCCTTCTCTTCCGATCAAATGTTCGCCGGAAAAGCTCCTACACCACCAAAAAAAAATACGAGCTTAAATCCGTTGATATCACAATAACGAGCCTGAATTCGTCAAAGGCTCTGATACCAATTGTAAGTCCCGAATTTGGATCACTACAATATGATATCAACTAAACGAGTATTAGTGCGGAATACTAACACTCGGTGATTCAAGAACACAAATAAGAACAATAATAGTTACACGGAACTGCTTCAAAACACAAGTATATTATTGAATACGTCGGGTGCTTAATCACTTACAATACTTGATAATAATAATAATGAACAACCATAACCCTATACATCACATCTCTATATATAGGGATAACAACCAAAGACCGGCCCACACACCAAAAAGCCCACCGAGAACACAAAGGTGTTCTTGGTTTACATGTGCACCCAAAACCCAAGCCCAAATAACTAGTACTAATTACAATCAAGCTCAAACCACAAAACTAGGCCCAACAAGTGTGAACCATACACAGCCTCCTCAAATTCATCAAGCAAAATGCCCAAAATCCTGACAGTTATAGCATTTGACCTTTAATTTTTCAAAACCCAACTTCTTGTTGAATGATGGAAGATCTTTACCGGTTCTTTGCATAAACTTTTTCACGTTCCTGACTATCAATTTATGTCGATCATAGTCTTCATAAGTCAAATTGCTCGTTGCAATCTTACTACTAACCAGATTCTCGTATGAAGTCATGAAGGCAGACAAGAAAGCAAGGTTTTGTTCGGCCTCCCTCATGTTCACATTTGGTTGTGATGAGAATTGATTTGCAGGTGATGAATCTTCAGACCCTCCAATTGAACCAGAAGCACTAGATGACCAGAATTTCCGGCAGTGTAGAAACAAGCACGTGGATCACTATAAATAGTTGTAGCATTATCACTTGCCTTTTGTGTAAGAAATGCAGTGATAGGAGAAATGGTTGAACTCAACTGCATACTTCCACCATAAAAGTCAGGATCTTGATTATCCTTAGAAGACTTTTGACATTTAAGATCGTATTCTTGTGCTTCGATCTTTTGCATGAATTCAGATGCTGTCAGATCTTCATTGTTGAAGTAATTATTCTCTTTCAGAACCATCAAGTAATTCAAGTAAGAACTCGGTAAAGCACTTTTAATGGTGTCATTCTTATCAATTTCATACGTTTCCAACTTCATCTTGTCCATCTCAGCTATCAAATGGTTAAACTTGTTGTCATCTCTTCTATAGTCTCACCCTTAAATAGATTAGATTTTCTAAATTGAAACTTGAGCATAACCTTTTTGATTTCAGCGGTGTTACCCATACTCCTCATACGAATGTGTTGGAATAATGAAGCACAAATCTTTATGCTACCAACATGATGAAAGATGTTTTTGGGTAAAGCCATTGTAAGAGTAGAGTAGGCTTTTGTTTCAATCTCAAACACTTTCTTTTCTTCTTGAGAGTATTGAGAGATGGCCTTAGGTGTAAATCCGATAGTCTCATCTCCAATTATTGGAACGGTATATACGTCATCCAAGCAATACGAAAATCAGGGTGAACCGACCCTAGATGAGCACGGAAACGGGGTTCCCACTTAGCAAAATAACTAAATTTCATTAAACGAGGACACTTTGTATGAGATCCGATCTCGGTGTCCAACTGTAGCATTTGCTAGCATAAGCATATTTTGGGATGCTAATGCATACATACCAGCCATGTTGCTAAATAACAATACTTTCAAACTCCAAGGGTTAAACTTGAAAATATCTTAAGGAATTGTGAATAGTACTTGTTAACGAACTGTAAACAGTAGTTAACGAATCACAATTCACGAATTGAAAGTTGTCCAGGTAACGAATCAGGAACAGTGTTAACGAATCTGAAACAATATCACACGAAGTAGATTATAACGAATTGGTCTACGAATTAAGTCAAAATAACGAATTAGTTTGACAAAATAGGTTAACGAATCAGGTGGTTCTGTATAACGAATCACTAAGTATAAACTTAGCGAATTAAGATCACGAACTGTTGAGTTTCTATAACGAATCACTAAGACCCTTTTAATGAATTTGAGTCAAAAGAAACTTTGAGGATGCAAGTGGGATTGAGCTTTCGTCTGACAATGAAACTGAGTCTGATTCTGACGACTCGTGTGAAAAGATTCCAACTACTTTGGCTTGCATGGCCAAAATCAATGAGGTTAGTTCTTCTGTTTCTTGTATTGAATGTGAGAAAAACAAGCCTAAGTTAGATTCCTTGAAAAATCACAATGACTGTTTAGTGAAAGAAATTGCTTCACTAAAGGATACTTATTGACAATCTCTGGAATTTCAAATGAGATCTCGAGAAAAGATAGAAGCTTTGTCGACAAGTAACCATGATCTCAAGGCCGACTTATTTGTTAAAATGACGATCAATGATCAAAGATAACTGAACTTGAGAATGAGGTTCTTGAGTTAAAAAACAAATTGGGTATGTTTAGAAACTCTTCCTTTTTGCTAAATGAAATAATAGAAGTATCTGGTAAGCAAAAAGACTCAAAGAAAGGTACTGGTTTTGTTGAAATTCCACCACCTTTTCAGAATGATTACAAACAAAATCCCTTTGCTAGAAAAAAAGAGGATGTGATTGTAAAAGAACCTGTGATTTCAGAAAAAGCTAAACCAGTTTAACCTGAAATGGTTAAAGCCCAATCTACGTCTCAAAAACCTAATGTTCATAGCAACAAAGTCTTTGTTGAAAATGTAGATAAAGTCATCATTGAGGATGTGTTTGAACCTGAAATTATACACAAGCATAAGAACATTCCAAGTTCTATCACATTCTTTGCGAACCTCATGAATTTGAGGAGGCTGTGTATGGTTCACACTCAACTCAGGTGAAACAAGAAGATAATGTTAAGATTAAACCAACGAAAGCTAAGAAACCAGACAAGTCCAAAATTTTTGATGAGGATTTGTTGAGTTTCATCAATCCTAATGTTTCCAAGCCATCAACTGGTCGTGTGTTTAAATTAAAAGGAATAGACACGATGTTCACTGAGAAAGACATTCCAATTAATATCATTAAACCGGAACTGATTGAAAGTGTTTTTCACAATGAAACCTCCAAGATTCAAAATCTTGAACGCCAATATGCTTCTGCCAAGACATCAAACATATCAGATTCGCTAGTTTAAGCTAAACAAGTTTTAAAAATGCAAAGAAAGTTTAGTTTGTAAAATCTACCGGAACCAATACTTTGCAAAGTTTTTCAAACCGCTCTAATATTGATTTTTATTTGGAAAGAAATCGGTGTCATATGATGATTTGGTTAAGAGCTTTACCAAGAATGTGAGTCATCATCCTTCTGTGTCATATGTTACTGCTAAATCTCAAAACGATAATGTGGACATACGAAGCTGCTTTCTTTGAGGTCAACAAGGTCATGTTGTGAGAAACTGTGGACAGAAGAAATCTCAGAATCTTCATCCATTTGTCAAGGACCAATCGAAACCGGTTCCTTTGATAAAGGAGATTATGAAACGACCTGTATCATATGATGATGATACTCACATCATGTTCTCAAACGTGAATCCTCAAAAGGTAGTTCATGTGAATGAAACTTATGGTCAAGTTAAACCAAAGTTTGTTCCAACTGAACCGATATGCAAGAACGTGAACTCAAATGTCGCTCAAGCTGCTTATCAGAGACAAAAGTCTAAGAAGCCTGTAACCTATTCTCAAGTTGCTGAAAGACAGTTGAATTCAACCAAGTTTAATGTTACTCATGGAAATCAAAAGGTGCCTAAGACTGAGGCATGGGCTGCCTTTTTGAACTAATCATTTTCCTTTATGTGTAGGGTACATCCAAGACCATATCTGGTGAAAACTGGATTATGGATAGCGGATGTTCTCGTCGTATTACTGGAAATATCGACCTCTTAACAGATGTGAGAAATATTCAAGGGGGTTATGTGGCGTTTGCTGGGAATTCTAGGGATATGATCACACAAGAAGGTGAAGTTTAAAATGGTCACATTACATTTTAAAAGGTCAATTATTGTGACAAGGTAGATCATAACTTATTGAGTGTGTCGCAAATCTGTGACAAGAAGTACACTACAATATTTACCAATAAAGAATGTTTGATTCTGAAACCGGGTTACGTTATTCCTGAGGACATGGCTGTCATGCGATCACCTCGATCAAATGATTTTTATGTCTTAAATATGAGCTCTAAAGTATCAACATCTATCGAAACATGTTTTGTCTCAAAAGCAACAGAGAAAGACTCCATTCTATGGCATCGTAGAATAGGTCACATTCATATTCATAAGATGAACTATCTAATGGAAAATAACTTAGTTGAAGGTGTGTCTTTGAAGAATTTTAAGTTATCCGACCACTGTATTGCTTGCAAAAAGGGCAAACAGAAGAAAAAGTCGCATCCTTTTAAGTTATTGAATTCCATTGATACTCCTCTTGAGAGACTTCATATGGATCTTTTTGGTCCAATGAATCGTGCTAGTATCTATGGAGATTGGTATTGTCTGGTAGTTAACGATGATTATTCAAGATACTCATGGGTCTTGTTTATGAGTTCGAAAGATCAAATATCTGTTATTGTTCAAAATTTTTTCACTAAGATCAAATCACTATACAAGCAGAAAGTGAGGAGAATTCAAAGTGACAATGGTACTGAATATAAAAATATTGTATTGGATTTCTTTTGTGTACAAAAGGGAATTCATCGTGAATACAGTGCCCCATACGTACCACAACAAAACGGTGTTGTTGAGCAAAACAATAGAACTTTGATTGAAGCTGCTAGAACTACTGCGTGTTATACACTCAATCGAGTTCTAACTATTAAGAGACTCAAGAAGACGAGTTATGAGCCTTTTGGGTGTCCTTGTACGATGTTGAAAAAGGATATGGGTAAGTTTGATGAAAAAGCCATTAAGGGATATTTCTTGGGTTATGCTTCTCCAAATAAACGAGTATTTAATTTCACTTATGGTTGTGTTGAGGAGTGGTACCATGTGGATTGTCAAAAGTACACCACACCTCCTCAAGGGAAAGGTCCTGACTGGATGTTTGACTATGATGGCTTATTTAATTCATTTACTCCAACAACTGAACAACCAGATGAAGACCTGGTTCGTGCATATTTTGAAGATCAACTGGTAATCCCAAGATTTTCAAGTTCTAATGATGTTGAAGCTCCAATCGATGCTCCAACTAAAGATCCTCATGATGATTCTTCAGTTCTCTTTGATAATGCATCTACTTCTTCTGATGATAATCCAGTTGTTGATTAAGTTATTGAACTTGAGAGTGACGATTCATCTCATGAGCTGGGAGAACATTACACTAACTTATTTGAAAATGTTGTTGTTTATGAGAATCCCGCTCTTAGGATTCATAATTATCATCCAAAGAAAAACATCATTGGAGAACTTGATGCGGGAGTTCAAACACGTCATCAAGTTGCTTCGTCAAATGAGAATAATGTATTGTGTGCTTATGCAGATTTACATTCTTCTGGAATTGTAAATGTTGCCAAATTCACTTGCTTTCTATCCCAAGTTGAGCCAACGACGCCTCGTATGGCTCTTCAAGATCCATCTTGGGTAGAAGCCATGCAAGAGGAATTACACCAGTTTGCACGTTTGGGTGTTTGGGATCTTATCGACAAAACCGCTAGAGTCAAGAAGGCGATTCCGACTAAGTAGGTATTTAAATGTAAGAAAGATGATCGCGGGGTGATCGTGAGAAACAAGAAACGATTAGTAGTGCAAGGATTCTATCACCAAGAGGGTATTGACTAGACTGAGGTATATGCTCTGATTGCTAGATTGGAGTCTATACGAATCTTTCTGGCTTATACAGCTTACAAGAACATAAAAGTTATCAAATGGATGTTAAAAGTTATTTTCTCAATGGTGAACTAGACGAGGAAATGTTTGTGTTAAAGCCTCCGGGTTTTGAAGACCCTGATTATCCTGACCGAGTTTATCGCTTAAACAAGGCATTATATAGTCTACATCAAGCCCCGGGAACTTGGTATGGCACGCTTGCCGACCATCTGACGGATAATGGTTTCAAACGAGGGACTGTTGACTGCACTTTATTTTACAAAAACATTAGTGATGATCTACTCCTCGTTCAGATTTATGTCGACGACATTATCGTTAGGTCAACTAACGAGAGATGAACTTGTTTTTACGGTTGCAGGTTCATCAGTCTGCGAAAGGAATCTTCATTCACCAGACTAAGTACGTGAAAGACGTCTTGAGCCGATTCAAGATTACTGCCGGATTAACCCCTTCTACTCCTCTCCTCGTGAGTCACAATTTATCACCGGATGAATTCGAGGATACTGTCGATCCTACCCTCTATCGAGCTATGATTGGTTCTTTGATGTATCTTACTGATTCTCGACCAAACATAATGTTTGTTATTTGTTTATGTGCTAGGTACCAAGCTAGTCCCCGAGTGACTCACATGGTAGCGGTCAAGCGTATTCTTCAATATATGAGGGGCAATCCAGACACCGGGTTATGGTACCCCAAGGACGATACCTTTGATCTTACCGCTTATTTTGACTCAGACTATGGAGGATGCAAGATTAACTTTAAATCGACTACAGCAGGATGTCAATTCTTAGGAAGCCGACTTGTTTCCTGGAAGTGGAAGAAGCAGACAACGGTCTCCCCTTCAACCGCCAAAGCTGAATATGTTGCAGCCTCGAGTTGCTGTTCCCAGGTTTTGTGGATACAACAACATCTTCGCGACTACGGTTTGAAGTTTCTTACCACTCCCATTTTAATTGATAATTCTCTGCCATTAGCATCACCAAGAATCTCTTACAACACTCTAAAACGAAGCATATCGAAATTAGATATCATTTCATACGGTATTGCTTTGAAAAGAAATTGATTGACCTTGAGAAAGTACATACCGATTTTCAAAAGGCTGATTTATTTAACAAAACATATGACAAAACGCGTTTTCAATTTTTGTTTGGTTTAAATGGCTTAAAAACTCTTGCTGATATCTTGAAACTAGGATAACTATCTTTATTTTTGATTTATTCTTCGTTCAAATTTCATTTTCAGTTTTTGAATTTTAGGGGGTGAAAATAGAAGATAAAAAATATTATGCTTTTATTTTCGTATAGTTAAAATTCAAAGACATTGAAAAATTTAAAAATCAAAAATAGTGTGTTTTCATGTTTTTAATATTTTTCTTTAAAAAATTGAAAATCCAAAAACATTTTTAAAAATCTGAAAAATCAAAAATATTGTGTATTCTATTTATAAAAAAATTTTAAAAATTCTAAAAGATTGTGAATTTCTCGTTTGTACAGAAAAATCCGAAAAAGACAAAAAGATTGTGTTATATATATGTAAAGAGAAAAACCAAAAAGATTTTTACATACGTTCACTGAAAACCCTGTCAATTACTCATATTTGAATGGCATATACTTGTATATGTTTGGTCCGGAGAATTACTCGTAAAACGCGTTTTCAATTTTTGCTTGGTTTAAATGGATTGAAGACCCTTGCTGATATCTTGAAACAAGGATAATTATGTGTCTTTTTTGTTAATTTTGGTTTCTCATTTTATTTTGTTTTTAGGTTTTAGGGGGGGGGGGGGAATCTTAGAAAATACAAAAATATTGTGCGTTTCGTTTGTATAGATAAAACCCATAAACATTAAAAAATTTAGAAAATACAGAAATATTGTGTGTTTCGTTTGTATAGATAAAACCCAAAAACATTAGAAAATTTTTGAAAAATCAAAAATACTTTGATCTTTCTTAATTTCTTGAACTTAATTTGAAAAACCAAAAACATCTTAAAATTTGAAAAATCAAAAAGATTGTGTGTTTTTTAGTTTGTACAGAAAATTTTTGAAAAAGTCAAAAAGAATGTGAATTTCCTGTTTATGAAGAAAAATCCGAAAAGACAAAAAGATTGTGTTTTAGTTTGTAAAGAGAAAACCCAAAAATATTTTTGCTTACGTTCGCTGAAAATTATGTAATTTACTTGTATTTGAAAGACTTATTCTTGTATATGTTTGGTCCTGATAATTTCTTGTAAATCCTCGGGATAGCCATTTATCTGATAATGGAAAGTAGTTGGGGTGTTCGTTAAGCTTTCTAATTCATTTTTAGCTTAAAATTATGTCAGTTATTTAAGTTTGTGAAGCATGCTTGCATGTATTGGTCCTGTTATCTAATCGTTGATGGATAGGATAGCCATTAATTTATGAACTTAAATTAACTGGGGCAATTAAATTTTGTTTATGCTCCTCAAAATTTTGAGTTTTTGAAGCAAAAAGAAAAAATGATAGTACATTGACTATTTGACGCCAAATCCAGAAATAAATAAGCTTAAAAGACTGTGTGCTTAATCATTGGTGCATTGATAAGCCTTAAACAAGCTGTTAGAGTAAAGTAAGTGATATAAACCTAAAGAAAAGCCAAATTGAAAGAGGTGTTAGTCTCTAGCAAAAGTCTCGGTGAGGATGGCAGAAATGTAAGTCTTATAGTTGTTGATCTCCCAAAAATATAATAAAGCAAATAACAAGCGTTAGGATTCTAGACAATGTGAGTCTTTATGAGGCTAATCATCTGGGTATTCATATGCATGAATAATTCACTCGCTTTTAGATCAAACCCAAAGTCATTAAACTTGATCACTGCTGTACTTCGTACAATCCAAATTACTAACTTGATCAAAATCCGCTGTTAGTCATACAATTGTTCCTCCCTTGCCAAATTGAAACAAAAAGACATTGACTATTTGACCCCGAATCCAGAAAGAAATAAGCTTAAAAGACTGTATGCTTAATCATTGGTGCATTGATAGGCCTTAAACAAGCTGTTAGAGTAAAGTAAGTGATATAAACCTAAAGAAAAGCCAAATTGAAAGAGGTTTTAGTCTCTAGCAAAAGTCTCGGTGAGGATGGCCGAAATGTAATAACCGGTCATACTCAAGCCTTATAGTTGTTGATCTCCCAAAAATATAATAAAGCAAATAACAAGCGTTAGGATTCTAGACACCGTGAGTCTTTATGCGGCTTAATCATCTGGGTATTCTTATGCATGAATATTTCACTCGCTTTTAGAGCAAACCCAAAGTCATTAAACTTGATCACTTCTGTACTTTGTACAATCCAAATTACTGACTTGATCAAAATCCGCTGTTAGTTATACAATTGTTCCTCCCTTGCCAAATTGAAACAAAAAGACATTGACTATTTGACCCCAAATCCAGAAAGAAATAAGCTTAAAAGACTGTGTGCTTAATCATTGGTGCATTGATAAGCCTTAAACAAGCTGTTAGAGTAAATTAAGTGATATAAACCTAAAGAAAAGCCAAATTGAAAGAGGTGTTAGTCTCTAGCAAAAGTCTCGGTGAGGATGGCAGAAATGTAATAACCGGTCATACTCAAGCCTTATAGTTGTTGATCTCCCAAAAATATAATAAAGCAAATAACAAGCGTTAGGATTCTAGACACTGTGAGTCTTTATGCGGCTTAATCATCTGGGTATTCATATGCATGAATATTTCACTCGCTTTTAGGGCAAACCCAAAGTCATTAAACTTGATTACTGACTTGATCAAAATCCGTTGTGATTCATACAATTGTTCCTCCCTTGCGCGCATCTCAATACCAATAACAAACGGACCCTAGGGGATACAATGTATGTAAGCCGAGAGATGGACTCGTGCATACTCACTCATAGTAAAGGAAACTTGATGCATTACTCAATATTTATAAAATTCTCAATTGGTATTCAAAATTTTTTATCAACACTATAATTGTTTAATTCAAGTTCTGATATAATGTGCGCTAATTGAACTCTAAATCATATCATAAAAATACTTGAAGGCTTGTTATAAGATTTAAGTGGACAACAATATCAATGACTGATTTAACGCCAGTCATAATATCGCTGAAATATAAAACTGTGATGGAAGGGCATTTTGGTCAATATGATTCTCTGCTCAAACTCAACAAAAACACCAAAATATGTACTGCACTTGAAAATCTTAGAAAAAAAAAAACAAAAAGATTGTCTAATTTTCTAGTTCAGATATTTCTTTACATACATCTTTAATTTTTTACAAAATACCAAAAATATTTTATATTTTTTTTACATATTATTTAAGGGATATGTTAAATAAACATAAAAAAATTATTAAGTTATTTGATTATCGAGATAACCGACCTTGGTAATTCTTGTAAGTTATTCAATTTATTTAATTATTTATGTTAAAATTAAATAAACTATGATTCGTTAATCATGGATAACGATTAAGTGTTTTTAACGAACTACACTCTAGTTCGTTCACCTAATTCGCTTCTGCACTCTGTAACGAAACAACTCTAATTCCTTATACATATTTAACGAATTAAGACACGATTCATGTCTTATTCGCTACTCTGCAATAACGAATTGACTGATTCGTTAGTTTAAAATTCAAACGAATCTCTTGATTCGTACATGGAGTACATTGGGAAGCGTGTAAGTGTATAAAGGACGGGTGTGAAATGAACCGTCCCTCACCATTCACTCATCTTCCTTATACGAAAAGCCACCTTGTTCATATTTTCTTTGATTTTTCGACCTTCGAAATTCGAACTTTTGAATATACCATTGTGTTGCTAAGGTATAGATTAACACTTCTTTGTGATTTTCGTCAAATATGACACTGTGTTGATAGACTAATTATGTAATTTTGTAATAAGGGTTTTACGGGTTTTAAAACACTGCTTAATCAATTTCATGCAGTGTTGATATAGTTTATTTATATTTCATTGTGATCAGAATGTGATTTCGAGAACCTTGGTGGACTTTAATCAGGATTTGATTTGTTTGCCGGGTCAATTGAGTGTTTATGGTTTCGGGTGTTTATGCTCTGTTAAAACTCCGATTAACCTAACTTATTTCATGGTGTTGAACCTCAATTTCAACACCGTGTGCTTCGTATTGTGTTTCCGAGATCAATACGCCTATTGATTCGGTTATTCAACGATGATTATGGATTAATTGATACTGAATTCATATTGTTGAATTTCAGTGTCCTTAATCTAATTTTGACTTTGACTATGAGAGTCAAAGACTAAGTCTAAATTTGACCATTCGTTTACCTTAGCGAATTGGAACTGCTTCGTGTGTCACACCCGGCCCTGAGCGGCGGAAGCAGCCGGGCGCGCGCGAGTGGGAATTGATACTTAAGCACGGGCCATTGCAAACATTCAAAGTAAGATTTTCATTGCGCATGAAAAGTTTAGTGCAAATACATTACATTGTTTAAAAAGTACATAAAAACATCCAAGTATAAAAATTGTTGAAGATTTCTACGCCATATCCCTATGCGCGGCGGGAACAACCACGCGCATCGAAGGGATAGAACTAAAATCTTTCAAAAAGCTAGTTTAGATGTTCAGCGTGAGGTGCTCTAAGTGTGACTCCATGCGCTACCTAGTTATCTCCTGAAAGACACGTAAAAACATTTGAATCAGTATAAACTGAGTGAGTTCACAAGTCTTAGTAACTTGATAAATCGTATTGCATCATAATCTTGATACAAATCATTCTGAAACATAATTCTGATAGCATCATTAAAACACATGCTTGGTAAAACATAGTTATATCAACATATTCTGATAAAATCGTTCCGCGGGTTACGCGCGAACATTTCTGGGAACTGTGCTCGTCTATGCAAAGTGGCGCTGCCACTACGAGCTAAAATAAGTAATACCGTCCCGCGGGTTACGCGCGAACGTTTCAGGAACATGTGCTCGTCCATGCAAAGTGGCGCTGCCACTACGAGCTAAAATAATAATTCCGTCCCGCGGGTTACGCGCGGACGTTGTGCCGGAAAACAAGGCGCTCGTCCATGCAAAGAGGCGCGACCCCTACGAGCGGGTTCAATCCCATAGTACTGCCCCATGACCATACTAGGCACTCGTCCATGCAAAGAGGTGCGACCCCTACGAGTGGGTGGATCAAACCAGCAGTCCCTACCCTTAGAGTTCCAATGGTAAAGTGATCACTTACTCGAGTTCTAGCGCACATACATCGAAAACCTTAGATAACCGTTTGCATTACTCATCATGAAACATAACTTAAACACATAATCGCTTGCATAGCTTGTAAGTATACCATGATAAAACATTATTTAAGTACGTGTCCCTCGCCCCGAAAACAGTTTAAAAAAATAGTGAAAACAGTGAAAATAGGGGCTGTGAGACTCACCTGTGGTTCTTGTTAAGGGATTAATCGAGATTCGGGTTTTCTTGGTGTTGGCCTCGGAATTTGAAGGTCTAGTAACTGGAACGGAATCGAAAATAACGGATGCTCGGGAGATGATTAGTGCAAGTTTGCAGTTCTTTGGAGTGTGTTTTGAGTGATAACTTAGGTTACATATTTATAGGCAAACTCAAGGGAACACAATCCCTTGCTTTAGGGGATTGAAATCTTTTCATATCTAGGTGTAATGATGATAAAGTATGGAAATTATTATTGTTTATTGTTTATTTAAAAGTGGAGGAGTGGACAAAAGATCTTGATTTGATTTGGACAGGACATGCAGGTCTGGGGTTGGTGAGAATAGGGTGGCTGACAGTTGACTTTTCATGTTACAGTGTGCTTTTTCAGGTACTTTTGTCAGTGTACAGTAAAAAGTGGAAAAATCCCTGAAACACGCTACTGTTTCCTTTTGGGCGGGAGTAATCTCCTTATGTCTGGAGAATAGACTAAGTGTTCTGTGCGCATCACTTTGTGCGCATAGCTTTCTGCGTGTAGGACATTTCTTTGCTGCGGGTAGGTGCGTAACCTTCTCGCAGTTGGGGATATTGAGTTTCATTTGTAGATTCTCCAGGTGGTCTTGGTATTTCAACATAGTGATCAGTCATGTTGAAGTCAATTCCATCTTGGAGCTTCAGACAAACTAGCTCTCAATGTTCCCGCCATGCGGGGAGGTTAGTTCCCTTCCGCACGCGCATAAACGATTTAGGATGCACCCGCCTTAGCATCATGCGGGATGGTCAACCCATAGACAACATAACGTTAAGTTACATGAAAACATAAAGCCAAAACATTCACGCATGGCGCATATAACATATGCTCACGCTGGTTCTTAACATGGTGCGCTTGCGCAGGGCGCACATAACAAATGCACGCGCTGACTAACATGGCGCGCTCGCGCAGGGCGCACATAACAAATGCACGCGCTGACTAACATGGCGCGCTCGCGCAGGGCGCACATAACAAATGCACGCGCTGACTAACATGGCGCGCTCGCGCAGGGCGCACATAACAAATGCACGCGCTTAATATTTACAATCACCTAATTATTAGGTTGATTACTTAGTTTAAGGGATTGGGAATTTACCGGGTGTCACATTCTCCCCTCGTTAAACGAATTTCGTCCCGAAATTTAGGAGACGTTGCTGGCAGAAGCCATGATCTGAAAGAGGTGTGGGTAATTCTTGCGTATTTGGTCTTCTCTTTCCCAAGTGAATTCAGGCCCACGCCTCGAGTTCCATTGAACCTTTACTAACTTGATTTTGCCCCTGCGTAACTTTTGTTCTTTCCAATCGGTTACTGCTATAGGTTCTTCTATGAAGTGCAGCTGTTTGTCGATGTGAATCTCTTCCATCGGCAAAATCAACGTTTCGTCAGATAAGCACTTTTTGAGGTTGGACACATGAAACGTATCATGAACTCCACTGAGTTCGGCGGGTAAACAGAGTTTATAAGCAACCGGACCGATCCTTTCCAGGATCTCGAATGGTCCAATGAAGCGCGGATTCAACTTTCCTCTCTTGCCGAAACGGGGGACTCCTTTCCATGGAGAGACTTTCAAAAGTACTTTATCCCCTACTTGAAATTCCAATGGTTTCCTTCGCACATCTGCGTAGCTCTTCTGTCTGTCGCGCGCTGTCTTAAGGCGATCCCTTATCTGAAAAATCTTGTCTGTTGTTTCTTGGATCAATTCTGGACCAGTCATTTGCTTGTCACCTACTTCAGCCCAGCACAGTGGGGATCTACACTTGCGCCCATACAAAGCTTCGAACGGCGCAGCCCTAATGCTTGTGTGATAACTGTTGTTGTAAGAAAATTCAACCAATGGGAGATGAGTATCCCAGCTACCTTCGAAATCGATTGCGCACGCGCGTAGCATATCTTCCAATGTCTGGATTGTTCGCTCGCTTTGCCCATCCGTTTGAGGATGATATGCCGTACTCATGTCAAGACGAGTACCTAAAGCCCCGTGTAACGATCTCCAAAACCTTGATGTGAACCGACTATCTCTATCAGAAATGATGGACACTGGGACTCCATGTTTTGAAACTACTTCTCGAATATACAGTCGGGCTAACTTTTCCATCTTATCGGTTTCCTTGATCGGCAGGAAGTGCGCTGACTTAGTTAGCCGATCCACAATAACCCATATTGTGTCATAACCCCCAGGTGTCCTTGGCAGTTTGGTGATGAAGTCCATAGAGATTTGTTCCCACTTCCACATGGGAATTTCTGGCTGTTGAAGCAACCCTGATGGTTTCTGGTATTCAGCCTTTACCTTCGAACACGTCAGGCACTTACTGACATACGTCGCGATGGCGCCTTTAAGATTGGGCCACCAATACAGCGTTTTAACATCTTGGTACATCTTGTCTGCGCCAGGATGTACGGAATACCGCGTCTTGTGAGCTTCGTTCAATACCTGCTCGCGCAATCCTCCCTTGAGAGGGACCCATATGCGGTTAGCGAAATATAGATTGCCGTTCTCTTTAAGTTCTAAATTCTTAACCATACCCCCAAGGCATTCGTTTTTAACAAACTCTGGTTTCAAGGCTTCTTGCTGAGCGTCTCGGATGCGGGTAGAGAGATCTGCGTGAATGGTCAACCTTAGAGCCTTGACTCGTAGCGTTTTTATTCGCTCCTTCCTACTTAGCGCGTCTGCTACCACATTCGCCTTTCCAGGGTGGTACTTAATTTCACAATCATAATCGTTCAACAACTCCACCCATCTTCGTTGCCTCATGTTTAAATCCTTTTGATCAAATATATGTTGAAGGCTCTTGTGATCCGTAAAGATTATACACTTTGTACCATAGAGGTAATGGCGCCAAATCTTTAGCGCGAAGACAACCGCTCCAAGTTCTAAATCATGCGTTGTGTAGTTCTTCTCATTGGTCTTGAGTTGGCGTGAGGCATACGCTATGACTTTGTCTCGTTGCATAAGGACACATCCAAGTCCCTGATGTGAAGCGTCGCAGTAAACAACAATGTCATCCATCCCCTCGGGCAAAGACAAAATTGGCGCACTACATAACTTCTGTTTCAACATTTGAAATGCTGTTTCCTGATTTTCGCCCCAAACAAACTTCTTGTCTTTCTGAGTTAGCGCGGTCAGAGGTAGAGCTATCTTGGAGAAGTTCTCAATGAAGCGTCGGTAGTAGCCAGCTAGTCCTAGGAATTGCCTCACCTCAGTTGGGGTTTTTGGCGCTTCCCAGTTTTCGATGGCCTTGACTTTGGAAGGATCAACGTGAATTCCTTTCTCGTTTACAACGTGACCGAGAAAGTGAACTTCTCTAAGCCAAAACTCGCACTTGGAAAACTTCGCATACAACTTTTCTTTCCTCAACAATTCCAAAATCAATCTCAGGTGTTGCTCATGCTCGGCCTTGGTCCGTGAGTAAATCAGAATATCATCTATAAACACAATCACAAACTTGTCCAAGTATGGTTTGCACACGCGGTTCATCAGATCCATGAACACAGCCGGCGCATTAGTTAGCCCGAAAGGCATTACTAAGAACTCATAATGGCCGTATCTAGTTCGGAAGGCTGTTTTCGGCACATCTTCCTCATGGACCCTAAGTTGGTGGTATCCTGACCGTAGATCTATCTTCGAATAATAACTGGATCCCTGCAACTGGTCAAATAAGTCGTCAATCCTCGGTAAGGGGTACCGATTCTTGACTGTCAGCTTGTTCAGCTCCCTGTAGTCAATACACATTCTGAACGAACCATCCTTCTTCTTAACAAACAGTACTGGAGCTCCCCAAGGTGAAAAGCTTGGGCGTATGAAACCCTTATCCAATAGTTCCTGTAACTGATTGGATAGCTCTTGCATCTCAGATGGAGCTAGTCGATAAGGCGCTCGAGCTACTGGCGCAGCTCCTGGGACTAAATCAATACGAAACTCGACTTGTCGCGGCGGCGGTAATCCGGGCAAATCTTCAGGAAAAACTTCTGGAAATTCGCGCACTACTGGTAAGTCTTCAATTCTACGCTCATCTCCTTTCTTCTCTACGACATGCGCCAGGAAAGCGTAGCACCCTTTCCTTAGGCACTTTCGCGCCTTTAGGCACGAAATCAGTTTCGTCGCAACTCCCCTTCTTTCCCCTTGAATTACCAAGGTTTCTCCGTTCAACAGTGGGATCCGAACCTGCTTCTCATGGCAAATAACTTCCGCGCGGTTCTCAACTAACCAATCCATACCTACCACAATGTCAAAACTTCCCAAGTCTATTGGCAACAAGTTAATATTGAACCCGTGACCTCCCATGACTATAACACATTGTTCAGTTCTTTCGTTCGCGCATAACTGCCTACCATTGGCTAGTTCTATAGTATAAGGCGTGTCTAGTCTACTGGTTGCTAGGCCTAGGGAGTCTTTAAACTCAGCGGATATAAAACTTAGGTCAGCGCCAGTATCAAATAAGACAGATGCAAAATGTCCGTTAAGCAAAAACGTACCGGTTACCACATTCGGCTCTTCTTTAGCTTCGCCTGCGCCGATCACAAAAGCTCTCCCGCGAGCTTGGTTCCCCTTTTGCGGGCAATCCCGACTAAAATGCCCTGGCTTCCCGCATGCGTAGCAGTTGTCGCTTGCTCCAGCTTCTCTGACACGGCAATTCATCGTCTTGTGCCCTGGTCTGCCACATTTGGCACATTCGATTCTTGCGCATTCACCCTCGTGGTGGTACTTGCATTTGCTGCACCATGGGCGAGGCCCGCTGTATCCTTTTCGTGGTGGCTCCGCGGCCTGAATCGCGTAAACCCTTGCGCTTTCCTGCTTCTTGATCGGTGGCTGCTTGGAGTCGGACCCTCGGTGGTGAGAGTTCCATTTCCTCTTGGGATCAGAGGTTCGCTGCTCGATTCCGCGCGTAGTCAACATACCCGCACGGATCGTATCCCTTGTAAGGGTAATGGCCCGCGCTACCGCCTCATCAAAGTTTGGAGGCGCTGCGGCGTTGAGCGGAACCCTAACAACAGGAGGTAACCCAAAAATATACCTCTCGATCTTCTTTTCCTCCGTGTTTGCCATGTCTGGCACCAACTGGCAAAGTTCGTTGAACCGGTTGTTGTAGGCGTCGATATCCGTTCCTACCATGGTGTGGTTCCAGAATTCCTGTTGTAGACTCTGGATTTCTGCGCGAGAGCAGAACTTTCTCATCATCATCTCCTTCAGTTCCTCCCAGGTCTTGTGGAGAGCAACTTCTCGCCCCATTGTTTTCGTTTGAAGCTTCCACCAAGACGAAGCTGCCTCTTGGAACATGCAGGTCGCGTAAAGGACCTTCTGGTTCTCACTACATCCGCTAATGGAGAGAACTGTCTCCATCTTGTCAATCCAGTTGTAGAGCCCAATGGCCCCTTCGGTTCCCTTGAATGGCCAAGGCTTACAGGCCATGAATGTCTTATAGGAGCATCCTTTGTCCAAGGCTCCTGATTCGGGTTCTGGGGTCTCATTCTGACGACCCTGACTTGATTCGGCCTTGCTGGCCTCATGTGTTGCGATCGCTTGCGCGATTATTTCCGCGAGTTCCTCGGGTGTCATGGTAATTCCTTTGGCTTTAGTTGGAGGCATTCTCGCTTTAAAAGTGAAAATATATCAGACTTAGCGCATGTACTCTGAGCACATAATGTTATCATTATTTTACTAGACACTGTGACCCGTGTTCCTAAGTGTGTGTATAGTTTCTTTTGAAAATATTTTCTTTGAAAAATATTTCATGCGATTCCCCAACGGTTATAGTCTAGGTTAAAACTTCTTTTCCTAGTTCGCTATAACCAGTGCTCTGATACCAATCTGTCACACCCGGCCCTGAGCGGCGGAAGCAGCCGGGCGCGCGCGAGTGGGAATTGATACTTAAGCACGAGCCATTGCAAACATTCAAAGTAAGATTTTCATTGCGCATGAAAAGTTTAGTGCAAATACATTACATTGTTTAAAAATTACATAAAAACATCCAAGTATAAAAATTGTTGAAGATTTCTACGCCATATCCCTATGCGCGGCGGGAACAACCACGCGCATCGAAGGGATAGAACTAAAATCTTTCAAAAAGCTAGTTTAGATGTTCAGCGTGAGGTGCTCTAAGTGTGACTCCATGCGCTACCTAGTTATCTCCTGAAAGACACGTAAAAACATTTGAATCAGTATAAACTGAGTGAGTTCACAAGTCTTAGTAACTTGATAAATCGTATTGCATCATAATCTTGATACAAATCATTCTGAAACATAATTCTGATAGCATCATTAAAACACATGCTTGGTAAAACATAGTTATATCAACATATTCTGATAAAATCGTTCCGCGGGTTACGCGCGAACATTTCTGGGAACTGTGCTCGTCTATGCAAAGTGGCGCTGCCACTACGAGCTAAAATAAGTAATACCGTCCCGCGGGTTACGCGCGAACGTTTCAGGAACATGTGCTCGTCCATGCAAAGTGGCGCTGCCACTACGAGCTAAAATAATAATTCCGTCCCGCGGGTTACGCGCGGACGTTGTGCCGGAAAACAAGGCGCTCGTCCATGCAAAGAGGCGCGACCCCTACGAGCGGGTTCAATCCCATAGTACTGCCCCATGACCATACTAGGCACTCGTCCATGCAAAGAGGTGCGACCCCTACGAGTGGGTGGATCAAACCAGCAGTCCCTACCCTTAGAGTTCCAATGGTAAAGTGATCACTTACTCGAGTTCTAGCGCACATACATCGAAAACCTTAGATAACCGTTTGCATTACTCATCATGAAACATAACTTAAACACATAATCGCTTGCATAGCTTGTAAGTATACCATGATAAAACATTATTTAAGTACGTGTCCCTCGCCCCGAAAACAGTTTAAAAAAATAGTGAAAACAGTGAAAATAGGGGCTGTGAGACTCACCTGTGGTTCTTGTTAAGGGATTAATCGAGATTCGGGTTTTCTTGGTGTTGGCCTCGGAATTTGAAGGTCTAGTAACTGGAACGGAATCGAAAATAACGGATGCTCGGGAGATGATTAGTGCAAGTTTGCAGTTCTTTGGAGTGTGTTTTGAGTGATAACTTAGGTTACATATTTATAGGCAAACTCAAGGGAACACAATCCCTTGCTTTAGGGGATTGAAATCTTTTCATATCTAGGTGTAATGATGATAAAGTATGGAAATTATTATTGTTTATTGTTTATTTAAAAGTGGAGGAGTGGACAAAAGATCTTGATTTGATTTGGACAGGACATGCAGGTCTGGGGTTGGTGAGAATAGGGTGGCTGACAGTTGACTTTTCATGTTACAGTGTGCTTTTTCAGGTACTTTTGTCAGTGTACAGTAAAAAGTGGAAAAATCCCTGAAACACGCTACTGTTTCCTTTTGGGCGGGAGTAATCTCCTTATGTCTGGAGAATAGACTAAGTGTTCTGTGCGCATCACTTTGTGCGCATAGCTTTCTGCGTGTAGGACATTTCTTTGCTGCGGGTAGGTGCGTAACCTTCTCGCAGTTGGGGATATTGAGTTTCATTTGTAGATTCTCCAGGTGGTCTTGGTATTTCAACATAGTGATCAGTCATGTTGAAGTCAATTCCATCTTGGAGCTTCAGACAAACTAGCTCTCAATGTTCCCGCCATGCGGGGAGGTTAGTTCCCTTCCGCACGCGCATAAACGATTTAGGATGCACCCGCCTTAGCATCATGCGGGATGGTCAACCCATAGACAACATAACGTTAAGTTACATGAAAACATAAAGCCAAAACATTCACGCATGGCGCATATAACATATGCTCACGCTGGTTCTTAACATGGTGCGCTTGCGCAGGGCGCACATAACAAATGCACGCGCTGACTAACATGGCGCGCTCGCGCAGGGCGCACATAACAAATGCACGCGCTGACTAACATGGCGCGCTCGCGCAGGGCGCACATAACAAATGCACGCGCTGACTAACATGGCGCGCTCGCGCAGGGCGCACATAACAAATGCACGCGCTTAATATTTACAATCACCTAATTATTAGGTTGATTACTTAGTTTAAGGGATTGGGAATTTACCGGGTGTCACATCGTGTCCAATTCGTTAAGGAAGCACACGAATTAGATCAGCGAATCACTCTCTCAACGAATCAATTGTGGATTCGTCAATTTGGAACAAACTAGAATTTAGTTCGTTATTATTAATAGTTAATTCGCTGTTTCTTCTTCGTTAAATTATTTACTTGATAGCGAATCAGTCAATTCGTTATATTTTTGTAATGAATTAGATTATTTTTGTTAACGAATGACATTTCAATTTTAATTATTTAATTAATTTCACCAAATAATGTGATTAATAAATTATTTCAAAGGTCTAAACGCGTCGATACATCGATTACACACGACATAAAAAACTAAATACACCATCTATTGATAGATATATATTTATGTGCTTAATGTATAGTAACTCTTCACATTACTTATATTTGTCCATATTTATTCAGTGAAATGGCCGATCAAATGGATCAAGATCCACCCGTTGCTCCTCCAGAACAATAACAACCTCAGGAACAAGAAGAAGTTCAGTTGCTATCATTTGACAAGAAGCACAATATTTGTGCTTATGTTGATTCAGACGTTGATGATGAAGCTCAGTTTCGGGCTATGCTAGCATTTCTACATTGTTCGGCGATACATTATGCTATAACTGCCAGACCTACGGTATCTGAGTATTATTAGGCAGTTCTGGAATACTGCTGAGTTTGTTGAAGCCGAGAATCACATTCGAGGAACAATCAATCAAACTCCTATCACTGTGGATGTTGAAGTGATTAGGAGGGTGCTTCAGTTTGGGGACAATGATAATAACCCAAGTGAGTTTGATAAGAGGTTAATAAAAGGTTTATTTACACGGGTACGTTATGGTAGAGATGTCGAAGAGTCCATGCTTAACAAGAATGGCATGTGCCCGCCTTACAAGTATCTTTTACACGTACTGATTCATTGCATGGGTGGTCGTAAAGGTGGATTTGATGAATTCCGTATAAGTCTGCAATCGGCATTTGTGGCTATTATTCTCAATAAACCATTCAACTACTCAGAAATTGTTTTCGATCATCTAAAAGAACAAGTTCAGCAAACGGTTCAGAAAAAGAAGTTCTTGATGTATCCCCGATTTCTACAGTTGATAATTCAAGACCTTATCCCAAACTTGGTGATTGATCGAACGTTGGTGGGAGATGCCCTTGATCTAGAACACATGAAGGCTGACACGGTTCGTAGAATGACGATCTATCGTAAGGAGAGGCCACGGGATAAACGAATGATTGGTCATATCATTAACCCTAATTATGTGTGTCCTCTCAATGAACACTGGATCCACGATGACTCGGATTCCGAGCGTGAGGGAGGAGAAGGTGGGAACGATGATGATGGTGGAGATGGTGGTAGTGGTGATGCTGGTGATACAGCTCTTCATAAGCAACAAGATGCAGTTAATGCTGCGTTAGCTGCTACCATTACAGCTCAACATGAACGAAAATGAATGGGTAAAGCACCAGCTTCTGAAGCTCCAGCAAAGAGACGAGTATCAGCTGGAGCTAGTGTAATTATTGGTGTTCCACCACCTCGTCAAACCATGTCTCAATGCCCGGTAGTGCCGCCCACTACTAGATCTCCAACGCTTACATTGACAACAACAATGGTCCCTCATGAGCAGCTGGGTATGATTCCACAGATGGCATTAGCTGAAATACCAATGCCTTCTGCTAAACCTTCCACTGCTCCTCCAACACTGTCAATGAGGCCTCCTCCACCTAGTGATGTCTCATTCATGAGAATTACAAGGCCTCAGGGACCAATCCAACCTGTCCATCCATCATAGTACAACATGCCACAGAATCGTCAGAGAGACATGCTATTGAACTTGCTACACTTATATGAGAATCAGATGTCTGCTGACCGTCTGAATCAGGAACGTCTCATGGAGAATCAAAAAAGACTAATGGGATATGTCTCTTTTTGCCAGAAAGAAACAAAAGCCCTACGTGAGATTGTTACGTCTTAGAGGGTGAAATTAAAAGAGCAGGAGGAACTTGTTCTACAGTTGAGTTGTAAACATGATGCACTGAAAAGACTCAAGAATGACGATTAAGACCCTGATGAGTCTGGTGCTGGTGGTAAGACGAAACAAGCTCACGACTCATCTACAGGTGCAGGTACGAGTGGCGGTGATGACTCGGGGAAGCAGGTTGTTGTGTATCATGATTCAATTGTTGTTAAGCCGATTGAAATGATTGAAGCCAATACCGACATATTTGTGGATGGATCGGGAATGGTCAGGAGTGTAGTAAACAGGGATGATTGAGGTTGGTGAGTTCATTGAAAGGTCTCTAACACAAGAGAAGATTTCCATACTGCTAGGGTTAAATGATGAACAGTTAACCGTGTTAGAGACAGAGCCTGACGTTGAGGTGGTGAATGAGGAAGGCATAACAAATGATCCGTCTATTCAAATGAATATAGATTTTATTTATGAAGACGAGGAAGTTGAGGTGGCAGACGTCACAGCTGAGGAGTATCCTGACTTGTTTCAACACACAAATGTTGATCACGGTGTTCCAGTTTTTCCATGCGCAAACGTTTAAAGCTGCTGAGGATGATTTGGTAAAGGCATCTAAGGGTAAACAGGCAGCTGATGCAGTATTTAGTTCACATGAAGTCATAACCGATGCCGATATTGCTAAGTGGTTCAGCTATAGGAAGGTGAGTAAGATTATCAAGGCGTATCGGTATGTTGATCAAGAACGAAAGGAAGAAGCTGCTGCTAGAGCCAAAGCTAATCAAGTGACCTCTTTCAAGACTGTATCAAAGGTTCATGGTGATATCGTCTCCTGGCTAAATGGGAAAAGGGAATCCAGTACTACGAAAAGATAATGGACGTTCTTAGCCTACCGTGTTGGGATGTTCGTACCCTCGCATGTCGTCCGTTTATCAATCATGGTGTTGACCAGACAGCTGAGTGGTTTCATCAACACTAGTTGTTCGAGGTCATTCATGGTTTCAAGTTCTTCAAGCCCCAAGTCCCTACACGTAAACGGATTGATAAAATTGATCCAAGGACGGGCTGGAGGAAGCTTGTTCTTAAGGTAAAGCCGCCGAAGACAATGAAGCGGGTCCCGGTAAAGACGATGCACCAACACATGCATCTTTCGTTCAACTGCTGGTGCTACAACAATCGTACTGGCGAGGCCTTCATTGTGATGGGTAAAGGACTGAAGACTGAGCTTATCAAGATTATCGATCCGATGTGGTTGGTAAATCTAACTGAGACCGACAATGACGTGCTGCACAAGAACAAGATTCTGATTGAGCGCGATGAAGAATATGATCTGGCTATGCAATTCCAACACGTTGTGCGTGTTTGTTATGAGAACGGGATTCATAGCTGCAGAGACTGGCAGTCCAAGCGTTTCAAGTGAAAATCAAAGGCAAAGAGCTCAAGACGAGGGGTGTCTATTAGTGCACGGTTTTGCGTCTTGATTCTTTGTATTTATCGTTAAATCTATTTGTCGTTTTTTTTAATGTAATAAACAAATAATTTATCTTATAGTTCGATAATGTATGAGTCTATTTCGCTAAAGATGTTTAGCGAACTAGATCTAAGTTAAGTCTCCCCTGATTCGTTAAGGATGTTTAACGAATCAGGGGGTGATTCGTTAAAGTTTATTTCGTTTAATGTATGTAACGAAGTGGACTCTAGTTCGTTAGGGGATGTTAACGAACTAGGTCCCATCTTCTATTTATATGTGAACACTGTTCACAATTAAGTTAAGTTTTGAGATTTAATTAACGAATACCTGTCCGATTTCTCTCTCAATATTCATATTAAGATTATTAATAATATACATACTACTGATAATATATACACATACATAACTTATAATCAATCTTGATAATGAGCTAGATCCGAGTTTAGAGTTAATATTATAGATCAGATCCAACATCTGTTGATCGTTAAGTGTTAATTCAGAGGAACAAACATAAAGGTTCGGGATAGCCATTTACTTGATAATGGAAAGTAGTTGGGGCGTTCGTTATGCAGTTTTATTTTAATTTCTTGTTGATAATTATGTCGGTTATTTAAGTTTGTAGAGCATGCTTGCATGTATTGGTCCTCACAATGCTTGCATGAAAGGATAGCCATTAATATATAGACTAAAAGTAACTGGGGAGATTAAATTCATTTTGTTTTATGCTCCTCAAATTCTGAGTTTTTGAAGAAAAAAGAGAAAATGATAGTACATTGATTGTTTGACCCCACATCCAACAAGAAATAAGCTTAAAAAACTGAGCGCTTCATCATTGGTGCATTGATAGGTCTTAAACAAGCCGTTAGAGTAAAGTAAGTGATATAAACATAAAGAAAATCCAAATTGAAAGAGGTGTTAGTCTCTGGCAAAAATGTCGGTGAAGATGGCAGAAATGTAATAACCTGTCATACTCAAGCCTTATAGTTGTTTGATCATCCAAAAATATAATAAAGCAAATAACAAGCATTAGGTTTCTGGACACTGTGAGTCTTTATGCGGCTTAATCATCTGGGTATTCATAAGCATGAATATTTTACTCGCTTTTAGAGCAAACCCAAAGTCATTAAATTACTGACTTGATCAAAACCACTGTTACTCATACATCTGTTTCTCCATTGCGCGCGTCTCATTACCAGTAAGAAACGGACCCCAGGGGATACAATGTATGTAAGCCGACAGATGGACTCGTGCATACTCACTCACAGTAAAGGAAACTTGATGCATTGCTTAAAAGTTTTAAAAATTTCGAAAATTTTGATCAACATTATAATGGTTTAAGTCAAGTTGGGGTGATTTGGCAAAAATCAAATTAGGCCTGAACCGAGATTAGAGGCTGATAGTTTCTGATATTCTATGCGCTAATTGAACGATTAATCATATCACAGAAATGCTTGAAAGTTTGTTAGAAGATTTAAGTGGACAACAATATCAATGACCGACTTAACGCAAGTCATAATATCGCTAAAATATAAAACTGAGATGGAAGGGCAATTCGGTCAATATGATTCTCTACTCAAACTCAACAAAAATCCTAAAGTATGTACTACTTTTGAAAAAACCATGCAAAAACACAAAAACATTTTCTATTCTATGTTTTTTCATTTTCAGATATTTGTTTTGTAAATATTTTACGTAAAAAGTTCAAAATACCAAAAAGATTTTCCTTCGTCTTTACATATTATTTATTTTTTTTAAGTTACGTGTTTCAAAAAGTAAAACACGTTAAGGTATTTGGTCATCGGGATACGGGATCTCGTTGATTTATTTTAAGTTAATTCAATTGGTTTAATTATTATTTATTTTTAATTATTTATAATTGTTTTATTTAATTATTAAACTTGAAAAAAAATTACACAATTTAGTTAATTATTTGATAATGTGATTCATTAACCTTGATTCGCTAAAGTAACAAATTATAGCCATTTATAACGAATTGAGTTCTAATTCGTTAAGATTAATTCGCTTCCGCCACTCTTTAACGAATTGTTTCTAATTCGTTAAGATTTTAACGAATCACTTTGTAGTTCGTTATGCCACGTGATAAGTTAAGATAACGAATCACCTGATTCGTTATTTCAAAATTCAAACGAATAAGATGATTTTTTACGTTAGAATTCGTATCGTGTCAGTCTATATAGGGACGCGTGAAAACGATTCGTATCACCATTCACTGTCTTCTTCTCAAATAGTACTGTTACTCTACTCAAAATTTCCATAATTTTTGACCTTCGTTTTTTGGTGTTTTGTTTATATACTCATGTTACTAATGTATAGATGATCCTAACGTGCTACATTTCGTTAAATTTGCTACATGATTGATAGGCTAATTGATTGATTAAGTTATCGGGTTTTCGATTTTTTCTTAAACCTTAATTTTACCGATTTGTACCATGTTTTGGTATTACAGCTCAACACCATTCCACTCGCAATGGGTTTCCGAGATCCTCATGATCCTTTATTTGGTTATCCATTGTTTTTTATGTTGGAATTGCTTTCAGTTTTTGCTATTTTGACTTTTATGTTCTTGGTAATTTTGACCTTGACCAACTTAGTCAAACAATTAGCTAAATTGGCCATTCGTTATGCTTAACGAATTGGAACTTATTCGTGTCCAATTCGTTATGCAATTCACATGAATCAGGATAACGACTAAATATTTAAAACGAATCAGATTTGCATTCGTTATTTATAACGAATTAGAATTTAATTCGTTAACTTTTCATAGTAATTCGTTAGTTCTAATTCGTCAACCAATTACTTGATAGCGAAGTAGCTGATTTGTTATAACGAATTGCCATTCGTTATAACGAATCAGCTTTTTAAACGAATGACATAATTATTATATTTTTAAATTAAAAGTATTTATAAATAGGCTTAATTGTTATCTTTTAATTATATCTATATTAATTACCTAAGTATTATGTTTATTATTACTGATTTTATACTATGTATATACAATATTATGGCCGATAACATGGAACAAGATCCCCCGGTTGCTGATCAACAACAACAGCAACAGCAAGAACAAGAGATACCGATGCTTCCGTATGACAAAAAACATAATATATGTGCTTTTGTCGGTACGAATTTTGCCGATGAAGATGTATTTGGGGATCTACTAACGTTTATTAGATGTTCGGTTATACACTTTGCTGTGATTGCTCGGCCGAAAGTTTATCTAAGCATTATACGTCAATTCTGGAATACGGCCAAGTATGTTGAAGTTGAGAACCATATTGAAGCTACAATTAACCAAACGCCTATCACTGTTGATGCTGATGTGATCCGATGAGTGCTTCGGTTTGGAGATACTATTGATCATCCGTGTGAGTTTGATAAAAGGTTGATCAAGGGTTTGTTTCGAAGAGTGTTCTATGGTGGAGACATTGAAGCATCCATGTATAACAAGAATGGATTATGCCCAACGTACAAGTATTTATTGCATTTACTAATCCATTGCTTAGGAGGTCGTAAAGGTGGTTTCGATGAATGCGTGATTATGCTACAATCGGCATTTGTTGCATTGATCCTGAACAAGCCTTTCAACTTCTCGGAAATGATCTTTTATCATCTTAAGGAACAATGCCTTCAGATGGTTCAACGAAAGAGATTTCTAATATATCCTCGTTCCCCTAGTTGATTATTGTAGACTTGATTCCTAATTTGGTTATAGATCGAACATTGGTAGATGATGTGTTGCCACTGGAGCATATGTCTGCTGATACTGTACGAAGAATGAAGATTTATAGGAAAGATCCTCCACAGACCAAACGTTTGATTGGTCATCTGGTGAATCCAGATTATGTATGTCCTGACAATGATCGCTGGATCCATGATGATTTGAATTCTGAGTGTGAGGAAGGACCAGGTGGGAATGAGGGTGATAATAATGACGATGATGGTGGTGATGGGGGTAATGGTGGTAATGGTGTTGCTTGCTGAACAACAAGCTGCGGTTGAGCCGGCTTTAGCTGCTACTATTGCTGCTCATGCAAGAGAAAAGGGAAAGAGTTAGCTATTGAAGGATCCTCGAAACGTCGAGTGACCGCTGGAGCTGGTGTATCCTTTGGAGTTCCACCTCTAAGGACGTCTATTACTCAACGACCGGCGGTGCCGCTTACTACTTGCACCCCGGAACTTACATTGATGACCACGCTGACGTCGGATCCTAGGCTTGGCATGATTCCACATTCAGTATTATCCACTTTGCCAAGGCCTTCAACTGCTACCTCGGTGGTCTCTCTTACACCGATAATGCTACCTCCACCACCGTTGGACATCTCATTTATGAGACTTAATTGTCCACAAGGTCCAGTTCAACCTATCCCTCCATCGTTTCATGCAATATCTCAGGATCAGCAGACAAACATGCTTATGAGTTTACTTCATCTCTATGAAAATCAAATGCCTGCTGATCGTTTGAATCAAGAACGTCTCATGGAGAATCAGAAAAAGTTGTTAAGTTATGTCTCTTTCTGTCAAAAGGAGACAAAATCCCTTCGTGAGATTGTTACGTCTCAAGGGGTGAAGCTGAAAGAGCAAGAAGACCTTATCTTGCAACTGAGTTTCAAGGACGACGCGCTAAAGAAACTCAAAAACATCGATGAAGATCCTGATGCGTCGGGGGCTGGAGGAAGTGAGCCGAAACAAGCTCATGGTTCGTCCTCTGGTGCGGGTACAAGTGCTGCTGATGATTCAGGAAAGCAGATTATTGCGTATCGTGACTATACAGCCGCCAAACCCATTGAGATGATTGAAGCTAACACCGTCATCTTTGTTGATGGATCGGGGATGGTTAGAAGTGTTGTGAATAAGGATGAGATTGAAGAGGGATAGTTTGTAGAAAGGTCATTAACACGAGGGCAGATTTCGTTACTGCTTGGCTTAAATGATGATGATTTGACCGTGTTAGAAGCTGAGTTTGATGTGGAAGTCGAGAACGATGAAGAGATGTTAAATGATCCAACTATTGGGATGAATACAACATTTATTAATGAAGACGAGGATGTGGAGATTGAGGATATGACAGCTGAGGAATACCCTGATCTGTTTCAACACACCAATGTTGATCACGGTGCTCCGGTATTTAATGAAGAAACTGTCAAAGCAGCTGAAGATCATCTGGATAAAGTATCAAAGGGCAAACATGTGGTTGATACAAGATTTGATTCGATTGAAAACCCGACTGATGCTGACATTCTGAGATGGTTTGGTTATCAAGACAAGAAAGCTCGAAAGATCAATGATGCTTATCGTTATGTGGATCAAGAGTAGAAGATTGAAGCTGTAGCTCGTGCTCAGGCTAATCAGATGACGTCTTTGAAGACGGTGTCTAAAGTGCGAGGTGACATCATTTCATGGCTTTATGATTCTGATTTAAAAGTTTGTATTGTCAAATGGGAGAACGGTATCCAATATTATGAAAAGATCACTGATATTCTCTCATTACCGCGCTGGGATGTTCGTACCCTCGCGTGTCGGCCGTTTATAAACCGTGGGGGTGATCGAATTGCAGATGGTTTCATTAACATCTACTTTTCGAGGTCAACCATGGGTTTAATATTCTGAAGCCACAGGTTCCTACTCGCAAGCGTATCAATGAGATTGATCCAAGGACGGGCTCGAGAAAGTTGGTTCTTAAAGTCAAGCCACCAAAGACTATGAAGCGTGTGCCGGTGAAGACGTTGAATCAACATATGTATTTATCATTCAACCGCTGGTACTACGACAACCGAACTGGTGAGGCCGTTATTGTCTTGGGTAAAGGGTTAAAGACCGAGCTGATAAAGATAATCGATCCAATGTGGCTCGTGAACTTGATAGATACCGACAACGACGTGCTTTTCAGGAATAAGATTTTATTTGAGCGTCGTGAAGACTATAACCGAGCAATGCAGTTTCAGTGTGTTGTTCGTGTATGTCATGAGCATGGTATTCACAGCCGCAGAGACTGGCAGACCAAATGCTTCAAGTAAATTAAAGACAAAGAGCTCACGGCGAGGGGGTGTCTGTTAGTACACGGTATTGCGTCTCGAGTCTTTGTAATTATCGTTTTTGTATTTATCGTAATTAATGGAATAATTATTAAGATAATGGGTTAGTTCGTTAAGGAAGTCGTCTAGTTCGTTAAGGATGTTTAACGAACTAAACTTAAGTTATGTTCCCTCCTGATTCGTTAAGGATGTTTAACGAATCAGGGGGTGATTCGTTAAGTTTATTTTGTTAATTGTATGTAACGAAGTGGGTTGCAAGTTCGTTACGGAATGTGTAACGAACTAGACCCATCTTCTATATATAGTGGCATCGTCCACTGTTAATTTAAGTTTTGAGTTTTATATTATCGAACCTCTGTCCAATTGTTCCCTCAAGCTTCGTTAACGTATTCAATCTAATATTGTACATACACATATATATACAATTAATACTAATACATAACATTAATACATAATCATTAAATGAGCATCATGAACTAGATCCGTTATAGTTATTATTATCTCAGATCTGAGATTTGTTAGGTATTCACATGCAAGAAAACAAATGTCAAATTGTCGATTCCTTACAAGCATAAAACGTCATATTTCATGAACTACTTTGTAAACGAGTCTATTACGCTTGTAACACGCTTATGTACAAAAACATATATAAATATTCTAATACACTAGTAACACGACTATGTACAAGAATCAAGTGTTGAGACAAGTTAGACAGACTCAAGTTTGTTTGAATTGACTTTAACATGATTTAAAAAGTTTAATACTAAAACATACTAATTTTGATGCCACGCCTTCGACAACAACATTCTTGTATGCACCATCTTTGTCCTCCCTTGCTTTCATCCACATTAATGCACGGTAAGGGATCTAATCCGGTGCAAGTTCCTTGTTTTTGACCTTGTAAGATATTCAAGAGAAAGCAGCTGATGGTCATGCATTAGACACATAACCAACAAATCATTGAACAAGAGGGTGAGGTGATTACCAGTTTCTCTCGAAGGTAGGTATAACCCCCTCGTCCCATGTGATGATCAAAAACATTGTTTGCTCGAGCTCCCTTTGTTGAAGCCGAGTGTTTCTTCAACCAGACATTTAATTATATTTTAAAAAAAACATAAACTTCTCTGATAGTGTAGAGGATTTATACTTGAAAATTCTCTGATAGTGTGTACTCAACGAAGCGATCCCAGTCTTCTTGCCTGATCATCGTCATGTGTCCCTTGGGTATCGCCTTCAGCTTCAGAGGTTTACGAATGTTCGGCATAGTGTATTTGGCATACATTTTTCTTAGGAAATTCTGAAGAAGGTGTTCGAACCGATTCATCACAGAATGCCTATGACATGCCTCAATCTCAAAATATTTCTGCATAATATAATACAGTAAAGGTAAATTACTTCTCAAAATATAAAATGCACAAATAAAAATAAAGAATAACCGTTATTTGTTCCCACAGTATATCTCTAAGCTCCTTTGTGACATCCCTTCAACTTAAATGCCTCAAGCCAACTATTTCCCTTACAACATCCCCTAAAAAACTTGCAAACTTTGATCTGGTTTGGCCAGTGAACCTACCCAGATTATCAAACTCCACTACCAGTCTGACACCACCAGAATTTGCATAATCGGTACGTAGCTTAGGTAACCTCATCAACCCCCTTGTAGGTGTTTTTGCAATAGCCAAACTGTTGATGGGTTCGATAGCCATCATCGCTATATCATCGTCGTTGGCTTCGTCGATAGAGTAGCCTTCAGTTTCATCTGATTGAGCGTCGTCGTCGTCGTTGGTTTCCTCATCGGACTATAAAACATCTTCTTCTTCGATTGTTTGATCGATAAGCTTCATCTTTGATTGTTTTTTCTGGAGTAGCCTTCAGTGTCGTCTGATTTGTGAAGTGGAAATGTTTTTTAATAATTTGGAGTGTAATTTTATTTTTGGAGTGTTAAATAATTTAGAGTTTTTGAATATTTGGAGCCAATTTGGAGCTTATTGAGTTTTGCTTCCCTTTTAATTAAGAACCAATAGATTATTGGCATAGTTTTTAATTTATAGAAAGGGCAGATAACCTGTGGCTGAAAATAGACACTTTGATGAATAGTGAAAATATTGAGTATGACAGAAGATGGTTTTTAATATATATATATATATATATATATATATATATATATATATATATATATATATATATATATATATATATATATATATATATATATATATATATAATTAAAGGGGATAAGCGTGTTACTAGCATATTAGGATACTTATATATGTTTTTGTACATTAGTGTGTTAAGAGCGTAATAGACTCGTTTGAACAAATATATAACATATTTTAACCTAATCGTTTACAAAGTGTTTTTTTTTTAGATTTAACAAAGTGTTGTTTACGATTTAATAAGCATATCACAAGCGTTTTTAACAAAGAAAGAGATAGCCGTTAGATGATCTATAAAACATGTTAAGAAAGCATTATAAGATAATCCATAATTACCATTCATCAATAGATGCCATACAAAAAGTACAATTAATTACAATACATCATAAAAAAAAACAAGAAGAGAGAAGCTAACATCACCATCACTCCACCTTGTCCAGAGTCTCCGACCCCATCTCCTTAAAACTCATGTTGGTTGACACCGTAGTTACGGTGTCAACCAGAGTGCCACACATTAAGTCGTAGCATGCAGACTATTGTTTCAGATAATCAACAGTCTTTGCCTTAAACTCAGTGTCTTGTTCCATCAACATGAGTTTACATGAGTCGAGGGTCTTTGATTTTTCAAATGTGAGTAGCCCTAATCTCTTTGACTGTCTACAACAAGGTGTCGTCTTTCTCTTTCTCAAGATTCATCCTTGCTTTCACCATGGTCTTCACGGTTTTGTTAGAAGAATACATTTTTATTATCTTTTTGAAAATGTTAGTTTGATTGAATAAAAAATATGATGTTAAAATATATAGACCTAAAATTTAATTTTTGGTAGTTGAGACAGTAATTTAATGTAGCTAAGTTGATTTGTAGCTTATCTAGTAAGATATAGTTTATTTAAAGCGTAATACAAGCGTGAGATATAGGTTTTTTTAATTTTAATTACCTTGAATGTAGGCTATCATTACATAAATATTTTTTCAAGATTTTTGACAGGTAAGTAGGTATAAATTTAATTAATTTCCTAAATTAATTTTGACAAGTGTATAATATATAAATATTTTTCCCAATTTTGACAGGTGATATAAATGTAATTAATCTCTAGATTAAAAAAAACACATGAGACAAGTGTGAGTGTTTCCCAAGCGTGGGACACCCTTTTGTTTTTTATTACATAGTTACTATTTTCTTACATATTAATTGTTTGGTCCGTGAGCCTTTTGGTTATATATACCTACACCACGTTTGTTAAACTCATATACCTACATAATTTTAAATTAATTTTTTTAGTTAATAATGGATTGCTCGTCATCATCCACATCCTACAAGGATGTCCTCAGGAGGCAAATTGAGGATCAAATCGAGGCACATAAAGCTTGTCGGGAAACTCTTACTGAAGAATTTGTAAAGACTAGCAACAACTTGGATGCCAGGGATGTCATTGCCAAAGTTCTTACTCGAATTCCCTCTAGTACTATACGAGATCTTGTTGTTTTGTTTATGGTTGATATAGGACAGAGAGAGCTTGACCAGTTAAAACTTTTGGGTAAGGAAATTCTTGAACTGAATTGCTCAATGGAATTGAAGTTGAAGTTTCTTATGTCACTCAGAGATTAGTAATAATAAAATTTATATGTTTGTGATGTTGTGTTTGTATGTGTGTTTTGGTAAAAATTTTTATGTTTGTGTTAAAACATTGATTCAACATGTAATATTACAAAGTGATAATAGAAGACTAGAGATCTCCATAAGTCCATATCATAGCATCTAACAAGTATCTTAAAGTACATAGCAGTCAGTTTTGAAATCATTCAAATTTGTTGTTGCCTTTTCTTAAGTTCAGCAATCAACTCTTCTCCGGTTGAAACAATGTTGTTATTTTCATGGAATACTAGTGCTTTCTTGATAAGAGTATTTTTGTGTTGGTTATATCCGAGAGGAGGATTTTGCATAAATACTTTGACCTCAACCTTTTTAGCTGTTTTTGTTGTTTAGGACCTTCCTTGCAAAAAATACACCCCATGGTCCCTTCCCATCATATTTTTCCATGTGTCTCATAGCAAAAATACCACAATCTATGCCATTATATATTGTTCTCCATGTCATCTTCAATCTATTGATTGTTGCTACATGGATTTGTTGAGTAATGGGGTGTTTGATTGTTTTAAGATACTTGCAAAAGAAGTTTCTCTAAACAAAATTGAAAGCAATTTAAGTATTTTGACAATTTTTATAACAGGTATGTATGATTTTGGGTTAAAGGTATATATGTTTACCAGTATATCAGGAGTCTTTCCGTATCTTTCTTCAAAATTCTCTCTAATTGCTTTTGATTTGTCTTCTAAGCTTTTAAACTTTGCATCAGCTGGTATTTCTTGATTTGCACTGTTGTCAAGTAATTCTATCACTCATGTTTGAAGATTGAAGGTAACCACAAAGAAATGATCGTGTTGTAGAATTGGCACGAGCACTATAGCAACCTCCTTGAGTGATAGAATTCCAAAATTGCCATTTGTTTTTCGATGTTGTCTGAAAACACATCCAGTCTTTCTTTTTCTGTGTAACCCCTTGACTCAACATAAAGGGGATAACAACATGAATCACAAATAAAATAAATCGCTTATTAAACATCACATTGATAATTCTCATACCAAAGCCATAACACGCTTTTCATACGCTTATAACATGCTTTAATATTACGCATAGATTTTAAAAAAACAAAGATATGTATTACAACAACAGCACGCTTATAAAACCCTTTAATACATGATGGTAGCTTTACATAAGATGATTTAAACATATGCTTTGCAAAACTCAATTATTGATGCTTAAATTCACAGCGGTTACATTTTAAGAATAATTATACCTAAAACACTAAAAAAATCATAAATTAACACCTGTTCCATCTTTATTCTGAGACCTATCGTGCTTGTGCTTCTTCTTGTGCTTCACAATTACTGATGCTCGTGCTTCAACATTGTGCTTCACAGTAGAAACGAATCGTTGACGGTTTACAGTTGATTTACAGTTGATTTTTGAGAATAATTATCGCCGTTAGGGGGTAATTATTTGACCATTTTAAAAGAAGCTGAGGCGAGGGCTTTAAATTTAATTGTACGGTTAGGGATTATTGTATAGTATAAAGAAATATTTAATATTAGTGGGTGGTGGTGGGTTCAGGTAGTCATGATGGTGGTGGACGGTGGTGGAGGTGTGGTGGTTCGTGGTGGCGGATGTGTGGTGGTGGGTGGTGGGTGGCGGAGTTCGGTGGTGGTTGTGGCGGAGGTGTGGTGAGTGGTGGTGGTGGGTGGTGGGTGGCGGTGGTCGGTGGTGGTGGTGGCGGAGGTCGGTGGTGGGTGGTGGTGGTGGCGGAGTTGTGCTGGGTGATGGTGGTGGGTGGTTTGTGGTTTGTGGTTGGTGCTGGAGGTCGTTGTGGTTGGTTCCAGTGGTTGTGGCGAATGTGGGCGGTGTATGGTGGTAGTAGGTTGTGTGTAGTATGATTAGGGGTGTCCATCGAATCGAATAACTAATTTTCTAGTTAATCGAATCGAATAAATTCAAATAATTTTTTTTTGATGGTATTCGTATTCGTTTAAAAGTTGGATTATTCTATTCGTATTCGTATTCGTATTACATCCCATATTCGAAATTCGATTCTATTCGTATTTGAAACTCGAATTCGAATCTTGAATTCGTATTCGATTCGTATTCGATTACTTTACTCGAATACGAATCAAATCGACTTCGAATAGAGTCGAATTTCAAATGTTTCGAATTCGAATCAAATTTTGAACACCCCTAAGTATGATTGAGGATATGTAATCCATGAGACGATGATGGTGCTATCCCGTATGATGACCATGATGTTTGGCCCAATTATGACGACGACGATTCTAATATAACGATTCCCACATGAATACGCGGATATGACAACCTGGGTTGGTGGTGATTATCATAATGATGTTGCTAACCTATATGGTATGGTTTGCTTAAGCTAACCCATACGATGGCGACTATAGCTCGTACGATGATCATGATGTCTATGATGATGATCAATTATAGGTACCTATATGACAATATACCACACAGACGCGCACGCACACACACACAGATATATATATATATATATATATATATATACATATATATATATCTGTGTGTGTGTGTGTATATGTTGATGATGATGGTGACACAGATGTTTAATGACATGTATCCCGTATGATCGACGACGACCATGCTAACGTATACAATGGTAATACTGATGGTAGCCTGTACGACTGATGATGTCGTTTGATGACGACAACAATTCATAAGATGATGCCGACAATGATCGCTCATATTGGGTGTTTTGTTTACGATAACCCATACGATGCTGACTACATCCCGTACATGGCAATAGGTCATATATATGTTGGTGTTGATGATGCTGTTGACTATGATGATGACACTGATAACGAGATATATGTTACCCGTATGATCGACGCCGACTACGGTAGCCTATACAATGACCACGTTGTTTACCCGCACGTCTGATGATGATGTCGTTTCATGGTGACGGTGATCGATGATTATGATGATGATAAACACTATAACACATGATAATGATGATAACTTTATGATGTTGATCATCATCATAAAACATATGCTGATGATGATAACCTAGAAGATGATAATTATACAAAACTACATACTTATTCATTATGATAATGATAACACTAGAATGTTATGAGCTTCTCTAGTACGAAGTTGTAAATCTTATCCAGAAAATCTTACAAATGGTTAAGATAAGATAGTTCAATAATGGATAAAATTTTAATCTTATTTAAAAAATACGATTTTTTAAACGAACATAATTTTTAACGAAATTTATACTGGAATTTTCATAAAAAAAAACTAAGTAAGACTATGTTTTTATATTTTTCTAAAAAGTTAAATATAATAAGTTATAAAACAAAAATCAATATATATATATATATAATTAAATGTGTAGAAAAAAATAGAAAAATAAAATAAAAATTCAAACCAATCTTAATCTTACAATTTAAAACCATTGATAAAACCCGTTTCCTAACTTCATAACCCTAAATCGAGTTCTAACTTTCTAACTTCGCTTTTTGATATGAATTTAATGTAATTCGTATTTACTGTCATTTTTGTAGTCAATGATATTCGTAGACATCTCTTATATTGTTCTGAACATACAGACTCGTGTGACATAAAATGCCACGTTTCAATAATGGAGTTATGTTCCTGGTAGATATCGACAGTGATTCCATGAGTAGGATGATATGTTAATGTTATCAACAAACTTTTTTTATGAAACATTTTACAATTTTGCAACATATACATTCTAATAACATTTTTTTGTGTTACTTATAGCTCATTACTAAAGCTGTTCAACCAATGTTTGCTTACATGAAATCGAATATCGGCTGTTGTTTGATTTATGATCAAAGTGGTAGAACATTTTTGTAGTTATAATCAAAGTACTTGATGACTTTTATTTTGGAACCGGTTTGACTGAATTAATCAGAGAATGTTGTATAGAAGCTGGAACATATGTTGTTTTTGAGCTTAAGTCAACATCTATGTTGAATGTCTTTACTTTCAAAAGAAACGTAAATGATCAATCGGGCACTATGTTATGTATTCCAGTCAGAAACCGACACGTCTATTACTTGATAAGTTTTAATTTCTATTTTTAATGATTGTTTCCAAATTCAAATGTCTATTAATTAACATGGTTTTCAGGATTTCCCTGAGTGGTACGTGATTCAAGAATTTGGTGAAAATTACATGAATTTGCTTTTCGAGCTTATTGCTCCAGATAGATATATGTTTAAAGTTTCATGTCTTTGGGATGGAATGGGTTGTAGGCTTGAGGATGGATGGATTGAGGTTTTTAAACAAACCAACTTGAAAGGTGGTTCGTTTGTTGTGTTTGAAATCATATAAGATATTACATTTCATATTAATGTCTTTCATGAAGATGGCATAGAATTTATCCTTCCTAGTCCAAATCAGCTATTTCTCAACTATCAGTTAAGCAATCAAGGTAGTTCCTCCCAAAACCCAATTCATCTTGATGAGCAAAATGATGAGTCTAAAATCGTCTTCCACATGAACGTCACCAAGAAATTGGTAAATTGAATTTTTAAATTTATTTTATATTTACAAGTATATTCGTTTAAATTTTAACAATATCATCTTAACTTTATAATATATTTGAAATTTGCTTTTCACAGCGTCTTCCGTGTCACATAGCTACCAAGATTGATGCCTATGATGGAACGCTAATCACTTTGGTCAATCCCGAAGGTCGTAAAAAAATGAAACTTCATGGTGAAGTGTTAGAACTGAAATTCAGATATTATTTACCAAAATGGAAAATTTTTAAGGAGGAAAATAAATTACAGATTGGTAATAAGTGCAGATTTGAATATGATATCAATGAAGGTACTTTGTTAGTTTCAAAAGTTGATTAGTGCAAGAATGCGCGTTGTGTTTGGTGATATTTGGAACATTTGTGATTTGGTGACTTTAGGAAACATTTGTGATTTGGTGACATTTGTGATTTTTGAAACATTTGTTATTTTCATGTTTAGATGGTTGTATTAATACATATTTTAGTTTATTGTTTTGAATGTTGGTTGGTTAGTTTTTAAATGCTTTTCTTTTATAGTTTCTCGTAACATCTATTTTATTATTCACTTTTCTTTTGTTTCTCTATTCTTTTGTTTCATGGGATGTATTGTAATGGTGCCTTTTGTATGAAAACTTTTAAAGAATTGTAATTATTGAATATCTTAAAACAAATCGTAAAAACAAAATAAACTTTGTTAAAAACGCTTGTGATACGCTTATTAAATCGTAAACAACACTTTGTTAAATCTGAAAATAAAATAAAAAACAATTTGTAAACGATTAGGTTAAAGTATGTTATATTTTTGTTCAAATGAGTCTATTATGCTTGTAACATGCTTATGTACAAAAACATATATAAGTATTCTAATACGCTACTAACATGCTTATGTACAAAATCAGTTATTGAATTAATTGATGTTTTTTGATTAATTGGAAACAAAAATCAAAATCTAATATGCTTGTAACACGCTTTTGTACAACAACTCCTTTCTAAACCCTCCAATATATATATACATATATATCTACTAGACGGGTGCCCGCGCGATGCAGCGAGTGTTTGAACCTGTTAATCACATACAAATATAAGTGTTTATGGTTAGGCTAAAACCTTAAAATCGTTTAAATCGGTCATTGGTTTGACTTCTTTTTCTATTTCATTTTTACTTTCGAATTGTTGGTCGGTTTCAAATTTTTCAAAACGTAGTGAACGGTTGGTTCGCAGTTTATATCGGCAACCGGCCACATGAAACCAGAAAAGACTGTAAATTAACCTAATTGAAATATGATTCCTTTTGTAATCTTTGTTGTTATTATTTCAAGTCCTAGATCTTCCATTAATATTTACCATTTATGTGGCTAAAATTATCATTTTTTATTTATGATCATCTCAAGTATCATATTATGTTGGTTTTTAGTTAAAATTGATGGTACATTTTATTTATTAATTATTTTAAACTAAATTTATTATTAAAGTATAAATTGTGAAACCAAACTGGAACCAGCCGTTAGTAATGATTCGGTTTCAACTATCAATGGTTGAATTTGGTTTTGGACGACGAAAAATTAGTATTAACGGTTGGACTCACAAGTTTAACATAAAAACCATCAAAACCGACACTGAACACCCATACGTAACATATTAATTTATTTAAAATGAAAAAAAAAATTACAACAATATCATATCCAAATTAAAGAGAATAAAATGCTCGTTTTTATGGTGCAATTTGTTTATAAAAATATTAACGTATGAAAAGGCTATAGTCGTTTAAAAATTACAACAATATCATATCCAAATTAAAGAGAAGTTACTTTACAATTTAAGTTAAAAACATAATATGGTTAAAGATGAGGGACCAAACTTGTAAGTTGAATGGATTGTGTTTATAAGACATGTTTACCCTTACTAACACATGTATCTCATGCTTTAAGTATTGTAAATTACTTAAAAATGGGTGTCTTAATTTGCCCTTGTTTGGTGTATTATATATAGTATAGATTTTTGTTTTCAATAAAAATTCTTTTTTCACCCCCATAAACACAAAAATAAAACACTTAAAAAGACCACAACATCCATGGAAGGAATCTCATCCCGGACCACAACATCCAGTAACAGAAGCAATCGATCATAGGTTTATTATTTTTGTGGTCAAGAAGTCATTCTAAGAACATCAAGGACCATCAAAAATCCAAGTCGGAGGTTCTACAATTGTGCATCTCAGGTTAGTGAAATTTCAAATAAAGTTGGAATTCATCCCATCTTTATGTTGATTGTTGACCCTAAACTCTATATTTTTTAACTTATGGAAAAAAATGTGATTTCTTTATATGGTCTGATTGTGATTCGTCCACAAGCTCTGATGTGTGCATATGATGTACAGACATAATTCCCATCTTGATAAGGGCAAATAAGTCATTAGAGGATCAACTTGCAAGGAGTGTAGCTTCACGGATTGAATCAGAAAAAAAAAAGTGAAGATATTGTATTTTATTTGCTTCTTGTTGTTTTTAGGGCTTTTAATTAGTTTTATAATCTGAGTAAAAAGCTAAGAAACTTTGTTATGATTTTAGACTAGCTATTATGATGTATTTTTATGTTTCTGAATCGATTTAAAGGCCTTTAATTGGTAGTTTAGTTTGAGTGTTTTCAAAATGAGATGTTTGACCGTACATAGTGTATTCATTTCATTAAAAAGAGGTTACTATAAAAATTTAATAAAAATATGTTCCTCCTGAGTTTCGAACCCGCGACATTTGCAATCTATGTTTAATCACATGCCCTCAACCATTTGAGCTACACCCTGAGAACATAATAGAACATCTTCTAATATTTATATATTTATATAACGAAATTTCGATGTTTAAAATTTTCATCTTTACCCACCAATTAATCTAGTTATCTTCTTATGGAAGACTTCCAAATCAATTATTGACCAAATAAAATCTCACAATCTCACCAAACCCTAATAAATGATCAGCTAGTGTATTTATTGAACTCTCATCAATCTCAATCCTACGAAACAGCTTCATTAATCTCAGGTAAGTACCAAATATTTTTGCTTTTAGTGTCATACATAATAAAATGTCAGTTACATTTATTGACGTTAATTAGTATATATATATATATATATATATATATCGTTGATGACACTGTTAATAAAAAAATTCTTGGAAGATGGATAAGTCTTGGATGTCAGTAGGTGACAGGTGCAGTAAAGAATATAAAGATGGTGTTAAGGCATTTCTAGATTTTGTAGTTCGTAATTGCAAGGAGACATTACCACCAATTTCTATTTCATGTCCATGTGTTCGGTGTGTGAACCGTGTATCTCTTAGTTTAGACGATGTAGAACATGACCTGTACATGTTTGGAATTGATAAGAATTATAATACTTGGATAAAACATGGAGAAGCCGACACCAACATTCCAACTAATGTTAATAATATTGGGTTTGCCTGCACCTGCATTCCAACTAATTATGATAATAGTACTGGGTTTGCCTGCACCTGCATTCCAACTAATTATGATAATAATACTGGGTTTGTTGACACCAACATTCCAACAGATGCCTGTGAAACTGTAGAAATGGTAAATGCTACAAAAGACAATTTCAAAGGCAACAAGAAGTATCAACAGTTTCTACAACTACTTGTTGACTCTGAGAAGCCCCTGTATAAAGGATGTCTTGACTTCACCAAGTTCTCTCAGAAGTTCGTTGATGAACTTCTGAAATTGTTGAAAAGATGCTACCTGCAGATAACGAAATGGTAAATAATATGTATGAGGGCAAAAGGATGATGAAAGAAATGGGCTCGGGATACGAAAAGATACATGTGTGTATCAATGACTGCATTATTTACTATAAGGATTACAAGGATTTGGAAGCATGTAAGCGATCCAAGAAATCTTCGTCTAGGCATTTGCACTGATGGGGTCGACGTACATAGAGGCAACAGAAACCACAGTGTCTGGCTTGTTTTAGCAGTCATTTACAACCTTCCACCTTGGATGTGTATGAAAAGAAAGTTCATCATGCTTTCCTTATTAATATCCGGAGTGCCAATAAAAAATATTGATGTGTTTTTACAGCCTTTAGTTGACGATCTAGCATCTTTATTTGAGGCCGGGGAGCCAACATATGATGCATATAAACAAGAAATGTTTACACTACGTGTAGTTGTGTTATGGACGATTAATGATTACCCTGATCTTGGTACACTATGTGGTTGCCCTTACACTGGATTCAAAGGTTGTGTAGTGTGTCGGGGCGACACTCAGTGTGTTCAACTTTATCACACAAAGAGGCATAGTTATGCTGCCTACAGAAGATATTTATCACATGACCACCCTTTCAGAAAACAAACAAAGACGTTCAACGGAAAAGAAGAGATGAGAACCTCTAAAAAGCCTATGACAGGGGAAGAGATATACGACGAGGTCAAAAACATTAAGAATGAATGGGGAAAGGGATCAGAATCTCTAAGTGTGAGTAAGAGAAAAAGGGATAACACAACGCCGCAACCATATTGGAAGAAGTTCAACATATGGTACCAACGGCTCAGCTATTGGAAGTATTTACCTGTCCAACATTGTATTGATTTGATGCATGTTGAAAAGAATGTGGAAGAAAGTATTGTCGGGACATTGCTGAACATTCCCGGTAGGACAAAAGACGGATTGGCAGCTAGAAAGGATTTGGAGCTTTTAGGAATTAAAAAGGAGTTGCAACCGAAAGCAAAAGGCAACAATACAGAATTGCTTGCAACATGCTTCACATTATCAGCACAAGAAAAAGATATGTTTCTTGAAACATTGTATAAACTGAAGGCTCCACTAGGGTATTTTTCTAACTTCTTTAGTTTGTTGAACTTAAAGAAAGGAAGCTACAAGGCCTTAAATCGCATGATTATCACATGCTTATGCAACAGTTTCTGCCCCTTGCAATACGGTCCATCATGCCAGAACCAACGAGAAATACTATAATCAGGCTTTGTTTTTTTCAAGTCAATTTGTAGCAAAGAAATCATTGTAGAAGAACTTGATAAGATGCAGGAAGAACAAATAGTTACACTGTGCATGCTAGAACCAATGCACCTTGTCAGAACCAATAAGAAGTACTTTCCTCCATCATTTTTTGATGTCATGGTTCACTTAACCGTGCATCTTGTCAGAGAGATAAAAGTATGTGGGCCACCATGCTTTCGTTGGATGTATCCCTTTGAAAGGTATATGAAGGTTATCAAAAGGCATGTGCGAAATAAAACTTATCAAGAAGGGTGCATTGCTGAGGAGAACATTGCGGAAGAAACAATCGAGTTTCTCAGCGAATACCAAAAAAACATCAAGAGTACTGTTGATATTCCACATGATAAGCATGATGATAATGGGGAGACAATTCCTGTCACGGGCGCTTAATCAGTTGAAATTTCTCCTGATCTCTTCAAGAGAACACATTTCTATGTGCTGCAGAATACGCCTGAAATAGCGTCGTATATCGAGTAAGTATTACTAACATATATACTCTAAATTATATATACATATATATATATATATATATATATATATATATATATATATATATATATATTAATTCACAATATATTATACTCTTACTTGCGGACAACACAAGACCTCTTTGAAAAACCAAATGCCTGGTAAACGACAAGCATTGCTGGAGAAGGAGCATACTTTAAAGTTTGGTGACTGGTTACGCGACAAGGTAGATCAAGTTATTAAGTCTTCTATAATTTTTAAAAATCTTTTTTAGTTTCTGCAATGTAGGTGAAGAATCTAATCCTTGTAATGAAGTTCAGGTTGAAAGAGAGCTAGCGGGCTCCCCAGGTTCTATATCGGAAACCATAAAGTGCATTGCACACGGAGCACACCGCAACGTATACAAATACGACTCATACGACATCAACGGTTTTAAATTTCGTACGAAATCTCATGATGGTAGAGTTTACCAGAACAACGGGGTTGGTGTAGAGGCGGATGACATGCACATAAAAAAAGACGTGGTGACCTATGGACAAAACTTTTAATTTGGGGTTTTGCAAGGGATATGGGTCCTAGATTCTCATACTAAAGAATTCCGGTCTTCATGTGTCGATAGGTTGACCGTAAACATGTCAAACATGATATTCTTGGTTACACGTCGGTCGACCTAAACAAATTTGGCCACAAGGATGATCCGTTCATATTGGCCTCGCAAGCATGCCAGGTGTTTTATGTTCAAGATCAGCTGGGTAGAAAAAAACATGTTGTCCTCATGACTCCACCCAAGAATTATATGCATTCGTATGACGAGGTCGATGAGGAATTTAGTACGGTAGCTTTCTCTCATAAGGGTAATACATTGCCACTTGTACAACCAAATCAATTGCTTCGTAATGAGTTCCCGGATGATTACTGGAGGCCCGGGAAAAAGCCTACAACTATTCGTAATGGAGATTGTACCCTGCAAAGAACTGATGGTTACAATAACTGAGGGTTCCAGCACACATTATATGGCGATTGACACCGATGTCAATAATGTTTAAATTTAGTTGTGATACATGATATCACCAATCTTTACTTTGTACTTATTAATTCAAAATAAAAAAAATATTTGTTGTCTTTAATACTATTACTACTTATACATGACGGTTTGTTGAATTCATTTCATCTTCTGTCTATTTTGGTCAATTGGTGTCAAGTTCAAACATACATCATGCTACATCAATAAAAGTCCAATTTGACTTGTAGTGTATCATAGCTACAATGTAAGCAACAAAAAATAAGCGATTCAATAAAGTCATTACACTCATAACTGATTCGTGCTATATCAAGGTTACATTAATAAAAGTCATTCACATTTTTTTACCGAGAAATTATTAAGAACGAAACCATAATACAAAGAAAGCCCAAAAATGCATCATGTTGTCTAGGGTGTTCATGGTTCGGTTGGAAACCGCGAAACCGCCCAAACCGGCCATCGGTGATAGTCATCATTTCTCGTCTGATGGTTTTGTTTCTTGCACAACCTCTATTCGGTTATGTTTCGACATACTTTTCAACAGCTGGTTTCCTGCAAAACATTATCAACTTATTTTATAAAAAAAGACCACTATGCCCTTCTTTTCACCAACCTGCATACCAAATTTGTACCCTCCATACTCAGATCTTTGACCAAAGCATCTGTGGGTCTTAGACTTTGAAGAATCCTTTGAACAAATAAAATTCAGTTTTGAAAAAACCCTTCCAAACTCAATGCCATCACCAGTAACCTATTTTAAGATCTAGTGATGGCATCGAGTTTTGGAAGGGATTTTATCAAAATTTAAGATCTTTGGGAAGTTTAAGATCTGTGAAAACCTTATATGTTTTCTTCTTGGCCAAGTTTGGAATTCACATAACATATATATAAGCGTAATAAATTTCAATCAGAAGTTTTATTGCAGTCATTAAACTCAAAATAGTTGGTTGTTGAGTAACTGCATACTACCTGTCAAAATGATATCCACACGCTTTGGAAACGCTCGCGGACTAATTAATTTTGAAAATTAATTACATTTATACCTACTAACTGTCAAAAATCTTGGAAATATATTTATGTTGGAAATTAATTACATTTATGCCTACTACCTGTCAAAAATCTTGGAAATATATTTATGTAATGATAGCCTACATAAAGTTAATTAAGATTAAAAAAAACTATATCTAGTACGCTTTAAAAACGCTTACTAAAATAATGGTTGTTTTAATACAATTACTATATCTATTACGCTTTAAATACGCTTACTAGAAATATTGGCTGTTTTTGTTTTAATACTATTACTATATCTATTACACACATTCAAGCATCAAGTGTAATGCAGAATAACCAAAAATATACTACTTAAATTACATTACATTATAAAAAAAAACTAACACCTAGCATCAGATTCCACCTCTGAATCTACATCAATATTAATATTGATAATTAGTTCTATTAAATGACAGCCTAATTTAGGCTCGCGAGCCGACTTGAGCTCGATAACTGATATAAAATGCATGCATGCAGCATCATCAACACACTTAATTATAGGATAACCAAAATATAATAATAATTAATTAATTTACATACATTACAATATATATTAATATAAAAAACTAATTACTAATTATAAAAACTAAGTTCTACCATCAGATTCCATATCTGAATCTATCATCTCTTCTAGAGTCCGAGAGGGCATGATCCTCTCCCATATGTCGTCCGAGGTGTAGGTGGAGTCCTTTAGCCTTTGCAGGTGAAGGTGCACCTCACTTCGGAATGTCTTATAAGCGGACACAACCTTGAATTCCTCGATTCCGTTCATCCCGATCCAGGCGACCTCGATGCCCCGGGCTTCCATCACAATGCTGAAATAATCAGCAGTGGTGTACCCAAGAAACCTAAACATTCGGTTAAGTTGTTGGTACCGGAAGGTTAGAGGGTTGACATAGTCAACATACCTCACCCTTTGATTCTTTCGGACGACACCGGATGAAAAGTGGAAAACAATGGTGAAGAAGGTGGGGTCGTAGTAGATGGGTGGAGCCTCACCCTGTTCTCGTACAATCCAATTTGCCGTCGCCATATAATATGTTCGAAAACCGTGAAGAAGATGGTGAAGAAGGAGATGGGTTGATTGTGATTTGCTGGAATATTGGAGGCGATGTGGGGGAAATTGGAAACCATGAGTTGTATTTAAACACCATCATCGGAAACCGGTACATCTCCTTGACAATTTGAATTTAGCGGCATAAGAAACTGGAAAGACAATGATGACCTAGCCACTCGTCAAATCAAATTGTGACCATTTATCACTTATAGCCACACAAAATAAGTGTACTCGTGATAATAAAAAACTTAGGAAAAATAAAACTAAACTACTCTTTGGTCACCCAAACTCGTATAAGTGGCCATTAATTACATTTGGACACACTTAGATATATTTAAGTGTGACCATTTATCACTTATAGCCACACATAATAAGTGTATCCGTGATAATAAAAAACTTAGGAAAAATAAAACTAAACTACTCTTTGGTCACACAACCTCGTATAAGTGGCCATATATTTTAAGCGTTTTAGCCACCTTACTAAAAAATACAATGGTTGTTCGTCATATTTTGCCACATTAATAAAAATGTGGCTAACAAATGTGACATTAGGTCACACAACGTAATATAAGTGGCTATATCTTTTAACTTTTAGACATATCTCTTATCAATACAGTAGTCGTTCGTCACATTTGGCCACACTATTAAAACATGTGGCTAGTTAAATGTCACAGTTTTCCCTTAGAGCACATGTATCAAAGATCAAACAAACTATGACTGTAGGTTACATTTCGCCACACATTTTTATAATGTGGCTAGCTTATGTCATAGTTTTTTTTATCAAAGTGTGGCGAAAAGTACCTGAGTAGGTATAGAATGTGCGGCCAAAACTAGTCTGGAAGGTTTTCAAACGTGGTTAATGACCATTTAGCCACACATTTAAGCCGAAGTGTGGCAAATCGCCCAGACCACATGTGTGGCTAAAAGGCGATTTTCACGTAGTGTACACACACACACACACACATATAAATATATATATATATACATATATATATATATATATATATATATATATATATATATATATATACATGTGTGGCTAAAAGGCGATTTTCACGTAGTGTACACACACACACATATAAATATATATATATACATATATATATATATATATATATATATATATATATATATATATATATATATATATTATAAGGCACCGGTCCCGGTGCCCCACTTTGGTGTTGGATTTACTCAAAAACACAGTTCTAGATATCAGAGTTGATTAAAACTTTCGCGGAATAATATAACTTCGTTAATTTATTACAAACATTCAACTTGTCTTTGAAAAGATAACATAAAATATCCTATTTAACATCATCATAGATCTTCCTGCAGATGCCAACTTCTTGAACCCCTGCCATGTGTCTCCCTCAAGCCAGCTGTCTTAGTCTATTTACCTGCGTGCATACTAAAAGTCAGCTACGCTGAGTGAGTTATACTAAATGCAGGTAACATACAATACATCCATATACTTACTTATATACGCATCCGAAGATACGTATAACATACATAGCCTTTTATCTTTCTTCATACGGGTTCATACTTTCATACTTTCATTATTTCTTCATACATACATATATATACCTAAATTTCATCCAATAACCTTCACAGATATTATTAGGGTATGTTCCCTACATTCGCATATATTATTAGGGTCTATTCCCTTTGTTCACGGATATTATTAGGGTTTGTCCCATTCATTCGCATATATTAATAGTGTATGTTCCCTACCTTCACTCTACCATACTTTCATACTAACATTCATACAATTTCGTACATACCCTGCTTCATCGTTCATACATACACAATTATATATATTCTAACGCTTACCTTCCTTGGCGATACGTGCAATATCCGAAAATCGTTCACGTACCGACAAGCTTTCATTCATATTCATATTATAATATCTATCACATATATCATCCATGCATACACTTACCACTCAATGTAAGTGTATTAACTAATCACATTGAGTATGCACACAGCCCCGAAAACATAACAAGGAAATGAGGCTAGAAACTCACCTGAACTTGGTCACGTTCATCGTTAATGGTTATTCCTTCCTTGTTGGGGTTGAGCTGCCAGGTCAGCTTGGAAAAATTTTATTTCCATTAACTGCCTTAACACAATTTTCATTAGGATTCTTAATTTATTATTTTATTTGCTAATTCATAAAGTTCAAGGGCTTCTTTGTAATTAGTCCATTTTAATCTAAGTCCAAGTACCTTTCTGTCATTCTTTCAAAGTCTAATTCGTTATTCAGTCCTCAAATTCAAGTTTGTTATTCAGTTCGTTAACGAAGGAGGCTCCTTCGTTAGTTCTCTATTGTAACGAATTGGCATAGCGAATGGTTGCTCATTCGTTATTCTATCTTAACGAATGGGCATAAAGAATTAAGGTTCATTATTTACTTTTCCTTAGCGAATGGGCTTAACGAATTACTGCGAATTCGTTATTTTTCCTTAATGAATGGGCATAACGAACTACTGTTAATTCGTTATTCTTTCTTAACGAATGGACATAACGAATTGTTGTTAATTCGTTATTCTTCCATTAACGAAATAGGGTTAGGTCAGAGAATGTCAGAAACATTCTCTGACATACTCAACCTTGTACGCCGCCTTTCCGGCGCCGCTGTGCCGGCACCGTCGTGCTGGGAAAACGGGCGGTGACCGGAAAAACGTATTTTCGCCCCGGTTTTTACCGTTTCTCATCCCGTTCAATCCAGATCTGAGATAGGATGACCCCTAAGTTCATCTTTTGATCGATTTATACCCGAATCCATCCGGATCTCGTGAATTTAAGGTTGAAGGTGTCGGCTCGTCGTTTCGCAACTATATCTAGCAGGTATGGATCCATAAGATATCATAACATCGTTACCTTAGATCGATGCTCGGTTTTACTTCTTGGTTTCGATTAGAGAGAGAGAGAGAGAAAGAGAGAGAGAGCTTAAGTGTGTGTTTTGGATGGTGTATGGAATGATGAGAATGAGGGAATTAATGGATATTTATGGTACTTACACCATGGGTCATGGGCTTAAGCCCATGGTCTATCTTCCTTCCTTATTAACCCAAGTTCATTTCTCATATTTATTTAACCCAACACAAGCCCAACTCTTAACTCATAACAATTAATATTATTATTTTATTAACCGAACGGAAAACGAGATGTTACAAGTTTTCCCCCTTAAAGAGGTTTCGTCCCCGAAGCCTAACTATTACTTAAACAATCTTGGGTAAAACTTGCGCATCTCTTTTTCAACCTCCAAAGTGGCATCCGATTCTTTACGATGCTTCTACATTACTTTCACCGAAGGAATAACTTTATGACGAAGCTGCTTTTCATTGCGGTCGACTATCCCTATCGGTTGTTCAATATAGTTTAATTGTTCATCAACCTTGATGTCTACTAATGGCACATGAGACGTGTCATCCTCTAGACATTTTCTCAGATGGGAAACATGAAAAGTAGAATGAATTCCTTCCAACTCTTCTGGTAAATCTAGCTTGTAAGTCACTTCACCCACACGATCAACAATCTTAGACGGTCCAATGTACCTTGGACTTAGCTTTCCATCTTCCTAAAATGAATAATTCCTTTCCAAGGCGAGACCTTGAGGATCACATTGTCGCCAACGTTAAACTCGATTGGTCGTCACCGCTTATCAGCATAGGACTTCTGACGATCTTGAGCAGCTTTCATTCTTGCTTTGATCTGATCAAACTTTGAAGAGGTTTCTTGCACAACTTCCAAAGGCTGGCATACCAATACTTGAATGGTTTCTATTGTTATAGGAGAACTCTACCAGATGCAAATGATCATCCCAACTTCCTCGAACGTCTAAAACACAAGCACGTAGCATATCCTCAAGGGTTTGGATAGTCATTTCAGACTGCGTATCTGTTTGAGGATGATACGTGTACTGATGTTCAATCTTGTTCCCATAGCTTCGTGGAACTTTTTCCAAAACCTTGAAGTTTTTTTTAATCGAGTATCTCTATCAGACACAATCGATAACGGCACTCCATGCTTGGCCACAACCTCTTTTATGAACACATTTGCTAACGTTTCTGACGAGATAGCCTCTCGTATAGCTATAAAGTGAGCACTCTTAGTCAAACGGTCCACAATCACTTAAATGGTATCATGATGCTTAGTTGTACGGGGGTAGCTTAGTTATGAAATCCATAGTGATGTGCTCCCATTTTCATTCAGGTATCTCCAAGGGCTGCATCTTCCCATAAGGCTTCTGGTGTTCAGCTTTGACTTACAAGAAAGTCAAGCACTTACTGACATAATCTACTACATCATTCTTCATACTCGGCCACCAGTAGTCTCTTTTCAGGTCCAGATACATCTTGGTGGATCCTTGATGAATCGAGTATCTCGACTTGTGAGCTTCATCTAAGATTCGACCTCTAAGATTTCCATGGCGTGGAATCCACATACGGTTAAACCTAGTCTTTACACCATGAGTGTTATCTATCAGCTCGTCTTGCTTTCCAAAAACTCTCTCCTTCTTCATTAGTCCTTCATCTGGAAGTACCTCCGACTGTACTTTGATGATCTCTTCAAAGAGGTCTGAGTTAATGATCAACTTATACGACTTCACTTTTGCAATGACTTCTTCATTCTTACGTGTTAGCACGTCAGCGACCACATTAGCTTTACCAGGATAATACTTGATATCACAGTCGTAGTCCTTTATCAACTCTAACCATCTTCTTTTTCTCATGTTCAACTCTTTCTGCTCGAAGAAGTACTTTAAGCTCTTATGATCTGTGTAGATAGTAAACTTTGTACCATACATATAATATCTCCATATCTTTACTACTGCTGCTAGCTCTAAGACATGCGTCGGATAAGTACTCTCGTGAACTTTCAATTGTCTTGACACATAAGCTTTCACTTTTCCTCGTTGCATCAACACGCAACCTAACCCACGATGCGAGGCGTCGGTACAAACAACCAAATCCTCGTCACCTTCGGGTAAATCAAGGATTGGAGCTTGTGTAAGTCTTTTCTTCAATTCCTCAAAAGCCTCCTCTTGAAACTTACCCAAACTAAACACTACAGACTTCCGAGTCATCCAGTAAACGGTGAGGCTATCTTGGAGAAGCCTTCGATGAATCTCCTATAATAATCAGCCATCCCTAAGAAGCTGCGTATATCAGTCGGGTTCTGCGGAGTCTTCCAATTCGTTAACGCCACAATCTTATCTGGGTCCACAGTAACCCATTCAGGATTAATCACGTGACCTAGAAACTGCAATTCATGCAACAAGAATGCGCATTTTGAAAACTTAGCATACATTTCTCTTCCTTCGGCTTCTTTAATACTTCTCTTAAATACTCAGCATGATCAGACTCGCTCTTAGAATAAATCAATATATCGTCAATGAAAACGATGACTGACTTATCTAACATCAGCTGACATACCCTATACATAATATCCATAAATGCTGCAGGAGCATTTGTTTGACCGAACTACATCACGAGGAACTCGTAGTGTCCGTACCGCGTTCGAAACGCTGTTTTAGGGATGTCTGCCGCTTTCACCTTCAGCTGATGATAGCCTGATCTAAGGTCTATCCGTGAAAATCAACTCGAACCTTGTATTTGGTCAAACAAATCATCAATACGTGGCAACAGATACCTGTTCTTAATCGTAAGCTTATACAACTCATGATAGTCTATACACATTCTCAAATGTCCATCCTTCTTCTTGACAAACAACGCCGGTGCGCCCAACGTGGAAACACTAGGTCTTATAAAACTTTTATCGAGGAGTTCTTGCAGTTGGGACATTAACTCTTTCATCTCGGACGGCGCTAGGCTGTAAGGTGCTTTCGCGACGGGTTGTGCTCCTGGCACTAAGTCTATCTAGAATTCTATCTCTCGCTCCGGTGGCAACCCTGAAAGGTCCTCAAGGAACACTTATGGGTATTAGCGTACAATAGGAACATCTTTCACTCCTTTCGTCTCGGCCGTAGCTTTGACAACATATGCCTGTAGGCACCGCACCCTCGCCTTAACAATCCTTCAAATTTTATCATTGAAATGACATTAAGCCCTGAACTTTCTTTATCACCATAAACCGTCACCTTACTACCATCCAAGGATTTTAATCTTATTACCCTACTCTTACACGCTATCTGAGCTTCGAACTCAGATAGTCAGTCCATTCCCAAAACGACATCGAACCCTCCTGAGGTCATAACATACAGGGTAACAGGGAACTCATGTCCCTCTAACTCTATCTTACAATCCTTAACCATTCTCTTTATTCTAACCAAGGTCTCACAAGCGGTTTCTACTTTAAAAGTTTTAGGCATTCGACAACACTTCATTTTAGCTAACTTACTAAATGTCTTAGCTAGAAAACTACTACTTGCACCTGAATCAAACAACACAAAAGCGGAAGTAACGTTTACTAGAAACATACTTGTCACAATGTCAGGGATTTGCTTAGCCTACTCCCGAGTCAGCATGTAGGCCCTAGTCCTTGGCCTAGCTTAGTCACCATCCTTCTTTCCACTTCCTGTAGCTTCCCTTTCAGTGCATTCCCTCGCCATATAGCCCGTCTTACCACATTTGTAACATGCGGGCTTTGCACTACATTCATGGGCATAATGCCCCACCTTCCCACACTTATAACAAGCATTTGATCCGAATCTACACTCTCCACCATGAGCCCTTCCACACTTGTGAAAATCATCAGTTCCCGCTCCCCACTTATACTCGCTAGTGTGCATCTTACCACAAGTCTTACACGAATTCTTCTCCCACAATTTCTGCTTCTTATCTCTAGGGTTCCACAACTTAGTACCGGGTCATTTGACATGAGCAACCCATTTCTTCTCCTTCTTCTCTTCTACCACCACTTCTTCCACAGCCAAATCATCGTAAACCATCTCTGCGAGTTCAACAGCAAAGTCGAAAGTAGTAGGTTTACTTGTCTTGGCCGAAGTGGGAACGTTCTGTGGAAGTCCTCTGATGTAATACTTGATCCTTTTAGCATCTGTATTTACCATGTCTGCTACCAACCTAGACATACGATTGAATTCGTTAGTGTACTCACGGTGTGTCATCTTACCCGCCTTCAGATTCATAAACTTCATCTCAGCCCTCTCAACCTCGGCATCAGCACAAAATCGCTTCATCACCAACTACTTCACGTCATCCCACCTCGTTGCCTTAATCTCTTCTCAAGTCTTCCTCTGCTCTATGGTCTCCCACCTGTACATAGCCTTATCACCAAATGACTGAGTGGCATAGCCCACTGCTTGGTCGGGACGGCCCTCACTGATTCAGATAACCCTGTCTATTGCAGTTATCCACTGGAGAGTAGTGATTGCATCCCTTAAACAAGTCAGCTTTGGTGGGTCGCAACCTTTAAACGACTTGTAGATACACCCACCTCGACCTCTCTTTCGTTCATCACCCTTCACAAGCCTAACCTCACTCGAGTCACCTTTCTCTCTCTCATCATCCTTCTTACCGTTCTCTCCTGACCTCTCAGTAGTCCTTGCATGGCTCCCAGTAGATCCTTCTAGATCCAGGTTCTTCACTGCAGCAGCTACAGCCTGGGCAGTGGCTACTTGAACAACAGGGTCAAGTTGATACCCTTCATTGTTGCTCAGATTCTGTCCAGCGGCACATTCTTCTTCCCTTGTATTAGTAACTGATTCTACAGAAGGTTCCCATGTAATGCGTGGCCTACCACGACGTCCCGTACGGCCTCCTTGACCGACAGTCTTTCTTGCTCCAGCCATTCGCATTCTATAAGGAAACACAAACGTCATCACTGAAGGAACTATTTAGTACAAGGATAGTAAGGCTAACAGGTAATAATAGTGGCCAGCTGTGATTAGCTGATCACGTTACTTTCCATGTCCTCTACACTTCCCCTTGTGAGTCTAATTGTGCTGGTTCTACTTCTAAACAGTTAGGCAATCAAACAGTTCATATAATTCTACACTCCTATCACTAGTAATTAAGCTAACTTCCTTACACATTCTTATATTATTCATGAAATTAATCATATACTTTACCTTCACCTAGCTTGCGTGTGTGACACATGGCTTTCTTGAACTGGTATCTTCTTTCTTTTCTTACTTAAGTCCCATTCTCTGTTCGAGCCTAAGCATGTAGGATTCTTAATTCTCTCAAACTTATGCTCTGATACCAACTTGTAAGGCCCGGATACTGGTGCCCTACATTTTTGTTGAATTTACTTATAAAGACAGTTCTAAATATCAGAGTTAATTAAAACTTTTGCGGAATAATAAAACTTCAAACATTCATTACAAAACATTCATAACTTTTCTTTGAAAACATAACTTGAATATCTTATTGAAACATCATGCCAAATATTCAGATGCCAGCCTCTTCATATCCTGCCATGTGCCCCCCTCAAGCCAGCTGCTTTAGTCTATTTACCTGCGTGCATACTAAAAGTTAGCTTCGCTGAGTGAGTTCTAGTTAATTAGGTAATATACAATACATTCACATACATATACATACGCATCCGAGGATACATATTATATACTTAACCTGCTTATCTTTCTTTCGTACATACATAAGTATATACCTTATTTCTTGCTTTCATACGTTACATTTATTCTTTCTTTACATAATTATACGTTTTAAAGAGCCTTTCGCCCTATAACCTCTAAGATATTATAAGTGTTTGGTCCCTATCCTCTCAGATATTATAAGGGTCTGGTCCATATCCTCTTAGATATTATGAGGGTTTGGTCCCTATCCTTATACCTTCATATCTTCATATATTTCTTCATACTATCATTTATACAGTTACATACATACCACGCTATATCATTCATACATAATTTATATAACAATCACATCTTCTAACGATTACCTTACCTTTCATAACCTTAACTAAAATCACATAAATCATATATGGCATACGGTTACCACTTAAGGTAGTGTATTTGTAAGGCCCCGTTACCGGTAACCCTACTTTCGTGTTGGATTTACTCATAAACACAGTTCTAAATATCAGAGTTAATTAAAACATTTATGCGGAATATAAAACTTTCATAAAACATTACAATATTTATAACTTGTCTCAAAACATTTATTGTCTTTCACATTAAAGCATTAAAATTAACACATCAGGGGTCTTCAGATGCCAGATTCTTCTTCAGTGCCATGTGTCTCCTCAAGCGAGTTGCCTCATCCTACTCACCTGCGTGCATACTAAAAGTCAGCTACGCTGAGTGAGTTCTAGTTAATCACATAATCATACAATACATTCTTACATTCCATACATAATCTCTTAACTTTCTTTCATATACACCTAAGTGCTTTTACTTTCATTTTTTTTACTTTCATACTTTCTTTACATACATAATCATACGTTCATTCTTACCTTCATACTTTCCTTACATACATAATCATACTTCTTAAAGAGCCTTTCGCCCTATAACCTCACAGATATTATAAGGGTCTGGTCCCTAGTTTTCGAATATTAGAAGGGTTCGATTCCCTAACATCACAGATATTATAAGGGTCTGGTCCCTATCATCACAGATATTATAAGGGTCTGGTCCCTAGTTTTCGAATATTAGAAGGGTTCGATTCCCTAACATCACAGATATTATAAGGGTCTGGTCCCGATCATCACAGATATTATAAGGGTCTGGTCCCTAGTTTTCGAATATTAGAAGGGTTCGATTCCCTAACATCACAGATATTATAAGGGTCTGGTCCCTATCATCACAGATATTATAAGGGTCTGGTCCTTAGTTTTCGAATATTAGAAGGGTTCGATTCCCTCTTCGTTACCATACAACCATACATCATACCTCGAGTATTAGTGGGGCTCGGTACCCTTTTCGTAACCATACATTATCATTTCTTTCTTCTATTATCTCTATCATGTTCATACACATAAACATACATAACATACTTACCTTATACATAGCGTTACAACCTGACAGTACGTGCAATATCCGAAGATCGTTCACGTACTATCAAGCAATCATTCATACATTTCACATTATCCACATAAGGCATACACTTATCTCTTAGGATAAGTGTATTAACAAACATATTGAGTATGCACACAGCCCCGAAAACGTAACACATAAATGGGGCAAGAAACTCAGCTGAACACGGTTACGTTCTCCGTTGATCGTAATCCCTTTCTTCAGTTGTGCACGGCTGACTGTATAACAAGTATACATATCAAATTAACTATCACTACTTATAACATCTTTCTAGTCTTAATTACTACCCACAACGAACGGGGGTCCGGGGGCAGCGCCCCTGGCAGCGGGGTCTAGGGGCGGCAGCCCCTAGCAGGGTCCAAGAGGCAGAGCCCCTGGCTGGGGTCGAGCCTCAGGCGAACTTTTTCATTAGATTTTTAATTTATTTTCTAAACGAACTTGACTTCAGGCGAAATTAAACCTCAGGCGAACTTGTCTTCAGGCGAAGTTAAACCTCAGGCGAACTTAGCTTTAGGCGAAGTTAAACCTCAGGCGAACTTAGCTTTAGGCGAAGTTAAACCTCAGGCGAACTTGTCATTAGGCGAACTTAAACCTCAGGCGAACTTGTCATCAGGCGAACTTAGCTTGCAGGCGAAGTTCATCAGGCGAACTTAGCTTGCAGGCGAAGTTCATCGCTTGAAGGCGAAGTTGCCCAGACAGCCTGCTGTTTAGTTTCTGTCCAACATTTCGAGCGATTTTAACACCCCCGCTATGGTTCACTATCACCCACTACGCTTCCCGACCATTTCCGGTCACTTAACACTAAAAAGCTTGGATCTTTAAACTTCAAAGTTCAAGAATCTTACCTTTTTGAGCTTGTTGGATCTTGTTTCCTTGCTTAATCACAACCAACCGCTCTCTCTTCTCTCTCGGATCTTGGTCTCTCTCTCTACGGCTCTCGGCCTCTCTCTCTCTCCTCAGATCTCGGCCGCCGGTCGGCTTGTGTATGGGGTGTGTGTGTGTTTTGGAAGTGTGAAGGAATAGATGTAAATGAAGATATTTTTGGGTTTAGGGGATATTTATATCCCTTAAATCCCATTCTCATTTAACCCATCTCAATTAATCCAAGTCCCTGATCCGCTCCTACCCGATATTAATAATTAAAAACGCGAAATCACTAACATAACTTTCTTTATTCAACATTATAAATTTTAGGATGTTACAGTATTAACTATCACATCGAGTATGCACACAGCCCCAAAAACATAACAAGGTAATGGGGCTAGAAACTCACCTGTAAACGATTCCTATCTGAATTTACTGTTATTCCTTGAGGAGTTGTGCACGACTAACTGTGTATTAATCATAGTATCAATTAACTACTTGTAGATATGCCATACTTCTAAGTTATTCTAACACATATCTACGAGCGACAGCCCCTAGCGGGGTCCAATGGGCAGGGCCCCTGGCTAGGGTTAAGCTGTCAGGTCAGTTTGGAAAAATTTTATTTTCATTAATAAGTCTTTACTAAAAACCTCATCAGAAAACTGAAGTTCAATTATTTAATCAAGTCCAGATATTCATTTTAAATGTTACCTTTCCTTATTAATTATTTACTTATCTTTAGTTTATATATCATATAAGTCCATATCTATCGTTTACGTACATATACGTTATTTATTTTATAAAATCATCCTTCACGTATAAGTTATTTTGGCGTAGAAGTAAGTTTTTAACGTATAAGTCTTCTAGGCATATAAGTTGTTCCAGTGCAAAATTCATTCTTCCAATGTTAAGCACCTCTGATGTGTAAGTCTATAACGTATAAGCCATACATACACGGCCATATACATATGCGCTAAATACATATACGGGTATACACATGCGCTACCTAGATACACGCCACGTACATACATACACGCTGCTACACATACACGCTTCTATACATATACGGCGTATATACTTATACGCCTTATAAGCCCTGTTCAACGTTTATATACGCGTTTTTGGGGGGTTTCCTCGATTCTAGCGCCGGAAGCCGTCGTTAACCGTTATAGTTGATCAGGGTTTGATCGTTTATGATCTAGGTAGCTTCGGGGTATCCAGATTGAGCTGAGGTGGTTCTTAAGCTAGTTTTTGGTTGATTAAACACCCAAAATAAACTAAATTTAGATCCAACCGGATCGTTCGGCATCATGGGTCTGCGGTGTCGGGTTCTACTAAGTTGTTACATCTGAGATAAATCATTTTTTACCTTCGGTTGGTCAAGGATTGTTGAATATATTAAAGTAGAGAGTGTTTGGCTTAAGTGTGTGTTTTTGAAGGTGTAGGATATGGTGTATAAATGGATGGAAATGGAAAGGATTAGGATTTAAGGGGTATTTATACTCCACCTTAAGCCATGGACCTTAGGCTCATATTTTCTTGTTGGTCCATACTTAATCTCATTTAATTAGCATGGTTAGCCTTCCATCTTTATTATCTTATTATTTCTCTACTAACTCAAGTAAACTTTTTCATCATAATTAAATAACATATTAAATATTATTCTTAGAAAATTCGGGATGTTACAACGTATAATATATATATATATATATATATATATATATATATATATATATATATATATATATCTGTGTGTGTGTGTGTAAACGAAATCTTTTACGAGATACGAGATTTGACAAGAAACATAACTCCAAGATGTCGGTTTCAATAAAATAACGTTTATCTAATAATTAATATAATTTATCATTTATTCAAACTAATTAATTAACAAAACTAATAGAAAAAAGATAAATAAAGCCTAAAAATCTCGGTGACCGGGTTCGAACCCGCGACCACCAGGTCTACACACCCACACCAAACCAATTTATCTAACACATTAGTTGAGCAATAAACGAAAATGTTTTGTTATAACCAGAAACTGATTTTTCCCCAAATCAACAAAAATAATATGCTCTTAGTTTGGAAGACAGCTTGCATGGTTCTTCCAAAATTTCTACTGGAATGATTGATTTTCGTGATTGTGTTAACAACATTGAAGTTGAGGATATAAAGGGGGTCGGACTCAAATACACTTGGAGCAATAAACCGAAAACGGGTATGGGCCATTTTAAAAAGCTTGATAGGGTGATGGGAAACTCTAAATTCTTGGAGATTTTTAATGATTCTTCGGCGGTGTTCCTTCCGTACCGGATTTCAGACCACTCTCCATGTCTTTTGAAATTCCCCTCTCTTATTAAAGGTAAGCCTAAACCGTTTAAATTCCCTAATTTCTTGATTGAAAAACCGGGTTATCATGATATTATTGCTAAAGGCTGGAATATTGAGGTGAACGGGTATCACATGTTTCGCGTGGTAAAGAAACTCCAGAACTTAAAACACCCTATTCGTTCTTTGCTGTACCGGCAAGGCAATCTCCATAAGAAAGTTACTGACCTAAGAACCCGTCTGGATGCTTGTCAAACCCGCCTTGACACTGACCCTACTAATTTGGAGTTGATTCGGGAACAGAGTAATTATCTTAAGGCTTATCATGAGGCGGCTAAGGATGAGGAAGAATTCCTTAAACAAAAGGCTAAAGTTGATTGGTTAAAGCTTGGTGACTCTAACACTGCATACTTTCACAATTCCTTGAAAATGCGAAACCATAGGGGTCGCATTGATATTATAAGTGATGCTCAGGGCCGTTTATTTGAGGGGTTGGATGTTCCTTCGGTGTTTGTTAATCATTTTACGAACATCTTTGGCTCTGATTTGAAACCATTGAGGAAACTGGATAATCAGATGTTTACTACTAAACTCTCGGCCTCCCAGGCGGAGTTTATGATTAGACCTATCTCCGATTTGGAAATCAAGGATGCGGTTTTCTCTATTGAGAATTCCAAAGCGCCGGGACCTGATGGTTTTTCCTCGGCCTTTTTCAAGAGTTCTTGGGATATTGTTGGGAAAGATGTGTGTTTGGCGGTTCGTGAATTTTTCAGCAGAGGAAGTCTCCTTAAACAGATAAACCACACCATTATTGCCCTTATTCCTAAAGTGACTAATATTGTGACTCCGAATGATTTTCGTCCCATCTCGTGCTGCAACACTTTATATAAATGCATTACCAAGATTATCTCGGTTCGTATGATGAAGGGGTTGGAGTCGTTAATTGATATTAATCAGTCAGCGTTTGTGCCTGGGCGTAGGATTTCTGATAATATCCTTTTGACCCAAGAATTAATGCATAATTACCACACTAATACAGGTCCGCCTAGATGTGCTTTTAAAGTTGATATCCAGAAAGCCTATGATACGGTCAGTTGGGACTTCATACGTGATATTCTTTTTGGGTATGGTTTCCACGATAAGATGATTCAGTGGATAATGGAGTGCATAACCACTTCTTCTTTTTCGATAGCAGTTAATGGGAATTTACACGGGTTCTTTAGTGGTAAAAGAGGTCTGAGACAGGGTGATCCGATGTCCCCTTATATTTTCACGCTGGTTATGCAAGCTCTCACGTTGATTCTGCATCGAAAGGTTCGTATTGATGGATCGTTCCGTTTTCATCGATGTTGTGAAAAGTTAAATATTATCAACATTTGCTTTGCGGATGATTTGTTCCTGTTTGCTCGTGGTGATGTGAATTCTGCTAAAATTATTATGGGGGCTCTGAATGATTTCAAAGATATGTCCGGGCTTACTCCGAGTGTTCCGAAAAGTACCGCGTTTTTCTGTAATGTCCCGGACCGTGTTAAAGGTGGTATTTTGAATATTATGCCCTTTGTTGAAGGAAGGCTCCCGGTTAAATACTTGGGGGTTCCTCTTATATCCACGAGGTTAAATTACCGGGATTGTAAGAGGTTGCTGGATTGTATGGATAGTCGGATTGGAGATTGGAAGAATAAAACTTTATCCTTTGCGGGTAAATTGCAGCTGGTCAGGTCTGTTCTTTCGTCTTTATATATTTATTGGGCTGCTGTGTTTTCTCTCCCTTCTAGACTTATTGCTGATCTTGAGAAACGGATTAAAAACTTTCTTTGGGATTATGGTCAAAATAAGGGAAAGCATAAAGTCTCTTGGGATATTGTGTGTCGGCCGAAGTGTGAAGGTGGTTTGGGTATCCGGCGTATACGGGATGTCAATAACTCTCTGCTGGTTTATCATATTTGGAGCTTAATCAATGTGCGTAACTCGTTGTGGGTTAAATGGATTTATGAGTATAAAATGAAGGGGCGAAATTTTTGGAGCTTGCAGATTCCTAACTCGTGTACGTGGGGATGGAGGAAAATTCTTCAGTTCCGCCCTCAGATTAGAAAATTTATATGGCATGAAATTGGGAATGGGAGATCTACTTCAGTTTGGTATGATAAGTGGGATGAGATTTGTCCTTTAATTGAATATATTAACCCTAGAGCTATTCATCGTGCTGGCTTGTCTTTAGAGACCTGTGTCAGTGATGTTGTTCATCATAATGACTGGGGTTGGCCGCCTGATTGGATTTTGAGGTATCCAATTCTTTTGAACCTAAAAGAAGTCAGCATTTGTCCGGATGAGAGGGACAAGATCGTGGTAATGGATGAGAATGGGACTTCAATGAATTTCTCGGCGTCTGGAATTTGGAATCTTATTCGGAGACCGGCTGATAAGGTGTCTTGGGTGCATGTTGTTTGGTTCTCTCAATGTGTTCCAAAACACTCCTTTATGTTGTGGATTGTGCTTCATGATAGGTTGAGCACGCAGAATCGTATTATGGGATGGAAAATTGGTGGGTATCCAAATTATAACTTGTATTGCTGCCCTCTTTGTAATGGAGAGCCGGATTCTCGTAACCACCTCTTCTTTGAGTGTAAGTTCACTGCTGAGGTTTGGAGTATTGTAAGAATGAAAGGGAAGTTTCAGGGATGTAGGAATGGTTGGGCGAATATTCTTCAATATGTGTCTCAATTTGGAATGTCCAACTCTATTGAAAATGTTGTTAATCGGCTGCTATTTGGGGCTTCGGTTTACGTTATCTGGAAGGAGCGAAACAACCGGCTTTTCAAGAACTCTTTCATGACTCCGAAGATGGTTGCGGACGAAATCATTAGGGGGACGCGCCTAAAGCTTATGACTCTAAACTTCAAGAATTCTGAACGGGTTTTTCGGGTTCTCGAGGATTGGCACTTTCCGCGGGGAGTTTATCACCAGATTGATGATAATGGTTGATTTGTTTTAGTTTTGTTTATTTACATTGTTCTTGTGTAAGCTTTGGCTGTGTTTACCAATGTTTGGTGGTTTTGGTTTGTTTACTCTTGTATGGCATGTCATACATGAGAACTAATATGGCACTCTGTCATATTACTTGTACTTTTTGTTTGTGTGGAATGCATTTAACCGGGTGAATCCCTTTACCCAAAAAACAAAAATAATAGAATTCATAATTGATCACTATGCGATATGATTGTGAAATTACTATTAGGGCTATTCTAATACAATTAAGACGAACTTGCAGGTATAACAGATTACCTTAAACGATGCATAAACGGGGGTTAATGATCGAACAACAGTCGGCAAGAACATGATAACGAACGGACAGTTGCAGACGTTTATAACTAGAGTAACTAAGGGGGTGTTGTTCGCGCTGGTTCATAGGTTGTGTGTAACGCCCTGGAATTTGACTGGTAGACAAAAATCAAGGAATCATCGGAAACTATACACTTTGGGGTTCTGGACGATAAGTTCGGAACCCATATCATTGGAGAAATCTGCTTTTATCATTTGAAATGTTTATTTTATAAAACGACATTTACGCCTGGAAAATATTAATTTTTATGCTTTTGAAAAATAAAATGTTCTTATTTAAAAAAAAAAAAAAAAAAAAAAAAAAGATTTTAAATAATTATTCGGAAAATGGTTTATAAAAGTTTTGCTGAAAAAGTTTTAGTTTGTTTAAAAACTTATGAACTCGACTAGTCTTGACCCGTCGGTAGCCTAAACCCGAACCCGAGTCACCCGAGTATTTAAGCGGAAAATCAAGTATTCTTACACCATCTCTTTCATTTCCACCAACACTTCCCACCCAAACACTCCCACTTCTAGAGAGAGAGTAGTGAGAGAAAGTCATCCAATCTAAGATTCGAGTCCACCAATCTGTTTATCGTTGTTGTCGGTAAGATCTTCTTGAAAATCATACGTTTTTACAACCAAAACCCGCCCCGAATCGAGCAAAAACTCCGACTTTTGTGTCAAGTGTGTTCTTGGTCAAAAACCGTCATTTTTGGTGTCAAAATGCAAGCTTTTGTGTTTAAAAGTACTAGGAATCGATACCCCTTTCAATCCCGAGCATTTCCATGTCAAAAACTTCGATTTTGGGTCAAAAATCTGGAAAATCTGGAAAACCCGTGGGTATCTCCGTCGCCCAGCTTGAAGGAGTCGAATCAGACTCATTCGATCGAACCAGTCGATCGAATCAGTTCATTCGATCGAACCAGTCGATCGAATCAGTTCATTCGATCGAATGTGTCGATCGAACCAGTCCAGTCGACCGAATAGGAAAGCAACCGAATGGTCTCCAACTCATTCGACCGAATGAGCTTCGTATTCGATCGAACGTCTGTCTATTCGATCGAATGAGTGTCTATTCGATCGAATGTGTTTCTATTCGATCGAATGTGTGTCTATTCGATCGAATGTGTTTCTATTCGATCGAATGTGTTTCTATTCGATCGAATGTGTTTCGATTCGATCGAATGTGTTCCTATTCGATCGAATCAGGTCAGAACCAAGCTGTTTCGTCTTTAAAACCTAGTTTTTGCTCGAGATCGTGTAAGGCTTACACTCTTAGACTTAAACTGTGTTGTTAACTTATTATGTCCTTGTCTAGACTTAGAGGATCGACGTTTGACAGCACCCGACCGCCCTAGCAACCACACCTAGTCAACAAGGTGAGTTCATAGCCCCCATTTTTCTTTTAAAGCCTTTCAAATCATTGGGGGTGAAAACATGGTAAATGTACACGTTTTGACAAAACACATTTATTCAAACATTACTTATCATAAACACTTGACAAATCTTTTGCAAACAATGAACATTGGGAAAACAAGTAATCATGGCAGGTTACGCGTACCTTAACTTTCTCGGAAGTTGTGTATGCATAATCAAATATTCAGGAGTAAATATGGGAATCACTCAGCGTTTAGGGAACATTGGACGTTTGGAAATCAAAGTCATGTACCCGTTATACTTTATCATGAAAACACATTATTCATTGGTCAGTCTTGTGATCGTGTGAACAGTGGCAATATAGGTCACAATAGTGCATAGGTTTGATCTCCAAGTGGTCGATTGGTAGACAGGCCGTCACTAGATGTGGGATTCTAAAGTGATCGATTTAGAATACACGTGACCTATGGGGTTCTTAAGTGTTCGATTAAGAATCCGAAGGATCTCTTAAGTGTTCGATTAAGGATCCGAAGGATCTCCTAAGTGATCGATTAGGAATCCAAGAGATACTAAAGTACGCTTTAGAATTCTCTCATGGTACCCAAAGTGATCGATTTGGGTTACCATCAAGGAAATCAAGTAGCATAGTGTGGTCTTGTGTGGGGTCGATGTCAGGTCTTGTGTGATCATTATGCATCATTATCATTTTTCATCATGGCATGGTTACATATGATTCTTGGGTATCTTATACATATATCCTTGATACCGTTCCTCCTGCATGCATGGAAACAATAATGGGAATCTTTATACGAAACTCTTGCAGATTCAGTTGAGATGATAAGCATACCAAGCATAGTAGGATAAGTTGTAGGAGTGGTGGGTTAGCCGATGGTACACCCTATATATAAACCCCTACAACTTAGCCTAGTATGCTTGTGTAGGGCTTATCACTACAGTATTAGTTAACCTATGAATTCACTCATCTACTTTTTGTAGTTGACGTTTTATTACATGTTTTCAGGAAATGAAGCAGGAAGTAGCTAATAGCTGATAGAGGCCTTAGAGAGATGAAGGCTAGGCTAGGAGTTGTTTGGAAACTTGATATTTTGTATTAAAACAATTTGTTTCATGTTACCTGGATGATGTAATATTTGACAGTTTGGTTATGTTTATGCATTTAGACTTTTATACTATTGTGCTCAATCAATCACGACCTAGTCGCCACGCCTCGGTTTTCCGCCATTACGACCGGGGTGTGACAGATTGGTATCAGAGCCAATGGTTATAGGGAATTAGGAAACCGACCTAGACTATAACCTAGGACCCTTAACTCTAGATAATTCATGCATCACTATCACACGCCCACACTTATGTGCTTGCTATGTGCTTATGTGCTGCATCTTTAATTGTGTCTATCGTAGCGATGTATTCTTTGGCTATTCCTTATCCTGTTATTCTTATTCCCGGTATCATTCTTGCGCGTTCTTTTTCTTTTTCAGAATGCCTCCTCGTCGCTCGTCCGTCAATGCTGACCCTGCTGACCTCGCTGCCATCATAGCGCAGCAAATTGCAGCAGTTCTTCCGGGTCTGGTTAACAACCTAAGGCAAGAAGGAACCTCGGGTGCGCCACAAGCCCCAGAACCGAATCCTACTCTTCAGGCCGACAGGCTCTATAAGGCTTTTACTAACACTGGGCCTACGAGCTTTAATGGATCCGAGGGAGCTGCTGGTCTTCTCCAGTGGTTCGAGAAAGTCGAAGCTTCATTCAACATGTGCTCTTGCCCGGATGAACTCAGGGTCAAATTCGCGGCGAGTATGTTCCACAAACGGGCTCTCACGTGGTGGAATATCGAGATTAGAACCAGGGGGCGAGACGCGGTCTTAGCCTTGCCCTGGGCCGAGTTTGTTGAGCTAGTCACGCAGGAGTTCGTTCCGAGAACCGAACTCCAGAAATTGGAGGCTGAGTTTAGGGCGCACACGATGAAGGGCGCCGATCACATGAAGTACACGGAGAGATTTCATGAACTCTCCCTATTGGTGCCCCACATGGTTACCCCAGCTTCACGCGCTGTCGAGCAATACATCAGCGGTCTTCCGGACTCTATGAGGGGCATTGCGGTTGCAGTTGACCCCACTACACTTAAGGCAGTGATCGATCTCACTGCCCGTTTGACCAGGGAACAGCTCAGGTCCGGTGTTTTGCATCAGGATAAGGGCAAATCTTCCGATGGGAAAGCGAAAAAGGGGAACAATAGGAAGCGGAAAGCGACCTACTTAACTGCGATCACTGGTGCTACGCCTATCAACTCCATGGCCCCCGTTTCAGCCGCAACAGTTCAGGGAAGACCGAGAAAGGAATATACTGGGCCGCATCCCAAGTGCAACTTATGTTCTTATCATCACCCAACGAGTGAGTTGTGCCGCAAGTGCACAAATTGTGGACGATTCGGACACCTGGTGGAGCGCTGCAGGAGTCCTGGCAACCAATTGGCTGTGGGGAATGCTAACCCTCAGCCTAACCCTGCTCGAGGCTGCTTCGAGTGTGGCGCGATGGACCATTACAGAAATCGATGCCCTCGCGTCACCAACGTTCCTCCGGCTCGCGGGAGGGCCTTCACCATTGGAGCTGCCGAAGCACGCCAAAACCCCGATGTTATTACTGGTACGTTTACTCTTAACAACAATTGGGTGTCTGTCCTATTTGATACAGGAGCTGATAGGAGTTTTGTCTCTTGCGAATTGGTTCCTTTGCTGAAATTAAAAATTTCCGAGTTGGAACCTGCCTTGGTTGTTGAACTTGCTAGTGGAGAGTCCACACAAGTGAGGTCTGTCATTCGATATTGCACCCTTACTCTTGTCACCACATCGTTCAGTATTGACCTTATACCTTTTCGTCTTGGAAGCTTCGATCTAGTTGTGGGAATGGACTGGCTGTCTAGCAATCGCGCGGAAGTAATCTGCGCCGAGAAACTTATTCGTATCCCTCTGTCTTCTGGTGAAATTCTAACCATTCAAGGGGATAGGTCGGGTGGATGCCTAAGAATCGTTTCTTGCTTAAAAGCCAGTCGGTACCTTCAAAAGAAGTATCCCGCATTTCTAGCCCGTGTTACTCTCAAGGAATCCAAAGTCAAGAGACTGCAGGACTTCCCTGTCGTGCGTGAATTTTCTGATGTTTTTCCCGATGAGCTGCCTGGACTTCCTCCTAGCAGGCAGGTGGAATTTCGTATCGATCTTATTCCTGGTGCTCTCCCTGTTGCTAAGTCTCCTTATCGTCTAGCTCCGCTGGAACTTCAAGAATTATCGAATCAGCTTCAAGAACTTCTTGGCAAGGGATTCATTCGCCCTAGCTCGTCTCCATGGGGAGCCCCAGTACTCTTCGTCAAAAAGAAGGATGGGACTTTCCGTATGTGCATTGACTATCGGGAGCTTAATAAACTGACCATCAAAAACCGGTACCCGTTACCGAGAATTGATGATCTCTTTGATCAGCTTCAGGGTGCTACGTTTTTCTCTAAGATCGATCTGCGTTCTGGTTACCATCAATTGCGTGTTCTGGAAGAGGATATCCCGAAAACTGCGTTCCGAACTCGTTACGGTCATTACGAGTTCATGGTTATGCCTTTTGGAATGACCAATGCCCCCGCCATTTTCATGGATCTGATGAATCGCGTTTGCCGTCCATATCTCGACCAGTTTGTCATTGTTTTCATAGACGATATTCTCATTTATTCTCGTTCGAGGACCGATCATGAGCTTCATCTCAGGCTTATTTTGGAGCTTCTCAGGAAGGAACAACTATATGCCAAGTTCTCCAAGTGCGAATTTTGGCTAAAGGAAGTTCAATTCTTGGGACATGTTATCAATGTCGACGGCATACACGTCGACCCTGCCAAGGTAGAAGCCATCAGAAATTGGGTAGCGCCTAAAACACCTACCGAAATCCGTTCATTTCTTGGATTGGCTGGTTACTACCGCCGATTTATCTCAAACTTCTCCAGGATTGCCTTGCCTTTGACCACTCTGACTCAGAAGGGAGAACCCTTCGTGTGGGGACGAGATCAAGAGGAAGCCTTCCAAACTCTGAAGAATAAACTTTGCCGTGCACCGATTCTATCGCTTCCGGAAGGTGACGATGACTTTACCGTTTATTGCGATGCTTCAAATCAAGGCCTCGGTTGCGTTTTAATGCAACGAGGGAAGGTCATCGCTTACGCTTCTCGACAACTCAAGGTGCACGAAAAGAACTACGCCACGCATGACCTCGAGTTGGGTGCTGTGGTGTTTGCCTTAAAAATCTGGAGACACTACCTGTACGGCACGAAGTGTGTCATCTATACCGACCACAAGAGCTTACAGCACATCCTCCATCAGAAAGAGTTGAACATGAGGCAGCGACGCTGGGTCGAACTTCTCAGCGATTACGATTGTGAAATCCGCTACCACCCGGGAAAGGCTAATGTGGTGGCTGACGCATTGAGTCGTAAAGAAAGGACCCAGCTGCACTCTATTCGAATTCAATCCAATCTTCCCTCCTTAATTCGCGAAGCTCAGAATCAGGCGCTTGTGAATGGAGATCTCAAGGGCGTTTTGTCGTGTGGAGCCGAACAGAAATTCGAAACCAAGTTGGACGGCATCCTCTATTTTCTTGATCGAGCATGGATCCCAAACTCTGAGCCTCTTCGAACGCTTATTCTAAGTGAAGCCCACAAGTCCAGATACTCGATTCATCCCGGCAGCAGCAAAATGTATCAAGATCTTAAACCTCATTATTGGTGGCCCGGGATGAAGAAAGACATCGCTTTATACGTGATGAGATGTTTGACTTGTTCGCGAGTCAAGACAGAGCATCGAAGGCCGTCTGGGCTGCTTCAGCAACCTATTATTCCTCAGTGGAAGTGGGAAGAGTTAGCTATGGATTTCATCACCAAGCTACCGCGGACGCCTAGCGGTCATGACTCAATTTGGGTTATTGTGGACATTCTAACTAAATCCGCTCACTTTATCCCGGTTCGTGAGGACTACACTACGGAAAAGTTGGCGCGGATATACATTCGTGAGATCGTTTCCCGTCATGGTGTGCCTAAGGGCATTACGTCTGATCGCGACAGCAGTTTTTCTTCCAGGTTCTGGAAATCTTTGCAAAAGGCCTTTGGGACAAGTGTGAAGCTTAGCTCTTCCTATCATCCAGAAACTGATGGGCAGAGCGAGAGGACCATACAAACCCTAGAGGACATGTTGAGAGCTTGTATCCTTGAATTCGGTAATAGTTGGGAAGCTCATCTGCCGCTGGCAGAATTTTCTTACAACAATAGTTACCACTCTTCTATTAAATGCGCGCCGTTTGAAGCTCTTTACGGTCGCAAGTGTCGCTCACCCTTGTGTTGGTCCGAGACCGGGGATTCACAGATCATCGGCCCGGAACTAATACAGGAAACAACCGATCAAATCGCTATCATTCAACAGCGACTCAAAGACGCCCGTTGTCGGCATAAGTACTACGCAGACAAACGACGCAAGCCACTCGAGTTTCAAGTTGGTGACCGTGTTCTGCTGAAAGTTTCCCCCTGGAAGGGCGTAGTCCGTTTCGGGAAAAAGGGAAAGTTCGCTCCTAGGTATGTTGGACCATTCAAAATCCTTGAAAGGATCGGACCAGTTGCCTATCGTCTTGAGCTGCCGCCGGAACTCGGTAGAGTTCACAATGTTTTTCATGTTTCGCAGTTAAAGAAGTGTCTTGTTGACGAGGCCCTTCTCATTCCCGTCGACGAGGTTCGAATTAACGACAATCTGCTTTTTGTTGAAGAACCCGTCGAAATCTTGGATCGCGAGGTCAAGAAGACCAAGCGTAGCCGCATACCGCTTGTGAATGTTCGATGGAATAACAAACGCGGACCCGAGTTTACATGGGAACGCGAAGATCAAATGAAGGAGAAATACCCTCATCTGTTCTCTTAGTCTCTATTCTTGTAATCTATTGTCTAGAAGTCAATATAACATTTGCAGCATGTATCAAATAATTGTGTTATTCAATGAATATCGTGTTGCCTTATTATGCTTATAAGTATTCTTTTATTTGCATCCACAAATTTGGCTACTCAGGGCTCATGCTGGGAGCACAAGTCATATCTACTCAATCATATGAATTTTTGGGGAAATTTATACATTATTTAAGCCAAAAATTTGTCATTCATTCTTGCATTCATGGAGCATGGTTGTGTGTATGTGTGTGGTGTCGTGTCAAATTTTCTAGCCGCACACAATAGAGCTTATACATTGATACAAGGTGAGCTCGTAATTATAGTCCGGAATATAATTACATCAAGGTCACAGGTGTATACGTGTATAAGCAATATGCTATTGTGTAACTAGAAGTCGTGCACTCAAGGTTCGTGTAGAGAAATATTCGACAAAGGTTGAAGAAGTGGTGGGTTAGCCGCTGGTACACCCTATATATAAACCTCTTCGGCACGAGTTGAATATGTCTGAAGCGAAACCTGGAATTAGGGACTTATAGTTAGCGTGGCAGCTGTGAGACATTGAATTCAAGAATTACCGAGGGTAATATTCGCGGAAGATTGAAGGAGTGGTGGGTTAGCCGCTGGTACACCCTATATATAAACCCCTTCAATCCGAAATGAATATGTCTGATGTAAAGCTTGAGGATGATGCCTCGTAGTGGAAAATAGTGTGTCGTCCTGTGTGTCATTGATCTAATAGGAGTCGAAGGAAACACCCAAGTAAGGTTGAAGGAGTGGTGGGTTAGCCGCTGGTACACCCTATATATAAGCCCCTTCGGCTTGATTTGGGTGGTGCCTGAGACGAATATTAGAAGTGGTGGCGCATAGTGGTCATCATGGGATCATGTAATCTTAATCATCGATGCATCAAGTATACTAAAAAGCTAAATTTCGGGACGAAATTCCCCTAAGTTGGGGAGGATGTAACGCCCTGGAATTTGACTGGTAGACAAAAATCAAGGAATCATCGGAAACTATACACTTTGGGGTTCTGGACGATAAGTTCGGAACCCATATCATTGGAGAAATCTGCTTTTATCATTTGAAATGTTTATTTTATAAAACGACATTTACGCCTGGAAAATATTAATTTTTATGCTTTTGAAAAATAAAATGTTCTTATTTAAAAAAAAAAAAAAAAAAAAAAAAAAGATTTTAAATAATTATTCGGAAAATGGTTTATAAAAGTTTTGCTGAAAAAGTTTTAGTTTGTTTAAAAACTTATGAACTCGACTAGTCTTGACCCGTCGGTAGCCTAAACCCGAACCCGAGTCACCCGAGTATTTAAGCGGAAAATCAAGTATTCTTACACCATCTCTTTCATTTCCACCAACACTTCCCACCCAAACACTCCCACTTCTAGAGAGAGAGTAGTGAGAGAAAGTCATCCAATCTAAGATTCGAGTCCACCAATCTGTTTATCGTTGTTGTCGGTAAGATCTTCTTGAAAATCATACGTTTTTACAACCAAAACCCGCCCCGAATCGAGCAAAAACTCCGACTTTTGTGTCAAGTGTGTTCTTGGTCAAAAACCGTCATTTTTGGTGTCAAAATGCAAGCTTTTGTGTTTAAAAGTACTAGGAATCGATACCCCTTTCAATCCCGAGCATTTCCATGTCAAAAACTTCGATTTTGGGTCAAAAATCTGGAAAATCTGGAAAACCCGTGGGTATCTCCGTCGCCCAGCTTGAAGGAGTCGAATCAGACTCATTCGATCGAACCAGTCGATCGAATCAGTTCATTCGATCGAACCAGTCGATCGAATCAGTTCATTCGATCGAATGTGTCGATCGAACCAGTCCAGTCGACCGAATAGGAAAGCAACCGAATGGTCTCCAACTCATTCGACCGAATGAGCTTCGTATTCGATCGAACGTCTGTCTATTCGATCGAATGAGTGTCTATTCGATCGAATGTGTTTCTATTCGATCGAATGTGTGTCTATTCGATCGAATGTGTTTCTATTCGATCGAATGTGTTTCTATTCGATCGAATGTGTTTCGATTCGATCGAATGTGTTCCTATTCGATCGAATCAGGTCAGAACCAAGCTGTTTCGTCTTTAAAACCTAGTTTTTGCTCGAGATCGTGTAAGGCTTACACTCTTAGACTTAAACTGTGTTGTTAACTTATTATGTCCTTGTCTAGACTTAGAGGATCGACGTTTGACAGCACCCGACCGCCCTAGCAACCACACCTAGTCAACAAGGTGAGTTCATAGCCCCCATTTTTCTTTTAAAGCCTTTCAAATCATTGGGGGTGAAAACATGGTAAATGTACACGTTTTGACAAAACACATTTATTCAAACATTACTTATCATAAACACTTGACAAATCTTTTGCAAACAATGAACATTGGGAAAACAAGTAATCATGGCAGGTTACGCGTACCTTAACTTTCTCGGAAGTTGTGTATGCATAATCAAATATTCAGGAGTAAATATGGGAATCACTCAGCGTTTAGGGAACATTGGACGTTTGGAAATCAAAGTCATGTACCCGTTATACTTTATCATGAAAACACATTATTCATTGGTCAGTCTTGTGATCGTGTGAACAGTGGCAATATAGGTCACAATAGTGCATAGGTTTGATCTCCAAGTGGTCGATTGGTAGACAGGCCGTCACTAGATGTGGGATTCTAAAGTGATCGATTTAGAATACACGTGACCTATGGGGTTCTTAAGTGTTCGATTAAGAATCCGAAGGATCTCTTAAGTGTTCGATTAAGGATCCGAAGGATCTCCTAAGTGATCGATTAGGAATCCAAGAGATACTAAAGTACGCTTTAGAATTCTCTCATGGTACCCAAAGTGATCGATTTGGGTTACCATCAAGGAAATCAAGTAGCATAGTGTGGTCTTGTGTGGGGTCGATGTCAGGTCTTGTGTGATCATTATGCATCATTATCATTTTTCATCATGGCATGGTTACATATGATTCTTGGGTATCTTATACATATATCCTTGATACCGTTCCTCCTGCATGCATGGAAACAATAATGGGAATCTTTATACGAAACTCTTGCAGATTCAGTTGAGATGATAAGCATACCAAGCATAGTAGGATAAGTTGTAGGAGTGGTGGGTTAGCCGATGGTACACCCTATATATAAACCCCTACAACTTAGCCTAGTATGCTTGTGTAGGGCTTATCACTACAGTATTAGTTAACCTATGAATTCACTCATCTACTTTTTGTAGTTGACGTTTTATTACATGTTTTCAGGAAATGAAGCAGGAAGTAGCTAATAGCTGATAGAGGCCTTAGAGAGATGAAGGCTAGGCTAGGAGTTGTTTGGAAACTTGATATTTTGTATTAAAACAATTTGTTTCATGTTACCTGGATGATGTAATATTTGACAGTTTGGTTATGTTTATGCATTTAGACTTTTATACTATTGTGCTCAATCAATCACGACCTAGTCGCCACGCCTCGGTTTTCCGCCATTACGACCGGGGTGTGACATTGTGCATGCTCATTTAATTATATCTTGCGTAATGGTTAACTAGTAAAGACGGGTTTTGTTATTATTCAATAAGAGATCATTTTTTATTATATTCTTTAATTAGCACGTTGGTGGTGATCTATTAGGAAAGAAGAATCATACCCACCAATCAATTCCAAGTTTTATGCGAGGATTAAGGTACAAGTTAAGCAAATTTGAGTATGGATCACGGGTAATGAACGCGGTTAAGGAGTTGCGTTAATGGGTTGGATAATATAATGGATTACAATATAATAATGTTGCAGATTAGTCCCTATAGAATGCAAATGGGAACAAAATTGGAAAAAAGTTGAGTTTAGGGTAATTTTGTCATAATTTGAAGTTATACATATATATTATATGAATAATTAAACAGTAATATAATAATAATCAATTTACTCGATAAACGTGATATTTTTATTGATAAAATTTCCCGAATAGAAATGGGTCAGGTAATCTTAAATGGGAAAGCCGAGTTGTTACAGTCTCCCTTACTTTATGGAATTTCGCACCGAAATTAAATAATAATATAACAACACCATCAATTTTTATTTTTATTTTAATTTTTTTTATTTTATTGTTTTTATTTTTTATTTTTATTAATTGTTTTTTAGGAAAATAAAATTTTAAAATGTAATTTAAAGAAAATTTATCATAACACAAAACCTTGAATAGTCGAAACAATGATACAAAGAAAATTCGGCAAGGGCACTTATATATAGGATTTAGCAGCGGCGTATCCACCATATCCTTATAATTTCTACGTTTGTACCGTTATCCCAACTATTTTCGATTCTACATCATGACACACAATTGCACATATTATGATTTCCAAGTGAGGGCTTCGATAATTATGTAGGCCTCCATAATTACTTAGATCGTCGTATGGTCCACATAACTCGTCCCATCGTGTGGGTTACAAAACATTTGGAAGGCATGATTTTTTTTTTTCGAGAAAACAAGGATCTTAATACGTTTTGGTTATAAATAAGTGGTAGTCATTATGTAAAATATTGCTAAAAATGTGTTGAATTTCTATGAGTTGTTTTAATAAAACATTAAAATTTTCGAAACATCTTTTGAAAGTATAGTATTGCAAATAGTTGTCTTTGAAAATATAGAATTTATTGTATGAGCATAATCACTTAAAATTATTTAATAAGATTGAAATTGTTTAAATCAAATCGAATAAAGATTTGTTATAATGTATGACTGAGAAAGATAAAATATGTGTATATAAAAAAATGACAAAAACATATTCCTTTGATAAGCTTAGTTATGATTGATTTAATTTATTTGATTTAAAATAACTTGATTAATTAGATCTATATAAATTTGAATAATTAAAGTTGATTGAATTGAAATATTTTGATTAGGTTGCAAACAAGGGTTTTGTTAAAGTAATTTATTAAACTTGAGCTTATGTGTATGAGATCTGATAGGTTTGTGAAGGATCTTGATTAACTTAAAGAAGTTTGAAAGACATAAGGTGGGTAGGTTTGATCATAATGAGCATGAATGGGTCTAGAACACACATGGCATAGATGATTAGGGTTTTCACCGTCGTAGCAGGTACGAGTAGAATATGTGTAGGGTCGAATAACCGACATAGCATGGGCTTTAGAAATAGACGACATAGATCGTTTTGGAACGTCTTTTGGTACAAGGCAAGTGACTACATTGGGTATGAAGCGATGTGAGGATTGAATTGAATAGTGATAGTGGCAAGTGAAGCATAACGAGGGAATTCTGACTTAAAGTTTCTTGTTTGAGACGCTATGATTTTGTTGAGATTGATTGTTAATTTAATTGAGGTTTGAACTTGTGTTTGTTAATGTTGTTATTATGAGAATGAATAGGGGTAAATGAATTAATTTATTAGCGAAAGAGTTAATGAACAAGATTGCATTTATGTTTTGGAAATTTGAGTTGGTATTTTAGAGATCGCAGGAGCTATCTCCTTGACTAACATGTGGCCATGAGGTGGTTATAGAAAATAAATTATTGATGTGGTTTGATGTTGAGAAAAACATTCTGTGATTAATAAAGATGTAATTTAATGAGAAGATTGGATAGTTGTGTAGATTTCATATGAGTTATTGTGTAAAACAAAACTTAAATATGTTATGCTGATGTTTATTTATAACTAAAGGATAAGTTAGAATCTAGATTGAAAATCAGTGAGTTAATTTGTTGAGTGAATGAGTTTTATCAAAGTTTGACGTGTTTTAACAAATTAAAATTTGAAGTTGAATACTTGAAATATGTAATAGTTTATGTATATGATACCAGGAGTATAAGAACGTCATTTGATTATTAAATTGAGCAATAATATTATTACTTGATATTTTGATAATATAATAACGTATAAGATGAGTAGGTGAAAACCAATTCAATAATAGAGTGTAAATTGTTTTGATTGACTCGTGATAACTGTGTCTTGATGAAAGAAGGATTTGTATCTGATCAAGAGAATAAAAAATGTTTTAAGTGTATGAACAGATCGAATCAATAAATCTTGATTCAAAAGTGATTTAGTAAGTAAGAAATTGAATAATTGAACAATAGAATAATTGACTAATTGAATCAAATCATAAATTGTTTTGTATAAAATCAGATAAACAAACAAATAAACAAATCACGAATGTTTCTTCGATGTGTTCGGTTTCCCATAAGCTTTCCATGGCATTTTGTTTCCCCAACATATTAGCATACCAAAACCAAAACAAATGTGTGAGTTGGCCTCCCATGAGCATTACATGGAAATTTTAATGGCCCAACTTAATTAACGAATCAACGAATCAATTAAGTTTGTCGGCCCATGAGCGTTACACGGCGATTTAACTGACCAAACTAAATAATGAATAAACGAACTCAAGCATAATTAGTTGAAACATCTCGTGTATCACCATGGATGATAATATTCCAACAAAATATCGCAAATATAATGAATTGTGTTAGTGTACAGTTGGCGTGTCCATGTCATCCCATGGGTTTTCCACCCGACTAGATATTTTAAAACAATAAAATCGTTCGCATGACAATTTCCACTATGGTGGGGAATCTTGTCACACTCCCTAGTTTTAAGTGAAAAAGAGCAAAAACAAAGATAGGAAATTCTCAAAGAATTCTCCAATAATAAAAAATAATTAACTAAAATTTAATAAAGAAGTCGTAAAATATTTTGAGAATGAGACATAGTCTCGTAGTTATAAAAGTATTTTGAAGGTGAACCATAGCTTCGGAGTTGTGTGTGCATCACAATAAAATAAACAATTAATTAAACAGTTAAATAAGTACTTAATCTAGCAAGTAATTACGTAAGCTATAAACAATTAAATAGAACACATCAGGTAAACAAATAAGCACGTATGGGGCTCCTAAGCATGTTACTAAGGCACCCCTAGCGACCTATCTTAAACCTTCGGCTCTGCTATCAATCTGTCACACCCCAACCTAAGGCAGAAATGTCGGGGCGTGAGCTGATTACTCACAGCTCTCAAGGTACTATCATGTAATATTTAAAATTTATAATATCTATTAAATTAAATTCAAATAAACCAAAGATATTCAAATACAAAATCCATAATTTAAATTATCCAAACAAAACAAATATATCAAAGTTCAAAATCTTGTTTATTCTCTCTATCATGCAAATCCTAAGTTTTCTTCCAATCCAGCTTGAACGTCACATCACACGATGACTTGCATATGTGTTAAAAATACAAGAGGTTTGTCAACACAAGGTTGAGTGAGTAGCACACCAGATTTGGTGTATATATAATAATAAATAAAACTGCAACATTGTCAAATGAGAAAAGCAATTAAACCAATGAGCAAGTACATGAGCTGTTGATAAGCACGATGTCAGATAAACTGGATGATGGCTATTACGACGGTTGTATGATCATACTGAACTGAGATTATGCTGGACCTCTCCGAATGTGATTCAAATAGAGCATATAAACACATAGCAAGTAAGGTATAAATTGTTACACACAAGTGACAAACAGTTGCAATTTGCGTATTAGATAATAGGAAAATATAGTAATGCATATGTCCCCAAAAACGGTAAAAATATATGTAAAAGGGTGAAAGTGATACTCACATGATCGAATGAACGAAATATAAGTGATGATGTGAGAAAGATAAATTCTTCGGGATATACCGTCAAAGATTTCTAGTTTGATAATATAATATTAAATTAATTATAAGGAATACAACATGATTTGAGGAAAATTTTGATGTGATTTGAGTTATGATTGGGAGTATAATATATGATTGAAAAATTGATCTCTATGGTTAATGTTTTTGTGAAGTCATTATTATTAGTTCAAATATATAAACATGAGTTGAATAATTATATGATTATTTAAATAATATTTAATTAAATATAATGCAATCATAAATGTGTACATATATAAATATAACTTGTAATGTATTAAATAATGCTCTAATACCAACTTGTAAGTCCCTGAACCCGGTGCCCTACATTGGTGTTGGATTTACTCATAAACATAGTTCTAAATATCATAGTTAATTAAAACTTTTTGCGCAATAAATAAAAGAAAACCATTCATTACATAAGTCTTGAAATTTAAACCATATAAAACATGTCTTAAGTTCAAAAACCATAAAATTAAGTCTTAAGATACCAGCTTCTTTATACTTCTGCCATGTGCCCCTCTTCAAGCCTGCTGTCTCATCCTACTCACTTGCGTGCATACTAAAAGTTAGCTACGCTGAGTGAGTTCTAGTTAATCAGGCAACATACAATACATTCTCGTACTTATATACATACCTGAAGGTATGTACATATTATATACTTAACATGTTTACCTTTTATTCATAAATACATTATTACGTTCATTCTTTAATACTTCTTTACTTTCATGCATAATTATTGTTACATTTTAAAGAGCCTTCCGTCCTATAACCTCACAGATATTGTAAGGGTCTGGTCCCTAACATCACAGATATTATAAGGATCTGGTCCCCAACATCACAGATATTATTAGGGTCTGGTCTCTATCCTCACAGATATTATTAAGGTATGGTCCCAATCCTCAACAATATTATTAGGGTATGGTCCCTATCCTCATAGATATTATTAGGGTTTGGTCCTTTTCTTCCGTACAACTATACCATACCTTTATATTTATATGCATAAACTTTCATACATACTCTCAATACTTTCTATATCATTCATACATCATACATAAGACAATCACATATCATATACTTACCACTCAAAGTAAGTGTATTAACTAATCACATCGAGTATGCACACAGCCCCGAAAACATGACAAGGAAATGGGGCTAGAAACTCACCTGAGTCATGTTCTTCTCCGAGTTAATAGTAACACCCTTCCTCAAGTGTGCACAACTAACTATGTAATAATTATAGGTATCAATTAACTACCTCTAATTATATTATCTAATCAAATCATCATTCTAATCGAATCAAAATTCTAATCTAATGACCGTTCTATTTGAATGGCAGTTCTAATCGAATGACCGTTCTAATCGAATACCTGTTCTAATCGAATGACCGTTATAATCGAATGACCGTTCTAATCGAATAACCATTCTAATCGAATGAATATTCTAATCGAATGACCAATTTGTCACACCACGAAAATCTTAATTTAAACAACGGAAGACTACGTTCATTCTTTCTTACTTTCTTTACTTTCATGCATAACTATCGTTACATTTTAAAGAGCCTTCCGCCGTATAATCTCACAGATATTGTATGGGTCTGGTCCCTAACATCACATATATTATAAGGTTCTGGTCCCCAACATCACATATATTATTAGGGCTTGATCCCTATTCACACATATATTATTAGGGTCTGCTCCCTATCCTCACAAATATTATTATGGTATGGTCCCTTTCCTCACATATACTATTAGGTTCTGGTACCTATCCTCACAGATATTATTAGGGTCTGGTCCCTTTCTTCCGTGCAACCATACCATACATGTCTTTATATTTATATGCATAAACTTTCATACATACTTTCAATAGTTTCTATAGCATTCATATATCATTTATACATCATACATAAGACAATCACAATTCATACATTTACCAATTAAGGTAAGTGCATTAACTAATCACTTAGAGTACGCACACAACCCCGAAAACATGACAAGGAAATGGGGCTAGAAACTCACCCGAGTCCAGTTCTTCTCCGATTTAACAATAATACCATTCCATAGCGATGCACGGCTAACTATGTATTTATTATAGGTATCAATTAACTACCTCTAACTATATCATCTAATCGATTCATCATTCTAATCGAATCACCATTCTAATCGAATCACAATTCTAATTGAATCACAATTCTAATCGAATGGCCATTCTATTTGAATGATAATTCTAATCGAATGACCGTTCTAATCGAATGACAGTTCTAATCGAATGACTGTTCTAATCGAACCACCATTCTAATCGAATGACTGTTCTAATCGAATGACCATTCTAATCGAATTACCAATTCGATTCAATTACTTTGTCAATTCAATTCAATTACCTTTACATACGATTCGATTCGTTTCTCCAGAACCCAATTCAAACATGGTTTTTCGTATCTTTTATTTCTAATCACATATTTACATCCAGTTATGGCCGTTTTAATGATAAATGAGTTATGAGCCATAACAAGTTCATTTTCATACTTTAACTCGGTCCAAACGTCACCCGTATTACCCGTTTCACTCCAAACAACTTATTTTTGTTCAAGTTTACATTTTTCTCACATAATAAGGTCCGATTTACTATCCTACCAAGTTTCATGCAAAGCTGACTCCGTTTACCCGTCCTTTTCGCGAACCGAACTAACTGAAATGAACCAACTAACCCGTTTACTATCAAGTTCATTACTTTATCAATAATCATAATCCGATTTATCATCCTAACAAGTTTCATGCATATCCGTGCATGAAAAGTAAGCTTTTTTTTAACAAAAATGTATATTTGAGGTTTATGTCTGAAATCACTCGAGAAGCCCAAAACCATATCAAAAGAACTCGGAATTGAGTTATTCAAAAGGCTACAGAACCATATCACCTAGATCTACCAGTGCTGCCCACTGCCGCCACTGGAAGCCGCCTCTACAGTTGTCGGAAAACTGAAACAATTGTCGGAAAAACTCCATTTTTGCTGTTGCGGTTTCCTTGATAAAATATGGACTTTCCCAACTCTGATCAAGGATCTGATTGGTAGGAATATTCATTTATATGTAATGAACACTCTAAAAAATTTGAGACCAATCGAACGGTTAGATCTCCGGGAATCGTTGTGTCTTTGTGGGTGGTTTTCTCAAAAACGGGAATTTGGAGTTTGGAGGCTAGGATGGTTATGAATGAGATGGTGACTACATTTATAGGAAGAGGCTAGGGTTTTATTCTTAACTTTGACACTTAACCCCCCCTCATTATTTGGATAATTACATTTATCTTTTATAATTAAATTAAAACCCGATTTATTTAAATACCAACAAAACTTGGGATGTTACAGTAAGGAACGTGATTAAGAAGTTGGGTTAATGGTTTGGATTACTTGGATATTATAATGGATTATAATATAATAATGTTGCAAATTAGTCCCTATAGAATGCAAATGGGAACAAAGTTGGACAAAAGTTTAGTTTAGGGTAATTTTGGTCATAATTTGAAAGTTATACATATATATTATATGAATAATTAAAAAATAATATAGTAATAATTAATTTACTCGATAAACGTGATATTTTTATTGATAAAATTTCCTGAATAAAAACGGGTCGGGTAATATAAAATGGAAAGCTGAGTTGTTAAAGTGGTGTTGGATAGTGGCCCAAAGTGATAACCTTTTGGAGTGTATCTCTATTGTTGCGATTAAAAGGTCAATGGAAATTTGAGTGGTGGTTAGATTCTTGGTCAGGAAGAAGACATAAAATAAGACTTAAAATCAAGTTTTAGTAAGTTTTGCACAAAGATCCTTCAACTTTATATGTATCTAAAACTATTATTAACAAAGTTAGTCCTTGAACTTTCTATAACTTATTGATATCTTATAAACTAAGGAAATTACTAGTTTACCCCTGACTTATCAGACAAAAATAGACGAAGTTAGTAAATGTATTAAAATGACAAGTTTTAGAAACGTGAAGTAGCTATTTGTAATATATTTAAAAACGGTACTAAAATTGCGTAATTAAACAAACCACATGTACTAAAACGACACTTAACTCTCCATTCATTAATGTTATAAATAACTTGAATTGTTATGAATAATTATTTATATGGTTATCAACACTTAATATAGATTGGCTTATTCTTCAAGATTTCTCATTCCTATATATATATATATATATATATAGGGAGAGGATCATGAGAGAACTCCATTTTATGGAGAGAACTAGAGAACTAATAATGAAGTATTTTTAATTTAATTAAAAAATATTTTTTAAATTTTTTTTCTTTCATCCTTCTTATATATATTGTTATTCTTCACCACAAAAAAATATAAAAATTAAAAAAAATAAAAAAATTAACGAGTAATAGTGTTATATATTATAAAAAAACACTAATGTATATTATATACAAAAATTAACGAGTAATAGTGTTATATATGCAATACACCGACATTTTTTTATAATGTATATGTGCAATAGTGTGCATTTTGATATTTGAAATAGTGTTAAATAACATATATATATATATATATATATATATATATATATAGTTGTTTGTATTGTTTATTTGCAATAGTGTTATATTATATACAAAAATTAAAAAAATCGATATAGTGCATATGTGCATTAGTGTTGTATTACATATATGCGATAATGTGTTTTGCATACAATTATTAGTGTCGTACTTGCATATATTCAATAGTGTTTATTGGATAATGCAATTGTGTTGTATTATATGCAATAAAACACTATTGTATATATGAAATAGGCATTAGTGCACATATGTACTACAGTACTACACTGACAAGGCTTTTTTTTAGTATCAATATCATCTTAGTAGGAAGAACTCTAGTTCTCTCTTTAAGAGGAGTTCTCTCTAGATCCCACACACACACATAAATATATATAACTTTTTTGAAATTGAGAACTATGAAAACTACTTTAGACCATAAAAAACCCAAAAATAAAAGAAAATCATAAATTAAAAAAAAACACAAAAATGAAAAAAGTAAAACACCAAAATTCTTATTTTATCATCTCGGTTTCATAAAGAAAAAAATAAAATAAAAATAAAAAAACACTCGGTTTAGCTAAATTAGATACACATATATATAATATATACATATATGTACATACATGTTTTTTATAGACATAGGTATAATTTAAGATAAACGATACTGTACATATATGTATATTACGTAACGTGTATATTACGTAACTAAAGATTATATATAATTATACTTATGTGTATAATACGATGTATTTTTTAATGAACCGGAATAAAATATAAGAATTTTGGTTTTTTTCTTTTTTAAAAATTTTCGCTTTTTTTTTTATTTTTTAAATATTTTTTTTTAGAATTATTCTAGTGGTCCAAAATGTTTCTCAAAGTTCTCAATTTGGAAAGAGTTCTCTTAGGATCCTTACCCATATACATGTATATATATATATATATATATATATATATATATATATATATATTTACGTACGCGAGGATATTGAACGTTCGATCGATCTAGGGTTTTTCGATCAGAATAGCGAGTAACAACAACGGCAAGCCAGTTTTCGTCCACCACTGCTCCGATAGATTCTGTCCACCTTCACCATGGTCGTTCAACAATCCGTCACTATCCAACGAGTCTGTCCACCATCCAATGATTCCGTCCACCGTACACCATCTTCCTCCTTCATGACTTGTTCACGGGTTAGTTGATCAAATTGATCAATTGAAATTGAAATTGATGAACTAATTGATCAATTAAACATTGAAATTGATCTAATTAATCCCCAATTTGAATTTTAATTGATCAATTTTGAGTTTTGCGAGATGGGTTTTAACTAAACGTTTAAAGTTTTAAGCCTGAACGTATTTGAACGTTTAAAGTTTTTTGTTAGAACTTCTAAAGTTTTTGTATTGAACAAACTTGAACGTATTAGAAAGTTTAAAGATTAGTTGAACGTTTAAACTTTTTTGTTCATTTTTAGTGTTCATTTTGGTCAGAACTTTTAAAATTGTAGTTATGGACAGAACGTATTAGTTGAATGTTTAAACTTTTTACTCTCGAGCACACTTCCTACTCACAAGCATGGCCATGTACTAGCATGCTCGTAAAGGGAAATATGTTGTGCTCGGGATCAGAAAGTTTGTCTTTGAGAAACAATTTCAAAGTTTTAAAGAAACTTTTGAGATATTTGATGTCGTTGACCGTTTGACCAAGAAATTCTTTATGGAAGACACTTACCCAAGGTTTAAACTTTTTGTTCATTTTCGGTGTTCATTTTGGTCTAAACTTTTTGTTCATTGACCAAGCAGTTTTTTATGGAAGACAAAAAAAATTTAGAAGTTCTGTACAAAAAGTCCAGAAATTTAAAGTTTTGTGCATAACGTTTAAACATGAACCCTAATCATAGCTCAATTAAGTGTATTATTCTGCAATTTCATAATCGATTGATGGTTCTAAAGCCTCTTACATATCAATTCAATTGATTAAATCAACAATTTTTGATCAATTTGAATATTTTTAATGTTCAGTGACGTTCTATTTCAATTTTGGTTTCTGACTTTTGAGATTTCATACTATAAGTTGTGATTAGAGTTTAGAAATTCGATGAGATTGATAAAGGAGTCCTGAATTTGGATCGGAACCGATTTTAAATCGATGAATTTGATCGTGAACTACTGTTTGGGTTATTTACCAAACTGCCACCGCGTGAAATTGAAATCGATGATCAGGAGTGTCGCGTACGTCATGTACGATAAGTCATTATTGTACAATAACTCACGCATATATATATAGGTGTGTATATATATATAGGCGAAGTTGTCCCTAACTTTTGCAAACAACAAGTTCGCATAAACCAAACGTACAAACAAACAAGTTCATCAAAACGTAATAAGCAAAGTAACGATTACAGACACGATAGACTCAAGACTAATGAACTACTGGCATAATATATATATATATATATATATATATATATATGATTGATTTCTTTTGAGAACCACTTTGAGTTTTAAGAACTCGTAAGAACTCAACGTAACAATTTTTTTTTTTATTTTTTTTACACATGTGTAATATGTAAGTGTAAGTAATGTACAAAAAATTACAGTATTTTTTTACATACTGAATCGACTTATTACACATTTGTAACTAATATTTAAACTTGTGTAATCATCAAATATCTTTATTCTCTCTCCTGATTAATTTTTTAATCAGATTTATTCTCAGCCACATACTCCTTACTCATTTAAATAAATGTGTGGTCCATATTGAGTTCTTAAAGTTCTTACAACTCATCAAGTTCTCAAAATATTCATCCCCGATATATATATATATATATATATATATATATATATATATATATATATATATATATATATATATATATATATATATATCTATATAATTGTCTACCATAAAATCCTACATGTCGATCTCAAATTGCTCTCACCCCCTCTAGAAGCCACCAGATTAATTGATTTCTGAATGGAGAGCTCTCATTGATTTAACCCGGTTTAACCCATTTAACCCTTACACGTGTCATAACATTTTAAATATGCACCATACCTGCAAACCTTTTCCCATTTATCTCCTTCCTTCAATCCAGGAATCCTAACCAAATAGCCTCCATCTTCTCTATGTATGAAACACTTAAATTAGGGGATGGAACTGATGATATCTCTCCGTTCATCTTATGATTAACGATTCAAAGGTTATTTTAATATTGTTCAATTATTATTCCATATGAATCTGTTTGATTTAATTTTATTAATCGCCCTGTTCTCACGAAGAACAGGCTTCGGATTTAAAGATACGATTCATGGTAACTTTTCGATTTTAAGTTTTAAATGAGATGTGGTTCACGTTCACTAGCTTAGGGGGTCCTTTCGATCAAGTTTTAGATATCAGTTTTGGAGTTATCTCTCAAGTTAAAATTTGTGTGCATTTTGTTGGTTGAGTGTTCACGTTTGTAAAACTCATGATTTAGTTAAAATTTACAGTTGCTACCTTAACTTCGTTATGTACCTTAAAAGTTTAAGTTTCATTTAAAAACAATTGCTTCTGTTCTTCTGGAATCCCTTCATGTTCTTTTGCTTCTATTTCTTGGTACCTAATAGATATTGTATAGTTGGCATGTATATCGATTAAATATAGATAATATTGTTAGTTGATTTCATCCCTAATTAAATGGGATTTCCTGTGTATATATGTAACCGGTTTGGTGATAATGAGGATCAAGGAAATTATACCAATTATCTCTTTCTACATGGTATCATTAGCCTAATCACCGCCGCCTCCCACCCCCTCCTCCTTCATCATCTCTCTTTCACTCGCTTGCGGTAACCCCTCGATCCTACTCACCAACAATGGAATCGAAACTTAACCCAGCAATCACCGTTTCCAACATCAGGCATGTTGTCCCAATTCTTCTCGATAACGAGACCGACCAATACACATCGTGGTCGGAATTGTTCAAGATCCATTGTCGTGCATATCAAGTTTACAATCACCTATTGCCAAAACCCGCCCCTGCTGCCTCCTCCGCATCCAAGGAAAAACAAACAGCCGAAGACATCGCGGCTGCCCTTGCTGCCGCCTACCTTTGGGATCGGTTAGATGCCATAGTCCTTCAATGGATCTATGGCACCATCTCTCTTGACCTTATCAACACCATCCTCAAACCCAACACGACTGCACATGAAGCTTAGACCACCCTTGAAATATTATTCCAAGATAACAAATCATCCAGAGCCATCTACCTTTCCCAGAAACTTAATAATACCCGCCTCGATAACTTTGAGAACATGGCAGCCTACTGTCAAGAGGTCAAGGTCATATGCGACCAACTTGCTAATGTCGAGGTGCCATTAACGGATGCGAAGATGGTTCAACAACTTGTTACCAGGTTAAACGAGCAATACGAAGGGATTGCTATGTTGATTTCCAACCTTCAACCGCTTCCCTCGTTTCACGAGGCACGTTCCAAGCTTATGCGGGAATATGATCAAAAAATGAACATGACCTTACATGCATCACAGAACGCGGGAGCCGCTCTTCATGCTACAACCTCTCAAAAACCCGACACTCAAGCCCCTCGGTCGGACCAGCGGTCCACTCTTGACGCATCGGCTGACCGCAGTAGGGGTAAAGGTAGGTCCCGTGGTAGGGGCCGTGGTCGATTTGGTGGTCGAGGACCACCCAACCGCACCTATTCACAGCCTCCAAATCCATTCAACTCGGTTCAAGGTCAATGGGTTTTCCAGCCCTCATGGGGTCACGGTTCACATGCAAATCAATGGTCCAATCAACCATCGTGCTCATATCCAACCACCCCTCGGTCCACTGGTAGTCATTCTCCGGGTATCCTAGGCCCACGACCGAATCTGGCGTTTACAGCAGGTTACACCTCGACCGAAATTGACCAGGCCTTATACACAATGTCACTTAATCCATCGGATACTCCATGGGCTATGGACAGCGGAGCAACCACCCACATGACAAACCAGTCAGGTAACTTCACGTCTTACTTTAATAATGGCATTCATCGTAATATTATCGTTGGAAACGGGACAACTGTTCCGGTTCTTGGACAAGGCAATCAAACCTTACCCCCCACCATTTCCGCCACTTAAATTAACCAACGTCCTTTATGCACCTAATTTAATCCATAATCTTTTATCTGTTAGACGTTTAATCACAGATAATTGGGTTTCTGTTAAATTTGACCCTTTCGGTTTTACTGTGAAGGACCTCAAGACGCGGAACCATATCCTCCAATGCAACAGTACCGGTGATTTGTATCTCCTGACGCCACAAATGCTCTTAAAAATCAAGTCTCCATCAGCAAATGTGGCGATCTCACAAACACTGTGGCATCAACGTCTTGGCCACCCTGGCTCATGTCCTTTGCAGTCTCTCAAGAAGTCTTCTTTTATTTCTTTTTCTAAGTCTAATAAACGTGTCTGCGAACCGTGTGTTTTTGGGAAAAGTGTCAATCTCCCTTTTATTAGTTCATGTAATCGTACTTATTTGCCTTTTGAAATTGTTCACAGTGACCTTTGGACCTCACCGATCTTGAGTTCCGGGGGAGGAGGGTCACCGCTACTACATCTTATGTATTGATGATTTTTCTGATATTATATGGACATTCCCGATCAGTAGGAAATCACAGGTTTTCTCCATTTTTCAAAAATTTTATAACCTGATTGGAACGCAATTTGATAAACGTATTAAACAATTACAATGCGATAACGGCAAAGAATACATCAATAATCAATTTACTCAATTCTTTAATCAACACTGTATGACGTTCCATCTATCGTGCCCTCATACCTCCTCCCAAATGGTAGGGCCGAACGCAAAATCCGCACTATCAATAACATGGTTCGCACTCTTCTTGCTCAATCCAACCTACCAAACACCTACTGGCACTATGCTCTTAAAACAGCAATCTACCTTTTAAACATCCTACCCAACAAACCAAATAACCTCATCAACCCAACCACAGTCCTATATAACCATCAACCATCCTACACTCATCTTCGAGTGTTTGGTTGCCTATGCTACCCACTCAAACCATCCACCATGATACATAAACTTGAACACCGGTCAAATTCATGCGTTTTCCTCGGATATCCACCAAACCACCGCAGCTACCGGTGCTTCGATCTAAATACCCGTCAAATGATTACTTCCCGACATGTAATCTTTGACGAAACCGTTTTTCCATATTCCAAAACCACCAAACCGACATCGGACCCGTATACATTCATGTCCGAACCACCACATCCATCCATTTGGTCGAACCTCCATAACCCTCCATACAAACCCTCCTCTCAAAACCCACCTACTACCAACCCGGGGGACTCTACTACCCCACCCATCAATCCAATAAATGAACCGGCTTCTCCCAACGAACCGACTTCTCCCCAAACTGAACCGTCTTCGGTTAATATACCTTCACCGATTCTCACCTACTCTCGCCGTCCGAAAGCCGCAGCCACCACCTAGCATACCGCTCCAATGCCAACACACTCCACATCACAGCCTACAGCCCCCCTCTCACTCGTACCATGCGGACACGTGCCATGGACGGGATCTTTAAACCGAAACCACACTTCAACCTTAACACTACACATGTCGAACCAATACCCAACTCGCCGAAAACTGCCTTGTCCACTACTGTATGGCGAAACGCTATGCAAAACGAGTACGATGCCCTTATTAAAAATGAGACGTGGGAGTTAGTCCCGCGACAACCGACTATGAATATTATCAGGTGCATGTGGTTATTCAGGCATAAATTCAGATCCGACGGGTCATTTGAGCGATATAAAGCGCGCTTGTGTGCGATAGTCGTAGTCAGCAGGTTGGTATTGATTGCGGTGAAACTTTTAGCCCATTTGTCAAACCGGCAACCATCCAAACGGCCCTATCTATCGCACTATCTCAATCGTGGGCCGTTCATCAACTTGACGTCACGAATGCTTTTCTTCACGGGAACCTAAACGAGACGATATACATGCATCAACCTATGGGTTTTCGAGATAGAAGGTTCCCGGATCACGTTTGCTTGCTTAAGAAGTCCTTATACGGCCTGAAACAGGCACCTCGAGCTTGGTACCAACGTTTCACCGAATTTGTTCTCAAATTGGGATTCAAGCAAAGCTGGAGTGACAACTCACTGTTCACCTATCATCACAGTTCCGACACCGCGTATTTGCTTTTATATGTGGACGACATACTTCTCACAACATCGTCCGAGCAACTTCGTATTAATCTGATGGACCGTTTAAGCTCGGAATTCGCAATGAAAGATTTGGGACTGTTGAGCTATTTCTTGGGGATATCAGTAAAACGAACGGGTAACGAAATGTTCCTCTCACAAAAGAATTAAGCGCAAGACATAATAAATTGAGCCGGCATGACCTCTTTCAAACCCGTTGCAACTCCGGTTGACACTAAAGGAAAGCTTCCTTCTGATGGCCCAGAATTCGAGGACCCGTCCCTTTACAGAAGCTTGGCCGGAGCCCTCAAGTATCTCACCTTTACGAGACCTGACATCTCGTACGCGGTCCAACAGGTTTGCATGCACATGCATTCCCCGCGCCTTCCGCACTGGGATAGTTTAAAACGTATCATACGATACATTCGGGGCACCTCTCATCTTGGACTTACTCTTGGACCTATGACCTCGACCTCGTAACGTGCCTATACTGATGCCGATTGGGCGGGGTGTCCCGACACTCGTCGATCCACGTCAGGCTACTACGTATACTTTGGCAACAACTTGCTAGCTTGGTCCTTGAAACGCCAATCAACCATCTCGCGTTCAAGCGCGGAAGCCGAATACCGAGGTATTGCAAATGTTATTGCTGAAATTTGCTGGATTCGAAACCTTCTTCTGGAACTCAATCGGCCACTCACTCATGCTTCATTGGTGTATTGTGATAATTTAAGCTCCATTTACCTGTCCGGTAACCCAGTCCAGCACCAACGAACTAAACACATTGAGCTTGACATCCACTTTGTTCGTGAACAAGTTCAACGAGGTCTTGTGCGCGTTCTTCACGTTACATCCCGTTACCAGTTTGCTGACACATTTACGAAAGGCCTTCCTAAAGCCCTATTTGAAGATTTTCGTACCAGTCTCAGCCTTCCTGAACCTCTAGCTTCGACTGCGGGGGTCTAATAGATATTGTATAGTTGGCATGTATATCGGTTAAATATAGATAATATTGTTAGTTGATTTCATCCCTAATTAAATGGGATTTCCTGTGTATATATGTAACCGGTTTGATGATAATGAGGATCAAGGAAATTATACCAATTATCTCTTTCTACAGTACCCTTAAATAACTGAAAGCGGGCCTGCGAGCTATGTGCTCAGTTTCAATCCAAACAAAGAAGTAACTGCATGATTTTATGATCAAGCACAATTCAAATAATAAGTTTCACGTGTTATCCAGTTTTTTTCTTTTATAATGTTGTAAATATATAGCCACTCAATTAAAAACTTATAAATTTTAAACTGCTTGGGTGTGGGTCAATATGAATTTTGAGTAAATGAGTTATGGTAAGGGATTCGTGTGAAATCATTTTCTAAATTCACTTTTATGTTTGAAACAACCCGTTGTGACCTGTGTCAGTTTTTTTCAAATTTGGGTATCATATGAACTAACAATATAATATATTTATAAAATGTTAACACGTGAACAACAGGATTATATAGTCCACTCCGACCTGATCCGTTTTGACCCATTAAGTATCTTGAGATGTACCTATTGTGACCGTATCAATTTCTATCGAAGTCCTTTTAACCAAACTAAAATGACCATTTTTTTAAACTGCCAAAATTATAAATTATACGGGTAGTTTTAAAAAATCCAACTTAGTTGGGGTAAAAACGGCTTGCTTGAAGTCAATTTATAAATTCGCCATTATTTTAAAACCAGCAACTGTGACTCGTATTATTTATAAAAACAAACCAGCTTTCCTTCTTTCAAGTACATGATTCAGAAGCTCTCAATCTTGATGTATTGACTTAGTGTCTTACATAGAGGTAATGGGTTATGTATTGACAAATAAGAGGGTCAGACATCTAGGGTAATGGGCCTAAATCAGCAAGTCTGGGTAACAAAATGGGCATGGTTGAACCTAGAGGTGCACAAAAAACCCGTACTCGGAACCGGACTCAAAAAAAATACTCGAAATTGTTTTTCTTATACCCGGGTATTTTATACCTGAAACCGGAACCGGCCCTACCTGTAGGGTATGGATAGGGTATGCATTTTGAGGTCAATACCCGTACCCGGAACCGTACCCGATTTATACCCGTAAATACCCGAACCCGGTCATACCCTATACCCGATACCCGGTTATACCCGATACCCGATACCAAATTTCTAATACCCGAAATAATACATGAGTTTTTATAGAGTATATTTTTATGTTTACTTCGCAACTTTTATTTTTAATTTTCAAATTTTTGTAAATGCATATTACTAAGTAAATAATTTGTAATTAAGTGAATTTATGGTTTTTGTAATATAGTTTAATTCATTACAAAGCAAATTTAAATTTTAAACAAATTAAAAAATGTATAAAAAAAATACAAATTCAAAACCGGGTACTAATACCCGGTCGTACCCTGTTTCAATACCTGAACCCGATCATACCCTACCCGGGTACATAGGTTTGAGTTTTTCTCCTTAATACCCTACCCGAATCCTACCCAATTTCTCTCATACCCGATTTTTCAATACCCGATCATACCTAAAACTGGTTCCATACCCGAACCCGGGTATTAGAAAAAGCCCGATTTGTGCACCTCTAGTTGAACCGACACGAACTAGGTTATGTTCTGTTTGTACAAATTCACATATTAGCAACTTATGAAACCAAAGCTAGACTTTTCTTATTACTTTTTATGGTATGAAGTTTATTATTTTTGGTTAGGGATATTGGTTTTTAATACTCCCAACTTTCCCTCATTGGTAGATAACACTCCTAACTTTTGATTTGTCACCCGCCACTCCCAACTTTCACCCTATTTTCATGTACCACTCCCCGTCTAAATGAACACTAACCTCGTTAATGTTTTGGACTAAAAATGTCCTTCAAATTAGTTAAGGGGGTAAAACAAAAATTCTATTTTTAACAGACAACCTCCTTTTCCGGTGACCTCGTTTTTCTGGCGACCTCTTTTTTTCCGGCGAAATCGAGTTTTCCGACTATCTCGTCTTTCAGAACACAATATCCATCATTTCACCGAGCTTCACATATGATATGATGAAGATGGTGCTCGCCTGCAACTCGATTTTCTGGCATGCAGGCGATCCCGGAAGGTGGCTGGGTGAGACACTGGTGGTGGCGGGGGGCGGGGGTTGCAGTTTTGGGGCGGTGGGCGGTGAGATGATGGATATGGTGTTCGACGGAACCTGCAACTCGCCGGAAAACTCAAATTCATATGTGAAGTTTGGTGAAATGATGGATATGGTGTTCTGAAAGACGAGATAGCCGGAAAACTCAAATTCTCCGGAAAAAATGAGGTACCCGGAAAAATGAGGTCACCGGAAATGGAGGTTGTGTGTTAAAAATAAAATTTTTGTTTTACCCCTTCAACTAATTTGAATGACATTTTTAGTCCAAAACATTAACGAGGTTAGTGTTCATTTAGACGGGGAGTGGTACAGGAAATTTGGTGAAAGTTAGGAGTGGTGGGTGACAAATCAAAAGTTGTAAGTGTTATATACCAATGAGTGAAAGTTGAGAATATTAAAAACTAATATCCCTTTTTGGTTATATTAAATTATTAATCTTTCAGGCAAAATGAAATGACTCAATATTACTAGAGATGTTTCGCAGGAGACATATCATGTGTACCTTATCTTAAACATCATCAACTATAACCATCTCAAAAAGTGTTACGTGCAGCCTAGAAAGAAAGCATGCAATCTTCTTTGATTTCTATGCGCGTCAAACGGATCGGCCAGGACGGGCTGATTGGCCAACTCTTGGGGTTCAACCTTTTCTTTTGTTAACATGAATAGTTGATTATTAAAAACTACTAGCTTTAAAGTCCGTGTAACACACGAGATTATCTAAATAATAAAACTACAAGTATAACATATATGAAAATGTGTATTACATTAATGCTTATATGCATCTATGCGTAAATAAATTGATTTTATTTATATCACAAAATTATTTCTTTAACTGAACTTAATAAAAAATTCACGTGCGAAAACGTATCTGGGGATGTTCCTTCTATTGAAACTTTTGTTGTCAGTAACATATATGTATAATTAAAATAATTTAGGAAGAAGACTTCTCAAACGATAGTAGTTCAGACCATTCAGACTAAATACTGAAGGAGCGCTACCTTAATTGATATTATCAAATTACAACTCATAGAAGGAAATGAGAACATTAAATTATAACGACAGATGTTCACCAAGAAATATGTTTTTCTAAGCTACATCATGAAAAAGATTTTGATAAGTTTCGGGGGGGGGGGGCTTCTCGACTTTGCCAAAATGAAAAATAAAAATTAACATGTTAAACCATTTAATTTTGTGAATAATTTGCTTCATTTTAACATAGACATGATTCCCATACAACGTTTAGATCATCATTGAATGAAAAATTAATGTTGACATAAATGTTTCAAATGTAATAAAAGTTATAAGCATTGATAGGCATGGGGGTAGCATGTCGGAAGTGTTTACTATCTTTTCTTAAATTTCAATATTCGAGTGAAAAATAGTCAATTTTCCAAATCCCGAACCTTCTGATTATTTCCAAAAATGTCATTGATACAAATTTGAAATCCGAATCATGTTTAAATTTCTAACTTTCATCCGCTTGACATTTTCAAGTCAATGTTTTGAACCCGTAACAAATTTGACGGTAAATCTATTTGTATTCTCAAACTTTTAGAAATACTCAGATTTTCCATTTTTGACATTTAGCAAATTTTACCCAAATGTAGTTAATTTGTACCAAACAATCTATTTATCAACCTTTGACTATAAAAATCAAATTTAAGCTCCACAAAACTCGAAACAGTCCTTGATAAAAATACCAATAAATTAAATATGATAAACTTTGTTATATATGAAAGTGATTGCTATATATTTACTAAATTATCCGGAAAAATATATAGATTACTAAATTAACTAAAAAAAACTAATTGATAGATTTAAAGCATATATTTATAATTTATAAATTTATATGACAATTTACAATAATAATAATAATAACAGATAAATGGACTGATTTAAAAAAAATGGAATAACTTTTAAGCATAGATTTATAACTTAATGATTAAAAAAAATACATTGTAAATAAAAACATATTCGAGTTTTGTTTTTCTTTATAATATTCAACAATATACATAGTACAATATGTTAATGATAACATCTGAAATTATATTCTTTTAAATCTTTAACAAACTTGATTTTTGGATTTCGCCAAGTATTTTGGAATATATAATAAAATAATATGTTAATAGTTATTTTTATAAAAGTGTATAGATATAATATAAATAAAATGTAAAATGAAAGTGAATATGAGATACATTTGTGTCAATTAAAATATTAGTTTTGGAGAAAAAATAGTTGTAAGGTTTAATCACAAACTGACTTGTGTCACAGTTATTTTCTTTTATTAGAATAGGTAGATGGTGTATAATAATGAATATTAGTAAATTAGTTTAAATAGGTGTGTGGATACTTTGGCACAACACCATACGTAAACAAAGAATTTATTTCATATTAGATATGTTTTTAGATACGAGTGAAGTTTATTAGTTTGTGTTTAAGTATTGCTCGATCTATCATTTGTATAGGATTACTAGCTCTAACTACTAGCATGTATTAAAAAAATACATAATTTTCGTAATTCTTGACATATTTACTATGTATTGTTCTTAATATGCTTTATTACTTTAACAATAGGATCTGTATAGATCTCTATTCTTATTGTATTTATTGTAAGATATGGAACGGGCTTGTAGTATTTTTTTTTTAACTTGATTTTGCTCATATGTGAAGAAGATTGTGTCTATACCGTCTTGTAACATCATCTTGACGGTGAAGAGTATTTTGCTGTCAATGATGAGTTTATGGAAGCCATCATAGGTGTCCAATTTATGAGGTTTTTCAAGTGTTGGTTGCAAGGGCAAAACAGTCTTCATGTATACAACACTTTTTGTATTAGTTTGAAGGTTATTAAAATAAGTGGCTTTTTAAGTTATCGTAATAGATATGGAAATAACTACAATTATTTACTTATGACGTGCAGTGCAGAAAAAAAAAGTGATATAACTTCAATTATCTTAAATCCAGGGTACTAAATGAAGTTTTTAAACCCTCAAAATCATGTTAAAATCCACTCAAAACTGTTTATTTGTAACTGTTGATTCTGCAATTAAATTTGCAATCCTCTTAGCCGGTCAATTTAATCTAATGTTTAGAACAAATTAACTAAAGTTAGGCTATAACTAATACCAACATACGTCATACAAAAACAATATATATTCATAAAAACATTAAAAAAAACACTAAAAGTAACTCGCGTAACACGCAGGCAATAAACTAGTATATATATATTCCGTTGTATATTATTGTAATAGAACACTAATTAATCAAATCTCTCCCTTTCTACTTACATGTCTATCTTTTATTACTTTGCTATTAGGCTAGTTTCACAACATGTTATCTGCACGAATGTACTTATTCAAAAACCTTACTCTCGTAGCCTCCATAAACACCAACCGTAGATTAAAACTTTTCCGTTCAACCAAGTGCGATGGTGGGTTGATTCGATATTTGAGGAAGTGAGGAACATCTTTGGTAGCAATGGAATTTTTCCCAATATATTCTTAAGCTCCAAACTAGGTATTATAAACAACTCCATCTTTATATTAGTATATATTTTACACTTATGCGTCGGTTTCTACAACCAAGCAAAATAGTTTTTTTTTTCTTTTATGTCTGTTACACGTATATAATATGTTTACAATTTTTTTTATAGTTTACAATAAATTAACCAATATATTTATTTGGTCAATAAGGACAGAAAATCACAACCGAATTTTGTGACATAAACTTTGGATCTCTTTACTAATCTATTTAGTCATGTTATATTATAAACACATTTAATATCTATTATTATTTTATTTTTAAGTTGAAGACGAAAAAGAAAATTGTTTGATGTATATAAACAATTTCGCTTTTGAACGGTAACTAAATTAGTTTGCAATATAGATTTTAATCAGATTTATTAGTGTATTTTATGCAGCAACTTCATAATGTTCATTATTAGTAGTTTAAATTTTTTTTGAACGGCCAACTAAGTAACGCCGGATTCTCCGTACGCGGCCCCCATTGGCTAAAGGTAGCCCGAGCAGGCCACTAGTTCGGACGGACGGAGCCCCTAGCGGTCCATCTATTGAGGGATTCACCGGATAAAACCCGACCCCCGCGCCCGCCAAACGGCATGACAGCAAGGAGCCGGTAAAACCAGGTGAGATCAGGACTCGAACCCTGGCAAGCCAGGGTCATCTCTCATATCTCCTTTATAAATTGGTGGTAGTGAGGTTTGAACTCCCCACCTTTTACTAGTAAAGTGAGTGCTCTACAATTGAGTCACAACCAATTTATTTAGTAGTTTAATTAATGTGATATTTGAGAATTGACAAACGAAAAATTTTAGATTATCGTGCTATTTTAATGTGTTACATATGAGTTATCTGATTTAAATAATGAAAAAAAAAGTATAACTCAAATCACAAAGTATACATTGAACAGTTCATATGAAAGATTTTATAGATATATACTTTGATTGTTTGATATAGTAGAGATGAATATTTACAATATTAATTTTTATGTACCAGCTTTATAAATAGTGAATTCATTCTAAATATATTAAGTTTAATTTTTTATCGTTTCATATATGTTAGCTAATGAATTTGAACTTTCACTTGTTATATGGTTACGGATTTACTCGAAATATTGCGTAATTGATTTTTAATTATTATGTTTCATGCCCGGTTTCTTTTATTTCCTGCTTGCATGGACCGATAAATATTGTTGTAATTTAAGAGAAATATACTTAAAAGAGAAACAAATGTTTGGTTGGAATTAATGGAATAATTAAAGAGGGAATGAAATGAGAGAGGAAATGAAATGAATCATTACCATTCCTTTGTCTTGTTTGGCTAACCTATGATAATGAAATGAATAATTTCTTTATGTTGTTTGGTATCGAAAAAATTTGTAGGAATTATATAGAAATAATAAAAATATTCCTATCCCAAATATATTTTTTTTACAAAAAAAAAATTAAAAACAAACTTGAAATGGCGACGATGGTGGTGATTTCTCCAGTGACGAAAATGGTGGTGGTGGCTATTAGGCATGGTGGTGTGGTGGTGGGGGTGGTAGTATTAGCATTGGTAGTGATGTTGATGGTAGGGTGGCAGCGACGGTGGTGGTGGTCAAGCAGCGATAGTGGTGGTGGCGGTTATGGTCAGGTGGCGGTGGTAGCGCCGGTGGTAAGGTGGTGGTGATGATAGAAGTGGTGGCGATGGTGATGGTGGCGGTCAGGTGGTGGTGGTGGCGGCGATGATAGTGGTGGTTGTTGTTTTTAGGTGGTGGGGGAGGAATGGAATGAAAAAAAGAAGGCGGGTGGGAAATAATGGTCTTGATGGAATGAGATTCCATGTGCACTGGATGATTCCATTCCATTGATTAACCAAACACCACTTTTTTCATTCCTACGTAATAAATCATTCTATTTCCACTATCATTCATGCATACCAAACACCACTTTATCTTTATCACTTTACATTTGTTGTAACTTGAAAATTCTAAGATAGAACTATATTTACTTGCTTCAATTAAAATCAAATTAAGGTATCTCTTATACAATGTTTGTTTTTACATAATACATTAATTAATACTTTTGGAAGTAATTTTAGGAGGAAAAAAAGAGAAATTAACATATTTATGAAGTATTGTCATGATTAATTTTAAAACTTTTTAAATTCTAGATATCTATGATAATATTTGTGATTATAAATGTTAATATAATATGTGGTAAATTATGTAGTGTGCCTTTCTCTTTTGGTTGAATGGGTATTTTTTAAACTATATGGTTAGTGATCTATTTATTTACCATCGTTTTGTTTGCATATTTTTCTAAAGGAATGAATAGAGACTTGAAATATTTATATTTGAGATATAGCATTGATTGGTTATACCGTGATACATTGATACATAAACTATATGCTTTCTTTTAAGTGATAAAAATCTTATGTGAATAAGTTAGTTAGACTCGTTTTATATGGTGGCAAGTAATAACGTCATGTAGGATACAATTAAAGCATACGTTTTATTATATACGTTATGTTATATTTATATGGATTTTATTGAATTGAACAATAAAACCAAAGTTCTGGTTTCTCATCACTCTTATGAAAGAGTATAAGAATGTTGTGATATGAACACCCGAAGTATAATACTTCTCAAATCTCATTATTGATTTACAAAAGGTCGTAAGTTTTTAGACCGTGACAAAAAATTGCATGACTTGTGCATATAATTACTTCTCCATTGATGTTACATGAGGAGAAGAACAGTTATGAGGAAAATTTGGATAAACCAAAATTTCTATTTGACATACCTCGAATATACTTCTAAAGTAGCAATATTGTTAAAAGAGTATAAGAGATTTGAGGTAACTTCATATACGCATGCCTGAGAAAATGATGAATACCATGATATTTGTCTACTTTTACTCGATTCAATGAAGTGAATGTGACTATACATTAATCGCTATGATCATGGACATAATTGAGAAGATTTATAATGATGGTTAAGCTAATAATGAGATCGACCACCATAATTGGCAAAGAGATTAATTATATATTATGAGAACAAAATACGGGAAATAAAAAGTTATGTAATATGATAGTTTGCAAATATTATGCATTGTTCTCCCATATTTTACTTTTTTTATTAAAGAGGCATAATATATATACGATCAAAAACTTGTAGTTTATGGATCATGATTATCAAATGGCATGACCATGTTAGACTATACCGAGTCAATGATGTGAAATATATTGAAGAACGAAATATTCTTCATGATGATTAAACATGAAAAGCTTACTCTCATGGGAAATTACTTATTACCAACTAAAGTATGGTAAATCCCTAAATGTTCTAGAAATTATAAAGGATATGAATACCCCAACATAATACCATTAATGTTTTAAAATCGATGCATCGTCTAAATTGTTATCAATTTCAGAACCTGAAGTTTGTGTGATTTGTGGCTTAGCTAATGAGATAGCAAGCACGATATTCTAGATGTTTATATTTATTTTGGTAAATAATGACGAATTGAATTCCAAGTTTACTAATGAATATTTGAATAAGTCTTGAACTTTTTGTAGTTTTTGTTAATAGACTAATTGATATTGTTCAGCCGATCATCAAACATCTACAATTGATTGCAACATTAATGACCATTCAAGAGAGCAAAATTCATGTTTTATTTGGGTATTTATCATTTTATATGCATTCACATCAAGACAACAAGTTGTGATACTTCCTCCACATTGCAATAGTTTTTGGTCAGTAACCAAGTATTTCTCATCTAATATTTCATGTGTGTTATATATTGAAATTAATCCACCACAAGACACAAAGATGAGACCACAAAGGAAGTTGGGAACTTATGTCGGTATTAAATATTTAGAACCATTAATGAGATATTTATTTATGGCTAATTGGTTTTCGCTTTAATGAATCAACATTCCTTACAATAGGGAGAGTCATAAAGCAGTTGGAAAACAAATTTAGTTGGAAAGAATTATCATTGATCCTTAAACTTAATTATACAAACTAAAAGTTCTAAGGATTATTCATGTATAAAGATTAACGAATCAATACCAGACGATTCACTTACGAAAAGAGAGTGTCTAGCTAAGACACATATATGAACTGCTAATGCTCCAATTAATAAATATCCTAAGGGACAAACACATATTGATAATAAGTCTAATGCACACGTGTAGTGTGGTAGACCGATCGGTTCCAAAGGTAAAATTTCCTTGAAAATTGGAGCAAGTAATAAAGATGGTCAAGTCGATGTGCAGTAAAGGTCTATTGAAAGACATTAGACATGATGGTTTTCATAGAATCTCAGCTACCTGAAATAAAGAGCTATTAGTAAATTATATTGCATCATGTCTACAAGATATATGAAATCGAAATAAAGTCGACGCCGTTTTACTTTTGTATATAATAGCGTTTGAAATGATGAAATGATGAGGATCAAGATTTAAGATCTGCCTATAAATGATTGGCCAAACTGAAAGACGCAAGTATGGTAGAGTTAAAATTCTCAAGAGAAACAAAATTCTTTTGGACCAACAATCCATACAACTAAAGTTATAAAATATGTTGGATACAAGCGGGTCTTTTATGCGTATCGTGTGAAAATATAATTAAGTGATATAAGGAAAAATTGATGGTTTTACCCATGATTGATTATAAAGAGACACATTCTCCAATGGTGGAAGCAATTACTTTCCGATACCTTAATAGTGTGACATTTGTTAATTTTTATTCGTATTCGTATATGTATTTGTATTCGTTAAACCGACCCGTTGTGTCGTTTCAATAGATTCGTATTCGTCGTTCATCATTAAATATTTATTATAATAATTTATAGTTATTATTCGTTCATTGTCTATCTGTTTAGTTTAAATAATGAATCTCCGAGCTATAAAAGTCTATAAAATAATCAAAATTTAAATCTATACGAGTATAAAACGCAAACAATCTAAAGATATTAAAAATATAACAAGTTTTAATCAACTATGTATAATTAAAAAGTTCTAGGGTTAAAGAGTAAATAAAGTTTAAAAAATATATATAAACTTATTCAAAGTTGAGGGGCTTAAAGTGTAACATTGGAATTTAAAATATAATATATTAATTACAAAACCCTACCAGCCGCCCCCCTTCTCTCCCCTTCGGTTTTCCGGCAGAACCCTCCAACGACAGCGAGAACATTTCGGCGACCATTAAAACCCTTCAAAACGCCAAATCTAATCCATTTTAATGGTTTAAACTCGTTGCACCATCACCTTAATACCTAATCAAGTCCTATTAAGTGTATTAATACCTCCAACAGCCGGATTTCAACCCCAAACAGACGGATTATAATTAAATTTCCATAACTTGAATTAAACTTCAAACGGTCCAATTGCAACTATAAAAAGCACCCTAACCTTCTTCTAAACGTGCTACAAACATATATTTCATTGAATTAGTTAGTAATTCTCATGTTCTTATTATTTTAGCTCGTGAGATTCGATCGTTCGGTTTCATATAACGCGCTTATCATATTATTTTCAAGTTGTCATCCAATCTCAAAGGTGAGTTTCTCACACCCTCTTTTTAACCTTATTGACTATTTTGGGGGTATCATATATATCCTATCAACATTACAATTTCCTTTATATTTGTTTTATTGAACAACTTGTGTACTTGGGATTTGAATGAAGTAATGATATTATTGTCACATAATAGTGTCACATCTGTTTTGAGAAATATGTACGTCACGCCCCGGTTTATTCCCCTTTAGCTGGGGTGTTACAGATTGGTATCAGAGCTGTGACTATAAGATAGGACATTAGACGTAGTGTTCTAGTTAGTTATAGTTTATCAGAGCTGTGACTATAAGATAGGACCTTATGTGAGTTTTCAATGCACTTGCTTAATATTTTATTGTCAATTCATGTACACAAAGCACACAAAAGTCCAAGGCTTATGCCTAAAAGCAAAGATTTTTCAAACATTTTCAATAACGATTTTTATTATGATGTTCCGATATTTCTTCTTCTTAACGATGATTCGTTATGGTGGGTATGTAGTAACTGGAAGGGGGACGTGCTTGTTTTCCGAAACTCTTTACATCAAGGTTATTGAAACCTAAGGATAAGCAATGCGCATAAATCCCAATCAGATGCGGGACCCGGTTGCTTACATGGAGATTTAGGAAAGGGCATGAAATCTATTAGGCCAAAGCATACCACTCCAACGCCATATGAATCACAACTTTAGCTTTCAACGTGACCATGCACTCTTTGTGAAAAGAATATGGCTGCATTCCTAAGGATGTCACGCAAGTTATGGTGGTTCATGCGACGTGTGACTCCGACCCTCAATGTTTTACAATGTGTTTTAACTGGAAGTTGTTACATGAATACCCAGCTTTCGGTTCGATTTGATTTCGAGTTTCTTTGATTTTTGGAAAATAAGAGTCCATGGTGGTTCATGAAAACTCAAAAGTTCCATACAAGATTTATTACCATTGTTATGATTTTTATTTATGTATTTATTTATTTCTTTAAAGCAAACTTTAATAAGGATTTTTTTTATACCAAACCCTACTCCGAGTCTCATGATTATCGTTATCTTTGTTCGCAGGATGTCTCTCCATTTCAACAAGCGTCGTTCTTCTGAAACCTCTAGCTGCAAGTTAACCGCTCAAATAACTAAACAACTAGCCGTGGTCATTCCCGATATGATGACCCAAATTCACCAGAACCTTTCTGCTAGTATCACCTCTGCTTCAAGCGAGCCTAAAGCATCTCATTGTTCGTTTAAGTCTTTCACCAGTACCAAACCCCCAGAGTTTGAGGGGACTAAAGGTGCCACTACTCTACTTCAGTGGTACGAACATATGGAGAGCGAATTCCTCCACATTGAGTGTCCCGATGAAAAGCAAACCCGTTTTTGTACAAGTGTCTTTGAAAAGGGGTCACTTACCTAGTGGGTGAAGGATAAGTCAACCTGTGGTGCCGAAGATGCCATGGCTATGTCGTGGGATGAATTGAAAGAACTGATGACCAAGCAATTCTGCCCTCCAAGTGAGCTTATGAATTTGGAAGCTGAGTTTTGGAACCTCAAACAAGAGAGTAGTGAGCATGTAGCTTGCACTTCTCATTTCTCCCTTGTGGGATCTGGACCAATTCCATGCTTTAGCAGGATAAGAGTGATGATCGACGTTGATTCAGCCATATTGAATTTTTTGAGAATATCATTAACATATTTGGTCTGGTGAATAAAGATACCATCAGAAAACTGTTCGAATTGCAAACCCAAGAAAAACTTCAACTCTACCATAGCCCTCATCTCAAACTTCGACTTCATAATTTCCTCAAATTCTTTGCACAGAACATCGTTTGTTGACCCAAAAATGATATCGTCCACATAGATCTGGACTATCAACATATGACCATCTACTTACTTAGTGAAGAGTGTACAACCAACAGTGCCACGAACAAAGCTATTGTCTAACAGGTGTTGAGACAATTTTTCATACCAAGCTCTCGGGGCTTGATGTAATCCGTAAAGAGCTTTGTCGAGCATGTACACTTTGTCTTTGTGTATAGGATCGACAAACCCCGGTGGTTATCCTACAGAGACTTCTTTACTCAATTTTCCGTTAAGGAAGGCAGACTTCACATCTAACTGGTAGACCTTGAATCCTTTCCAAAAGGCAAAGGCTAAGAAAATCTAGATAGCTTCAAGTCTAGCAACGGGACCATAGACTTCGTTGTTATCGATTCCTTCCCTTTGATTGAAACCAAGAACCACCAATTGAGCTTTGTTTCTAACAATTATACCATTTCGTCCATTTTTCACTTGAAAACCCACTTGGTATTAATCCATCGTTTGTTATCAGGTAGATCAACAAGTTTCCATACCCCAAGCTTTTCAAATTGCAACAGTTCTTCTTGCATCTCATTAACCCAACTCTCTTCGGTCAAAGCTTGTTTATATGTCTTCGGTTCAATTTGTGAAATGAAACATTTGAATGAGAACCGGTTTTGAAGTGGAGCAACTTGAGTATAATAAAACTAAGACTCTCGTCAATTTGATTTCGAGTTCGTACTCTGGTATTCAAATCACCAATAATATTCTCTTCCGGGTGATATAATAACGTTCGAGACATAACTTCATTCGGAACCACCACATCATTTGGAAGATTCGTGGCATTCTCCTCACAAATCACTTCATCAGAATTCGGTAACGGCTGAACCGAAGACTCAATCACATCATTGTGATCTTCTCCTTAATCGTCAGAGGATGGCGTAGCCGGCGTATCATCAACAGGTTCATCAACATCAGGTGCTGAATCAACATTAAAGATCTGAACATTTTGTGTCATATTTTCTTCATAAATCCCTTCATCCCAAATGTTGTTGAAATAACAGTGTGGACATTTCATCAGTGATTTCCTCTTCGGAAAATGAGAAACAACTCCACAAACTATCATAGTCAAACATCCATTAATCGCCCTTTCTTTTAATAGGAGTAACATATCTTTGACAGTCAATATGCTATACATGCACAATCCGATTGATGCTAGGTAAAATTACACGACGCAAAGGACTAGCATAACCCACAAAGAAACCTTCCACAGACTTAGCACCAAATTCCCATCAGGATCAAGGACAATACATTGTGATCCAAACGGCTAAAGCCACTTCAAATTCGGCTTTCATCGATTAAGTAGCTCGAAACAGGTTTTGCCAAACTTCTTTATTGTTAGAACACGGTTAACAGTGTAACACGCTGAGGCAACAACTTCTGACCAAAAACTAACAGGTTGTTTTGATTCAGCCAGCATCGCCCTAGCCATTTCAATCAATGTCCTATTCTTTCGTTCAGCAACTTTATTCTGTTGTGGTGTATAAGGAGCACTGAATTCATGAAGAATACCACGCTCGTTACAGTAGTGAAGCATTCGGTTGTTCCTGAACTCGGTACCATTGTCGCTTCTAATTATTCGGATTGGCAGATTATATAACATCTCGAGCTTCTTGAATTAGATCATCAAGTTGTTGAAGGTCTCATATTTTGATTTAAGAAACATCACCCACGAGAAGCATGAGTAATCATCAGTGCCCACCAAACAATAAAGTTCACCGATGATAATTTTGACATTCACGTGTAACATCCTACTTTTGGTTATAATAATAATATAAATTTCGTTTATTTTATTGTGTGTCGTTATCGGCTTAAATATATAAACTAATAGAAGGTGGCCTTGGACTTTAGAAGATGAAATAAGAAATGGAATGGGCCTTAGGTCCATGGGATTAAGGGAGTAAAAATACCCCTTAAACCCTAAACCTTTCAATTTTTATCCATCTCTACACCATAGCCTACACCTTGGAAAACACACACAAACACTATCTTATAACCCGAACCAAGAGCCGAAGGCGAAAACCCAAGCTTCTTGGTGCTGAAGCGTCGTGAGAAGCCAAACCAACAACAAGACTTGACCGTGTTCGTAGTTCGACTTGTCTAAGGTAAGTTTATAATTAGAAATCATACATTTAGGTTCGGATTTGTATGGGAAATCTTAGATCTGTATGAGAATGGTAAAAACGAACCCGATGCATCAAACCTTATGGAAAACCATTAAAGATTGATGGATTAATCGATTGATAAACGAGCCGTAGGTTCTTAGATATAAATAGCACCCTTTAAACGTGGATGTTAGACGGAATTGATGATTAGGGTTTGTTAGCACTGATATTGCGAGTCTATTGGTACCAAAATCATGTTATTTCGTCATAATTTGAAGGGTTAATTGCAGATCTGATGGTCTGTTGACTATTCATTGTTCATATCAACTTTGACTTTGACCTTGAGTCAAAGTCTGGATAAGAACATACGCTAATTCCTTATGATAGGATAACAATTCAAGAGGATTCGTTATTCGTCAATTCGTTATGATAAGATAACGAATCAGGAGGATTCGTTATTCGCCAATTTGTTATGATAAGATAACGAATCAGGAGGATTCATTATTCACCAATTCGTTATATTAAGATAACGAATTAGGTGATTCGTTACTCACCATTCGTTATGCTAAGGAACTAGAATAACGAACCAGGCAATGAAAAATAACGAATGAATTTAACAAATCAGATCGCAGAGGATAACGAATTAGTTAACGAATTAGGATTAATTCGTTATAGAGAATGAGTTAGCGAATTAAATAATAATTTAAAATTCTAATGGAAAATGTGTTAAGACAGTTAATGAAAATAAAATTTTTCCAAGCTGACATGACAGCTTAACCCCAGCCACGGGCTCTACCGCTTGGACCCCGCTAGGGGCTGCCGCCCCTAGAACCCTGCTGCCAGGGCGCTGCGCTCGGATCCCTGTTCGTTGAGGGTAATAATTAAATTAGAAACGCGATATGGAAAGTGACAGTAATTAATACACGTAATTGTTATATAGTTAGCCGTTCACAACTAAGGAAAGAGATTACCATTAACGGTGAACGTAACCGCATTCAGGTGAGTTTCTAGCCCCACTTCCTTTTTATGTTTTCGGGGCTGTGTGCATACTCGATGTGATTTGTTAATACACTTACCTTAAGTGGTAGGTGTATGTCTTATATGATTTATGTATGAATGAATACTTGATGATGCATGAACGATCTTCGGATATTGCATGTATCGTCAAGGGATAGTTTAATGATTTGATTGATATATATATATATATATATGATATACAAATTATGTATGTACGTATGGAAGTTATAATTATGAATGTAGAGAATGGTATGGAAGGTATGGTTAGAAAGGGAACTGACCCTAATAATATCCGCGAATGAAGGGAACGGGCTCTAATAATATACGCGAATGCAGCGAACGGACCCTAATAATATCCGCGAATGCAGGGGACGGACCCTAATAATATCCGCGAATGTAGGGAACAGACCCTAATAATATTTGCGAATGTTTTAGGATGAGGTGTATGTATATGTGTACGTATAAAAGGAAAGAAGGAAGGTATGATAGTATGAATGTACGAAGGAAGGTAAAGAACTATGTATGTATATGTACCTTCTGGTGCGTATATATGAATGTGTATGGACGTATTGTATGTTACCTGATTAACTAGAACTCACTCAGCGTAGCTGACTTTTAGTATGCACGCTGGTGAGTAGAATGAGGCAGCTCGCTTGATGAGGACACATGGCATGGAATTGAATATACTGGCATCTCGAGGAAATGTTATGATGTTTTTTTTAAACACTATGTTTTATGTTTAAATAACGATGAATGTTTGTTAAGACGAGATTTGAAGGTTGTGTAATATATATTATGGTTGAAGTTTTATATTACGCGAAAATTTTAATTAACTCTGATATTTATAACTGTGTTTATGAGTAAATCCAACGTCCAATGTAGGGCACTGGTATCGGGGCCTTACATCACGGGGCCAAACAAATCTATGTGTACCCTCTCGAAAGGTAAGTTGATTGAGTTGAGGACTTCGTCGGGTGTGACTTCTTCTTTTGATTACCCTTCTTACAACTCAAGCAATCAATACTCAAATGAAAACCCTTGACATTTACCCCTTCAACTAGTTGGTTATGAACAAGATAGTTCATCTTACGAACATTGATGTGACCCATTCGACGATGCCATAACAACAAATCCTTTTCAGACTCCTTGGTGACAAAGCACTGTACAGTACCTTGAGTCGATGATGCAACACTCATGTTAAGAACAAAAATATCATTCTCCCTTGGTGCTTTCATCAATATCCATTCATTTGGAATCTTGTACCCAGGCTTCAGAATCATACAATCTTTACTTGTTAAGTGTGTTGAAAAGCCTTTGTCACAAATTTGGTAGATACTTATCAAATTATTCTCAAGCTCCGTGATGTAATTCACATTCTCGAACATCACTTTCCCAATCAATAAATTACCCTGACCAACAATTTGTCCTCTTTGATTTCCTTCAAACCCCACATATCATCCTCTAACAGATTTAACATTCTTTAAGAAATGAAAAGTTCCTTTCATGTGTCGAGAGGCTCCACTATCTATAATCCAACGTGAGTCATTGGATCTTGAAATCCCCTACAAAGTAAGCGGTTAGTAAAACAAGGGAACCCAAGCCTTCTTAGTCTTGGTTGTATTAATTTCTCAAAGAAACAATCATCAAAACTATCATTTTCATAATCAGTTAAAAAATCAACCGATGAGCATGATTTAAACAAATTAGAATTTGAAGACTCAGATTTTAAAGACTCAATTCCTTTATCTTTTATAATTTTAGAAGTCTCGACTTAATTCTCAGTGGTTGAATTTATATCTTTGATTTTACCCTTAACCACCCAATTATGCCCAACATAAGTTGACTTCTTGTAAAAACCATCAATTTTCTTAAGTTTTGAAGATTCACCTACTTCAAAAACCTTTTTGACAAGTTCTTTATCCACAACTCTTTTTAAAATCTTATTCGGTGGAGATGTAGATTTTACAAATGGAACTTTCACAGGTGGTTTTTCGTTTACCACATGTTTTCTTTCTTGAGATTGAGAGAATCGTTTAGCACATGAATAGAACAAATGTCCTTCCTCCTAATGACAAAAACATTTCCTCCTATCAACAAATTTGCTAACAGGATGAACATGATTCTCTACTCTTTCCCTTTCTGCCTTGAGTCTATAAAACTCATCATTTGATTGCCTCTTTCTCTTCCTCAGAGGTCTCACCTTTAACAAGAGTAATCTTTTGAAAACTAGCATTTGGTTTTAAAGACTCTTGGTTACCTTCTTTAAACCCAATACCTCTTCTTTTGTAATAAAAACTGGTTTTAGCAAATTTCAAGTTCTGATTACCAGTTTTAGTACATGATTGAGTTTCATGTATAGATTTAATCTTTTGATTAACAGATTTATCACTTGTTTCAGATTTTATCTCAGAAAACACAAATTAACCAACTTTATTACCCACTTCACTATAAATCACAACTATTAAAGACTTAACAAGTTGCTCATCACAAGAAATAGATGATGATCCATCATGATGTGGTGAATCAGTCACCACATTCATCTCCTTAAGAAACCACTCAGGTTCTTTTGGAACATAGGAGCTCCAAATAGGAGGTGGTACAACATGATATTTTGGATCATTCTTTTTTTCTTCAACAGAATGCTTTGGGAGTATGTGATCAAGGACATTTGATGAGGCAGAGTAGCTTTTAAGTTTAGTATCAACTCTTTCACTTTCAGTTTTAATCAATTGAAGTTTCGTTTTTAGTTCTGCTTTCTCATCTACATGCCTATTAATAGCAATTTGTTTATCTTTAACTGTGTGAGTTAGCATAGAAATTGTTTTCTCATCTTGTAGGATTTTCACCCACAAGCTTTTCTCACATTTTTGAAGTTTATCAAAAGCTTCTTTAATTCTTTTAAAATCTTGAAACATGTTATAGTAATTTGTATTAAGTGAGTTAATCACAAAATCTTTTTCTTCACATAATTCACAAAAATGCTCAACATTAGTAGAGAATTTTACCTGTCTAGCCATGAACGCATGAGTAGCAGACTCTACTTCACAATCAACTATCGCAGGAACTCCTTCAACTGGCACAGTTTCATCACAAATTTATTCAATATTTGCAGCTACATGAACTTCATCAGTTTCTACACTCTCATTTCTATCTTCTTCATCATCAATTCCAAAGTCAATCTTTCCATGAGGTACTTCATCGCCATTGAACCATCCTGCAAAACTTTCAAACACATCAGGAGGTAAAAATGATTTAAAGAATTCATTTGGAATCGAATCAAAACTCGTCGTAGATTTTTCCCCCCAGGACCACTTTAATATTTTCAATATTGTTCTCTTGATGATCATCACAAACAATGTTGTCAGCATCAGTTGAATCAGCAACAATATCTTCAGTTTCCACATCTTTCTCAGCTTCATCTACATTTAAAACACATACCTGTTCTCCAGCTTCCTCATCAATCACATGAGCAACATTTACTTGACGAACGATATAATTTCAGTTCAAATCCTCATACAATTGTGCATGACACACTTTTGATGACGATGCTTCATTCTTCTTTGAAGATTCAGTTGGTGTAGGAGAACTCATAAATGGCTTGACAGTTGTAATCTCTACCAAAAGGGTTAGGACTAGCATCTCCAACTTCTGGATTAGTGCATTCCCTCTTGAAGTGACCTTTTTCTTTGCATCGAAAACATCGGACCTTTGACATGTCAAATCCGAGTTTTGCAGTTGTCCCATCAAGGCGGTTCTTACCAATAATCTCTCTGAATCTTTGTGCCCTTCTCACAACACTTGCCATACACCAACGAATATCTAGCATCTCCATTTCCTCATGATCAATCTGATCATAATCCTCTTTTGTCATGTTGTAATTGTAACAACTCGGGTTTTCGAATTAATATTTTTCTCTTTAAAACCCGACCCGTTTCTAGGTTCGGGGTATTTTCTTAAAAGTCGTGTTTATTGAGATGATTAATAATTAATATATTATTTCTAATTATTTGTACTTATAGTATATAATTATAAGTTTCTTATATTGGCAAAACCAACCTTAACTAAACTATTATCCTATTATATATCCATCCTCAAACCTCAGGGACTTAAATGAAACTGGTGTTATAACCCATATATAAAACAGATGACCATGACCCATATCCTGATACAAATCCTAAACCCTTTTCTTTTCCATAAATCCGATTAGGATTGTTAGATTGGACCATGACTTTTGCTATAAACCTATTGATTGATCTCCAAAATATTATGTTATCGTTATCATCGATCTCACCATCATTATCAATTAAAAAACTTCAGCCAAAATCGATAAACATTATCCAATTTAAAATTCAAACGAACCATATAATCGTTTCCTATAGAAATGTTCATATATATCTAATTAAACTTGCAGTCACGATATTCGAACCATCATCGTCCTTAGCCACTTAATCATTTACATTATTATCTCAGTTTAGTAGTTCGCTCTTCATCACCCATCGCTGGCCACAGTTTGTTCAATTAACTTTTCATAGATCGTTATCCGAGGTAATTGTTTAGTGTTTTTGGATCGCAATACTGTAATGAACAAAAGCCCTATGGTTAATTCATTTAACATCAATGGATTATATCAATTGAATCTATTAGGGTTCATGATCAAACCTTGTTTAATCTGTTTCTGTTTATAATTTTTGGGTTTTGGTTTAAGATGCATATACTGGTTAGCCCAACCGGTTAAGCCTTTGAGTTAGGGATGGCAGGTCGCGGGTTCGACCCCTTGCCACCCCGTTTTTTATGTTAAATTTTGATAATATTATTTTTAAAGGTAATTTATTAAATATAACAATAATAATAATTATTAAATAAATTATTTTATAGAAAATCAAAAATACAACTTGTTTTCTCGCGTCTTTAGTCCGTATGTATACGTAAATATATGTATATATATGCATATATAATAACCCGAAAACTAATGACTTAATATATATATGTATATATATATGTATATATATATGTATGTATATATATAACAAGAAATTTTTATATAAGTATATTTATATAATTTATAAAACTATCAATGTTTTAAGATGTATTTTACTTTTATATGATAAAATATTTTAGTAATTTAATTTAACAAACTAATAATATTTTAAAAGATGTATTTTACTTTTATATATGAAAAATATATAATATATTTTATATATAATAATTTTATATATAACATCTTTATATATAATATTATATTAATTATGCTTAAAAAAGGAGTATCATCTTTATATATAATATTTTCTCTTATTTATACATATACTCAAAGTGCAACTATTGTCTTATGTGCTAACAATTTTATACCATACTTGTTGCGTGCTTACATGCTTATTGTGAGTCACATTCGGAGAGGTCTAACATAATCAAAGAATAGTATGATCATACGACAGTCATCATAGCTTCGTGCTTTTCGACATCTCATTTATCTTTGCTAATTGGTTAAATTTCTTATCTCATTTGACTTGTTGCAATACTTATATTTTATATATTATATGTACATTAAACTGGTGTGTTGCTCACTCAACCTTGTGTTTTATATATTAAACGCATATGCAGGTCATCATGTGACGTGAAGTTACTTGACCCGTGCTCACAAAGTTCAAACCCAACCACCCCATATCCTTCAAGCTCCACCCATCAACCAAGGTCAACCTTACCTACCCCAGCTTTATCAGACCCCGCATCCGCAAGCTCAAGTGTACCAAGCCTACTCTACTCAAGCCCCTGTTATGCAAGCTCAACCCATTCAAGCTATCCCAAGTCAATCTACCTCAACTGCTCCTACTTCTATGAATGCAACTCCTCATGGTTCCTCGAGTCACATTAATTAAGCTACTCAACGATTGTGAAGAACTTTGTCGTTCCCTTTATCAATCTTACTTTATTATTCTTAATTACGTATTGTAACGCCTCTTTATGGCCTTGAATTATTTCTGTATTTGGACTATTTATCTTCTATCTTATGAATAAAGTACTTTTTTTAAATAGATTGTTTATTCAAATCTACTTTTATCTTATTTTCATACCTTCATTAACCTTAATTGATAATAAGTGATATCTTCTTTAAATACTTATATTTTTGCGATGTCTTGGAAATTTCCTTGCTTTAGTAATGTCACACCCTCAAAATCCACTAACGGTGTTTTACCGTCAGAGGGTGTGAACTAACGGGATCGAAGTCATTAGTTATATCAAACACCGTTATTAAAGTCTTTTAAAAGAAAGTTAAGACATACAAGTCTTAAGTAAATGCGGAAGCGTAAACTGCAAAGTAAATTGTTGCGTCACACAGGACGACTTAAATCAACAATTGTCATGATAAAGTTAAAAGAAATTTAAATCATAAGAGTATAGTGAATGCATGTGTTAAACCGCTCGCCTGCCTCGGCTACCTGAGATAAACATACTAAAAGTGTCAACACAAGGTTGGTGAGTTCACAGGTTTAAGTAAAGTAATCGTTTCGTTTTAGCGTTACCAGATAGAGTTATGTCAATATACATCAATAGGTAGCTAACCTATCAAGCAAGTATTATTAAGTGTTCGACACCGAAGCTGACTGATTATACGTTTGCCTTGCCACCATGTGAACCACGACCATGGTAATGTGTTAGCCAAAATTACACCCACTCGACCTACAGTCGAGTTTAGAGTTGGGTGGAGTTTGTCAAACCCAGTAGTACTACTCAATACTGACATGCTATTATCCAATATTAACCAGTTCGATTGTTCAGAAGGACTTAGTTGGTTTTTGGCCACTTAATCTTACAAGTGATATATAAAGTATAAACAAAATCTAAAGCGTTGGAGTATGTTATCCCCCTAATAAAAACGTTAAAGAGTAAAAGGAGCCGTGAAACTCACTGTTAGCGAAGTTATCAAAAATTCGAGAAAAGCGTGCGTCAAATGAATCCTCACTAGTGATCTAAAAACAAAAATGATATTTCTAAGTGTTTTGAACTATGAATGAGTCACTAGACTCGACACATGAAAATTATGCATGAGAGGTTACGTTGGTGAAACAAGTGCGACTCGACAAACACGTTGGTGATAAACTACGGGTGTGATTAAGTACAGTGTTAAGTGTTACTATGATAAATTATCAGTAAAACATCTACCACAAGGGAAAATACGTCAAACATATTGCAAACATCGATCAAACAATCACTTTTCATGTTTAATTCGAGAATTTAGCAGCTAAGTTACCGAGACAGAATTTAGCACGTCAAGATTAATCTATTTCACTAATCATAACATGTAGATAAAATCAAAAAACTTTACCACAGAAGCACACGTGAGTTAGGTTTCTAAAAATATTTTTATTACATACGGTTTTATCACAAGAATCAAAACAAAGCAGTAACTGCACAACAGTCATTTTCATGCGCAACAAAACTTTCTTTTTTATTCCCGTTACATGGTTAATCCAATTAATGCAAGACCAATTTTCTTAAATTTCAGACTAAAAGTATTAACTTCCAGAAGGTGAATCAACTCAATTGGTCTTGTCGTTTGTTAGATATACCATTTACAAAACAGCCTATAAGAAGGCTTCCCGAATCAGACTTGCGCAACAGATTTGTAAATTAATAAAAACTGACTTCCACACGTTTAAAAATTACAAACTCAGACTATTTAGAAACTAGACTCGACCTACTGCATCATAGAATCAATAATCACCCAAAACATATCATTAACATCAAGTTACAGTCGTTTTAAACATGAATTTATGGTTATGTCTAGCATCAGTTTTCACCAAAATTTATCAAACTACTAACCTATGAACACTTAACGATGCATACAACCCTAACTCACCAATAATCAACAACTTTAACATCTAGGGTTTATGATTAATATGTTTAATGATTCCAAAAATGGATAGAATAGTGTAACAATTCCGGCAAATTCAGGTATACCCTAGCCGGTATATACTATTTATGTGTTATTTAATATGGAATATATGAATTATAATGAATTTATACGAGTATGAATGATTCACAGTACGAATTATACTCGATCATACGGTTAATCGTATTGGAATTACGATTAACCGATGAACGGTTATTGAAACCCGAACGAATCGGGGATTACGTTATAGACGAAATATATGATGTTTAGTAATGTTTACGAAGCATTAAAGCTTCGGGATAAGTGAATTATAGCACGGAAAAAGAATTTCGATTTAATGGTATATCGGTACGTTAAACGAAACCTTTAATACCAAACCAACCAAGAGATGATCAACCAAGCCGAAAAAGATGTGCAGTTATTAATAATATGATGTTTTAAGTCAATAAATATCTTGGTTTAAGTTTTTAAAGTTTTTTTTAAATCGGCTTTATATAAATTTTATTTTTAAGCCGAAAAACGACCGTTTTAGCCTCGTTTTAAGCCGAATTACACGTTTAACCGAAAAACGAACTGAACCAGATTATCCACAACATTATCCGGATTACACAATCCGAATGTGTGGCCAAGAATGAAGGAGTGGGCCCCACCCCACTCCTTATGTAGACCGATCGGCCAAGGGGAGGCCCCTTAGCCTTTCATTTTCTTTTTTCTACAAACAACAAACTCTTGATCCTTCACTCTCTTCAATCTTCATCCAAGAACCTTTGATTTATACCAAGAAACCGAGGTAAAGATCGGATTATAGTCGTGTTCATCTTCTTTTCTCGAGTCATTTACAAGAAAATGAGGTTTCAAATGAAAAATGGGTGAAAACCCGAGATGAAACCGATTCTTGCATGATCAAGTGATGTATACAAGTTATACAAGGGATCTTGGTCCAAGGAAGGAGTTAAAAGAGTCAAAAACGAATTTTTACGGTTAAAATCTTTGTTTTGATGTCTTAACCGAAACCATGAAAGAAATGGCTTGATTGTGGGTGTAACTTGCTTGGTGTGGTGTTATTGTGCTTGTAGGTGTTATATCTAGTTGCTAGCAAAGGCTAGAAAGCAAGATCTTGGCGATCTAAAGCTAGAAACACAAGGTAGTTCGGTTTTTCGTATGATTTATTTGATTTGGACAGATTGTGATAGACTTAGAGTTGGGTCATGAAATTTCACAGAGATGATCTACACATGAAAATATGAGATCTGTGAAAATTTGGTAATTTTTGGACAAAGGATGAATATTTGGTGAATTTAATGCTCGGTTTTGGCTAAAAATGATGAAAAATAGTTAAACATCATGAAAAATTCTGGAAAATTCCAGATAAGCTTTATATAACATATAAAAGTCACACACAAAATTTCAGATCCGTTGGAGAAGTCTAAGTAGGCTTTTCGGTAAAACGAGTTCTAGGGTTTTCTAGCTCGGTTTTAGTGAAAATGGCATGTAAAATGAGATTTTGGTTCTGGAAATATTACAGGGGACTTTGGGGATGGCAGGGGCCATCCAGGAAAAATTTGGATCTTTCTAAGGTCGTTTGATAATTTCGACATAGTTAGTGTTTAAATGACGTTTAAAAATAGATATATATATGTTAAATATAAAAATTAATTCTGGAAATAATTTTATAAAATTCCTTACTGTCAAAAAGTGATTTGTGCAAAATTTCAAGATCCGAGACTAAACGGATAATTATTTGTGCTAAAAAGAACATAAAAACAAACTTTTAAAGCTTAAAACGCGTAAACCGGCAAAGTTCGCCTAAGCGAGCTGACTGGTGTATAAAAACCCTAAAAATGGACTATTTTCATGAAACTAAGCTAATCAAGTAAAAATAAATCATCCGAAAATAATTCGGATGATTTGGGTAATTTTACCCGATTTTGCAGTTTCTGGTGTATTAACGACGGAAACGGGTCCCGCGGCCAAACGGGGCGTCTAAACCGAGCTCTAAATTCACGGCTTTAATTAAAATATTAGTCAAACACTATTTTCGGGTCGTGTGTGACCAAACTTATTTTTGAAACATAAAAACGGATAACCGTGCTAGGCACGCAAAACGAGGAAAACAAAATAATAATAATTTTGACGGTCAAACTCTAACGATATCACAATCTAAGTCCTGAGAAGTGTTCCGGGGTTAACATTGTCCCCGGATCGTGTACGGTACTGGGTTAACAGTGTCCCCAGACGTACCGGTTAACACGAATTTAAGTTATATTAATAGAAATTGTATAGTAACGAATTAGGGATCGTATTACAGATCCGGACCGGTAGCCGTGCCCAGTGTTACATATTTTCTCACGAAAAGGTGAGTTTCACGAGCCCCTTTTTACTGAAATGTTTTAAATATTTTCCCGGGGCGGAAAGCATGTTTCTATCAAAATGTTTAAGTACATGCTGATCGCATGGAAATGAATGTATTTATATAATGTTTATTGTACGGGAATCGTACGGTAATGTATTAAGATGGAAATTGTCTGAGTTGCTAACATTGTAAGGCCCGAAACAGTGTTCTGGGTTAACAGTGTCCCCAGAGGTTATTAATGTATTTCTGGGTTAACAGTGTCCCCAGAGGTTATTAAATGTGTTTCTGGGTTAACAGTGTCCCCAGAGGTTATTAGATATGTTTCTGGGTTAACAGTGTCCCCAGAGGTTATTAGATATGTTTCTGGGTTAACAGAGGTTTCACTTGTGGGCTCGGCATAATTTCATCGCTAATATATGATTATTATAATGAATTGTCATGGTTTATTTAAATTAGTGAAACTCACCAACTATTCGTAGTTGACCCGTTTTCTTTACATGCTTTCTAGGTACACCCAAATTGGAATTAGTGATACGTGCTTGATGATGTGTGCTATTTTGTGGAAGCTTAAGGATCTATATTTTGTATTAAATATGTTAATGTACTATCGGTAAAACTTATGTGATAACGCCTAGACGGTAACGAAACTCGGAACAATGTAATACGTTTAAATTAATGTAGTGGTGTTTTCTTTATAAACAATGCTGTTGATATCAGACGTGTCTGTTGCATCCCGTTTACGTTTCCGCTGCGGTTTCGGGGTGTTACAAATAGGTTAGATATAGTGTTTAGTTTACCTAGTTAGCACCTAAAACCTTCAACAAGCTTGCAAGGATGATTGTATATGCATGTGTGTTGTGTGTTTTGGCCAAACAAGGGAGGGGGGGGGGAGATTTGTGTTTGTGTAATAACTTGTATAAATAATTAATCAAGTTACAAATCACACCCTAACTTTCTAGTTAATCTAACTCTAGTACAAACTAGTTTATTCCATCTTTCATCCATGATATAATGTTACACATGCATGCACGTAGTCACATAACATATATTATCACAACATAGTACATATTATACTAAGTACTTGTTTATATTAATTATTGTTTGTTCACCAATGGTTTGAGTCGACTCGTGTGTGGTTCGGTGAAACTCCGAAAGTCTACTTGTGTTTATTGCCACATATCATTTAAACTCTAATTAAATGCAATGAGGAAATGCGTTAACTGGAATGACTTAGTTAGCATGATCTTTAGTTTGAATTTAATGGAGTTAACCTGAAATTGACGAGTGTCACAAGTAAAATCCATTGCAACTTTTGGAATTGTTTTATACGTTTGTGATTTTCTAACTAAAACTCCTTAAAAAATTTTGTTCCTTCAATATCATGTTTTACTTAAATGTTTTGTAACACGCACAACGGGACGAGTTATGTGGACCATCCGATGATCCAGGTAATTATGGAAGCATACGTAATTACTAAAGTCTTCACATGGAAACCATAATCCGAATAGTTGTGTGTCATAATGAAGAACCGAATGTAGTTGAGATAATGGTATAAATGTAAAGATGATAAGGACATGGTGGATACGCCGCTGGTACATCCTATATATAAGTGCCCTTATCAGATTTTCATTTGGGGCGTTGCTTCAACTATTCAAAGTTCTGTATTATGAATTAATTTTTAAATTATAATTTAAAACTTATTTTTCCTCAAAATATAATGGTGTTGTTATAGTGTTCTTTAATTTCGGGACGAAATTCCCTAAAGTAGGGGAGACTGTAACAACTCTGATTTTCGAATTAATATATTTTTCTCTTTAAAAACCCGACCCATTTCCAGGTTTGGGTTATTTTCTTAAAAGTCGTGTTTATTGAGAAGATCAATTATTAATATATCATTTCTATTTATTTATATTTATGGTATATAATTATATGTTTCTTATATTGGCAAAACCAACCTTAACAAAACTATTATCCTATCATATATCCATCCTCAAACCTCAAGGAATTAAATGAACTTGTATTATAACCCATATATAAAACGGATCACCATGACCTGTATACTGATCCAAATCCTAGACCCATATTTCGTTTCCTTAAACCCGATTACAATTGTTAGATTGGACCATAATTTTCGCTATAAACCTGTTATATGATCTACTAACTATTATGTTATCATTATCATCGATCTCACCATCATTATCTATTAAAAAACTTTGGCCAAAATCGATAAACATTATCCAATTTAAAATTCAAAGAACCCTATAATCGTTTCCTATATAAATGTTCATATAAATCAATTTAAACTTGCAGTCATGGTATTCGAACCATCGCCGCCCTTAGCCCCTTAATCAATTACATTATTATCTGAGTTTAGTAGATGGTTCTTCATCACCCATCGCTGGCCATAGTTTGTTCAATTAACTTTTCATATATTGTTATCTGAGGTAATTGTTTAGTGTTTTTGAATAGCAATATTGTAATGATCAAAAGCCCTATGGTTAATTCGTTTAACGTTAACGGATTATATCAATTGAATCTATTAGGGTTCATGATCAAACCTTATTTAATCTAGTTCTGTTTATAATTTTTGGGTTACGGTTTATGATGCATGTACTGGTTAGCCCAACTGGTTAAGACTAGGGGTTAGGGATGGCAGGCCGCGGGTTCGACCCCCCGCCACCCCGCTTTTATTGTTAAATTTTGATAATATTTTTTTTTAAAGTATTTTATTAAATATAGCAATAAATATAATTATTAAATACATTATTTTGTAGAAAACCGATAATACAACTTGTTTTCTCGCGTCCTTAGTCCGTATGTATACACGTAAATATATATATATATATATATATATATATATATATATATATATATATATATATGCGTATATAATAACCCAAAAACTAATGATTTAATATATATATATATATATATATATATATATATATATATATATGAAGCAAATTTTACATACGTATATTTATAAATTTTATAAAACTATCAATGTATTAATATGTATTTTACTTTTGTATGATAAAATATTTTAATAATTTAATTTAACAAACTAATAGTATTTTAAAAGATGTATTTTACTTTTATATATGAAAAAAATATAATATACTTTATATATAATATTATATTAATTATGATTAAAAAAGGAGTATCATATTAAATTATTAATTTAATAATAATCTATCTTGTACATTTACTTAGCGTATCCATACTTCTTTGTTTCTTATTATGCTTTATCATCAACGCGTGATTTCCGCATTCTTGCTATTCTCATTCACCTTTATTCGTCTATTGAGGGGAGTACCACATTCCCCTATTTTTCTCATTATCTACATTTTTGGGGACATATGCGTCAACATATTTTCTCTTATTTCTACGTTTTGAGGACATATGCATCAACATATTTTCTCTTATTTATACATATACTCAAAGTGAAACTATTGTCTTATGTGCTAACAATTTTATACCATACTTATTGTGTGATTACATGCTTATTGTGAATCGCAATCCAAGAGGTCCAACATAATCTCATAATAGTATGATCATACGACAGTCGTCATAGCTTCATGCTTTTTGACATCTCATCTATTTTTGCCCATTGGTTAAACTGCTTATCTCATTTGACTTGTTGCAATACTTATATTTTATATATTATATGTACATTAAACTGATGTTTTGCTCAACCTTGTGTTGACAAATCTACTTTATTTTTAACGCATATGCAGGTCATTGTGTGATGTGAAGTTAGTTCAAGTTTGGAAGATCACGTAAGGAATAATAGTAGAGAAATTACATGAAACAATTGTTTATTGTTTTTGCACTATTTGATTTTGTATGGATATTTTATGGAATAATTGTTTAATTTGAACTTAATAAATAATTACTGAAATTTTAAATATTGCATAATAGTACCTTGAGAGCTGTGGGAATTCAGCTCACACCCCAGCATTTTCGCCGTAGGTTGGGGTGTGACAGTAATTACCAATACGTCCAGCAATCAAATACTCATAAGGTTCAAGGGCGGATCCTAAGAAAGCCATATGCTCTTGAACGTTTTCAACAGTCAGTCCATTGTTGTTCTTGATATTTACTGCAATCTTGCATTGAATAATATCATACGATGGATTAGTAGGCTTTGAAGATTGATCAGAATTATAATTAGTTGAATTGGTTCTTGTGTAAGAGCTTGTGTAGTGTGGTATGTTAGAAGGTTGACTTGTTTGAGAACTACCACCAAAACTACTATTCATAACAAAAGCAGTTTAAATCTTCGGGCTAGGAGCAATCACGGATTGTGATGCATTAATGTATAACCCAATGTCTTAAGTAACCGAAGTATTCTTTATCTTTTGTTTCTTGCGGATCTCAAGTTCATGGGTATCTAACTTTTCAATTGTAAGGCCCCGTTACCGGTGCCATACATTTGGTGTTGGATTTACTCATAAACACAGTTCTAAATATCAGAGTTAATTAAAACTTTACGCAGAATATAAAACTTTCATAAAACATTACATAATTCATAACTTGTCTCAAAACATCCTTTGTCTTTCAACATTAAAGCATTAAAATTAAAACATCATAAGTCTTCAGATGTCAGACTCTTATTCTTTTACCATGTGTCCCCGCTCAAGCTAGCTGTCTCATCCTACTCACCTGCGTACATACTAAAAGTCAGCTACGCTGAGTGAGTTCTAGTTAATCACATATCATATAATACATACACTTACCTTCAATCATGCATCCGGAGATACATAATAATTAATTTACTAACTTACTTTCATTACATAATTTCATACATACATTCATACTTTATTACTTCCATACTATATAATTACTGCCCATTCTATTTCAGATATTATTAGGGTCTGGTCCCTCTTTCCTTTGTCTGTCTTAGATATTATTAGGGTCTGATCCCTTTCTTGTCTATCTCAGATATTATTAGGGTCTGATCCCTTTTTCCTTTGTCTATCTCAGATATTTTAGGGTCTGATCCCTTTCTTGTGTATCTCAAATATTATTAGGGTCTGATCCCTTTTTACTTCTCTATCTCAGATATTATTAGGGTCTGATCCCTTTCTTCTATATCTTAGATATTATTATGGTCTGATCACTTTCTTCTCTATTTCAGATATTATTAAGGTCTGATCCCTTACTTCTTCATCTTCGTACATACTGTCTTCACATACCCGTAATATACATATACTTTCTTTTTATCATTCATACATACACATATGTTATACATATATCTAACATACACATTCAGCTATCACATACATACCTCCATTGTCAATACGTTCAATATCCGAAGATCGTTCACGTACCGACAAGCTTTCATTCACATTCAAAATATACATAGATAAATAACATATAAATCATACATGGCATACACTTACCATTTAAGGTAAGTGTATTAACTATCACATCGAGTATGCACACAGCCCCGAAAACATAACAAGGAATTGGGGTTAGAAACTCACCTGATATCGGTTGCGTCCGCCGTTTAAGGTTATTCCCTTCCTTTTTTGTGTGCGACTAACTGTTAAATGGATACAATATTAAATATTGTTCTAGCCTTTCTCATTGCTACTTAATTAGGCTTACGCGTCTAAGCCAATTTTACTACATTGAATCTTTACCCGGTTAGCTAATCTTTACTCGTTAACCTTTAAAGGTATCTTTCATAAATTATCAAAGTCCAAGGGCTATTATGTAATTATATCATTCTTTTCTAAGTCCAAGAACCATTCTGTAATTCTGCCAAACTTCTAGTTCGTTATACAGCCCTTAACGAATGGGGTTTTTAACAAATGAACCCATTCGTTATAACGAACTGACTATAATAACGAACTGGTCCTTGTAACGAACTGGACCTTAACAAATTACCTCTAGTTCGTTAACCCTTCATAACCAGCTGTTTCTAATTCGTCATTTCGGCTTAACGAAAGGGCATAACGAACTACTCGCTAATTCGTTATGTCTCCGTTAACCAAACAGGGTTAGTTCGTCACGTTCTCGCTAACGAACTAGGATTAGGTCAGAACATTCCCTGACAAGACCTTAACCTCGTACCACACTCTAAGGCGCCTCCTTTCCCGCGCCGCCGTGCTGGAAAACCGTATCTTACCCCATTTACCTGTTTTTCATTCCAAACAACTTATTTATGTTAAAGTTTACATCTTTCTCACATAATAGGGTTAGATTTACTATCCTACCAAGTTTCATTCAAAACCGACTTCGTTTACCCGTCATAATAGGGTTTGTATGAAATCACTCGAGATGCTCAAAACCATAGCAAACGAACTCCGATTTGAGTGATTCAAGCGGCCACGGAACCGTCTCACCCCGATCTACAGGCCGTCATCTCACCTTCACCGGAAACCGCCGCTGCAGTCGCTGGAACAGCTGAAAAGTTGCCGGAATCTTCACTTTTGAGCTGCTATGGTTTTGCTGATAAAATTAGGTCTTCCCTACCTCTGATCGATGATCTAATCGGTGGAAATCTTCATTTATATACCGTGAACACTCAGTTAAAATTTGGGACCGATCCGACGGCTAGATCTCCGAGAATCTTTGTGTCTTTGTGGGTGGTTTTATCAAAAACGGGAATTGGGTTAAGTGTGTGTTTTGATGGTGTAGGCTATGGTGTGGAGATGTATGAAAATGGAAAGGATTAGGGTTTTAAGGGGTATTTATACTCCCTTAAGCCCATGGACCTTAGGCCCATCTTTCCTTTTTAGCCCATAATTAATTACATCTAATTAGCCTACTTATCCTTCCATTTTTATTATTTTACTATTTTTTTCTTCTATTAACTCAAGTAAACTTTTCCATCTTAAATAAATAATATATTAATTATTTATTCTTAGAAATTTCGGGATGTTACATCAATGAATCAAGCTGGAGTCAATCTTGCATAGTTGTTCGGGTTTGATTGTTGAATCATAATGAAAGTTTCCCAATCATCAAACTAGGAATCAACAAGCTTGTCAATGTATTCATACTCTTCCTTATCAATTCCTAGTCTTTTCATCTCATTCACAAGATGACAGTATCTTTTAATAAATTGAGGTATCGATTCACCTTAGACCATGGTAAATATGTCAAAATCTTTCCTTAGCAGATCCATCTTAGATTTTCTCATGTTAAGATTTCCTATGTCTTTATTCAGCAATGCTTCCCAGATTGAGTGGCATGATCCATTGTGTTGTAAAAATTGGAAAATATCATACTTGATCAATTGTTGAAATAATTCATCATATTCTTCTCACGGAGAAATCTTGCTTTGTCAGCCTCAGGAAATTGATATAAACGATGACTAGTACCATTCTCATTCCGTGGTATAATGTATTCCACTTTAACAGCTTCCCAAGCATCATAACTCATAGCTTGAACACAAGTCTTGAACTTGTCAGCCCAATTTGGATAATCTTCCATCCTTAATAGTTTCGGGGCTTCGTAGATGTTCCCATTTCATTCTTTATATTTATATTCTAAAGTATTGGTGACAGTTGTGTCACAAAAGCATTCAAATCTTCCATCGTTGCACAAAAATCAAGAGATCAACTAAACCAACGTATATGTATCTTGAAGCTAATCAGCGTATAACAACTTATATGGAGAACAACCAACGTATAACCACTACAGCGTATAACCAAAAATTGTATGGTATAATAAACTTATATGGCCAAAACTCTTATACGGAAAGAGCAATCTTATACGGATACGTGACTTTAGAAACTTATACGAAAGTCAAACTTGACTTATACGCTGAACGAACTGTTCAATCTTCATGATCAGAAACTTGAATTTCAGCTCGAATTTGATAATTCAACTCGAACAGAACTGATTAACAAGTATAAACAATCATAATCACCGTAGGAATCTGAATTTTATCTATAAATATGTGAGTACTTGAAGAAATAGTAATCGGTTATGGTTTTGACTTTTTGTTCTTCAAATCTTCATTCAATTCAGTAGTAAACACGAGCCAAATGCTCTGGTACCACTTGAAAGACCTTGTTCCGGATCATATACATCATCATATACGTGTAAAACGATACGATACGGATCGATAATAATGTGTTTACTATACTAAATAATATTGTAGAAACATATCATAAAGGAATTATTAACACACTCACTCATAAACATCATATATTGATATAACATTCAAAGTACACACTAATCTATCTCTCTGATAAATCATTTGAAAATATGACAAGTTAAAGGCTATTTATACACATGCCTATGACCCGTATAAGCGTTCCTGGTGTATAAGACTTATACGCCATGAATAAGTCATATACGCTGGCTTACACTTACACGGATCTTAACAAATTCTAACATTGACATATTAAGCCCTTTAACTATACAATATTGACAGATTAAGCCCTAAAGACCTAGCATTAGACACTAATGCACTAACAGTTATGTAAGGACTTTGAGATTGTCACGAGAAGAATTAGAGGATACCGTTGATCCGACCCTATACCGAGCGATGATTGGTTCGTTAATGTATTGGAATGCATCGCGTCCTGATATAATGTTTGTTGTTTGTCTTTGTTCCAGATATCAAAAGAGTCCCTGTGTGACTCATCTTGCAGCTGTGAAGCGTATTTTTCACTATCTGAGGGGTAATCCTAACATCAGGGTATGATATCCCAAGGAGGGTAGTTCCGATCTTACTACTTTATGAAGATTCTAACTATGGAGGATGCAAGATCAACATCAAGTCAACCGACTTATTTCCTGGCAATGTAAGAAGCAGACAACAGTATCTACTTCAACCTCCAAACCAAAATACGTGGCAGCCTCGAGTTGCTATTCACAGGTTTTGTGGATCCAGCAACATCTACGGAATTACAGTTTGAAGTTTCTTACTACTCCAATTTTTATTGACAAAAAACCCCGTGCAACACTCTAAAACTAAACATGTCAAAATCCGATACCATTTTATCCATGACTGCTATGAAAAAAAATTATTTGATATAGAAAATTTCACACGGATCATTAAAAGGCATACCTTTTTACCAAAGCTTTTGATTAATCGATATTCAAATTTTTGCTTGGTTTAAATGGTTTAAAATCATTTGCTGATATCCCAAAGCTCGGGTAATCATTTTTTTGTTGTTTTTGTACAGATTTTGTTTGTTAATTTTTTCTTTCTTTAATATTTTGGTGCTTAGGGGGTAGAAAAATGAAAAAAAATACAAAAAATATTGTGTTTTTTGTTTGTATAGATAAAATCCAAAAACATTTAGATATTTTGAAAATTCTAAAACATTAAAAATATGATACTCAAAATGATTTTTGAAGCAAAAAGGGAAAATGATAGTACATTCATCAATTATATTCTATATTTTAGTATAAAAATAGGCATAAAAGACCGTGTACTTAATTGTATTGGTGCATTGGTAAGTATTAAACAAACGAGTAAGGTAGAATATGTGATATAAATATATCATTGCCAAATGGAAAGAGGTGTTAGTCTCTTACAAAGTCTTGATGATGAAAACGAAAATGTAATAGCATGTCATACTCAAGCCTTAAATTTGTTTGATCACCAAAAACCAAATTTTAAATATGTGTCTACTTAATGATTAACACTACAACGGTGCATGGTCTTATGGCCTCAAGTGCTGTATTGATGGGATGCTTCGAGAATTCTGGACTCCATTGTGTCTTTATGCGATTTTCTTTGGGTATTCACAAATGTGAATATTATTTTGCTCAAAAGGTGAACCCGCAGTTTTACTGCCCATTATAAGTCATTAAACTTGATCACAATTGTACTTTGTTCAACATTCACTACTGACTTGGTCAAACCACGTAGTGAGTCATTAAATTGTTTCTCCCTTGCTCGTATCGTAATACCAGTAAGAAACGGACCACAAGGGATACAATATATATAAGCAATACACATGAAATCGTGCGTACTCATCCCTAGGAAAGGAACTCGAAGTATTTCTTGATAACTGGGGTATATCTTGTAGTGGCGATTATTTGCTAGATTGCTAAAACCTAAAAACATATATTTTGATCAATTGGTTTAATGGTTTAAGTCATGTTGAGGTGACATGGTAAAAATCAAATTAAGCTAGAGTCGATATTAGAGGCTGATAGTTTCAGATATTTTGTGCCCTAGTTGAATCTTTAATGTCACACCCCGACTAGGTAGTTGCGGAAGCGTAATACGGGAATGTAACAGATAACACTGGTATCAACAACATTGTTTATAAAGAAATTCATAAACTAATTTACATCATATTACATGGGTTGGTACTAAGTTTACAAACTAGATGAGAATCACATAACCGGTTTACGAGCTTTTATTTAATATTATGTATCTGCGTCTATTCACAGCTATTCAACTCTTCTTCTAACACCAAGCACGTAAGCAAATCATTCCACTTTTGCTTTACCTGAAAAGCATGTTAAAACGGGTCAACTACGTCTAGTTGGTGAGTTTCAAGTTTCACGAGTGTCAATGAAATCAGTACGCGAGTTCGTAAAGTTTACAGTGTGTATGTATATATGTATGTGTATGATGTATTATACTAAGCCACAAGTGAAACCGAAACGAGCTATAACGCATGGCCTCCACTGCTCATGCACTCCCGTTGGCATTTAACAACCATTTTGCCCCACGTATGTACTATGTCTAACACCACATAGTAGTATGTAAAAATATAATGACAATGTGCAACTGGGTTTACATATGTTCCGGCATACCCCTCCGGCTCTGTCAGTTGGGTTTGTCAAACCGATAGTACTATCCACATGTCACCGGTACGAAGTTAATCACTTGTGTTTGTGGGGACTTGTCAAGTGTTAGTACTTAGATAATCCACATCATCACACGTTTTCAAGTATATAAGTATATGTAAACATGCTTTTCACCCAAAAGTTCATAAAACAGTTTAGAAAGTGGGGGTCGTGAAACTCACCTTATCGTAGTTCGCACGGAAATTTCGTATCAATAAGTCAGATGCCTCGTTTATAGCCTGATTCCTATAAACGGTATCGTATCGTTAATACTAGTACAGTGTTCAAGCTAAGTCGGGCTGTATAGATAATCTGGGTATAACTGTTAGGCCCAGAACATGACCATAGTCTTAGATTGTGACGTTGTATACTATGAAATGTTTAAAACTGGATTTGGCTCAGTTTCACCGTTTCCCGAGCCTAGCCCAGTTGATTGTTTATACGTTTCGGGATTAGGTAAGATCACATAAACTTAAGTAAATATATTGATTGATAAAATGATTTGATTTATGAAAGAATTTTAAGGTTTCGGTGTCTGGTTTGATCGCAGGGTTCGTTTCCGTTTTCACAAGGGTTTGATTATACAAAACGCGCACAATCCACCCGAATTGTCCGGAATTTTCGTAAAAAGTTCGTTTTTATCAATATAATTCAAAAATATGATATTTGACCACTTTTGACATTTTGACATACCAGTCAGTCCGTTAAACACAAAACTCCCGGTTTCGTTAAAACAATTATAATTTAAATCTTTGATTAATCATAACTAAATATGTACTTATATATAAATTATGTAAATTTTTGTAAAAATACATTAAGACATGGAGAATTTTATAAAAATATTTTCAGAAATTTTATGATTATTATTTATTTATAAAAATTCATTTAATAAGTTATAATCGGGTAATAAATGGCCCGTTTATATCAAACGACCTCTGAAAAATCCGATAATTTCTACAAATGGCCTCAATGTTATTACATAGCCCCTGCAAAATCTCCAGAACCTAACTCTTTTGACAAAATGCCTTTTTGTGCGTTTTTCGGCTGTTAAAATTCGGTTAAACCATGATTGCACAAACCATACTTAGGCATTTCCAATGATCCCCAAACTTTACCAGTGATCTTACCACCACATATTAAACTCCAAAACCAAGTTTCAGAATTTTTCAATATTTTTAGCTATTTTTCCCAAATAAACGCTCATAAAAGGAAATAAATTCACCAAATATTCTCCGTTTATCGAAAAATTACCAAATTTGAACATGGACTCATTTATATGATCCCTAATGTCCCTGAAAGTTTTCACAAGCTAACAACAAACACGTCACAACCTAATACTAAACAGCCCCTAAACGAGTGTTACGGGTTTACCTTGTCGGTTTTCGATGAGTTTTGCTAGCTTAAACGACTCTCCGGGTCTCGGGTTGCAAACTCAGTATATCTACATATCATATAACATCAAACCAAGCATAAATCATCCATGTAACAGCCTTGATAATTAGGGTTTCGGTTTTGGGTTCAAACCGAACTTTCTAACCGTAAAAACGTTGTATTCATCTTCTAATCCGCGTTTTTGACCAAAAAAAGTATATGTTCCTGGTTTATAAACATGTTTAACATCAAAACATGATTTTACTTGATTTTTAGGGTTTTTGGATGGTTAAACATGTTTAAAACTAATCAAGGATTAATTTTTCATGGTTAAACTATGTTAATCATGGTTAAAACTCAAAGAAAATCACTAATTACCTTAGGTTTTTGATGTAACTTTTGAAAGTTTCTGGAGTTCTACTTTGCAGCTGCTTGGACTTCAAATTTTTTTGAGTTAGAATGAATAATAAGGCTTAAGGAGTAAGTTATATAAAAAAAATGTGAGGTAGGGTGGGCTGGCCGATCGGAACCAAGGAGTGGCCCATAATGGGCTGTTTTGGCCATTAATCTGATTATACAAGCCCAAACATGAAAAGCCCACTTCAAATTTAGTTCGGGTTCGGTTTTTCGCAAGAAAATTAATTCGGGTGTGAGAAATAGCGCAAAAACGAGTGTTTTTCAGCTTATTTTTGTAAATAAGAAAAACGTACTGACTCGTTGTAAAATTCCAAAATATTTTCACGGATTGCTTAGAACATGTCATATAAGTGTTTTATAAATCTTTTTTGGCTTAACGGATGCTACAATGCTTGTTTTGATATTAACGATTGCGTTTAAGCTTATAGCGTATCGATAAACGAAACCTTTTTCGTTTAAAGAGTTTTAAACGTACTGGGGCCTAAATATCAATATGTTAGCCTCTATAACATATATATAACTCGTATATGACCCCTCAGTATGTATACAGGTCATAATTAGTATCGGTCGGTTACTCGTTTAAGCTCTACGAATTAACCGATTTATCGTTTACTTGTTACGTAATGAATATAGTGTACCTCGTTTTGTCGCGAATGTCACATTTAAACATATCATAGAAATTCCTGAAAAATTTGTTATAAGATTTAAGTGGATAACAATACCAATGATTGACATAACATAAGTCATAATAAAGCCAAAAAATAAATCTGTTTTGGACGAATTTCTTGATCAATATGATTCGCTGCTCAATTCACAAAAATAACTACTGTTTTCGTAGTTTACGTTTTATTTTTGCACATATTTTTAGTTTTGTCTTTAATTCGAAAATATTAAAAAAATTCAAAAATATTTTATTTATGGATTATTTTCGATTACTAAGCTAAATGGATAAACGATTTGAAAAGAAAAAGATTTTCCCATGATTTTAAGTTATGTTTGTTAACATAAGTGTTTTTAACGTAATATTTTTACCTTTTAGGTAAATATTTAAAGTATTTTTAAGGTAAATTTATCAAAACTCTGGTTTTGATGGGTAATTTATTGACTTGAAATGGTAAAAATCCATTTTCAAATGTAACCTTACCATTCGTTACACTGTTGTAATGAATGAGAACTCATTCATTAATGTTAATAACGAACGGATAACCATTCGTTAAAGTAATCAACAAATGTATCACATTTGTTACCCATGAACATTTTCTTCCGTTATCTAATAACGAATAAATGTTGATTCGTTAAAATAGTTTACGAATGGATAATGAATAGCAGGCTATTCGTTATGTTTAACATATATGTTTATTCGTTAAGTATGTTAACGAATGAATGGTCATTCGTTTATTAAAATATAACAAATGAGTCTATTCGTTGCCTAGGGATGTGTCCCAAGTGTACGACATATATAAACCCTAGGGTAAATGAATGGATCTTCATTCGTTCACATTATGTACCTAGAAACTCGAGAAAACAGAGAGAAACCTTGCCAAAATTTTGCAGAATCATAAACATTGTTGAATCTGTGTTTAAGTGATTTCATTGTATTTAGCAGGTAAAGGCGACTCCAATGATGGTTTTATTTCGTACTTGTACCAGATTTACGTGGTTAATTGGACTAAAAATATAACAGATATAAATTTGACAAATTGACAATTAACATTAATCTAATTAAGTGAATAAATTATTTAGATTTTTTACCATTGTTCTAACGATTCTATTGATAAACATGTTGTTTGATTTGATTTGATGATTCAAATTGCATGTTTGACTATTAGTTGTTCATGGTAATTTTGACCTTGACTAATTAAAGTCAAACAACTCATTCGTTTACTCATATTCGTTCCTTGTAATGAATGGGATGTCCATTCATGATATTGATAACAAATGTCAATTCATTCATTATGTAATATAAAGAATAAGTATCATTTGTTAAAACTATTTAACGAATGAGAGTTATTTGTAACAAATGTACTCATTCGTTTTATTTGAAATAAAGAATGTGGCCATTCGTTAATAATAAGTAATGAATGAGTAACGAATGAGAGATTGATCAAATTTTGATTAGAATGAAAAGTTTACCAAGTGTTGGTAATTTTTTCGAAATTTAAAGTATAAAATGTATACAAATAGTTCGGTTTTACAGATATGGCCGAGGATATGAACAATGATGCTCCTTCTTAGGAAGAGCCTCAACATGATGTTCCAGCAGGGGAGGTTCAGAACATTGAGTTACTATTTGACAACAAGCGTAATATATATGTGCATTTTTGATCGAAAATTTCTTTGGTAGACTTGGGAGCATGATCGAGTTTCTTAAATGATCGAGGATATTTTATACTATATCTGCAAATACTCTGATATACTTCAGTTTTATCCAACCTTTTGGGAATACTGCCAAGTATAATTCATAAAAGAAGCAGATCAAGGCTGAGATTTAGAATAAGAAGATTATTATTGATGTCGAACTGACTCGGAAAGTCTTACAAGTTCAAGATATGACAGACGACCGTTGTGAGTTTGATAAGGAGATTATCAAAGGTTTATTCGGGCGTTTGAAATATAAAGGTGATCTCAAGAAGTCTTAGTACAATAAGGCATGTTTATGCGATCACTATAAGTATCTGTTACATATGCTTATACATTGTCTTGGCGGTCGTAAGAGAGGATTTGATGAATGATGGATTATATGTTACAATCAGCATTCATGGCCTTAGTACTGAACAAGCCTTTCAATATTTTTGAGCTTGTATTCTGTCATCTTAAAGAGAATTGCCCAACACGCCATGTGAAGAACAAGTTCCTCATTTATATCAGGTTCTTACAGCTAATTATTGACCACCTGGAACCAAATTTGGTGAAAGATCCACAACTGATGGATGATATTATGGTTTTGGAACACATCAGTGAAGAAACGATAAGCCGATTGAGGACTTATCATGATCAAACTTCATAGACCAAGCTTAAGTTTAAAATATTAATTGGTGATGTTGTTCGACCCGATTATGTATGTCCAGCTGATTTGAGTTGGATCCATGACAACTCAGATTCTGAACATGAAGGTGGAGAAGGTGGGAACAATAATGGTGATGGTGGAGATGATGGGAATGATGGACAGGGTGGTGATGCAGCTCGTAAAGCTGTTGAGTGTAAAAGTAAAGTCAAGGCAATAGAAACTGATAAGCCTGCTAAACGTCAAACCTGTAGAGGTTCTGGAGTGGATATTGGTGATTTCCAACCACGACAGACTGTTAATGTATCTTATCAACAAACATCGGTGGCTACTACCCCACAAGTACCCCGGTGGTTACATTATCAACAAAAGTCTTGTCTGATATAAGGTTCGAATCAATTTTCTCAAACTGTATTATCTCTGATGCTGACTCCTCAACAAACCGTTGCTACTACAAGTCCTAATCTACTGCCTATGCAACGACCGGACTACTCGTTTATGCCATTTAATCGTCCCGAGGGTCCGATGTAGCTTGTTAACCCAAGGTTTCTTAGCTTTTCGATTCAACAACAGATGATGTAGTTGTTGAATTTGATTTACTTGCAAGAAAACCAGATGACAGCTGATCATATGTTTCAAGAGTTGATACGTGCAGATCAAAGAAATATGGTTAGTCATATCTTGTATGTGCAACATGAAATTCGAGAGTTGTATGCCCTGGTTACTTCTCCGGGGGGGGGGGGGAGATTAAAGAAACAAGACAAAGTTATCCTTCGGTTAACTTGTAAAGAAGACATGTCGAAGAAAATGAAAGGCAATGACGATGATAAAGAACCTGAGGCAGCTTTAAGTGGTAGTGAGCAACAACCAGGTGTCGTGTTTCTGGTTGTAGTGTTGGTGTGGAAGAACCGCGTAAAAAATTAGTAGTGTATACTTATACTACTAATGTGCAACCGATCGAGTCTGTAAAGGCGAACATTATCCTGTTCATGGATTATGATAAAGGTATAGTGACGAGCATGGTGAATATGGACGAGATTGAAGAAGGTGAGTTTGTTGATTATTATCAAAAGAGCAAATTGCCTTGCTTCTGGAATTAATTGAGGAAGAGTTAAAAGTTGGAGAAACAGGACAACGTGGACATGGATGACGAGGACGTGAGATATGATGCGAGTATTCCAACTGGGAATACATCGTTTGATTATGAAGATATGGAGGTAGAAGACGTGACAGCCAAAAAATACCATGATGTGTATACTCGTACAAATACAGATGAAGGTGTTCCATTCGTCATTACAGAGCATTATCAAGCTGCTGTAGAACGTTTGGCAAAAGAAAAGAAGAAATATTCAGTTATTAATGTATTCGAGGGGATGATTGAGCACAATAAATCTCGAATGAATAAACTTATTGGTGTGCTAAGGTATGCGGAACAAGAGGATAACAAGCATTTGAAAGCGTCACCTCGAAGACTGTGAAAGGTGATATGGTCTCATGGATGTACAACTCGGAGTTAAGGTTTGCATTGTCAAATAGATATGCGGCATACAATACTATTAATGTATTTTCAATGTTCTTACTCTTCCAAGGTGGGACGTACGTACTTTGGCCAATAGATCGTTCGTTAATCATGGTGGAAACCAGATGGAGGAATGGTTCTATAAGCAACTTATACATGAGGTAATGTATGGATTTAAATATTTCAAGCCGCATGTTACTACTCGAAAGTACATTGATGAGATCGATCCAAGAATTGGCTGGAGGAAATTAGTTCTTAAAGTAAAGCCGCCTCGCGCGTTAAAGAAAGTTCCTATTAATAATTTTTCACAAAGTCTTTACAAGAAATTTAGTAGGTGGTATTACGATATGGAACACGTGAAGCCGTTATCGTGATGGGATCGGGGCTGAAGAGGGAGTTTGTTTGAGTAATCGACTCGATGTGGTTGGATAATTTAACTGAGTCTGATAACGATGCACTATTCAACAATGAGATCAGATGGGTTGAGATTAAAGATCATGATCTTACTATGCAATTTCAACATGTGGTTAGTGTTTGCCTTGCATTTGGGATTCATAGTTGTGCTGACTGTTAGACCAAGCGCTTCAACTAATCAACATAAAGAGAAGAACACGCGCATCAAGTGATCAACACAAATAGTAGTCAATAACGAATGTGTCCATTCGTACTTATTTTGGTCGATTCGTTAGATATGTTAAAGAATAAGGACAACGAATGTATTATTCGTTCGTCTAAGGTATTTGTGTTTAACGTATGATGACGAATGAAGCTCATTCATTATAGACTGTATAACAGATGACTTCATCGTAGATATATACATGTAACGTTTTCAGTAATTTAAGCAGTTATTCTTAGTATTCATTTGTGTCTGGTCCCGATTATCTCACTTAAGCACACACTAATTTGTCTCGTAACCAACACAAACGTGTCAATAAGGCGGTTACGAAATTCTGCTTTTGTGAAAAACCAATGAATATTAAAGGCGGAATCGGTAATTCTCAAAATATTGCTTAACAGACATAAATGTAACAAACACATAAGTAACTCCAATGTTGTAAAAGTTGCTAGGCGGTCCCTAGGCGGCCGACCCCTTTGGAGGGAGTACTCGGAGTACTCGGAGAGTACTCGGACAGGATAAATATAAAGAAAATTAATTTTTGGGTAATATATATTTCAAATATATATATTAATCAGGCATCATGTAGTGGCGTTGATAGCCGAAAGACAAGGGTACATGCACCGATCAGCCGGTGTCCCGATGATTGAGTGCTATGTGCCTTATGTCCAAGTCTTGATGCAAAACTACTATCGAGCCGGGGGTCTCACCGGAAGCAGCCTCTCTATCCTTATGGGGTAGAGGTAAGGCTGTCTACATCTTACCCTCCTCAGACCCTACTATAGTTTTGCTATTGGTGGGATATACTGAGTACGATGATGATGATGATGATGATATATATTTCAAATATCGTAAGTTACCTAATATTTCTAACAAAATAAATGAATATCAATATAAATAAGAGAAATACATTTTTAAACACTAAATTATTCTAAAAAATGTTAGCCAATAATTAAAAAAAATGATATTCGTTCTTTAATATTATATAAATACGAATTATGTTGTACTTTTTCAGTCAAAATAGATCCAAGTTAACCGACTAGATGTGATTCTGGCAAATGTTGACCACCTTTGACTAGTTTTTAGTAACTAGGCGGAGTTATAGAAACTCCCCTCGGCACCATACCTTGTAGCGAGTACTCGGAGAGTACTCGGCCTTGTAGACCTACTTTTACAAAAGATTTCCATTTATATTGTGAAGGATACAATGAAAATCAATTAGGGTTTCTAGGTGCAATATATGTATTTGTGGCAGCTTTTATATATAAAGATATTATTTCTAGGAAAGAGGCAGCCGTCAAATCACAATATTCGCTATGTGTGTGTTGTCATATGCGTTCCCTAAAGTTTTCTTAAATAGGCCTGCCCTGACACCTTCTAGAAACCCTAATGATTGATTCTTAACATATTCAAACATATTACAAATTATTCTAAGTGTAAACAGGTCTTCGAGTAAGCTTGTAAGCTTTTGTCCTTGTCGAGCAAACCTGGAAACCATTAAGTGTGCTTGAAACAGTTCTCCGAGTAAGCTTTACTGAGAATAGTTTCCTAATAAAATATTCTTCAAACAAACTTCAATCTTCATGATAATATCAAACTTTGCTGAATATAAATCCTACGAGCAAACTTGTTCTTCTTGGGTCCCTACAACCTTTTGTTACTTAACTTATTTGAACAAGTTTAAGTGTGTTGGTGACACTGTAGCTTGCTCGAGGTTGAACCTGGCTCATTAGAAGTCCTTAGAGTAATTTCTTCATTAACTTCCTTCAAGTTTGCTTGGACCACTGTTTATTAACAAACCTTGCTAGATCCACTAAATTACTTGGTTTTAGCTTGGTTTAGTCAAGGGTTTGCTCGGAAACCAATCTTACTTGACTTGAAGAACAACCTTTATTGATGAAGTGTAGTTTCGAACTAACACTTCGAAGACTTCAAGAAGATAACCTTGCTCGTAAAGAAAAATACCTTTCTTGACTAAGTTTAAGCTTGCTCGAATGTCTAAGTTTGCTCGGTTTCCATACTTAGCTATTTTTTGAGGAGGTTGAGAAAATTCCAATCTTCCTTAGTCGTTTTCTTATCTCAACAATCTCCCCGAGATTGGAACAAACTTATATGCACCAAAACACATGTTGGTTACACACACTTTTCAAAATATACAACAAATTTTCCAAAAGCAAAATTACATTACTTATCAAATTTATATGGCAAAATTATGTCTCATGGATATTACATATCAAATTGAACAGAAAGTAAAAAGATCTTCATTTCCTTGAGTTTCCAGCTTCTTTTCCTCTGTCAATTTTTACAGCAGCAGCCTTTTAATTAAATAAGGTGATCTCCCTATGGTGTGGATGTTGGGACGGCAGATTCCATCTGATTATATCGTCCAAATCCTCCACATGTAGAAATCCAGGCCAGTGTCATGCTATATAATGCCCAAGGCCAGTCCATCTGAGTTTCTCAAGATAAAAGATTGAGTATCTTGTTAAAAGATGATCTTTGAGATCCTTCCATTTTTCTGGACTTCATAATTCGACCTTGACATTTGTTGCCTCATGCTGATGCATTCTCTCATGTTGGCCAAAGGGTTTGAGTATCTTTTTTCCTGTCTGTAGGATGCTTCAATCATCATGTTATCATGAATCTGTAAATTTGAGGGTGTGACCAGATCCTAGACTTTTTGAACTCTTAGGACTATCTTAATTAAGATAGCCCACACGGTGTAGCTCGTTGAAGCTAACATTAGACAATGAAAATAAGACGACACGTTCTCTTTCCTCTTTGATTGTAGTGGTTGTGATGTTGTATCACCCATAACTAATCGAACCTACTTTTCTCTTTTAAGAACCCCTCGCTGGCGATTGAAGCTGACTTGGTTCGAAAACACAATCACGATCGTATCCAACCTGAGAACATCAACACCTCGATTTCTCTCTCCTTCGTGGTGACAAAAAACTTGCGATCAAATCATAATCTTGGTCGATGATCGCATGCTAATCAATGTCGGTGGCAGGATTGAGAATCTTGTTTGTTGATTGATTCATTAATTATTGTGATCGTGAACCAGGCTCTGATGTCAATTCAAGATTAATAAACCATAATTAAACAAAGAACAAACAATATAAAATAATATAAGTTTTATTACAATCAGGAAAATATAAAAACAACCCCGATTATAATAACTCTCATACATAACCCTAAATCAGTTGATGAGTATTTATAATGTTAACTGAACTTAGTCAACAAGTTATATAAAACCCTTAAATTTCCTTAAATCGCATTCATCTTAGCGAGATTCCCGGTGGGGGTTCTGGATAAGTTAGATCGGATTTGTAGAACATTCTTTTGGGGAGGCATAGAAGATAAGGGCAAGATTAATTGGGTTCAATGGGAAAAGGTTTCAGCTCCTATTGAGTATGGCGGACTCGGACTAGGTTTTATAAAGGACATAAGTGTCACCTTATTAGCTAAGTGGTGGTGGCGTTTTAAAACTAAGCGAGAAAAACTTTGGTGGAAGATATATTTAGTCATTTCAAAATTCGTCTAGAACTTGGTCCACAATCCCAGCAAAGGTGTCTTATACGAGGCAGTGGAGGCAAATTATAAAAACGTCTAAATTCTTGGAGTATAATGGTGTGAATATAGGTAGGTTATATCAGAACTTGGTTAAAAGTGGGAAATCTACTTGGTTCTAGGTGGACATATTGATTGGTGAGTGCCCTTTGTGTGATCGGTTCCAAAAAAAAAATTCTCTTGAAAAATCAAAATGGTGTGTGGTGGCGGACAGGTTGTTTATACAGGATGAGATTATTTGTGGAAGGTTGGAGTGGTTGAGGAGACCTTCAGGTCCTATATATCTCGAGGAATTAAGGGACCTACTCACCATGTGCCGACAAGAATGTTTGGAGCTTGATATCTAGAGGAATTAAGGAGGCCTTCAGGTCCTATATATCTAGAGGAGTTGGTAGATCATCTGTTTGTTTCTAGTGGCCTAGCGCAAATGGTTTGGAGCTTGATAGCGTAATGGTGTAAGGTCCCTTCGATTTATGCTTTCATTGCTCGGGATTTGATGGAATTGTGTAAGTCTTCGACATTCCCTAAAGACAAAGTTGAAGTACTCCATGCGGTGTGTTTGATGTCAGCTTGGTGTATTTGGAAGAAACGTAACGCGTTAGTCCACAATGGAACTCCAATACACGTGACCGGTTTGGTTGAAGAAATCAAAATGAACGGTTATCTTTGGATAAAGAATAGATCTAAAAAGAGTGGATTATTGTGGGAGGATTGGTGTAAATTTCGAATTAGCTCGTTTATCTCGTAGGTGGTAAGCCGTTGTGGTAAGTATTGGGTCTTGTGTACGGTGGATGTTCTTGGTGGTGTTCTAGCTCCTTGCTAGAATTTTTAATTAAAATTCTTTTGTTGTTGGTCGTTAAAAAAAAACTTAGTGAGATTCCATAAACCCGGGCCGTTAGGCCCATTCGGTAATTAGCTAACTTTTTTTGTCATTAATCAAAACTTTAATAAAAAAAAAGTGTACCGATTAGCTAACTAAACTAAAGGAAAATCAAAACCAATTCTGACCAAACAATATTCACTAATTTTGTGTTTTCCTAAGTCATATTAATATTATCAGCATAGAAATAGTCTTAATCTATATGTGTAGATTTTTATTGGTATTAATGAAACAAGAAACTCAGTATATTGATTATTTGTTTTTTCAAATAATAGTTGTAATGTTAACAATGACAAGGACAGTGATGTTGTCTAATTGATTAAAGCAAACATCTTAATCGATGAATATCTTTTATAATACGTCTCTTGATTAGAATTTTTTTGCGTGTATTAAGATTATTTTATTCTCATTTTTCTCTATTAACAATAAAAAGTGGGTATCAATGAATTATGTTTGTGAAAAAATGACCAGTCTGGACGAAACAGTGACGGATCTAGAACTAAATTCCAGGGGTAACCTAATTTTTTTTGTTTTCATCATACATTCACGTAAAAAAAAAGACGATAACAAATAAATTTAAACACGCCTACCTAATAAATGATCTCTCCTCTTTGTCATTTGATAGCTTGAAATCGAGTCATTACATCGTCTTCCATTACTTTATCAAATGTTTCTCTTTCGACCGCACAAATTAGAGCACTGTTCAAATAATCGTCACCCATTCGATTGCGTAAATCGGTATTGATAAGCTTCAATTTAGAAAAACATTTTTCAACGGTTGCGGTTGCAACCGGTAAAACCAACGTTAGCTGTCAACCATCCGAGCATATTCTTTTAAAGCATCTAGTTTACTCCAATTACAAAGCCTTCAGTTGAAAAAGTATCTCTTCCACCTTGATTACCAACAGTTTCTTTAAACAAGTAGCAACATAAGCAATATGCTTTGTCTACTTTTATGCTATACTCTAACCACTGATATTTGCTTTGAATGGAAAGTTATGATTTCATGGTTGAAAAGCCTTTTTAACAAGATAATGTCGTCTTATGTCATCTCTTTGATTAGGGTGATAACTAGCAACAGGTGGCCTATCAAATGGATCCGAATGAAGATCATTCAAATCAATTTTATGTGGAATTGAAGGACTTGAAGTTGAAGGAATGTTTAGACCAATATTATCATCATCATCTTGTTCTTGCTCATCATTACCAATATTTGGACTTCCATCAACGTCGTCAAACTCTTGAAATTTTCCTTTAAAAAATTTGCCAATAAGAACTTGTTTAGGATGTGGTTTTATCTTCAAAGTTCCCAATACCCTAATGGTCTAATTATATAAGAAAGTAAGAGTTAAAGTCTTAATTATAAACAAAGACAATAACTAAAATTAACAACCAAACCCTAACCTAATGTCCAATTTCATCTCTTTTACATATAACTATATAAACCCTCAAATAAAAAAAACAAACAAGAACAAAACCTTTGAAGAAAGGGTCCGCGGACAGCGGTGGTGACTGGAGAAAGGGCCGGCGGACGGCGGTGGTGGCTGAAGAAGGGGCCGGCGGTGGTGGCTGGAGTGATGGTTGGTCTGGATATGGTGGGAGCAGAGACCAGGACCATAGGGAGGGAGAGGGAGGAATCGATGGTAATTGTTTTATTATATTATTTTTTTTGTTTTATTTATTTAAGTTGTGTGAGCTTTTATCTAATGTGTGGGCTTATCAAAATCTATGAGGGGTAACCTAGTTTTCGTTTAAGGGTAACCCGATATATAAAACGACGAAAATAAAAAAAAAATTTACACTACGGAATGGAAGTTGAGGGGTAACCCGGGTTACCCCTGGCTATACCATATGTCCGCCACTGGGACGAAATAAGTGGATACGTTTGTGTTTGTCAAAATTAGGTTCTTATTGAAATCATAATTGGTATTGAACTACTTATTACAACCCGCACGTCGTGCTAGGGTTTGTTACTTTGTAGAAACATATATGTTTAGTATTATAAGATACTGGGTTTTGTTAACTTATAGAAGCTTTGTTAAATTATGGAAGCATATATGTTTAGTATTATAACGTTCTGTTAACTTGTAGAAGCATACATGTTTGGTATTAAGATTATCATTAATATTTTTTAATATAATAAAATTAACTAATTAGACAAACTATTGTTGGAAGACATATAGTACACAAATAACTCTTCTAAATTCATGAACTACAAACTTAAATTGTGGTGCAACTATAAACAGCATAAATAGCTTGTAGTACAACTATCAAAGTTAAAGTCAAAACTTGTAAAGCACGTTGTACAATATTCAATGCACACTTTTGTTAAGAAAAGTTGTAAATAAAATATATGCATAATGTTAACGCATGACATGGGAAAACATAACATTATTCCTCAATCAATCAATCAATCATACCTAGTGGAATTCAACTAATAAATAAACAAAAGCAGGGTCTGGAGAGAGTGGGATGTGGGCACACCGTACCTCTATCCAGTAGGATAGAGTGGTGACTTTCAAAGAGACCCTCAGCTCAACAAAACATATGTATGAGAATATAAGAGAAAATCAAAGTTCAACAGTAATATAATTAATAATAGCACGTAGTAAAAATAATAATGCTGTTAAAAATATATAATATATGAAAAGTAAATAGTATAATGGTGTGTGACCAAAAATAAGGTAAAGAGAAGCCCCTAAAGTTCATTCCTCCTTAAAAATTCTTAACTTTAATTCTACGTCTTCAAGAATTCTTACCCTCAATCATGTCCTCGTAGAGGTTTAGGTCTAGCAAATCATGTCTAATCCTCTCATCCTAAGCCAATTTTGGTAGGCCTCTACCCCTCCTCCCATGTATAGTAATGTTTTCTACGGATCTAACAGGATTTGTCGTCTGTCTTCTATTCACATGTCTAAACCATCTCAATCTCCGCTCTCTTATATTATATTGTCGAATATGTTAGCTACCCCTAATCTTTTCCAAAACACACCGTTTCTTATTTGGTCTAACCTTGTGTGCCGACACATACAACGTAGCATTCTCATCTCTGCTACCTCCATATTCTGCACTTGTGCCTTTTTTGTGCCTTTTGATACCCCAACAATCTGTTCCATATAACATTGGAGGTTTAACTGTGACCCTATAAAGTTTTCCATTTAGTTTACCTGGGAATCTCTTATCGCACAGTAAACCTGTGAGTGCTCTCCATCTACACCATCCTACCTAAACTAGATGGGCCACATCACTGTCTAATTTTCCATCGTTCTGAACAAATGATTCTAAATACTAGAACTTCGTTACTCACGTAACCACTTGCCCTTAAATGGTTATCTGGACGTCCTCATTGTCATTTACCCCTGCTAAAATCACAGTGGAAGTACTACGTCTTAGAGCGACTAATCCTTAAACCTTTTGTCTCTAAGGTTGTCCGTCACTCCTCTAGCCTCATGTTTAGGTCATATTTTCTCTCCGCAACTAACATAATATCGTCTACGAACATCATGCACCATGGGAGTGTCTCCTGAATCGACTTTGACAACTCATCCAAGATTACAAAAAGAAAAATACTCAACGTTGACCCCTGGTGAAGGCCTACCTCCACGGGGAAGAAATCAGTATCCCCATGGGCGCGTGGACACTTTTTGCACACATGGTATACATATCCATAATTATATTTATATATTTCCTCGGGACCCCTCTGCCCTCCAGGCACTCCCAAAGCAGTTTGTGTGGCGACATTGTCGTACGCCTTTTCTAGGTCAATAAACACCCTATGAATGTCACGCTTCTTCTCTTAATAATTTTCCATCAATCTTCTTATAATGTGTATTGCCTCTGTGGTGGAACGCCCAGGCATGAAGCCAAATTGGTTCACCGTAACCTGAGTTTCCCGTCTAAGTCTAACCTCATTCACTCTTCCCATAGCTTCATAGTATGGCTTAGTAGTTTGATTCCTCGGTAGTTACCACAACATAGGGCGTCTCCTTTGTTCTTATAGATAGGGACTACGACGCTGCTCCTCTACTGGTCTGAAATCTTACCAGATTTGAGGATAATATTGAATAAAGTAGTTAACCACATGACTCCTTCTCCTAGAAACTTCCACACCTCGATAAGTATGTTGTCTAGGCCAACCGCCTTACCCCTTCCCATCCTCCTAAGTGCAGTCTGCACCTCTTCTCGTGTGATCCGTCGGCGGTAGCAGTTATTCGGTTGTTATCGTTGAAAGGTTGTGTTGTCATATTCTTCTTGGTAAGCTCTCTCATTGTTAAAAAGGTTGTGGATGTAGGTTTGCCATCTTAGCTTGATGTCCTGCTCTTTAACCAGTACATGCCTATATGTATCCTGTATAAATTTCACAGGCCCTAGATCTTGCCTTCTATGCTCACTGCTTTGGCAATTTTAAGCATAGCATGTTCCCCCTCTTTTGTTTCTAAACGTTCATACATCCATTTATAGGCCTTGTTCTTTGCTTCTGACACTGCTTTCTTCGCCTCTCTCTTGGCCGTTTTGTAAGTCTCCCTCAATTCCACTCGCTCCTCCTCATTCGTGCACCTCATAAGTATTTTGTTGTTATGTGTAATTCCATATACTCGTATATAATCACAAAAAGAAGGTAATATGATACGACTAGAGATTAATAGGACAAATGCGAATGGGAATTATGGAATTATATTTTAACATAATTTATTTCTTTGTGTTCGTATTTATTTACACTTGTTGATTATATTACAAACGTAAATAAACTAATGGACACAAACATAAAAAATATATATACAAACGAATGTGAGTTAATTAAACTAACTCAAACCAATGAGAAACTAAATGAATTGAAAATTAAAATCTGAATGGAAAGGTTTCTAAAATTTGAAAATGAAAATGGTTTGAACAGCATTAAATAAATTTTAATGAGTATATAAATACGCCTAAAAGAATAAACATACCTGAACAATATAAATAAAAAGCGGACATGTGTTCATACACAATTATTTATTAAATGAAGAAATGTTTTTGTTAACTAACTTGTTATCAAACCATACATGCCCTGTTTACTAAATTTTGCTCACACTTATACATCAAGAAATAATTAGAAAGAAAATAAGAAGACATAATATTGCTTGCTAGAAAGATAATTTACAATTTTGTTTTCTTTAATAAAGTATTCATGTTGCTAAATCAATCCGGACGTGTCTATCATAACCTAAATTACCATCTATTTTCTCTCTCTTATCTATTTTCTACTCACCTTACAAAAATTCGTATGATCTGATTTTTCGAATGACTAGCACTTTCTTTCAATATTCTTAGGTTCAGGGTTATTCGATAGTTTTTCAGACTTAACGTGTTTAGTGAGCTTAAGGACAGACGCCACAATAAAAAGTTTGTTTCCCATAGTTTAGTATTCCTCAAACCGGTTGACAATTTGGCAAGAGTTTTGTTTTTACTCATAATAAATCAATTTTGGCCTTTAATATGGCATGACATACTATGTCAAATATCTCTATCATGACTCCCAACTTGTATAATATTTGTGGTGGTTATTCAAAATCTTTGGTTGGATGCCCATGAGTGACTGGCATGTCTTTGGGAGGAATACGGGTTGGACTTTGTAGGATGCTATGAGAGTGATGTACTTGTGGACCGAGCAGGCTCAAATTTTAGTGGACACACTATTAGGTGTTTTATATTTATAATTAGGTTCTTAGGAAGGGATATTTTGAGAAAATCTTAAGTTGTAAAAACTTTAACAACTAAATATGAATCACATATTTAGTTAAGTATTCAAGGATTTGTGTAGTATTTAATTAAACCTCAATAAAAAAGTTAAGAATGAGTGAGAAATAAAAATATTAAATGGTAAAATGGTATTTAAGTAAAAATGCTAAAAAAACGTTAATCATATTCTCTTTCATTCATTGTTTTTAATATTATTTATTTGTAATATTGGATTTTAATAATCCCTATTAAATGGTATTGGCCGATAATAATCCCTATTCGTTTTATCGCCACTAGCGGTCCCAAATTCAAAAAAGTTGGCCCCCAATGATCCCCCGTTAAAAATGACTTAACGGCGTTATAGTTTTTTCTGAATTTCTAACCAATGTTTTAGGGCTTTTGATCGTTAGGAGAATACGGGTCGATTGGTGTAAAATTTAGCTCGAAACAATGATCCAAACGACTTGATTTTGGTTAATTGTAAGTTCAAACACCCGAATTGAAGCATTGTTTCGTCATTTTGAAGCACTATTTCAAACTAAGTTTTACACCAATCGACTCGTATCCTCCTAACGATCAAAAGCCCTAAAACATTGGTTTGAAATTCAGAAAAAAACTATAACGTCGTTAAGTCATTTTTAACGGGGGACCATTGGGGCCAACCTTTTGAATTTGGGACCGCCGGTGGCGACAAAATGAATAGGGATTATTATCGGGCAATACTATTTAACAGGGATTATTAAAATCCAATATTCCTATTTATTTTTAACCAAATCATTTTTCGTTAAACTAAGCAAGTTTTTTTATAATATACATGTGACAATTGTTAACCTAAAAATGAAATTCAATAAATTTTGATGTTTTCCCTGTAACAAACTAATTTTATAAAAATAATAAGTTTTAAATATAAAGCAACAATTATGTAATGGCATATGGTTCAAACGACCGCCTTTTTCAGATTTTAGATTAGTCAAATATAAAAAATCAACAATTTATTTTTTAATAGAGAATTATAGAGACAAACAGATAACTTACCAAAATTATACAAATTAACCAAATACACAAATTAAAAATCCATACAAATTACATAAATTACTTTAAAAAAACTATCTTCACATTACAAAAATTACCCAAAATTTATTAATTATACAAATTATCAATTACATATACTACACAATGTATATAAATTACATGACATAATATATACATATTCCATAAAATATATAAATTACACATGTTACATAAAATATCATTGATTGAATAAGTTTAATGTTATTTATGTGTAACTAAAAACCAAAAGTTAAAAAGATATACGACTTTACAAAATTCTAAAATATATATGAATAATGATGAACATATTAAATACATTCTAGTTACGACTCTTTCTATTTATTAACCACGCGGGTACACGATTTTGCTCAACAATTACGAAGAAACTAAAAGTTTCAACTTTAACAATGTTAAGTCTGTTTCACTTTCTTATTGGATTACGGTTAAATAAAAAGTATTAATTAAATGATAATATATATATGTATATATATATAGAGAGAGAGGAAGTTAAAATAAGAGGTAGTTTTTTTTAAAAAGTGTGAGAAGAGATTTTGGCCGTTAGATCTAATATACTACATAAGGAAAAGATTATAAACAACCAAATCTTGTAAATTATGGAATTAAATTATTAATTTAATTATAATCCTTTATTTTTTGCTTATAATCCGGTCAAACTTGTTAAATATATATACACAATATTAACATAAACACACTATCCCGTATGAACACACTAACTCTGCTGTAACATTAACTATATATTCGGACTTTCAAAAACACACAATTAACACATCAGATTCAAATCTAACATAAATACACTAGTTTCAAATCTAACAGAATTGCTCTACCAGAATAAAGAAAACAATTTCCTTTACAAACTTGAAAATGGACTAAGTTCACAAGGTTGTTTGATAAATGGACCCAAGGAGATATTGAAGTGATTGAAGAACCAGGATTTTCTTCCAATGTGGGCCACTTACTAGAAACTGATTACTATGTAGAGATATTATCCAATAATCATCACTTAAATATATATTTTTTGTCTTATTGCAATGATAAATCTAGAACATTATTTGACGGAACCTAACTCTTAAATTATGAACCTGCTACCGTCTGTCAATTCTCGCATCGGCTTCACACGCAAAACCAAGATCTAAAAAGATAGATGGAAGTGATTTCTCTTTCACATGTGCCTAATTGATTTGATTGTCTATTTCCAAATTTAATATAGCACAGTAGACGGTAATACCCCTTGTGTGTTATAAAACAAGTATAAAAATAGAACACACCTAGGAAAAACACAACAGTGAACCACAACCATTGGATCATTAAATCCAATGCTCAAGATCTCTTCCTACACTTCCTAGACACACTTTACTTTTTAGTATAACCTCACCCTAGACACACACTTTACTATATATATATATATATGTCTACATTTAAAGCCCTCACATTGCACCCCCTATCTCTCGTGCCAACAGATTGCACCATTCGTGAATACTTGCTTCAGATTCATTCCCTCATTTAAAATCCGCGGGTCTTGGGTTTTTCCCGTGGGTCTGGGTAACCAAATCATCAAAGTAGGTTACATAATAGATATTCGATCTCTAGGGTTTGTGCACTAGCTTCAAACCTCCACCACTCTCTCCACCTTCGCTCGTCAGCCTCCATCGCCTCCTCCACACCCTTCGCCGACCACCCCACACCCTCCTCCAGCCACCACAGCCGGTGCCGCTGGTTTATTTCATCACTGGTTTATTCTTCATAATCATCGATTATAATTTCACTATTATTATCATCATCATCATCGTTATTATTATTAATATTGCTATTACTATTATTATTATTATTATCAAGTTTTAGTTTATTATTAATTTGTGTTTAACAAATGAGGGATACTACGGGGAATGAGTTCAAGTGAGACATCAACCACTTTTTCTTTATTTTGTGTTTGTTAGATGATTGATACAGTTTCAGCTTCAAAACTGAATGGATTCGATTTATTTTGTATGAATTATGGTTTAGGTTATAGATGAAGATGTTTAGGACTTTGTTTGGGGTGAGTTTTAGGGTTTTCGTCTTTTAAAATCACGATAAAATGCAGCAGAATTGTTGTAGACACCGTCAATTTAGGGGATACTTGAAATTGATGATGAATAAAGCTTATAATATGAATTTGTTTGGTTGATTATATCAATTTGATGTTAGATCGAGGAATTTGGAAGTTTGATGTGAATATCATATTAACATCATTCCCTTGAATGGCGATATTTTGGAGTTTCTTTAGAGAGTGGCTGTTTGACTTTATTTGTTGAAAAATGGGCCAAAACGTATTGACTATCTACTGGTCACTATTTTTAAAACTACTATTGCTGATTTTTGTTGTTTTAATAACCCAAAACGTGCTGAATTTGCTAAAACGAACTGAAATTGTTGAGTCAAGATTTGACCTAAAAAATGATCATAAGAAAGATTGGAATCTTCTCAACCTCCTCAGAAAACGCTAAGTATGGAACCAGGCACACCTGAGACATCCGAGCAGGGTTTTACTTAGTCGGGCATGATATTTTGCCTATCGGGAAGGATTACCTTCTTGAAGTCTTCTTTAGTGATAATCCGAGTAGGGTTCACTACATCTAGCAAAGTTGTTCTTGTCGGGCAAGGTTTGCTTAATAAAGTGGAATCCGGGCAAGCTTGTTGAAAGTTTATCAAGTACTAACTTTCTCGGGCATGGTTCAACTCAGAGCAAGCTACAGTGTACCGAGCACACTATGGTTGCTTAATAAGTTATTAAACAAATGAGTTGAAGGGATCCCTGAAGAACATTATGGTAGTAGGACCTTTTCGGGCAAAGTCTGATAAGGTCAAGAAGACTGAAGTCTACCCAGTGAGTAGTTTCATTGGTAGTATACTCTAAGTAAAGTCTACCCGGAGAACTGTACCTGAGCATACTTCAAGGTTACCAAGTCAGTAAAGGAAGGCAGAGCATAAAGTCTACTCGAAGAAGATTACTGCTACAAGGCCTACCCGGAAGACTTGTTTTACACTTAGTATAGTTTTGAATATGTAATTTAAATATGTATCAATCATTAGGGTTTCTAGAAGGAATGACAGCTGTCAGGAGGTGGCAAGCCTATGAAAGGAATATTTTAAGGCAAGCCTCCTGACGAGACGGAATACGGATTTGCATTAACAGTTTTCAGATAAGATCGAATATTCCTGATTGAGTGTGACGGCTGTCCTATGTTATCATTGAATATACATTCCGACAAGAAACCCTAATAGATTTTAATTTATATGAATTGCTTTATATAAATGGAAATATTTTGAGTTATTGTTCGTATCTGTTACCATTATTAACCTATTAGCAACAAAACTCGTTTGTTTCTGATTCTGCCGTTAACAAACAAGAATCTTTCCTTATTTAGCAATATGTCATTAACCTTCTTGTCGACACAATATGTGTGGGTTATGACATTGTTATTGAGTATTGAGTGACTATTCGGGACCGAAAAGTGGTATCAGAGCTTGTTGATTGCTGATTTGGAAGATTTGTGGCTGATTGAAGATCTGAAGAAGAACAATGACGTAAGCAAAGCACTGTTCCATAGGAGAGTGACGTCAGCTGCTCTGTTCTTCTTTTCCGTCCAGATCTACAAAAATCCGGTGTTTTCTTTTCCTTATTTCAGTTAAAGTTTACATCTTTATTATCATTTCTTGTTCCAATCGGACCAGATTCATCAGGTCTGAGGATTTGATAGTCAGATCTGATTATTTTCATTCGAAAACTTGATTTTTACTCTATTTCTGTTTTTCAAACCATCAAAATGGCTTGTCTTGAAGAACAAGAAGTGTCCACTAACAAAATACCTAGACTCTATAGGCAGGAAAACTTCACCAAATGGAAAGTTCTATTTGAAGTATGTGCTACAATGATGTAAACATGTGGAACTCAATCCGAAATGGACCACAAGCCAATGATGGTGCTGCTACTTGTGCTGTAAGAGATAGGTTGAGGAAAGTGGATGAAAGGGCCTTAGCAGTGATAAAGTTAGGACTGTCTTGGGAAATACTTACCAAGGTTGCACATCATTCTACGGCAAAGGAAATGTATGATGCAATTCTTGAAATGTTCGAGGGAAACAATGAACATAAAGAAACAAAGGCTCAAGCAACAACTTGAGAGGTTTAAGTACAAAGATAGAGAAAGGTTGAAGTCCATCCTTGAGATATTCTTGGCAATTGTGAATGACCTTCGAACAACTGATTATGTCATGATTGATTTTGTTCTGAATACCAAGCTACTCAACTCAATGCCTAAGGAATGGTACACTGCCTGCAAATTCATCCTCCAAAAGCCCAATTTCAATTATTTGAAAGTGGATGATGTAGTGTGCTTCCTTCAGGCTGCAGAAATTGAAATGATTGAAAATGAGATGATCAAAGAAGAAAAGCCTTGTTTCAATGTTTTAATGCATTGATTGCAACCATGGAAAATTTGTCTACCAAGAACTAACAGCAAATTCCCATCATTGAGGAACCAACAGAACATGGTGGTGATACACCTAGATTATTTGTTGGATGTAGCTCAAGTCATGGAAATCAAACAAGGTTCAATGTCTAACTTATTGAAGAAACTGACACTGCCTCAATGGCAAGTGGACATGTGCCACACCATGATGGAAACATTGGTCAAGCAAATGAAACTCAAGCACTCTTCTCAATGTTCACTAAGTCATATAATGCATTTGTGGCTAAAAACTTAATCCACACAAGTGTCATCCAAAATGATTTGGAACAAATAATTGAAGTGGCAAGCTGCAATGCTAGCACTGAGAAGCAAGAGGCTATTCAATAGAACTGGTAGATCATTGGTCTCTGGATTGGATTTGACAAGTCAAAGGCTATTTGTTACAACTGTCAACAGCCTGGACACTTTGCTAGGGAGTGTAACCAGCCCAGAAACTTTCAAGCCAATCAGTTTCAAAATCAACAGCCAAGAAACCAAATGCAATATCAACAGAATTATCAGCAGAATCAGAATAGAAACAACAACTTCAACAACAACAACAATCCCAACTTCAACAACTTTCAACAGCCTCAAATGTATAATCAACAAGTTGTTCCTCAAAATCAAAATCAAAACTACCAAAGAAACCAATTCCCTCAAGCTGTTCAAAATAACCTCAGCAGACCCAATCAAACTCAACCAAGAAATCAAGGGAATGTAGCTGTTGCTGCACAACAAGATGGTGATTTTGACTGGAGTAATCATGAAGATGACATGAAAGCTGCTAATGTTGCATTCATGGAAAAGATTGAGAATGAGGCTGGAATATCATCTTCTCAGGTACAATCACCTATCACTGACTTAAATGAAACAATTATTGCTTTGAATATGAAAATAGGCAAGCTAGAGAGTGAGTGTTTCAGAAAACAAAGCATCATAAATGGTATGAAGCAAGTGATGCTGTTAGTGAAGAGAAGATCAAAAGTTTAGAAGATGATTGTGTAAGTAGCTACAGAGCTCAACAGAGGTATTGTACTAAAATTGAAGGGTTAAAGAAGATGTTGATTGAAGAAAAGGTGAAAAACACAAAGCTGGAAATTGATAATGACTTCTTAAAGAATTTGGTCACCACATGAAACATATGTGGGATTCTGAACCAAATTAGTGAGAAAGATAAGTACAAAGCTGTTCCACCTCCATTCAATAACAACTTTTTACCCAAAGTTGACAAAGAAATGAGGGATAGTTATCTCAAGCAATTTAGAGAATTGTTTCAAGATAAAGAGGAGTTTGTTGATCTATATAAGAAGGTTGAAGTGAATGAAGAGGGATAATATGTTGTGAAGGAAGAAGTGAAAGAAGACAAGTCAATTGGAATTCAAGTATCTGAAGATGACTTTGACTCTGAAGATCTAAATGCTGATGATTTAAGTGATTTGAGTGATCAAATCACTGATGAAGAAATTAAAGCTGCTGAAAGAGGTAGAAGGTATAAGAAACAAGATTCAATTGAAAAGCTGCCACAAGAAGAAGACTTAGAAAAGAACATGTGTCTTTTGACATATGTGAAAGGTCTAAAGTCAGCTATAATGCAGTAAGACTTCCATGCAAGGCTATGCTGCAAAGAATCAAAGACAACAACAAGAAGAAAGTGACTGAAACAGTTGTATGTGACAACTTCATTCCAATTTACCCAATATTTTCAATTCATGAAGTATTTGACATTGGGGAAGTGGAAACCATGGATGAATATGAAAAGAGACAATCAAGGCACAAAGGAATCCTAGATGAAGAGCCCATGAACATGAAGAAAATTTTCTTTGTCAAGGGAGAGATTGAAAGAAATGATATCAAGATTGATGAATTTTTTCCTTTCTCAATTGACTTTGTTGGTCTGAAGACTCAAAAGACACTTGGAGTTGATCCACCACGACCAAGTGAAAGGTTTAAGAAAGGAGTTGACCATGAAAAATTCAAAGGAAAAGTGTGGTGCAAAAGATGTGATGAGTATGGTCATCACACTGACACATGCAATGATAGACTCAACTTTAAACCATTCCATGTTCCTAATGAGACAAAGTTTGGACAAAACTTTGTTCTCTATAAATTGAAATATGAAGAATACTTGGGAAAGGGGAAAGTAACTGAAAAGGGGAAGAAGAATGAGACTGATCAGCCAGCTACAAAGGAAAGGAAAGCTGAAATAAAATTAAGGAAACCAATAGATCAGCAAAATAGAAGAAGTCAATCTCCTAAGAAGACTGAGTATGAAAAGAAGAAGAATTTCCAACCATTGAGAATCATTCCCAACAATGAAACAAAATCAGTAAAGTCTGATGATTCTCAAGGTTCCTCAAACAGTCAAAAGAAGAGAAACAAAGGTGTTCTTCCTAGAAAGAAACCTACTGAATTAACTGGAGATGAGAAATTCTTGCTGAAACATGGTTATGAACCTCAAGGTTTCCTATGGAAACCTAAAGCTGAAAACAAAGAGGAGATATGTATTGGTGTGAGAGACTTTTCAAGTAAGAAAGACTATGTTGTTCAAGAAAGTAACACTGAAGATTCTAAGTATGAGAGCACAACTTCATTTGTGAAAACTCCAAGAGAGTGTGGATATGAAACTGATGATTCAGATCATATAGAAATTACTCATGAAGACCCTGAACCCATAACACTCACTCCTAGTGCTGCATTGAAAATGAATTTAATGATTTGCAAGTTGAAGTAGCTTGCACTTCATCATCAAATTAATCACTTTCTTTGTATTGTGCAGGAATAGTCCACTACACTAAATGAAGTATGGTATTTGGACAGTGGATGTTCTAGGCACAGGACCTGTGACAAGAGATCACTTTTCAACTATGAAGAGAAGTTTGAGGGACCAGTGTCATTTGGAAGTGATGAGAATAGAGGAAAAAATGTTCGAAAAGGAATTTTGACAAATGGCAAAGTTACTTTTGACAATAATTTCTATGTTGAAAGGCTTCAATACAATCTTTTGAGCATATCTCAGATGTGTGATAAAGGTTACAAGGTTGGCTTTGATGATTCTCACTGTTTCATCCTACGGCCTGAGTATGTTATTCCACCTGACATGATCATGATGATGGCCACAAGAAATGGAAATTTGTATGATCTGAAAATGAAGGATGCCGTTTCTAGGGGTAGGACTTGCTTTGTTTCTAAAGCCACTGAAAATGAGTCAAAGCTGTGGCATAGGAAACTCTGTTATGTAAATCTGAATAACATGAATAAGTTAGTCAAAGGTGAGTATGTCATTGGCTTACCTACAAGAGAATTCAAATTGGATAACAACTGTGTCTCATGCCAGAAAGGTAAGCAACACAAGTCTTCTCACAAGACTAAACTCATCAACTCAATTGATCAAGTGCTTGAAATGCTTCACATGGATATCTTTGTTCTTGTGAGTGTACCAAGGATTGGGAAGAAAAGATACTGTCTTGTGATCATTGATGATTATTCAAGATATACTTGGGTTTATTTCCTAAGTACAAAGGATGAGGCTGCTGAATTTATTATGAATTGTGTTAACAGAATTGAAAATCAACTGAATAAAAGGGTTAAGGTGATGAGAAGTGACAATGGTACTGAGTTCAAGATTGGAGTGATTGAAGAATTTTGCAACAACAAAGGAATACTTCAACAATTCTCAGCTCCTAGAACTCCTGAACAAAATGGTGTTGCTGAGAGAAGAAATAGAACACTTATTGAAGCAGCAAGAACGATGCTTGCTGATGCTAATCTACCTGTCACATTTTGGGCAGAATCAATTAACACGGCATGCTATGTTCAGAACAGGGTACTGATAAACAAAAGTCACAACAAGACACCATATGAAATATTATATAATAGAAAACCCTACATCAAGGTTTTCAAAGCATTTGGATGCAAATGTTCTCTGTTGAACACAAAGGATTACTTGAACAAGTTTCAAGCTAAGTCCTTAGACTGTTTCTTTGTAGGCTATTCTACATACTCAAAGGCCTACAGAGTGTATGTGAAAGATTATTTGGTTGTAATTGAATCCTCAGATGTAGTTTTCAATGAAAACCAATTCAACACAGTTGATGGTGCATCATGGTTATTTGATTTGGAGAAATTGATAAAGTCTTTCAAGATCTATCTTGAAGACTATGATGAAACCATTCTGAAAACCAATGTGATTGAAGAGTCAAAACAAAAAGGAGTGGATTTGGAAAGGCTGTGGAAAAGGATTGCAAGAAAAGAAAATGAATACACATTTATAAAGAACTCCTCTAGGACATATGTTGATCAAGCTCAAGATGACAATCAAGTAAACAATGAAAGTCTAGTACAAGATCAAGTAAATGATGATCAAGACAATCATGAAATGCAGCATGATCAAGTACAAGATGAGGAGAATCTAAGCAATCAAAGTGAAGAAGCAACTGCTACAAGTGCAAGGTTTCAAGACTTGTTTGAGGAGCTGAGATCAGGAAACAATGGTGCATCCACCTCAGGATAGTTTAATTAGGAGACACCAGTAGCTGATGATTCTTCACCTATTTGAGCATTGAAGATCTAGAACTCAATGAATCAAATCTTGACACAACTGTGTCTACTGATGTGATTATTCAAACCCCCTATGTTGAAAAGAATCATCCAGCTGAACACATCATTGGCAATATACAAGAAAGGGTCACAAGAAGTCACTTTGAAACTGCAAACATTTGCTTATACTCATGCTTTCTATTCCAAATAGAACCAAAGAAAATTGTTCAAGCTCTTAGGGACAACAGTTGGGTACAAGCAATGCAGAAAGAGTTGGCTCAATTTAGAGACCTACAATTTTGGGAGCTTGTAGACAGACCAAGAAATAGGCATGCAATTGGCACAAAATGGGTATTTAGAAACAAAAGGGATGAAATGGGTATTGTGATAAAAAACAATGCTAGACTTGTAGCATTGGGATGCCTTCAGGAAGAAGGAATTGACTTTGAGGAGGTCTTTGCACCAGTTGCAAGACTAGAAGCAATAAGAATCTTCTTAGCCTATGCTGCCTCAAAGAATATCAGGGTATTCCAGCTTGATGTCAAATATGCCTTCCTAAATGGAAAGATAGAAGAGGAGGTATATGTTTCTCAACCACCAGGTTTTGAGGATCCTATCTATCCTAACAGGGTGTATAAACTAAACAAAGCCCTGTATGAACTGCATCAGGCTCCTAGAGCATGGTATGATGAACTGTCAAATCACTTACTTGAAAATGGTTTCCAAAGGGGAGCCATTGACAAGACCCTCTTTTACAAGAAGATAGGAAGAGATTTGCTCTTGTTACAAGTCTATGTGGATGACATTATATTTGGGTCAACCAATGAAAAGATGTGTATGGAATTTGAAGAGGTAATGAAATCCAAGTATAGCATAAGTTTAATGGGAGAAATGAACTTCTTCCTTGGCTTACAAGTTCAGCAAAAGGCTGATGAGATTTTCATTTACCAGTCTAAGTATGTACAGGACATACTTGACAAGTTCAAGTGCAATGAATTGAAGACTGCTTCAACTCCAATGGATTCAAAAGAAAAGATGGTAGCTGATGAAAAGGGGGAGCCAGTGGATGAGCATGAATACAGAGCAAGAATTGGATCACTGATGTATCTGACTGCTTCAAGGCCTGATATCATGTTTGCAGTTTGTGTCTATGCTATATTTCAGTCAAGCCCCAAGGTCTCTCACATGAATGCTATGAAGAGGATCTTTAAATATTTGAAGGGAATACTTGACTTGGGAATTTGGTATCCAAAGAACCAGTCTTTTGATCTGACAGCCTACACAGACAGTGACTATGATAGCTGCAACATAAGCAGGAAGTCAACTTCAGGGGGATGTCAATTTTTGGGTGACAAATTGGTGTCATGGCAATGCAAGAAGCAGACAACTGTCTCAATCTCAACTGCAGAAGTTGAATACATTGTTGCAATCTGCCTGCTATGCACAAGTCATTTGGATCCAAAATCATATGCTGGACTATGGTTTGAACTTTCTAAAAACCCCTATTTACATTGATAACACTGCTGCATCTTTTATAGTTAAGAATCCTGTGCAACATTCCAAAACCCAGCACATTGTAATCAGACATCACTTCATAAGAGATTGTAGTGAAAAAGGATTAATTGAAGTAACCAGATTTGATACAAGTGAGAATGTGGATGACATATTCACAAAACCACTTGATAGAACCAGGTTCAACTTTCTTCTGAAAGCCCTGGGAATGTTCAACTCTAATGAAGTCTGATTTATGATCTATGCTTGACTGTGCAAACTGACTATCTTTTCAAAGTTTTGATTGAATGTTGTTTGTGTGTATGTGATTAAATATGATATTTTCATGTCAACTGATATATGCTTTATCTGATTATATGTGCAAAATTTGGTATACTTGATATTTATGCATGTTTATTAGTTGATGTGTGTATGAGATGTCATGATGAGTGCTCTTGATTTGAATTACTTGATTATGTATGCTTATCTGACATCCTTGATTAATTGCTTGATTATGTGAGTTATCTAATCATGTAATATTATTAGGATAGGTTAGACCTTGAACGTTAGTACTGTCTGCTTGTCTTGATGGTGTTAAGTATTATTAAGATTTGAATATGTTACAACTGTTTGTGTCAAAATAGGTTTTTATGTCAAAATTAAATGATAAAATGAATTTTCCAATGAATTTTGCATAATCACACTATTTTGGTCAAAACATGAGGAAGTTGTTTATGGTGCAGAAGTATGATAAGACTATTCATTTCAAGCTTTAAAGAAGCATAAAAAAGGTTTTTAAAAGAAAAGTCTCAAAAGAATTACCTTTGCTGAAAATTATGTCATTTGCCCAAATCTAAGGAGCATATACTTGTATATGTTTGGTCCTATCATCTACTTGTAGAGTGTAAGGATAGTCATTAGTCCAAAGATTGAAAGCATTTGGGACAATTGTAATTTGTTTTTCACTAAAAACTATGCCATTGACTCTAAGCCTAAGGGACATATACATATGTGTGTGTTTGGTCCTGCAGACTACTTGTAGATCGCCAGGATAGCTATTAACCTAGAAGCTAAGAGTAATTGGGGTAATTGAACCTGTTAATTTGGGAAATGATAGTACATTGACTACTTAACCAATCATATGGATTTAATAGGCTGAAAGGACACTTGGTATAGTCATTAACATGTATGGTTGCTTTCCCATGATGTGTAAAATCTAAGGTGATATAAACATAAAGGAACTGCTAAGATTTATGTGGAGTTACATTGTTGTCTAGGCATGTTCCAAAATAAATATTTCCAAATGATAGGCAGAAACGTGAATATCTAGTCATACACGAGCCTGTTGGTATTTGGTCCCCAAAATGAAATATCTTATTGAGAATGACAAAGAACAGATGTGAACAAATTTACTTTAAATCTTTAATCAACCTAAAGTTGATAAATGTTCACAAGCTTTTAAGAAAAACACAAACATGAGGGTTAATAACAGAACTACAGGGGTGGAGGCAATAATATAAGACCTTTAACATCCTGAATGAAAGGCATGTTATTTAAATTGTAAGTCCAACATTCAACCTCAAATATGTTTGCAAATTTGAAAAGAAATATCAAATAAATATGTTCTGTCATTAAAAAGTTTTTAAACCAAATCCAGGGGGTCAAAGTCAAATCGGGGTGATCTGGAGAATGCCAAATAAGCTTTGAGAATAGATATGGAGCATCAGAAAACAATATGTGTTATCCATTAAATATTATGCATATTAATTGAACATTAATCATATCACCCAAGAAATGAAATTCATGCTAAGTCAAGACCTGCTGTTAACCTATCTATGTTGTCATAATAATGCTGAGAATGAAATATTGAAAAAGCTACTTAGTCAATATGATCACATTCTTGAGATCTTTTCAGTTAAAGAAAGAAATTGTTTTGAAAAGAAACATGACTGAAATTTGATCTCTAAATGCACCATTTTCTCTTAAACAATAATCTTTAATGAAAAATATGGTTGATATTTGGTTTAAGTCAAATAGAGTTGCATTTTGCCTCAAAAAGGTTGAATAAGTATTTTCGGGCAAGGTTTGATGTTTTCTAACCTTTCCGAACACAAAACAGTTGAATAAGTATTTTCGAGCAAGGTTTGATATTCTATAACCTTTCCGAGGAAGCTTAGTCACTTTGGACTAAGTTTATGATTTTCGGGCATGCTTTGAAGTGTTTACACTCTCCGGGTAGAGTATACTTAAAATTCTAACTTCCCGAGCAAGCTTGAAGTCAACATGAATATGTAGTAAAGCAAGCTATTACCAAGTAAAAATTTTTGGGCACACTTAACTTAGAAATTTCTTGTTCCTAGCAAGATTTGCATCTTATATGCTGCATATGATAAATCTACCGTGCAAACTTTGTGAACTTAGCTTTAGTCTACCGAGCAAGCTTTGTGATTATAAGAGTGATTAGTGTGAATATGTTTGAAGTTACAAGTGTTTTTGGGCAAACCTGGTTTTTCGAGCACACTTTATATTTCGGGCACACTTTGAATGTTCAAATGTTCCCCTAATATACTTGGGTAATTTCAATCTAACTTTCCAAGTACACTTTGTGCTATAAAACCTCTTCTAGCACACTATATTCTTTTAAGTTTTTCGGGCATACTTTGCTTCAAAGCATACTTGACTGATTATTTGTGAATTGTACTTTACCGGGTAAGGTTAGTGATTAAATGAATTATCCGAGCAAGGTAAGTAAATTAGATGTATGTTATTTGTGCATCTTAGTTGATTCCTAGCAAGGTTGCCTGCTTGATATTTAATACTTGATTATATTTTCTTGTGATTTAGTTCTCAAGCAATATTGTATTTGAAGTAAGCTTTCTTCACTTTAAACTTCTAATTTATAACCTATAATCGATTAAGCTTTGAGTAACTGCAATGTACCGGGCATGCTTTGCAAATCTCACATTAGCAATTTCCGAGCAAGGTTTGCTAAATTTGTTAACTAGGAGTTTTATGTTTTCAAATGATTAAAAGGTTAAATGGATAAGGTTACTGTTTGACAGCTAATAACTCACTAAACGACAAAAAGCATTTAAAACCCACTTTGAAAAGGTATATAAGAGGGAGTGAGAGACGTTTTTCAACATTATTTCCCTCTCTCTCTCTCTCTCTCTCTCTCTCCTTCCACTGATTACTCTAAGAAAACCTAACCGACTTATCGCATTCACTTTAATCCAAACCCTAACTTTACCAGCCCTCTAATTCCGACTCGATAAGCAATAATAATATGTTTTCCGACCACGATTAGACGATAATAGGCATTGATTATGTATTTTTGCTAACGATCTGTTTTGTGTGTAGGTTATAAACTTGGCGAATAACAGGTTCTTAATGATATTTCTCTCTTTCTTCTTCAATTTTATAACTTGAAATTGCTTAAAGTAATGAACTTTTGGGCTAATTTCACTTTGAATATGTTTGAATGTGTTTTTCAGATATGGCGGACCAAAATGTTCCAAGATACTTCTTTGAGCAAAAGCACAACATGTGCGCTCTCTTACAGGTTACGCCAGATAATGAAGAGGTTGCCTCAATTATACGATGGTTGCAAAGATCAAACATTCAATTTGCACTGGCAGCAAATCCTGTAATTTACCGAAATCACTCATTGGATTTTTGGAACTCAGCAACGTTGATCGATGATGTGAATGGCCAACGAATAGAAGCCAATGTTTCTAATCAAGATATACGGGTGGATGAGGCTGTGATTCGAAGGTGTCTACAGTTAAATGACGACAACCCTAACCCAATCCATCTTACAACAGCTCAACTATACAATATTTTTGTCAAGTGTATGGGTTATCAAAGGGATACACATGATGGAAAATTCCCAAAGGACATGTTCCCTACTATTTACAGATTTTTGATCAACCACATTATACAGGGTTTTGCACCAAGGAAAGGGTCTTGGACCCACATGAGCAGAGATTTGGCAAACGCCACTGTTGCAGTCGTATTTGACTATCCATTCAACTTTTCAAGATTGATATTCGAATGATTAGTACACAACATGAATAAGACCAACAAGCAGAAGTTCTTGGCGTATCCGAGGTTCCTGCAAATCATTTTCAATAAAGAGTTGGAGAACTTACCAACTACAGAAATCACACACATCCTGCAAAATCCGGATACATTTAAAAGAATAGAGAATCTATCTAGCACAAGCAGATTTGATCCAGAGGAGGTGTATGAAGAGCTGCCGTGGTTGATGTTTGATGATATACTGATACCTCAGTTGCATGTGCTATTATCTGAGGCTGAGGATGTTGCTGGAGGAAATGATGAGAGTGATGGAGACGATGACAGTTTTGATGATGATGGGAATGATGATGATGTTCCTAGAAATTTGGAAGGAGGAGATGCAAACTTTGAGGTAATTCCACAACCTCAGGGGGAGCATCAAATTGTACCAGAACAACTTTCAACCCCATTCAACACTCCACCACAAACACCAACCCACCTACCATCACCCATTGACCAAGCCTACCAAACTCCACCAAAATCACCACCTCAAATATCCCAAACCTCACCTGATCAAACACCCATTCTAGCCCTAACCCATACTGAACTATTACACCAATCCCCACCTCAAACCAGATCCCAAACACCACCTCAAAACCTAACCCAAACCCCACGTGAATCAACTACACCACCAACCTATACCATTACCCACACCAGAACACTCCTAATACTGAACATAAATCCTTTACCCTCCACAAGTGAAAATATTATTGAAGATGCCAACCCAATCAACACACAACCCATCCAACCATCCCAACCTGAACCTCAACCTGAATCTGAACCTTTTCACACTTCACCATCCAACACACCTCCCTTAAATTCCTTCCTACTTCAAAGAAACTTTGACCTTATTTTCCAGAACATTGATTTGAAGGGTGAAAATTCTGAGTTAAGGAGAGAAAATGCTGAAATAAAGGTTTAGTTGGCGGCTGTTAAGGATTAAATTCGAACCCTGGAACAGGAGGTTGAGAAGACCTCAGCTGCCCCAAAACAGGGGGAGAATATAAATGAGCCAACTGATGCTACTAGTACTGGAGATCTTGAAATGGTGGATGCAGGAGGAAAAATCTCTGATGGTGATGATAGAAATGTTGATAGTTTGACTTGTATTTTAAATGCTTATGATGATGATGAGGATAGTGAAGAAAGAAGAATAGTGGATGATGAGTATGAGGCAGATTAGTCTGAAATAGAGAGAAAAATTATGATGTCAACGATGAAGTAATGAATGTTGTATGGAGAGATGATGATGATGATGAGGTGAGAGGAGAAGAGGAGGCAAGGGGATGGAGTTGAAAAGATGAATGTTGAAGAAAATGTGGCTACCATTGATGTGACCACTGATGTTATAACTGACATACTGACTGAAGCTCAAACTTATGTGATCATTGATGGTAATGCTGCTACTGAGGAGCTTACACTTACTGAACCAGAAATTGAACAACCTGAAAGTTCCAAGAGGGTAGAGTATGATGCAGAGTTGGAGGCACTAGAAAACGAAATTGCTGACTATCAGCAGTCTGATAATGAAGAAGATTTAAAAAGGAGAATGGATAAAGGAAAAGCAAAGGTTTATGAAGAAGAGCCTGTTAAGGCAAATCTTGTGAAGGAGAGATTGATGGATGAAGAGGAAGAAGCTTCTGCCGCTGCAAGAAGAGAATTTGAAAATGTGATAAGAGAAACAAGGGAAAGGGAGATAATTGCCCAGATCTTGTCTCCTGAAGAGCTGGCAGAGCAGGAAGCATTGATTGATCAAGCCAATGTTACTAAAGTAATTAATGATGAGGAGGCTAATGATGAAGTGGTTATTGAGGCTTTGATAAACTTGAAAAGAGCTGAGGAAGTGGACAACTCTATGGCTATGGTGGTAAGCTTGTTTCAAACTTAAAATCAGGCACAAAATGAAACAACTGAAACAGCTGAGCCAACCAAGATAAATATGGAGTTGAATGTGGAAGAAGAGATTGGAGAATCCATAGCTTCAATTTTTGCCAAGAAATGGGCTGAACAGATTAAAGTCGATATCAGACAGAACCCAAGTGAATGGGAGTGTGTGGATGATCCAAATTATGGAAAGAAAGACACAAGAAAGAGGGAGAGATCTGAAGAACAAGAAACAACTGAAAGAGTTGAATCAGTTAAAAGGAGGAAATGGGATAGAAGAACAAGTACTTTGTGGAAACCCCTGATGATGAAGAAAGCCCACTGAGGCCAACTCCTTTGCAGACATTAAGACCAGAAGAATTTTTCAAGGGGTGCCTAATGTTCCAATCCCTGAGAATCCAACTCCTGATGAACCAAAGATTGATGCTGCAGATGAAACTACAGAGGAGGAGGATGAAACTAATAATGATGATAAAAATTATCAGGGAAAGGGTGTTGAAACTGCTAATGTTTTGTCACCACAAGTTACACTGACTGAAGAACAAAGGGCAAACATTGAGCAAAGTTTGCTGGATGCTAAGAAGAAGAACCCCTTGGTTATGAAATTGAGAAGTTTTGGAATAAGCTTTGAAACCTTATCTTCTATGAATAATGATGAACTGCAGAAAAGGTTGGACAAAGAGAGAGATATTATAAAGAAGAAATTGGAACAAAAGAACAGAGAGGCCCAGAAATACAGAGAATATTTGAGGAAACATGGGTATTCTGAAAAAGATCTGATTCATTTCAAATTTGAGAAGCTAAGAGAAGCCTATAAAAACACCAGAGAAGAGATAAACAAAAAATTTGTGAAAGAAAATGAGGCAGATGAAAAGCTTGAGGCTTTGAAAGAAAAGTTTGGAGGAAAGTGTGGATACTTGCTGGAGAAAGGGATGAAGCCTGACATGGTTGAATGCTTGGATAAGGCTACAATTGAATCTATTTCTTGAAATTGTTCTTTCATTTTCTCCCTCAAATGTGTAGTCCAGGAGAGATGAAGATGAACCTCCAACTAAGAAATGAAGAATCAGGACTCTTAGGGAGAAAATGAAAGAACAATTTCAAGAAAAAGATGATGAGACACCCATCCCAGTAGAAGTGAAACCTGAACCAATTGATGAACCAATAGTTCCATGGGAAAATGAAGAGATGATCAATATTTTGAGGGGTGTCATGGTAAATCAAAAGGGAATAGATGTGAATGCCTTCAGTGCATTGGATATACACAAATTGAAAGATCTTTTTTATATGAAAAAGGCTGAATGGGAAAAGTGCTCTTGGAGGGAGAAAATACAAGAAGTTTCATTGGAGGAAGATTTGTTCCTGCAGGTTTACTGAAGGATCCTAGAATGGCTGAGATGATCACAAGACTTGCAAGAGATGCTGGTGAAAATTTTGCTGATCTGATCTTCTATCCTGGTGAGATGATTGAGTCTATGTATATGAAAGCTTTTGCAGTAACAAGGCCCAGCAAACCGATGAAGTCTATACCAACCAGGCCTTCTGCATCAAGGCAACAACCAACAACACACAGAGGTGAGTCAAGCGGAGTTAGATCTCAAAGAACAACAAGACCACAATCACTTGTGGATCTTCCAAGAACTCTGTACTTTAACTCAGTCTCTCAGTCTCTAAAGGTGATTATGGAGAGCAAACAGTTGAGAGACATAATTATGAGAGATGATTTTGCTGAGTACACTCAAGAACAGTTGGAGAAAATGGTCACACTTGATCTTTATGACTATCATGACACAAGCAAGTTGGCAGGAAGATAACAGAATGAACTCTCCAAGTACTTGAAGGATGAAGCTGACAAGGGATTTCCATTCTTAAAAGAGAAGAAAAGCTGGAAGCTGACAAAGCAAGATAGACAAGAAGGAACCAAGTTGAAAAAGATAGCCAGTACTAAATTGAATTACCAGTTGAAAGTCAAAGATAAGAATCCATTGTTAAACATGAACACGTGCATAAGACTGGAAAGAAGAATGAGACGCCCAAACTACACTGTTCAGAAGAATGGCATTGTTGAAGCAATTGAGTAAAAGGAAACTACAGGCCATTATATTCTTCGCAACTCAGATGGAATTATATTGGGCATAATTAGAAGAGATGAAGACCTGACCTACTTGCACAATGAAGATCTAAGAGATATAAGGGATTTGGACATTCCTGAAAGTCACACTCATTACCAAATCATTTATATCTTTAGGCAAAGGGCAGGAACTGTGATTGTGAATTGGAGACAAGCCGCCTATAATGCAAGAAGAAGATAAAGATCTTTAGAATAGGCTTTGTTTTGTAATGTCTACGGACAAATTTTTGAATATGTAATATTTTTAGCTTTTGATATGTAAAAGTTTGATTTCGATTTGAATATGTATTTTGACTAAGTGTATGTAACCTTAGAAATGTTTTGGGACAGCTGAGGTGTTCCAATCTAGGGGGAGATTGTTGAGTCAAGATTTGACCTAAAAATGATCATAAGAAAGATTGGAATCTTCTCAACCTCCTCAGAAAACGCTAAGTATGGAACCGGGCACACCTGAGACATCCGAGCAGGGTTTTACTTAGTCGGGCATGATATTTTGCCTATCGGGAAGGATTACCCTCTTGAAGTCTTCTTTAGTGATAATCTGAGTAGGGTTCACTACATCTAGCAAAGTTGTTCTTGTTGGGCAAGGTTTGGTTAATAAAGTGGAATCCGGGCAAGATTATTGAAAGTTTATCAAGTACTTACTTTCTCGGGCATGGTTTAACTCAAAGCAAGCTACAGTGTACCGAGCACACTATGGTTTCTTAATAAGTTATTAAACAAATGAGTTGAAGAGAATCCTGAAGAACATTATGGTAGTAGGACCTTTTCGGGCAAAGTTTGATAAGGTCAAGAAGACTGAAGTCTACCCGGTGAGTAGTTTCATTGGTAAAATACTCTAAGTAAAGTCTACCAAGAGAACTGTACCCGAGCATACTTCAAGGTTACCAAGTCAGTAAAGGAAGGCAAAGCATAAAGTCTACTCGAAGAAGATTACTACTACAAGACCTACCCGTTAGACTTGTTTTACACTTAGTATAGTTTTGAATATGTAATTTAAATATGTATCAATCATTAGGGTTTCTAGAAGGAATGACAGCTGTCAGGAGGTGGCAGGCCTATAAAAGGAATATTTTAGGGCACGCCACTGTCAGAAGGAATGACGAGACGGAATACGGATTTTCCTTTACACTTTTCAGATAAGATCGAATATTCTTGATTGAGTGTTACGACTGTCCTAGGTTATCATTGAATATACATTCCGACAAGAAACGCTAATAGATTATCATTTGTATGAATTGGTTTATATAAATGGAAATCATTTGAGTTATTGTTCGTCTCTGTTACCATTATTAACTTATTAGCAACAAAACTCGTTTGTTTATGATTCCGCCGTTAACAAACAAGAATCTTTCCTTATTTAGCAATCCGTCATTAACCTTCTTGTCGACACAATATGTGTGGGTTATGACATTGTTATTTAGTATTGAGTGATTATTCGAGACCGACAAAAATCTGCTGTTAAACATACTTAAACGCGATGTTTAAGGGTTGAACTGTTGTAAACGTGCTGAAATCTCTTGTATTAGTGCTGAAACCGGTGTAAAACATGTTGACGCGTTGAATGTACTAAACTACTGATAAACGAGCTGTTTAGCGTGCCAAAGCGGCTAAAACGTGCCGAATTGCGGATAAAAAATTTGATTAAGTGTTGAAACGTACTTAAACTTGGCTTATTCCAAGTTTTAAGTGGTTGATGGTCACAGAGCTGTCGTGCAGTGCATGGAGGGGGTTTATTCCAAGTGTTAACCTCGGTGTGAAGATCTCAGGAATGATCGTCACCTCTTCCAAGTCATTACGTGACACCAAAATTATTTATGTTAATAAATGAATGATAAAGCATGTGATTAAGGACAAAAACAATACACACATTTCATAAGACAAATATTTGTGTTCATGTTTATTCAATTAAAAATCGATGCGTTCGTGTTTGTGTTAATTTATGTTTGTTTGTTAAAAATCTAAAAAAACTATGCATCATTATTAAAATATCTAAAACATTAACAAATAATAAACATTAAAAACTAATTGTACTAAATCAAAACGAAATAAAAAAATCACACAAAAAATAAAATAGCAAAACGATTAAAAACAAAGACCTAAATAAATTCCCGTAACACCCGGGGGGCAATAACTAGTGTGTGTGTGTGTGTGTATAAGTGTGAGAAGTAAATGTGGATCATTCATTTAATTTTTAATCTTACATCATTAAAAATATATGAAAAGTAATATAAATGTATTCTTTCTCCAATTAATATATATATATAATTAAGCCATGCTAGGTACATATCTAAAAAATATAATTAATCTAATCACAATAACTAAAAGATTTAAAAAACAATAAATCCATAAAACAATAAATTGATCTTTATAATTTGTACTCTATCCATTGAGTTTACCCTAAACAACTATATTTTTTCGTACAACTCTTCAAAATTTTCCTACATATATTTAATTTTCTCATACACGTCTTATTTTTTTTCTGCACATTTACAAATTTTTCCTACGCACGTTTTTCGTCCTACACATCTTCAAATGTTTTATACGCACGTTTTTCGTCCTAGACATCTTCAAATGTTTCATACGCATATTCAACTTCTTCCTACACATATTTATTTTTCTTATACACATCTTAATTTTTTTTCCTACACATCTTTAATGTTCTAATACACAACGTATTTTTTCATACATATCTACAATTTCGCCGAACAATTTTTTTCGTCATACACATCTTCAATTTTTCCTACACATATTTAATTTCTTCCTACACATCTTCAAGTTTTCCCCTACACATCTTATTTTTTTCCTACATATTTTAAATTTCTTCGTACACATTTTTTCCGTCTTACACATCTTCAAATTATTTTTATTTGTTTTTTCAAAAGAACAATTGATGATAAGAATACTATTTTGCTTACATGTTATAAATTAAATACTCTTTTTGGTGAAAAAAGAACAAAATTAAATCTATAAGAGAGGTTTAATGGGGAAATTCAAAAAATTGGGAACTGAGAAACCATGCATTTTGCATATAAAAAATAATATAAATCTTGATTTCACAACTAAAAAAATTATTGTTACACAAAAAATTTTAGAGTTTTTCCTTAAAAATACATGTAGAAGACATTCCAATAAAAATAGTTAATTTTATAAAAAATATAAATTTTAACCTTTTTTTCAGCTGATTTTTATTTTTTTTTTAAATGGATTCTACATGTATTTATATGTAAAAGCTCTAAAATTATTATCCAAAAATGTGTTTTATACATGTAAAAGTGATTTTATTTACATGTAAAAGACATGGTTTCTTAGTTCCTCACTTTTTTGTGGTTCGTATATATATATATATATATATATATATATATATATATATATATATATATATATATAGAGAGAGAGAGAGAGAGAGAGAGAGAGAGTTAGGTTATCGTACAATAATTCTTAACATACAAAAACGTACGCGAATCACGCCAAGCCAAAACACAAAACGATTAACCCGGAAAACAAAAACTCTCATACGCTCAAGGAAACCCAGTTACACTAATGTCGAAATTGATTCAATTGAAGATCCAAATCTGTTTGTTTGTTTGTATATATATATATATATATATATATATATATATATATATATATATATATATAGAGAGAGAGAGAGAGAGAGAGAGAGAGAGAGAGAGTTAGGTTATCGTACAATAATTCTTAACATACAAAAACGTACGCGAATCACGCCTTGCCAAAACACAAAACAATTAACCCTGAAAACAAAAACTCTCATACTCTCAAGGAAACCCAGTTACACTAATGTCGAAATTGATTCAATTGAAGATCCAAATCTATTTGTTTGGAAGAATTGATGATTAATTAGATATAAATTGATGATTTATATATCATTTAATATGATTTCATAGATCGATTTCAAGAAACGCTCATATGCTCAAAGAAAAACTAGTCACGCTCAAGTCAAAAATTGATTCAATTTAAGATCCAAGTGTGTTTGTTTCGAAGAATTGATGATTAATTTGATCAATTTTAAAGTTTAATTGATCAATTATAAAAACAATTGCTTAAAAAACAAACCTGAGAACAAAAAGAAAGAGTGGATTGTCGACGCTGGTGATGGTAACGGAGGAGTGTTTGATGTCGACGATTAGTTGACCTGTGGCAGTGGAGATGGCTTGGCAGATCGGTGGCGGTGGAGGTGGAGATCACTGTGAAGTATTTGTGATTTAGGATTTTCTTTTGATAAGTGGTTGTAAAACTCGTGTACGTTAATGTACGATAAAACTATCTTAGTTTATCCTTTATCTATATATATATATATTCTTAATGTTTATATTCTTACACTATCGCACATTTACAATACAAAAATGAAAACTCCTATTAAAGAGAAAACTTATTTTCATTATTCTTATATGTTAATATTCTTAATGTACGATAACAATTATTGTAAAAATAAAACTTGTGGGTAATCTCATCGGTGTAGTGCATATATACAATAATGTGTATTTCATATATGCAAGAGTGTTGTATTATTTAGAATACATAACTAGCTATTACATATATTTGATACACACTATTGAATATATGAAAGACAAGACTAATATGCACATAAAATACACATTAGTACGTATGTATAATACAATACTAATGCACATATGCACTATATCGACTTTTTTTAATATTTTTTTGCATATTATGCAACACTATCGCACGTTTACAATACAAAAATATTGAATATATGTAATTAAACACTATTGAACATAAAAATACACAGTAATACACATGTGTAATACAAAAATATCGCACAGTAATACGTATGTGGATTACGTCTTTTTTTTTATTTTTTTCGTGAAGACTAACAAAAATATAAGAATGGAAGAAACACAAATTTGAAATTTTTTATTTTTAATTAGTAATAATTCTTTAGAAGTTTCTTGTGATCCTCTGTGTATGTGGCACATGTATAGAATGGAAACCCATTTGAGTTGAAAATACCCGTGAAAACCCTATGTAACATAATTTTTTTTTGTTTTTTTAAATATGTAAGATATGTTGTTACATTTAATACATAATATCGGGAAAAAACATTTGTTTCATAATTTGTTTATATTTTTTTTAACTTTTAAACATATTTTTCAGGAGAGAGAAATGTAACTTTACTTCTATTTTTATTATTATCTTAATTGTGAACCACAAGTTCTGTAGAAACAGTCTATTGAGATTCAATTAACTAATTGATTAATTCATAATGATTAATCAATCGGATCTAGTTATCTGATATATTTATGTAATATATTAGTGAACGAAGTGTTTGAGTAAACAATTTGGCAGAGTAACGGCTTAGGAGAAATACGTTAAAACCCTTGTTTAACTATGAAGGCATGAACAACCTTTATATATAAGACGAATGCCATTCGTTACACATGCTGTAACGAATGGCCCTTCATTCGTCTTTATTACAATAATTAACATAATGGTACCTAAAAATAACGATTAAGGTCCATTCCTTTAATATCCTTAACGAATGGACACGTGTCATAAATTAAACTCTCATTCGTTAAAAGGCTTACCGAATGAGCATATATACCTTAACGAATGTGCTGGTAATTACCAAAATACCTTTACATTATAAAAATAATAAATTACAATCAATTACAAAGAATCGAGACGACCAAAACTGTGCACTAACAAACACCCCTCGTCACGTGCTCTTTTTCTTTAAATTACTTGAACCTCTATGACTTCCAGTCAGCACAAGTATGAAACCCAAACGCGTGATTAACACGAACAACGCGTTGGAATTGCATAGCCCGGTCATAGTCTTCACGTATTGCAAAAAGGATCTTGTTCTCGAACAACACCTCATTGTTTGTCTCGGATAAATTAACAAGCCGCATAGGGTCTATGCTCGGTTGTCGTAGTACCACCAATTGAATGACAGAAGAAGATCTTGTGGAAAGGTCTTCACCGGCACTCGCTTCATCGTCTTTGGTGGCTTGAACTTCAACACAAGCTTTCTCCAATTAATTTGAGGATCAATTTCATCAATATATTTCCTGGTTGGCACCTGCGGCTTAAAAAATTTAAACCTGTAGTTGACCTCAAAGAGCGGATGTTGGTGAAACCACCCTGCTAATTTATTTCCACCACAGTTAATGAAAGGCCGATTGGCGAGTGTCCGCACATACAACCTCGGCAGTGAGAGAACATCAGTAATATATTGAAAGTACTTAACGCCGTTCTCCCACTTGATAATACATAACCATAACTCCGAATCATATAACCAAGAGACGATGTCACCTTTGACGGTTTGCACAGCCTTGATAGTCTTCTGATTTGATTTGGCACGTGCACTGACATCCAGCTTGTGCTCTTGATCAACATATCTGTAAGCGTTAATGATTTTCGAAGTTAGGGATTTTTTGTGATCCCCAAACCATCCCTTAGCATCATGATCCAACGAACTTGACCCATTTATTGATACTTTACCCTTCTTCTTGGTTGCCTTCTTCGACGTATTCCCATGTGGAATACTCGAATCAAGCAGGACTTCCTCATCATTAATTACCTCAACATCTTCCTCAAACTCCAATGCATCCATTTCTTCATACTTTAATCCCAACAATAGAGAAATTTGATCACGAGACAGGGCATGATCAACGAACTCACCCTCCTCGATCTCATCGGCATTAGCAGTACTCATCACCACACCTTTCTTGTAACCCATAAATAGTATGGTTTTGGCTTTGATCGACTCGATGGGTGTGGCATTAGTAGGATCTTGATAAATCACCATCTGTTGATCATCACCCGCACCACTACTACCACTCGTACCTGCAGCAGATGAACCGTGAGCTTGTTTCGGCTAACTGGCACTTGCACCAGCAACATCAGGACTTGCACCAGCAACATCAGGATCCTTATCGTCATCATCGTTCTTTAATTTCTTTTAAGCATCGTCTTTACAAGTTAATTGAAGAATAAGGTCCTCTTGTTCTTTCATCTTCACCCCCTGAACCAAAACAATCTCATGCTGGCTCTTCCTCTCTTTTTGACAAAAATAGTTATAACTCATCAACCGTCGTTGATTATTCAACATATAATCTTGTTGTTGACGATCAGCTGCCATCTGATTCCCGTAAAGACGAAACAAGCTCAATAATGTATCCATCTGTTGAGCATGTGGCAATGAGTGAAATGTGGGAGGCACAAGCTGCACCAGGCCTTGCAGACGAGTAACTCTCATGTAAGATAAAGCCGAAGGTTGAATCAGCATCGTTGTAGTAACAGGAGACGTCACCATCGATGTCATAGGAGGCATAGGCAAAGGAGATATCACTGATTGAGGAATCGAGGCAAATCTCGGATCTGAAGACGTCATCGTCATAAGAGTGATGCCGGGGTGCTATCAATAAGCGACACCACCGGCCTTTGTTGCACATACGACCATGGCATTATTGGACCAATCTCCACACCAGAACTGTAACACCAGCAAAATATTTCATGCCAAAAATCTCACTTTAAAAAATGGACAAACCAAATAATAACAATACTATATATAAATAAGTGAATTTTAATATAGGGAATACACGTAGGGGTGTTCTTCGGGACCCGTTAGAGATTCGGGTTGGGTTTCGGGTTAATCGGGATGGGTTCTTCGGGTTTCAAAGTTTTAAATCTTAACCCGAAACCCAACCCGAATCTCTAACGGGTTTTTCGGGTTCGGGTAATTTGGGTTCGGGTTTTTTCAGGTTGGGTTAATCGGGTTTCGAGTATCCTCGAAAACAAAACAAAAAACAAAAAAATTTTAAAAACTATAATGCTAAAGTTAAAATAACATATTATTCTTTGCTCGTAAACAAATAATCAAATAATAAATCAACATAACTTGATAAAACAATCCAAAAGAAGAGTAAAACCAACTCGAACAATAATCGCTTTTAATCAGGCGTGATTTAGTTGTTTGATTACGGTTGTTATTAGTAATAAACGGAAAACATAAATTAGCAATAAACAATCGATCTATAATAGTTGTAATGACGACAATCGATTATGACTAGATTTGGATAACTTTAGTGGCTAAGACTAAGCATATTATACCTAAATATATATTTAATTTCAAAACTAAAAGTGTGTTCGGGTTATTCGGGTTGACCCAAAACTTATAAATCAAACCCGAGAACCAACCCGAATTACTTCGGTTCGGGTTCGGGTTCGGGTTAATCTTTTCTCGGGTTCGGGTTTTTCGGGCCGGGTTAGTTCAAGTTCGGGCACATGTTTTCTCGGGTTGGATTTCGGATTTCGGGTAAAAGTAACAGCCCTAAATACATGTCGTCTAGATAAGTAAACAAACTCATTTATGTTCGAAATATTATTAAAGCGAGCGTTTAAATTATAATTGCCTTTCTTATTACGAGCTATATATATGTTTTAACATTCTAGCTTTTACTACATCCAAATTGAGGTTAAGAATAATATACATATGTTATTATATGATGTACATATTTATACATGTAAAGTAAATTCACAAACACTTTGGACATATTTTCCCTATTTTCAAGTATGTCGGCAAAGGGAATGTCTATCTAGATATTTGAGATAAGATTGATTAGTTTTAAAATTAACATCTACTTTAAAAGGAGAGTGCCACACGCAGTTTAAAATTCCATGACACGTTTATGTCCCTAATGCCACCACTCATGTTGTTAGTTATTTCAACCGCCTCTTTCATTAATATACATACACACATTGATCAAAAGAAAAGAAAGGATATATAGAAAAAGAGAGAAAAACATTGGTAGTGTGAGTTAGTAATTCAACTTTAAGGAGACCATTACGAAGCATGAGTCTTGTTAGTTGAATCAAGTTACCAACAATAGGGGGTCAAGGAATATAATAAAGTGTCAAGGTTATTAACGGTGATTATCAAACTGACTGCTAAGATGAGTACGTCCAACTCTCTTTTTGTATAAACCTTATAAAATATTTGTCATACTTTCGAAAGGATTTGATAGACTTGGTTGCATATATACCTATAAAAACTTAACAAATATATATGATTAAACTCTTTTTGAATAATTAATTATTGATTTATTTTAAAGAGTCCATAAAAGTGTTTGGAACAAACAATAACTTATAAAGTTAAACAAAATAAACTACACTCATAAGTAGAAATCTAATGTATACAAAGAGAATGATCTAAATAAGCATTGTATAGCTCTGATTATAAAAGATATATATATATATAGGGGATGGTTCAAGAGATAAATGACATTATTACAAGAAATGTAATAAATGAATATAGACCACTAGTTTGGTTTTAAGTTTTAAATGCTTAAATTTAAATAAAGAAACTATTAATTAATCTCTTTCTTCAATTAATATAACTAATAAACTATAACACTTATTTATTTAATTAATAAAACTAATTAAATTATTATAATTAGAAAATATTATGAACTCATTTATTTTTATAAGTTACTTTTTGTTTCTTGAATTTTTATCCTACACAAGTATAATTTATTAATACATTAAAATTTCTTTCTATCCAAAACTAATTTCTTCCAACTCAATATATTAATATCCATCAACACATACTTACATTATGATAAATAATACCAAAAAACAATTCTACATGTGTTTGCATTAGATATAAACAAAAAACATACAACATACACAAAAGCGTATAATCTACATTTTTTCTAAGAATAAGACAACATATAACATACACACGAAAAACATTTAACCTACACACAAAATTCATCATCAATAAAATACACACGCACACGAAAACATATAACCTACACACAAAAAACATATAACCTACACACGAAAATTTTATCTTACACAAATACAATTTATTTATACATTAATTTCTTTTCAAAACCAATTTCTTCAAATTCAACATGTCAATATATATCAACACGTAGTTACATTGTGATGAATAATACAAAAAACTATCTTACACATGGTTGCATTAAATGTCAATAAAAATATATAACCTACACAAAAACATATAACCTACACTTGTTCTAAGAATAAGAAAACATATAGCTTACATACGAAAAACATATGACCTACGCATGTGTAGGGTATGTGTATCTTTGTGTAGTTTATTTAATTGTTGATGTCGAATTACATATATAAGTTATATGCCTTTTGTATGTTATACATTTTTATTGCTTAAAACAAGTGTAGGTTATATAATTTTGTGTAGGTTGTATATTTATTGAACTTAAATACGTTGATATATGCTAATATATTGAGTGGAAATTATTTTTTTAATATAAAGAAATAGTATTATATGAATAAATTGTATTTATATTGAATAAAATGAAGAACAAGTAAATAAAAAATAAAAATAAAGTAGTGTTTTTATCTTTTTAATTATTATAGTTAAATTAGTTAGATATATTAATTAGAGATATTTATTATGGTTATATTAGTTGCATTAATTGGAGAGAGAGAGTGCATTTGCATCTTTTTTATTTATTTTTAAATATTTAAAACCTAAAATAAAACTAGTGGCTCATATTCATTTCTCTTATTTCTTGCAATAATTTGATTTCTTTCTTGAACCTAAATCTATATATATATATATATATATATATATATATATATATATATATATATATATTCTAACAAAAAGGAATGAAAACTAAACATGGCTAGTATGGACTCATGTGGCCTTTTGTAGTATGTAAGACCTACCGGGAAACTTAGTAATGAAAATAAATAAATAAAAAGCTAGTAAGGACCCAATATGGGTATTTTCAGAGTAAGACCTACAGGCAGACCTAGCTATATATAAATATGGCTAGTAAAGATAGTATCTTGATGACCTAGCTATGTGCTAGCAAAGAACCAATGTTGTTTGTGACTACAGAAAACTATATCTTGGTGATCTAGTTCGTATCATAACACTAAATGACAGTCTAGTGGCATAAAGGTGATATAAAGATCCTGTAATGATTTATATAAATGAAAAGTAAACATTAATGAATAGTAGTTATGAGCGTTATGTCGTATACTACCAAATAAATGTTTATTCAAAAATCAGTAATAAAGAATAGATCCGTAACGATATGAAAAATACAAGATTTGATCTGTAAAGATCCAACAAATCAGAAATTTAATTGAATAATATAATATTTGGGGACAATGAAAATATTTATAAGGATAAGCGGGTCCTATTAATAGTATATTTTGTATAAGGATATTTTTGGTGTCAAATGACGTATTCACCGGCATTAGCTGGCGTACGTTTTCAAAAGTGTTTTTTAGGTATGATACGAGAATAGAAGAATTAGCAAGGATAGATTGCCAAAAGGATGTTAACTTCTAGGCAATGTTGGAACCTTGTGGGTACATTTTGTAATAAGTGTCAGATGACAGGAAAAATGTAAATGATTGTTTTTTAAACAATGTTTATATAAAACATTGTGCATTTAATTCCCGATGTTTTAATAAAATAAATATTAAAAGACCTCCGCTCAAACACTAATGTATTTACAAAATCAGTACCAACTATTGATCATACGGCTAGGCCCCCAAAGCCGGGTGTGACAAGAACCATGTCTAATCCGACGCTTAGGCGGTTGGTCTGTCAATTTCTCTTTGCCCTTGCGTTTTCGTTGAGCAGCATATGAGCTATCTGCCTCAACCTCATCACGTCTTTGATCACCACCATTCCCACCATCTCCATCATGTCCATCATCATCCCCACCTATGTTCCCACCTGGCCCCTCTTCCTATTAAAAACCTGAATCGTCATGGATCCAGCGGTCATTAGAAGGACATACATATTCTGGATTCACCAGATGACCAATTAGACGTTTGGTCCTTGGACGATCCTCAGGCGACTGTTGCTGATAACTCTTCATTCTCTTCATTGTGTCAGCCGTCATGTGATAAAGCTTCAACACATCATCCTTCAATGTCTGATCGATTACACGATCATGAATCAGACCTTGTATAATTAGCTGCACGAATCATGGATACATCAAAAACTTGCCGCGGCGATTCTTGACCAGACAATTCTCCTTCAAATGATAAAAAAAAAGCTCGAAGAAATTGAACGGTTTGTTCAATATTAGTGTCACGAATGCGGATTGGAGCATAATCCGACATTCTTCATAACCGCCCTTCCTTCCCTCCAAGGCAATGGATTAAAACATGTAATAAATACTTGTATGGAGCACACAAGTAAGACTTGTTGTATTGGGAATGATCAAGGTCTCCTATATAAAACAATCTTTGAAATAATCCACATGGTATGTCCATGTTGTCAGCAAACCTCAGCATCCGACGTATTAGACAAGGAGTGATCATGATAGTCGTGTTGTTAATCTTAGCAACTATGTGGTTCTCTAAATTCACATACTTAGTTGAATCCCAAAAAGGACGGATCACGCTAAAATGTACCGGGACATTAGCGGATATAGCATAGTAAATCTGAAATCGGCGATAGAAAGCAATACTATCACCAAAATATGTCTTGATCAGCAAAGTTCTCCCGTACGAACACACATATATTGTGGTTCTTGTCATATGCTAATTCAGTAGCAACTAATGCTTGTTGTTGCTGCTGATCTAGAGCATCAGGGATGATTTCGTCAGCCATTGTTGTAATCACAAAACCTAAAGATTAGTAAACCCGAACTTAATAATAATTTAAATCAATTTTCAATTTATACTTAGTGAAAATTGGATTTTCGTTAAAAGTTATAAGTCTCATTCGCTTTTCCATACACTGTCTCATTCGTGATGAAGAATGATATCATTCGTTATAATGAATGAATTGATTCATTAATCTTTCAATGATGAATGAGTGAATAGTGAAAGAACATGAATGAATGAGTCCATTCGTAGATTTTATAGGACGAATGAGGATTCATTCGTTACAAAACACACAAACGAGTTAATTCATTATACAAGTACAACAAATGGGTTCATTCGTCTACTTTAGACACGAATAAGCATTCATTCGTTGTCCATAATTAATAACAACAATAATTATCCTAATTTGACCTTTGAATGTTTAAGTCAAAATTGAATGAACTTCAACAGTCAAATATGCAAACAGACAATCAATTAACCCATACATGACGATGAATCAATATAAAAGATGTAGTAAACGACTCGTAATCAGATCGCTAAATCAACCAATCAACAAATAAATCAATCAAGCAGTTTTAATGTGTTCATTGATTAAAAGATAAACCCGGTTAATTAAACATCAAATTAACCTATCAAATGTTAATGAAATTTGACGAAATTCATTTCTTTTGAATCGTCTATACCTTATGATTCTACAACAATCAACAAAAACTAATTTAATGATGGTCGAGATTTCTAGAAAAATTTTTCAAGAGTTTCTCTCTTTAATGCAATAATAGAGGTGAATGAATGAGTGATTCGTTAACCTATTTTGCTTTTTTATATTCTAGATCTGCACACAAACCTAGACACATGAATGATCTCATTCGTTAATTTCAAATTAACGAATGACCACTCATCCGTAGTTATCATTCGTTAACCATAGTTAACGAATAGCCAATAATTTAAAATCATAACGAATCACAAGTAATTTGTTCTTCATTCGTTATCACTAACAATGACGAATGAGGTCATACGTTATCAGATGAAGCGGAAGAGAATAGATGCAACAAGTGAATACATTCGTTATACTTTTATATTATGAATGACCTTCATTCGTTATTAATAATGATAGTGAATGAGTTCCATTTGTTATTCTCACAATAACGAATAAGAATTAAATAAGATGGAAAATTCTCTTTTTCAAAACTTCCAAGAATTAAATAATGCATCGAAACCCGCGTCCCGATGAACTTTACCTTAAGATTCTTTACCACCCTAGATAAATTAAAATACCTTAACGTGCTTTGCGTTCAAAACACATAAGTTAAATGAATTAATTTAAAGACCGATTAACTTAAATGAATTAAATAAATTTAATTAAATAAAAAGTGGGAGAATGTTTTTTGGTATTTTCTTTTTTAAAATAGTCCCTTTAGCTCGGAAATCAAAAATAAAGCAGAAATTAAATAAAAACAAAATATTTTTGGATTTTTTGTATATTTTCGAATTAAAAAAAAAATTAAAACTAAGACAATAAGAAATCTATTCTATGAAAGTAGTACATATTTTTGTGAGTTGAGAAGAGAATCATATTGACTAAATTGCCCTTCCATCTCAGTTTATATTTCAGCATTATTATGATTGGCTTTAATTCGGTCATTGATATTGTTGTCTACTTAAATCTTATAACAAACTTTCAAGTATTTTTGTGATATTGCTTAATTACAATTATGACACATAATATCAAAAACTATCAGCCTCTAATCTCGATTCTGGCTTAATTTGACTTTTGCTATGTCACCCCAACTTGACTTAAACCATTATGCCTGAAGATCCAAATATATAGTGTATATGACTTATATTGAATAAGCAATCTAAGCACATAATCCCCACTACAAGGTATACCCCCGTTATCAAGAAATACACCATGCTTCCTATACTATGAATGAGTATGCACGAGATCATCTGTAGGATTACAGACATTGTATCCCTTGGGGTCCGTTTCTTACTGGTATTAAGATTTAAGACACACGCAAGGGAGGAACAATGTATGACTCACAACGGATATTTATCAAGTCAGTAATGAGTTTGTATGAAGTACAACACTGATCAAGTTTGTTGACTTAGGTTTCGCTCTTATACCACGTGAAATACTCAAATTATGAATATCCAAATAATAAACTACATAAAGACTCACAATGTCCAGAAATTGGATGCATCCCATCAATACAGAATTTGAGGCCATAAGACCATACAACGTTGAAGCGTTAACCATAAACTAGATGCATATTATTCAGAACTTTTGTTTATGTTGATCAAACAGACATAAGGCTTGAGTATGACAGGCTATTACATTTCTTCTTTCATTACCAAACTTTTGGAAGATACTAACACCTCTTTCAATGTGGCAATTCTTTATGTTTATATGGCATACTTAACCCTCATGGTTTGTTTTATCAATGCACCAATGCAGTTAAGCACTCCATCTTTTAAGCTTATTTCTTTCTGGATATGGGAGTAGATGATCAATGTACCATCATATTCTCTTTTTTGCTTCAAAACTCATTTTGAGGAGCAATGTTTTTGAATTTTAAAATATTTGAATGTTTTTGGTTTTTGTCAATATAAACAGAAATCCCGATATTTGTTTTTTTCCCTTTTCTCCCCCTAATCCCAAAATATTAAAAAAAACATAAAATTTGTACAAATTAAAAGTTTTTAATCCGTTTAAACAAGCAAATAGTTAAAACGAGTTTTATCAAAGGCTTTGGTAAACAATTCAGCTTTCTGAAAATCCACCTTCTACATATCGATTAATTGCTTTTCAAAACAATCACGGACAAAATGATATCGAATTTCGATATGTTTCGTCTTAGAGTGGTGCATGGGTTCTTCATGATACAAATAGAAGCTGAGTAATCAATAAATATGGGAGTAGTAAGAAACTTCAAACCGTAATCCCACAATTGCTGCTTGATCCAAAGAACGTGTGAACAGCAACTCGAGGCTACCACATATTCGGCTTCTGCGGTTGAAGTGGAGACCGTTGTTTTCTTCTTACACTACCAGGAAACAAGCCGGCTTCGTAGAAATTGACAACCCGCCATAGTTGACATGAAGTTGATTTCGCAATCCTCGTAGTCCGAATCGGGAAACGCAGTGAGATCAAAACTAAAATCCTTGGGATACCATAACCCGGTGTCAGTATTAACCCTAAGCTAGAGAAGTATACGTTTAACCGCCACCAGATGAGTCACTCGGGGACTTTATTGGTACCTTGCATATAAACAAAAAACTAACATGATATCAGGTTGAGAAGCAGTTAGATACATTAAAGAACCTATCATAGCTAGGTATAGGGTAGGATCTACGGTATCCTCCAATTCGTCCAGTGAAAAATTGTGACCCACAATTAGAGGTGTCGATGGGATTTTTCCGGTAGCTATCTTGAATCGACTCAAGACTTCATTCACATATTTCGTCTAATGTATGAAAATTCTAGCATCAGAATAATGAACCTGCAACCCTAAGAAAAAATTCATCTCCCCCATTGAGCTCATCTCGAATTTCGTATGCATTGACTTCTCAAAATCCTTACCCAGGTTGTCGTTTTTAGAACCAAATATGATGTCATCGACATATATCTGGACGAGTAGCAAATCTTCTCTAACAGTCTTGTAGAAAAGAGTACAATCCGCAGTCCCTCGTTCGAAGCCTCTATCCGTCAGATGGTCAGCAATCATGTCGTACCTAGCTCTCAGGGCTTGGTGTAGACCATAAAGAAACGGCAAACACGATCGTGATAGTCAGGATCTTCAAAACTAGGAGGTTGTTTCATAAACACCTATTCATGAAGTTCCCCACTAATAAACTCACTGTTGACGTCCATTTGATAAACATTAATGTTTTTGAAAGCTGCATTGGCCAAAAATATACATATAGCTTCTAATATGGCAACAGGAGGATATACTTCTGTGTAGTCTACGCCTTCTTGCTGATGAAACCCTTACACAACCAAATGTGCTTTATTTCTGACGATGACCCCACCATCATCCTTCTTACATTTAAAAACCCATTTGGTTGGAATAGGCTTCTTAACTTTATTAGGCTTGTCAATGAGATCCCAAACACCCAGTCGATTGAACTGCTGCAAGTCTTCTTACATTGCTTCTACCCAAGACGAATCTTTAGGTGCCATAGGAACACTTGTCGGTTCCATTTGAAAAGAAAGAAAGTGTATTTTGCGAGATTCATGATTCCCAATGAATGCATATCGCCATACGCACATAATACATTAGAATCATTTCAACTAGCAATCTCATGACGTGTCTGGACACCAGCATTAATATCACCAATGATGTTGCCCTAAGGATGGTACGTGTGAATCTGAAGTGTCGGATTCTCAGGCACAACAACATTATTATTTAAATTAGTGAGATTCTCTTCAGCATCATGAGATGATTCACCAACCTCATGAACTTTTGGAAACGGTACTGAGGACGAATCAACAAAATGACCATCACCCGATGAAATAGAAATAACATCAGACGTACCATGATACGTATGTTGTGGTATACCCTAACCGGTAGACGTTAGTTACGTCATTTGTAATGTCGGGTACATGAGTTACCATGGTAATTATACGAGAATACATGGTTCATTGTATTGATTGTACATGAATATATAATTCACCGTATTGAATATGCGATCAAACGATCGATAGTTATTGAAACCCGAATGAATCGAGGGTTCAATTATAGACGAGATATATGATATTTAGTGATGTTACGAAGTATTAAAGCTTCGGGATAAGTGGATTAAAGCACAGAAAAAGGATTTCGATTTAATAGTACGTCGGTACGTTAAACGAAACCTTTAATACCAAACCGAGCAAGAGACGATCGATCAAGCCGAAAAAGATGCGTAATAACTAATAATATGACGTTTTAAGTTAATAAATGTCATGGTTTAAGTTTTTAAATCGGTTTTATATAAATTTCATTTTTAGCCGAAAATGACAGTTTTAGCCTCGTTTTAAGCCGAATTAAACGTCTAACCGAAAAACGAACTGAACCAGATTATCCAAAACATTATCCGGATTACGAGAATCTGAATATGTGGCCACAAATGAAGTTGTGGGTCCCACCCCACCCATCCAAAAATCCCGATCGGACTTAATGTCCACAATCCCAATTCATTTTTCTTTTTCATCCAACTTTTTCAACAAACCTCCAATTCTCTCAAGACCAAGAGCCAAAAACCGAGATTTTTGACAAGAAAAACCGAGGTAAAATTGTGTTATGTACGTGTTTATGTTCGTTTCTTGAGTGTTCTTGCAAGAAAAGGAGGTTACCAAGTGAAAAAGGGTGAAAACCCGAGATGGAACCGATTCTTGCATGATCAAGTGATGTATACGGGTTATACAAGGGATCTTGGTCCAAGAAAGGAGTTAAACGAACCAAAAACGAATTATTACGGTTGAATCTTTGTTTTTATATCATAACCGAAACCATGAAAGAAATGGCTTGATTGTGGGTGTAACTTGCTTGGTGTGGTGTTATTGTGCTTGTAGGTGTTGTATCTAGTTGCTAACAAAGGCTAGAAAGCGAGATTCTTGCGGTTTAAAGCTAGAAACTCAAGGTAGTTCGTTTTTTGTATAAGGGTGTGATTTGGACAGATTGTGTTTCGTGTAGAGTTAGGCATGAAATTTTACAGAGGTGTTAAACACATGAAAATATGAGTTCTGTGAATTATTGGTAATTTTGGGATAAAGGATGAATATTTGGTGAATTTAATGCTCGGTTTTGGCCAAAAATGGTGAAAAATAGTTAAATATCATGAAAAATTCTAGAAAATTCCAGATAAGCTTTTTATAACATTTATAAGTCACACATAAAATTTGAGGTCCGTTGGAGAAGTCTAAGTTGGCTTTTCGGTTAAACAAGTTCTAGGGTTTTCTAGCTCGGTTTGATTTAAAAATGGCATGTAAAGGAAGATTTTGGTTCTGGAAAAATTACAGGGGACTACGTTGATGGCAGAGGACATCCAGGAAAAATTTGGGATTTTTCTAAGATCGTTTGGTATTTACGATATATTTAGTGTTTAAATGGTGTTTAAAAATGGATAAATAAATTTTGAATATAAGAATTAATTCTGGAAATATTTTTATCAAATTCCCCACTGTTAAAAAGTGATTTGTGCAAAATTTCAAGATCCGAGAGTTAACGGATAATTGTTTGTGCTAATTATCAAACTTTTAAAGTTAAAACTCGTAAACCGGTGAAGTTTGCTTAAGCGAGCTGACTGGTGTATAAAAACCCTAAAAATGAACTATTTTCATATAAATGAGTTAAACAAGTAAAAATAAATCATCCGAAAATAATTCGGATGATTTGAGTAATTTTAACCTATTTTAACAGTTTCCGGTACGTTAAAGACGGAAACGGGTCCCGCGGCCAAACAGGGCGTCTAAACCGAGCTAAAATTTCACAACTTTACTTAAACTATCAGTCAACGACTATTTTCGGGTCGTGTGTGACCAAAATCATTTTTGAAACATGAAAACGGATAACCGTGCTAGGCACGCAAAACAAGAAAAACGATTAATAGTAGTTGTGACCATGGAACTCTAAACGACATCACAATCTGAGTCCGGAGAAGTGTTTCTGGGTTAACCTTGCCCCCAGAACGGGTACAGTACTGGGTTAACAGTGCCCCCAGATGTACCGGATAACACAGTTAAAAGATTATATAAACAATAATTGTATAATAACGATCGTAGGGATCATATTACAGATTGGACGTGTTAATTGATAATGATTGTTGTTACCTGCTTGTATGTGCTAAGGTGAGTTTCACGAGCCCCTTTTTCTGAATTGTTTTTAAATATTTTCCCGGGGCGGAAAGCATGTTATTATTTAAATGTTTAAGTACATACTGAACGCATGGATTTGCGTGTATTTATAAATATTTGATTGTACGGGAATCGTACGGCATGGGTACAGGACTGGATTAACAGTGTCCCCAGATGTCTTTAGAAGTGTTTCAGGGTTAACATTGCCCCCGGAGTGAGTACAGGACTGGGTTAACAGTGTCCCCAGATTTCTTTAGAAATGTTTCCGGGTTAACATTGCCCCCGGAGTGAGTACAGTACTGGGTTAACAGTGTCCCCAGGGGTCCCTAGAAGTGTTTCCGGGTTAACATTTTCCCCGGAGTGAGTACAGTACTGGGTTAACAGTGTCCCCAGGGGTCCCTAGAAGTGTTTCCGGGTTAACATTGTCCACGGAGTGAGTACAGTACTGGGGTAACAGTGTCCCCAGATAATATTATATTATGATATGGATTTATCATGGTTTACTAAAATTGTGAAACTCACCAACTATTCGTAGTTGATCCGTTTTCTCACGTGCTTTTCAGGTACAATTAAGATGAAGTGATTGCTTACGTGCTAAGTGCTTGATGTGTGTAAGATTTGCGTGCAGGATGTTAGGATACATTATAATAAATAGAATTATGTATCGTATTGTATGATGCGTGTATCACCTAGACGGTAATGAAATACAAGATAATGCAATTTGAAGTATATTAATGTATTCAGTTTTCTTTATAAACAATGTGGTTGATATCAGAGGTGTCTGTTGCATCCCGTTTACGTTTCCGCTGCGGTTGCGGGGTGTTACAGAAGTTGGTATCAGAGCCATTGGTTATAAAAGAATTAGGATGTCTTTAAAAGATACCTAAAATATAACCAGTAGCTCAAGTATTATAGGATCTGAATATCAACTAATAATTTATAGTGACGAGGTCTGGATGAACTTGGATGGACAAGTGAGTTGTTATGGTCCGGAACATAATAACAGACTTGTCCGCACGAGGGAATTCAGGGGAAGTCACGGGGTACATTAATAGGTAAAAATGGCAACATATGTGTAAAGTATATAATATTATTTATGTGTGCTAATGTGTATATATATACGTGCATATCTTGTGGGTACATGTATTGAGAAATGGGACCCGGATAAGGAACCGGGGGGTGAAATAATAAAAGTACCGAGGATGCTGAAATTTCTAAGAGCATCGGTTGATGATGAGTCTGACTTATCGGGTCATAATTATGATAGTACCAAGTTAGATCTCCCGTTTGACATTAACCAGAAATATCTAGTAACCGTCACTCCCAACCAAAATTGATGAATCCCTTACCCTACCAACACTGGTACCGTATATCCTAATAACCCAAGATGTTCACCCGAACCGTCGACCCTCACGTACGGACGGATCCGTACCTGAACCCATTCTTATTCCATTAAGGTAAATAAATAAATAAAATAATAATAATAAATTTGATAATAAATCAGCAGATAAAAATAATATATAGAAATATATATATGTATTTCTCACTCTCAAACATATGAGTCATACCACCTCCAGATCGAGAATTACCGATTTCAACGAACCTAGAACGCCTGAGGACATTGACTGAGCAAGTGATAGAGTTTCCCATAATAGTAATTAATAATATTTGAAGGCAACCCATGTAGCGCGATTACCTTGAACCTTACAACTCCCTATGTTAACCTTACATCCGTTAGATGCCTATACCCATGTATACTCGAATAGAATGATTACCCATACACAAAGAGGTGTTGGAATCATTATAGCATAGTTGGGTATTCGTTCGTAGGTGGTATACTGTGTATGCCGGATGTACGAATAAACACGGATATTATAACACCGTGGTACGTAATCGTTTGATGCTCACAGTGAGCATGTGTCGGTTGTGCTGACATGCAGAAGGATATTGAAATCAAGTATATTAAACATTAATCTTTATTAAAAAAATCTATATGTCAGTTGGTGACAAGGGTTATGAAACATATTTAAACGTTAACCGACGTCAGGTTAAGTCCATGTGTTATTATATTTGTGGGACATATATATACTAGATACTGGTATGTGTAATATGTATGATAATATTTGGTGTGTATGTGTACCTGCTGTTATGATTGAGCTGGTAACGAGTTATATGGTGAGGTTAGTATTGATTACTGCGTACGGGATGAGTACGGCAGAATGACATAAAATGAGTAACTCCAATGATGGAAATTGATATGATTCAGTTGATTGCTCAAGGATAGCAGATGATGATACCGAATGTCGTATCACAGATCACTGCTAGTGTTGATGCAAATGTGATCGCAGACTTATAGATCGAACAATCACATGATTATGAATATTTCAATTCTTAGTGTTATTACTAAGAGTGTTAATGTCCCACCGAATACTATTATGACTACACGTATTAGTTATAAACTAAACATGAATAGTAGTCGTACTGAATTAGATCCGGTATGAAGGATTTGTTTATCGGTTGTGTTAAGGGGATTATTAATAGTTTACTGATGGTAAAGGGAGGAATAGATTAGCGAGTGGATAGAAAAGATCGAAATGGTTAAGGATATTGGTAAAAGTCTAGAACATTGTGTAGTGAAATATGCTACAGATATGTTGGTAGATTATGTTGTATCGTGATGGAACACGATGGTACAAAATTATAGTTAGAAAATTATTGCTCAGATGATATGGTCAGGATTTAAAATTCTTGTGCTAGAGCACTTTTATTCGAGTAATTAAACTCAGAGATTGGAAACTGAGCTATGAAAGATAGAAATGTTGTGTGCTGATCACTTAGAACACGCTAATCGTTTGAAGGAATTGTCATGTCTGGTAACATGCCTAATTACTCCTGAAATTAAGCGAAGTGAGCGCTATATTGGGAGCTAACCCCATCGATAAGGAGTATATTCAACCCTGTAAAATATACAACCTTTGGAATGGTTGTGTCACAAGCCAGCATTGATATATTTGATTCTATGGGAAGCGGAATGGAAGGACGTTAGGTGAAATGTCGAGTGTTAAAGAAGGGAAATGATAAAAGTATAGTGCAAGATAGACTTGTGAATAAGTAGGTATGTCATACAACCCAGAATTATACTAAGACTAGTTCTGGTGTGAAAACATGAACCGCATAAAGGGTCCTTCCTTAAATGTGGAAAATATAGTTATCGGCAGAAAGAAGAATGTCGGGTGATAGTAGGCCACAAGTATGGTAAAGATGGACGTAATGCCCCAATTGTAGAACCAACTGAAGCCATGTGGACCGGCAACCCCAACCCATTCGTGTACAACCACTCCGAACCCAACAACCTCAATAACAATCCATCCAAAGAAATCAAATTATGCCAAACAGTTGTACTTGCTATGAATGTGGCAGTACAGAACGTTTCAAGAGAAATTGCCCAAAGTTGAACCAAGGTGTCGTTGGAAGACGAACCTCAAGACAAGCATCAACCTCGGATCAAGCAAGGAGCCGTGCTTTTGTGAGTAATTCGAATAAAGCACGTCATGATCCAAAGGTGGTATTAAGTACGTTGTAGTTTTAAATCAATGGGCTTCAGCGATATTTTTACGGTCGTCGATAAAAGTTAGTTCCTGCTAACCTCCTATCATTTGGAAAGATACCGATTAGTGAAACTATAGAACCCCATACGGTAGAATCGCTAACGGTAAATCCCTAATGGTTAACTAAATTGTTCGGAATTGTCCTATTACTCTGAACGATTAATCCTTTCCTTATTGACCTACGACCAGTAAAGTTAAGAAGTTTTGACGTAATAGTTAACATGGATTGGCTAACTCAACATGAAGCTGAAATCAAAAATGAAAAGAAGATGATTAGAAGCTCTCCTTCGGACGATGAAGCGATTAGATACAGAGAAAAGTGTACGGTTTTATGTTACCACTCTAATCTCATCTTGAGATGTTATAATATTTACGACAAGAAGACGTGGTGTATTTAACAAACGCGATTGCCAAAGTATTTAAAAGAAAACATATAGAAGATGTTTCAGTGATACTTAAATATCCAGAAGTTTTCCCAGAAGAACTTCCTGGATTACCGCCAACCCGACAGGTCGAATTCAGAATCGATTTAATACCTCAAGCTGGCCCTGTTGCTAAAGCATCTTACCGACTTGCGCCAACTGAAATGCAAGAATTATTGGATAAAGGTTTTATACGACCTAGTTAGTCGCCATGGGGTGCACCAGTGTTATTTGGGAAATGAAGGACGGAAGTGTTAGGATATGTATTGATTAGGGAGAATTGAATAAAGTGACGAACAAGAATAGGTATTCACTTTTTCGAAGTAAATGATCTGTTTAACCAACTGCAATGGGCGATTTATTTTTAGAAAATTGATCTTAGATATAGTTATCACCAAATGAGAGATCCAAGAGGAAGACGTTGCAACAACAGTGTTTCGGACTCGCTACGGCCATTATGAATTCTTAGTTATGCCTTTCGGGCTAACAAATGCGCCGGCAGCATTCATGGAACTCATGAACCGAGTTTAGTTTTAAGTTTTAAATGCTTAAATCTAAATAAAGAAACTATTAATTAATCTCTTTCTTCAATTAATATAACTAATAAACTATAACACTTATTTATTTAATTAATAAAACTAATTAAATTATTATAATTAGAAAATATTAAGAACTCATTTATTTTTATAAGTTACTTTTTGTTTCTTGAATTTTTATCCTACACAAGTATAATTTATTAATACATTAAAATTTCTTTCTATCCAAAACTAATTTCTTCCAACTCAATATATTAATATCCATCAACACATACTTACATTATGATAAATAATACCAAAAAACAATTCTACATGTGTTTGCATTAGATATAAACAAAAAACATACAACATACACAAAAGCGTATAATCTACACTTTTTCTAAGAATAAAACAACATATAACATACACACGAAAAACATTTAACCTACACACAAAATTCATCATCAATAAAATACACACGCACACGAAAACATATAACCTACACACAAAAAACATATAACCTACACACGAAAATTTTATCTTACACAAATACAATTTATTCATACATTAATTTCTTTTCAAAACCAATTTCTTCAAATTCAACATGTCAATATACATCAACACGTAGTTACATTGTGATGAATAATACAAAAAACTATCTTACACATGGTTGCATTAAATGTCAATAAAAATATATAACCTACACAAAAACATATAACCTACACTTGTTCTAAGAATAAGAAAACATATAGCTTACATACGAAAAACATATGACCTACGCATGTGTAGGGTATGTGTATCTTTGTGTAGTTTATTTAATTATTGATGTCGAATTACATATATAAGTTATATGCCTTTTGTATGTTATACATTTTTATTGCTTAAAACAAGTGTAGGTTATATAATTTTGTGTAGGTTGTATATTTATTGAACTTAAATACGTTGATATATGCTAATATATTGAGTGGAAATTATTTTTTTAATATAAAGAAATAGTATTATATGAATAAATTGTATTTATATTGAATAAAATGAAGAACAAGTAAATAAAAAATAAAAATAAAGTAGTGTTTTTATCTTTTTAATGATTATAGTAAAATTAGTTAGATATATTAATTAGAGATATTTATTATGGTTATATTAGTTGCATTAATTGGAGAGAGAGAGTGCATTTACATCTTTTTTATTTATTTTTAAATATTTAAAACCTAAAATAAAACTAGTGGCTCATATTCATTTCTCTTATTTCTTGCAATAATTTGATTTCTTTCTTGAACCTAAATCTATATATATATATATATATATATATATATATATATATATATATATTCTAACAAAAAGGAATGAAAACTAAACATGGCTAGTATGGACTCATGTGGCCTTTTGTAGTATGTAAGACCTACCGGGAAACTTAGTAATGAAAATAAATAAATAAAAAGCTAGTAAGGACCCAATATGGGTATTTTCAGAGTAAGACCTACAGGCAGACCTAGCTATATATAAATATGGCTAGTAAAGATAGTATCTTGATGACCTAGCTATGTGCTAGCAAAGAACCAATGTTGTTTGTGACTACAGAAAACTATATCTTGGTGATCTAGTTCGTATCATAACACTAAATGACAGTCTAGTGGCATAAAGGTGATATAAAGATCCTGTAATGATTTATATAAATGAAAAGTAAACATTAATGAATAGTAGTTATGAGCGTTATGTCGTATACTACCAAATAAATGTTTATTCAAAAATCAGTAATAAAGAATAGATCCGTAACGATATGAAAAATACAAGATTTGATCTGTAAAGATCCAACAAATCAGAAATTTAATTGAATAATATAATATTTGGGGACAATGAAAATATTTATAAGGATAAGCCGGTCCTATTAATAGTATATTTTGTATAAGGATATTTTTGGTGTCAAATGACGTATTCACCGGCATTAGCTGGCGTACGTTTTCAAAAGTGTTTTTTAGGTATGATACGAGAATAGAAGAATTAGCAAGGATAGATTGCCAAAAGGATGTTAACTTCTAGGCAATGTTGGAACCTTGTGGGTACATTTTGTAATAACTGTCAGATGACAGGAAAAATGTAAATGATTGTTTTTTAAACAATGTTTATATAAAACATTGTGCATTTAATTCCCGATGTTTTAATAAAATAAATATTAAAAGACCTCCGCTCAAACACTAATGTATTTACAAAATCAGTACCAACTATTGATCATACGGCTAGGCCCCCAAAGCCGGGTGTGACAAGAACCATGTCGAATCCGATGCTTAGGCGGTTGGTCTGTCAATTTCTCTTTGCCCTTGCGTTTTCGTTGAGCAGCATATGAGCTATCTGCCTCAACCTCATCACGTCTTTGATCACCACCATTCCCACCATCTCCATCATGTCCATCATCATCCCCACCTATGTTCCCACCTGGCACCTCTTCCTATTCAAAACCTGAATCGTCATGGATCCAGCGGTCATTAGAAGGACATACATATTCTGGATTCACCAGATGACCAATTAGACGTTTGGTCCTTGGACGATCCTCAGGCGACTGTTGCTGATAACTCTTCATTCTCTTCATTGTGTCAGCCGTCATGTGATAAAGCTTCAACACATCATCCTTCAATGTCTGATCGATTACACGATCATGAATAAGACCTTGTATAATTAGCTGCACGAATCATGGATACATCAAAAACTTGCTGCGGCGATTCTTGAACAGACAATTCTCCTTCAAATGATAAAAAAAAAGCTCGAAGAAATTGAACGGTTTGTTCAATATTAGTGCCACGAATGCGGATTGGAGCATAATCCGACATTCTTCATAACCGCCCTTCCTTCCCTCCAAGGCAATGGATTAAAACATGTAATAAATACTTGTATGGAGCACACAAGTAAGACTTGTTGTATTGGGAATGATCAAGGTCTCCTATATAAAACAATCTTTGAAATAATCCACATGGTATGTCCATGTTGTCAGCAAACCTCAGCATCCGACGTATTAGACAAGGAGTGATCATGATAGTCGTGTTGTTAATCTTAGCAACTATGTGGTTCTCTAAATTCACATACTTAGTTGAATCCCAAAAAGGACGGATCACGCTAAAATGTACCGGGATATTAGCGGATATAGCATAGTAAATCCGAAATCGGCGATAGAAAGCAATACTATCACCAAAATATGTCTTGATCAGCAAAGTTCTCCCGTACGAACACACATATATTGTGGTTCTTGTCATATGCTAATTCAGTAGCAACTAATGCTTGTTGTTGCTGCTGATTTAGAGCATCAGGGATGATTTCGTCAGCCATTGTTGTAATCACAAAACCTAAAGATTAGTAAACCCGAACTTAATAATAATTTAAATCAATTTTCAATTTATACTTAGTGAAAATTGGATTTTCGTTAAAAGTTATAAGTCTCATTCGCTTTTCCATACACTGTCTCATTCGTGATGACGAATGATATCATTCGTTATAATGAATGAATTGATTCATTAATCTTTCAATGATGAATGAGTGAATGGTGAAAGAACATGAATGAATGAGTCCATTCGTAGATTTTATAGGACGAATGAGGATTCATTCGTTACAAAACACACGAACGAGTTAATTCATTATACAAGTACAACAAATGGGTTCATTCGTCTACTTTAGACACGAATAAGCATTCATTCGTTGTCCATAATTAATAACAACAATAATTATCCTAATTTGACCTTTGAATGTTTAAGTCAAAATTGAATGAACTTCAACAGTCAAATATGCAAACAGACAATCAATTAACCCATACATGACGATGAATCAATATAAAAGATGTAGTAAACGACTCGTAATCAGATCGCTAAATCAACCAATCAACAAATAAATCAATCAAGCAGTTTTAATGTGTTCATTGATTAAAACATAAACCCGGTTAACTAAACATCAAATTAACCTATCAAATGTTAATGAAATTTGACGAAATTCATTTCTTTTGAATCGTCTATACCTTATGATTCTACAACAATCAACAAAAACTAATTTAATGATGGTCGAGATTTCTAGAAAAATTTTTCAAGAGTTTCTCTCTTTAATGCAATAATAGAGGTGAATGAATGAGTGATTCGTTAACCTATTTTGCTTTTTTATATTCTAGATCTGCACACAAACCTAGACACATGAATGATCTCATTCGTTAATTTCAAATTAACGAATGGCCACTCATCCGTAGTTATCATTCGTTAACCATAGTTAACGAATAGCCAATAATTTAAAATCATAACGAATCACAAGTAATTTGTTCTTCATTCGTTATCACTAACAATGACGAATGAGGTCATACGTTATCAGATGAAGCGGAAGAGAATAGATGCAACAAGTGAATACATTCGTTATACTTTTATATTACGAATGACCTTCATTCGTTATTAATAATGATAGTGAATGAGTTCCATTTGTTATTCTCACAATAACGAATAGGAATTAAATAAGATGGAAAATTCTCTTTTTCAAAACTTCCAAGAATTAAATAATGCATCGAAACCCGCGTCCCGATGAACTTCACCTTAAGATTCTTTACCACCCTAGATAAATTAAAATACCTTAACGTGCTTCGCGTTCAAAACACATAAGTTAAATGAATTAATTTAAAGACCGATTAACTTAAATGAATTAAATAAATTTAATTAAATAAAAAAGTGGGAGAATGTTTTTTGGTATTTTCTTTTTTAAAATAGTCCCTTTAGCTCGGAAATCAAAAATAAAGCAGAAATTAAATAAAAACAAAATATTTTTGGATTTTTTGTATATTTTCGAATTAAAAAAAAATTAAAACTAAGACAATAAGAAATCTATTCTATGAAAGTAGTACATATTTTTGTGAGTTGAGAAGAGAATCATATTGACTAAATTGCCCTTCCATCTCAGTTTATATTTCAGCATTATTATGATTGGCGTTAATTCGGTCATTGATATTGTTGTCTACTTAAATCTTATAACAAACTTTCAAGTATTTTTGTGATATTGCTAAATTACAATTATGACACATAATATCAGAAACTATCAGCCTCTAATCTCGATTCTGGCTTAATTTGACTTTTGCTATGTCACCCCAACTTGACTTAAACCATTATGCCTGAAGATCCAAATATATAGTGTATATGACTTATATTGAATAAGCAATCTAAGCACATAATCCCCACTACAAGGTATACCCCCGTTATCAAGAAATACACCATGCTTCCTATACTATGAATGAGTATGCATGAGATCATCTGTAGGATTACAGACATTGTATCCCTTGGGGTCCGTTTCTTACTTGTATTAAGATTTAAGACACACGCAAGGGAGGAACAATGTATGACTCACAACGGATATTTATCAAGTCAGTAATGAGTTTGTATGAAGTACAACACTGATCAAGTTTGTTGACTTAGGTTTCGCTCTTATACCATGTGAAATACTCAGATTATGAATATCCAAATAATAAACTACATAAAGAGTCACAATGTCCAGAAATTGGATGCATCCCATCAATACAGAATTTGAGGCCATAAGACCATACAACGTTGAAGCGTTAACCATAAACTAGATGCATATTATTCAGAATTTTTGTTTATGTTGATCAAACAGACATAAGGCTTGAGTATGACAGGCTATTACATTTCTTCTTTCATTACCAAACTTTTGGAAGATACTAACACCTCTTTCAATGTGGCAATTCTTTATGTTTATATGGCATACTTAACCCTCATGGTTTGTTTTATCAATGCACCAATGCAGTTAAGCACTCCATCTTTTAAGCTTATTTCTTTCTGGATATGGGAGTAGATGATCAATGTACCATCATATTCTCTTTTTTGCTTCAAAACTCATTTTGAGGAGCAATGTTTTTGAATTTTAAAATATTTGAATGTTTTTGGTTTTTGTCAATATAAACAGAAATCCCGATATTTGTTTTTTTCCCTTTTCTCCCCCTAATCCCAAAATATTAAAAAAAACATAAAATTTGTACAAATTAAAAGTTTTTAATCCGTTTAAACAAGCAAATAGTTAAAACGAGTTTTATCAAAGGCTTTGGTAAACAATTCAGCTTTCTGAAAATCCACCTTCTACATATCGATTAATTTCTTTTCAAAACAATCACGGACAAAATGATATCGAATTTCGATATGTTTCGTCTTAGAGTGGTGCATGGGTTCTTCATGATACAAATAGAAGCTGAGTAATCAATAAATATGGGAGTAGTAAGAAACTTCAAACCGTAATCCCACAATTGCTGCTTAATCCAAAGAAGTGTGAACAGCAACTCGAGGCTACCACATATTCGGCTTCTGCGGTTGAAGTGGAGACCGTTGTTTTCTTCTTACACTACCAGGAAACAAGCCGGCTTCGTAGAAATTGACAACCCGCCATAGTTGACATGAAGTTGATTTCGCAATCCTCGTAGTCCGAATCGGGAAACGCAGTGAGATCAAAACTAAAATCCTTGGGATACCATAACCCGGTGTTAGTATTAACCCTAAGCTAGAGAAGTATACGTTTAACCGCCACCAGATGAGTCACTCGGGGACTTTATTGGTACCTTGCATATAAACAAAAAACTAACATGATATCAGGTTGAGAAGCAGTTAGATACATTAAAGAACCTATCATAGCTAGTTATAGGGTAGGATCTACGGTATCCTCCAATTCGTCCAGTGAAAAATTGTGACCCACAATTAGAGGTGTCGATGGGATTTTTCCGGTAGCTATCTTGAATCGACTCAAGACTTCATTCACATATTTCGTCTAATGTATGAAAATTCTAGCATCAGAATAATGAACCTGCAACCCTAAGAAAAAATTCATCTCCCCCATTGAGCTCATCTCGAATATCGTATGCATTGACTTCTCAAAATCCTTAGCCAGGTTGTCGTTTTTATAACCAAATATGATGTCATCGACATATATCTGGACGAGTAGCAAATCTTCTCTAACAGTCTTGTAGAAAAGAGTACAATCCGCAGTCCCTCGTTCGAAGCCTCTATCCGTCAGATGGTCAGCAATCATGTTGTACCTAGCTCTCAGGGCTTGGTGTAGACCATAAAGAAACGGCAAACACGATCGTGATAGTCAGGATCTTCAAAACTAGGAGGCTGTTTCATAAACACCTATTCATGAAGTTCCCCACTAATAAACTCACTGTTGACGTCCATTTGATAAACATTAATGTTTTTGAAAGCTGCATTGGCCAAAAATATACATATAGCTTCTAATATGGCAACAGGAGGATATACTTCTGTGTAGTCTACGCCTTCTTGCTGATGAAACCCTTACACAACCAAATGTGCTTTATTTCTGACGATGACCCCACCATCATCCTTCTTACATTTAAAAACCCATTTGGTTGGAATAGGCTTCTTAACTTTATTAGGCTTGTCAATGAGATCCCAAACACCCAGTCGATTGAACTGCTGCAAGTCTTCTTACATTGCTTCTACCCAAGACGAATCTTTAGGTGCCATAGGAACACTTGTCGGTTCCATTTGAAAAGAAAGAAAGTGTATTTTGCGAGATTCATGATTCCCAATGAATGCATATCGCCATACGCACATAATACATTAGAATCATTTCAACTAGCAATCTCATGACGTGTCTGGACACCAGCATTAATATCACCAATGATGTTGCCCTAAGGATGGTACGTGTGAATCTGAAGTGTCGGATTCTCAGGTACAACAACATTATTATTTAAATTAGTGAGATTCTCTTCAGCATCATGAGATGATTCACCAACCTCATGAACTTTTGGAAACGGTACTGAGGACGAATCAACAAAATGACCATCACCCGATGAAATAGAAATAACATCAGACGTACCATGATACGTATGTTGTGGTAAATTATTACAATTAGAAGTCAAAGCCCTTGGTGTGGAAAAAAATAGATTTTCTAAATAAGCTCGCACCAAGTCTTTGTCAGGTTGATCAACTATAGGAGTAAATGAATTAAATAAACCCTCATAATCAAACATCCAATCAGGACCCTTTCCAAAAGGAGGTGTGGTGTATCATTGGCAATCAACATACTACCACTCCTCAACATAACCCGAAGTGAAATTGAAAAAACGTTTCTTATTCGATGCATAGCCTAAGAAGTAACCTTCAATAGCCTTTTCTTCAAATTTTCCTGCATCGCGTTTCAGCATCTTGAGGACATCCAAAAGGTTCCAAAAACTTTAAATTAGGCTTTCGATTGTTTAAAAGCTCATAACTTGTCTTTTGCAGCTTCTTCACAGTCAGAACACAATTGAGTGTATAGAAAGTAGTATTCACAACCTCATTCCAAAATTGGACAGGAAGCTTTGAATCTACAAGGATAGTTATTGCTGCCTCAATCAATGTTCGGTTCAATAGTTCAGCAACACCTTTGTTGAGGTACATACGGAGCACTATATTCTCGATGAATACTCTTTTGAATGCAAAATAAATCCAATATAGTGTTTTGAACTCTGTACCATTATCACTCTGAATACGTCTCACCTTATGTTTGTAGAGTGATTCGATCTTTGTGATTAAATTTTGAACATGAATAGGTGTCTGATATTTAGAACTCATAAATAACACCCATGAGTACCTTGAATAGTCATCATTAACAACTAGACAGTACCAATCTCCAGCAATACTCGCACGATTCATAGGACCAAACAAATTAATATGAAGTCGTTACAAAGGAGTATCTATGGGATTAATTAACTTAGACGGGTGCGACTTCTTCTTCTGCTTGCCCTTTTTTTCATGCAACACGGTGATTAATCAGCTTGAAGTGCTTCAGAGAAATCCCATCCACCAAGTCATTTTCCATCAGATAGTTCATCTTTCTAACATGAATATGTCCCATACGTCTATGACACATAATTGAGTCTTTTGTAGTTGCTTTTTAGACAAAACACGTTTCAACAGAATTCGAGGTCGATATCTTAGTACTCATATTAAGTACATAAATATTATTTGACCTAGGAGACCGCATAACAACCATGTCTTCTAGAATGACATATCCTGGTTTGATTATTATGCACTCCTTGTCAGTAAATACAGTGGTATACTTCTTATCATAAATTTGAGATACGCTCAGCAAGTTGTGATCCACCTTATCACAATAATTTACTTTTCTAATATAATACGATCATTCGAAACATCTCCTTCCTTTGTAATCATTCCCCCAGAATTGCCCGCGAAAGCTACATAACCCTCTTGAATATTCTTGGCATTGGTTAGTAGGTCAATGTTTCCTGTAATATGACAAGAGCATCTACTATCCATAATCCAATTTTCACCAGATATAGTCTTGGATAAACTCTGCACATGAAGGTAAAATGATTAGATCAAAAAGGTAGCCTAGGCTATAGTCTTGGGCACCTCTTTAATTTCATTTGAAGTGTTAATCTTGAAGGAATCCAAACGCGTTTTAGCTTCTTGTGAATAAGTCATAGGCCTTTTCGACTTTCGTCTTTAGTATGCAGCTTGAACTACATTTGTGTTCACATTTGTACAAATTGATTGCGTAGGAACAAATTTGAGTTTTAAGTTAACAGTGCTTTCATTTACATGAATCACCTTTTGTGGATTCACATTTGAAAACATGATGTGAGTCTCATCATCACAAGACATGGGCCTTTTCAAAATTTCTTTAACCAAAGGAACTGATTTGGATTGTTCTTTGATAAACAAATGAATATTCAGTGATTTCTTCATACCACAGTTTCTAACAACATCTCCACGTTCACCACATAAGAAGCATGTTCTCAATCAACAAATGATCGTTGTGGTTTGACAGATGCTGGTGCAACATAAGTGTGACAAATGCCAATTTTCATGTTAACTCCGTTAACTAAACCAAGTTAGTTCTGTTAACTACATTAATGAACATGTAGTGTCATGTATGCATACATTGAGTCAAGCGTGTCGTTGGGGACCCAAGGAAGAGTAACTACTTGTTGGTAACTAGAATAATAAACTTGTCACACATGTTATAATAAACATGATATGTTACATGTATAATATATGATGGGTTTAATTGTGTTACATGCTTAATATGTTATATGACTAGTTGTTATATGCTTAGATATTGTAAGAAAGCTGAATAATTAAAATGATACAACATAATGTTTTTAAAAGGTTGTACATGTCACACATAAAATAAAATAAAATTACCTAAAGTATGATGTGATTATTTAGGACTTAATGATTGTGTAAAAAACAATGGGGTTTATAACCTCCCCCCCCCCCCCCCCCCCTCTGTTGGCCGTCCATTACACACACTCTCTTTTTATTTTTCTAAAAACTCTCTCAAGATCATAAGCATTTTTGTGATTTTTGGAAGCAAGTGTGTTGGATTCTTGGATGAAGCACTAGGTAATCATATGTAATATATATTTACCTTATGTTTTTCTTTATGTTCTAATCTTATATACATGAAACTAGTATCTAAATAATCGGATTTTGAAAATAAACTAAGGATGGCCAAGTTTGATCTTATTGATTTGGTTATTGTGTTGTAGTATAAACGTTTTTATCCTTTATATGTATATATTTGTTATTAGATTAAATGAGTATAATAATTAAAATACATGAGTTTTGACCATATAAAATGGTTCCTAGATAATTTAGGATCATAGGGATATAAGAATCATGATTTTTGTAAGTTTTGGTTTGGATCTGCTTGCTGACAAATTTTGTGATCTAGATTGTTAGTTGTATAACTTGTTTATACGATGGTATTTTTGATTAATTTTTTATACTACGGTTAAGTAATTTGAGTTAGTTTCCAAAAAGTCAAGAATCATTATTTTTGGACTTTTTTAGACTAGTTTTTATTAATTTACAAAATCGGGTTGTAATCCTGATTAAAAAGAAAATTTCTAACTGCTTTGTAAATTATGAAACATGTAATTGAAAATAGATAATGGTGTGATTCCACTTCTAGAATTTGCGTCTCGAGTCTTTGTTATTATCGTGAATGTATTTATCGTTTATTTAATGTAAAAGATATTAAGATATTAAACTAGTTCGTTAAGGTAACCGTCTAGTTCGTTAAGGATGTTGAACGAACTAGACTATAAGTTAAGTTCCCTCCTGATTCGTTAAGGATGTTTAACGAATCAGGGGTGATTCGTTTTGTTTGTTTATTTAATGTAATGTAACGAAGTGGGTGGCTAGTGCATTACGGAATGTGTAACGAACTAGACCCATCTTCCTATTTATAGAGGTGCAGCCTCTTCATAATTTAAGTTTTGAGTTTAATATTATCGAACCTCTGTCCAATTGTTCTCTCAAGCTTCACCTTAATATTATACATACACACATATATATAACTAATACTAACACATAACATTAACATATAATCAATATAGAGCATCATGAACTAGATCCGTTTATATTTTATCAAGCCTTAGATATGAGATCTGAGGTGTTCACAAGTGGTATTAGAGCTTTCGGTTGCTCGATTACTTGTGATTTGTTAATTAGTTTGTTAATTGACACTGTTTGATATAATTTTGGTATTAGTGTGTTTTCGGTTTGATTTGTATCAGATTCAGTGTGAATTGATTAAAGATAGTTTGATTTATATTGGATCTCTTATTGGTAAAGTATTTGGAAGGTATTGTGAGTAGAAGGTTTTAGCCGAAACAGAGATTTTGATTTTGATTGAAATTCCGTGTGAATTTGACTGGTTATGTATTGATTTGGATTCGTTTTGTGTTTGGAAATGTTTACGGATTGAGTATTGTGATCGGGTTGAGAGTTGGTATGGATTTGATTTGAATTTGGTTTAGATCTGGATTTGTGTGAAACAGGGTATCGGGTTTGGTTTTATTGTGATTTGATTTGGCCGATTAAGAGTACGGGATACTGTGTCTTGGAATCGCAAGGTGTATACGAGTAGTTTGAGCTATTACTTGGTCAAATTAATTGAGTATTGAGCTTGTATTACGAATTTGGTGTGATTTATTTTGTGTTCTTAATCCTGGGAAATTTCTTGATTTCTGGAAATTTGGTTGAAAATTTGAAGATCTTCATCTATACTTGAAGATTCGTTAAATCATTAACCAGTTCGTTAAGTATTGTTCACCAATTCGTTACCTGTTCTAATTCGTGTCAGTCAATTCGTCTGACACGTGTCCTACTTCATTAACTTTAATTCCAACAACTTTTGCCACGTGGCAATAGTTGTCAGAATTTGTACAACCGTTTTAACAACCTAATTCGCTATTGTTGATTCGTTATCAACTATAGCTAATTCGTCACCTAATTCGTTATCAGTGCCTTAGTGATTCGTTAAGGAAACTCACCAGTTCGTTAGCTTAATTCGCTAAGCTTTTACTTCCTTGATTCGTTAAGGGATCACCTGATTCGTTAACCTATTTCGCCAATCTAATTCATTACTTTGATTTTGTTAACCTAGTTCGTTATAACCTATTTCGTGTGACTACTCCTGATTCGTTATTGTTCACAGTTCGTTAAAGTATTTTTCAAATTTAACCCTTGATATTTGATTGCGTTGTCATTTTTCAAAATGGCTGGTATGTATGATTTAGATTCTCAAAATCTGTTAATGCAACAAATGTTGCAACTGGACACCGAGATTGGTTCACATTCGAAATGTCCACGTTTAATGAAATTTAGCGATTTTGCTAAGTGAGAACCCCGTTTCCGTGCTCATCTAGGGTTGGTTCACCCTGATTGTTCGTATTGCTTAGATGAGGTATATACCGTTCCTATGATTAGAGATGATACTATCGGATTTATACCTATGGCCATCTCTCAATACTCTCAAGAAGAAAAGAAAGCGTTAGCGATTGAAACAAAAGCCTACTCTACTCTTACAATGGCTTTACCCGAAAACATTTTTCATCAAGTTGGTAGCATAAAGATTTGTGCTTCATTATTCCAACACATTCGTATGAGGAGTATGGGTAACACCGCTGAAAGCAAGAAGTTTATGCTCAAATTTCAATTTAGAAACTTTAACCTACTTAAGGGTGAGACTGTAGAGGAGATGGCAACAGGGTTTAATCATCTGATAGCTGAGATGGACAAGATGAAGTTGAAAACTTCTGAAATTGATAAGATTGACACCATTAAAAGTGCTTTACCGAGTTCTTACTCGACTTTCTTAATTGTTCTAAAAGAGAATAATTACTTCAAAAATGAAGATATGACAGCATCTGAATTCATGCAAAAGATCGAAGCACGAAAATACGATCTTAAATGTCAGAAGTCTTCTAAGGATAATCGAGATCCTGCCTTTTATGGTGGAAGTATGCCGTTAAGTTCAACAATTTATCCTATCACCGCATTTCTTACACAAAATGCAATTGATAATGCTACAACTATTTATAGTGATCCACGTGCTTGTTTCTACACTGCTGGAAATTCTTGGTCATCTGGTGCTTCTGGTTCATCTGGAGGGTATGGAAATTCATCACCTGCAAATCAATTCTCATCACAACCAAATGTGAACATGAGGGAGGCCGAACAAAACTTTGCTTTCTTGTCTACCTTCATGACTTCATACGAGAATCTGGTTAGTAGTAAGATTGAAACAAGCGATTTGACTGATCAAGACTATGATCAAATTGATCTCGATGATTTGGAACTTATGAACTTGAAGTGGAATATGGCTATGATTGTCAGGAAAGTGAAAAGGTTTATGCAAAGAACCGACAAATATCTTCCATCATTAAACAAGAAGTTGGGTTTTGATAAATTAGAGGTTAAATCCTATAACTGTCAAGAGTTTGGGAATTTTGCTAAAGAATGTGATAAGCCAAAGAAGGAGTACACTGGTCCAAGAAAGCAAGATTAGAATTCATCTGGTAAAAGTGGAAATGATACGGGAAAGTCTTCTGGACCTAAATCATCTTCTTCTGGGTCACAAGCTATGCTGTCCAACATGGATGGAACTGATGGTCACAAAGACTGTTGTGTAATGATAATCTAGCTAATTTGGCTATGTTCGAGTCAAAAGAATCTTTCGAAGATGCAAGTGGGAGTGAGATTTCGTCTGACAATGAAACTGAGTATGATTCTTACTACTCGTGTGAAAAGCTTCCAACTACTTTTGCATGCATGGCCAAAATCAATGAGGTTAGTTCTTCTGTTTCTTGTATTGAATGTGAGAAAAACAAGCCTAAGTTAGATTCCTTGAAAAATCACAATGACTGTTTAGTGAAAGAAATTGCTTCACTAAAGGATTCTTATCAACAATCTCTGGAATCTCAAATGAGATCTCGAGAGAAGATTGAAGCCTTGTCGACAAGTAATCATGATCTCAAGGCCTAGTTATCCGTTAAAATGACGATCAACGATCAAAAGTTTCAAGAAATTTTGAAACATAGATCAAAGATAACCGAACTTGAGAATGAGGTTCTCGAGTTAAAGAACAAATTGGGCAAATTTAGAAACTCTTCCTTTTTGCTAAACGAAATAATAGAAATATCTGGTAAGCAAAAAGATTCTAAGAAAGGTATAGGTTTTGTTGAAATTCCTCCACCTTTTCCGAATGATTAACCAAATCCTTTTGCTAGAAAAGAAGAGGATTTGATTGTGAAAGAACATGTGATTTCAGAAAAAGCTAATCCAATTAATTTTGAAACTGTTAAAGCCCTATCTACAACTCAAAAACCTCATGTTGAGAGCAACAAAGTCTTTGTTGAAAATGTTGATAAAGTCATCATTGAGGATGTGTTTGAGCGTGAAATAATACACAAAAACAAGAACATTCCAAGTTCCAATCACATTCTTTGTGAACCTCATGAATTTGAGGAGGCTGTGTAAGGTTAAACCGGTGAAAGCTAAGAAACTAGAAAAGCCCAAATTTTCTGATGAGGATTTGTTGCGTTTCATCAATCCTAATGTTTCCAAGCCATCAACTGGTCGTGTGTTTAAATTAAAAGGAATAGACATGATGTTCACTAAGAAAGACATTCCAATATGTATCATTAAACCGGAACTGATTGAAAGTGTTTTTCACAATGAAACCTCCAAGATTCAAGATCTTGAACGTCAGTATGCTTCTGCCAAAACATCAAACACATCAGATCCACTGGTTAAAGCTAAACAAGTCTTAAAAAATGCTAAGAAAGTTAAGTTTGTAAAATCTACTGGAACCGACACTTATGTAAAGTTTTTCAAACTTCTCTAATCTTGATTTCTATTTGAAAAATAAATCAGTGTCGTCTGATGAATTGGCTAAGAGCTTTACCAAGAACGTGAGTCATCATCCTTCTGTGTCATCTATTTTTGCTAAATCTCAACCTGATCGTGTGGACATGCGAAGCTGCATTCTTTGCGGTCAAAAAGGTCATGTTGTAAGAAACTATGGATAGAAGAAATCTCAGAATCTTCATCCATTTGTCAAGGACCAATCGAAACCGGTTCCTTTGATAAAGGAGATTTTGAAACGGCCTTTGTCGTGTGATGATGATACTCACATCATGTTCTCAAATGTGAATCCAAGAAAGTAGTTCATGTGAATGAAACTTATGGTCAAGTTAAACCAAAGTTTGTTCCAACTGAACCGATATGCAAGAACATGAACTCAAATGTCATTCAAGCTGCTTATCTGAGACGAAAGTCTAAGAAGCCTGTAACTTATTCTCAAGTTGCTAAACAACAATTGAATTCGGCTAAGTTTAATGTTTCTCATGGAAACAAAAAGGTGCCCAAGACTGAGGCCTGTGCTTCCTTTTTGAACTAATCATTTTCTTTTGAGTGTAGGATACATCCAACACCATATCTGTTGAAAACTGGATTATTGATAGCGGATGTTCTCGTCATATTACTGGAAATCTCGACCTTTTAACAAATTTAAGAAATATTCAAGGGGTTATGTGGCGTTTTCTGGGAATTCTGGGGGGTATGATCACACAAGAATGTGAAGTTTCAAATGGTCACATTACATTTAAAAAGGTCAATTATTGTGACAAGGTAGACCATAAATTATTAAGTGTGTCGCAAATCTGTGACAAGAAATACACTTCAATATTTACGTTAAAGAATGTCTGATTCTGAAACCGGGATATGTGATTCCTGAAGACATGGTTGTCATGCGATCACCTTGATCAAGTGATATTTATGTCCTAAATATGAGCTCTAAAGTATCAACATCTATTGAAACATGTTTGTCTCAAAAGCAACCGAGAAAGACTCTATTCTATGGCATCGTAGAATGGATCACATTCATGTTCGTAAGATGAACTATCAAATGGAAAATGACCTAGTTGAAGGTGTGTCTTTGAAGAACTTTAAGTTATCCGAACACTGTATTGCTAGCAAAAATGGCAAACAGAAGAAAAAGTCACATCCGTCTAAGTTATTGAATTCCATTGATACTCCTCTTGAGCGACTTCATATGGAACTTTTTGGTCCAGTGAATCGTGCTAGTATCTATGTAGATTGGTATTGCCTGGTAGTTACCGATGATTATTCAAGATACTCATGGGTCTTAGTTATGAGTTCAAAAGATCAAACACCTGTTCTTGTTCAAAATTTAATCACTAAGATCGAATCACTATACAAGCAAAAAGTGAGGAGAATTCGAACTGACAATGGTACTGAATTTATGAATATTGTATTGAATTTATTTTGTGTACAAAAGGGAATTCATCGTGACTACAGTGCCCCATATGTACCACAACAAAACGGTGTTGCGGAAAGGAAAAAAGAACTTTGATTGAGGCTGCTAGAACTATGCTTGCCGATTCCAAGCTTCCTGTCCAATTTTGGAATGAGGCGGTGAATACTGCATGTTATACGCTCAATCGGGTTCTAACTGTTAAAAGACTCAAGAAGACAAGTTACGAGCTTTTGAATAATCGAAAGCCTAACTTAAAGTACTTGGAACCTTTTGGGTGTCCTTGTATGATGTTGAAAAAGGATGTGGGTAAGTTTGATGAAAAAGCCATTGAGGGGTATTTCTTGGGTTACGCTTATCCAAAGAAACGAGTATTTAATTTCACTTATAGTTGTGTTGAGGAGCGGTACCATGTGGACTGTCAAAAGTACACCACACCTCCTCAAGGGAAATGTCTCGACTAGATGTTTGACTGATGGCTTATTTAATTCATTTACTCCAACTACTGAAAAACCAGATGAAGACCTGGTTCGTGCATACTTTGAAGATCAACTGGTAATCCCAAGATTTTCAAGTTCTAATGATGTCGAAGCTCCAATAGATGCTCCAACTGAAGATCCTCATGATGATTCTCCAGTTCTCTTTGATTATGCATCTACTTCTTCTGATAATAATCCAGTTGTTGATCAAGTTATTGAACTTGATAGTGATGATTCATCTCATGAGTTGGGAGAATATTACACTAACTTATTTGAAAATGTTGCTATTCTTGAGAATCCCACTCTTAGGATTCATAATTATCATCCAAAGGAAACATCATTGGAGAACTTGATGCGGGAGTTCAAACACGTCATCAAGTTGCTTCGTCGAATGAGAATAATGTATTGTGTGCTTATGCGGATTTACATTCTTCTGGAATTGTAAGTGTTGCCAAATTCACTTGCTTTGTATCCCAAGTTGAGCCAACGGCGCCTCGTATGGCACTTCAAGATCCCTTTTGGGTAGAAGCCATGCAAGAGGAATTACAACAGTTTGCACGTTTGGGTGTTTGGGATCTTATCGACAAACCCGCTAGAGTCAAGAAGGCGATTCCGAATAAGTGGTTATTTAAATGTAAGAAAGACGATCATGGTGTGATCGTGAGAAACAAGGCACGATTAGTGGTGCAAGGTTCCATCCGCAAGAGGGTATTGACTACACTGAGGTATATGCTGTGGTTGCTAGATTGGAGTATATACGAATCTTTCTAGCTTATGCAGCTTACAAGAATATAAAAGTCTATCAAATGGATGTTAAAAGTGCTTTTCTGAATGGTAAACTACACGAGGAAGTTTTTGTGTTACAGCCTCCTGGCTTTGAAGACCATGATTATCCTAACCTAGTTTATCGCTTAAACAAGGCATTATATGGTTTACATCAAGCCCCGAGAGCTTGGTATGGCACGCTTACCGACCATTTGACGGATAATGGATTCAAACTAGGGATTGTTGACTGCACTTTATTTTACAAAAACATTGGTGATGATCTTCTCCTCGTTCAGATTTATGTCGACGACATTATCTTTGGGTCAACAAACGACGCGTTATGTAAGGAATTCGAAAAGTCAATGCGAACCAAGTTTGAAATGAGTTCGATGGGAGGGATGGACTTCTTTTTAGGGTTGCAGGTTCACCAGTCTGCGAAAGGAATCTTCATTCACCAGACGAAGTACGTGAACGATGTCTTGAGCCGATTCAAGATTTCTGCCAGAAAAATCCCTTCTATTCCTCTCTCCGTGGGTCACAATTTATCACCGGATGAATTGGAGGATACTGTCGATCCTACCCTCTATCAAGCTATGATTGGTTATTTGATATATCTTACTGCTTCTCGACCCGACATAATGTTTGATGTTTGTTTATGTGCTAGGCAACAAGGTAGTCCCCGAATGACTCACCTGACAGCGGTAAAGCGTATTCTTCAATATATGAGGGGCAATCCAGACACCGGGTTATGGTACCCCAAGGAAGATAACTTTGATCTTACCGCTTATTCTGACTCAGACTATGGAGGATGCAAGATTAAATTTAAATCGACTACAGCAGGATATCAATTCTTAGGAAGTCGGCTTGTTTCCTGGCAGTGTAAGAAGTAGACAACGGTCTCCACTTCAACCGTCGAAGCCGAGTATGTTGCAGCGTCGAGTTGCTGTTCCCAGGTTTTGTGGACACAACAGCATCTTCGCCACGGCGGTTTGAAGTTTCTTACTACTCCCATTTTAATTGATAATTCTGCTGCCATTAGTATCACCAAGAATCCCGTGCAACATTCTAAAACGAAACATATTGAAATTCAATATCATTTCATACGGGATTTCTTTGAAAAGAAATTAATTGATCTTGAGAAAGTACATACTGATTTACAAAAGGCCGATTTATTTACCCAAGCTTTTGACAAAACGCGTTTTTTATTTTTGCTTGGTTTAAATGGCTTAAAGACCCTTGCTGATATCCTAAAACTAGGATAACTATATTTATTTTCGGTTTAGTTTTACTTTAAATTTTATTTTTTGGTTTTGTATTTTAGGGGGTGAAAATAGAAAATACAAAAATATTGTGTTTTTAGTTTGTATAGATAAAACCCAAAAACATTAAAAAAAATTGGAAAAATCAAAAATAATGTGTTTTCATTATGTTTCTTTAAATTTTAGAAAATCCAAAAACATTTAAAATCCAAAAATCCAAAAATGTTGTGTTTTTTGTTTGTATAGAAAAATTTGAAAATCCAAAAAGATTGTGTACTTTTATTTTATTTATAAGAAAAATTGTAAATTCAAAAAGATTGTGAATTTCTAGTTTGTACTGAAAAATCCGAAAAAGACAAAAAGATTGTATTATCTGCATGTAAAGAGAAAAACTAAAAAGATTTTTCCTTACGTTCGTTGTAAAGTATGTCAACTACTCAAATTTGAAGAACATATACTTGTATATGTTTGGTCCTGATAATTTCTCATAAATATTCGGGATAGCCATTTACCTGACAATGGAAAGTAGTTGGGGCGTTTGTTATGCATTTTACTTTATTTTCTCGCTTAAAATTATGTCAATTATTTAAGTTTGCGGAGCATGCTTACATGTATTGGTTCTGTTATCTACTTTTAGATTGATAGGATAGCTATTAATCTATAGACCGAAAATGACTGGGGCGATTAAATTCTGTTTGTTTTATGCTCCTCAAAACTTTGTGTTTTTGAAGCAAAAAGAGAAAATGATAGTACATTGATTGTTTGACCCTATATCCAGTAAGAAATGAGCTTAAAAGACTGAGTGCTTAATCATTGGTGCATTGATAGGTCTTAAACAAGCTGTTAGAGTAAAGTAAATGATATAAGCATAAAGAAAAGCCAAATTGAAAGAGGTGTTAGTCTCTAGCAAAAATCTCGGTGAGAATGGCAGAAATGTAATAACCTTTCATACTTAAGCCTTATAGTTGTTTGATCACCCCAAAATAGAATAAAGCAAATAACAAGCGTTAGGATTCTGGACACTGTGAGTCTTTATGCAGCTTAATCATCTGAGTATTCATAAGCATGAATATTTCACTCGCTTTTAGAGCAAACCCAAAGTCATTAAACTTGATCACTGCTATACTTCGTACAATCTAAATTACTGACTTAATCAAAATCCGTTGTTAGTCATACATTTGTTCCTCCCTTGCGCGCGTCTCATTACCCATAAGAAACGAACCCCAGGGGATACAATGTATGTAAGCCGATAGATGGACTCGTGCATACTCACTCACAGTAAAGGAAACTTGATGCATTACTCAAAAATTATTTAAATCCAAATTTTGATCAACACTCTAATGGTTTAAGTCAAGTTGGGGTGATATGGCAAAAATCAAAATTAAGCTTGAACCGAGATTAGAGGCTGATAGTTTCTGATATTCTGTGCGCTAATTGAACCATTAACCATATCACTTATAAGATTTAAGTGGACAACAATATCAATGACCGAAATAACACCAGTCACAATATCACTGAAATATAAAACTGTGATTGAAGGGAAATCTGGTCAATATGATTTTCTGTTCAAACTCAACAAAAATGCAAAAATATGTACTACTTTTGAAAAACCATATAAAAAGAAAACACAAAAACATTTTCTATTTTCCGTTTTCATTTTCGGATATTTCTTTTGTAAAAAGTTTAAGTAAAAAGTTCAAAATACCAAAAAGATTTGGCTTTTTCACTTTACATATTATTTAATTCTTTTAAGTTATGTGTTACAAAACGTAAAACACGTTAAGATATTCGATCATCGAGATATGGGTTCTCGTTGATTTATTTAAGTTAATAAATTTTAAGTTAATTCATTTAATTTAATTGATTTAATTAATCTATTTATTTAATTTAAACTTAAATAAAAGTAATTCGTTTATTTATGTATAACGAATTAGGTTATTCCTAACGAATTGCATTCTAATTCGTTACCCTAATTCGCTTCCGCCACTCTGTAACGAATGAGTTTTAATTCGTTATGCATATTTACACGAACTAGACACGAACTAAGACTAATTCGTTAAATTTTATGTCTTAATATTTAACGAATTTCCTCTAATTTCTTAAGCCACATGTTAATTTAAGATAACGAATCACCTGATTCGTTATTTCAAAATTCTAACGAATCAGATGATTCGTTACATCGAAAAACGTGTCGTGTCAGACTATATAGGGAAATGTGAAGGCGATTCGTCTCACTATTCACCTTCATCTTCTCACACATAACGTTACTCTACTCAAATTTTCAAGAAATTTTGATCATCGTTTTTCAGTAATTTGATTATATATTTGCATTACTAAGGTATAGACGATCATACCGTGATAAATTTCGTCAAATTTTATGCATGTTTGATGGGTTAATTGCCTGATTTTGTTGTCGAGTTTTATATTTTTCATAACCCTTAATTTAATCGACTTAGAATATTTTCTGGTTCAAAAGATCAATACTAATCCATTCGAGATGTCTTTCCGAGCTTCTTGTGATCCTCTGTTCGGATAACCATCGATGATTATGGATTAATTGATCTCGGGATTGTAATGTTGACTTTTAGTGTTCTTGGTAATTTTGACCTTGACCATAATAGTCAAACATTAAGCTTATATGGCCATTCGTTATTGCTTGACGAATTGGAACTCATTAGTGTCCAATTCATTATGCAATTTATACGAATCAGGATAACGAATCTGTATTTATAACGAATCAGACCTTCTTTCGTTATTTATAACGAATTAGCCATTAATTCGTTAACTTTTATTAGTGATTCGTTAGTCCTAGTTTGTTCCCAATTTACTTGATAGCGAAGTAGCATGTTTGTTATAACGAATCATCATTCGTTATAACGAATCAGAATTGTTTAACGAATGACATCTGTTTTTATTTTAAACTATTTTAATTTTTCACAATAAGTTTAAATTAAAAGTTTACATCTATAAGTTAAAAATTTATTATTTGATTATTATACTTAATTGTCACTGATTCTCGACTTTGTTTATATAGTACGATGGCTGATAACATGGATCAAGACCCTCCTGTTAATGCACCACAACAACAACAACCCTCACAAGATATTCCTATACTTCCATATGACAAACGACACAACGTTTGTGCCTTCGTTGGTACAAATTTTTCTGACGAGAACATATTTGGTGGGATGTTGGAGTTCTTATGTTGCTCGCGTATTCATTATTCCATCACTGCTAATCCTGATGTTCGATTCAGTATCGTTCGTCAGTTCTGGAATACGGCTAGGTATATTGAAGCTGAGAACCACATTGAGGCCACCATCAACCAAACACCCATTACAGTTGACACTGATGTCATCCGAAGGGTGCTTCGTTTTGGAGATATTATTGACAATTCTTGTGAGTTTTATAAAGAATTGATCAAGGGTTTATTTCGTCGTGTATTTTATGGTGGTGACTGTGAAGCTTCGATGTACAACAAGAATGGATTATGTCCTACGTACAAGTATTTATTGCATGTACTAATCCATTGCTTAGGAGGTCGTAAAGGTGGTTTCGACGAATGCCGGATTGTGTTACAATCGGCATTTGTCGCGTTGATACTAAACAAACCGTTCAACTTCTCATAAATGATTTTTTATCACCTTACGGAATAGTGCTTTCAGACGGTTCAACGAAAGAAGTTTCTAATGTATCCTCGGTTCCTCCAATTGATTATTCAAGATTTGATTCCTAATCTGGTTATTAATCAAACATTGATAGATGATGTGTTACCACTAGAGCATATGTTTGCTACTGTACGACGGATGAAGATCTATCGGAAGGATACACCTAGGACCAAACGTTTGATTGGTCATCTTGTGAATCCAGACTATGTATGTCCTGACAATGATCGCTGGATCCACGATGATTCGGATTCTGAGCGTGAAGAAGGACCAGGTGGGAATGAGGGTGATGATAATGATGATGATGATGGTGGTGGTGGTGGTCATGGTGGTGCTGGTGATGCTCCTTTCATACAACCAGCTGAGGTTGAAGCTGCTTTAGTTGGTGCTATAGCCGCTCATCATTAACGGAAAGGAAAAGGGTTGGTGAAAGAAGGATCCTCTAAGCGTCGAGTGTCGGCTGGTGCTGGCATCTCTTTTGAAGTTCAACCTCCAAAGCCGTCTATTCCTTAACGATCGGTGGTGTGGCTTACTACTAGCACCCCAGAGCTTACATTGACGACCACGCTTACGTCAGATCCTAGGCTTGGCATGATCCCACAGTCTGTATATCTACTCTGCCAAGTCCTAATACAGTTACTTCGGTGGTTTCTCCAACACCGATGATGATTCCTCCACCACCAATGGATATCTCATTTATGAGACTTAACCGCCAACAAGGTCTAGTTCAACCTATCCCTGCTTCTTTTAATGCTATGTCTCACGATCAGCAGATGAATATGCTTTTAAGCTTATTGCTTCTATACAAAAATCAAATGTCTGCTGATCGTATGAATCAAGAATGCTTAATGGAGAATCAGAAGAAGCTGTTAACTATGTCTCGTTCTGCCAAAAGGAGACAAAGGCCCTCTGTGAAATTATTATGTCTCAGGGGGTGAAAATTAAAGAACAAGAGGAGGTTATCTTGCAGTTGACATGCAAGGACGACGCACTAAAGAAGCTTAAAAATGATGATGAAGATCCAGATGCCTCGGGTGCTGGAGGAAGTGAGCCGAAACAAGCTTACGGCTCGTCCCCTGGTACGGGTATGAGTGATGTCGATGATTCGGGGAAGCAGATTATTGTTTATCGTGATTATACGGCTTCTAAACCCATATAGATGATCAAGGCTGATACTTTCATCTTTGTTGATGGATCAGGGGTGGTTAGAAGTGTTGTGAATAAGGATGAGATTGAGGTGGGTCAATTTGTTGAAAGGTTGCTAACACGAGAGAAGATTTCAATACTACTTGGTTTGAATGATGATGAATTAACCGTGTTAGAAGCTGAGGATGATGTGGAAGTCGAGAACGATGAAGAGATCTTAAATGATCAAACTATTGGGATGAATACGTCTTTTTTTTTTTTAAGACGAGGAGGTGGAGATTGAGGATGTGACTGTTGAGGAATACCCTGATTTATTTCAACACACCAATGTTGATCAGGGTGCTCCTATCTTTACTGAGGAAACCGTCAAAGCAGCAGAAGATCATCTGGATAAAGAATCCAAGGGTAAAAGTGTGGTGGATACAAGATTTGATTCTATCGAAAACCCAACTGTTGCTGAATTTAGAGATGGTTTGGTTATCGAGACAAGAAAGCCTGAAAGATTACTGATGCTTATCGATATGTGGATAAAGAGCAGAAGATTGAAGTTGTCATTCGTGCTCAAGCTAATCAGATGACGTCCTTTAAGACCGTATCTAAAGTGCGAGGTGACATTATTTCATGGCTTTGTGATTTTGATTTAAAAGTCTATATTGTCAAATGGGAGAACGGCATCCAGTATTATAAAAAGGTCACTGATGTTCTCTCATTACCGCGTTGGGATGTTGGAACCCTCGCGTGTCGGCCATTCATAAACCGTGGGGGAGATCGAATCGCAGATTGGTTTCATCAACATCTGTTGTTCGAGGTCAACCATGGGTTTAAATTTTTTAAGCCACAGGTTCCAACTCGTAAGCGCATCAATGAGATTGATCCAAGGACGGGTTGGAGAAAGTTGGTCCTTAAGTTAAAGCCGCCAAAGACAATGAAGCGTGCACCGGTGAAGATGCCGAATCAACATATGTTCTTATCTTTCAACCGCTGGTACTACGACAACCGGACTGCCGAGGCCGTTATTGTCTTGGGTAAATGATTAAAGACCAAGCTGATAAAGATCATCGATCCGACGTGGCTCGTGAAGTTGACAGAGACCGACAACGACGTGCTTTTCAAGAATAAGATTTTATTTGAGCGTCGTGAAGACTATGACCGAGCAATGCAGTTTCAACGTGTTGTTCGTGTGTGTCATGAACATGGTATTCACAGCTGCAGAGATTGGCAGAGCAAGTGCTTCAAGTAAATTAAAGACAAAGAGCTCAAGACGAGGGGGTGTCTGTTAGTACACGGTTTTGCGTCTCAAGTCTTTGTAATTATCGTTAATGTATTTATCGTTTATTTAAAGTAAAAGATATTAAGATATTTAAACTAGTCCGTTAAGGTAACCGTCTAGTTCGTTAAGGATTTTTAAAGAACTAGACTATAAGTTAAGCTCCCTCCTGATTCGTTAAGGATGTTTAACGAATCAGTGGGTGATTCGTTTTGTTACGGAATGTGACGAAGTAGGTGGCTAGTTTGTTACGAAATGTGTAACGAACTAGACCCATCTTCCTATTTATAGAGGTGCAGCCTCTTCATCATTTAAGTTATGAGTTTAATATTATCGAACCTTTGTTCAATTGTTCTCTCAAGCTTCACCTTAATATTATACACACACACACACACACAGATATATATATATAACTAATACTAATACATAACATTAACATATAATCAATATAGAGCATCATGAACTAGATCCGTTTATACTTTATCAAGCCTTAGATCTGAGATCTAAGGTGTTCACAGGAATTTCATAGATTGAATTACGAACCAATCCAATTGGTCTTGCATAAATTGGACATATATGGAATTTTTGACAAATAGTTATATTATGTTGCTAATAAAGTGGCTATAAATAGGTTGCTGTAGAGTATGAATTTTTTGTATGCTTGTTATTATTGAAAAATTATAAGAAAAATGTATGTTGTACCTAATACTTGAAAGTATATCTGGGAATTATTTGGTAATTATTTGCATGTTTTGGTTAGTTGGAAAAATCAGTTTTGATGACTTAAAATTTGTCCAGATTGATCAGCATGCTGTTTAGTAAAGATAATTGTAGTTTGTGCTAGGATTGTTGTAGTAAATTGGAGTTTGACTTTATTGGTTAACTTGGAACTATTTGACTAAATTTTAGTCTTACTTGTGAAAAATTGAAATGGGTAAATGTTGGACTTAGTCATAGGATTGCATGAAAAGTGGATAAATGCAAATTATATGTTTCGTTGTTATGTCGTGACTAAGAATATCATATAACTATTCTAAGTCTATATAATTGGTCAAAAGTCACCAACGGGCCGTCGGTCAATATTTTGGTCAAAGGTCAATATTTTGGTCAATGGTTAACATTTTAATCAACGGTCAACAAATCCCAAATTTTAGTCTTCGGTCATCGAGACTTGGACTTTTTAGTCAACAGTCAACAACTTGGACCTTTTGGTCAAAAGTCAACGAAAAGTCAAACTTTAGTTAAAGTCAACAAAAATTCAAACTTTGGTTAAACCTCTAATAAACAATGGGATTGTTTGGATACTAAGGGTTTTAGGAATCGCTTAGCAAATAATTATAGTGTTTGTATGATTTAGGCACTAGAACAACTTTGACTTAAGCAGTTGACTTTCATTTAAACCGCATTTGAGATGAGTTTCACTGCCCCTCTTTTTACTTACTCCTTTTGGGGGAGAAAGCATGCGTATAATACTTTTTGGATATTGTAGACTTTGTTAATACCTCATGTGTACATAGTGAGCTTAAACTGTAGTCCCCCATACACATTGGACCGTTAACAATTTTACATTGGCTGGGTAATGAAAGGTAGTACTACTGGGTTTGACGAACCCCTCGAGGCTCTTGGGAGAGAAAGTCGCCGGGTGTCTTCATTTACTAGAAATGCAATATGCACTAGTCTTATATTAGACTCCGTGGGTGGCAAATAAACTAACAAGTCAGCCTCGGTCACAATGATTACTAGCCTAATTAACTAGTGGTATTACTAATGCATACATTATCCATACTTTATTCATTACAATGTTCACTTACTTAAAATAAAAACTATTGTCATAAAATAAAATAAAAACCCAATTGTATGATTAGTAAAAGTCATAACATAGACCTTTATCATGATCTAATGTTTCAATTAATCCATATCTGTATACATTATCCATACTTTATTCACTACAATGTTTACTTACTTAAAATAAAAACTATTATCATAAAATAAAATAAAAATCCAATTGTATGATTATTACTAATGCCTGAATCATGCCCTGTCTCGTGATCAAATTTCTCTGTTGTTGTGGTTAAACGATGAAAAAATGGATGCATTGGAGGTTGAGGAAGATGTTTAGGTAATTAATGATGAGGAAGTCCTGCTTGATACAAGTATTCCAATGGGAATACGTCGAAGAAGACAACCATGAAGAAGGGTATAATATCAACAAAGGGGCCAAGTTCGTTGGATCTTGATGCTAAGGGATGGTTTGGGGATCACAACAAATCCCTAACTTCGAAGATCATTAACACTTACAGATATGTTGATCAAGAGCACAATGTAACATGATGATCCATACTTTATTAACGCTTCAAAGATCATTAACGCTTAGAGAGTGGTTGTTTGACTTTATTTTTTGACAAATGGGCCAAAACGTATTGACTATCTACTGGTCACTATTTTTCAAACTACTATTGCTGATTTTTATTGTTTTAGTAAGCCAAAACATGCTGAATTGGCTTGACTTGTGATGATAAGATTGTAAAGTGGCATATGGTTCAATTACATGATAAGATTAAATTGTTGAATCTCTACCAGTAATATAGAGATTATTACTATTTAACTACTTTGTTAAAAATTGACTTGAATGCACATATGGTTCAATTATATGATTAGATTATAAAGTTAGTTTTTGTCTTTACAAGCATTGATTGAATATGATTTTGAATGATTGAATATGAACTAAAGTAACTAGTAATACTAGGATGCCATAATTTTAATATAATGAACAAACTAGAAATTTGTTTGGTAAACTTACCAATAAAGGAAACGTTTTGATTTGGTGCAAATTGCTTAATAGTTTGTGATTATTGAACACATGAATATATGAATGATTAATGACTTATGATTAGAAATTTACTAGTAAACATTATTGTGAGAATTTTTGAGTTGATAAGATAATTATTAAGTTGATTACTTGCTAATTATAGAAACTTTGTTGTTTGAAGTGTTAAGGATGCTATTATTAAATGAAGACGATGGAATGAAATAGGACCATTTTATAAGTTGTTATGATCTGGAAAGTTTGATGCATAAACATCATATTGACATGTTAGAAATAGCATACTCATGTTGTAGAAATTTGAAGTTAAGGCTTGAGCATGTTTAGTTGAGAAATTGGTTTAGTGTGTATATTTGGTGCTTTATGATCAAACATGAAAGTGATGGTGAATTACTTGTTATTATGTGTATAATTTCTGTATAAAATGATTTAGTTTTGATATTATGACTTAATAACTAGTCGGTAACATTAATGGTCGAAAAGTTAGACTTTTAACGTGAACCGACATAAGTTTTCGGAATTCTTTTAAAATAGCCCCTAAGGTCATACATTTCTTATGTTTAAAATAAGCTAAAGTATAAGAAAAAGTCAAGATAGCAAAACTTGAACCTATACGGTTTGTGTCGCGAAAACCAACACGAAAACGTTAAAATTGACGTTTTTAAGAAAACGATAACTAAAATTAAAATCGTATCATTTTTATTGAAAAACTAGTAAACTTAATTAAAATCATATAATGGTTTTTAATAATTTAAAACTGGATGTTTTTCACGGAAAGATAATCGGTTCGATTGTAAATGCAAAACCGACGAAACTGACAAACGTAATGTCATTTTCAACTAAAATAAATACTTATAATTTTCAAAACACTCCAACAACTAAAACATATTTATATAAATTTATATATATATATATATTAAAGAATATATTGGTTTGCCAAAATAATATAAAGTATGATATTTGTTAATATTTAGTATTTACTTGTATACATGTATATTTGCTAGTTGCTAATTATGATAAGTATACATAAGTTAGGGTCTTGTGTGCTTGTGTGAAAACGAAACTTGGACTTAAACAAACTAAAAGTCGACAACGCATTGTTCGAACTTGAACTAATAAAAAGATAAAAATAAGCATTAAAAGAAAACTAAAACGTTTGTGTGAAATTATGACACTCGTCAATTTCAGGTTAACTCCGTTAATCCAAACTCCGTTAATTCAAACTTAAGATCACTTGATCTATAACGCATATCTCATTACATTTAAACTAGGGTTTAGATGACACATGACAATCACTACACAATTAGTCTTTCGGAATTTCACCGAAACACACACGAGTCGACTCAAACCATTGGTGAACAAACGATGAATATTATAAACAAGTACTTGATATAATTATGTGTTACGTTTATATGTATAAATGTGTGCTTGTATGCATGTCATTATATTATGGAGGTGATTTATGTTTTATGCTAGAATTATACAAATAGAAGTTGAGGGTGCTAGTTGTAACTTGTCATTTATTTAATTAATATATAAACAACCTTAACCATAAACCCTAACCCTCTTCTCCCTCTCCCTCTACCACCTGCGACGGCAGCCCCCCTCCCCCTTGGATCGACCGAAACACACAACAGACATACACATACAATCATCCTCGCAACTTGTTGAAGGCTTAAAGTGTTAACTAGGTAAACTAAACACTATATGTAGCCTATTCTATTATTTTTGGCATCATTGAACACATTAATCATAAACCCTAAATGCTAAATATGTTGATTGTTGATTAGTTAGGGTTGTATGCATGATTTATAGTTCATAGGTTATTTGTATGTTGAGTTTTGATGAAAACTGATGCTGGGCAGATTATTGAATTCGTGTTTAAATGACTGTAACTCGATGTTAATTACATGTTTTGATGTAATTGTTGATTCTTTGATATACTAGGTCGAGTCTAGTTTCTGAAAAGTCTGATTTTGTAATTTTTGGACGTATAAAAGTAAGTTTTTATTATTTTACAAAACTGTTGTGCAAGGCTGATTCAGGAGACCTGCTGTTAGGCTGTTTTGCAACTAAGATATCTCATAAAATACAAGATCAAATGGGTTGGTTCCACTTATGGAAGAAAATAAATTGAGTTAGGAACCTAACCCAATTGATCTTGCATTAATTGGACTTGTCATTTAACGGGAATAACAAATAACATTCTGTTGCGCATGATAATGATTGCTGTGTGTTTGCTGTGATGTTTTGACCTTTGTGATAAAACCATATATGATAAAAATATAATAAAAATAGTTTTAGAAACCTAACTCACGTGTGGTTCTGTGATGATTTTTGGTGATTTATTTGACTTGTTATAATTTATTAATAAGAGTAATCTTGTCGAGTGATAATCTGCATGGATAATTTAGCTGCTGTATTATTTAAATTGTCATGAAAAGTGCATAACCGATCGATGTTTGTTATGTTTTTGACCAAATTGCCCTTTTGGGGGATAATTGCTAGTAATGTACAATGTTAATACTTGACACTTAAGTAGTTGTTCACACATGTAACGTATCACCAACGTGTTTGTCGAGTCGCACTTATTTCACAAACGAAACACGAAACGCATCTCATGCATAAGTTGTATGTGTCGAGTCTAGGGACTCACTCGTAGTTTAAATACTTAGAAAATCTCGTTTTTGTTTTTAGAACACTAGGGAGGATTTTCTGTGACGCACATCTTTTCTCGGATCTTTTTGGTTATCTTCGCAAACAGTGAGTTTCACGTCCCCTTTTTACTCTTTTTAAACGCTTTTATTTGGGGGAGATAACATACTCCAACGCTGTAGATTTTGTTTAGTTTTTATATATCACTTGTAAGGCTAAGTGGCAAACAAACCAACCAAAGTCCTTCATAATATCGAACCGGTTAATATTTGGATAATAGCGAGTCACTGTTGAGTAGTACTACTGGGTTTGACAAACCCCACCCAACTCTAAACTCGACTGTAGTCTTGGCTAACACATTACCATGGTCGTGGTTGACATGGTGGCAAGACAATTGATAAAACAGTCAGCTTCGGTGTCGAACACTTAGTAATACATGCTTGATAGGTTAGCTACCCATTGATATATAATTGACTTAACACTATCTGGTAATGCAAACGCAAACGCAAAATGCAAACACAAACGCAAACGCAAAACGTAAACGCAAACGCAAACACTTTATTTATATAAGCCTGTGAACTCACCAACCCTGTGTTGACACTTTTAGTATGTTATTCTCAGGTAGCCGAGGCGGGCGCGCGGTATAGGAACATGCATTCGCTAAACACCATCGCTTTGAAAACTTCTTTTAATTTTTATCTTAATAACTTGGGTTTTAAGTCGTCCTGTGTGGCGCAAACATTTTTGGTTTATGATTTACGCTTCCGCATTTTTATTTAAGACTTAATGTCCTGTTGGGTTGAAAACTTTAAACACAGTGTTTGATTATAACTAATGATTCCGATCCTGTTAGTTCACACCCTCTGACGGTAAAACTCCGTTAGCGGATTTTGAGGGTGTGACAGATTGGTATTAGAGCCATTGGTTATAGCGAACTAGAATTGCATGCATACTAGACTATAACCGCAACGACCCGTTAGTTATGATCTTACGCACTGCATATAAGTATATAGATATGATATATATTTAGTTACTCATTTTCTTTATCTCTTAACCTCATTCACTCGTACGCGCGTAACCCATACACGACTTATCCTGTAAGGATGTCGACGCCATCGTCATCATCATCCGACCCGATCTCTCACGCCCCTGGAAATGAACCGCATCTTCCCACTCATCACCACCTCGAGTCGTCCCGGAACTAGCAGCCCCCGCATCGAAGAGGTATCGCCCATCTGGAGACGTGTACGAGGATAATGGTCACTGGAGTTGGTACCTCGAGTCTAGTCGAGTGAATCGTTTACTGTGTGCAAGTTCCACCGCTACCTCTTCCAGGTTATCCTACATCCTTCAAAACGCTACCACCCCTGACACTCCCGATGGAGTGCGCTTTCGCAGTCCTCGTTTCTTGTTTAGAGCGTGAGGTTGACATTATGCACTCGACTAGAGCAAACGTGAGAGGATTGAAAGAGAATGGAAACAATGTCCGAGAGAGAATTTCCTTCCTGACCGAAGCCATGAAGGAAGTTCAGGATGCTCATGTTCAGCAAATGGAGATAATGAACAAAATGCAAGCAGAGATGATAGATTTGCGTGACTAAATTTTTAGTGCAAGAGCCCTTGCAACGACAGCTCTAGCCCGATGCGACACACTAGGGGCGCAGTTTGCCCCGGATGCAGAAGAACCCGAGGAAGATACTGAGGAGCATGCACACTCGGACGTGTCCTCAGGCGACGACATCTCAGGATGATAATACCTAGATGTCTGGAAGAAACACTGGTCATGGTCGCGGTAACATTAACCTAACCACAACCGAACTCCAAACCCTACTTAATGACCATGCGGCAGCAGCTCTAGCTGTGCACGTTCAGAATCAAGCCAGAGGTCAAGCCGGAGTCTGTACTTTCAAGAACTACCTAGACTGCAAGCCTAATTCATTTGACGGAACTGAGGGAGCCATAGGTTTCCTGCGTTGGGCCAAGAAGGCAGAGTCAGCTTTCGAGATGTGTAACGGTCCACCAGCCAGCAGGGTCAAGTTTGCTGCTGGAACATTGCAAGATTCCGCCCTCACCTGCTGGAACTCTAATGTGCAAATTCTTGGGTTGGAATTGGAAAATGCTATGAACTGGGAAGAATTCAAGAACATGATGCGAGAAGAGTATTGTCCTAGAGAGGAAATCTCGAAGCCATAATCGGAATCTTGGGCGTTAAAGATGGTAGGTTCTGATATTGAAGCCTACACCACCCGTTCCCACGAACTGGCGGTGATGTGTCCGCGGATGGTTGACCCGCCGAGTAAGAGAATCGAGATGTATATCGATGGTTTGGTACCCCAGATTCAGGGTATGGTGACGTCTTCCAAACCGGTTACAATTCAACAAGCGATCCGATTAGCTCACAAACTGACGGACCATGCAGTAGCACAAGGTGCGTTACCACCTAGAGGTTCCACCTCTAAAACCCGTGACAAATCAAGCACTAACAACAACAACAACTCGGGTAATGGAAAGAGGAAATTCGACAACACCAGGTCCTCATCATCGAACCCCCCACAGCAACAACACTATCGTAAACCTGAACTCGCTCGAAACTTCTATAATCAGGGTTCCAACAATAACAACAACGGTGGCGGGCAGGGTTCGAGTGGCTATGCTGGGAAGTACCCGAAATGCAACAAGTGCAACTATCACCATGCTAGCTCATGCGACCGTTTCAAGTGTTTGAGATGCGGAAAAATGGGTCATCAGGCCAAAGACTGTAGGGGAGACCTAGCGGCAAAGGGTGCTCCTAAACAGCCTACGGCGACTAAAGGGTGCTTCGAGTGTGGTCAAGAGGGTCATTTCAGGAAGGATTGCCCCAAACTAAAGCAGAATGAGAACAATGGAGGCAGCAACAGTCGCGGAAGCAGTGGTAAAGGTAGAGCTTTCGTCATTGGGTCGGGCCAGGCCCGCAACGATCCGAATGTGGTTACCGGTAAGTTTCCTGTGAACGACTGTTTTGCTTCTGTTTTGTTTGACACTGGAGCTGATAGGAGTTTTATATCGGAAGCCTTTAGTAAACTCTTAGACTTAACTCCAACCCCGTTAGATGCTAAGTTTCCTGTTGAATTAGCCGACGGTAAGTCTATAGAAACAACTCATGTACTAGCGGGATGTAAGTTGAAACTGTAGGGTCAAACCTTCGATATCGACCTCATACCCTTTACGCTTGGTAGTTCGATGTCGTTGTCGGCATGGACATGCTATCCGAGAATAGAGCTGAGATTATATGTCACGACAAGATAGTCCATATCACTACCTCTTCCGGCGAAATCATCTCGATACAGGGCGAGAAGAGCGGCATGACTACAAGCGTCATCACCCTCATGAAGGCGCAGAAATATTTGCGAAAGGGCCATCCAGCGATTTTCGCTCATATTGTTGAGAAACCCGCGGAGGAGAAGCGAATCGAAGACATACTGATTGTGCGAGATTTTCCGGAAGTCTTCCCGGAGGATTTGCCTGGACTCCCACCTATTCGACAAGTCGAATTCCAAATCGAATTGGCCCCCGGTGCAGTACCCATAGCCCGAGCCCCGTATCAGCTCGCACTGGCAGAGCTTCAGGAGTTGTCCACTCAATTGCAAGACTTGTTGGATAAAGGTTTTATCCGACCTAGCTCATCACCATGGGGAGCCCCTGTCTTATTTGTTCGAAAGAAGGACGGGACTTTTCGCATGTTCATCGACTACCGAGAGCTGAACAAGGTGGCGATCAAGAACCGTTATCCCCTCCCCCGAATTGATGATCTGTTCAACCACCTTCAAGGATCGAGTTACTACTCGAAGATCAATCTGAGATTTGGTTACCATCAATTAAGAGTGCGCGAAGAAGACATTTCAAAGACGGCATTCAGAACTCGGTACAGTCACTACGAGTTTTCAGTTATGCCTTTTGGTTTAACCAACGCACCAGCCGTATTCATGGATCTCATTAACAGAGTATGCAAGGCGTACCTCGACAAGTTTGTGATTTTTTTATTGATGATATCCTCGTCTACTCCAAGAACAAGACCGACCACGAAGAACACCTGAGGTTGATCGTAGAATTGCTGAAGAAGGAACAACTGTACGCTAAACTCTCGAAATGCGAATTTTGGCTACGTGAGGTTCACTTCTTAGGACATGTGATCAATGAGAATGGAATCCATGTAGATCCCGACAAGGTAGAGGCCATCAAAAACTGGGAAGCACCTAAGACTCCGACTGAGGTGCGACAATTCCAAGGACTGGCCGGCTACTACCGGCGTTTTATTGAGGGATTTTCCAAGATTGCTCAACCACTCACCGCATTGACACATAAGGGTACTAAGTACAATTGGGGTGACACATAAGAATCCGCCTTCCAACAGTTAAAAACCAAACTCTGTAGCGCCCCTATCCTAGCCCTCCCCGAGGGAATGGAGAATTTTGAGGTGCATTGTGACGCATCGATACAAAGTCTCGGTTGCGTGTTGATGCAACTCGAGAAGGTTATAGCCTATGCCTCTCGACAACTACGGATCCATGAGAAGAAGTACACGACCCATGACCTGGAACTCGGAGTTGTGGTGTTTGCTCTTAAGATATGGAGGCATTACTTATACGGTACCAAGTTTACCATTTACACCGACCACAAGAGTCTCCAGCATATTTACGATCAGAAGGAGCTGAACATGCGACAGCGTCGTTGGGTTGAGCTACTTAAGAATTATGACTGTGCCATCAAGTACCACCCTAGCAAGGCCAATGTAGTGGCCGATGCTCTCAGCAGAAAAGAAACCGATAAACCTAGACGAGTGCGAGCATTACAACTCACGATTCACGCCAACTTACCCGATCAGATTCGTGATGCTCAACTCGAAGCCTTGAAAGACGATAATCTCCCATCCGAACTCATGCGAGGCATGAACAAGCAACTTGAAACCAAATCGGACGGGGTCCGATATTTCAAAAACCGGATTTGGGTCCCTTGATACGGAGAGTTGAGAACCCTAGTGATGGACGAAGCACACAAGTCCCGATAATCCATCCACCCTGGCTCGGATAAAATGTGCCATGACCTAAAGGCACTTTACTGGTGGCCAAACATGAAAGCCGACATTGCCACCTACATGAGCAAATGCTTGACTTGTGCAAGAGTCAAAGTGGAATATCAGAAACCATCTGGTCTGCTACAGCAACCGGAGCTTCCAACGTGGAAATGGGAACACATTTCCATGGATTTCATCACGGGATTACCCAAAACACCGACGGGATGCGATACCATCTGGGTGATCGTTGACCGGTTGACTAAGTCTGCATACTTCTTAGCAATCAAGGAATCAGACAAAATGGAAAGACTGACTCGCATCTATATGAAAGAAGTAGTGTCTAGACACGGAGTGCCTGTCTCAGTCATATCTGATCGAGATTCTCGTTTCACTTCGCACTTCTGGAAGTCACTACAGAGTGCACTAGGCACCCGCCTTGATATGAGCACAGCATACCATCCTCAAACGGATGGGCAAAGTGAGCGCACCATTCAGACCTTGGAGGACATGTTGCGTGCATGCGTCTTGGATTTCGGAAAAAGTTGGGAACCTCACTTGCCTTTGGTAGAGTTTTCGTATAATAACAGCTACCACTCAAGCATTAAAGCAGCGCCGTTTGAAGCGTTGTACGGATGAAAGTGTCGATCACCTCTCTGCTGGGAAGAGGTGGGTGATAGCCAAATCACTGGTCCAGAATTAGTATTTGAAACCTCTGAAAAGATTGTTCAAATCCGAAACCGCATGGCAGTAGCACGAGATCACCAAAAGAGTTACGCCGACAAGCGTCGAAAGCCTCTTGAATTTCAAGTGAACAACCAAGTTTTACTCAAAGTCTCACCTTGGAAAGGTGTAGTTCGCTTCGGAAGGCGAAACAAACTTAATCCACGATACGTTGGCCCCTACCGGATAACTGAGCGCATTGGTCCGGTAGCATACCAACTGGATTTACCAACGGAACTCAGTAGCGTACACAATGTATTCCATGTATCCAATTTGAAGAAATGCCTTTTCCGATGAAACCCAAGCAGTTCCTCTGGGCGAGTTGCAAGTTGATGAACAGCTACGCTTCATCGAAGAACCAGTCGAAGTTTTGGATTGGGAAACCAAAACACTCAAGCAGAGCAAAATTCCAATCGTTAAGGTTCGTTGGAACTCGAGACGTGGACCAGAGTTCACGTGGGAACGCGAGGACCAAATGATGAAAAAGTATCCTCACCTTTTTGAAGGGTTGACCAAACACCGAAAACCGCGAAATCCGTCAAACCGTCAGAAATCACCAGAGGTATGAATTAAATTTCGGGACGAAATTTCTTTCTACTAGGGGATGATATGACAAACTGAAAATTTTTCTTGCTTTTTCAGACACCCATTGCGACTTGACTCAAATTTTCGGGACGAAAATTCTTTCAACATGGGAATAATGTGACACTCGTCAATTTCAGGTTAACTCCGTCAATTCAAACTTAAGATCACTTGATCTATAACGCATATCTCATTACATTTAAACTAGGGTTTAGATGACGCATGACAATCACTACACAAGTAGTCTTTCGGAATTTCACCAAAACGCACACGAGTCGACTCAAACCATTGGTGAACAAATGATGAATATTATAAACAAGTACTTTATATAATTATGTGTTACGTTTATATGTATAAATGTGTGCTTGTATGCATGTCATTATATTATGGAGGTGATTTATGTTTTATGCTAGAATTATACAAAATAGAAGTTGAGGGTGCTAGTTGTAACTTGTCATTTATTTAATTAATATATAAACAACCTTAACCATAAACCCTAACCCTCTTCTCCCTCTCCCTCTACCACCTGCGACGGCAGCCCCCCTCCCCCTTGGATCGACCGAAACACACAACAGACATACACATACAATCATCCTCGCAACTTGTTGAAGGCTTAAAGTGTTAACTAGGTAAACTAAACACTATATGTAGCCTATTCTATTATTTTTGGCATGATTGAACACATTAATCATAAACCCTAAATGCTAAATATGTTGATTGTTGATTAGTTAGGGTTGTATGCATGATTTATAGTTCATAGGTTATTTGTATGTTGAGTTTTGATGAAAACTGATGCTGGGCAGATTATTGAATTCGTGTTTAAATGACTGTAACTCGATGTTAATTACATGTTTTGATGTAATTGTTGATTCTATGATATACTAGGTCGAGTCTAGTTTCTGAAAAGTCTGATTTTGTAATTTTTGGACGTATAAAAGTAAGTTTTTATTATTTTACAAAACTGTTGTGCAAGGCTGATTCAGGAGACCTGCTGTTAGGCTGTTTTGCAACTAAGATATCTCATAAAATACAAGATCAAATGGGTTGGTTCCACTTCTGGAAGAAAATAAATTGAGTTAGGAACCTAACCCAATTGATCTTGCATTAATTGGACTTGTCATTTAACGGGAATAACAAATAACATTCTGTTGCGCATGATAATGATTGCTGTGTGTTTGGTGTGATGTTTTGACCTTTGTGATAAAACCATATATGATAAAAATATAATAAAAATAGTTTTAGAAACCTAACTCACGTGTGGTTCTGTGATGATTTTTGGTGATTTATTTGACTTGTTATAATTTATTAATAAGAGTAATCTTGTCGAGTGATAATCTGCATGGATAATTTAGCTGCTGTATTATTTAAATTGTCATGAAAAGTGCATAACCGATCGATGTTTGTTATGTTTTTGACCAAATTGCCCTTTTGGGGGATAATTGCTAGTAATGTACAATGTTAATACTTGACACTTAAGTAGTTGTTCACACATGTAACGTATCACCAACGTGTTTGTCGAGTCGCACTTATTTCACAAACGAAACACGAAACGCATCTCATGCATAAGTTGTATGTGTCGAGTCTAGGGACTCACTCGTAGTTTAAATACTTAGAAAATCTCGTTTTTGTTTTTAGAACACTAGCGAGGATTTTCTGTGACGCACATCTTTTCTCGGATCTTTTTGGTTATCTTCGCAAACAGTGAGTTTCACGTCCCCTTTTTACTCTTTTTAAACGCTTTTATTTGGGGGAGATAACATACTCCAAAGCTGTAGATTATGTTTAGTTTTTATATATCACTTGTAAAGCTAAGTGGCAAACAAACCAACCAAAGTCCTTCATAACATCGAACCGGTTAATATTTGGATAATAGCGAGTCACTGTTGAGTAGTACTACGGGGTTTGACAAACCCCACCCAACTCTAAACTCGACTGTAGGTCGAGTGGGTGTAATCTTGGCTAACACATTACCATGGTCGTGGTGACATGGTGGCAAGGCAATTGATTAAACAGTCAGCTTCGGTGTCGAACACTTAGTAATACATGCTTGATAGGTTAGCTACCTATTGATATATAATTGACTTAACACTATCTGGTAACGCAAACTCAAACGTAAAACTCAAACGCAAACGCAAACGCAAACGCAAAACGTAAACGCAAACGCAAACACTTTATTTATATAAACCTGTGAACTCACCAACCCTGTGTTGACACTTTTAGTATGTTATTCTCAGGTAGCCGAGGCGGGCGCGCGGTATAGGAACATGCATTCGCTAAACACCATCGCTTTGAAAACTTCTTTTAATTTTTATCTTAATAACTTGGGTTTTAAGTCGTCCTGTGTGGCGCAAACTTTTTGGTTTACAATTTACGCTTCCGCATTTTTATTTAAGACTTAATGTCCTGTTGGGTTGAAAACTTTAAACATGGTGTTTGATTATAACTAATGATTCCGATCCTGTTAGTTCACATCCTCTGACGGTAAAACTCCGTTAGCGGATTTTGAGGGTGTGACAGAAATAATAATAATAGGACACGGAGTGTTTGGATATATCTAACGTTGTACCTACCAAAGGTGAGTTTCTCTATCGACCACTCGTTTTCGAATTGTTTTTATTGTGTTTTGGGGGAAAAGCATATTCTTTACGATTTTTATTGAAGTTTTATAAAGCATTTTAATTTTACAAACTGTGTAAACAGTGGGATGAGTCAACAATTGGTTAAATAACTGTTAACCGAATTAATAAGGGCATATAAATATTGGTAGATCTATCGGGGTGACGCCCCGCATTTCCAATCGTGTAGGGTTAAAAGTGGGAATATTTTGAGTATGGTAGGTATCGAGTTATCAATTTTGATAGTCATATACTTGTTGTATTCCTTGCTATTTTACAACACCACGATTTTTTTAAAAGGTAAAATGCTTCGTTTTTTTATGGCAAGTTCGATTATTGAGAATTGTGAAAAATATAATTACCATGTTAAAAGATCGGTAAGAAAATGTCACCACTGTTGCTTATGGTAATAGATGGTAAAAAAATGGTTGTTGAACCATTGTATGGACATAATTTATAAGTATTCGTTTACGTTATTTCCCGATAAATTAATATTATTGTTTCTTATGATTTTCATGATGAGTTATATTGAAATTTTGATTGCCTTATTTTCATTATATTATATATGTAAATATATATATTTAAGTAATTATATATATATAAATATATATATATAAGTAATTATATATATATATATATATATATATATATATATATATTATTTTCAATAAAGAGAACTCATAAACATTCGTGTTGACGTTTATTTAATATGTTTTTCAGGTAATTGAATGGAGTACTGAAGCTTCGTGAAGAGCGCGGGAAAATAGTGACGTATGTTTGAATGAAATATGTTGAATCTATGTTGAACTTGTGGTTTGAATAATAATCGTGTAATATGACACTTGTAATGACTATGATGGTTAAATAAAGTTCAACATTCATTATAAATGTATACATAAATGTGATTGGCTGAAACGCCGTCTGTCACCACCCAAATAACTTGGTCAAAGTCTTCCGCTGTTTAAATTTAAAGTTTTCGGATTGTAACAAGACTCATACCCGTAAATTCGGGTCAACTGCATGAGAATCCTTCATTTACAAATAATGTAATCTGGTGACTTGAGGTAATGTATAAAGCAATCAGAGAGCTTTTAAATATTTCGTTTATATTTATTTAAGATTAAAAGGGTTTATGAGATGTTATAACCCGTTTTAAAAACTATATGGGTTTGGAGAGACGCAAGACCCGCTTATTTTTTTTTCTATAAAATTCTTTATTAATATAAAGAATATCTTTTAAAAAATCATATATTAAGTTTTAGTATATATTTCTATTTTATAGGATTTTCACATCAAATATTTGGTGAAATTAATTTTTAATTTAATTAGAAATTATAACCCGCTTAAGTAATATCTGAGTTTGGTGAAACTCATATCCGTGAATACGGGTCAAATGCATAAGAAACCTCTATTTAAAATAATGTAATCTGATGGCTAAGGAGCAATTAGAGAGCTTTTAAAGATTTCGTTTATATATATTATAGATAGATATATTTTTTTCTTTCAGTTGTCTAGCTCAAAAATTTTACCTTTAATATCTTTTAGTTTTTCTTGAACCCACCGGACACAATTACAGCTATAAAACGACAATACAACAATGTCTACCAATGCCGGTCAACTCTAATTAAAGTAAAGGAATAAAAATCCAATATATACATGTGATATAAGACCCTCTATCAGTCGCAAACTCCACACAAAACCACATATATCTTATCAACAAAAAAAAACCCATGGCTGCCGCCGGTAGTAGTTCCGGTGTAAGGATAAAAGATATTGGTAGCTTGACCTTGCACGTCTTCACCGGCAGGTGGTTCATGGTGTTTGCCTCACTACTCATCATGTCAGTCGCCGGAGCAACTTACATATTCGCATTATACTCCGGCGACATAAAATCCTCCCTTGGATATGATCAAAGCACCCTTAATCTTCTTAGCACATTTAAAGATTTAGGTGGCAATGTTGGTATCGTGTCTGGCTTAATAAACGAAATATCACCACCCTGGGTGGTGCTCCTCCTTGGTGCCCTCATGAACTTCTCTGGGTACTTCATGATTTGGATGGCGGTCACCGAAAGAATCGCGAAACCACCCGTGTGGCAAATGTGTTTGTTCATTTGCATAGGTGCGAATTCGCAAACGTTTGCCAACACAGGAGCGTTGGTTACATGTGTGAAAAACTTCCCAGAAAGCCGAGGGGTGGTTTTGGGGCTCTTGAAGGGTTTTGTAGGGTTAAGTGGTGCGATTCTTACTCAGTTGAATAATGGGTTTTATGGGAATGATTCAAAATCACTTATTTTGTTCATTGCTTGGCTTCCGGCTGCGGTATCCATTGTGTTTCTTCGGGTTGTTCGGGTTTTAAAAGTGGTTAGACAAGCGAATGAGCTCCGGACATTCTATAACCTTTTGTATATTTCATTAGGGTTGGCAGGGTTTCTTATGGTTATTATCATAACCAAACACAAGCTCCAATTTTCGGCCGAGCATGCGATTTCTGCTGCTGTTGTTATCAGCTTACTATTTGCTCCTCTAGGCATTGTTTTTAGAGAAGAGTTTAAGTTATGGAAAAGAAAACACTTTCCTGTTAGTATAGCCACAGAGAACCCGACCACGAGTACGGTAACTGGCTTTGTGACAATTCCACTGCCGATTGCGTCTCCGGTGAAGGAAGTTTCATGTTGGAAAACTGTTTTTGATCCACCAGAAAGAGGGGAGGACTTCACTATACTACAAGCTATTTTTAGTATTGACATGTTAATATTATTCACAACTACTACTTTTGGTGTGGGTGGGACGCTTACTGCGATCGATAATCTTGGTCAGATTGGGCGGTCTCTCGGGTACCCGGTTACAAGCATCACAACTTTCGTGTCACTAGTTAGTATCTGGAATTACATGGGTCGGGTCGCGTCGGGTTTTGTTTCCGAGTACTTATTGGCTAAGTATAAGTTTCCACGCCCATTGATGCTCACATTTGTCCTTTGTATTTCTTGTGCGGGGCATCTTTTAATTGCGTTCGGGGTCCACAATGGGCTCTACGTGTCGTCGGTCATAATCGGGTTTTGTTTTGGAGCTCAGTGGCCGCTGATTTTCGCTATAATATCTGAGATATTTGGGTTGAAATACTACTCGACTTTGTACAATTTGGGAGGTGGGGCAAGCCCCCTCGGGGCTTACATACTGAATGTGTTGGTTGCGGGTCGACTTTATGATAATGTGGCACACAAACAGTTGAAAGCAAAGGGAATGATCCGAGAAAAGGGGGAAGATCTAACGTGTACGGGAGTAGATTGTTATAAAATGTCTTTCCTTATAATAACCTTTGCAACATTGTTTGCCTGCTCTATCTCATTCATCTTAGTGCTTCGTACGAGAAAGTTTTATCGTGGTGATATCTACAAGAAATTTAGAGATGCGGCGGACGCGGAGGATGCTGCTCATACTGAGATGACGGTGCGGCCTATAGCCACAGGCGAACCATCATCAACGATACCAATGGAAAGATAAATTATTGTAAAAGACGAGTTGTTATAGGTTTTCACAGTTTGTAATATAAAATAAACCATACTAGGAAAAGTAAAAAACATAAACACAATGGTAAAAGTTTATGGTGTTTGATAAACGAACTCTAGGAAGTTCATGCACCCTTTATTTTCTAATTTAAGGCCATGCATATAAATTATGTTTGGATATTTTGCTTGGTGTATTAAGTAATTTGTTACAAAAGTTATATTCCAAGATTAGCGATGAAATTAAAAATAAATTATTGCCTATAGTGTGCCACTAATTAATGATGTGATGCACTGATGTGACGGTGACGGAACCTTCAGTCGCAAAGTCGTCCCACAGTTAAGGATGGAAACGATGACATATATATTTTTGACTTATCTATACGGTTGGTCTATATTAGGGAAGAGATCGGTGCCGTATCGATACAGACCGGTTCCGGTCCTGACAATCCCAGTCCCAATTAAAAATCGTAAATTTTTGGTACCGGTACTGAAATCTTCGGTTCGGTATCGGTATCGGGACAACACCGGTATTGAAGGTAAAAACACGGGAAACACTTGTACAGTTACCGATACCGAAACTCATAACTTTGCTACGGATTCGGTACCGACGGTACCAAATCGGTACCGATTTCGGTAAAGGTACGGTACCAATACCCTATTTTCTCACTCCTAATCTATATGGTTTGCAAATATTGCACGCTTGATTCTTAAACTTAACTAACTTTAAACTTGATCCAAATAGTTGTAAACTTAATATTAAGGTGTCAAGATGTATAAATTTTGTAACTATAGTTATCATTAACCGTAACACCGCAAAAATGACCAAATGGTATTATAATGATATAAGTGGGTCAACCCACACTTCTTTCCCAACCCCGACCATCCACCACCAACTTGCAACAACCACTCGCTCCTCGTTCCTTCTTTTTTGGTGCCACCCGCCATCACCACCTGTCACCACACCATCACCATTACATTCTGCACTAAACATGAACTCCACTCATTATCTTCTTCACTTTCCCATTGAAAATTTCTAGGCTCTCATGGAGGACCAAAGCAATTCCCTTCTCTATTGGCCCTATTTCTTCCATCAAAAGGATAGATTCCATGTTTATACAACTAAATTTTCACATGTTATTCTCCAATTTCACTTAAGTTTAAGCTAACTTTGAAACCGGGGAATGAAGCTTGAATCAACTAGATTCAAACTAGAATATGAACTGAAGATTTAATATGAAGAACTAAATCAACTCAAGTAGCTCTTAAACACCGCCAAGGCGCCACTATTAAAAAAAATAAGAAGCTCAAAATTAATACCAAACTTATAATTTGGTAGCACCGGAATCATCATCTAACCACCGCATCGCCGCCGCACCTTATCGCATCAAATGTAAAAGACGACCAAGTCACCATCTTCGGATTCTCCTTCTCGTATTATGAAGAAAGCATCATTTCATTTCAACACAAAGGGGAAGGTTCCCGTTGTTATAGAACGTTATGTTAAGAGCAGGGCAACTTATGTATTATTATTATAAAGAGATTAGTCCTTCCTGTCCTGCATCACCTTATTTGTTATTTGAACAAGTAAAAGTTTTGTTTTGGTTTGAGTTGTCACACTTAGAAAACCTTAACTTAAACAACGGAAGACTTTTGACCAAGTCGTTCGGCTTGTGACAGTTGGCGTTAGCCAATCATAATAAATATAGTATAATAATAATAATAATCAAAGTTTGACTTTTCAAAGAAACTTTATATTTATTAAAATAAAAGTCTACACATGTATAAAAACACGGTTATTACATGTCCCAGATTATTTCCCATATTCAAACACCGCCCGCCTCTTTTTCTTGATCGTCACGAAACCATCACTTACCTGAAAAGCATATTAAAAATCGTTTGTCAACACATTGTGTTAGTGAGTTTCCCTTTATAATCAAAATAGTTCATATGTATATATATGGGAGAGATATTTTGTGAACCTTGATGAGTTGTAAGGACTTTAAAAACTCAATATGGACCACACATTTAATTAAATGAGTATGAAATATATGGCTGAGAATAAATCAGATTAAAAAATTAATCATGAGAGAGAATAAGTATTTTTGATGATTACACAAGTTTAAATTTTAGTTACACATGTGTAATAATTTGATTCGGTGTGTAAATAAATATTGTAATTTTTTGTACATTACTTACACTTACGTATTACACATGTGTAAAAAAGTTCAAAAAAAAATTGTTACGTTGAGTTCTTTCGAGTTCTTAAAACTTAAAGCGGTTCTCAAAATAAATCAATCATATATATATATATATATATATATATATATATATATATATATATATCCTTTATACTGAAAGAATCAATTTATCATGAAAACATAGCAAACGAACATTTATTTACATAAATCTCACGGTATAGTGGTTTAGCGACCATTATACGTCAATTAATTACCATAAGCAACACAAGTATTTCAAAATCCATAATATATATATATATGTATATATATATATATATATATATGTATATATAAAACAACATCCATATAATGATCTCTCGTCATTATATACCAATAATTATTCGTGTGTAATCGTCACTATACCCCGAATGATATAAAAAACATAGCGTGTATAATGGTCTACCGCCATTATAACACAAACCGTGTGTAAAGTGATCTACCGTTGTCACACCCCGTTAAGCGAATTGCGTAAGCGTAAAACGGAAATGCAACAGATATAACTGGTATCAAATACATTGTTCATAAAGAAACATTATTTACTAATTTACAATACATTACATTGTTCTAACATCTTTTATAAACTAGGTGATACAACTAAACCTGTTCTTCAATCACTTTACTTCTAACTCAAATGCCCACGACATCAATCACCAATCAGACACGTAACGCACAGGAAATTACTTCTCATATCTAATTACCTGAAAAGCATGTTAAAACAGGTCAACTACGAATAGTTGGTGAGTTTCATAAGTTTTAACGAAATCAGTTCTGCGCACCATACAGTCATATTTTGTATGTACGCGCGTATGTAAAAATATGTATTTACAGTTGTATAAGTATGTACAGCCATATCCTTGTGTGTGCATATGCACACATGTAGGTTTATAATATAAATTCGAAATATCGGTAAAATCGTGATTGTTTGTTCGTACTACCTGTTTCACTGTGGACCCCCTTTCTCCCACAACGGTTCCACATAAACTCAACCACTGTGGCCCCCCTTCCGCCCACAACGGTTCCGCGTTAACATCAACCACTGTGGTCCCCCTTCCACCCACAATGATTCCATGTAAACTCAAACATTATATAGTGTACACGCAAATAATTAGTATATTCTATACATAGTATTTCCTACGGCTAATCACATAGCTTGTATATAGACACATATACACATATAGTATTTATCACGTATCACCAAATACTGTGGCTCCCCATCCGCCCACAATACGCATAATCACATTATTTTCTTAACATTCATGTCATAATCAAGTTAGTTCGTTTAATAACTTGCAGCAGAACTTGGCTCACAGGCGATACTCAACTTTAGTTTATAAGTTGCAGCAGAACTTGGCTCATAGGCCATACTCAACTTTAGTTTAGTAAGTTGCAGCAGAACTTGGCTTATAGGCCATACTCAACTTTAGTTTATAAGTTGCAGCAGAACTTAGCTCTTAGGCCATACTCAACTTTAGTTTAGTAAGTTGCAGCAGAACTTGGCTCTTAGGCCATACTCAACTTTAGTTTGTTACTATTGTGGCCCCCCTTCTGCCCACAATAGCCCCAGAATCATCACAGACCACGTTATCCCCATGGCCATTACAGACCACATTGTCTCCCAAATTAGTTATGTTTAACATTACATAACGTGTTTGTATAAACATGCTGTCACGTGTAATTTCGTTATGTTTTGAAATTCGTATTATCTCCACTCAATATATCAATCAACGATAATAATCATCTTTCATCAGCAAGTAGTCAATCATTATTTTTGTAGGGACTTTTCATATATAAATGTTCAGATATTTTATATCCTGATCCGTGTTTAGATAAATAACGTGTATAAACATGCTTTCCACCCCAAAAGTTCGTAAAATAGTTTAAAGAGTGGGGTCATGAAACTCACTTTATCGTGGTTCGCACAGAAATTATGTATCAATAGGTCAGGTGCCTCGCTTATAGCCTGATTCCTATAAACGGTATCGTACTGTTAATACTAGTACAGTATTTAAACCAAATCGGGCTGTATAGATAATCTGGGTATAGCTGTTAGACCCAGAACATGACCATAGTCTTAGATTGTGACGTTTTATACTGTGAAATGATTAAAATCAGACTTGGCTCAGTTTCACCGTTTCCCGAGCCTAGCCAAGTTGATCGTTTACGCGTTTAGGGAATAGGCAAGATCACACAAACTTAAGTAAACATGTTGATTGTTAAAATGATTTGATTTATGAAAGCATCTTGAGGTTTCGGCATCTGGATTGATCGCAGGGTTCGTTTCCGTTTTCACACGGGTGTGATTATACAGAACCGTACAATCCACCCGAATTGTCCGGAATTCTCGTAAAAAGTTCGTTTTTATCAATTTCAATAAAAAATACGATATTTGACCACTTTTGACATTTTGACATACCAGTCAGTCCGTTAAACACAAAACTGCCGGTTTCGTTAAAACAATTATAATTTAAATCTTCGATTAATCATAACTAAATATGTGCTTATATATAAATTATGTAAATTTTTGTAAAAATACATTAAAATATGGAGAATTTTATAAAAAAATTTTCAGAAATTTTATGATTAATTATTTATTTATAAAAATTCATTTAATAGGTTATAATCGTGTAATAAATGGCCCGTTTATATCAAACGTCCTCAGAAAAATCCGATAATTTTTGAAAATGGCCTCAATGTTATTACATAGCCCCTGCAAAATCTCCAGAACCTAACTCTTTTGACAAAATGCCTTTTTGTGCGTTTTTCGGCTGTTAAAATTCGGTTAATTCATAATTGCACAAACCATACTTAGGCATTTACAATGATCCCCAAACTTTACCAGTGATCTTACCATCACATATTAATCTCCAAAACCAAGTTTCATAATATTTCAATATGTTTAGCTATTTTTCCCAAATAAACGCTCATAAACGGAAATAAATTCACCAAATATTCTCCGTTCATCGAAAAATTACCAAATTTGAACAGGGACTCATTTAAATGATCCCTAATGTCCTTGCAAATTTTCACAAGCTAAAAACAAGCACGTCACAACCTAATACTAAAAAGCCCTTAAACGAGTGTTACGGGTTTACCTTGTCGGTTTTCGATGAGTTTTGCTAGCTTAAACGACTCTCCGGGTCTCGGGTTGCAAACTCAGTGTATCTACATATCATATAACATCAAACCAAGCATAAATCATCCATGTGACAGCCTTGATAATTAGGGTTTCGGTTTTGGGTTCAAACCGAACTTTCAAACCGTAAAAACGTTGTATTCATGTTCTAATCCGCGTTTTTGACCAAAAAAGTATATGTTCCTGGTTTGTAAACATGTTTAACATCAAAACATGGTTTTACTTGATTTTTATGGTTTTTGGATGGTTAAACATGTTTAAAACTAATCAAGAACTAATTTTCCATGATTAAACCTTACTAATCAAGCATGTAATCTCATGTATTTAGAGGTTTACCTTTAGGGTTTGGGCTGAAAATATGAAGAAGTCAGCTGAGATTGTTCTTGGATGGTTTGGAATGTGTAAAATATCTTTGAAGTGTGACTTATATAACAAGCTATACAAAGGGGTCCACCCCACAAACTTGCGGTCGCAACTAATAAGGGCCTATTGGGCCTCATTTTGGCCCAATGGTGCCTCGGTTTTCGTGCCACGCGTAAAAGTAGGTCCAAAATTTAGTTCGGGTTCGGTTTTTCGTCAGAAAATTAGTTCGAGTGCGAAAACCAACGCAAAAATGAGTGTTTTTCAGCTTCTTTTTGTAAAATAAGAAAAACGTACTGACTCGTTGTAAAATTCCAAAATATATTCACGGATTGCTTAGAACATGTCATATAAGTGTTTTATAAATCTTTTTCGGCTTAACGGATGCTACAATGCTCGTTTTGTTATTAACGATTGCGTTTAAGCTTATAGCGTATCGATAAACGAAACCTTTTTCGTTTAAAGAGTTTTAAACGTACTGGGGCCTAAATATCAATATGTTAGCCTCTATAATATATAAAACTCGTATATGACCCCTCAGTATATATCCATGTCATAATTAGTATCGGTCGGTTACTCGTTTAAGCACTACGAATTAACCGATTTATCCTTTACTTGTTACGTAATGAATATAGTATACCTTGTTTTGTCACGAATGTCACATATATCGCTTATAGATAGCACCCTGGGATATCCGGACCATAACCAGACCCGTTTGGTTATTCGTTTGTTCGTTACGCAATAAGCGGTTAAACGCTTATTCGAGTTTGTAAGTACTAAGGTGTACTCGGTTCTGCCACGGATGTCACATTCTCCCCCAGTTAAGAAATTTCGTCCCCGAAATTCAATATGCCAAATATGCTCTTTTTGGGGAAAATTTTTATAATCATTTGTTTCGGAATTCGTTTTTCTGTTTCCGAACACGTTTGATTCCCCGTTGTGGATTCCACTGAATTTTATTTAATGAGATTTTATTGTGTCGCAACTGTTTGATTTTCCCCGCTCAGAATTTTCACGAGTCTCTTTATAGAGTTTAGTTGTATAAAAGTTTTCAAATAATACTAATTCTGCCCTGTCAGTAAGGCACTCGTTTTGATTCGATATATGAAATATCGGGAGTGAAATAATTTTTTTTAATACGTTATGGGGTTAACTTTCAATGCAATTTTGTACAGTGCTATATATTTTAGAATTAACTCACCGTTCCTCAACTCAACTAACAACTTTCAAAATTTGATAAATTCTCGTATTTCTCAGTATAGCCCTCTTGTTAGCCTTAGGCGGCTTTCGGTTTGTTATTAATATTACGAGCTTTATTTATGATTCTCGAAATCGAATCGGATTTTGTATTTTGGATGTCACCAATTTTTTTCAATTTTAATAAGATGGCGAGTTACATTCTTGCTCGTATAATATAGTATATTACCACTTGTATAATATTATGATGACTGTTAATGTACGAGGATTGAAATTACTGGTCTCACTTCCCTCTATTGTTTGAATAGTTTATTTGATTTGAGTGTTTTATAGAGGATTATAGACCGTGCTTAGGCCAATTAGGGATCTAAAATTTCATACACAATTCACCAAGAGTAAGATTTTGTTAAGGCGAGTTTTTCAGTTGGATAGTTGTTACAAATCAGAAGAAGGTATTTGGAGTGGATTAGTCAGGGAACTATCATTCAGTTTGAATTGCTTTCTTGGGATGTTTAAGGAACACATATTAAAGGTTCTATTTTAGTTTGTTTCCCACTTCCAATGGGGTATCTCGAAATGTTGTAGCATCTCCGAGGATCTTTAGTATTCCCCCAGAACTTATAATAGTGCACACTTTACAACACATGAGCCTATGATTCCTTCATAAATTTTGAATGCATCTTTATACTAGTACTCAGTTTATCCAAACATCTGGCCTGAATTTTCCTTGTTCATCACTCAGTTATTAAGGCTATAAAAGTTTAAAGTTCAAGTTTCGGTTACAGATAGTATAGTTTTCCTCATCCTTGTTTCATCATTGAGGTACTAGGTTTTGTTCCGTGTACGGGATCACTTCTTTATCTAGAAGAGGCAGTATAACCGTTCTATTTCTATATATAACCTTCATTTGAACTCAACCAACTAGTCCATACTGACTATTACACAATGACTCCTCACTTCCACCGGGAGTGCATCGATAGGGAATAGCTAGTTATTTATGTTAAGAGGGTAGTTTTTCGAGTAATATGGTTAGTATTTATAGTCTTACTTTTGGTGGTTTCTATAGTATACAGAATTGTTATTTTACTAGACGGTATATTTTCCAAGGTAATAACTTGTAGGAACGAAACGTCTATCAGTGTCCGTAATAAATAAACTAAAGTATATTAGGCATTACTAGGAACGTACCTGTTACTACATTTGTTCTATCCGGTTTATTCACAATACTTGACCCGTAGTCGAGTTAGACGTCGATATCGGTCCTTGCCTTTGTCTTCCCGTCGCAATTGGGTTCAATCTAGGGCAGTCTTTCTTGATGTGCTTCACACTACCACACTCATAACAGGCATTACGATTTATTATGGCTTGGTTTTGGTAGACTGGTTGTTGTCGTGTTGGTTGCGGTTGGGGTAGTTGTGAGTCCTGGAGTTAGGTTGGTGGATTTATAGTATTCATAACGGTTCTACAATTTCGGGCATAGTGTCCCACTTTCCCACATTTGTGACACACATTGGTCTGACATTCACCAACATGATGATAACCACATTTTCCACATTTAGGCGAAGGCCCGTTATACTTATCTTGCTTCACATCGGAACTGATCATAGTGTAATTTTGTATTGCAAGGCGCGCACATTTATTCTGTTGTCTTTCTTGTATTCCCGCTCCATAATTGGTTCGTTTTGCACCAGATGATTCCCCGGGCATTCTTAACGCACCACTTCTAATAAAATCAGAAGTTACAATGCCAGCTTGTAACACGGCATTTTCGAAAGTTACAGGGCCAGTTGAATTAACCAAACTCCTGACTTCGGGGGCTAAACCTCAAATGTAGCATTCAGTACGTTTAGATTATGGAGTAGCTAACCATGGGACTAGACGAGCCAGTTCGTTAAAGCGATGGGTATACTCCAAGTGATCTGCACCCTTCATTTCTAGATTCCAAAGTTCTTGCTCTAATTTCTGAATTTCGTTTATCGGACAAAAGTGTTTTATCATAAGATTTTTAAGTTCTGTCCAAGACATACGATTGGTTGCCTCTTGTCCACGAATTTGCACAACAGTATTCCACCACATTAGCGCGTGGTCTACAAATGTAGAAGTAGCAAATTTGACAATACAATCTGGTGGACAGTTAGTGATATTAATGATGGATTTAGTCTTTTCGATCCACTTTACCTGTCCATTTGGTCCTTCAGTACCGCTAAATTCCATAGGTTTACACAGCATGAAGTTCTTAAGTTGATATGCGTGTTGCGGGGGATTTTGATTGTTACAACTATTGTTCTTCGGTGGGAGATTATCATTATTGAAAGTAATAATGGTATTCAACGGGGAGTATTAGTTGTGATAGTATTAGTATTTATCGGGGGAGCATTTGTGGTTGTATTAGTATTTGTTGGGGGATTAGTATTTACGGCCGCGTTAGCATTCGGCACTTGATTTGTATTCATAGTTGTATGGATACCAGCAGCGAATTGTGCTGCTATTGTCGGAAGTACTGTTTGTAGTTGTCGAGCGATCATCTCGGCTATATCTGCCTCAGACAACATGTTTACTTTCTTCGGGGCCATTCTATAACAATAACTAGTTATCCAACAATTAACAAAATTCACATACACTAATGATCACAAAAGGAATTACAATAACAAGTAATCAGGTATTTCAATTAACACGTATATATCACACTGCTTTGTTCTCGAGTCTGAATACTAAGGATAGTATGTAAAATTAGCCTAGCAAACGCTAAAGTTTGCTTATATATTAAAAGTTATCATCTCATGACAAGAAATTTTAACCTAATAAGGGTCAATGTTTGTGTTAAAAATGCCCAAATCGTCCTCCATATTAGCATAGCGCACCACCATATGCTTGTATGGAGTATCAGAAGCTATACACGACAATACCATACTATCCTTATCTATCAAAGCACGCGTTATAACAATCATAAATAGTTCACAACTTATACGAAAATTGTTCCTATATGATCCCATTATTGGGAAGCTGTTTTTGTTCGGTCTCTCCTGTAGGTAGATATTTGCTCATTACGAGTTTAATCAGTACGTTATAATGGGAATGCACGTGTACATTCCACCTGACTTCTGAATGTTTGTTAACTATAATCGTAAAATATATTCTTTCGCCAGGTCATTCAGTTTTCGTAGACATGTCGGACTTAATAAAAGTAGTAGTTTACTAGTTGGAGGTAAGTAGGTTCCATTCCAGTCGAGGCACATCATCATTTCGTGAGCATGAGATTTCTCTCCTATAATAACCAATTGGAATAGCAAAATATAGGAGAGGTTGGAGGTTGTCTTTCGTAGATGGTTCGAAGAGTTTGCTAGTTAGGGAGGTTCATCAGAGTTAGTTGTATTGGTGATATGTAAAGGAAATTACTATTATTAATATTTCTTTTTGAAATATTATTAGTACATTATATGTACTTTTAGTAACGATTGCTCATATTATAATTGAAAACTCAGTTTTGGTAATTATCATATTTATAATTTGATAAATCGGGCTCATCACTAGGTATTTCCCTAAGGGATGGTGTTTGTTTCTGAACAACAGAATTGGAAGGATGACCGGAAAATAGTTTAGATTAATGTCAAAGGAACCAGTTTATAAGATAGGATTGGATTCAAACTGTGGAGTATTATATATATATATATATATATATGTCTTCTTGAAATTATTATCTGTAAGTCACACCTCCAACGGTTCGTTCCCGGGACTTATATATTAAGCCCCTTTTGTGGTTCCGTGACATCACCAGATTTAGTTTAAACTTATTGAAGCATTCTTGTATTCTCACTCACGGGCAACACCGGTTCTTCATCAATTGTAAAACTACTCACATCTTTCGGTGCAATCGCTAATCAGAAGAGAATGTTTTTCGATAGTTTAGATCCGCACAAAAGATATTATTAATTAGCGCATAAATAAAATATTTTATTTGTTATGAACAGATATAATATTAATTACAATAAAATATAATATTAATTTTGGTAAGATATAATTTTGATTAGAATAGGAATTAATAGTGATTATAACCGAATATAATATTGGTTATGATAAGATTCAATGTCATACGTAGTACCGTACGTACACGTATCCCTATACCTCGTCTCAGATAAGCACGTATGCACATGTCATATATACTGCACATCACCTTTATGCACGTATGTTGCCATTTTTACCTATCAATATGTTCCGCGACTTCTCCCCGAATTCCCCCGTACAAACAAGTCTGTTATTACGTTCCGGACCATAATAACTCACTTGCCATTTGAGTTCATCCCGGCATCCATCAGTATCTATCGTTACTCATTATTAACTTTCCCAATGATAATCGAGCCTACAGTTATATTATAGGTATCCTATGGGATAACCTAATTCTTTATAACCAATGGCTCTGATACCAACTTCTGTCACACCCCGTTAAGCGAATTGCGGAAGCGTAAAACGGAAATGCAACAGATACAACTGGTATCAAATACATTGTTCATAAAGAAACATTATTTACTAATTTACAATACATTACATTGTTCTAACATCTTTTACAAACTAGGTGATACAATTAAACCTGTTCTTCAATCACTTTACTTCTAACTCAAATGCCCACGACATCAATCACCAATCAAGCACGTAACGCACAGGAAATTACTTCTCATATCTGATTACCTGAAAAGCATGTTAAAACAGGTCAACTACGAATAGTTGGTGAGTTTCATATGTTTTAACGAAATCAGTTCTGCGCACCATACAGTCATAGTTTGTATGTACGCGCGTATGTAAAAATATGTATTTACGGTTGTATAAGTATGTACAGCCATATCCTTGTGTGTGCATATGCACACATGTAGGTTTATAATATAAATTCGAAATTTCGGTAAAATCGTGATTGTTTGTTCGTACTACCTGTTTCCAATTTCCGTGTTTAACCAACCACTGTGGACCCCCTTTCTCCCACAACGGTTCCACATAAACTCAACCACTGTGGCCCCCCTTCCGCCCACAACGGTTCCGCGTTAACATCAACCACTGTGGTCCCCCTTCCACCCACAATGATTCCATGTAAACTCAAACATTATATAGTGTACACGCAAATAACTAGTATATTCTATAAATAGTATTTCCTACGGCTAATCACATAGCTTGTATATAGAAACATATACACATATAGTATTTTTCGCGTATCACCAAATACCGTGGCTCCCCATCCGCCCACAATACAGATAATCACATTATTTTCTTAACATTCATGTCATAATCAAGTTAGTTCGTTTAATAAGTTGCAGCAGAACTTGGCTCACAGGCCATACTCAACTTTAGTTTAAAAGTTGCAGCAGAACTTGGCTCATAGGCCATACTCAACTTTAGTTTAGTAAGTTGCAGCAGAACTTGGCTCATAGGCCATACTCAACTTTAGTTTATAAGTTGCAGCAGAACTTGGCTCTTAGGCCATACTCAACTTTAGTTTAGTAAGTTGCAGCAGAACTTGGCTCTTAGGCCATACTCAACTTTAGTTTGTTACTATTGTGGCCCCACTTCTGCCCACAATAGCCCCATAATCATCACAGACCACGTTATCCCCATGGCCATTACAGACCACATTGTCTCCCAAATTAGTTATGTTTAACATTACATAACGTGTTTGTATAAACATGCTGTCACGTGTAATTTCATTATGTTTTGCAATTCGTATTATCTCCACTCAATATATCAATCAACGATAATAATCATCTTTCATCAGCAAGTAGTCAATCATTATTTTTGTAGGGACTTTTCATATATAAATGTTCAGATATTTTATATCCTGATCCGTGTTTAGATAAATAACGTGTATAAACATGCTTTCCACCCCAAAAGTTCGTAAAATAGTTTAAAGAGTGGGGTCATGAAACTCACTTTATCGTGGTTCGCACAGAAATTATGTATCAATAGGTCAGGTGCCTCGCTTATAGCCTGATTCCTATAAACGGTATCGTACTGTTAATACTAGTACAGTGTTTTAACCTAATCGGGCTGTATAGATAATCTGGGTATAGCTGTTAGGCCCAGAACATGACCATAGTCTTAGATTGTGACGTTTTGTACTGTGAAATGATTAAAATCAGACTTGGCTCAGTTTCACCGTTTCCCGAGCCTAGCCAAGTTGATCGTTTACGCGTTTAGGGAATAGGCAAGATCACACAAACTTAAGTAAACATGTTGATTGTTAAAATGATTTGATTTATGAAAGCATCTTGAGGTTTCGGCATCTGGAGTCGTTTCCGTTTTCACACGGGTTTGATTATACAAAATCGTACAATCCACCCGAATTGTCCGGAATTCTCGTAAAAAGTTCGTTTTTATCAATTTCAATAAAAAATACGATATTTGACCACTTTTGACATTTTGACATACCAGTCAGTCCGTTAAACACAAAACTGCCGGTTTCGTTAAAACAATTATAATTTAAATCTTCGATTAATCATAACTAAATATGTGCTTATATATAAATTATGTAAATTTTTGTAAAAATACATTAAAATATGGAGAATTTTATAAAAATATTTTCAGAAATTTTATGATTAATTATTTATTTATAAAAATTCATTTAATAGGTTATAATCGTGTAATAAATGCCCGTTTATATCAAACGACCTCAGAAAAATCCGATAATTTTTGAAAATGGTCTCAATGTTATTACATAGCCCCTGCAAAATCTCCAGAACCTAACTCTTTTGACAAAATGCCTTTTTGTGCGTTTTTCGGCTGTTAAAATTCGGTTAATTCATAATTGCACAAACCATACTTAGGCATTTCCAATGATCCCCAAACTTTACCAGTGATCTTACCATCACATATTAATCTCCAAAGCCAAGTTTCATAATATTTCAATATGTTTAGCTATTTTTCCCAAATAAACGCTCATAAACGGAAATAAATTCACCAAATATTCTCCGTTTATCGAAAAATTACCAAATTTGAGCAGGGACTCATTTAATTGATCACTAATGTCCCTGAAAATTTTCACAAGCTAACAACTAGCACGTCACAACCTAATACTAAACAGCCCTTAAACGAGTGTTACGGGTTTACCTTGTCGGTTTTCGATGAGTTTTGCTAGCTTAAACGACTCTCCGGGTCTCGGGTTGCAAACTCAGTGTATCTACATATCATATAACATCAAACCAAGCATAAATCATCCATTTGACAGCCTTGATAATTAGGGTTTCGGTTTTGGGTTCAAACCGAACTTTCAAATCGTAAAAACGTTGTATTCATGTTCTAATCCGCGTTTTTGACCAAAAAAGTATATGTTCCTGGTTTGTAAACATGTTTAACATCAAAACATGGTTTTACTTGATTTTAATGGTTTTTGGATGGTTAAACATGTTTAAAACTAATCAAGAACTAATTTTCCATGATTAAACCTTACTAATCAAGCATGTAATCTCATGTATTTAGAGGTTTACCTTTAGGGTTTGGGCTGAAAAATATGAAGAAGTCAGTTGAGATTGTTCTTGGATGGTTTGGAATGTGTAAAATATATTTGAAGTGTGACTTATATAATAAGCTATACAAAGGGGTCCACCCCCCCAACTTGCGGTCGCAACTAATAAGGGCCCATTGGGCTTCTTTTTGGCCCAATGGTGCCTCGGTTTTCGTGCCACGCGTAAAAGTCGGTGCAAAATTTAGTTCGGGTTTGGTTTTTCGCAAGAAAACTAGTTCGAGTGCGAAAACCAACGCATAAACGAGTGTTTTTCAGCTTATTTTTGTAAAATAAGAAAAACATACTGACTCGTTGTAAAATTCCAAAATATTTTCACGGATTGCTTAGAACATGTCATATAAGTGTTTTATAAATTTTTTTTCGGCTTAACGGATGCTACAATGCTCGTTTTGATATTAACGATTGCGTTTAAGCTTATAGCGTATCGATAAACGAAACCTTTTTCGTTTAAAGAGTTTTAAACGTACTGGGGCCTAAATATCAATATGTTAGCCTCTATAATATATATATAACTCGTATATGACCCCTCAGTATATATACGGGTCATAATTAGTATCGGTCGGTTACTCGTTTAAGCACTACGAATTAACCAATTTATCGTTTACTTGTTACGTAATGAATATAGTATACCTCGTTTTGTCACGAATGTCACATATATCGCTTATAGATAGCACCCTGGGATATCCGGACCATAACCAGACCCGTTTGGTTATTCGTTTGTTCGTTACGCAATAAGCGGTTAAACGCTTATTCGAGTTTGTAAGTACTAAGGTGTACTCGGTTTTGCCACGGATGTCACAACCGTCATTACATCACAAAAACAATGGGCATTTTACTTCTTTAACAAATCGTCTTGTTGTAGACGAACAAAGTATACAACATTACGTATGACTATCATAGTTGATAACCTGATACACGCTAGACTCAAAATACGCCCACTTCTAACCCAACGCGATGGAAGTAGGGGGTGTCACCCCGATAGATCTACCCACATTTATGTGCCCCTTTCTAGAGTTAACCGTTATTTAGCCAACTAGACTCATCCCGCGTTTGACACAGTTTGTAAAATAAAATGCCTTTTAAAAATATCGATGAAGTCAATATGTAATAAAGAATATGCTTTCCCCCCAATACAACTATAAATACATTTAAAAACAATTCCAGTTAAAAACGAGGGGGGTTCTTAGAGAAACTCACTGCTCGAAGCCTTTTTCTCCAAAATACGTGTGTCTTATATTAGTACATGTTTTGTTAATAAAAACCTTGTTTGAGTCTTAGTTTATTAAATTCCTTTATTTATTATTCCTAAGCTAATGTTCACGCAAGCACACAAGCAAATAGAGTCCTAACAGTTTAACACACATATGGGTCGGTTTTTCGTTGACTATTGTTTATTAAGTAAATTAATACATAAGGATACTATATAATTATATAAAAATATGAGAATTTCAGTTGCTGGAAAGTTTAAGAAAATATTTATTTATTTATTTTATATAAATCTTGTCGGTTTCGTCTGTTTTGCCGGTTTTGTCGGTTTTGTCGGTTTCGGGTTTAGAAACGTACCGATCGGCATTTCGTGTAAAATATGGCTTTTATGACTTGGAAAAAACTTGTTACATGTGTATTAGTTAATTTTTAGAATTTATTTTATAAAAAACATGTCATTTTTCATTTTCGTTAATATTTTCTTAAAATAGCAACTTTTGACGTTTTCGTGTCGGTGTTTCCGACACAAACCGTCTAGGACCAAGTCTGGTAATTTTGTCTTCTTATCATATATAATCCTATATTATATATGAGTATTATACAACTTTTAGGGGCTGCTCTAAAACAGTCCCTAACCGTTGTGTCGGTTCACGTTTAAAAGTCGGTTTTTCGACCGTTAAAGTTACCGACGAGCAACTAGACTTAGCAATTTCAAACCAATCATCCTATGCATTAAATATACACACTATAACCTATAATTTTTCCTTAGTTTCCAGATTTGGTCATATAATCTCAAATAGCACGTTTAAGTTGGATTTTAAGTTCCTAATTTGCAATCTATGTTTATGAACAATCAAGTTTATCATTTTTTTTCTGTGACCACTTATCAAAATATAACTAAATTTTCCAGATTTCAACTAATATCAACAAATCATTCGAATAATCAATCCCATGCATTTCATAATTTCCTAAGTAGTTTATTTGACAACGTTTCTTATTATGGTAACTTTCAATTCTTGTTACCCTTTTTCAACACAATCTTAACAAGTATTATCAAGTAGTAATATTGTTTATCTCATTCAACTAGTTTGATCTAAATTTCATGCATCTTATTATTCTAATTAAGTTATAATTTATTATCATTCATACTTCCAAATTTTCCATTCCTAGTAATTATTTAACAAGCAATTCATGTACTTTTAAGTTCTTGATCAAATAATCACAACTCAAGCTTATATGAATTTCTAGCATATCACCTATACATTATGCATCCATCTCAAGACAATTATCACCAATAATCATCAAATTTCCAATTTTCATATTGAATAAATATTAAAGTTTCTATAATTAGAATTATCCATAAGATTAGTTAGTTTGATTATTCTCCTAACATATTAAGCCATGAATCTCTAACATGCCTCCTATCCATCAATCATCCATTTCAAATATTTAAATCCAAGTTTCATATCACAAAGGATCATTCATTATAATTTTGCAAGTTAACAATTAAAGTTTCCTTAATTAGTAACTTTAACAATTTCCAAGTTTCATATTTCAATTTCATAATTTTTATGGTTCAATCTAGCATGTATCCTATACCATTTCATCATAATCTCATCAATTTATCAATTATACTCAAGAGAAAAAAAAATCAAAAATCTCAAAAATCCCCAAATCTATCAATATGAACAAGTTCTTGCAATCTTTAACCAACATTTCAAGGTTCCACCTAAACATCAAATTATCTGACAAAGATCTTTATCAAGTTAATCAATTCAAGACATGAAATTAGAGATGAATGTATGCATATGCATGTGGGTTTAATGCTTCCACTTACACACACACATACACTTACGAAACACACATGCATACACACACAAATGCACGGTTCACACACACACATTTCCAAACCCATACTTATCAATCCTTCAATCCCAATTCCAACCCAAGATCACCTATTATCATAAAAACTCAAATCATACTTACATGGATTTTGATTAGAAATTGAGATGAATGTGGGTTGGATTTTACTTGTTTTTCCTTCTCTTTAATCTTTCTTGATCTTTTCCTAGTTCAACCTTCTATTTTTTTTTATTGTAACTAGTGTGCGTGTATGTAATGTTTTAAATTGTGATGGTGAAGGTGTGTATGTGTGTGGGCATATATATATAGGGAGATGAGGACATAGTTTTACAAGTAAAACCATGGGTTGGATACACAGTTTAAGTAAAACAATAGGTGGGGAGGTGAAGATATTTTAAGAGAAAGTGTGGGTATTTAAATAATGTCTTAAGTTTCCATTTTAACGTCTAACGAATTTTAGCTAATCAAACGAATCCCGTTCCTAATAATTATTGTCAGGCTTGAACCGATATTGAAATCTAGATAATACAAACCTAAGAAACTGATTTTTGGAAATAGTTGACGTTGGGTTCTTACCGGGTCGTCCACCGACACTCGGTTACTTATTTTGCAAATTTTGCGATTCGAGCCTTCTAAAATTAAGTTATACATTGTCTCGACTACTTTAATATGTATTTTAATTTTTTGAGATCATTTAGCCCCATTAATGATGTATTTACTTTTTGACTCGTTACCCGAGGTTATTCCACGTCAGGCTCGTTACGTGGCGATTTTTACACTTTTTGTTGACATTGAAATGTCTAGATCACTAATAAAGAAGATTTTTCTCATAATGACGAAATTTTATTGCTAATCGGGATTATATTAGTGATTTGGCAAATGTCACATTCTCCCTTCCTTTAAGAAATTTCGTCCTGAAATTTAGGAAGTGGTACTGGGTTCTGATTCTACACGGAATAGGTGAGGGTACTTTCGCTTCATCTGATCTTGTCGTCCCTAAGTGAATTCGGGACCAAGCCTTGAATTCCAACGGAATTTAACTAACTCGTTTCAGTTTCGCCTAAGCTTCTGAATGTTCTTATTCATAACTTATGCATGCTCTTTTATGATGTCCACCCATACTCGTGTTGATTAGCGATTTGTTAGATAGGCATTTCCTTAGATTAAATACGTGGAATGTGGCACTTATTCTATTAACCGTCAGAGGTAATTTGAGCCTACACACAATTGAACCAGCTAGATTGGCAATTTCGAAAGAGTCCAATATAATGTAGACTCAACTTCCCTCTAGCTTAGCTTAGTAATGTGACGACTGAAAAATTCTATTTCCGTATAAGGCTCCCAATAAAGGAATTGTAACGCTGGAAGATAATTGAATCTTGGATTAGTTCGAGGATTTGAAGGTTCATTCTTTAGTGTTTGAATGTTCATTCGTTATGAATAACATGCCATTCATGTGGCAATTGTAACCGTTTTTGCCAACTGTCGACCAGATCTAACAATCCATTCGTTAGGACAGTATCACATTCATTCATTAAAACCAT